>NC_083727.1:53197500-55697500 GCF_028564815.1 Eubalaena glacialis | reverse complement strand
TATACCTTTCTAAGAATTTGTCCATTTCTTCCAGGTTGTCCATTTTATTGGCATAGAATTTCTTGTAGTAGTCTCTTAGGATGCTTTGTATTTCTGCGGTGTCTGTTGTAACTTCTCCTTTTTCATTTCTGATTTTATTGATTTGAGTCCTCTCCCTCTTTTTCTTGATGAGTCTGGCTAATGGCTTATCAATTTTGTTTATCCTCTCAAAGAACCAGCTTTTAGTTTTATTGATCTTTGCTATTGTTTTGTTTCTATTTCATTTATTTCCGCTCTGATCTTTATGATTTCTTTCCTTCTGCTAACTTTGGGTTTTGTTTGTTCTTCTTTCTCTAGTTTCTTTAGGTGTAAGGTTAGATTGTTTACTTGAGATTTTTCTTGTTTCTTTAGGTAGGCTTGTATAGCTATAAACTTCCCTCTTAGAACTGCTTTTGCTGCATCCCATAGGTTTTGGATCGTCGTGTTTTCATTGTCATTTGTCTCTAGGTATTTTTTGATTTCCTCTTTGATTTCTTCAGTGATCTCTTGGTTACTTAGTAACGTATTGTTTAGCCTCCATGTGTTTGTGTTTTTTACGTTTTTTTCCCCGTAATTCATTTCTAATCTCATAGCATTGTGGTCAGAAAAGATGCTTGATATGATTTCAATTTTCTTAAATTTACTGAGGCTTGATTTGTGACCCAAGATGTGATCTATCCTGGAGAATGTTCTGTGCGCACTTGAGAAGAACGTGTAATCTGCTGTTTTTGGATGGAATGTCCTATAAATATCAATTAAATCTATCTGGTCTATTGTGTCATTTAAAGCTTCTGTTTCCTTATTTATTTTCATTTTGGATGATCTGTCCATTGGTGTAAGTGAGGTGTTAAAGTCCCCCACTATTATTGTGTTACTGTCAATTTCCTCTTTTATAGCTGTTAGCAGTTGCCTTATGTATTGAGGTGCTCCTATGTTGGGTGCATATATATTTATAATTGTTATATCTTCTTCTTGGATCGATCCCTTGATCATTATGTAGTGTCCTTCCTTGTCTCTTGTAACATTCTTTATTTTAAAGTCTATTTTATCTGATATGAGTATAGCTACTCCAGCTTTCTTTTGATTTCCATTTGCATGGAATATCTTTTTCCATCCCCTCACTTTCAGTCTGTATGTGTCCCTAGGTCTAACGTGGGTCTCTTGTAGACAGCATATATATGGGTCTTGTTTTTGTATCCATTCAGCAAGCCTGTGTCTTTTGGTTGGAGCATTTAATCCATTCACGTTTAAGGTAATTATCGATATGTATGTTCCTATGACCATTTTCTTAATTGTTTTGGGTTTGTTTTTGTAGGTCCTTTTCTTCTCTTGTGTTTCCCACTTAGAGAAGTTCCTTTAGCATTTGTTGTAGAGCTGGTTTGGTGGTGCTGAATTCTCTTAGCTTTTGCTTGTCTGTAAAGCTTTTGATTTCTCCATCAAATCTAAATGAGATCCTTGCTGGGTAGAGTAATCTTGGTTGTAGGTTCTTCCCTTTCATCACTTTAAGTATATCATGCCACTCCCTTCTGGCTTGTAGAGTTTCTGCTGAGAAATCAGCTGTTAAACTTATGGGAGTTCCCTTGTATGTTATTTGTCGTTTTTCCCTTGCTGCTTTCAATAATTTTTCTTTGTCTTTAATTTTTGCCAATTTGATTACTATGTGTCTCGGCGTGTTTCTCCTTGGGTTTATCCTGCCTGGGACTCTCTGCGCTTCCTGGACTTGGGTGGCTATTTCCTTTCCCATGTTAGGGAAGTTTTCGGCTATAACCTCTTCAAATATTTTCTCTGGTCCTTTCTCTCTCTTCTCCTTCTGGGACCCCTATAATGCGAATGTTGTTGCGTTTAATGTTGTCCCAGAGGTCTCTTAGGCTGTCTTCATTTCTTTTCATTCTTTTTTCTTTATTCTGTTCCACGGCAGTAAATTTCACCATTCTGTCTTCCAGGTCACTTATCCGTTCTTCTGCCTCAGTTATTCTGCTATTGATCCCTTCTAGTGTAGTTTTCATTTCAGTTATTGTATTGGTCATCTCTGTTTGTTTGTTCTTTAATTCTTCTAGGTCTTTGTTAATCATTTCTTGCATCTTCTCGATCTTTGCCTCCATTCTTATTCCGAGGTCCTGGATCATCTTCACTATCATTATTCTGAATTCTTTTTCTGGAAGGTTGCCTATCTCCACTTCATTTAGTTGTTTTTCTGGGGTTTTTTCTTGTTCCTTCATCTGGTACATAGCCCTCTGCCTTTTCATCTTGTCTATCTTTCTGTAAATGTGGTTTTTGTTCCACAGGCTGAAGGGTTGTAGTTTTTCTTGCTTCTGCTGTCTGCCCTCTGGTGGTTGAGGCTATCTAAGAGGCTTGAAGGGAGGCTCTGGTGGTGGGTAGAGCTGACTGTTGTTGTGGCGGTCAGAGCTCCGTAAAACTTTAATCCACTTGACTGTTGATGGGTGGGGCTGGGTTCCCTCCCTGTTGGTTGTTTTGCCTGAGGCAACCCAACAGTGGAGCCTCCCTGGGCTCTTTGGTGGGGCTAATGGCAGACTCTGAGAGGGCTCACACCAAGGAGTACTTTCCAGAACTTCTGCTGCCAGTGTCCTTGTCCCCAAGGTGAAATAGAGCCAGCCCCCGCCTCTGCAGGAGACCTTCCAACACTAGCAGGTAGGTCTGCTTCAGTCTCCCCCAGGGTCACTGCTCCTTCCCCTGGGTCCCGATGTGCACACTATTTTGTGTGCGGCCTCCAAGAGTGGGGTCTCTGTTTCCCCCAGTCCTGTCGAAGTCCTGCAATCAATTCCCACTAGGCTTCAAAGTCTGATTCTCTATGAATTCCTTCTCCCATTGCCGGACCCCCAGGTTGGGAAGCCTGACGTGGGGCTCAGAACCTTCACTCCAGTGGGTGGACTTCTGTGGTATAAGTGTCGCCAGCCTGTGAGTCACCCACCCAGCAGTTATGGGATTTGATTTTACTCTGATTGCGCCCCTCCTACCGTCTCATTGTGGCTTCTCCTTTGTCTTTGGACGTGGGGTATCTTTTTTGGTGAAGTCCAGTGTCTTCCTGTCAATGACTGTCCAGCAGCTAGTTGTGATTCTGGTGTTCTTGCAAGAGGGAGTGAGAGCACGTCCTTCTACTCCGCCATCTTGGTTAATCTCCCGAGAATGTAAGCTTTTAAGTGAAGAGAGAAAAGGACAATCCACTTTCACACAGAACAGTATTTCCTAACATTCTTTGATTGATGTGTGAATTTCTTGATCTCTCCCTAGCGATTTTGTAGTCTCTAGTTTGAATTATTTTGCATGTTATATGATAAAGTAGGGGTTTAAATAAATATTTAAAATTTGCATGTCAAAAATATTCACAATATAGAAAAAAATCCTTGTTAGGGGTTGAATTGTGTTCCCCCAAAATTCATATGCTAAAGTCCAATACCTCAGAAATAGGGTCATTGAAGATGTAATGAGTTAAGATGAGGCCACACTGGAATAGGGTGGGGCCCTAATCAAATTACTGTTTTTTTTTAATAAAAAGTGGAAATTTGGAAACACACAAGCACACAGGAAACATGACATGTAAATATGAAGGCAGAGATCAAGGTGATGCACCCACCAGATAAGGAACACCGAAGACTGGCAGCAAACCATCAGAAGCTGGGACAGAGGCACAGAACAGATTCTCCTTTACAGCTTTCAGAAGGAACCAACACTGAGGAAACATTGATCTAAGACTTCTAGCCTCCAGAACTGTGAGAACATAAATTTCTGTTATGCTACCCACCTTGTGTTACTTTGTTAAGGCAGCCCTAAAAAACTTTTACAATTCCTAAAATATTTATGAGATAAGAATACAAATTTTGATATGTTGCATTTATAAATGATGTAATGAAACATTATTTTAATTATAAAACAAAAGAAATTATTTGCTGATATATAAATGTCAACATAGGATATTTTATATATTTTTTATCACGTTTGTTATTAGAAATTAAAATGTATATGAAGTGTATATTAAAATTTAGGCTGAAAAAAGTTACATTTTTGATGCTGATGTTTAAAATTCTTGAATTTTATGCTCAAGGAAGAAATGGATCATGAATGCACTTACCTTGTCTTCACTAACAGCCATTACATGCTCTATCTATTAGGTACTCAGAGCCTCTCGATCTGTTCCATTTTAAAAAGCAAAGTACTTAAAATCTTTTTATATATTTATTTTTAAAACGTAGACATTAAAACAAATACCGTTCTCTGAAAACTATAAAACATTACTGAGAGAAACTAGAGTGATATATTCATGGTTTGGAGGGCTCAATACTATATTATAAATATATCCATTCTCACCAAGTTGATGAATAGATTCAATGAGACCCAGTAAGACTTAAACAAGTTTTTTTTTTTTGCAGAAGTTCTAGTCTTTTTTTTTTTAATTTTTATTTGTTTATTTATTTTTTATTTTTGGCTGTGTTGGGTCTTCGTTTCTGTGCGAGGGCTTTCTCTAGTTGCGGCAAGCGGGGGCCACTCTTCATCACAGTGCACGGGCCTCTTACTATTGTGGCCTCTTTTGTTGCGGAGCATAGGCTCCAGACGCGCAGGCTCAGCAGTTGTGGCTCACAGGCCCAGCTGCTCCATGGCATGTGGGATCTTCCCAGACCAGGGCTCGAACCCATGTCCCCTGCATTAGCAGGCAGACTCTCAACCACTGCACCACCAGGGAAGCTCCTTCAACAAGTTTTACTGTGAATATTGAAAGGCCAATTCAAAAATTTATATGGAAATGCCAAGGGAATAAAATAGTAAAGACAATGAAGAACTACACAAAGTAGTCATATTACCAGATCTTAATACTTATTATAAAAATATAGTAATTAAGATTTTGTGGTATTGACATAAGAATGGATAAATAGGTTGATGGGACAGAGTGAAAATTATTGTCTCAGATTAATTTTTAATTTTACCAGACACCTATAGCACCCTTTCAATATATCGATATAGGTCTTCTGTTTATTTTTCTGGAAAGTTTTTTTCTGTATTATAGTATTAAATATTAATTGGGTTCCATTGCTTTATCTTTTTCAGACTCAGGTTGTTAGATATTTATTTTGTCTGTCTTCTTTTCAATTACTTTCTGTCTTATTTTAACTCATTCTTATTTGCTTCATTATTTTCTTGCTTTTCTTCAATGCCCCTTACTAAATTACTATTTTAATCCATATCCCCTTTGAGCATTTTGTAATTTAGTCTTTATTTTTGAAGAGGGTTTTATCTTTTTATTTCTGAATTCAATCAACTCTCATTTTTTTTCGTTTTGTCCAATTCTGTTCTTATGGTTTTTATTTCTGATTAAATATTTTTCCATTTGTTTGTTTTATGTATGCCCAAATGTTGGTTTGAAGAGATTTGATTCAGTTTGGAGCGGTTGGTAGAGGTTTCTTTTTTCATATTTAATTTTATAGGAAATGAAAAGTTTTTATTTTCTGTTTTTTTCTTGGTAGAAGCTTGGTATAGATAAATGTTGCCTGTGTCTATGCATTTCATGAATAGGATTAAAATTTGGGGATGAAAGAAAAGTGTTCTAATTTGGGACCCCTTCTGTGAGTGCAATTAAATGCAGTTTCTTTAATGAATAGCTTTTCGGGGAGTTTGCTAGGGAAATAACTTGGTTTCTTTTACTTTTCAAGATCTTAAATTTTTTTCTCTTGCTTCCTTTTCCTTTTACCATTCAGTCTCCAAATGCACTTCTGTCTTCCTTTTTACCATTTTTTCTCCATGAAGTGTTGCTTTACTTACACTGCTCCTCCAAGTCCCCTATTTTAAGTCCTTTCCAATAGTCAGCACTTTGATCTACAAAATTCTTTATCACCCCTTTCATACTTGTGGTGGACTTCTTCTTGAAGGGGGTGATTTTAGCTTAAACCTCCCTTGCCTTTCCTATGCAAAGGCTTCAGCAGGAGATCAAGAAAAAGCTTGGCTAGAAATTATTTATTTTCATAGTTAAAGAGAATATTCTCTGTCTTCTACTCATGATGGAGGTTTGGGAAGGTATGAATTTATTTTTTTCTTATTGATTTCTAGGGTTTAGAGGAAGATTAGTGAAAGATTCAGATTTAGGCAGCCACCATTCACTATTACCTTGACTACCAATGTTGATTTTTTACAAGTAAGCAATATTCCTAATTGGAGAATGCATCACTTATGAGTTGAATTTGGTTGCTAACAACAGAAACTAGGAATAATAGTCGCTTTAAGAAGATGGGAGTTTATTTTTGCCCTTAGAGAAGTCTGAAGGCAAGCAGTTCACTCTGACTAGTGTATAATATCACTGTTACCCCCCAGCGTCTTTCACTTTTTTCTGCATATCCATTATTAGCGCATATGGCTTCTGTTCTCAAGGATGCTTCAATGTTGCAAGATACTGAAGACTCAGCTATCACTTCTGTGTTCCAAACAGAAACAAGGAGAAAGAATGAAAGGGAAAATGAGGGCATTCTCTTAGATGACTCAGCTCCTTTTAAATGAGTGTTCTCAAAATCTGCCCAGTTACTCCTGTTTATATCTCATTAGTCACCCCTACCTGCAGGAGACATAAGAAAATGTAGTGCTTCGTTAGGCATCCTTCTAACCCCAATAAAATCATTGTTCTCTCAAAAAGAAAAAGGGAAAATGGGTACCTGATAGGTGCTTAAAGTTGCTGCTACAGGAAACAAAGTCTTTGGATAATATGGGTGGCTTGGTTTTTCTCCATGCCTAATATATTTCTATTTCTAGGCATCCATTACCTTAAATGATTATATATTTGCAATGAATAATAGGATATATTTAGTTCAGCTCATTTTAAATCTGTACATGCATTAACCATATTTTATACTAATATGTGTTAGCTCAACTTTATAAACTAAATGTATTAATTTATAAAATATGGCAAGTTAAAAAAAAACTTATAAATTTGAACAATTGCTTTAGCCAGAGAAGTCAAATCATTGTAAATTTTTCTGTTATGCATGCATTTGGATACTCTTCTATATTAAATAACTATATTTTAAATCTAATTGCTCTAATAATAGTTTTGATATATGTTTTTCTACTTGAATCATTCAGTATTTTACCACTGACTAAAATTTCTGGTTAGCAGTATAACTGTCATTCAGTTGCTAGCTACAGAGTTAGAAATTTATTTATTTGATTAAAACCGAACTTTTACTACTCTGAAGAGCTTATGGCAGTGAATGGCTAATTCGAACCTTGAAATATTTAGTATTACAAAGGCAAAAAGAGGTGAGGCAATAAATAGAGTGTAGAAATGGGAGTAGAACACAGACAGTGACAACCTCAAGTCCAGGTAACACTCTAGGCAGTGTTCTTTTTCCAAGAGTGATGTGTTAGGGAAAGAAAAATGTTTCCTCATTTTCCCCCTTAATGGCTGCATTAGTAATTTACCAGGGGTAAAATTACCTCTTCCCAGAGTTTATTTTTCAGATTCCAAAATTATTTCATATATCTTCCAAGCTTTCTCTCACCCTATCTCACAAAAACACATACCTGTGCATTTATACAAAAGGAGCATATAATTTTAGATGGATCTTGAAGCTTATCCCAAAGTCCCAAAGTTGAGAACCAGTGACTTAAAAAAGTTGAGTTTGTCAACCAGATAGAAGGGGGAGGGAGAATATTATTCCAGGCAGATAAGCAATAGTTTCAAGTTGCCATAGCTTCAAGTTGCAGTATTTGGACACTGCCAATAATTCTATATTTATTTCAAAATAACAGGTCTTGTAGGAGGATTGTGAGGATAAAAAAGGGGATAAAAGATTTTTGACAGATGATGAACCCATTCTGGATTTTGAACTTTATATACTTATTTATTTTAGCAATGGATAGAGTTGCTGATGAATTTCCAAGGTGCTGTACTATAATAAACTTACTTTATTGTCCTACTATCAGCTAGTTTACCATCCTTTCTGTGCCTTACTTCTGCCTGTGATTAGGAAGTTCTTCTGTCTGGGATCTCTTTTCTACGAGTTAACTCTTTCAATACCCTTTATTCCTGGACATACACACAATCTATGTTTCTTATTGGCTACCCATGATGCAGATAGACGCTGGAGGCAAGCACCAAACAGCACAAACCCAGTCCTAGCCCTCATGCAGGCTACCTTCCCTTAAGGAGAGGAAGTCATAAAATGACTGATTTAATAATTTATTATTTAGAGTCATAATGAATGCCATAAAGAGAAAGGACAAGTCTGCATTAGTCCACTCAAGCAGCCATAACAAAACACCATAGATTAGGTGGCTTAAACAACAGAAATTTATTTTCTCACAGTTCTGGAGGCTAGAAGTCCCAGATCAAGTTTTAACAGGGTGGGTTTCTGGTAAGAACTCTTCTTCTGGCTTGCAGATGGCCACCTTCTCACTATGGTCTCGCATGGCCTTTCCCCGGTACATTATTAAGGGAAGAGAGAGAGAGGGGGTCAGCAGGGGAGAGAGAGAGGACATGTGAGCTCTCTCTTTGGTGTCTCTTCTTATATGGATTCATCCTATGGGATCAAGGTCTCATTCTATGACCTCAGTAAACCTTGAATTACTTCCTTAGAGGTCCCAACTCCAAATACAGCCACATTGTGGGGTAGGGCTTCAACATATGAATTTTGGGGAGACATAAACATTCAGTCCATAACAAGGTCTAATTAGAGCATTTAACTAGGCACCTGACTGAATCTGGATTATTAGGGATTGTTGCAAGAAAGTAACAGTTGAGCTCTGAAAATTAATTTATTAAAAAGTAAGAGAAGGGAAATCATATAGACAAAGAGATCAGCAGATATGAAAGGCCCTGGAGTGGGAAGTAGCAAGCCATATGCAGGGAAATGAAGCAAAGGCAGTGTTATAGGGATGAGTGTGATAAAGCATGGTAGGAGATAAAGCTGGAGAGGTAGGCAAGGGCCAGAATTTATGCGGCCTTGTAGGCCAAGTTAACAAGTGGGCAGACATTAAACAATTTTTTAAGCATAGGAATGGCATGATTAGATAAGCTTTTTTACAAGGGAAATTGCTCTGACTGCAGTACAAAGAACCAGTTAAAGAGAATCAAGAATGTTGGTAATAAGGGTGTGGCACTATTCCAGGTGAGATATCATGGTCGCTCAGGATAAAGTAGTAACTCTGGAAATGGAGAGAGGTAGATTGAATTGGATATATTTTAGATGTGGAATTGAAATAACCTGGTGATTGATTAGCTAAGGAAGGCAATAAGGAGGAAGGAGCCAAAGCTGACTTGGGTTTCTGGTGGCATTTGGACCCATTCATCACCATGGAGAAAAATAAACATTTTTGGTGGGGGAGTGGATAGAGATGGAGAGAGAATCATGTTTCTATTTAAGACATGTGAAACCTTAGGTGGCTATGATACATCCAGTTAGATAAATGTACCACAGGTCATTTTAAAAACTCTGGGATAGAGATTTTAAATTTGAGAATTATCAGAATATAGAAAAAAAAGAATAAAAGCTTAACACAGAGCCTTGAAAAAAGCCAAGATTTAAAGTTCAATGAAAGCTGCTAAGGACACTTAGAAGGAGTTGTCAGAGAGAGATGAGGAAAAGCCAAGGGACATGTGTATTTCAAAGGAGGAGGAAGTAATGGGGACAACTGCTAAGAATCAAAAAAGATTAGATCCAAAATCTGACAAACGCATTTAGCCAAACAGAGTGAATGAGAGCCATTTCAGTGAAACACAAGTGGCTGGAGCCAAACTGGAGTGGGTGGAATTCTTCATGATTTTAGGTGGGACACAATAGATCACGGACAGAACAGTAACACGAGGGACCTCCTGACACTAACTTGGATGCATACCTGGAAGCTCTTACAGCTGTTTAAATAAATAAACAAACAAACAAATAAATAAATAAATAAGAAAGGATGATTTGAAACTTAGAACACCAAAATTTAATTAATTAGAAATTTAAAAACAACACTGATTTCCATTTTTTCCTGGTGCTGTACAGATTTATGGGCCTATTTCAAGGTTTATGCACTGTTTGTTTGCCTATCTAAACAAAACATCTGAAATTAAAATGTTATGTACTGGGCTTCCCTGGTGGCGCAGTGGTTGAGAATCTGCCTGCCAATGCAGGGGACACGGGTTCGAGCCCTGGTCTGGGAAGATCCCACATGCCGCGGAGCAACTAGGCCCGTGAGCCACAACTACTGAGCCTGTGCATCTGGAGCCTGTGCTCCGCAGCAAGAGAGGCCGCGACAGTGAGAGGCCCGCGCACCGCGATGAAGAGTGGCCCCCACTCGCCTCAACTGGAGAAAGCCCTCGCACAGAAACGAAGACCCAACACAGCCCCCCAAAAATAAATTAATAAATAAAAATTAAAAAAAAAATGTTATGTACTTAACAGGGGCATGCAAGCACAATTCCAAATGACTTTTATTCTCCCAAGAATGAAACTCAATTTGGCCAGAGAAAAAGAAAACTTGTATTGAAAACAAATAGATAAAACTCTTTAAAAACATTTTTTTTAAACCACTGTGTATTGTGGTACTAAAAGGAGTAACTAGAAATAAATATAAATTGCTTTACAATAAATATATATTATTTTATGGATCCTCACAGAGTATTTTTAAAATAAGATTTTGGTGGTAATAGAACATGTAATAATTTGAGTCTTCTTAGCACGTATGTGCTGAGGTCTATAACAGACAGATGAAGAGAATTTCTGGGAAATAAGTGTCCTAGAGATTTGGATGGAAGTATCCAGAAAATAAAATACCCACCACTAGAAGAGGAGGTAATTAATACATAGCAAATTCAAAGGATTTTAGTAAGGTGACATGTTCTAATAGAATTCTGGAAGACTAGTTTACTAGAACAGTCCACCGTGATGTATGATAGCAGTTTTGAACACCAAGGGCGATCCACAGCACTTCATTATTCAGTTTTCCCCAAACTCATATTAGCCTGTGAAACAGTATTTTGGGGCAGGACACAAACAGTTGTTCAACTTCCACTGAGAACAATACAAAAAGGAAATAAATAGGTAAAAGAAAACGTATAGTCAGAATTTCCTGTTAAATGAATCATTGTATACGTCCCACAACGTCTGTGAGTAAATCAAGCCCTAGTCATAAAAAAGAGATAATAAGAATCATTGCGGGATCCATTTCTTTGAAGATTTGAAGGAAAAGGGAAAACATATTCTATGAGAAGAATGAAATATAGTCTTACAGACAAGAAGTTACTTGTGTGATTTTGACTCACACTGAGTTTCACTACGTTGAGGCATAGGAGAAAATGGGATGAAGAAAAATAGCTTTGTGGAAGAAGACTGAGAGAAATAGTTATGCTCTAGTGGAAAATTTTCTGAATAATGTCTCATGTATCCAGACTCTCTGCACAGTTCTCAATGTTTACATGCTCGGTGCCAATGGACAACTTTCACAATGTCTATAAACAACTCTTATTCCAGATCCAAACATCTCCCTGCTGTGGGAAAACTAGTAAGCAAATACAAGCTGTCAAATAGCACCTTTAAGCCAGATTCCATACACAGAGTAGCATGCATCTGCGTGCTGATGGATCCATGTGCACAGCATCCCATTTTCCAATAGTCAGACTTCAATTTAAAAAGGAGGATTGGGGAAATAAAATCTGTTTGGTGTAAATAAAATACAACTTTTCTCAAGCTACCTTGTTCTTCTCTCTCTTAAATGTCATGAAGAAAACTCAAGTGCCAATTAATTATCGATGGAAGAGGAAACCTGAAGTAAAGATACCATGTATGTTAAGTATATTTGTCCCTTGGGTAGCCGGAGGACAGGGAAGGAGCACAGGTTCAGTAGGGAAGACAATGACAAATAAAGACTGTGAGCTCCATTCCACAGACATTTATTTAAATACATAGTTTTTGGAAATGTAGGCATGAAACAAAAAACAAAGATGTAAGCGAAATACAGAATAGTGTCACCCATAATGCTGACACAGAATGGCAGCAGGGAGAAAAAAATAATTGAAATACTTTCTTCTGAGAGGTTTTGAACTTGGTCATTGTATATCATTTGACCATATTACATTCTTAAAGGATAAACAAATAAAAAACATTGGCATATTTCAAGAGTGGGACCTGGTGTGTCTCTTAACTCTGGATGTACAATTCTGAATTCTACATTAACAGGAAATATGTCTCACCAGATCTTAAAAATACCTTAGAAATTTATCAACAAATGATATAAGTTCATCACTATGTTGACATCACTAAAACAGTATCTGCCAAACCTGAGGATGCCTTCCTGCTTTGCTCATAACTGTTCTTAGATTCTTTGAATTGAACTGAAGTGGGAATGTCAGGATAACACTCCCAGACATGGGTCAATAGGTGTCACTAGCCACTAGTCCGTGCACTGTCCAAACAGTATCCAGCCTGCTTTAGTCCTGTCCGTTAAGGTGGGGAATGGCCCTTAGCAAGAAATGTCTTGAGCCTCAAAGCAGCCTGGCCTACACATATGTTGAGTCAATAACATGGAGGTTACCCGCAGCTGCCCAACAGGATATTTGTCAGCTAGACCAGAAAACACCAATGAAAGGGAGGAGGACTGGGACAGTTTTTATTCTTCATGCTGGTCAGAAGTGATACATTTGATGAAGTAGAACAAAGCTTTCTTTTCCTTTATTTAGGATAAAAAGGACCCATCTCTCTCTAATCTATTTATCTTTACCTATATATCTAAACATATAAAGAGCAAGTAAGCAGGATTATTTTAATCACAGATTAGAGGGCATTTCTCATACCCTCTCAGAGTAGCCATGCAGCCTACATTTCAGGAAAAAAGCCAGGGGGTGGGGAAAAGGGCAGAGAGACTGTGGTTGGTGCTGCATTTTTGCGATTTGTATTCTTTGTTTTATGAGAAGGAAAAACAGTTAAATATCTTGTCCTGAAATTCTCAGCACTCATTTGAAGAATGATCCAGAACAACATCTCTGGTCTCAGAGAAGCTGTAAACTGTGATTGTCCACTTTCAAGGCACTTAGAAACAATAATAGACAAGATTAACACAAGAAATAAACTAATAAAAGAGAACACCTTAGAAAGGCTTTAGCATATTGTGTTATATGGCTAAATATGCCATGCGAGAGGGAATTTAAATGAGGAGATAATCACTAGCATCTGCCCCCATTCTTTCCTATATCCCTCCTGCTGAGATGAAAGCCATCTTTTCTCCTTACTATGGAGAGGATAATTCTATCTTCCTATCAATAATAAAAATGGCTCCAGTCTCTCCCATTTAAAAAATACCTCTCCAATTTGAAAACCCCTTCAATCCCTCCTTAATAAAACTTCTTGAAAAAAAATGTTTACACTCAGTTTCCACTTTCTTATAAATTGTTTACTTCTCAAGCCACAGACATGAAACTATTGGTTGAAAAATGAATTATATGTGGTTAGTAAAAGTGTAAAGTGTAGACATCTCATCTCTCTGATACTTGAACATCCCTTAGGGTCTGCTCTGTTGATCTCCTCCCTGGGTGGGCTACTCCATGGCTTCTGTGACCACTGTCAGGCCGATGACTTCAAGATTTGGGTCATCAGTACGTTTTTCTCTCTTGAGCTTTGTATACACATTTGAAGACTGAACTGTTCTCTTTCTAACTATATATTTGAATTTCCCATTTGTGCATAAAATTGAATATATTAAAAACTAAAATTATCATTCTCCCTTACCACCCTAAACCCTATACCCTATCAGTCAACAAACTCCATTCATTTCCTTTCTATTTCTCTTCAACATATAGGTATTATTCTAGGTTATTATTTAGATATACCAAGTTTATTGCAACACTCTCCTTATTTATCTTTTTAAAGCCATTCTTATTCCCTCCAATTTCCAACATACAATATAATCTTTTTGAAAAATTAAAAATGAATAATAAATCTACTTGTTTCTAAATATTTCAAGGACTCCTCATTACCCACAGGATAAAATATGATTTTCTTAACAGGGCCGACATGGTCCTTTGTGCTATGACCCCTGATTAATTCTCCCACTTCATTTCTTGATACTTTCTTCTCCCATACAACAATTCAGTCAGATTCATCTTCCTTCAATCCTTTAAAGGCACTGGACTTTGGCACAGACCATTTGTTCCCTCCAGCTTAGTAGACTTTCCCATCTTCACCTGTCATCAATCATGTAACTCATACTGTTTCTCTGAGGATACCCTTTCATGTTAGAAGTCTTCCTTTGAATTCATACCACTGAGAATTCCTCCCTCAAGAGCCCCTCCCATGCTCTATTAGACTCTTGATTACCTTTGTCTTAGCTCTCATTAGCTGCATCTCCCATTAAGCTTAATGGGGTCAGAGATGATGTCTACCTTAAAACACTTAGTCTCTCCATGGTCAAGTACAATGCCTGACATACAGTAGGTGCTTAATAAATGTGATCAGATATTCATCTAACAAAAAGCTCTTGACAAGAATTTCAGTGCAGGTGGACATTTCAGGAAATAATGTGTATGAAAGAGTTCTCTATCTAACCCTTTAAAGGCTGGCCAAATTTAGCAATCAACTTATATCAATTGTATGGCAAGGCAAAAATATGATGAAACCTTACCAACTGAGGCCAAGTTAAGAAAAAATCAGTCAGAACTCAGTGGGGGAAAAAATGTGGCATGATGTTAAATGGATGTAATTTTATTAATTTTAAGTAAGATATTCAAACTAGATTAATAAACTCCTATAGAGGTGTTAAGGAACTCAGTCTAAAAAATAGAAATGCTTTCAAGCTAGCATGTAAATTGTAAGCATGTGGGTGTTTCTGAAAGTGTTTCAAAATCACCCATTCACTTAAGTATTTTAAGCACTCCTCCTGCAATTTAGCTCCAGCTGCAATTTAGAACAATTTAAGAGAAAGATTTTCTAAGTAAAAATAATTTTCAATCAGCCCCCTTTTCCAAATTATTATAAACTTAAATTGATAATATTAGCTGTCCTAACTAATGAGATTTCAATGCCTTTGAAATTGGAAAATAAAGTCCTCAGTCCTGGGTCATGTATAGTCCTAAAAAGTAAACACACGATTTTTAAAAAGTATTATCCCACAGCTATGGGGAAAAAGAAAATGTCCTTAACACAGGCAAAGGATAGCTTTTTAAAAGCTGCCGGAGACACATAACTTGTGAGTCATCCCCTTAATCCAGCAGCTTGAATCAAGAGACAGCGCTAGTCATGGACCACAGCTGGACCAACTCTGAGAACGATCACAAGCCCTTAGCTAAGGATGTCACTGAGCAGTGATTCCCAAGGCAGAGCACGTGTGCAGAGAAAAGAGAGGGAACAGGCAGGCTGGCCCCCTGCAGGGAACATTTTCGAACAGCATAAATCAAAATTTCCTCAGTTTATTTTGACAATGAAGTGCCTTCTTTATATTTGAGGGGTGGGTTCTGATTTTTGCAAGGTCAAGTTATATCACATAATACAGCATGAGGTTTCCCTAGAGCAGTTTTTTTTTAAATATAATTTCATCATTTTAATTTTCACATTGCATTTCTAAGACAAATGGACACAGATGCATGCAAATATACTGCATCAAAAGATGAAGCATTAAAAATATGATATATTTTGCTATATTTATCCTTTTATTTATCACAACCATTTCACAGAGAAAACTGATCCTGACTCCATTTTTAGGTTTAAGGATTCAGGAAATTGTATCATTTTCATCCCTACATCTTTTGTAGAATTATGTCTAAAAAACACCAAACTGATGAGGAAACATTTTGTGTTTAAAGATCTTCAGAAAAAGAGATCCACAAACCTCTTTCAATAAGGCAGTACTGAAAAAATACCTAAAAACTTTTGCCCGAGGAAACTATTTTCTATAATAACATGAATTCCTCAGATGGCAGCAAAAGCCCATTTCCTGCTGTTAGCTCTCAATAGGAAGGAGATGAATAATTTTTCTCCATATCTTTGAACAATGTTTAAATTATTCCCCAATCTCTGTTTCACACTAAATAATTCCTCACTCTCTGAGCGCTTCTTCATGGGTGTTACTTGAAATTATCATTGTTGATCTCTATTGCACTCACTTCAGAGTCTCTTTATGAGTTATAGAAACCTAGACTCCAAAATTTAATAAGAGTAAAACTCAGATTTCGCATTTTTCATAGTCTTATTTGTAGATTCCAATCTTCTAGTTTAAAAAAAAAAAAAAGGAAAGAAAGAAAGCAAGAAGATAGCAATAATACATCCTGCAGTATATTTTCTAAGGCTGCCCCTGTTTGTTGTTGTCTTCATCTGTGCCCGTCAGCCTTAGCCACCTCCGCCCTTCCTTTCCTTCATTTCCAGAAAAGGGCAATGTTTTAGACACTGGAATCTCTAAGCTCTATTAATATCACTATGGAATAGGGCCCCATGAGACTATTTAAATAAAATGAGAGCACCAAAGCCCTTTGTTAAGTTAGAATAGGATTCTGTTGTAAAGAACAATACTGATTTCTCCAGTGGACGGAGGAGAACAGTTTTAATTGGATTAGTAATGTGACCCTTGGGTCCCATAGGGATTTATAATGCTTCGTTAGATAAAGGTTTACCTAACTCAAAGGATTTGCTAAAGAGATGTGATTTCTTTTTTACATTCGCTAGAATAAAATGGGTAGTTAGAGCAGTATATCTTAGTCACATTGTAGGCTATGGGACTTGTATTTTACTGTTTGATCAGGAGCCCCTTCAGACCTGCAGAAAATGAGCTATGCATTCTCAGTGTGAACTTATTAATAGTTACACTCAAATAATCACCCAAGAGCCTTGTTACTTGCTGGATTTGATAACAATGTTACGTCAGTTAGTATAGTGTATTTCTTCTAACACTGAAAACACTATTCTCCTAAGTGGCAGACCCTATATTGCATGAATGAGTGTATTGCATGGAGACCTCTGGAAAGAGATAGACTAGGTTGGAATCTTGTGTCCTCCATGTACTAGCTCTGTATCTTTGGACTAGCTAAGCTCATATGCCTCACTTTCTCATATGTAAAATGGAGATATATTATCAATACTTTTTCAAATGGTTGCTGACAAAGATTAGATGAATTAATAATCATTTGGCTAGTTCCTAGAACATGGTAAGTACTCACTAAATTATAAATACTATCATCATCGTTTAAATTTGTGACTTTTTTCCTTTATGCCAAACCTGACCCTTGCTCTTACTTTACCCTAGTAGCGATAATAAGTTTAAGTATGGTTAAAAGCTCAGTTACATGCAAAAAAGTGAAGAAAGCACTCAAAACCAGGTAGTTAGAGAGACTATGACTATCAAATCCAAAAACGTTTGAGAACATCATTTCCTCTAAAAATGTTAAACAGACAAAATCTTCACTTGAAAAAGTAACTTTATGAAACCTTTAGACCCAAATTTGAGACTAGGCACTAAAATCTCTTAGAGGGAGAAGGATGAATGGAGAGATGTAGGAATGAACAAGGACAAATCTCCTTTGTCTGGTACCTGTGTTCCCTTCTCAACTCCTAGAGAAAATACTAGGTCTGCATTTTTTTTTTTTTTTAATAAATTTGAAGTCCAGAGTGAGGAGCTCACACAGGTGCATGTAGTCTTGAAAATGAACACAGGAAATAAAGAAGTAACACAGACCCAGATGACTCTGTTATTCACCATCTAGACAGGCTTAGGAGTTAGTGCAATAGTTTTTCACATGCAAATACTCCTGAGGGTAAAGCTTATCATTCTTTCCTCTGTTATTTTGACTGACTTTATTCATATAGCAATTTGGCATTTAGCTGAATACGTATGAAAGGTAATTTTAATATGAGGGAGGAGAGGAGTTAATATGTTTTTATTGAGCTCATACTGTAAGGGATGCATTAGCTAGACAATGCAAAGAATAATAGATGAGTACATTTCTGCCATCAAGGAATAAGTACCACTTTTAATAAGGAAGACAGAAAAATTGAGTATGTATAAAAACATAAAATGCAAAGAAAAAATATAATGTGTTATAGGAGACATACAGAGTGCTTTGGGTGGCCAGCGGAGGGGCAGTAATGGCATACAAGGTAGGATCGATAAAACTTTACTTCCTGGTTGGAGGGGAAACACAAAAAGAAAAAAGATTTATGGTTCATTCTGGTTTCATATCAGAAATCGCAACTGATCACCCACAGATATACTTATTTGGATAGCACGGTATTTTAAATTTTTAAGATATGTTGCAATATGTTTTAAACTCTGAATTCTCATATAAAATTCCTGTATCTAGATTCTCTTTAAAATTTGGAAGATCGGGAAAGCCTGGCCTTCAAAATCTAGAGCATCTGCCGATGGGAGGTTGCTGAGAGCCCAGGGCATGTGCTCTGCAGATCATGTAAGTCCAGATCCTGCCACCCACCACATGCACTGAGGAGACCTGCCTGAATCCTCTGAGTCTTTAAAGTCAAGGTTTTTGTTGCACACGGTATTTAATATCCCTCTTTGCCCTATACCTAATTTTATAAACTAGGGGCAACCTGTGTTAAATATGTTTTAAGGGAAGGCAAGAATATTGCATATGAAACTATTATAGAATAAGTAAATACACAGGAGAAAACTATAAAAGTTGAAACATTTCAAGGAGAAAATATTATTTAAATGTTATTCAAGGTGAACTTAGAAGAAATAGGTACATTTACTGACTGGGAAAGTGATGAGAGTGAAGCATTCCAGGTGTAAGTAAAGGAATAAAGCACAAATATTTGGGTCAATTTTAAGGAATACATGTTGTCCTCTTTAAGTATACTTGGGATCTATTTGAGGGAACAGTAGGAATCTTGGATTCCATGTAGCTCTCTACTCCCAGCTCCAGTGCAATGTGATTATCCACCATAGCTCTTTGCCAGAGGAGTTGCAGGGGCCAGAAAATGGGACCCACATGATGGATCAAGGACATAAAGTCTATTGTAATCTGGGTGAATAGTAAAATCAGGCTCAAGACTTTCATCCTCTGGTCCTGAGGAGGAAGTGGAGACCAGCACCCAAGAGTCCATGGGCAAAAATTATAAACATGAAGATACTGGAGAAATTATTCCTTAGAGACAGACCCTCAAGAGGAAGGGCCAAACATGCTTTGCAGATCTAACTGGGAGCACCTCGAGGTCTCTGGAGGCCCACAGAGAGCCACGTGGGGTTGGTGCTGTGACTGTGGGCTAAGCATTCTCTATGCCTAAAGCTGGAAGCCTGCCTATCACTGCAGCTAAGAAGGCCAGGGTGTAGAGCACCTTCCTTTGGGGCTTCTGTACAGCCAGCCCTCAGAATGGGGGTCTGCTCACCCTCTCCACTCTCAAGATTGTCATTACTAAGAGAACCAGACTGATCTTAAGCCACAAAGTAAGTAATGAATGGGGAAAAAAAAAAACCCCACATAACAAACAAACAAACAAACAAACAAAATGTTGGGAAACCCATCAATCCAGAGAAAAAAAAGAACACCAGATCAAGCTGTAATTAATGAGAAACAATTACTGAAAGGGTGGTTGGCGATTTGGATAAAACACTAATGAGCATTTACAAAAATTTCATTATAGCACACACAAACAATAGTCAAAAGAAAAAATGCTGTTTGGAGGAAGTAAAAATGATTATCAAATTTAAAAATATACCAGTTGATACAAGGAGATGACAATTACCCTTGAGGATCTAACTAGTGGCCTATAAGACCCATGGCATGAAAATCTCACAGCACAGCAAAAATACAAAAAGGTGGAAACCAGGTGAAGACAAGAGAGTTGAAAGGCTGGCCTGGAAGACACAACATGCAGATAATAAGAATTCTAAAAGGAGAAGAACAGAATTAGAGGGAGACAAGAATTGAAAAACAAATGATTACAAATCCCATTCACTGAAAAAATACTTGAGTCTATAGCTTGAAACAAAATACCCAGAGAAATCATGTTAAAATCTCATCTATTATCTATTTCTCTAATTTAAATAATGCAGAAACTGCTCTATGTATAACTGACTTTATTAACTGTTACTCAAAATATCTGTATTTCTTTTCTTTACTGTTATAAGCAATCTGCTTCTGAAAGTATGTATTAAACTTACCCACTTTTATAAGTTTATTTTTAGATCTTTTTGTGCTTCTGATCATCTTTGCTCTATATACTTAGTTGCTATGTTGTTGGTGAGTAGAAGTTTAAGGTTATTGATTTTTCTTCATAACATCGCATGGTGCTCATTTTTTTTCCTCTTTGGTACTTTCCTCCTTAAGTTAACATTAACTGATTACAATACTGTCATTCCTATTGTTTCCTTCACTTCTGCCTTCCTTCCTTATTCCTTTCTTTCTTTCTCTCTCTTTTTTTTTTCCTTCCACTTTCTGGCACATCATTATCAATATCCTTTTAATAGTGTGACGTATATGCATAATTTCTTACATATAGATAGAGTTGTGCAAGTTAAATTTACATCATTTACAGAACACTTTTATTCAATTATACATACTAAATTATCTTAAGCTAGGATCTATCTGGGCTTTTGGTGTACTCTATATTATATTTGTGTCTATTATTTGCTAATATACCATACCATTCGGATTGTTATGGCTTAATAATACATTTTAGTTGTTGTTAAGACAAATTCTCCCTAAATACTTTTCTTTTTAAACTTCTTTCTTATAATTTTAAGATATTTTCTGTTATATGAGACTTAAGATAATTTAATGCTTCTTAAAATTCCATTAAATTTACTTACAAATTTGGGAAGAATTGATATTTTTATATTAGCCTGTTCACCCAGGACCAATTTTTTTAAATGTGCTTTTGTGCAACTTAATACATCTTTCTTCCCAATTTTTTTGTTGTGGTAAAATATACATAAAATTTATCATCTTAACATTTCTAAGTGTACAGTAGCATCAAACATATTCACAATATTGTGCAGCCATCACCACCATCCATATCCATAACTCTTTTCAACATACAAAACTGAAATTCTATACCCACTAACAATAATTTCTCATCCACCCCTACCCCTAGCCTGTGGCAATGACCATTCTTCTTTTTTATTGAAGTATAATTGACCTATAACACTATATTTGTTTCAGGTGCACAACATTTTTATACATTACAAAATGATTCCCACAATAAATCTATCACCATAAAAAGTTATTATAATATTACTATGTTCCCCCCTGCTGTACATTTCATCACCGTGACACATTTATTTATTAACTGGAAGTTTGTACCTCTTAATCTTCCCCACCTACTTCATTCACCACCCCCCGCCCAACCCCCTGCTCTCCTCTGACAATGACAAGTTTGTTCTCGGTATCTATGGGTCTGTTTCTGTTTTTTTTTTTAATGTTTGTTCATTTGTTTTGTATTTCAGATTACACATATAAGTGAAATCCTACAGTATCATAGAGTATATCTGACTTATTTTTCTTAGCATAATACCCTCTAGGTCCATCCATGTTGTTGCAAATGGCAAGATTTAATTTTTTTTTATGGCTAATATTCCACTATATGTATGTGTGTGTGTGTGTATACATCACATCTTCTTAGCTATTCATCTATCAACGGACACTGAGGTTGCTTCCATATCTTAGCTATTATAAATAATGCTGCAATGAACATAAGGATGCATATATCTTTTCCAATTAGTGTTATTGTTTTCCTTGGAAAAATACCCAAAAGTGGAATTACTGGATCATATGGCAGTTCTATTTTTAATTTTTTGAGGGAACTCCATAATATTTTCCATAGTGGCTGCCTCAATTTACATTTCTACCAGTAGTGCACAAGGGTTCCCTTCTCTCCACACCCTCACCAACACTTGTTATTTGATGTCTTTTTTATAATAGCCATTCTGACAGGTGTGAGGTGATATCTCATTGTGGTTATGATTTGCATCTCCCTGATGACTAGTGATGTTGAGCATCTTTTCATGTGCCTGTTGGCCATCTGTATGTCCTCTTTGGAAAAAGGTCTATTCAAGTCCTCTGTCCACTTTTTAATTGGAATTTTTTGTTTTTTCTATTGAGTTGTATGAGTTCTTTATATATTTGGGATATTAAGCCCTTATTGTATATTTTTTGTATATATTTTCTCTCATTCAGTGTGTGGCCTTTTCATTTTGTTGGTGGTTTCTTTCATTGTGCAGAAGTTTTTTAGTTTGATGTAGTCCCATTTGTTTATTTTTGCCTTTATTTCTCTTGCCTGAGGAGATGGACCCAAAAAATTATTGCTAAGACCAAAGTCAAAGAGGATACTGCAAATGTTTTCTTCTAGAAATTTTTATGGTTTCAGGTCTTACATTTAAGTCTTTAATCCATTTTGAGTTTATTTTTGTTTATGGTGTGAGAAAGTGGTCCATTTTGATTATTTTGCGTATAGCTGTTCTGTTTTCAAACACCATTTATTAAAGAGGCTGTCTTTTCCCCACTGTATATTCTTACCTCCTGTATTATAGATTAATTGACCAAGTAAGTGTGCGTTTATTTCTGGGCCTCTTTATTCTGTTCCATTGATCTATGTGTCTGTTTTTATGCCAGTACTGTACTGTTTTCATTACTGTAGCTTTGTAGTATAATTTGAAATAATTTGTAGTATAATTTGTAGTATAATTTGAAATCAGGGAGCAGAATACCTCCAGCTTTGTTCTTCTTTCTCAAGATTGCTTTGGCTATTTGGGGTCTTTTGCAGTTCCATACAAAATTTAGGATTATTCGTTTTAGTTCTGTGAAAAATGCCATTGGTATTTTCTATTTACAATGTATTTTAAAATAGAAATGAAAGAATTTCACAATATATTTAACAATGTGTTAAGATTGTCAATTCTCCCCAGTAAATCTTTAAATTGAAATCAATCCATATCCAAACTGCAGCACGCTTTTCTTAATGGAAATTAATATTCTGATTTTAAAATTCACATGAAAATGAAAAGGACTTAAAATATCCAACACAACTTTGAAAAAGAAGATATTTGGAGGCATACCTGACTTCAAAACGATAAAAATACAGTAATCAAGACAGCATGGTTTGGGCATCAAGATAGGCAAATAAATAATAGAACAGAATGAGGAGTCTAGTAATAGTGCAATAGTACCGATACATATATGGTCAGTTGACTTTCAACAAAGATACAAAAATATCAATAATTCAGTGGAAAACGAGATGTATACATGTTGTATTTTCAAAAAGTGGATAGAAAGTGCTAGAAAAATTGGATATCCAAATACAAAAAAAAAGGAAAAAAGCACTTTGATTCATAGGTTCTACCCCATAAGAAAGGTAATTCAAATTGATCACAGAATTAAATATAATACCTAAAAATATAAAACTTCTAGAAGAAAATATAGTAGAAAATATTTGTGGACTTCAGTGCAGCAAATATTTCTTAAATACCAAAAGAATGATCCATAAAGTAAAAACTTGATAAATTTTGGACCTCATCAAAGAACCATTCTTTGGGGGGAAAAGTGCTTAAAAATTTACAAGTCAGAAATTTTGAGAAAATATTTGCATCCTACATATCTGGTAACGGACTTTTATCCAGGATAAATAAAAAGTTCTCAAAACTAAGAAATAAGAAAACAAACAACCCAATAAACTATGGACAAAAGATTTGAATAGGTGTCACTGAAGAAGATATATGGATAGCAAATAAGCACTTGAAAAGATGTTCAGCATCACTGGTCAACAGGAAAATACAGACTAAAACCACAATAAGATAGGGCACACCCATCAGAATAGCTAAAATAAAAAGCTGACCTTAACAAGTGTTTGTGAAACTGTGGAAGAACGGAACTGAAACCCTCATACACTGGAAATGTAAAATCGTTCAAACATTTTGGAAAAACTTTTGGAAATTTTCTTTAAAAATTAAGCACATACCCACCATATGACCCAGTCATTCCACCCCTAGATTTTTAAATTTTTCTAATTGTACACTTTAAATATGTGTAGTTTTTTGTATGTCAATTATACTGCAATAAAGATATTTAAAAGTATATATAATAAATGTATAATATAAATACTTAGCATAAAATATTGTATAAGTATGTGCATAAGAATATACACACATAAAAAAATCAAGAAAGGTAAAGAGTGAATGGTGATTGTCTTAGGCAGCTGGGATTTCAGATAATTTTTATTATCTTCCTCAGATTTTTAATGTGTAGTTCTTAATTTTTACAGTAAGTATATACTATTTATATAATCTCAAAAATAAATCCAGTTTCATTGTAAAGAAGAGAGAGTTTTGAATGTTGAAATTGTTAAGTTGATTTTTTAAAACTACACTTTATTATGCATCTGTTATGGGGCAGGCGTTGAGGATATGCTGTTTAATGTAATTGAAACTAACCTTTACAATCATTAAAGTAAGAATTATTAACCCAACTTTTCTGGTGAAAAACTAGGCATCTTGCCTAACATGACAAAATTAGTACATTTTGGATCTAGAATTTAAACATACACCTGAGTGATTCTGAAGACTTGTGCTCTTTTCATTGTTCATTATTTCATTTCTTTAGGAAAGTTGCCACCGCATAACAACAATAACATTATTATTATCAATAATAGCAAACATCACATGCCAGATATTTTTCTAAATGTTTAAATGTGTTAACCCATCTAATCCTCACAACAGCCCTATAATAAGTGCTAAAATTTCCACACTGTAAAGATGAGGAAACCAAGACAGAGAGGGTAATTTCCCCGCCCCCCCAAATCTTCAACTAATGTACGGTGGAGCAAAACTGAATGGCAGAAGCAGCTATTTTGTTAGATATCAGGGAGGTTGGGAAGATTTCAGAGTAGGAATGATCATGATTCAAGCTGCACAATAGGAATATTAATCTTATGCTGATAGCAGATGGTACAGAGGGAGGAAAGACAGGAGGGGAGGTATCATCATCGAGAAAACCTCAGGTCCTTGTCTCATGCTCACAACTTGCGAATAATTCTATTTTCCTTCCTACTGCTTGAGACAAATTCTATGAAATACTGTTAACTCCACTCACAGGAGAAGCCATTTAGTGGGTGGTGCTCTCCATAAGCTGAAAGACTCAGGGGTTCCCCTTGCTGCAGAAAGCAGAATGGCAAGGCCTACCGTCTTCTCAGAGGAAGCCTTGAGGCCTGATAATTGCAGGTCTCAAGGAAATGCCTGGCAGAGCCTCAGCCAAGCTCTGGGGTGAGCCTACGAAGACCCAGCACTCTGCCTCCCTGGGTTGGCTGGGCGGGGCATTTATTTCCCAACTGCTCCATGAAGTGATACTTTGATGGTGCAGAAAGATCTGGGTAAGCTTCTTGCTTGAGTCCAATGCAGAGGAGGCACATGTCATTTGTACAGCTACAAAACTCATTTACTCTCTAAAATCTTGTGAGTCCTGCTGTTTCAAATTTGGCGAAAGAAACATATTCAAAAATGGCAGTGTTGATGGTCACATTTGATATGGCCCCATATCAGGATTTGAAGCCAGTTGTTCTGGTTTATGGTCCAAAAATCATTTCTTCATAACATACATATGAGAAAAAGGCCATCAAATCAATTTTATGAAGAATCTGTCTATAAGAATCTGACTAAAAGTTCCCCATTCTTTAAAAGATTTTTTTCTATTAAAAAAAGGAAAAACGTCCCTACCTGCTTTCTATCTACTCTGATTGGAATTAAAATGAAATTTAGTTCAGGAATACTTTCCATTTGCCTGCAGGTGAGGAAATGAGGAATTAAAAAGGAAAGAAAAGCTTTAAGGGTGTATAAGTAAGGGAGCAGCAGGCATTCTGGACAGAGGAAACATTAATAAAGGTGTCGGCTCCCTCTGTTTATGACGGGATAGGGGTTCCTTCAGACCACACGGTGATTTGTACAGAAAACACGTATTGGACAGTTCTTATGTGCCAGGCATTTTTCTGGGTAGAGAGGTTACAGCAGCTGTAGTCTCCCTCATCAAAGAGTTTATGTTCCAATGAGAGCTTTGGTAAACCAAAAAATAAGTAAAAAGGTAATTTAAAAAAATGATGAAGTCAATGAACAAAAAAGTGCAATAGGATAGAGAGACACTGAGGCGGCTCCTATAGCCGGTGGATACCGCAAGAAGCAATGCCATGGGGCAGCTGGACAGTGGTGGAGCCAAGAACTTGGTACAGACCACGTTTTGTCCCCCTCAAGGGATATTTGACTAACAATGTGTTTGGGCCAAACAGTTTCGTTCCCTTTCACTTGCAGATTCAATGGTCTGTGAGTTCAAGCCCCCCGGCGTGACAATGCAGTGATCCTAGGGGTATCAGTGTCAAGAACCAGTGGGCTGTGACATTGGTCTGATACCTTTATGCACCCTCACAGCAAGTTCAAATCTTGATCTCTTGGACAGTTACCTCTTGGGCGGTCTTTTCCAGTCCTCCGGCTTTAAATATCATCTATATGGTGATGATTACACATTTTATCTCCAACTTGACCTCTCCAATCATTATTAATTGACCTATCAAACTTATTGCATCCAAAATTGAAATGCTAATATTCATCTCTACCCCACCCCACCCCCATAAACCAGTTCTTCTTTATTTCTTGGCTCTAAGTAAATGGAAACTCCATGATTTTGGTTCCTCAAGCAAGAAACAAACAAGCAGCAACAGCACAACTACAAAAGCTGAGCTTCATCTTGACTTCTTCCTTTCTCTTACAATTGTATCCAATCATTCAACCAATATTTTTCACTCAACTATCAAAATGTAAACCAGGATCTGACAGCTGCACCTTCTCACCCGCTCCACTGCTGTCACCTTGGCCATATCTTGCATAGATCACTCCCCTAGTCCTGCCTGGTTTCCAAGCAGAGGTTCCTGCTCCCTCTACAGTTTTTCCTAACACGGCAACTAGAAAGTCCCTGTTGACACAGGAGCCAGGGCTTATCACTGCTCTACTCAGAACCCTCCGACGAGAGTTCCCAGCTCACTATGAGTAAAAGGCAAACTCCATACCATGCTGTCACCTTACAAAAGCCTAAGCAAGCCTTCCCTCCTCCTCTTTCTACCTCACTTCCTTTCTAACTTCATCTCCCACTAGTCTGTCCTATTTACTAGGCTGCTCCAAAATGCTCCTTCCACACACCAGGCATCGTCTGCCTCAAGGTCTTTCCCTCAGGGTTTCCCCGGGCTGTGTTTCCCTAAATATGCACATGGCTTATCCTCTCTTTTCCTTTGGGTCTCTAGTCAGTAATCAGCTTCCCAGTAAGGCCTTCCTTGGCCACTTATCTAAAATTTCAGTCTCCCCCAATATTTCATATCTCTCTTGGCTGCTTTTTTTTCCTCATTATTTATAACAATTTAATATGATTTATGTTTTACTTTTAACCCATCTACTCCAACAAAATGAAGCTCCATGAGAACAGAAGTGTTCCTCTTTTTGGTTCACCGTTGTTCATAAAGTTCTTAAAATGGCATCAGATATACAATAGTTGCTTAATAAGTATTTGTTAAATGAATGAAAACTTGAATGAATGTATGGATATAACTAAGAAAAATATAATTGAAAAGAAAACCTAGCCCAATAAGTCTGATTATTCAGTTTCTATTTGATATTTATTATCCCTAGAGATACAATCTTGAATAAAAAAATATAACTGCTTCACCCTGTATTACTAGTATTTCATCCACTTGGACTCAAGGGCTGGTCTCTATACAGGGCTCATATCCACCAAGCACCTTATTATGTGTTTCCATTAATGGAAAGAATATAGCTAGGATTTTATTTTACACAAAGGTGAGAAAATTCAAAGTGATAGTTGCCATACCAACTACAGCTTGGCCCCTGAGCTGAGATGAATTTTTGCTATTACTTATACCTGCTCTTAACTTTTATGCCTTAAAACATATAAAGGCAATTTGTCCACTTTACTACTGCTGCGGGATTTGTCTGCAATTTATGCTTCAGGGCTCACCACAGGACTGCGACATAAGAGAACACACAACACTCCTCTCCTCTTTGGCCTTGAGCCATAGGATGCATTTGCTTTACTGCTGAAGTCCACCCATAAAGCAGACAATTCATTTTTTAAACTTGCTACTCCACATTTGGGGTGGGGGGACAAAAACGAGAATACTTTTACACTCTGCATCAGCCTGAGTTCTCCCTAAAGCCTAGACCTTAATAAAGTTCCTTCTCCTGACATATGTGATGCCCATTTTTATCCAGCTTACAGACTCCAAGCACAAAGCCTCCTCCTTAATCTTGCAATTCATATGAAAATTAGAGCCATACAGATTTGTCTGTCTCAGTGAGATTACTTCTTGTCTAGAGCTGTCTCTGAGAAGAAATAATGGAATTAAAGTAGCTGAGATGTCACTTTTTAGGACCTTCACAGAATGAATATTTGATGCCAACAATATTTCATAACATTAATTTGTTCCTGCCATCACTATAGAAACTAATAAGTTCCTAAATGCAGCTTCTGAGACTTTTGTGTGCTGCTATTGTATCAAATGTGTGTATGTTGTGTCTATAAGTTTATATCCTAATTAGACTAAAGTAAAAGATAAGCTAGTCAGATTCACCAAGGTCTATGGCAGCCAGACAAATAAGGGGATGCCAAGAAAAACACTCTGCCATTTAGCAAACCACAAACTCTGGGCTCAGCAAACTGGGTCAGCAGTTTCACTTGGATGAGTTATAACATGGAAGGAATAATTTTCTTGATTTTAAATTAATATTAAATCTAACTGTTTGAAAAAAATATGTCTTTACATGGTTCCAAAACAAGAAAATATGAAAAAGTCTACTTGACAAGCTTCCTTCCCATCCTGGTTACGTCTCTGCCCAGTTCTGCCTCTAGCCTCCCACCAAAGGCCGGGAATAGGGAACGACTCTTCTTACTTTGTCATACACCCTCCCAGAGTGACATTACACACGTACAGGTAAATATGGAAAGTGCATCTTGTTTCTCCCTTTTGAAATCAGAATAAGACAAGATAAAAACTGCAAATAGATTTTAAGTGCAGCTAAAATCTGCTTAACTTTCCTTAAGATAATTGATTATGCCTCACCAACCTCCTTCTTCCCTTTTCTCCTTCCAAATGGATTATGACATATCAACTTTTTCTTAAAGTATGGCAATTAGGTATTACTGTTAAGTACATTTTTATTCTGAAGCGTAAAAGCTATTTAAGATTACCTTAAACCCACAGAAAATACCTTTACTGATATCTCCTTTTTATCACCATAGCAAAATTAAGAATTATAGCAAAAAGTCTATTAAGAGCTGTGGTGCAGATTAGCTAAAATATATAAATAGCTTGCGTATATTCAATGGCTTATTATATTGTGGTTTAGCTGATTAGTAAGAAATATAATTAACTTCAATTTATAATTTATAAATTACAACAAGCATATTGTTATATAATATAAAATGAAGTTAATTCTATAGGAATTAAGTTCATCTTTCATGTATAATGATATATATAGAAACCTCATGGTTAATTCTAAGTTATAATGTCTTACCTATTTTATTTTTTAATACAGAATTCAAATTCCAGACCAATAATAATATGCCCTTGTTAGCGTGCCCATTTTAAGGGGCACGTGCACTTTGAGATATTCCTCTCAATGATAATTTTTAAATATATATCAACTCTGTAAAGCAGACTGTTTCAGTGGTAGAATGATTGAATTTGAAGGGAGGAAAAATTATTTCATATCTAGTTCTGCCACTTCCTAATAGAGTGTGACTTTAAGCAAGTTACTGGATCTTCTGTTATTTTGGAAGAGTGTGGTCTCCTCTAAAACTTTAATTCCTCTATGGGAATTAGACATGAAAGAAAAATGATAGGGAAAAAAGAGAAATTATAACAAAGTGACTAAAACTAAAAAGAAAAATAGTGAAATGAGACAGGTCAGAAGTACAGAAAATGTAGCTTATGTGAATAAATATTTAGAGTGAATCTTTCAGACTTAATGTTTGTCTGTTCCCTCTGTTCCTCCTACAAAAATAAACCGCAAGAAAATTCTCCAAGTTTCATTTTCAGAGGATTGAGGTAGTAGTTGGTTGTGCTAGAGGGATAAGGTTAAGGGAAGAAATTTATATGGCCATGCCCTAACCCCCAAGGTGATGGTATTTGGATACGGGGCCCTTGGGAGGTAATTAGGGCTTTAGATGAAGTCATGAGGGTGGGGCCCTCCTGATGAGATTAGTGCCCTAATAAGAACAGACACCAGAGAACTTGCTCACACATATGCTTTCTCTCTCTTTCTTCAGGCTTGCACAAAGAAGAGATCATATGAGCACACAGTGAGAAGGTGGCCTTCTGCAACCCAAGAGGAGACCTTTCACCAGAAACTAACTATGCTGGCACCTTGATCTCTGACTTCCCATTTCCAGAACTGTGAGAAAAAAAAATTTATGTTGCTTAACCCACCTTGTCTATGGTATTTTGTTATGGTAGCCTAAGCTAACTAATACACTTGAATTTTTATAGTACTCTTAGAGTATATTTTTAAATATATTCATCATCACATTAAAATCTCACAAAAATCCTATGAAACAGATATTTTACCCCTTCCTAGGTGTGAAGAAACTAAGATGCAGCATATCTGGCCACACAGAAACTGACCTAATGTCAAGGCAATTTAATACCACATAAATGATTAAAATGGAGTTCATGTAAGCACTATTTTGAAGAAATTACCTTAGTATTCCGAGTTACACTTTCCTTATATCCACATAATCTTAGTGTCAATCAAAATAAGCCAAAATTCCATTTATCTTTAACAGAAGCATAATCTTCTCCACCTTCCTGACTGTGGACATCTGTTGTCATTAGTGATAAGCAACACTCCTACATTCTCTTATCTATTATGTTAACAGTTTGACAGGTCAAGTTCTAGTCTTTGTAAAGTATCTGAGATGCTGATCACATAATGAATTCTCAGATTTATTAAACACAGGACCAACTCACAAACTATAGGAGAAAGGAGCAAAGTCCAGAAGTTTTTCCAAGTTTTTAGTAAAAGCAAAAGAGCGAGACAGTGAAATACATTCCCCATTCAAACTCTGAGTCATTGTTAACAAAGGGATAAATATGAGTTTGCAACCTCAAAGATGTTATTCCCCAATCCTATAAATGATTTTACTTTTCAATTTCATAGTCTATAGAACTAGAATGTATAGCATCATGGCTTTTAATGGATAGAGCAAATTTGTAGATTAAATTGACTTTTTAATCAAGTTTTTAAAAAGAATAATTATAATTTTGTCTAAAAAAACATAAACTTCAATATAAAAATTGGCAAAGGTCATAAAAGCACAGGACAGTAATTAATATCTCCCAAAATTTCAACCTGGAGATGAATGCTGTTAACATTTTAGGTGTAATACTCCCATCTTCTATATAATACACATATATTTTTATATATTTATATACATACACACATATATAAATATATAAACAAGTTTCATATACACCGTCACCCCAGCTACCTCCATCCTTCCTGCAGCTTATGTAAGAAGACAGGAGGAGAAAGGGAGAGAGAAGGAGTAGAGAGAGTCATCAAGAGTGTACATTCCAATGGAAGCTGTTTGGGATGATGACAAAGGGACACTACCATTCACCCTGTCAGTTAGACTTATGCTCAGTCTGAGCATCTGTCCTTCTGCCCTAGGCATTTTTTGACAGTGAAAAAGGGACTTGCTGAGAGGCCTACTGAAGCAGCCTGCATGCCCACCATTTGGTCTAACAAGAATATGTAAACTTCTCCTGAGCAAGTGGTAAAATGTGGAAAATTACCGGGTTGAGCAATCTTGCTAGAATGCCATCTGAGACAGCTACCCCTCAGCTGAGGGAAATCCAGCAGCAAGTGGCCATGGAGAATACAACTGACAGATGAACTTGGGAGCAGTTTGTAGAACAGGAGGCCAAGCCAGATGTCCCAGAAAAGGAGGGAGTGAAGAGAGAGAGGCTGACTCAGGACTTCCCAAAAATCCCACAGGTGTGTCCTTCAAGAAAGCCAGCAGGTGATCCCAAATGTTACTGGTCATCATCCCAAGTCAGTGTTCACTAGTAAAACAACAACAAATGACTAGGAGGAATTCAGATGACCGCCAGCTAATAAGGAGACATTTTTCTTGTTCCTCTATCCTGCTTACCTGTCTCCTACCCTAGAACCAGAAATGGTCAAGAAGGGGACACCCCAAGGCTAGCCTAAGATACTTCTTCCTCTCCAGGATGATGTAATAGGAACAAAAATGAAAAGAGAGGCACATCTTGTTCCCAATTTTGGTCTGAGGATATGCTCTGCAAAATCTGATGTTTTTGAAATCATTGAGATTTATTTTATGGTCCAGTATATAGTCTAACTTGGTAATCTCCCATGTGGTCTTCAAAGCATATTCTGCAATTATTGGGTATAATGTTCTAAAAATGGCAATTAAGTCATTTGGTGATGTTTTAAATTTTTCTATATCCTTATATTTGTTAAAGAAATATCCAATTACAATGTGGATTTGATAATTTTTCTCTTTAATGATTTCAGATTTACCATCATGCATTTTGAATCTCTATTATTAGGAGCATACATGTTGGAGATTGTTATATCTTGTTGATTGAGGTTTTTTTGGTTTTTAATTTATTTATTTTGTTTATTTTTATTTTTGGCTGCATTGGGTCTTCATTGCTGTGTGCAGCTTTCTCTGGTTGTGGCGAGCGGGGCTACTCTTCACTGAGGTGCGTGGACGTCTCATTGCAGTGGCTTCTCTTATTGCGGAGCACAGGCTCTAGGCGTGCAGGCTTCAGCAGTTATGGCACGTGGGCTATAGAGCGCAGGCTCAGTAGTTGTGGCGCACGGGCTCAGTTGCTCCACGGCATGTGGGATCTTCCCGGGCCAGGGCTCGAACCCATGTCCCCTGCATTGGCAGGTGGATTCTTAACCACTGTACCACCAGGGAAGCCTTGATTGAGGTTTTTATTATTATAAAAGTCCCTCTTGATATTTGGTAATATTCTTTACCTTTAAGCTCCTTTTGTCTGACATTAGTATTTGTTTGATATATCTTTTCATTATTTTACTCTCTACCTACTCGTGTCTTTGAAGTACACCATCTATGTATAGTTGGGTCTTGATTAGTTCCTTATTTATGAACTGTTCAGTCAATTTACATTTGATTATTCATGTGGTTAGATTTAAGTGTACGATTTTTAAATTTATTTTCTATTTGTCCCGTCATTATTTTACCCATATTTTTAAGGATATTTTTGCTAGGTATATAATTCTGCATTTTAACCCACTCACTGCCTCAGCAATTTAAAGATATTCTCCAGTGTCTTCTGAATTCAATTATTTCTTATAATGAGTTCATTGTCCTTTTTATGGTATTTACCCTGTGTGTAATGTGCCTTTTGGTCTAGTTGCTCATAAGGTTTGTCTTTTAATCTTGGTTATTTACCTTTCACTATTATGTGCTTAGGTGTGGTTTTCTTTGTATTAATAGTTATCCTACTTGAGACACCTGAACTTAAAGGAAATGTTAGTTGAATTTTTACTTCAGATTTGGAAATTTTTTAGCAATTATGTCTTCAAATATTTTTATACCCACTATCATCCTCCTATTCTTCTGAAACTCCTCTCCTTCTGAGAGTCCAACTATAAATATGTTAGATGGTTGATATTGTTCCACAGGTTACTAACTGTATGTGCATTTATTTTCAGTCATTTTTTTCCCCTGATTCTCAGATTGGATAATTTCTACTGACTTGTTTTCCAGTTTACTATTTCTTCTGCAGTCTCCAATCTTCAAAGCCCATTAAGTGAATTTACTATCTCAGATACTGTACTTTTCCATTATAGAATTTTCATATGATTCTTTCTTATAATTTCCATTTCTCTACTAATATTGCTCTTCATCTCACTTCTAATGTTCCTACTCTTCCTTAAGTCATTGAACATATTTACAATAGTCACTTTAAAGTGTCTGTCTTCTAATGCCAATAATTATGTCCCCTTGGAATCTGTTAATCATGACTTTTTTCATTTTCATCATAAATTCTATTTTTCTGCTTTTGTGTATATCTAGTAATTATTGATTATATGTTAAACATCGTGATTGATATGTTGTTCACAGGATTATGGTTTGTTTTGTCGGGCAATTATATTACTGGTAGATCCTGTAGGCTTCTTTTCTTTTTATTTGTAAGTGTTTATTTATGTTTGTTTTTGCCTTAGTCTAAGGATGCAGCCTAACTTTATAACATTACTCTGCAAGGTATCTCCTCTCTGACTGGGCTAGACCTACATCTCTCAGTTTTGAATGACTTGGTGTTATCTGCATTCAGCTCTCAGCTTAACAGCAGGTGCTCTCTTTTGGGCCTAATGGACTCTAAATCCAGCCCTTAACCAGGGACTTATAGCAAATCCCTATATTTCTGGGGCTTTCTCCCTGCACTTCTCCTTTATCTCCAGAGCCTTGTTCCAAATATACCAACTGGTTCAGAAACCCTGAAATCTTATCTCTGTTTTCTCAATCCATGAAGAACACTGACTTCTGCTAAGCCTCCACCTCCATGTGTGATGATCAGTAACTTCCTTCAGGCAGAAATCCAGATGGAAAATGAGTATTTCTTCTTATGCGCTTCTGTTTTCTCAAGAATCACAGTCCTGCACTGCCTGTTGTCCAGTACCTAAAAAACTTTCCTCATACATTTTGACCTGTATTATGGCTGTCAACAAGTTTGATACTAGGTCCTCTATCATGGTGTGAACCCAGGCCCAGTCACTGAAATTTAAAATTTAATGCATGGGCTTAAACACCAGATAGTATAACTGGAGAGGACTAGTTAACTGTCAGATATATGTATAAAATAAAAATAAAATTTAAAACTTCTAGGAATAAAATACAAGGAGATAAACAAATATGAAAAAAGAACTTGACAAACATAGAATGTAGAATTAGAAAATCTGAGCTATCTAAATAGATTGCCAAAGGAAGTGAATAGATGGATAATTTTGAATTTTTTTTAGAATTAATGAAAGACATGCATCATCAAGTTCAGCAGTCACCCTGAACCCCAAGCAGAGTAGGGTGAAAAATTCACACTTATATTCAAGGTAATGGAACTTTAAAATGACATATATGAGGAAATTTTTTAAAAATACTTCTAATAACTAAGTTTAAAAATCGTAGTAATTCTTAGAAAATACTTAAATGATAATGAAAACAGGACATATACAACCATATGCAACTTTACTGAAATAGTAAATAGAACAATTAAAACCATAAATTTTTTTAAAATAAAGGAGACCAATAATTAATCATTTAGACATCCATGTCAGATTCAATCAGTGCCCTATATATATATGTTTCCTCAGCATTCATCATCCCCATGTGTACTGAGTTTCTTACTGTATGTAGCTATCACTCTCCTTCCTCCCTAAAGACTTTTATGGGATGCTTGGAACATGTATGGAACAGGCTGGATGTACTGGAGAGTTGATATTCTCAGGAGTAGCCCTCAGTCAGTGGTTTTACATATATATATATTCCTTAGTATATATAATCTCCCAGCTATTTGGGAGGCACATTTCTGAGGCATGTTCACTACCATCTACGAATGGAGATTGATGACCATTTGTCCATAGCAGTGAAATTCTTGTCAATGCATCCACTATTGGTTTGTACTCTCTCTACTAGAGCTTCCTGGAATCACCTCCCAAATAAACTATTTTCACTCTACTACTCTCAGAGTATGATTCTGTGGAAAACCAAATTGAGATAGTATCTATTTAAGAAGTTATCAAAAGAATTATATAATAAACTCAAAAGAGAGTAGAAAGGTCTTGAAATAAATGTATAAAAATAAATTTGAAATCTTAGACAAATGGAAAATTTTCAAGAACGATTCAAAACACCAAAACTCAATATTAAGAAATGAAAATATCTGGCTAGATATAGACTCATAAACTTAAAAAACAGTTAAAATATAGTTCCCTCTTCCACCCATACATAAAAACCTAGATATTCTTACAGGTTTTATATTTAAGAACTAGTAATTTCATTCTTATACACACTCTTTAAAAGATGAGATTAAGAGAATATAATTCTAAATCATTCCATAAGTCTAGTATAACCAATGAAGAACACTGGGAGTAAAAAGAATTTCAGTCAAATCATACTATCATAGATTTTAAAATTCTAAACAAAATATTCATAACCGAGCTAGGCCTTCCTTAGAAATGCAAGTTTAGTTTAATATTAGAAAATGTATTTATTTAATACATAACAGATTCGTGAATAAGACTAATATTAATGGATGCAGAAAAGATTTTAAAAAATTCAACATCTATTTGTACATCTATAAGGAAAAACCTTAGTATAAGAGAACTTCTATAACCTGATAAACATAATGCTGGGCAAGTAAAGCAAGCTGCTGAATGAAATATTCACTGTGAAGTTTAAATGTATGGAAAATAATGCTTTACATTTAGTATTTAGCAAAAATATAGCTACTCATTTGAAAAACAAACCCCTAGATCATAATGTTCATTTTCTGTGGTGAAAATGGAAGTTATTGGAAACAGAGATAAATGTTTTAAAAAGCATTTGTGATAGCAAGGTGCTAGATACATTGATGCTTATTTTATTATTTTTAATGTTTATAACCATTAGTATGATGAAAACACTGCATAATTCAAGGTAAAATTTATCTTTATTTCTTTGATTTTGTGGGTGTTTAATTTTTTTAGACTGATTTTGCTCCTTTAGTAATAAGAGCCTTTTAAAAGTTATTACCATCAACATTTTGTCTCAGTTTTTTCCAAATTTTTTTTCCACTGGTGACTGCCTGCCTATTAATTTTGAATACAGTTTTTGATGTTTTAATTTTGGCAGAGACAAGTTTTTTTTTTTTTTAATCTTATTAAGTCTTTCTTATCTCCCTTAAGACTTTCTTTTATTTTTATTGTAGTAGGTAAAGGTTATCTGCCTAGATGGCAAGATCCTATTTACCTATCTGGTGCATCCGTCCTCCAGCTACTGTAAGTTTTAGCTGTCCATGGCTCACAACTGCCCCTCTTCTTAGGAGAACTGCTCTCAGCTGATTGGGAGCTGTTTTACCTGGGAGGTCACAACCCTCTGGAGCGGGGGTTGTAGGACACAATCAATGATTGACTCACAGAGGAATACAAAAGCTGGTCCCTTGGCTTCAAGGTGGAATAAAGCTCCCCACTGTATTGAACTGGAGCTGGATGGATTCTAGCTGAAATATATTCCTTACCTCTTCTTATTTCCCATCCTCCACCTTCTCACACTCATTCTTTCATGATAGCACGTTCTCAATAAATTGCATGCAAATACCTATCTAAGGCTCTACTTCTAGAGAATCTGACTAAAACAACCATTATGGCTTCTACATCTCATATTACAAATTTACCTATATTTTCTTTCAGGTATTTTTTTACTTTATATTGTACAATACATTATTGTATCTGTTACTGATAGTATCTCATGTTCTTTCTTCCAAAATATCTTGGCTATTGATCAGATTATTAATATATATAACTACCTAATCATCCATTGCCATGGCAACATATGAATAATACGAATAATTTCAACTCTCAACCGAAAGATACCTTAAAAAACAAAACAGCAAAATAATAAGACTGCTCTGATATGACACCTAAAGCACAAGCAACAAAATAAAAAATAAGTGGGACAACACCAAACTAAAAAGCTTCTGCACAGGTAAAGAAATGGTCAACAAAATAAAAGGGCAACTTATGGAATGGGAGAATATTTGCAAACCACATGTATGATAAGGGGTTAATTTCCAACCTATATAAGGAACTTATATAACTCATTAGCCAAAAAATCCAAACAATCCAATTAAAAAATAGGAAAATTGAATAGACATTTTTCCAAAGAAGTTACTCAAATGACCTATAGGTACATGAAAAAGTGGTTAACATCAGCAATTATCAGGGAAAGGCAAATGAAAAGCACAATGAGATATCACCTCAGACCTTTAGGAATGGCTGTCATCAAAAAGACAATAGATAACAAGTGCTGGAGAGGGTGTGGAGGAAAGGGAACCCTTGTACACTGTTGGTGGGAATGTAACTTGGTGCAGCCACTATAGAAAACAGTATATGGGCTTCTTAAAAAATTAAAAATAGAACTACCATATGATCTAGCAATTCCACTTCTGCATATATATCCAAAGGAAATGAAATCATCATCCTGAAGAGATATCTGCACCCCCCTCTGTTCATTACAGCATTATTCACAGTAGCCAAGACAGGGAAACAACCAGCGGATGAATGAATAAAGAAGATTTGGTATATATATATATATATATATATATATATATATATATATATATATATATATATATATATATCAATAGGGATATAGATATATAATTTAGCTTAAAAAAAGAAGGAAATCTTGCTATTTTTGCAACAACATGAATGGAACTTGAAGGCATTAAAGCTAAGTGAAATAAGTCAGACAGAGAAAGACAAATACTGTATGATCTTACTTATATATGGAATCTAAAAAGAAAAAAAAACCAAACTCATAGAAACAGAGAACAGATTGGTAGTCACCAGAGGCAGGGGGCAAGGAGTAGGGGAAAATTGGTGAAGGTGGTCAAAAAGTACAAACATCCAGTTATAAGATAAATAAGTTCTGGGGATGTAATGTACAGCATGACAACTATAATTAACAATACTGCACTGTATATTTTAAAGTTGCTAAGATACCAAATCTTAAAAATTCTCATCACAAGAAAAAAAAATGTAATTATGTGAGTTGATGGGTGTAAACGTAAATTATTGTGGTGATCATTTCTCAAAATATAGATTTATATTTGATATATATAAATATGTAAAATCATTAAGTTGTACACCTCAAACTTATACAGCATTATATGTCAGTCATATGTCAATAAAGTGAAAAAACTGAAAGCACCATATAGGTATTGAGATTTTATCAGGTCTCTAAAATGTAGATGACAAAAAAAACCCAACTAAGTTAGCTTAGATAAAATAGAAATTTATTGGCCAATAAAATCCAAGAAAGGACTAAACATCCAAATTACACAAAAGATGGATGAGGTATCTGCCTCTGAACCAATCAAATATGTCCAGAAATGCCCATTTGTATGGTTTTACAGGTGCAAGAACGGCTGGGGAGGGGAGCGAGAGAGATGTATGTTCTGGCTAAAGAGTGACATAGATATCAAATGTATTCTTGCTTGAGGGTTCTTTCTCATTATGTGTAATTTCTCTACAGCCTTCATCTTTATCTTGTGCGGAGCTGACCAGAGCATCTCTGAAATCCCTAATTCATTTACTCATGGTTTGAACCTGATGTTTTTTGTAGGAGCTATCCAGAAGCAATAATATGGCAGTGGAAACCATAACTGATAACCCAGTGTCCCACAGTCTAACAGAAGAAGGAATGTACCAATTATAAATATTGATCACTATCTGTATCTTTATCTTTTATAACAGTCTTCTTAACATGATAAAAAATAAACAAAACTACATATCTTTGGCTTTCTTGACATTTAGTCAATTGTCCAATGTTAAAAAATATAGTCAGAATGCAGTTATTTTGACACATTCTTCACACTGTTCCCTTATATTTGAGTCCCAAGCAAAGGTACTATTTGTTAAATTTTGCTGTATCTAGACTTCCAGAAAGTTCTTTAATTCCTGAAATCCTGGGGTTGAAAAGCTACAGGATACAAAGTAAAAATTTGGTGAAATGTCTTCATTAAGGTTAAATTAAACGGAAGAAAGTGTTGATTAGATGTAAAGAAAACCTAAATGAGCTAAGTCTATGAGACTGTGAAATAGACTCCCTAAGGGCAGCCTCTGAAAGGAGTCTTTCAAAATTACCCAAGCAAAATTCTTTCAGGCAGAGGCTGTAGGTTTTTGGGTTGTTTTTTTTTTTTAACCTAACATTGTTGGAAAAGCAGAGCATGTGAATCAGAAATGAATTTTTCAAACCTATAAGGCATTATGATCCTGAGTTTCCATTCTCACCTGAGTATCTGTGTATTTTTTAATCCTTGATGTAAAATGTCTTTGTAACCTTGGCTATGTTGCCACTTCTGGACTAGCTTTTGCCATGCTTAGCAAGCATGTGAAGAACCAAGACTTGGCTGGAAAATGCTCCCAAAGCAAATGTCCAGTGGTTTAAAATTATGCTACATTCAGAATTCTAGACAAATTGCATTACCTTCTCACAACTGCTTAAAAGGTAAAGCTGTTTGCCGCCTTTCTAGAACAATAGATACCTATTGGCTTTCTGATCTTTTAGCAACAGTTTATAGAATCTTTACCCCTAGATTTTCCTTTGACCGTGGTTTCTCACAATTTTCTGAACACTTAAAATCGTTTATACACTCTGGATACAGAGGTCTACTGACCTCTATTTTCTGGCTTAGACTATTCAGACTTAAGGCTCCTATGTTCCTCTGCCACTGGGTGATTAAATACACTTTATTCATTACCTGTCCTTGGTCACAAACCTTTGACTCTCTTGTGAATTTCCTGTCTCATTTACTAGATTTGCTGTAGCATCCCATTTATCTTGATATCTGGGTTCACATAGGTGTTTGTGGATTCTCCTGTCTACCCCCATGACCTCTGCCTTGTTCTCACTCTTTGTTTCAGAGTTATGTTAATCACATCTTCATGTAGATTATATAATGGGCCAACTGGAAAAACTGTATAAGGTGGCTAGATGGAAGAATTAACAGCTACTGACTGATAACTTATGTATCTCTGCATTTCACCACAAAACTGGTACATATTTCAGATGACACAGCATGAAGAAACTGTTGAAGGCCCTGGGGCTAAGAATGCTGCAATGATAGAGTTGTTTTGCTGGTGTGAAGGAAATAAGTTTTTAGCAGAAAGCTGGTGACCACAGAAAATAACCAACAATTTCCGTAGGTAGTTTCTGATGAATTTTCTTGAAAGAAAAGTACTAATAGAGGACCAAATTATATCATCTGTAAATATTTTAGGCTGTAACCATAGGAAGTTTGTTTTAACAGACATATATTTAAACTGGGCTAAGGGGGAGATCCTAGCAGAGAGTAGAAAATGAGACTATTTCCAAATTTATGCCTGGGAGTTTAATTTTGCCCTTCTAGACATAAAATGAAAAATAGAGAGATTCCTTGAGAAAAACTATTTACATAATTTTTAATTCCAGGAAGCACATTCTCACACCATCTCATACCTGAGCTAACCTCTAAAACAGAAGAAACAACTAAAGCAAACGGTTCCAGTTAGCCAACAACATAAAACTACCTTTGTCTCTGGTATAAAATAACGTCAAAAATCAGGTTCTAAATACAATGAACTATTTCTCCTGTCCAGCAAACTTCTGTACCACTATATAGAGGGTTTTAAAAATATTAGCTGTAAAAGTAATATTTTCATTTATTTATAAAGTAGTTGAATTTTATAGATAGAGTTCAAGTAATTACTTTTACTTTTAAAATTTTAAATAAGATCTTTCTTATTATAAAAGCTGTCTATATTCACTGTGGAAAATTTTGAAACACACAAAAAAATTAAAAATATTAATTTTATTTCTTAAATGTAACTATCACTATATCATTAAATCAATTTGTTGATTTAAATGTATTACTATATCACCAAATTAATTTATATATGAATGTTTACTTTATTCCTTTTGTCCATTTATACATAAATTAATTTGGTGACGTAGTGATCTAAATTTTCTTTTTACATGACGTATGAAATAATATTTTCCAATTTAATTAATGTTCTCTAAAATACAAGGATGATGATTATAGAATATGTATTCTATAGAAATGTAATAATTTATTTTATTTATCCCCAGTTATTGGGCATTTAGGATATTTCCAGTTTTATAATATAAATACCATGGTGATTAACATTTGGAAATTAAATACTCATACATATTTGACTTTTTTCTCAGGATAATTTCTAGAAGTTTAATTTAGTCATAAGATATAAATATTTTAGCAATTTTGCTTAATTGTCAAGTTTCCATCCAGAAAAAAACTGTACTGATATATTCTCCCAGCAGCTGTGGTAAAGGTTGCCATTTTCCAATTTCTGCACACCTTCAATGATAAGTTATTGTAATTTTTAGATGCCTTTTTTTATGAAAAAGGATATTATATTGTTTAAATTTGTATTGCTTTATTAGAGTTTTCTGGAATTTGGTCAATAAAATTAAAACACGTAACAATAAATAAGGCTACTGATTTCAATATGTTACTTAATGCTATGTCTCATAATGTTATGTCATACTATTCTCACTTGCCATTGTATACCAATTAAAACCTGATCTTAATTATAACACATTTATGGTCATATCCTGAATATGGAATTACAATAATGAAACAATATTATTAAAAGCATCTCAATTAAACTCTTAAATTACATATTTATGGTATTTAGAAATACAAAAAGATATATTTCTGGAAAGATAATTTTGCTAAGCAAGGAAGATTTATTTTGAATGGAGATATTGTACCTAAAACTTCACAAATATATATATACTGGGAATAATATAATGTCCAATAAAATATACTACATACAGAACCATAGAGTAGGTCCTGATGTAACAAAATTAGTCATAAAACACGTTATGCCTGCCCCCTTACATTAATCATTACAAAAGAGCTTCACTGCTTTTGGCAGTAACTTGATTTATTATTAATAATGTACTCTGACACACCCAAAATGTGGATATTGGACATAATTTCATAGAAATCATCTAAATAGACTGTGCAATGATATTGGAAAGAAAAACAAAACCATGATTATACCCAACCATGGTACTGCACCATCACAGAGCAATTTCTCCCTGGATTGCACACCTGCTTTCTGGCCCATTAAGTCCTGCTGTCTTTACAAGGAACTGAGGTTGTAATGTCTTTCCCAAATGCATATTTTTATAGGGCCATGCATAACAAGTACACATGAATCTACATGTTGCCAACCTCGTTTTTAATATGTTCAATCTGACTGGAACAGGAAAATAGTCACTGTAGAAGATAAATCTCTTAATTGCTTAAAGCTCCTCAGCAGTCATTTCCTGACAAGCATTGCAAGAATTCCCTGTAGCTGTGAATTACTATTCTGTTCACTTATACATTCCTAGAAACAGGATCTGATATCATTTTTCATAAAGAAGTGGTATTTAGGAATAATAATGTGCACATCAGATTTGATTTTATTTTTATGCACATCAAAATTCTACTGCTTCAAACCCTTGCAGTCACCTATCATTACAGTAATTCTGGTTGGCTATTTCTCCCCTTTCACTGATGTGCACGGACCACTTCTCAATGATATTGTCATGGTGTGCAGAACACATCAAGAGTTAGCTAAAAAATCATTTCAACAGTAGACTTCCAGTGGGAATGTCAATGAGCTGACGGTATCTTGGACACACTATCTGCATTCCTGAGCTTTATTTTATTTGCAAGATTAAAAATGTTTGAGGTGAAAGAAGTGATCTATACCTGATGGAACAATAGTCTTTCATCAGAAATGTGTGTGTGTTGAAAGACAAGGCAGCTGCTATGAGGAGATTATAAAATTGGGTTCTAGGGCTCTTTGACATATAATCTGAAACCCAAATTTGCACATTTCTTTTACCTTAAAATATTTGATACAAAGTTTTATAAGTTATTATCATACTTCCTTTACTTTGAATATATATACGCAATTTTCTTTTTACTATCTTGATTCATTGTCAGCTAAAATTAAAGGTTAAAATTGTCTTGGTGGGCTAATAAAGGTCAGAATGGTCAACTAATTTCCCCTGTGGAAATATAATAATCATTTAAATTTGCAATTATTAAATGACAATATTTCTTAAAATAGCATATGTAAAACTATTTTCCCCCAATGTTTAGAAAATATTGAAAAGGGATAAAATATACACTAGAGGCTTATTCTTCAAATTCCTAGGAAAGAATGGTATTAAAAGAGGGAATAAATGATGATTTTAACTTCTGATTTAACTTGAAAGAAAACATTTTAAATATTAGTATTTTGAGTTTTGTTTAATGATACTCATTTTAAAGAAATAACCGGAGATATCTCAGGAAATATAGATGCCACAATGACCAGAAAATAATCTGAACATTATTTTTTTTTAGTTTTGCTATGTATTTTATTCAGTTTATTCCTTTCTTGTGTTTTCTAACAATATGTTCTCTCCATATTTTATGAACTTGAGATTGTTATTATGAAGAGGCAAGGATAAAAGAAAGCAAGTGCTTCTCGAGGACAGAGTCAAAGTACCAAAGGGGAAATCAACAGAGAAATCACCAGAATCTTTTCTGCTCCCTACAAAAATGTAAAAATATGTTCTTTCTCAGCAAAGGAGACAAAAAAATAGTTCTGAGAAAAACTAAATAACAAGTCCAACTTCAATACCCAGTTATATTATTTTATTTTCATTTCAGTCTAGTATTGACATAATTAAGTACACCAAGTCCTTCACGCCTCTTCATTACAACCAACGTGTGTAAAAGATAACTGGGGAGAAGTTTCCAGTGAATAGAAAAGGAATTATATGCACTACTCAATAAAAGTGAAATGAGTAACAAGGATAACAACATCTAAAGCATGTATCACATAACCCTAGTGAGATTTTAACCTACATAATTACTCGGTCAGCACACTGACTCACGGTATTTCCAAGTTGTATTAAAATGCTTTGTGATTTAACTTCGGGGAAATATCTCAGGTACATATCAGAGTTATGCTCCTGTGTACAGAATCAGGTCTTCTGAAAACTGCTTGATAATACGTTGTTTCTAAATGATATCGAACTACTTGAACAGTAAAGACTCTTAACCATTTAGTTAATTTCCTGATCCAGTTGACACTAAAACACTCATTTCTTTCTTTAATTGAATCTATCAAAAACATACTGTTTTTGCAAACTAATCATTTCCAACCATAATCTTGTAATGTTCATAGATACCCATCTAAAATTATCAAAAAATTGTTTTAGTGCATTGTATTTATTTTTTAAATTTTTATTTATTTATTTGTTTTTGGCTGCATTGGGTCTTCATTGCTGTGCGTGGGCTTTCTCTAGCTGCGGTGAGAGGGGGCTACTCTTCATTGCACTGCACAGGCGTCTTGTTGCGGTGGCTTCTCTTGTTGCGGAGCATGGGCTCCAGGCGCGTGGGCTTCAGTAGTTGTGGCGCGTGGGCTCAGAAGTTGTGGCTTGCGGGCTCTAGAGTGCAGGCTCAGTAGTTGTGGCACACGGGCTTAGTTGCTCCACGGCATGTGGGATCTTCGTAGACCAGGGCTCGAACCCCTGTGCCCTGCATTGGCAGGCGGATTCTCAACCACTGTGCCACCAGGGAAGTCCCTATTGCATTGTATTTAAAATATAACATATACTACTTTTGCAGGGAATAGCAGCGTGAAATTATTCAACCATTTGTTGGGAGGTAGAGGGGGAATTGCTAATAGACATAAACAGCTGCAAAAAAGATTGCATATTTATCTTATTTAATCTTCTTGACAATCCTTTGAAATACTGTTATTAAACTGTGCATTTTCTTAGATGAGGTACTTAAGATTCAGAGAAATTAAATAATTTACCCACTATTCCACAGCTCTGACTTGAAGCCAGATCATTTTGAATTGCACATCTGCACCGCTGGTGAGCATTAGTGGATATGGGCAACTTCATGTGGTGAGGAAATGAAAATGATTCTTAGACTGGGTTACATAGAAACCTTTGATCACTTAAGTAACAATTCTGATATCCATGTAGTTTCTACTTTATGTCAATTATGTTAACTGAAAAAACTAACCAAGTAGCTGCTCATCACTTAGCCGATAGGCATTCACGTCTCCTTTCCCTCAGAGGAAGACTCAAGTTCTCTGGTCCTGGAAGCAGTGTAATGATGAAGGACATGAGTCAGCAGGCCTGGACACCAGTCCAGGCCCCAAACTTACCAGTTGTGTTAAGCTGGCTTGCTTTTAACATCTCTCAGTGACAATTCCCTCATCTAAAAGTGAGAATAATAATCAGATGCAGAGAATGTGAGAATTAGATGGACCATATTTCTGGTTAAGAATAAATTCAGTTTTGTATCTCTAAACAGAGCTGCAAAAATTTAAACTCACATGGAAAAGATACCTATATAGTTTCATCTAGTTTTTATTGTATATATTAATTTCTAATACGATTAGAAAAGAACAAAACAGCACTGAGCAAAAAAATGAAAGTGTCTTCTAATGTGATGTCCATGGTTTATGGTTGTACAGCTTATTTTTTTTTAAAAAAGAATCACTATTAACTGGGGAGATACTATTAGAAACACAATAGAAAACTCCAGGAAATTTCCGATTTTCCTTTTGATTCACAGGGTAGCCCAGCTTCTTGACTGTCCTTCTTAGTATGCACAACCTGTTTAGAGTTAAAATTGTCTCATGGTATATGTGGTGAGTGCAATTTGCCAGGATAATTCCACATGGCTCTGCAATAGCAGGGCCATGGGAAAAGTAGTTCCTGATCATCATGAACCCGTGAGGTACATTGTCAACCACAACGTTAACCAATTCTCTTCCAAGTGCTATAATAACAATGTATTATATATTGTTACATTAATTATGTGGATTTTATACTTAAAACTTCTCAGAAGTGAGTACTTCACTTCCACATTATTAAAATTTGAAATAGTTGTATTCAGATGTCATATTAAAATAAACTAATTAAAGATTACAATCTGGAAAAGGTAGAACTATGGACACAGTAAAAAGATCAGTGGTTGTCAGGGGTTGGAAGGAGAAGGATGAACAGATGAAGCATAGAAGATTTTTAAGGCAGTGAAACTACTCCGTATGATACTATAATAGTGGATACACACCATTACACATTTGTCAAAATCCACAGAACGTACAACACCAAGAGTGAAAACTAAGGTAAACTATGGACTTCGGGTGATAATGATGTGTCAGTGTAGGTTTACTGATTATAACAAAGGTACCACTGTGGTGCAGGGTGTTGATGGTGGGGAGGCTGCGTGGGCAGGGGGCTTATGGGGACACAGTTTTCTGCTCAATTTGGCTGTGAACATAAAACTGCTCTTTAAAAAAGCCTATTTAAAAGAAAAAACTAATCAGAGAAATGTTGTAGTCTTATTTAATGTAGGAATCCTAGCTCTGTGCATTAGGTGTATTTATAGCAAATAATTTGTATTTATATTTAATGTGTATGAAATTTTAATTAAAAACGTAAATGGCCAACGAAAATCCAAATATACTCATTCGTTAGTCATCTTGGAAATAAAAGTGAATTTACAATGAGATGTGTCTAAAGATTGAAATAAAAAATAAATAGGTAACAAACTTGGGAAGGGTGTGAAATAAAAATTGTCATATACTGTTCATGGGAGCATCAGTGGAAAACTATTTAGCAGAAGCTACTAAAGCTAAATATATAGATGTCCCTTGACCCAAAAAACATGAATGACTGTGGCCATAGCAGCATTATTTTAATAGTCAAAATGCTGAAACAACCCAAATGTTCATCAACAGTAGAATAAATGGTGATATATTCACACAACAGAAACTATGCAGCAATACATTAAACAAACTTCAATGACACGCAAGAGTAGGAATGAATATCACATATATAACTTTAAGAAAGAGAGTCCAGATTTTATTATTCCATATGTATTATGCACAAAAAAGAATTTTATAATGTTTAAAGTCAGGCTAGATGTTTCTCTTGGTAGGTGTAGTGAGTACAAGGAGGTCGAGGGGAGCCTTGAGTGGCAGGCAATTTTCTGTTTCTTGATCAACGTGCTCTTTCATGATGTGTACAGTATAGGAAAATTTCTTGAGCCGAATGTTAATGACACACCTATTTTCCCATATTAGTTGAACATGACAAAGCAGCAGGAGCACAGAAGCTGAGGTGAAGTCCATTTCAAACCGGACATGATGGTACTTTTGCAAAAATTCTTGTGCTTCCACAGGTTACAGTATTAAATATTGTGAAATAATGGTTGTTACATAACACGTTACATTTAAATTAATTCCAAAGTTGTCAGTTTATCTAAAGAATTACGAGAAGACAGTGATGGTCATAATGGAGACTTTCTTTTACCAAGATACCAAAAGATGTAAGCACAAGATCCTTCTCTGAATATTATTTTTCCCCACCAAATATTTTCACACATATAAGAATGTATTTAAAATAAAGTGTTTTAAGAATGTTTAAGAGGCGCTAAAAAAGGGGAAAGAGAGCCCTTGAGAAAATTTGACTTCTCAACTGAAAGACTATATAGAAATGAGTGCTATATGATTAAGTGGTTTTCCCTATGCTAAGATTAACAGTTTTAACTAATACTTCTGGAGCTATGTCAATTTTCCATGGTCACTGGTCATTGATTCAATGTTATTAATTTTATATTTACTACCAATGCCCCCTAAAACTACTGGTAGGTGTCTTAGATTGGTTGTCCAGAAAGGAGAGAAAGATCCATGAAAATATAATTTATTAGGAAAAATCAGCAGGAGAGTGGGTAAGTGGAACCAGGAAGAAATGTAGCCAGACAGGTCTAAGATATCAAGCAAAATCCCACAGTGCTTAACTGTGGCTCAATCTGTCAGGGAGCTCTGGATACACTGTAGAGAACACCTCAGAGTAGCCTGGATCAAAGGCAGGGACTTGGAGTATTTAAGCTCCCAGGTCTAAAATCTTTGGCTAAGGGCTGGCTTCAAAGGAACATAACTTTTTAAGCATTTCTGGCTCCATGGGTGCATAGGCAAAGTAACGGCAGCCTGAGACAGTCCCCTGACAAAGATTCACAGGTGCTGGCTCAGGAGTGAAAGTCCAACAAGAGCAGGTGTGCATGGTAAAGGGATCTACAGGGATTCGGACAGAGCACCTATGGCATCTGTTACAGTAGGTTTGCTTTCTTTTAACATAAAAGACAAAATAGAATGATTGTTCGCTTAATAAAATGTCCCTTTACAAAACTGTTTTGTCCATGAGGAGTTTCTTTAAACAATGAGGATGAATTCATACATTCATTCAATGAGTGTTTTAGGCATGTATTCATCACCAAACTTCATGGTAAAAAGATTTAAAAAAGGATAAAAAGAGTTAACAGAGCATTGCCCCTTGTCATCAGATGAAAATATAGCAGGTGAGGGAAGAACAAATAAGCTGCAGAAATACAGGAGAAGTACATTACATGGTGCCATGCAAGAAGCACCTGTCTATACTCAGTGGTCAGGCTTCACAGAAGAAGCAACTTCGGGTTGTACTGATACAGTGTTGAGGATTTTCATACATAAATAAAGGAGAAAGATAATTTACTGAGGGCTCTGGCAAGAGAGTAGTGGATGTGATTGTTTGAATGCATACTTTAAATTGGTAGACGATAACTGATAGATTGAAATAAGAGGCAAGTTTAACACATTAGAAATTTCTATGAGAAATTTTAAAAGATCACCATAAGAACAAAGGCATGACAGAGTAGTAAGAATAGCAAAGCACTGAAAATAGGAATGCAGTAATGAAGGGGTTGTCTTAGTCTGTTTATGCTGCTGTAATAGAATACAATAGACTGGGTAGTTTGTAAACAACAGAAATATGTTTCTCATAGTCCTGAAGACTAAGAAGTCAAAGATCAAAGCACGAGATCTGGGGTCTGGTAAGAGCCTATTTCTGGTTCTTAGACACTTGTTTTCTTGCTGTGTCCTCACAGGACAAAAGGGGCAAAGGAACTCTCTGGGCTCTCTTTTATAAGGGCACTGATCCCATTTAGGAAGGATCCACTCTCATGAACTAATCAACTCCCAAAGGCCCCACCTCCAAATATTATAACATTGGGGGTTAGGTTTCAACATATGAATTTTTCAGGGACACAAACATTCAGTCTATAGCAGAGGTAGAAAAGTTCAAAACAATAATGGAAACATCTGATTACAGGTTATAAATTGAGTTTGGATTTAGAGTCAATCAAAATAAAATCAAGGAACTAAAGGGTTAAAATTTTGAATGATTTGAGTCAGAAGTAAAGATTAGAATAAGTTTTCATAGTCTTGGATGAGGTAAAGAATTTACCTGGAGGTTAGAAAAGAAAGAAAAAAAGCCTCAAGAGTGGTACAACTAATCAAAAGAGAAATCAAAAAATACATTGAGAAAAATGAAAATGGAAGTACAATATATCAAAACTTATGAGGTGCAGCAAAAGCAGTTCATAGTGTTAAATACCTACATCAAGAAACAAGACAAATCTCAAATACCCTAACTTTATACCTCATGGAACTAGAAAAAGAAGAACAAATGAAGCCCAAAGTTAGTAGAAGGAAGGAAATAACAAAGATCAGAGTGGAAATAAATGAAATAGAAACTAAAAATACAATAGAAAAGGTCAATGAAATAAAGACCAGTTTTTTGAAAGAATAAACAAAATCGACAAATCTTTAGACTCACAAAGTAAAAGAGAGAAAGGACTCAAATAAAATCAGAAATGAAAGAGAAGACCTTACAACTGATAGCACAGAAATACAAAGGATAATAAGTGACTGCTACAAACAATTACACACCAACAAACTGGACAACCTAGAAGACATGAATAAATTCCTAGAAACATAAAATCTTCCAAGACTGAATCGGGAAGAAATAGAAAAGCTGAACAGACTGATAACCAGTAATGAAATTGAATCAATAATCAAAAACCTCCCAAACAAAAGTTAGGACCAAATGGCTTCCCTGATGAATTCTACCAAACATTCAAAGAAGAATTAATACCAATTGTTCTCATACTCTTCTGAAAACGAAAGAAAAGGGAACATTTCCAAAATAATTTTACAAGACCAGTGCCAGGTTAGAACACCACAAAAAAAGAAAACTACAGGTCAATATCCTTTATGAATACAGATGCAAAAATCCTCAACAAAATATTAGCAAACCAAATTCAACAATACATTAAAAGGATCGTAAAACACAATCAGGTGGGATTTATCCCAGGGATGCAAGGATGTTTCATCATCTGCAAATCAATACTAAACACCACCTTAACAAAATAAAGGATAAAAACTATATGATCAACTCAATAGATGCAGAGAAAGCACTTGACAAAATCTGTCATCCATATATGATAAAAACTCTCAAAAAAGTGGGTATAGAGGGATCATACCTCAACATAATAAAGGCCATATATGACAAACCCACAGCTAACATCACACTCAATTATGAAAAGCTGAAAGCATTTCCTCTAAGATCAGAAACAAGACAGGAATGTCTACTCTTACCACTTTCACTCAACATATTATTGGAAGTCCTAGCAAGAGTGATTAGGCAACAAAAAGAAATAAAAAGCACCCAAAACAGAAAGGAAGAAGTAAAACTGTCACTATTTGCAGATGACATGATATTATATATAGAAAATACTAAAGACTCCACCAAAAAACTGTTAATACTGATACATGAATTATAGGATACAAAATCAATATACAAAAATCAGTCTCATCTATATACACTGACAACAAACGATCAGGAAGACAAATTAAAGAAACAATTCAATTTACAAATACACCAAAAAGAATAAAATACCTAGGAATAAATTTAACCAAGGAGGTGAAAGTCCTGCACAGAAAACGACAAGACACTGATGAAAGAAATTAAAGATGACAAAAATAAATGGAAAGGACGAGACCTTCAAGATGGCAGAGGAGTAAGACGTGGAGATCACCTTCCTCCCCACAAATACATCAGAAATATATCTACACGTGGAACAACTCCTACAGAACACCTACTGAACGCTGGCAGAAGGCCTCAGACCTCCCAAAAGGCAAGAAACTCCCCACGTACCTGGGTAGGGCAAAAGAAAAAAGAAAAAACAGAGACAAAGAATAGGGACAGGACCTGCACCAGTGGGAGGGAGCTGTGAAGGAGGAAAAGTTTCCACACAGTGGGAAGCCCCTTCACTGGTGGAGACGGGGAGTGGCGGGGGGGAAGCTTCGGAGCCACGGAGGAGAGCGCAGCAACAGGGGTGCAGAGGGCAAAGCGGAGAGATTCCCGCACAGAGGATCGGTGCCAACCAGCACTCACCAGCCTGAGAGGCTTGTCTGCTCACCCGCCGGGGCGGGCGGGGGCTGGGAGCTGAGGCTCGGGCTTCGGAGGTCGGATCGCAGGGAGAGGACTGGGGTTGGCGGCGTGAACACAGCCTGAAGGGGGCTAGTGCGCCACGGCTAGCCGGGAGGGAGTCCGGGAAAAGGTCTGGACCTGCCTAAGAGGCAGGAGACCATTGTTTCAGGGTGCACGAGGAGAGGAGATTAAGAGCACCACCCAAATGAGCTCCAGAGACAAACGAGAGTCGCGGCTAATAGCGCGGACCCCAGAGACGGGCATGAGACGCTAAGGGTGCTGCTGCCGCCACCAAGAAGCCTGTGAGCAAGCAGGTCACTATCTACACCTCCCCTCCCAGGAGCCTGTGCAGCCCACCACTGCCAGGGTCCCGTGATCCAGGGACAACTTCCCCGGGAGAACACATGGCGCGCCTCAGGCTGTTGCAACGTTATGTAGTCCTCTGCCGCCACAGGCTTGCCCCGCATTCCGTACCCCTCCCTCCCCCCGGCCTAAGTGAGCCACAGCCCCTGAAGCAGCTGCTCCTTTAACCCCGTCCTGTCTGAGTGAAGAACAGATGCCAGAGGGCGACCTATATGCAAAGGCAGGGTCAAATCCAAAGCTGAACCCCGGGAGCTGTGTGAACAAAGAAAAGAGGAAATTTCTCCCAGCAGCCTCAGGAGCAGCAGATTAAATCTCCACAATCAACTTGATGTATGCTGCATCACTGGAATACCTGAAGAGACAGCGAATCATCCCAAAATTGAGGCAGTGGACTTTGGGAACAACTGTAGACTTGGGGTTTCCTCTCTGCATCTAATTTGTTTCTGCTCTTATGTTTATCTTAGTTTAGTATTTAGAGATTATTATCATTGGTAGATTTGTTTATTGATTTGGTTACCATCTTCCTTTTTAAAATATATATAGATATATACATATTTTTCCTTTTTCTCTTTTTGTGAGTGTGTATGTGTATGCTTCTTCCTGTGACTTAGTCTGTAAAGCTTTACTTTTACCATTTGTCCTATGGCTCTGTCAGTCCTTTTTTTTTTTTTTGTATAGTTTTTAGTGCTTGTCATCACTGGTGGATTTGTTTTTTGGTTTGGTTGCTCTCGTCTTTCTTTCTTTCTTTTTTTTTTCTTTTTCTTGATTACTTAAAAATTTTATTTTTAATAATTAAAAAATTTTTTTTATTTTAACAACTATTTTATTTTTTTCTTTCTTTCTTTTTTTCCCCTTTTCTTTTGAGCCATGTGGCTGACAGGGTCTTCTTGCTCCGGCCGGGTGTCCGGCCTGTGCCTCTGAGGTAGGAGAGCCAAGTTTAGGACACTGGTCCACCAGAGACCTCCCGGCTCCACATAATATCAAACGGTGAAAGCTCTCCCAGAGAACTCCATCTGAACACTAAGACCCAGCTCCACTCAATGACCAGCAAGCTACAGTGCTGGAGGCCCTATGCCAAACAACTAGCAAGACAGGAACACAACCCCAAACAATAGCAGAGAGGCTGCCTAAAACCATAATAAGGTCACAGACACCCCAAAACACACCACTGGATGTGGTCCTGCCCACCAGAAAGACAAGATCCAGCCTCATGCATCAGAACACAGGCACCAGTCCCCTCCACCAGGAAGCCTACACAACCCACTGAACCAACATTACCCACTGGGGGCAGACACCAAAAACAATGGGCACGACGAACCTGCAACCTGTGAAAAGGAGACCCCGAACACAGTAAGTTAGGCAAAATGAGAAGACAGAGAAACACAAAGCAGATGAAGGAGCAAGGCAAAAACCCACCAAACCAAACAAATGAAGAGGAAATAGGCAGTCTACCTGAAAAAGAATTCAGAGTAATGATAGTAAAGATGACCCCAAATCATGGAAATAGAATGCAGAAAATACAAGAAACATTTAACAAGGACCTAGAAGAACTAAAGAGCAAACAAAAAATGATGAACAACACAATAAATGAAATTAAAAATTCTCTAGAAGGATTCAATAGCAGAATAACTGAGGCAGAAGAATGGATAAGTGACCTTGAAGATAAAATATTGGAAATAACTACCACAGAGCAGAATAAAGAAAAAAGAATGAAAAGTATTGAGGACAGTCTCAGAGACATCTGGAACAACATTAAACACACCAACATTCGAATTATAGGGGTCCCAGAGGAAGAAGAGGAAAAGAAAGGGACTGAGAAAATATTTGAAGAGATTATAGTGGAAAACTTCCCTAATATGGGAAAGGAAATAGTCAATCAAGTCCAGGAAGTGCAGAGAGTCCCATACAGGATAAATCCAAGGAGAAATGTGCCAAGACATATATTAATCAAACTATCAAAAATTAAATACAAAGAAAAAATATTAAAAGCAGCAAGGGAAAAATCAACAAATAACATACAAGGGAATCCCCATAAGGTTAACAGCTGATGTTTCAGCAGAAACTCTGCAAGCCAGAAGGGAGTGGCAGGACATATTTAAAGTGATGAAAGGGAAAAACCTACAACCAAAATTACTCTAGCCACCAAGGATCTCATTCAGATTCGATGGAGAAGTTAAAATCTTTACAGACAGGCAAAAGCTAAGAGAATTCAGCACCACCAAACCAGCTTTACAACAAATGCTAAAGGAACTTCTCTAGGCAAGAAACACAAGAGAAGGAAAAGACCTACGATAACAAACCCAAAACAATTAAGAAAATGGTAATAGGAACATACATATCGATAATTACCTTAAATGAAAATGGATTAAATGCTCCAACCAAAAGACATATACTGGCTGAATGGAAACAAAAACAAGACACATATATATGCTGTCTACAAGAGACCCACTTCAGACCTAGGAACACATACAGACTGAAAGTGAGGGGATGGAAAAAGACATTCCATGCAAATGGAAATCAAAAGAAAGCTGGAGTAGCAATTCTCATATCAGACAAAACAGACATTAAAATAAGGACTATTACAAGAGACAAAGAAGGACACTACATAATGATCAAGGCATCAATCCAAGAAAAAGATATAAAAATTGTAAATATTTATGCACCCAACATAGGAGCACCTCAATACATAAGACAAATGTTAACAGCCATGAAAAGGGAAATCGACAATAACACAATCATAGTAGGGGACTTTAACACCCCACTTTCACCAATAGACAGATCATCCAATATGAAAATAAATAAGGAAACAAAAGCTTTAAATGATACATTAAACAAGATGGACATAATTGATATTTATAGGACATTCCATCCAAAAACAACAGAATACACTTTTTTTTCAAGTGCTCATGGAACATTCTCCAGGATAGAACATATCTTCAGTCACAAATCAAGCCTTGGTAAATTTAAGAACATTGAAATTGTATCAAGTATCTTTTCCAACCACAACCCTATGAGACTAGATATCAACTACAGGAAAAAATTTGTAAAAAATACAAATACATGGAGGCTAAACAATACACTACCAAATAACCAAGAGCTCACTGAAGAAATCAAAGAGGAAATCAAAAAATACCTAGTAACAAATGACAATGAAAACACGGTGACCCAAAACCTATGGGATGCAGCAAAAACAGTTCTAAGAGGGAAGTTTATAGCAATACAATCCTACCTCAAGAAACAAGAAATATCTCAAATAAACAACCTAACCTTACACCTAAATCAATTAGAGAAAGAAGAACAAAAAAACCCCAACGTTAGCAGAAAGAAAGAAATCATGAAGATCAGATCAGAAATAAAGGGGAAAAAAATGAAGGAAACAATAGCAAAGATCAATAAAACTAAAAGCTGGTTCTCTGAGAAGATAAACAAAATTGATAAGCCATTGGCCAGACTCATCAAGAAAAAAAGGGAGAAGACTGAAATCAATAGAATTAGAAATGAAAAAGGAGAAGTAACAACTGACACTGCAGAAAAACAAAGGATCATGAGAGATTACTGCAAGCAACTATATGCCAATAAAATGGACAACCTGGAAGAAATGGACAAATTCTTAGAAAAGCACAACCTTCCAAGGCTGAACCAGGAAGAAATAGATTACATAAACAGACCAATCACAATAACTGAAATTGAGACTGTGATTAAAAATCTTCCAACAAACAAAAGCCCAGGACCAGATGGCTTCACAGGCGAATTCTATCAAACATTTAAAGAAAAGCTAACACCTAACTTTCTCAAACTCTTCCAAAATATAGCAGGGGGAGGAACACTCCCCAACTCATTCTACGAAGCCACCATCACCCTGATACCAAAACCAGACAGAGATGTCACAAAAAAAGAAAACTACAGGCCAATATCACTGATGAACATAGATGCAAAACCCTCAGCAAAAAAATAGCAATCAGAATCCAACAGCACATTAAAAGGATCATACACAATGATCAAGTGGGGTTTACCCCAGGAATGCAAGGATTCTTCAATATATGCAAATCAATCAATGTGATAAAACACACTAACAAATTGAAGTAGAAAAACCATATGATCATCTCAATAGATGCAGAAAAAGCTTTCAACAAAATTTAACACCCATTTATGATAGAAACCCTCCAGAAAGTAGGCATAGGGGGAACTTACCTCAACATAATAAAGGCCATATATGACAAACCCACAGCCAACATCGTTCGCAATGGTGAAAAACTGAAACCATTTCCACGAAGATCAGGAACAAGACAAGGTTGTCCACTCTTACCACTATTATTTAACATAGTTTTAGAAGTTTTAGCCACAGCAATCAGAGAAGAAAAAGAAATAAAAGGAATCCAAATTGGAAAAGCAGAAGTAAAGTGTCACTGCTTGCAGATGACATGATACTATACGTAGAGAATCCTAAAGATGCTACCAGAAAACTACTAGAGCTAATCAATGAATTTGGTAAAGTAGCAGGATACAAAATGAATCCACAGAAGTCTCTTGCATTCCTATACACTAATGATGAAAAATCTGAAAGAGATATTAAGGAAACACTTCCATTCACCACTGCAACAAAAAGAATAAAATACCTAGGAATAAACCTACCTAAGGAGACAAAATACCTGTATGCAGAAAACTATAAGACACTGATGAAAGAAATTAAAGATGATACAAACAGATGGAGAGATATACCATGTTCTTGGATTGGAAGAATCAACATTGTGAAATTGACTATATTACCCAAAGCAATCTACAGATTCAATGCAATCCCTATCAAACTACCACTGGCATTTTTCACAGTATTACAACAAAAAATTTCACAGTTTGTGTGGAAACAAAGAAGACCCTGAATAGACAAAGCAATCTTAAGAAAGAAAAATGGAGCTGGAGGAATCAGGCTCCTGGATTTCAGACTATACTACAAAGCTACAGTAATCAAGACAGTATGGTACTGGCACAAAAACAGAAATATAGACAAATGGAACAGGATAGAAAGCCCAGAGATAAACCCAGGCACATATGGTTACCTTATTTTTGTTAAAGGAGGCAAGAATATACAATGGAGAAAAGACAGCCTATTCAATAAGTGGTGTTGGGAAAACTGGACAGCTACATGTAAAAGAATGAAGTTAGAACACTCCCTAACAGCATATACAAAAATAAACTCAAAATGGATTAGAGACCTAAATGTAAGGCCAGACAGTCTAAAACTGTTACAGGAAAACATAGGCAGAACATTCTATGACATCAATCACAGCAAAATCGTTTTTGACCCACCTCCTAGAGAAATGGAAATAAAAATAAAAACAAAAACAAACAAATGGGACGTAATGAAACTTAAAAGCTTTTGCACAGCAAAGGGAAACCATAAACAAGATGAAAAGACAACCCTCAGAATGGGAGAAAATATTTGCAAATGAAGCAACTGACAAAGGATTAATCTCCAAAATTTACAAGCAGCTCATGAAGCTCAATATCAAAAAAAAACAAACAACTCAATCCAAAAATGGGCAGAAGACCGAAATAGACATTTCTCCAAAGAAGATATACAGATTGCCAACAAACACATAAAAGAATGCTCAACATCCCTAATCATTAGAGAAATGCAAATCAAAACTATAATGAGGTATCACCTCACACCAGTCAGAATGGCCATCATAAAAAATCTACAAACAATTAATACTGGAGAGGGTGTGGAGAAAAGGGAACCCTCTTGCACTGTTGGTGGGAATGTAAACTGATACAGCCACTATGGAGAGCAGTATGGAGGTTCCTTAAATAACTAAAAATAGAACTACCATATGACCCAGCAATCCCACTACTGGGCATATACCCTAAGAAAACCACAATTCAAAAAGAGTCATGTACCACAATGTTCATTGCAGTTCTATTTACAATAGCCAGGACATGGAAGCAACCTAAGTGCCCATCGACAGATGAATGGATAAAGAAGATGTGGCACATATATACAATGGAATATTACTCAGCCATAAAAAGAAATGAAATGGAGGTGTTTGTAATGAGGTGGATGGAGTTAGAGTCTGTCATACAGAGTGAAGTAAGTCAGAAAGAGAAAAACAAATACAGTATGCTAACACATATATATGGAATCTAAGGGGGAAAAAAAAAAAAAAAAAAAAAAAGAGGTCATGAAGAACCTAGTGGCAAGATGGGAATAAAGACACAGACCTACTAGAGAATGGACTTGAGGATATGGGGAGGGGGAGGGGTGAGATGTGACAGGGTGAGAGAGTGTCATGGACATATATACACTACCAAATGTAAAATAGATAACTAGTGGGAAGCAGCCGCATAGCACAGGGAGATCAGCTCGGTGCTTTGTGACCACCTAGAGGGGTGGGATAGGGAGGGTGGGAGGGAGGGAGATGCAAGAGGGAAGAGATATGGCAACATATGTATATGTGTAACTGATTCACTTTGTTGTAAAGCAGAAGCTAGCACACCATTGTAAAGCAATTATACTTCAATAAAGATGTTTAAAAAAAAAAAAAAAAAAAAAAAAAAAAGAGTCATGTACCACAATGTTCATTGCAGCACTATTTACAATAGCCAGGACATGGAAGCAACTTAAGTGTCCATCGACAGATGAATGGATAAAGAAGATGTGGCACATATATACAATGGAATAGTACTCAGCCATAAAAAGAAATGAAATTGAGTTATTTGTAGTAAGGTGGATGGACCTAGAGTCTATCATACAGAGTGAAGTAAGTCAGAAAGAGAAAAACAAATACCATATGCTAACACAAATATATGGAATCTTAAAAAAAAAAAAAGTTCTGAAGAACCTAGGGGCAGGATAGGAATAAAGACGCAGATGTAGAGAATGGACTTGAGGACACAGGGAGGGGGAAGGGTAAGCTGGGACGAAGTGAGAGAGAGTATCACTGACATATATACACTACCAAATGTAAAATAGATAGCTAGTGGGAAGCAGCTACATAGCACAGGGAAATCAGCTCAGTGCTTTGTGACCACCTAGAGGGGTGGGATAGGGAGGATGGGAGGGAGACGCAAGAGGGAGGAGATATGGGGATATATGTATATGTATAGCTGATTCACTTTGTTATAAAGTAGAAACTAACACACCATTGTAAAGCAATTATACTCCAATAAAAATGTTAAAAAAAAAAAAAGAAGGCAAGATTGAGAGAAATTTAGGGACTTATTTGGGATCAGAAACCTAATAAATAAAAAAAAATGTGAAAATAAATAAATAAATGGAAGGATACTCTCTGCTCACGGATTGTAAGAATATTGTTAAAATGCTCATACTACCCAAAGCAATCTACAGATTCCATGCAATCTCTGTCAAAATACCAGTGGCATTTTTAACAGAAATAGAACAAATAATCCTAAAATTTGTATGGAACCACAACAGACTCTTATCAGCTAAAGCAATTTTGAGGAAGAAGAACAAAGCCAGAGGCATGATGCCTCTTGATTTCAAACCATATTATAAAGCTAGAGTAATCAAAAGAGTGTGTTAGCATAAAAACAGACACATAGGTCAATGGAACAGAATAGAGAGCCCAGAAATAAACCCACATGATGTTGTGAGAGCTGGACAGACACATGCAAAAGAATGAAACTGGACCACTATTTTATACCATACACAAAAATTAACTCAAAATGGATTGAAGACTTGAATATAGACCTGGAACCATAAAATTCCTAGCAGAAAATATAGGCAGTAAGCATCTTGACATTGGTCTTGGCGATGGTTTTTTGGATCTAACTCCAAAAGCAAAGGCAACAAAAGCAAAAATAAACAAGTGGGACTACTTCAAACTAAAAGGCTTCTGAACAGCAAAGGAAGCCATCAACGAAATGAAAAGGCAACCTACAAAATGAGAGAAAATATTTGCAAATGATATGGCTGATAAGGGGTTAATATCCAAAATATATAGAAAAACTGATACAACCCGTAGAAAATAAACAATTCAATTAAAAATGGACAGATCTAAATAGATATTTTTCAAAGAAGACATATAGATGGCTGGCAGACACACAAAAAGATGCTAAACATCACTAATTATCAGGGAAATGCAAATCGAAACCACAAGGTGATATCACCTCACACCTGTCAGAATGGCTATTATCAAAAAATGTCAAATAACAGGTGCTGGAGAGGATGTGGAGAAACGGGAACCCTTGCACACTATTGGTGGGAATGTAAATTAGTGCAGCCACAATGGAAAACAGTATAAAGGTGTCTTGAAAAAGTAAAAATGGAACTACCATATGATCCAGCAATTTCACTTCTGGGTATTTATCTGAAGAAAATGAAAACATGAACTTGCAAAGATGTATCCACTCACATGTTCACTGCGGTATTATTTACAATAACAAAGATATGCAAACAACTTAAGTGTTCCTTAACAGATGAATGGATAAAGAAGATGAAATTTATATATACAATGGAATATTATTCAGGCATAGAAAGAAGGGAATCCTGTCATTTGCAACAACATGGATGGACCCAGAGGGCATATGGTAAGTGACAAAAGTCAAACAGAGAAAGACGAAAACCATATGACCTCACTTTTATGTGGAATCTTTAAAACAAAACAAAGCAAAACCCGTGAGCTTATAGATAGAACAGATTGGTGGTTTCCAGAGGTAGAGGATAGGGGATGAGCTAAATGGATGAAAGGGTCAAAAAGAACAAACTTCTAGTTATAAGAAATAACTCATGGGGATGTAATGCACAACTTGGTAACTATAGTTAATAATGCTCTATTTTATATTTGAAAGTTGCTAAGAGAGTGAATCTTAAAAGTTCTCATTACAAGGAAGAAACTTTGTAAGTATGTATGGTGATGGATGTTAACTGAACTTAAATGTAATCATTTTGCAACACATACAAATATCAAATCATCATGTTGTAATCTGAAACTAATACGTCAATTATACCTCAATAGAAATTTTTTAAAACGAGTGGTACAACGAGATGCTTTGAACCTCTCAGAAATAAGGGGCTTTGCACTAGGGAAGAAGTAGCTGTGACGATCCAGGAGAATGCCAATATCATTTTCCAGACCTTTGATCAGGCTCTACCTATGCGATCTACAGGGTAAGGAGAGCACCTGAGAAGTATAACGTTTTAGTGAGGGTATGAAAGTGTAGGGAATGATGCATGGGAGCTTATTACTATACAAAGAGAATTCCTGAGGCACCATGAGAATGTTATGGAGGGAGTAGGGCTAGATAAGAACAAGCCTTGGGGAGAATACACAGAGTAGGTAAGGAACAAGAATCTGAGACAGGCTGGGTGAAAAAAGGCTTACATTTGCGACGAAGCCTGAGATGAGCGGCATGATTGGAAGGGACAGTCGCTGGGGCTTTAAATAAGATCCTCATGTAGTAGCCTAGTTTGTATGTGAGGGTGGTGGTAGCCAGGCCATGAGAGGCAGATTGGGGTTGAGGAGTGAAAGGGAGACATGGAAAAAGAAGGAGTCATGTCATAATATTACCCTCACATTCAGATCATAGCACAGAAATCAAGTTTGAAAGGGCACTTGATTATTAGTTTCCATAAATTAAAATATTAAAAATAGCTTTAACGTGTTTTAGAGTTTACGTAACTAATCTCGTTTACAGCGATATGTTTTGTCAAATGTGGGGAGGTTACAGATTTTTTGTAATGGCTGAGAAAAGGAGAATTCAGGGGCTCTAAATTCTGAAATGGAGAAGGACCTACGAGACAGCAGGACGGGAAGAGGCCACACTTGGCAATATGTTACAGCTTGGGTAAAAAGTTGCTATGATGCGAGATAGAATTTTGGTGAAATCTGGTTAATGTTTCTCCTCAGGTTGGAATTTGAAAATTGTTTGGAAAAGGCTTCCTTTTCTTTTTGATTGATCTGAAGTGCACTTGACAGTAAGGCAAAACATTTAAGATATGCTTTAAGATTTAAAAACTAAATGAATAAAATTAAACTATAAAAAACAATAACGGTACAAAATTGGTTAGTGAAATCAATCAAAACACCAAACAGATCTTAGATTATGCAGCCTGAAGTTTACCCTAATAGTGTATTTACTGGTAGCAATTGCAAATGGCATGTTCAGCATATTTATAACAATCGATTTTTATTAAAGTACTTTTTTCCTCAAAACTGAGTGTTTTTTCTCATTCAGTAATACAAAAAATATTTACTGAGTCCTTGCCATGTGCCAGGACCAGATTAGGCAATAGGTCTACAAATATAAAACACATACAGTCCCTACATTCTCATCTCATACGGTTCAACCAGATTACCCCCAGAGACATAGGCACCAAATATGGAAAATCACATAATTGGATAAATGGGTGAAAAAGCTTCCAAGGATGATTAAAGTATTTAAAAAGCCAAAATGTTTATTTTTCTCATTAGCACAGTAAGTCCCCTACATACGAATGAGTTCCATTCCAAGAGCATGTTCGTAAGTCCAATTTGTTCATAAGTCCAACAAAGTTAGCTTAGGTACCCAACTAACACAATCAGCTATATAGTACTGTACTATAATAGGTTTATAATACTTTTCACACAAATACATAAAAAACAAACACAAAAAATAAAACATTTTTAATCTAACAGTACAGTACCTTGAAAAGTACAGTAGTACAGTACAACAGCTGGCATACAGGGGCAGGTTCGCATCTTTGAAAGTTCACAACTTGAAGGTTCGTATGTAGGGGACTTGCTTCAAATGGGTGCATATATTATTATGTATAGACTTTAAAAATTCATAATACATACTTAAAAGTTTAATAGTTGTCATATTCCATCTCAAATTCCTAATAATTTTAACATTAAACTCATATCAAAGATATTTTCTCTTCATGTCAATGCTAGCATAAATTTTCTCTTTATCTCTAGATGGTGCTCACACTTTACTATGTAAACAAATTTTATTCCCTTATTTTTTATTTCTATGGCTTCCTCACAGTCATGAATCAATAAAAATGATTGCATAAAAGTTCCTATTTCCTGACAGATGTGATTTTTATACTGGATAGACAAGAGATAAACAGTATATACCAGGGGTATAATTGCCAAAGTCAATTTAAAGGGGATGGGAGCTTTGGTCTCCACTCTGTTGTTATCACATTCAAAATATGGTAGCTAACAAAAAGTATACTGATGTCAAACAAGCAAATCACTCCCAGGGCGTTCCATTCTTTTTTATTTGCAACTGCTATCATTGTATCCTATATGAAATCGGCCCTGCTCATATAACTGGATTTCAGCAATTTTTAAATACGAATTCTGGCTTTGTGAAAATTGTCATAAAATGCCTAATGCAAAACATACTAAAGAATATTTTTAGGAGTGATGGGACGCATATCTTATCCTATATTTGCAGATTTTTTGAACTAAGTTTGAAAGGCTCAAAGGATATACTAATAACATCAAATTTATAGTCTGTGTTCATATGTTATACTAATCCATTGTAAGCTCACAAGAACTCAAAAAACAAAAAAACCTTGCTTGAACCCACGAGCCTGTGTGTAGCAAATGTGTTTTGTAGCTTGACTTTATTGTTACTATACCTCATTTTACATTTCTAGCTCTTTAAAAAACACAGTTGATTAAATAATTAATGAATTTATGTATAATAAATGAGCATTTTAGTATTTCATTTGAAAATGCCATACCTCTACATTTTGATACTATTTCCCAAAGGTTACTCTGATAATATTTTCCGTTCATAGTGCCACCAGTACTTGTGAGATGAACTCATTTACCAGAAGACTGAATTTTCTGATGAGAAATTTGTATTGATAAGTAACTATTAGGAATATTCATTTCCCTTAAGTCTGTTGTCAGCTATAATTCTACAAAAGCTATAATTCTACAAATTCTACATAATTCTATAAATTATGCTTAAATTATAATGTTCAACAAAGTGAATTAAACAAATAAAAGGCAGCCCCCAATGAATGAAGCATAGTGTATTTTCTATTTTCTTGAAGATCTGTTTAAAAATCTATTATTTAACTGATTCATGACTACCGCTGTCTCTGACTGATGTCAAAAGTAATTGTCAATCTAGTCATTTTTAAAAAGTCAAAGCAGTATAGCAATTGGAAAAAACAGGCTCCCTTTATTCTATTAAAAACTGCCTTTCTGAGGCAGATAGCACTCATGGTGCAATATTTCCAGTTTTATGATAGCAAGAAACCATTAATTTGATTTTTCATTTTTGAGATGTTTCTATTGGTGGTCCATGTCTTACATAGAGACTTATACTACATGGTTATTTGATATGCATATTCACACATTTGTGAACTTATTATATAGGAGACTGGATGGATTCAGAGTCCTTATTTCAAACTCAGCATGGTGTAGGATCTCTCAGAGTATACATAAATTTAATCTCCAAGCTGGATTTCCACATAGAGAGGTGAAGAATGATTAAATAATAGACTTCATAAGTATATAACATGGCCATTATGAGCTCAAATATCATTGGCGAATTCCAATTACATATATATATATACACACACACACACACTTTCTAGGCCCATCTATATATATAATTAAATCATAAGCATGGGTTTTTTTCAATATTCCCATATATCACATATATAACATATAATAATATATGATTATATTAAAAATATAAAATATCCCCACCCTAAAACAAAGTTTATATTTTAGTTGTGGAGAAAAGAGTAAAATATGTGAAACAAATAGAGAGCCATCGGGAGCTGAACTGTAGGAAACTAATAAGTCATTCTCAGGAGTGAAGCTCTTCTAACTTCTGCAGTAGTTGATAAAGAATGTCAGGGCTACTGAGACTTGCCAGGCTATGAAGAAATGATGCGGATTTTAATGAACAGAGAGCAATGGACAGAGGTGTCCAAGAGATGGGGAAAGCATGAGCAAAGACAGAGAGTGTGCACAATGCCAGGATACAGACAAGTTTGACCAAAGTTAAAGTTTAATGTGGGAGAAGGGTGGCAAGAAAGTCTAGGTCAATTCACACTAGGGAAAAGAAAGACAAGAGATGCACTTGACATGGTATGAAATAACAGCCATGGTTGGATTCTGAACATAGATGTTACAAGATCAAACTGGTATTTTGCTAATTTTAAAATATCAATATTGTATAGAATTGGTTGACCATCAGATGATTGAGAAACAGGGACAATAGATATGCCATCTCTGGAATAATCTAGATACATGAAGCACTGAAGGAGAACAGGTAAATCAGACAAATTGAAAGAAGAAATAATAGATATCTTTACACATTTAACATAATACACAAGGGAGAATGAAGAAGTTAACGTAGGAAGTTGCAGTCAACTTAAAGAATGTCATTACTAAGTATGTTAATTTCCTACTGCTGCTGTAACAAATATCACAAACTTAATGGCTTAAAACGCAAATTTACCTTTCCTTTTGTAAGGATCCTTATGATTATATTAGGCCTATTCAAATAATCTAGGATAATGTTTCTATAGCAAGATACTTAACTTAATCACATTATAAAAATCCCTTTTGCTATGTAAGGTAACATAATAACAGATTCCAAGGATTAGAACATGGGCATCTTTGGGTCACCGTTATTCTGGTTACCACATCAAGAAATGAATGAGAATACATTTAATATTACTGAGGTCTTACTATGTGCCAGACACACAGTCTCACATACCCAATCTCCTTTCTCTCCTAAAACTGACAAGAATGGGGTGGGGAAATGTCCCCTACAATCCTATAGCTAATAAGATGCAGAACAGAGTTTGAACTCAGGTCTGTTTGACTTCAGACACCATTTTCTTAATAGAAAAGTTGGGGATTATGTCTTTGGGTTATTTGAGGGGAGTAGGCTCTGAATTCTGTTTTAAACATACTCCTTTTGAAGTAACTATTACAGACAGTTGGAAATAAAAACACAAGTGAAGTATTAGGGATGCAGATTAAAAATTAGAAATAATCAACTGAGAAATAACAATTGAAATTACTAGAACAGATAATTAAAGATAATTTCTAAAACCAATCATTGATCTTAAGTGAGTTAGAGGGAGGGGAAGGAAGATCAAAGTGGTAGAAAGAGAACAAGGAGAGTAAAGTATTACGGAAGGCAAAAAGGAGAACATGTTAATGAGACAAAGATCTAGAATATGAATGCTACCGAGAAGGAGAGGGGAAGTGAGGAAGGCCTTGGCTGTTAGGAGACAATAATCTTTTGGACCATTAGTGTCTTTTGATTCAAATTATTTAAATAATAAGTTACTTGAAGAAAAGAGCTGCCTATATTTTAAGTTTATGTTGCTGCCCTATGACTCTTTTATCATTAAATTATTGTAGGAAAAGATGTTTTGGTATTGTTTGCTGTTTTCTTGAAAAATTACAACATAATGTTCTGTTTATATAATGCTCTATTTTTTAAGCAGCAAACAATACCAAATCTTTTTAAACAATTAAAAAAAATAATTACCAACTTGTGCTCTAAGTTCCCTAAGATCCTTCAGATAGTGTGACTGGGCTCTCCCCTCTTGCCTGTTCCCTTTACACTCACTGGACTACCATGTCCTTCTCATTTCTCAGCATCACTGATATGAGTACTTCTAATCTATATAAAATCTCTCACCTGGAGTTCAGCTCTCCAGGGCAAAATTATCTTCATATTTCTTTCTTCAGAAAGAATTTTATCTTCTACAACACTGTTCTTCTGCTATCACCACAATGTATTTGTATTTTCTGCTAACAGGAGAAATGCTCATAGATCCAAGTGATTCTTTTCTCATTTTGATGGAATTATTAATACTTGGGCCCTAAATTTCATCTGTCAAATGCTAAGAATCCTTCCAAGATTTGGAGTCACAAGTAATTTTATCTTGTGATAAAACCTGAAATGATGTTCTCAAATTACAAAATTTAAATTAAAATAATTAAAAATTTTAAATGAAAAGTTACTATATGTAAGTATAAATGATTGCATGGTATCTTTGAGTATGAGTAGAAAGATATTATTTTTTAAAAGTTTTGCATGTTGCCACACATATACCCATGTATAGTTTATAACTATAAATTATATATACATATCTGATAACTGTATCTTAATATATATAAAATATAATTATATGTAACATACATAAGACCATATATACACTCATGTATTTATATATATATATATATATATATATATATATATATATATATATATACTCCTCAGTAACTGTCGGCTCAAGACTTGGAAGACAGCTCTCAAAACATGTCAATTAAATATTAGACAATTTATAAGGTTAAGAAAATTTTAATCCAGCTAATTTTATGTTGGTACATTCTGCTATCATGGAAAAAACAGAAAGAAGTTTGCAAGTATTTGCCACAACAGAAAATGAGATTTGACTTTCAGAAAAACAAAACAAAAACCACCTAAACATTTAAATATACATTAGTTGAATTTTTTAAATACATATAAGTATAAAAAAGGAAACTGACAAAAATGATATATAATCCATGATTAGTAATTTCATTCAGAAATGACTAATAATCCCAAGCTCCTAATTTATCCCTCCCACCCCCCTTTCCCCTTTGGTATCCATAAATTTGTTTTCTATGTCTGTGAGTCTACTTCTGTTTTGTAACTAAGTTCATTTGTATCATCTTTTTAGATTCCACATATAAGTGATATCATATGATATTTGTCTTTCTCTGTCTGACTTACTTCACTTAGTATGATAATCTCTAGGTCCATCCATGTTGCTGCAGATGGCATTATTGAACATGCACACACTACTATATATAAAATAGGTAATCAACAAGGACCTACTGTAGAGCACAGGGAACTCTACTCAATATTCCGTAATAGCCTATATAGGAAAAACTCTGAAAAAGAATGGATATACATATATGTATAACTGAATCACTTTGCTGTACACCTGAAACTAACACAACATTGTAAATCAACTATACCCCAATATAAAATAAAAATTAATTTAAAAAAAAGAAATGACTAATAAAACCTACTATGTATAGAAGATATGTATGTGCAGGTGCATATACAGTGAACATAGTTATACAAAACACTAGCCTTTATACTTCATCTCCCCCAACCCCCTTAAGAGATCTCTCCATATCATCCCATACAAGGTTGTCTTCTGAGATGCTCTTCATAGTAACAACTGGTACCTGCAGAGGTGCTGGTCAATCAGCACAGATGCTGATCTAGGGCTGAGTGTGGTCCTGCTATGCCAGCCCCTAATACTTTAACTGATAGATCTTGGGGCCACTCTAGATCCTCACAAGAAGCAACTTGGGTAACTAGAGTGGAGGACTAGTACTACAGGAACTTGGGTTATCAGCTGTTTACTAATCATTACAAAAGTATTTTAACATTTTAATAATCAGTATAGCTGTTGAGGTTAGAGTGGCTGAATTTGACCTCTATGTTTGCCTAGAAGTTTGTACACTGGTTGAGTAAATTATTAAGTCCCGAAAATTTTGATTAAAAAAGGACCAAAGTAGGAGCTTAGAGTTTTACATAGAAGGCAGAGAAAAAAGAAAAACCAAAGCAAAACAAAACCAGGAGACTAGTGATTTCCTAGGCAGAAGACCTGACTTTGTCTTTTGGGGATTTTTTCATCTATATATTTTTTGGAAACTCCACAAGAAAGCATTAGGACAATGAAGAAGAGGACACCTGGGTAGCTGATTGCATCAACAAAATCAACCATAATAACCACAACCAGATGGTGGAAAGAGGTTAAAATGTAAAGCAGGCTAATCTGTGCACATTAGTTAGTTATACAGGGAAGTGACCATATGCCCTGCTTTGCTTAGTATGGACCCAATTTGCACATGCCACAGATCACTCTGTGTGTGTGTGTGTGTGTGTGTGTGTGTGTGTGTGTGTGTATAGGAGATAGTGAGAGAGAGTGCTCAAGAGACAGAGGAGGCAGAGACAGAGACGTATGCAGACATCATGAGGCTTTGCCCCTAAAAATACTCCAGTGTGTGTCTCCTAACAAAAAACAGGTTAACCTACATAATCATAACATGATTATTGCATCAGGAAATTTTACACTGATGCAAATCTTCTAACATACAGTCTACATTCAAATTTCCACAATATCCTTTATGGCTTTTTATTTTCTTTATAGATCTTTTTGTTTCTATCCAGGATACAATGAAGGATCATGAGTAACACTTTGTCACCATTGTCTTCTTTAATCTAGATAAGTTCCAGGACATTTTTGTCTTTTATGACACTGATATTTTGAAGAACCATTGCTATAATTATACAGTGTCCCTTTAATTCTTAAAACTTTTTTTGTTTCTTTTATCTCTATTTTGTGTGATATCACTATGGTTACATCAACTTTTTTTTGGTTATATTTTTTCCCATTCTTTCACTATCAACAGTTCTGTGAAATCATATTGCAGTTATTTCTTTGTGGCAGAAACTGAAAGTTGTTTCCAATAACTACACTTTTTTTTCCTCCCTTAAAAATAAAACCCTTGATTTTTAGTTCAGCATATGGTTGCCAAGTATAGAGAAACAAATATTCCTGCCTCTTACAGTTGTGTGACTAAATTGTGGCCAATGGGTCAAATAGAAATGGTATGTAAGTGGAAATGGTATGTGTGATTTCCAGGAGGAATTCTTAAAGAGATTTATTACTTTCTTCAAACCTCCCTCTTTGCTGACTGGAATGCAGACATAATGGCTGGAGCTTGAGCAGCCATTTTTGACCATGCTATGGAACAATAAAATGAGCAAGATGGAAGAACCTAGTTCTATGATCATGGTGGAGCCAATATCCTTTCCTGACTGACTGGACTAATCACCTCTAAACTCTTTTATAAAGAGAAAATAATCTTCTACAGTATTTAAGTCGCTATTATTTTGTTGTTGCTAGTACTCACAACTAAATCATGAGGAATACCATATTATAAGCAACTAGGTAATTTTCCATCCAACAATACTTATATGTACAAAGCAAGTTTAGTTCCTTTGTTTTTTAAACAATTTTTATATTTATTTATAAAAAAAAAAAATTCCTTCCTGAATAGTAATCCCTTGTAACACTACATACAAAATTTTAATCTTTTTTTTGATCGCCATTTAGGTTGCATCTAGGTTTTGGCTACTACGATCAATAGACCTACTATAAACAGTTTTGTATCAGTCCTTTTAGGTCACATGTTTTCATCCTCTTAGGTAAAAACCTAGGAGTAGAATTGTTACTATATGTTTATCTTTATACGAAACTGCCTAAATACTCTTTAAAATGCTTTTAATATTTTATATTCCTATCAATAATGTATGGTTGTCTCAATTGCTATAATCTTCTCCATCATATGATGTCAGTCGTTTTAATTTTAACCATTTTAGAGAATGTAAAGTCATATTTCTTTGTGGTTTATTTTCATTTTCCTTATGACTAATTATTAGCAACTTATCTTGTGCTAGCTGGTGAGAAAGAAGGAGATTTGTGAAGTGTCTTGTCAAGTATTTTGCTCATTTTTAAATTTTTTTAATTGGGTCATTTATCTTTTTATTATTCATCTGTATTTTTTATACATTCTGGATGCAACTTCTTCATCCAATGTGTGTATTGCAAATATTTTCTCCCAGTCTCTGCATTTGAAATGTCTTAAAGATGATTCTGAATGAACAAAAATTCTTAATTCTCATAAAATCCTAATTATCAATTTCTTTTATTAATGGTTGGTGATTTTTTTAATGTTATATCAAGGTTTTTTATATCATATTTTTTATGTTATATTTTTGTCTACAATTAAGGCTGAAGAGATATTCAACATTTTTTTTCTAGAAATTATATTGTTAGTATTTACATTTAGGTCTATAAGCCTTCTCCAATTAAGGATCTCTATAGTGGAGTTAAGAGCTGAACGTCACTTTTTCCCCAGACAATTATCCGGTTGCTCTAGCACCACTTGTTAAAAATATTCATTAATTTTTTTTTTTTTTAACACACGATTCATTTGTAGAAGTATTGTTTGGTTTTTCCTCAATTATTCCTGGTATCTTATTTCTCCATTCTAATTTTGCTTATATCCTTATTACTTTAAAATATTTAAAACATACTCATTCTATGTTATATGCCACATAATCTTATGGTTTGATTTTTGGGTATCTAATTCTGGTCTTTTTAGACTTCTCTGTCACTCACTCCTAAGGGCAAGTGTAAGAAATTATTCTCTAATCCCTTTGCCTTCCTGCTTCCTTACCCAGCTCTTTTGAGAGTGACAGCAGCAGGATGGCCTGAGGACACATCTGAGAGTCAGGCTCTCCAGCAATCTCTGGAGGAGAGGACAGCATGAGAAGCTGTTGTTTGGTCTGTTTAGCAGCTTTCAAGAGACAAGGGTGCAGAGGCATGGGGAGAGGAGCTGGGTGCTTCCCGAGGAAGCATGGCACATGTTGGAAAGGAATAGACTGACTGGAAGCCTGAATGGGAATTCTGTCTCAAAATACAGACTGAAGAGATAAGCATGATGAGAGATTAGAGACCTCAAGTAAAGAGCTAAGAAACAGCTTTGAAATAGTAGGAGCTGAAGAAAGAGAGAAACAAATGGAAGAAGGTATGTATTTTAAAATAACACAGGAAACGTATCCTAGCCTGAAGAAATACTTGATTCTGCATATTGAATGGCTTAATGAGGTCTTGTATAGATTAATTCTTTAAGCTCACAAGGTGGAATATCCCTTCATTCCAAAATGAAACAGGAAAATCTAAGGGTCCAGTCAGAATGACCAGGGTCCCTGTCATCACCTCCCTTACCCTCAAAGGAAATCCAATCAGCATCAGATTCACCAGCAGTGCTTCAAACTATAAGGTAGAGTCAGGTGAGAAAACCTGCCATTCCTAGGCCTTCACTTGCACACCCTAACCCTCCCACATTAATTTATATCCCAGAATAGAGCCACTAGCAGAAACTAAAATAATACGGCCTTCACTTGCCATACCATTGTTTTACATTTTTCATAGCACTGGTGGGAAATAAGAGTGTTCTCTAATAGGCACCCTTGAAAACCAAATAAAAATTTTAAATGAATTGTTACGCTTTACTAAATCTTTTAGAATAGATTGTTTTAGAGAGAAGTTAGATAGTACAGAGAGCTCCATTTTACCTCAAACCCAGTTTCTTCTATTATTGTTTTCTTTTTCCCCAGCTTTACTGAGATAAAATTGACAATACCGTGTAAGTTTAAGGTTACAACTTGATGATTTGATATACACGTACGTTGCAAATGATTATCACAATAAGGTTAGTTAACATATTCATCAGCTCACGTAATTACCTCTTTTTGTGGTAAGACGTTTTACAATTTACTCTCTAAGCAACTCTCAAGAAACAATAATAAAATTTTGTTAACTATGGTCACCGTGTTGTCCATTACACCCCCAGAATTTCTTCATCTTATGACTGGAATTTTATGCCCACTGACCACCTTCGCCCATTTTCCCCACCCTACTCCACCCCACACCCCGGGTAACCACCAATCTACTCTGTTTCCGTGAGTTTGTTTGGTTGTTTTTAGATTCCACAAATAAATACGATTATTCATTATTTGTCTTTTTCAGTCTGACTTATTTCACTTAGCCTAATGCCCTCAAGATGCACCCAGGTTGTCTCATAGACTAACCTGTGAATACGAACTTACCTATTCATGTTTCTATCTGCGTTCATCTGTGCCTAGAAAAGCTGAACAGGATGCCATACTGATGTCTCCAACTCTATAACTACATGGGTCATTCTGGCCTCCTGCCCTTGATGATCTGTATTCTGCCACTCAAACAGTGAGAAACCTGGCTCCCACAGTCTACCACTAACTTACTGCATTATTGACATCCAGAAAACCTGTATGTGGTTTCATAATTGTTCATCTATACCCCTAGTTTTATCCACTGGCTTCTGTGCTTTTGGACAATACCTTTTATCTTTAGCCTCACAGACCATACTCATTTCTTAGGTCAGCACATTTTTTTCATACACCTTCTTCGGTGAAGTCAAGCGACGGTTTGACTTATGATTTTTCAACTTTACAATGGTGTGAAAGCGATACACATTCAGTAAAAACTCTACTTCGAATTTTGAATATTGATTTTTTTCCAGGGCTAGTGATAGGTGGTACAAGACTCTCTCATGATGCTGGGCAGCAACAGCTGCAGGTCCCAGTCAGCCACGTGATCAGGAGGGTAAACAACCATACACTTACAAGCATTCTGTACCCAGACAACTACTCTGTTTTTCACTTTCAGTACAGTAGTCAATAAATTACATGATATTCAACTCATTATAAAATAGGTTTTGTGTTTGATGATTTTGCCCAAGTATAGGCCAATGTAAGTGTTCTGAGCACATTTTAGGTAGACTAGGCTAGGCTCTGATGTTCGGTAGGTTAGGTGTGCTAAATGCGTTTTCGACATATTTTCAACTTTGGATGGGTTTATCAGGATGTAACCCATTGTAAATTGGGATGTGTGAATTATTCTGTCACAAATGAATGCAAATTCTTATGCATTCCATTCTGGTTTCCACAATATCCTAGGTGGTTTCTTTCCCCCATATATTGTTTCATTCTTTGTTTTATAAAATTCTATGAGTTCTGACAATTGCAGAGGGCCATATATCCACCATTACAATAACATACAAAATAATTTCACTGTTCTAAAATATCCTGTCGCCATCACTGAATTCCTGGCAACCACTGATCTATTAACCCTCTTTACCATTCTTTCTAAACAGTCATATACATGGATGAAGTATTCTATAAATTTCAATTAGATCAAGTTGAGTGATACTGCTGTTCAGGTCACAGATTACTGATTTCCTGTCTGCATGATTTATCAATTACTGACAGAGGGGTGTTGAAATCTTCAGCTTTAACAATGGATTTATCTATTTCTCCTTTCAGTTCTAACAGATTTTGCCTCAAGTCTTCTGATGTTCTGTTGTTAAGTTCATACACATTTAGGATTGTTATGGGTTCTTAGAGAACTGATCACTTTGTCATTATGCCCTCTTTATCGCTAAAAATATTTCTAGGATATAAGACCTAAATTTAAGGCCCAATATCACATGTCCTGTTGATATCTAGTATAATTGGGAGGGCCTCAAATGGCCTAAACACAAGTTCCCCTCCCCATTCTGCTCCCTCAGATGGGAACCTCCTGGCCAAACAACCCTTATCTTGGGGCCCAGGCACAGTTTATCCCTGACTAGTAGGTTTCAGTTCGTGCCGGTCAGTGGAATGACTCAAGCTAATCGCACCGTCCTGCAGGAGCCGGGGACACCCCTTCCCTTTGATGCTGCAAAGTCTGCCTCCCACAGGCCCAGGCTGTTCACTCTGTTCCCAAGCGCAGCCCCCAGGTTGTCCTGCCCGGGGTCCATGTCCTCCTCCCCTGCGCTGTGAGGATACGCGACTAATAAGCCGCTATGACTTCATCTGTTCAGTGCTGGGTGTCGTATGGTCAGCCACTGCTATAACCCCAGGGTGAGAATCCCTCCCTCACCAATGAGGTGAATAAAAGGTGACTAAGACATTTCCTTGTTCTGAGCCTGCTTTGTTTGAAATTAATAGAGCTACTCCAACTTTCTTTGGATTAGTGTTAGCATGATATACGTTTTACCATCTCTTTTAATGTATCTGTAGGCAATATATAGTTGGATCTGTAGACAATATATAGCTGGATCTGAAACATTTTATCCATTCTGACAATTTCCGACTTTTAATTGGTATATTTGGATCATTCGCATTTTACATGATTAGAGATACAGCTGGATTAATAGCTACCATATTTACAATTGCTTTCTGTTCATTGCATTTCTTCGTTTTTCTTTTCCTTTTTTTTCTGCCTTTTGATTTTAATTGAGCATTTTATACATCATTTTTATCTCATCTCTAATCAACCAATTCTGTATTACTACTATTGCTTTAAACAAAATTTTTAAAATAAGTGTGAATAACAGGGCTAAATTCAGACAATATGAATGCAAGACTCAAGGCATTAGAAGCAAGTGAGGGTCATTTTATTCCTATAAGAAGTATACTGTAAACTTAAACATTTAGAAAATTTTATGTGTAACATAGCATAAAATGTAAACATGTAATAATTATATAATTAGAATGTCAGGAAGGAATTAAAGTTTTTGTGGTTGACATTAACATATTTCTCAGTCTTTAAATCAGGAAGGAAATAAAATTAGGCCATAGAATTCTTGTTATTATGATAAAATCATTAAATGACTTACGAACAGAGTATAGATTTCTTTTAAGCACTTATGAAACATTTATAAAATTAATCATACATTAGAACACAAATATCTATAGTATTTAGTGTCTTACCTAAATGTTCTCTAATTTGGAATTACTAATAAAAGTTTAAACAAAATACGTGATGATCGAGGCATTTTAATTTAAATAACTACGGGGTGAAAGGTGTACGAGAAATATAACATATTTAGAAAATGATGAAAATTGCCACAAAACTAATCAACAGATTACATGAACAGCCAAAGCAGTGCTGAGACCCAAAGTCATTTTAATCACCTTATACAATTTCACTATTTAATTAAATATTTGACTCAGATTTTTAAAAAAATCTAAGAAGTGTAATTCATTCAGTTAACCAATATACATTGCCACCTACTAGGTGCCAGGTATATTATAGACACTGGGGATTCAATGCTGCACAATGGACATTGTCCCTACCCTCATGAAGCTTACATATACTAAAATTAAAAGCAGAAATTATTTAAGAGTAAATAAGAAACAGAATTGATAAATAAAGGTAAAAGATAATTATAAAATACTAAATATTAAATTATTGCAAAATATAATAGTTTTAAAATAAAGCAAATATACTTTAAAATGTATTTTAAAAATAAATTTAATTATAACAATGAAGCACAGCCATAGGTTCTTGGATTAAATAAACAGAATAAAACACTATACATAATATATTTGGAAATATTTGTGAAATTTTTGGTTTTCTCAGAAAATATAAATAGCCAAACTTGGCTCATGAAGAAGTCCATAAGCTTTTTCATTATATTTCACAGAAAAAAAGGAGAGAAGGGAGACGCACAGATGCTATTAGAATAAATCTGATATCTGAAGAAATAGTCCTCCTGATCATACTGCGTGGGACTTAAGAAGAAAATTCTAATAACATAATAAAAACCATCTACTTTAAAACCAACATACTCAGAAGTAAGACAACAGTAACATTCACATTAAAGTTGGGAACAGGAACAGGATACCTGCAACCAGCTTCTAGAAGTCACCTGCAGCCCTGAGCAAATGGCACCCTCCATTGTCAAAGCTAGCAACAGAGCACAGAATCCTTCATTTGCTTTCAACCTCTTTGATTTCTTCCTCTGCCAAAGAAAACTCCGTTCTTAAAATGGCTCATGTGATTAGAACAGGATAATCTTCCTATCTTAAGGTCACCTGTGTCATATACATAACAAAGTCCCGGGAATGACATCTCATGTCTTCACAGATTCCAACAATTTGGGCAGGGAGGCTTGGAGGGCCACTTTTAGAATTCTGCTTGCTATAGCTGCATTATTTTTAATGGTGAATAATTAGAAAATGAGTTGCTTAATAACAGCATAATGCTTAAATATATTATAATGTATCTCTATTTTAGAATATGAGGCAGCCAACAAAATTCATGCCTTCAAATAATATTATTATCTGGAGAAAATGCTTAAAGTATAATGTTAAACTGAAAAGAAGAAAAAACAATTCTGAAAACATATGAAGCTAATATGCTATAACCAGAGACATAGCTGTGCCTTTTCTTGACTTATGGGCTGTTTTCAGAATCTAATAAGAATTATAACTCTTTTCCCCAAGAGAAGATATATGCATAGACAAAATGTTGACTATAATGTAGCTTGTCCACACATCCCCTAGAGATCCCAGATTAAGAACCCCTAAGTAATTATATACATATTTATAAAGATAATACTAAAGGCAATATGTTCTCAACCTTCACTTCAATAATCAACTACTGTAGACAGCACCCATTCTATGTTCCTGGAGGCAGTTTTTACAATGTTCTTATCACTCAGTATTTCTGAGAATCCCTAGGGAAGGCTTACATATTCCACAAATCTAGTCTCATCATCCAGTTCTACCTCTTGTTCTAGAACACTGTTCCTGGATTCTTGGTGCCTGGTAACCACTTCTTTGTGCAGTTGCAGCCATCTTCAAATCTAATGAGTCACAAATGTGAACACAGTCTCCTCGAGTTCCCACAAAGCTCAGTTAACACAGGCCAGAGAGTTTAACCAAATTTTATAAAAGGCTAGATAACATAAATATGCTACAGAGCAGAAAGCAAAAGTCCAAGGTTAGATGTGCCCCTCTCCACAAGCCACTGGCCATGGCACCTATTCAGGCCATCTCCAACATGGCATCTCATGGGCCATCTTGCTCTTGAGACTTGCCTGCAAACACGTCCAAAGGGCCCTCTCATTTCTCCGAAAAAATGTCTAGTCATGCCCTCTTTCTTCTAGGATCTGGTATGCTACTTGGCCCTCCCGAAGAGGTAGAATGCCACCTTCAAAATGCATAGCAGTTCAAATTGAATCCTTCAATCAAACTTTGCTTCAATTTCCCCCCAACTACATCCTTGACATCTCTCTGTATCTCTGCATAATGTCACCACCCTGCCTAGGAATGAAGGCTTCTCCACCCACCACCCTCAACCATTATTAAGCAGTGCAGCCTCAACTAGATATATCTCCCTCTGGCCTCACAAGATCAGGTTTCCCCGTGATGCAGGTAACTGTCATTGGAAGGTGTCCACATTAGTGACCTAATATAGCAATAGGAACTCTTCAATGCAATCAAATCTTTTTTCACTTAGTATCACTTAAAATGGAATAATACCCTGAAGAAATGAACTAAAAGAAAGCTTTGTGGGCTAGGGGAATAGGAATCATTGGAGGGCAATAGGAAAACACTGAAGATTCAATAACATCCCAACATCATGTTTCAGATATTTTTTTTAAATGCTTTAAAGTATCATTTATTTGAGTAAAAGACATACTTAATCTATAATAAATCTACATTTATTAAATATATTATATATATATCAATAAACTCTAGAGTAGACATTGACATAGATTTATAAATCTAAAAGGTAAAAATCCAAAGATTGTTCTAATAAGGGGGTTTTGGCCTGAGTACAGATGCTATTTAACAGTGGGATTTGGAGGGTAATAAACTTGGAACTGAAATCTCAGAATATTTACTAAAGGAAAATTAATTTTATTTTTCACCATGTTCACATTTTTGTAACCAAAAATGTATAAAAGATCCTAAATATTCTCATTCAATTTCTTTGAAACACTATTCTTTTTCACAAGAGCTCTATTTTTTATGATCTCATTGCCAGTCAACCTGTGAACTTGGAAGGTATCAGGAAGATGAGGAAATGATCTAAGGATACTGATGCCACAAACAGTCAGCTAGTAAATTGCATCAGTAGAACAAACAGTGCATTGATAACCGTTTTCCTGTTCTTTATTAAGATGGAAGATAATGCTGTTTAAATGTTGACGACTGAAATTCCTTTGAGAGGAAACAGTTAAAGAAGAATAAGGCAATAATGGATAGGTCCTAGGTGAGAAATGGAACCAAAGTCCTTAGAACACGTAGAAGGACCAGCCTTAGATAAGAGGTGGCAAAGTTAGGCAAGATGCAATAATACTGCAGGCGAAGGTGTTCAGTCATATCCGGCTGTTCCTGTGCTCTGTGCAAAAGAAGATGAGGTCCCTAAAGAGTCTGGCTGCTGGTTAAAAACCTATGTGTGATTTTTCAGATCTGACCACAGGCAGTTACAAAGGCTTTGCCTGGCCTTCCATTGGGGGAAGGCTGTCCTCCCCACACCAGACTTGGTGCACAACCAATGCTCTGTGGTCTCTGAAGAGAGCTGCTGCCGTGGACTCAGGCGCCCCCGGTTGGTCAGGATCTTCACACGTTTACCTTCTTAGGTCTCTTTTATTTGAGACCTTGGGCAGAGGTCTTGAAGAGACTTTGTCCTACTCTGAGTACCCAGTACTTTTCTCCTCCAAGCTCTCCCGCCTCAAGTTCCCCTGGACGTAAAACTGCCGGAACCTTTTGTCCTGTGCTCTGTCAACAAAGAGACGACCCTCACACCTGTGCCGATCCACCTAACCCTGGATGGGTGCAGAGGTGCGGTGTGCTGTTCCGTGGGGGAAGATGGGACGGGGCCATTGGCGTTTTCTCCAGTTTTAGCCTCTTGCTTAGACCGTAGCAGGAAGTGATTCAACGCTCAACTCTTCCGGTTTTTTGCTTGTTGCTTTAATGGCTCTTCTTACCCTCCGCAGCTCAGCGCTCTTCTCCAGCTGGCTGAGCTCCTGACGTCCCTTCTGAGAGGGGCATAAAGACTCCTGAATTCAGAGTCTAGTTTCTTCATTCCTAGCTGTGTGATCTTAAGCAAGTTCCTCAATCTGCATAAATCACAATTTTCTCTCCCATAAAATATAGAAATAACAACTCATTTTTAAAGGGATACTGTGAGGATTACCTAAAATGAGGCATATAGAATACTTAGGAGTGGAGAATTTTGAATATCAAGACAAGTGGTTTGTACATTGCCAAGCAAATAGAGCTGATTTTATTTTTAGTTTGAATAGGTAACGTATGAACATGGTAAAACAAATTTTGCTATGGAAAAATATGTATATAACCTGAAGGCAATCCTTGCCTCCTGGCTCCTACACCCCACTAATAATAATATGTGGTATAATCTTGCAAACTTCTGTGTTACTAGCAGGTAGACAGAACTCTTAATTTCCCCAAAATGTAGATTTGAAGATTTAAATTTAATATGTTATAGTTAATGTGTGTTCTTTTTTAGCTCCTGATTTCTTTCTTCACCAACTTTGTAATTAAAGGAAAATATTCACTATAATTCTAGAGTCTAAATACACTTTTCTGTGTATTATACCTTGCCGGTAAGTTATATTAACCTTCTTGTGAAACAAATACCAGGCTTTCCTTTGAAATATGTTAATCTCTTTTATTTACCTAGAGCAGTCTTTTATGTCCTTAGACAGGGAAAGCTTTTCTCTTTAAACAGAAAGAATAGTAAAGTTTACCGATTAATATGTTCTGAGGAAAGTCTTTAGTTTTAATTCTTAAAGTGACAGGGATTCCTCATTAGCCATTATTATTAGGAATTATCTGTTTGGTGTACATGAATACTTCTTGCTTTTAAGTATCCAGTAATATTCTTTGAAATCAAAAGAAAACAGATTCATAATAAAAATTAAAGACATTCATTACTTTTTAATTAGTTTATCTTCCATTCCTAAGCAGAACTGCTAGAACAAACAGTATATACATTTAACATTCCTGCCTCTGTCTTGAGAAATCAGTAAGGAGCTCATATGCCTGAAGTAGGTCTGCTCCAAGTCCGGCCCCCCTGCTGGAGCCACGTGGAAGTTCTAGGGTCTGCATGCTCCTGGCAAGACACCAAGCCACTTCTCCTTCTCAATACTCATTTCACTTATCTCATTATACCCTTTTCGCCTGTTTATGTCAATCTCTACAAGAAACTCAAGTGGCCCTCATCACATCTCATCCCACACTGTTCTGCATATCTCCTCCTCAATCTGCCATCACTTCTCAACTCCCAAAACCCTTCCACTGGGTCATCTGAAATTCAGGGCTGATTGTTAGCAAAATCCCTAAAATCCTCACAGCGCCTCTAATGTTTCTTTCCTCTCCTTGGTCTAAATGAAATCTCACTTTCCCCTGAGAAACTGCTTCTCCTGAGGACAGATACTCAAATACCAGCATCTCTTCCATAGCCCTCCAAACAGCAACAATAACGATAGATAAACGGAGATGGTAACTAAACGCAACACAGGATCCCAGATTGTATCCTGGGTCAGGAAAAAAATAGTGGATCAGACAACAACATTATATCAATATTTTTTTATCTTTATTGCAGTATAATTGTTTACAATGTTGTGTTAGTTTCTGCTATATAACAAAGTGAATCAGCTATATGTATATATATATCCCCATATCCCCTCCCTCTTGCACCTCCCTCCCACCTTCCCTATCCCACCCCTCTAGGTGGTCACAAAGCACCGAGCTCATCTCCCTGTGCTATGCGGCTGCTTCCCACTAGCCATCTACTTTACATTTGGTAGTGTATATATGTCCATGCCACTCTCTCACTTCGTCCCAGCTTCCCCTCCCCACCACTGTGTCCTCAAGTCCATTCTCTACATCCACGTCTTTATTCCTGTCCTGCCCCTAGGTTCATCAGAACCATTTTTTTTTTTTAGATTCCATATATATGTGTTGCATACGGTATTTGTTTTTCTCTTTGACTTACTTCACTCTGTATGACAGACTCTAGGTCCATCCACCTCACTACAAATAACGCAGTTTCATTTCTTTTTATGGCTAATATTCCATTGTATATATGTTCCACAACTTCTTTATCCATTCCTCTGTCAATGGACACTTAGGTTCCTTCCATGTCCTGGCTATTGTAAATAGTGCTGCAATGAACATTGTGGTACATGACTCTTTTTGAATTATGGCTTTCTCAGGGTATATGCCCACTAATAGAATTGCTGGGTCATATGGTAGTTTTATTTTTAGTTTTTTAAGGAACCTCCATACTGTTCTCCACAGTGGCTGTATCAATTTACATTCCCACCAACAGTGCAAGAGGAATCCCTTTTCTCCACATCCTCTCCAGCATTTATTGTTTGTAGATATTTTGATGATGGCCATTCTGACTGGTGTGAGGTGATACCTCATTGTGGTTTTTATTTGCATTTCTTTAATGATTAGTGATGTTGAGCATCCTTTCATGTGTTTGTTGGCAATCTGTATATTTTATTCAGAGAAATGTCTCCACCCATTTTTTGATTGGGTTGTTTGTTTCTTTGATATTGAGCTGCTTGTAAATTTTGGAGATTAATCCTTTGTCAGTTGCTTCATTTGCAAATATTTTCTCCCATTCTGAGGTTTGTCTTTTGGTCTTGTTTATGGTTTCCTTTGCTGTGCAAAAGCTTTTAAGTTTCATTAGGTCCCATTTGTTTCTTTTTGTTTTTATTTCCATTTCTCTAGGAGCTGGGTCAAAAAGGATCTTGCTGTGATTGATGTCATAGAGTGTTCTGCCTATGTTTTCCTCTAAGAGTTTTATAGTGTCCGGCCTTACATTTAGGTCTCTAATCCATTTTGAGTTTATTTTTGTGTATGGTGTTAAGGAGTGTTCTAATTTCATTCTTTTACATGTAGCTGTCCAGTTTTCCCAGCACCACTTACTGAAGAGGCTGTCTATTCTCCGTTGTATATTCTTGCCTCCTTTTCTATCAATATTAATTTTTTTCACTTAGATAATTATATTGTCAAATAATTATATCACATACATATCACGTAATTATACTCTGGTGATATACGATATTGTCCTTGTTTTTAGACAATACATTGGAAGTGTTTTGGAGCAAAGGGACATAACTCAGTCTAAAAAGTTTCAAGTTAGGTATATATCAAGAAAAAAGAGAAAAAGAGAGAGAATAATAAAAAGAATGAGGCAAAATGTGAACAACCCCTGAATCTGGATAACTGGCACACAGGTGTTACTCATGCAAGATGTTTTAAGAATTTGAAATTTTATCCAAAGAAAAAGTTATAGTCAGTCAGTCAATCAATTATGGCTGACCCTAAAGTTCTGAGCCTGAATTCCTAAAAGATGAGGGGTGTCACCAAGAATGCCAGAGGAAAATAAGAAAGAGTGGAAGGGGAGGATAGAATCGAATTGTGAACAAGTGATTTTTGAGGTGTGACACTTTCTGAATATAATTCCAAGGCAGCAGCTGTATCTTTATATCTGGAAGAAGGATGGCGGCAGAAAGCCAGATGCCCTATCATTATCAGGAAGGAGCTAACAAATACATCCAAGCTCTCCATAAAAAAGGTGTTAGGAATGGCTACATGCAGTTTGTTTTAAAAGGCCTGCAAACTAATCAGAAACCCCACTGAATAAGAGAACTCAATGAAATATACATTATTCACAGTTCAGAAAACAACAGAAATGGATCTTAAACTAAACTTTAATTCAGGCTGATCACTGTCGTTTGTTTCTCTATCTTGTGACGATTCACAAATCTGGAAGGCTGGCCTGATGTTGTTACGTTGTTAATTGTGTACAGGGAATAAAAGGGACATTTCATACTTTAGCATTATTTTTTTTAATCCTAAAAGCACCAGAGAATATGTGGCCTTTAAATTCTACTCTAGAAGTAGCTCAAGACTGCAGACAGGGCTGCATTTTAATAAACAAGCTTAATTGACTCCTGTTCTTGAATGACTGATGTGTGGTCTCTTCGGTAATGCTGAATGCCACCTGTTCCGTAATCATTTTAATCATCAAATTGCCACATGGCACCAGTTATGGATGCTACCAGTCTGTAACATGGCAGACATTTTAAGGGCCATTTGTTTTTCTATTTATATTGTACTTATGAATTAAATTTGAGGAGATATTGACGGCTCAAAGGGGACACATTTAGGGTAAGGACGCATTCTCCTGTGTCCAAGACCATGCTTCCCTAACACCCAAGAACCATTGGGTCCCTCCACCCAATCAAGGAAAATGCATTTGCTTTCTAGAATTGCACAGATAAATGTAAAATTGGTCTGAAACCATTTGTTTTTCTTCTTCTCCTGAAAATATATCTTATTATAAAACTGAAATGTTACTCACACAAACAACGATTTAAGAAGTGGTTGCTACACAGGATGCTGCATACCAGAGGGGACCTTTTCAGAAACTTCAGTCTCCAATGCAAATGCATTTCTTACATCACACCACACAGCTGTATGGTAGGTGTATGTGCTCTTGGCTATAGTTATGGTACATTCTTTGAAGAAGACCTCTTCCATAAGAACATCAGTCAAGAGGTACAGAAAACAGACCATGAATTCCACTCCATTAGTTTTGTGCTTCCTGCTTTCACATGCTGTGGTTTCATGCTTGCCTGACAACTTTCAAAATCATATTTATTTCCAAAGCATTGGTTTTATTCTATATCTAAAATAATACCAGAGCACATAACACAAGTACCTGTGGGAATAGGAAATGCTACTCTTATCATTTAAGCACAATGATGAATTATACTCCTATTTTAAAGTGAAAATACTTATGGAAAACTATCTTGCTGTTATCCTTCCTCTGCAGTGGTCATTTTAGCACTAGTTTTGACCCTAAAGTACAATTCAGTTTATTTACTCTTCAAACAATCCTTCTGCTAGGATTTAAATCCTGTAGAGGATTTAAAGTAACAGGAGAAAAACTTAATCAAAATCATGTTCCTACTGCTTCAGAGTATATTTTACTATGGTGTTTCTAGTTTTATGGATCTACCCAGGCTGCAACTAAATTAATTCTTTTAATCATCTTATACAATATTTACTGAAGTAAAACTGTTACATAAAGCATAGTTTCTGCTTTGTGAATATAAAACTATAGTAATTATATGGTGCATTTACCACACAAAAAGTGTGTTTGCTTAATTAAAAGGAGTCTATCTATTATTTGTTCCAACGGCACTCTACATCTTTAACGCTACTGATGGTAAAATTTTATTTCCAGCTCATTATACTAGAGTCTATATGGTATTTTCAAATGGGAAATGACTGACAACCATTCAGACTATGATGACAATGTTACATGAAGTTAAACTATTTAAATAAGCAAACTGAAATGTAAAGAAAAAATATAAGAAATGAACAGGAAACCTGCTAATCGTGACAACAGTTGGATGAATTAAATTTAAAAACTAACAAGATGAGTAGATGTCAGCAGTCATCTAAGAATAGCAGGACTTACTTCATGGGGAGCCTCACAGCAGGGACACAGCTGGAAGGAGAGTGGAGACCCTGGTGTGTGGGTGGAAGGTGAAGGGGATCTCAGAGCCTGTCCCCCAGCTTCTGGTCTAAGTGCTCTAGCCAGAGCAAGTTCATGGGCATTTTCTTTCTTTTACAAGTTTACTCATATGATTCTTTAAATTCACAATGTAACGTATCTCTTAGATTTTAAAACAGATTTCAATTTCTCAAGATGTCTGAGAAGAGGGGGGAGAGGGAGGGAGGATGGAGAGAGGAAAGGGGGGAAGATAAGAGAGGGGAAAGGTGGGGGTGGAGAGGAGGGGGAGAGAGAAGCTGTGCCTGTGGGGAATTAAGTGAATAATCAACTGTTTTGGGGGAGTTTGTTTTGTTTTGTTTTTGTTTTTTTGTTCTTTGATTTTTGTTTTTTTATTTTTTACAAAGATAAGCAATAGAAAATTTAAAAAAAAGATACTTCATCACAAAGAATAAAGGTAATGTGAAATTGAATTTATACTTATTTTAACAAATTGCCAACCAATTGTTTAGGTATTGTATAAAAAGACATATTTTAAGACTAAGGATTGTCTCTTATTCCAAACTGAAAAAGAATTATTTTTTATGAGGCAATTAAATCACAGTATACAGTCAGTTTCTATAACTAAGTTACAGGTAAAGCAGTTTTACTGTAGAACAATCTTCATTTATCTTCAGTAAGGTTTATTGAAGGTATATCGTGTACAAAACATTGGCCTAGAAATAGATTTATTGAAGACATAGTACTTGTCTTAAGGAAGCTTAAAATCTGGTTGAAACCAGCCATTGGGGTCTTTATAAAGGTATACTTGGTGTCTATGAAGCACCCTTGCACACCGTAAGGGATTAGAGGTAACGAGAACAGCGATAAACAGAAGAAATTACAATACTGCAAAGAAATAGAAGAGAAATATTATTTCATTGCATCTGAACTGATGCAAGAAATGTGCTAAGCAGGTAGTTAATAAGAAATAAAGAATTGCCAAATGATACTTTTTGGTCAAATGATGAAGCTCAGAATGGATTTGTATTGGACAAAATCTGTGGGGTTACATGATTTTCTCCAGTTAATTTTTGATACCCTAGACACAGGAAAAGTCAAAAATGGCAAAAGTTAATGAGTGGCATTTCTATGTGTTGATTTTTTTCCTTTTACAGTACATGTATTTTTCAATGGTAAGTAGAACAAGACTTTTTAAAAGCCTTTGACAAAAGCCAGCTACTGAAACTACTGCTTCCTATGAAATAAATAACTGGCTTAAAAAGTTAATCAAGGAGCCAAAACATTTATATCGGCTGCAGGCTTCAAAGTCAAGGAATTATTAGAAGAGTCTGAGAAAGATGAAACTAACACCTGAGGAATGGGGAAGAAATATTAAAGGTCAAATCTTGCTATGTCTAAGCTGGCACAGAAAGTCAAATTCTACCATTTAAAGAAATAACATTAATACTGAGAAATCTCAAAGCATGAAGACAAGCTATGGGAAAACTTAAATACCATATCTAGCTTTATTGTTAAGAAAGGGCTGGGTTAAATACAGGTTTCACTGATTAGTTAATGCTTTTCAAGTAAATAAGCATGAAGCAAAATATCTAGCATCCTAGTGGATCACAGGTTAGAAGAAAACTGCGCTTTTAATAACAAAACCTGAAGTGCAAGAGAAGCATGTAGCTGAAGGAGAATTAAACCTAAAAGTTATAATCATTTGATGACCTGAGCAGTGATTAGTAAGAGCTAAAACTTCATAAGGCCAGACTGATTAACGCTTGGATTCTATATTGGTTTTTTTTTTTTTTAATGGGATAATGTTTATGTCTTCTTAAAAGGTAAGTCTATATTAGTAAAAGTTAACATGTTAGGATTTTTAGAGAGCCAATGAATAACACTTTTGCTTTTTCCACCCAAGACCTGAACCAACTGAGACAAAGGGGTCAGGCAGATGGTCATCAAAAATGTCAGCCATGCACTGACAGAGCTTATAGAACAAGGCTTAGTTTAGGGAAAATATAGTCTTCCTAATAAGGAACCCCTGAATTAGGCCTGTTTACAAAACTGGTCACAGCAAACTTGGAAATAGCGGGATTCTCTTGAAAGGTCAGGGCTGTGGCTGCCACATATGCCACACGGCCAAGAGAAAGTCAGAGCTATTTCCCTGCAGGCAGCTAGATGCCAATGAGTAGGACAGAGGGGGCAAGCCATGTATGCAGACCCAGCTTCCTCTCCCCACACAGCAAGGGAACCAGGGCAAACAGAGGTCAAGAGTGATCAATAATGGAGACCCCTTGAGGGGCAAATGGGTAAAGAGGTTCTTCTGTAACACTATAGAGCTATCTTTCAGAGAAAAAATACTTTATAAGCTGGGTATTGTCTTTGGAAAGCTGCACGTTCAGCCTCAGAAAGACTGACCTCACAAAACCAGATATAAAAGTGACAGAAACATCCCACGCTTAAATGGTCTTGATAATTGCCACTTCTCACTGCCTCATTTTGACACCGGGAATCAATGAAATAGGGCATACCTGGTTAGACCCTCTTACATTAATGAAAAAAGCACACTCATGGCTGGGTTCTGGAAAGATGATTGTATCACATTCATAACATTAAAATGAGCTCTGGAGAAATGTATTTTATAATCCTATGTTTAATTCTTTATGTAATATTATCCTCTCTCTGTAAACACAGCCAAGCCTAATCCCCAGAAATGCAGTTTTTAAAAAGATAACCAAGAATGTCATATAAAATGAATGCCAGTATTCACAGCATGTTAATCCAAATTCAAAATTCTTATCTTTCAACAAGTCTGGGAAAATTCTGATGGGTTGCTAGACTATTTTTTTAATCTCCTCCAGAATCTTTTCCAAATTGAGTTTCAAGTATGAAAAGACATCCAATTAAGTTCCAAAAAAAGTCTGAGATTTTGAAAAATCATCATTTTAATGGACATATTTTCATTCCTGTCAGTGATGAACAGTATGATTATGGCAGGTCCTTTGATCTTTGTTATGGTGTTTTCTATAAGCACAGGGCCTGACAGGAGATACCTCATTAAATCTTTCCTCATTTCCTCCTGTTTTCCTTTTTTCCTCACTTCGTTTTCTCAAAATAATATTGCGTGGCTGGCATTTTCTTTGAAAATAAGGTGCTTTATCATTCTCAGTTTTTATTAAGCACATTAGTATTGTAAATATATCAATTATCCCATCCTTACTATATACAAAGAATTGTGAACTGTGTATGGAGAAAATAATCTTACAATCTGACCACTGCCCTCAGGGTGTTTATACCGTAACTGGAGAAAACAACAGTAAAAATGTAATATGTGAGGTCCTAATCCATGATATTAAAATTTACTCACATACATGCAGAACAAGACTCTAATAATACCCTGTGTACTTCAAATATTTGACACTTCCAATGGCCAGATTTTTTTTTTTTTTTTTTTTTTTATGGCCAGATATTTTAACTAGCTTCAACCCGACATTCCTCAGAGCTTCAGATTTTTTGTTAAATGACTTGAAATCTTGTGAGGTAACAAACTAAAATTGAAATTGATTTTTAATTATCATTCCCTCAAGACATTTATAACTAAATCATTAAGTAACCTTCTTTAAATACAATTTTAGCAATTCTGCTTTTCTATTAGAATTAGACTTTTCCTCTTTATGACTTAAATGCTGAAGATGAACCAGTTTTAAAAATTAAAGGCTTTCTAATGTTTCCATTATGAATATATTTCCTCTTTGATTTCACAATATGAAACTATTTGAAAATAAGCACCTTTCAACATACACTGAATAGATAAGTTCTGATAATGGTAGTAAGTATAGAATACAAGAGTAACCTTCAAACTCACACTAGAGACTTTTCACAAAATAATTGAGTAGGAGAATCCACGATGTTCTCTTCTTATAAAGAAATTACTTTCTTGTCTAAGAATTGAGATGGCTGGTATGAGGAGCATTTTTATTCAAGCAATAGGGTTAATAGATTAGCAAAGAAAGGTTGACATTTTGTGGAGTGCAATATGATAAATCATAACCATGATAAAAATAAAAGAAATTGCACTTACAGAACTATATTATATACAGAGTTAGACTGAATGTTATCATTTAATGTCACAGAATGAGAGAAGAAAAAACGGAAAAGCAAAAAGAGACACACATAAATCTTGACACATATTTTGCACTATAAACTTGTGGAGGAAATGAAGGATTCCATTAACTTAGAAATGTCTTAAAATAATTGTATCACTTGTAGGGAAAGACAAAGCACTACATACCAGTTGTCAGGCTCAGAGAGTACAAAACATCAGTGCCTTTGATCACTCAACTGGGATGAGGGCAGTGATGATGGGCATCTGAAAATGTATGAACCCAAACAGACAATAGAGTAGAATGAATTATCAAATTTTAGCTTTTTGAAGCCAGCTAACTGAAATTTTCTAAGAGCTTCAATAAACTGATTTACCTACAATCTGATTTCATTCTATAAGAACTGAGAGAAAAACTCTTGTTACCAATAAATGTATTCTGTACATCTAATATCATGTAGAAAAGCATATATTAGAGGATTAAATGTATAAATATTAAGATTGATTGATGCAGTTAATGTTTTAACTTGCACTGGTTCTAAAGTATTCTGCTTGGAAGATCGCATAGTAATAGAGATCTTTTGCTAGATCTTTAAAAAGTAAAAGACCCTGCAGTTTGGATTCTTTTTTTTTTTTATTGAAGTATAGTTGATTTACAATGTGCCAATCTCTGCTGTACAGCAGAGTGACTCAGTTTTACATATATATACATTCTTTTTTAATATTCTTTTCCATTATGGTTTATCCCAGTAGTTCTCTGTGGTATAGAGTAGGACCTTGTTGTTTATCCATTCTAAATGCAGTAGCTTGCATCTACCAACCCCAAATTCCCAGTCCATCCCTCTCCCTCCCCCTCCCCCCCCTTGGCAACCACAAGTCTGATCTCTATGTCTGTGAGTCTGTTAAAGACCCTGCAATTTGAATGGCATTTTTTTCTAAAGGAAGTTTCTACCTACTCTTCCAATAATAAAATTAGAAGCTCTAGAGAGAGGTTAATGATGTAAATAGCAAACTTCTGTGAATAGTTTTGCTAAAACAAAGTCAGTTTTTAAAAATTATGATTAGCCAATTCCAGAGAAAGGCATACCAAGAGAAAGTTTGAAAATTAAATTGATCGATTATCAGCACAAATTGCTGATGATCAAGAAAATTTAATGCAAGGTAAAGTAAAAAGTTCCAAATATCTTAAGGCATACTTCTGGAAAAGAATTTCACATTATCATTTGAAACCAAATTTTACTTTTATATTTCAGTGGACAAAATTCTACAGTGCCCTCAAGCAAGTGCACTATCTTACCAGTAAACTGCTTTATTACATCTCTAAAAGATGTCGAATAGTATTTCTAACTCTTAGCCAACTCTTACTTCTATATTCATGACTTTTTAAAGAAAATTAAATAAACCTTTGGTGCTATTTTTTATAGCCTATCTTGAAATAGAGAGGGCCATAATTTCTCATTGATTTGACTTGAGCAATTTAATCTATATTATTATTTGAACATTTCCTCCAAAGTTGGTTCTTCTAGAGACATAATTATTTCTGTTATCTCCTCCCAGTTGGTCAAAACATTCCCCTCAGTTGACCCAAACTTTTCCAGTCCAGGTGACCCAACTTCAGGCCCACCCCCTGCAATCATACAGAGAATGACTTGTACCTGTGACTTTATCACATTTAGTCTGTGGATAAGCATCCCCAAAAGATGTCACTTACCACTACCCAAGATTCAAAGCTCATTTTTAATTTGTTATCCAGCACCAACCATTATTCATCTAGAAGCCTCTAATCATTACTGCTTTCCAAAAATTTTCCTCTCATTGAATTACTAGGATTTTCATCATATTTTCCAGATGGATTCATTTGCATTTTCAAGAAATAATTCTCACTCTATAATTTATTGCCTATGTTTGTAATATAAAGGTATTCATATGGCTTCAACTCATATTTGCATTTGTAGATTTTTAATTTGTTTAAAACACAACTGACAAATTTTATTAACTGTTGAGTCTCTCATATAAATGTTAAAACCGCATAACTTCAAAGTCCAGAAGAGAAGAGTTTGCATACTTGATGCTTTGCAATCTCACCTTAAGTTTGATAGAACTTGGAGGTTTCAAAAAGCCGTATCAAGTAAATTTTACTTGGAATTACCAGTATGTTTCCCAGGTACTGAATAATTGTATAGATTGGCATCAGATATCTCAAAATAATATGTAATATCAGCCTTGTCCCCAGGAAAGGAGCAGGAAATTCCCTCATATTGCTTTATTCCTCTATTTCTTTCTCTTCTTTGCAGAGTTCTATGCTTTCTGGACCAAGAGATCAAGCTAGTGCTATTAGTATTTAGAGCATTATCATAGACCATTATGGTCTGCCTACAACACAATTTATTTTTAGTTGATTTATTTATCAGTTGTTGAGCACCAACTGAATGCTGTGTATAGCATCCTTAATGAATGAATAAGAACATGATTTCTGAGAACATGTCAGGTTCCCTCTGGTTGTCTCCCTACCACTCCATACACACTGACAGAGTCCGCAATACCTCATCCCCTCAATATGAAATAAATGTGTTCACCAAGAAAAAAAAAATGACATGATTACTGGCCTTAACTAGCTCATTTTCCAGGGAGAAGTCTGACACAAAATAAAAGTAAATTCTAATACAAAAGAGATACCTGCAGGATATATGAAGGAACTTAATTCCACCTGAAATCAGTTCTGAACTTCAAACAGTTGATTTACAAGGAATTTTTAGAAACATAGTAACTCATGAGACAGGTATTGTCTCCGTAAATATCTCACAATATCATACATGAACATTATTTTTGCAACCTAACTTGAAGGCTATACTAACCCCCAAATCACTAAGATTAATAAACAATGTCATTAAGTCTGCTTATGATCCTTCATAGGGAATTAGAAGATCAATATGAAAAATAATACTTTATTTATTCATTCCTTTTTTTGCAAAATATTAAAAACAGTACATTAGGAGAAATAGTTTTATTCAGAAGATAAAGAGTTAAAGGTCAGTATTTTATTCCCGAGATTGACAATTCTGACTCCTCTGTTTCTCAGTCATTCATTCTGCATCATCCTTAAGGTTGTTTCTTATCTGATATGCATTCCCAGCCCTGATTAAGGATGCAAACTGTCATTATTTTTAAGCACTTTAGTGCAGTCAAAGATTTTTGGTTTCCCTGAGGCATCATGCTGTATCAACAGTTCAATAAACCTGCCAAATGTTTTACTTATTCTGAAGGAAAAACAAGTTTAGAAAATATTAAGCCCTTAATATTTTGTGGACTTACATGAAGTGACTCTCCAGTAGGAATAAATGTCAAACATAGAATCTTTCCTCACAGTGTCAAGCTCAGCCAACCACAGTGTTTGTTTTAGGCCACTTGAATGCAGGAATGTTCATCATTATTCCTTAGATTATATTTTATCATGAATGGCTTTATTCTAATTTGTTGGTAAAACTCAGGGGAACTGAAATTAGTCTCAAAGGTGAATACAAAACAGAAGAAGCAATACATAGCAGATACATCTCTATACAATCACACCCCAACTGAGGCAGAATCACTAAAGTCTTCTGATATATTTAGAAATACTGCTTTATTCATTGTGCTACAAAAAAGTAATGTAAACCAAGATTACTCAAGGCTACTGATTGTAAACTACATGTGAGGAGTAGACTTCTGAAGATACACCAAAATATAAATTTAGCAAAAGATGCTTTCTCAAGACTTCTTTCCATTACTTACTTTCAACATACTAAGTTTGATTTAACTTAAGACCTGAGTTAAATTCCAAAGTCAGAGTGTGTGTCATTTCTCTAACCTACTTGGGGAAAACATAATTACACTGAAAGACTGTCCCTGAGACCCACTAAAAACTCTACGATACACTTAAGGTTACTTAGAAATAATGCACAAAGAAGTTCAGAAGAAGAAAATTATTAGTGTTCAAGGATAATTTTTTCTCATTCATAATTCATTTACACATTTAAAGCTACAGTTTGAAACACAGACATTATATCTTATATACTCATGCATTTATGAAAATTTTAAAGAAAAATAGGTTATGATTTATTTATGTTGCCCTCTCTGCAAGAGCAAATAAAATTCATTTCAAAATACCATACTGCATTTTAATAGACTATATTGATTATATATTTCTTATTCCTTTCAGAGAGATAACAAGGCAGTGAAGAACTAAAGGGAAAGATACGGGAGAAAAAGGTAGTTCAGTGAGGGGAGCGTGGGCACTGCTTCTGTCCTAGAGGTGCCTGGTGAGAACACCTGCTCAGGTGTCCAGAAGAGGCCGGTGAGAGACTTAGAAGTTGAGCAGAACTTCTGACTGACTGCGCAGATTTCAACAGACTCACAAGGCTAGATAGACAAAATATTTTCGAGCTTTTGCACTTTCGAGGTAAAAGCACTACATATATTAGACATTGACAAGTCAAGGAGGTATTTTGTAGTGGGGTAACCACAATAATAGTTATAATGCAACATAAAAATACCAAGCTACTTGGGGAGAGAGAGAGGGAAATAGAATAACAGAAGGCTGTTTACAAGACACACACCTAAAATAGAAGCTTTTCAATTTTTTAAAAGTTTGGACAAATGATAGAGAAAGACTTGTTGAACGGCTTATAATGGACACTAACAATAATGGAAAGAATTGCTAGAATGCAGTACATTAAAATTAAGAACTTCTATTCATTAAAAGACACCATTAAGAGAGAAAAGGCAAACTGCAGAGTAGGAAAAGCTATTTGTAAAACCTATCACTGATGAAAGGCTCATATCTGGAATATTTAAATATTTTATTTACAAATAAAAAAGACTTACAAGCAAATCATGGGCAAGATAATTCAACAAACACAACGTAAAATACAATATCCACATGACCATCAGACCTACGAAAAGATGCTCATGTTGTATTGTCTGTTATCAATGAAGCATCATCCTTACCCACATTGAAGCTCTCTCATCACACAGGAGAGGCCAACAACTATGTTTTCTAGAATCTCCTTCCCCCATGCATCTAGTTTAGAGTTTGAGAATAAAAGGCACTTGCATTCGAGTTGAAACATAGAAAAGAAAGCAAAGCCAGAGGACCAGAAGAGCGAGATGAGATGGTACTTACAAGACCTGCCTGGGGAGCTCTTGACAAACACTCCTAGGCATATACCCAACTAAATTCCATTCATATGTGCACCAAAAAATGCGAATGTTCACAGCAGCACTGTCCCCAATATCAAGACAATAAAGATGACCCAAATGTCCACCCACTCTCTATATTCTGATTTATCCATAAAATGGAATTACAACAGTAAAAAGGAATGAACTGTAGATACATGTGCACCAACAAGTAGTGCATCCCAAGACAAATGGGTTTAAAACCAAGACCACTTCTTTTAACTTTTTCCTCTGTCTGATTTAAATATTTGTTCTGGTATAAAGATGTGATGAAACATCAACCAAGAGGATCAAATAAGAAACTCGAGGCTCTTTGCTTTTCATTCCTTTGTATCTTTACACTCCACATCCAATCAGTCTCCAAATACTATGCAGTCTAATAATAATAGGTAAAATATATTAAATACTTACATGCCGGTCTCTATATTAAGAACTATATGTATAAAATCTAATTTGATCCTGACAATGATCCTATAAGGTTAAGTGCTATTATCCCCTTTTTCTGATGTGGAAACTGAGGCACAGCAAGTTTAAGTAACTTGTCCCGTCCCAGGGCTAGTAACTGCTGAAGCCAGGAATTAAACCCAACCATCATCTGAGAGACTATGTTCTTAACCCACTCACTAGCCAAGCTCTGGAATATTCCTCAGAATCTATGTTCCCACTCATCTCCCAATGCAGTCTGTCTCCAAAAGCCTCGTATGATCTCCCCACTTTTTACCCCTCTTCTCCCTCGCACTGTCTCCTGTGCTGCCTGATATCTTTCTGAATATCTTCACTAATTGCCACCTGGCCTACTGTTCTCTTTTCAACCTCTAACGGGCAGCATTATTATGAATTAATAAGAAGTGTGGTACTTTGTTCAAAAATTATTTTGAGTTGAACTGTAGAATTTCATCCATTCAGGTTAACTGTATTGGATGGAATAGGTGCCTGGGAAAAAAATTCAGCTCTAGTAAATGAACTTCCCAGTATATTTGCCTTTTTAAAATTGTTTTCTTATTTTCTTCCTTGAAGCTCAAAGCACATAATCTGTGTATACTACCAGAAAAACAAATTGACCATTATAATGCTTTCTTCTTTATGTTTTTAACACATTTACTTCTGAGAAGACTCAAGAGGATTTTTACCCTCATAAAACAGTTATGTAGTGAGACAAAGATCAGGAGAAAAGATGTTACCCCGCATTTGCTGCTGCTGAGCAGCTGAGACAAATAGGGTGCTGCATCAGTATTCTTTTGGTCAGGGGAAGCATGAATGCACCAGTACTTAATGTCACAGACTCCACATCCCAAGGTGGGATTCCTCAGCTTACACGGATGAATGTGGAGTGAAAATACTGTGCATGATGAATGTGTAGTAAAAAAGCCAGCAGTGGCTTCAATTACTGTTCTCTTGGACCAGTTGTCTCTGCATTGCCTGTAGAGATAGACTACAGAATAAACCCTATTTGCCAGTATTACTGAAAAGGCTCTTTACCTTCCGCCCTCAAACCTGCCTCTGGGCCCTATCTCTACCCCACTTCCTGCACTGCCAGCTCCTCTTTGGCCTGGATGACAACAATAGCATTCTAATTGGTCTCCCTCATACCCTTCTACAGTCAGTTCTCCTTGCGGTAGGCAGAGTTATCCTTTAAAAGCATAAACCTCATGCAAAACCGCTGCTTTTGCATCAAATATTCTTATGATTTCCTCCCTTATTTCTTTCCAGAGAGACTTTCCTTAGCCATCGTAGCCAATAAAACAGCCCTCATTATTCTCCATGCCCTTGCCCCATTCTATTTTAACCACCTAGCACTTACCCACCTTATCTTTTTTTTTTTTTTTTTCCGGCCGCACCTTGTGACATGCAGGATCTTAGTTCCCTGACCAGGGATGGAACCCGTGCCCCCTGCAGTGGAAGCGTGGAATCTTAACCAGTGGACCATCAGGGAAGTCCCTACCATCTAGCACTTATATCATCCAACATTATACTATCTATTTGATGATGTTTTTATAGCCTTCTTTCCTCTTTAAAATGTTAGCAGGTTTCTGTTTGGTACTGAATTCCAAGCCCCTAGGATGATGCGTACCACAGAGAAGGTACGCAATAAAGTGAATGAATAAACAATAAATATATGATGAAGCATATGACCCACCTACTTAAAAATGCTACTGTCTTTAGACAAGGGTATTCTAGGGTCTCTCGCAAAGAAGCTTCACCTACCTTCTAGAGTCTTTACACAGCCTTCTTTGTTACAACCTACAGAGCTACACTGGATCATCTGCTATTTTCTAAGATGCTTCGAGATGTTGTGTCTTTACACTTTTCTTTAGAATAAATCCTCTTCCTGGAAACCTCTACACTCTCTTCTCCACTTAGTGAAATTCTACTCATTCATTAGGATTCATCTCAACTATTATCTCCTTGTGAAGGCCCCACTGGAAAAAAAATTTATCTTCAATTAGTAATAAATATGGTTTTAATAACTGGATGAAAAAAAAAACCCTATTACTTTATTTTTTGAATGATGTTTAATTTGCTTCCATCCTTGGCCAGGCTAGTGAGACATGTATTCTTGATCATTACTGTGATTTTCTCAGGGTTATAAATGGAGGCCTTGGAATCTTATAAAGTCCAGGGCATTTGTGGAAATGTTCTGTAGTCTTCAGACCATGCTTATCTCTGCCAACATGCCCATTGTCTAAGCTGGAGTTTTTCGGAAAGAGGGGCAGCTCCAGGGCTTCCAAGTCAAGCTCAGACCCAGAATTGCATTTCTGGTACACTTAGTGTTTGATGTCCCCCACTTGGATAGAAATCACCTGTCTAGGACCCTGCATGGAAGTAGGCCTAGGTGTCTACTCTGGGTCAATCTCCAACCCCAGGAACCCATCACTTCTGCCATTCTCACCCCTTCTCCTAATCTCAGAGATTCTTCAGATATTTCACTTTCACTCAAGTCTGGTCCTAAAATCTAATACTCACCTCTATCCTTTCTTCTCTCTAGGACATTCTAATATATTCTCATTAATTAGGTAAATCAAAGCCAACAGAGAGGAAAGGCCACAAAAGGGCCAGGATACCTTCTTGAGATTTGAGAGGAACAATAAAAAGCAGTGAGAACAAAATAGAAATTAACATCTCAAGAAATTACCCTTGCTACCCAGCACTAGATAAAAGTGAATTTTAAAAAAATTCAACTACTTATAGACCCACAAGTACAGCCAGAAATATGACTTAGAAGTAGATTTTATTATTATAGAAACAGTCTAAATACTTCAGGGCAAATACGAGGTAACTGGGGAGCAACCATTCCATGAGTGAAGAGTGTAATATAATTATGGAAAGCTGCCTTTCCCTATGACTTTGGTTTACTTCCATAATCATGATCATTGATGAGCGAGGGGGTAAGAAAATCTACACAAGGAACAAAGAAGCCTATTGAGAGGGGTGTGCCTGAGCCATCACTCACTTCACCAGGAGATTCACGATTCAGAAAATGTAGTTGCACAAGGTGGTCCTGACTCATTTCTGCTGCCAGGAAAATCTCCACAGGGAAGTAACCATGAGGGAAGAAGGAGTCTGTGCTTATGACCAAGGCTCAGCACAACAGACAAGCAATTCAGGGCAAAAGACCAATGTCAAGAACACACCGAGTTGACCCAGTCAGCTGAGAAACAGAAGCTCTCATCTTGAGTCCCCAGGAATCCTGGGCAAAGGACTCATTCAGTAAGGCATCACCAGGGCATGGACAAGTATTCATCAAACTCAGAAGGAACAGTGTTTAGCCATGACACTGTGCCTTAGCAACCAAAGAAAGGTAATCAGATTTCAGAGTTCAGACATATCCCCTTGGCCTACACAAACTCCAGAATGCTTGAAAATCAGAAAGACTAAAAGGTATGTGGGGACTTGCATAATTAATTGGAATGAATTATTGCCATGTGACCGTATTTGTTCCCCCAGGTGGTGAAGCAGATGATACTCTTTAGACATGTCCAAATATCTCCAAGTAGATTGAATTCCTTGTAGCTCTAGATTTTTTTTTCGTACTGGGATTAAAAAGAAAAATGCAAAGTTCAATAACTGTATTGAGAGAACAGTTGAATATTTTCCATTTTAACATTCTATATGAGATGGAATATATATCACCTTATCTTACTTGGTCAATGTCCTCTCACTTGATGTTGAGAGTTTTAAAAACCTATTAATTCCAGTAACCAGACCCTAGATGCACTATGAATTTTTCTCTTCCCCCACCTTTTATACCTTGCCTTTTCTAATTTAAAATCCTGGTTTGACTGAGCAAAAGTATATTAGTATATCTATTTTGGATATACTCCCATCTATCAGTATATCACCTTCATATGTACAATTAATGGGGTTTTCTGCTGACTCTTTAGAAAAAGATAGAATCTGTGTTTTGCCCAAATTGTGTTGGTAACTAAAAAGGGAAAATGTTGTTTTATCACAGGGAAGAGTTCTCTGTGTTAGTCCCCAGTTCAGCTCTCCTCTGTCATTAGTTAAATCAGATTCTGAGGATTCTGGTTCCCACAGACATTGCTCATTCATAGGCTCCTGGAAGCACTCATTTGTGTTCTTGTTTTGACTGAGGGATAATTTGTGAGCAGCCTTTTCAGAGCAAAGCATCATTTTTCTCATTGCCTAAAACACAATGATCTTTGGGGAGAGTGACACAACAGTGAACACAAGGTAAGTAGGCTCTAAAGTGGAGATACACCACCCCATGAAACACACAGAAACATACAGGCACCATGTGGGATCTCTACAAATCAGAGAGAAAATTCTTTACAAACTTCTTCCTACTTGTCAAATCTATCACCCAAAGAACCAGGAAAGCCTTAGGCAAGCAACAATTACTTTAGACTCAGCAGGCTGGCAGGTTCACTGACACTCACCACTGGAACTGACCCCACCCAAATATTTCGAATGTCTTCCTTCCAAGCTACCTGACGTAAGTGTTTGTCTCACACCACCTCTCTGCTCAGATAGATATAGAGTGAAAAATGGTCAAAATTTTACACTACTCTTTGGTAAAACTAAATCTGTTTAAGTGCCTCTCAAAGGAAGGACTGCCAAAGGCCCAATGATTTAGCCTGACTTAGAGTTTCAGATATAATAAAAAAGTGACCCTGGGTTCACCAAATGAGGAAACCCACTTGCTATATCCTAAAGTAAAAACTGCCAGCACTTTTCCTTCAAGACTTACAGTTTCTCAATTCCACTGAATCTGTTGGCCACCATTAAACCCATGTCAACCCAATAATTTGGGAGATATCTGAGCTTACTACATCATCTATAATGTTATGCCTCTTAAGGGAATAGATTATAATTTGAGTAATGTCACCTATTTTGTAAATAAATGCATTTGCTACTGTCATTTTTTTACAGCTATATCTCATGTTTTCTTATCTTGACTTATATGTGGCTTTCCCCTGCTGCCTTGCCATTGCACTTAAAGTTGTCTTCAGAGCAAGACTGCCCATTTTGCTGCAGCACAAATACCACATTTTGGCTTTGAGGGGAAGGAATAATCATCTCTTTCTCATGATTACCACTTTCACACCATGGCTTTTTCATTTCCATTAAAAAATGATTCTCGATGCTTTCATCTACAAATACCACTTTTTCCTCCTCACCGCCATTATCTGCTTGATTAATTGTTATCCCACTTTTACCAAGGACTTGAAGACTGAATCACAGTCATCTTCCCCCTACCATAATTCTAGGTGGTAGTAATACCCTACGTGCATAATTTATTCAATGCTTCAACATTTCCTTGATCCCCTAAATTCTGGTGAGATTTTTTTATACTCCAGATGAGGGAGGTAAAATGGGATGAGAGATGATAGTTAAGTGAGGAAGAGGGAATTCTATTCAATGCAGATTTACGAATAAAGGGGAGGAGATGAGAAAGGAATTGTTATAGATTAATTATATGATGTTTGCTGGGAATGATAAGAAATAAAGGTCAAAAGAGACAGAGTAGGGATCTGATCATATACCATGCTAAGGAATTTTAACCTTATTTATGGGCAGCACAGAGCTTTTGAATAGTGTTAAATAGAAAACTGAAATGACCAGACATTGTGGGTGGTTATATGCAGTTTGAATCATAATATTCATGTTGTTCTTAAGTTCTGGAAAATTATGAGCCTTGATAGCTTTGAATATTTTATTTTCCCCAGTCTCCTTAATGTCTATTTCCTGGATTCCTATTAGACGTATTTTAGAAATTTTTTTCATCTGTGTCTCTTAAGTTCTTTTTTATATTTTTCACCTCCCTATTTCTCTGTGCTGAGTGATTTCCTCAAGTATACCTTCAAATTCTCTATTTTTTCTTTGACTATCTAGTCTGTTGTTTAATTACTGTTCACTATTATCGTTATATGAATTCTACTACTTCTTTGACAATCTAAACATACTCATTTTGATTTCTCTTCATTCTTCACTTCCTAGGGTATCCAGTCAGTCAACTCTCCATATGGGCAGATGTGGAACCCATAGATACAAAGGGCCAACTGTTCTATACCATTTTATACAAAGGGCTTGGAGCACCTGCTGATTTTGGTATCCATGGTGGTCCCAAGACCAATCCCTTGAGGATAATGAGAGATGACTAATTTTCTTGTCTTTTGTTTTTTTGTTTTTTTGTTTTTTTGCTAATTCTTTCTGATGATGTTAAACTTCCTTATGTTCTTTGTAATTTTTTGTCTTTGATCTCATTTTCAGAATATCTTTTGTGTGCTGAGCATGGGCATGGTCCTGCATGTATAAGTAGCTTAGACTTCACTACGGGGTGTTTTGCCTTGTAACTTTCACTAGAGTCTTTTGGAATAGCACTTTTACCTTATTCTTTTGTCTTTGGGTTTCTTAGTCCTAAGAGTTATAGAAGAATTTAAGCCTCATACCCACAAATGATGCTGTTTAGAGGCTTCAGTAAATTACAGTTGAATCTCTTACAACTCATGTTGAGGATAGACAGCCTACTATGATGTGCTGACCTTAAGAAAGTCATAGTTTTTTGGCTCCTAGAGACCAGTCTTAAATTTATCTCCTGTGTGACCCCATTCTTCTTTATCTTCCACTTTTCAAGTTCCATTTTTGCATCAGTGTAATTATCCAACTTTTAAAAATCTGGAATTACGGATTAAAAAGCTTAAGATCAATGTGTCCATATAATATTTGCTTTATGTATCAAATTAAAGGTTGTACATGCATTTCTAATTGTAATTCTCCTTAAAATACTACTATTGTTGTTTTAAAAAATCTATCTTCAAACTTGATTTTGGAAAATAACCAGATAGCCCTAAAATTTTCTACATGACTCATGACTCAAATATTTATTGATTCTTGAATATTTTATGAAGAGGTATAAAAATAACTATTAATTATATATATGTATATTCATAAAGTAACTATTTTATTAGGATATATTTCAAGGTACCCTAACTCAAGGATTTTTTAAAAACTCATTAACTTGTCTAAGATTCCATCATGTCACAATTTCAAAAGAGATCCTCAGTTATGCCATTTGGTCCAATGTCTTCCCCAGGTGATACTGCTTAGAGTTGTACTGATTTCCATCAGGGATTTTACCTCACAGACTTAATGATAGTCATGTTGATATATTTCTTTTGATCTATTTCACTAGAACTCAAGAAACCCTCAATATAAATATTCTATAACCATTCTGCATATGTTAAGTTCTATCCAACTCAAAAGACGTCTTTAGATACCTGGGTATCAATCAAGAAAGAACACAATAGCCCTATAGTATGTCTCTCTAGGGTTGTTATGACAGATAGACTTTAAAATATTGAAAGAAAACGATAGTTCAGACTCTCTTTGGAATTTTATACAATAATATTTTACCATTCAAAACTGTCCAATAAATCTTTCTCTATAGCTTAGTCTTCATGTGACTACTCATCTACCTGGGCATCACTTTAAAAATGTATTATAGCTTCCTTCATAAATCTCACATGTGGTCCATCTAATATTGTACATGAGAGGTAAGCATATTAAAGACACAATTGAAAAACTGATCACAGTTATTTGCTCTTAGGCAAATTTCTAACAAGAGCAAAAGACATTTTTATAGTGGTCATAAATCTCTCGATAAGGGAAAGCTTTTTTAAAAACCAGAATGCAAACTAATAAATACTGGAGGAATGATAAAATTAGAAAATCACTATTTGTGACACCCAGTGAAATGATCTAACCAAGCAAGAGCCATCGATGGATGCTAAAAGCGATAGATAAAACTTGTATAAGATATTCACCATGTGCAAAAGTATCACGTTACAAGTAACATGCTAATTACAGAGGAGAACCTAACTTGACAGGGGAGTGAGCTGGTGTTCACTATCTTCCAGTGGTTAAACATGGCATCACTAACAGTTAAGGATCATATGACATCAGGTATCTTCTGATGTGATACAGAAGAAAAACATGCTCTGCCTTTGAAGTATTTTTGCATTAAATGTTTAACCTGAATTGAATCAAGCCGTAGACCTAATTTTCAATATATAAGAAATACAGCGAATAGAAGAACCCCATGAGGAAAAAATAGGCAAATTCAGGATGCAAAATGCAACTGGACTTATTTCTTCAAAAAGCCAGTGCCTTCAGGGGAATAAAAATTTAGAGGACTGTTCTAGATTAAAAGAGACTAAGGAGGCATAACCAAATACATATGTGACCCTTGATTGGAAACTTGGTTGGTTAGAGAAAGCAACTATAGATATATTGGGGATAATTAGGGAAATTAGAGTATGATCTGGGGACTAGATGATTTGGGGGATTTGTAATTATTTTTAAGTGTGATAATGGCATTGTGGTTACAAGGGTAATGCCATTTGTAGAAAATGCATACTAAAGTATTAAGGAGAGAAGAGTCATGATTTGTATAGCTTACATTCAAATGGCCCAGCCTCCCCCCGCAAAACAATAATTTGGCAAATAGTAAAAGCAAATGGTAAAAATATTAGTAACTACTGAACCCAGATGATGAGAATATAAGTGTTTCTTCTATCCATTGGGGTTTGATCAAAAGGGCAGAATCACCAAGAGTGATGTACAATAAGAGAAACAGATCTTCGCATGTGCAGGAGCTAAGGGAGTCTCTCTGTGCACCACTGGCGCTGGACCTAGTGTTGAGCCTGAAGTCACTATGGGTCACACAGTTTGGAAGGGAAGCTGGGTGTGGACAAGAACAAGGAGAATGTGGAAACTACAAGAATAAACTGGAACCCCGTCTGTCTCTCAGCATCTCCAGCCTCACTGGCAGGGGTAACCTGCAGGAACAGCTGGCAGCATTTACCACAGAGCTGCACATGAATTTGCCCAGAGATGGGGAAGCTGAAAGAGGAGCTCCAGCAGGAGCCAGGAAAGGGGCTGGTCTAGGTGCTGCCCCACTTCCACAATGCGAGCCTCCATCAGCAAGAGCATGCCTAGCACCCTGTATAAGGTTCAGAGCATAAAAATTAAAGCTGCTGTTTCATATCTGCTTTCCAAAAATCAGGCACAAAATGTCTTTTTTGGTCAGGGCTAATCAGGAATTCTGGGAAATTCAGCTGATACAATACAAAGACACCACAGTACATTTATCTTTGGTACTTATAGAAATTTTCATATCATGCCCGAGAAAAACAATTTTCATATCAAATGTTAAAGAAATACCTTATTATCATTTTATCATACAGAAGAAATCTTTATAAGCTAATGTTTACAAGCTAAATATAACAATTAGGTTTTTAAAATTTGTACCTTCATAATCTTGATAAATTCGAAAGGGTAGGGACACTCCTCTGACAAATGAAATTCCAATTTAATTATTGTAAGCTGTGGTTATGTCTTTCCTACAATAAAAGCTTGAATATAAAGATACTGACACAGAAATTAGTTGGAATAGACTCATGCCTACCTGCCAAATCTATTAGTTAAATAAGAGCCTTTCTTCTCCCTGATGATACAAACTAGAAATTGCTAATAATGAACAGGGATCTGTCATTTTAGAGAGCCAGACTTAACATCACTTACCCAAAACAGTGAACAGTGAATTCGTGCAAATAAATTAAATTATTAAAATATTCCAACAAGTGGCTAAAATAACACAGGCAGTGGCTTGAAAATCAGAAGCTCTACCAGGGTGCTCAAGATTGCATGCATGTTCAAATCCCCTGGGCCCTACCTCACATGACCACCTGAACCAAAATATCGGGAGGTTGAGCCCTGGCATCAGGTTTTGAGAAGCACACTGGTTATTGTAATGCCCAAGAAAGGTTAAAAACCACTGAAATTCTGGATGGGGAAGTGACTAGATAAGGCTCGAGAAGGTAAGTACTGTAATTAGAGATAAAAACAAATGGAGTGTCAGAGATGGAAAAAATTAATCCTAAATGGGTGACTCAGAGAACAATTTATAGAAAAGACAGAATTTAACTTAGACCTTGAAAAACAAATATAAATTCATCAGATGGATTTTGATAGGGAAGGACGTTCCTGGAAATGACAGAAGCCTAAGCAAAACATTGTGGGTAGGAAACTGGAGGTAAGGTTGGAGAAAAGGCAAGGAATCCTATCCCCAGGTGAATGGGGAGTGAGGTGACAACATAAGGAATCTAGGAGTGGTGAATTTGAGAGGGCACTGTGTTTACTTCTACCAGAAGGCAATCTTTAAAGTCGAGAAGAATATCTAAGATAAAAGCAGAGATTATTTGATGTGTGAGCAGATAAGGAGAGCCTCTTTAGTCTAAGGAATACAGCCAGCCATATTCACCAAAGCTAGGAGGCTATGGCTGGGCTCACAGGCTAGTTTTTAATCTGCACGTAGCCTCATGTGTATATTCCAGTATCTGTAGAGATCGTATCGTTCTGTAAGTGTGCCAGGGCATGAGAAAGTTTTGGAAACACTGATCTACCCTACAACCATTTTGTTTGATGTATAGAGACGACTGCCTACCCTTGGAATTCTCATGCCCTACTAAGCCTAAAAATTAAATAGAAAAGCAAAAATTAAAATGTTCTTGTATAGCCAGGACATGGAAGCAACCTAAGTGTCCATCAACAGATCAGTAGATAAAGAGGATGTGGCACATATATACAATGGAATATTACTCAGCCATAAAAAGAAACGAAATTGAGTTATTTGTAGTGAGTTGGATGGACCTAGAGTCTGTCATACTGGGTGAAGTAAGTCAGAAAGAGAAAAACAAATACCATACGCTAACACATATATGTGGAATCTAACAAAAAGAAAAAATGGTTCTGAAGAACCTAGGGGCAGGACAGGAATAAAGATGCAGATGTAGAGAATGGACTTGAGGGATGTAGGGAAGCGAAAGGGTAAGCTGGGACAAAGTGAGAGAATGGCATTGACATATATACACTACCAAATGTAAAATATATACCTAGTGGGAAGGAGCTCCGTAGCACAGGGAGATCAGCTTGGTGCTCTGTGACCACCTAGAGGGGTGGGATAGGGAGGGTCGGAGGGAGGTGCAAGAGGGAGGGGATATGGGTATACACGTATACATATAGCTGATTCACTTTGCTATACAGCATAAACTGAGAGAACACTGTAAAGCAATTATACTCCAATAAAGATGTTTAAAAAGATAAATAAATAACATAAATGCTATTGCCAGTTTAGTTCCTTATAAATCAGGTCAATTTTACCTCCACCACTGTATGAAAATGTATGTTCCTCTTAGAATTTGCCAACATTGTAGTTTATTACAAAGATTGATCCTTTGCTAATCTGAAAAGGAGGAAATGATAGTGTAGTTTCAACTGATATTACTCTTATATTAATGAGGCTAAACATCTTTTTTATAAAAACCATATTTTTTTGTTTACTGTCTTATGCTTGGTTCTTTTTTCTATTATATTCCTAGAATTTTTCTCACTGACTTGTAGGAGTTCTTTAATCATTAAGAAAATTAACATCTTTTTTTTGATGTGACTTGCAAATATTTTATCCCAAGTTGTTGCTTATTCATTGCCTTTGTTTATGGTACAGTTTAAAGCTGAAATATTTTATGGTTATATAAATTTTTGTGGCTTCTTGGATTTGTGTCAAACTTGGGTTTTCCTAAAACCCATATTCCTTAAACAATATAAATAAAACATTTTATGTTCTATACTTTCTGCCTGAAATGTAAAAATATAAAAGCAAAATAATGAAATGTACAAAAGTATATTTAAAAGAGAAAAGTCTAATTTCTTAAATTCTATTTCAAGTAAAATGAATTGGCAATTTTACATCACATTTGTTTCACCCATTCCTGATCTACCATTAAGAACATTAACATCCCAAATGACACTTTCTAAGGACACCATATTTCAACTGCTTTGGCACTAGTGCATAAATAAATCTTAATTTCAGACTCTAGTTGACATTTCAACTGGCTATTATAAATTACTTGAATTCTTTTACAAGTGAATTTGTTTTAAAAACCTCTAAAAGAAGCCGATGGACAGGATATGACACTGGCCAACCTCTATTTTCACTACGAATTTTAGACATGCATATCTGAAATCTCTCAATATTTATTTGACTGTTGCCTTGCAGGAATTACATTTAAGAAGAAGAATACTCAGCGCATACCATCTATTTATTCAATATATAACTTACCGTCAGAGATTCCAAATTAGAAAACAAAAAAATAAGAATTTTGTTCTAATAAACTGACTATTTATCTCCTCTCCCTCCCTACTTACTTTCCTTTCTTCCATCTTCCCCTCCCCTACTCTCCCCCTCCTTTCCTTCCTCTATCCACCCATACCCCTACCCGTCCTACACCCATTCTTTCCTTCCTGGTATTTAGTCAGTCATAATTAATGATGATTAGAGCTAGTGTACATACTGAGTTTATGTTGAGATCTGTGCTAAGTGGTTACACGCATACCAGGTGAAGTGTGTTACTGATGAGGAAATCGAGGCTTGAAACCGTTAAGTAACTTGACCAATATCACAAAAATGAAAGGTTAAGGACTGAAATCCAGCTGTTTCTAACTCCAGCCCAGCCCCTTAACCTAAGCTTCCTGGCATTTTTAAGTATAAATCATCGGACTATATTTCATCTTTCTATTCTGTTCACATACTTACATAATGCCCTTTCATTACTATATACAAACAAGCAGAAACAAAATAACCTATAAGGTCATAAAAATCAAAAGGGAATAATATTGACATTATCCCAAATTACTGTTCCTCATGGGAAATGAGCCTTCAATTTATTCTACATTCCTCACACAATAGTCCTAAATTAGTGAAATAATCTGGTCACAGGCAAATAGTTTACTCTCTCCCTCAGCATTAAAATATAATGCCCTGGCTGCCTTAGGATTAGATCCTCATTAGAGGCTCACAAAATTGGGCTGGCTGGCATCAATTCCCAGGCATGAGCACTTTAACACACCATCTCCAACATTTTTAAATTTATCCTTAAGGACCTACTGTATAGCACAGAGGACTATACCCAATATTTTGTAATAACCTATAAGGGAAAATAATCTGAAAAAGATATACCTATATATACACATATACATACATATATACATATATATATATACATATATATTTGTATATCTGAACCACTTTGCTGTACACCTGAAACTAACACAGCATTGTAAATCAACTATACTTCAACTTAAAAAATAAAATTAAAAACAATTTTTCTCCTCTCTCCTTTTTATGTTCCCTTCTTCATTTAGCAAAAACCCCTCCTTCCTGACCCTATTGCTTCTTCCCTCCAACCCTTATTACTCTAAGTTGCTTTTTCTTTTGTCTCTAACCTTGATAAATTAACTAATGCCTTAGCTTTAACTAATGGGTTTCCAAAGCACTCCTTGCCTTCCCTCCCACCAATCTCCAAACTTCATTCGTCTAACTTTTTTTGTGAAAATGTGCAACTTTATTGAATTTTTATTTACCTCGTAGAGTGTGAATACCATGTTCCTTAAAAAAAAAAAAAAAAAAAAGTGTGCCGGGTAGTACCCCTCACACTCAGAGCTTATAGAGAAAGGAAGCTAACACATAATGATGCTCATTATGTGTTAGACATTTTACATAATACATCATTGCAGTCTCCCTTAAGATAAAGACCTAAAACTGAAGCTCAGACATTTTCAATAGTGTATCTATTATTACACAGTTAAAACATGGCTGAACCAGGATCTGAACCTATATATTACTTGAAGTGATTTTCTTTGTACTCCACCACCCAGACACACTGCTTCTTTTGTGGAGTTCCAAGTACTAAAATTTTTGTCTGATTCATAATGATATGAGCTCTTTGGCCATTTATTTGTATTAATTCTTTGACTCTGAAAAACTCAAAAATACTTTCTTTTTATTGCTCTTTTTTTCTTGCTCATCTTTGAACACAGTAGATAGTAAGAAATTTGATAGATTTGTTAAGATTGTCTTTCTAATTTATACAGTTTTCTTATGTATCTCAGATTATATTATTAGAGGAATTTTTTATCTCCTTACATTTGTAAAACATATGTACACCTATTAGGCTTCCCATGTCTTGGCTCTGTTTATCTTAAGTATCAGTATGTACCCTCACTGAAGGTTCACAGTGAGGTTTATTCATAAAGTGTCTCACTCATTATTTCCAGTTTTACTGTGTTATTACACAACTTCACATTCTATAATTGATCCAAACAGCTTCAACAAGCAACGAGCAATGTTGACATGCCATACTAAAGCAAATTTTTCAATATGAAATTACACCAATAAAAAGATCATTGAAATTTTGATCATCATTAATGTAATACTATTAATTCTAAAAACAAATATATATTCAACTGACATTTTAAAATTGATCATAAGATTAGAATATTGGTGTTCCTAAAATTAAAAATCCTTAAAATGAATGACTCATCATCCATACCCCCAGATTTCTTAAAGGTTACCATATAAATCCTGGTTACTACAATTCAGATACTTAATGCTAATAACCACAGCATAGACCACAACTTAAGTTGTTAGAAATCAGTATGAATAGTGATTTAACCTGCATGGAAACCTTTTTTTGTTTGTTTGTTTATTGAGAAGTTGCTCCAACCTCCTCCATGATACTTGGCAAGTGTCTATGTCATTACAATAAACTCAACCATGGATAACATGATTTTTCTTTAAATGAATGCAGCCTTTATTATGCTTCCCCCTTTTAATTCAAAGTACTATCACTTTATATTGTGTATTTTCTTTTTGGCTTGGTCTTACTCTCTAATAGCTATAGTAATGTGAAACAACAAATTGAATCTTCAGACAAGTACCCTAGATTCATCTTTATACTTTTCATAATTTTTATTTTGACTCACTCATCTATAAAATGAATCTTGGACCAAATGATTTTCAAAATTCTTCCAGCGTGAACATTCTATGTGCCCCAAATTGATGGAGAACAATGTACTACCCAAGCACAGAAAACAATTTTCAAGCTCAAATGCCTATTTCAAAATTTCAAGCCCAACAGTTACTGCCATAGAATTTTGTCCAGATTTTTACATCTTACTACTTGAGTAAGGGCACTTTCATTTTAAAATGCTACAAATTATAATGTAAATGCCCATTTTACATGTATGCAAATAGGTACAGAGAGGTAGAATATCGATGTTGTGCTGCTACAGTCCAATCAAGAGTTAAAAGTTAAGAAAACATAAAAGGAGTTGAAGTTTGCTTATAACCATCACACATCTGCCTTTCAATCTTCCTTGACAGCTTCCTTTCCTTCCCCTTACCTTGAATATTCCACTCAAGGAATGTGTCATTTATCGCAAGGGAAAACTCCTATGCGTGTTTCACAGAATGTCAGGGTTCACAGCTCACTCCTTTTGTTTACTATATTCTTTAATGTAGTCCTTGGCAGATGGTAAAAGCAAAGTAATTAAGGAATACAGCTTTATTACTGATTATGGATTTGATATTTATGATCAGAAGATAATTTATAATCTTTGATTCTAAATACCATTATCTAAAGCAAACGTTTTACTTACACATTCATATCAGATTTTAAGGTGCACTGAATGAAAACAAAAAACACAGGCTCATAAAATTTTGACATTTGTTCTTAAATACTCCTATTATTTCTAAGTTCTTATGTTAAAAAATTAAATGCATGAGACTTTTCCTCTGTGTCAAGGTACTTTCTAGACAATTGAAAAAGAAGGAAAGCAGATGAATAATGGAGCTTCTACATGACAAGACAGCATGAGGGAAAGACCTAGGAAAGAAGTAAAAAAGTGAAATACAAATTTAGCTAGGAAAGCTCTCAGGAGAATGACAAGGAGTCAAAGCATTTTAAGACCAGTGATTCAGATGGGAAAAAAGAGGGGCAGGAAAACATAATTCACAGAAATATTAGCTAGTATGTGAATTTTTAAAGAAAGAACCAGGCAAACGAAACTCAAGATAATGAAGACATCGCTGGCTTTCTCTGTAAGGAAGGCTGTTCGCAGGCAAGATACTCGTATGGTTAATGGGAATATCCCAGGAAATGTTCACGACTACTACAGTCATATCAAAACCGTACGGAACATTTAGTGAAGTCTTACATTATGTGGGTCCAAGTCTTTTCTCTACAGTTTGTCATGTTATTTCTTTAAGATGATTTTTTAAGAGCAGTTTTAGGTTCACAGCAAAACTGAGAGGAAGGTACAAAGATTTCCCATATACACCCTGCCCCCGTGCACATATGCATAACTTCTTCCTTCACCAGAGAGCAGTACAATTATGCTGACTGCAAGAAAAGCAACCAATGTAAAAATTGTGAGTTAAGTTTTATTCAGGAGCCCTACTGAGGACAGTAGCCTGGGAAATAGCCTCTCAATAGCTCTGAGGGGACTGCTCTGAATAGGTAGGGGAAGAGCCAGTATTTATATGAATTTTTCTGGCTAGGAAATACACGTAGTCTAGCATACATCTCAGTAAAACATTACTGCTAATCGCAAAAACAGATATCTCAAGTTAATGATTTTTAGTGCTTTTCTATGTATGGGAAGATGCAAGAATCTGGGGTCATTGCAATTCTTCCTTAGATATGCATCTTAACTCTCTAGGGGGCTTATATCTAAAACACAGAATGCTTCATCCTATTTCTCTCCATCCTGAATTCCCTCTAGGGCACACTGTCGGTGGGCAACTGCAGTGGGTTGTTACTCAACCCTTTGTATAACTGGATGATGAGCAAGACTGTTCTTTTCATTTACGGCTTCAACTGATGAACCAACATTAACACGCTATTATTATCCAGAGGTCAAAGTTTATATTAAGTTTACTCTTGTTTTACATTCTATGGGTTTGGACAAGGGTATAATGACATGTATCCACCATTATAATACCATACAGAGTAGTTTTACTGTCCTATAAATCCTCTGTGTTCCATGTCACTCCCCACCCTCCCTAACCCATGGAAACAACTGATTGTTTTACTGTCTCCATAGTTTTGCCTTTTCCAGAATGTCATATAGTTGGAATCATATAGTATGTAGCATTTTCAAGTTGGCTTCTTTCACTTGATAATATGCATTTAAGTTTCTTCCACGTCTTTTCATGAAAGGTGATGTTATTGTTTTAAAATATTTTTATAAACACAAGAATACCATTCAGAGGATCACAATAAGAATGCAATGAGAAGCATTAGGAAAATGAAGCTTCCTGAAGGAATAGTGGATTCATCTCTCCTTTCAGGGCGAGTACTATTGAGTAGATTGGCAGGCAGAATCACTCACATTCTGAAATTATTTTTCTTGAAAGGATTATTTTTGCTTAGTTTATCTTTAAATATCTCGCTTTGTTTTATTTTTGCTAAACCCTTAGTTTAAATTTTTGTCAGTTTAATGCAAAATAACATGAGTGCCCGCTATGATTATGTTTGTTTATTGTCTGAATAGAATTGTATGAAATGACATTGTGAACAAAAAATAGAAGGGATTTGTGCAGGAAGATTCTTCCTTTTGCACACTATGTTGAAAAGAATGTGCTGAGGGTGAAGTAACCTTGAAAGGTGTCACCATCTGCTCCCTCACTGGGGCAGACATTTGTTTGTACAGCGCCACACAGTAAAAGTTACAGTGGGTGTAGGAGATGGGTTTCCACAGGCGCTGAGGCATGCTGGTAATCTATAGCACCAGGATTTTTCATTCACCATGGTATAAGAGATACTTCTTTTTCCTTCAAGCTTGATGATAAATAGCAAGTGGTAATGGGCCTCAGGGTCAGAAAGACATTAGGCAATGTCTGGGTGTGTGGCAGGTAGAGAGGGCCCACCCCATCCAAAGAGGGCAGTTGCTACCCTAGATTTTTGTGATGCAGGAAGATGAGCCCAGTGTTGTCTGATTGTGCAAAAGAAGCTGGAAAGTCAGATTTTTTGGTAATATCTCTAAATTTCAGCAATCAAGTCTAGGCTGACCAACACTGTTCTAACCAAACAAAGCACATTTTTAGGCCAGATGCTGCCTAAGTCAATGGGGCAGGTGTAAGTTTGTAAGGCTGATCTAAGTGGAAAAATTGAAGAGAAAACCCCAACTCTGAAGCCACTTCTGATCGAAGGTATGTTCCCCTGAAGAAACACTATCAGAGACAGGGTTTCCCTGGAAAAAGCCATGCCCATAGACCCCTGCACGCTGAACTGTACATATACAACCTGAAAGCCTTCCCTTCCCTATTCAAACCAAATATACAGAGTGACTCTTACGTGCCAGACAATGGCACCTTTCGTTCCCTCTCAGTCTGTCCTACTAATATGTATCACAGGGCCAAAAAGCAAGAGAATGAGGAAAAACTAGGTTAGGAGGTAACGATATGTAGAGAGAAGCAACCTAACAATTGCCTGGAAGGGTGAAAGCTTCTGATATGGTGAACTAAGCACAAAGCAAGTTGAGAGAGCTCACCAGTTTTTAAAAACAAGATATAAATATTTCTTTTAAAAAGTAGAAAAACCACTTAAAATCTATCTTTGGTCATAGCTAATTTAGTTTTGAGTAGATTGTAAATTCCCTTTTTCTACATGCCCTACATTGCTTCATATTTTTACTAATACTTGACACAATACATTGCACATGGCAGATGTGCAAAGTTGATGAATTGATTTGTCATTGCAAAGACAAAAAATATATATACTAAAAAACTTTTTTCTCTATCTCAGTGCAAATTTTCCTATATGAAGACTTATAATTCCCACAGAGATTTTGAAACATTTAATCAAAAATTTAAAGAAAAAAATATATGAATAGGAAATAGCAGCAAAAAAAAAAAGGTTTAGTCTAGGTTTCTTTTATCTCTAATTAAAGTTGCCTTGAGTTCAAAACTAGTTTAAAATTACAGGAGAATCAGCCCTACTTTGCCTCAAAACAATGGGGAAGAACAGTGGGAAAGAGACAGGGATGGGCAGTATCTAACACATAAATATGTATATATTTTCTCACACATATAGATGAGTTATAAAAACATTACAGAGATTTATCTATACCCTTCCATCCAGCTTCCTCTAACATTAACAGTTTGCATAACTATTGTACAATTATGAAAACTAAGAAATTAATAGGGCCACAATTCTATTAACTATAGACTATACTTGAATTTCACCTGTTTTTGTAAAGTTCTGTCTCTGTTCCAGAAACCAGCCGAGTGTCTCACAACTCATTTAGTTGTCGTATGTCCTCATATCTGCTATCTTTGACACTTCCTAAATCTTCCCTTGTCCTTCATGTCGCTGACACTTTGAGTTGCACTGGAAAGGTGTTTTGTGCAATGTCCTTTGAATTGCACTTATCTTATTTTTTTATGCTTAGATTGATTTTATGCATCATACCAGGGGGTGGCTCATTCTTTTTAACAACTGCCATTATTATATTATTTGCAAGTCTACAGATGGGCACCTTCAATAGTCTATTCTTTTTATAAATACTAAGAACATCGCTACAATAAGTGTCTTGGAAAAATATGTAATGCCTCTCATGTGAGAGACAAATTCCAAAAAGTAGGATTTCTGGATCAAGTAGAATTCCTGGGCCTTTTGACAGACATTGCTAAATTGCTCCCTATAAAGTTACTACTGATTTACATTGTCATCAGCAATGCTCTCCCTACCAATTTTTTAGTAATCCATTCTTTCCCCATAACTTGAAATTGTGGCTGTTTTTATTCTACTTTATATTATAGTAATTTGGGCACAGTTTTTGTCTTCCCTAATATATTGTCAACCTATTGGGGACTGAATTTGTGTCTCTCAGTGTTTCTGAAACAATGTATTCCACATCAGAAGAACAAAGTAAATATTCATTTAATGGATGAGTAACCCAGGTCAGCGTTAGACCTTAATTCCAGGTTACTTTGCTCTAGGCACCAATCATAACAGGTGGACTGCTGTTTCTGAACAATGAATGGCCCAAATATGCAATGAGGAGATGTGTACCAGGCAGTCACCATCAAACAATCATTACCAAATAACTTTGAGCATCCGGGTCTCTTTGGGCTGTAGAAGTTAAAACACAGCTCTTCTTACAGAATTTCTATATTCCAACAGTTAATAATAAGTTAACTAATAAGAACCTGCAGTATAAACAAACAAACAAAACAACTAATACTAAACTTTCATTGGGTTATTTGTATGGAAATATGTTAATATAAATGTTTCAGACATTACATGAAATTTCTAAAAATCTTATATGTTCTGGTATAATGTTATAAGTCATAATCCTAGTTATTATTTTAAAATGTATATCTCAGAAATAACTAATTTTCTTGCCAACTGCATTATTATGAACTTTCATCAAATCTTTAACCGTGGTCATTTTTTAAGTCTTTTGTCATTTACAGACAGTTCTGGGTGTACTCTGATGCTTTTGTAAATATGTTCCTATAAAAGGGTTTCATCTTCAGGAAATTCATGGAAAAGACTCTGACGAGTACAGGTTTCTGGTACCTAACTGTACTGCTGAACTGAATGAATAAGCATTTTCAGAACTCTAATGAAAAACTGATGAGCTCATAAAAGTGCTAACAAAAGATCAAGATGAAAAAAAAAAATTAATTACATGGGACTGAGTGAACTGATGAGGATGAGTATAATTTTTGTGACTTTCTGTTTGAATTAAAAAAAAGAAAAAATCCCACAAGGACTCAGAGGCAAAGAATATACAAATCAATTTTCACTGCAAAGTAAAGGAGCTGTTACAGTGGAGGATTACTGGACTGAATGTCAATATTATGACATAGTATGAGTGTGTTTCATGTTTGGTAATTGCAATCATTGTTGCTTTTGTTGTGGTCATCCATGTACAATGCTTGCTGTCAGTCTATTTATCTCTTGTAAAAATAAAATACAGTGTGTGTGAAAAAAAAAAAAAAAAAAAAAAAGAAGATAACAGGCCCCAAATGGAGTCACTGTACTAAGCCCATTTCACGAAACCAAGACTTAATACCTAACTTAATTACCGTTTCAACCTCTCCCAGGAGTGGAAATTTGCTCTAGTCAGTCCAGAATTACCTGGTCAGCACTAGCGAGGAAATCTGCCCGATAAACCCCTGCCCTCCGCTGAAGGAAGGTGATCTGCCACAATCCACTCTTTGCTAGTAGCTCCTCGTCCTACCCCCTTCTGCCTAGAAAAGTCTTTCATTTTGTACACCTCCTCAGAGCTCCCTTCTACCTGCTAGACGGGGTGCTGCCCGATTCATGAGTCACTGAATAAAGCCAAGAAGAACTTTAAAACTTAGTTGAATTTTGTTTTTTAACACTATATATTCAAGACTTTGATTGAGGGGAAGGAGGTGGTTAGTCCCAGCAGCTGGAAATGCATTTTATATACTTAGCTTCTCAATGTAGTAAGTGTGACACATAGAAAGAAGACTTAATAAACCTCAGCCAAGCTTCACATTATTAAAAAAGAAAAACATTTAACGGATGACACTTCTAAATGATTTTGTTCTTACCAGTAGTTAAGGGGATTGTTCAAGCACATAAGTTATTGTCTCTTAGAATTCTATCTTGAGTGACCTGCCCTTAGTTAAGAACATTAAATCTTCTCTCTTAGTTGAGGTAAGATTTAATGTTCAGAACCACCTGTGAAGGCAGGAGTCTCATTCAACACAACCTGTGAAGCTACCACACTGTAAAGGTTGCTTGAAAGGGCGGCAGTTTTCTCTTGGGTGTGTTCTCAGACTCATACCAACTCAATAGTCCTCGAGGGGTTTTGGGCTAAGCTTTTTCCTTCAGGCACAGATCACAACTGTCATGGATGCCTAAGCCCTTGAAAGTCTCAGAAAAAGGGACTGGAAGAAACCTAATTAAAGGTTATATATTAATTACAGAACTACACATCAGCATTTTTATTTTCCAAAAAAAGACTGAGATTCAGTCCATAACCACAATGACAGGGTAAGAGTATCTTTAAAATACTTATGACCAGGACTGTCTGCTCAAAAGAGAAAGGTGTAGATTATTAATAATTTTTCCATATAGGCTAGAAGCCTGTCTTAGAATCTTCAAAATTATAACTTCAAATGTCTTCAAATGAGTGTCTACTTTGCAATTAATGCTAGCTTTTATTGCAGAAAAAAAGAAAAAAAAAACCTCAAATTATTCTTTCTCCTAATTATCTTTTTTTTAAAAAAATGGGTTATGGCTCTCAGCAGTAGTTTTGACTTGATAAAGACCTTTTATTATATTTTGGTTTAGCTCCCAAAGGCTTTAATTAAGTTCAATTATAACAATTTTTGGAAGTCTATCACTCCTATATCATTGTATGTCCTTTAAATCTGAGGTTACCTGAGCAAATAGTTAGAGCAATTAAACAGTTGTGACTAATACATATATCCCCTTGTGATATTGTATACTGATACCTAAAAAAGAAAGAAGCCTCAGATATTTTATCTTGAGAGTTCCAGATTTCTGGCACGATATAGTCAGAGATGTCCCTTCATGTTAAACCCAAAACCCCCCTTTATTTCCCTCAAAAGCCACTTTAGCCTAAATGGTCCAGATTAGGGCTTCCACATCTTAACTTCACATTGTCTCCCTAGCCGCTGACACTCTAATTTAGAAAATGTCTTCTCCACTCTGTGCCTGAAATTCATTCAACGATGGAAAGTTACACATGAAAAACATTTTGCTCCTGTCTAAACAAAATCATGAACTTGGAATAAACGAACAGTTTAGTCATTTGGGTTTTAAATATTTGAACGCTTATAACCACCTCTCAAAGCAGTAAAGCTATTTAAACCTCTACATATAGTAATGAGCAATAAACACACACAGTTTGATACTTAATAACCCATATGTACTCGCGATTAAAGAGATTGCATCATAATGAGTTTTGTCTCATGGCGGGGGAAACTTGTCTAAATATATGTCACTGATATTTCAAATGAAAGTCAGACTTTTGCATGAGAGTACCATTGGAGATGGGGAACTCTATGGGTATACTTTGTTGCGGAAAATATCGTCATTATTGAATAATCTTCTCTCAATCTGAGCTGGAGAGAGTAGGTCAAGAGGATGCAGTGTTTTTGCCCATTATTTGCCTGTCTGAAGGCGGCCCAGCCAATCTGCCCCAAGCTCAGGAGCCGGAGAGCCCGAGCTAATTTTGAAGAATCTAACAAAGGTTGCAGACTCTCAATCTATGTGAGTGCAGAAGAATACAGATTTCAGCAGACAATTCTCTACCTTGATTTTATACAATTTTACACTCGTAGAAATAAGCTCTTTTTCAAGCTATGTTCCTTTAGAAGGGCACGTAGTCATTCTGTCTGAAGTATACCTGATAAGCAGCTTCATGGGAAAAGAGGAGGGCGTCACCTGACCACCAGTGAATATATGAACTCTCAGCGTGAAGAACACCAACCGTGAACACTGTGGAGGAAGCTCAGCTTTTCTCCTCTAAGGATATAAAAGGATAGCTTCTGCTTAAAGTCGGCCAATGCCATGTGCTCCCCCTTCCTGCCTCACTTGGAGCCTGATCCAGAGACACACTATCACGTCCCTGGTCATGTCATGACTATCAGTGTCATGTGTGCTGGAGAGCAGTCTTCCCTGCTCAACTCCTATAGCGGAACAACACAAGATGTCCTAGCGCTGCCTGATAACAGTGGGTTTGATGTGACTGAATGGGAAAACTGAGCTATTTCAGCCAAGGAAGATATTTGATGATTTTACAGAAGAGGGATCAGAACCTCTACATTTCTCCCCACAGAGCTACTATTGTCAGTTCAAGACCTTCTAGAAAGTTCTTCTTGAGAAAGAAACATTCAGGGATTCTTACTGAGCATCCTTTTTGTGACAGACATTTTACAAACACTTATGGGAGATGCAAAGAGAAATAACACATGGTCTTGACTTTCAAGATCATAACCTAAAGGATACTTTTCCACCAAGAGCCATAAAAAATGGACAGAGGCAAATATTAAGCCAGCTTTTCACTAAAGTCGATAGACTATTTGAACTTTACCTAAGAGAGACTTTCATCTTCTGATCCTGAAACTTTCCAGCAGAATATTAAAATGTGATTCCAAATTAAAATAAAACAATATCCTAAATAACTTGCCATATTTAGGTTTGAGACTGCATTCTCTTCAAGTATATGTCCTTGTTAGAGAGCTCAATTTTCATAAAAGGCTGTCAGTGTTCTCCCCAACTTTGCTGACTGTTAAAGCTTACTTCTTGGCACAGATTCACTGACACTCAACAGCTGTTCTCCAGGCACCTGCCATGGAGGAAAACCCTGGCCCACTGCAGCAAAACCAAGCCAAACTTGGTCCAGAGAAATAAAAATAAATGTCTACAAGAATTTGCAATAGTTTAAACTCATTTGATTTTAAGTTACAGAAACCTCCTTTCCATTCGTTATAGGAAACAGAGATGTCTCATGAAAGCCAAGATCAGGGATGTGATCAGGCCTCAGAGATGGATTCATATCTGTGTCTTATGTGCATTTGCCTCTGCATACCTGATCCATGACTCCCTCTATCTACTGACCAACACCTGCTACTTGGGTTCATAAGTCTAGCTAAAGATGTCTAATCTTGACTACATATGAGTTTATTTTATAAGTTCAGCCTCCAGAAGAGAGGCTATCACCTCTCTCTCTGTATGCAACCCCTCCCTCCATCCCAATACTAAATACCATGGGAAAGAGCTATTATTGCTCAAGAGGTAGCATGATTCATGCTGAACTAATAAATTATGGGCAAAGAATAGCGTCTAGAGTAAATAGTAGCTTGGTCCGTCTTGGATCAGGTTCCTATGCCTGATCCAGCCAAGAAGTTAGGACTATGATTTGCAAAATTGCTGCTATGGGCTTACTATTATGTAGGTTACAGGGAAGAGAAAGCAACCAAATCATGTGTGGGTGAGTGGGAATTGGGAAGGCACCACATTAGGGTCCACAACAGATACTGAGGGATCCCATTTCTATAGAAATTTTAAAATGTAATGTTTAAGCAGAGGGTGGCTTACTTGCTAACATCAGCAGTGACTGCCCGGAGAAATGAGTCACGGGTGATGCCTTTAGCTGATCAGGAGCGTTTTTACAAGAGACATCCTCAAGGCACTCACTGTGAAGATGTTGTTGAAGACCTTGCTCATTATTTCATGTAGATATACAAGAAACACGTCCCCAGATCTCAGTATTGGGGCAAATATGTTTTTGTTATATGGATCCCAGCGTACGTGTAACAAAACATGTTGTTCTCTTCACATTTGCTTCTGGATATTCAGAAGTGCTAAGTATATTTTTAGACGTCTTTTGTATATTATCTGCCTATCCTGATTCACCTTACTTTTTTAAAAAAAAATGTTATTTTTACCTGTGATCCCTCACTTATTTTAAATCTTTTTCCTTGTGATTTTATGTGCATTTAAGCTGCCCCTTCTATTTTACTGAATTGGTTGTGGCTTAAACAAATTTTTTTTTGAGTTTAGAAAAAACGTTTTCACGTTCAGGTCTGTATCTCAGACAAAATAATTTTTAAATGGCAAAGCTGTATCGTTTTTGTTAGTGTAAAAAAGCATAAAATTTCCCAGGGCTTGCTCAGCAAGTCTCAAGTTATTTTTCTGTTTTGGCAGTCCTAGTTAGAAATCCTTCTCTTCCTTTGTATTTTCTCATGCTCTGTTGTAATTACTGCTTCCGTCCCAAAAGCCTTCTTCAAGTGTCCTTCCAAAAGTAAGGATTGCATTTAAAAAATTTCTCACATGGTTAGAAATTTCAAAACATACCTAAAAGGTACAAAATGAAGAGTAATGCTGTGTTTCAAGTAGCTTTCATGTGTCAAGAAAAGAATATCTGCCTGTGTTTCACTCCACAGGGAGACAGGCATATACGTGACCCTCCTCTGAAGTACTGACACTATACAAACTCAGAAACTCTTTTCCTCCACCCCTTTATCAACTTACCATTGAAACACAAGCCATTCAGGTAAGTTTTCAGCATAGCCTGGGTAGCCGGATTAGAAAGTCCTCTATCTGGAAGTGCTGCCTTTATCAGAAGCACTGCAGTTAACCTGTGCTCCTCAGCTCTTGAAAGAGACGAGCTCTTTCTGTCTTTAGTCCAGACAAGGTGTAGGGGGCCCAGCCCTTTGGCATCTCTAATTGAGTCATGGCCACACAGCTGGGCATTCTGGCTTGTCATGGTCAAGTGCCTCTTTACTAGAAAACGTCCTAGCACAACTGGACAAAACATTTGCTTTCTCCTCAACATCGACATATGTTTGACTGGTTAGAAGCCGCAAAAAGTGCTAAAACAGTGATGTATTAACAGTTAAACTAATAGATAAGCAGGTTATTTTGGACTCTACTTCAACTACACTCAATTTCTCTCTTTTCAGAAAACTTTGGTGATGATACTTCAGATTGCTAGCAGAGGGGTACCAGGAGTTCTCATTTACTGAAGAAGAGTGATTGACCTTTGACAGCGACTCACTGTTGGCCTTTAAAACATTAATCATCTATTTTTACTCCATTCTCTAAACATTATTAAGCACCAAGCACTGGAGTGATAAAGGTTAACAAGACACATTTTTCTTGTCCTTGAGCAGCTTAGAGCCCAGTGCAGGAGACAGAAATGTAAAGAATTAAGTTATGACTTAATGAGTATGAGGAAAAAAGGTGAAGCAATGACAAAACGCTCTTAGAGCATATTAATAGGACAAAGGAACCAATTTGGGATAACATTTTAAAGAGATACTGTCCTCTGAGCTGAATTTTAAGATGGGCGATTAGAGGGTTGGAAAGGAAGGGATGTCACAGCAGGTGCCTAAGGTGCGAGCTGGGAAAAGAGCTACAGCAAGGTTTCTCAACCTCAGCATTATTGGCATCTGGGGCTGGATAATACTTTGTTGTGGAAGGTTGTCCTGTGCATTGTGGCATGTTTAACAGCATCCCTGGCCTCTACGCATTGCACGTCAGTAGCACACCCCCAATGACAGCCAAAAAATGCTGTGACAAACAATGTCTCCAGACACTGCTAAATATTCCCTGGGATAGAAAGCAAAATTGACCCTTGTTGAGAACAACTAACCTACAGGAGTTAATTAAAGCATCGAATATGGACACGGGCTGGTTGATGGTGACTGAAAGGGAGATTGGCGCTAGACTGAAGGGTCTTATATACCAGGCTAAAGTTATGTTGAATGATTTGGGATATTTTACAGATAGTCCTAAATTTTTTACTCATATTAATTTGTAGTGCTTTTCCAAATAAACCCCTGCTTAATGCAGACATTACAAGCAGTTTAACACCACGTATATCAGAGATATTAATCAATTTCCAAGTGTGTCCTGGGAAAGGTTACTTCTAGCTTTCAGTACATATCTGGCTGTACAATTTCTCCTCCAACTGCTGTTTAATCCTATTTTAAGAAATTTCGTAGGTGTCACCATTGACACCACTTCATTCTGTTGCCTCCAGCAAAAGAAGGGCAAAAAAAGAGCACAAAATTGAGTCAAGCAAGAATGGCACTCAATAACATTTTTTAAATAAATCATTGAATGGATGCATCCACAGGCCTATTACATAATTAAGTGAGGGAAGGGGAGAAATTAAGGAAAAGAGGGGAAAGAAAGAATGGTGGGGGAAAGGAGGAAGTCTTTCAATATAGTATTAAAAACATATCTCTTGTGTAGTTAGGAAATTGGCTCTAAACAAAACTAAGCAATGACATCCTTTTTGGAAAAGATCTTTTTCCAAGGGGACTATTAAAGGTATTAACACTTGCTAGGCCATAAAAGCTCCGATATATTGCTGAAAAGTTAGTCTCACTATTTTATAGTTAAACCTTATATTCAATCCTTTAAAATGACTAACAACGAAAAAAGCAATGCTAAATTGAGAACTTCTAAACATGATCTTAAGGCAAAGGGCAACTTGTGCCTGAGTTTGAAAGACCTAAAATCATACATTTGGGATCACACTAAATATTGTGTGCCTTTGAGTTGGTCCATCATTCGAGCCAGAGCTTTGAGAGTCTAACACCGTGAAGTAACTGCCTGGTAAGGATAAAGGGATAGAAAATACAGCACAAACAAATTTCCTGCATTTTAAAGGCAGGATTGCCATGCACATCAGGGTGTAAGGGGAAGGCACTGATGCTATAGAGACACAGCTCAAGGGAGACTTTTTGAAAGTAGGGGTTGGAACAGTTTGATGTGAATGCCTCTGCTCACCTCAGGAAATTTTGCAAGAGAAAAGAGGGCAGCAAGAAGAGACATGTCTGGAGACATTTTCTCAGAAAGTTATCTGGTGGCCTTCAGTAACCCATGGTGTCTCCCTCAAAGAAGCCTTTTGAATCCTTTGACTCTGGTGAAAGGATGCTATCACTTCCTGTTTTCTCAGAGAAGTAGATAAGGAAATTATGAAGTTGAGAACTGTATATAGTACTATGTGTTATATTAAATAGTTTCACAGTGGTTTTGTCTACTTACTGTGCTTCTTGATTAATCTCTTTTCCCAAATTTTTTATTGTGGTAAACTACATATAATATTTACCATCTTAACCATTATTAATGTACAGTTCAGTGATATTAAGTATAGTCATAATGCTGTGAAACTATCACCACTATCTATCTCCAGAACTCTTTTATCTTGTAAAAACTGAAACGCTATACCCATTAAACAATAAATTCCCCATTCCCGCCTCTCCCCAAATCCCAGGAATCCCAAATCTAATTTCTGTCTCTATAAATTTGACTAATCTAAGCACCTCATATAAGTGGAATCATATAGTTTTTGTCTTTTTGTGACTGGATTTTTTTCACCTAGCATAACATCCTCAAGGTTTATCCATGTTGTAGTATATGTCAGAATTTCCTTCCTTTCTAAGGCCGAGTAATATTCCATTGTACATATATACCACATTTTCCCCATCATCACTTGTTGAAAATACTGTCTTTTCCCCCTTGAATGGTCTGTGTACCTTTGTCAAAAATCATCTGACTATATATGTGAGGATTTATTTCTGGCTTTGCTATGCTATTCAATTAGTCTCTATTTCTATCTTTATGCCAGTACACAGTGTTTTGATTACTGTAGTTTTGTAGTAAGTTTTGAAATCAGGAAGTGGGAGTCCTCCAGCTTTGTTCTTCATCTTCAAGATTATTTTGGCTATTTGAGGTCCCTTGAGATTCTATGAGTTTTAGGATGGGTTTTTCTATTTCTGCAAAAAATGTCATTGGGATTTTGATATGGATTGCACTGAAATTGTAAATCAATGAAGGTAGCAATGTGAGGTGTACTACCTCACATTCCATCAACAGGAGATGTGTCCCCATTTATCTGTCTTCAATTTCTTTCAGCAATGTTTGGTAGTTTTCATTGTACAGTTCTTTCACATCATTGGTTATGTTAATACCTAAGTATTTTATTCTTTTTTAATGCTACTGTATATGAATGGAATTTTTTGTAATTTCCATTTTCATATTGTTCACCGTTGGTGTATAGATGTGCAACTGATTTGTGTGTTGACTTTATATATTACATCTTCTGTGAGCCTAAAGACAAACGAATAATTCTTCAGGTGCATTAGTATTGTAAATCATGTAGAAAACAAAAAGAACAGTTACAAACCATTGTCACAATAATACTAGATTTCATAATTGCCCATGTATTTACCTTTATTTAGATCTTTATTTCTTCATATGGCTTTCAGTTACTGTCTAGTGTCCTTTCATTTCACCCTGGAAGGAGGGACTCCCTTGAGCATTTCTTGCAGGGCAGTCTAGCAGTGATGAAATTCATCAATTTTGTTTATCTGGAAATGTCTTAATTTCTCCCTCTCTTTTAAAGAATGGTTTTGCCAGGTATAGTGTTCTTGTTTGTTTTTTTCTTTAAGCACTCTGAATATATCAGCCCATTGCCTTCTGGCCTCCAAATTTCTGAAGAGAAATCTGCTCATAATCTTACTGAGGATCCCTTGTATGTAATGAGTCAATTCTAAGCCTGATTATAATGTGTCTTATGTGAGTCTCTTTGAATTCATCTTACTTGGAGTTCATTGAACTTCTTGGATGTTTACATTCATATCCTTCATCAAATTTGGGAAGTCTTCAGTCATTGTTCCAATATTCTCTCTGCCCCTTTCTCTGTCTCTTCTTCTGGGACTCCCACAATGTATATGGTTGGTCCATTTGATGGTGTTCCAAAGGTTCCTTAGGCTTTCTTCAATCCTAGTTTTCCCTGTTCCTCACACTCAATTTTTATTGTCCTATCTTCAACTTTGCTGATTTTTTCTTCTGCCTGCTCAAATCTGCATATGAATCCCTCTAGTGATTTTTTTTTTCAGTTCAGTTATTGTATTTTCAGCTCCAGATTTTTTTTTGTTTCTTTTTAGGTTTTCTCTTTACTGATATTCCCATTTTATTTGTACATTGTTCTCTTGACTTCCTTTCATGTCTTCCTTTAGTTCTTTGAGTATGTTTAAAACAGCTGTTATAAAAACTTTGTCTAGTAGATTTGCCATCAGATCTTTTTCAGAGACAGTTTGATTTTTTTTTCCCTTTAGGTCATACTTTCTTGTTTCTTTGTATGCCTTGTGATATATTTTGTTTTTGAAAAGTAGATATTCGAACCTAATGATGTTGTTAGGTCTGAAGATCAGATTCACCCTTTGCCCCAGAGTTTGCTGTTTCTTGTCACTGATTTTGGTTTTTTGATTGTTAAAGGTTGTCTCTGTGTCAAGGATAAGACTAAGGTATAAACTTAAGGTCTTCTTGGGTCTTTTCTGAGCCTGCAACTTTCGCTGGGCATGTGCAGTCACTTACTAATTTTATCCATAGATGCTTTGTTATGGTTGGCTTTGAATGTCCTAATCTTTAATGTTTGGCTTCCAAATGTGCAAAAAGAAGAAAATAAGTGGAGAAAAGGGTGCCAGTCCTTAAAGTCCCCGTGGAAGTTACTTCAGCCAGATGGGGAGGGGTTTGCAACAATGTGGGGAGGTACACCAAAAAATGGCTGCTTGCTTCTTTGTCTGCATCTCTGTGGTCAAAATACCAATTGGTGATCAAACACAGATTCCTGATACCTGAAGGACAACGTCATTTTTTCCACACTTTGACTCCCTCAAGCTGTGTACAGGTTGACCTGGAACACGTGCACAGCTGCCTAACATGGGGCTGGGGTGGAAGAATGGGTAGCTACTACTGTGCTAAGAGCTGAAATTGACCAAAATTAACTGCAATTTACACAATCCTTGAAAGTTGTAAACCTTAAGTAGACCCCAGAGTTCCACAATAGTTACATCAGGCAGATTCTGGTGGTGCAACTGTTGTCTAGTGGGAGACAGATTCCTGGTACTTCCTACTCCACCATCTTAGCATCGTCCTTGATTAATCTATTTTTATACATATTAAAATATTTTATTCTTATTTCATACAAGTATATATCACATTATACTTGATTAAATATTGTGTCCATTACCCTGCAACAAAGTGTTTGCAAATTCGCTTCTTGGCCAGAAGCATGACTCCAGCGTTTTTTGTTTTTGGGGGGTTTATTATTTCCACAGGAAAATCATTCATTTGAGCATGAAATACCTTAGTCAGAAACAAAACCTATGGTAATAGCAAGATACTCAGCCAATTGTTACTTCATTTTACCAGGTTTTAAAATAATAAAGTTTATATTTTTAGAACCTAAAAGAAGCATGTGACCCATCTTAACAGATTTGACCTCCTGCTTTTTATCAAAGATCATTAGCCCCTTAGAAATTAAAGTTTGAAAGAGTTTAAAATCAAATGTGTATAATAAGTTGAATGTAGGTTGTTATCAAATAAACTATTTATTTTACCTTATGCTTGCGGATTATCAAAGTAATACCTGACCATCATAGAAAATTTGACAACAAAAAACTATACAAGCCAGAGAAAAATCTCTCCAGTCCCACCACTCTTAACATTTTGACACAGAAAAAAGTCACCTCTGATCATAGTACTAACATTTTAACGTAGTTCCTTTCACTCTTGTTCTATCGCATTTTTTTTGCATTGTTGAGATATTGTTTATTTTATTCTGCTTTAAGGTTTGTTTGATACTATATGATAATAACTTCAAGTTTTTTTAAACTCTTCTGAAAAGTCCTTGTTAATGGCTAGATAGCACTCCTTAAGTGATTATGCAAGGTTGAAAATAAATCAAAAAGAATTTAACTTTTAAAAATATTAATAGTAATAAAATAGCAAGCATTTGTTAAAATTATTTACTTGGATCTAAATGTACCAATATGAAAAAATTCTGTAATATTCTCAAATGAATAAACGGTATCATATGTAAGATGATCCATTTGCGATTAAAGAATACATACATGAGCATGCCTAATGCACATGTAAACGTATAGGCAACAGAAAGGAAGGATACACCTCAAATGCTAAGAGCATTTACCTCATGAATGGAATAGAAACTTTTACAATGAAAATGTATTATTACACTTAATTGAAAAAATTTTAAGTATTTTAAAACAAAAGTAAATGTTTATGGCAAAAGCTTAAGACAATATAAAAGGTTATGAAAATAACTCATTCCCTCCACTCAAAGAATCACTACTATCTTAACATATAAATTTCTAAGTATAAGGTTTTGCACACACACTGCATGTTATTTCTTATAAAAATTGTATCACACAAATCCTACATTTATCACTTCTATGCTGTGTATATTTCCATATTAATCAATTTTATAGCTGAATATAATCTATTTAAATTTTCCCTCTTTATGGTTACGTTATTTTTTTGCCTTATAAACAATGATACAGCACCATATACTTAAACCAACAACTTTGCATTTGTGTACAATCATTCCCCTTTATGAAAGTAATCTGTCTACCAGAATTTCTCCTAAAATGGTTTACTATTACTTAGCCTACATAAGGATAACTTCTTTTTACGCTTTTTTCCTCTGGGGATCCAGTTAAATTTGATTTCATTTGTCAGTAAAATGTGTTTAGTTTTCTTTTATCTTCTGACATATATACCCCAAATAAAAATTCTTATTCAAAGTGGCTGGAATGGAGTAATTTCCAAGGACTCAATTTTGAAGACATCATGTTTCATACTTTGCATAGGCTATTTGAGTTTCCCTAATTATTATAAAATAATCTTAATTATAGGAAAATAGTTTATTTCAGAATTCAAATCTATATTACTTTTAGATAATTGGTAGCCTGAAAATATTTTAGCATGATAAACACAAAGGTTAAAAGACAGCTCTTCTGAATAAGGAATGAGAAATACCTATGGAGATTTAAAGTATAAAAACATGTCCATTATCATGTATTGTGAGCTTTGCACTTTTGAGCAGATACAGCATGGATTAGATAAACTCTAAGGTCCTTTCCGACTAACACTCTATCATTTTATGACCAATATGCTTGTCTTTCAGTGTTTTTAAAACACACATCCTGGGATATACTTGTCCAGTTATGTTAGAGCTGGTCAGATCTTAATCTGTTTATTTGTGCGCAAACATAATGATTCATTTATCAGGAATGACAGGAAATAAAGTCTGTGAACTAAATCATTAAGCAACATTTTCAGGTCAGTAGTTTTAATCCCTTTATGCACAAATATGTTTTTGAGTTTTGTTACAAATTTTCTGTAGAAATTTCTCCATCGTGTATTACCATGCATTGATAAAAGAACTTAATCTCACTAGAAACAATTATGCAACTGTGGCAAAGTATGGCAACTTTTAGTTCTTGGGGTTTGCAGAGCTATTTGCCTCTTTACTATCTGACCACAAATTAATGTGATAAAATCTATTAACTAAATTATATGTATGCTAAATCTATTTAGAAGAACTTATCTGATTTTCCAACACTTGTTTTGTCTAGTTCCTCTGTTGATTCCTGTCACGTTTCCCTGCTGTTACTGTTTTTTTGCCGGTAAATCTGCTTCCTTAGTTTATGTAAAATAACCTGGGTAATGACACTTAAGGTCCTCTGAGTTAAAATACTGTACTTAGTGATATTTATTTGCTGCTCAGGTATAGATTTCACTTATCCTTTGTTTTATTCTATGTTCTAAATTTTGATGTTACTGGCCAAAAGGAGTGAGATTTTAAAGTGTTCTTTAATTTCCTCAGGAAAAAAAATGTGTATTACACTATCTCCAGCACTCACCATTATGAATCATTTTATGATGGTATTCTAAAAGCAAAGCTGTGTTATAGACATAGACGTAGTAATAAGGAATCTCACAGCATACTGCCAAGGGTGTAGGAGAGAAAGGGGACAATTACTAGGTCCCTTGCCATCTTATCAACACAAGAACATACTCCAGCAAGTTTCCCCCTGTCTCCCATTACACTAATTTTTTTCTTTCTACTTAATCATTCCTTTGCATATATAAACATTCCGTTATTCTTCCATCTTAAAAAAATGTTTTAATCCAACTTTCCCCATCACCACTCTCCCATTTCTCAGTCTCCCTTTGGAGCAAAATGCCTCAAATATTGTCTATACTCAATGTTTCCCATTCTTTTATCCCATTCTTCCTTCCTTTGATCTGGCTTTTGCCCTCCACCTCTCCATTAAAACCACTCCTGGTAAAATTGTCCAATGTTTTCAGTGTTGCTAACTCCTATAGTCAATCTGAGTCTTCATTTACTCAGCACAGCATCAGCATTTGACAAATTTAATCTCTCCCTCCTTCTTTGTACATTTTCTTACCTTGGATTCAAAAACATTTCCCTCATTGTTCCTTGCCAGTCTCTTTGCTTGTTCTATTTTATTACCATGAATCTCTTTGTTTTGGAATGCTGCGGGACTCAGATTATCATCTGCACTCATTCCATTGTCTATGCCATTTATTCTCCTGGTCTTAGATACTGTTTCTATGAGGATGGCTCCCAAATTCATATATCTAGTCCAGATATGTCTCCAAATTCCAGAATCATATATCCAACCATCAACTCAACATATCTTCTTTAAAGTCTAATTGACATGTCAAACCTCACATATCCAAAACTGAACTTCTGCCCATCTTCCCCAAAACCTGCTTTCTCCAGCCCTCCCTACCTGAGTTTAGGGTGATGCCAACCATCAAATTCCACAGGCCAGAAGCCTTAGAGTCATCATTGTCTCCCATACTCCATAGCCAATCTGTCAAAGAAGTATCTTTGTTTTTGCTGCTCTTCTTCTTTCAAAATATAGCCAGAAAACAAGTAATAGGGGGAAAAAAAAGGTCAAAGACTAAAACTAATTTCAAAAAAAAATGATAAAGGTGTAAAGTTTTAGACTGATCAAAAAAAAGAGAGAAAATCCAAATTACCAGCATCAGGAATGAGTTGGTACATATTCTGCAGACACTAAAATAAGAAAGATATTAGGTATGATTCTATGCCAAAATATTACACAATTTTTTTAAATGGGCAGATTCTTCAAAAAAAGAGAAAAAAAAACCACATCTTACTAAAACTAACAAGAAAAAAATGGAAAAACCTATCAAAAACTTTTCCACGAAGAAATCTTCAGGCACAGTTGGCTCCACCACTGAATGCTTCTAAACATTTGAGTTAGAAAAACATCAGTTTTATACATACTCTTACAATAAGAAGAAAAGAAATAACATCTACCAACTCTTTGTTTTCTTTTTGAGGTTGGCATAACATTAAAGCCCAAATCTTTGAAGAAATCACAGAAAAGGAAATGAGCCTCTCTCTCTCATAAACATAATTTCAAAACCCCAAAATTTTAGCAAACTAAATCTAGTGATATCACTCTTTCAATTTTGTCTGAGTGTTCTAACTAATGCTATTAGTTAAGAAAAATAAATAGCTATAAGGATTGGAAAGGAAGAGATGAATATACCATTCTTCACAGAAGACATGATCATGTCTATAAACAAACTAGTAGAAATAATTTTACAAAGATATTTGATTAAAAGGTCAATATAAAAAGTTTTTCTATATACCAACAAAAATAATATAATATTTTATAAATATTCTGTTTACAATAGTCTCAAAAACATCAAATATCTGGGGAAAATTTTAATGAAAAGTGTGCAAGCTCTATAAAACAAAAATTACAAAATTTTGAGAGAAATTAAAGAGGACTTAAATAAATGCAGGCACAAACCATGTTCATGGATTGAATCACTCAATATTGTAAAGATACTCCTCAAGTTGGTTTTTAGGTTCAATACAACTTAAACCAAAATGCAAGCAATTTTTCTATGGAAATTCACAAGCTAATTGTCCATAGACGTGCAAGGGGCAAAGCCTAGGAGATCTCCAGGAAGAAAAAAGCTAAGTGACAAACTATCAGAAAAATATCAAGTGTAATTATAACAAAATAAAATTTAAGACAGTGAAGTATTTGTGTTACTATAAACAAATGGACCAATGAACCAGAATAGAGAGCCCAGAAACAGACCCATACATAGCATCTGACTCATGACCAAGGTGACAAAGAATACTGTTTGCGTCTGATTCATGACAAAGAATCATGAATAGTCTCAATAAATGGTGTTGGGTCAGTTAGACCAGTTTGAAAACTGAATCTTGACCTTTACTTCACTCCCTAAGCAAAAATCAATTCCAGGTAGAGCATTAAGCAAATGTGACTGTTAAAACAATACAGATATTAGAAGACGACATAGGATAATATTTTTATGACCTTGCGGTAGGCAAAGATGTCTTAAATAGAGCATAAGAAGGCACTAACTATAATTAAATGTCTTAAAAGTTAAGAACTTCTCTATTCCAGCATTACTTACAATGTGCAAGACGTGGAAACAACTTAAGTGTCTGTCAACAGATGAATGGATAAAGAAAATGTGGTATACACACACAATGGAATATTATTCAGGCATAAAGAAGAAGGAAATTCTGCCATCTGTGACAACATAATAAACTTGGAGGGCATTATGCTGAGTGAAATAAGTCAGACAGAGAAAGACAAATACCATATGATCTCACTTATATATGGAATCCAAAAGATAACCCTCATAGAAACAAAATAGTGTGGTGGTAGCCAGAGGCAGGGACGGGGGGTGGTGTGGTGGAGGGAGGATGAATGAAGGTTATCAAAGGGTATACATTTTTACTTGTAAGGTTAAGTTCTAGGGATCTAATGTGCAGCATGGTGACTACAGTTAGCAGTACTGCATTATATACTTAAAGGTCGCTAGAAAGTAGATCTTTAAAGTTTTCCCTATACATGCAAAAAAAAAAAATGATTACTGAAATGTGTTCATTAACCTGATTGCAGTAATCATTTTACAATATATATGGATACCCAATCATGTTATATACCTTCAACTTACACAACGTTATACGCCAATTTTATCTCAATGAAGCTGGCAGGGAAAAGAGAATCTAGCACAGATTCTGACACTCAGGAAGTGTATTAAAAAAAAAAAAAGAACTCTTAAAATCACAGCATTAAAACAGTGAAAAGGCAAGCCACAGAATAGGAGATGTCTGCAACAAATATATACAATGCACTCTGCATTAGCTTTCTGTTGCTACCATAATAAATTACCAAAAAGCTAACAGCTTAAACAACACAAATTTACTGTCTTACAGTTCCGTAAATCAGGATTTGATGTGGCTCTTACTGGGCTAAAATCAAGGCATCAGGAAGGCTGGGTTTCCTTCTGGAGGATCTAAGGGAGGATCTATTTTCTTGCTCATTCGGGTTGTCAGCAAAATTTAGTTTATTGTGGTTATAGGATTAAGGTCCCCATTTCCTTGCTGGCTGTCAGCTGAGAGCCGTGCCCAGCTTCTTAAGGCTGACACATTCCTTGGCTCACGGCCCCCTTCTTCCATCTTCAAAGCCGGCAGTGGTGGGTCAAGTCCTTCTCATGTCACATCTCTCTGACCCTCTCTTCTGCCTTGCTCTTCCACTTTGAAGGACTCATGATTAGACTGGCCTCACCTGGATAATCCGGGCTACTCTATCTCAAACTCCTTAACCTTAATCACATCTGCAGAGTCCCTTTTGCCATGAGAGGTAACATATTCACAGGTGCCAGGGAATTGAATGTGGACACTTCTGAAGACCATTAACCTGCCTACCACAGATTCATATATAGAATATAAAAATAACTTATATAAATCAATACGGGAAAAAAAGACAAACCAGTAGGAAAAAATGGACAAAAATTTTAAACTTGTACTTTACAAAAGAAGACATCTAAATGACTACTAAACTAATGAAACATCTTCAAATTTCTAGCCAACAAGGAAATGACAATTAATCACAAAGGAATTCTTCACCCCATGCTCCAGAATAACTATAATGTGAAATAGAGTCCCAGTATTTTTGAGGATATGTAATAATTAAAATTCCATTCTTACTGATAGACATGTAAATTGGTATAATCACTTTGGCAAACTCTTTGGCAGTATCCACTAAATTTGAACAAAAGCACACTCTGTGACCCCGTAATTCCACTACTAAGTATACGTGAAATTAAAAAATGCCTCTATGCATTCATTGGAGGAAGTACAAAAATGTTCATAAGAAGCACTATTTATAGTAGTCAAAAAGTGGCATCAAATGTTTATCAAGGGGAGAATGGATAAATAAAGTGTAGCATTATCATATAATAGAATAACCAGCCAGTAATAAGAATGTAGGAACTGCAAATACAATTCACAAACATAATATTAAACAAAGTATACCAGATACAGAGAGTACATAATTTATGATTTTTTTTTTAGCCTTAAATCTAATCTTTGGTGTTACAAGTTAGGGTAGAGAGTCTCCTTGGTGGGAAGTAGTGACTGGGAGATGACAGAAGGGAAGGATTATGGGTATTAGTAATAGTAAGTTTCTTCATCTGAATGTCTATTCAATTGGTGAGCCTACTTTGTGAAAATTCAGTAATTTGTGCTCTCATGATTTGTGCGATTTGTGCATTTTCTGTACTTGTTATACATCAAAAAACTTATTTCTTTGCCTAAATTCTGCAATGGCTCCCCATTTTTCAACAGTAAAACCCAAAATCCTTATAATGGATATATGCCCTACATACTCTGGCTCTCCATTATCTTTTTTTATTTTTATTGAGATATAGCTGATTTACAATATTAGTTTCAGGTGTACAACACAGTGATTCAATATTTTTATAGAATATACTCCATATTGGCTATATTCCCTGTGCTATACAATATATCCTTGTAACTTATTTTATACATAGTAGTTTGTACCTCTTAATCCCCTTCCCCTTTTTGCCCCTCCCCCTCTCCCTCCACTGGTAACCACTAGTTTTTTCTCTATATCTGTGAGTCTGTTTCTGTTTTGTAATATTCCTTCATTTGTTTTATTTTTTAGATTCCACAAATAAGTGATCACATATGGTATTTGTCTGTCTGATTTATTTCACTAAGCATAATACCCTCTAGGTCCATCCACATTGTTGTAAATGGCAGAATTTCCTTCTTTTTTATGGTTGAATAATATTTTATTGTGTATATATACCACATCTTTACTCCTTCATCTGTTGCTGGACACTTAGCAGCATTATTTACAATATTCGAAATATGGAAGTGGCCTATGAACCCTGGGGTGCATGTATCTTTTCAAATTAGAGTTTTCATTTTCTTCAGCTATACACCCAGGAGTGGAATTGCTGGATCATATGGTAGTTCTATTTTTAGTTTTTTGAGGAACTTGCATATTGTTTTCCACAGTGGCTGTACTAATTTACATTCCAACCAACAATGTACAAAGGTTCCCTTTTCTCCACACCCTCTCCAGCATCTGTTATTTGTGGTCTTTTTGATGATAGCCATTCTGACAGGTGTGAGGTGATATCTCATTACAGTTTTTGATTTGCATTTCTCGGATGATTAGCAACGTGAGCATCTTTTCATTTGCCTGTTGGCCATCTGTACGTTTCCTTTGGAAAAATGTCTATTCAGGTCTTCTGCCCATTTTGTAATAGGGTTGCTTATTTTTTTGATGTAGAGTTTTATGAGCTGTTTACATATGTTGGACATTAACCTCTTATCAGTCATATCATTTGAAAATATTTTCTCTGGGTCTAGTGCCTGCACAGTGGTGTGTGGGGTCAGGTCCTGAGCCCTCCAGTTGGCAAGGCTATGTCCAGGGGCAGTTGTGGGCTCAGGGCCTCTTAAGGCAGCCTGCCTGCCTGCCTTCTGGTGGGTGGGGCTGTGTCTCCCCACCAGACCCAGCTATTTGCTTGGCCTGAGGTGGCCCAGAACTGGTGCCTACAGTCTGGTGGGTGGGGCTAGATCCCTAGGTTAGAGAGAGGAGTCCAAAATGGTGCTTGAAAGCACCAGTGTCCACGTGGAAGAATAAGCTCCCCAAAATTGCTGATGCTGGTGTCCATGTCCCAAAGGTGAGCTCCAGTTTCCTCCTGCCTCTCCAGGAGACTCTCCAAGTGGCTCTTTTCAAATTACTGCTTCTGCCCTGGTTCCCGGAGCATATGAAATTTTGTGTGTGCCCTTTAAGAGTGGAGTCTCTATTTCCCAAAGCCCTCTTAGTCTCCCAAAAGCAAGCCCTGCTGGTCTTCAAAGGGACTCATCTTCATGGTGCAATATCCCTGGGCTAAGGAGCCTGATGTGGGCTCAGACCCCTTATTCCTTGGTAAGAACCTCCGCATTTGTAATTATTCTATTTGTGGGTCACTCACCCCTGGGGTATGGTTCTTGACTATACCTTGACTCCACCCCTCCTACCTGTCTTGTTGTTCCTTCTTTATATTTTAAGTTGTAGAAGGTCTTTTCTGGTAGCTTCCAGTCTTTCTCAATAGCGTCAATAGGTGCTCTGTAAATAGTTGTAATTTTGGTGTGCCCACGAGAGGAGGTGAGCTCAGGGTCTTCCTACTCCACCTTCTTGCAGCCTGGCTTCCTTCTCCATCACCTTTCTCATCTCATCTCTTACTACTCCCTTTGCTCACCCTGCTCCAGCTGTACTGGCCTTCTTGCTGTTCTGATGTCAGTGCCTCTCCCACCTGAGAGCTTTGCTTATATCTTTTGGTCTTCATGGAATGCTCTGCCTATATATCTATCTCCCTATTTTGCTAATGTCCTTCAAATCTTTGTTCAAATCTCACCCTCTCCATAAGATCTACCCTGACCACTTCCACCCTCAACACAAGCACAAACCCTAGCTGTCCTGATGTTCCTTACACTGCTCTATTTTTTTTTTAAATTTATTTATTTATGGCTGTGTTGGGTCTTCGTTGCTGCACGCGGGCTTTCTCTAGTTGTGGCAAGCGGGGGCTACTCTTTGTTGTAGTGCACGGGCTTCTCATTGTCGTGGCTTCTCTTGTTGCGGAGCACGGGCTCTAGGCGCGTGGGCTTCAGTAGTTGTGGCACGTGGGCTCAGTAGTTGTGGCTCGCGGGCTCTAGAGCACAGGCTCAGTAGTCGTGGCGCACGGGCTTAGTTGCTCCGCGGCATGTGGAATCTTCGTGGATCAGGGCTCGAACCCCTGTCCCCTGCATTGGCAGGGGGATTCTTAACCACTGCACCACCAGGGAAGTCCTACACTGCTCTATTTTCTACAGCTTTATCTTCTAATATACATCTTACTTATTAAATCTTTAGTTTAATATCTCTCTACTCACTTTAAGCTATCATTTCCACAAAAACGGAGATCTTGTATCCCAAAGACCTTGTGCCTAATATAAGTCAGATGAATGAAGTGAATGGATTAATCACATAAACAGCTCAGTCTGAGATGTTTTCCTCTGTTTAGTGCTTAGTAGATCTCTCAGAGATAAACGACAGGGTTTACCTCAAAATATTACCCACAGTTAACTGTCTACCAAAGGAAAAAGCCTGAAATTCCTAACTGGGTGGTTTCTATCATTTCGTAACAACTTGCCTGACAGTTAGGTATGAAGCAAAGAATAACCTAGTCTTTCTCATTGCACAAAAGGGTTAACATAGAAGGCCTGATAGCTATCTTCAGAAGGGGCTGCCATCTAGGAACTTGAATTTCAGGAGTGCTCCCATTGTTCCCTAACTGATAATGGTGGTTTATGTGTCTAGACTGTGCAAACAATGTGGGTTTTGCTAAATGTTTCCTTTCCTTCTAGAAGTCTTAAATTTGGGTACATGCTAAACAGAGGGTACCTACAAACAATCCCAAAATATCCTGGGCGTTAAGTCTCTAATGAGCTTTCCTGATAGATAATATTTTATATGTGTTGTCACAATCTGATGCTTGAGGAATTAAGCATGCCTGGTGTGACACCATGGGGACAGGAGTCTTCAAAACTTGTACCTAGTTTCCTCCACACTTGTCCCATGTGCCTTTTCCCTTTGCTATATTTTGCCTTTTTATCCTTTTGCTGTAATAACTCTAAGCCGTGTATATGACTATATGCGGAGTCCTCTGAGTCTTCCTAGCAAATCACCAGACCTCAGAGGGCACTTGGGGACCCTTGAAGCACTCATCATATACAAATAAGGTAGTAGACAACTTATAGCACACTTTTCTCATCTTACACAGTGGCTCAGAAAACAAATGGAAAGGAATGCAGATACTGTGATACATGGACTCATTCATTAGGGAGATGCTACAGTCACTAGGACAGAACTTGGCTCTTGAGGATATAAGGAAGGTATACTTGGTGTGAATGTCCTAGTCCCAATACCTCTAAAAATAAAAAAGGAATGATTTTCATGCAGCCAAACAGATAATAGCTGAGTTGCTTCTGATCATCTGTAGCAAGTGCCCACAGACACCAGGAATATGTCATGAGTGGTGAAGTGGGTCTGGAAGGATCTGAGGCAATGTGGAATACCACTGTCCAGACCCCAGAAGACAACAGCTATCAGGGATAGCTGACTGTGACCATGCAGGAATGAAGCCTGGTGCTGCTAGGACTTTGAATTTTCAAGTCAGAAAATCATATCTTTAAGTAAAGTCTTCCAATGTTTAATCCTTGGCAACAAGCTAAAACAATTTTTTTAAATGGCCAAAGTGTACCCTATGTGGTCCACCAGTTGAGAATCTTTCCTGTCTCATATATAAAAATTTATGAATCTATGTATTTAATTTATATCCTAAGCCTCCAACAAAAAGAGAAATGTAAGCCGAATTTCAATATAAAAGTATTACAAAGATCTGGAATCATTAGACAAAATAATCTTAGCTCTTGCTTAGCAGTGATTTGTTTTCAGGGGACGCAATTAGAGAAGTTCATGAACAGCAGCAAATGGCATCAAAGATGATATTATTACAGTCATCCGAATAAATTAACAGGACCGAAGTGTTTACTATTTCATCTTCTAGAATGGAAGCCTTTACTTTCACACAGATACCAAATGGTAATGTCTCTACTTTTTTTTTGCCCAAACACAAACATACAAGTGGCCACACCCTCTGCAGAAGAGCTGATCTGTTCTCATTAATCCAACCCACCCTCATCCCCAAAATTACCACCTGGCTCAAGATCTGGTCTCACCAGGATTGTGAAAATGCACACAACCATTCTGAGGTCCTCAGGTGTTTACACTGTAGATTTAAGATAATCATTTTGCCACCTTGTCTTAGTATTTGCCTTTTCTCTGAGTTATTGATTTGCTCTCCAGATCAATCCAAGAGAAATACGCCTTTGTAGAAATGTTTATTATCTTTTCAGTGGGTTCCTAGTGGAAGTTTGAATTCTCTAAACTGGACTGCTGGTCCAAGCATGATTCAATCTTACCCAAATTGAATGTGACGTGATTCTAAACGGACCATTTATTTGCTTTCGCAGAAATAATCTAAGTAGGAGGTAGAAAAGCAACATAATCAGAAGTAAAAATGCTCATGTTATTATCCCAAATACACATGTTGATGATAACCATTCTGGGCAGTTTATTTTGCTCTCCCTCCTTGTTTTCAAGGTTGTAGCTCAATGACAGACCACTCCTTACTAAAAATAAACCATTTGTCTTTCAGAAAATTAACTAATTATGTCCCAGATGTGTGTGAAGCTGTATTTCTCACAGAATAAAATCTCTATGAACTGATTTCTTCAGAAGTTCTAGAGAAAACTAAGATGCTCAAACAACTATCTTGTGTGTGTCTGTGTATATATATTCAATATACTATTCATAATATATATCCTAACTCAAGAATAGAAGATATTTGTTTCATTACCAGTGGTGGTGCAAGATATAATTTTAAAACTCCATTCTTTCATTGTATTAAGTTTCTTTAAAAATATATACCTTTTTCATAATCTTGATAGGACTAAGGATAAAGTTTTAGAAAATAAAAATCAAAGGTGTATTGTGATCATTCTTCCTTGAGAAAAATAGTTCAGCATTTTTTTTGAGTAGGAGATGAGTTCATTTGGTGATAAGAATGAGGCCTCTGGGTTAGGTCAAGTTGACTGGGGCTGAGGAGGTCACAGCTTTCATTCAGGATATTCAAGACACCATCAGTCATCACAGAAACAATTGGCATAGATAATGGTCTAAGTTAGGGACACCAGGAAAAACTGTTCAGAGATGCATTCTATCACTTACTGCCCCCATTGTTTCTGCTAGAAATTCTACAAGTTGGTAATTCATGGCTTTATTGTGCATTTCCCTCATCCTGTGTCCCTATTTTAAAACACAAATACCCTTAGAAAAGTAACAAATAAAGTGCCTCACACCTTTATATAAATAGTGTAATCAGATTACGTTTCTCTTCAAAAGAGGCCCTAAAAGCATTCTCTGCTCTTCAGTGGCTCCTAGGAAGGCGATGGGGGCAGGGAAGGAGGGGGTTTGGAGAAACAACTTTACCTACTGTACATATTCATCATACTCACAACAGTGAAAAATTTGCCGTAAACTTAAATTATTACTTCTCGAATTCTCATTTGAATTATATTAATAATAATGAAATTTTTACTAATAATGTATTTTTACTAATATAAATATGACACTATTAAATTTTAAACGTGGTATTTGTTTTGTTCTATAAATGACTTCTTGTATCTTTTGAGTATACTAGTGGTAAAGGTTTCTGTATGTGTTACCAACGCAGGCCTGTCTGACACAACCAGCTCTAAGGTTAAAAGAAAAGCATATTTATTCTAAACTATGAGGAGTTCAAATAGGGATTGATGGGGAAAACACTGACATGAAATAAGCTGACCCATATTCTAGTTCCAGCTCCATTTCCAGCTCTAGAATTTTGTAGATATTCATCTTTTCTTCCTTGGGAGAATTTAGGCCTAATTGCACTAAATATGTATTCAAATGTGTCTTCCTGAGGTATAGGAATAAGTATCTGTATAGGACAGAGTCAATTTACAATTGAACTGAGAAAGGTATATCCTGATCTCTGGGGACTCTGGATGTCAGCTTTGACCTTTGGCCAAGATAAATGCCATGGGATTTATCATTGCAGTTTAAACCCCAAAACTCCCCTGGAAACCCTCCAGGGCCAGTTTGTTTACTGGTGGTTTTTACCTGATATAACTTGTTAGCTAGCCTGGTTTGACTACATGACGAGAAGGGCATAGATCCCCCTACTGGGAATTTATGCTTTGAACTCTCCCAAAGCCAAGATTCTTCACCCAGACCTTGGTGATTTAATTCAGAGACAAACTGTGTGCTTGAGCAAGTAAGGACCCAAACTTGCACCTGGATGTGTATCAGAGCCCCAGTGCTTGCCCACACTCTTTTTCTTGATGCACTGTAAATAAAAACCTTATATGAGCATGCCCTGTTGAGTCTGGTGAGTCCTTTCAAACAACTGAACTTGTGGAATCACTGCAATGTACAGACTCTAATAATAATCTTTCAACGTCATTAAACATTCATAGTCCATTGAAATGAGCCTTCACAATTCCTCCTTCTGACTTAAGGGTGAATGTTTGCAAGGTTCTACCATCAAATTATACTCTTTCCCTCTTTGGTTCACAAAAGAGTCTCATGTTTTAAAACTTTCCCCTAAATTAAAAATGTATACAGTTATTTTCTTTTCTGTACCCTTCAACACCTACAGTTTGTATAAAATCCCAATAATATGGATAGTTATACTTACATGGCACATCTAAAATATCCTTGGCAAATAAATATTAAATCTCCAAACTTCTGATAGACCTAATATTTCTCTGATTAAAAATGTTAGACCGGTGGGAAATGACTTTGTCACAGAACAGAACAGAGACATGAAAATAAAGCTCCTGACAAGTTAAATGTGTAAGAATTTGAGGGCTTAACAAAAGCAATCAGCAAAGAATGGTTTTGCTGCAGGTTAAGAACAAAGAGCTGAGAGAAAATAGGTTGTACCTGGAACATCAAAGTAAACAAAAGGCAGAAAATGATGTACTTGGCCAGGCTGGATCCACGAAGAGGGCCTATTTGGAATGTTCCCTTCTTTTAGCACACTGCGGATGGCATGGCCTCTGGCCTGTGGGGCTTTGTTGATCTACTTGTGTGGGAAGTGTCTGTTCCATCCAGATTAATAGCTCCTACCAGATCCCCCCAGAGAGGAGTGCTTAGTGAACAACTGTGCCAGTGGCCAAACTGTGCTCTGGCTGTAAATTGCATACAGTGAGAGTGAGTTTACTCTTCTAGGAAAGAATTAATGATAGTCAACATCTTCTCTTAGGAAAAGAGAACGATGCAATGGTTCTGAGACATTTAAGGCAACTTCCAAAAGTACCTGTTTAACTTCAAAGTTAACTCTGGGGCATCCAGAAAGAATGAACAATCACCCATGGAGAAAAAGGAAAGCTCTGCCTAAATTATTTCATAGAAAGAGGCATTTTCCTTGTACTGGCATTCCAGCTCCCATCACTGCCCCCCTTCCTTCTCCAGAATGCCTCAGCAGAGAATCATGTTTCGCTCTGACACTAATGACAACTCCATTCACAGGTGTATGGAAATTTGAGAAAAATGAATTCCTTTGCTGCTATTCTCCACTTTTATCCATTTAAATATTTACGTATACCATGAGAGCAACTAGAATTTGGAGAGTTTTGTTTATCCATAGTATTTAACTGCCTTTTAAACTGTCTTAAAAATCTTAAAAGCCTTGTGCCATTTTGGTTTGATGTTTCTTCATAATAATAATTTTACTGCCTATTAGCCTTCGTGTCTCAGGTGGAACAAGGACCGTGAGGTTGTTGATCTCAACACTTGCCGGGCCATGAACAGGCCTCGGACAGGACTAGTTGAATCAAAGATGAAATCCAAACTGTCCACTGCCTAGTGACTAATTATCACATTGTACTAGATCTTCTCATTATCTACTTCAGTTTTGTTTTATGATTTAATAATACTAGAACCAAACGAGGGTTATAGAAAGACACAGAGTCCACTCTAAAAATTCCAACACCTGAAACTAACATGACATTGTAAATCAACTATACTTCAGTTTTTAAAAAAGTAGTAAATAATAGCAAATGCTTTAAATAATTTCAACTTGAGAATGGTTACTAGGCTATTCATACCTATTCATTTATAAACTATAACTTTGCCTGTGTAGAATATAGTCTTTCAATCCAAGCCTCACCCATCCAAGTCACTTGCCTGGAGCACTTGTCATCTGCACACTCTTTAACCTACCCTAGAACTAATGGGGATTACCATGTCAGGCTATGTCTTGGAAAGATGTTTGACAAGTCCAGACACTAGAGATGCATTGCCAAGCGCCTCAGAGACCCTAAGAAATCGTGGAGCCCCTCATCACCCACATAAAAAGATCAGGCTATACGACTCACCACTCAGCTCTTAACCACTTAGGCACAAAGAGATTTGCTACTGATGTCTTGCCCTGTATTTTAATCTACTGATTAGGGCCCATTTCCCCACTTCATTCCCACTAACCTTGTTTCACAGGGGCTGGACTCTTTTTCATTATTCTCTGCCTCATTTTCCCCAGGATGCTTCTATGGGCTTGATGCTCTCATTATTACCTTCCTGTACCCCTTACTTTACCCAGCACACCCTCCTCCCCAATACGATACACAGCTTTGGATATCTACTTCAGCCTGGTTTGAAGGTGCCATGCTCCCATCAAAACTTGATATTTAATGTTTACTGCATCCCTTGTATTGAAATTCCAGTTCCCATCATTGCCCTCCTTCCTGTGCAAATCCTCTCACTCCTCAAGTCAGCCCCTTCCCTTCCAGCATGCTACCCAGCTGCACGTATTTCAAAGCCTCCTGCAAGTTCACACCACACATCCACGCAATCACCCTTCTACTTAAAAATTCCTGACTTCCACTGCTAATTCCTTGCCTTCACCTGCTTCTGCAACACCATGAGCAGCAGGTGATATTGATACTGATATTTCGAAGAGCTTTTCAGAGCAGCCTTTATGGTCCCTCATTTTTTACCACTGCACTGCCCTTCCTTTCACCACTCATTGAACTCTACTAGGCCTGATGAAAGGTTTAGTAAAGCTTGCGCCTGGATAGTACTGCTTTCTGCCAGAACTAATCATTTTTCTGACAAACTGGCTTTTAGGGCTTAGGAAGGCAACTAAAGTAGTCTGTGCATTTCAGATCCATGCCTCCCCACCTCCTCTCCATACTTCAGGATCAATTCAGTTCTGTTTGATCGTCCCTCACCCACCTCTGGCCCTCCTTCATTTTGGTCCTCTCCATTTACAGCTGTACTGATAACTGACCTAATCTGCTATTTCACCTTTTGCCAACATCCCCATATCTGTAAGGAGTTTGGAGCAGGCAACACAGGAGCAGGGATGGGGAATGGGTCAGTTGCCTGTGAAACAGACTAGATAGAAAGGTAGCTGAAAAGAGAGATGCTGATGGCAATCACCAACTTGTTATTCATGAGTGTGTCTCAGGGTATCATTTAGATTATGTAAATAAAGTGTCCTGCTGCATAAATGAGAGTTCATGTAAATTATCTATAGATCTATAGCCTCAAACCCCAGAGGACTTCTGAGCAAACACTACAGGGTCACTTAGATATACTGTAAATGCTTAAAAATAAAAAGAACCATCAAACAAAATAAATCTGAAAAAAACACTGTATGATTTGGGGAACTGTATGTACACATGTACACATGGGAAGAGGGAGTTAAGAACAATCCTATCATCACAAACAAATAGCAATACCTCACATTAGGTCAAGGCAAATAAGGTTTACTGCTTTAGTAGAATGTTCTCTCCAATATATATGACAACACATTTTTCACTAACAAATCATCAGGAAAAGTGTAGACTAGTTTTATTATTCCCTCTTATTTCAAGTTTTCTATTCCACCATGTAAAAAAACACTGTAACAAATTTGGGGTCAGAGTGTCTAACTGCATTAATCATTTCCAAGAATAGGGTAAAAAGCCTCAGTAACTATTTCAAAGAGAGTTTTATCCACAGGTGAAGTCCAAGTTAGAGATGTGACTTCAGTTTGAAGATCATTATAAGGAAAAATAAAAAGCTTATTCTTGCAGTTTATCACTTTACCAAGAATGACATGACGTTCACAGTGCCACACAAAGAATCAAGTTTCAATCACTTCAATTCTTCTTACCAGAAACTTTTGCAAATGTAAGCTTTTTCTATACTTTTCTAAATAGATACTTGCAGGTATAATGCAAAACTATTTTCCTGATCTAGTTGGACAACTATGAAAAACTATTCACTGTAATGAAATAATTTCTCTTTATAAAATGTGCTTTCAATGTCTCCTTCCCTGTTACTTAATGAAGTAGTTTGGTTAATAATAGGCAAAAGGCTTGGCTTGCAGTCTTAAAATCATTCTTCTGACAAGAATTATTCAACTGGAACTGTGTTTATTTTTATGCATGCATACATTATCCCAAAATGGATATGTAAAATGTAGTAATTATTGTTCTTGATAAACATGAATTAGAGAGCATTCATCCACTTGTCTTTTTGATTCATGAATACTTATCAGGTAGTATCTTCCAGAAAGATGTTCCAGAAAAGACTTAACTACTATCATTACTACTAAGGTGCTTGAGCCCTCCTGACCAGATGAAAGAACTCAAACATTTCACATTTGAATTCATATTTACTGCAACAGAACTCTCAAGGTGACCAAAATTTAAAAAACGTGTTGAACTCATAAATATGGTCACACCTCTCATTCTCTGCCAGTATATATCAGAACTGACTTGTATTTGATAAAAGATATGTAGTCACAAGCCTGGTGCACATGTCTGCTTGGGCATAAACATAGTCCCAACAATATAAGCCCTCACGGAGAGGAAAATACTTTTCTCAGTCTTTATTAACCTACTTTATACAATATATGTGACCATGCCATTCTGCACAACTAACAACCTCTACTCCACCATATGAAACATTGTTTCCACAAATCACATCTCTTCATAGCTAAGCAAAATAACTCTAACCCCAAATTAACTCAGAGAGAAGGGATCCTCTGAAAGCAAAGGAGAAAACTAATAACATTTACATCCATTGAGCTACAAATGCCTTATACTACTATCTGACATCTTTGAAATTCTTGGTCCAAAGAACATTTTTGTATTGTTTTTATTGGAGCTGAATTCTAGAATGCAAAGTTGTTTTCAATGAGAGAGAACTTCCAGCCTGACAAGACTTTGGTCATAATTCAGACCAAATCCCTCTAATAACGTTCGAAGTTAGTCACTAAAAGGTGTATTTTCAAAACAGCAAAGGAAATAAGCAGTTCAGCCCATGTTTACAAAAAAATGGATTTCAACAATTCCCATGACTATTAGCTTCAGTACGCAAGTAAACCATTCCCATGTCAAAAAGGAAAACATGCACTTTAAAATTAAAAGAGCTAATTTATCTGTAGTTATTTGTAATAGATACATATTGGCTGTTAGATTTTAAATGTTCCAGAGGTGTTAAGTTCTGACCCGACATGTTGCTTATTGCTTCTCTGTAATCGATAGAGCAGATTGAATTAAAGAATTTGAACTCTACTACAAAAAATGATTCCACAAGCAAATGGAAATGAAGAAACAGTAGAAAGGCATCAGAACTGAAGCAGCAAACCATCTTGCCAGGGAATTACCCTGGGATCTCAGCAAACCAGATATATTAGCATCACTGTGTACATGTCTATGTCTGCTACTCCACAAATATCTAGGGTAGCTTTAGCATCCACTCAAAATGTGGTCACCTGGGAACGTGTTAGCAGCACAAAAATCTCTGGACACATTCCAGCCCTACTGAATCAGAATCTGCATTTTAACAAAAGCTCTAGGTGATTTGAATGCATGATAAAGTTTGAGAACCACAATTTTAGAGTATAACCAAAAATTCTGAGACCTCATTTTTTTTTTTTCTTAATTCAGGGCAATGATGTATCACAGTGATTAACTCAGACAAACCACCTTTTCAAGAAAGAGAGGGAATAGAGAGATCCTAGGGAGGTACAAAGAGTTTTCTTCAAAGTATGGGGTAAAGAATCATGTCTGTATAGAAGGAGTGATTAAAGAGTTTATCTGGAAGCATATATTTTCTGTAAGGTTGAGAAAACATCCAATATCCATACAAAGAATGGGGAAGTGGACTGATTGGGGACACCTGGAATATTCTTCTGCCCCAAAATACCAGCAACTATTTTTGCCACTTCTAGAAATTTTATTTTTATCACTAAATTGTGTACAAGTATCCTCAAGAGAGGAAAACCAGTATCAGTAATTTTAGTCAGACACTATATTTATGAAAAATTCTATCTGCAAATTTCAATAGCAGTTGAGGAGAGCCCTAACTGTTCCTGACCTATTCCAGGCCTTTTCAATTGCTGTTCTGAATTGGCATTTTTCAAATTTTGGCAAAGGGTATAGTTAAGTAACAATGCATTTCAGCTACCCATTCATTCATTTATTCAAACATTTATGGGAATATCTACCAGTCTCCACATTGTGTATAGATGCTAAGTGCTAGAAATACAACAATGAAAAAGACGTAACTCCTGCTTTCTCAAAATGTGGTCAGTGGAGATGGCATACAAAACAATAATTACACTGAGGTGTTTTTAGTGCACAGAAGAAAACACAAGACACTAAAATATAACAATAGAACCTTCATGAAAGCAGAGGAAGAAACACATGACCTGTGACTTTGACTTCACTACTATATAAATTTCATTAAATTCCAGTACCCTTTGTACAACATAATTATTTAAATGTGGCTTACAACTGCCTCAAAACATGTTTTTAAAAGCATCCCATTATTGAGGGTGCTAAAAAGCAACCACACATAGTACTATCAATTATTACTAGGAACACCTAGAGTTTAACGTTTTATAAACAGACCAAGACATACAACTCCAAATAAATGTCATCCTTGCAAAATATGTCACCTTTGGTGGTTTACAGTTGTTTGATCTGTGAATTCTGAAGTACTTATTGAATTTTTAAATTTGTAATGACAAATTTAACAATGACTGGCTGCTAATGTCACTTACAAATAAAATCTTATAAATATAACTGTTTTTATTGCAAGGCACAACATTTGATAATGATGACTATATAGCAAAAGGTAATAAAGCATTTGTAATGACTCAGGGAAGAAACTGAAATTAATAAAGTATGTATAACCTTTTGAAAAGCTGGTTTTACATGAAATGCAGAAAGAATGAACATTATATGCACTGGACTAGGGCAGTTCTTAGCCCCCAACCTCTTCTGAGATCAAAGATACTTTTATATCAGTTGACAAAATGGATCATAATCCTCCCAAGTCAAAGCATATTCTGGCAGAGTCACATGTTGGCTTTATATGACAGATTATATTCAGGTAGACAAATAAGTAGAGACTAGAGCATGCTCCTTGGTCTTTCTAAAATACTTGTGAAATTGAAACTTCCTTTGTAATGATATTCCTTTTAAAGTACCCCTAAGGCACCTCTAGCTTTTTATGATGTTCAGATTTGGCCATTCTGTTGGGTTTCAAATGATGGTGGACTATTATTGCAGAAAACGTGAGAGCAACACACATGCATGTGTGCATATAGGTGTTTAGAGACTTATCTCAGATTGCATTTTTAGAAACAGTATTGAGATTTGTCACATTGCCTAAAATATTTTGGAAGATTCTTTTCTAAGTTACTTCTTAATCACTTTAAATGAAGCAAATCACTTCTCCCTCTCTGGGTAAATTTGATTTTTAAAATAGCCAAGAGCCATTCAGATCCAAATCTGGTGAATTACATATATAATTATGAGAGAGATTTTTTTTAAACAAAAACAGGCGATGGGAAAAAACATGATTACAAAGATACTGATTTTCTTATAATGCTTACAAACCAATTTCAAAGCTACTCTTAATTTCAAAAAATTATAGTAATATTGGAATAAACATAGGCTACAAAGGTCACCACTAATAATTTTGTTCTAAAGAATTGATAATGAGTTATTTATGCATATCAAGACATGGTTTATTTCTTCTACCTTATTTTATGCAAGTAAGGTGATAGCAATATAGTACCTGGCTTATAGGATGGTATTTTTCTCTAGATCGAGTTTTTTAATTGTGGAAATTATGACTTAAATTTATATTTCTAATTCCTAGGAAAGTTCCTGACACAGAGCTGGCACTCAGTGTGGAATGAATAGGTGAATGAGAGTAAAACGAGTAATTTGGCAGAATTCACATAATACTGTGAACTACAACATGCATGAATATAATCATACTTCTATGCAGTCTAACCTAAAGAAATTCTAGACCAGACCCCAAAATAACTGAGGAGGCAATGAATAACAAAAACTTCTTGTCTAGAAATCATCCTAGCAAAATATTCTAAAAAAGATGAAAATTTTAGAACACATTCAAATATTTATCATCTTCCTCATAAAGATAAATTATGACATCAAACTAAGAATACATACCCTGACCAGAGTCCTCAATCTTTACACAGTTATGAGAATAAATACATTTCACTCTCACCATCCACTGCCACCAAACACCCACAAGCATATTCTGGGTTCCTGCACAATGTTGTTTTTCACAGGATATACTTGAATCTTCAAGGATTGCAGCTAATAAGTTTTCAAAAACTAACCATTAATTTAAATTTGCCTATAACTTTGTAGGTTTATAGTGGATAATATGCATATAATTTATATGCTTAGAGCTTATATATACTTGTGTGTATGGTATAAACAAGAAAATTATGTGAAGATGGTTAAGAAGAAAATAAAGTGGAGAGAAAATGTCCCCAGAACAAACTACAATTCAAATTCCTAAGAATGGGTTACCCAGAAAAATCAGTAGATTGTGCTCCTACTGGAAATGTTGTACACTGAGAAAAAAAATGCATCGAGATCTTATAAAAGTTTTAAAATATGCAAAAATTTAGGGCCCCAAAATCTTTACTCAAAGCTCCATGTTTCATCTCAGGCTTTATTTCCACATGGCAGAAGACAGACTGTCATACATGAGTGGGTTTAACAACATATATAACCAATGCCAACAAAAGTCTCATCCCAAAGGAAAAAATCAAATTTGATTCATTTCACCCTGACAAACTACTTCTAGCAAACAAAGAGGCGTAGATCATCTATTTTATATGTAGTCTAATAGACTTTATAAGAAATAATTCAAGACGTATAAATACTATTTTACTGTATATTTTAAAAATATGCTAATAGCAGCAATAAAAGGAAATTTGTTCCAGGAGTTTCTGTTCACCCAAAGCAAAAGGCCTGGCCTGGTGGAAATAATAAATAAGAATATTAAAGGAAATTAAGCAATGGCAATAATTCATGACTACAAAAGTCCAAAGACTTCTTTTATTTTATTTTTTTTAGACAAAATTTTTTTATTAATTTCAATCATCCATAGAATAAATGTCAACATTAAACATCATACTTTCTCTTATTTTATTTTATTTATTTATTTTTTTTAACGTTTTTATTGGAGTATAATTGCTTTGCAATGGTGTGTTAGTTTCTGCTTTATAACAAAATGAATCAGTTATACATATACATATATCCCCATATCTCTTCCCTCTTGCATCTCCCTCCCTCCCACCCTCCCTATCCCATCCTTCTAGCTGGTCACAAAGCACCAAGCTGATCTCCCTGTGCTATGCGGCTGCTTCCCACTAGCTATCTATTTTACATTAGGTAGTGTATATATGTCCATATATACACTACCACTCTCTCACTTTGTCCCAGCTTACCCATCCCTCTCCCCATGCCCTCAAGTCCATTTTCTAGTAGGTCTGCGTCTTTATTCCCTTCTGGCCCCTAGGTTCTTCATGACCTTTTTTTTTTTTTTTTTTCAGGCTCCCGGGTTTCAGACTATACTACAAAGCTATAGTAATCAAGACAGTATGGTACTGGCACAAAAACAAATATAGATCAATGGAACAGGATAGAAAGCCCAGAGATAAACCCATGCACACATGGTCACCTTATCTTTGATAAAGGAGGCAAGAATATACAGTGGAGAGAAGACAGCCTCTTCAATAAGTGGTGCTGGGAAAACTGGACAGCTACATGAAAAAGAATGAAATTAGAACACTCCCTAACACCATACAAAAAAATAAACTCAAAATGGATTAAAGACCTAAATGTAAGGCCAGACACTATAAAACTCTTAGAGGAAAACATAGGCAGAACACTCTATGACATAAATCACAGCAAGGTCCTTTTTGACCCACCTCCTAGAAAAATGGAAATAAAAACAAAAATAAACAAATGGGACCTAATGAAACTTAAAAGCTTTTGCACAGCAAAGGAAACCATAAACAAGACCAAAAGACAACCCTCAGAATGGGAGAAAATATTTGCAAATGAAGCAACTGACAAAGGATTAATCTCCAAGATTTACAAGCAGCTCATGCAGTTCAATAACAAAAAAACAAACAACCCAATCCAAAAATGGGCAGAAGACCTAGACATTTCTCCAAAGAAGATATACAGATTGCCAAAAAACACATGAAAGAATGCTCAACATCATTAATCATTAGAGAAATGCAAATCAAAATTACAATGTGATATCATCTAACACCTGTCAGAATGGCCATCATAAAAAAATCTACAAACAATAAATGCTGGAGAGGGTGTGGAGAAAAGGGAACCCTCATACACTGTTGGTGGGAATGTAAATTGATACAGTCACTATGGAGAACAGTATGGAGGTTCCTTAAAAAACTAAAAATAGAACTACCATATGACCCAGCAATCCCACTACTGGGCATATACCCTAAGAAAACCATAATTCAAAAAGAGTCATGTACCACAATGTTCATTGCAGTTCTATTTACAATAGCCAGGACATGGAAGCAACCTAAGTGCCCATCGACAGATGAATGGATAAAGAAGATGTGGCACATATATACAATGGAATATTACTCAGCCATAAAAAGGAACGAAATTGAGTTATTTGTAGTGAGGTGGTTGGACGTAGAGTCTGTCATACAGAGTGAAGTAAGTCAGAAAGAGAAAAACAAATACCCTATGCTAACACATATATATGGAATCTAAAAAACACAAACAAAACAAACAAACAAACAAACATAAAACAAAGACTTCTTTTAAAATAGTACACGACTCTTTAGAATCCTGAAGAGAATAGAATCATGGACACATTGAAACTTGATATTCCTTCAAAGGAAGTGTCACATAAGGGCAGTGGAAAAAGATCTAAGAATTCAGTTACACCAAGATAAATAAGACTTTCACCACCTAGAGATATCTTTCTTCCAAGACTGCAAATTCCACAGGTAGGTATAAGATCAACAGAAATCAGGAGAAAGGAATTGCTCTAATTTTTCCTCAGAGGCTTCCGTGAGAAGTATCTCAGACTTACAAGCACTCAACCTGAAAAAACTGGATGGCAACCTGATTTCAAATCATTTAAACTGCCACCTATCCATAGAAAGCAAAAACTGAAATGGATAGAGAACTATCTTATATGTGCGTCATCTCCAGTTTACTGTGGTAGGGTCTGACTGGTTTAAAAAATATACACTACACAAGCTGAGCACCAAACCGTAATTTAGAAGGAGTCCCAAATATAATGAAGATAATACTAAAGACGCTGGGAAAATGCTCACAATTACAGATTGAAGTCCCGCCAAACCATCGCAGACAACTTGCTGTCTTGCCTCAAACACAATCAGAGGTTCCAATAGCATTAAAATATAACAATTTTGGGAAGTCTACCAAGGGTAACAGCACAGCATGAGGTTCTTTTTTTTTTTTTTAGTAATCTTTATAATGTACTGTGGGCTGCTAACATTATATATTTCTAATGAGAACGCTTCACTAGCAATATTTTCAAGGTTAAAGAGCACACATTTCTTTTTCTTTTGTCTTAAAAACTTTGAAACCCAAAGTAGGAGTATGGGATTAACAGATACAAACTACTATACATAAAATAGATAGGCAACAAGGATTTACTGTGTAGCACAGGGAATTATATTCACTATCTATAATAACCTATAATGGAAAATAATCTGAAATATATATATATATATATGAATGAATCAGTTTGCTGTACACCAAAACTAACACAATATTGTAAATGAACTATACTTCAATAAAACCTATTTTTTTAATACACACAGAATTCTACTGTGTTCTAAAATCTGGCTCTAGTTACCTCCATCTCTTACCAGGATTATTGAAATAGCCTAACAGTCTTTGAACATATTTGCTCACATATTCCTCTAAACATTTTTAAGCCAACTACTAAAAATTTCATTATGTGTTTAAACTGCTGCAAAGGATGAACTTTTTTATTTTACATATATCTCATGGAACCTAAAGGTCATTTTGATTTAATCCCATCTGCCAATTAAAAACATAAATAAGCACATTTATGACAGGTGGAAATGTAAAATTGTTTATTTTTCTAATTAAACTTGTTTCCATTCTGTTACAACATAGAAGTTTATATTATATATAAATAATAATATTAATATATTATATATGTATATTATATTATATACAAACATAATATATAACATAACTATGTATATAATATAAATATTTTATATAATATAAATAATATATAATATAGCATACTTATGTATTTATATAGACATGTGTATGTACATATTTAAAATTTAGAGCTGTGCTATACAGCATGTTAGCCAATAACCATTAGCCAGTAGCCACATGTGGCTACTGAGAACGTGAAATATGGCTAGTCCAAAGTGAGATGTGCTGTAAGGTAAAATGCACACCAGTTTTCAAAAAATCAGTATGAAAACTGAGTATAAACTCTCTCATTAATAATTTTTCTATTAATTACATGATGTTGAAATAATATTTTGATATATTGGACTAAAAAGATTAAAATTAATATATTATTTTAAAATTTTAAATTACATTTAAAATACACGGCTCACAGGTGTAATTCCACTAGAATTACATTTTTGTTTATAGTGCTGGTTTAGAATCTTCTACTGATCACCTAAAATTTTTCTGTAATAAAAATATATTTGTAACTTGAATTTTTTTCCTGTGTCTATTAACATTCTAAATTCTTTTAAAAGATTTTTTTTAGAAATTTTTGTTTTCTTTTTTTTTTTTTTAAGTTTCTTTAATTAATTTATTTATTTATATTTATTTTTGGCTGTGTTGGGTCTTCGTTTCTGTGCGAGGGCTTTCTCCAGTTGCGGCGAGCAGGGGCCACTCTTCATCGCGGTGCGTGGGCCTCTCACTGTCGTGGCCTCTCCCGTTGCGGAGCACAGGCTCCAGACGCGTAGGCTCAATAGTTGTGGCTCACGGGCTTAGTTGCTCCACGGCATGTGGGATCTTCCCAGACCAGGGCTCGAACCCGTGTCCCCTGCATTGGCAGGCAGATTCTTAACCACTGCGCCACCAGGGAAGCCCTCTTTTTTTTTAAATTAATTTATTTAGTTATTTTTGGCTGCATTGGGTCTTCGTTGCTGCGCGCGGGCTTTCTCTAGTTGCCGCGAGTGGGAGCTACTCTTCGTTTTTGTGCACGGGCTTCTCATTGAGGTGGCTTCTCTTGTTGTGGAGCACGGGCTCTAGGCCCGAGGGTTTCAGTAGTTGTGGTGCGTGGGCTCAGTAGTTGTGGCTCGCGGGCTCCAGAGCGCAGGCTCAGTAGTTGTGGCGCACGGGCTTAGTTGCTCCGCGGCATGTGGGATCTTCCCGGACCAGGGCTCGAACCCGTGTCCCCTGAATTGGCAGGGGATTCTTAACCACTGTGCCACCAGGGAAGTCCCTAAAAGATATTCTGAATTAAGTTATGTTTCCAATAATTAGTGGAATACATTTGATGGAAGCAATAAACTTTAAAATACTTCATAACTATTAAGTAAACATATAAAATTTATTGAAACTTCATATCCTAATGAGATAGATGGTGGCTTTTCCCCCAGTTAGTTGGTATATCCACAGATAAAAATTCATTGTATAATAACAGTTAAGAGCAATTTATTTTCATACTGAGACACTCTAATCACATAACTATGTTAGAATAGAAATTTGGGTTTGTTTGTTTGTTTGTTTTTTTAATGTTACTAAACTATTTAAACTCCATCCACGTTTTATGACAAAAATCCATAGTGGTCTAGCAATAAAATTTTAATAATCAACTGATAATTTAAATACTTAGTTTTGTTGAACATAAGAGACCCAAACTCCAACTTTTTTCTTTTCTAGTCATTGGAGTCATTAGATTCTTAATTTATGGAAAGTATACTGCAAAAAGAAGCATTACCAATATCCACCAAACAGCTATTCAGTATACCTATTACTCTTTCACTTAGAGGCTCCTTATTCTACCACATACAATTAGAAAGGGCAAAGAAAAAATCAAAATATAATTATTTTCTAAATAAATTGGCCAAATAATTTTTTAGATAAAACATTTCTTATTACAGGCTTTAAATATAATTTTGCTAAAGCCATAGAGCTGCAGATTTAGTTAATTCATTTCAAGGAAAATTTGAAGTTAGGAATTCAATTCTTATTATCAAACCAGTTACCCACAATTAAACTTATTTTCTGTCATAAAAGTCTGACTTGATTTTTCAATGTAAATACTTGTTTTAATAAAGATCCATGTGGAAACAACCTTCTGGATCTAAATTCAGATAATGTGGATTTCTATGATAATTTAAATTTCTATGATATAGAGATGAATAGACAGATTAATAGATGAAGCAGAGACACAAATCTGTGACATGATAAAACCAGGTACTTTTCTCAGTCTCCTTTTGTTTTTATTCTCAAAGGGATCTCCCACAGGGATGGTGGTTTTTCTGGCAATAGAAGGGGAGTGGAAGAGGTAAAGATGTCAAATCCAAGGATTTGAAATTGTCCCTTCATTTTTCACTCTAGAAGTTTTTACACCCTGGGGAAATGTACCACTGTAAAATCTGGAACAAATGAGAAAAAAGCCTTTCTTTTGAACGTGAAAGGAGATGTCAGATGGGAGATGGGAAGGATGAGCAAGCATAATGCCTTGACCTCAGTTTCATTATCAGGCAGCTAAGTTTTAGGCCATTAGCTGATCTGGAAATTCACTCCTTTAAAGACTATGTCCCTATAAAGTTTTGAGGCAGCCTCAGAGGTTGCATATCTAGTTTGAACACTACTCCATTATCCAAGTCACTGTCACCCTGCTTCCATCCCTGACTCCTACAGCTGGGTTTCAGCACAGTGCCCAGAACGGTTCTTTCAATTCCAAAACAGAAAATTACTCTTCTGCTCAAAACCTTCCAGGGGTTTCCCAATCTCACACACAGTAAAAGCCAACTATCTTGACAGTAGCCTGCAAGACTCATCACAATCTGCCCTTAAACCCCATCACTTCTCTGGCATCCCATCCTACTAAATTCACTTGGCTCAGTTTGCCATACCACCCTGGGGTCTTTGCTGGCCCTCAAATTTTCTCATCAGGCTATCATTTCAGGAAGATGTTTCCTCTGCTAAAATACTCTTCTCCTTGACCCTCATGACTTAAAACCTCATTTTCATTAGGTTGTTACTCAGATACCTTCCCAGTGAGGCTTTCCCTGGCCACCCTATTACTTACCCTTCCTATTCCCTTTTTCCTGCTTTAATTTTTTTCCCAAAGTACCTATTTCCATTTGACTCTATATTTTCTTGTTTACTATTTGCTTGTTCACCCTCTATAGAATGTAAACTAATAAAAACAGGATTTTTTTTTCTGTTCTATATTCTACTAAGATAACATAAGGCATCCAACAAATATTTGTCAAGTGAAAAAACATGTGACAGCTTTTGTAAGTGAGGCAAATTTCTATGTACATTAGAGAACAGTCTTATTTGTTTAGGCTTTTTTTTTTGTATATTATGAAATTTGAGGAGTTGTTAAGGCTTGAAATAAAGTTCTAATACACAGCATCTCTGGAATGGTTCTCTGGAATGGACATCAACATTTATGCTGAATTCCTCTGACTCTGTACATGTGACCCACATGTATGGATACTCCTTGGAAAGCAACATACTATTTGTATATATACATCCAGTACTTAACCCAACAGCATGCACATTCTTTTCAAATGGTTTCCTCCATTTTTACTAAAATTGGTTTTTCTTTGACTCCAAAGCAGTTTCCTTAAATTTATAAGATATGATTAATGAAAACATTAACTTTACCACTGGCAACATATTTATTCCTTTTTCATAAATTTTAATCACATGTCTGGGAAAAAGCTATATGGGTGCTGCCCCTAAAATTAAATAACTTTTCTACATCAAAATGTCCAGAAAGAATGTAGCTAGAGTGTTAATCAATAGTAAATATATACGGTTGACAGCACATTGGAACTGGGTACCCTGAACTGTAGCCAATTATGGATGTTATCAATTTTGTCCTTAAAAGCATTTAAGGCAAGTTTGCCAGCTGTCACTATCACACTATAACTTTCCCTCTTGTCTTTTGAGTCATTTAAAAATCCCATTGGATTTCATTTCATTAACAGGTTAGTAGATTTATTACATTCCACTAGAGTACTATTGACTAAGTTTGAAAAATTATCCACTTTGCCTCATGTCACTTGTGTAGCACTTCTTTTCCAGATATCAAAGTATCAGAACCAGAAATGCCATCTGTCTTGAAGATTGTTTAATATAATTTGAAGGACATTGAATATACCTCACAAAAACCATGAACCATATATATATATATATATATATATTCATTCAACAATATTTACAAAGAACTTACTCCATGCTAGTTGCTGTGAAGGGATATATACACAGCACACACATTACGATCAAAGATCTAAGCTAAAAGAACACTACCACCACAGAAAATGTATGAAATAATTATGGGAGTTAACCCAAATGGCACTCGTAGATGCAATTGATTTAAAGAAGTAAAACCAAAAACTAACAAACAAAAAATAACGATCTGAAGGATATTTATCCTATAAGCAAATAGTGATATAACCTTATTTAAGAATCATCCCAATCAATATCTTTGGAAGAGAATCATAAAATATTAGTTTATCTAAATTATTCCTGTGTTCATGCTCTAGAGATGGTATTCAGACAGCCACAGAAAAAAATTGAGACAAAGGTAAGGTCAATAATGGCCCTTAACATTCCATTTTCCTCAAAGAATGTTCACCTAAAACAAAACTTACACGTTTCAAAGAAATGTAAGCCTGATAAGTGATTTATAAGTATTATTGAAGTATATTTAAAAAGTGGTCTTAGTGCTACCAAAAGGACTAGTATTCCCTTTCAAGAAAAATAGTGACATTAGCCTCTTTTATCTTAGAAACTAAGGTCTTTTCACAAATATTCCCACAAGGGGATGATTCACTCTTAATATAGAATTTTCAATGGGTATACAAATGAATTATGATTTAGAAATAAAGTTCTAATGAGGTCTTCATGAAATAGTGGAGTAATCATAGAATTATTGTCTGGCCATTGCCTAAGACTCAGATTATGAAGGACATTCAATACAAATTACTGAGTTTTTTTATTCCTCACAAAAGGTAACATAAATAAATATGCTTTCTAAATACTACCAGCTTTTTAAATGCAGATTTCAAAAATATAGTTATTGCCCCAAAAAAGTATTCTTTGTAAGCTGAATATTCTAGAGAGCTTTTTCAAATAAGGATTTTGTGATTTTTATTTTGAAAAAGCCTTTTAAGTCTTAGCTTTCTTCAAAGCAATGTTTCATAGCAAGCCACATTACATATCAATGTGCACTTAGATATTTTAAAGCGTTAGTTCTCCACAGTAGAATTTAGTAGTGTTTCACGGTAGAATGAAACATCGTATGTACATATTTTATATAAAGAGAGTATTCTCTGAAATATTGTTTTGAGATACTTATGAACTGTTTTAAAAGCAAATGTATGCATTTTGAAAGATAAATTATCACAAATATTTTCTTTTAATTATAATATTTGAGGAAGAATAACCAATTTGCATTTAATATAGATATAATACTTGGATAAGGCATATAAAATACTAAGAAAAGTTATATTTTAAACATGGTTGTATTAACCTGAGCTTTGTAAGGTTTGAAGCTAAATATTAAATCATGTACAATTACACTAATTTTGCAGGAGGTTATTACTCTAATTTTTAGATAATAGACCTTTAATTATAACTGAGTGAAACATAAAATTTTTACTACTCAAGCATCAGAGTTAGCAGAATGCATATTCAGCAAAAGTAGGGAAAACTGAGGATAATATAAAATACCACAGCTTTATTCACACAACTTTTAAGCAAAATTAAGTAATTTGGGGGCAAGAAATAAAAGATGTTGGATTAAAAAAATGCCCCATTTTTGCCATTGCAAAGATAGCTGACCCTAGATTATGATTATGTGTCCATGATGTCAAATATGCTGATGGAACTAAACATGTTAATTACCATTTTATCTGCATGACAGCAAACATCCAATTATTTGCAAACTTCTTAATGATTAGTTGAATTGTATATAAGTCATCTGCAGTGTTCAGTGGCTCTAGAATATAGAGATAGCTGTAATTGAAAACAGTCAACTTTTTTTTCTTGGCAGTCAACTCAGTGAGATAAACAGGAAATTCTCTTAAATCAGTGCTTTCTTACTCATCGATCTCCCCTAGTAACTCTGCAACAAGCAACTAAAATCAGTGTTAGTCAATTCCCCAAATATGACTGATCTACAAAGCACGACAACAAACAGTCGACTTCACTTTGAACAATTCTAGTTGCCACTCTACCCTCTTTCTGCCATCTGCGAAGTAGACACACAAAAGCAAACTTGCTTGGTGGAGGTCCCAAGTCAAACTTCTTTACTTAGGGTTGAAAAAAATCTTGGAGAGCTTTCCACATTACAGCCACCTTTTGAAGATGACTAAATAAAGAATGTATTTTCTGAAGCTAAAAATATATCCAGAATGTAAAAGCTTTATCAAATAATCCAAGTATCAGATAAAATAATCTGTATTAAAAACAAAATTCAGAGGAGAACCAGAAAAGGAAAGCAAACTAAAGGATCTGTTTTCCTTCTCTGGAAACCTGCTTTACATGAAGCCCCTCACCTACTATGGAGAACAAACAGCAGCGTAGGGGGAATAGAATCAGCCACCAAGGACAGTTGGTTTCTTAGCCAAGGACATTCTCTAACCTTGATGACTACAGGACTCAGTGGTTATGACTTTCTTGGAACGTTTTAGGAAGGAGGTATATTCTACAATATAAAATGTTATTTTGTTAAAGTTCTTCAAATGTTCTATAGAATTTGTTTATTCCCTGTGGTCATTCTTTGCTTTATAGAGCTAGTTCCCCTATGGGAAAACTCTTTTCATGGATAATATTCTAACACATAGTCCTTTTAAAGCTACAGAGCCAGAATACTTTTCTTCTAACATTAAATAATACCTTATTGCTGAATCCTAGCATCCTAAAGGCACAAACGGAGCATAATTGAGCAAGAGGTACTGTTGGTCACAGCATGTGAAACAACCTCAATCAGAGCTTCTTTAACTGAGTCTGATGGCCAGACACCATATATATATTTATAATCTGAATTCAAATTAAGTTGATTGATTCCTAGGTAGCTTTTTTTTTTTTCCTCTAAGAAGTCTGAGTCAAAAAAGCACTTTTGCAACTTGGAGTAATACTGCCACTGAAAGGAAGCTCATTCTTCTCATTTTTCAACTGTAATTCTCTGCCAATGTTCTTTATTTTGCAGATGTTCTAGATAATGGATTTATCCTCTGTTGGAAAGAAAGTGTTTATTTCATTCTTTCACTAGATATCCTCACACATATAGAATATTTGAGATTCTATATATATAGCATTGCTAAAAGAGAAATACTGTAATGCCTTTACTCTCCATTCTCAACTGGTGACCCTGACTAGTTTACCACTAAAAACAGTCACCTCACCTAATTACCCACAACTTCCACTTCATCTCAGTTCCTCTGTATCTTTAGTCCTTGTTCTGGATGATATTTTGAAGAATTAGATGATGTGTTGACCCATCCCTTGTCATGTTTAACTTATTTACTTAGAGGACCTAGATTCAAGTTCAGACTCACTTTCAGTTAGAAATGGCTCACTTTTGCATGGCTTTCAGGGCTGGGCCACTGTAAGCATAAAAAAAAACCCAAAAAAACCTCAAGTTAATGAAAGAATTAGAATCAAGTGAATTTTTATGGTGCTGAAAATGAAGATAAAAGACTTCACGATTTGGGAAGCAGAGAATGTGAGAGACAACAACAAGACGAGCAAGTTAGGTAGAAGGTTGTGAGCATCACAGAAACAAGACCAGACGCTTCCCTCCCCAGCCACTCAGTAAATACCTTAGAACAACCCAGCCAGCAAGTCATCCCCTGACTACCCACCAGGTGAAACACTGCACCTCTGTGTTCCTAGACTTTGCTCAGAACCAACACCACTACCAGCAGCCATCTGAATCATACTGTGTAGACAACCCCAATTCAATTGGCCAGAACTCATAGAAAGTCCTGGAATAATGGATAGATGGGACCTTGGATACCTAAAGCAATTGTGGTAGACTGAAGGCATAGGCCCTGTATCTGTCAGAGGACCAGACAGAATCATATGAGGTTTCCCACTGAACTAAAGAGTTCTCCTAGCCTCTTCATTCCCTCCAGAGTATAAGGAAGATAAGTCTCTTTCACCTCGCTCCCTCCAATTTAAATGGTGAATCCCTTCAACTGTGTTCTTATACCAGCTCCTTCTTCTTCAAGACTTGGCTCCATTAATTTCCTGCTCTACCATTTCTCACTTTGTCTTTCACTCCAGTGGTTATTTTCCCTCCCCTAGCCCACTAAAGCTCAAAAAGAGATTCAAAGGAATTGTTGATCTAATTGAAAAGCATTCATTCCCTTTTCCAATATGTACTTGCTAGACTGGTATTTCCCCTCTAGAATTAAGTTAGTATCAGCTGACATAAGGAAAGACAAAAGGCAGAACAGTAACTCAAAACCACAGAGGGAATGGCAGAAGGAAATCTTTTGTGAAAAGGACGGAGGTACAGAGTAGACTCAAATTATCCATGAGAACGAACCCCATTCTCCCACCTCATCTGTGAATAATATATTATTCAACACTCCTGGACACCTGTAAGGCCACCTGAACCACTAGCTGCATCCCACAAACTTTGATATGTTGTATGTTTATTATCCTTCTATTCAAACAGGTTCTAACTTCTGTTGTGATTTCTTCTTGGATCCAGTGACCATTTAGAAGTCTTTTGTTTAATTTCTTCTATATGTTTGGGAGTTTGTTATCTTACTGTTATTTATCTCTTATTTAATTCCATAGTCAGTGAACAATGTTTTAAATATTTCTAAATTTATTGAGATCTGTTTCATTGCCAGAATATGGTATATCCTGGTAAAGCACCATGTGCCCTTCAAAAGAATGTTTTCTGTCATTTTTGGCTATATTATCCTACATCAATTAAATCAAAGTGATTGATAGTATTGTTCAGATCAACTATCTGTTCCTGAGAAGGGCTATTAAAATCTACAACTGTGATCGTGTCCTTGACTATTTCTTCCTTTAATTCTGTCAACTTTTGCCTCATGTCTTTTTTTTTTTTTTTTTAAAAACATCTTTATTGAAGTATAATTGCTTTACAATGGTGTGCTAGCTTCTGCTTTACAACAAAGTGAATCAGTTACACATATACATATGTTGCCATATCTCTTCCCTCTTGCATCTCCCTCCCTCCCACCCTCCCTATCCCACCCCTCTAGGTGGTCACAAAGCACCGAGCTGATCTCCCTGTGCTATGCGGCTGCTTCCCACTAGTTATCTATTTTACATTTGGTAGTGTATATATGTCCATGACACTCTCTCACCCTGTCACATCTCACCCCTCCCCCTCCCCATATCCTCAAGTCCATTCTCTAGTAGGTCTGTGTCTTTATTCCCATCTTGCCACTAGGTTCTTCATGACCTCTTTTTTTTTTTCCCCTTAGATTCCATATATATGTGTTAGCATACTGTATTTGTTTTTCTCTTTCTGACTTACTTCACTCTGTATGACAGACTCTAACTCCATCCACCTCATTACAAACACCTCCATTTCATTTCTTTTTATGGCTGAGTAATATTCCATTGTATATATGTGCCACATCTTCTTTATCCATTCATCCGATGATGGACACCTAGGTTGCTTCCATGTCCTGGCTATTGTAAACAGAGCTGCAATGAATATTTTGGTACATGACTCTTTCTGAATTATGGTTTTCTCAGGGTATATGCCCAGTAGTGGGATTGCTGGGTCATATGGTAGTTCTATTTTTAGTTTTTTAAGGAACCTCATGTCTTTTTAATCTTTGCTATTGGGCCCATGCACATTTGCGAATGTCATGACTTCTCAAAGAACTGAGCTTTTTATCCCTATGAACTGTCCCTCCGGTAATACATTTTATTCTCAGACCTATTTTATCTGATATTAATATGGCAAATTCAGCCTTCTTATGCTTATTGTTTGCATAGTATATCTTTTTCCATCCATTTGTTTCCACTGGTATATTTATATTCAAAATACATCATTTTTATATGGCATAGAGTTGGGTACTGTTTTCCTTTGTTTTTTCTTTGAATCCATTATAACAATAATGACTTTTATTTGGAGTGTTTAGTCCATTAATATTTTAATATAATTATTGATGGGGTTGAGTGTGAGTCTACTATTTTTTGTTTCCTACTTGACTTTATTTTTTTCTGTCCTCTATTCCTCCTTTCCTGCCTTTTGTGGAGGCTGTATTTGAATATTTTTAGAATTCCATTTCAATTTTCAATTTTTCTGTTGATATTTCAGCTATTCTTCTTTGCATTGTTTTAAATAAGTTGGCTTAGGGATCACAATATATATACTTGACTCTTCACCTCCACAGAGTTACTACTACTACTTCATATAAAATATAGAAAGCTATACACTTATAGGTTCATATCCTCCATCCTTTAGATTATGGTGGTTGTATCTGTATTATAGCTACATACATTATAAACCCCTCAATGCAATGTTTTAACATTTATAGTTATACAATATACAATATTGTGTTTTAAATGCTTACAGTTTATAAAGATATGAGGGAAAAGACAAAACAAAAATTTCCATTTGTATTTACCCAGGTATTTACCATTTATGGTGCTCTTCATTCTTTCCTGAGAATCAAATTTTCACCATTTTTTTCATTCTAAAAAAATCTCAAGTATGTTACTAATCAATAGGCATGAAGTTTCATCTAAACGAGATGAACAAGCTCTAGAGATCTGCTCTACAACATTATGTCTACAGTCAACAATACAGGCATACTTCATTTTATTGTGCTTTGCAGATACTGTGTTTTTTAAAATAAATTGAAGGTTTGTGGCAACCCTGCTTCAAGTAAGACTATGGATGCCATTTTTCCAACAGCATTTTCTCACTTTGTGTCTCAGTGTCACATTTTGGTAATTCTCACATTATTTCAAACTTTTTCATAACTATACTTGTGTACAGTGATCTGTGGTCAGTGATCTTTGATGTTACTACTACTACTGGCTACAGGCTCAGATGATGGTTAGCATTTTTTAGCAATAAAGTATTACTTAAGGTATGTACATAGTTTTAGACATAATGCCATTGTACACTTAATAGACTACAGTCTAGTGTAAACATAAGGTTTATATACAGGGGGATACCAAAAATTTTGGTGTGACTTGCTTTATTGCGATATTCCTTTTATTGTGGTGGTCGGGAACCAAACCTGCAATATCTCCAAAGCATGCCTGTAATGCATTACATATTTAAAAATTTGTTAAGAGGTTAAATCTCATGCTAAGTATCTTTACCAGAATAAAATAAGATTCAATAAATTTTAATAAATCAGTAAATAAATAAAATAATGTCCCTTAGCATATCTTTTAATGCTGGTCTGCTGGTGACAAATTTTACCTTGAAAATGTCTTTATTTTACCTTCATTCTTGAAGGAGATTCAGTGAAACAGATTTCTGGATTGACAGTTTCCTTTTGTCTTTTTCTTCTTTTCAGTACTTTAAAGTTGTTTTCTTCTCTCCCGGCCTCCGTGGTTTCTTATGAGAAGGCAGCTCATAATTAGATTATCATTCCCCTGTAGGTAAAATACCATTTTTATCTTCTTTCAAGATTTGGTCTTATCTTTCGCTTCCAACAGTTTGACTATACTATGCCTCAACATATGCATATTTGTCTTCATTCTGCTTGGTGTTTAAGATTTTACATATACAAAATTTCTTTCATCAAACTTGGGGAAATTTTTGGCGTATCTTAAAAAAAATTTTTCCCCCAATCTCTTTTCTCTTTCTAGCTTTGCAGTTTCCTGTGTTGGACTGTTTGGTATTGCCTCATAGCTCACTAAGGTTCTGTTCACTCTCTTCAAAATTTTTTCTGTTTGTTCTTCATCTTGGATAATTTCTAGTGATCTATCTTTGAGTTCACTGTCATGTTCATTCAGCTGTCTGTCCAGTTAATATTTTTATTTTAGTAATTATATTAAGTTCTAGATGGTCCATTGATTATTTTCTTATTGTGTATTTCTCTGTTGAGATTTCATTCATTGAACACATGTTTTCCTTTACTTCATAAAGAATAGGTATCTGGGTCACTCTCAAATCCTTGTCTGTTATTTCCAACATCTGGTTGATCTTGGAGTTAGACTCAGTAGGTTTTATTTTCTTTAGAAAATGTGTTCCATTTTCTTGGTACTTTGTATGTTGAGTACTTTTGCATAGTATTTTCAACATGATGAATGTCAACTTGTGGAGAATCTAAATTCTTCTGTTTCCTTCTAGTGAGTATTGTTTCCTTTGTTTTAGCAAGTAAGTTTTCTAGCTGGACTTGAACTTCCAACCCTGTTCCTTGGACAACAGCTCCAGTCTCATTTCGATTTTTTTGTTTTTATCTGAGCTCCTCCAAGTCTGCTCTGCACATGTATTATTCACATGTAGGTAGGCAGCATTTGGAGATAGTCTAGCTCTTTACTTTCTGGGATTCTCCACACTCTTCAGCATTCATGGTTTTTCAGCTTCACTTTTTTGGTTCCCCAAGCCAGAAAGACAGGGAATTTTTCCACCTAAGCCCCTGGTGCCACCCTATGTGGTACATTGTATGTGTCACTATAAATGGTCGCTGTGTCACTCAGAGGACACTTAGCTGTAGACTATAAGCCATGGAGAGGGAGTTTAGTGATACAGTTAATCATCTCCCTCCTCCAAGAGGACATGCATTCCTCACTCAAGTCTATCTACTCTGTTCACTCTATAGTAGCTTCAGAGATTTGCTTTCTGCATTACTTCCAGCTCTTAGAGTTGTTTTTGCAGTCGGATCATGTGGTAGGTTCTTACCCTGACATACATGGAAGCAGAAGAATTTGGATCATTTGTCACTCTGCTTCTTTCCGCAAATCCCACATTTAATCCTTCCACAAATCTTGCGGACCATATCTTAGAAATATGTGCAGCATCTGGACACCTCCATGACTACCACACTGTCAGAAGCTACTGACCTCTCTCACCTGGATTCCTGCCATAGCCTCCTAATTGGTCTTCCTCCTGGTTTTGTTCCCCTACAGTGGAGGCACTGTAGCCAGAGCCATCTTTCTAAAACAAAAGTCAAGTCATGCCCCTCCATTACTCAAAATCCTCCAGTGGCTCCCCATTTCACTTGGTAAAAATACAGATTCCTTTCAATCAGCTACATGGGTTTATGTGGTCTGGGCCTCTGCAACACCTTGACAGCCAAACATCCTTCACCTTACCTTCACTCACTCTTCTCCAGAGCACTGGCCTCCTTGTTGCTTCTCAAACACATTCCTTTGTGTTTGCTGCTCCTTTTCAGAAACACTATTCCCTACAAATGCCCATGGCTCATTCTTTCATCTTTACCAGGTCTCTGATCAAACATCATTTTATCAATGAAGACTTCCCTGACCACCCTGTATAATATAGCCCACAGCCTTCCCCACACACCTCCTCTTCTGCTCTCCATTCTTACCTGGCCTTTTGCTGCCTTCAAAGCACTTAAGTCTGCCTGACCTATTATATACTCTTTAATGTATTTGTGTCTTGTTCTACTGACTAGAAGTTAAACTCCTGTAAAACAATGGTTTTTTTTGTTCCCTTCTGTATATCCAAATCTTAAAAGATTACTCGATTCATAGTAAATATTCATTAAATAATTTGCTGAAAGGATGAATCAACAGTTTAAATTCTATTTTGACAATGAGTACCATTCATTAGTTTATTTAAATAAGTGTCCTTACATAATTAAATATCATTTGTTAATATAATATGCACTTTCATTTTTTTCTGTTCCATTTTTAAACACCTGAAAAAATGTTTTGTAACTAATATAACACCCATACAAATAGCCCAGTTCTTTTAAACATCTTTTAGAACTTCCAAATCAGCATCAGTTGTTTAAAAGCAATTGAAAGTCTCAAATTGGAATATTAAGGGTTTGTCCCACCAGATCGTTCCAGTGAGAGTGAAATTTACTCCTAAATTTAACATAAAAGTATGAATAGCAGAGACCTGATTTACTTTATATCTTATCTAAAAACTCTGGGTTTGAAAGACCCTTACTAAGGAAAGCACACTTAATCCAGGTGAACTGAGGTTAACTTCTTAAGCTGTTCAAGGATACTGAATGAGAAATTTACAACCACAATACACAGTGTTACTGACCAGAGACTTATGACCAGGAAGGTGCGCTCTGAGGCTCTGTGTGTCCAGTGCAATCTTCTTCAGTCTCAGATGAGCATAGTCAGTCGTTTAGAGTCATATGACAGCAGCGACTCAGAGACCATGCCATGCAGATGGGGTTGATATTGCCATTGAAGTCCTCTGGTTCGATTTAAACCCTAAAGATGAGCAGCCTTTTCTGGTTTATTGCTTGCTTGCTTGCTTGCTTTATTTGTTTGTTTGTTTGTTTATTTATTTATTTATTTATGGCTGTGTTGGGTCTTCGTTTCTGTGCGAGGGCTTTCTCTAGTTGCGGCGAGTGGGGGCCACTCTTCATCGCGGTGCGCGGGCCTCTCACTATCGCGGCCTCTCTTGTTGCGGAGCACAGGCTCCAGACGCACAGGCTCAGTAATTGTGGCTCACGGGCTTAGTTGCTCCGCGGCATGTGGGATCTTCCCAGACCAGGGCTCGAACTCGTGTCCCCTGCATTGGCAGGCAGATTCTCAACCACTGCGCCACCAGGGAAGCCCTATTGCCTAATTTTGATAGTTGTATTTCTGTGACCTACCCGCCTTGGTCTCTTCACAGCCTGAGTGTATTCAACCCATCTGTTAACCAACTGGATCTGATCATTAGCCAGAGCTTTAAGGTCATTTTAAAGGCAGAATTCATTTTCCTTGTAGATATATCACCAGATACCACTCCTTTCACTTTTAATCTCATTTTAAATAACTGAGGCACCCTTATGTCAGAGGCTCATAGATAAATTCAAGTAATTGAAACTCCAGCTGAATCATCAGTCCCTGATTCTCCTCTTTGTACCTTCACCATTCACCCCAAATTTCCCAGGTCTTCTCAGGGCTATGATGTAAATTTCTCACTACCGCAACTATACAAAGCCAGTAGGGAAGACTGCTTGCCCTATTATTCTGACTCAGGTGGAGAAAAATCCATCTTCCTCTTGGTTCCATGAAGGAGACAAAGTTATAGTTTTACTAATAAGAATTAACACTTATTTAGTGCCTATTATGTGTTATTCATTTTACATATGATATTCCATTAATGTTCACAGTGAAGCGAGTGCCACCTATTTTACAGATAAGAAAACTGAGGATTAGAGAGTGAAAGTAAATTTCTCAGGCTCACACTGGCAGAGCCAGAACACAAACTTGAGTGTATGTAACTCTTCCTTCAACTGTAGGGTGAGGTTACACATGTAAACTCCTAGAAACGGCCCGAAAGTCAGGTTTACAGAGCACATATTTCTTATCTTTAATTAATTACTTAATTAAAAGCACAAACTGACTTGGTTGAAGCAGCTTAAGGTATAATCTGTCCTGGTTTCTTTTTGATGGTTACTTCCATCTTTGTGGATCCTGGCAAGTGGAGACTGGTCAAAACCACTCAAGCTTCCAGTCTAAGAAAGATCTGACTGGCCCACAGCCAAGTCTGGAAGGACTTCAATCTCTCAGTCCTTTCACTGAGTGCAGACCTCGAGTCTTCTCTTCTGCATCTGTGCCTGCCGCTATGAGGACTGGCCTGGGGAGTTGGGACTCACCCTCAGCTCACATGCCCTTGATGATAAGGTCAACAAGGGCCATCTTTCCCAAAAGGCTCACAGCAATTTATCAGCTTTAATGACCAAAAATCATCATAAACAAGGCTTGGATATCTATGTTAAAGAACTATATTCACAGAACTAGGAACAATCATCTTAAGTGGGAGTAGAGGAAAGTCAGGAAGTTAATGACTAAGAAAACTGACCTCAGGCCAATCATCTAAAACTCTAGAAGGAAAGCAGGCTGATTTAGGGCAGTCTGACAGCAGGTTGCATGGAGCAATCACCAGAATGAATAGAGGGGATATATTAAGGTTTTAAGAAAGACTAATATAAGCGAGACAAAATAGCAGGCTCAGGGGGTGGGGTAGAAGGATGATAGCAGGGTCCCATGACAAGGTCTCAAGTCCACTGCAATAAAACCAGAATCCCAGGTACTCAAACTGCAGTCAAAAGGTAGAGACTTGATCACAAAAAACAAGGCAGGGTGGAGTCCTTTTACTATAATCATGGTAGAAGATCTGTAACGTCAACAGCAAGGTTAACTTCTTGCTGAGTTATAGCTCCTTAAATTCCTCCTGACAAAGACTAGAATGAATTCTGGCACCTGGGGAATTCTAAATGGGAAGAGTCAAGTAAAGCAAAGCAAATCCCTAGCCTCCTAGACTCTATTTCAAAGGCTGTGTATGCCTTTAACTAGGCATCAGCAAACTTTGTCCATGAAGTACCAAACAGTAAATGTTTTAGGGTTTGAGGGCCAAACAGTTCATTCCTTGTGGCAACTACTCAGCTCTGCCATTGTACTGCGAATCAGCCGCAGATAATATATAAACAAATGAGCACCATTGTGCTCCAATAAAAATTTATTTTTGGATGTTGAAATGTGAATTTCACATAATTTTCACGTGTCATGGAATATTACTCTTTTATGAGTTTATTTCTCCCCCTGAGTCACTTATAAAGATAAAAACCATTAGGATGGTTTACAGGCCATGCCAAAATAGGTGGCAGTCCAGATTTGGCCTGCAGCCCATAGGTCACCAACCTCTGCATTAGATGACATAGTGCCTTAGTTTCCTGTGCAAAGGGCCTCTCTAGCTCCCCCCATCATTTGTAAAACAGGGAGCAGTGACAATTCCTCAGCTAAATAAATGACCACACCCTTGACACATAAGGTGCTCCCCAACGTACCTATTTCTCCCTCATTATTAATGGGAGGTGCATTATAAGTAATGTCCACAACACTTTTGCATGCTTCTTTGACCTTCATTTCAAAATGCTGTACAATAATGTACAGTATCGTCAAGAATGGCAGTATCAACATTTATGCAAACACATATGTACACAGTCAATTCCAGGTTACTAGCTATTTCAAACTCTCAAGTTTTTTATGATTTATTAAGTTATCCCTCCCTACTTCTCCCCCCCTTGGAATGATCTTCAATAATGCTAGCACAGTATAAATCTATACTATCACAAGCCCAGTCATATTTTCCAGGAAATAAAGAATAATTTTCTCTTTACACATGCTCATTTATTGGTCCTCTCATAAAACAAGCCCAAGATTTGAAGGAAATCACCTTAGTCTGAAATCAGGTGATAAGTTGGTCAAGTCCAGTGATCAAGCCAGTGGGGTGGGGAGGGGGAGACGACGCTTAAGAGCTGAAACTTTGAAATTTTCCCTGTTTTTCCATAAATGAAAAATTTTTTTGTTTTCACAGTGGGGTTTTTGTTTTTGTGTTTTTGCATTTTAAAAACTTTCTTCCTGAGTATCAAAGTAACACACGCTTATTGGTGTGTAGAGTAATTTCAAGCCTCTCCCCTCCATCCTCAATCCTTTTGGATTCTTCCAGAATAATGCTTTAAAAAGCTCTGAGAGTCTGCTTCTCGTAGTTATTCTTTGCTACTGTCATATCTCTCACTGTAATAAAGTATGAAAAGGTTAAAGCACTCATATCATCAGTCCTACCTAGAAATATACTTTTTCCAACCTAAGAGAATTAAAATCTAAATTTGGAAAGTGAGAGGTAGGAAAGAAAAAGTAAAGTAAACCTCTGCAAAAGAGATGCAAAATAAAAGGAAACAGGATTGAAACAAGAAGTGCCCCAAGATAAAAGAATTTTCTTGTTTGAAAATTTTGTACGGTTCATGCTTAATTATTCATACTAATGAAGGGCAGGAGACATACAAAAATGAATAAACCAAAACCATTTATAATTCTACTGAAGGTCCAATAGGAGTTTCCAAAGTCTGAGGGTTTATGTCTTCTTTAAAATAATTTACAAAATAATCTTACAAAAACCAAATGCATGTTGATACATTCATTCTATTTGTAAACAGTTGGCAAAAATAATCTTCTCTAACAGTATACAGATACCACTTGACTGCATTCTCAGCACAACAGTAGCTAAAACAAATCTAGAAATTAAGTCAACATTATGCACAGATTAAACACAATGAAAATAATAACAGTAGCTACCATTTATTGGGCACTAACCATGTGCTATGTGATTTAAATACAATCTTCATTTAATCCACTCAAAGCCCTGTCAAGGAAGTAATATCTTGGTTTCTATTTTACAGATGGTAACATGTTTAAATTGCAATGGACCTTAAGGGTGTTGAAGTTCTACTCCGTACTTTTATACAGAGGGAGAAACTGGATTCCAGAAAGCTGTCGCTCGCCATGGGTCACAGCTCACCAACAAAGCTGTGGTTAGCAGAGCCCAGGCCTTTGGGGTCCACTTCCTTCCTGGCACAATCTTGTCTCCCAGAGACTTGCAGAGTGGACTTTATACAGATCCACAGTTGGGGTCTGCATCATGGCCATGTGTTTTAGACACCAGAGCCAAGTAAACTAAATGTTCTTACTTCATTCATCAAATATTTATTGTGCACTTAACAACGTGTTAAACGTGGTTCTAAGAACTGTGGAGAGAGCAGTGAACAAAATCCTGGCCCCCCTCTCATAATGTTTCCCTGGTTCACGTTTTCTGGGTGGAACTTTTGATATCCAAACTTCACAGAAAATATCTCTCAATAAAATATTTTTAGAATCAATATTTAGGAAATATTTTTCTAAAACTCAAATACAAGTTTTTCACAAAGTATTGTGCGTGAAGTTACAAGTTATATTGTGAAAGCCACTATAAAACATCAAAATCCCATGTCAATATTTTGATAATCAGTGTCAACCCAGGGGATGTGTGTCTGGGGTACCTCTTGCCCTAAAATGTGAGGCACTCCCGCATATAAGGCAACTGTCTGTTAACAATTAGATTATCTGTCGGAAGCACAGAAAAGGATTTTTTTCCTGCATTTTACATTCTTCCATGATAGTTTTTTACTTTTATATAAATGTTTTAGTTACACGTTGGGAAATTGGTTATGGGTCTTGGGTTGACAAATAATGAATCAATCGTTTTCCCACCACTTGTAATAACGGGAAATAGGTTTCCAGTTAACATTTTCACATGTGTTTTCCTGAAATGGATTATGAATATTAAAAGGGAAATGCCTAGTAGACAGAAACCCCTGCTGTGGTGGAGCTCACATTCTAGAAAGAAGAAGAAAGACAATTAACATGATAAATGAGTATATTACATGGTATGTTAGATTGTGATAAGTATTAAAAAGAATAATTAAGCCAGGAGTGGGATATGAGGTATGTGTATGTGTGGCAGGGATGAATGTGATTTTGGTTGGAGTTCTTAAGAAAGGCCTCATGAGAAAGTGACCACTGAGTAAAAAACTTGAGTAAGGTGAAGAAGCCAACTACAGGTGCTAGTGAAGAACATTCCAGACAGAGAAACAGATCTAAAAAATATTCCTGTTGAATTTCAAGAACATCAAATTGGAACTTGGCTGGAGGAAATAAAACAAGGGACAGAGTAACAGATAATGACTTTGGAGAAGCAGGGGTAGGGGGTAGAGAGGAAGACATACAGAAATAATGATGGTGGTAACAATGGAAAATGACCGTTCTTTTTCTGGTATTGAACCACTGTCAGTCCACCAAGGTATTTTCATTTTCTTTTTGCTTTACCTAAGATAGCAGCCTTGCACATAAATCTTCCCCCATTTGCTTTCTTGAGAACTGTGTGATAATAAGAACAGTTAATTATGGGAAAGGTCTGTTTCATGGTCACAGTTATTACAACAACCAACCAAATCCCATGATACAAAGTTCCACTTGTGCGCCTATTTATTTCTCATTTCCTAAACTTACATCTAGTACAGAAAGGCACACGGAATGTGCCCTCCTCTGCTGAAGACCAACTTAACATGATACATTGAAACATGTTGACAGGAAGGATTCTGGAAACTCCCTCCCCTAGAACTGTTTAAAAATGGAATCTCTCTCCAAGGACAGGAGTCCCACCCAAAAGACAGAAGGTAGGTGGACTTTGATGAGTCCTCTCAACACAGTGATTCTATTATTCCTCTCTAAGGGTCACTCGTAGAGGTAAATTATTTAATGATTATAAAGAGATGCTATTTTCTTCACAGGGAAATAATGTGCTACATAAATCATATATGGATTTCTGTCAAGTTGAAATGTTGCTCAAAACTATATACCTCCTAACCAGGTAGGTTTTTTTCTTTAAATACCAGAGGGCTGCTGTCATGAAATTTAATTTGATCCTGAAATGCTTAACAAAGACCAAGACATGAGGGAAGCAGAGGTCAGACCCAGACACATGGGCTGGGAAAAAGAATGATGATACAGATTCTGGTGACAGCTCTGTGCTGACACAGAAGCAGATGAGGAGAAAGACACAAACTTTGAAGGTGAAGCAGGAGGCTAAATCAAAGAGGGTAGGCTAAAAAAATGAAAAGCTTTTAAAATAGCATTTCCCAGGCAAGTGGTAGTTTGAATCATCTTTTGTGATGATACCAGGATGTTTCTTTCTACTTAAGAAAGAAACATTCTTTGGGGTTAAAGAAAGGAGACCACCATTTGAAGAGTTTAAACAAGGAGAGGCAGGAAAAGCAGAAAGCCAATTGGAAACCTAGCCCGGAACAGAATTAAACATCACTGAATGTCTGATGACTTATTAAAACAATAAAACAGAAGTGATAATAGTGCCATTGGGAAAATCAATTTCATTGTATCTTCTCATCATTATATACATTTTATTCTTAACTGGTAGAATCAAGATTTTTTTTAAAACAAGTTAAATATAACTAAGTTATATAACCTAGTCTTTTTTTTTTAAGAGAAAAATGGAAAACTTCAATATATGAAATAGATGTAGTGTTAATGTTTAAAGAAAAAAAATTTTAAACAGAAACATGTTTTCCAACTGCAAATGGTGTAGATGAGAAAAAAATTTTGATGGGGGTGGGGGGAGTCAGTTCCAATTTGGAACAGGGCCAAGGTCACTGATCGCCTCCCATTGCTTGGCAGATTCTAGAGTTTGAGCAGTTCTCAATGGGTTCTGATGCTAAGGAAGTCATGGATGGGTATGGAATTCATCTTGTAGTCAGAGCCACTTTTTCTCTGGTGATTGGGAGTAAGAAGAAGAAAACTTCATTTACTGGGTTGCTCTATATCAGGAGCTATCCTTAAAAATAACTCAGGGACATTATTCACGTGTTTCAGAACTCTGTAGAGCTAGGAATTGTTTAAGATAAAATATCCAGAAAGTTCTTAATCATAATAATGAAGCCACATAATGCAGATACAGATGAAATTATACTTCCCATAGGGGAAATTCTTCTCTTACTGACAAAAGAGTTGAATAAGAAACTATACTTTGTCAAACAGAAAAATAAAGATATGTCCAACTGTGGAGTAGACAAGCCAAAAGGCGTCACTACACTGCTTTGGTGAAGGGGTCTAAGAAATGGAGAAGGAATGAAAGGCACAGAAATTGAGAACTAGAAGGTCCTTACTCAGGCCAGATGGCACTTGTGCCCTTTGCTGCAGCAAATGATACTGTAATGTTTGTTGGAGGAAATGGACAATCTTGTTACAATGGAAAATACAGTTTGCAGAGTCATTCTGACTACAGCCGGCCCCGGTGTCCCCTTTCCTGAGCTGTGAAGGTTTTAGCCATTGAGCCCTAAGGCTGCCCTCTTGTGCCTTAGCACTGAGACTAGCCTTAAGTTCAAGAGTCTGGAATGACAGGCAATTCTTTGGGCCCAACCTTATAAAAGAGGTGACACTTTATTAGAATATATGAAGATCAGAAGAAAATGAATTCAAATTAGAATGTTGTATATGCCAAAGTATGAAGCAGACATTCAAAGAATCCAGAACTCTTACCTCTGAGAACTACTTCAGAGGTAACAAAGCTTAATCCTCTTATTTTCTTCTAAACTCATAAAAAGAGAAACTGAGGTGCTGAAAAATTCAAGCACCCTGCAGGATAAACACTTAGCATGTGATAAAGAATGATTTGCCCACATTTTGGTTAGTTTATGGCAGGGTTAGAAAATAAAACCCAAATCTCTTCCTTTCAGTACATTTTCCATCACATACCACACCTGTGCCCCCTCCTCCCAAATCCATAGTGTCATGAGTATGATTCCATTCTCAGGTGTACCATTATTTAAATCTATGATTTAGGAATAAGTAATTTTCCCCCTACCTTAACAGTGTGTCTCATATACCTCTTAAAAATTAAGACATGTATCCTCTGGTTTAAAGCATCCATCCTTTCTGTTATTACAGCTAACTGGCAACCAATACTAAACCATGAGCAAAGAATGCATATTAGTATTGCTTAAAAATAATTAATTAGAAATAGATTATTTTCTCCTATAAATCCAGAAGTTGCCATACGATGGATCAGAACCTCTTATTTGACGCTTCTGAAAAAATAAGTTACTACTGTCTTTATCTTTTTCTGAAATAGATGCAAGAAAATTTGGCCTATTTGGTGTATTTAGTCCACCCACAGGGCAAATGCAATCACTCCTCTCAAGGCCCAGCAGAGGAGCAGCCTCTGGGTAATGGATGGGGCAAGCCCACAGCTGGTTTGACTAACTAAAACCTTTCTATGCCAATTAGTAAAGAAAATTTATCTCCGGGTATACCTCTGGGGTTTTCCTCTCACCTCAAAGGAAAGTCAGTTGACAAAGAAACAAGGGAATTTTGCATGATACTATACATAGAGAATCCTAGAGATGCTACCAGAAAACTACTAGAGCTAATCAATGAATTTGGTAAAGTAGCAGGATACAAAATTAATGCACAGAAGTCTCTTGCATTCCTATACACTAATGATGAAAAATCTGAAAGAGAAATTAAGGAAACACTCCCATTTACCACTGCAACAAAAAGAATAAAATATCTAGGAATAAACCTACCTAAGGAGACAAAAGACCTGTATGCAGAAAACTATAAGATACTGATGAAAGAAATTAAAGATGATACAAACAGATGGAGAGATATACCATGTTCTTGGATTAGAAGAATTAGCATTCTGAAAATGACTATACTGCTCAAAGCAATCTACAGATTCAATGCAATCCCTATCAAACTAGCAATGACATTTTCCACAGAACTAGAACAAAAAATTTCACAGCACAGTTTGTATGGCAACACAAAAGACCCCAAATAGCCAAAGCAATCTTGAGAAAGAAAAACGGAGATGGAGGAATCAGGCTCCCTGATTTCAGACTATAGTACAAAGCTATAGTAATCAAGACAGTATGGTGCTGGCACAAAAACAGAAATATAGATCAATGGAACAGGATAGAAAGCCCAGAGATAAACCCACGCACATATGGTCACCTTATCTTTGATAAAGGAGGCAAGTATATACAATGGAGAAAAGACAGCCTCTTCAATAAGTGGTGCTGGGAAAACTGGACAGCTACACATAAAAGAATGAAATTAGCACACTCCCTAATACCATACACAAAAATAAACTCAAAATGGATTAAAGACCTAAATGTAAGGCCAAACACTATAAAACTCTTAGAGGAAAACACAGGCAGAACACTCTATAACATAAATCACAGCAAGATCCTTTTTGAACCACCTCCTAGAGAAATGGAAACAAAAACAAAAATAAACAAATGGGACCTAATGAAACTTGAAAGCTTTTGCACAGCAAAGGAAACCATAAACAAGATGAAAGACAGCCCTCAGAATGGGAGAAAATATTTGCAAATGAAGCAACTGACAAAGGATTAGTCTCCAAAATATACAAGCAGCTCATGCAGCTCAATATCAAAAAAACAAACAACCCAATCCAAAAATGGGCAGAAGACCTAAATAGACATTTCTCCAAAGAAGATATACAGATTGCCAACAAACACATGAAAGGATGCTAAACATCACTAATCATTAGAGACATGTAAATCAAAAATACAATGAGGTACCACCTCACACCAGTCAGAATGGCCATCATCAAAACATCTACAAACAATAAATGCTGGAGAGGGTGTGGAGAAAAGGGAGAAAGTTCATCCTCTTGCACTGTTGGTAGGAATATAAATTGATACAGTCACTATGGAGAACAGTATGGAGGTTCCTTAAAAAACGAATAGTAGAACTACCATGTGACCCAGCAATCCCACTACTGGGCATATACCCTGAGTAAACCGTAATTCGAAAAGAGTCATGTACCACAATGCTCACTGCAGCTCTATTTACAATAGCCAGGATATGGAAGGAACCTAAGTGCCCATTGACAGATGAATGGATAAAGAAGACATGGCACATATATACAATGGAATATTACTCAGCCATAAAAAGAAACAAAATTGAGTTATTTGTAGTGAGGTGGATGGACCTAGAATCTATCATACAGAGTGAAGTAAGTCAGAAAGAGAAAAACAAATACCGTATGCTAACACATATATATGGAATCTAAAAAAAAAAAAAAAAAAGGTTCTGATGAACCTAGGGGCAGGACAGGAATAAAGACACATTCATAGAGAATGGACTTGAGGACACAGGGAGTGGGAAGGGTAAGCTGGGACGAAGTGAGAGAGTGGCAGTGACATATATAGACTACCAAATGTAAAATAGATAGCCAGTGGGAAGCAGCTGCATAGCACAGGGAGATCAGCTTGGTGCTTTGTGACCACCTAGAGGGGTGGGATAGGGAGGGTGGGAGGGAGACGTAAGAGGGAGGAGATATGGGGATATATGTATACATATAGCTGATTCACTCTGTTATACAGCAGAAGCTAACACAACACTGTAAAGCAATTATACTCCAATAAAGATGTTAAAAAAAAAAGAAACAAGGGAAGTTTTGTATCAATGACTTGTTGATATTATCATCCCAGTCTCGGCAATCTATAAGCCATTAAAATTAAGTTGTTAGAAATTACACATGTGTGTGCGCTCCTTGATGCCACACTGAACTATGAGGTAAATAACAGAAGAGTCCAATATTTGTGTTTTGTTTCAATTAACTCTAAAACCCACATATAATTTTTAAATCAAGGACTACTTATTTTAAATAAATAGCATCCTACTTTTCTCCTTAAAAAAAACCTTATTATCTCCCTTTTCATTGCAAATTTTGTCTCTATTATCCATAAGTTTTATGGCTTTTCCCCCTAAGTTAGATACACTATCCTTTAAACTATATTTTTATAATATATTTGTGTTATATTTTTATTAAGTAATATGGAAAATCAGTTTTTCCTATGATGTTTAATCTAAATTAACCATGACATTCGTATTGATTTTTCTCTTTAAATTCATAAGATAGCAGCCAAAACCATTGTTATATATAACTACATATATATATATATTATTAAAACTTGAAGTAAAGTCACTTTAAAGAAACTTTTGGCAATCATATTTGAGTGTATCTAATGTGCTGGCTCATTTTCCTCTAATTAGAAACACTGGGAAAATCCTTAGGGGGGAATTACTATGGATGACAAGAAGTGATTTTGCTTTGGTTATCCAGGCCTTGTCTTCTCAATTAATTATAACCATGCTGGGGAAAGTATGACTCCTGAAGCAATTAACATACCCTTTGGACAAGAAGAGTAAAGAAATCAGCAAAATTATGGGGACTGTGTGACCTAACACAGAGAGAAACTACTTATTAGTCATCGTTCTGAAAACAAAATATATTAAGGTGAGAGGAAATAGTTTTGATTTATAGACAGTTACAGAACAAATTGTTATACCAACAAAAGAGGTTTTAAACGTTTTATCAGAAAAAAATTTTTTTAATAAGAGAAGGCTGTTGAGAAAGGGAAAATAAGGGGTTTACAGTTTGTGTCTGTACCCAAAGGAAGACATAATTCCTGCATCTTAGGTCACCTCCGGTGCAGATAGGGTCAGAAGATCAAGTGTTCTAGGTCCCAATCCTGACTCCATCACTTACTATTTATGTATCTTTGAGAAAGTTATTTAAACATCTTTCCTCAGTTTCCTCATCTGTAAGATGAGAATAACATTAATATTTGCCTTTAAGGATTGTTGTGAGAATTAAATGAGATAACCTATGTAAAGCATCTGTAATGGTGTCTGGCCTATAATCAGTGCTATAGGAAAGTAGTCACACTACATTGCCCATGATTATAATTTCTGCAAAGTTCTTACAGAACTCAACTCACGTCTCGCTCCTTCCTCCCCATCACCCACTCTGTTTCACTCACCTAGGCCTCCCCAGATGTACTTTGCTCTTCTGACTCTAGGTGTATTCATTTCCTAGGGCTGCCATGACAATGCCACAAACTGGGTGGTTTAACACAACAGAAATGTATTGTCTCAGAGTTCTAGAGACTAGAGGTCTGAAATGAAGGGATAAGCAGGGTTGGTTCCTTCTGAGGACCTGAGGGAGAATCTGCTCCATGCCTCTCCCCCAGCTTCTGATAGTTCCTGTAATTCCTGGCTTTCCTTGGCTTGTTGATACAGCACTCCAATCTCTGCCTCTGTCATCACGTCATCACAGGGCATTCTTCCCCGTTTGTGTCTATGTCCAAATTTTCCTCTTCTTACAGGGACACTAGTCATTGGATTAGGACCCACTCTAATCCAGTATGACCTCCTTTTGGCTTGATTACATTTGCAAAGATGCTATTTCCAAATAAGTTCACATTCACAGGTACCAGTGGTGAGGACTCATATATATAAAGATATGGGAGGACACAATTCAACACACAACACTAGGTTTTGGCTCAAACAGATTCCCATTCTTGGCATTCTCTCCTTCTCATCTGCATTTTGTATTTCTGTTTTTCCCATCCTTCATAGTTGACTTAGTTTTAAAAGCAGCCCCAACTACTACTGCAATCTCTCTTCAGTTGAGAACTCAGTTTCTGATCTCTGAATTCTGCCTGCCAAGCTAGACTCTGAGCTATTAAACAGCGAGTGAATCTTAGGACACTCCCCCTTCCCCATGGTACCAGCAATCCTCTGGGCAGAGAGAGGACTCTTTATAAATATTATTGATGGGTTTATTACTTTGTTAGTTTAATAAATGTACCTACTTGTGTTGTTTGCCCCTATTTATGAAATAATTTGGGAGATGAAGCAACAACATATTCAAGTTCTGTCTTATTTATGATGTTTATTAGACCATGGAGATTAGCTCGAAAGTACTTTTCTAAGCCATGTTAATAAAAAGCATATAGTCTTTGGTCCTTGTTCAAAAGCAAGTTAAAATTTAGTTGGGTAGACTAGACAGAACAATTAGAAGGAATGAAATCTTTTTGCGTTCTGGCATTATGTAATGATAGACTACATTTATGAATTCTGACACTGAAATGACTAGAAAATAAGGCAATATATGATAAGAGGTTAATTATGTTGGACAAACTACAAGGGCAAAATAGAAAAGAAATCAAAGTTTTAAACATTAAACTGCTTTTAGATATCTTGTGGATTTGAGGGGAGGTTAATTTCCTTTTGTCTAACTCACAAAACTGATGTTTGATGTCATTTGATTACTTGACAATTAGAATAATGCCTTACCATTTAAGGTGTTTGAAGTCTGGGTCTAATCCATTCACAGAGTAAGCCACAGAAAGCTGTTTGCTTACCTAAATGGCACATAATAAATATCACAGACCCTGCAAAGACCTTAACACAAAGTAGTTCCTCTTCTCTCTGGCTATAGCAGAACTTGAAATCTCAGGACCAGAAGAAATCTCCCAACTGTTACCTCTTAGGGGTGCTCGGACTAAAGAATTTCAGCTCGTATATTACAGCTGAAAAATGTCTGTCAGACGTTTACGCTCATTGGTCCTAGTTCTGTTGGACCACATAAGACCAAATTTAATCCCTCTCCCACATGACAGCCCTTCAAAGAGCTGAAAGCAGTGATCAGTCTCACTGCGTTTTCCCTCTCTCCAGCTTAAGCTGTATGACATGTTATCAAGACTCTTCTCCTGCTGACCACACTCGCCTGTGTGTGTCCCACCTTGCCTATCACCCTGTTAAAGGGTGATGCCCAGAACTGAATAAAACGTCAGGTGTCCACTGACAGCCACAGCATATTTATAGCAATAGTGCCCCACAAACATCTCTTGTCTCTTTTCTGTCCCTCTCCAGGGTGAACCCAGGTCTTCACTGAAGAGAAATTAATTAGCCTCCTTACTGAACCACTTACCACTATAATCCTCATGCTTTTCTACTTCCTTCATAATAAAATTGTGATATAGGATAGTAGCACCGACATTAAGGATTTCTGGAGGCCCTCTATTTTCCGCACAAACATTAATAAAGTTCAATTCCTTAGGAAGACATAAGAGTCTCAACAAGTATCAATTTGGCATCATTTTCGGCTCATTTTCTGTCATCTTCCTCTCCACTTGTTATGGAGTGAATTGTATCCTCCCCCCCAAATTCATAGGATGAAGTCCTAACCTCAGAATGTGACCTTATTTGGAAATAAGGTTGTTGCACCTGTAACTGGTGAAGATGAAGTCATTAGAGTGGACTGTAATCCAATATGACTGGTGTTCTTATAAAGAGGGGAAATATGGACACAGAGACACAGGCAGGGAGAATGCCATGTGAAAGTGAAGGTAATTACCTAAAAGCCAAAGGAGAGAACTATAACAGATTCCTCCCTTACAGCTCTCAGAAGGAACTAACCCTGCTGACCACCTTGATTTCAGACTTCTAGCCTCAAGAATTATGAGACAACAAATTTCTTTGGTTTAAGCCATCCTGCTTACGGTACTTTGTTATGGCAGCCCCGGCAAACTAATGCACCACTTCTTATCCACTCTCCACCAAAAAGCCCTAAGCTACAATGAATGAAGATGTGAAGAAATATTCACTTGTTAACTTTCGATATCTAAGATGCAATCCCCCAAATTAGTTTAAAACAACAACCATCTCTTTAGCTCATGATTCTGTAGATTGGCAAATTGAGCTGGGCTCACTTATGCATCAAAGGTCAGTTGGTGGTCATCTGGGGCTGGCTGGATTCTAATGGTCTCAGCTGGGACATTCAAGAATGATGGGACCTCTCTTCACATGGCTCTCATCCTCCAGCAGGCTGGCCCCCAGGAGTTCACATGTTCCAATGTGAGGGAACATCTCAAGTCTCCTCCTGCATCCCATTTGCTACAATCTCATTGGTCAAAGCAAATCATGAGAGCGGGCCAAATTCAAAGGGTGGGGAAATAGACCACCTCTTTATGGGAGGAATGCAAAGACTCACTGTAAGGCTGTGGACACAGGGCAGAAAAGAACATGCAACGATCTTTGCAACTACCTCATTCATTCACTCATTACTGATTCTTATTGTGACCCCCACAGGAGGTATGTGGCTCCATGAGGATGGTAGTTAAAAGCCACACACAATTTTTTTTAAAAAAAGCAGACACACTCCCTGCCTTGATGTCCCATACTAGCTGAGGTGATATTTAACATGAGAAAACTGTTAAATATTTAAGGTGAAGGGGTAAATTGAGTGTATCCTACAGCAAGTAAATATAATCAATATGCAGAAAGTAAAAAGCAGAGCCTGGAGAGAAGATATAGCTTCTAGTTGAATGGTTCTCAAACAGGAGTAATTTTGTCCTCCCTGGAAATATTTTGTTACAACTAGGAGACAGGGACGTGCTACTGGCACCTAGTGGGTAGAGGCCATGGATGCTGCTAAACATCCTAGAATACACAAGACAGCCCCACAGCAAAGAATTCTCCAACCCCAAATGTCATTATTTCTGTGGTTTAAAAACCCTGTTTTGGGGGGACTTCCCTGGCGGTCCAGTGGTTAAGACTTTGCCTTCCAATGCAGGGGGTGAGGGTTCAACCCCTGGTCGGGGAACTAAGATCCCACATGCCTCGTGGCCAAAAACCCAAAACATAAAACAGAAGCAATATTGTAGCAAATTTAATAAAGACTTTAAAAATGGTCCACCTCAAAAAAATCTTTAAAGAAAATAAAATAAAAACTAAAAACCCCGTTTTAGCCTGAAGATTCTAACCAATGCCAGCAAGCCTGGGAATAATGGCTTCTACTCTCCTTACTGCCACCCCCTTTTACTTGAAAGTACCAGGAGAAATAAAAGCATTTCTTCAGCCCCTATGGGCAGGCAGCCCCTCTCTGTAGGGACACAAAGATAAGAATGACTCTGTCTTGCCTTCCAGGAGCCCAGAGTCCAGGAGGAATAGGCACCTGTCTGAACCTCTGGTTTATATCATAGCTGCTCAGTGATGTGTGTGCCTCTCATTAGGCTACATTCTTCTGCAGGAGAGACCTCCTCTTATTCATCTCTGAATCCTCTGGGTCTGTAAATGTTGTTAAATAAAACATGTGAGGGGCAAATCATAAGGAGTGCTTCACTGGAGTCACCATGTTGTCAAATCAGTGAGGTATCAGGGATGCGCGAAGGAGCGCAGAAATGGGTTGCCAGCCTCTACACTCAGGCATCTCAGATCTGGCACCACCATGTATTCCTAATGAAAGGCAAAATTGGCATTGCTGTTTTTTTCATGCAGAATTAAAACTCAAGGAGGTATCTGTATCAATCACCAAATCTACTTCTCTAGGAAAGCCTGGTCTTTTAGGTGACTGCCCAGTGCCCTTTAAGGCAATCACTATTTTTAGGTCACTAAGTATGTGTATCTAATATTAGATTTGTGACTTTTTTCATTTGAAGTCTTCCCTCTCTTTTCAACGGTTAATGTGCCTAAAAAATGTTTTTTACTATTTGCTTGAATAAACAATCTTCTAACATTTTGCTCCCACATAGTTTAATAGTCATCAAAAAGCTGTCACTTAAAAATACTTCCTCCAGTGTACAAACATCTGGCCTACCCGCTTAGCATTTGAAATAAGTAGTAATTATCTAGACTGTTTTGGTGTGATATTGGGTGACAACTTAAAACCCCAGGCTCTTTTCCCAAACCTCCTGCTGTTTGTTACTAAGCAGAATTCACTCGATGGGAACTTGAGTTTTAGTCCAGCATCCTATCACCTCCCCAAATTCATAATTAAGTGCTTGGCACTGCTTAGCCACATATGAAGTCAAATCAGAAAAACTAAAAATGGGGCTTCCCTGGTGGCGCAGAGGTTAAGAATCCGCCTGCCAATGCAGGGGACACAGGTTCAGGCCCTGGTCCAGGAAGATCCCACACGTCGCGGAGCAACTAAGCCCGTCTGCCACAACTACTGAGCCTGCTCTCTAGAGCCCACGAGCCACAACTGCTGAGCCTGCGAGCCACAGCTACTGAGCCCGTGTGCCGCAACTACTGAAGCCCACGCTCCTAGAGCCCGTGCTCCGCAAGAAAAGAAGCCACTGCAATAAGAAGCCCGCACACCGCAACTAAGAGTAGTCCTCGCTCACCGCAACTAGAGAAAGCCCGCGCACAGCAATGAAGACCCAACGCAGCCAAAAATAAATAAATAAATAAATAAAAATTTATTTAAAAAAAAAAAGAGAAACTAAAAATGGTTCTGGGTATTGGACATGAGAAAGGCAAGAAAATGTTGCAGTTTGGATTCTGAGATTGTCACATCCTGGAATTAAAAACTGTTTTGAAAGTGTCCAAATGAGGTGACGAGGAGAAGACTGAAGCTTTGCTAAAGACACTTTCATGAGGAATTTGTGCAGGTTCCCCAATGAGGCTGCTTTTGGTGTCACTTCCCTGATCTCTCTGGGATGGAATCTCGTTGGAATAACAATGAGACACCATAGGCAAGTCTTAATCCACAAAGCACCATAAATGGGATGTTCCCATTTATGACAGAGACTGGCTATTTACCAAACCTTTTTCCTCTTCCTCTGGGACCTACAGAAGGTCTGCATTTCTCAGCTTCCCTGGGAGGGGAGGGGTATACCAGGTCCCAGCTAATGGAATGTGACCTGTGATGATAGAGCCCCTGTGCCATGATTCATGGTTTTTCCCCTCTGCTGGCTTGATGCAGATAAGCACAGTCACCTCGGAAGCCCATGTTAAGGAGGGCAGAGCCAAATGACAGACAGGGCCTAGATTTCCAAATTACTGCCTGAAGCAGAGCTTCCAGATGACATGAACACTCATTTTAGACATCTTATGGAAGTCCTATAGAAATAAATTGTTGTCCCAAGTTACTGAGATTAGGGGGTTTATCTGCCATAGCAGCTACCACTATCTTAACTAATATACCATCTCTCTCACAATCTCTCACTAGAGAGATTAAGGGGAAAGGGAGATTTACAAAGGGGAGCAATATTCAGCAGGGGATTTACTTATTCATTTTTTTCAACAAATACTAAGATTCCTCTGCGTGTTATTATTTTAGGAACGAGAGATGGAGTAAGGAGCCAAACAAAAACATATCTAACTACACAGAGCTTCCCTTCTAACAGAGGGAAAGGAGACAAGGAGATATATAAGTAAAATATCTAGCATCTCAGAGAGTACGTGTGTGCAATGAAAAATATCAGAAAAGGGAGAGAATGAGCCCAATAGGAGAGAGCAGTGGGTAGGAATGTGACTGACTCTGATGGAACCACACCTAGTTTAGAGTCCGAGTGACATGTAGGGCCACTGCCTTACAAAGGGTAAAAGGCATAATGGGGGTGACCTTGATGGTACAGGGCAGGCGGGAGTGGTTGTGAGACCAAGCATGCCGTGGGTGGACTACAAAGTTAGGGGTGTGGCAGGACCAACCAGAGCTCCCAGGATGCATCTTTCCATTTGGTTCCCCACAGAACACAGCATTCTATCAGCATGTTGTACCTTTAACAGCAAGGGGGGAAATATATGCTTATATGGAACACAGATTTGCAAGCAGGAAAAGTGAAAAGAAACTGAGAGCATTAAGTCTATCCAATATGTTTACCTTCTACTTTTGCCCATCCACATGAGAGAGAGCTGAAAACTATATAGAACTGAAGGGTAAAAATTTTCAAAGGAAAATATAATTAGATTTCAGAACTACATTAAAAATAATACAGTGACGGCAACACATTTGTCACAGTTTCTACTGATCACAAGAAAAGAATTAAGGTCAGAAGCAAAAGAAAGAGATGATGCTTAATATTCATGTACACCTTGCTTTAGGAAAACCAAATACATAAAAACCTAATTCAACAAATCAGATAACTTACAGAGTGATTTTTTATGTTAAAAATAAAGGGACTTATGGCTCTAAAAGAGTTACTTTATGATTACTTTAAATACAGAATTAATTTTCAGTGGGTATCTATCCCAAACATATAAAAGCTTGCCAAGCCAAGAACCTTTCTAAACCAAAAGTGAATCCTTCTTAGTATGAGATATTTAATATAAGAATTTGGAAAAGCATTGAACAGAAACACATTCCAGAACCATCCATACACATTTGTCTCATGTAAGGACACTATACGTAGAAATGTATTTTCTCAATTTTTTGTAGGGCATGGATATTGCAGATATTCACAGAATATAGTAAAGTGAATATTCTCAAACATTTTAATAAATATGTACCATGTAAAATATGCAATTCTCAATTGTAAGAGCAATTACTGGAAACTACACTCTTGGTTGGGAACAGCCATTATCATCCGATATTCCAACCAACAGGAACAAAGTAAAGTCAACCAAAGAACTGAGTGATGCTGTGATTATAACTCAACTGGACACATTACAGAACAGAGATTTGTACAGAATAGAGATTTGCACCAGCTATGAAGCCTACAGCTATGAACTGCAGTCGAAGATGAGGTAGCATTTTATGAGCAATAGAAATAAACTAAAAATTAAATTGTCTGTGGCTAATGATTAAAAATAAAATACTAAAGTAATATCCATTGAAAATGTACACAAAATAAAGTGAAAAACACAACTTCTGGGGTTTTGCTCGGGGGCTGCCATAATGTAAAAAGGAAGGAGGGGAGGGGAGAGAACAGGCAGACCCTGGCTTGTGGCCGAACTCTTTCAACTAGAGAATCTCTGCTTAGCCTGTCATTAAAATTAGAATTCAGTATAAATTTGAAAAATGTTTTTCTGCTAAAATTGTTTTATAAATGCTTTTTATAGTTGTATAAAATAATTATAATTTTATAATGAGTATGATTTGACCATACTTATATTACAGGAGAAAAAAATCCCAGAAAAATAAAGTCATTGTCCCAGGATTTCTCAGCTAATCAATGCCAACCCAAGTCTCCAGATTGCTAAACCTGCTACACTTCCAACTGATAGTGGTGTTCTCAATAATACATATACTAGAATCCATAGCATATATTAGAAAAAGAGATTACAAAGAATTACTGTCACAGAAAAAAAAATTCATAGGGTGTTTCTTGGCATTATCCCTAAGAGATGAAAACTTATATCCACACAAAAACCTGTGCACAGATGTTAATGGCAACTTTATTCATAACTGTCAAAATGTAGAAGCAACCCAAAGTATCCTTCAGTAGGTGAATGGATAAACAAACTATGGTTCATCTAGACAATGAAATATTATTCAGTACTAAAAAGAAATGATCTACCAAGCCAAGAAAAACATGCAGAAACTTTAAATGCATATTACTCTGTGAAATAAGCCAATCTGAAAAGGCCAGATACTGTATGATTCTAACTATGTGATCTTCTGAAAAAGGCGAAACTTTGGAGACAGTTAAAAAAAAAGTCAGTGGCTGCAGAGCCGGTGGAGGGGATGAGGGAGAAATGGATAGGCGGAGCAGAGAGGATTTATAGGACAGTGAAACTACTCTGTATGCTATTAGTGATGGATACATTTCATTATACATTTGTCCAAACCCACAGGATGTGCAAAACCAAGACTGAACCTTAATGTAAACTAAGGACTTGAGTGATTATGATGCGTCATTGCAGGTTCATCAACTGTAAACAAATGTTCCACTCTGGTGGAGGATCTTGATAATGGGGAGGCTCTGCATGTGTGGTGGCAGGGAGTATATAGAAATCTCTACACCCTTCTCCTTGATTTTTCTGTGAACTTAAACTTGCTCTATAAAAAGAAAATCTTCGTTTAAAAATTTCTCTTTCTCTCTCTAGATATGCACATACATATCTAGATATACATATCTAGAGAGAGAGATCCATATATAACTGTACTGTCTTCTTACCGTATGCCAGGCACAATTCTAAACATTTTACAATTATTATCTCATTTAACACTGGCAAGGGCACCATTAGTAGCCTGTTCTATAGGTTGGAAAATAAAACTCAGAAATATTAACTTGCTTTCCCAAGGTCACACAGAGGAGTTGATGTATTTTAAACATAATGATTAACACCCCAGGCTCATAAGCATTCCAAAATGATATATCATGTAAGGATAACAACAGGGGTCAAACAAAATTGAGGTTTAGAGAGGACACCAATACAGAATAGGACTGTAGTAAGACTGAAGTAAATGTTCAGAGAGATCAAATACTGAAAATTGCCAGGTTTTCAAGGAGGGGCTTGTGTTTGATATTCATTCATTTGTTCCACAAATATTTACTGAATGTCTACTATATGTCAGTACTATTCTAGTCAGTGGGGAGTCAGAGGTAAGTGTCATATCTCTGCTTCCCATGGACCTTATACTTTAGTAGGGGTAGATGTGCAATAAACAAGAAACGTAAACTTGCAGAAGAATACCATCCGAGTAAGTAGTTTAGAGAATTCAAGTCTGGTGATTTGACAGTGAGTTACTAGCTACTAGTTACTAGTTACTAGTCAATTTAGATGAATAAGAGATTTAGATTAATGAGAGCCTGGAAGGAGCTCTCTGAACTGATGGCATTTGAAATGGTATCTGAAGCACAAGAAGTATCAGCTATGAGAAATTCAGTGGGAAATGTATCCCAGTCAGAGCAAACCAGATCAAGTCAATCCAGAGCCAGGAGAAGAGTGTAGCTGGAGTCATTGTGAGCAACTCAGTGGAGAATGGCTTGCGATGAGGTTGAAGAGAGAGCAGGAGAGCAAGGTCCTGAGCTGGAAATTTCCAAGTGCAGTGAGAAGACATTGGAGGATTTTACGCAGGAGAGTAACATGACCCGGTCTACACGTGCAGAGCATCACACGGCAGGTTGCTTGTGTGAAGAGGCAGGGTGGAAGCGGGAAGAGCACAAAGGAAGCAATTACAAGCATCCAAGCTAGTTGGAAGATGACAGTGGTTTCAACAAAGGTGGTGGAGATGGAGGCATAGACAGAAAATTTGGGGGAGATGTTTGGGAGGTAGACACAGCAGAGCTTGCTGGTGTGAGGAATGAGGGATAAAGAAGAATTTGGGATAAGACCTTGAAACTGCACAGAGTCCAGATAGAATGAGAGCTAAGAAAACACCACATTCTTCGGGGGGGGGGGGAAACTCATATCTGAAGCATTTCCAAATTATACAGAAAAAGAAATAATCACTGGAAAGACATATGTGGCTGTAGTTCAAAGACAACATAATAACCGTCTTTAAAAAGCCATTATATGATTGCTACATTTGTCATTCAAATGGCATCTGGAACCTGACCAGGGAATTCAGATGAAAAAGTCACAGGCAACACGAGAAATAACGTCATAAAAGTTAGAAATGCAGAAGTTAGATAAAGGCAGATGCACTTCACTCAAGCCATATTTAAGCCTGGGTGATTTGTATATTCATTTTTATGAGGGCATTTGAGTAAGACTTGAGGGTTTTCTTTCAGCAAATCCATCAGAAGCTATCCCTTTAAATGAGTACTGGCCCCTTCAAAATAACGACTCTGGGGAGGTCTGGGGTAAGGCCGGAGAACGTACATTTCTGACAGGTTTCTGGGTGCTGCTGGCCCCGGAATACATTTTTAAAAAAAAATAACGACTCTGGGAGAAAATGAACTTATTCTAATGTACTGCAATTGCTCCAAAAAATTTTTTGGAACCCCTCTATGAGGTTTACTCTCAGAGCCAACCACTCATTCTCAGCTACAGGTCTATGTCCTTTGAGGGTGGGCTTAGTCAGAGCCAGTGTGAGGTTCGGAGCAGAGCAGCTGATGGAGTTGAGTTCTGTCATTGTTGTACTAGGGTGTCTTCAGAAAAGGCAGAGCAGTGAACTCAAGCTCTGTGGTGTATGAGGCCGTCACAGGCACAGAAGCACTTAAGACACCACAGAATTTCTGTGTGAAAAGTCTGATTAACCTTGCAGATTGAATTTTTCATGAGCAAAGCCATGGATATCAAAGAAACAAACCCACACTGTATCCAGAAGCAATATTTTGGTGTAATCTTTATTCCCAGGTCAGGGATGGTGGTGTGTTTCACACCAATTTTGATAGTTTCTCTCATGTCAAAATAGATATGACACATTTTACCACTGATTTCTAGGTTTTAATACATTATGTTCCCACCTCTTGGCTGAAGGTGGGGCAACACGGGAGGGTCAAGCCTACTGCCTAATGTGAGGGCTACTCTGTACCTGTCATTCATCACAAGTACATGAACAACTTTTCTGAACTTGCCTCATTTCTGAGTTTCATTTTTAAGAATACTTGCACATCTTTGTCTAAAATATGTTCCTTAGCTACCATTCTAATGGTAAATTGTTTATTTGAATGCACCAAATATCTGACCTTTTCAGAGTCTGTGGATTACAGTGTAAATGGATGAGTGGTCCCAACATTTTCAGGCACCTTTTCTTCCTCCCAGAATGGGAAAAACAAAAAAAAAGATCGACATTGCTTTTTCTTATAAACTTCTTGTGACATGTCTAGTATATCACTTACATATTTGTTAAACCACACATGGAAGGAAAGACCTGAATCATTTGCTTTCAAAAAGTGCCACTAGTTTATATGTGGTCACAAAGCAACATGTAATTCTATGCACTTCCTTTGCTGACACAAGAATGACTGGTCAGATGTGAAAGTACTGCTGTTGTAGGTGGGATAGAAATTTTTATTACTGTTCCAGGAGTTTGGATTTAATAGCACCTATACTCAAATTTACTGCACAGGATAAATTAAGTATTTACTGCATCCTTCCTTTATAATTGATTTCATAATGATTTTACTTCCTATGAAGAACAAGTTGAAGTATTTCATTTTTTAAGCAACCACAGAGCAATTCCTTTTCGGGCCTAGATGCCCTTTGTCTTTTCCTTCTGCCCTCAACAAATGCCACTTGATAAGGATATTTCTCCCCAAAGAGTTAGAATTACAGAAATCTGTTACTTGGAGGCAAGATTTACTTTCAAGTGTAGTGGAGATCTGGGCTCTAGCCCGAAAGAGGAGAAAGCTGATATAATGGGATAAAAGGCTCTTAGGACCCCACCTCCAGATGGGTCTTAATGTTACATTATTTGGGTGTAGTTGTCTTCTCTGAAATGAAGTTGTAAAATGTTCTAGATGTGAACACTTGCTGGACTCTCCTACCACAAATAAATATACAGAAGGAATTTTTTTTAAAAAGGAACCTCAACAGTTCTTTGTGGCTAACATGTAAAAGAACAGTCCAAATGACAATTTTTTTAAATCAAGAAATTAGTTTGATACAACTTGAGACCAACTAAAAAAGCTTATTGTCAAGATTTGTCTTTTATTTTAAAACAAAGGTCAATTTGAAATACGACATTCTTGGGCTTCCCTGGTGGCACAGTGGTTAAGAATCCGCCTGCCAACGCAGGGGACACGGGTTCAAGCCCTGGTCCGGGAAGGTACCACATGCTGCAGAGCAACTAAGCCCGTGCGCCACAACTACTGAGCCCGCGTGCCACAACTACTGAGCCCGTGTGCCACAACTACTGAAGCTCGCGCGCCTAGAGCCCGTGCTCCGCAGCAAGAGAAGCCACCACAATGAGAAGCCCATACACCGCAACGAAGAGTAGCCCCCGCTCGCTGCAACTAGAGAAAGCCCACACGCAGCAACAAAGACCCAACGCAGCCAAAAATAAATAAATTAAATAAATACATTTAAAAAAGAAATATATTATTCTTTTATTTTCAGTATTATTCTTAAAACAGATTAAGTCCAAATTTGAAAATCGGGGTAGCTATACCTTTATTTTAAAGATTGATCCTGGATGGGCAGATAGCTTTCACTGGTATTGTTGACAGAGAATAATGTGATAAAAATGACATTTTAATAGGTTATAAAAAAATTAACAGTATCAAATACGCTATTTACTGCCAGAGACAGTATTATTAGAAATCTTCTGTTTCTTTAATGAATGCCTAATAAGCTATCAAAACCAAACTCATAAGTGTATACTTAAACGTTTCAAAGTAATACAACAGCTGCAGAAAATTTAGTCAGACGGCTAAAGGATTATTTCTTCTAAAGCTCACCTCCAGTCATAACTATAAGAATGTTAATTTCTCAAACCAACAAACAAGACCATAAGTGGATTCATCATATATTTAGGATTGTAATAACATTCAGAATACCCCCACCACTATGAACACACAACCAGTACATTCCCTATATTGCTCTATTACTATTATAATACAATGAATCAAATTCTAGGGATATATAAGTAAAGTTATTAAAGAGATACAAACAACACACACCTGCTGTAGGTGCATGCAGCTTTTCGCTATTGTGAAGAAGCATCCCCAGAAAAATAAAACAGCTTGATTATTCAGATCCCATCACATCAAAACAATTATCCATGTGGATGACATAAATAAGAATATTGATTTCAGATGTTTTATAACCATATGTAGCTCAGATCTATATCCTTCAAGGTTTGAGGTCAACCAATACAGCATTAGGAAATAACACAAAGAACTAAACTGATGCAGGGTTATAAGTCCATTCCTGGAGAAGAATAATCATTCACTCAGATGCATGCCCTCTTCTCCTGAATCACTACTTCCCTATTCTACAGAACAGGACTTTGGTTTAGGAGAAGCGGAGTTTGTAGATTTCTTCTTTGTGTTTTGTTTTGTTCTCACTGTTCATTTTCATTGACATCCCACTTGTTTAACATCTTTCTAAGTCTGATTTGGGTTCATGATCATTTTATCATTTCTTTGTGTTGTTTTTTGATTGCTATCTTTCAACTATTCCTCTCTCTTTGTCTAACTTTCTTCTCCTTTTGTTGGCTACCAGAAGATGGTGAGTAAAACAATTTAGTCTAGTTTACCTAGGGTTTTTTAAAAAAGAGATTTTGTTCTTTCTCAATTGTCTCTCTTTTCTTATACTTTTCATATAGTAGTCTGGGTCCTACAAGAAGCAGATGCCAAGACAAGATTAAATGATGTGCAAACACTGCATTAGGGGAAATGACTGTACGAAAGGAGGAGCCAGGTAAGATTGGGAGAGCCATCAGAACACTATGCAAGGCTGACCTCAGCTAAGGAGAGGAGGCTGGGCGAAGCATCCTAGACTTCCATGGAGTGTAAGGCAGGATCTGGATCAGTAGCACCTACCAGCTCTGCAGAAGTGCTAGCCCTTAGCAGGGGAGGGTGGGTCACCACTGCATACCCAGAGAATCTAAAATACGTTGTAGCATAAACATCCCCAGAGTTATCCATCCAAATCTCTCCTCCTGTCATTCAGGTTCCCAGATTTCCCCCACTATAGCCCTGGCATTCCATGAAAGACCTGCCGCCTCTGAACATTCCAGTGTCTCTGAGCTCTGAGACTGCAACAGTTAGGTCTTCAGCCTGCTACATCTGCCCTTCCCCTACAGGGAATAAGGGCATCTCGATATGCTACCTTGAAAGTTCCCTGGTTATTACACTTAGCCTACTTGCTAACAGTTCTCAGTCTCTCATTATTCTTATCCAGGGTTTCAATACAACTTAGCAGCACACAATCAACTCCCGTGATGTGTAGGCATTATATGGTCTCAAGGTACCAGCAGAATTGGGCCTTTGTTGCCTATAGCAAAGTCCTCAGTAACACAGCCTTTTTTTTTTTTAAGATTTTTTGTGATGTGGACCATTTTTTTAAAGTCTTTATTGAATTTGTTACAATATTACTTCTGTTTTATGTTTTGGTTTTTTGGCCACGAGGCATGTGGGACCTTCACTCCCTGACCAGGGATCGAACCCGCACCCCCTGCATTGGAAGGCAAAGTCTTAACCACTGGACCACCAGGAAAGTCCCAACACAGTCTTATATTAATATTCCCTGTCTCATTTTCTCTACTCAATCACTCCTACTTCCTGGAGATACTCCTCCCAAAGTAGTTACCTGTACTCAAGTCCTATTTCAGGCTCTGCTTTCAGAAGAATTCAAATTAAGGCAGTTGGTTCCTAGAATGTCCTGGGAGAACAGACCCTCAGAATGGAATTCTAGACCTAAATCACTCCCCAGACAAATAAGAACATCTATTAAATGCTAGTGGTGATAACTAGGGGTGGGCTGTAGCATCTCAGAAACTAAGACTCTGATCACAGTGGAGGAAGAAGCATGTGGTTGGACAGTAGTGCTATCACTTGAATAGTATGGGGGCAACAGTATACTCATATGGATTGTGGAGTTGGCTGGCTTTTGTTGCCTTGGAAGAAAGAGACCTGTAAGAATGCAAAGACTTAAAATATCCAGTATCTCTCTCTTCTATTCACCTGAATGACCCTGAAAAGTAAAAACAGAATAGAGTGAATGTAAAAACTAGAAGCTGATCTCAGAGTTTCTGGCATTGATCTGTTGTATGGACTTCCTTGTGACTCAGTATGAGGCTGGAGAGGATGTACCAGTCAAAACAATGGACAGAAAACAAACCATTCCAAAGTGACCAAGGACAGCCTAGAAATGCAGAGAAGACTTTGCAGGGAGTATCTCAATCAATGGGGATGGCAGCTGTGGGCAAATACTCAGACTCCCATTTTTCATACAAACATTTCTTGGAGGTGTTCTCTTTGCTTCTCAGAGGTTCTGGTGAAATAGAGCCCATCGTGCCCACAGCAGTGACATCAGTAATGCACCAATTTTTCTTGTCATGCTCTACACATTCCCTCTTTCCTGCTACTTGTGGTCACCTCCCAAATAAATTACATGTAATCAAGTCCTGGTCGCAGGCTTTGCTTTCAGAGGAACCAAAACGAAGACAGAGTGGACCAGTGCTAGCTTCTGGTATTGTGAAAGCCTACATGATCAGACAACTCTGAGGAGGTCGGAGCCCAAGTAACTGTGCCCAGGGAACACCACGCAAGTCCAGAGTCCTCAGTAATACCTGCATCAGTACAGATAATGTTGACAGAGCATGCCCGACACGGAAAACGCTTTTGGATTTTGCATTTGTCTGCCATTTTTCCTCAGCTCTAATGCTTTCACCTGATTCTAGATTTCTGAATCTTGTTTAGCTACATAATCTAGTGGTTGTTAAAAATTCCTACAAGAGCAAGATAAAAGCAGTGCTCAATTGCCAAAAAATAAAAAATAAAAAAATGAAGGACTAGGCTGATTATTGACTTAGAGATTTAAGCAAAGGGGACCATTATAGGGCTCCAGGTATCAGAACAGATACTAGGTAGAGATGTGGACAAGGGAACAAAATGGAAGCTTTATTATTAGAATTAGACCTCAACTTAAGAACCATGTTTACAATAATGTTACCTTGAGAACTCATCCCTGACAGCATCCATTCCAAACCCTGAAACGTGGTTGAGCCCAGCCATGAAGTCACCGGGAAGGGGGTATGGAATTTACATGGTCCTGTCAGCACCTGAGCCGACTTCACAACTTCAGAACTGTTGTGACGTTCCTCAGAAGATTCTGCCCTCAAAGTAGGAATGAAGCCAGAATCAAACAACCCTGCACTATTTTTAGAGAGAAGTTAACAATTGTTCTATGAGTTAAGTTTCAGAAATATCTCCTTTTATTCTCTCATTTGTAGATTAGTGAATCAGACTCATTATCTGGAACTAATTTCTCTTTATTTTATATGTTAGTTATCAATAAATTTTTAAGAATGTGTGTTATAGACACTATGACAGTATTTATACCCATTGTTTTCTCAGTGTCCTCTTCCCTTTCTTGATCAAGGTCAGTATTAGCCTAATTTTTTTCATATAAGAAAAACTTTGTCTAGTAAGTCATCAAAAAAATCTACAAACAATAAATGCTGGAGAGGGTGTGGAGAAAAGGGAACCTTCCTGCACTGTTGGTGGGAATGTAAATTGGTACAACCATTATGGAGAACAGTATGGAGGTTCCTTAAGAAAACCACAAATAGAGCTACCATATGATCCAGCAATCCCACTCCTAGACATATATCTTAAGAAAACTGTAGTTTGAAAAGGTAAATCATCACTCTGATCTACTTTCTCTTCAGCACACCCAAAGTTTCTTTCATAAACTTCACCTGAACATCAGTATGCTAAATATTATATCTGCATTTATAATTACTTTACACCATGTTGGAACCTGGTTTTAAACATCTTTTTATACATTAATTCATTTTTCATTTATATTCTTAAAAAAACTTATTTTAGTGCTGCCTCACCCACACCTGTCTTCATCGCTCAGGTCATATCCCTACTACCCTTGTTCATTTAGTCGCAGTTTAATGTCCTTTGTCACATTATCACTGACATTCTAATCATATGTCAAAGCAACGGCATCAGTACTATGGCCCCCTTCCTGACAGATAAATTTGTGGGCTCAATCACCTTTGAAATGTGCCCATAAAAACAACTTCAAACATTAAAAAATGTATATACACAAACTCACATAAATTATTCTTTAGTGAAGCTGAGACCTGTATGCAATGATTTAATGTTACATTGTTCATCTATGGGAAACTGTCTCAATTATTTAGGCACTGACCTGGCTGTAATCATGCCAGTGTTAATGTTTTCCTTGTAAACAATTCCAGCGTAAACAAGTCACTTACAGAGATGGAAATAAAGCCTCACAGTAATCATGATCATCTTCATCCAAACACATTTATAATGTTGCCATCCGATACTGTGTTGGAAATCAGACGAAGCAAGTTTTAGACTTGCTAATAGACCTGCCACAGGCCATACTAGGAAATAATCATCCTTAGGAGCCAGGGAATAATAGGTAAAGTTGAGAAGAAGAAAGAATCAAGGCTAAGGGATGCTTATTCTACAAACTGACAGATAAAGTTTAAAGTCTGAAGTTAGGTATTAAAGCCAAATGTGAGTTAATAAGGGTCGAGAGTCATGGAAGCAACGATTATTAGAGCAGCGCCCTACAGAAGAGCCTGTGTCATTAATGAAATGAAATGCAAAATGCACAGACTCAGAAAGATGGCAAATTGATTTGCAAGAGGACAGCAAACATATCTGAAGATCAGAGAATTCAAGGACTGGAAACAGAGTTAATAGGGGAACTAGCAGAACGGCTATATAAGAACAAGACAGATTCCTGGCCACCGGGTGACTGAGGCAGCAGGAAGGGAACACTTCCATACATAGTCAACTGGATTTTAAAACTAGTTGGAGTAATATTCCCCAACTTCTTTTAGTTTAACTACCATTTGGCTTGTTAAAATTCTTGGGTCACACATCCCCCCTGGCCCAACCAGCCCTGTGTAGACAATTTATCTGCAATGTTCAATTGCTGAACAGGAAGCCTGAGGCCAGCCTGATACATTTCCCTTATTAGGCAACTTGTTCTTTTGGCCTGGAAACCCCCAAATTATTTGAAATCTATTAACTTTGCAAAGATATTTTACTTATAGTTTATTGATGTTCTGTGTCAATTTTCCCTCAACATGCTAAACATTTTTAATTTGCAGGTTAAACTTGCTTTTTGGCTTTTTATGTGTTTATTTTTTACTTTTTTAATTGTTAAAATACACATGTGCCATCTTAACCATTTTTAAGTGAAGGATTTGATGGCATTAAATACACTGTTGTACAACCATCACCACCATCCATCTCCAGAACTGCTTTCATTTTGCAAAACTGAAACTCTGTACCTAAGACAATGACTCCCCATTCCATTCTCCCCGGAGCCCTTGGCAACCAAGATTTTACTTTCTCTTTCTATGAATTTGACTACTCTAGGTGCCTCATGTAAGTGGACCCATACAGTATTTGTTCTCTTGTGACTGGCCTGTTTCACTTTGCATAATGTCCTCAAGATTCATCCATGTTGTAGCATGCATGATTCTGTGATTCTATGATTACAGACAGTCCATATATGTACTAATATGATGGGCATTAGCCACGTGTGGCTAGTGAACACCTGAAATGTGGCTAGTGTGACTAAAGGTCTGAAACTTAAATTTACATTTATTTTAATGAAGGTTAAATTGCCACATATGACTATGGCTACTGTATTGGTCAGCACAGCTCTACCTAATCAATATCATCTATTTTCCTGCTTTATCACTGATTTTTATTGCTATACTATATTATGGTTTAGCTCATATCCATCTTTCCCCCACTCATCCACTATCACTTTTTAAAATAAATCTCTCATTTATATTTGTAACTTTAGAATAGCCCACCAATCCTTCATGTTTAATTTTAATCTCTGAAAGATGTTCTATAATTATGTTTAAACATGAGTTTGTTCCATTATTTCAGTTCTCTTGTTACAGGAATCACTGTGCATTATGTTCACTCCTTTGGCCTAAAATCCACATCCAAAATTCTCTCTCCCGTGCTTGCTCTTTTCAATATTATCGTCCATGACAATCAATATGTTTTTAGCAGTGACTTTTCTTTATTCTTATGGTTTTGATTTCTATAACTCATTTTTCTCTTGTTTCCTAAAAGCTCCATATTCCATCTTCCATTGTTTCCCCATGCCTTCCCTGAGCTCTTATTTTATATTGAAAATTGTTTCAAAATTATTCTTTAAAATTCATCACAATTAAACAATTATCATTTATTTTATGACAATGGTATTATGACAATGCTTTGCTATTTGTGTTTTCCCATTACTTCACTCCTTTGTCTTATGGTATCATTTATATATAGTGCTAATTTCTCTTGCTCTTTGATTATTATTCATATTTTAAAGCAGTTTTTTCTGGACTAGATTTTTTCAGGAGGTTTATTTACATAGGAAGGAGCTTCTGGACTCTCTAGATCCTTGCTGTAAGGAAGAGATGGTGGTTTTGTACTCAAGGCGGACTACTTAGAGCTCTGAGCTCTGCAGTGCAGCTCTCCTCTCTCTTGGTCTCCCCTCTACCTCATTTGACATCCCAGCTTCAAGCAACCCTTCCTCCAAGTTTAGCGCCCAAGTCCCAGCTATCTCTTGTTTCACAGGAGGTAGAGATTACATTGCTATTTCTGGTTTTCCTATATGATTTGGGGTGATTCTCACAATTAAAAAGAAACATTATCCTCACACTTCCAGTTTCAAATCAGAAATGCGCTTTTTGCCTACTTTTGTTGGGAAAGTCAAAGGACCTTTCTCCACCAGTATCACAATCGGCTCTCAGTTTAGTCTTGCTCTATTCACTATTTACATGGCCCCTTGTGTTCTATTTTGTACCATCTTCACTCTCAAGAAATTTGAGGTGCTTACTTTGCATCAAACCAAAGAACAATCTGAGCGTTACTGTGACTTCTGGAAAGAATCCTTTTCATCAAACAGGGTTTTCCTACACCTGAGTTGAAAGACACTCATTTCTCTGAAACGTCAACCTCAGCAGGTTCTCTGAAAGGTGGGGGGCAGCCTTCAGCTCCTTCGAAGGAGAAGTTCACCTGCTGACATTCAGAAACTCAAATGCTTGTTCCCTTTTCCCTGTATATTTCTCTTAAAGAGCACTGTGAGGAATCTTTTATTCTATATTCTATTTAATTTGCATAAAAGTGATATTCCAACAGAACATGACAAAATCTCCTACCAAGAAGCCTAAATAGAAATAATTTATTTGAAGTTTCTTGACAATAACATCTCACGGGGACCCTGCCATCTGGTATCAACAGTTACTGTTGATCAATAATATGTGTTGTGTCTGTCGAGTGCAGCTGACATTTATTGTCTCCTATCCTTGTTTACTGCGTTAGCAGCCAGCTGGGCTAAAAAAGTCCAACAGGAGGAGATTCTCTCTGACATACCTGCAACTCCTCTCTCCAGGAGATGTCATCTTTTCACCATTTTCAGGTCAAACTAAAGGCAAGCAGACACATATAAAATTTATCATATTTGGATTGCAAAACCTGCTCTCCAAAGCTTTGGACAATTTAGTTAACAGACCTTGTACCAATATGCTGTCCCAACATTTTCTTACATATCTAATGATCTAGTCAATCTGTATCATTTACTAAATTCTCATATTTGACAGCTTTCCATGTCCACGTCCTTTTTCATGCAGTTCCTTCTATCTAGAATGTTTTCTCTCTCCCAATTTTTGCTTTTACTTTTTGTTTTGATTTTTCATCATCTAAGCCATCTTTCATGGTTCAGTTCAAATAGTATCACATTCATGAAGCCTTCTGATCGATACCGAGTAGGTGTGGCCCTTTTTCCCCTCTGCTAAACTCCTGTAATGTATCTTTCCCTATAGTTCTTGCCATTGTACCCATTGTTTTTAGTTATCTGTGAGCTTGTTTCATACCACTCCTTGAAGGAAGCATTGATATCTTTCTAGCTTTTAGCTTAATAGGCTAATTTAAAAGCTACAGCAAGAATGTTATAATAACTATTAGTTTCATCCTTGTCTCTTAATAACATGCATTTCCAAGATGAGGGAAATTACTAGAAAGCAAGGACTTTTATCACTTCTATGTGCTAGTCACTATCCTAAGTGCAGAATTTGGGCAGAAATATTTTGAGGCATGTAGTCACATCAGATCACACAGAGGGTCTGTGACAATCTTTTTAATATTACTTTACCCTGTATCATAGCTATAGTTGATTGGCCAGAGGCAACACAGACCCAAGTTGGACCAATTGCATTGTGCCATGGAACCAACAGCTGGGGCACTGATGTTCCACCATTTTGTATACAGAGAGTCAGAAAAGACCTGTCTGTAGTGAGATATACATGTAATACTTAAACCTCACTGGGCCTCCCACTAACCACCTGTCCCCACCCAGTTCAGGGCCCGCCATGTTTTTCTGTTCTCCCCGCCCCTTCCCTCTCTTCTCTCAACTCTTCTTCCCAGTGACTAAAGGCTTACTAACTTGTTATGCTCAACAGTTTATCATCTTTTTGTTTCACTGTTTCCTTCCAAATTTGCCCTTGATTTTCCCTGTTTGGCAGACATACAATTACATAATATACCTTCTTTGGTCTGTCTGAACAACAAAATAAGTTATTTTTAAACAGATTTTCTCACCTCTGAATCAAGTCCTGCCAGCAAAGTGATAAAGAATCATGATATTTGATCATGAGATTCAGAAAACTGCAGCTTCCCTGACCTTTCATCTGCACTTATTGGCTGTAGAGGGATAGCAGTGGATCTTAACGTTTCCAAGACTTTGAGATTCAAAGCAACATGCTTCCTTTGACCACAGCTACCAGGAATGAAAGTGCACAGGCTAAGGCCCTGGGTCTTAAAACGCTAAAATAAAGCTTTACGACAGCAATTGTATTGATTGGAACTGATGTAGAAATAGGAAGAACTGTTTTCTTGTTTTATTGTATCTACTATATGTCATGGAAATATTTCTAGGTACATTATCTTGAGTATATATCCTAGATGAGATTCATATATTATTCCAGTCCCTGTACATAAATTCTCATTTACTTAAAATGATTGTTAAATAGATATTGTTCTTCCCAAGAACATCTGAAAGGAGGAAACAAATAACATGGGTCCTGCTTTCTACTAGCTGTGCTGTGGACTACATGTTTCAGTGGGCAGGAATGTCCCACAAAGAAATATTACTAGTATAAGGACTTTATTAGCAACTCTAGTGAGTGATATATGGATTGAGAAAAATCAAAATTACATTAGCTAGGTAAGAAGGGATGTGTTATAAAAGACATTGCAATTCAATGCTAACATTTTGCTCTTTGGGATTATTTTGTTTGTATGTTTAAGCTACTTAGGAGTGGGGAGAGGAGAAGATAAGTTTCATCATTAACCCAGATTTATTTTGCAGGAAAAGTGTTATTTGGTTACAGGCCTGCGTGTTCCTAGCTCTTTGTGTTGTTACTATTCAATATAGCTGTATCTACATGTTATTATTGTTACTATTATTTAAACTTCAAACAGCAGTAATATTAAATCATTCCAGTCTGAATAACTTGAGAGTTAAGAGTCCTCACAAGGGGGTGGTTTCACGCTGGGAAAGTGTTAGATAAAAACTGCAATTTGCAGAAATCAGTATGATATCTTTATTATACCTTCTGAGCTCACTGGGGCAAATTTGACACTCTAAATTGCTCTAATTTGGAGCTCTCCGGTTTTGTTATTAAATAGAAGCCTAAGTTCTCATATATTTGCAAACATAAATTTCCTAGTATTTTTAGTAATTAGTCATATAATTATATATGGCACTGTGGTATCATTACCTTCTTTGGAGACTAAGATACAGGTAGACTTTTCAAAAGTAGACAAAGCAAAAGGCACAGAGGGATCAGGTGATGACAGCTGAGAGGTGGAGAGGTCAGGCTGTGCTCAGAGGAGTGGCAAAAACCACTTGATGGCAAGAACTTAAGATATGGGAGAAGCCAGAGATAAAATCGGGAAGACAGGTTGGGTTCAAATTGTGAAAGTCTTGAATGACAGGCTAAAGAAATAATATTTTATTCTGTAGGTGATGAAGAGATGTTAAAAAGATTAAGTCAAATAGTTCTCAAACCCTGGAGACAATTTGAGACATCAGGAGGACAGAGGGACTAAAAGTCGGAAAATCATTTAGGAAGTAATTACGTATCAATAAATGTGTTATAAATAGGATGCTCTAAAAATAAACGCCCAACCCTTCATATTGTTCTAAGGACCCTGGTCACTCATGCTTAGGATATGGCACAATTACTGCCAAATCTCCACTCAAAATACTTGGGGGAACTATAATATGTTAATCGGGCACTGCTCTCTCTACTCCCATCTCCTTACAAATGGTCTAAGTTTATAGAATTATTTAACAGAAACATAAACCTCAAGTCTGCTAATTGGCAAAGATACATTCATTTCGTTTATGTAATGTCTATAGCTGTTTTCACAAGAAAATGATAAAGTAGAATAGTTGCAACAGAGTGTAGGGCCAAAAAGCCTAAAATTTTTACTCTCTGGCCCTTTACAGACGGTTTGCTGATCCTTGTGCTAGGCTACTATTTTCTCCTGGTCAGCGCCTTCTTTGTTAACCTCTGAACAATCACTCCAGAAATGCCTCACGGTTTCTTCTAGTTTTGTCCTGCCCCTCTATGTTACCACTGCCTTTTTTCAGTTCTCTATTTCCAGTGCAGCAGCTGGAAATAGACTGTTCCAGAGAAGACCTGCCACCTTGTCAGGTAGGATTGGCCAATGGACACTACGGCTTCTGTGACTACTTTGGTTACCTGGGAACATAAATCAAAATGTACAAGGGATGTGTGTCTAGGTGGAGTAATGGCACATGCAGGACAATTCGAAGGAATTAGAAAGTAGATTGTGCCCTATTTCCACACAGCTCTCTTCCACTGCCCACTTCACACTGCTCCAGAAGAACTGTACTGCTGAAAATATAATGGCAGAGTCTTCGATGAAATTCCTAGAAATGAATAGGACTGGAACATCGTAATAATTATGTTTCCACACTTCTCATCTAATTACAAAAATGACAAAAGAAACAGAAATGTGGTCAAATGACTTGCAATTTTGTCATCAGTAGTTAATAAACGTCCTGATGAAATCAACATTTTATTATGGAGCCCTAGAAGCTACAGCTGCTTTTCTTCCCAGCAAAATGAAGAAGCAAGCAGTGTGTGTTCATCAAGGTGAAGCTGACAGCCAGGCTGCTCCTTACTGCCATAAAATAGGCAGGTGCTTTTATGACAGCACACATTGATGAACTCAATCTCTTTCATAATTTTGTGCTAAAAGGTCATCTTTGTTAATTTCTCTGCACAGTCAAAAAAGAAAGATCCATAGAATGAGAATTTAACAATGTCAGACAGCTAGGGGAAAAAATATTTCTTTTAATGTCTACACACCCTCAGTGTGGTACACTTCAGTTGGAAACTATAATCTGAATGCACAGCAATAAACAGAACATAGAGCAAACAGAATGACAGTTAAAATGTAGCATAAATGCAACATAACATTTTCAGAATGCTCAGAAGGCAGTAAAAATATGGAAAAGATTTGAATGACTACTTTAGTATGTCATACTTTTAGTATGAAAGTTCTTAGCGTCTTTTTTGTGATACAACAAAAGCAAAACTTAAGCCAATGCATTTCACTGAACTTTTCAAGCAAACAGCTGACAGCTAGATTACCTTGATTTGCAGAGAACTGTCACCTCACACTGTTTTATTGCATGCTTCGCGCTTTATTCAGTGCTGTGGATCTGTATGCAGGCTCAAGAGATCAAATGGACTCCTGCTCCCACCAGAGTCTATAGCTAAAAATCCAAGAAGAAAGGCTGCATAGCCAACGACGGTGATGTGAACATAGATTATTAAAAAATAAAAAATGCTTTCACTCAAAGGAAATAGCTCAGAAGGTTGTTAAGTATGTCAGCTGTTTAGAGAGAACAATTAATCTGTTGGTTATTTTGTCTGGTATGTGACAGCCTTAATTCAAAGAAGGATGACAACGTCTACTGCTCTGCTCCAGAATTTGTATAGCACATATTTTTTTTCTGAACACACTTTGATGAATCATCTTTTCACATCCAAAGGCATCCAGGTAGAAGGGAAAGAACATGAACACTGAAGGCAAGCCAACAGGTCGAAATTCCAGGTGTTCCATATCCACTATTATTCCATATATGACCTTGGAGAAGTCATGTGGCCTTTCTCAGCCTGAGTTCTCTCACCTGGAATTACTACCACCTTACAGAATCAAATTAAAAATTTAATAGCATATTTAAATCCAGCAGCCGACTAATATTATACTACTAAACTATTTTTTTGGCCTTCTGAACAACTCAGTGAGGTGGGAGGGCAGATATTTTGGTTCTTTTTTCCTTCTTTCTCTGCATGTCATGTATCAGTTCAGCCAGCCCTGCATCAGAGAGCCAGAAAAACAACTCAAGTCTTCCCCCAGCTTGTTCTAGATTCTTTCTGTTGTGACATTATGATAGTCATTAGAATGGCTGTGAAGTGAATTACATGATAAGGAGCCCCAGTAGGCAAGTCTTCCCCAATCTACTCATGAGGTCACAAAGTGGTACTTTGGTGGTACAAAACTTATGATCTGTAGAGAGGCAGGAAAGCTTTCAGCCAAATATGAATACCATCACTGAGAACACTAAAGGTGAAAGAAGACTACGGTTAGAGACCAGCGAGGCCAGAGGCAGATCCCTGAAGTCCCAGGTGGCTACATAAATATGAGGGCAGTACCAGTGTAACACACAATTAGCAAGTACTATTTCAGAAAAGGTAAGTAAAAGTAACATAGTCTAAGGGCATTTCGAGGACAGGGCAGCAAGGATTGATGAAGATGCAGTAGGAAAAATAAGGAAGACCATTTTAATGGTAGAGAAATAAAATTTCTCAATATGCTCTACCAAAGGTAGAGCCTCTGCAGAAAGTTCATTTCTTTCAGACCTAGAATATTGTCTGTACTCATCAGAAAGGCACAGTGCTTTGAACAAAGCATTTGATACTATCAGTCACTACTCTAGGCATTTCAACAGAGGACGTTTACCCAGTAATAAGAGTTCAGAAGTCATACAGGGGATGAAGAGGCAACCCAAAGAATAACAAAGGCAAAAAGACTATTACCTCTCCAGCTGGGGACACAACAGGCAAGGTGGCATCGCCAGAACTTAGAGCAAAAGCCACACAGCAACGACTGGAGCCATAATACACTTCACCCAGAAGCTGAGACCATGGAAGAAGGGGCTGACTTGTAGGAGCTGGAGCCACAGAGGAGATCTAGCTGCTGCTAGAGCCACCATCCGAGGTACAGTGTGGGAAAAAGAAATACCCCAAGTTCTGCCTCACTCCTCCCTTCCATATCTCCCCAGTGTCTCCCATTGCCCAAAGCCAGCCAGAAACCAGAAGACCCAGGAGACAAGGAAACACAGCCTGCCTGGGTCCTCCCACTGGGTCAACATCTGTTAAAGAGTTAAGTATTCTATACTCTATGCCTCTGAAATAACGTTCTATTGAAGTTCATTATCCCATTACACTAATTATTTGACTTTTTTTCTTGGTGAACTCAGCTTAAAGGAAATGGCAAAAATCATCTTTGTCTAACTCACCTTTGTACACAGAGGGTCTAGCACAGTGCCTGCCATTTAGCATGTCTGATGGATGAGTGAACTTAAGAGGTAAGGCTACTTACTGTACCTTCTGTTAAAGTTACTATGAGTACATTCAAGAAGTTTACTCATAGTACCTCTAAGGATACTTAGAGTAGAAATTACGAATAAGGTGAAGTCGTCCAAAGATGAGAGATCCAGGAAAAATCTCAACATCCAAATTAAAATTCAAAGTATATTTTATAATAAAGACAGAAGGTGATAAGGAAAAATCAAATTCGTCTTTGGGCACACTAGACTTCTTACAGTTCCCCAAAAGTACCAAGCATCTGAGACTTTGCTTCCATTCTGCCTTTGGTCTTAGCTGTCTTTTCCTCTAAATGTTTCAGTGTTGAGGTGGGGCTGGGGAGTGAGAAATGATTAGCATTGTTGGAAGGACTATGAATAGCCCGTTAGCACACAGGTCAGCGCTGGAAAGAGAAGCACTCTTTCTACTGGTCCCTATTCTGCTTGGGGCAGCAGTGGCACCAGCCATCCTTGATTAAACAAGGCATTCAAAGAGACAAAAGGAGAAGACTGGAGAGAGCGTGACAAACATTCCAGATCATACAATCTTCTCCAAGACCTGCCTCCTATAACTTTCTTGAGGTGTATGTGGAAAGGAGTAGGAGGGTATATGAAACACTGTTTTCACAACACTGAAAAATTAGTGCCATGGGGTAATAGAGGGCTTTTCTTCTCTCTTCCACATTCCTGTCTGCCCAATTATAGCCCCCAGTCCTTGGTACATATTCATTCTATACATATTAGCTAGCTTACTCTCTCAAAATTCTTATCACATGTGATATATTTAACATTCGTCTTCTCCTACAAGAATGTAAACTCCCTAAGAACGAGGACATGATCTGTTTTGTTGACCTTGCAAAGATGTGCTCAATAACTATTGTTAAGTAAATGCATTACAGAATACTGTAGTATGGCTTCCAGGATGAACTCCCAGTTTCTCTTTTTTAGAAATTGGCAAAAATATCAATTCATTTTGATCTATCAACTGCCTGTTTATCTAGTCTCGATTTCTTACTTAAGATCCAACATCCTACAAATTCTTACTCCTTACTCTTCTTTACTGGAATATTGCTTTGTCCATTCAGGGCCCTTATTTCTTTTTGTACAAAGTCATTAGTTTTTGTATCTGCAGATGTTTACATTTAAAGACAGAAAGAAGCTGAGTTCTATGAACACATCAATATGCTTTGATGTAAAACAGATAGCTAGTGGGAAGCTGCTGCATAGCACAGGGAGATCAGCTCGATGCTTTGTGACCACCTAAAGGGGTGGGATGGGGGGGTGGGATAGGGAGGGTGGGATAGGGAGGGTGGAAGGGAGTGGAGATGGAGATATGTGTATACATCTAGTTGATTCACTTTGTTGTACAGCAGAAACTAACACAACATTGTAGAGGAATTATACTCCAATAAAGATATAAAAAATAAATAAAAATTACCACAAACTCAGTGATTTAAAAACCAAAAAATATAGATATATTATATATGCTTTGAAATATTCTGGCTTCTGGCTTTGCTGGCTGACCACGAGCAGGTTTTATCCCTGGCTAAATCCTACTGCACTCTCATTGTTCAGAGTACACATTGTAAAAGTGTGAGTTTTCTGCTTAAGACACCATTTGCTGCCTGGTACTTTCTCTCTGAGCTTCTTGGAAGAAGAGGGTTACGTAGAGTTTTTCTATCAACCTCTCCTCCCCTAGACATGGCAAAACTTGGCGCTCTGACATTTCCTTATAACGGAACAGCCCTCAAAATTCACTGACAAAGACAGGGAACCTAGTTTGAATATTTCACACAATGTCACCAAATCGTATATAGATTATGAACGTATGCCATACAAAATTAGCTTTAATATTCTGATGTAAACCAACCTATAGAACTTACACTGATTTAATACAATTAGTGACTTTATAAAACAGGTCTTCACTGTATTCAAAATTATCTACAAACATACATTTACAAAATGGGGCATTTTAAAACCATAAGTTGTTCATTTAACCCATTTTTATAATAACAGAAAGATGACTTTCATATAAGAGAAATTGAGTTCTCTTATATTACATGGGGGACTGTTTCACACTATTGAATACTAAAAGGTTATCAGAGTCCAACACTGAAAACAGAAAAAGTTAAATCTGCTTAAAGAAATAGTTAAGTAGTTCAGGCAGTGTTAAACGAACATTCCATTGAGAACATCCACATATAAAAGCGAATTAATTTTTGGCCCTTTAATTGCACTTCATTCACTCCTATGCATGAATAATCTGCACCACACTATAAACAAGTGATGTGGGCATTTTCCCCCAGTGGTCTACCTGTGGGAAAAGAAGTCCTCCCCACACAACCTGGAAAACATGTCATGGTGCTAAAGCACTGGCTGCTGAAAGGCACCAAGTGACTTCTGCTACTCGAGTCCTGTCTTCTCTCACAAGGCTAGTCTTGAGGAAGGAATGTCTGTTCCTCTGGCAACAGTCTGCGCTGCGTTCGCGTTGCCAGAGCCCTGGGGAGAGGACTGCACAGCTGCCGGCCAGGGCAGAGAAGCACGGGGACGTGTGTCACCCCCAGGCTTCTGCCAGGCATGGTCTCTGTCGCCTCCAAGCTAACCACCCGTTTTATTTCAATTTGGGAGATGGCAGACAGGAAGCAGGACCCCTGCATGCTTCACTTTTGTTGAGGTTGATGGCAGAAGCATCTGGCTCTCAGGGGCATCAGAGAAAGTTAATTCAGGCCTTTCAAGCCCAGCTTGAGAGTGTGGGCCTGGCCTCTACAACAGGCAGCAGGGGGCTTCGTTACAGAGCTCCTCGGTGTGTTTGGAAGGTCTTTCCTTGGAGGGATAGTCTCCAAGCTCCACTATCTCTCCTGGGGATTCTGGGAGGTGCTTAATGCCCGGTAAGAAAGTCCATTTCTGCCTGATCAACAGAAATGGGCTCTATGGAAACAGAGGTTCCGGTGTAGTATACCCAGCTTCTCAACTTCATGTTTCTTAGTATCCTTCCCATTCAATCATTCCCAGTAGCATACTAATTTGCTATACTTTCTGTGCTACAAAAAGAATAAAGGAAAAAAAAAAAAAGGAAAACTTTCTCTTGAATTCAAGCCTCTCCCAGCTAAGTGTAAGTCTTGAAAGAACCACACGCACTTCTGAATGTATCTTCAACCCACTCTAACCCGGCTGCCATCTCCCCATATCACAGAAACTGCTCTGTGCCAGGCTGCTTATGGCCTCCACGTTGTTGAATTCAGTGAAGGGCCCTGATATTCAGCTTCTCAAAACTGGATTCAGTTAGACCTTTCTCTCCTGAAATTCTCTGTTCTCTGGGCTTCTGTGACCACATTCTCCCAATTTCATTCATCTTCTCTTCTCCTTGTCCCCTCAACCTAAGTTATCTCATCTATTCCCATGACATTAAATCCCATTTTCACATAGACAATGCCCAGATTCCCATATCCAGATCACAAACACAACAGCCTAGGTGAGGCAAAACTGTTCTATATAAAATAGATCCTTGGGGCTTCCCTGCTGGCACAGTGGTTAAGAATCCGCCTGCCAGTGCAAGGGACATGGGTTCGAGCCCTGGTTTGGGAAGATCCCACATGCCGCGGAGCAACTAAGCCCGTGCACCACAGCTACGGAGCCTGTGCTCCAGAGCCCGTGAGCCACAACTCCTGAAGCCCGGGCGCCTAGAGCCCGTGCTCTGCAACGAAGCCACCGCAATGAGAAGCCCGCGCACCGCAACGAAGAGTAGCCCTTGCTCACCGCAACTAGAGAAAGCCCGCGTGCAGCAATGAAGACCCAATGCAGCCAAAAATAAATAAATAAATTTTAAAAAAATAAAAAAAAAATAAAATAGATCCTTAACTTGACCTCTCTCAGATTTTAAGAGTTACCTATCAGAACACATTTAGACCAAGTTGTTTCTCTGCTTAAAAATCACCATTGAACAGAGAATAAAGTCCAGCCTTCCTGTATGACCCAGCACCCGCCTCCCTTTCAGATTCACCTGTGCTCCTCCATATCACTATTCCCCAACCATGGCAAGCTCCTTTCAGCTCTCTGGGCGTACTGAGATTTCTTCCTACTTCCAACCTTCACACAGGCTATTGTCTCTGCTGAGATGTGCCTTCCCTCCTGCTCTTTGAAGGACTTCTTCTTTCTCCTGCTTCTGGGCCTATTGGAAACATCACCTCTTTGAAGAGGTCACCCCTGATCACACACAATATTGTTTCATTGGAAACATACCAAACTCATTTCCACTGCTTTGGTGGTGCAGAGCCTCTTTGAGAGTTGGGGACTATTTCTTGTTACACACAGCCCCAAAGTTAATAAATGTCTATTTTTTTTGTACCCCGGCCATTTCTTTCTTCTCCCTTCCTTGGTCCTTCCCTCCCCTGTCTACCTGAGACTGTCTTGCTGTCAAAATCTGCTTTCAGAGCAAACATTTATACTCAGTGTTATGGTTTATCTCTTTCTTTTAAAAGAATTTTTAAAGCTTTATCTCCAATTGTGTTATCAAACATGCCCTGCCATTTAAAAGGAAAAGTAGAAGGAGTTCTGTTTAATCCCCAGGCCCTTCCGAACACTCAGGAAAGCATACTGTTAGGATTCCATTTACTTCCCTTCCCACTGTGCCACATAAAATGTCTAGATTTCTGTAAAGTAAGTCATATCATTTTCACCACGTTACCGCAGTTTTCCTGAACCATTCGATGGAAGTAATATAATTCTCAGGCATACTTTCTAAATCCATCTGTGAGGCAAGAAGTAAGCTAGTAGACGTGCCAAAAAACAGTACCTGCTCACAAACATGAGAAGCAATGTACTCGTCTTCCCTGCCCACACCCACCTCCAGAGTACAGTGTAACAGGTGAGTGGCATCTCACATTAGAAGCAGGCAAGCAGTTTGTACAAACCAAACTAGGCACTAAGGCAAAAGCAATACATCATTGGTGACCCATGAAGAGTTTTCACTGGTCTGACATTTGGATTTTTTTGTCATACAAAGAACCATCAAAAAGTAGTAGGCAACAATATATTTAAGTTTGATTATATTCAATTGTAAGTTTTATTACATTCTAAAACCAATAATAGTACTTTAAGTCCAAGCACGCAAGTAATAACCCAAGATCATAAATCAATGTGGAAAGGATTTAATTTATATAAATTGAAGGAACAGCCAACTTTTCAAACACATGAATACCTGCTGCCTGTTCTTAGCATAGTGATATCTGAATGATTCCCATTGTCCTTAAAATATGGGTTTTATACACAGCCAACAAAACAACAAAATACTTACATTCAAATCTATAAAAATCTGCTGTTAATGAATTCTTTCAAATTACACGTTATTCCTGCCCCTCACAAGCGACTTGCACTGCCAGTTAGAACAAAGCAACAATTCTCCCGAGACAATGCACTGGAATTGCATATTGCAATAGCTTTAACTAAGCCATCAGAATCTACTTCAGGGCTACTTATACATCATTTCTTGAGAGCAGCTTTGCAGAGAAAATCCCATTAACTAGCAAAATTACTCTTTTGCTTTAAGAATGAGAAATTTTGTTTCAAAAGAGACACACTGGACAATCAGAATCCTGTAATGAGCTTAGCCACTTGCCTACCCAGCTGTTGTGAAGAAATTTCTTCCCTTCTCTCTACTGCTCTCCACCCGCCCCTCCTGCCTCCCGAAGGAGCCCACTTAAGGCTGGCTTCCTACCACAGTGCAGCCACAGGGCCATGATGGAAGCAGCCTGCCACAAGAGACTGCACACAGTAGGCACCAAGTCATATGGTTTCCGCCACCAAATTATAGTAAACACTAGGAGTCACACAGCAGCAGAGATACAATTTTAGAGATGTCATTGCAACCGGAGCCACGTTAAGCTGTTGGATTCCGGGATGCTTGCAGTGAAATTGGTTGTCCTCTAAATGGTTTCTTCTAAAAATGTAATTGCTTTGTTCTGGGGACAGAAAGGCACGGGAGGGAAAACACGATTTCCATCCCCTACTGCTGCCACAGACTCCAGTACAAAGGCTGGTAAAACAATAAAGTCGTCGTCTTTTCTCTCAATGCCAGATAAATTTTCTCTCCTTGGCTTCCAGACAGAATTCACTTATTATAATTATCTTCTGAGCTGGCAGTGGCCACTGTCTAAAACTTTATAAATGTTCCAGTGAAAATCTATGGAGCTGCCACTTATGTCAGGCTGCGGGGGTGACCCTCCCCCTCCCCGCTGCCAAGCCATTTCACTCACACGGAGGCACTGATACATGCGATGCATAAGCACAGTGGGAAAGGAACCGCGTTGGAAACCAGCATATTGCAAAGCACACGTGAAATTCCCCTTTGGCATATTTCATGAAACCTAAGTTGACAGTTTAAACCTAAAGGAAGAGTTTTATACTCAATACTGTGTGAAGAAGAACCCACAAGTGTTATTGCCGACATGTGATTTAATTATCGTAAATTATTAACCATGTGAAATTCATGTAAACTTAAATATTTATACTGAGAACCCTCTCAACATCTATACTGCCATCTGTAACGATTTTATTCGCTGTTTCCAATAACATTTATTCCCTCATTTTGCCTGAATAGGTCCACGTTTCCTTCCTCCTTACTCTTAAAAATCTTAAAGAAGTGGAATTTAATCATATGCTCAGATGTATTGAAAAGAATATTGTTTAACATAATTTTATGACAATTTTAGATGGAGAATAATATGGGAAAGACTTGAATTCATTTATATACACAATTTTTGTGTTCAAGACATTAAAATTGAGCAAGTTTTACATATTTCTTTCAAACTGTAGAGTTTCTCTGTGTATAAACTGCCTTGAGGAACTATGGAAACCCAGGCTTTAAACGCTTTTGTCTTAATTTAGGTTTTACCTACACACAATTGTTTTAAATTAAACAGGAAGAGGTCTTGTAAATGTATGATCTTACTCCTCACAAACTGATGATTTTATCAAACTACATCTTTTAATTGTCAAAGTTCACACAGCTAGTAACTTGAGGATCCTGAACTTGTTGAAGTATCTCTTGACTATAATCAATAACCTTTTATTTCCCCAAAGTGTCCTGAATTAGCACTGGTTCACCATTTTTCAGACACATTAAGAAAGGCAAACCAGTCTAAACACTGTAGGCACACTCTGTTTTGGATTTTCTAATTGATGAGCCAGTAGCTGAAACTGATGTAAAGATGTTGCATTGTAGATGTCTATGCTATGCAGTGAAGGGTAAACAGATGAAGGCAAAGGAGAAATCATCACACAGGCCTGTGGAGGTCAGAACTCTCAGGTCCTCAGGTGGAGGTTATAAAGGCAGGACCCTAATGCCTGTCAGCTGCAACACATAGCAACCTAACTGTGCTGGCTAGGAAGTAGCAGAAGAGCCACTGCAGGGCGCTGTGGTCAAACAGAGCACGTCAGACCAACCAGTGCCCCGCAGGAGTTCTCCAAGGAGTGTGGAAGAGAATCTGGATTTCCTCTGCCAAAGAAAGATGGTGGAAGTTAGCTGAGACAAAGAGGCTTACTAACAAGCAGGAAGACCCGATGGATCTTGTGGTTGCAATGTGGGGATGTCAGAGTAATAGGCAGATAATGGTCCCTGTGACTAGGGAATCAGAGGGAACCCTGACTTTTCCGTGGATGCCAGCATGGAGGACTGGCCACACTCCAGGCCCAAATATATCAATGTCCACCTCAGAGATACAACATGCACAAAGTCCAGGAACCAGATAGTTCTGTGGTGTAAAGGTGGCATCAGGGAGACTAACTCCAGGAAGGAGGGCAGAGAAAATTCTGAACTGATAGAATATACCAGTAACAGACTTTTTTTTTTTTTTTTTTGCCATCAGGCAAAATAGAGAATAAAGTTGTGATAGATGAATAAAGTTGCAAGAAGTACCCCTAAGTACATGAAATTCTGTAACCCCTACACAGGGGAAAAGTAGTTAAATAATTTCTAAAAGAAAAAAAAGAAAGAGCATTTTCTCCTTTGAATTTTAAATCGGAAGCATTTCATCTTGAACATGAAGAATGACAATGCTATTCTTAAAGGAACCATAACTCAGAATTTTGTAAAACATACTATTTCCACATGTCTTGACCTAAATCATAGTTTCTCATTCTTTGAGGAAATAGCCAGGTTTCTTTCTTCCATATACCAATTTTTAAGCAGTGACTCATTTCACTGCTTAGACCTCTAAGTCACATGACACGTCTTGTTCTTCAAGCTTCCCATGAAGATCAATGTTCTCGTGTTGGGATGCGAAAGCAGGGAGGGATATGCCACCCCGGTACTGCAACGTGCCTCCCTCAGCCTTACAAAATAATGTTTAGAAAAACCCTTAAGTGGAGATGGAGGTTTGGGGAACTATAACTCATCCATAGATAATATAATACAAAATATGACAGTGAAACATAAGTCATGGGTCTTTATTTTTTCCTGCCAAAGTGTAAACTCTATAGATATTTTTATCAAGAGAAAACAAAAATTGGCATCAACCCATGATTGCCATCTTGTGGAGAGTTCCAGCACTATCATGCTAGGATTTCTGTCCCTCAGGTGTTTGAATAAAAATGCCTCCGGAGATTCCTCAGGTACTCCTTCCATTATTTAATAATCTTTGCTGCAAATAAGCTCTGCCTCATAGCTGACCTAAATCCCCCGGGTTATCTCAAGTAGATACGGTGGAGAGCTGCCGCCATTGATTGAGCTGTTAGTGCTTTACATACTCAGTCAAGTTGTTAAATCATGCCCGTGACTTGACTTTTCCAGGTTAAAAAGTTCCACGTTATCTGATATTTTTACCAAATTCCTATGTTCCATCTCTTATTAAGTTTCCAAACTTCTTAAAACTTGGTCTGTGTGTTGTGGGTTTTGGTCACTTCTGTATTTGTTTACTCACTTTATATGCAGTTTTTAAAGTAGTTTAAAGCAGGGGCAGTACTGGATCTGAGAGTTTACAGATGTAATCATTCCTGAGGGAACACTCAGAGTCCTAGAACGGACTTTAAACTCCAGCACCTCAGACCATTTACCAAGGGAACTGAATCACAATGTCGACACTTCAGAAGCACGTGCCTGCACACAAAGTTAAATTCGCCAAATTAGTCCACCAAAAATGCATTGTAAAAATTGGCAATTTCCCCTTTCTTGATCAACGCATTCTATAATCTTGAGTTTGTCTTATGACAACAGTTGTGAAAGAGTCTCTCTATTACGTCCTCTGCAAACAGTCAGCCAGCAAAAACCTGTTGGCTGCACTTTAAATATGACCATTTCTCACCAGTCCTTAGGACCCAGAGCTAAGTTCCAACCAACATCATCTCTTGCTTAGACTGTTGCAGTAGCCTTCTATCTGATATCCCTGCTTCTACCCACACCTCCCTGCAGTCTGCTCTCAACGCAGCAGCCAGAGTGACCCAGCTAACACACAGGTCAAATCATGGTGCTCCGTCCCTCGCTCAAAACATTCTCATGACTCCTGGCACTTAGAATAAATGCCAGAGTCTTTGCTATGACCAACATGGCCCTCAGAAAATGGCCCCCATTCTCTCTACTTCATTGCCTCATCTCTTTCCCCAGTTCCCCCTGCCCAAGCTATACCGGCCGCCCTGCTATGGCTCACTCTCACAAGACCTTCGGTCTTTTCTCAAGAGTCAGCTTCCCGGGGAGACCATCCCTCCCATTTAATATCTTCCTTTCTTTTTTATTTTTACTCCTTAGCATTTCATAACCCACTAGCAAACATTTTGCTTGTTTTTCTTGTTTTTGCTTGTTTTTCTTTTCTTGTCTGTGCTAGTTTTCTATTGCTATCATAACAAATTACCACAAACTTCGTAGCTTAAAAACAACAGAAATTTATCTCACGGTTCTGCAGATCACAAGTCCAGTGGGCGTCTTGGGTCCAGGTCTCACGAAGCTGAAATCAAGGTGTTAGCCGGCTGGGCTCTTAGCAGGAGATTCTAGAATTTGCTTCCAAATTCATTAAATTTACTTGCAGAATTCAGTTCCATGTGGTTGTAAGACTGAAGCCCCCATTTCCTTTTCAGTTGTCAGCCCTGAGTCTTTCTCAGCTTCTAAAGGCTGCCTGCATTCTTGACTCACGACGCTTTTCTTCACTTTGAAAGGCACCAGCGGAAAGTCTAGTCCTTCTCCTGCTTTGGATCTCTATAAGTACCCTTTGACCTCATCACTCCTTCTGTCTTCTTCCGCCAAGTCTCTTTTGACTCCAGCTGAAGAAAACTCTCTGATTCTCAAGGCTGGAGTATTTAGATTGGGTCCACCTGGATAATCCAGGAATCTCTCCCTATTTTAAGACCCTTACCCTTAATTACACTGGCAGAGTGCCTCCACAGCAGTATCTGAATTAGGGTTTGATTGAATAACCAGGTGATGGGAATCTTGGGGGACCATCTTTACAATTCTGCCTACCAGGTTGTCAGACTACTGCAGTATAATATAAATCACATGAGAGCAGGAGTGGTTTAGTTTTGTGTGGTGCTGTATCTCCTGCATGTAAAAACAGTGCCTGGGACAAAGTAGACCAACAACAAATAAATGTTGGACAAATGTATCTGGTCTCAGGGTTCTTAAAATGAAGATGTGAATTCTACAGAGTGATGCATGAGAAACAGGGGGTGTTCATGCATGAGCACTATTTTTCCTGAGAAGGGGGTCCATACTTTTTATCAGATCTTAAAATGGCTATACCTCCCAGTTTGCCTGGGTTAATCCTCATTTATGCCTCTTTGCTCAGAATAATTATTCATCGGACCCCACTTATTCTCTCCAAGAGTTCAGGTTTGTATGATAAATTATATGATTATCCTAGATTCTCAAAGGTGTCCATGGTCCAACTAAAGTTTAAACTCAAGGTCTCTTCAAGCTTTTATATAGCACACTGTTTAAACTTACACAAACAGAATTCTTTTTTTTTTTTCTCATAAAACATACATGTGGTCCCTTGAAAACACGTGTGAAGGATTTTTGCAATTAAGACAAAGACCAAGAAGCAGATCCTGACTCTCAAAACCCACCAATGAACTATCTCACCAAAACGCCACACTGCCTCAGATTATAAATGAGAAATGGCAGTGGGTACGAAAACAAATATGTGACACAGAGAATTTGGCGACACCGCCTTAGAGGTGATCCTGCGTCCCGTCTGTTCAATGAGATAGCAGAGCACTTAACATTACTTAACATTACTTAGAACATTACTGCACCTAACATTACTTAGAAATACTTGCACCAGAGAATTCTTGGTTTAGAAGATATTTATAATACTAAGACTTTAATCATTTTAACTGTGTTTACGCCTTGGATATAATATGACTGATGAAAATACAGAATATTTAATAACTATAATTTAAAGCTGAATACAAGGAAAATATGTCAGTTGTCTCCAAGACTTTCCTATATTTCTAATACAGCTGTGTATTGGAGAAGATGAACTTGATTCTGATGGGTATTCCTTTTTTACTCGATTTTCTTGTCTTCATTTTTTGCTTTTATAAAAATTTGGGGTTTTATTCACTTACTCTTGGAGAAATTTGATTATGGCCTTACTGCCTGATTACCAACTCCATCTGCAAATTTAAGGGCAAAAGATGGCCTCCGTTGAGAAAATTGATTATCTGTCTAAATGATTAAGCAGTTAAAGGGACTTTGAATGTTTTATAAATTCACCTTCCCTCCACCCCACCCCAAAAATGCTTCCTTTAGAGAATTTTTTTAACTTCTGTTAAATGCAAATTGTTTCTAATCAGCCACTCAAAGCAAGGAATCTGCGTGTATGTTATGTTTTAGCTGTAAAAAAAAAATGCATCTGCTGAGATTATAAATTCTATTTCAAGTTACACTAACTGAGCAAGATACCTCAGGAAGAATTCAGAAAGAAATAATCATGTCCCTTACTTTAAGCACATGATTCCTACAAGATCCTCTTTTCTTCTTGGTCCTATTGCCCCCCTGACATGTTCATTTTTACCAGTCTTTGCCTGTAGACATCCTTTTCCCTTCATGGTCAGAATCAATCCGCATTCTACATTGGAGACCCCAGATGAGCACTTGCCCATTTTCGGTGTTCTAAGGACACAGCCCTAAATGCCCCTAGCTACAGCTGATCAATCCCTGGGATTGAGAAGACAAACCATTTATGAGGAGGAAAAAAATAAGCCCTCTTCAAACTGTGCATCCCAAGAGGTAGGATTGTGAATGGGTTAAGCCGGCACGTGGCCAAGACAGCTTTGCAATCCTCTGATATATGACAGTTCCTACCAGGTCTGGAGGTCTCTGAAGGTGACCTGACACAGTGTTAAAACAAAGAAACTGACAGAGAATAATTCAGAAGGTTTTCTTCTGTGCCTCAATACATCTACTTCAAAAGCAACTGCTGAAGGAATAATAACATCACAGGCAGAGGCAAAGTGCTGTCAGTCTTGTAAACTGTGGGTGGTGTCCCTGCTTCACGATGAATTGCCGACCAGTAAGCGCATCAGGAATCATAACCTGAACCTGGCCCAACCCGTTCTTCTTCTTCTCTCCTTCTCTCTCCCCTACAGCTACCTTTTTAAAAAAATTGTGGTAAAATACACATAACACAAAAATCTACCATTTTAACCAGCGTTTAAGTGTACAGTTCTGTGACATTAAGTGCATTCACACTGCTGTGCTATTTTCACCACCATCCAGACACAGAACTCCTTTCATCTTGCAGAACTAAAACTCTGTGCCTATTAAACAAGTGTTCCCCATTCCACCCCACAACCCACACCTACCTTTTTAAATTTACTTATTTAAAAACCTCTGTTTCTAAAACTCGGGGGAAGATTGGTGGATACGTCCAGTATGTATATCTTTTCCTTCTGAAATGGCCTTTTAAAAATAAGCTTCATCTACCACCATCTATTACCATATCAGTCAGGACTATTTTTGTTTCCCAATGTTTTCCCAGAAGCTCAACTCCAATTTTTAGGAAGAATGAAAAGAAAAAAAAAGAAAAAGAAAAAAAACTATGCTAAGTGGAAAGGGCAGAAATACATCTGAGGCTTTAAGACAAGAAAAATAATTCAAAGATCTTTCAGACAATGTCTGTAGGAAACTCTCTACCATCTCCAGTTTCTGCTTCTCTCCATGTGTTGCCTTTGTTTGCTCTCATGGATGTTATCGGAGGCGTGAGGTCATATTGCTCTCCAGGGGACATCTGGCATGTCTGGAGACATTTTTGGTTGTCACAACTGAGTGATGCTACAGGAACTGAATGGGTCAATGTCAAGGGAGCTGTTAAACATCCTACAATGCCCAGGACAGTCCCCACAAAAAAGAATTTTCAGGCCCCAAGTATCAACAGCTCTGAAGATGAGAAACCCTCATCTACTCCATCCTACTCCTTCTGTATATTCAGTAATAGGAAATCTTTAATTTTCAGGCCGCTTGTCCGGTGGTCTCACCATCAAAGAAAGACTGAAATTTCTTCCTAGTTTCAAATTTTTTTAACTTTCCAGGATGGCTTCTAAATAGACTTATTTGAGTCAAGTGCCACTCAACAGTAGTCAAGAAGGGAAGGGCCACAGGGAGGTAGGGCCTGGGATGGCCTCTTGAAGCCCCCTTCCTTGTATGGATGCCATTCTCAGAGTGGGAAAATTGCAATGACCTGGGTAGACATTCCAAATAGTGTGTACCACAAAATAGAGCCTTCTTGGTGTAACTGTACTTTTTTAAAAAAATCTTAGTGTTTGCTCTTTCTTTAGCAAATTTTCTAAGATGGAAAAAAATCTATAACTGGAGTAGTTACCATACTTAGGTGTTTCTTGTAACCAGCTAAAGTGTTTAATCATCTAGTTTTAAGCAGAAATGATTCCCCTAAAACACTAATTAATTTAAGTAATGAGATATGCAAAACAGAGGGGGAAAGCATAGATATTTATAAGGTTCACTTTTGAAATTGGCAAAAATAATGAATCTTCACGTCTGCAGTGATCAAGCTGGACTCCTCTCCTCTTAGTACCTCCATCTTCTGTTAGATCGCTTGCAGATCTACTGAAATTAGATGTCAGTGTAAATTATGGTGCAGGCCGACTTACTAGCCAAGGCTATGAAGGGTAGACACATAAAAACCAGGTGCTATTGACTGTAATTGCTTCTGATCTTAAAATTCTTAAGTGACAAAATTGATGCTGATGTGGTATTTGCATCAGGTAGTCCCTTTAATTGATACTGACCCACTTGGGGACACTTTCTTTTTTTTTCCGACTGGTTTTATTTTTTTCTTCCTAATTGTAAAATTCCAGAACACGAAAGTCAGCAGCTTATAACTTGGATAGATCAGAGGGGCAAACGATAGTATTCGATGGTAGGTAGAGGAAGTGGAGCTGTGCAAACTTCTTCCGTGGCCCGTGGCCCTGTAAAGTCTGAAGGGAGAAAATGAATCTGTGCAAAGAGCATTTGGAGATAATGCTTGGAAAGAAGTTAGCACTTTCTTGAACCTTGCTAAATTAGGAAGAAAGCCCCATTTGCAAATATTTCCTTTCTTGTCTATTCCAATAAGGAGAAAGAGGAAAAAGCATGACCCACGGGGGGAGGAAGGAGATGCATGGTTCTGTCTGCTCATTTAAATACTTAACAAGCCACAGGGAAAAAAGAAGGCATCCCATTCCACTGCCCACAACATACGTCAGGAAGTCCTAACAATAAATCATACCATGGACGGCTTGTGAACACTGCTCACCTCCTGCGAGATATTTCGCTTGTTCTTGAGCCAAAAAAGCAAACAGCCCAACTGTCTATCTAATATTTGTTCTTCCCCTGCCATGAGAAACAGTTTCCAGAAAACAGACAGGATAATTAGTTAATTCTTACCCTGCCTTCATGGCAAAGTTATAATTGCCTCTCGAAGTAACAGTTTTGTTATCTTACAGAACTTCTTTGAATGAAAGGAGAATATTTCAGTGACGTGTTTAGGTTCAGCAACACTATAACTTCTGAAGGAAAAGATAAGAAGCTGCCTTTATGCTTTATATGGATCAAATTAACCAATTTTGCCTGAAGATGAAGGTCTCTAGGAGACTAATATTGAGTATTTGGCCATTCATTGGATGAAAAAATAGTGAATAAGATTTTTTTTCTGCTCTATTATGCTTACATTTGATTGAAACTGCAGAGTAACGTGTTTTCAAATATTTCCAAAAATCCACCTAACTGGCTATTTGGGGAAATAGTTGTCTAGTTTGGATTGTACTTATCAAAGGCAGAAAACGAGTCCTATATAAGAAATTGGAAACTTCAAAGCAGTTGTTTTTTTCTAGAGTCTTCCTGATTCTAGAGCTCAAATGCAAGGGATTTTGTAGCTGTTCCCACCCAAACTATGACTAGTGCCAGGTGATGAATACATTTCACTGGGTCTCTCCAGTCTGATGAGGGGTAGAAGTGAGAAGGGCGACAAAGGGGCAGGCAGGGGTAAAATCAAGTTACACTACAAAAAATACAACGTTGTTTGGATCTAGGACTCATCTATTATTGCCTGATACGTATTACCCTAATGGCTGCCCCACTTCACCCCTGCCTCCAATTATTCCGGAAATCCAGAGGAAAGATCCCATATGTTTAGAAATAAGCCCTCCCAACCATCAAAGGGCACCTGGTTTTTCCTCCTCCCCTGCTCCCACTCTCTTGAGAAAATGTTTAAGGTCTATATAGCCCAGTCTGGTGCCTGACATTTCTGACACAGAAGGCACTCCACAGCATCCAAGCCCCACAAGGTACTAAGCCAATAATTAGAAGGAATCTCCCAGCCGTTACTTGGCCCCAAGCCTTGTCTCAGCCGCTGCTGCATCATGAACCTATGTTGACGATGAGGGCCCTGACCTCTGTGCAAGGGTGGTGCTTTGTGCAGCTTCGAAAGGTACCAGGGAGATTTCTCACAGACGGTGGTACCTTCAGTGCTTGTTCTGCTGGGCCCAGAAACTGGTCTTGGCAATCTGGGGACTGCATCAGTTCTGGGAGTCTGGACCATTAATATGCCACAGCTGTGCTATGTTCGCCAGAGCACCTGAATACACAGAACCACACTGGGTTCTGCCCTCAGATGCAATGACGCCCTCTCCCCCTGTGTGTGGCGCTATGTCATGTCTATACCAAAACAGAGATGTTTCATGTTCCCAATATTTTACTTGCCAAGAAGTGGTAAGGAAAGGCACATAGCAGACTGATATCTCATTACCTCTCATCACGGAGCCCTAAGCATTAATATTAGAGCAAATTTTGGGGCACTGACTCTCCACTGAGAAATGGGTTCTCCCATGAAGGTCCTCGGTCCCCAGTGCAAGTTGACTCCTAGTGGTTCCTGTGTCAGAACATCATGTTGAAACCCCATGGAGAATGTAGCTTAGGCTTCATCCACAAGACCTGAAGAAAATGCTCTCTAGCCCACCTTAAATTCAATATTTAAATTTTTTCAAAAATTATCTTCATTACTGTGCGTGTGCAGAAAAACACTAACAAACAGTGAAGGGCTCATAAGAAGTTAACTGAAAAGAAAACAGAAAAAAACAAAAAACAAAAAAACAACTAAACAGAAAGGAAATCTGAAAAACTACAACTCAATACAGGAAGAATGGAATTCTGGGATCCTTGAAACCAATTGTGTTTAAACCAACCTCACAATGTCACTCTCACTCTCGCTCTGACACAGAAACACACACATTTGGCTTCTAACCATGCCTGGTATTGACTTCCTTATTTTTTTCTTTTTCATTCAAACCATTCTTTTTTGTACCTCCAATGATAAGAAAAACCAGCTATGTTTTTTCCCCATTTTCTACCCTCTCCCTTTTCCCATTCAAACAACACCTTTCATTTCATTACTCTCCTTGTAAGGTACAGATACCCTATTAAACTATTAGGAAAGAAGGTATAAAATTCAAAGTAACCTTCCAAGCTGTAGAATAATCACAACAAAGAAATTAAAATATTAAGCGTCAAAGAATTTCACATACTGAATCACTAAAACTAGGGGGAAGGGGCTAATATCTTTTCTGGGAGGAGGCGACCTCACGATGTGAAAATTCTCCTGCTTCAAGAATAACTGAAGAAAAGGAATTACGTTTAAAGAACATGATATAAATAGAATGGTGTTTGTCTTTGTTTCTTCAGGGGAGCTATTTTTTCCCATGATATAGATGCAGAATTAAAGCCTGAAGAGCTTGTGCACACCTCTGCTTTCTTTCTCTAAAAATGCCTGCCTCCATTTTAGTCGTTTAAATCAGGCACGCATTTTTTTTTAATTAATTAATTTATTTATGGCTGTGTTGGGTCTTCGTTTCTGTGCGAGGGCTTTGTCTAGTTGCGGCAAGCGGGGGCCACTCTTCATCGCGGTGCGCGGGCCTCTCACTATCGCGGCCTCTCCCGTTGCGGAGCACAGGCTCCAGACGCGCAGGCTCAGTAGTTGTGGCTCACGGGCCCAGTTGCTCCGCGGCATGTGGGATCTTCCCAGACCAGGGCTCGAACCCGTGTCCCCTGCATTGGCAGGCAGATTTTTAACCACTGCGCCACCAGGGAAGCCCCAGGCATGCATTTTTTTTACACAGGATGGTTCAAGCAGGTCTACAAGACTAAGCATTCAGTGACCTAGATGGGTGCCCTCTTTCTGCAAGGTATAATACAGTTTCTTCAAACTGATAATTGTCACCAGAAGGAATTCATGTTAAAACCTTAATCTTGCTCCAAAATCCTCTCCGTAAAAGCCTATAATTTGTGCAACCTGATGTATCTGACTGTCAGGAACAGATATATTAGCCTTACCTGCTCCCGAAACAGAGGACACTCACCTATTCCTCAGTTTTTGTCTCTTAATGATTAGGACTATTTCCATCATCTGTTTCCACTCTTTGCCTCAGACATTCTACTGCTGTCGTTTATCTAAAAGCTGAATACTAACAAGGAGACACGGTTCACGCTGAATTTGAGTTTCCTTTGGGATTTTCACCACCACAACTGAATCTTTCTCCTTTCTCTCTTTCTCCCCTCCCTCTTTTTGAATCTCACCACCTCAGTTATATTATATTTTCCAACAGAGCTTAGTGATCCAGTTATAAAACTGATATAGAAAGGTCAATAGGCAGACAAAGCAAACCCAGGAGGTCCCTGTGGCAGCGGACTCCCAAGCTCAATGCCAATTTAATTCCCATTGGAACAGTTACCCCACCGTGGAAATTTGAAGCAAGTCCACAGGGTCAAATCCACTCCCAATTACCAACCAGAAGCTAAACTAACATTTTTCATAGAGCAATTTACTGTCTGTCATGGACCTTTGCCAAAGCCCAGACTAAAAAAGACCAAAAAAACCCCCCCAAAAAAAACCCTGAAAACATTCCCAATGTTGTTTCTATTCAGGTCTGTTTAGCCATTGGTAATAGATGTATTGTCACAGAGGAACCAAGGAATAAGGCTTCAAGACGGGAAGGAGGAAAGAAAGGAGAATGGCAGGTAAAGAAAGAAAAATTGCCCATTTAACAAGCACATGTGCCATTGCCTGTAAAAAGAGGAAGTCAGAGAGCTCTACTTTAAAAAAAAAAAAAGAAAGAAAGAAAAAACAAGGAAAGATTCCCTGAGACAAGACTGAACATAAAACTAAACCGTAAAAATTAAATCAATATTTAAAAAGAATCAACCTGAGATACTTCTTTTAAAAATATTTAATTCAGTGTAAAAGCTACAATTCCATTTTCAGGAATATGTTCTAGTATATTTTTTTTGTTTACAGCTGCAAAAATTTTAAATCACTTACTATCACATTCAATTCTTTCATAATCCTAGGAAGTAAGGTTAATTTCTAATAAAATTGACAATCAAAACATAACAGCATATATTTGTTAATAATCTGTCACAAAGTAGGACACAAAGGTGGCTCAACAAGCAAATCATTACATTGAACCTTCATAAAAAACTTTTAAGATTTAAAACAGCATTGAAGGCTGTGCTCTTTCAGGCAGCAAGTGTAACTGGAGATATTCGGTGATGGAACCAGCAGTGGAGAGAAGGACTGAGTCCCCTCTTTGAAGAGATTAATCCTCCTCACATGGAAATAACTATTGTATCTAAATGTCACTCAACAGTATATAAGCTTCACTGGCCCATAAAAATATCACTTTCCTATGAATGAAAAATAGGATTAAGATCAAAGAATAAAGGCCATATTTATAGAAGTTGGAGATAAATTATTTAAAAATATGTGAGTTGAATAAGCTGAATCCAAAAAAAAAAAAGAAATTCATCTATTCTTTGCTTGGAATATGTGTGTGTTTTATTATGCACTATATATTTGCCATTACATTTAAAAATATTAATTTCTATACTTTTAGCTATTTAGAATTTAGTGAAGGTTAGATACTTTTGATGTAATCTAATTTTTTTGCTGATTCTCTGGGCTAGTTACCATATTTCTAATAAATAAGGTTAGGACTTTAAATAATCTTGGGACTTCTGGTAAATGAATGAAATAAAAAGGAGTTTCGGTTACATAAGACATTCACTGATAATGTGACCACAGATCATGAAGAAGGGCAGCACCGCCTGACGAAAGGCAAAGCTCTTGAGGTCAGCCCTGGCCTGAGTCCTCCGTGCACCACTCACTCACTAACTGTGTGGCATGACCAAGTCAGGTCTCCTTTCTGAGACTGGTTTTCCTCATCTGTAAAACTGGAATAATAACTCCCACCTTGCACGATGTTTTAAGGATCAGGGACAACATGTCAAGTGACCAATACTGGCACTGAGGTAGATTCTTAAAGGATAATAAAGAATAGTTCTGATTATCATCATCATCTTCTTTTAAGAGCATGTTCTACAAAAGTAAAGTCAAATTCTGGTTGCTTGACTTAGTTGGTTAAATGCAAAATTAGGCAGAAGGATGTTGCTTTCATTAACTCTAAGAAGAACAAAGTAAGATTCGGAACATTGTCATCACCAGATCATCAGTTCAGAACCATTAAAAATCAGCATTTGGAGGAGAGGAGAAGATGGCGGAAGAGTACGACGCGGAGATCACCTTCCTCCCCACAAATACATCAGAAATACATCTACACGTGAAACTGCTCTATAGAACACCCACTGAACGCTGGGAGAAGACCTCAGACCTCCCAAAAGGCAAGAAACTCCCCACATACCTGGGTAGGGCAAAAGAAAAAAGAAAAAACAGAGACAAAAGAATAGGGACGGGACCTGCGCCAGTGGGAGGGAGCTGTGAAGGAGGAAAGGTTTCCACACACTAGGAAGGCCCTTCGCGGGCGGAGTCTGCAGGTGGCGGAGGCGGGAAGCTTCGGAGCCACGGAGGAGAGCGCAGCCACAGGGGTGCGGAGGGCAAAGCGGAGAGATTCCCGCACAGAGGATCGGTGCCGACCAGCACTCACCAGCCCGAGAGACTTGTCTGCTCACCCGCCGGGGCGGGCGGGGGCTGGGAGCTGAGGCTCGGGCTTCGGTCGGATCCCAGGGAGAGGACTGGGGTTGGCGGCGTGCACACAGCCTGAAGGGGTTAGTGCACCACAACTAGCCGGGAGGGAGTCCAGGAAAAGTCTGGAGCTGCAGAAGAGACAAGAGACTTTTTCTTGACTCTGTTTCCTGGTGCGCGAGGAGAGGGGATTAAGAGCACCGCTTAAAGGAGCTCCAGAGACGGGCGCAAGCCGCGGCTATCAGCGCGGACCCCAGAGACGGGCATGAGATGCTAAGGCTGCTGCTGCCGCCACCAAGAAGCCTGTGTGCGAGCACAGGTCACTCTCCACACCGCCCCTCCCGGGAGCCTGTGCAGCCCGCCACTGCCTGGGTCCCGTGATCCAGGGACAACTTCCCCGGGAGAATGCACGGCCTGCCTCAGGCTGCTGCAATGTCACGCCGGCCTCTGCCGCCGCAGGCTCACCCCGCATCCATTCCCCTCCCTCCCCCCGGCCTGAGTGAGCCAGAGCCCCCGAATCAGCTGCTCCTTTAACGCCATCCTGTCTGAGCGAAGGACAGGGCCTCAGGCGACCTAAACGCAGAGGCGGGGCCAAATCCAAAGCTGAACCCCAGGAGCTGTACGAACAAACAAGAGAAAGGGAAATTTCTCCCAGCAGCCTCAGGAGCAGCGGATTAAAACTCCACAATCAACTTGATGTACCTGCATCTGTGGAATACCTGAATAGACAATGAATCATCCCAAATTGAGGAGGTGGACTTTGGGAGCAAGATATATTATTTTTTCCCCTTTTCCTCTTTTTGTGAGTGTGTATGTGTATGCTTCTGTGTGAGATTTTGTCTGTATAGCTTTGCTTTCACCATTTATCCTAGGGTTCTGTCCGTCCGTTTTTGTTATTGTTTTTTTTTTCTACTTAAAAAAATTTTTTTTCTTTATTATTTTTTATTTTAATAACTTTATTTTATTTTATCTTACTTTATTTTATTTTATCTTCTTTCTTTCTTTCTTTCTTTCTATTTTTTCTCCCTTTTATTCTCAGCTGAGTGGATGAAAGGCTCTTGGTCCTCCAGCCAGGCATCAGGGCTGTGCCTCTGAGGTGGGAGAGCCAACTTCAGGACACTGGTCCACCAGACACCTCCCAGCTCCACGTAAGACCAAACAGCGAAAATCTCCCAGAGATCTCCATCTCAACACCAAGACCCAGCTTCACTCAACGACCAGCAAGCTACAGTGCTGGACACCCTATGCCAAACAACTAGCAAGACAGGAACACAGCCCCATCCATTAGCAGAGAGGCTGCCTAAAATCATAATAAGGTCACAGACACCCCAAAACACACCACCAGACGTGGACCTGCCCACCAGAAAGACAAGATCCAGCCTCACCCACCAGAACACAGGCACTAGTCCCCTCCACCAGGAAGCCTTCACAACCCACTGAACCAACCTTAGCCACTGGGGACAGACACCAAAAACAACAGGAACTACGAACCTGCAGCCTGTGAAAAGGAGACCCCAAACACAGTAAGATAAGCAAAATGAGACGACAGAAAAACACACAGCAGATGAAGGAGCAGGGTCAAAACACACCAGACCTAACAAATGAAGAGGAAATAGGCAGTCTACCTGAAAAAGAATTCAGAATAATGATAGTAAAGATGATCCAAAATCTTGGAAATAGAATAGACAAAATGCAAGAAACATTTAACAAGGACCTAGAAGAACTAAAGAGGAAACAGGCAACGATGAACAACACAATAAATGAAATTAAAAATACTCTAGAAGGGATCAATAGCAGAATAACTGAGGCAGAAGAACGGATAAGTGACCTGGAAGATAAAATGGTGGAAATAACTACTGCAGAGCAGAATAAAGAAAAAAGAATGAAAAGAACTGAGAACAGTCTCAGAGACCTCTGGGACAACATTAAATGCACCAACATTCGAATTATAGGGGTCCCAGAAGAAGAAGAGAAAAAGAAAGGGACTGAGAAAATATTTGAAGAGATTATAGTTGAAAACTTCCCAAATATGGGAAAGGAAATAGTTAATCAAGTCCTGGAAGCACAGAGAGTCCCATACAGGATAAATCCAAGGAGAAACAGGCCAAGACACATATTAATCAAACTATCAAAAATTAAATATAAAGAAAACATATTAAAAGCAGCAAGGGAAAAACAACAAATAACACACAAGGGAATCCCCATAAGGTTAACAGCTGATCTTTCAGCAGAAACTCTCCAAGCCAGAAGGGAGTGGCAGGACATATTTAAAGTGATGAAGGAGAAAAACCTACAACCAAGATTACTCTACCCAGCAAGGATCTCATTCAGATTTGATGGAGAAATTAAAACCTTTACAGACAAGCAAAAGCTGAGAGAGTTCAGCACCACCAAACCAGCTTTACAACAAATGCTAAAGGAACTTCTCTAGGCAAGAAACACAAGAGAAGGAAAACACTTACAATAACAAACCCAAAACATTTAAGAAAATGGGAATAGGAACATACATATAGATAATTACCTTAAATGTAAATGGATTAAATGCTCCCACCAAAAGACACAGACTGGCTGAATGGATACAAAAACAAGACCTGTATATATGCTGTCTACAAGAGACCCACTTCAGACCTAGGGACACATACAGACTGAAGTGAGGGGATGGAAAAAGGTATTCCATGCAAATGGAAATCAAAAGAAAGCTGGAGTAGCAATTCTCATATCAGACAAAGTAGACTTTAAAATAAAGCCTATTACAAGAGGCAAAGAAGGACACTACATAATGATCAAGGGATCGATCCAAGAAGAAGATATAACAATTGTAAATATTTATGCACCCAACATAGGAGCACCTCAATACATAAGGCAAATACTAACAGCCATAAAAGGGGAAATCGACAGTAACACAATCATAGTAGGGGACTTTAACACCCCACTTTCACCAATGGACAGATCATCCAAAATGAAAATAAATAAGGAAACACAAGCTTTAAATGATACATTAAACAAGATGGACTTAATTGATATTTATAGGACATTCCACCCAAAAACAACAGAATACACATTTTTCTCAAGTGCTCATGGAACATTCTCCAGGATAGATCATATCTTGGGTCACAAATCAAGCCTTGGTAAATTTAAGAAAATTGAAATTGTATCAAGTATCTTTCCCGACCACAACGCTATGAGACTAGATATCAATTACAGGAAAAGATCTGTAAAAAATACAAACACATGGAGGCTACACAATACACTACTTAATAACCAAGTGATCACTGAAGAAATCAAAGGGGAAATCAAAAAATACCTAGAAACAAATGACAATGGAAACACGATGACCCAAAACCTATGGGATGCAGCAAAAGCAGTTCTAAGAGGGAAGTTTATAGCAATACAATCCTACCTTAAGAAACAGGAAACATCTCAAATAAACAACCTAACCTAGCATCTAAAGCAATTAGAGAAAGAAGAACAAAAAAACCCCAAAGTTAGCAGAAGGAAAGAAATCATAAAGATCAGATCAGAAATAAATGAAAAAGAAATGAAGGAAACGATAGCAAAGATCAATAAAACTAAAAGCTGGTTCTTTGAGAAGATAAACAAAATTGATAAACCATTAGCCAGACTCATCAAGAAAAAAAGGGAGAAGACTCAAATCAACAGAATTAGAAATGAAAAAGGAGAAGTAACAACTGACACTGCAGAAATACAAACGATCATGAGAGATTACTACAAGCAACTCTATGCCAATAAAATGGACAACCTGGAAGAAATGGACAGATTCTTAGAAATGTACAACCTGCCGTGACTGAACCAGGAAGAAATAGAAAATATGAACAGACCAATCACAAGCACTGAAATTGAAACTGTGATTAAAAATCTTCCAACAAACAAAAGCCCAGGACCAGATGGCTTCACAGACGAATTCTATCAAACATATAGAGAAGAGCTAACACCTATCCTTCTCAAACTCTTCCAAAATATTGCAGAGGGAGGAACACTCCCCAACTCATTCTACGAGGCCACCATCACCCTGATACCAAAAGCAGACAAAGATGTCACAAAGAAAGAAAACTACAGGTCAATATCACTGATGAACATAGATGCAAAAATCCTCAACAAAATACTAGCAAACAGAATCCAACAGCACATTAAAAGGATCATACACCATGATCAAGTGGGGTTTATTCCAGGAATGCAAGGATTCTTCAATATACGCAAATCAATCAACGTGATACACCATGTTGACAAATTGAAGGAGAAAAACCATATGATCATCTCAATAGATGCAGAGAAAGCTTTTGACAAAATTCAACACCCATTTATGATAAAAGCCCTGCAGAAAGTAGGCATAGAGGGAACTTTCCTCAACATAATAAAGGCCATATATGACAAACCCACAGCCAACATCGTCCTCAATGGTGAAAAACTGAAACCATTTCCACTAAGATCAGGAACAAGACAAGGTTGCCCACTCTCACCACTATTATTCAATATAGTTTTGGAAGTTTTAGCCTCAGCAGAGAAGAAAAAGAAATAAAAGGAATCCAAATTGGAAAAGAAGAAGTAAAGCTGTCACTGTTTGCAGATGACATGATACTATCCATAGAGAATCCTAAAGATGCTACCAGAAAACTACTACAGCTAATCAATGAATTTGGTAAAGTAGCAGGATACAAAATTAATGCACAGAAATCTCTTGCATTCCTATACACTAATGATGACAAATCTGAAAGTGAAATTAAGAAAACAGTCCCATTTACCACTGCAACAAAAAGAATAAAATATCTAGGAATAAACTGACCTAAGGAGACAAAAGACCTGTATGCAGAACATTATAAGACACTGATGAAAGAAATTAAAGATGATACAAATAGATGGAGAGATATACCATGTTCTTGGATTGGAAGAATCAACATTGTGAAAATGACTCTGCTACCCAAAGCAATCTACAGATTCAATGCAATCCCTATCAAACTACCACTGGCATTTTTCACAGAACTAGAACAAAAAATTTCACAATATGTATGGAAACACAAAAGACCCCGAATAGCCAAAGCAATCTTGAGAACAAAAAATGGAGCTGGAGGAATCAGGCTCCCTGACTTCAGACTATACTACAAAGCTACAGTAATCAAGACAGTATGGTACTGGCACAAAAACAGAAATATAGATCAATGGAACAGGATAGAAAGCCCAGAGATAAACCCACGCACATATGGTCACCTTATCTTTGATAAAGGAGGCAAGCGTATACAGTGGAGAAAAGACAGCCTCTTCAATAAGTGGTGCTGGGAAAACTGGATAGGTACATGTAAAAGTATGAAATTAGAACACTCCCTAACACCATACACAGAAATAAACTCAAAATGGATTAAAGACCTAAATGTAAGGCCAGACACTATCAAACTCTTAGAGGAAAACATAGGCAGAACACTCTATGACATAAATCACAGCAAGATCCTTTTTGACCCAGCTCCTAGAGAAATGGAAATAAAAACAAAAATAAACAAATGGGACCTAATGAAACTTGAAAGCTTTTGCACAGCAAAGGAAACCATAAACAAGACCAAAAGCAACCCTCAGAATGGGAGAAAATATTTGCAAATGAAGCAACTAACAAAGGATTAATCTCCAAGATTTACAAGCAGCTCATGCAGCTCAAGAACAAAAAAACAAACAACCCAATCCAAAAATGGGCAGAAGACCTAAATAGACATTTCTCCAAAGAAGATATACAGATTGCCAACAAACACATGAAAGGATGCTCAACATCACTAATCATTAGAGAAATGCAAATCAAAACTACAATGAGGTATAACCTCACACCGGTCAGAATGGCCATCATCACAAAATCTAGAAACCATAAATGCTGGAGAGGGTGTGGAGAAAAGGGAACCCTCTTGCACTGTTGGTGGGAATGTAAATTGATACAGCCACTATGGAGAACAGTATGGAGGTTCCTTAAAAAACTAATCATAGAACTACCATGTGACCCAGCAATCCCACTACTGCGCATATACCCTGAGAAAACCATAATTCAAAAAGAGTCATGTAGCAAAATGTTCATTGCAGCTCTATTTACAATAGCCAGGACATGGAAGCAACCTAAGTGTCCATCATCAGATGAATGGATAAAGAAGATGTGGCACATATGTACAATGGAATATTACTCAGCCATAAAAAGAAATGAAATGGAATCATTTGTAGTGAGGTGGATGGAGTTAGAGTCTGTCATACAGAGTGAAGTAATTCAGAAAGAGAAAAACAAATACAGTATGCTAACACATATATATGGAATCTAAGGAAAAAAAAAAAAAGGTCATGAAGAACCTAGTGGTAAGACGGGAATAAAGACACAGACCTACTAGAGAATGGACTTGAGGATATGGGGAGGGGGAAGGGTAAGCTGTGACAAAGTGAGAGAGTGGCATGGACATATATACACTAACAAACGTAAAATAGATAGCTAGTGGGAAGCAACCGCATAGCACAGGGAGATCAGCTCGGTGCTTTGTGACCACCTAGAGGGGTGGGATAGGGAGGGTGGGAGGGAAGGAGATGCAAGAAGGAAGAGATATGGGAACATATGTATATGTATAACTGATTCACTTTGTTATAAAGCAGAAACTAACACACCATTGTAAAGCAATTATACTCCAATAAAGATGTTAAAAAAAAAAAATCAGCATCTATCAGCACTTCAAACACAGAGATGCCACCCCTCCAAATCTGTTTGATACAGAAAGCTTCAAATAAATCATAAGGTTTAGTAAGTGTCAAGATTCACCAGTTACCCCTGATTATTTAGCAGTTAAAATATTTAATTAAATCATTCATTTGGTATAGACATATGTATAGTAATTCTATATGAATATATGTATAATAATTCAATTAAAATTAAAATCTTTAAATTAAAAAAAAAATTTACCAGTTAATATTGGCATATGCTGGGAAATAAGTTGATGTCATTAAATACAGGGGTTATGAATTGTTTAGTTATATCCTCAGAGTTTTGTACACCTTATGTCACATAGTAGGTGCTCAGTAATTGTTTATTGTTGAATTAACCAGGAGCGGGAATTGAAAACTATAGAATATCAGAAACATCACTGATGTGATACCTTCATATTGACTCATGGTTTCATTTTTAGTATTTCATGGATTCAGCAATCAACAGATATACTTACTAAATGCTTACCAATGTGTGAAGCACTGTGCCAGACCAGGAAGACGGAAGTGAGCAAGACAGGCAGGTCTTAAATGAGATAGTGCAGGCAAACAGTGCAGTGCCTAGCACATAGGAAGCTCCCAGAAAATAAATGAGCAGTAGAAGTCACAAAACAGGCATGAAGAGATCCATGCCAGTCTCTCTCTCTCCCCCCCATATATGTATATTACATATATGTATACACGTAACACATACCTAAAAAGCTTCGACATCTGACTCTATCATCCAGAAACCGACAAGAAAAAAACAAAGTTTTGTCAAAGTATTTTTTGCTTCATTTTATTTTTTTCTGCAAACTGTGGGCTACTCATGAAAGAGCCTTTCAAATTAACGAAAAAGTAGTTGCCGCCATCAAAGACTCTCCAAGAGTCTTCAAACTTCCTGTAAATTGGCAGCATTCTGCTCAAGCTGTTTAGTTCCCACAGAAACGAGTCTTTGAAGCTGACAAGGTGTTCACAGACAAAGCAGTAGTTTGCTAAAAAACCATTACTTTTATTTTACTCCAGACCTAGTTAAGCCTGATTTGCAAAGAACAAAGCCTGAGTTTCCCAAACCACTGCTGGGCCACTGCAAGACAGACTCCTTCCTACTGAGTGATGGCCAAAGGCTCCCCGTGCAGCTGCTGAAGTCTATCGATGCACACTGTACGTCTCTGCCTCTCACTGTCCTGTCTTAGGTAGCTGAGTATAAGACCAAGCTACTCTATTGAAGGATCACCAGCCAACACAATGAAAACACTCCCCCCTCCCACGAGCAAGCCTTGGAAAGCAACACAGGGCTAAGCGTGTGAGCACAGGAGGCACAAAAACCTGACTCCAAGACTGAGCATCAGCTTCTATATTGATAATACTATAAACAGCTACCATTTACTGTGTGCTTCCAAGTGCCAGACATTGTACTAAGTGCTTTATATTCATTACCTTACTGACATACTAGAAAGAATGCCGGGATATACCAATGAGTAGACCTGCTTCATCACTTAGCAGTTTGCTGGGGAAAACACTTTTTCTGCACTCCTGCTGTTTCCTTCCACCCAAAGGGATCTTTGTCCTCTGGTCCTCCTCATTGCCTCACTTAACCATGGGAATGGATGGCTACCTGGTTGGTGAAGTGAGTAGGGGAAAGTGAGAATTCAAGGCCAAACACCTGCTCTTTTTCTCTTTCTGGAAGGGACCCACCAGCAGAGACAGCAGCTTCTCTGCTCCGTCATGCCCTACCTCTTACGGCCCACCATCCCCATTTGGAGAGGCCTGCCTAGGCTAGCAGGGCTATGCCTCAGCTTTGTTCTTAGCAGGTTCAGTTGTCCACAGAAATAAGCCACATTCATAAACATGGTATTTTGATTTTCCACTAGCTGACATTTTGGCTTCCTTTTCAACAGGTTCAGAATTTGGGAAAGAAGTGCTGATACTTTAGAGGACATTCTCAAAAGTTTTATAATCTTTCAGTGCCTTCATTTTCTTTTCTGTAAAATGAGAACAGTAGTACCTATCTCATAGACCAATTGTGACCATAAATGAGATAATACCTGCAGAGTAAGTGAAAGGCATATAGTAAGCACATAATAAACATTAGCAATTACAATTAGTGATATTGTTGCCATTATTATTTTTATCATTTGACTAAATGGCCTGCCAGATCTATTCCTCTCCTGATATTCTACAGATTTCTGTAATATTAAAGTTACTTTATCTTTGAGCAAGTCACTTTCTGAGATTCAAAAAAGGTAATAATAATAATAGTATCTGGATCACAGGATTTACCTGAGAATTATATTTGAAAAAATACATGTTTAGTGCTTAGTCACAGTGTCTGACATATTAGTGCTCAATAAATGATTAGTATTATTTTATTTTTATTATGAATCATCTCATTCTTCTCACTCTAATCTCCGCCATGTCTACTGTGTAACAGTATTTAATTTAATCTGGTTTCTCATAAGTAACACACGGATTTTTTTCTTATACCTGTAGGGTTTTATCTTTGTCTAGATCCCCCAAATCCACTCTCCATTTGTCTAATTTTAATAAAGTATAGCATTGTCCTTTTTCCAGTAAAGAAATGTGGAATGTTTGCTTCAAAAAAGAGAGGATAATAATGAATTACATACCCTTTAGTTTTAGAGACTTTGGCAGTGCAGCTCACGTGCCAACCAGATGCTTTTTACTAGATTATGGTCACCAACACCCAACAAATAATGAATAAAGAAAGAAAAATACATGTAAACATCAAGTATGAAAATGGCAAAGTAATGAAAGCCAAGTTTCCTCTCATTTCATCTGAATAACTTCTCTGAGGTCATGACATTTTAAGCATTTTCTAGAATGAATTTTAACCCAGTGCCAAAGGCAGCACAGCTTTGTATTTCTTGCTGATAAGTAAAAAGGATGTTGAATATTTTCGAGTCTCAGTATGGTCATTATGAGTTATAGCACATACACAAACATACAGAGTAGGAAAGCATATTCTCCCTGAATTGAATTGAACTAAAAGACATGTATTTTTAGCAGTTCTGTAGAAAGTACACTAAATCTTCAAAACACAGAAGGGGAAATAAATATCCTATCAATCCTCACTCTGAAAAAGATTTGAATTCAACCTGAAGGTTTTATTAAGACTTCAACACTACAAAAACTCATGTTGGTCTTCAATAAGACATGTTCAAATAGAGATGATAATCATCCAAGCTGACTTTTTCACTTAAAAGTACAAAAATTTTAAGTAAATTGGAAAAGCTTGATGTTCTCAGCGTAAACACATTCCCATGTCAGCAATCACAGTTTCTATCACTATGAATCTTTTGTGAGAGTTGGCTTCAAAGAAGAGTTATTTTAAATATATACCTGTTAACATATTTGATAAACTAAAACTCTGTGACCACATATATTTGAGGAATTCCCTCACCATTGCCTGGTAAATTGTGCCAGACTGTAATTACAGGAGGTTCATTCTATTATAAGAATAAGAAATTATTTTGATATAAAGTTAAAAATAACATGATATAAAACTTAATACCTCCATGTTCAGACATTTTGAAAATAGACTGGTAAATCACCTTCATTTGTTTAATCTTTCCCAGTCCTTGCTTCCCCTCAAAGAAAACAATAGACATCTCTCTAACAGTCTATAGAAATAACTTTGTTAAAGAGATCTTCTCTGTAAACCAGAGGAAAACTATTTGGAAGTAAGCCAGGTATCTTTTCTTTTTCCTCAAATTAATTCTGTCCATAAAATGATGTAACAAGAACAATTTTTGCACGTTAGTTTAAATATTAATATTATCTAAATATCTGGGTTGAACTGTTCTTTAATATTACAAAATAATTCTAAACTGGGAGAATAAGTCATAAATATAACTAAGAAATTTTACACGTTGAGTAATAATGGCACACTAAGATTTACAGACATTAAATCTCTTATAAAACAACAATAAATAAAACCATTAGATCTCATAGTAAAAGGAAGGAAGATAATACAGCATACTCTATATCCTTGAAATATAATATATGAAAAGTTACATACACAGTTAAACAGCAAAAATCAGTAAGAATACTGAAAGCTTTTGTTTCAATAAATTAAGGAAGGAATGTTTAGATTTTTACCTCACAACAGTCACCAAAAAAAAAAAAAAAATTGCACACGACTTAAAATTTTAAACATATAAAATAGAGCCAGAAAAAAAGAAGAAAATTAAAGTAAAGTTTTCTATGCCAACTGCCTCCTGGCTATGCTGGAGTAATCAGTCTCAGACATGCTTTCCTACCAATAATAGCTTAAAACTTGGCAAAATTTATGAGGTAACTGTTTTTAGGCACTGGACAACAATGAATACAAACCTGTGATTGTGGAAGGAAGGGAACATATGATCTGAGCCTCATGGTGACCTCAGTTTTCTTCTGGGGGCAAATCATGGAGATGGGGCCAAGGCAAAAGGCAGCAGATAGTCTGAGATGAAGAAGCAGAGATGAGAGTTTGTAAATTCCACGAACTGGGAGATGAGGATTGACATATATACACTACCATGCGTAAAACAGATAGCTAGTGGGAACATGCAATAAAGCACAGGAAGTTCAGCTCGCTGCTCTGTGACAACCTAGATGGGTGGGATGGGGGGAGGGGGGAGGTCCAAGAGGGAGGGGATATAGGTATACATATAGCTGATTCACTTCATTGTATAGCAGAAACTAACACAACACTGTAAACAATTATACTCCAATTAAAAAAAAAAAAGAGTTTGTGGATTCTGAAGAAGCTATAATTTGCAGGGCACATTGCCAGAAGGGTAGGAGCTAGGCAAAGGTGTCCTCCCAGAATTCTGTGTAGGTTCTTTATAGATCCTTAGCTAAGGGCTGGAGTATGGCCCAAGGTGGGACTCTGAAAAGTCTACAGACTGTGTGGGGTTGAGAGTTTAGTGGATATACCGGGGTACACAACCCTGGTAATTATGGGAGGTCTAACTCAGCCAGATTAGAGCGATCTTACCGAGACATCACTAATTCCTTGAGACTCCAGGAAGATGATTACTTAGGAATAAGAATCATTTATAGAGAAAAGAAAACGCCATAGGATTGAGGACAAAACTGAACAACCCACTCTAACAAAGAAAAACTAAAACCTGACATCATAGAAGGTATTCAACAGTGGTTTCACTCCAAGCCAGAAGAAAACTGGGTACTCTTTAAAGAAAGGCAATGTAATTCTAGTTATCTACAACTATCACCAAGAATGTCTAGCATATGATCCAAAACGACAAGATTCACAAAGAGACAGGAAAATGTAATCCCTGATCAAGGAAAACAGAAACAGTCAATAGAAACAGAAATAGGCACCCAAGATCATCCAGATGTTAGAATTAGCAGCAAAGACTTTAAAACAACTATTATTAATTTGCTCAAATACATAAGATTGGCATAAAGAGTGAATAGATAAATAGTCTCAACAAAGAAATTTTAAAAAGAACTAAATGAAAATTCTAGAACTGGAAAATACAATGAAATGCATTTGTAAGGATAATTGTATTTCATACAATTTGAAATGAAAAATGCAATGGAAGGGGCAAAAATTAGATTGAAGACTGCACAATAAAGGGTTAATGAACATGAAGAGAGATCAACAGAAATTAATCAATCTGAAAACAAAGAAGAAAAAATTGTGAAAAAAATAAAGAGCATAAGTGACTTGTTGATTATGTATCCTAATTTATATACCCAATTCTAAAAGGTATGTAGTGATATTCACGGTTTTAATTTGCAATTTTCTAATGGCTAATGATGTTGAAATCTTTTCATGTGCTTATTTGTCATCTATATTCATCTTTCATCAAATGTCATGTCTTTCACCTATTTTCTAATTAGGTAGCTTGGTGTTTTACTGTTGATTATTGAGAGTTCTTGATATATTCTAGATACTTTGTTAGATACGTGATTTGCAAACATTTTCTCCTTGTATGCAGTTTGTCTTTTTATCCTCTTATCAGGATATTTTGCAGAACAAAATATTTTTCAATGTGATAAAGTGCAATTTATCAATTTTTCCTTTTATAAACCACACTTATAGTGTCAAATCTAAGAAAACTTAGCTTCTCCCTAAATTCTGAAGATTTTCTATGTTGTCTCTAAAATTTTTAGAACTTTACGTTTTACATTTAAGTCCATGATCCATTGGACTTCATATTTGTACAGGCATACCTCATTTTATTGTGATTCACTGTAGTGTGCTTTACAGATACTATATTTTACAAACTGAAGGTTTGTGGCAACCTTGCCATTTTTCCAACAGCATTTGCTGCCAAGCCATAAATCATGTGTGAAGGTAGAAAAAAGAATATTTTCAATCATGCAAGTTTTCAAAAACTTTACCTCCAATGCATCCTTTTTTGGGAAAATTTCTAGAGGATATGTTCCACCAAAAAGATGAACAAGGAATAAGAAGATAGTGGGTCCAGAAAATGGAGGATCCAAAGGAGGAGACGGGTGAAAGGAATCCTCAGGATGACAGTAAAGATGATACTAATATGATAGCTGAGAGATTTATACTTGTGGTACAGTTGGGGATGAATTAAGGACACATATTGAGAAAGCAAATAAAGAAGCCAGTTGAATATGGAAAACAAAAAGGTGTGTAAGAGTAACAATGTAATCAGAGTATGAATATAATTGTATAATCATAACAATATAAATACCAAATATTGATCTAGCAATATTTTTTATTTGGGATGATGGAAAGTGTATGTGTGTATGTTGGAATGGTGGTGAAAGAAAGCTAGTCTTTATCACTACAGATAATGACAAAAAAAATAAAAATCAAGAAGTAGCATTATAATCATATTATTTAGGGATCGAGAAGTAAAAACTAAAAGAAACAGCTATAATAATTGAAATTTGTTGTCTCTAGAAAAAGGGAAGGGACAGAGAGGCACAAATGATCGCTATTTTTCATAATTAACCTTGTAGATCTGAAGTTTAGGTAAACTTTTATTTTCAAAGATTAAAAAATAAATTATAAATTATATTAAAAACAAGTAAATAAATAAAAAACAAAACCAACAAATGAACAAAATAAAACAAAAACAAACTCATAGATACAAGGAACAGATCAGTAGTTACCAAAAGGGAAAAGGGTTAGGGGGGTAGGAGAAATGGGTCAAATGGGTCAACTGTACGGTGATGGATGATGGTGGTGCTCAATCTGTAGTGAATATATATGTTAGACTACAATGCTGTACACCTGAAACTTATATACTAAAAATGTTTAGTAAAGAATGATGGGAACATTAACAACCACAACTGAACATACAAATGTTTCTTCTATTCCTTGAGTTCCTATTAGAGAAGCAAGTATGAGGCATGAAGACTGCCTCTTCCCCTTCTCATGCCCAGGTTAGATATCACTGACCAATCACCAATCCCCTTCCTGAAGAGCTTGGACATTGCTTCATAATCCTTCCTAGCAGAGCACTCCAATAATCACCATCAATCAGAGTCAACACGCCTTAGTCCATTATATTTCCAACACTTGAATGAAACTTTTGCGTATATAACATTTATAAATCCTTGCAACACAATTGATGAGTACTGTTGTGTTCATTTTGCAAATAATGAAACTGATGTTTATTGTAGTAAGTATAGAAGCAAGATATAATCTCAGTTCTCTTAGACTCCTAGCTTATAGATACATACCCCTTCCCTTAAAATCCACTTTACACAGTCCCACACCTGCTCTTGAAATGAAGCAGGTGGCAGTCTACACAACAAAGCCTTCTGAATACCTAGGTGCCTCTGGGACACCCAGTAAAGATTTCTAGTAGGCAATTTGACATATAGGTCTGTGGTTCAGGAATACTACAGGAGCTCCATGGGAGTCATGAGCATGCGGGTGGTGTCTGAAGTTAGGTGTAGATGCGATCACCAAGGGACAGCTATAGAGTGAGAAGAGAGGGCTGGAGAGCAGAAGAGAGCATACTGAGAAGCAGGATGTGCACATGGCTCATTTAAGCAGAGGGAACTCAAAGACTTGTCTGGGAGCTGTTGGGAAGAGACGTTCTCTTTCCCTGAGTTTGGACCACAGGTCACCTGGTGGAGCCTGGCAGGAGACCAATGCCCTGTAAAGCACACCCAAAATGTGAAGAGATCAGTGTTGCAATCAGACGTACCCCTGGGTTTCGCAAGTATGTGAGCCAATAACTTGTTTTGTTTTGTTTTAATCTAAGTCAAAGGGTATTGAGATTTCTGACACTACACCTGAAGATGCTGACAATTTCTTACCAAGATGTTGAAAGTACCAAAAGACAAAACCTATGAAAAAGAAACCATATGAATTTCTGTCACATATGCTTTCCATCATCATTAATTAACTCTTCTTCAATGACCCTTCAGTTGTGAATTCCAGACTTTCCACCAACTGTAACACTATCTTAAGCCAGCTCTGCACGAGCTAATTGTGTATCATTTTTCTTCCCTGTATAGATCATGTCCCTTCTAGCTGAAGGATGCTGAAGATTATCCTATGTTATCAGACCATGAACAGCTTGAAGAAAGAGCCAACATTTTAAGCATTTTATTCATGTTATTACTGACTGAGTCTGTTACTACAGTATCCAGCACATTGTAGAAGCACCATATGGGCTTGTAGAGTGAATATGACTTCAGAAGTTGTTCCTTATGTGCTGCACACATTATCCATTTAAGATAAAATTTCTAGGCTGCAAAGGAAAGTCCTATACTTTTACAGACAGACTTCCTATGCTTCATGTGGATCTGACTGATGCCAATGTTTTCATACATTATACTTAGATTGTTTGACATAACTGCATAAATGTCATTATAGAAGCTATAATTGAGGATTTGAAACACCCCTCAGATTTCAGTGTCTAAGATAAAACCATGATGCATCTTGCCAGGCCCAGTGATTTCCTTTTGCTCTTTTACATTGCTGCCAGTATGTGTACTAAAGTCTTTTATGATATACAGCTTGCCAGGTGTAGCTGAATTAATTTTGTTCAAAGCTCACAATTGTGCTTTTCTCTCATTGGTATTCACTATAATGAAGACCTACGCTCTGTGTTAATTTTCAATCCCCCATGTTCACTGTTATAAAGTGAACCTAACCCGTGGTTGGCCATTAAACACCTGTGCTTAAATCATGGGCTTCTTGCCTCTTCCCTTTGAAATAATTTCTGGATTAGCATGACATTCTGAAAATTCTGAATTTTACTTGATATCTAACCTCATGATCTCAACCTTTACTGACCAAACAGGCAGACTTTGGCATTAAGATTGAACAAAGCTGGTAAGTAACAATGTCAACAGATTTTATTCTTTTTGGTGACACAGAGCTAAATGCATGCATGCTCTCTAAAACACATTGTTTGATCAGGAAGAAAGCAAAAGCATTCTAATCTTTCATCACAGTGCCCTTCAGAAACATCAGCATAGATATGCTGTTATCTTTTGAAACTAATAAAAATCAGTCACTGAGGAAATGTAGTAACATCCATTAAAGGCAGAGCTGTTTGCAGTCCGTGGGGCTTACCATGAGTGGAGGTGTACAGTGAGGAAAATCTTGCCAGGCGGAACCCAAGGACTATATAATCTTCTTCATGAAAGCTGGAAAAGCTAGTTTTTGTGCAATGTGACATTTCATAGGATACATTCAGGATAGTACTCTCATGAGGGGAAAAGCCCATAAACCAAAAGTTTCAAGCAGAGCATGATTTTGGAAAGGACAGAGAATAGTAAACTACATTCTATTGGATGCAGTAATGTTTCTTCCAACGTGAAATTATAGGCTACTTTACGGAATGAACAATAATCCAAGCGAGAGATAAATCCTATTAGATTAAGAAAATGGAAATGATTTTGTACTTTTCCCAATAAAATACGAATTATTAAAAATCCCATGAGGTTATTCATGTCTTTATCTGAATGTCAGATGCTAAGAAAATCAGAGGCAATATTTTAAAAATAAATTTCACTGTTCCCAAAAATCCACTTAGTGCAAATGAAATCTGGGTCTGTATCTTCTTGCTTGTGTTTCCTATACTGATGACCACATCATGTGCTTCAGGTAATAAATGCTACATTTATACAGATGTAATGATAATTGACTGATTAAAGGGCCCAGTTCAGATGTCATCTCTGCCATGAAGTCCTCCCTCATTTCACTTTCCTCACGTTAAAGATTCTATACCACAGCCCTTGGTTCTCTCACTGGTCATGTTCTAGAACTCTGTCTTGGACAAAGACTCTACCTTCATCATTTTTGCACTACCACAATATTTTACACACCATAGGTGCAGACTCAGTACATGTAGGCAGAATGAAATTATTGAAAAAATAACCATAACCCTCACCCGTTTGTATTTAAATGTCAGCTTTCATTTTTTCTTAAGTTGATACTCCAAATGCTTCTGAAAGATCTCTGGAAAAGGGAAATAACTTCAAAGAGAAAAACAATCTGAAGAGAACACTAGACCAAGGATCTACCACAAGAATCATCACAACCTGCTACTCAGCAATAGTATTTTACAGATAAACTGAAGGCCAGATAAATTAAGTAGCTTGTTTCAAGCAACTCAGTGGCAGAATTGGAACCCAGGGCTCTGACTACTATATTGGGGCACTTTTCACCCTACTCTGGTGATGCTGAAACATGTAAATCTTATTAGGACTTGGAGTGTGTATTTTCTTTTATTTATTTTGTATCATTTTCATGCCATCAACATTTCATTCCTTGTATGGGCTCAATGTGTCTTTTTCCCAGCAATACAGAAACAGGAAAAAAAATGAATAGATGAGTGAAATGGAAATGGATGCTTTTCTGTCAGTAAGCTCTTCTTGGTATTCCCTTAAAATGTTCTTTTACTTTTAAGCTTTCCATAAAAATGTGCATTCCCTATCTCCCCAGTTATTTGAAGACAGTGGTAATGTCATATACCTGTTTCTATCACCGTATCAGCCGGCACTGTGGTATGGCTCCAGGACTGTAATAGGCACAGAGGGTCATAGATGAATTTCATAGAAGGCAAATTAAGCACATATTGAATACTGAGGGGAGGATTAAAAATGACTAAAGCTCAGCTTTGAGGAAATTACCCATAATTTGATCAGAAAAAAATCTAATTTAAAAAATGGACTTAATTTCAGTATTTATGAAAGTTTTGTGCCTTTGGGTTTGGTTTACTTTTTTTTAAAAAAAAAATAGGAATTACCTATAGCAAAAAGTAGGACATGAGACACTGTAATCTTTCTCAGCGCTGAGGGTCTCTAAAGCATTTACTCCAGCTACCTTAAGGCAGAAAGGAGCAGTGGTCAAGATGACCAAAAAGATATCACATGAACGTGCTATAAACAACATCTGGCACAAAGCAGTCTCTCAACAAATGTTCACCATTATTATGAGAGACCAATGGAGAACAAGACAGGCACAGCCTTATGCCTCACAGAGCTTAAACGCTTCTGCATGTTTTACTAATTTTACCTTGGAAATTCAAGGTTAAACCAAATGTAGTAGTATTATTTACTTTATATTTAAAACTAAAAGGAATTAAGAGGAAATAAGAAAAACAGAGCAGGTGGCTTATAATTTGATTTTAAAAGAAAAGAAAAATGAGTTAATTCCCAATTTCTAAAATATAGATCCAAACCTTTAACAACCTCTAAATTTCACCTAGGGGAGAAATCAATGTTGTCACCAATGCAAAAAATAATATTCCTAGCCTTACAGACTCTTTAGAAAAAAATTTAATATGAAATTCTTGGAATTATAAAACTTTACCCACACAGACAAACACACACACCTACAGAGGAATATATAAATGACTTTGACTAAGACTGTTTCTATAAGACATTGAAATAATTAGTTATATTTCAGTATATTCATTGGCGAAATATATTCTGGGAAAAAGACTTATTTACAATATAATATTTAATTATAGAAATTATTTTAAACTATAGAAAATGTATAAATTCCTTTTAAGCTTTGTTATTATAATTGGTTCTTTTCCAAGTTGTATTCAGTTTTTCTAAAACCTGCTATGGACTAAAGCAGCAAAGAAACATGGAAAAAATTGTATAGGTTTGGTGGTAGTCCATGTGGTTTTTCTTTTTTTCTTTAATTTCCTTTATAAGGCAGTCTTGCAATAAAAAAAATGAGCAAATAAAAATGCCCCATATGTTTTAACTTCAATTTGCAAATACAGTTTTTGAAAAGTCAGAATTTGTAGCCAACTTTTTCTAAATCAAATCACTCATCTTTCAAAGTAAGCCGCTTCTCTAGACAATCTAAAACCTAGCAATTTTGCCACTTTCACCGTCAGCAAATGCTTCTACAGAAATTCTGTGAACATTCGTTGGGTTTATTTTTTTTTAAGTTTTATGAAGTTGTTTAAGTGACAGAGTATTTCAATTTATGGGTGAGTGTTCTATAGGATTTAATGTGTATAAACCACAGCCAGAGATATCACTGTTTGGTACTCTAAATTGCTGACTTCCTCCTCCAGCACAAAAGGACACATTTTTCTGGAACGTTAATGAACTTTTAGAGTAGCGATACGGCACTCCAGGTGGTGTGGTTATCCGTGGATAATCACCCCCCCAGAGAATGCCTCCACCTCTCAGAGGTGATGATCACCAGAACCATCGTGCCCTCCTGCTTACGTACATGCTGATGGCAGCAACCAGAAACACTTGTAAGACATGAGCTGCATACAAAATTGTTGTGCTTTGCCCATTTGTTAATTATAAGAGCCACTAACACTACTGGCAAGGCTGTGTACACTTTTACACAGTCATCATAATTACCAAATTTTAGTATATGGTTTTGTGTTGCAACACCATCAATCAAAGTTCATTTTCTGACATGTGTAGCAGAGGCAATATGTTCCACATAAGTTATTTCTGGAATTGCATGACTTACTGTAATAGAGTCCTGTCATGTAGTTCTATTGCACCAACTTTACCTGCCCTGCTGCAGCTGTCTGGGCTGTGTCCACTTTTATACCTTCTCCAGCATGCAAAAAATAAGGTGATGGGGTGGGGAAGAGAATTTTTTTTGGAATTTATTTTATTGACCAATATGCACAAATCTAAATTTGCTTTTCTGGAGATAGTTCAAATACTAATGCATCGGTCTTCTCAACCTCTTGGTTTATTTAGAACATATACTTGACATAACTGGCCTTCTGAAAACCAAAACACTTTGTATATTTCCTTGCATGATTTACTTAATAACTAAAAAAACAACCTCTGGGTGATATCAAATGTTTACTTTTTAAGAGAGAAGAATGTCCATTTCCTATTGTTCACCGCTCTATAAAACATGCTTTGGGCAGGAGATAATCCTCATGGAAGGAGAAACATTTTCCTTAAGAAACAAAGGACAGAAAGTTGAAACAGTTTCTTTCCTGCACTTAATTCCACATTGAATTTGCACAAGTATTTCAAGGACAGAATTGGCGCTTGAAAATGGAAACTGACAAAATGATAAGTCACTTAGAATTTGACAGAAAAATTAGAGTACACTTAAGTGATGCTAAAAGAAAGCAATGCACACGAAGCATAACAAGAAGCAGAGCCTTCTTTAATTGCAAGGGGAAAAAATTCCAACTATTGCCAAATTTAATTTCTTTCCCAGAATTTAACTAACTGCCTAAGATTTGACATGCTACATCAGTGCATTATGAAAATCAGTCACAACTACTAACAAATGCACGATGTTCTGCTCTAAAAAGCTTTTGAATTAGATCTATTTCAAAAATTAGCAAGGAAACTGACCTAGCACATGTTTATATCAAGGAATATATTGTTTGAAATGAATCTTTTGCCATCATATTCTTCATATTTGTCTGGGGAATTGAATGTGTAAATTCATTCACTTCTCATCAGTTTCAACACAAACTGAAATCCCAAAATTAGCAGAAAAGGCCAAGGACAATAGGAATAACTAACACGCATTTTCATTTTTTATAAGATGGTTAAAATTATAATAATTATTATCTAACAGAAATGCAATGAATATTGTCCTTTTAAGTGTGTTCAATAGTAATTGTAACATAAGAAAATGGTACATATGTATACATATTCAAAATTATCTATAATATATAGGATAGACAGATATATGAGACAGATGACAGATGAGAGATAGATAGATATATAGGTAGATTGATGATAGACCAATGGATATAGATGAACAGACAAACTACGTTTCTCAAGGCAAAAAGGCCTGCAACTTAATTACAAAGAATGGAATGTAGATCAGGTCAGCAGGTCAAGTATTTATGTAGATGCATAAAGTGTAGGTAAGTTTACATAGCATCTTTTTCTAAAATAAAATCAAATTCATCACTGATTTGTGTACTTTTTCTAAAGTCTAATTGAAACTATGTGATTTTATTACATATATTCCCACTCTATTAACCCAAATGTTCTATCTTTAATTAAAAGTTTCTAAAGTACTTGTTACTTCCTTGGGGAATGGGCCAGAGGTCCATTTTCTAACTAGAATGCTTCATCTGCCAGGAGAAGTGTGGAAAGATCCAATCACTAAAACCATTATAACTAGAAATTAGAATGCCCATTATTCATATAAATAGAACCACCAGCTCATAGATGACTTTCAAGTCCATTATCATAGCATCTGAAGAGTTCATGATTCCAGGGAGGAAGCCAAATCTTAAAAATATACCTCCTGGAGGGTGCTTGACAGTATAACCTTTGTGAAATAATAGAAGAAAGAATTACAATCATTTTTTTCAGAATGTCATGGTTCAAAAGAAAGACGTGACAGTGGGATAGATTGCTCCTGAGACTTGGAAGGTGACATTAACTCTCTCATAAGCATATCAGTTCATCAGAGAGCAAAAGGTATACCTATCTGAGATTAGCTGCAGAGACCTTGGTGTAATGAATTATTAGCTTTAGCCCATTTCCGGTGGTCTCCATCACATCATAAAATTTTGCATTAATTAAGACCTTTATTTTTAGACTGATCTGAGGACCTAAGGAATAAACACACAGACACACACACACACACACACTGAACTATCTGCCTTACAGACACAACACTGAACGAAGTGTTACTGCTGTAAACATGTCTGCTCTTGGGTTGTCTTACATTCTATTTTAAGTCAGTAGGTTTATGTTACTATATGAGGTCCTAAAGGACTGGAATCCCTTCTATATGTGCCTCTATAAAGCATCAACATAACAGCACATATGTTAGCAAATGAATTTTGATAGTGATGGCAGCTCTTTTAAGAAAATCTTCCCTAACCCACTCAGTTTGGTTGAGATGCTCCTCTGTGCTGCCACAATGCCTAGAGAATATATCAGTCACTGCTCTTACAAAAGTCTTGTGTGTTGAGACGCCTGCCTCTTTTTCTGGGACACAAATTATGTCTTACTCATTTCTAGATTTCCAACACCTAGTGTGCAGCCCATCATCTGTGCTGAATACATGTCGGTTTAATTGGCTGTTTATTTCATCTGCCTCTTCCATGATGTTGCCTTCCCTAATACCTATCTACCTTCAGCTTTTACAAAGAGAAGTTAGGGTGAATTCACATAGACACTTGAGTTTTGTGGATCATTCTTTCTATTAGAAATAAACTGCAAATATGGCTCTCTTGCAAGGTCAGGAGCACTTGAAAGAAGCAATGGAAGAAGACAGTCTCTGGATCACCATCAAGGCAGTAATTGTGACTACAACCAGGAAGCAGCATGTGATTCCAAACAAGCCACACTTCAGATATAAGATCTACAGCCAGCCACTAATGACACCCACAGAGTTACAGAAGGTCAGGCACACTATTCTTCTACCTTCTATTTTCCTTATCTTGAATTTTGGTCCATCTTCTGATCCCCCTACATCAATGGGATAGTGGAGCCAATGGTTACATCTATTCCTCAAAATCGTAACAGCTTTCTCCAGAGAACGCAGGTGAGGACGGCTGGTAAAGGGAAAAGGAACACCCACACATGATTCCGATACAGTCACTGACAATATTGTTGCCTCTTTTCATTAAGGATCCTAGAAGAAAGGATTGTGGAGTGGATATGAGTCTTATTTATAGTAAGGTATACAACTGTACCCTACATACACGGCTGAAGTCCTTCATTCTCTACCTCATTAGAATATACAAATTATAGCCTCAGAGAGTAAGAATGATTTTGGGGGTGGGTCTTTATAATTTCCCCTATCCCTAATACAGTACCCTATGTGCCATGTACCCTGAGTCCTGGATGTCTGTGCCAATAAACACTTCCCGGATGTATTTATTATTACCTCATATCCCATTGAGGCAGACACAGAAGTATTATTTATAGTTTGGAAACCTTGCCACAGAAATGTGAAAGGACTCCTCCCAGCTTGGGTGACCTCTATCCTTACGCTGCTTAACTGCAGACCATAAAACACATGGATGAATAGGATTGAAAGCATCTTAACATGGATTGGCTTCAGGGGATCCAGTAATGCACTGAAGTCATACAAAATCTTGCCCCTATGTGTAGTTCTCTTTTTTCTGGCTAAAAATTCTCAGTATTATCAGATTCTAAAAAGGAACTATGTCCAAAACATTAAGAACTAAGAAAATGGATACGTCATAAAGGAGATTCTTCACTCAGTCCTACAGTCAAATATTTTCTAAGGGTTCCTTCCATAAAAATATCTCTTTTATGTCAAGGGGAATACATGGTGAATGTGACAGCTACGACTCCCCCAAAGGTTTACAACCTAGTAGGAAAAAATGGAACATACAAAAATGACCAGAAACAAGGTTTTATGTGAGTGGTACAAATGTCCCATGAAATTTCAGAAAAGGGACATCCCTTTTGTTTGGGTACTTAGTGTGCAAAATAGCATTCAAGCCCAGCCTTTACACTATAAGATTTCTATAGACAGAGACAGGAGTGAGGAAAAGGGAGATGAGTAGCCTTCACACTCAAAGAATCAAATAACAAAACTAAGGAGGTTGGAAAGAAATAACTTTGCAAATTCAAAAGATATTGGAGGAAATTAGTTTGCCGACAGCTTTTGTGCAATGGCAATAGAAAATAATTTTGGAAATACAGGTGGTAACTCTGAATATGAGGGGAAATTTTTGGACTGTAATATGTAAAACAAAAAGAGTCATGAAGGGCCTTGGAGCCAGAAAGTGGCACTATCAATGCAATATTTTAGGAAGAATAATCCTTGACAACTATGCAGAAGGCACTGTTGAGGGGAGTAAGGTCTAGAGGAAAAAAGACCAGTGCAAGGTTGGGGCAATACCAATATGAACTGTCACTGCTAATACCACTGACAGAAGGATGGATAAGGGAGAATTTGTGACCAAGAAATTAACAGGACAGTATGATTGGTTGGGTCTCTGTCCATAAAATGGGGATAACAATGAGTAGCTACTTCGGAGTCTACGTACTTAAATGAGATAATCCATGAAAAAACTTAGAACACTGTCTGGTACATAGTAATAGTACAATAAGCATTAATTATTGTTATTACTGTCATTCAATATAAGAAGAATAGGGAGAAATCAAATCCTGCTGAAATTGGATCCTAGTTATCTGATATACTTTAAAAGCATTAAAAAATAGGGGGCATCAAAAGGAGAAGGAAGAGGTTTAGGGCAAAGGGAAGGGGTATACACGTGGAAACTAAAGACTGGTTACAGAAATATGGGGTTGTGGTGGAAAAACTAGTTGGAGGACGAATAAAAGCAAGGTACTGCATGACAGATTCTGGGAGAAGGCCCAGATTTCAGAATTATCCACCTAATAACAGTAACAAGCTATGGGAGTGGGTGAGATATCTAAAGAGAAAGTATGAAAAGCGGAGAGATACAATGAAAGGTCAGAACCATACAGAGTGCCCAAGTTTAGGGGACAAAAGAAGGAGGGCACTTAGAAAGGACAAAGAAGAACTAGAATAATGCTGTTTTCAGAAAGCCACAGAAGTGGAATTAATTAATTGATAGTTAAGGAGATACTTCCAAGACTTCTGGACAGATGAAAGAAAAGTCGGTGAAAGTGATGATGCAGAGGCAACTTAATATAATGCTTCTTCAGGATATTGGCAGAGAGGGTGCCCCCAGCAGGAAGTGGAGGTCAGATTGGATCTAGAGGAAATAGGGTGGTTTAAGGACTAGGAAATGTGAAGCCAAGTTTGATGTGAGACAGGGCTCAGGTGCAAAACGGAAAGCCACGCAGACAGACCAGCCAAGGTAGCAAGCCCAAGAGGTTAGTCTAGGGCAGAATCCACAGAGATATTGTATAGAAAAACTGAAGCAAAATGGAAACAGTGCCGTTTAGTGGTTAACTCTAGAATTAAGCTACTCTTAACTCTAGAATCAGACTGACTGCCTCATATTTGAGCTTTGCAACCTTGGGGAAGTTCCATCCATCTGGGCGTCTAACTCTAATCATGAGGAAAATAAAACCTACCGCACAATGTTGTTGTGATAAGAGATAAATGAGACAAAAGAGATAAAGGAGCTGATGCACATAAAGCACTCAGTACAATAACCGGCACTTAAAAATGTTAGCAATTACTATTAACAGTGGGTAAGAAGTTCTCCAATAGGCTAGACACCATAATTGCTGATGCCTTTTAGTAGAAACCCAAAGCTAAGACCAAGAGAGTCTACCTTGGGGATTAGATTCACCAGCCTGTTTGAGAAAGACCTTGCTAGCAGTGTGCCACATGGCCATTGTAGTTTAGGAAATGCAGAGCCGTTTACACTGTTTTATCAATACAGTGACACGATTAAAATATATTTAAGAGTTAATTGTGAAGTAGTATTCAGAATGGTTTGGACAAAAGAATGTCTTGTTAAATTCATTTCCCATTGCTAATTTTTAGCAAAGAGAGCAGTGTGGTTGTTTCAGTTGTCTCAACATTTGCTCCTGAGTGTTCACTCCCCATGGACTATTCCTTTCCTGCTATGCGTCACGGAGACCCCTTCCACTGGGTATATACTTAAGGGTGTTTTCTATTCTAATGATTCCCAGCCTGAATGTGGAACAGGAAAATATAATCTTCAATGCTACGCGTTATAAGGATTTAAAATGGCTAAATTGTTGAATCACTGAAAGAATGAGAGACTGGCTGTAGATCTTTCAGTTGTCACAGATACGTCCACTTTACTTAGCTCCATCATATTTAAAGCTAACTTATTGTGCATAAAGGATTGGAACAAAACACATGTAAAACACTATTGCTTTCCAGAAATGACAAGGATATCCTACAAGTGAAAACCAGCCTGTGACCCCTCCCCCCACTTTCCCTTCCCTATATGTCTAGAGGCTCACCACATGCCTGCAATGCTGCAAACCAGTCTCACATTTGCTAAAAATAATTGCTTTTCTTCTATGTCTGTTCAGGCATGATGTTCTGAAATAAGGTACAAAGCACAGCAGCTTCAATTAACAAATACAACTACAATATTCTTCAATTCTACATAGATTCATTTTTACCCCAAGGATATTAGAACACATCAGAAAAGTTGAATATTATTCCTCTAACATCTGTCAGCAAAACCAAAATCATATAGTGAGATTCACAAAAATCACAGCAAACCTGCCATCCCCCAGCAAGAGTCAAATATCCACCCTATGCTACAGCCTTCAAAATATTGAGATAATTGATGGACAGCCTTCTTTTCTTGTCTCATCACCAAGGTTTCACTTCAGAACAATACCACATGATGAGTCCACTTTTTCTGATGCTAATGTGTGAATACTGTTGTCATAATTTAGTATGCAGCGTGCTGGTCTGAATCGACATGTTTGTAAGGGATTCTATCGTGTCAAACAGAGGAGAAGGGAAAAATCTGACAGCAGGTATTTGTCAGATATGGCCAAATCTCTGCTGGACACCGCTTTCACTGCACAGTCCCTGAAGCATATAAAACTTATCCCACTTTTATAAAGCCATGCATGCATGAAACTGAGGGTAGGATTTCAAGCAGGAATTGATGACTTAGTAAAAATGTGCGTAATTTCCCCATATAAAAGAGAAATGGAAGGCACACCAAGAAAACATTGTTCCTGGGTGAGGTGATTAAAAATTCAAGAGCCCCTTTTGAAGTCAAAACCTCAAAAAGCTCATCAAATCTGTTTAAAGGTAGACATCTGCAACAAAGAAAATAACACAGGAGAATTAAGCAGCGGTAAAGGAGGTGCTGTGGTGCTTCTGTTTGTCTACATTTAATTCAGAAAAACTACTAAAGCCGAGTGGAAACAGGTAGATTTACTTGGCAGATTAGCAAATACATGTGCTTTTCAAAGAAGGGCAATAGTTTCAACCATTCTTATGGGAATGCTGTCTTTAAAGAAAATTTTTCAGTTTATTTTATACCCAAAATTTGATGGTTGGGCAATCAGACCTTCTGTTTTTTGTTTTTTGGATTTTTTTTTTTTGAAGTCCCACTTGTTAATAAGCTATTATTGGACCCTGGAAAAATGCTGACATGTTTATAACTGAAGCTAGGGCAGAAAAATTTCAAACAAAAGAAATAAGGTCAATTTACAATGGGATGAAGAAACTCGTCACAGATTTCAGTACAGAAAGTGGCTCACTTAAAATATGATTTTAGCTATTTCAATAATAGGATTACTTGTCAGATCACACAATTTACATTCTTACCAACAGTGTACAAGCGTTCCCTTTTCTCCACATCCTCACAAGCATTTGTCATCTCTTTCTTACCTTGTTGATAATAGCCATTCTAACAGGTATAAGGTGATATCTCATGTGGCTTTGATTTGCATTTCCCTGATGATTAGTGATGTTGAATACCTTCTTATGTACCTGTTGTCCATTTGTATGTCTTCTTTGGAAAAATGTGTATTGAGATTCTCTGCCCATTTTTAAATCAGATTGTTTGGTTTTTTTGCTTAGTGAGTTGTATGAGGTCTTTATATCTATTTTTTTTAAATAAAAAAGATGACAGAAAAATTCAGTAATCTGATGATCATTTGATCATGTCAACTTTTCTTCACAGTAGAAGTTTCTATCAAGGCTATTAAAAACATTTAAGTAAGATGACCATAAACTGAGGGACTTTTGCGAGTAAAGGGCGGTGTCATTAGTAATTACACCAGTGCAAAAGACATAAACCCAAACTGCTAGGCATTTGAGATGTGGGGTCACTTATAACAGTGGCTTAAAAAATAAAAACTTTTTGAGGGGCATGGGCAGGAGAAGGATGGTAATAAAGGGTCCACAAAAATGAAACAGAAAACTTCAGGATAAATCTAGCCTACTTCACAAGTTTGTTTACAACCAATTCTATGAGTAATTGTCTCTCATAGCAATAATTACTAGCAAGTTCATATCTCTTGTGAATTAAAATATTTCACAATTATGTGAAAATTAAGTTTCTTAATTAGCCATATTCTATACCTTAATTAGGCAGAAAATAGGCTGAACCAGTTCTGATTCTCTGTTTTCAGGCAAAAGAAACAGACTCCAATTATCTTCAGAAAATTCTAAAAGGGAAAGAGACTATTTCTCTTGCTTCAAGAAGGGGAAGTATCAGTGCAGTACCAGAGGCTTCTGTGGCAGGAATTCACGGAAATGTTACCATTAGGTGACTTCGTTCCCACCATCTTCCATCCTTACCTTTCTCGAATTCAATTCCCGTGTGAGGGAGATTCTGATTGTCTCAATTTGGGTCAACCTTCTCCTAATGTGGTCAAGGGAGTGCAGTCACTCACTGAAAGTCTACCAGAGCAAACGCTGAGCAAATGAACCCATGAGATTCACTACATATGATTTAAATCGTTCTTATTATTGATAAATAAGTAAATCCTATAAATGGAATGCTGATTTGCATTCCCATCCTACAAACACTGGACAATACTATGTCTCTGATTCAACATCTAGTGCTCCAAATCTCAGAGTAGCTGCACTTCAGTCAGGGCCTCTTTAATAGATAAGAACTGCATCAAAATACAACTAATAGATTTGGAGATATCTGATGTTAGCCACCATAGACACCAGGATCAGACAGGTGCTCTGTAAACTATATCTCCAAATGATCTTTCAGACTGACATACTCTTCTTTGGAAAAAAAGACCCAACTCCTTTTAATGTTGATTAAATAAACTACAGCTGCTAGATGAACACAAGAAAGAAACAATGATGGGAGGAGCCAATGGGAAGATTTGATTCCCCAGTAACATGAGTTAAACTCATCAGCTATTCATTGCTCCAGTTGATACAAAAATACCTACTCTATTCTTGCAGTCAGTTGTAGATAACAGTCAAACACACCTTTTCCATAGTGACAGAGAACCACTGAAGCTGTTCCTATACTATAAGGATTTCAATAAACTTATTTTTACTCCAAAATGATGATGACTTGCCAGTAATCAGAAGCAAAAACTTCAAAATATGAAATTGTACCTTCACTTTAGTTATTAAACACATTTGAAATTCAATTATTCATAGCATCAATTTGTAATCAGCCATTTGCATCTTTAACAAATTAAGGTAAGGTCTCCACACCATTTATTTCAATGTATGTGCATGCACCTAATTCTTATTGACTTATTGCTCGCTTCTTGTATGGTATTTTCTTCTACATAAAAAAAATAATTTCATACTCACAACATAAGTCAGTTGGAGACCTGTTCAGGAAAGTGAAATAGTTTTAAAATGTACAATGCCCAGAAGCAAGGTTAAATAAGATTGGGCTGTGTGCTGGGAGATGTTAGTGTTATGACCTGAGGATTTCAGGCTCCAGAGAAATACCCAGGTCCAATTTCTAGCTGGCTAAAGAACAACATTAGCATTGATTGTAGCACTGGCCGCAAGCCTTCTGCCCTGCCTTGTGGCTAGAAATTGGGCCCTTGGTGGCAACACCGACAATAAAGAAAAAAGAAAAAAAATAAATACAGAAATAATACAGAATGTTGATTTAACCTTTTGGACAACTGAAAACACATCAGAGGCTTGAACATTTGTATAGATGTGAAGCTTGAATAATTTTTAGGGCCTCCAAATCTGTCCTAAAAAGAGTCTCATAAAAACAGAACCTCTGGGGACAGAGTCAAGACGGCGTACCAGGAGGATGTGGAATTCACGTCTCTGCACAACTAGGGCACCTACCAGGCACTGGTGGGGGACCACAGACACCTAAGAGGATGGGAGGAACACCCAGGGACCAGGTTGGGGGATCTTGGTTCCCAGACCGGAAGCTGGGCCTGAGCTCCTGTGGTGGGAGCTCTGAGTCCAAACTGCTGGAATGACAGAGAACCTCAGACCCCAGGGACTATTAATCAGAGTGAGGCCTCCCAAAGGTCCTCATCTCAGCACCAAGACCTGGCTCTATCCAACTGCCTGCAAACTTCAGTGCTGCACGTCTCAGGCCAAACAACCAGTAAGACAGGAATACAGGACCACCCATCAAAAAAAAAAAAAAATGAAATGACAAAAAAATATGTTATAGACGAAGGAGCAAGGTAAAAACCTACAAGACCAAATAAATGAAGATGAAATAGGCAACCCACCTGAAAAAGAATTCAGAGTAATTATAGTAAAGATGATCCAACATCTCGTAAACAGAATGGAGAAAATACAAGAAACATTTAACAAGCATCTAGAAGAACTAAAGAGAAAACAAACAGTGATGAGCAACAAAACTACTGAAATTAAAAATACCCTAGAAGAAATCAGTAGCAGAATAATTGAGGAAGAAGTACTGATAAATGAGCTGGAAGATAAAATGGTGGATTAACTGCCAGGGAGCAGAATAAAGAAAAAAGAATGAAAAGAATTCAGGAGAGTCTCAGGGACATCTGGGGAAACATTAAACGCACCAACATTCGAATTATAGGGGTCCCAGAAGAAGAAGAGAAAAAGAAAGGGTCTGAGAAAATATTTGAAGAGATTACAATAGAAAACTTCCCTAACATGGGGAAGGAAATAGTCAATCAAGTCAGGAAGCACAGAGAGTCCCATACAGGATAAACCCAAAGAGAAACACACCAAGACACATATTAATCAAACTATCAAAAATTAAATACAAAGAAAACATATTAAAAGCAGCAAGGGAAAAGCAACAAATAACATACAAGGGAATCCTCATAAGGTTAACAGCTGATCTTTCAGCAGAAACTCTGCAAGCCAGAAGGGAGTGGCAGGACATATTAAAAGTGATGAAAGGGAAAAACCTACAACCAAGATTACTCTACCCAGCAAGAGTCTCATTCAGATTCGATGGAGAAATTAAAATCTTTACAGACAAGCAAAAGTTAAGAGAATTCAGCACCACCAAACCACCTTTACAACAAATGCTAAAGGAACTTCTCTAGGCAGGAAACACAAGGGAAAGAAAAGACCTACAATAACAAACCCAAAACAATTAAGAAAATGGTAATAGGAACATACATATCAATAATTATCTTAAATGTAAGTGGATTAAATGCCCCAAACAAAAGACAAAGACTGGCTGAATGGATACAAAACAAGACCTGTACATATACTGTCTACAAGAGACCCACTTCAGGGGCTTCCCTGGTGGCACAGTGGTTGGGAATCTGCCTGCCAATGCAGGGGACACGGGTTCGGGCCCTGGTCTGGGAAGATCCCACATGCCGTGGAGCAACTAAGCCCGTGAGCCACAACTACTGAGCCTGCGCGTCTGGAGTCTGTGCTCTGCAACGGGAGAGGCCGCGACAGTGAGAGGCCCGCGCACTGCGATGAAGAGTGGCCCCCACTCGCCACATCTGGAGAAAGCCCTCGCACAGGAACAAAGACCCAACACAGCCAAAAATAAATTAATTAATTAATTAATTAAAAAAAAAAAAAAAAAAGAGACCCACTTCAGACCTAGGGACACATACAGACTGAAAGTGGGGGATGGAAAAATATATTCCATGCAAATAGAAACCAAAAGAAAGTTGCAGTAGCAATTCTCATATCAGAAAAAATAGACTTTAAAATAAAGACTATCACAAGACACAAAGAAGGACACTACATAATGATCAAGGGATCAATCCAAGAAGAAGATATAACAATTGTAAATATTTATGCACCCAACACAGGAGCACCTCAATACATAAGGCAAATGTTAACAGACGTAAAAGGGAAAATCGACAGTAACACAGTCATAGTAGGGGACTTTAACACCCCACTTTCACCAATGGACAGATCATGCAAAATGAAAATAAATAAGAAAACACAAGCTTTAGATGACACATTAAACAAAACGGACTTAACTGATATTTAAAGGACATTCCATCCAAAAACAACAGAATACACTTTCTTCTCAAGTGCTCATGAAACATTCTCCAGGACAGATCATATCTTGGGTCACAAATCAATCCTCGGTAAATTTAAGAAAATTAAAACCGTATCAAGTATCTTTTCCAACCACAACGCTATGAGACTAGATATCAATTACAGGAAAAAAACTGTAAAATGTACAAGCACATGGAGGCTAAACAAAATGCTACTAAATAACCAAGAGATCACTGAAGAAATCAAAGAGGAGATCAAAAAATACCTAGAAAAAAATGACAATGAAAACACGATGACGCAAAACCTATGGGATGCAGCAAAAGCAGTTCTAAGAGAGAAGTTTATAGCAATACAATCCTACCTCAAGAAACAAGAAACAACTCAAATAAACAACTTAACCTTACAACGAAAGCAATCAGAGAAAGAAGAACAAAAAAAAAAAAAACCCAAAGTTAGCAGAAGGAAAGAAATCATAAAGATCAGATCAGAAATAAATGAAAAAGAAATGAAGAAAACAATAGCAAAGATCAATAAAACTGAAAGCTGGTTCTTTGAGAAGATAAACAAAATTGATAAACCATTAGCCAGACTCATCAAGAAAAAAATGGAGAAGACTCAAATCAACAGAATTAGAAATGAAAAAGGAGAAGTAACAACTAACACTGCAGAAATACAAAGGATCATAAGAGATTACTACAAGCAACTCTATGCCAATAAAATGGACAACCTGGAAGAAATGGACAAATTCTTAGAAAAGCACAACCTTCCGAGACTGAATCAGGAAGAAACAGAAAATATAAACAGACCAATCACAAGCACTGAAATTGAGACTGTGATTTAAAATCTTCCAACAAACAAAAGCCCAGGACCAGATGGCTTCACAGGTGAATTCTATCAAACGTTTAGAGAAGAGCTAACACCTATCCTTCTCAAACTCTTCCAAAATATAGCAGAGGGAGGAACACTCCAAAACTCATTCTACGAGGTCACCATCACTCTGATACCAAAAGCAGACAAAGATGTCACAAAAAAAGAAAACTACAGGCCAATACCTCTGATGAACATAGATGCAAAAATCCTCAACAAAATCGTAGCAAACAGAATCTAACAGCACATGAAAAGGTTCATACACCATGATCAAGTGGGGTTTATCCCAGGAATGCAAGGATTCTTCAATATATGCAAATCAATCAATGTGATACACCATATTAACAAACTGAAGGAGAAAAACCATATGATCACCACAATAAATGCAGAAAAAGCTTTCGGCAAAATTCAAAACCCATTTATGATAAAATCTCTCCAGAAAGTGGCATGGAGGGAACCTACCTCAACATAATAAAGGCCATATATGACAAACCCAGAGCCAACATTGTTCTCAATGGTGAAAAACTAAAAACCATTTCCTCTAAGATCAGGAACAGAACAAGATTGCCCACTCTCACCACTATTACTCAACATAGTTTTGGAAGTTTTAGCCACAGCAGTCAGAGAAGAAAATGAAATAAAAGGAATCCAAAACAGAAAAGAAGAAGTAAAACTGCCACTGTTTGCAGATAGCATGATACTATACATAGAGAATCCTAAAGATGCTACCAGAACACTACTAGAGCTAATCAATGAATTTGGTAAAGTAGCAGGATACAAAATTAATGCACAGAAATCTCTGGCATTCCCATACACTAATGACGAAATATCTGAAGGAGAAATTAAGGAAACACTCCCATTTACCACTGCAACAAAAAGAATACCTAGGAATAAAGCTACCTAAGAAGACAAAAGGCCTGTATGCAGAAAACTATAAGACACTGATGAAAGAAATTAAAGATGATACCAGCAGATGGAGAGATATACCATGTTCTTGGATTGGAAGAATCAACATTGTGAAAATGACTATACTACTCAAAGCAATCTACAGATTAAATGCAATCCCTATCAAACTACCAATGGCATTTTTCACAGAACTAGAACAAAAAATTGCAGTTTGTATGTAAACACAGAAGTCCCCAAATACCTAAAGCAATCTTGAGAAAGAAAAACGGATCTAGAGGAATCAGGCTCCCTGACTGCAGACTATACTACAAAGCTACAGTAATCAAGACAGTATGGTACTGGCACAAAAACAGAAATACAGATCAATGGAACAGAATAGAAAGTCCAGAGATAAACCCACACACCTTATCTTTGATAAAGGAGGCAAGAATATTCAATGGAGAAAAGACAGCCTCTTCAATAAGTGGTGCTGGGAAAACTGGACAGCTACATGTAAAAGAATGAAATTAGAACATTTCCTAACACCATACACAAAAATAAACTATTAAGACTTAAATGTAAGGCCAGACACTATAAAACTCTTAGAGGAAAACATAGGCAGAATGCTTTATGACATAAATCAAGCAAGATTCTTTTTGACCCACCTCCTAGAGAAATGGAAATAAAAACAAAAATAAACAAATGGGACCTAATGAAACTTAAAAGCTTTTGCACAGCAAAGGAAACCATAAACAAGATGAAAGACAGCCCTCAGAATGGGAGAAAATATTTGTAAATGAAGCAACTGACAAAGGATTAATCTCCAAAATATACAAGCAGCTCGTCCAGCTCAATAACAAAAAAACAAACAAACCAATCCAAAAATGGGCAGAAGACCTAAATAGACATTTCTCCAAAGAAGATATACAGATTGCCAACAAACACATGAAAAGATGCTCAACATCACTAATCATCAGAGAAATGCAAATCAAAACTACAATGAGGTATCACCTCACACTGGTCAGAATGGCCATCATCAAAAAATCTACAAACAAGAAATGCTGGAGAGGGTGTGGAGAAAAGGGAACCCTCTTGCACTGTTGGTGGGAATGTAAATTGATACAGCCACTATGGAGAACAGTATGGAGGTTCCTTAAAAAACTGAAATTAGAACTACCATATGACCCAGCAATCCCACTACTGGGCATATACCCTGAGAAAACCGTAATTCAGAAAGAGTCATGGGGCTTCCCTGGTGGCACAGTAGTTAAGAATCCACCTGCCAATGGAGGGGACACGGGTTCGAGCCCTGGTCCGGGAAGATCCCACAGGCCGTGGAGCAACTAAGCCCATGTGCCACAACTACTGAAGCCCTCGTGCCTAGAGCCCATGCTTTGCAGCAAGAGAAGACACTGCAATGAGAAGCCCATGCACCGCAGTGAAGAGTAGCCCCCTCTCGCCACAACTAGAGAAAGCCCATGCATGAAAAACGAAGACCCAACATAGCCAAAAATAAATAAATTAAATAAATAAATAAATAAATAAATAAATAAATAAATAAATAAAAAGAGTCATGCACCACAATGATCACTGCAGCACTATTTACAATAGCCAGGATATGGAAGCAACCTAAGTGTCCATCAACAGATGAATGGATAAAGAAGATGTGGCACATATATACAACGGAATATTATTCAGCTATAAAAAAGAAATGAAATTGAGTTATTTGTAGTGAGGTGGATGGACCCAGAGTCTGTCATACAGAGTGAAGTAAGTCAGAAAGAGAAAAACAAATACCATATGCTAACACATATATAAGGAATCTAAAAAAAAAAAAACGGTACTGATGAACCTAGGGGCAGGACAGGAATAAAGACGCAGATGTAGAGAATGTACTTGAGGACATGGGGAGGGGGAAGGGTAAGCTGGGATGAAGTGAGAGAATAACATTGTCATATATACACTACCAAATGTAAAATAGATAGCTAGTGGGAAGCAGCTGCATACCCCAGGGAGATCAGCTCGGTGCTTTATGACCACCTACAGGGGTGGGATAAGGAGGGTGCGAGGGGGATGCAACAGCGAGGGGATATGGGGATATACGTATGCATATAGCTGATTCACTTTGTTATACAGCAGAAACTAACACACCATTGTAAAGCAATTATACTCCAATAAAGATGTTAAAAAAAAACAAACAGTACTTCTAATGTAATTTTTGGTACTCAATTTATTATCGTTCTAAAATATCACCAGAGAAGCTGTCTTAACGTAACAGTTTCTTTGTTGTATGTGATACAATAAGAAGCCTGAGAAAACCAAATTGAAAAAAATATAAAAAACAGAGTAAGGAAATTTTAGAACTCTGACAAGTTTCAGATCAGGACAATTTTATGTCTGAAATTCAATCTTGAACACATGCATCCCTTAATATCCAAAAGAATCCCCTTTTATACACTGTCCTTTTTTTCTCTCATCTTTTCTCACCTTTCTCCTCCCATCATCCTTCAAATGAAAACATCACTATAAAACAATTCTCAGTTTCCCTCTGCCTTTAAACTCTAAGGTAGCACAGGATTTTTCTCTGAAATGTTACTCTCTGGACATCTGAGAAATGTATAAAGCAAAATGATGCTTTTCAATCACTGTAAATAAAGTAAATAAAGTGCATAGAACCAAGGAGGCATACTTGCAAGACACTTAACAAAGACCCAGAAAAACCGGGTTCAAATTCGCAGTTTGTGACTTCCACATGTGTGACCTTGGACAAGTCAGTTTTCCTCTCTATTTCTCAGTACTCTCATCTGTAGAAATGTGATCATAATAATTTCACTAGCTTTCTTTGTTTGAGGAAAGTTGAATTTTAATATGTATCTCTAAGTATTACATAAAATTTGAGTGCTATAAAAGTGGGAACTGTAATTTAATCATACTATTGATAATTATAATCAAAACCAGGGAAGCACTATAGTGGGCCAAAGTTAAGGCAAGTCAGAAGTGAACTGATGATCTCTCATGCTCATTATCATCAAATACGTTGAATGACGGTACACATAGGAAAAGATGCTGTTTTGCAGACATCTCATTCAGTTCTTTGTGCAATCAACATTCATGTGCCAGACAGCCTTCCAAATGCTAAATAAGCAAAAGATATGAACACAGCTCAGGCCACAGGCATCTGGCAGTCTAATGGAAGAGTTCAACAGGTAATCTGATAACTACCGTGAAATTCAGTGATGCTATTATGGATGTCTGGCAGGCACAAGAAGAACACCAAAGAGCAGCCTCAAACCCAGTCTGGGGGGAGAAAAGGCTCCTTGAAAGAGATGGCTCCTAGCTTGCAAGAAGGAGAAGTGGACAGAGCAGTCAAGCAAATTCCAAGAAGGGGTGAGAGTTCAAGGCATAACCAGACACCTGCAGGTTTCAACATAGTTGGAAAGGAGAGAGGATGAGAAAAGCAAGAAGACAGGCCCAGAAAGTTTAGCAGGAGTCCAATCAGAAAGAGCATTTTGTGTCATATTAAGACTTCGCGATTTTCTCCTTGGAAGCAATAGGGAGTCGTTAAAGAATTCTAAGGCGGGGTAAGACATAATAAGATTTTAGAAAGATGTGGCAACACTGTGGAGCACTAGAGGAACATACCCTACATGGAGACTTAATGTAGTGATGAAGGAAGAGACATGAGAAACTGATGCAGGGGATATGGTATTTAGGATAGAAAAAAGAGAGAGAGAGAAATTGGAGAGAGATTTATGAGCAAGGAACATCCATATTTGGCAATGGTTCAACATGGGAGAGAAGCAAAAGAAAAGATTCAAGGGTGATTCCCACAAAGCTGCTTTACCAACTTAATCAGTGCTTTGCTAATCATGGCACCATCCATGGACCACAAGATACAGGAGGAAGAATGGGATTGTTAGAGGGAGGGATGGTGGGGGTGGACATCCTGGTTAAGAAAGGCAGGAGAGGACAAGGTTCAGTTTGGAACACCTTCGATTTGTATTGGACATATGAACACAAATTCCTAAAAGGCAAGTCTAGAGCTCAAGAGGAAAATGTGGATTTAAGATACAGATTCAGAAGTGGTCGCAATAAAAATGGTAGAATAAATTATGGTAATAGATATAGTAGCACATAGAATGAGAAGGGGAAACGGCTAGGGACATTAAGATATAGTAAATCAGACAAAAGTAGATGAAAAAATGATGGGTATTGTCAGCAAGACAAAGTCTGAGACAATCTAAATACCATATTTATTGTATATTACATTCTTGTCAGCTCAATGAAAATTTATATTAATGGGTTTTAACTGAATTATAGAAACCTCAATAAAATTATACTATCAGCAGCCAAAGTTCAGCATGATCTATAAAAAGAACACTAGAATGAGGGTCTCAGGCACCTACAAATTAGAGCTATCTCTGCCTCTAACTCTTTAATAGAGAACTAGTTTCCTAAACTTCCTGAGTTTTAAGTTCTCAATATTTAAAGTAAGGAAATTCAACCATCTAAGTTCCCTTTCAACTGCAAAAATCGGTGATTCTACTATGCTATGCTATGCTTTCTCCTTAACGCTCAATCCCTTGTCCCATCAATTGTATAATCATTCAATGCTTTCTTCATTCATTCCCTCTTTAAAAGAAATATTTATTGAGGACTTGTCATGTGCCTGGCACTCTTTAAAGTACACAGGACACAGCAATGAACAAAACAGCCAAAGTTCTTGCTCTCAAGAACTGGTGGGGAGGAGAGATAATAAAGAAAAATAATATATGCAGGTGAGGAAAGGTGCTTTGAAGAAAAATAAAGTTTGGAAAGTAAAAGGGACCAGATTTTATAGAGAGTTGGCAGGAAGAGCTTTCTGATAATAGCATATTTGAACAAAGATCTGAAGTAAAGGAAAAAGTAAGCCATGCTTTTGTGGGAGAAGACAATTCTAGGCAGAGAAAAGAAAGTCCCTGCTGCTGAGGCATGTTTGGTCTCCTCAAAGAGTCACAAGAGATCTGATGTGGCTCGGGCAGGTGAAGAACACAGGAGCTTAGAGAGGTTGGATAAGTAATAGGAGGCCAGGAACACAATCAGAGATGTCAAATAGGCAGTTAAATATATGATTATGGACTAAGAATATATATATGTTATGGATTGAATGTTTGTGTATCCCCAAAATTCATATATTAAAGCCCAAACCCTCAGTGTGAAGGTATTAGGAGACAGGGACTTTGGGAGGTAATTAAGTTTAGATGAGGTCATAAGGGTGGGGTCACCAGGATGATAATAGTGTCGTTACAAAAAGAGGAAGAGAGACCAGAACTCTCTCTCATCCATTTGAGGACATAGCAAGATGGCAGTCTTCTATGAGCCAGGAAGAGGGCTCTCATTAGAAACCAAATCTGCTGGCACCTTGATCTTGGACTTCCCAGCCTCCAGAACTGTGAGACATAAATGTGTATTGTTTAAGCCACCCATTCTATGGTATTTTGTTATAGCAGCCCAAGCAGACTAAGACAGGAGCCATGAATCTGAATACGGCATTTAGGGGATGAGTATTTCTAGAAAAGACAATAGGTCCAAAGACACAGCCTGAAGTGCTCTCACTAATTATGGCTGGGGAGAGGATGACTCGCACAGGAGACTGAGTAGGAGAAGCCAGTCCGGGCAAAGGAGAGTGAGAAAGAGCTAAAACCCAGAAACCTAGTGCTGAGAGTGTTCTAAGAAAAAAAGGATGATCAATTATGGAAAGTGTACCTGGTAGATCACATATAGTGAGGATGCTATTTAGCAGTTAGCAGTCACCTTCCCAAGAGCTCTCTCAGTGGTGTGGTATCGACAGAAAGTTGATCTAAATGTGAGAGAAATGAAATGGAGGCAGCGAGAAGACACAATACTTTCTACGAGTAAGGGTTTTGCTATCAATGGGAACAGAAGTGATGCAGTGGCTTGAGAAGAGTGTGGAGAACAAGAAGATTTTTCTTCATGGAAGATACTATATTTGTATGCTATTGATAAAGGTTCAGTGCAGAGAGGAATATTGATGATACAGAGAAATAAATCACTTTTGGACCAAAACCCTTGACAAGAGAGGGTGAGATCCAGTGCCCAAGATAGGATGGAGACTCAGACAGTCCATCGATTGTGAAAGAAGGGAATGCACAGTATATGGATGCAGGTCATTTGGAGTATTTTGCAAGGGCACATGTGGAAGTTCTCTTCTACGACTTCTATTTCCTCAGGGGAATAAGAAGCAAGGTCATAGTAGGATTCTTGAGCAGCACTGAAAGTTCCCCTGTGGTCTGTGGTCATGAAGTGGAGCCAGTCATTATGGTTGTGTGTTTTTCTCCAGCTCCATTCAGTTACTTGAATGCAGCCACAGAGTGTGGTGAGATTAGCCCACGTGTTGAGCACCCACTATATTAAAGACTTGGGACTAGGGATAAAAAGTGATTAGAGCTTCATGACATTCACAATCTTTTGGAAATTGAGGAGAAAATACATAAGCTAAAAAGTCAGTACAAAATATAGAATAATAACAAGTCAGAGAATATACAGACAGAGAAGGTAACTGCATTCCTGGCTGGGCAGGATCAGAGAGGACTGCCTGGAGAAGGCTGCTGATAACCTCCCTCTCTGACTCATGCGCCAGGTGATTCACACCTTCTCAGGTCTCATAAGTAGCTGAGAGGATGGTTTGGCCACGGTAGTGACCTGTCATAGCGGCTATGATCCCAGTTCAATCCACAAAGATTGCTGAGTGAATTACTCTCTTTCCCATATCCTAAGATAAAAGGAAGTGAAGCAACATAAATCTGCAAATGTCTCTTCATTTACACTGACTGTCAGTCAGAGAGAGGGAGAAATAAGAGGTCTGTCATTTCCCAGATGTGGTAGATCCTGTTTAGGTAGGTAGGTAAGTAGGTATGAATAAATACATACATAAATACATATATACATACATACCATTTTCTTTGTTCCCTCTTTCAACTCTACTCAGGTTTCCACTAAGATTGCTGCCTGCTGTATTCAGAGTGGGTTGGTACATCCCCCTTTGTGGACTGCCACATCATTACAGTGTGAGGAGTGTTTTGGTGTCCATACTACCTCATTTTGAGTCTGTGAATTCCTTTGTCCAAAAACCTTGATGTTATTTGCTTCCCTGCAAGTAAGTGCAAATATTATGTTTTGGTGACCTAGATTCTCCAAGGAACCAGAATATTTGCTTCCCATTATATCTTATTGATACTATTTGATGTTCAATGACTTGTTTTTCCATTGCTCCCATACTCTCAAATTTGTTTTTATTGCATGCATGTTTTTTTATTCAGATATTAAAGACTATTTCTAAAATACCATTTATACTTGAGTGTACAAACTTATGTGGTTTTATTCCTCATCATTATGATTCCTACAAAAGTAACATCCAACATGTGTTTTGAAAGAAGAATAAAGATTTTCCTGGCAGATAACTGAGAATGGAATTTCCAGGCAAAAGATCAGCAAGTACAGACACAGTAGAGTAAGACAGGAAGCAAATCCCATGTGCAAAGATACCATTTTCCTCAAGATACATGTAGCAAGAAAGGAGGCTCTGGCCCCAGCTCCAGAGGGGAGGTGTGTTTTCTGACTGGTCCAATCCATTTGTGATGATTCCATTTTCCTTGCCAGCAATGAATTAGGCATAAATATGTGAAGCAATTCTGGCCAATGACACATAGAAAGTCTGGAGGAGGAAATGGTATTTCTTCCATATACAAAGAGACACACTGAAAAAGCAGTATGTCTTCAGTATGTCTTCTTCTGGACATTGTCATGTTTTCACATTTCCATGGAACTGTCACAGTTATCTTGCAAACAGAAGGGGCATTAGCCAAAAACAAATCAATATGCTGAGGAATGGAGAGTAAAACTTCGACAAGAATTCAAGTTTTAGATAATGTCATTATTGAATGGCTGAATCAACCAACCCAGAAGCTGTTCTCTCTTGGGACTTTTTTTCCTATGATTTATTACGTCTAATTTTTAGAAGCGAAAGAAGGAAGAGAGGAGGGAAAGAGGAAGGCAGAGGAGGAGACAGGGAAAGAAGGAGAGGGAATATCTAAAATAACTATAGAATTTTAGAATTTTTTTAAAACATTTTTAAGTGACAGTTTTGGGACCAACTGGCACAATTTCTCATTAGTGAAGTTTTCTTTCTCAGATTATAGACATAAGACTGCTACGGAAAACACAATTTTAACCGTTTTATTTGATAGATAGTGCTCACCCAAGTTCACAGTGCTTGTTGTAACAGAGTCAAGACCCCCGTCCCCAACCTGAAGCTCTCAGTTTCAAGTCCAATGCTTAACAATTCCATTTTCACTGTTTGAATACCTGTGAATAAAAAGGATGCCATTTGCCTCAACTACCTCAAAGGCTTGTTGTGAGAAGCCAATGATATTATATTTGTGACTCATTTTGAATTCTAAGCAATGTTATTTTACCATAAATAAAAGGTATTAATTCACCATCACAATTCTTCAGATTCAAAAAAGGTAGCTTATATAGGAATAAATTACACCATTTCTAATTCATTTGTTAAAAACCACATAACCACATGAAAGTTCATACTTTTTCTCTTTACACTATTCTTTTAATAGAAGCAACTAATATTGGGTCATGGGTAACACTGATTTTCTTGAAATAGATAACAATCGGTTTTTAACCAATTCCTATAAAGATAATAAGATCAATGTCTACTTGATTTTTCCTGTCCTCTAAAATCAATGCCAGGCATATTTTTAAAGACCTTGAATGTAGTATTGCTCAATATTTGTCTGTTGAAAGAATAAACGAATAAATGGCCACACATTTAGAATCATTTTAATTACCTCATACTTTGTCATAAACAAGAATATCTAACTTGCAGGCTCCTTGCTTCATCCTTTTCCATCTTAGTCTGTTCTTAGATAAAAATTAAGTTAGGTAATATTTAGTGTATGACATACAGTAAGTGCATAATACACATGCACACACAGGTACACATGCACATGCACACACACACAAAATGATCAGTCTCCCAATCAATCTTCCCATCTTCCACCTGGAGGGATATAAGCCGGCTGACTGCATTCTCTGAGCAAAAAGGGGAAAGAGGGACCAAGATTCTCACACTTAATCCCCTGTTTGCATAACTGTCCCCAGTCTCTCAGCCAGGCCTTGGGCCCATGAGTGGAGAACACCTCTGGTCCAGTCACTCCACAAGCAAACCTCCCGTCTTCTGCCGTGGTGGAGAAGGAATAGGTGTGTAGCTGAGTGGCACAGAGAACGTGACCTGTGGTTTTGCTTCTTAAATCGACTCTGAACCAATATTCCTGACTTCATAGGTATCTGGTCCTCCTAATTTATAGGAGTTTTTTTGTTTTTGTTTTTTTTTGGCTGCATTGGGTCTTCGTTGCCATGTGCAGGCTTCTCATTGCAGTGGCTTCTTTGTTGTGGAGCACGGACTCTAGGCACGCAAGCTTCAGTAGTTGTGGCACGTGGGCTCAGTAGTTGTGGCATGTGGGCTCAGTAGTTGTGGCACACGGGCTTAGTTGCTCCACAGCATGTGGGATCTTCCCAGACCAGGGCTCAAACCCGTGTCCCCTGCATTGGCAGGCGGGTTCTTAACCACTGCACCACCAGGGAAGTTCTTCATGGGAGTTTTTAAGGTTTGTCTTCTCAAATTGCCTTGCTTCTTCTTGGATTTCCTCTTCGCAGGCTTACATTTCTGCTTTTCCAAATCTGTTGTCAGTAACCACTGATTCATTTGCTTTTGTGCTTCCAAAATTTCATTAACCTCTCTTACCTGGTATTGTCTGCTCGCTCATTAACTGTTCCCACTTTTTTTTTTCCTTCTAGTAGCATTTTTGTGTATGTTTTTGAAGGGAGCAGAGATAAATGTTTGCATCCAGTTCACCATTTATAAATGAATGTCTTTAATGGATTTTCAAATGTTGAACCATTCTTGCATTCCTGAATAAAGCCTATATGAGCATAACATGTAATTTTTAGTATATTACTAATCTCTCATTATTAATATTTGATTTTCAGTGTTTATATCCAATTTCACAAGTGAGATCTACTTTTCTTAAAATCTTTTTTTTTTAATGTTTTTTAAATTAATTAATTAATTAATTTATTTATTTTTAGCTGTATTGGGTCTTCGTTTCTGTGCGAGGGCTTTCTCTAGTTGCGGCGAGCGGGGGCCACTCTTCATTGCGGTGCGCGGGCCTCTCACTGTCGTGGAGCACAGGCTCCAGACGCACAGGCTCAGTAGTTGTGGCTCACGGGCTTAGTTGCTCCGCGGCATGTGGGATCTTCCCAGACCAGGGCCCGAACCCGTGTCCCCTGCATTGGCAGGCAGATTCTCAACCGCTGCGCCACCAGGGAAGCCCCTAAAATCTTTTTTCAATTTCAGTACCAAGGTAAAACTAACATCATAAAATGAATTATGGTAGCTTTCCTCTTGTAATACAATCTGAGAAGTTTGTACAAGATAATCTTAGACTTATATAATAATAGTAATAATAATAGCAATAATAATAAACAGCTAGCCCCCCCAAACACTATCTAAACCTGGTGTTTTGGGTAGGCCAGTGGGAGTTTTTAACAACAATCTTTAATACTTTTTATTATTCAGGTTATCCATTTCTCCTTGTACCACTATTAGTTTGTTTATATTTGTCCTAAAGATTTTTACATTTCTTCTGAGTTTTGAAATATATAGGCATAAGGTTTCTTAATGGACATTCTTGTGATTATTGAATCTCTACTTACATCTTATATTTGGATTTAAATGTCCTTTTCTACAGATAATATTCTTCATTTTGGCCTGTGCTGTTTATCTTTTGTATCAAATTGGACAGAAGTTTATTTACTTCATCAGTCTTTTCAAGAAACTCTTTAATTATGTTAATGATTTTTACTTGGTGGTCTTTTTTCTATTTCATTAACTTTTGGTTCCATCTCTTTAATTTCCTTTCTTCTAAATTATTTGGTTTTTCTCTGTTGTTCCTTCTATCTTGATTTCGACAATGACTTTACATTTTCAAATATTTATATTGTCCCAATATAGAAATTTAGAATACAAATTGTTCCCTAAGATCCACTTTACCTGTACCTTCTGTTTTGATACATAGTGCTTCAATATTTATTCAGTTCTAAATATTTTCTAATTAATTTCTTCTTTAACCCACAAATTATTTGTTAAGTATACTCTCCCCCCAAATCATCATGCAGGACAGGCAAGAAGAGGAAATTTAAAAATTTTTCTGATTTCTGAAATATTACATGTGGTTGAGAATGTTGTCTGTATGAGGTTGACATTTTTGAAATTTGTTGAGATTTCCACTGTAGCCTTACAAAAGTAAATTTTTTAAATAATCTGTGTGTACTTTGAAATATGTTTATTTTCAGTTGAGTACAAGCCTTTATACGTATTTATTTAATCAAGCTTTCAATGGGTTATTTAAATCTCCAATTCTTTCTCTCTTCAGTTCTTCTGGCTGTTTGTTCTGTGTTTCAGGGAGAAGTGTATTAAACCTCCCTCTGTGTTTGAAGGTTTATCAGTTTCTCTTTGTTGATCTTCTTTATGTCTTTCAATCCTTTGTGGTTAGGAGCTTTGAAATGGAGAGACTAAAAAATGAATTAAGAGTTTATAGACCAGTGGGAGAGACTGATGGGTACACTTATAACAATAAAACCCAAGGTCTAACACAGTGACTGACACATGAGAAAGAAACAAAGTGCTATTAAGTCTGACAAGAAATGAACCCATTTCTTTTTCTGAGTTACCGCTATCTAATTTTTAAATACCTCTGAGGGATGTGAATTCTTTTCTTTTAAATCTGTAAAATATTTTCAGGGCAAGCTGGAGAGAGAGGATCTTGCCTCCCTTTATTTGTGTTTTCTTTCCTCCCTCCCCTCATTGGCTCTGTCTCTTCCTGTTCAAAGCTTCCTGTATTTATTACTCCCCTTCAGACCAACTTCTCCTTTTTTCTATTACGTATTCTATCTTTTCCCTTCAATATTTCCATTTTTCTTTTCCTCTTTCTCTCTCCTTTAATAGGTCATAAAGTGACCTAGGATTCTTATTTGTTTTATTTATTGAATAATGTCTATGTTTATATTATGAAAAATCATATTCATTCAATTTAAACATAATAAATTGTTTAGAAAAAAGTGACAGACTCTTCTCCTTACCTTTTAAAATAATCATTACATTTTTTTTTAACATTTGTATGTCTACAATTCCACACCTTCCACTTTGGGTCAGCAACTAATTTTTTTTCATTCCTTTTACAACCCCATATTTCTATTCCACCCATTTTTAATGAGCAGGGGGATTTACAATATTATTTTACTAAAGATTCTGTGAAATAAGTATGATTTTTTTGAGCTTTCAGCTTATGTTGTAATTGCAGAATAGTTCAAGGGGAGCATGTGCGGCTAAGTTTTTTCAAAGATTTAAAAAAGAAACTTTTTTTTCAGTGACAATGGAAGATTGCATTTGGAAAGGCAACTGGTCTAACTGGCGCAAGACCAGGCTGCTAAAATGTAATACTTAAATATCACAGAGCCATGATACAAAAGATTATCACTAAAATGTAAAATAGCATATTAAATTCAAATAGTATGAGCATCTCCCAGGTTGCCTTGTCTCTGTAGTTGCCTGGCTATGATGAATGCTTTGTTAAAGCTATAAATAATTTTGGCATTTATAGCTTTATCAAAGAGTAATTATGATATAAAGAAAAATGAAGTACACATGCACACACACACACACCCTGCATCCTGCATTCCAAATCCAACGTCCACATGTAAAACTGAGAAGGATGAACCTAGTTTAAATCTGCAATCAGCACCTATTTGACCTGCTGAGAATTGGTGGTGTTTTGAACCACTATGTGGCTTGTTTCCTAATGTACAGTAAATGCCTTTTAAAATGAAAAAAAAAAAAAGAAAAATGAATATACCTGCCTCTGGAATTTCCATACTGTTCCTACAATTTTCAAGTTATATTGCACATAAATGCACATTCACGCACACACACACACATACACACACACACACACACACTGTCATTTTTCCGCTCTATCAAGAGATTACATGAAAAGACTATAGTTGGACATCATAGTAACCCCTGCAAGGCTGCTTGAGGGATAGTTTGTGTTGCATTTTGTGCAGATTTTTGTCAAGGTGATTTCTATGGTAACCCCTATTTGCATTCTTTCAAATGGTGGTAAAATCTGACATATACCATTAAATATCGATAGCAGTGTTTCATCCACTCTTAAGCCCACTTGGGAATTCTTCATTTTATCTACTGACTGAGACCATTCTCCTCTGGTAGCAAGGCATCAAGTTTTTTACTGTTAAAATGTTAATTAGACTTTAATAACCATTTTTACAGTTCTGCTCTTCATCTCGATTGCTACAAACATATTTATTTACAATTCCATAATGTTCTCATTAATATGCTATGGAAATCTGCCATAGTGCACAGAAGTTAGCTTAATAACAAGCTGCAGAAATATATCCTTAAAGACATCTGTGAAACATCTGTAGAATTGTAATGATTCAAAATAACTTTTCAGCAAATGAGATAATAAGCAGATGATACTTAAGGTCAGTATTTTTTATGACCATAGCCTGTCTGCTAGTATGACTATTTCATGCCACTATTTAATACACCAATACCACAATCTACTAATGATTATTTGCTAAATTCCATGCTCCTTAAAAGTGATACACATATAGCCAGAATATCCTGATGTCTAAAATAATAGATACAATCTTAGCACTTATTTGTAAACATTTTCCTCCAATACATGTCAAGGAGCTCTACCCATATCTCATTCATCCTTGGATTATTTGCTTAAAAATTAATTTCTCATTTCACAGAAAACATAGATGCTCAAAGGCTAACTGGTTTGCTTATGTTTGTATAATAGATAGGAAATGACAATGGAATTTCAAGTTATATCACAATAGATATCCAGCTAAATGTAATCTGCTATTTTTCTAAGAGTTTCTAGTGAAAATAGCCCTGAGTTTGCAGTGAGAAGGTTATTTGTGTTATCTTGGGCAAGTCAATTTATCAGAATCTCAATACTTTTTATTTAGAAAGGGGAGTAAAAGTAACCACCTCAAAGTATCCAACAGGAATAATTATTATTTCATTCACTTAATTTCCCTAAAGCCTAGAAAAGATCATAGTAGGCAAGATTAAACATCATCTGGCTGAATAAACGATAGGTGGATGGATACATATGGTGCTTTGCAAACTCTAAAGCTCAGTGTACAGAGATCACTAACTTTATGTGAGTCTTCCAATATGCAGAAAAACTCCCAATATGGAGATAGGCATAATGTATTAGTCTGCTATCGCTGATGTTAACAAACTACCCCAAAATAGGTGGCTTAAAACAACACAAATTCATTATCAACAGTTCAGTAGGTTAGAAGTTCAACATGGGTCTCACTAGGCTGAAATAAATGTTTTAGCCCAGGGCTGCATTCCTTTCTAAAGGCACTATAGAAAAACCCTTTCCTTCCTTTCTTTCAGCTTCTAGAGGCCGCTCACATTCCTTGGCTCATTGCCCCCTTCCTCCATCTTCAAAATCAGTGATACTGCACCCTTTCATGATAAAAACATTCAACAAACTAGGAATAGAAGGAAATTCCCTCTATGTAATAAAGGCCATAAATAAAAAGCCCACAGCAAAGATTGTATTCAATGGTGAAAAACTGAAAGGTTTTCCTCTAAGATCAGAAACAAGACAAGGATACCTACTTGCACTACTTTTATTTAACTTAGGACTGGAAGTCCTAGCCAGGGCATTTGGCAAGAAAAAAATAAATAAAAGGCATCCAAGTTGGAAATGAAGAAGTCAAATGATCTCTGTTCACAGAGGACATGATCATATATATATATATGATCATATACATATATGTCTATATGTATATATATGATACATATGTATCATATATAGCATATATATATAGAAAATGCTAAAGATTACACACACACACACAAAACCCATAAGAATTTAAAAAAACGATTCAGCAAAGTTGCAGGATACAAAATCAACACACAAAAATCAGTTGCATTCTATACACTAACAACAACCCAAACAAGAAAATTAAGAAAACAACCCCATCTATAATAGCATCAAAAGGATAAAATACTTAGAAATAAACTTAATCAAAGAGGTGGATGATTTATACACTGAAAAACATAAAACATTGCTGAAAGAAATTAAAGAAGAAACAAATAAATGGAAAGACATCCTTATTCAAGCATTGGAAAACTTACTATTATTAAAATGTCCATAGTACCCAAAGCATACCAGATTCAGTGCAATCTCTATCAAATGCCAATGGCATTTGTTGCAGAAATAGAAAAAAAACGTATTAAAATTCATCTGGAAGCTCTAAGGACCCTGAATAACCTGAACAGTTTCAAGAAAAAAGACAAAGTTGGAGGCCTCACACTTCCTTGTTTCAAAACATATTACAAAGTTACTGTCTTAGTTTGCTCTGGATGCTATAATAAAATACCGCAGACTGGGTAACTTAAACAAGAAATTTATATCTCATGGTTCTGGAGGTTGGGAAGTCTCAGATCAAGGTGCCAGCCTCTTCAATTCCTGGTAAGAGATCTTTGTGGTTTGCATACGGCAGCCATCTCCATGCATGCATACATATGTGACCTCTTTGTGCACTTGGGGAGAGAAAAAGCTCTAGAGTCGCTTATTCTTCTTATAAGAGCAGCAGCTGTTGGGTCAAAACCCCCGGAGCTTCCAGGGTGAAATCTCAAACCGGCCCCCATACATGAAGGGCAAGAAGAGACTGAAGAAAGAGGCAGACTGCTCCAGATTGGCAGGTTTCAGGTTTAATAAATGAGACAACTTACATACTAGGCTTTTCTTGGGCAGCTGTAAGACTAGTAAATCTCCACACCCACCCACCAGAATCTTAAAAGTTTATATAGAGCCCTTAATGGGGTTCAGTCACATATTCAGTCCAGATGGTCTCAACAACACAGTGCTCTCTGAAGGCTGAGTCCTTGCAAACAGCTCCCACTGTGGGAACTGTGGGGAGAAGTTACATTCCAGGGATGCAGGAGGGGGTGAGGAGCCTCCAATTGCCTGGGTCCTATTCTCGGATCAATCAGTGGTCACATCCTCTCAATGACCGCCTCCAATAACAGCTCTATCATATTAGGACCCCACTCTTATCTGTATCACCCCCTCACAGACCTTTATGACTTCCTCACAGGCCTTATCTCCAAACATAGTCACATTGGGGGTTAAGGCTTCAACATATGAATTTGTGGGAGTGGGGGGACACACAAACATTTAGTCCATAGTATCTAAGGTAATCCAAACAGTCTGGTAGTGGCATAAAGCTAGACATACAGACCAAGGGAACAGAATAGAGAACCCCAAAAATAAACCTTCATGCATATGGTCAAATGATCTTCCATAAGAATGCCAAAGCTACATGATGGAGAAAGGGCAGGTTCTTCAGTAAATGTTGGGAGAACTGGATACCCACATGTAATAGTATGACGTTGTACCCTTACCTCACACCATGTGCAAAAATTAACTCAAATAGATTAAAGACATAAACGTAAGACCTAAAATTTTAAAACTCCTAGAAGAAGACGTAGGAGAATAGCTTCACGACACACGATTTGGCAATGTTTTCTTGGATATGACCCCAAAAGCACAGGCAACAAAAGCAAAAATTGACAAATTGGACTATATAAAACTTTAAAACTTATGTGCAGCAAAAGAAACAGTCAATAGAGTGAAAGGCAACCTATGGAATGGGAGAAAATATCTGCAAACCATATATCTGAAAATGAGTTAATATCTAGAATACATAAAGAACAACTACAACTCAACAACAAAAGGAAAACCAAAAATCCAATTAAAAAATGCACAAAGGACTTAGACTAGTTCTTCTGTTCTCCTGTTCTTTATATGTCACATTTCTCATGTTTAAATAGCATGTGATAAATATTTGTTCAGCTCACTTCAGGACTGCTTAATATACCTATGACTGTGAATGGTAACAGGGATTAAGTCAAACTGTTGAGATAGGGCAAATCAATTCACAGCATTTCTTTTGCTTCCTTAAAAACTGAAAGGTAACAGTATCTAGACATGGTCGTAATAGGAAATGAGAATAGCTAGGGAAGTTTTCAACACTTTCTTCTTCCTTCACAAGAATTTTAAGATAGGCAACATTACTACGTCACTCACCTGGCTTTGAGAAACAATCTGACCTCATAAAAGAGTGAGAAAGGCTTGACTCTCCAGAATGTTGCTGAAAGGACAAAATAGAAACCAGGTAATCTTGGGATCCTGCAATCTGAACTGAGGTTGCTACAACTAGGTTGGGAACTCACATATCTTCTTATCAGCTCCAGATAGTACCTCGAATAACACAATTAATATTCCCTTCCTTTCATGTCCTGATCCATCCTCACGTATCCTTCCTCAACTCAAGGGGTCATACTTACATGGTCAAGAACTCAGTGGACCCATCAGGATTATGTGATGGGGCCACACGGCAGTGTTCCCTGTTCATGTTCTGTTTTGAATTTCTTCATTCTTTCATCTTAATGGGAGACTAAATTTCCAACTATCTGATATAGTTTTTGGTTTTCCTAGTTGATGACTAGAATAATATTGGAATGTTTAAAGATAAAATCCATGTCCTCCCCATGCAGTTCAGTCAGTATTTCTTTTATCAAGAGATAATTGGTTCATTTTCAGTTCCCTTCTACTACAAAGGCTTCTGAATATTCTCTGAGGGGCTTCTCTGTCATCATTGGAAAGAAGTGAAAGAATGGTGATTGTGCAAAGAGGAGTAAAATAGCATTACTTAAATAATTCACCTTTATGTCATGTAACCACACTAGCACAAAAGAAGACACAGAGAAATAAGACCTGGAGGACACTTCCACCAACTGGTGAAAAGTTAATCTCAGATTTCCGGAAAAGCCTTTTATCTTCTCTCACCCCCACCTTTTTCCCTCCAACTGACCCAATTTAATGTTACACAATGAGGTTAACTCAGCAGGAGATACAAAAGGCAAAAAAGCAGATTAGTGTTCTTTCAGATGGAGAGAGAAAGCCAGGAACCTAAAAGCTAAAGTTGAAAACTTGAGGGAAATGATCTGAAAGTTAGGGGGGAAAAAATAAAGGAATGTTAGAAATAAATGAAAGTCAGAACATCCGCTTTTCTTTTTGGATCAAGGAAGAAAACACTTCTGTTATATTTTTTGTGGTATCTACATACACATTTGAATTAATTACGCGTTGCCCATGCTGCACTAATAAAAGCAAACACAAATTGAGAGCTTACTATTTGCCAGCACTATACTTAGCATTTTAAATGGATTAAGGGACTAAATCTTCATAAAAACCCGTTATCCCCACCCTCCCTTGCAGAAGTTAGAAAAGTGAGTTTAAGCAGTGTGCCCACAGCTAGAGGAGTCAGGACACCAGCCCAAATAAGCTATTCAATTTCTGAGCCTTTGCCTTTATAACAGCTTTACCATTCTTTTCTCCATTACTATAAACCAGTGCTTTCAAAGAATGATCCATGGACCATGCCCATCAGAATCATTTAGAACTGTTGCTAAAAATAGCTTCCTGATACCTATCCCATGCCAACTGAATCAGAAACCGTGGGAAGGGGACCCAGAAATTTGCATTTTTACACACTCCCCAGGTGTTTCTGAAACACTTTAAAGTACATAGTTAAAAGTTTACAGTACTTCAGAGACAGTATTTAGTAGACCTCAGAAGCATAGGCACTGAAGCCAGGAAACTTGGTTCAAATCTCCACTCTGCCACTCACTAGTTCTGTGTCTTGAACAAGTAACTTACTTAATCTCTCTGTGGCTCAGTTTCCGCAGATGCATTATTTAATGGATTTAATGGGCACCTGCCTGTTCATGGCTACAGTACCACACAGTGAATTCGTTTTTCACATTTATAGGGTTCATCAAACGGTGAATGATGTAAAGAATAGATAATACTAAAATAATTAATGTTAGACTTTGAATGTGTTACATTTGAATATTAATTTGATATTCTATTAACTGAGACAAAACAAACAATAGCCAGAACAACAACAAATGGTGCCACATTGTGCAAACTTAATTTTGAAAATACAAGGAAATGATCTGGTTCCTCCACCTTGATACTCTCTGAAATATATTTCTTCCCCTGCCTTACCACTCACAATATGTGACACAATATGTTGGTGTAGTCTCCTTTCTCTTATACTGACTTTCCTTTACTCTATCTCATTTCTGCTACAGAACTTCTGGTGAGATTGAGATTAAAGGTGGAGGAAAAGGATGGAAAGAAGAGACAGATAACAATTCAAAAGAAAAATTTGGGAAGCGAATTACTTCAATGTATACAATGAATATCGAATTTAAAGAGTCTATTAAAGCAATACTTATCTAAAATAGGTTTAGCTATAATAAAATGGAAGGTAAGATTTGCCACAAAATACAGATAATCAGCTGAGAGACAGCACGTAGTTTTGATTGTCAAATAACTCTGAATCAGATCCTTTTTAGTACTAGAAAAAGCCTGTCTGAGGTTGAATTTTGAAGACTGTAAAGGGGAAAAAGCAATTTAGATATTCAACCATTCAGTGCTTGAAAAAATAATATTTACTGGATAATGCTAGATGAGTGTTTTCCCCCAATAACTTTTATCCTTAAAAAGAAAAGTCAAGTGTGGGCTCAAATTCAGCAGATTCACAAAGAACACACCTGGACAGTTTCAAGAATCTTCAGATTGTCCAACAGTACTGCATAGCTCCTCAACAAAGCTACTCATTTCACAATAATTAAAAGAAAACAGGAAAGTCTTGAGAAGACAGGAACCCAAGCAATGAGCTCTGCTTCTGCATCTGCTAAATGAATCACCTCAGATTCCTGCTTTCATCAGAATGATGTGGCATTACCAAAATGTTAAGTTCCACAAGAACAGGAACCTCCTGTATTTTATCTACTCTTATACATCAAGCTTTGAGACCAGTGGCTGGTGCAGAAAAGGAATTCAATAACTGCTAAATTGCTTGTTAAATTGCTGAATTAACACTACAGGTCATGGACATTTGTCGTTGTCCTTAAACGAAGTTGAAAATATTAACTCTTTAGGTGTCTGTATAGATAACATCTCTCCCTTTAACGGACTTCACGCCTGAAAGGTTGTAAGGGAAATCAGAAATGATTATGATTTAGTTCAGTCACTTTCTCCAAAAAAGACATACAAATGGCCAACAGGTATATGAAAAGCTAACAGACATCACTGAGCATCAGGGGAATGAAAATCAAAACCACAATGAGATATCACCTCACACCTCTTAGGATGGCAAAATCAAAACAAAAGGAAAAATAACAAGCATTGGCAAGAATAAGAAGCAAAGGGAACCCTGGCATACTGTTGAAGGGAATGTAAGTTGGAACAGCCCTTATGGAAAACAGTATGGAGGTTCCTCAAAAAATTAAAACAGAACTACCATATGACCCAGAAAACTCTCACTTCTGGGTATTTATACAAAGGAATTGTAATGAGAATCTCAGAGGGATATTTTCACTCCCATGTCAATTTCAGTATTCTTCACAATAGCCAATATATGGGAAAATCCTAAATGTCCATCACCAGACGAATGGATGAAGAAAATATTGTATTAAAAAAAAAACTCATTTATTCCAAGAGCAATCTTATGACATTTCCCCCACTTTTACAAACAAAATGAAACAAATGAGAATAACTCCTAAAACACATAAATAAATGTAAAGAAAACATCGTATATACTTACAATGGAATTATTCGGCCTTAAAAAAGAAGGAAATCTTGCCATTGTGACAACATGGATAGACCTGGAAGACGTTTTGCTAAGTGAAATATGCCAGACACAGAAAGACAAATACTGTATGAATTCTAAAATAGGCAGGCTCACAGAAGCAGAGAGTAGACTGGTGGTTGCTAGGGGCTGTGGGGAGGGGGAAATGGAGAGGTAAAGGCCAAAGTTTTAGTCAAACAAGGTAAATAAGTTCTTGAGATCTACTATACAGCATAGTGCCTATAGCTAACAATACTATACTGTATTCTTAAAATTTCCTAATAGTGTAGATGTTAAGTGTTCTTAACACACACATACATAAATAATAATAATAATAATAAACTAATAATAATAAAGGGTGCAGGAGGAAACTGGAAGATGATGAAAATGTCTATGGCCTTGATGGCGGTGATGATCTCACAGATGTATACTCATTCCCAAACTCACTGAGTTATAACATTAAATATGTACAGCTTTTTGTGTCATTTATACATCAATAAAGTGGTTATATTTTAAATTTTTTAAATTAGTTCAGTCACAAGTGAACATCTAAATCTGCAGTTCAATGTGCTAAGTAACTTGAAATTTCCCAAATTAAAACAAACAAACAAACATGCGTAGGGGTGTGGATAGTTTAGGACCTCACTGCCTTTGGAGATAACTAATTGCATTGATGGTCTTGTTGGCCATCAGCAAACACCTTAAGTTTCCCCATGAGCTGTGTGACTGAAACAAAAAAGATATGACATGGGTGACTAAGGACCCTATGTTTCTTTTTCTTTTTTTTCTAATTTTGCCCACCCTGACTTCTCAGCCCTTAGCTGACTTTTGGCCCACTCTGAAGAAGGTAACTAAACAAGTGACCAAAGAAGCTTGTGGAATTAACCCCCTGCTACCAGAGGTCTCTAAGAGGAGGTAAGTGAGAGTCTTCCAATAAAGCAACCTGAAATTGCAGATGCAGCTCTGGACCAGTGCTGCCTCAGGACAGGATGAAACACTTCACAGAGCACTCCTGTTTTCCCATGCAGAAGACACCTTCCCCTCCGTTTACTCAGTGCTCCATCTAAACATAATGATAAAACCAGACCCTACTCAACCGTCAGGAAGGGCTACATTTTTTCCAGTGGAACATTAAGAATCTCAGGGAGTGCATCTTTAACAAAAGCACTATTGTTATTTGCCTAAAATGCATGCTGACAATAAAGCACTTTGAGTCTGTGCTGAAAGATTTCCTTTAAGGTTTATTTACCTGCGGACGGATAGAACCGTTTTGTAGCATCCTTGTTCAGTACGGCCCTGGAATACAAATGAGAGCCCGTCGGAGAAAGGGGAGCCGACTGGAGCGGTGCTTCCCTGGCCGGTGGCGCTGCTAACTTCACATCCCGCTGCTGACCTAGGGCACCAGCTAAACTAATCAAGGAAGGGCCAAGAGGTGTGGTTTGGAGCTAAACCTTATATTCTCATTTAATCCAAACCCTGTAATGCCAAAACAAAGTTGAACCTGTGGAATTAGGGGACATACGGTATACATGAGGCTGAGTGCTGGGTTAGTCTTTTGAAACTTCCCGCCTGAAAGAGAACAAAGAAGATGAAAAGGGGCTTGGGTTTAGGAACGCAGCAGGTGCCTGGAAGCGCCAAACAAAGCCCTCCTTCTCGGGGGTCAGTTTCTCATTGACACTGTAGCTAAACTACGACTCCTGGGTCCGCCATAGATATGCCTGATGGAAATGTGAGGAGGATGCAATGTTTGTAATTTTTTTAAGAATAAAAAGCCACAGCAATCTAGGTTTTGTCAAAAACCGCAAGCTGTTCTTTTTGGCCATCGGAGCACCTCCTGCTCCAGGTTTAACTTGGCGCCGAACAAGTACACAGACCGCGGCTGAATGAAGACGCGTCTGAGGCTCGACCGCTGACGACTGGGCTAGAAAGCTTTGAGATAGGACCCGGGCCAGGAGCTGTTATCTTTATTGTGCAGAATGACTGAGTTCAACTTCTGGATCACTGGGCTGGGGCAGTACTTTTGCAAAGAAGCAAATGGTGCTGTCGGTGTGGAGGAAAAGAAGTCCCAGCAGCTTAGGTGTTGTATATGAAACACTGGAGGGGAGGGGGAAGGGGACGCTTGTCAAGTGATGCAGATAATGGAGAAAGATAAGCCTTAGATCATAAATCAGCTTGCCGCTACCACCTATGGCTTTGAAAGGGCACCGTTGTTTCTTACTGTATCACCAGCTCATTAATATGAGTCGGCAGTCATTACAGGTGGTACAAGAGAGAACATAATTTACATATTCAGTAGTTAATCGCGGATTCTTCAGCATTCTGATTCTCAAATGCATGCCTTTCAAGGGCACTGTTCAGGTTCCTGTCGACACATTAAACTTGTCTTCTGTCTATAAAAAGGGTGCTTGTTAAAATTATGATTTCATTACAATTGCCCAGGCTGTTTCCCAGGGTGAACCTGTGACCGCTTGTCTGAAATGGAGGTGAGAATTTTTCCAATATGAATGATTATTCCCACTGACATTCTGATGAAGTTAATGGACACAATTTACATAAAGGGCCATATTTAAGAGCTCTCTGTAGGGGTGGGTATGAATAATATTAACTTTTGTGATGCAAAATCATAAAAAATCAATTAATTTTATCATAAATAAAATTATATTAATAAAATTCTATTTTGAGCATTTTTATGGCTATGGGGATGGTTGGATGACTTTTCAAGCTCCACATCTTTCTACTGTGGGTTGTCATGAACAACTGTGGGCCTCCAACAGGGTGCAAAGAGGCCAGGCCAGGGAAAGAATGTATTAATAAACCCCAATCCAGCCTGCAGTTGCACAGTTAAGGTAAAGTTAGTTAGGTCTGGTCCGTAAATAAGTGCTTTCCTAAAACAGCAAGTTCTAATAATACACTTCTGGGCACATGGCAGAGCAGAAAGATATAGAATAAGCTAGTGGTTCTCTGTGGGAGGAACCAGTTCAACAAGTCCTCCCCTCTTTCAAAAGCAGATTTATGCTACCATGTGTGAGCTCAGTGGACTTCCCCATGGAGCAGACTGTGTAGCTGCAAAAAATATGCCATGAGAGTGACAGTCAGGAGCCCTGATTAGGACATTATTGGAGGGTTTTTAAATACATTTACTTTTCTCATTATTAAAACAACGTATTACTTTAAAGTAATACGTTATTCAGATTGTAAAAATAGATGGCAAAATGCATATGATTCTAACCCACAACCACTGTTAGTCTTTTGGTGCTTGCTTGCAAGTATTTTTTTCCATCTTAACTTAAAATGATCTCTCATCGTTCTTAATTCTTCCAGGACCATTGAGGAAATGATAGATACTATAGTATTCTATTTTCAATGGAAAGTGTAGAGGATGTAGTAATAGATTTGTTTAAATAAACAAGATCAAAAGAACTTTTGGGTGTTTGGGGAATTCTCCACATGTGTAACCATTATGTGTTCATCATTATGATCTTAAGATTAATGAATACTAGATGATTGTTTAGAGGTCATTAACTGTAAGCCATGCATGAGGCAGAACTCATCAAATATTTTCACCTATTATCTGGAATCTCACCAGAGTCTATTTTATTCCCTGAATACACATGCTTGCTTATTAGCCCAATATAAAGCTCTCAGTTTCTGCATGCATTTGCAGAGGGGAAACTGCCTATTCTACTCTCACTCTCTTCCCGTACTCTGATATTGGTATATTCCTACCCACACTCTGTCTCCATATTCATTTGTTTAAACCACTGTGTATTGAAAACTCAGTCAAGCCCTGTCCTAGGCACCAAGACTATCAACCTAAATAAGAATCAAATCTCTGCTTTTTCTGCATTTCAGAAGGGCTTTCAATTTGAATATGGTTGAAGAAACAGGATCTTAGGCTGGTTTTAAGGATTGATGAATTTCTTCTTTTGATTTCAGGAATTTAACTATCTAAATTGTAATTGACTTGGTACACTGCTGAGGAGATAGGAAAGCAAGTAAGCTCACACCTATGGTTATTGCATCCTCAGGACATTAAAGAGCAATTTGACCTCTGAAATACTTGTGTGACCTGTGGGACACCCAGAAAGGAACTTGTCCTATTGAGGCTTTGTTCTGTCATGGAAGCTACCTACCCATTTGGCTCTCTTGCAAGCAAAGCTGGTGGCATTCTCATTTGGGTCCACCTGGATCAAATAGCTATGTCAGTACCTGGAGGAATTCTTCTATTTAGGACATTACAAAGGAAACAGAGGGATTGATTTTGTACAGTTCTTCAGAGCTTTTCTCAGTTTGGTAGATGGGATGCTGCCTGATTCATGAATCAACTAGTAAAGCCAATAAAATCTTCAAAATGTATTCAGTTGAATTTTGTTCTTTAACAATATCAAATTGCCTTAAGAAAGGCAACTCCCTTTCTTTAATCCCACACCACTCCCATGCTATGAAGGCCTTGTTTCTTTTTATAAATTTATTTATTTTTATTTATTTATTATTTTTGGCTGTGTTGGGTCTTCGTTGCTGCGTGCAGGCTTTCTCTAGTTGTGGCGAGCAGGGGCTACTCTTCATTGTGGTGCACGGGCTTCTCTTGTTGCGGAACACAGGCTCTAGAGTGTGCGGGCTTTGGTAGATGCAGCGCGTGGGCTCAGTAGTTGTGGCTCGTGGGCTCTAGAGCACAGGTTCAGTAGTTGTGGTTCATGGGCTTAGTTGCTCCGCGGCATGTGGGATCTTCCCAGAGCAGGGCTCGAACCTGTGTCCCCTGCATTGGCAGGCAGATTCTTAACCACTGTGCCACCAGGGAAGCCCAAAAGTCTTGTTTCTTTATTCACGCTACAAATTTTTATTTAGCACCTGCCTGCCAAATGTTGTGATAAGTATCGAAACTGTTGTTTAAAAATAATTGTAGGTAATTATCTTTATGGCTGCCAATATTCAAAATTTGTATTTTAATATATTTATTTGTGAAATATTCTGACATAGTGAATTATACATTAGCTAATATAATGACAATCTTTTCTAGATTTAACATAGGCTAATATCGCTCCACATCAATTTTCTCTTGTTGGTTAAGAACCAGAATCTTGTGGCTCCCTAACCTCCATCCTCAGAGTTAGCCACTACCTAGAATTTGGTGTGTATGATAATGTATGCATCACGTTTTTATACTTTTATTACATATGTATCTTTAAAGGTCTAGTTTTTCCTGTTCTTCATGGTGTGAACCTTAGGGAGATCTAACCCCTTCTAACCCTCTAACACTTTCTGCAAAATACTGGTCACCAGTTCCATCTCTGTGAAGAAACAGTGAGTGTCTATTTGCTTAGTTCTATTGATATAAACACCATTATCTCTCTATAGTGAGCATGATGAAATCAGAGATGGCTATGAGGTTGGATTTATAGAATGGGTGACTAGGGAGTAGGAAGAGTGAGTAGGAGAGAGGTTATAGAAGACTAACAGGTCCTTGGTTCGGTTTCTATGTTTCGTAAAGCCAGTGACCGAGACAGGAGAATTGCTGAAATAGGGCAGGTTTTCAGGGTTTGGGAGACCCTGAACGTGAAACAACAATGAGACTTCCAGCTAAAAATAGTTGAATTGTGTGTGTGTGTCTGTGTGTGCGTGTGTGTTCAGGGATCATAAATTTAATTCACATTACAACTTGAATGAGCATATAAAATGCAGTTTTCTTATTTGGTGTGTATTTCAACTGACCTTATTCACAAGTCTCATTTACTAAGGGGAGTTGTGGGAGAAACTAAATGACCCATCTGATTTCAAGTGTTTTCCAACAACTAATTTAATTATTCCTTGAGAGAACTGCCTAGACTCTCTTATTTCCAGTTGCCCCTCCCATAAGCCATTTACTATGATATCATGGATGTGGGAGTGGAGTATTCATGTGACTTCATGGCAGGAAAGTGAAGGGGTCTTCAAATCCATATGGCGTTCTCTGGATCTTCCTGGTCTTGACATCAAAAGGTCAGTCAACTGTCCTCTCAGGCATGGTTGACCAAGTTCTGTACATTTATACCTTCTGTTGACATCTGTAATTTTTGCAATCCGTTTCTTGTCTGGTCCATCTCTTGGTTTAGTCACAGCCTGGGGGTTCCCTCCCTGCTGACATAGTCTCCCTGTTACTTCATGACTGTAGATGCCTCTACGTCACATCCCTGTTCTCCATCCAGCCCTTCAGGCCCGGAGTGATCCACTCCCAGTCTCTGCTGTGGACACACAGCAACAGCTCCAGGGCAGGCCCCAGCTCCCAACAACGTACTTACACCGAGGGAGGTTTAGCGGGACAAAAAAGACTTTTCTCCCTGCTCCATCACGGGGCTCTGCCTGCCTATGCTGAGACCATGAACCTGTTGTTGGAGGTCTACCTTACATGGCAGTCTTCTCCTAAAGCTCCTAACAGGGATGGAGTAAGCCTGCCTTCCCTGCTTGATGTTCTCTTTTATTTAAAGCCTGAGGCGAGGAGACCAAAACGCACAGCTGATGACCTTGTTTACTTCCTCCCTTTTGCTATTCTTTGCTTAACAAGTCCCCAGGAGCAGAAGAGGTAAAAAAAATAGAAAGAAAGAAAGAAACAGAAAACAAAAAACTTCCTCTGATCCTCCTTCCTGGCCCAGCCTCCTGCCTAAGCTTTAAGAATTTTTTTTTTTTTTTTTTTTAACTACACCAAGGGGAGAACTCAATGATTTGATTCCTTTAGGTTTAACATTTAAATGGGATAGCAAAGAAATTTAGCAAAACCACCTTTCTACGTATTACTTGACTTTCAAGCCCATTTTCATACAAGCACAATTTTTTTCCCGACAGGTCACAGGAAAGTAGACTATCTCCCCACTCACAATTGGAAATAATTTGGAGAAGATGCCTATATAAGAGTGACTCTCTTTCATTATCAAAGAATGGCTTCAGCATAATCAAAATGGCAGAGCCAAGTTCATGACTTAATGGTAAAAATCAAAATGGCTTAGTTTAATATTGTATAATGTTATCTTTTTTTTTTTTTTTTTAAACATCTTTATTGAAGTATAATTGCTTTACAATGGTGTGCTAGCTTCTGCTTTACAACAAAGTGAATCAGTTACACATATACATATGTTGCCATATCTCTTCCCTCTTGCATCTCCCTCCCTCCCACCCTCCCTATCCCACCCCTCTAGGTGGTCACAAAGCACCGAGCTGATCTCCCTGTGCTATGCGGCTGCTTCCCACTAGTTATCTATTTTACATTTGGTAGTGTATATATGTCCATGACACTCTCTCACCCTGTCCCATCTCACCCCTCCCCCTCCCCATATCCTGAAGTCCATTCCCTAGTAGGTCTGTGTCTTTATTCCCATCTTGCCACTAGGTTCTTCATGACCTCTTTTTTTTTTTCTTTTTCCCTTAGATTCCATATATATGTGTTAGCATACTGTATTTGTTTTTCTCTTTCTGACTTACTTCACTCTGTATGACAGACTCTAACTCCATCCACCTCATTACAAACACCTCCATTTCATTTCTTTTTATGGCTGAGTAATATTCCATTGTATATATGTGCCACATCTTCTTTATCCATTCATCCGATGATGGACACCTAGGTTGCTTCCATGTCCTGGCTATTGTAAACAGAGCTGCAATGAATATTTTGGTACATGACTCTTTCTCAATTATGGTTTTCTCAGGCTATATGCCCAGTAGTGGGATTGCTGGGTCATATGGTAGTTCTATTTTTAGTTTTTTAAGGAACCTCCATACTGTTCTCCATAGTGGCTGTATCAATTTACATTCCCACCAACAGTGCAAGAGTGTTCCCTTTTCTCCACACCCTCTCCAGCATTTATTGTTTCTAGATTTTTTGATGATGGCCATTCTGACCGGTGTGAGATGATACCTCATTGTAGTTTTGATTTGCATTTCTCTAATGATTAAAGATGTTGAGCATTCTTTCATGTGTCTGTTGGCAATCTGTATCTCTTCTTTGGAGAAATGTCTATTTAGGTCTTCTGCCCATTTTTGGATTGGGTTGTTTGTTTTTTTGTTATTGAGCTGCATGAGCTGCTTGTAAATCTTGGAGATTAATCCTTTGTCCGTTGCTTCATTTGCAAATATTTTCTCCCATTCTGAGGGTTGTCTTTTGGTCTTGTTTATGGTTTCCTTTGCTGTGCAAAAGCTTTTAAGTTTCATTAGGTCCCATTTGTTTATTTGTGTTTTTATTTCCATTTCTCTAGGACCTGGGTCAAAAAGGATCTTGCTGTGACTTATGTCATACAGTGTTCTGCCTATGTTTTCCTCTAAGAGTTTGATAGTGTCTGGCCTTACACTTAGGTCTTTAATCCATTTTGAGTTTATTTTTGTGTATGGTGTTAGGGAGTGTTCTAATTTCATACTTTTACATGTACCTGTCCAATTTTCCCAGCACCACTTATTGAAGAGGCTGTCTTTTCTCCACTGTATATGCTTGCCTCCTTTATCAAAGATAAGGTGACCATATGTGCGTGGGCTTATCTCTGGGCTTTCTATCCTGTTCCATTGATCTATATTTCTGTTTTTGTGCCAGTACCAAACTGTCTTGATTACTGTAGCTTTGTAATATAGTCTGAAGTCAGGGAGCCTGATTCCTCCAGCTCCATTTTTCGTTCTCAAGATTGCTTTGGCTATTCGGGGTCTTTTGTGTTTCCATACAAATTGTGAAATTTTTTGTTCTAGTTCTGTGAAAAATGCCAGTGGTAGTTTGATAGGGATTGCATTGAATCTGTAGATTGCTTTGGGTAGCAGAGTCATTTTCACAATGTTGATTCTTCCAATCCAAGAACATGGTATATCTCTCCATCTATTTGTATCATCTTTAATTTCTTTCATCAGTGTCCTATAATTTTCTGCATACAGGTCTTTTGTCTCCTTAGGTAGGTTTATTCCTAGGTATTTTATTCTTTTTGTTGCAATGGTAAACGGGAGTGTTTTCTTAATTTCACTTTCAGATTTTTCATCATTAGTATACAGGAATGCAAGAGATTTCTGTGCATTAATTTTGTATCCTGCTACTTTACCAAATTCATTGATTAGCTCTAGTAGTTTTCTGGTAGCATCTTTTGGATTCTCTATGTATAGTATCATGTCATCTGCAAACAGTGACAGCTTTACTTCTTCTTTTCCGATTTGGATTCCTTTTATTTCTTTTTCGTCTCTGATTGCTGTGGCTAACACTTCCAAAACTATGTTGAATAATAGTGGTGAGAGTGGGCAACCTTGTCTTGTTCCTGATCTTAGTGGAAATGGTTTCAGTTTTTCACCATTGAGGACAATGTTGGCTGTGGGTTTGTCATATACGGCCTTTATTATGTTGAGGAAAGTTCCCTCTATGCCTACTTTCTGCAGGACTTTTATCATAAATGGGTGTTGAATTTTGTCGAAAGCTTTCTCTGCATCTATTGAGATGATCATATGGTTTTTCTCCTTCAATTTGTTAATATGATGTATCACGTTGATTGATTTGCGTATATTGAAGAATCCTTGCATTCCTGGAATAAACCCCACTTGATCATGGTGTATGATCCTTTTAATGTGCTGTTGGATTCTGTTTGCTAGTATTTTGTTGAGGATTTTTGCATCTATGTTCATCAGTGATATTGGCCTGTAGTTTTCTTTCTTTGTGACATCTTTGCCTGGTTTTGGTATCAGGGTGATGGTGGCCTCGTAGAATGAGTTGGGGAGTGTTCCTCCCTCTGCAATATTTTGGAAGAGTTTGAGAAGGATAGGTGTTAGCTCTTCTCTAAATGTTTGATAGAATTCGCCTGTGAAGCCATCTGGTCCTGGGCTTTTGTGTGTTGGGAGATTTTTAATCACAGTTTCAATTTCAGTGCTTGTGATTGGTCTGTTTGTATTTTCTATTTCTTCCTGGTTCAGTCTCGGCAGGTTGTGCATTTCTAAGAATCTGTCCATTTCTTCCAGGTTGTCCATTTTATTAGCATAGAGTTGCTTGTAGTAATCTCTTATGATCGTTTGTATTTCTGCAGTGTCATTGGTTACTTCTCCTTTTTCATTTCTAATTCTATTAATTTGAGTCTTCTCCTTTTTTCTCTTGATGAGTCTGGCTAATGGTTTATCAATTTTGTTTATCTTCTCAAAGAACCAGCTTTTAGTTTCATTGATTTTTGCTATTGTTTCCTTCATTTCTTTTTCATTTATTTCTGATCTGATCTTTATGATTTCTTTCCTTCTGCTAGCTTTGGGGTTTTTTTGTTCTTCTTTCTCTAATTGCTTTAGGTGCAAGGTTAGGTTGTTTATTCGAGATGTTTCCTGTTTCTTGAGGTAGGCTTGTATTGCTATAAACTTCCCTCTTAGAACTGCTTTTGCTGCATCCCATAGGTTTTGGATCGTCGTGTCTCCATTGTCATTTGTTTCTAGGTATTTTTTGATTTCCCCTTTGATTTCTTCAGTGATCACTTCGTTATTAAGTAGTGTATTGTGTAGCCTCCATGTGTTTGTATTTTTTACAGATCTTTTCCTGTAATTGATATCTAGTCTCATAGCGTTGTGGTCGGAAAAGATACTTGATACGATTTCAATTTTTTTAAATTTACCAAGGCTTGATTTGTGACCCAAGATATGATCTATCCTGGAGAATGTTCCATGAGCACTTGAGAAAAATGTGTATTCTGTTGTTTTTGGGTGGAATGTCCTATAAATATCAATTAAGTCCATCTTGTTTAATGTATCATTTAAAGCTTGTGTTTCCTTATTTATTTTCATTTTGGATGATCTGTCCATTGGTGAAAGTGGGGTGTTAAAGTCCCCTACTATGATTGTGTTACTGTCGATTTCCCCTTTTATGGCTGTTAGTATTTGCCTTATGTATTGAGGTGCTCCTATGTTGGGTGCATAAATATTTACAATTGTTATACCTTCCTCTTGGATCGATCCCTTGATCATTATATAGTGTCCGTCTTTGTCTCTTGTAATTGTCTTTATTTTAAAGTCTATTTTGTCTGATATGAGAATTGCTACTCCAGCTTTCTTTTGATTTCCATTTGCATGGAATATCTTTTTCCATCCCCTCACTTTCAGTCTGTATGTGTCTCTAGGTCTGAAGTGGGTCTCTTGTAGACAGCATATATATGGGTCTTGTTTTTGTATCCATTCAGCCAGTCTGTGTCTTTTGGTGGGAGCATTTAATCCATTTACATTTAAGGTAATTATCGATATGTATGTTCCTATTCCCATTTTCTTAAATGTTTTGGGTTTGTTATTGTAGGTGTTTTCCTTCTCTTGTGTTTCTTGCCTAGAGAAGTTCCTTTAGCATTTGTTGTAAAGCTGGTTTGGTGGTGCTGAACTCTCTCAGCTTTTGCTTGTCTGTAAAGGTTTTAATTTCTCCATCAAATCTGAATGAGATCCTTGCTGGGTAGAGTAATCTTGGTTGTAGGTTTTTCTCCTTCATCACTTTAAGTATATCCTGCCACTCCCTTCTGGCTTGCAGCGTTTCTGCTGAAAGATCAGCTGTTAACCTTATGGGGATGCCCTTGTGTGTTATCTGTTGTTTTTCCCTTGCTGCTTTTAATATGTTTTCTTTATATTTAATTTTTGATAGTTTGATTAATATGTGTCTTGGTGTGTTTCTCCTTGGATTTATCCTGTATGGGACTCTCTGTGCTTCCAGGACTTGATTAACTATTTCCTTTCCCATATTAGGGAAGTTTTCAACTATAATCTCTTCAAATATTTTCAGTCCCTTTCTTTTTCTCTTCTTCTTCTGGGACCCCTATGATTCGAATGTTGGTGCGTTTAATGTTGTCCCAGAGGTCTCTGAGACTGTCCTCAGTTCTTTTCATTCTTTTTTCTTTATTCTGGTCTGCAGTAGTTATTTCCACCATTTTATCTTCCAGGTCACTTATCCGTTCTTCTGCCTCAGTTATTCTGCTATTGATCCCATCTAGAGTATTTTTAATTTCATTTATTGTGCTTGTCATCGTTTCTTGGTTCCTCTTTAGTTCTTCTACGTCCTTGTTAAATGTTTCTTGCATTTTGTCTATTCTATTTCCAAGACTTTGGATCATCCTTACTATCATTATTCTGAATTCTTTTTCAGGTAGACTACCTATTTCCTCTTCATTTGTTAGGTCTGGTGTGTTTTGACCCTGCTCCTTCATCTGCTGTGTGTTTTTCTGTCTTCTCATTTTGCTTATCTTACTGTGTTTGGGGTCTCCTTTTCACAGGCTGCAGGTTCGTAGTTCCCGTTGTTTTTGGTATCTGTCCCCAGTGGCTAAGGTTGGTTCAGTGGGTTGTGTAGGTTTCCTGATGGAGGGAACTAGTGCCTGTGTTCTGGTGGATGAGGCTGGATGTTGTCTTTCTGGTGGGTTCGTCCACGTCTGGTGGTGTGTTTTGGGGTGTCTGTGGCCTTATTATGATTTTAGGCAGCCTCTCTGTTAATGGATGGGGCTGTGTTCCTCTCTTGCTAGTTGTTTGGCATAGGGTGTCCAGCACTGTAGCTTGCTGGTCGTTGAGTGAAGCTGGGTCTTGATGTTGAGATGGAGATCTGTGAGAGATTTTCGCCGTTTAGTATTACGTGGAGCTGGGAGGTCTCTTGTGGACCAGTGTCCTGAAGTTGGCTCTCCCACCTCAGAGGCACAGCCCTGATGCCTGGCTGGAGCACCAAGAGCCTTTCATCCACACGGCTCAGAATAAAAGGGAGAAAAAATGGAAAGAAAGAAAAAAAGAGGATAAAATAAAATAAAATAAAGCAATTATAATAAAAAATAAGAAAAAAAATTATTAAGAGTAAATTTATTAAGAAAAAAAATTTTTTTTTAATTTTTAAAAATAGATTTATTAATTTTTTATACTAAAAATAAGAAAAAAATTATTTAGAAAAAAAATTTTTTTAATTTTTTAAAATAAAAAATGTGAAAAAACTTATTAAAAATTTTTTTAAAAATAGAAAATAAGGAAAAAATTATTAAGAAAACATTTATTAGGGGAAAAAAAAATTTTTTTAAGCCAAAAAAAAAAAAAAAAAACGGACGGACCTAACCCTAGGACTAACGGTGAGAGCAAAGCTATACAGACAAAATCTCACCCAGAAGCATACACATCTACACTCACAAAAAAAAGGAAAAGGGGAAAAGTTAATATATCCTGCTCCCAAAGTCCATCTCCTAAATTTGGGATGATTCGTTGTCTATTCAGGTATTCAACAGATGCAGGCACATCAAGTTGTTTGTGGAGCTTTAATCCGCTGCTTCTGAGGCTGCTGGGAGAGATTTCCCTTTCTCTTCTTTGTTCGTACAGCTCCCGGGGTTCAGCTTTGGATTTGGACCCGCCTCTGCATGTAGGTCCCCTGAGGGCGTCTGTTCCCCGCCCAGACAGAACGGGGTTAAAGGAGCAGCTGATTCGGGGGCTCTGGCTCAGTCAGGCCGGGGGGAGGGAGCGGTACGGAGGAGGCGGGGCGAGCCTGCGGTGGCAGAAGCCGGCGTGACGTTGCAGCAGCCTGAGGCGCGCCGTGCGCTCTCCCGGGGAAGTTGTCCCCGGATTACGGGAGCCTGGCCGTGGCGGGCTGCACAGGCTCCCGGGAGGGGCGGTGTGGAGAATGACCTGTGCTCGCCCACAGGCTGTTTGGTGGCGGCAGCAGCAGCCCTAGCGTCTCATGCCCGTCTCGGGTCCGCGCTGATAGCCGCGGCTCGCGCCCGTCTCTGGAGTTCGTTTAAGTGGCGCTCTGAATCCCCTCTCCTTGCACGCCGCGAAACAAAGAGGCAAGAAAAAGTCTCCTGCCTCTTCGGCAGCTGCAGACTTTTTCTCGTGCACCCTCCCGGCTAGTTGTGGTGCGCTAGACCCTTCAGGCTGTGTTCACGCAGCCAACTCCAGTCCTCTCCCTGGGATCCGACCGAAGCCCGCGCCTCAGCTCCCAGCCCCCGCCCGCCCCGGCGGGTGAGCAGACAAGCCTCTCGGGCTGGTGAGTGCTGCTCGGCGCCGAGCCTCTGTGCGGGAATCTCTCCGTTTTTCCCTCTGCGTCCCTGTTGCTGTGGGATCCGCGCTGATAGCCGCGGCTCGTGCCCGTCTCTGGAGCTCGTTCAGGCGGCGCTCTGAATCCCCTCTCCTTGCGCGCCGCGAAACAAAGAGGCAAGAAAAATTCTCTTGCCTCTTTGGCAGCTGCAGTCTTTTTCCCGGACTCCCTCCCGGCTAGCACCGAAGCCCGAGCCCCAGCTCCCAGGCCCCGCCCGCCCCGGCGGCTGAGCAGACAAGCCTCTCGGGCTGGTGAGTGCTGGTCGGCACCGCTCCTCTGTGCGGGAATCTCCGCTTTGCCCTCCGCACCAATGTGGCTGCGCTCTCCTCCGTGGCTCCGAAGCTTCCCCCCTCTGCTACCCGCAGTCTCTGCCCACGAAGGGGCTTCCTAGTGTGTGGAAACCTTTCCTCCTTCACAGCTCCCTCCCACTGGTGCAGGTCCCGTCCCTATTCTTTTGTCTCTGTTATTTCTTTTTTCTTTTGCCCTACCCAAGTACGTGGGGATTTTCTTGCCTTTTGGGAGGTCTGACGTCTTCTGCCCGCGTTCAGTGGGTGTTCTGTAGGAGCAGTTCCACGTGTAGATGTATTTCTCATGTATCTGTGGGGAGGAAGGTGATCTCCGCGTCTTACTCTTCCGCCATCTTGCCCCTCCCCTGTTATCTTATTACATGTAGGTTTGGAATCATGACTGAATAAGCAGTATCTGATGGAACCTATAAGAGAGATTAAAGAGATGAAAGGGGGGAAAAGCTAAATACTGAGGAACACCAATATTTGAGCAGCAAATGGTAAGAAAGAGGCCAAATAAAAAGCAAAACATTGAGGGAAAAGAAAGAAGAGAATGAGAAGTGAAAAGTTTCACAAGGTCAACAGTGTTACATGCTACTCAAGGTCAAGTAACACAATAAAATCAGTCCACCACATCCAAAACTAAAGAGGTCATTGGCAAGTTTAACAAGAATAGTCTTGATGAAGTGATGGGGTCAGAAAATATTTAACAGAGGGAAGGAATCATACAGATGGGAAAAAGTTAATAGAGTTTCTTAGTTGTTAAAGGAAGAATAAATGTAGTATAAGAGAATGTAAACAGAGTCTCAGAAAGGTTATTAAGAAGGAAAACTGTGTCTGTCAAGATAGGTGAAGTTATACTGCAGTAATAAACAACCCCAAAAGTCTGAAGCTGTATTTCTCCTGTACATGACATGTTCAGTGCTTCTATGTTTATTACAGTCACTTGAGGGCCCAGAAAGTGGAGGCTTTATCACCTTGGCCTTAGGAGCTTCCAGCCATTAGTGAAACTCATCACCTGTTATTAGCCAAAGCTAATCATATGGCCATACATAACTTCAAAGGGAACAAGGAAATGCAACCATATGATGTGAATGGATGGGAACTATCACTGTTTGTGAATAGGTTTATTGACTATTGTGGGCGTGGGCAAGAGTGACTTGCTCATACTGAAGCAAGTCAGTCAGTGGAGAGGGAGAACGGAAGGTTGCAGAAAGACCAGAGAAAGGAATTAATTGAAAAGACATGGTCTTAGGGAGAAGAGGGAGAGGAGAATGTAGAGCATGAGATAATGGAAGAGCATTTGTGGAAGGACTACTTGTCCTTAGAGATGGTCAGGAAGGAACTGAGGTTGGCTATGGATGAAGCTGCTCAAGGATTGCATACATAATTGCTGGCTCACAGCACGATTCTAGGTGTTTTCAGTAGGAATGTTTAAAGTTGCACCAATCTGAGTGGTTGTCTAATTTTCTTCAGCAGTGAGAGGGAAGGAAGGGTGACCCGAGATGGCTGGATTGTTCAGCGTTTGGAGCTCTGCAGGCTGGGTGCAACAGTCGGTTGAGAGCATGAGGGTGTTAAGGGCTTTGGCAGGAAAGAGGCTGAGGAGATAAACCAGGAAAGCAGCTCATCAACTGGGAGGAAAGAAAGTGTTGACCAAGTTCTTTTCTCTAAATGAAAATTATGACTTCTTAGACTCCCAGATAAAGCAAATCCCTTGGAAATATAATGACAGCTGTTTATAGGAGTCCAATTAAATCACGTAAGAGTTGCATGCTCTCTTTGGTAAACCTCCCAGAAGAGACTTCCAGCAGAAATACTCTGTCACTGGGAGTTACTACTAGGCAGGTGCCTAATAAATCAGTCCCTTTTGATGAACACATGAATGTGTCATGGGAGTCTAATATATTTTATCCAGCAAGAAAAGATGAATTCTAGTAAACTTGGTTTGCAATTCTGAAGACATAAATCACTTTAAGAATGATCATTAGGACCAACATAATAGAAAACCTAGGGATTATTTAAGAAAAACCTTTATTAGAACCAAGAAATAAATATAAAGGCAGAATTCATTTTTTTAAAAATTCACTCTTTTCAAATAAATTCTGGATCGGAGGACGTTGCATGTAGAAATATTTACTTCCCTGGTTTAAAATTTCCAGATAGAGCTAGCTATTGAAAAGCTATCAAATCTAGCATACTGACATCCAACTGCTTCACATTTACATAACCAAGAATGTGAGGATTATTGCTGTAGAGAAAGTTGGAGAGATCTTATGCTCTTACTCCCACCATTTTTTTTCCCTTGGGTTACAGATTATTTCCTTTGCTGCTTCAATGCTGAATTCAACTTGAATTGGACACACTTTTTATTATCTTGTATCTCTTAAATTAAGAGAAGTATTATATCTGGTGATAAAAAATAGACCAGAAAAAGCACTGTATAAAAAGGCCAACTTGGTCTGAAAACTTCAACCAAAAATGTAACCTGTGCTTTAGTTACTGCCAATAAGGACTGGGCCAAGTCCAGAAGGAGGTAGTTTTAATCAATTGTTTTTAGGAGGAGAGTCTATAACCTGCTGGCTTGAAAATCTTCTAACAGTAAGTCTTGTAGAGATATAGCACACTTGCCATAACTGCATTACCGCTTCAAACCATCACAAATTACACTGCACTTTATGTTTTATTACCAAGTAAGAGAGCACACAAATTCATTTCCATGTCTGCTGCCAATTTAAATGAATGGCTGGCTCCTGCCAGCTCAGGAAGACACCAGAGGAGATGTTGCACAGATCACTGGTGCATGGAATAAATGATAGCATGCCCCTTGGTCATTTAATCTGAGAGCAAAATTTATATTGTAAGTAGGCTTTAAAAATGTAATGTGAATTATGCTGTATAAGGGTAATAATTTTTAAAAGCAAGAATATTAAGTATTCAAAAAAGCCTACTACGTACTCAGAACCATTCTAGATGCTGTGGATAATACAGAATTAAATGATATATGCTCCATTCTCAGAGCTTCCTCTACAATTGGTCAAAGCAAACTAACACACAGGAAAATATTTAAGACACTATGTGATTAGAGTTAAATTGCTTGGTGCATCCAATGTTATAGGAATTCAAAGAAAAGAAAGATCAGTGAAAAACTAGAATAGTCATGCAAGGCAATGTCTTGAAGCTCTGAAAGAGAGAAGAAAAATGAAAATTCCAAGCAAAGAAACAATATGAGCAACAGCAAGAATTTAGGATTTGAGATTCATGGGATTCATTTGACTAAAGGAGGTTTGATTTCTGGAAGACTGTTGGAGATATTGAGCATGGCCAAAGCATGGAAGAACTTAAAAACCTAGCAGAGGCATTGAATATTGAGTCATGATGTGTTGTAGTTTATTATTGTTGTTTCTTCCCCCATGTCTGACCCTGAACAGCCCTATTATCAGGGAGAGGTCCTTATTCATTTGTGATCTACCTGGGCTAGGAGTACTATTGTACCAGGTTGAGCTGAGCTAGAAATAAAACCAGTCTGGAGGCTAAAAAGCAGCTTAGAAAAGAATGAGTGGGAAATAGCCACGAGAATTGGAAAATGGAGACCCCCAAGTCCCTTGGGAAAGTGGGGAGAAAGGCCAAGACAGAGGCTGAAATGAGGAGGAGAGAAAAGGGAAGAAGGAATTGATTTTTTTTTAAGAAAAAGAAAATTAAAGGTCAGAGGATAAAGATTAGAAGAATCAGGAAGCTTGAGAAATAAGATATGAAGTATACAAACTGATAAAGACAAAACACTAAAACTCAGAGGAAAATAAAATAAACTTTAGTGAGAAGGCACAGGAAACAGGTACTGAAATAGTAAGAGAAGGAGAAACAGCAGGAGCCTATGGCAAATATATCATGAAGTGACGATGAGAAACGATACAAGATGACATGGAGGAGGCTGTGAGAAAAAGAGAGAAAGGATAAAAACTGGACAAATGAGCGGAGGGAATATTAAGATATCATAGGTTAATATATTCGAGAAGAGAGGGTGGCGGAGAAAAATACATAACTTCTGGAAAACAGAAAATATTCAGCACGGCTTTTACTCCCTTATCCTTCCCCTGAACGAGTATCATCAATCTCACACCACAAGTGGACCCCACCAGGACGTCAGATCCCTGCCCATCTCCCAACCCCGCCGCCAGACTTCTTAGGGATGTTCGATAATTCTAAGGCTTCGCATTCAGACTCCAGAACCTCAATTACAGCAGGTTGCAACTCAGCAATGTTTTATTCATTTCTATTTAACTTTCTATTATCTTCCCCATAGCACAAGTTTCTAAAATTTCTTTCCCTACAAGCCCTCAAAACCACCCATTCTGCAGATCCCCCTACGTTCCCTGTTACTGTGTTTCCTCCATTTCTCTTTTTCATGATTAAGATTTATCTGCATCTTCAACCAATTTCTTCTCTTACCCAGGCTTCTTTTGGGGAAAAAAAAAAAAAAAGAAAGGGAGGAAGGGAGAGAGGGAAGGATGGAAAGAGAGAGAGCGAGAGAGAGCGGGAAATAAAAAAGGAAGAAAAAAAAAAAGAAAACTTTCCCATTCTCTCTGATGTGACTCCTTGCAAGGATTTCCCCGTGGGCCTCCCCCACAGTCCTTGTTGGATCTAGCAGCCCTGCCTCCTTAAATGTTCGACCTTTCTTTAACTTTTCTCTTCCAGAAACTTCTGTCTTATTTGAAGCCTCTCTTCAAAACATTTTGCTCTTCAAGACTTGGCTGTCTGGCTTCTGCCTCCGTAACAGGGTTAACACTTTTAACCATCTTTAAAGGACTGCACCTCCTTCCTGAAACTCTCTCCCCTCTTTCTCCTACCTCAGAATTCCTAGATGCAGAATTCCTAGTTGGAAGTTAACTGGTGAATAAGATAGAAAAGGAGTTTATTAAAAGATTAGTGAATGGCTGAAAGAATCTTTAGAAGGGCTGAAGAACCAGACTTGAGGCCAAAGCTTCCAGAAACGGACCCCAAACCAGACTTTAAGAACAGCCTCAGGCAAGTGCTATTCTGGCCATAGCCTCTAATGAGCACCATGCATACAGTTTGGATTCCTGCCAAGAACTCAACTCGACCACAAGGAACTACCTCCAAGACCAATGCCACTGCTGACCAGAGACTGTCCTGCAGCCACCACTGTCTGCAAAACCCCAATGCCTTTGCTTCCTCCTTTGCCAGAAAAGTGGATGCATACAAACTTCTTCTTCCATATTGCTTCCTTCAGAACTGAAATCTCACACAAATGCAACTGATTAGTGGAGCCCAATAATTACTCAGTGCATATTTGTTGAATGAAAGAAGGAAAAATATAAATAATAGGAAACATAAATTAGAATCATAATCATTAACTCTTCACACACAGAGTAACTTATTTTTTTCTTTGCCTCCATTTGAATTACAGTCACACCCAGAGCCCAACATGTCTGTGATTCCATCACCGTTGTGTACTTCCAGGATGAGTAAAGAAAATTCTATCATCTACCAACTGGCACACATAGGTTGGAATTTGTTTTTTAAACTGACGCCCAAGTCACTTTCCTCCATGCTACACCCATATGTTATCCCATATGCTGTCCCTGCTTCATTTTAGAGGCTATTATGCCTGCCTCATCTTTGCTTCCAGAACATCTATGCCTACACAGTAATAATTCCTACAGTCAGAGACATTTGAAAAGCTCTATAATAGTGAAATGATGGTTTTTAAAATTTGCATAAGTCATATCCATTCATGGCTCATGTTTTCCTTAATATACATTCTATGTTAGCATCAAACCAATGCAATAAAAACTCATTAAGCCAAGCCCCATTCATTTTAAAGTCAATCCCCAGTAATGAACTCTTATTTCTGCTTCTGTTTCTTTCCTCTCATCTAGAATTCCTTTTTCATTCAACTCAAATTCATGTTTATCAGCTCCCTCCAAACTGAATTCAAGATCACCTATTCCATAAGCCTTCTTCAGTTAAAACCTGATTCTGATCTCTCCAGGGTTTCTGCACCCTATCAGAACTTATGAACTCTGTCCTTTGCATTTACAGTTATGAGTGTGATGCTTTTATTGGTTTTGTCATTTCCTATATGTATGTTTCCTCCCCAGCTAGGAGATAACTTCTAGGAAGAAGAGGCTATATCTTCTGCTTCCTGTATATTCCCTACCCCAGAGCTTACCTCTGAACTATGGGTGAAGTAGGTGCCCAGAACATGCCCCCAGAGGGAAGGAATAAACTCAGGGTAAAGGCAGAAAATGCAAAATGTAATCCATTCTCTTGATAATCATTTCAAACCTTAATCTTACCAATAGTAGAAGTATGCCATGAGGAACTAACAATATCTTACAATGTCATCTTTAAAGATGATGAGAAATGATGAAGCCACATATGCAGCAGGCAACAGCTAAATTATTTAAACAGACAGAAACTATGTGGAGGGATTTCAGCACTGAGTCTCTGTTGTGATCTATGACAGGAAACTTACTACACATCTTGATAAACTGTCATAACCCAAGGTACTAAGAGAAGAAGATGCAGAATATTTCATTCCACAAATACAAAGAAATAATGTATTCACTTTGAGAGACAGAAATTTTAAAAGAGCTAAAGTTTTTGTAAATTACCTATTTGGCAATTTTTCATTATATACAGTTGGTAACTTTTCTTTGAAACAAACTATAAAAATGACATTTTATGAGATAATATGAAATTTTAACTCTGAGAAGACATTTGATAATTTTAAGAATTTTTCTGTCGATTTTGGGGACTGTGATAAGGGTATTACAGTTGTATTTAGGCAAGAGTCCTTATCTTTTAGAAATACATACTGAAATACTTATGGATGAAATAATATCTGTGACTTCAAAATAATTAAAAATTGCTTTATATAGACTTGTTTAATTATTATAAACCTTATAAAGTAGGTGCTGTTTTGCTCATTTTACAGATAAGGAAATAGGTTTAGAAAGGTTAAGTTTCCTGCCTAAAGTCATACAACTAATAACTGACAAAGTCAGAATCCACACTGAGAACTATTTGATACCAAATTCCAAGTTCATAACCACTAGACCACACTGCCTGTTTTAATACAATCCCAAAATAAGATATTCCTTTGTTGCAAAAGAAAACTTTTATTGTGTAATCCACAATTATAATTTGATACCATGGCCTTTCTATTAAAGGATACTCATGGAAATGTAATTTATTTACGAAGACAAAATAGTCAACAAATACATCAGTGGTCCATCACTGATAAGATATCACCAAGGGGAAAAAATTTTATGTATACATAGAAAACACGCATTACTATTCATATCATCTTATTTGAAAGATTTCTGCCTTGGGTTCATCATCTCACTATTCTCCATATCCATTCAGCTAGTGAACACATACTGCTTAGAAAATGATTAAAGAGTCAATTCAATTAAGCAAATATTTAATAACTTTTATATATCAGGCCCTGTGTGTGAACCTAAAAGTCTACTATATGGGTTACATATTGCCTTTCCCTCCTCCCATACCTCCCAAAGAGCTTAGAATCTCGTTACTGAGAAAGGCTATAAAAATGACCATAAAACAAAGTGTAACAAGTGCTGTGAGAAAAGAACAAAGTGCTACTGGAGATCAAAAGATAGAGATTACTTTGAATTGGGAAAATTATAAAAGCTTCATGGATGAGATAATATTTGAGATTAGTAAGATTTCAACATTGTATTAGTGAGGATACAGACTGAGCTTCTATAGTATAGAGACCTCAAACTATAGGGGCTTAAATAAAATTGCTTATTTCTCTCTCCTAAGAGTCCATAGGTAAGGGTCCAAGGTTAACAGGGCAACGCCATCATCTTAACTCATGAAGTCCATGGTTACTCCAGTCTTTGCCATTTTTCAGCCAGTGGGAAGGAGAAAACGGAAGTCCACAGCAAGGAACTCTATTAAGTGATAAGCTCAAAGTTGTACTGTCACTTTCACTCATATCCCATAGTCTCTAACTTAGTCACCTGGCTGTCTGTAGCTGCAAGGGAGGCTGGGAAAAGTAGTCTCTCTATCTGTGCAACCATGTGCCCAGCAAAAACACAGAGTTCTGTTTATAAAAGCAAATGTCTAGAATGGACACTAAATGCATTCAGTATCCCCTCTGGCCAACCAAGTATCCATGTTCATCCTTCTTCCCGCATATAGAATACACTCACCCCGCCACCTGCCCAAGGAGGGCAACCCACAGTCCATCTGACATCACAGCCAGTTCAGAGTCTAGGATCTTGGGGTGATGTGCTGTCCTTCTCATAATGTCTAAATGTGATTCCTCAAAGTCTAATGACCTATGAACCAAATAACAAGTTACCTGCTCCCAAACACATAATAAGCAAATGGAAAGCAAGGATCGGAAGATCACAATAGTCACTTTCTTATGGAAAGGGGAAGAATGTAGGAAATCACCAATCAGGGCAACTAGAAATCCTCCTAGATAGAAACTGTAAATACTCTCTGCAACACAGTGAAATAAGTCCTTAATTAGTCCATGTGACTATGCTTGGCTTTGGTCTTTAGGAGTAAAGCCTCTTGGCCATTTTCCAAGGTTCTCAGCTTTGCCCTTTAGGACACAGGTTGTCAAAACTTTTTTCTTTACGGGGCCATAAAGTAAATATTTTAGGCTTTGTGGACTACATATGGTGTCGGTTGCATATTTTTCTTTTTCGTCATTATTTTTAAAATTTTACAGTTCTCTAAAAACATAAAACAGGTGGGAATATAAATTGGTACAGCCACTATGGAAAACAGTATTTTTTTAATACTGTTCCTCAAAAAATTAAAGATACAACTACCATATGATCCAGCAATCCCACTACAGGGTATTTATCCAGAAGAAATTAAATCACTATCTCAAAGAGGTATCTGCACTCCATGTTCACTGCAGCATTATTTATAACAGCCAAAGTATGAAAACCACCAAAGGGTCTGTCAGTGGATTAATGGATAAGAAAATGTGATTGTGTGTGTGCGTGTGTATGTTTACACACACATAATGGAATATTATTCAGTCTTTACAAAGAAGGAAATCCTGTCATTTTTGACAACACGGATGAACCTGGAGGGCATTATGCTAAGTGAAATAAACCAGACATAGAAAGACAAAAACTGTACGGTATCACTTATATGTGGAATCTTTAAAAAAAAAAAGTCAAACTCACAGAAACAGAGAGTAAAATGGTGGTTGTCAGGGGCTGGGGAATGGGGGAAATAAGGAGATGTTGATCAAGTTTGTACCAAACTTTCAGTTATAAGATGAATAAGTTCTGAGGATCTAATATACAGCATGGTGACTATTCGGAGTATGGGATTAACAGATACACACTACTATATATAAAACAGATAAACAACAAGGATTTACTGTAGAGCACAGGGAACTATATTCAATATCTTCTAATAACCTATAATGGAAAAGAATGTGAAAAAGAATATATATAATATATATCCAAAACACTTCATTGTATACCTGAAACTAACACAATATTGTAAATCAACTATACTTCAATTAAAAAAATTCTGTATTATATACTTGAAACCTGCTAAGAGTGCAGATCTTAAGCATTCTCACCAAAAAGAAAAAAAATGACTATGTGAGGTAATAGACGTGTTAATTAACTTAATGGTGGTACCCATTTTACAATGTATACGTACATGTTGTACACTTTAAATATATTACAATTTTGTCAATTACACCTCAATAAATCTGGAAAAAGTAGATAAAAATTTAAAATAAAACTAAAAAGAAGATAGCAGTACCTGTGGAAAAGTAATATCCCATTAAATACAATTTACTTTTATATTAAAATAAATAAATAATTTTAAAAGTAAGGCCATAAAAATAGGTCACAGATTCAATTTAGCCTGAGAGTCATAGATGGCCAACTTCTGCTCTAGAGATGTTTTTGTTCATTTTCATCTATGGCCCCATCTGAATCGGGTGTTGGAGCATATGCTTTGCGGGGGAGCTGCACAGGTCTTAGTGCAATTCCTGCTGGTGCAGGTTGGGAAAGCCATGAGTTGTGTTAGGTACTGAAACATCACAGAATGTCCAGGCCCATCCCATCACTGCTTGCTCTGGCAAAACAATTTCCCCCAAACGTAATAGCTTTCTAATCTATTTGCTTCCAGTCAGTTCCATGTAAAAGTAAGCACAACCAGAGCTCTCTTCTGGTCATGAGATTTAAGCCTCGCACTCTCCTCTGTTAGTCGCTGGCTTCTGCATAATCTTCCTCAATTTCACAGCAGCTACCTCACACCCATCTGAGACAATATGCCCAGCAGTACTTTCACCTGATCGTCCCTGCTAGATATCCCTGGTCTGCTTCCTTGCTGTTTGGTGGACAGAAGAAGTTGGTTTATTTCATCTCACAAGGCCCAAAATGTCGAAGCTCCCACTCATTTTAGATTGTGGGCCATAGGCAAAGAGAGCCTCCCTCAGCAAACTTCTATTACCTCCCATCTCTACTTGTAAACGGGCTGATCCTTGCTTGAACCAGCTTTCTCATACAGTAGTTTCTGAAAGGACCAAGGAACAGTCAAAACTCACCAACATTCTGCCTTTCCTAACGGCTTCACCTAAAACCATGGGCTCCAGAGGCAAGTGGTCTACATTCCAAGTTACCACAGGAGAGAATTATGTCTTTCAAAAGAAAATAATTAAATGGTTTAAATAGAAGTTAAAGATACTATTTAACTGACATGCATCAGGGAGCACCTGAGGACCAGGTAACTGCCCAACTGAAGCAGAGTTGGACTTTCATATGGAGAAGAGAAGAGAGGCCATGGTATGGTTCACATAGAAGTGTTGGGTTTTTTTTGCTGCAAACTCAGGATCAATGGTGCAATCCTATCCCAACCACTGTCAGAACAGTACTTTTCTATTTTTGCAAGCCTTGCAGTTTGTTGGTTAATTGAGGTTCATGAGGCAGGGGAGACAACAACCTAAAGAAAGCAACAGAGGAGGACGCAAGAGTCAAAAGCAAGGGGGAAAGTGAGGACCACCTAGCATGTCTGCTTTAGTCCTTTCACTTACCCAACGTGTGGCCACAACTCCAGCAAGAGTTGTAGCCACACATTATAAACGCAATATGTCTGACATGAAGTTACTCAGTCATTGGTACTTATTAGTAGGACTTATTCCAGGAGAGAAAAAGGAAGGAGCAGGAGGTTCTTGTGTAGGGATAGAAAATCATGAGACCTGTGCCTTAGTAAAATAAAGATGATAGCTGGGAAGAGAATGGTTAGAAGTACACAGAGAGAAGAAGTCAAAAAGACCTGAAATCAGATGATGGCAGGAAGAATGGAAGAGAAAGGGATGGATGCAAGGCTGAAAACATAACATGTAGAGCTTAAAAAGCAAAACTCAAGTCAATATAATAAGGCAAAGAGGACGTACTTTGCCTGGGTAACAATAAGGATAACATACCATTAAGAGAAATAGAGACAGATAGAAGTATACTTTGGGGAGAGGACTGGGGATGGCTGCGTGAAGACAGCCTGAAGGGGGCTAGTGCACCACAGCTAGCCAGGAGGGTGTCCAGGAAAAACTCTGGACCTGCCTAAGAGGCAAGAGACCATTGTTTCAGGGTGTGCGAGGAGAGAGGATTCCTTCCCTGTCTGCCCACAGAAGGCAGAGCAGAGCCTAAATGAGCTCGAGAGACTGGCACGAGCTGCAGCTATCAGCTCAGACACCAGAAACGGGCGTGACCAGAAACAGGCGGGAAATGCTAACGCTGCTGCTGCAGCCACCAAGAATCCCGTGTGCAAGCACAGGTCACTATCCACACACAAACACCTCTCTCCCCGGGAGCCTGTGCAGCCCGCCACTGCCAGGGTCCCGTGATCCAGGGACAACTTCCCTGGGAGAACACACAGGCGTGCCTCAGGCTGTTGCAACATCACCTTGGCCTCTGCCACCGCAGGCTCGCCCCGCATTCCAATTATAACTACCATACCCCTCCCTCCACCCCCAGCATGAGTGAGCAAGAGCTCCCTAATCAGCCACTGCTTTAACCCCGTCCTGTATGGGTGGGAACAGAAGTCCTCAGGCGACCTACACGCAGAGGTGGGGCCAATCCAAAGCTGAACCCCAGGAGCTGTGGGAACAAAGAAGAGAAAGGGAAATCTCTCCGTGCAGCCTCAGGAGCAGCGGATTAAATCCCCACAATCAACTTGATGTACCTGCATCTGTGGAATACCTGAATAGACAACAAATCAACCCAAAATTGAGGCAGTGGACTTTGGGAGCAACTGTAGACTTGGGGTTTGCTGTCTGCGACTGACTTGTTTCTGATTTTTATGTTTATCTTAGTATAGTTTTTAATGCTTGTTATCATTGGTGGATTTGTTTATTGGTTTGGTTGCTCTCTTTTTTTTTATTACTTTTTTATTTTTTTATTTTAATTATTTTTTATTTTTTTATTTTAATTACTTTATTTTTAAATTTTTTTAATTGTTTTTTTTTCTTTCTTTTTTTCTCTCTTTTCTTCTGAGCCATGTGGCTGACAGGATCTTGGTGCTCTGGCCTGGTGTCAGGCCTGAGCCTCTGAGGTGGGAGAGCCGAGTTCAGGATATTAGACCACCAGAGACCTCCTGGCCCCACGTAATATCAATCAGAGAGAGCTCTCCCAGGGATCTCCGTCTCAATGCTAAGACCCAGCTCCACCCAACAGCCAGCAAGCTCCAGTGCAGGACACCCTATGCCAAACAAATAGCAAGACAGGAACACAACCTCACCCATTAGCAGAGAGGCTGCCTAAAATCATATTAATTGCACAGACACCCCAAAACATACCACTGGATGTGGACCTGCCCACCAGAAAGACAAGATCCAGCCCCGCCCACCAGAACACAGGCACCAGTCCCCTCCACCAGGAAGCCTATACAAGGGGGAGGGGATATGCAGATATATGTATACATATAGCTGATTCACTTTGTTGCACAGCAGAAACTAACACACCATTGTAAAGCAATTATACTCCAATAAAGATGTTAAAAAATAATAATAATGATAATGGTACTAATTTGGTGCTAGAAGCCAGAAGGGTGGTTATCCCTGGGAGGGGATCACTGGAAGGGGGCATAAGGAAGCTGAAAATGCTGGAAATGTTTTATGTTTGATCTGGGTGAACTTATGTAAAAATTCATTAAGCTGCGTACTTAATATGTCTTCTTTATTATATTTATGATAACTTTTAATACATTTAAAATTAATAATACTAATAAGGACTTACTGTATAACACAGGGAGTTCTACTAATATTCTGTAATAACCTATATGTGAAAAGAATCTGAAAAAAGAATGTGTATGTGTGGATATATATATAATATATATATATGTATTCACTTTGCTGTACACCTGAAACTAACACATTGTAAATCAACTATACTCTGATATAAATTAATAATAAAAAAGAAAAAAAAAGAAGTATACTTTGGAAAGCATAAAATTTAATTGCTATTAAGCAACCTAAAAACAGATATCAAGAACAGAGTTTTAAATAAAATTCTAAAATACATGCTGTAGGCAAAGGTTATCAGTGGAGACTCAGAAGTCATACAAAGGGAGATATTTACTACCATGAAAGTGAATACAATTTCTGAAAGAAAGGGAATTAAAAGAAGCTCCTGAAAAATGCTTACACTTGGATTAAAAAAAATTTTGCTATAGGCATAGAATGATTTCACTCAGCCATATAAAGGAAGGAACTGCTGATACACATAGTAACCTGGATGAATCGCAAAATAAGTAGGCTGACTGAAAGAATCCAGACCAAAAAAGAGTACATATGTATGATACCATTTATATAAAATTCTTGAAAAGGAAAACCAATGTATAATGACAGAATGCAGATCAGTGGTTGCCTGGGGTGTGGAAGAAGGAACTGCAAAGGGCACAAGAGAACTCTTTGGAGTGATGGAAATGTTCTCTAACTTGATTGTGATGACAGTGGTTACCTGGGTACTGGACAATTAAAACAGGTTTATTATATGCAACTTACATCTCAAGAAAACTAATTTTTTTTAAAGCTTATATTAAGTGGTTAGAAGGAGATAGAAGAGACAGAAAGGAGTCAGAAAAGAAGTATTCAGAGAGGCAAAGGGAGAATCAACCAAAGGGAGAGGTTGGGGGTCCAGAGATGCCCAAGAAGATGAGTTCCATTAAGAAAAGTGTAGTCATTCTCATGGAATGCTAGCACACATAGGAGGAGTGTTATGAGAACAAAGACTCACTCTGGGCAATCAGATGGTCACTCCTGACATCCGATTTGTTTTAATAGAGAAGGTAGAGGTAGACTCTAGATTTCAAGGCGTTAAAAGTTCTTGGGTGGTGAAGAAATTAAGGAAATGATCCTAGACTTCTCTCATAGTGAAGAGCAAGATAGACATGAAATTATAGCTTAAAGAGGAGAAGGGCCAAGGGAAGATTTTCCGGATAGGAGAAAGTTGTCCCATATTAAAAGACAAAGACCCGCAATCTTGAAGACTGGAGAAATGAAAAATGTAGACAAAGGAAGAGTTAATCAAAAAAAGAAGAAATCGGATCAAGAGTTCAAAGAGAAACACTTGCCCATGCAAGAAGAAGAGCATGTGTTAAGAGAAGATGAAAATGAAGATAAAGATAGAGCTCTTCAGGTAGACAGGAAGAAATATCAAATGATCTCAATCATCTGATCAGTAGAAGAAGCAAGGTCCTCTATTAAAAGTAAGGAGGTGTGTCTAGCAAGGACCTGAAAGGAGCGGAGAAGAATGGGAACACTTGATGTGGGGATTCCCATCAGGAAGTGCTTCTCCAATTTCAATGTGCACGTGAATCACCTTGGGTTCTTGTTAAAATGCAGATTGGGATCCAGTACTGGACCTGACACTCTGCATTTCTACCAAACTCCGTGGGAAACCTGATGACCATACTTTGTGTAGTAAGGACAGAGGGAACCTGTTAGCAATGAGCAAACGGGTTGTGGAGTGGGAGCAGGGGGTCCAGAGTTGGAGGAGTCATACAAATATCCAGTAATCTTCCCATTACGTGTTAAACATCAAGAATGCAGAAACTATTTGCTGCCACGTTCTGGCATCTGACACCATGATTGGGCACATAGAAGGAACTGAACAAATACGCACTGGATGAATGAAAGAGTGAGTAGTTCTCTCACGGAAAGTGGGCAGTGGCAATTAACCAGTGTTGGAGAATCAAAGGCAGAAATGACAGAAGAACAAAGAGGAAGGGAGGGATGTAAGAGTGAATGCATGGGAAATGGCTGTCCGTGGAGTCCAGATAGAGAGGAGAGGTAATACCAATACTGGGAAATAGATTGGGAGAAGTGAGAGGAGATGAGGGATTAGAGGTCACAGTAAAAATAAAAGGCAGGGTAAGGGGAAATGAGAGACATAAATATTTAGAAGAATAGACTTTGTAATCAGAAAGAACTATATTTCTGTGTATAAGACCTTGACAACAAAGTTTCAACTGAAAGCACTATTATGGCCTGGCTGAAAGATAGCTTATCATGAACTGTTGAGATTGAGAAAAAATTTTAATAAGTTTACTTATATCACCATGAAAAAGGACACAAAGGTTCAGCATATCATCCAGCATCTTTAGTAACTAAATTCTCAGCCACAAGTAATAACTATTCCCACTCAGCATAATTACAATGCCAGAAATAGAAGAGAAAAACTTTATACCACCAGTATAAGCATTGAGTTGACTTAACTTGGGTAATATGTTCCTAGGTTTCACCAAGAATAATATATGCTTAGGTGATAAGGACTTATATGGAAAAAGATCTAGTAATATTTCATGTCATCTTGAGGCAAATTTATATAGCTCCATTAAAAATCCCCAAGGTTAAAAATCAGAATGCATAATGAAAATGCTAAAATAAAGAAGGGCCTGTTGGCAAGAGCATTATGACAACGTGGTCTGTAAGAAAGGTATATGTGGAGCAAAGAACCTAGATTTTCAAAATAATTATTGATGACCCTCAAAAATCAGTTTGCATCCCAAAATGGACTAAAAATTATTGATTGTTCCAATAAGTTATGTTGAAATCCTCTTCTAAATGTTATTAAAAGGATCCAAGGTAGAAACAGTCTTTATAAAAAAGTGTATATGGAAAAGTGCCCCCCCATATATATATGTGTGTCTGTGTGTTTGTATTTGTGTGTGTGTGTGTGTGTGTGAAGGAACAAGAAGGGAATGTCCACTGTGTGCTGGGAACTCCAAGGTTTCACCTCTGTTTTCTCATATAATTCCTACATTTCATTCCCATAATTTAAATTGGTAGGAGTTATTATCCTCATTTGAATACATGGAAACTGGTGCTCAGAGAACTGGCTTCCCAGGTCATACGCAGCCAGTCTGTCTCATCATTTCAAGGTTCTTTCTGCTCTGCCACACTGTCTCCCTGTGTGGTTGTAATTATTCTCACCCATTCCATAAATGTGAGTTCATTTATTCAGGCACTCTAGGCACTGGAAATAAAAGTGTCAGCATTTGAATAACACATAGTCCACTAATAACACATGGTTCACACCCTAGGTCTTGTATGCAAATAACGATGGCATTGTGTGGACTGGGCAGGTGGAAAGTGCCATAGGAGCCCATGGGAGGAGCTCCAGACGGAGGGGTTCTGGAAGCCTCAAGACAAATATCAGGTATTTCAGCAGACTCATAAAGGATTAGTTCACCTCATGGGCAACAGGGAAAAGGATTGACAGGCAGAGGGAACAGGCTGGGCCCATATTCCGGGACATGCACACAGTTGAGATACTTCAGAAAAGAAGGCCAGAAGACAATGTGTATATTGTGAATACAAGCCCATTAACCACATCTACTATCTCTGAGCCTGAAGTGTCCCAGGTACATCTATTTCCCTGGATATGCTGGCCGTGAATTTGTTTCTCTTAGGGAATATGCTACATGCCAATATATATCTTTCCAATGCTTCATTTTCAGAATTCACAGAAAGATTGAGCATTGAGAGCTCTGATTTCACAAGGTTTCTTGGTAGCTGGCATATTATGGTGTCTTGTTAGACAGTATCTGAGCCCAGTAACTCAGGAGAAATGGGCCCTCTATCCCTCAACTTTTGGATTTCTGAAAAATTATAGGAAGCTCACAACTATAATAAAATATAAAATAAATTTTATATTTTATATTAGAAGAATTTAAAACACTTAGATGTGTCAAACTAAGAAATACAACTAGACACCAAATTATGAGAAATGGTACCTGATCTCAGAGTTTACTTATAGTTAGACTCCAAAGTACCTATTACACTTTGTTTCTGAAAAGTATATTCCTCTAAATTCTTTTTTTCTATTGAAGTATAGTTGATTTAGAATATTGTGTTAGATTCAGGTGTACAGCAAAGTGATTCAGTTATTGTTTCCCAGATTAAATTTTTAAAATATGGGAGGTATAAAAATATTACCTTTTTAATAGTAATAAATAATAAAATCTCTCAGTTGTCTCTACTAATTTTTTAAATAAAATCATCTTGCTCTAATTTGAAGTGCTTTAATTTTTAATGAGTTTAAACATCTTTTTCATTTGTTTTTTGATCCCTGAATTCCCTCTTCTCTGAGATTTCATTTCCTGCCTCCTTTTCCAGTTTCAATTTTGGAGTATTAATACATTTCTAATTAGTTTTTATTACCCATTTGTACTTAAATTGTATAAGGTCTTTCCCATTTTATTTGGGAATATTCTGTGATATGTCTTTTCATTTTGCTATTAAACTTTTTGGTAGGGTTAGGGAGTTGGGGTGACAGAGGGAAACTAAGCAAGAAAAGGGAAAGTTGATTATTTGCCTACGTAAGGCCAACTAATTCATTTCACATCATTTTAAACATTATATCTTTAGAGACATTTTCTTCCTCCTCTCCCTTTTGTTGGCTGAGATATAATATACATACAGTAAAGTACACAAACATTAAGTACATTTTTAGATAAGCTCACATCGTGTAGCCACCACCTGGATCAAGATATAGAACATTTGCAGCATCCAGAAGGTTCCCTCGGGTCTCCTCCCCGTCCATACCCTCTCAGAAGGAGGCACTACTCTGACATCGTCACCATAGTTTAGTTTTGCCATTATAAGGAATCCTTTGATGATATCTCATTTCAAAGATTAAAAAAAAACTTTCAATGCAAGTAGACCTTTTATCATTCTAAAATTAATTGGAGTATATTAATAGATATCAAAATAAAGTTTTTTTAAAAAAACCTAAACACATATATCCTGCTAACAAGTGGAAACTATGGCATGGCAAAGTTTTCATATGATATGCCAAGATGAATATTTCTAAATCCAAACCTTCTAAAGAACTTACCTGTGAACAATACACAATATCAGAATAATGTATTACACACAAATCTAACCTTAAGATAATAATTGCTATCTGTTATTCCTATGACTCTTTTTCTAATTGAATTCAAATTTCCCTTCCTACGTTACATTGTTCTGTTATGGATGAGATGTGATTTTTCTTTCACAGCTAGAAAAAATTAATAAAGCAAATAATTGACTAAACCAAAGCTAAAACCAAGCTAAAAGTACTATAACATATTCAAGAAAACACTGGTTTTCAAACACAAATATATTACTCCCAGAAGTCCAGAAATCGGTAAGAACTAAGGTTTCCCTACCAATTACTAGAAATCTTGCATACATAGCTAAATCTCCATTTAGAAAATGTGTGTTTGCTGTTTGTTTCTTTCTTATCACTATGGGGCCAATTTCCATTGATAATGTGTTTGGGGAGGGAGAAGATACATATGTTGAGAGGAAGTATTAGGTCGTAATATTGCAGTTTGTTGTCCACTTTTAAAAATAGGACTTTATGCTATTTGTCTCTTTTTCTCATTTTAGAATAAGCTAGCAAACAAGTGGCCCAGAAGGCCAAGTCCAATGCAAAGAGATAGAGAGAGCGAGAGAGCAAAAGCAAGCAAATGAGCCAGTGCATTAACCAGAGGCCCAAAACTGGCAGGAAATAAGGTTTCTGGAAGAGTGCATATTTGCCTGATCCTGAGGACAAACCAAATGTAGAATAAAGATAGCCGAGCATAAAAAGGACACTTGATCTCAAGGAGTTCAGTTGCAAAAAGTACCCATTGCTCTTTTATCTTACTGTTTATTTCAGAAAAGTGTATTTCCCTAAACTCTTCAAAATGGGTGGAATATAAAGCACATTGTCTTTTTAACAACCTTAAAACGTAGACAATCCTTGCACTATGAGATTTTCAATCAAAAAATCAGCAATTGAAGGCTGTAGCTCTGAGCCTGCTTCCTAGTCCAGACCAGCCTTGGACCAGGGCGGAGGCAGAGGCAGGCCCAGGGGTGGACGGGCCTCAGCCTGGGGATGTCAGCAATCCAGTGACTGCCCCTCGAACAGGAAGACGATCACTGTAAGACACTAGCACTCTTGAAGCTCTCCTTTAAGACATCTGTCTACTCGTTTTCACCATATTTAAGCTAGGGAGTCAGGTAAGCAGAGAACACAATAAAAATAATCTACAGATCTGAATAACCTGTAAAAGGTAGAGCCACGTAGAAAAATCTATGAAAAAGAGACATGCCTTGAGCCTAAGGAAACATAACATCCTCAACAAGGTAATGATTTCCTATATGATAGCTATGGGGTCTTTGCCTTTTTATTATCTTTGCAAATATTGTTTTTATACATTTTTTTAACATCTTTATTGGAGTGTAATTGCTTTACAATGTTGTGTTAGTTTCTGCTGTATAACAAAGTGAATCAGCTATATGTATACATATATCCCCATATCCCCTCCCTCTTGCATCTCCCTCCCACCCTCCCTATCCCACCCCTCTAGGTGGTCACAAAGCACCAAGCTGATCTCCCTGTGCTATGCGGCTGCTTCCCACTAGCTATCTATTTTACATTGGGTAGTGTATATATGTCCATGCCACTCTCTCACTTCGTCCCAGCTTACCCAGTTTTTATACATTTTAAATTTTAGCTAATCTACAGGAGCTTCCTTTTTACTGGTGTTACCCTCTAGACACTCTAGACATTTGTGGAAAATATCTATAAAGATCCACAAGGATCCTAGGAGGCATGATCTTTCCTCCTCCCCCAGCAAGGAGACAGCATTCTCTCCAGGCCTCCAAGAGGCAGTCCAGATGTGGGAGTTTGGAGGACAGCAATACAGACGCAGGGAGGAAGGGATTCTGAATTCTCCTAGAGCAGACGTGGGAATTGACCCTAACATAATCTAATTTAAGTGGTGAGAATTAATTTTTGGAACAAGAAGAATAAATCATATGTGAAATAATTTTTAATGGGCAGTTTTATTGCTTTGTGGAATGAATGCATTCCAATAAGCTTTACTCAAAAGAGCCTATAGTACACAGTGGGAAATGCTTGGAATTTAAAGTTTCCAGTTTCTCCACTTCATGGGTAAATAAATTAACCTCTCTGAGGCTCCACTGCTTCATTGCTTCACTTGTAGAATGGAGATTCATATTTCTATCGTAAAGGAATGTTGTCAGGATAAAATGCGACCTTATCCTTAACGGTGATATATAAGTTGAAAAGCATTAAACAGCAGTTATTATTATTTCTAAAAAGCACATCCCTTCTTATTGTTTTCCCGCTGTGTCACAGGCATCGGAGCTGTTCACCTGTCTTCTGGAGCACTCATCTGGCTTCCGGGTCTCCTTAGTCATGGCCAACTTTTACTTCTCCACACTCCCCGGGGAGCTCAGGAACTTATTCTGTTCGTGGTTTTCCCCTGAACTCCATAAGACAGAGCATGTAACTCTGTTCCTGCTGCTTCTCCTCGGCTCTGAGATTTGTAATATCTACTAAAGCGGGGTTGCGGGTCACCTTTCCCTAAAACAGTCCTCTGTCTAAAATACTGTGTACTGACCAGTCATCTCCTTAACTCCCAGCCTGCAGATTGTACCTCATTTTATCATCTCTGTAAGTTCTTTCCTACTTTCGAACGTACTCAAAATGAAAACCAGTTGCAGCTTCTAAGATGAGAAATTCCCTTACTAGAATCGGAGAAAAGTTATACACAAAGAAGCAGAGGCAACGTTGCAAAATCACCACCATCATCATCATCCAAATCCTGCAAAGACACCTGATCAATTGGCAGTTACAGATCAACTGAAAGCGAGAGTCAAAAACTCAGCTGTTAGATCTGGGAAGGAATTTAGAGATCATCTGCTCCACCTTCTTCAAATGGAAGAGAAGGAAACAGGCCCAGGGTTGGGCAGGATACTACTGACTGTCCTGAATTATACATTTTTTAACTCTGTGCTGTGACCCAGATGCAGCAAACTCTCTATTTGCTTGAAACTTCTCCTAACTGCAAGTATCAAATAAGAACAGGCCAAATATTTAATTTTTTAAGCCATCATGCCTATTCTTAACATGCGATGGAAAAGAAATGTTTGCAAAGAGGAGGAAACTACCCGTGTGTGCTGTCTTACAATTCACAAAACACATCACATCATGATCTCATTTGATCTTCACACCCTTCAAAGTGGAGAGAAGAGCAGAGCAGGTATTATCTCTACTTTCAAAAGGGGAAAATGGAGCTGCAAGATATTCTCAGGGTCAAGCAGGCAGTAAATGGAAGACTCAGGCTTAAATCCGCATCTGACTGTAATGTTCATGCCCTCCATCTTTAGATTTCATTAAACAATTATTTTAATCACTATCCAATATTTTATAATAGAGCAATTAGTAACAACACAGGTTTTAGAGGCCAGGAACCAGAGTCTGAATACAGCCTCCACCACTAGATTGGCTGCATAGCCTCTTGGAGTTATGTAACCATTGCTTTACACCTTGGTTTACCCATCTACAAATGTAAATGACAATTTAGACCTCTCATCCAGATGTGAGAACTAAATAACATATGTAAAGTCCTTAGCACAATACCTAGCATGGACTAAGTCATGAATTGTAGCTTGTTATTATTCATTTTGCCTTCCTTATATACACTTAGTCTAAGCCTTCCATCAAAAAAATTAAACTAAATGCTTCTTTTTTTTTTAAACATGGATTTAATTTATTAATTAATTTATTTATTTTTGGCTGTGTTGGGTCTTCATTTCTGTGCGAGGGCTTTCTCTAGTTGCGGCAAGCGGGGGCTACTCTTCATCGCAGTGCGCGGGCCTCTCACCATCGCGGCCTCTCTTGGAGCACAGGCTCCAGACGCGCAGGCTCAGTAGTTGTGGCTCATGGGCCTAGCTGCTCCGCGGCATGTGGGATCTTCCCAGACCAGGGCTCGAACCCGTGTCCCCTGCATTAGCAGGCAGATTCTCAACCACTGCGCCACCAGGGAAGCCCAATGCTTCTCTTTATATGGGTATAATACATGTAAACATGAGCAATGTTTTCCATGTAAAGTCCTTAAAAAGATTATATTTTCAGGGATCAAATTTTACAGCCTTGCTACTCAAAATGCAGACCTAGGCATCAACACCATCAGCATCAACTGGCAGCTCATTAGAAACACACAATCTCAAGCCCCACCCCTGGCTGGATGAATCATACCTCCATTCGAGCAAGGATCCCAGGTGATTTGAATGCACATAAAAATTTGAGCACTGCTGGTCTCCAGCACGGTGCTAGAGAGTTGAGTAGAGGTACAAGCATGAATACTAGGCAATTTCAAAGCAAAGGGCATGCATTTCGTTCAGCAACAGCTTCTGAAATCATTCCTTTTAAATATGGAAAGTCCTCCATTGCTGGATACTCTTTATGGTGTTTGGTTTTATTAACTTATCATTGATTTATTATTCTCCCTTAACCCTGTGGTTCCACCCTCCACCCAGGAGAATACGTTTATGTAGACTTAACAGATCAACACATTCTGAAAGCTCATGCCAAAAAAAGTTAAACAAAGAAAAGACATGTTCTAAAAGCTTTTTTTCCCTATCTCTCTTTTCTCCTTCCCTATCGCAACTCAACCCAAAAGGGCAGCAGCTACTGAGGGTAAATGTGGAGGCTTCTAAAATTAAATCAGAAGAAGTATATTTATTATTGAGGTTGGAAGGGAAGGTGACATATTTAAAGGTTAAATTAGGTAAATTAATTGGAAGCAGAACAAGTAAAAATCAATCCTCCTTGCTGAGCATAAATGGGCACTATTTTTCAGTTGTGTGATTTTGTATGTCCCTTTGTAGCTCTCCCTAAGGTAGACGATCCCTTTGTGTTTGACGGAGACAGGGAGTTCATTGTTTTTCTTTCATTGCTTCAGTGCCAAGGTTATACAGCTCCATGGCCTAGCACAGCTCTAATGGTTAGAACAGACTAGAACAGAACAAAGAAGAGTTAACCCAGGCCAACCACCACACTGCAGCCAAAGGAATTCAATACTGGGGATTTTGGACTAAGCAACAAGGATTCTAATGTAAGAAAAGGTCATTTCTCAGCCACAATGAGGATGCTGTAATTGATAAGGGATTTAAAGATTTACAGGGTAGAATCATTCCTGGATTTCACTCGTGGACTTTGGAGGCGTAATTATTGTGTTTGATACCTGGCTCCTCTGTTTCCTCTGTTTTCCAGCTGTGTGATTATGAGCAAGCTCTTCACTCTCTAAATTTCAGTTTCCTCTACTATGGAAATGGGATACTAATACCCACTAGAGTGATGTGAAGCTAAACTGAATTAGGATACATGTAAACCACCAGATTCTGTGCTACCATTCAGCAGAACCATAGTAACTTAACTCCCCTTCACTGCATGACATTATGTCTAGGCACAAATATTTGATTATCACTAAACACATTGGAAGAAAAGGTTCTGCCTGTGGGTGCAGACTTAGGGGGATTGATAACACCTGATTTATGTGCACTGGGCTCCTAAGCCAGAGGTAGAGTCCAGCAGCCAGTCAGGAGAGCTTCCTTATTCTAACACCCTCTCGGGGGAAAAAAATGGCTCTACACCTCTGATCACGTCACCTGATAGGCTCATCTGATCAAAATACACAAAACGTCCTTTTTTTCTAGAAATTTTGCTGCAATAATTAGTTATCCTAAAATTACACAATCTCAATAAACGGTAATACAAAATAGAAAATTCTGCTACTACAATATAAAATTTCCCTCTCTTGGTTTCCCCAGCAATAGCCAGAGAGAGTGTCAGAGACATGTGCAGTTACACTATCATAACGAGGGCATTTATGGCCCATGTGTTTGAGCTGTTAAACTTCCAATGTGAGGTGGATAAAATGCATAGGTTTTCTTTTTTTACTCCTGACCAAAAAGAGTCAAATTCCATTTGGCTAGTAGAAGCAAGCATGTTCATCTTTTTTTCTCAAACACACATGTGTGAAAACACACAGACACACAAGCACATGCAATCCTGGAACAATTAGGTACATATCTACATATAAAAAAATAAATCTTAGTCCATACTTTACATTTGATATGAACTATTAATTCAAAATATATCATACATCTAAATATAAATTGTAAAACAATAAAGCATTTAGAAGAAAACATAGGAGAAAATCTTTGTGACACTGACTTAGGCAAAGATTTCGTAGATTTGACCCCAAAAGCATGAAACAAAAGAGAAAATAATAATGTGAACTTTATGAAAATTTTCATTTTTTTTTAACATCTTTATTGGAGTATAATTGCTTTACATTGTTGTGTTAGTTGCTGCTGTATAACAAAGTGAATCAGCAATATGTATACATATATCCCCATAACCCCTCCCTCTTGCGTCTCCCTTCCACCCTCCCTATCTCACCCCTCTAGGTGGTCACAAAGCACAGAGCTGATCTCCCCGTGCGATGCAGCTGCTTCCCACTAGCTATCTATTTTACCTTTGCTAGTGTATATATCTACAAACAGTAAATGCTGGAGAGGGTGTGGAGAAAAGGGAACCCGCTTGCACTGTTGATGGGAATGTAAATTGATACAGCCACTATGGAGAACAGTATGGAGGTTCCTTAAAAAACTAAAAATAGAACTACCATATGATCCAGCAATCCCACTACCAGAAAATTTTAATTTTTTTGCTCTGCAAAAACATTGTTAAGAAACAAAAGCCCTGAACTAGGAGAAAATATTTGCAAATTACATATCTGACAAAAGACTTGTATCCAGAACATGTTAAACTTTCAAAACTCAAGAATAAGAAAACAGATTTAAAAACTGAGAATACCAAGTGCTAACAAAAATGGAATATACCTGGAACTCTAGTGAGAATGCAAATGGTGGAGACACTTTAGTAAATAGTTTGGCTGTTTCCTATAAAGTTAAACATACACTCACAGTTATTCTCCTAAGAGAAACATAACTTCTATTCACATACAATGAGATCCCATTTGTGTAACATTCTAGAAAAGGCAAAATTTAGGGATAAAGAACAGACCAGTGGTTTCCAGGGTTTATGGCAAAGAGGAGGAAATGACTACAGAACCATGGCACAGTGAAATTGGGGAGCTAATGAAACTGTCCTTTATTTTGTTTGTGGTAGTATCAATAGATAGGTGACTTCATGCATTTGCCAAAAGTCACAGAACCGTGTACTGTACTGCAAAGAGTAAATTTTATCATATGTAATTTAAAAAATGATTTTAACAAACGTGAATACTGAAGAGGAAGAAACAAAATTGCTATTTTTACAAGTTATACAATCATATACATAAAATACCCAAAAGGATCGCCAAAAAATTATTAGAAATAATAAGAGAATTTAACAAGTTGGATAAATAGAAGATCCATATAGAAAAATCAATTGCATTTCTCTACACCAAAAGATGTTACTGCTAGATAATGTAAATTTTAAAAAAGACTTATATGGAGAAAATTAGTTTAGGAAAAGGCATTAAATATGGAAAAATAAATATAAATAAATGGAGAAATCCACTTGTTTGTGACAAGGGTGATGGTCAATTTTATGTATCAAAATGACTAGTCTACAATCCTCAGTTATCCAATCAAACACTAATCTAGGTGCTGCTGTGAAGGTATTTTGCAAAGTCTGTAATCAGTTAACTTTAAGTAAGGGAGATTATTCAAAATAATCTGGATGGTCCTGATTCTATCAGTTGGAAGGACTTAGAACAAAGCTGAGACTTTCCTGAAGAAGAAGAAATTCCATCAGTGGACAGCAGCTTTAGTGTGTCCAAGAATGCCTGCCTACCCTTCCTCACGGCCTGCCTTAGAGATTTGGACTTGCCTAGCCAGCCCCACAATGGTATATGTCTATTCCTTGCAATAAATCTCTCAATAAATATTTCTTGCTGGTTCTGTTTCTGTGACTGAATGATGACTGGTACAAAGAAGGTTGAATTTTATAAAGCATCAATTTTCCCCAAAATTATTTTTGAATTGAGTACAGTTTTAATCAAATTCCAACTTTTTTTCAAGTTACTTGAAAAACTGATCCTAAAAACTTTACAGGTGAAAGCTCAAGAATTGCCAAGATACTCCCGAGGATTAAGCACAAAATGGGAGCTCTGCCTTACTAAGTACTTATAATAAGTACTATCAGCACTTATTATAAAGTACAATGACAACAGTGTGGTACTGGAATAGGACATTTCAAAAGAAAATTTGACCCAGTGGAACAGAAGAAACAGCCCAGAAATAGACTCCTAGATGCATGCAGATATAATTTATGAAGTGGCATTGCAGAGCACTATGGAAAAGAATGAGCTACTTCACAGAACCATTTCAGTGAATCTGAGAAATAGGACACAGTGAAAATGGTAAGTCAAAGACAAATGTATATAGTATTCTACAATATTTATAAAACTCAGAACAAGAAAACTAAATAATATCTTGTTTAGGGGTATATACATATGCAGAAAAACTTACGTTAAATAGCAAAGAAATGATATACACACAACTCAGGAGAGCAGTTGCCTCTGAGAGGGAAGTAAGGGAGTAGGAATAGGAAGACAGCAGAAAGATATATTCAATGACATTGATAATGCTCTCGTTCAAAACTTGGGTGGTGATAGGGAGATATCCAAAATGTTTACCAAATAGTAGGATATAATCCCAAATCACATCCCCAAGATATTATTTCATTTTTACTCGTGTCCTATTTCTAAGATTCACTGAGATGGTCCTGTGAAGTAGCTGGTATTAAAAATAGAACTACCGGGGCTTCCCTGGCGGCACAGTGGTTGAGAATCTGCCTGCCTATGCAGGGGACACGGGTTCGAGCCCTGGTCTGGGAAGATCCCACATGCTGCGGAGCAACTAAGCCCGTGAGCCACAATGACTGAGCCTGCGCTCCGCAACAAGAGAGGCCGAGATAATGAAAGGCCCGCGCACCGCGATGAAGAGTGGCCCCCACTTGCCGCAACTAGAGAAAGCCCTCGCACAGAAACGAAGACCCAACACAGCCATAAATAAATAAATAAATAAATAAATAAATAAATAAATAACACCCCCCCAAAAAAAAGTTAAAAAAAAAAAAGACAGACCTGTCTTCCCTCCGTTCAAAAAAAAAAAAAAATAGAACTACCATATGATCTAGCAATTCCTCTTTTGGGTATCTATCCCAAGGAAATGAAAACAGAATATTGAAGAGAAATCTGCAATCCCACGTTCATTGCAGCATTATTCACAATAGCCAAGATATGGAAACAACCTGTGTCCATCAACGGATGAATGCATAAAGAAAATGTGGTACACATATACATATATAATGGAATATTATTCAGCCATGTGAAAGAAGGAAATCCTGCCATTTGAGATAACATGGATAGACCTTGAGAGCATTATGTTAGGTGAAATAAGTCAGAGACAGAAAAATAAATACTGTATGATATCACTTGTACATGGAATCTAGAAAAGCTAAACTGTAGAAACAAAGTTGAGTGGTAGTTGCCAGGGGCTGGGGGTTAGGGGTTGGGGGAGGTGAGACATTGGGGAGACGTTGGTCAAAGAATATTAACTTCCAGTTCGAAGATGAAAAAGTTCTGGGGATCTAATGCACAGTATTGTGATTATAGTTAATAATATTGTATTATACACTTGAAAGTTGCCAGAAGAGTAGATCTTAAATGTTTTCACCACAAAAAAAGAAATGGTCATTATGTGACATGATGGTGGTGTTAGCTAACCTTACAGTGGTAATCATATTGCAATATATGTGTATCAAATTAACATGTTGTATACCTTAAACTTACACAATTTTTTTTTAACATCTTTATTGGAGTATAATTGCTTGACATTGTTGTGTTAGTTTCTGCTGTATAACACAGTGAATCAGCTATATGTATACATATATCCCCTTATCTCCTCCCTCTTGCGTCTCCCTCCCTCCCACCCTCCCTATCCCACCCCTCTAGGTGGTCACAAAGCACGAGCTGATCTCCCTGTGCTATGTGGCTGCTTCCCACTAGCTATCTATTTTACATTTGGTAGTGTGTATATGTCCATGTCACTCTCTCACTTCGTCCCAGCTTACCCTTCCCCCCTCCCCGTGTCCTCAAGTCCATTCTCTATGTCTGCGTCTTTATTCCTGTCCTGCCCCTAGGTTCTTCAAAACCATTCTTTTTTTTTTTTGGTTCCATATATATGTGTTAGCATAAGGTATTTGTTTTTCTCTTTCTGACTTACGTCACTCTGTATGACAGACTCTAGGTCCATCCACCTCACTACAAATAACTCAATTTCATTTCTTTTTATGGCTGAGTAATATTCCATTGTATATATGTGCCATATCTTCTTTATCCATTCATCTGTCGATGGACACATAGGTTGCTTCCATGTCCTGGCTATTGTAAATAGAAACTTACACAATTTTATGTCAATTATATCTCAGCAAAGCTGGAAAAAAATTATAAATAGATAAATGAATTAGTAAATTCTCAGAGGGAAAGTTTAAAAATCATTACAATACAACCTTAGAGTGGATTCTAAATGCATCAAAAAATTATTTTTATCCACTGCCAGAAAACTTTAGTCATCATTGTTTGCAAACTTCCCATAGCAATGAAAAAAAAGTTCTTCTCCTAAAATAAGTAAATAGAAATAATCTCCTACGTGATTCCATATAGTTTATTAAAATTTCAAACTTTAATATCATTGGAGCTCCAGGAATCTGTGATTGATAATGCAGTCAAACAAGAAAAAAATAAATGTAATATATTAATTCCCAAAGCTGTAGGAATGGACAAACATACTAAATGGGTGTTTCCATAGAACCTGTCACAGTTTTGAATAAAAATGACCTTCTGTAACTAATATCTCCATCCTCTCCCTAGCCCCCATGACCTACACGAAAAGGAGCAAGAATAAGGATAATCCAGTCAGATTATAACCACGCCTCCCTTTTCATTACTGTATTCCTAGCACCTTGAATAGTGATTTATTTATAGTAAGTCCACAATATTTTACATTAATAAGCAATAGAGGGCTTCCCTGGTGGCGCAGTGGTTGAGAATCTGCCTGCCAATGCAGGGGACACGGGTTCGAGCCCTGGTCTGGGAAGATCCCACATGCCGCGGAGCAACTGGGCCCGTGAGCCACAACTACTGAGCCTGCGCGTCTGGAGCCTGTGCTCCTCAACAAGAGAGGCCGCGATAGTGAGAGGCCCGCGCACCACGATGAAGCGTGGCCCCCGCTTGCTGCAACTAGAGAAAGCCCTCGCACAGAAACGAAGACCCAACACAGCCAATAAATAAATAAATAAATAAAAATACATTTAAAATGAATGAATGAATTTATAAAAAATAAAAATAAAAAAAATAAGCAAATAGAAGAATGCATGAAAGAATGTCTCTATAACAGCTCTTCGCAAATAAAAATACTAAATTTAGTAGGACAGTCACAAGGTTAGCAGAGAGCTGACATGAAAATCAATCTCTATTTTAATTTCCTTTGTTGTTCCTTACTAGCTCTCCTACATGGGTCAGACAGAACGCTCATCTTTAATTCCGCTACAGAATAGATCAAAGACCAAGCCTATGGCTTCCCTGGTGGCGCAGTGGTTGAGAATCTGCCTGCCGATGCAGGGGACACGGGCTCGAGCCCTGGTCTGGGAGGATCCCACATGCCGCGGAGCAACTAGGCCCGTGAGCCACAACTGCTGAGCCTGCGCGTCTGGAGCCTGTGCTCCGCAACAAGAGAGGCCACAATAGTGAGAGGCCCGCGCACTGCGATGAAGAGTGGCCCCCGCTTGCCGCAACTAGAGAAAGTCCTCGTACAGAAACGAAGACCCAACACAGCCAAAAATAAATATAAATAAATAAAAATTAAAAAAAAAAAAAAAAAAGACCAAGCCTAAATGAGGGAGATAGACAATAAGCACTGAGTTCGTACCGTATGCAAAATCACTGTGACTACCATCCATGGGTTACAAAAGAAACAGAACCTCTAGAATTGCCTCTGATGGCCAGACCTTCCAGAGTGTCATAATTTCACAACTTTACTAAAAATCAGTTCTATTCTTTGAACTCTAAAATGCATTTTGTTAAACCCATAATGTCTAATATAATTTTTGAGATGTTCAAATTCACAAAAATATACTCCCCTTCTCCAACTGTACCCATACACTTTAGTGGAATTTAATGGATATTCACAAAAGAAGTCAAAATGCCTAGTACATAATGATATCTTAAAGACAAAATTTTAAATTAAAACATATCAACCTTACTCAAAAGAGATTAAAAATCATCCTTTAGGATACTGGTGGTTATACTTAGTTGATGAAAAGGGCAAAGATCCCACAAGCAGTGGAACATTCATAGAGAACAAACACTCATAGCTTCAAAAGGTAAAAATAATGCAAAAGACAGGAAGCAAAGTAGATAGAAGGAAGAAGAAAATATGGGCATTGCAAAGAAGAATTATTATAGGGTGGTCTTGAAACTGTCAGGGAAAATGAATGATTAGAAAAATGTTCTGAAACTGAATCTAATTCATATACATATAATACCCATGAGTTAAATGTATACAACATTTTAAATTTCAAAAGCTTTGTCATGTATACTATTTTATCTTTATAGCACCTCTTTTCTGTTCTTACTGTACAGAGAAGAAATTTGAAGTACTAGAAATTTAGCCGAGATCTCCCAGAAAACTAAAGAGTCAGGAGCATAACCCAAATATTTAGTCTGATATTTCTCCCACTGTAGACCATTCCGACTCTTTCTAAAGAAACTCAAAGAATAAAAATAATACCAAATCAATCAATTCAAAAAACTAGAAGAGTAATTTAATCAGTAATTTTACATGACACCATCTCATCTATTTAATGGGTTTTGCTTTTTACTGATAAAAATAATGGCTATTATAGCACCTAGCAAGAATGCAAAGCAGCCAAGTGATTTAGTCAACTGAAGCAAATTAAATAAAAAACAGCAATTCTTACATTGTTCAGTATTAAAAGATTTCAAACCACTTAATCTCATTAAAAAGAAAACAATATCTTGTGGACATTTAAAAATATGACTACTCTGATCTCTTAAAATTTTTAAATATTTTTAGAATTATTCCTGCATCCATTCACTCTGTGTCTTTTCACAATGATCTTTCATTTTCATCCCATTTAATACAGCATACTTAATGCCCTGGGTGTCCTAAAGTATCAGTTAAGGTATGGGGTGTGTGGTGGGGAGAACCGTTCTCTCCCTATGTATATAAAATTAAAGTTGTTCCTTAGTCACTTTAAAAGAAAGAAGGCAGAAGACTGTTTTATTCTTTTTTTTTTAATTCAACCAAGGGAAAAGAATTCTACAAATGAAGAAGAAACAAGGAAGGTCATTCTGATGATATAACAGATGGACAGGCTCAAGAGGGAATGAGTCCTAGAATAATGTTTGACGTTACTAATATAAATAGAGATTGAACCCACTCAAAAACCTTAGAAGATAGTCCATTATGTCTCTTAGCCTTGATTTGAATTAGAAAAAAATAACATTAAAATTGTAAGTGCAGACACTGATAAGTGACATTTAATTTTGCATATTCTTTTATACTTTCAAGGCTTCCACAGTCATGAGAACAACTCAGTTCAGCTGCAGGTAGGTGCCCATGGGGCCACTGGACCAGAAGAGGCCACTCGGCATTTCATCCCTATGCATTTATGAATGATTTGGACCTCCTCCTTTTTCAGTGTTGGGTGGGGGAGCTTATTAATCATTTTTCTGAAGCATTAATGGGCAGACAAGCATACTGCCAGCTGGTAAAAAGTGGCAGCTACAGCAGAATGTAGAGCCCCCTTGACAGAATTATGGAACGCAGCCAGGGCCGGGAGCCATACAGGAAAGAACATACCTTTGGTGGCTTTGTCAATTAGTCGGGTTAAAAGGTCAACGTGTATCAATGAAGAAAATCTAAAACTCATTTTTCTTTGCTCTGATGACAGCCTTCAGACTGATTAAGATTATCACTAAAAACACAGGAACTTTTCACCCCTGAGCAATCTCAATGGATCAAATTCATGAACACCTATGATGAGCAATTGCTTGCATATTTCATCAGAATCTTTTCCCAAGGTTTGGAACCATGAAATCTCACTTTTGTTCAAAAATTATCAAAGCCTTAAAGCCTTAAAAAACAAGATCAAAGTTGTCTTTTCACTTTATACAAGAAAGCCCAGCAGGATTTAGCACAAAGAACACCAGCCTAGATCAGGATATTTGGCTTTTAGTCCTCATCCTAGAACTAACAAGGTGGGTGATCGTCACCGTTGCCAACTAACTTAATTCTTTAAGACTAATATGTAAAATGAGAAGCTGACTCATGGTATTTAAGGTTATTTCCAATTCTGAAATACCGAGGCCAGGATTTGCTTCCTTTAAACTTCAATATCACTAAACATTTCTATTTGTTAATGGTACAATGTGTTTAGTTTATCTCCAAAGAAACAAATACGAAGTTTTCAGAATTAAGAACTGTATCTATATCAGGTTGAAACCAACAAAAACATTTTGCACTCCTGCCATCCCTCTTTGCTCCTTTGCCTTTACTCATTCTCTCCCCACCTGTATCTCTTGCCAAAACGTTCTCTTGTCTCTCTGCCCTTTCTAAATCTTGCTCATTTTGCAAACTCAAGCAAATCTTCATCTTCCCAGGAAGCCCCCTCCTGCAAATCACACTGATATCCCTTCTCATAAATTCAGCTGTTTTTATCATCAATAACACACAGCTATATTTTGCTATTTAAACTATCTATGCCTATTGTATTGGCCTTCCATGACTATATTGCAAATTCCTTGAACAGCAGGAACTGCTAAGACTTTTCTGGATCCCATACAATACCTGGCAAAGTACCAGTGTGTTAGGCTTCCATAAATGTGCTATTGACTAATGAGTAGTTCAGTGTATGAATGTCAGAAACAATTACCATACATCTGCCTCATAAAAACTTTACATCACTTAACAATTCCAATTCATTTAACCCTTTTCCAACCTTAAACAAAGAAATTCTTTTAAAGACTTAATCTACTTTGCATAACTTTAAAAGCACAAGAAACAAGGTGTAGAATAATATCCCAATAACTGTCTGACTAATGTTGAGAAAGATTTTTTCTGGCCCATCCTTTTCACATCTGTTCTTAACATAACCTAGGAATATGCTGGCAATTATTTTTCTGACAACAGCTCCACAATAATGACTATAACTTGTACTTATATTCACATATCTATTTAATCATTTTACTTAATACTCAGGTCAATCCAAAAGGAGTCAAACACATTTATATTCAATACATCTCGACATATTTTTTGTTGGGCATCCTGTATTTTTACTGGGTTTTTTTTTTCCTTGCATCTATTACCTTCTACTTGCATTAAGCAAATATCATTCAATCTTTGTATGGAGATTTTTCCAACTCAACATTGTTTGAAGTGCGATTTCTTTCTTTCCCTTTCTTTCTTTCTTTCTTTTTCTTTCTTTCTTCCTTTCTTTCTTTCATTCTTTCTTCCTTTCTTCCTTTCTTTCTTTCTTAACAAATCTTAGCTTTACAAATAATCTAGTAGCTTGTTATCATTCGCTTCATAACTGATAACTTGAAATGGTGGTTAAAATCTCTGCAACTGGCTTCAAGGACATTTCCATATGAATATAACCAAATCTCAACTTCACTTGCAGACAGTTTCAAGTTAAATTTCCTCTCCATGTAAGAATCTCATTCTCATCATTTTTTTTATTTTGGAACATTCTTCTCCAAAAGGAGGGAAAAGCCTACTAGCTTATATTTGTGGTATATTTTCAAAATTTTTGCATAACAACTTATCTGTATTTCCCATTTAAATAGAATTTATTGTCTGAATAATGTGAAAATACCAGTTTAGTGAATTCAAAACTATCCCTCTAACTAGTAATTTATTTATTACAATCTGGCCAAGAAGAAGTATGTCTGTTTTGTGTTTACATATATGGTCAAAGCCTAAACTGTCTTTTTTCCCTTTCTTATTCTATTTTTCCATTTTTAATAATTACATAAGAAATAGAAGCTTTTTTTCCTAAAGGGAATGGACTTAGTGAAGTTATTTGCTTTACCACAATTAGGGCTCCCCATTTAAGGCTGTACCCACTTTTACATTGTTTGTACATTCACTTCTCCTATTCTCAGTCTTAGTTATTATGATTTTCTTTTCAAGCAAGTGGAAGTGATTCAAGTAGTATTCATAGTTTACATTCACAGCAAGGTCTCCAAATTCCACCTGCATATCCTATAATGTATATCCACTCATACTTTTCTTGCAAGAAAACAAAAGTCATCTACATACAATTTCTCTGCTTCCAGCTGAGGACATTTTGCCACCTAATTGCAAAAAAATTCGTTTCACCACATTTAATTTTGAAATTCATTTCAAAAATCCACTGAAAGCAATGTATAAGACTGGACACAGGTATAATTATGGGAAAACAAATCATTTGCCAAAAAACTGCTTACAAAGTAGCAAAGACATGTTTCCATTCAATAGTTATTCATTTAACAGATATGCTATGAAATGTAAACTAATTATTCCAGACTTTTCCTAATGTTTTGAAGGATTTAAAAATATTGTGTATAGTATATTTAAATATAGTTCTCTTTTTGCTAATTCCTCTATTTTAGATTTCACAGACTGAGGCACTCCCTAAAAATGTCTTCAAGAGGGTAAATTCAGTCAGTCCACAGAAACAGCAGCATTTAGAAAAGTCTACAATGCAATTGGCAACTTTCTGACTGTCCAATGTTCTGATTATAGACTTAGATATGAACCAAATTCAGCATTTACCTAGAAAAGACTACAGAAAGTATAATAAGTTACTGTATATACACTGCTCAAGTGACTGGCATAGGGCAGCTCTCATGTCTATTTCTTCAGAAGAATTGATAGTTTTCATGTGTTCTACCTACATTAAATTTAGAGCAATATCGGGCTTCCCTGGTGGTGCAGTGGTTGAGAGTCTGCCTGCCAATGCAGGGGACACGGGTTCGAGCCCTGGTCTGGGAAGATCCCACATGCCGCAGAGCAACTGGGCCCGTGAGTCACAACTACTGAGCCTGCGCGTCTGGAGCCTGTGCTCCGCAACAAGAGAGGCCACGCTAGTGAGAGGCCCGCGCACCGCGATGAAGAGTGGCCCCCGCTTGCCACAACTAGAGAAAGCCCTCGCACAGAAACGAAGACCCAACACAGCCATAAATTAATTAATTAATTAATTAAAAAATGGTCCACATTAAAAAAATCTTTAAAAGAAAAAAAATTAGAGCAATATCATTTTTGACTAATTATGCAAAATATACATTTTAAAAGGGAAGAAATACATATAAATAGGAAAAATAAGCAGAAACATAACTTCTTTCCCTGTGTGCCTTTTAAAGAACCTTGAACTAGACCATCTGTATGTACTTCACAATGAAACTCTACAGGCAGCCACTGAGCCTCTTCTCCATAGGTATTAAATGAGAAACTTGGAGAGCTATTGAACACTGCATTTTCTCAGTGAAACAGCACACACGCCTTTAGCATGAGGTGTTCTGCCACTGAGAAACACTGGGGAAATTCAGAGTGTTCAATGGCTTCAAATTTGCACCCACAGCGCCACGTCATGCAAGCTGCTGCGCTCGGCTCGGTGTGTTCCATAAAACAAGGGAAAGCACTTTTACAAACCAGCAACATGATAATGACTGGAGCTGAGCTGCTTCATTCTCGTGTATGCAAAAAAGAACAAACACAAACCATCACTTTGACATGCTTCTCTACATACTGTCTATTCTTTGCTCTGAGTCTCCAAAACTAGAGGGAGAAACACAGAAAACTTCCCAAATAACGTTAGTTGTCAATATGTCTGCCTTCATGGTGGTTGTTTTATAGCACTGAATATTTCTGATGGCAGTTATATTAAACATTTCCTTTATTTCAGGTTACCATCTATTTTACCTGTTTATTTTAGCAAGAGCAAGTTCAGGTCTAAACAACAGCATGCCCAGTGTTTTGGCTCTATATTATTTATGAACAAACATGCAAACCTCCTGGCTTATGGCTTGACATTCTGTGTACATGTAACTGTGGCTCATGATAGCTACCATACCTCTTACATGATCTTATATTTGCACTGGTCTCAGACTCTAAACACCAGGAGGGAAAAACCCAAGACGCAGAGAGAGAAACACAATACAAGAAAGACAATTTGGAAGTCATCTTTTTCCATCTTCACCATGGGAGTTGATTGTAAACAAACATTTTTCTGAAGGGTGCCTTCAGTAGGTTTGTGACTACACCGATGAATTACACAGCAGAGTATTTTGCAAGCATTGTTTAGAAATAACCGTTCAGCATAGCAGGTATAATCACTAGCACATCATCTGACACTTATAAGAATGTATTGCTGGGATTCCCTGGTGGCGCAGTGGATAAGAATCCGCCTGCCAATGCAGGGGACACGGGTTCGAGCCCTGGTCCGGGAAGATCCCACATGCCGTGGAGCAACTAAGCCTGCGTGCCACAACTACTGAAGCCCGCACGCCTAGAGCCCGTGCTCTGCAACAAGAGAAGCCACCGCAATGAGAAGCCCGCGCACCGCAAGGAAGAGTAGACCCCGCTCGCCACAACCAGAGAAAGTCTGCGCGCAGCAACGAAGACCCAACGCAGCCAAAAATAAATAAATAAATAAATATTTAAAAAAAAGAAAAGAATGTATTGCTGCAACATTCCTCTAGGTAGCAAATGTTCTCAAAAACGTTCAAAAACGTTTCACACGGAAACCCAGCTATTCCTCTACTAAAAAAGAAAACAGGGACTTCCCTGGTGGCGCAGCGGTTGGGGGTCTGCCTGCAAATGCAGGGGACGCGGGTTCGAGCCCTGGTCTGGGAGGATCCCACGTGCCGCGGAGCAGCTGGGCCCGTGAGCCACAACTACTGAGCCTGCACATCTGGAGCCTGTGCTCCGCAACAAGAGAGGCCGCGATAGTGAGAGGCCCGCGCACCGCGATGAGGAGTGGCCCCCACTTGCCGCAACTAGAGAAAGCCCTTGCACAGAAACGAAGACCCAACGCAGCCAAAAATAAATAAATAAAAATAAAAGGAATTCCTTAAAAAAAAGGGGGGGGGGCAAGAGAAACCCAAGCACCAACAATATGGAGCAATATAGACAATTCAGTTTAAAAAAAAAAAAAAAAGAAAGAAAACAATTCTAAATGAAAGGGAAAAATCAAAGGTCACTGTAACCTCAGTTCACTCAATGTATGTAGTTAATATACCTCTGCCTTGTTTGCACAACTCTCTGTTTTCTGTGGTGCCTGAACTTTTTGCTCTGATATCTCCATTGCCCCTCATGATATAGTGTGTGTTTATGCTCGCACATATTACAATAGCGAAACCTGAAATTACATAATCCACATGATTTCTATAGTCCATTTCTTAGCACCATTTCAATAACAGTCCAAATATGGAGAGCTTTGTGTGTATGTTTGTGTTTCTGTATTTGAGGGTCTACTCAAGATTCCCATGGCCTCAATGATCAAGCGTGTCGTTTATGGGTCTGAGAACAGAATATCAAGATCACAGGTATGCACTCCGAGTAAGCCACATAGCTTGGAGCTGTTTCATGGCCACATGCTTTAGCCTTAAGCCCAGTTAGCTGTATAGTAAATACTGATTACTGATCAGATGATGTGAAACAAAGACTGCAAATAGACAAACTGATCTCAGTAGTTGAAGAAGTATATGTTCTATCAATGGTGTGTTAAAATCGCAAAAGGGCAAAAAGAGCAAAAATAATGCTTGCTATAATATTGGATAATATCTGCAATTTTTTGCCTCTAAATGCCTTGTTTTGTAGCACTAAAAACCAACCATAAATTAGTGAGATACCCCTCATAGGAAGCATTCAAGTCTTAGCCTAAATCACTGTTGTTAAGGCTATTTTGCCTAGGTAGTGAGTAAAACCAGGTTACCGCTATGGTGTTGTCACTTGCTTAGAGTCTAAGGTTCCAGTGATTTTGTATTTTATATATATATATTTACATATTGATCAAATATTCATTTTCACAGGGCATCAATGTGATCCGGAAAAGTATAATATGTGCTGCAAATTATTTATTGTACTTCAAGGACATTTTTGGGAGAACCAAAGAAAGAATTTTAAAAAAGAACTAGAGAATAAATCATTGTTTTATTTAGCTTTATTTACTTTTAAAAATCGGACTCTTATACATTCCTGCTATCTCAGAGTTGTTCATCCCAATCTGTTTGGTCTCACTTTTCTTTTTGTATCTTGGGAGTCAGAACTACAAGCTTCAGAAGTCAGTTCAGATGGTTATCTGCAATTTCTCTTTGTAGTGCCCTTTGAGGTCAAATCCATTACAGCATACGTTCAGACTGACTTTGCACACTTAACTCCACTGGGCTTTCAGTGACATACTCAGCGCTTCACCTGAGAACCTGCTATCCATGGATACAGGAGATGTTAAAAATGATACATACAAAAAAGAGAGAGAGAGAGAGAAAGAAAAAAATGTGGTTCATGCCTACACAGTACATTATGGCTGACTAATTTACAACTCCTAAAATCATCGAATAAAGATCATGCCACTTTTTTTAAAGATTAAAATCTTTTTTACCACTAAATGGTGCTATTCTGTTTCCAAGTCACCTGGGCTCCACTCAGAGAAGCACGAAGTGTTGCCTCCATGGACTTCCTGGAAAGCACAGAAATATAATCTTGTTATTGCATAATTTGCCACTCAATAAGGGAATGTGTGGCAGGAGATAAAGTTAGCCAAACATTGGCAACTGATTTAGAAATAGAAAACTAAGCAATTTTCTTCTCACATAAGGAATACAATACATTGAGCATTGTGACTATGCTTCACAAGTTCCACTGAGTTGGATTCTTCTTGGAGGATTTCTTCTTATTTTAAAAATACAAACTGATTCGATTTTCTGAACTGACTCGTGACTAAGGCAGAGGGGCCCAGGATATGATAAATACAAATAGATGGAGGAGGTGAGGAGAAGGGAGATCTAGTTGATATGTTTTGTCCTTGCTTTCTCTCCTAGATCCTATGCAGAGAGTTTTTAAATATCCAGCTCTTAACTTCAGAGAAGTAAAACTCTGAAAGCAGAAAAGAAGCTGCTTCTGTTCCTCCAAAACTTAAGATCCTCCTCTCTTTATTAATTTCTTCATTACAAGTTCAGAATTTTTTTTTTTTAAGTTGAGGGAAGGATTTTTAATTTATTTATTTATTTATTTTTGGCTGTGTTGGGTCTTCGTTTCTGTGCGAGGGCTTTCTCTAGTTGTGGCAAGCGGGGGCCACTCTTCATCGCGGTGCGCGGGCCTCTCACTATCGCGGCCTCTCTTGTTGCGGAGCACAGGCTCCAGACGCGCAGGCTCAGTAGTTGTGACTCACGGGCCCAGTTGCTCCGCGGCATGTGTGATCTTCCCAGACCAGGGCCCGAACCCGTGTCCCCTGCATTGGCAGGCAGATTCTCAACCACTGCGCCGCCAGAGAAGCCCCAGTTCAGAATCTTAATGTCTCTTTTGACCTCATATGTTCTCACCACCCTTTGCCCCACACTCCATCCCAAAATATTCTCCCCTGACCTTGTTTCTTTCTTTCTGTTTCTAGCATCTATTTCTTCCTTTCAAACCACTCTAGTACAGGCCTTTATCACCTAATAGTTGACTCCCAAAGCCCTCTAAGGTCGTTCCACTACTTACCAGATGTTTAGGTCAACACCTATGAATATTCTGAGAATTTAACCTATTTGCAGGCTAACAAGTTAGTCTGCCACAGTTTCATAGATGTTGGAAGAAAACACAAAACTTCTGGGTCAGAGAAAAGTAAATTAAATAAATAATTAATAAATGTAATTAAAAATAAATAAGTTTATTTAATTGAAAACAAATAAATTACTCAGAGCAATAGCTAACTAAGCAGCCCAGTGCTATTAACACTCCGCTTCTGCAAGCCTCCGTTCCCACAGGGCAATGTGAAAGGATCAACTGACTCCTGCACACACATTCCAAGAGAGGAACTCTGAGCCTACGGAACCCAAAGCTTTTATCATGGACAATAAACATGCTCAACTTTTGCCCCAGAGGGAGACATTTATTTTTATTGCACTAGACAATATGTAAACCTGCCCTTTGCTCCAGGAGACACTAGGTCTAGCTTTCAGAGCTATAAGCTATGCAAACATCCATGAAAGGTTAGTCCAGAACAGAGGCAGCCAGTGGCCCTGCACTAAAGCTGTACAGAGATGCAAGGGAGGCAAGAGATCCATGGCAAATTGTCTCCCAACACTTTAGCCTGGGGCACACTAATTATGCTCTCTAAATTCACGTTGCTTCATCTGTAAAATGTGACCAACACTACCTACTTCATTGGGCCTTTATGAAGATTAAATTTTAAAATGTACACTAAAAGTGTTTTAGCTTATTGCCTGATTCAATATGCAGTAAACAAACTTACTTAATTATGGCTATATTATTCAAGGTCAGTCCCTTTCTACCCAGTCTGGGCTGAACAACATCAAAACTTACTTCTCATTTATTTCTATATAATACATGTGTATTTCACTTCCTACTACAGAGAACAGGTGGTCTGTTCACTTCCTACTACAGAGAACAGGTGCATTTCCAACTCTACAACTTTGCACATCTTCCCCCTGTCTGAAATCCCTCCCCATTTCTCACCATAATCCCAACCATCTTTCATGGCCAGCTGAATCTCTGCCAATTCTTCAAAATTCCCCAAGTCATTGCAGGTCCCAGAGAACTTCCCTTCTAGCAACTGACTACATTCGCAAATACTCCTCAATAAGTGCCAAATTCCTTTCACTTTATTATATTTACCCACTGATGGATTTAATTTCTCCCAGCTGGTCTCTCATTTGACTTCTTTTTAACATTTCCTCATGGGCTTTCTTGCTTCCCAAGTAAAAGTCAATTATGTGTACAAAATAATGTGATAATATAGTACCATGATACAATTGTCAGCAAGAACCCTTTTTTTCCCAAGGTGATTAAGGGAAGCTTTATATTTTTTAACTTACCAACTAAGTTTTATACATTCCATTCTCTCAATAGTCCTTCTAATTTTTTAATCCTGAAAATAACCACTCCATGTAGAAAAAGGATGTGTGCTTTATAACTTTAACTCCCTGAGTAAAACCATAGTTAAGTAGAAACTGGAAGTTAATACACTCTTTCTGGGAAAATGGCCTAAGTTGAAGTGAATTGAGAGTTCAGTGCAGGTGTCTACCTGTCACCAGAAATGGCCATCATCCCTGATGTTCTGGGCTACCAAACCTTAGTAAAGGGAACAGGATGAATTAAGCTGTGATTTGAAATGGCACGAGTCACTGCAACAGGCAATCCCATAGAGAATACAGCTTAGATCCTAGGGTAAGTCCCTAGGGAAACTTGTGCCTCAGCTCCAGAGCAGTTTACTTGTCACTCTGGCCACTTCCAAGAGAACTAAGTATAATTCCAAGCCTAGGGGCAGGGCGGGCAGCACGGCTGCAAGAGAGAGCCAGGGGCGGCAGCTGCATGTCTGCACAGGGCTGCGTGCGAGCTCTTGACCGACATTTCAGAAGGAAACCCAATCTTGATCTGAGCCCATTTCCAAGCTTTATTTTAAAGAAAAAGTACTTTTTTATAATACAATATAACACATACTATCAACATATTAACTAACACAGTTAGGAGCCTGATGCTTCCCAGCATGCAAGGGAAACTTCCACAGAGCAGCACTGCCCAATAGAAGGCTCTGTGATGATGGAAATGTTCCATACCAGTGCTATCCAATATGGCAGCCACTAGCCACACATGGCTATTGTGCACGTGAAAGAGGACTAGTGCACCTCAAAAATAAATCCTTTTATTTACCTTTAATTAAGTAGCCACATGGGACTAGTGGCTTGTGTATAGGATGGCATAGCTCTAGAACCTACCACACAGCTGCCCTTACTTTCATGAACATTGTCTCTTTTAGCCCTCACACTAACGCTGCAAGATAGGTGCTATTGTGTTTATTTTTATAGATGAGGAAATAGAGACTGAGCTATTTCCAATAATTAGCACAATACTGTACACTAATAAGTAGCAGAGCCAGAATTTAGTCATATTTTTCTGACTACAAAATTTAAGTATATTGTTCTCTTTTTTTCATTTGTAGCACCTTGATTTTTCAGAATCAAGTGCAAATTCCCTAACTTGGCATAAAAGTACTTTACAATCTGATTCCAGTCTTTGCCTTCAGCCTCACTTCACCACCATCCTTCCTACTCCCTCTATTTTAGGAATACTTTTGCTCTCCAAATCCTAATGCATTTTCCCAACTCCTTGCCTTTCAATTCACAGCACCTGAGCCTATCTTACAACCTGAAAGACCTTCCCTCTATCTCCTGTCTTTCTCTATGACTGGCGAGCTCCTATATTATATTCTCATTTTCTGTTTATATGTCCATCTCCTTGTCTAGAATGTGAGTTGAAGGAAGAGTGCCATAACCATCTTGCACTCCCAAGATATAGCATAGTATCCTGTAAATACTCCAAAAGTATATAGTGACACATAAATAAAGGGGGGAATGAAGATACAAATAAATTCATCACACATTCATAGAGCCTGATAATACATGGCCCTACGCTGGCAATGAGAATTGTCTGAACAATGAGTATATTAAGAAGACAAGGGACTTCCCTGGTGGCGCAGTGGTTAAGAATCCACCTGCCAATGCAGGGGACCTGGGTTCGATCCCTGGTCCGGAAAGATCCCACATGCTGTGGAGCAACTAAGCCCGTGTGCCACAACTACTGAAGCCTGCGCACCTAAAGCCCGTGCTCCACAACAAAGACAAGCCACCAAAAGGAGAAGCCCGCGCATCTCAAGAAGAGTAGCCCCGGCTCGCCACAACTAAAGAAAGCCCGCACGCAGCAACGAAGACCCAATGCAGCCAAAATAAATAAATAAATAATATAACTAAATAAATAAATAAAAAGAAGACAAGATCTCTTCCCAAGTATGTGGAAAGGCCTACTTTAACATTTTGTGAGGAGGAAAATGTATACATGACCATGGTTGGTTATGTACACCACCAGTGCTCACATTGGGTTAAAGGAAAGCAGGACCATGGGGCTGCTGAGGACCAGCTACCCCTGAGTGGCTGCCATTTGACACCCAAGCTCAAGGTGATTGGATAATGCACAGTCTGCCTAAATTGAAGGCCATAGGCATGCTTTCCCAACCCCTTAGACGAGTATGTGCTAAACCACTGGGGAGGAATATTCAACCGGTGGTAGGTGCCAACTTGGGGTGCTAGGTTGTTTCATTCATCCATGGGGATATGTGATCAGCACCACTGCTTCCCAGAATGGAAGTTCACCTTGACGAGACCAGGCATATGTTCTTCTGAGAGAAGACCCAGGAACGGGCTCCTGATTTATCTTCTGTGAGTATCTCTTGTGGGTTGATTTACAAACAGGTCCGTTACTGTAGAGAACAGGAAATCGTCAAAGCTCTCCTCTCTCACCACCACACTTGCACCCATACAAACATGCAGACCTAACAAGACACCCTTGAGCTGCCACCATGATGCAAAAGCCATGCTTCTGCCAGTAATTGATGGGTTTGGGGAATTGACCAAATTTGTATACAGGCATAACTCATTTTATTGCACTTCACTTTATTGCACTTCACAGATACTGTGTTTTTTTTTACAAATCGAAGGTTTGTGGCAACCCTGCATCAAGCAAGTCTATCAACATTATTTTCCAACAACATTTGCTCTTCACATTACTGTATCACATTTTGGTAATTCTCAAAATATTTCAAACTTTTTCATTATTATTATACATGTTATGGTGATCTGTGATCAGTGATCTTTGATGTAGCTACTGAAAAAGAACATGACTTGCTAAAGGCTCAGATGATGGTTAGCACTTTTAGCAATAAAGTATTTTTTAATTAAGGTTTGTACTTTTTTTAGACATAATACTATTGCACACTTAATAGACTACAATATAGCGTGACCATAACTTTTATATGCACTGGGAAACCAAAAAATTCATGTGATTTGCTTTATTGTGATATTCATTTTATTGCAGTGGTCTGGAACCGAACACACAGCATCTCTGAGGTATGCCTGCATTACCTTTCTTGTAACTCAAATGTTCATGGAGAACGTGGGCCACCTCTGAAAGTCTTGAAACAGCTCCAGATCAGTGGCTCTCTACCCTGGCTGGACATTAGCATCACCTGGGTATGCCTGAGCCCCACCCTCAGAACTTCGGGTACAACTGCTCTGTGATGAGGTCAAGGCAAAAGAGTTTATAAAAGCTCTCCAGGTGTTCATCTGTGGTTGAGATCCAGAGCCCTAGCTCATGAGACCAGCAGCTTAACTACCAGGGGTTCGCTAGGGAGGAGGGTGGTGTCAGCTTCAGCACTGCAGCGGACTTTTGGGGAGCAGCCATTAGAGGGTGGTGAGAAAACTGTACAGAAGGAAAAGAACAGTGGACTTCAGCAGACAAACACTAACCTAGGGCTTGAAGTGTATGGTACATTCTTATACCAACTCCTTTGCCCCAGAAACTATCTGTGACCTGAGTTCCTTTTACAATACTGTGCAATCCCTGCTCCTGTGATTTGTTTGTTGTCATAATTCAATTCAACAAGCAATAACTGAGCATTTAGAATGTGCATTCATTCTTCTGGCCCAGATACAGAGAAGAATGAGATTTAAAAATAGCAGTTAGAACCTGAGAGCCTAGCAAGGGAAGAAGACGCAAACAGTTCAACGCGATGTGTTACTGGCTGAAACAGACATAAGTACGAGTGTGAAATGCCAGTTCTAAGTACAAAGGAGGGAGTGCATTAGATTAACTGTCACTCAGGAGTAAAAGCCAGAGGCCTTACTGTGGCTACCAAGCCCTGGATCAGGCGCTTCGTTACCTCTTGATCTCACCTCCTACGACCCTTCTGTCATTTATCCCAATCCTGACTCAGAGTCTCCTCACGGGACACCCGGGCACACTCCCAACTTAGGGCCTTTGCTCAGGCAGCTCCTCGGCCCTGAATGCTCCTCTCCTATTAGCTACGTCGTAATTCGTACACTAGCTTCAAGTCTTTTCCAAAATGCTGTCATCGCAATGAGGCCTATCCTGCTGACCTTCCTTACAACTGAGACCTAGCCAGGCCTCACCCCACCTCCCTTTATCCTGCTTCACTGTTTTCATTGCACGTGTCACATTTTAGCATAATACATGGCTTACTTATTATGCTTATTAATTGTCTGACTTCTTGCACCAGGATATAAACTCCACAAGCGCATGAATTGTTTTGCTCACCGATAAATCTCAAGGGCCTAAAACAGAGCCTGGCATAGGTGAAGCACTCAACACCTTATGTGGAACAAATAAATGAAGAGTTTAGCAAACTTGCACCTCACAGCAGTTGGCTTTCTTTTTCTTTCAGTAGAATCTGATTTGCTATTCGGTAGCCAGTGTGCTTCTGGGATGGGGCAGTTAGTAACAGCCCGCTGGGTCTACTGTGGAGACGTTCCCCCCACTTCTGTGTGAGCACCGTCAATCATCCATTACTCAATTCACCCGTCAACAAATATTTATTCAGCAACTATTTTATGCTCCATGCTGGGGACTGTGAACATTCAAAATGCTGACCTCGAAGGGCTGAACACCCAGCAAAAGAAATGAGGTCAACACACAAAGAAGTGCAGTAGGAGGGAGGCTGTGCTGAGGCAGGAGAAGAATGCAGACAGCAATGCGACTGCGGAGTCTTCCGAAGGTACCTGAGGTATTACCCCCGGGAAAGAAACTCTAGTCCCTCTAGCTGTGGGCAGCTCAGACACATCACTCATCAGCTCATTTACCAAAGGTGGGCTTTCTCGTTTTGGCCTCTAATAACCTCCTTCCCTTCATGAGACACCTGCCAAGGGAGTAGAGAGATGTCATTAAGCTTTCTAAGCGCACTTGCGCTGACTTTTCTGATAACCTTTACCTACCAAATGAGGCATGAAAACCGCTGAACAATGGTTAAGACACTTTTTATTTCCCTTTTTTCTCTCTGACTTTAAGGCATTTGGTTATTCGTTCTAAGCCATATGCAGTACATTATGTTTCAGGAGAGGCCTGTGTAGCAAAGCCCAGCAACAGTTTAGCAGTTGGCCCACTCTTTTCAAACTCATGCATGTCCTCACTGCAAATGTGAAATAGCTTGGATCAAAATGCATCATTGGTTGCACACGGAGGTGAGTGAATGATTTGTTCCTAGGAATAGAAGCCCTCAGACAAACAGCGCTAATCGGTCTCACCACAGAGCAGGTGGTGACAATAACAGAGTTTATTTTAAAGAAGGGGAAATTAAATAGTGGTTGCAATAGTCCTAGCCACTTTTAATTATTGTGACAGCAAATGATGAACAATTTCCTGTCACTTTCCCTTCTGAAGCAATTATTGATGTTTGCCTTATGGCTGAACTGTGCTGAAAACTCTCTAAGCAGGAGGCTGTCTGATTCAATGCTTTGTGGGCTCATATTCAGAAAGCCATTTGGCCTGCAAAGTCTCTGGATTATCTGTAAATACAGTGAAAGGAGACAGTGATTGCATGAAGCCAAGGGAATGCTCCTGAATGCCAATAAGGCAAATGTCATGACAGGAACACAAAGCCAGCATTCCCTGTGACCTTTTAGATAGAAACCAATTTACTTTGGTACCATCTCAAACAGAAAATTATGGTGTAATTCCTCATGTCAATACATAATTTATTTTGTAATAAACAACTACCTGCATATTTATAGAGCGCCTCTCCCCTCGTTTTTATGATGCTCTCCGGCACTCTCTCCTGGCATACACCGCCGCCACCGAATCATTGCAAAGCTTTCTGTTTTAAGGCTGTTCTCTTCGCTAAGCTTGGTGATGACTGAGGAAAACATTAAAGGATTAAAAGCCACTTTCTATCCCTGCAAAGAAACTTAAGTCATTTATTTTCTTATTTTCAAATTACCTAACATCAGGTCGAAGGATTCGTAAGACCACGTCCAAAAAAAAAAAAAAACTCAAGAGATGCAGCATTAAGCCCTAGTCTAAAGTACATTTCCTAATAGAGGAAAGCCTCTGCATTTAAAGCAGCATTACAATCAGGCAGTGAATCAACAACGGAGAATTGTCTTGCCCCAAGCTTCCACCCCTTTAAATGCATCTGCTTCTTTGCAGGAGGTCTGGGGACAAGGGCTGCCTCCCAAAGTCACCTGATTCTCTGTCTTTATAATGCAAATAGGACGAGTTCTGGAGAAGCTGTGCCCTTTCCCCTCCAGGTCAGCACTTTGAATCTCCCCCAGGCTGGCAGTGACAGGAGACTCTCCGCAGCTGACAGCTGGTCACTGACCTAGCTGAAAGCAGCTGGTGGTCTTCCCTGAGCCTTGAGCCACACGTCACCTCAGCGCTGGCCGAGCTATCACCGCGCAGTTAGCATACTCGGTACGTGGGCTCCGTCAAGGACGAGCGAGGCAGGCGGAGCACTGCCAGCGCTCCACCCACACACCCCCACACCCACCCCTCATTACTCTGGATCACATTCTTGGAAAACTGAAGAGATCTGAAACCTGAGCGGCTAAGGTCCAGCGTCTTTAGCAAATTTCAAAAAACATGGACAATGAAGGCAACTCACAAGGCAGAAAAGAACGATGTATATGCTGCTTAGAAACAGGCTGCTTTTGTTATTTTTGGCTTCTAAATACCTGTTTTTAGACCATTTTGGTAGTAATGATTATGAACCTTTGTTTACAACGTGCATTCTATCCCTGGCTAACTTCTGTAGCTTAATAACACTAAGAAGTGGCAAAGGTAATATGAGACACTACAATCATTCCTTTGGAAATCAGCCACCATGCCACACAATACATACACACACACACACCAAAGCAAACCAAACAAATGCATTTCCTTGGCTTCACAGGAGAGGCAGTAGCTCACAGTGTGGAGAAAATAAGGGCTCCGATTCAACTACAACATATTGAGAAGCAGAAGTCAATACCCAGAGAAGGTTTTACATAGCACTCGTATTATTATTAATGAGTCGCTGTATGGAACTACCACAACTGAACGGAGTCCAGGATTCTCTGAGGGCTAATTGGCTTCATTCCTCCAGCACGCCAACAGAGTAGTTTCTGTTCTGTTTGGAAGACAGATGCTGGGACCTGGGTCAATGAATCAATAAGAACATATTGGCCATCTAATGGAGACCCAGCAAAGACCTTTGCTACATATTTAGAGGAAGTATTTTCTGACTACATAGTCATCCCTGTGTCAAAAATGCCTTGTTCAAACAGATACAGAAGACACGTTTCTGATATAACGTCCAGTGTTCTCAATTTACCCAGAACAGTCGGAGTCTTTGTTTTATCAAATAAGAACCAATCATGACATTTACTTCTTTGAAATTAAATCTTTATAAAGACCCTGTCAAATTATATGTACAAAATGCTTTTATGCATCTTTTCTTACAGGATTTTGTAAAAAATAAGATTTAGGTGATAATAGTGTAGTACTATTGTTTAAAGGAATAAGTAAAGTGAGCTTTAGAGAGTAATAAGATAAAACCAAATCCTTAAACATCAAAGGTTTCATATAATTTTCACAGGTTGGATTGGAGGGGAGGCAACAGGCTTTCTTACAGTTATAATATTTGATGGGTTATTTTTAGAAGAAAAATGGCTGACTATTCTTCATCACTATTGAAGAGAGAATTAGACAGAACTGGCTTATGCTAATATATGAGGAATTCAGATACCTAACAGCAATCTGTGCATATGTGACATCAAAGATCACTTGGTTCAATTGTTGAACATATACAAGTGAAGAAGCTGAGGCCCAGAAAGGCTAGGACTAGCACAAAAGTATGCTACCTAAAAAAACATTTATTTATCTCATAGTTTCTGTGAGTCAGGAAGAGGGTCACAACTTGTCTGTGTACCTCTGGCTCAGGGTCTGTCATGAGAATGCAGTCTAGCTAAGCTACCAGCCAAGACTGCAATCTCATTTGAGGACTCAATTGGGCAAGGGGTGTGGGGCGTCAACAACACATTGGCTCGTGCCATCTACCTCTACCAGGATTAAATCTTGTGCTGCTGCAGCTGCTGACTTTCAACACCCCCTGAAAGGAGCTCAGGGTGGAGAGCAGAAATGAGGCACTCTGTGCTCTGGGAAAAACTGGCAGAACAGGTCTTCAGATTGTTAAATATTTTCAGGAGCCAATTTTATGAGCCTAATTCTTGTACCTCCTCGTATCTAGAAAAGCACTAAAATCCTTCACGGTGACATCTGCTCCTCGTGACTAGCAGAAACCTTCTGCAATAGAATATGTGCTCGATTGCATGTACTCCCCTTTCACCAAAATCACATATATACTGACCTTCGCCATACCTCTTTGGAGCAGTTTCTCAGAGCTATCTGAAATGCTCTCTCCCGGGCTGTAGTCCTCATTTTGCCTCAAATAAAACTAACTCGCAACTCTCACGTTGTGCCTTTTTTTTAAGTCAACAGGAGATACAGGAGAGAGGACCAATCCACTCCCAAACTTCACTCGTGTGCTCGTTGTCTGGCCTTGATTCCTTGCCATAGGGGCTGCTGTCTCACACAATGGCAGCCGGCTTCCCCCTGAGGAAGTGATCCAAGAGAGGAAAAAGAGTTCCAAATGAGAGCCAGTCTGTTTATAACCTGATATTGGAAGTGATATTCCTCCACTTTTGCTGTAAGCTCTTCACTAGAAGAGAAGCAAGTCACTAGGTCCAGCCCATACTCAAGGGGAAGGGATTATACAAAAGTATGAATATGAGGAAGTGGGGATCATTGGGGGCCGTCTTAGAGGCTGCCTACCACAGCTACGACCACAAGCCAAGTCTCATTTCAAACCCAGTGTTCTTTCTACTACCCTGTGCTGGATTATAACGGATAATTTCCTATTATCAATGGTTACTAAACATTGGACGAGGTATTTTAGAAGACCGGAGGATCTCTGTCTCTGGATGTCTTTTACAATAGGACATTCTTTCACCTATTTGAGAAGGTTTCATTTTCATTTCTCTGGTAAATAAGTACAGTATATATGGTGTGGTATAGACTGGGGTTTGAGTAGCTAGCCTGCTGAGTAATTAAGTAGATGAGGCAACTAATTTTATTTTCTAGACCTTGTTTCCTTACCACCAAAAGTTGGAAAGGAGACTAAGTTTCTAAGTTCACTTCAAACTACAGCAAGTAAAATGTCTCCAGTTCTATTACAGCTTTAAAACAATGACCCTCATATCTAGTCATCAAGATTGACCCTACATATAAGTAAATTAAATGATTATCCCCAGGATTTGACATAGAGACCCCCCAAAAAAATGTTCTACACCAAAATATTTCTCTCTCTGGCTTGAATTTCTACATCAGATACTCTTTTCTATTTGTTATTAAAAGCTTCTGCTAAAATGCAAATGTGTTATCTAGAATAACAAGTTAAACTATCACCCCGAATTAATATTTAACTGAATTTGTCTCTCCTGTTAACATGTCAGCTGGTAAGAAACCAGAGAATGGGATAAAGAAACAAGTAAGTTTTAATGAAAATGGATTTTGTTTCCCAAAAGGGTTTTAGGGTTTGAAAAGACAGACTCAGATAAAGCTGTGGATCAGGGAGTAAGGAGTGGCCAGTATCCTCAACAGCAAAATATGCAGATGGTCACATGGAATCATGAAGACAAATCTAGAGGAAATAAAACTACCAGTATAGGCAGACTTCGAAGGACACCACATCCCTTTATACCCTCTCAGTGGAATGTCTTAACACACACTCAGATACCCATTCTCACAACCACCCCTCAGATACTGTCTCCAGCTACAGACCATGGACTCATTTACCATGCTGCTTACTCTCTATCTATATGATCCTACCTGTCTATCCTTCCATCTTTCTTCCTGTTAGATCCTAAGATTGATTCATAAAAGTATTCTCTTGAACTTCTTTGCAATCCCCTCAACTCTTCAGCATCACACTCACAAAAAAAACAAAAAACAATGAATCCAACGGTCTAACTTGTCCACACCTACACCTATGCAACTGAATGATGCTAGAGAAGAACAAAAAACTGGATATGTTGTCTTCACTATAAATTCACGGTGACCAAAAGGAGCAATCAATCCCACCAAGTCAGCCAGCTTCCTATATCTCTGAACATGCCAAACCACTTCTAGTATCAGGAATTTTGAATATGCAGTTCTCTCTGCCTAGAACTTGCCCACCACTTCTTTTTAACCTTCAAGTTTCAGTTTGAACATCCCTATCTGAAAGAGGGTTTCTCTAACCCTATGTATACACCACCTCCATCTCCCCATTCAGTTAAAATCTTTTACAGCATCTGTTTATTTCCCTCATCGTACTTAATCACAATTTGTAATTATATATCTACTTGTCATCTACTTACCATTTGCCTTCCACTCTAGACTGTAACCTCCATGGGGACCTAGGACGTGATTTGTTAACCATTTATATCATGCACACCAGCTAGGACATAGTAGGTGTTCAGTAAATACTTGTTGAATAAATGAATGAAAAAATTAATATAGAGTCTTTCTTTTTTTTAGCCAGGAGTGACCCTATCTACATATCTGCAGAATTTGTGAAGCTTCTCTCTTTTCAATTGGTTCTTTACTTGCTCAGTATTCTTTTAAACACAGAGATTTCTCATGGAAATGCTGGCACCGACTGCTTCAGCAGCATAAATGGCATCAGTAGCTGACATGGACCCTACTGTTGCCACTGGCAACAATTAAATTAGCTATATAAAACTGACACAAGAGCTGCAGCATCCATTCAGTAAAATAACCATTCAGTCTTTCAGCAAACATAATACTGACCTGTGTGACTGTGCTTTTAGTACCTGAGCAAGTGCTGAGCATTGTCTGCTCAAGACAAGGCATTAACACAGCCTCTGACTCTTGTTTCCACTGTTGCTTAAAAGGGTTGCCTAATTAATTGACTTTATTGAATCTCTACCAAGGCACATTTGTTCCTTAGCAAGGTAATGAAAAAAGCAGAGGAGCTACTTTTGTAAAATCCAAGAAAGCGGTTGTGGAGGTCCAGATTTATGCTACATATCATTGTAAATAAAAGTACAGTTGACATGCTTACTGGCTGCTTAATGCCAAGAGGTGGACATGAGCATATTTTTAGATCTCTGTGCTTAGAGAAAGGCATTTTATCTGAACCAGCAGAATATCCTCACTCCCTTACATCCTCATATGCTATTGCTCTCTCCTGACCACACCAGCGGCGTGCACTCTATAAAAGCAAAGAGCAAATATGGTAAGTGCACTTCTAGAAAGGTAGAGGAGTTTAGGGAATGAAGCAACAAGCTTTGGTATAATCCTCCACAGCTAACAAAAGCTGCCTGATACTTTGCCTCGGCTGATGCTTGCCAAAAAAATTCCTTGTGTACATTAGGCCTATTTTGTAGATGAGGAAATTGAGTCTCAAAGAGTGATGACCCACTTGATTTCACACAGCTAGGGAGCCCAAATCAACATTCTCTGAGGCCCAAATCTGTAGTATGGTTAAGTAACGCAGGCAAGAAAGTAGACAGGCTTAAACTAAAGCAATAAACATAGAAATGGAAATAAAGATAAAGGGACAGACTTGAGAGGGATTTACAGAATTGTAGGAATTGTGACTGATTTAAGGTAGAGTGAGGCAAACTGTTTTCTGATACAGGTAGATAGGCTGCAGTGTCATTCCCCAGAATAGAGGGGAAGAAAGGGCACATTTAAGGCAAGTGGGGAGTAGAGAGGAAAGAGGGAGTGATAAAGTGACATGTTTAAGATGGAACATTTGAACGTGGGATGGCTTTGGTATGTGGTATGCGCAAGCAGAGTTAGATATAGGAGTCTAGCTCACAAGAAAGGTATCAAGAAGAAGGTCAATGATGTAAACTACTGTCAAAGGTGAAGTAATATTTGCATTGAGAAGTTGCATTGGAATTTGCAACTGGGAGACTACTGGTCACCTTGAAGAAAGGAATTTCACTCACTGAGAGTTACAATCCAGATTGTGGTAAAATAAAGAGGTGGGTACAAGGAGGGCAGACTAATTTCTCAACTATTTTGGCTACAAAGAGAAAACATACTGAATGTGTAATACCTAGAAAGAAATGTATGGTTAAAATAATGGTGATTCATTTTTTAACTATTCATTCTAAAATAAATTAAGACATCCAAAAGAACTCTAAAAACAGTACAAAGTATCCCCATATATATATATATCTCCCCAATCTTCACCCAGATTCTCCAAATGTTAACAACTTATTATATTTGCTTTATTGTGCAGGTATATTTAAGTTTTCTGAACCATGTGAGAGTAAGTTGCAGACATGATACCCCTTTAACCCTAATATTCTAAATATTTCAACATGTTTACTAAAAAAAGAAATAGCATTTTACTACATAACAGTACAATTATCAAAATTAGGACATTAACACTAATACAGCTCAGATGAGCATGGCATCAGCAAAATGGTGGTATAGGAATTTCTAGCAGGTACTCCTCCAGAAACATCAATTTTAACAACTATCTATGCACAAAAATACCTTCAAAATAGCAAAATTCCAGGTGAGGGATTAAGCAACTGGGTGAAGCACAGAAATAAGAAAAGATGCATTGAAAAGGGTATGAAACATAGATTCACCCTATCCAATCACCCAGACACTCCATGTAGGCACTCAGGACAAAGAGAGACACCCTCCTTGCAGGAGAAGGAGAATGAAGTGAGTGCCCAACTTTACCATGAGCTTCAGAGCTGGTCCACCCCAGCACCAACCAGACTTCTACATAAACCTCGCAGGCCAGGAGAGAGTGGAGTAATATATTCAAAGTGCTAAAAGAAAAAACTTCCAAACCAGAATACCATACCTAGCAAAGTTGTCTTTCAGGAATGAAGGAGAGATAAAGACTGTCCCAAACAAACAAAACCTGAGGGGTTTTATCACCACTAGATCTGCCTTACAAGAAATGCTGAAAGAAATTCTTTAAGTTGAAATGAAAGGATGCTAATTAGTAGCATGAAAACAATGAAAATAGTTTTTCATTACCATACTGATAAAGGTAAGTATATAGTCAAATTCAGAATACTCTAATACTATGATATAGTAGTGGTGTGTTAATAACTCTAGTACAAAAGTTTAAAGGACAAAAGTATTAAAAATAACTACAACTTCAATAATTTGTTAATGCATACACAATATAAAAGAAGTAAACTGTAACATCAAAAACATAAAATGTGGGGAGGGATAGGTAGTAAAAGGGTAGAGTTTTTGTAAGTGATCAAAGTTAATTTGTTATCACCTTTAAAAACACTATTATATCTAAGATGTTTTATGTAAGCCTCATAGAAACCAAAAAGCAAAAACCTACAGTAGATACACTAAAGACAAAGAGAAGGGAATCAAAGCATACCACTACAGAAAACCATCAATTCACAAAGAAAGACACCAAAGGAGGAAGAAAAGAACAAGAGAACTACAAACCAGCCAGAAAACAATAAGACGGCATTAGTAAGTCCTTATCTATAAATAATTACTTTAAATATAAATGAGTTAAATTCTCCAATCAAAAGGCATAGAGTGCCAATGAACTGGACAACCTGAAAGAAATGAATTCCTAGAAACATATCATGTTAAACATGAGACACCACATTAATAGAATGAAGGATCAAATTCATATAATCACCTAAATAGATTGACAAACTTGGCAATTGATAAAATTCAACATCCATTCATGATAAAAACTGACAACAAATTGGGTACAGAAGGAACATACCTCAACATAATAGAGGCCATATATGACAAACCCACAGCTAACATCATACTCAACAGTGAAAGTTTGAAAGCTTTTCTGCTAAGATCAGGAACAAAAAAATAAGGTGCCCATTCTATCCACTGCTTTCAACATAGTACTGGACGTCCTAGTCAGAGAACTTAGGCAAGGAAAAGAAATAAAAAGCAACCAAATCAGAAGGAAAGAAGTAAAATTGTTTGCTGATGATACGATGTTATATATTGAAAATCCTAAAAAAAAAGAAAAACAAAAAACAAAACAAAAAACTCTTAGAACAAATAAATGAATTCAGTAAAGATGCAGGATACAAAATCAACACACAAAAATCATTTGCATCTCTATACACTAACAATAAACTATCTGAGAAAAGAAATAAAGAAAACAATCCTATTTACAATAGCATTAAAAATAACACTTAGGAATAAATTTAACCAAGGCAGTGAAAAATCTCTACACTGAAACTATAAGATGAAAGAAATTGACGAATACAAAAATAAATTTAAAATATCCCTTACTCATGGATCAGAGGAATCAGTATTGTTAAAATGTCTGTACTATTCAAAGCCTTCTATAGAGTCAATGAAATCCCTATCAAAATTCCATTAGCATTTTTCACAGAAATAGGAAAACCAATTCTAAAATTTGTACTGAATCACAAAAGACCCCACATAGCCAAAGCAATCTTGAGAAAAGAAGAACAAAGCCTAAGGAATCACACTTCCTGATTTCAAACTATAGTACAAAGCCATAGTAATCAACATATATGGTACCACCATGAAAACAGACACTTAGACCAATGGACAGACTCAAGAGCCCAGAAATAAACCCACACATACACAGTCAACTAATAATTGAGAAAGGAGCCAAGAACACTCAATGAGGAATTGAGTATTCAATAAATGGTGCTGGGAAAACTGGATATTCACACACAAATAAATGAAATTGGACTCCTATCTCAATACCACTCACAAAAACTAACTCAAAATGGATTAAAGATTTAAATGTAAGACCCAACATTATGAAACTACTAGAAGAAAACATACAGAAAAAGCTCTTTTAATGGCTCTTGGCAATAATTTTTTTGGATATGACACCTAAAACACAACTAACAAGAACAAAAATAAGCAAGTGGGATTATATCAAACTAAAAAGCTTCTGCACAGCAAAGGAAACCATCAACAAATTTAAAAGGCAACCTATGAAATGGGAGAAAATATTTGTAAACTATATATATTATAAGGGGTTAATATCCTAAATATATAAAGAACTCATAAAACTCAATAGCAAAAATAAATAAATTAATAATCCAATTTTTCAAATGGGCAAAGGGCCTGAATAGACATTTCTCGAAAAAAGACATAGAAATTGCCAACACGTATATGAAAAGATACTCAACATCACTAATCATCAGGGAAATGCAAATGAAGACCACAATGAGATATCACTTCATCCCTGTTGGAATGCCATCATCAAAAAAACAAGAGATAACAAGTGTTGGCAAGGATGTGGAGAAAAGGGAATCCTTGTATACTGTCGGTAGGAATCTACATTGGTATAGCCATTATGGAAAACAGTGTGGAGGTTCCTCAAGATATTCAAAATAAAACTACTATATGATCCAGCAATCCCACTTCTGGGCCTATATTCAAATAAAATGAAATTGCAACCTTGAAGAGATATCTGCATCCCCATGTTCACTACAGCATTAATCACAATAGCCAAGACATGGAAACAACCTAAGTATTCATCAACAGATGAAAGAATAAAGAAAATTGGGATGGAACATTATTCAGCCATAAAAAAGAAAGAAATCCTGCATTTTGTGACAACATGGATGAACTTGAGGGCATTATGATAAGTGAAATAAGTCAGACAAAGACAAATACTGTATGTTTTCATATATATGTGGAATCTAAAAAAAGCCAAACTCATGGAAATAGAGTATGGAATGGTGGTTGCCAGTGGCTGGCGGGGGCAGAAAAAAGAGGGAGATATTGGTCAAAAGGTACAAACCTCCAGCTATAAGATGAATAAATTCTGAGGATCTAATGTACAGCATGGTGACTATAATTAACAACACTATATTATATATTTGAAAGTTGTTAAGAGAGTAAATCAATCTTAAATGTTATTACCACAAAAAAAGGTAATTATATGAGGGAATGGAGGTGTTAACTAATCTTATTGTGGTAATCATTTCACAACATATACATGTATCAAATCATTACATTTTACACCTTAAATGTATATATGATATATGTCAATAACACCTCAATAAAGCTGGGAAAGAAACACTAATACAATGTTACTATCTAATCAACAGACCTAATGCAATTTTTTTCTCAGTTGTCCCACTAATGTCCTTTTAACAAAAGAAAAAAAAAATTTAGTCCAGGCTCCAGTCTAGAATCACATTGTAAACTTAGTTGTCATGCCTCTTTATTCTCCTTTAATCTACAAGTTCCACATTCTTTCTCTTTCATGACCTTGGTATTTTTGAAGACTAATTTATTTTTGTAGACTGTTCCTTAATTTAGGTTTGTCTAAGATTACCTCACAATTAGATTCATGCTATGCACTTTTTACAGAAAGACCACAGTGAGGTTGTTGTCTTCTCATTGCATCATATTAGGAAGTGCAGGTATCTCTTTGTCCCATTGCTGAGATGTTAACTGCCAATCATTTAATTCAGGTGGTGTTGCCAGTTTTCTCCTCTGTAAAGTTACTAATTATCTCTTTGTAATTAATGTGTCTTATGGGAAAAGTCAGTCTTTGAGATGTAAATATCCTGTTAGTCCTAAAAATATTCACCCACTAGTTTTTGCCTTCATAGATGATCCTTACCGGAAACGATTAATAGGCGGCTGCCAAACGGTGATTTTCTAATTCAATTTTGTCTTTTGTTTGTTGACATGTAAGGAAGAGCTTTTTCTCCACTATTTATTCATTTTTTTCAGGTATTTATTTAAATCAGTTTGGACTCATGGGTCTCTTATTTTAATCTACAGGTTACTCTCATTATTTATTTTGATGCTCAGATTTACCCAGATTTGGCCAGTGGGAGCCAAGAGAAAGAAGTGTTTCCTAAGGGATCCAGCAGGGAAGAGGTTTGACAAGAGAGGTGAGAAAGTTCACCCCTGATGGGCTGAGGTGCCTAAGAGAATAAAAGGAAATAGTATGAAGAGCACAAGAAGAAGTATGCTTTCAGGAAGAAGGAGAGATAATTCATCCACTGAACTCATAGAAAAGAAGAAAAGAAAGAAGATAGATGGGCAATGGCAGTGCTCAAGAAGTTGAGAAGTTTGCAATAGCCTCCACTCTGGGAAGGAAGAGGTGAAACGGTTTGCTAGGAGTGAAGAGGCTGTGGGAGGACATGACATCAAATGAGAAGAGTGACAGTGTTACAGGGAACGGAAAGGAAGATGACTAGCAACATAAAAGGAAAGCGATGGTCCTTGCAGAGGTCTTATTGTCCTGACTATTCCCAATCTGTAGAGTTGTCTAAATCTGTTACATCTGTTTCCTGCACCCCTGCCCCCCACCTCCACACTGCTCAGAGCCAAGTTGTAAAAGCAATTGCAATGATACACAGTTGAAATATTTTAGATGAGTTAAATAGAAGAATGGAGGGGAAAAGTAAGAGAGTAAAGTTTTAAAAATAATATAATTATAAGCAATGAGATCATGTCATCTGCTATAGCTAGAGAAGGCAGTAAAAACAAAAGAAGCTGATAATGAAGTAAAATTGAAGGGTCGAAGCCCTAGAAGTTCAAAGAGATTTGAGAAGAGGCAGAGAGGAGGAAGGGAAGTGAGATGGTTGAATGATCGATGTTACATGCGAAGAATGGGATACTGGAGTTTAAGATAGAGATGTGGCATTTCTAGTTAATGGCAATGTCTTTTCATTTAGTACATGGCATGTCAAGTGTCACACTTGGTCCAGCAAGATGTAACACTTTATTGACCCAGAAGTAGCACCTATTAAACCTCCATCATCCAGAACTCAGCCAACATCCAGAAGGTGAGCGAAAAATGCCTGAGAGCAGCAGTGGAAATGGATGAGAATTTATGCACCAACCTCATCCCTTTCACCACATCTCAGCTCCTGCTTCCCGAACAGAGAAACTGTTTTCCCAAGGCTATATTATGTGTTATATGCATTGTCTCACTTCTCAGTCTCTGATTTCCATTTATAACCCACATGAAAGATAGAAAAAGACTGCAAAGTAAATTTAGGAACCCCAAAAGTATACCAACATGGTATGGCCTACGGAAGAGGTAAAGATACCTCATGGTGCAGTAATGCCTTAAAGATAATCTTACTAAAGCAAGAATATTAAAACTCATTTCCATTCTATTGGTCCTGAGCCATCTAGAAATGGTTAAACCATGCTGAGTGTACTCAGGTCAGCAAATATTGAAAATATGCACTATATTTCAAAAGATTTCCATATTAAAGAGTAAAACAGAAAAGGTGTTCGGTGCTTTAAAGGAGATCAATTTCAGTGATTCGCGATAGTCACTTCTGGAGAACACTGTGAATCTCCTTGAGACCAAATACAAAAACAGGAGGACAGAGTTCAATGTAATGTTTATTGGACATTTTCCATCATGCAGGCACTAAGCCAGGTCCTTAATATGTTTTATTTCTTGTAATTCTTACAACAACATCCTGAGTGCCATAGTTTTCCCAATTTAATGGCTGAGAAACCAAAGTTTTAAAGGGGTTAATCTGCTTGAAAATGACAAAGTCAGGATTCAGACCCAAGCTCCCTGGTTCCAAAAAGCTGTTTCCTTAACGACTATGTTACTGTGACAAACTTCCGGGTCTTTAAAAAGTATCCAACAGAGGCAAATTCCAAGATAAGCAAGAACTTGTACATTTTTCTGTTAATGCTTTCTGCCCCAAATATATTAACAAAGTTGGTATATACAAATGCAGTCTGAATATTTTACTTAGGGGTAACTGAATCCACAAGATGACAGAAAAAATATGACATTGTTTAGAGCTCTGATATTTTTGAAGTTGCAAACTTTCTATAATTCTTCAGGAAAAACTGTATTAATAGATGATATATCATAATCATTAATGATATAAAAGGTATTAGATCAACACTTATTTCCTTGGCAAAAACTAGATTAAGTCCTTGATGCACTGACCCTAGTTGATCTTAGCTAAAGATGCAGAATCAAAAATGGCGTCAAGAAGATTTTTACTATGTCTTTTGGAAACAGACTACCAAGGCCTTTATAAAAAATGGAATGGAAGCAAAATTATAATTCCCTGTAGTTTAATATTTTATATCCCTCATATTAATTAAAAGATAAGAAACCATGAATGATTTGGGCTCAAAGAGACAGTTGCTGATCATTTCTTATGCTATATCCATGTTCTGTTTACCAGAATAGCATTTTTGTCCTTTTCTCCTTCACAAAACTAGAGCCCTATAAAATGGACAGCCACAAAAATTCCTGTGCAGAAACCAGGTATTATTTAGTACCCTCCCTGAAGTTCTTCAAGTTCACCCCATTTTTGCATTGCAACATTTCTAATATTCTCATCCAGGCTTTTGTAATGATCAGTCTAAATTTGCCAAGCTAGAACATAGAGTAGTTTTCAACTATGGAGAAACAGCAATGAACCCAGAAAACGCATTTTTTGTGTGTGCCAAATGTCACAGAATACCTGATGGGTTACTGGATTCTAAGCTGAGAGGAAGGGAGGGAGAGAGGGAGAGAAAATGGATATCATACTACCCAGACCCAAAAGTCCTTCTGAGGAAGCAGCTTGATAAGGTAAAAAGCCTGGGCTAAAACAAAGGTTCCATTCTCCTGATGCTAGAACAATTCCTCAGTTCAGAACTGTCAACCAAATCAACTGCTGGGGACTGCTTAAGTAAACAAAAAAAGGTAGTTGTGTTTGCCACACTTAAACTGATTATTTCGGTATTAAATGAATACAACCATTGGTATTACATATACATATATCTGATTTTCATTTACAAGGCATTTCAGGGGGTGGGTATGTGTGCGTGCACTACATATTTTAATAGATGACCATGGTACTATTTAAAGGTAATTTTCTAAGCCTCAGATTTAATCTTAACATTTTTAAGGAAATTATAATGACCGATGAAATTTTAAGACCATGAAGCAGTTTGCTGGCTTGTCTATAGGAAGCTGTCTTATAGCAACACCTAGTGGCCCCTTGGACTCTTCAAATAAACTCTGGGATCAAGAAGGAGTAGTTTAAATATGTTCCTTTCCTTTTAAGAAATTTTAAGATGTAGATATGTAGGATAATGTACACTCTCTGCTTTTTCATGCTTTTTTAAAGTTGTATTTAATTTCCCCTTGGTACACATTGAACCCAAAATGCTGACTTCTACTAATCTGGTGATTCCATCGCGTGGTTAAAAAGAGTCTATCTGGTTGCAATAACCAAAGAAGGTGTGGATATTTTGCACAAAGACATTATTCTCTAGCTAAAAGTGACTCCACAAAAAGCCGCTGGTAAAGAGAGGCTAACTAAAAATTTCAAATAACTTATGTAGCTGCTACAGAAATATTTAGTAAAGTATTTTTAAATCACTGAAAACCATGAGGTTAATTTGAATCTAAATGTTATTATATGAGGATGTAGAAATTACTGGCCTTGTTTTACGTACTTTGCAAGAGGATTCAGAAACAAGCCTTGTAATTCTGTGAAAATCTATCACTCCTCAGAATTTGGTGGTGAGTTTAAAATCCTTTTATGTCATGTGTGATATTGAAATCCCTTCACCTCTCCCAGTATTACAATCATAAACGGAGAAATTCTACTGTAATCATTTGCAGTGTCTGTGGAGGTCTGCCAGATCACAGTCTTCAAATTGATTCAAGAAATGTTGACATTTATACCATTCCCTGGTCGTGTTATAATCGTTGTCAGCAGCATGAATTTGCGAGGTTTTTATTTTATGTTCTTGTCAAAATCTCCGTTGCAAAAACGAGACCGAAAAAGTTTAACGCTTTATGTGCTCCCTGAGAGATGATAATAACCCCGGCTTCTCTGACCTCCTCGTTGTTTCAAAATTTAGTGGCTGGTTCGTTCTCCTCACTCCTTTTGCAGCCTCAGTATCCTGAGAAGCCAAATCATCAACCAATTGAAATGCAGAGTTTAAAAATGGTTCAGCGCATTCTCTCCTGCTATCAACCAGGTTTGGAGTGCATCTCTGATCTCTCCATAGGCAGGACGGTTATGTCAGGCACATAATTTAAACCTTTCCTAATGACACATCAAATACAATGCAGAGCAAACAACACTAGCACTTCTGTCAAAAACATTAAAATGTTCGATGGGCTTCACAATCAAGATACCTGATGTTAAAACCAGAGGTTTTGAAAAACAAGTCCAGTTACAAATTGTGTATCCCTAAATTCACTGCCGTGCCCACAATGTGTGGCCCAGCCAAAGGTGTTTTCCATCTTTCTTTGCTTATCTCACAGTTGTTTTATTCAACTATTGCTTACCTGAAATATCAATGCCAGAATCACAGACTTAGTATTTGGACAAATAGAGCAACTACGTAGGGACTCAGCTTTACTTTAGCATGGGCTGCTGGAAGGCACCAATCACCTCAATAAGGAATTCTTGTTGGAATATTTTATATTTCCCAACAACATAATCCTGCTACCTTTAGATATAGAAAAGGGAAGTTTCTTCACCAAGGCCATTCTTTCATCCAGCACTGCAGGTCAATGCCCTTTACTGCCTACCTAAGTCTATCTCCTTACTCTGATTCAGGGGCATCCTTTTCACAGCATCATAGCCCAATTTCCAGGCTATTCTGTGTCAGTCCATCAAAAAGTCAATTAAAATTGACAATTCCAGAATTTCTGGAAGTATAACAAAAAAATTCAAAAATTTCCACAAATTCTTTTGTTAAGTAGGATGAGTCATTGTTTTAACTATACATAATATCAATCATGGTTGATTACACTGCAGGTGTCATTTGTCCAGCTGCTGCCTATTTGCCTTCTACTGTCTGTCTAAGATACATTTGATCTTATACCAATCTATTTTGGGGTATAATTAGTTGTGACTCAAGTATGAAAGCATTTTGATTGTAATGTAAGTCTAAATGGTAAATAGTGTGTTTCCATCTTTCTTGCGATAGCCTAGAAATAGTACATTTTACCCTAGCATTTTCATTTATGCACACCTCAGCATGTGATTTTTAAGTTTAAAAAAATGTATCAATACAACCATGATGTAATTTCCTTATTTTACAGAAACTACTTAAAAAATCAGTACCAATACTTAGTTATACTACAAGATGATGTTCTAAGATTAATTCCTTCTAGTCTGGAACAATAAGTATATGTTGAGAGAACTAAGCCTGTTTAAAACGTCCAAATGGGCTTAGCGTTCTGCATTTAGAGAAGCCCTAGTAAAATAGCCAAAAGAAACGCCAAATGGTCCTCAAAAACATCTATTGAATTCATACTCTCTAGGCAATGCTTTCTAAAGTGTAGAATTTCATCAGTTCTGAATTGAAAAGATTGATCTGCTTGTCATGTTGAATAGACTCTAAAAGTAGTTTAAGCAACAATTGACCCCGAGCACAGTACCAGCCAAGTCTTCTGGGCATCGGGCTGAAGGCAGCTCCAGATTTCTCAGATAACTGAAACTGTCTCTGTTGTGAAAAACACCAAAGCAGCTCACAACAGACTGAAATGCTCAAGAGGATTTTCATAATTATGGCGAAGAGAAATGAGGTTTACTGGAAGCTGCATTTACATCAGTATGGCTGTGTCTTTCCTCACAATTCCTTACGCTTATAAAAATCAATTCCATCCACTTTTCATAATTCATTTGCTTCCTTTTTTTCCTCTGAATACTAGCCACTAAATTTAAGTCATATTACAAAAGGCAAATGTGAAAATTTTTCATTAGTGGTTAATCTATTTCCACTACTGAGTTGTAATTTTTGTCAAATATTTCACCCTCCACTCATCCAAAGGACGTAGGAATGTGCTAGAATTCACATGCTTTAGCCACTGATGAAATGTCACGGTCAGATTCAAAGGAGAACAACAGGTATAACAATAATGAGCAAAAATGCATTCTCTAGATGAAGGGGAACGTGCCACGTAAGCTATGCAAGAGATGTGAGCTGAATACTAGATACACCGTCGTGATATGTCAGTAAATGTTATGTTAGAAACATAAACCACACACTGTTACATTCCTTTATATTAAGAACCTCGCATTCCTCCTTGTCTGGCCTAGGACCAGTTTCTTCATTCTGTTCTTTCAGCTCCTTATGAAGGGACTTACTTGTTCTCCAGTTGAGTTGTTTGGGTGAACAAAGGAAGAGCAGGAGTGATGCAGCCATTTTGCTGCTGACACACATTGTTGCCAGTCTGCTGACTCACCTTGTTGACCGTGCAGCAACCTCCGGGCCCACAACTGATTATCTACATGGGCCCTCCTTCAGTTTCTTTAACTCCTAGGCTAGGTGCCTGGGTGTAACTCTCTGACGAAGGGCCCCAGCTTCTGCAGGACCTACTTACCAGTAAAGTCAGAGGCAATAGGAGCAAACAGAGTTTGAGCTCATCCTGTGGGGTCCAGCCTGCTGGTGACCTTCCCTTCCTAGCTGCCCAGCCTGTGGATGTCAAACCCCAGCATCAGAGGTGAAGACAACAGCCTTATAGAGATCTGTTTCACCAGACCCACGAATTCATAAGCCAGTTCCCTGTAACAAAAACAAAAACAAATTTTTAAATACATATCCATACACATATACAGTGTTTATATATATCATACAGATACATATAGACATAGGTATAGATAGACACAGATATAGATATAGATTCTGCTTCTGTAGTTAAACCCTGCCTGATACAGAATTCGGCTGGAAAAAAACAAGTGTTTGAAAAACCTCATCCAGATAATAAGTATTTGTTGTTGAATATTGTAGTGACAGTTAACTCTTGGAATAACTTTATGTTCAGGCTGCATAGGATTCCTGAGGTTTTGAAGACTGGCTCTTCTCACATTAACTGAGATCCCAGGGGTCATATTATACCCATGATCCAAGGGCTAGAGCACTAATATTTGAAGATATGTAATTTTTTTTTTTAATTTATTTATTGACTGCGTTGGGTCTTCGTTGCTGCGCACGTGCTTTCTCTAGTTGTGGCGAGCAGGGGTTACTCTTCATTGCAGCGTGAGGGCTTCTCATTGTGGTGGCCTCTCCCGTTGCGGAGCACAGGCCCCAGGCACTCAGGTTTCAGTAGTTGTGGCGCACGGGCCTAGTTGCTCCGCGGCATGTGGGATCCTCCCGGACCAGGGCTCGAACCCATGTCCCCTGCATCGGCAGGCGGACTCCCAACCACTGCGCCACCAGGGATGCCCTGAAGATATGTAATTTTTAAAGGGAAAAGAGGCTTTGGAGAATGCCCAAGCACAAGATGCAAATTTCAACTATAAGGCCAGTAACTGATCAGGAATGAATGGTGGGCCCACCCTTATGGTACTGGAGATCAGTTTAAGCAAGAAACATTACAGTTGACTGAATCTTCTATTCTGCTCTCTTTTGGTGCCTTAGATAGTAATTAGGTTGTAAAAATTAGAAGATGAGGCAAATGTATCCACTTAGTAAAAAGTTACAGAAAGCATACAAAGAGATAAAGCTATATTTTCAACACACTGCTTTGAATATGAATAACTGTTACTTTTCCTACAGAGCACATCAGATTGGTTCACTTATACAAGTATCAGTTAGGGACATCAGCTTGATTTCTACCAAGAGACAATGACTTTCCACTAAATTACAACGATGCTTCGGATCTTACCAGCAGCAACCCAGTCCTTGCTATACCTGTGCTTTTTCTAGGAGTTTATAATTTGATGGTGATACTTATGGCATTCTGTTTCTTAAACTCAGTAGCAATTTTTCTCTGTTTTGTCATTTATTTTCAAAAATTTAATTTGCTAATTTTTAATTTATACAAGTTAAAAAGAAAACAATTTTATTCAATATGGCTCCAGCCCAGATAAATTCTGTGTAAACAATATTTTGAGAATTTTACTGTTCTGATTAGACCATGCCATAAACTAAATTGAGTCCAGCATATTTCAGGAAAAAAATGCCCTCCTCCTCCAATTTAATTTTCCCGTTTTTGTTTGGAACACCTCTTATTGCATCATAGATACAATTCATTTTAGAATGCATCTAATTCTTAGGCATGAAGCTAGCTGTCTTTTCAAAGATCCTTCCATCTTATTCCTTATTAGATTATTACACTATCACAAACTCTTTTGGTCATACCACTACAAAATGACTTTCCTCCAATCCACAATGCTGCCGTTATCCTGATTAAAAAGAAAATATGAGGAATTAAAGTTTACTTTTGACTCTAATGCTCTAACCATCAATCAAGCTTGTCTCCTTTTTGACCATTTGTATTCGAATTTTATACCAATACGGCTACACTGAAGCTGTTTATTTTATATTCCACTTTCTCCATTAGTCAATTTTATTGTAAATATATCTTTCTGACATTTCTGTAGTAAAGAATGCTCTACCTGGAGAGGTAGTTTATCCAGATTCAAACTAGACCATTGTTCAGTCTTACATGGCACAGCCTCTGTATTATTAAATTACAGCATTTTTTCCCTAACACACTTAGCATTTATGCAGCAAAAGTTTAGATTGTTCCTTTTAAGAAAAATAAATTATTCTTCAACGTCAGCCAACAACAAAAGTAAAAATACAGAAATCTATTAAAAGGAAAAAGAAAGAAGTAGTGATATTATTAAAGATAAGAGAAAATGTGAGTCATTATCTAGTCATTTTGATGTGAGGGCACTGGTGTCCAAATATCATAAAACTAGAAACACAGCAAGCATTAGTCTTCAATATTCTCAAGTTTCTTTCCTCCTACTTTATTTTTAATAATAGTTGGGAAATAAGTTGCTATTTCAGAAGTGTAAGTTAGACGAGCTCAACTTTTCTATTCATGCTGTAATGCCTATCTCCAGCTAAGGGGGAAAAATATGGATCTTCTGTTATTAAAAAGTGGAATCTTTTTAGTGAGGATGGGAAGTGCCATATGTTCATTGTTTCCTAGCCATTTAGGTTTTAAGTAAATAAAATCCACCTAGAAGTCCAACCAGGAGATGGAATTCTGGGAATTTACCCAGCCTGCTCCACAGAGGTGGTCTAAACAAACCTTTCTCTTGAATCTGAGAGGCAGTACCTTCACTGATTCTGGACACCACAGTCTTAGAGTCACTGCAGACTCTTATTAAGATGTGCAATGTGCTTGATTAAATTAGCATATTTATTCTCAAAAACAAAATCCCAACTCTGAGAAACAAAACTAAAACAGTATCAAATAATAATATCCTGCTCACCGCGCACTTTGAGGAGAACAGTAATGTAGAAGTCATATTCATTGTCTTCACGTTAAATTTGAGGAAACAGGACATAAACATTTTCCAAATTGGGCTCTACGAGCAATAGGAACATAGTAGACTTTATTTATATAATTGTTGTAAGAAGAAAGAAAAAGATAATTACTATAGAAGAACGAACTAGGAATGTGGAAAATAAGCAATGAAGAAATTCAGATACTGGAGAAAACAAATTGGTTTGGGATCATTAAGAAAGGCTTAATAGCAGTGAAGCTTGAATTTAATCTATAAATGTGGTAAAACTGAGATTACAGAGAGGTATGAACAGGGTTTTCTAGGAAGATAGAAAGACAGAGGTAAAGGCATGGTGTAAGGGAGCCCCAAAATTTCAGTGATATAAAACCATCACATTTACTTCCTGCTCGTGTAACAGTTCAGTGCAGATATTCCTGTTTGCTGTCTTTCCTCCATATGTGATTCAGGTTACTAGAGTCATTCCATCTTGGAGTCCCACTGTCCCCCAAGGCCTCAGAGTCTTCTCATCCAGTCAACAGAAGGACAGAAAGAGTCCAGGGGAGATATACCCACTTCTCAAGCACCTTGCCTAGAACAAACACACCACTTCTGCTCACACCCTTTTGATAAGTATTAGATAATGACCAAACCTGGATTTAAGCAGACATGGAAAAATGTAGCTCCTGCCTCAGCTGTCACGTCTCAGTGAGAACTCCAGGCTTTAAAGGAGGAACATGCCTTTTTTTGGACTGCTTTCTATCTCTGTCACACCAAGCCTGCCAAGACGGTACAGAAGGTAAATGCTCATCTTTTTCAGTCGCCCAAGTGGGAGAGTTTCTTAGAGGTGCTATAACAGGCTGGAGTGTACAGAGCTGGAGAAGATTCTAAGTCAGAGAATGAAATAGTCAAAGTAGCACTTAAAAAGAGAAAACAGGCAGCAGTATCCAGCAGGACTGCAAGTAAAATAAGTATTTTCCAGAACAGACAAGAAGGTTGGCATAGGCTATAGAAAAGCCTGGGAAGAATTTGAGATATGGTCCTAAGTAAGAAATGAAGTTGGTGCAGGATTAGAATGAGAATGGAGGTGGGGGGGGAGGTGGAGAATGAAAAGAAGATAGCAAAGGAAAGAGGGAAGTAAAAGAAAACGTCAAACATTCAAACTTACGTGATAGCACCCCTAAGTGTTACCGAACCCAGGTTTGGCTGCTCACAGCTCAAAAGCCAACACTCAAGAGACAAGTGGTTGTAGGAGCAGAAAGGTTGCTTTTTTTTTTTTTTTAATAGTTTCTACATAATTCACCAACAGTGTTTTTCATGAAGACTCTGAAAGAGCAGGATGATTTTAAAAAGACTTAAAGGAGAAAGACATTTTCAAAAAATTTCAGATAAAACTAAATGCCATTTCCTAGTGGATTTTAGTTTATTATCAATCTTAGCAAGTGTGATGATCTAAGAGGATTTAAAAAAATTTTTAATTGTAGTATTTTAAAAGTCAGTAGTATTTAAATATTGATGCTTCTCTATTCCTCTGACAAAACCCTACTACCATTTCCAGGATCAAATGCTTTGTTTTAAAGTATAGTAAGATATTGGTATTTCTTATCTCATATAAGCACTAAGCAAGATAATTTGAATGATAAATATTTATATTGAATAGCAAAATTAAACACTAAATGAATAAAAATACTACTTCTCAAATGAAACTACTTTTATCATAATATACTCCTCTGTTGGAAAATCAAGGATTTTTTTTTTCATGAATCAAATTTTATCATAAGACCTGATGCTTCTTATTCTGTTTTCTTCTGTAGGTCTTGACAACCATGAAACTTCTCATCCTTACCTGCCTTGTGACTGTTGCTCTTGCCAGGCCTGTGAGTACAGTAGAAAATTTAGAAGGTTCTAGATTCTTGCTTGAAATCACCTGGTATCTCATCCAACACAAGACATTGAGGATAATAATCTTAAAGAATTGGATGGTCTCTAATTAGCTATTGAAGTCTTGATCATAAAACTATGGTAATCCTTCACATTTTGATCATTATTATGTAGTTCATTCAAAGTCTTAACTCCAAATAGAATCTCTGACTTGAAATATAAACACCTCACGATAAAAAAATTAAAAATAAAAAGTAAAAAGAAGAAGAAATAAGGGATTGAACAACATACTAAAGAGCATCAAAGAATGTTCTTAGGCTCTTTGCCTGGGTCCATTACTGAATTAGCATATTTGTAAACTTATGTGTCCGATATTTTCTTACCAAATATACCATTAAGCCACATATTCCAGTGTATCCTACTTTTGGAGCCTAAGTCAAACCCTCATGTGAGATGGCTCATGCCAACCAATGTTTCCCAAGATATAAAAAACCGGGCTCAATCTGCTGATTCAGAGATCAAATTGCTTGGTCCCTGTAGACAGTAAAACTAGATAATGTAAAGTAAAATAACCTTTCTTCTCAAAAATAAAAGAAAAAGATTCAGTTACTTATGTGAAGCAAAAAGTGATTCTGTTCCCTTGTGACGTGTAGCTAGTGAGGGTGAAATAAATGAACAGGAATCACTTGACAGGAAAGCAATTTAAATAAGGTAATAGTCAGAAAGGTTGCTTTATTCAGGAGACTGGCAACCTGGGGAGAAGGCAGACTTGTGTCCCAGAACCAACTCTGAAGATTCTCCTTGGCCTCGAAAGTTTTTAAAGGGAGAAAAGGGAAGTGATCTCAGTTAATCACTGAGGTAGGGGGTCAGATTCATCACCATCTCCCATTGCATGCAGACTTGTTGACTCCCTGTGATCTTTCTTTAGATGCTATCTTGCTTCACACAGTTCGTTCACAAGGTTACTGAAGGGGAAGCTGGAGAAATGATCTAGTCATCTGTTAGTTATTCTTCATTTCTACTTCTTTAATCTAAGGAAAGAATCAACAGTTTAGGCGAGGCATTGTGTGATGGAAAGATGCGAAAGGTGTGCTTCGGCCAGAGGCTAGTTAAAATATAGCTTTGCTAAAGTGACAAGACAAAGGGCCTCCTGCAGATGGCTGTTTCCTGCAAAGAGCCACTTATGAATCCTCACTGTCAGACATCATTCCATGTCTATGGGATTGTGGGCAAAGGTCCGTCTTCTGTAACTTCTTCATGCTGACATAGGGCACCGTAGTCTTAAAGTGGAAGATGTCCACATGGATCTGTAGCCTCTCTTTGCTGACAATTTGAGTTGCCCACTTACATATAAGGGCAGAAGAAGCTACAATTATTTTGATGCCCACAAAGATATAGATTATTATGAGCAATAGTGTTAATCCCATTCTTTTGAGGCCAGTTCTTGGAATCATGCTAGCCGGAGTTTCAGTACTGCTCAAGATGGAGCAGCTTATGTCATGGCTACAGTCTGGTCATCATGCAATTAGCTTTTCCCCTCTGGTGGCAGTTACAGTATCTGTAAAACAACTCAGGAAAGTGCATTGGACACTGTAAGAGTCTGTGACTCTATTGTCCAAATCATTAACTGCTTGAGCCTGCTCCTTTGTGACTCAGGGAGGCCTGGGAGATGTCAGCTCTTCTACAAACAAGAAGCAGGGGACATGGAGATATATATATATCTCCACTCTTTTTTAGATTCTTTTCCCATATAGGTCATTACAGAGTATGGAGTAGAGTTCCCTGTGCTATACAGTAGGTTATTATTAGTTATCTATCTTATATATAGTAGTGTGTATAGGAAGTAATTTTAGAGAGAAGATGAGTCCAGGAATATGCCCAACTGCTCCATGGGAGCCTCTACATGCAGCAGTCTAGTTGGTGGTCACCCAGGGCAAGATGAAGATAAGAAAGGACCAGGAGAAGAGGCCTCGTGTCCTGACCCTCACCAGTGTGCAATTTTTCCTAGACTACTATAGTATCTGCCAGAGGCAAATGAACTATTCTGTGACATGGCAAATCCATTCTTTTTGCCCGTGTACACAATCGATACCAATCGCCACAGCCAAATTGATCTGGCTGCAACTCACCTCAATTCTTAGAAGACTGAAAGGAATGGATTGGCTGTGCCATAGGCCAGCCATTTCACATCCTCAGACATGCCCTATTCTGCCTCAAGAGTTATTAGGCCAATGGAAGAGGAATTCAAGGTCCTCACCCTGTCCATTTCTTTTTTTTAGGTTCCACAGCTGCCTAAGTAATTTTGATGTAAAAATTAAGAATCAATTTCATTCCATTTTTAAAAATCAAACCAAATAATACTTGCACATCCTCTACGTGCAAGGCTCAGTCTTAGATAAAATACGTTAAATGAAGGATACTCCAATAGGAAGAGAAAAAGCATATCAACACGCAATTACTCTGCAGCTCCATTCAACCCCATTCAGTCCTATTAGAGAGAGGAAAGCAATGTAATGAGTATGTCCTCTATGCTACATACAGCTCTAGTACATTTATGTCTCTTGCATCTCAGATTAGCCCGGCATAAGCATTCTACCTCCATTTTAGAGGAGCTTAATAATTTATCCAGGGGACTTCCCTGGTGGTCCAGTGGCTAAGACCCCGAGCTCCCAATGCAGGGGGCTTGGGTTCCATCCCTGATCAGGGAACTAGATCCCACATGCTGCAACTAAGTGTTCGCATGCCACAACTGAAGATCCCGCACACAGCAAATAAGATCCCGCATGCCGCAACTAAGACCCGGTGAAGCCAAATAAATAAATAAATAAATATTTTTTAATAATAATAATAATTTATCCAAAGTGATATATACCTAGTAAGTGACAGAGGTGGCAATTAAAGCTTTGGTGTGACCCAAAGCTGAGGGCATTTTGACACTACAAAGCCTTTCCTGTGGATCTGATTAGGCCCATTAAAGCAGCCATATAAAGAGCCAATTCCTGCTGCCATACGACCAAAATTCTCAGACCAATGTCCTGCACTCCTTTAATTCTGACACAGAGAATCAATTCAATAGTTAAGAACAACAAACATCTCCCTGAACATGTAATCATACTAAAGTGAAACAATGATTATTTTGAACCCTGAGTATAATGAAGGACAAGAAAGTAAACTCCAGTTTATTACTCCTGGTTCATCAGTTCTGTCTGTGAAGCAGCCTTGAATCTGCCACATGTAGTAAGATGTGCCCTTGACAAAGCAGAAAAATATACAGCCATCTGTCTAGGAAAGCAAATCTGCTATGAGGTCCAGGTCACTCTGTGGCCTATAAGCACATTTCTCTAACCTCCCATGGATAAGCAGGAGTCAGAGAGCCCAGGAGACCCGAGCAGGGTGGTGTCCCAAAGGCTAGGAGAGGACACTGCAATATCCCCAATATCTCCAGCAGTATATGTCTTCCAAATGCAGTTACTTGAGACAAGTACCATGTCAGAGCTGGCTAGTCAGTTTGGAATCTGATTGGCCAACCAAACAGGATTAGGCAAAGAGGTTCCAGATCTCAAGTCAATATAGACAGAGATTAAGGAAAAACTGAAGAGAGAGGAGGTGTGAATCATGGCCAAAGGGCAACAAAGGCTCTGTTGTTTTTATCTGGTGTAACAGCAGAGCCAGAGAGGATTTTTAAAGCTGGCCACGGAGCAAGAACATATTTACCTTGCAGGCTGAAATATCCACAGGCTCTGAAAGATCAAGGAAAATAAAAAGAATATCATTATTGCAAGGGCATCACAGAGAGAAGCATCATTTCAGAATCACCCCTGAAACAAATAATAGAATGAGCTCCATCAGCTTCTCTCTAAGCCTTTGCAATTCTCCCTCCCCCAGCACATACTCTGGGTCAAGTAGCAGATCATTTCTTTTCTAAAATTCACTAGAATGTGTGCCCTTTCTTTGTATTACATTTCCTCAACACCATAAAATAAACTGTACTATGGAGTGTTTTAATTTCCTATCGTCTTTGAAAAATCATGCTAATAAGACATTTAGTGAAAAGAGTAGTTGCCCAGTAAGTGGCAACAATCTTTTATGAGTGCCGCTGTGAAAACTATGAACGAATATGTTGACCTTGAAAGTTGCAGTCTCACTGTGAGCACGAGAACAATGACACAAATATTCATTTAGATGAATGCTTACCATGCTTGACCTTATCATTCTGAGCTCCCCACATTTCAATTTTCCAAGTTACGCTCAGAAACTATGGTTTGTGATGGAAAGCAAGAGAAGGATACTGTTGCCATGGTAGCAAAAACATTTTTTTCTCCCTCAAAAATAGTATGTCAGAAACCAGTGGGAAAAAAAAAAATTGCTAACTGCCCTTGCAGAAAAAATTAAATTTAAATACAAGTTCTTGCGATTTTATCAAGTTCTGTTTATATATCTTTCCATCTTAATATGCAAGGATGCCTTACAAGGGGTTCACTAGTTAAAGTACAGGTTACTTTTGTCAGTCATGCGGAACACATCGTTTAAAATCCACGAAGGAATGAATGAGTCCAGATTTACAACTGTATGAGATGATATTCACAATAAGTTTTTTAAAACTGCCTTAGCTTAATACTACTAATAAAAAAATGACAAACAAGCAACTACAACCATAACAACAACAAAAACAATGACTGTTATCCTTTTGAATTCCTTTGCCTGTCATTCAAATGGGATATTACCCCTTTCAGGACTGGTTGAATTACTCAGACTAATGTACCAACCTGTGTTGCTCACATCCCCTAATGCATTTCCTTTTGGTGATATTACTTTTGCAGCTACTACATTGGCTTTCTGCAAAATAAAATCCCCAGAATTTTCCTGCATTCACAGAGCTGTTGACATTTTAAAATAAGAGAACCCAACACTAATGCTGCTGTCTTAATTCTGCAAATAACTTTCCCGCCAAACTCACACACAAGCCATCTGTTAGAATAACAGTCACCTCTCCAGCTGTTGTTATAGCTCCTGCATTTCCCATCCTCAGCGTATTTTCTCTTTTATGTACTAAGATGAATGTCAGTGTCAGGTCTTTAGAGGAGCGGTTGATCTTTTTACTGCATATTTGAAAACATGTTCTTACTTCTTGTTTCCACTCCATGACAGAAATTCTAATTCACAAATGTTTGTTTTTCACATAGATGCCCTTGAGAAAATCAGCCCAAGATGTGTTCTAATGTAATTACCACCTGTAAATTATCATATGTAAAGGTACTTAAAATATTCTTAATTGTATTATGTATTCTTCTTACTATGTTCATTTTATTGATGTATTTATTAAGATTTATTTAGAAACGAGTCTATTCCCAGTCTTTATCCCAAAGTCAGTTTATTCTGTGAGACATAGTTCCCAAATAAACATCTTCTACTGAGCAAAGAATGAACAAACTGTTTACTGTATTACAGGGACCAATTATATTACTCTTTCCTGGAAGAAATAAAAAGCACAGTCATTACAGGTCAGTCTGGCTGTGGGGAAGACTTTCTGTCTGGTCAGTGTTTTCCTTCAACACCAACACAGGGCATCACTGTCTTTCCCTTTGTGATTATAATCAAGTGGGTTTAGAAGTATGAGAGAACATGGGGCTTCCCTGGTGGCGCAGTGGTTGAGAATCTGCCTGCTAATGCAGGGGACACGGGTTCGATCCCTGGTCTGGGAAGATCCCACATGCCGCGGAGCAACTGGGCCCGTGAGCCACAATTACTGAGCCTGCGCGTCTGGAGCCTGTGCTCCGCAACAAGAGAGGCCGCAATAGTGAGAGGCCTGCGCACCGCGATGAAGAGTGGCCCCCGCTTGCCGCTACTAGAGAAAGCCCTCGCACAGAAACGAAGACCCAACACAGCCAAAAATAAATAAATAAATAAATAAAATTTAGAAGTACGAGAAAACAGAATGATCTTCGCAGAATAGACTTATGAGGTCTACCCCAAACCCCTATAGCCCTACAGCCTCCCACCAACCAAAAAATAATAATAAAGCAATAGTTTGATTCTCTGAGGAATAGTCACAGTAAAAGGAGGTCTGTTTCCTTGAGCTTAGCTGGAACTAGTGGCAATGAGGTGAAATCAAGGTGGCAGCTTCCTAAAGCAGGAAGGCTTCCTAGGAGTAATATAGACTGTGTCTCTAAAGAGTGCTCTGTCTTTTGAAAGTCAGTTTCTGCTTCCCCCCATCTTTATGATATATAAATTCATTGTTGGTAATTGTACTTTGGAAGTGTGATTTAAAGACTGTGCTTCAGCCAGGACCTAGAAGCAGCATAGGCTCCAAGCGCCTTCCATCTTTGGCCTCATCTGTGAATGCTGTCAATAGATATACCAAAAATGATGCAAGTGGTTAGAAACAATGGGCTACTATATCCTTCTGCTATTAGCCTCTACCCAGGCCTCACATTGATTATTTTTAATATCTCATAGAGACCCACCTCCTAGAGAAATGGAAATAAAAACAAAAATAAACAAATGGGACCTAATGAAACTTAAAAGCTTTTGCACAGCAAAGGAAACCATAAACAAGACGAAAAGACAACCCTCAGAATGGGAGAAAATATTTGCAAATGAAGCAACTGACAAAGGATTAATCTCCAAAATTTACAAGCAGCTCAGGCAGCTCAATATCAAAAAAACAAACAACCCAATCCAAAAATGGGCAGGAGACCTAAACAGACATTTCTCCAAAGAAGATATACAGATTGCGAACAAACACATGAAAGAATGCTCAACATCACTAATCATTAGAGAAATGTAAATCAAAACTACAATGAGGTATCACCTCACACCAGTCAGAATGGCCATCATCAAAAAATCTACAAACAATAAATGCTGGAGAGGGTGTGGAGAAAAGGGAACCCTCTTGCACTGTTGGTGGGAATGTAAATTGATACAGCCACTATGGAGAACAGTCGGAGGTTCCCTAAAAAAAAACTAAAAATAGAACTACCATACGACCCAGCAATCCCACTACTGGGCCTATACCCTGAGAAAACCATAATTCAAAAAGAGTCATGTACCACAATGTTCATTGCAGCTCTATTTACAATAGCCAGGACATGGAAGCAACCTAAGTGTCCATCGACAGATGAATGGATAAAGAAGATGTGGCACATATATATACAATAGAATATTACTCAGCCATAAAAAGAAACAAAATTGAGTTATTTGTAGTGAGGTGGATGGACCTAGAGTCTGTCATACAGAGTGAAGTAAGTCAGAAAGAGAAAAACAAATACCGTATGCTAACACATATATATGGAATCTAAAACAAAAACAAAAACAAAAAAACACAAAAATGGTTCTGAAGAACCTAGGGCCAGGCCAGGAATAAAGACGCAGACATAGAGAATGGACTTGAGGACACAGGGAGGGGGAAGGGCAAGCTGGGACAAAGTGAGAGAATGGCATGGACTTATATATACTACCAAATGTAAAATAGATAGCTAGTGGGAAGCAGCTGCATAGCACAGGGAGATCAGCTCAGTGCTTTGTGACCACCTAAAGGGGTGGGATGGGGGGGTGGGAGGGAGACGCAAGAGGGAGGAGATAAGGGGATATATGTATATGTATAGCCGATTCACTTTGTTATACAGCAGAAACTAACACACCATTGTAAAGCAATTATATTCCAATAAGATGTTAAAAAAAAAAAGAAAAAGATTTGAAACAAGTAAGGCAAAATATTAAGATTTAATAAAGCTGGTGTTTGGGCAATGAAAAAAAAACATGGTAAATTACAATAAAGAATTATTGAATGTTAAAAAAATAAAATAAAATAAATGCCTACATGATTAAAAAATATATATCTCATAGAGACTACATTGAACTGAACTTGGTACCAGTTGTTGTTAAGATACCTTAAATAGGAAGCATTCTTTCTGTAGGAATTCTAGACAGTGAAAATAAATTATGAAGGATTAAATGTGCTCAAAAAATCAGTCACGTAGAAGATAATTATACGATGTCATCTGAAACCAAAAGAGCATGTATTATCACCAAGACCAACTTGCCAAATCTCACCATAACCAAACTATACCTGCTTCTATATTAAACTATGATAATACTGGGTCAATTTAGTTTTGAAAATAACCATTTTACCAAGTGCTCAGGGTGAGTTAGAAATTCATGTCACGAGCAAAACAGATGAGACTAAAGCCGGACTCGGGGCTAAGAAGATTCAAATGTCCAATCAGGCAACTCTTTCCACAATGCCTTCACATACTTCATTTCATTTTTAGGTTTCAGCAAAAATATGAAGATGATAGGACACAAGCTAACCAGTTAACAGCCATATCGAGAACAGCCAGCAAATCAACAGGTAAGAATGTGGCCATGCGTAAAGCAGCAAAGAGAACTGGTACCAATGTCATCTTGCCAAGGCTGACCTGGGCCCCGTGGTTCTCATCCTCTCCTCTTGCCATGTAAGCTATCTGATGCTGCTCTTTCTCTTGTCTTCTCATCTAGTTGTTTCTTCTTTGTCTAACTTTGCCTCTCCTCATGAAAAATATCATATTTTTACCTACATTGTAGAAAAACATTTTTTACTCAACTTTCTTAAAAAGTGGTTTTCTTTATCCCAACCCCATTTGCTCACCTCCCATTTACTCCTCAAATTTCTGCAATTGGCTTCTTCCTTGCCCCCAACACCTCTTAGAAACTGCTATCCATGTATCAGTATCCAAATCCAGTGACCGCTTTTTGAATGTCTCACTGGACCTCTAGGTAGAATCTTACATTTCTTTTCTGGAAACTCTATTCTTTAACTTCTATAATATTCCAAACTTTGTCTTCCTGCTTCTCTGAATGTCTCTTCTCCATGTGAATTCCTTAAATATCAGTATTCCTTGGATACCACCTTTAACCCTCTTTCTCCTCACTTTATACTATTTCCTAATGGAGAATCATCTGCTCCATGGCTTCAACCATTCCTGATGACTTCTGGGTCAGTGTCTCTATCTATAGCCTGAGTTTCTAACATATATACAAAAACTGCTGAATCCGTGGTAATAGTCACATGAGTGTCATGCAAATACTTTGAACTTAGTATGTCCCAACTAAACTCATTGTTTTGCTGCCCAAATTTGCTTCTTTGCATACTATAGCTTGTCATCGTCATTCAGCTGCCAAACTAGAACTCTCAGAGTAACCCTCCCTTAACTCTTTCTTGCATCAATTTGTATATCCAATTAATATCTAGTTACAGAAACCAGGAGTAAGCATTTAGAAACTTACATAGTAATCTGACACTGCTGCAGCACCCAGCATTTTATTTTTCTACAAATCCATTTTATCATATTTTTTAGTGATCTACCTAAGTTATAAATTTTTTAAAAAAGAAGAAACTGGCACTTCAGCATAGATCATTTAAAAAGCACTGATGTAAACCATTTAGACCATCTTAACCTGCTGTCCTTGAGACGGCCCATGGAAACAATGGACACTCTCTCCAGAAAATAATTTGTATCCCATTACAATATGAAATTCTGCATATGATATAGATGTTTCATGGATTCTCTAAAACCCATTTATAGCCCAAATTCAGAACCCTTAATCCAAGTTGACAAAGTCTGGAACGTCCTTGTCAATAGCCTCCTCTGTTTGTTTATTTATTGTGGTAAAAGTTCCAGATGAGCATTAAAGTCCTGGAACTCGTAGCAAGAATTCAGCACACATACAATTACTGAGCTCAGAACCAAAGACTGGGCCTATTGACCAAGCGCTTCCAATATCTTATGTGATTTTTAATAGTTTCTTCAGGTGGAATAGAACAGTTAACTAGTAAATAATAAAAGAGTTATGCCATAACCTTACTATTCCTTATGTGGATAATAAAATTTTGAGACTCAGACCCACAGTTTATAGAAGAGCTGACATAAAGACATAATGAGTCTATAACACTAGGGAACTAGGGAAACAACTTTCACAAGTAGGAAGTAGTAGACCAAGGTCTATTCCACTCTATGGCATAAAAAACAGATCATTTGTCTGTTTCTCTATACATACCTGCCCTCACTCCAAATGAGGATTTCATGTACCTCACAGAGACATATAGAATCCAATATGTTTTTTAAAAGAATTAAGTATTTTGTTTAAACCACAAAGAATGGAAAATACAGCTGAAAAGAACATGTGCTCTATAAAGGCGGGGGCCACGCCTACCCTGTCCTCCACTGTAAACCAGCATGTATCACGTTGCAAATGGTAGATGCTCAAGATAAAGGCAAGGATGGCATCAGTACACAGATGGCATATATGACTGATGGAAGGCTGAAGCTCCTTGACTTTCTCTGCCACCAAAGCAAAGAGATAATCATATCTAAGATTTACTTTGTCCATAGATAGGAGCTTCCAGGTACTCAGGGGAGTCACTGCTTTTAGGAGAACAGCAGATCACCCTAAAAGAGGCACTGCATCCTGTGACAGTTAAGCTCCCTATGATCAAGAAATGTGATATCCAGTCCAGACAATTGCTTCTTACCATGCCCCTCAGGGCAAGCTGAGTATATAAGACAAAAGCACAATTCAGTAAACCTGATTCCAGAGGGACCAAAGAAATGCCCCTTGATGGTTTGGCTTAATCCAGATATAAAATTTGGACATCTAGTGCAGGGGTTCACAAAAGAAGGCCCACCACCTATTTTTAGAAAGAAATTCTTGGAGCACAGCCATACCCATTTGTTTACATATCATCTGTGGCTGCTTTCAAGAGTTGAGCAGAGTTGAGTAGTTGCAACAGAGACTGTTTGGCCCACAAAATCTAAAATATTTACTCTCTGGCTGTTTTCAGAAAAAGTTTGCCAGTCTTTGGTCTAGTGGAATCTATAGACTGCTATCTTTAGCTCTCTAAAACTGAGTTTAAGAAGCACAGCGTTCAGTCATATATTCAGGAAGTATCTGTGATACAGATATGTTATCAGTTTAGGGCAGATCTATGCAATTTGATAACAGCTGTGTGGAAAGATAGTGTTGACAGCCTCTGCCTCAGCCCAGCCTCTGGATGTTTATCCTTTCACTCTGAGTACATCCCCTGAATAAACTCATAGTTTAAAAGCATTATATAGGTGGTTAACTTGCCCAATTAAACGTCTAGCCCACATTTCTCTCTTCCACTCCAGAATTAAACCCAAGTAACCAAAGGACCTGAAGATGTAAAATAAAAGACTTTGCAGAGAAATGGAGTGCAACAGTCACAGAAGAATGTAAACAGTTCTGACAAGAAGAACTTGAGGTGATTAATTAGATGTGTCACTAGAGCTCTATGATTTACTAACCAGTGGTTGAACCTCACAGAGTTAAGGTAAATACAAACAAAGCCTTACATTGTTGACATTTTTATAACAGTCTGCATTGGTTGGGGTAACACAGAAACCCAAATATCTCATCAGCTCAACATAAGAGAAGTTTATTTCTCACCTACAGTCCAATACAGACATTCTTGGTCAGTAAGCAGCATTTCTCCCTGTAGTGATTTAGGGGCCAGGCTCCTTCAATGAGCACAGAGGTGCATGCATGAGAGTCTCCCTGGGTCAGGACTGGAAATAGCCCACATCACTTACATACATGGCCACACCTAACTGCAAAGGACTCTGGGAAATGCAGCCTAGCTCTGAACCCAGACTATAAATAGTTAGCCAAGCTCTTCCATAACCATTGTCAAAATGTGAAACCTAATTCAAATTCGCTCTGCTGATCTGAAAGATGCAAGCAGTTTTCCAGGGATTAAATCGAGAAACATCTCTGGAAATCATACAAATATCATTAGATATGCAGGGAGGAAGGTTTACTGACTCTAGACATTTCAACCAGAACTGCTGCCATGTGTATGCTGACCCCATCTCCCAATTGGGCAACTCAGAATATGCTCTTAGCTGTCTTCTTTCATATTTTATACCTGACATTATATTTAGCTGCAGAATTTCTCCCTTTAGCAAATTCTAGCAATACCGTTAGATATGCCACTAGTGAATCAAGTGAAAAACTATGATCCCTAACAGTTAAGCCCTGAGGTCACTGCAACTATCTCTTCTCTGCTGTCCAATACTCACAAACCCTGCCAGCTTAATGAAGATGCCCTTTGCTCTGGCTCTTGTGCTTTTCATAATTCACGGATGTTTAATGCCACAACAAGGTTCTAAGCTGATTACCATGACTGAAGCCTTATCTTCCAGTGTCAGGATATCTGTTTACTTCAGCTAAACAAAATGCTTAGACTCCTCTGATAGACCAGGGTCAGGCCTGCTATAGACCCAAAGATGTAGTAGGAAGCAGGACACAGAAGTACATCACTGTAGCACAGCCAGGATTCCTTTATATGGTGTTGGGTAGCCCGTAGCACACTGACGTGAGACCTCCACCAGCCTAACAGTGTAAAAACTAAGTACACTGCTCTGTCCTTCTCTGGCCTGGAAGATTTCTCTTTCCATGATGACTCCATTGGCCACTGAATGAAGGACTCACCTCCAGAAGGAAATGAGAAATCATCTGGGACCTGGGTCCACTCATTTACCTGTATCCTGATCTCATATATCCTCTGCTTATTTGCTATTTCAATAAAAACCCAGAGTGAAGATCCTTTAAACTAAGTGTACTTTATTTTTCTCATCAACCTTGTAAACCAGTGCAAACTTTTTGAGTCTGGTCTAGCTCAGGTTCCTTATATACTTAACTGTAACTCCTCTTACAAGCTCTTGACACTTCTCACCACCAATCTGCTAGAAATTTTCCACTGGGATGTCCCACAACAATCACCCTCAACTTGACAACTTCTGCTCCAGGTTACTCCCTATTAGAACTTAATTTAATTATACTATCATTTCCGTAGTTGCCTGGCCTTGGAATAAGAGCCATGTTTTACTCTTCCCTGTCCTCCTTGGTCCTCTTACATTCTAGCAGCCACCAAGGCTATACTATACCCTTTTCTCAGTCAGGGTGCTACATTGCAAATGGCTGAAATAACTCTGATTCATTTAAGTAGAATCAGAGTTCATTCAGTGATGTGGGGGACTTCATGGAATGCCCAGAATGGCCAGAGAATGAAGCCAGGGAACCAGAGCAATGCCCCAAACTGTGCTGTAGCACCTATCCTAGTAGGATGCAATTGCCACCATCTCGGGTAACAGTAACAACAGCTCACATTACAGACACCAAGAATGCTGGGCCTGGATGCTGTTTGCAAGAACTGTTACTTCTGTCTCATGTCCCTGGGAAATGGGCACACATCACCACCACCCTTACCAGAATGGCTTCTGCACTGTCCTCATCTCTTCATATCACTAATGTTCAGTTTAATGTCTTGGGTAGGTGGGTGGATCTGATTGATAGAGCTCTGGTTCCACGAGGAACCCCAAGGAGCATTGGAAACATAAGAAAGGTTCAGATGCTGGATGTTTGAGGCAGGTACTAGGTTTTCAGTGCCCATTCTCACCCCCTGTTGTCTTCTAAATCTCACTTTCTTAGAAACTCTTATAGCAGCTCTGTTCTGACTGATAAAATAGAAGCAGTGCTGTCTCTTTTGCTTTATTCTTTTTATTTGAATATGAAGCTGGTTCTTTGTAGGGCATTGGTCACATGTAGGTCATTCACAGCCATCTCAGGTCCAAATAACACAGAATCTGGTAAATGAAAGTGAGAATTATGAAATCAGCTCACTGAGGACAGGGAAGCCACTAGCCTTTAAAATGCACTGGTAAGACATTTGGTCACACTAGTCACCTGCTGGATGCAGAATGCAGAGCAGGCAGTATCTAAAATAGTGTTAGAAGATATGCAGGGAAATTCTCCATAAAGTTGGCATCTGCTGACCATGTCCTAAAAGAGAGGGATGAACCAGTGTAGAGCTAGCAGTCTGCAAACAGAGATAGAGGGAAATACCACTTTGCTAAAGGAGGCGCTTTCTGCCTGAAGCCCGCAGTCTAGCTTCATTAAGGGCCTCACAATGCTGAGTCCTGCATGTTTGAAAAAGCCCAATCTGCTGCACCCTGACCTGTAATTTTTATTAGCAATAGCTGGAAGGGGCAGGTCTTAGCATTAGATAGGTCGGTGGCCCCAGAGCATTTTCTAGCATTGGAAAAGATGGTAGAACTGGAAATGAGAAGGACTCTGCTTCCTTGATTGCACTGCTCAAGTCTGCACTCCAGACTTCCAGGCTTCTTACTCTATTTGGCTGAGGTTACTCTTTTATAGTTGATAATCCTATCGACACAGGGCCAATCAGAATGACAAATGGACATAAACCATCTTGTGAACTAACCCTCCCACACTGTAGTCCATTCTATTCCAGGTGCTTTGCCCTGAACTCCACACGCCTGCAGTAAGGTTGGCACTAACCTGCCAATTCTCCTTCGGCTTCATAAACTACACTGCATTTGTAGCTGTAGCAGATCCTCAGCCGCCTAGTACAATGCCTGACATACAATGGTTGATCCATACATATTTGTTGGAACATGAATAAATGGAAATCACAGTGGCCAAAGAATCAGAAAAGTATGCATCAGCCCCCATCTGGCAGGTTCAACAGCATGAACTTAAACAGCTCTGGTAATATTTCTGGACTCTAGGATATTTTAGTCTGGAAGAATAATCTATTTATTGCCTATTGATAGAGGGTATATGTGAAAGTCCTTTCAAAATTATAAAACATTATAAAGAGTATTATTTTGGTTATCATTATTAAAAAATTGCAGAGAGAACCAAATTAGGTTGACACATAAAATAACGTTAACGTAGAAAACATTACCACCTATACTACTCCACTATCAGGTAGAATATTTGGAAAGAGTATTGAAAGATACTAGAAACATAATCACCATTTAATTTTCAACGTTAGGACAGGACCAGAAGATAGCAGTTCAGGAGTCAGAAATAACTATCTGCCGCTCATTGTGTCATAACGCAATATTTACTCTGTAATTACCTGGTCAATATTTACTCGGTGAATACATAGCTTTTCACATGGTTGCCTGAATCCAATAAAATAAAGGAACAGCAGTTACCTTGATTTTCCTGGGGGATAGACTGGACAAAGATAAACTTTTTTGAAGGTCTTCCTTATTGGCTTATTTAGCCGTGAAAATTGTTAATATTTTAAAACCATAAGGAGCTTTTGTGGCATGAGCTTGCACTTGTGAACTACAAATTTCAAAATAAATCCCCAGCAGAAAAAGCCTACCCTTTTGTCTGAAATCCCCTCCTACCTGCCTGCACTCCCAATATGCAGGGCAGTATTTTTCAAGACAAATAACATTGCTTACATTTTGAAACTTGTCACATAATGTGATTGAAGATAAAGACCAAAGTATTTGAGACTGCTTCCGAATCCCAAATCCCCAAAATTCTGAAAAGACTACTAATATGGATTTGTGGTTCTCTAAAACTGCCTTACAGACTGCAGGGAAAGATGCTCTAAAATCTTCTGTGTTTTTATTTTTCAGCTTTGCATTGTAAAACATCCCTCGTGAATTCACTGGAGGTTGACTAAGGTATGTTGGGACCATTGTTTATTTTCAGAAGATGAAAGGGTCTACCTAGTGAGAAAACCAAGTTGCTTCATAAAAGCACCTCAGGATCCAAACTATCTTCAATCTGAAATGTGCCACTATTCCAGACTATGGCAGATTTATTGTTTTGCAGGTACAGTGAAATTTACTTGTCTTGTATTTAGGAAGCCATCTGTTCCACTTAAGGCACTTTAAGAATTCTAGAACTAAGGCAACTAAATTTGGATAAACAAAACCGAAAGAAATCTATTTGAGGGAGAGGAGTTCAGACAAGAAGGAAAAAGAATACTATAAAGCTTCAAAGCACATGAAAAACCCAGCTTCTCTGCTCAGTAGACTTGAATATGAAGGGGGAAAAAAGATGTAACTGATTGAGTTTAATTTGGAATCCTATTGGATATTGCTATACTTAATGAATCTACATATTTCATGATCACCCTAATTGTTTCTATTTCTGAGATGGGCAGAGTGAAACAATTAAATAATGGTTGAAAAATACAACCTAATGGCATGTATGATACCATTGTTATTGTCGAAATAAGAGCAAATAACACATACACCACTCATGGCCAATAATAGCATTTCCTTCATATTTGAAAACAGTGCAAATTGGTATTGGTTTCAGAGATATTTGCAGGTTTCAATGATACATGTTGAAAATACGTCCCTTAAGAGTTTAAAAAGTTGTTCCTAAACCAATCCCTTATAACAATAAACAGAGCAGAATAAAAGGTACATGGCAGCAATGTACAACTGGAATCTCTCTAGTCCTTTATCACTTATACTCCATATATTTCCAAAAAGGAAATAAGGCCAAGTAAGAAAAGCCGTGTGTGTGTGTGTGTGTGTGTGTGTGTGTGTGTGTATGTGTACACATACAGATGCATATGGAGGGGGGAGGGGAACAGAAGTATTGGAAGAGTGTGTATAGTTGTGCCTGTGAACTCAGCACAAGGAAGCAATCATATTTTTTGCAGAAAGGTAAAAAAAAAAGAAGTATAATTATTTTGAGATTTATTTTATTAATAGCTTTTGTAACATACAAGTGTGTTATCAGAGGAATCAATAAGATAATGTATCAAGCACCTAGCACAGACTCTGGCACATAGAATACTCAATATTTAGTAATTCATTCACTTACTCATTCATAAGGGACTGGGTACCATCCTGCTAAATGGGAATCTGAAATCTGAATAAATTTGTCACTTAGAATTTTTAGGGAAGAAAAAGGAAAATGTTAATGGTTAGACCTCAAATGTAGTTTTACAAAGACCCAGAAGCTTCTATGTTTTTTTCAAGCCCATCTTTGATAAAAGTCAAAAATCTAATGTTAAAATTTTGATTCTGTGAAGACATTTCTACACAGAGCTAAAGTATTACAGAACAGACATGGAGGTTTCTAAAGCTTGGACTTGACCCAGTACTAGAACTGAGAGAGTCTCTTCTGGAGGAACAGAAGTTTAGCATGAAGCCACGGAAGAGAGTTCTCAAGATTGAGATCCATGGCCTTTTTCTGAAGTTCAGGTACTTTGGGGCTTGTTGATTAAAGTATCAATTTGCTTTAGGTAACAAAAATGGACCGTGATTTGTAGCCCTCCTCCTGACCAGAAATATCTTTCCCACCTAGTTATGAGTCACCTGAAACCTGAGATTCTACCCCAAGAGATTTATTGCATTGGGATAGAAATGTTCTTCAAGCATCCTTTGTGATGCTTCTATTATCATGCTTCTTATACATAGTTTATTTGTCTTTCTTTAATAGATGTGAGCATGTTTGGCTTCTTACTCCATAACCCCAGAACCCAGCACAGTGCCAAGCATGTAAAAAGGACTCAAATGTTTATATAGCAAATGAATAAATATACAATTTCCAAGGGTGCAACTCTTCACCAAATGGTAAGATCCACCCATAGATTGCCTGGACAATATGAATGTTATTTAGACTAACACATCCTTGTCCTCATGGACAGCTATGAACATACTTGCCAGTAGTACCAAACTACCTTCCGGAAGGAGCATTAGATCTGTTCAGGCACTCAAACAAATTTGTCATTAAAGCGCTAGAGTCTGACAATACAAAGCATGAAAAATGCTACCTTTTCCTGGAGAAGTTGAGGGCAGGTATTATCAATCAACTACTTCTACTATAAAACAATCATCCCACGACTCACCCTGCACTTTCATAGGCCCCAAGAAGTTTAGCTACCAAATACACCCCTGACCACTAAATCAATTCACCTGTGAAATGAAATAGTTTGTTCAGATGGCCTTTGTCTTAGACAAGATTAATAAAGAAAGGGCCAAAGAATCTAAAACATATCATCCATCTCCTTGTTTAGTGAAAATTAGGGCATCTAATTATACGGGAATTTTTTACTCTAGATCCTAAAACCAACTTAAAACAATTCATCAATCAATTAAATTCAACAAAAAATAAATTTTGAGTGCCTACTAAATGCCACAGAAATAAAACAACTAAGAGTCTCCATTTTTAAACAACCCACTAGCACAAAAGAATTATTTTCCGCTGTTGTGAGTAACAATTCAGGAAAACAAAACTTTGAGAACTCCTGGTCTCATACGGAAAATAAAACAAATCCACAAGAAAGAATTAAATGAGGTAAAAATGTAATAAATATTAAAAGAGAAGTGTCAACCAAATAGTGCATAAATAATATCTCTTCTCAATACTTCTTTACATTTTTTTAAAGACATTTACAGAGAGAAGTAAGAATTATTAATTTTATTAAAAAGAAAATACACATGCAAATGGTAAAGGCTTAAAACAAAACATAGCCCTGGTGGTCCCACTTCCTAGTCTTATACCACAGGGCAAAACTTCCAATTCTTCGGGCTACATTGTAATACTGACCTCCCTATTTCTAAATAATAACATTAAACTGTGTCTGCTTTACCAATGTTAGGCAACAACTATTAATTCTCTTCTTGGTAAATGAGGATTGAGCTCTTTGCTCCGCTACCCCATTTTCCTTTCCAAATTTTCCCAGCATAGTTATTTCACAACATTTTAAGTTGATCATCAGTGTTCACTGCTAAGCAATATTAGATGTATTATGATTATATTATACTTCATTTCTTGGGCAATTTTGTGTTTTTCTTAACTACAAAATTGTCTTGTTTTTCATTTACTTCAAGGTCTCTATCTCTAATCCTTCCCAAATATTCAAATTTATCTGCAAAAATGCCTCAATTTTGTTTTCCACATAGTTCTCTGTGTAGTTCATTTGGTCTTTCATACAAGATTGTGGACCCATTCTAGTCTTCTCTCCCACCCTCCACCCAAGTAGTATCTTTCTGTCTCCTGGACTCTATCTTCCTGTTCCAGTCAGCTGTGGTTACTCTCAAAAACTGCTGTATAAGTGTCCCAGGACTTTCTTTTGTCTATTTCTATGATGTTTCCAGTGTATCCTGGATCTCATGTCTTCTCTTTGGGTCTATGACCTCATTTTGGTGAAGAATATCCTCGGTGGCTGAGACAGGGTGCCTCAGAGGCACAGTCTCAGTCCTGGCATGTCTGCGACTATCTTCATTCCACCCTCACACATAATTGATGGTTTGCTTCCACATAGAATTCAAGGTTGGAAATCATTTTTCCCCAGAATTTTGGAGGCATTCTCCCATTGTCTTTAGCTCCCATTGAGTAGTTAAGATGCCAAATGCCACTCTAATCCTGAACACTCCTTTTCACTGCAAAACTCCACAAAACACTTGTTCAAAACCACTAGTTCTATTTCTTGACTCTCTCTCCTCAACTCATTTCAGTTGGGCTTCCTTTGTCATCACTCCACTAAACCAGGCCCTGTAATGATGAGAAAGGCCCTTCCCTGGCCATTTGCCATCATCAATCCCCAGTCCTCATCTCAGTGGCATGTGGCTGAATGCCCTGCCTCCTTAGAGCACTCTCTTCCCTGGGCTTCTGTAGCAAAACTGCCCTTTACCGACCACCTTACCATCACTGCCACCCCCGCCCCGACTTCTAATTATTGAATTACAGGGGGGTTGGCTCCTCAGCCTCCTTTTCTCTCGTCTGTCTCCTCAGATGGTCAATCTCAGTTCCATGGCTGATAAACAACCCCCATATGTTGATGTCTCTGACTTCTCTCATGAGCTGCAAACGCATATATTCAACTGCCTGCTCAACACCTTCGCTGGTAAGTCTAAGGAGCATCTCAAATTTAACATGTCTAAAGCAGAACTCTTGATTTTCTGCCCCACATCTGCTCCCTCTGCCAGGCTTCACCATCTAAGTGAATGGCAACTCCATCCACCAAAACCTAGGAATCGGGCCCAAACCTACATGTCAACTCGGACTCTCCTCTTTCCCTTGCACTCCACATCTAGTAAATTAGTAATTCTTGATTGGGCTATTCACAAACTATATCCTAAACCTCAAGTCGAAGCTACCATCCCTCAACTGGATACTCCCACAGCCTCCTCTATTTCTTGGGCTCTCTTGCCCTCTAGCTTCAGGGTTGCTCAATGGCAAGCACCGGAAGAAGACTGGAGGGTAGCCCCCTGGAGGGCCTCAGCTTCCAGCAGTGGAAACTCTGCATCCTCACATTGTCCTTCCAGGCCTAGGGGTAATAACAGTTTTTTTACTGTTGCTAATCTTTGGGTTTCCTTGGCATCCTGTTTGACTTCCCAGCTCTTCCAGCAGCAATGCAACAATCTTCCCATGTTAAATTCCCTGTATTTGAAAGTCCTGGACTTCTTTCCATTTTCCAAGCTGGATTTCAACTAAAACCAGTCCTATTCACTTATTATTGGCTTTCCCAAACTGAAATCTAAATGAAATCATGTAACCTACATGAAATCATGTAACCTACATGAAAGCAGGAAATTTGGTGCCCAGAACACAGCCCAGCCTATTTTGGGTACTCAATAAATATATTTTAAATGAAGAAAATGTTCAAGCATTTATCCATAGCAAAAAGTCTTTTGGATTATATACAGTTAAAATATAATAACTATGATAAAACTTAGAGTTTTACTAGGCTCATAAGAAATGTTTAGTTTTATAGAGCACCCAGAGTAACTAAAATCATCCAAACCAAAATAAAAATCAAATTAAAAATAAATAAATAAAAACAGGCAAAGGACTCAAATGACCTGAAAATAAAGAAATTACTTTCTGAAGGTCATTTCATTCCATTAATTTGGGTACCAGCTTCAAGTTATTTTTTAAAGTTTATTTTATCTTTAAAATACATGCTTTCATTAAATGCATCATTACTTTTATGACTCTTGTAATCAATCTTTTTCCCCTTCTAAACATGATAAACAAATAAAACAGACACAAACATTTATATTGATGAACTTCCAAAAATATGTGGGAGATGGCTTACGGGAAAAGGAATTAAAGATAGCTTTATGATAAAATCTACCTTCAGGGCAAAACTTAAATGACTAAGGATTCTGAGAGCATTTCACAGCTCAGAAAATACTCAATCCAAAGTAAAATGGACCCTGAGCAGGGCTTGTATAAAATAAGAACAGATGAGTAATTAAGGCCTACTTTAAGATACTAAACTCTTTTCAAAAAGAAAATTGTGATCAGGGAGCTTCTGTTTCTCTCTAAGTATAGGGATTTTTTAAAGCAGTAAAACAGAGAATGCAATTTGAAGGCTAGCTTGTTGCACCTGCCTCATAGGCCGGTTTTGTTTGTCAACACAAAGAGTTTTTTATTTCACTTTGTTCGATTTTTAAATTTGAATTTGACGCCAACATTTACAAATCAGGCAATTTCACATAAACATCTGGAATTCTGATCTCTCTCCAAAATTCCCCCAGTGCCATGATGGGCTCTAATTGAGCGGTCGATGCCCCTTAGCCAGGCACAGGCTCTCTGGATAACCCATCACTTCCTCCAGGGCCCGATATTCACCCACCTTCACTAATTTAAGTCTCCTGCTTGGTCCACTAAGGGTTGGTATTTGCACACACTGCAGGAAAAGATCTCATTTCACTTCCTGCTAATTTGAAATGTCTTACATTTTCAAATCAGGATTACTTCCATTTTTACTTTACACTAAGGCAGGTCCTAAGATGGAATCCTTGGGTCAGGGACTTAATGGTTGTTGTTCACAAACTCAGATTGAGGAGTCAGGTGAATAAAGGACCTTTTTAGTTTTACCTCTTTCCCCAAACATAAGGCCTCCTCTGGCCACCTTGGCATGTGTGTAGGGGACCACGGCTGCAGCTCCATGTCTCAGGCAGCAATGAAACCCTTACTCTACACCACCAAGATGTATTCCCTGGATTCTTGGGGTCTTAGCTTTCTGTTTACTGTAAGGAAGCACATCAGTCTCTGCAGGGCACTACCCAATTAGCTTCTAGAAAAAGACTGTTTTATCAGTGGTATGGATTTTATCCAATTTTCAAAGCAAATATTGAAAATATTAAGTGCTTCTAACACTCTTTATCACCCACTAACTGCCTTTGTTAAAAAAAAAAAGACCATATGATTTTTCTCATATTCAGAAATTTCCTTTTCTGCTGGGAAACATTCACTGATTCCAGTATTCATTAGGACAAATCCTTGACATCTGAAACAAACCTTCTTCAAAGCTGAAAACTAATTCTCATAACAGCCCCATTTATTTTTGCATTAATTGGTAGGTAGTTGACTTTAAAAATTGGTTTTAACACTACATAGAAATTGAATTTTTTAATGGCTTAATGACATTAAAGCGTATAATTCACACCCTCACAAAAGCTTTTGTCTCTTGTGGTCCCATTTTTACCTCCCTTTATTCTACAGTTTTATAATGATAAGCATTATAAAAATGCCCAGACAGCTAAAGAGATACTTCCGGAATCCATATTTGGGTATATGAAGGAAAAGATGCTGCCAATTAAAAATGCAATAGAGCCCACTATTGTTAATTTATGGCTGTGAAAGGCATAGCTTTTTCTCATTTTGGTTATTTGATTTGGATAATGATTTGGATAAAAACCCAGTTGCTATGCGAAATAACTTGATTTTCCCCGTTGATGTGCAATTCTTCTAACACCATCATTTGGCATCCTGACTGATGATTGGATAAATTCGTTCGACTTTTATCATGAATCATTTAAATTACTCCTTTGCATAAAGGTTTAAATTGGCTTTGGAGCAGCCATTAGAGAATTTTTTAAACACTCTTCTGTTTTGCTTTTCATGATATTATCTCGCTTTCTGCACGGGATGTTTTTCTGTCTCTCAAGGTTGTTACTATTAATTGGCCTCCCCCTTTCACATTACTAGAATGCAACAAAACACACCTTCCAAACTGAAGAGGCTGAGGTTAGGGAACAGGGACAGGATAGAAATGGAACTCTCCCATCTTCTTTCCCTGAAAACCTGTGCTATGACATCTCCATCCCTATGAAACCACCTCCCTCCAGGACCCGGACCATCCCATCTTCTAGGTTTTGGTTCAACAGGCAGGATCAAAAATCAAATGGACCTTTTATAAAATTGTAGCTCCAACAACACCCAAAGCCTACAAATCCATATGCTATGCACCAAAGGAAAACCTGACAATCTGTTTCTAATTTTCCACGAGGAGCCTGGGTCACAGTGTTTGACCAGAAGGAGTAGAGGGCAAGTTCCATTGTCAGAAAGATCTAGAAAACTGCAGGGCCAGATGCTCAATAGATATATAGCTAGGGCAGAGATCTCTCTCCTCTGGAAACCTGTCTGCCAGAAAGTCCTCACTTGTAGTCACTTCTTTGGTTAAACGACAGAAGCACATGCATTATCCCCAGGAGACTGCTACAAAACAATCATATATTACCTGGAAGGGTAAGAAGAATGGCATCCTGTTAACTGTGTCTGAATGGACTGGATGTTAAAGAGCTGTGCTGTCCAATACTGAGGCCACTAGGCACATATGGCTCTTATGTACTTAAAATGTGGCTGGTCCAAACTGAGATGTGTTATAAGTGTAAAAAACACACCAGATTTCAAAGACTTAGTATGAAAAAAAAAGAGTGAAAAATATCTCATTAATAATATTATTCTGATTACATATAGAAATGATACTTTGGATATGTTTGATAAGATACATTATTAAAATTCCTTTCACCTATTTCTTTTCACTCTTCTAATGTGTATTTTTAATATAAAAATTTTAATTACATAATGCAGCACATTTCTATTAGACAGTGCTATAATAGAATACGAGTGAACTTTTGCCTTATTGTGATGGTTAATTTTATGTGTCAACTTGACTGGGCTAAGGGGGGCCCAGAGAGCTGGTAAAACATTATTTCTGGATGTGTCTGTGAGGGTGTTCCTGGAAGAGATTAGCATTTGATGCAGTAGACTGAGTAAAGGAGACCTGCCCTCACCAAGGTAGGTGAGCATCATCCTATCCACTGGGGGCCCAAACAGAGCAAAAAAAGGTGAAGGAAGGGTGAATTCCCTCTTCTTGAGCCGGGACGTCTCTCTTTTCCTGCCCTTTTACATCGCAGCTCCTGGTTTTCAGGCTTTCAGCCTTGAACTGAATTACACCACTGGCTTCCTGGTCCTCCAGCTTGCAGATGGCAGACTGTGGGACGTCTCAGCCTCCATAACCTCATGAGCCAGTTCTTATAATACATTTCCTCTATATCTATAGCTATGTCTATATCATCTATCAAGTTGGTTCTATTTCTCTGGAGAACTCTGAATAATACACTTATACTATATGAAATCTGAGCCTGAGAAAAGATAGTATATAAGAGGGGAACAGTGAAGAGGTGAGCTTGAGATGGCATCCTGGGAGCAAGAAAAGGTGAGGTCCAGGGGCCAAGGGCAGTCTGGCTGTGCCCTCTCGGTGGTAGAGATCCCTGTGCAAGCAGAGCACAGAGGTAAGGGAAGGAGGACTTACAGGAACTAAACAACTAATTTGCTGGCTTCATCATTTTGTCTAAGACTGGTCCTTAGGATATGAGAGTAGGCACCAACTAGATATTCCAACGTGGTAAAATTAGAATATATGTGGTCACTAAAAGCTCTACTTAAATGGGGTGATATCTGCTTAAATGGGGTTAAATGCCTGCTGTTTCTATGATTTGGCTTAGCCCATATTACTTTCAGTCAGGATAAACTATGAACACAAACTACTGTAAAATCTCAAGGATTTTAAATCTTAAGATTTTCAATCTTAAAATAGCAAATGTTTATTTCTTCCTCAGGTCTACCTGTCCATCATGGCACATGTAGCCCTGCTCCATCACATCTTTACTCCTTCTGCCTGGGATTTTGCCAATCAAGCATCATGGCAGATGAGGGAGGTGGTATGGAGAACCACAGGCTGGCTCTTAAATCTTCTGCTCAAAAGTGCCACATGGCACCTCTACTGACATTTCATTGGCCAAATCAAGTGAAATGACCCTAGGGCAATAGGGTAGGAACAAAATCCTCCTGTAGAAAGAGTTCTGAGGGATAGAAATGGGACTACTTAACAAGGAGTAATACCACTGTGCACAGTACTTAAGCAGTGGGGTCTCATGGAACAATTGCTGTCCCAAAACGCTTGAACATGCCCCTCTGTAGCAGACGTTTTGTTGCCTTCCTAATATGGTGCATTCTCTAAGAGCTGCATCCTCTCCGACATTCATACCCTCCACATCCCTTTCAGATGACTGGACCAGGGATGAGGCCAGAAGCAGAGCTCAGAATTCTTGAAATCCAGTGTAGAGTTCAGGTGGAAGTGGCCATTTTTATCCACATGCACCACAGAGGAAAAGCTGGCAGGTAAAGCAGATGTAGAAAGAGATGCAGATATGAGACCATGGAGAGACACAGAGGGAGAAATAAGGTGTGGCCACCCTGGTCCGTGAGGGTGTCCACCCACCAGCTCCAGCTCCAGATTCTTAAAGCCTCTCTGTGCCTCGTGGCTGACAGATGCCCCTTACCATACACTTTCTATGGCCACTTCATTCAAGCTACTTTCTCTTTGGGCAGATTACAGCAATACAGCATGGTGGTTACATCCGGACTTTCGAGGCAAACTGAGTTAAAAGCATGACTCTGCACAGTTATGTGCAACTTTGGGCAAACCACTTCGCCTTGGGCCTCCTCTATAAAATAGGGATAAGATCCATTTGTAATCTGAGTGCCATGAGGATTCAATGAGTCAGTATATATCAAAGCAATGATATAAAAATGCCAGTCCTTATTACCATATTGTTATTACAACCAAAAAATTTGAAAGACTTTTTCTGAGCTGCAGTTTCATGATTCTCGGCAGTTACTGCACACAATATATCCTTCAGGAAAGTTAATGTTGATAGAGTTAATCTGAGGTCTGCAAATGATTAGGTTATGAGGTGCCCCCATTTCCCCAAATTGACTAGCTATACATGATCCAGATACACCAAATACTTAATCACCCCAAATGTTCTCAGCAATGATACATCTGGACAAAGGAAGAGGGGGGAATTATACCCACAAAGCTTGGCCAAAGTGTTCACAGGTTCAGCTGGCAGGTGAAAGAGGATTTAGATAAGCATTCCAAACACACAGAAGCATCCTTATTTATTAGCATTCTTCCAAATTAGCACTCTTGAGATTTGTCAATCATACATAAGAATTCTTTGTTTTTTCTGCCTTTTAAGAATGTCCTCCAGGTTAAATTTATTCCAGGCATCCGTATGCTCAAAACATATGGAAAAGAGAAAAAAAAAGGAACATTTTTCCAAAGGATTCTTTTTTATTTTATTTTATTTCTAAAAGAAATATTTTCTTGTTATAGGATATTTTTCAATGTTTTCTTCTCTTGACTGAAATTTAAGAATTAATTTGTGAAATTTTTTTATCCGACTGATTTTAGTGGTGGAAGAGGTTGATTTTTACTATTGATTATGAAGAATAAAAACCCAATAATCCCATCTTGTACATATGAACTTAAAATATTAAGTCTCTGTCCTTGAAAAACTTGGATTCTAAGTGAAAAAAATAGGACAAGTCAAGAAATGTTGTTTTAAATAAGAATAACTAACCATAGGTAATGCTACAGAGAAATTTCCCCCTAAGACCTATACCCCTTCAATTTGCCTTTCTCCCCCTCCCAATTAATGCTTTCAGAAGCTCTTTTTTCCTTCCTTCACTTCCCTTTCCAGAGTCTCAGAGATCTCTTCCTGGCCCAACCCTGTATGTGTTATAGAAATGAAATCTGCCAAACTTTCTCCAAGGAGAAGGTCTAGAACCCTTAGCCAAGAGAAATATTTTGGCAAAAGATGCGCCAGGTAGTTACTTGGATACAAGAAGAGCCTTCTGGATACCCGCCCATCTCTCCAAACCTGCAATCATCCAATCTGCCTCCAGCTGATGCTAACTCTATGAACACAAATACTCTGACAGGCAGTCACAGGTCCATTGGGTCACACTCATAAGGGTGCCCGATTACGAGCATAATCACATTGTTAGAAGATGACGTGAGCATTTACGAATCTGGATTGAGTAGTGTTTTAAAGTCAAAGACATAACACAATCACAAGAGTTGCTGTACATAATTATTTTAAGAAACAATGGAATTTAAGCCTGTTTAAAGACAGTGGGAGGAATTCTACTATCACTACTGAAAAACTTTATTCTAGGCAAGGTATAAAACACCTGATTTCTGCTTTCACCTAAATCTCAAGAAGTACATACAATGTTCATGATGGGAGATGCTCATTCTGTTCTCAGGTAACTTGGGACTTAAATTTGAGCATTACTGCTGTCCAATTGTACCCTTCAAATGCATTCATTTATTCACCTGTCCAATAATTTCTTCAACATTCAAATGTCTTGAAATGAAAAGCAGAAATGAAGGCAGAATTTGAGGAGTTTTCACAAGTGGATACTTTAGGCTGAAAAATACGTTCATACAAAAACAGTCAAATGAACTTTTATACAGCTGAGCCAGTGCACATTACAGGTCACCTGTAGTGAGAACACTTCCCAAATAATGGACATTTGTGGCGAGTATTCTTTTCTTTTTATGTAGAGATGGAACCAAATACTCTCAAATCCATTTATGAGGCCAAATATCATGGTCATATATGGTTAAGATATGTAATCCAAATGCTTCTGAATATAATTCTATGTTATTGGTGTCATAAAGACTTGAATGATCCTAGAGTTATTTCCGTAATTCTTTCCTTTGCCAAAAACACCTTAAATATAAGGAAGTCAATCAAAGAGGATACTCTAAGCAAAAATTTTGGGTGCTACACAATGAACAGAGAAGAGCAGTGAGTCCAAAAGAACGAACATAGAATAAGCAACAGAATAGCTTGGTTAGTCAAGGGATACACTGAAACTCATATTTTTCAGAAATTCACCATGTTCTGATTTGACATCCAAGAACAGCAAGAGGACTAGTACTGGTCTAGTTGAAAAGGCAAAATGAAGCCCTAACACAATCCTGGATCACTGAGGCTCACTAAAGACCTCTCTCTAACACACACACACACACACACACACACACACACTAAGTTCCACAGGGGAAACAGATAAACATACACACACATACATAATATGTCTATCTGAAAAGAAATCATATTCTCTCCTTCCTTTTTTTCTTACTGCACACCCTTCATAGTATCACTTGCTTAGTTCCCAAGAAACCTTTCATAGATTTTGTAAACGAAGGTCATATCACAGAAAGACTGGTATAATAACTCTTAAGTCTGAAAAGGGCAGAATTCTAGGCCATTTTCCCACAGGACTGCTGTTTCTTAGGTAGTGCTTCTTGGTTATGCAATTAAACTAGAAGGCAGAAAAGCACCCCATGCAGCACTTAGTCTTGCCCTCCTCCTGTATCCAAGTAAGCCTGGATATGCCAAGTTTCTGAGCAATTGATTCAGAGCCAATTTGTGGCAAACAAATGCTCTCCCGCTACTTAGAGTGGAAAGATCTCTCCATGCACTTTTGTCTAGACAGTCTCAACTACAGGAATATAGTGTGTTTGCTGGCCCTCCAGTGATTTATTAAATGCCAAATCCATACAGCACAGGCACTAAAGCTAAGAAATGGAAAAACAGCTTACCCAGTGGACTTGTAATGACTTACTAAGGTTATGTTGGCAGCAAGACTTATACAGTATCAATAAATAATAGCAATCTATCAAATAACTTTGGTTGAAATAGTAATGTTTAGAAATATCCCATTTAAGGTGGGTGAAATGCACCCACTGGGGATTAGTAGCATGGAAAATATTCCCATGCAATGATGTAAAAGAGTCTCAGGCCCACTACAGCAATTCTGCTTGGAATGTCAGTTGCCTTTAAAAAATACAACGTAAAACTAAACCCTCAAGTAAAACTGTTTCAGAAATGAAAGGCACAGACCAGAATCTGTCCAAGAGAAAACAAAAGCTTTTCTCTACGAAAAACCCAGTACGTTTTCTTCATAAAGTTTCTCAAATAAAAAATCAGATATTATCATTATTACTGTTATTCAAATTTTAATATTTTCCTTTGATAATTCTATTAAAATAGACTCTTCTGAATTCTCTAATGAAATCTTAAATTCCAGCAGATATTTCAACAAACTATAATAGAAGGAGAAAAAGGAAGATGAAAAAAATTGTTTCATGTTAAAAAGAAAGTTCTTGTTCGATAATAGAAATATCTTTTGATAGATGTTTGCTAAATAAAAGTTCTCCAGATCATCAGAGTCAAGGTATTGTGCTGCCAGGTATCTATCGGTTATGCTTCACTATACAGCAGTGAGAAATTTTTTAACTGTTTCTTTGCAAAACATAAGATATATTTTGAAAGGCAGCATATTATATGTGAAACTGATCGTTATAGGACTTTCGGCAATATAGATTATTCATGAAGGTCTTAACTATTACTGTTCTTTAGTTTATAACACAATGAAAAGCACTATTGCTAAAAACTGGATGTTTATTCACTTTCTTTGGGAGATGTTATTCAGAAATAATCTAAAAAGCCATGAATCTTTAGAAAAAAATATGTTCTTTTTGATCAACTTGCTGCAGCTAAAGCAATTTTCTCGAAAATAATGAATGATTGATTTTCTCAAATTGTTCTTTTTAATATTTAAACATTCATTTTCCCCCAAAATTGTAATTAGATATTTGACAGCTATAAGATGTCTATTATTTCTCCAAAGTTCTTCAGATTTTTCTCACAGAAGGAAAAGCATGCTCCTGGAGAGTCAGGTCATCTCCTGATGCTTCTCCTTCACAGCCATACCAGGAGCACACATCCAGAAGAACTGTTATTAGTGAGTGTGGACTACGTGGTAGGCACAAAGTACTTTGGGAATTGTTATTTTTTATTTGCCATTCCATAAAATAAGCCATTTAAGAGGTGACAATCAATGAGGTTAAGTTCATTTTCTAAGTTCACATTGATTACTGGGAAAACCAAAATTCAAAACCATCCCAGGTTCCAAAGTCCATGTAGCTTTCAGCACTCCTTTTCCACAAAATTAAATTTGATCAAATTCAGAACTTTTAAAACAAGAGAACTGTGTTGACTCAGGTATTGAAAATATATGTGATCATAACAAATATTTGGTTTTTATGCCAAATATCTGTTTAACAAAAGCTAATATTAGGCAAAACCACTTTAGCTTCAATCTTTAGAACTTTAGATTTTAATTTTAAATTGGGTTTAAATTTTAAATGATGGGTGATGTGGGCAAATGGTAGGCAAAAATATAAATCTTGTGTTCCAAATATTTTGGACTTTTATTAGGAATGATTTTAGTACTTATGTTTTTTAAATGAAGTCTTCTGCATGGTGTTAAATAATAAGAAAAAATATGTAATTTGATCACTTTAAGCCAAGAGCAGAAAAGTTGACATTCCTCATGGAAATTCGTTCTGAATGTTATTTACTGGTTGATTAAGTGTGAACTTTTTTCCTAAATTTGTCTGGAGGCTGAGATACCCACCAAGAATCCAAAATAACTGAACATAGACCCACATAGGAACACACACACCATTGTAAAAATTTCACAATACCTGGGACAGAAAGAATCCAATTTCAAGATAGCATTTAGCTCTCAACAGCAACATTGCTAGAAAGTACTATCACAATGCTTTCAAAATAATCCCCAACATATGATTCTATTCTTGGCCAAAAGGATAATCAGGTGTGAATGTAGAATAAACTCATTTCCACATGTGCAAATTTTCAATCCATTTACCTTCCAGGCAAGCTTTCTCATGGAAATCCCACTGAAATGAGGTAGTACACAAAAATAAAGACAAGAGACCCCCAAACCAGAAGATCCCTCACAGGAAAGCAGAGGCAGGGGTCCCCAGGATGAAGTTTCTCCAATATTTCAGCCATGCAGCAGGTCCAGAGAACAATCTCCTGAGACTAGTGCGGAATAGAAGTCTCCACGAGAAATTTCTTCAAGAAGTAAACTTAACTGAACATATTGAGACAATAATTACACAACTGGCAACGTTTGAGGGTAAATTAGTGGTAGATACAAAGAAAATTAAGCAAATGTAAAACCAATTTTCAATCCAAGGAAAAAAACAAACAAAAAATGGGAAAGAAAATGAATGATATTTTAAATGCTCTCTAGCTCAGCTTTGATTAGTATTTGCACACTCCTCAGAACATAAACATTAAAAAGTGATCAAGCAAAAATTAAGATGTAACTAAAGTTAAAGCTTAGGGGGAGTAGGAGAATGCGGAGTTTGCATCTCTTCGCACCTTCACACCTGGGGCACCTACGGGACACTGGAGGGGGTCCTTGGATATACCTAAGAGGACAGGAAGAACCCTCATGTGACCAGGTACAATGTGGGAGGGAAGGAGGGAGGGAAGAAGAAAGGAGGCAGGAGAGGACCAGTGCCCCTGAGGAGGGGCTGGGGGAGGGGAGAGGTTCCTATGCTCGGAGGGGTCCACTCTCAGCAAGGGAGTCAGCAGGGACAGAGAGGGACCTTCAGGGAATTGGGGGGACTGGAGGGGAACGCAGCCAGCATCTCCCCCACCCACTTGGGCCCCAGCGAGCCTACTGGGGTCCTGGGCCTGAAGCCCCACTCACCAGGGCCCCCTCCAGCTGCACAGATCCTGGTCCTGAGCCACCCCCCACCAGGGCCACTTCTGGCCGCGTGGGTCCCTGGACGAGAGCCCCGCCTCCTCCAAAGCCTCCCTGTAGGTCCTGGCAGCCTGAGTGCCGCCCCTGACAGGGTCTCCTCTGGCCACGTGGATCCAGGCAGGTCAAGCACCGCCCCCTCCAAGGACTCCTCCAGCTGTGTTGGCCCCTGCGGGTGCTGGCCTGCACAAGTACGTGTGCTCTGGACCAGCTCCAGGAACAGACACTGGTGAGCAGAACACACACAGAGGTGGAGCTGACATAGCTGGTCCAGAGACTTACATAGAGGTTTTAGAGGCCTACTGGGGAGGTGGAAGTAGGCCATAGCTCACCATGGGGGCAAGGACATTGACAGAGGAGGTACCAGGGAATTTTTGTTGTTGTTGTTGTTTTTCATTGTTTTTATTTTATTTTTTACTTTTTATTTAGTTTTGCTGTTGTGGTTCTGTTTTGTTTTCTTCTTGTTCATTCATTTTTATTGTTATTCTTTCTAATGTATATAAATTTTTTAAATTTTATTTTATTTTTTATTCTTTGTTATTGTTTTGCTCTTTTCTGTTTATTGTTTTCTTGGTTTTTTGGTTTGTTTGTTTGTTTTGTTTTGTTTTGTTTGCTGTGCTGTGTGGCTTGCAGGGTTTTGGTTCCCAGGCCAGGGGTCAGGCCTGAGCTTCTGTGGTGGGAGCGCTGAGTCCAAGCCGCTGGACCAACAGAGAACTTCAGGTCCCAGGGAATATTAATTGGTGTGCTGTCTCCCAGAGGTCTTCATCTCAGCACCAAGACCTGGCTCCACCCAACTGCTATCAAACTCCACTGCTGGATGCCTCAGGCCAAAAAAACAGCAAGACAGGAACACAGCCCCAACCATCGAAGAAAATGAGACAAAAAAAAAATATGTTACAGACAAAGGAGCAAGGTAAAAACCTACAAGACCAAATAAATGAAGAGGAAATAGGCAACTTACCTGAAAAACGATTCAGAGTAATGATAGTAAACATGATCCAGAATATCGGATATAGACTGAAGGCATGAATCGAGAAAATACAAGAAATCCTTAACAAGGACCTAGAAAAACTAAAGAACAAAAAACAGTGATGAACAACACAATAACTGAAATGAAAAATACACTAGAAGGAATCAATAACAGGATAACTGAGACAGAAGAACGAATAAGTGATCTGGAAGATAGAATGGTGGAAATAACTGCTGAGGAGCAGAATAAAGAAAAAAGAATGAAAAGAAATGAGGACAGTCTCAGAGACTTCTGGAACAACATTAAATGCACCAACATTCAAATTATAGGAGTCCCAGAAGAAGAAGAGAAACAGAAAGGGTCTGAGAAAATATTTGAAGAGATTATAGTCAAAAACTTCCCTAACATGGGAAAGGAAATAGCCACCCAAGTCCAGGAAGCAAAGAGAGTCCTACAAAGGAAAAACCCAAGGAGAAATACACTGAGACACATATTAATCAAACAAACAAAAATTAAATTCAAACAAAAAATATTAAAAGCAGCAGGAGAAAAGCAAAAAATAACATACAAGGGAATCCCCATAAGGTTATCAGCTGATTTTTCAGCAGAAACTCTGCAGGCCAGAAGGGAGTGGCAGGACATAACTAAAGTGATGAAAGGGAAAAACTTACAACCAAGATTATCTACACAGCAAGTATCTCATTCAGATTCGATGGAGAAATTAAAACCTTTACAGACAAGCAAAAGCTAAGAGAATTCAGCACCACCAAACCAGCTCTACAACAAATGCTAAAGGAACTTCTCTAGGCAGGAAACACTAGAGAAGGAAAAGACCTACAATAACAAACACAAAACAATTAAGAAAATAGTAATAGGAACATACATATTGATAATTACCTTAATGTAAATGGATTAAATGCTCCAACCTAAAGACATAGACTGGCTGAATGGATACAAAAACAAGACCCATATATATGCTGTCTACAAGAGACCCACTTCAGACCTAGGGACACACACAGACTGAAAGTGAGGGACTGGAAAAAGATATTCCATGCAAATGGAAATCAAAAGAAAGCTGGAGTAGCAATACTCATATCAGACAAAATGACTTTAAAATAAAGACTATTACAAGAGACAAAGAAGGACACTACATAATGATCACGGGATCAATCCAAGAAGAAGATATAAGAACTGTAAATATTTATGCACCCAACACAGGAGCACCACAATACATAAGGCAAATGCTAACAGCCATAAAAGGGGAAATTGACAGTAACACAGTCATAGTAGGGGTCATTAACACCCCACTTTCACCAATGGACAGATCATCCAAAATGAAAATAAATAAGGAAACACAAGCTTTAAATGATACATTAAACAGATGGACTTAACTGACATGTATAGGACATTCTATCCAAAAACAACAGAATACACTTTCTTCTAAAGTGCTCATGGAACATTTTCCAGGATAGATCATATCTTGGGTCACAAATCAAGCCTTGGTAAATTTACGAAAATTGAAAGCATATCAAGTATCTTTTCCAACCACAATGCTATGAGACTAGATATTAATTACAGGAAAAAATCTGTAAAAAATACAAACACATGGAAGCTAAACATTACACTACTGAATAATCAGGAGATCACTGAAGAAATCAAAGAGGAAATCAAAACATACCTAGAAACAAATGACAATGAAAACATGACGACCCAAATCCAATGGGATGCAGCAAAAGTAGTTCTAAAAGGGAAGTTTATAGCAAAACGGAGCTGGAGGAATCAGGCTCCCTGACTTCAGACTATACTACAAAGCTACAGTAATCAAGACAGTATGGTACTGGCACAAAAACAGAAATATAGATCAATGGAACAGGATAGAAAGCCCAGAGATAAACCCATCCACCTATGGTCACCTAATCTATGACAAAGGAGTCAAGACTATACAATGGAGAAAAGACAGCCTCTTCAATAAGTGGTGCTGGGAAAACTGGACAGCTACTTGTAAAAGAATGAAAGTAGAACACTCCGTAACACCATAAACAAAATTAAACTCAAAATGGATTAAAGACCTAAACGTAAGGCCAGACACTAAAAAAATCTTACAGGAAAACAGAGGCAGAACACTCTATGACATAAATCACAGCAAGATCCTTTTTGACCCACCTCCTACAGAAATGGAAATAAAAACAAAAATAAACAAATGAGACCTCATGAAACTTAAAAGCTTTTGCACAGCAAAGGAAACCATAAATAAGACGAAAAGACAACCCTCAGAATGGGAGAAAATATTTGCAAATGAAGCAACTGACAAAGGATTAATCTCCAAAATTTACAAGCAGCTCAGGCAGCTCAATATCAAAAAAGCAAACAACCCAATCTAAAAACAGGCAGAAGGCCTAAACAGACATTTCTCCAAAGAAGATATACAGATTGCCAACAAACACATGAAAGGATGCTCAACATCATTAATCATTAGAGAAATGCAAATCAAAACCACAATGAGGTATCACCTCATACCAGTCAGAATGACAATCATCAAAAAATCTAGAAACAATAAATGCTGGAGAGGGTGTGGAGAAAAGGGAACCCTCTTGCACTGTTGGTGGGAATGTAAATTGATACAGCCACTATGGAGAACAGTATGGAGGTTCCTTAAAAAACTAAAAATAGAACTACCATACGGCCCAGCAATCCCACTACTAGGCATATACCCTGAGAAAACCATAATTCAAAGAGTCATGTACCACAGTGTTTATTGCAGCTCTGTTTACAATAGCCGGGACATGGAAGCAACCTAAGTGTCCATTGACACATGAATGGATAAAGAAGATGTGGCACATATATACAATGGAATATTACTCAGTCATAAAGAGAAATGAAATTGAATTATTTGTAGTGAGGTGGATGGACCTAGAGTCTGTCATACAGAGTGAAGTAAGTCAGAAAGAGAAAAACAAATACCATATGCTAACACATATATATGGAATCTTAAAAAAAAAACAAAAAACAAAAATTGTTCTAAAGAACCTAGGGGCAGGCCAGGAATAAAGACGTAGAGAATGGACTTGAGAACACGGAGAGAGGGAAGGGTAAGCTGGGACGAAGTGAGAGAGTGGCATGGAGTTATATATACTACCAAATGTAAAATAGATAGCTCGTGGGAAGCAGCCGCATAGCACAGGGAGGTCAGCTCGGTGCTTTGTGACCACCTAGAGGCGTGGGATAGGGAGGGTGGGAGGGAGATGCAAGAGGGAGGAGATGTGGAGATATATGTATATGTATAGCTGATTCACTTTGTTATAAAGCAGAAACTAACACACCAGTGTAAAGCAATTATACTCCAATAAAGATGTTTAAAAAAAAAAAAAAAGGATGGAATAAAAAAACAAAAAAACAAAAGGAGTCATGTAGCACAATGTTCATTGCAGCTCTGTTTACAATAGCCAGGACATGGAAGCAGCCTAAGTGTCCATTGACAGATGAATGGATAAAGAAGATGTGGCACATATATACAATGGAACATTACTCAGCCATAAAAAGAAATGAAATTGAGTTATTTGTAATGAGGTGGATGGACCTAGAGTCTGTCATACAGAGTGAAGTAAGTCAGAAAGAGAAAAACAAACACCGTATGCTAACACATATATATGGAATCTAACAAAAAAAAAAAAAACGTGGTTCTGAAGATCCTGGGGGCAGGACAGGAATGTAGAGAATGGACTTGAGTACACGGAGGGAATGGGAAGGGTAAGCTGGGATGAAGTGAGAGAGTGGCATGGACATATATATACTACCAAATGTAAAATACATAACTAGTGGGAAGCAGCCACATAGCACAGGGAGATCAGCTCGGTGCTTTGTGACCACCTAGACGGGTGGGATAGGGAGGGTCGGAGGGAAACGCAAGCTGGAGGAGATATGGGGATACATATGTATGTATAGCTGATTCACTTTGTTATAGAGCAGAAACTAACACAACATTGTAAAGCAATTATACTCCAATAAAGATGTTGAAATATATATATACATCTTCCAAAAACAAAAGTCCAGGACCAGATGACTTCACAGGCGAATTCTATCAAACATTTAGAGAAGAGCTAACATCCATCCTTCTCAAACTCTTCCAAAAAGTTGCAGATAAAGGACTCCAAGCTCATTCTACTAGGTCACCATCGCCCTGATACCAAAACCAGACAAAGAGGGCTTCCCTGGTGGCGCAGTGGTTAAGAATCTGCCTGCCAGTGCGGGGGATGTGGGTTTGATCCCTGGTTCGGGAGGATCCCACATGCCACAGAGCAGCTGAGTCTGTGCGCCACAACTATTGATCCCACGTGCCACAACTACTGAAGCCCGTGCGTCTAGAGCCCATGCTCCCCAGCAGGAGAGGCCACGACAGTGAGGGGCCCGTGCACTGCAGCGAAGAGTGTCCCCCGCTCACCGCAACTAAAGAAAGCCTGCGCACAGAAACAAAGAGCAAACACAGCCAAAAACAAAACCTAATAAATAAATAAATTTATTAAAAAAAAAACAAAGATATCATAAAAAAAGAAAATTACAGACTGATATCACTGATGAACATAGATGCAAAAATCCTCAGCAAAATACTATCAAACAGAATCCAAAAACACATTAAAAGGATCATACACCATGATCAAGTAGGATTTATCCCAGGGATGCAAGGATTCTTCAGTATAGGCAAATCAATCAATGTGATACACCATATTAACAAACTGAAGGAGAAAAACCATATGATCATCTCAATACATGCATAAAAAGCTTTTGACAAAATTCAACACCAATTTGTGACAAAAACTCTCCAGAAAGTGGGCATACAGGGAACCTACCTCAACATAATAAAGGCCATATGACAAACCCACAGCAAACATCATTCTCACTGGTGAAAAACTAAAAGCATTTCCTCTAAGATCAGGAACAAGACAAGGATGTTCACTCTTGCCACTATTATTCAACATAGTTTTGGAAGTCCTAGCCATAGCAATCAGAGAAGAAAAAGAAATAAAAGGAATCCAAACTGGAAAAGAAGAAGTAAAACTGTCACTCTTTGCAGATGACATGATACTATACGTAGAGAATCCAAAAGATGCTACCAGAAAACTACTAGAGTTAATCAATGAATTTGGTAAAGTTGCAGGATACAAAATTAATGAACAGAAATGTCTTGCATTCCTATACACTAACAACGAAAGATCAGAAAGAGAGATTAAGGAAACAATCCCATTTACCATTGCAACAAAAAAATAAAATACCTAGGAATAAACCTACCTAAGGAGGCAAAAGACCTGTATGCAGAAAACTATAAGACACTGATGAAAGAAATCAAAGACAACACAAACAGATGGAGAGATATACCATGTTCTTGGATTGGAAGAATCAACATTGTGAAAATGACTATACTACCCAAAGCAGACTACAGATGCAATGCAATCCCTATCAAATTACCAATGGCATTTTTCACAGAACTAGAACAAAAAATTTTACAATTCATATGGAAACACAAAAGACCCCAAATAGCCAAAGCAATCTTGAGAAAGAAAAACGGAGATGGAGGAATCAGGATCCCTGACTTCAGACTATACTACAAAGCTACAGTAATCAAGACAGTATGGTACTGGCACAAAAACAGAAATATAGATCAATGGAACAGGATAGAAAGCCCAGAGATAAACCCACCCACCTATGGTCACCTTATCTTTGATAAAGGAGGCAAGCATATACAGTGGAGAAAAGACAGCCTCTTCAATAAGTGGTGCTGGGAAAACTGGACAGCTACATGTAAAAGAATGAAATTAGAACACTCCCTAACACCATACACAAAAATAAACTCAAAATGGATTAAAGACCTAAATGTAAGACCAGACACTATAAAACTCTTGGAGGAAAACACAGGCAGAACACTCTTTGACATAAATCACAGCAAGATCTTTTTTGACCCACCTCCTAAAGTAATGAAAATAAAAATAAATAAATAAACAAATGGAACCTAATTAAACTTAAAAGCTTTTGCACAGCAAAGAAAACCGTAAACGAGGCAAAAAGACAACCCTCAGAATGGGAGAAAATATTTGCAAACGAAGCAACTGACAAGGAATTAACCTCCAAAATATACAAACAGCTCAGGCAGCTCAATATCAAAAATACAAACAACCCAATCCAAAATGGGCAGAAGACCTAAATAGACTTTTCTCCAAAGAAGACATACAGATGGCCAAGAGGCACATGAAAAGATGCTCAACATCATTAATTATTAGAGAAATGCAGATCAAAACTACAATGAGGTATCACCTCACACTGGTTAGAATGGGCGTCATCAAAATATCTACAAACAATAAATGCTGGAGAGGGTGTGGAGAAAAGGGAACCCTCTTGCACTGTTGGTGGGAATGTAATTGATACAGCCACTATGGAGAACAGCATGCAGGTTCCTTAAAAAACTAAAAATAGAACTACCATACGACCCAGAAATCCCACTACTGGGCATATACCCTGAGAAAACCATAATTCAAAAATAGTCATGTACCATAATGTTCATTGCAGCACTATTTACAATAGCCAGGACATGGAAGCAACCTAAGTGTCCACTGATGGAAGAATGGATAAAGAAGATGTGGCACATATATACAATGGAATATTACTCAGCCATTAAAAGGAACAAAATTGGGTCATTTGTAGAGTCGTGGATGGACCTAGAGTCTATCATACAGAGTGAAGTAAGTCAGAAATAGAAAAACAAATATTGTATATTAACACATGTATGTGAAGTCTATAAAAATGGTATAGATGAACCTATTTGCAGGGCAGGAATAGAGACACAGACGTAGGGAATGGACATGTGGACAGGGGGTGGTGATGAATTGGGAGACTGGGATTGATGTATGTGCACTGCCACGTGTAAAACATATAGCTAGTGGGAACCTGCTGTATAGCACAGGGAGCCCAGCTCAGTGCTCTGTGGTGACCTAGATGGATGGGATGGGTGGAGGGAGGGAGGTCCAAGAGGGAGGGGATATATGTATGCATATAGCTGATTCACTGCGTTGTACAGTAGAAACCAACACAACATTGTAAAGCAACTATACCCCAAGGGGACAAAAAAAAAGCTTGGGGCAGGAAGTGTTCTTGTGTGTGGTTAGAAGGTCAGGGTTGCAAGGTTTAGTGAATAAAAATACAGGACACCCCGTTAAATTTGAATTTCTGATAAATAGCTAATAATTTTTTATGTAAGTATGTCCCAAATATTGTATGGATGGGGTCGAAGGTTGGAAAACAGCTATGGGGAGTCAAAACTAAGAAATCAGTAAGTAGCATTACAAGCCAAATAAGTAAATAGTAAAATATTTGAAAATGGTTGCCCCCAAAGAGCAAAAAACTATGAGAAGGAAAGTGGCACTGTTTTTCACATCAAGTATTTCTTTTAACAATTTGTCTTTCTTTACACATAAAATTTGATTAAAGGGTAAACTGAACTGTTTAAATAGATTTGAAGCAAATATGATAAAATGGTATGATTGGAAAAAGCAGGATACATAGGTCTTTGTTAAATTATTCTGAATCATTTTTTTCTTGGGAACAAACAGATCTAAGGAAATTTCAACAAACATTGAAAGATTATTGCTTTGCAAGGTTTGCATCTTATCGGAATATTTGGGATTATGGTGGTGAAAATTACGGACGAGTCTGGAGTCATGTCTTTTTATTAATTCATTCAACAAATATTTATTGCCCATCTATTACATTACAGAAAATCAATTTGTATAGATCACAAACATAGCAGGAAAATCACAAATATAGAAAGACCAACTCAACAACCAATTACCAAAATTTCATTCCCTTAGAGCCAATTCACCACATGGTAAGTCAGTGCCTCTCCCTGTCCTCAGAGATCCTACAGGCTTGTCCCTTCTTGAGCCTGTGCTCAAGGAACCTCTCACATGCTGGCATAAGGAACCTCTTGTGGGTAGGAACCCACGTTCACGGATCGTGGAGGGATCCCTCCTAGTCTAGAACGACATCGGAGAAAAAGCTCAGGAAGTATTTGTTGAAAGAGGGAATAAAGTGAATCAATGAGTAAATAAATGAGTGTGATTAAACTATATTTTACAAGCTCTAGCAGTAATATAAGGCGTCACTGAAAGTGAGAAGAATAGAGTTGGAGCAAGTAAGAGGCAATTGAATTAATTTTTATTTATGTAATTACCCTTTAAATGATACGAGGCGATGCAGGGAAAAGGAAGGGGACACAGAAGATAGTCCAAAGAAGTACACAGCAGGACTCGAGGATGGAATAGGGGAAAGGAGGGCTGAAGAATCAAAGACGTACTTCAGAAATCACTTGGCCTGGGAGCCTGGAAACAGGAGGTCCCGCTAAGAGAAACAGAAACGTACAAGAAGAGCCAGCGTTAGGGGAGTTAAGGGTTCCGTTTTGTGCCTATTAATTTGTCTCCCGCACCTGTGGCCCAGAGACAGTCATGCCTGAGGCAACTCACATTTTTTTCAATGTAAATGTGACAAGCTGACAGGCAGTTCCTGCTTTTTGTCACCTCAAACATCATCGGTTTGATTTCTTGAAAGTCTCTTCTGCGCAGCTCTGACTTTCTGCCCCCTCCGTCGGCGCCTGTATCAGGCACAGCCATCCCTTCCAGGGGCTCTGGGAGATCCGGCGAGCCTCGCCCCGCCCTTGGTAAATCGGGGCTCGGCGCTCCTATGCAGGAGTGCCATCTAGTGGTCAGAGAATGTCACTTCAGGCTAGACTCACGCAGGAAAAAGGGTTGGGGGGGGAGGAGCGGGTAACGCTCTGCTTCCGGTTCCAATTTCCAGGTGCCCCGTGACAAAACCCGCACCTCTCGTAGTCTAAATATGACTTTATGCGAGCATTTACCAGTCACAGTGCTAAGAAATGAAGTACAAAGTCTGCTTTTTAATGTGTCCTTATCAAATGATGCAGATGCGGGCTAATGGAGGGAACAGTGAAATAAAATCGGTAGAGCTCTATTTTGTTGCGTTTTTTTCCTACAGTTTTTCATATTTGATGAAGAAATGGTATTTGTAGCCATAAATATAATTTGGCTATCTTCATAGCTTTAAGACAAAGGCTTACAAACACCTAACTTGCAAATGTCTCACATAGAAATGGGTCTCTTAACTCTCTTAAAGTCAGTGGTTTGTTTGCTCTTCTGGACAACCCTGATTCACTCTGAAAAACCGTGAAGCTGTTTCGATGCCCACTGCCCAGAGTCATCTCGTTTGCTCAGAATGTCCAGAACATTCTGTCAAACCTTTACAGCTATTTATATGCACATCTTATCAACCTTGCTAGGCTATAAGCTTCTTGAGGCAGAATCCATTTCTGATTTATGCATTAAAAGCTCCAAACAACTGACTACCAAAGAGGGTTTCTAACATCAAGGAGTCAAAGCCTTTGCAAAAAAGCCTCTCAGAATCCCTTGCAAACAGTGGACCTCCTGGCCGGAAAGTATGTGATCTGCACATACATGCAAAAGTTTGCTCAGACTCTGAGGGACTTCAGTGGCCCCTGGAAGCCCAGTAACATGCTGGTCCAGTTGAGAAATCCTGATAAAATGAACTTCTGGAACACAGCCTATTCATAAGTTGGAACATCCTGTATGGGCAAAACAGGTACATGCAGAGATACAGAGTAAAGCTTGTAAAAACTGACTTCCCCTACATTGTCAGATATCCACCAGAAAAAAAAAAAAAAATCTGATTCTGCTTATTGAGATTAATAAAAAGCACAGTTGAAATTCCTCGAACTTGGGGGAATGAATGAAATGTGGAAACAGTCATGCAAGGGTCCACATATAACCAAGATCCTTCTTTTCCCAGGATCCCAACAAGGGTCTCCACCACCCCCAGCCCTAGTCTTTGGGGCCCTTTGATATCCTAGTTTTTTTGAACTAAACGTAAAAAGCAGCTCTTTCCCTGTGTACTTGGCATTATTAGAATTTTTTGCATAGTTACCACTTTCTCTCTCTCTCTCTCTCTCTCTCTCAGACACACATACTCTAAGTGGGGAAAATGTCCAAAACACAAAAGTAGATTTCTTACCCTGAATCTGCCTGTGGGTTAGTTTGGATGGCAAACCTGGCATCTTTTATTTCCACCTTAACCTTCCCCCAAACCCCCTTCTCAGCCTAAGAGCGCTGGTGACCTTTTCCCAGCTTGGGACCCCTCCTTCCTTCCAAGAAAAGAACAAGACCAGAAAATTCAGTGATTCTTGACTGCATACACAGGAGATAGCTATGGACTGACAGGCCCCTCCCTGGTGAGGTGAGGAAAGCTGACCTGGCTTTCCCAAAGTTCACATCGGCAAGTCAATAGCCACAGACCCTTTGCTCCCCAGTCTGCATGATGCTTCCTCCCTTACTCATGGAAATAGAAGTGTCTTCTCTCCACAGGAAGTTTTGATCTTCCACAGTGCTTTTCAATAAGCCTTTTAGAATATAGATCTATTTTCACAGCACGGTCCAAATACAAACATTTTATCAGAAGGCAGGCAAATAAAGTTTTGAGAGTTTACAGCAAGACGAAATGAGCTACAAACCTTACTAAGCAGTTCTTACATGGGGAGGAGAGGGAAGATACCGAGGAAACGTCAAATTCGGAGCTCCGTGTCTTGGTGCTATCCTGAAGTAACAGAAGCACGTCACAGGACAGATGAACTGACCTTGGGCAAGTACACTGCAGAGGGACCTCAATTCCCACCTCTGATGGGAGTGGAGCCAGATGAGTGTCAGCACTGATGCTGTCAGGGAGATGGTCATCTCAGAAACAGGTAAAGTAAAGCTCCAAGAGTTATTAAGGTGGCCAGGAGGAGAGTCAGTGGCCAGCTGATGAAGGCTGGACAAATCCGACATAAACAGATAAACCAGAGAGTAAACTGAGGCGCTCCCAACATCACCTGGCATGCAGATGACAGTCAAAATCATCTCTGGCCGGCGTGCCACTGGCATCAGCGTCTTGGAACGATGTCTAACACATCCTCACAGTCACAGGCCCATCTGAGGAAATGAGCCATCAGTCAAGGTTCAGTTGAGAAAGGAAAAATCAGCAAGAGGCCTTGAAGAAAAAGATGTGTGAGAAATGCAAATTCTTCCACCTTAATCTAACTACAGGACAGCATACTGAGTCCTTAAGACAGGGACTCTCATCTCGGGACTACTGACACTTTGGATTGGAAAGTTCTTGGTTGTGGGAAGCCATCCAGGGCACTGTAGGATATTTAGCAGCATCCCTGGCCTCTACCCACTAGATGCCATTTGCTCTCCCCCCACCCTCAGTTGTGACAACCAAGGATGTCTCCCAATATTGCCAAATATCCCCGGGGGCATGACTGCCATTGTTGAGAACCACTGCTTTAAGAACACTTTTCATGGCCACTGGATCAACTGAAACAACGTTCTGATTTTTCATGACATCTTTCCCTATTCTCCCTCTTGAACTTGACTGTTTGGCCATCTCCCTGTTCTCTTAACCCTGACTTCAATTTGCTCTCTGCCTGATTCTTTGGCCTTGGCATTTCAAACCATCCTTTGCCTCTAATTTCACGTTTATCTAGGATTTAATGCATCGTAGGCAAGCTCTAGACCAACACCTTCTCCTCTGAGCCTCAGACCCTTCTTTTCCTTCCCCCAAAGCTCCATGGCCAAGATCCAACCATTCCTTCTGCAGTGCACAGCACTGTCTCCGAGACCTCGGCAGCCGTGTGCCCAGAACACCTCCCCAAGACTGGGAATCTGACGAGAGCCGGTTGAAGGGATAAAGCTGTTCTCTCCTCATATCTGGGGATCCCAGAGGCTGACAAAATTGTTCTTCCCTTTCCCATAAGATCTGCTAGTGAGATGGGGCAATGAGCCAGGCCCTCCCCTCTCACCTGCACAAGATGCTAGAGCAGGACCCCTAGGAAGAGGACCCAAGCTTTCCCCTCCCTCCCAGACACCCAAAGGCCCAACATGCCTCATCCTCTCTGTTCAGCAAGGCTTCATCCAGCTCTAAATCTATAGTTTTCCTGTTTGTGGGTTGACTTTGCCAATCACACCCTCAGCAACCTTTCTGGGTCACAGGGACGAGGTCCCTGCCTTCAAAAGCGTTCCAACTACATGGCACCCTACTCCTTTTCTTAAATTTCTGCTGGTGAAGCAAGTTCTTTGATTCAAAGAGCCTTTCTTATGAGGCACTTTTTCTAATGTTTCAAGTAAACATATTCAAAATGCAGCCACATTGTGACTTACTAAACCAGATGCTCAAAGACAGACATTCTTCATCTCAATTCTTCACCTCCACTCCGCTGAAAATGTTCTCTCCTTCTCCAAACTGTGTCATCCATTGTGTGAAACTGAGAAAGGGAACTCCTCTCTGCTTCAGTTTCTACATCAATTGAAAAGACACTAATAATTTTTGTTTCATTTTCAGATAGCTCTTTAGGTGTTAATAATGTAGAATATTGAAAATGCAATGAATTCCACCTAAATGCCCCATAAAATCTAAGAAATATATTTTCCTTCTCTGGCTGGATAACCAACAGGGCCTTCAGTTCAATAACGCATTATATTTTATTCCATACAGAAAATATGCAGGATGTGAAACTGGTAGTGGACCTTGAGTAGAACAACAATCTTCTTAGCAACTGGAGGTGCCAACAATGAAAAACACTGGCATATGTGTGAGGAGTTCTCCACTGGTGAAGCTATTCGGGGAGAGAGTAGATGACAACTGCCAGGTATGGTATTGCCAGGATTCTGGTGTTGGGTAGCATGTGGAAGTAAGTGAACTCTGAAATCCTTTGTGAGCCTACAATTCTAATATGACTTCATCATATTGTAGGACTGGCAATTCATTTACAATGGAAAGCTGTTCTCCTAAATGGGAAGTTCTTATTATTACGTTAAGACATCCTCTTTATCAGTGGAAGTAAGAGCTCTTCTTGAAACCGATTTTTTTGCCCTACAATTAGAAGGCTAAGGAAAACGCTAGTATTAATAGTGAAAGGGAATAAGTTTCTCTACTTTCAAATCCTTTCCAAGAACAAGTGTTAGATACTTTTTTGTTCCATGACCATCGCTGTCCTTCTGGGGGCCAAAAGACTCACTCTCAGTGTCAGGGTTCTCCTGAGACCCCAGGGACATTAATAAAGAGGTGTCTACAAGGGCAGCTCACATAGAGCTCAGTGAATCTCAGCGTGCTGGAGAACATCAATTCTGTTCTAAAATTTTTAATTTTAAAGATCCTTCTCTTATATGTCAATCCCAATCTCCCAACGCATCCCACCCCCCCTTCCCTTCACCATGTCCACACGTCCATTCTCTACGTCTGCATCTCTATTCCTGTCCTGCAAATAGGTTCATCTGTACCATTTTTCTAGATCTCACATTTATGCGTTAATATATGATATTTGTTTTTCTCTTTCTGACTTACTTCACTACCACGTGTAAAACAGATAGCTAGTGGGAACCTGCTGTATAGCACAGGGAGCTCAGCTCAGTGCTCTGTGGTGACCTAGATGGGTGGGGTGGAGGGGTGGTGGGAGGGAGGCCCAAGAGGGAGGGGATATATGTACACATACATGTAGCTGATTCACTTTGTTGTACAGCAGAAACTAACACAACATTGTAAAGCAACTATACCCCAATTAAAAAAAAAAAAAAAAGATCCTTTTCTTTTCCCAATAAAATCTCTAACAATTCAAAAGACTGGATTTTCAAAAGTATTATTCCTGCTATAAATCTCCTCTTTGCATCTCTGCAGTTTCTCTTCAGGGCAATGGGAATACCCACAACAGAATAAGGAAAGGGTCATGTACAAAAGTTACAAAGATTAACTTTGCAAGTTATCTTGCTACATGTAACTACATTATATAAGATAGTTCTTCTAATGGCAAAGGATTGTCATTCATGGAACAGTTTGGCACTCTGGGGGTGGTACAGACATGTCTTTAAATAACTTTGTGAAAAGATTTAGCAAAGGTAAAGAGTGAACTGATGTGCCATCCACCGTTAGTAAGAGTGGCTTCACTTAATAATGTAGGTCATGTCGGAAACCGCCGTAAAGGCTGCCCGTGGCTGTCTTCCAAGTGTTAGAAATTACTGGTGCATTTTTAAAGGCTTGAAGTACACTTTGAAAATAAAAATGCTACTTTCATAATTAATAAGATGTTTATTCAGTTATATGCAGTCTTTCATCAGACCTTTAAGCACTATTTTTTTTCCATCTTCTTATCAGACTACAGAGAGAATAGTGGTAAACTGATAATGCTTGTGGAATTTAGCATTCTTTTATGTGTCCTTCCCTGGCCTTCAGTTTACTCAAATTTTTTTGTCTCTCAATAGTTTAATTACATGTGAAAAGACTCCCAATAACACACTTGTGTTACAGCGTATTAGAATTAAATGAGGGGAAAAACTTTTCATTATGTGGTTTTACTGTTATTCATTTGTACATTCATTTGACAATACTGACTCAAGCTGCTGTGTGTTCTCTTAAGCTCCAAATATTTTACATCCCAGGTTGCATCCAAGAAGCTACATAATTAAAAGAAAAGGATAGCTTGTTTTCTAATACTATTTGGAGATAGAAGAATTTCACCAGGTTATATTTTCATCCATTATGAAGCTGTCTTATATAAAACCTATGCTTTTCTTTGTGAATGAACCAATTCTTGCCATTCCAGTACACAGTCTGACATATATGTTCACAAAAATTGAAATTAAATGAAAATTGTTGGTCAGATAAATCCATGATGTATGAAGTTAACCACTATAAATGAAAACAAAATGCAACCTAGCCAATGGTTTAAGAAATTATTCTCACTTTATTAAAGCACACACATACCAGTTAAATTCATGGAAGAGTTTAGCTAAAAATATAATACATTTCAAATATTTGTCATAAACTGAAACCTTATTTTGAATAAGATTATAAGAGGAACTGAGTCTTAAAGAAAACATCAGAGAGTTCCTTTGATACTAGAAATAGTCCATCCTTGTTCTGAAATAGTTTTGCCCTTATGACTCCACTCCCAAGGTAGGCTTTTTTGACATAAGTAAATATAGCTTTATTTCTGGAACAAGTAGTCTTTCTTCATAAGTGTCACACTGAGCTGGGCTGATTTAGCTTTCTATCTTCTTTATACCAGCCTTAGCAAGTTTCAAAATATATGGTCATTCAAAGCAAGTTGTACTGCAAGCTTTTCTCATTTGTTTTCACTTATCAAAAAGTTAGAACTAAGTGAAGCCAGAGTCCTTCAGGCAAGACTAAGTCAAGGTTAGAATTGGCTGGTTAATAGGGGTGTCTTTTTACAAAGAACATGTGCAAATTCCCAATCAAGGAATTAGGCCGGAACTCATAGACTGAGAAATGTTCACTAACACTGAAAATGAATGAAACCCAAAACTCTCTGAGCAAGGAATTAAGGGGATAAGAACCCCATAGACCCAAAGTCTCCAAATCACTGCATTCTTCGAAGATTTTAAATATACTCTTTTTGCAAGAAGATTTCAATTTATGCTGGCAATATCTACCCATGAAGAAAAGAGGTTAATATTAAGGTCACTACAAGGCAAATGCTTTTATTTCATGAGTATTTTAAGTTTATCCTTCCTGACATGATTGTTGTATATGACCGTGTCTAGGTTTTATGTCTGCCTTTGTAAATCTGTGTGATGCTAAGTTCTTTTTCACAAAGGCTCTGGCTGATGTCACTCATGATATTCTGTGGTGGAGATTTATTCCCTGACCTTATACTTTGGAAAGGACAGCCTGAAATGCTCAAGAAATTGTGGGCCTTAGTAGATTATACTATGAGTTATTTCTCTTTCCCAGAGGAAGTATTACCAACTGAAAGCAGAGGCCAAAACAGGGTCCGTCCTGATTGCCAATATCCTTGCAGAAGAGTCATTTGAGCAGGATACTGGTTTAGAATTCAATTTGAGGCTAAGATGATGGTCCTGATACAGAGATAGTGCTTTGGCAACTTTTCTTTCATTTTTTAAACTTGTAATACATAGACAACACTGAATCTCAAAAGGCATCGGGACTTCCCTGGTGGTCCAGCTGTTAAGACTCCACACTCCCAATGCATGGGGCCCAGGTTCGATCCCTGGTCAGAGAACTAGATCCCACGTGCCGCAACTAAAAGATCCCGCACGCGGCAACTAAGACCCAGCACAGCCAAATAAATAAATAAATAAATAATTTTAAAATAAATAAATAAATAATAGAAAATAAATAAAAAGGCATCAGCATATAACATTAACAACACAGTATACCTCGTTTGAGTTTTTTAAATATTACAAGCAAAGAAAATTTTCCAAATTTCATTCCAACTGAATTTTTAGGACCTATTTTATGTTTCAATGTTTTCACATTCTGATTACATATTTATTTACATACAGCATGAGTCAGATTAAAGAACAGAACCCACCTTAGCACTGTCTAATTGACTAAGGCTAACAGGAATTGTATTTATATTTAATTATTTACTATCTACTGCTTTGTAATGATTTTTAACATCAACATAAAAATGGTGCCATTTAATTTTTCTGGTGCTGTGTCCCCTTTAACATTTATCCAACAACTAGTAATTAAGCAATTACTAGTAATTAAGCACCTACTATCAGCCACGTACTGGCAAATACTCCAGGTAATAGAGTTACTACCAAGCTTTGCAAAGTAGGGGTCTTCAAACTCTCTGGCAAGCACAATCGACGCCTGGGGTTACAATGGATAATTCAGACTATAAATTCAACCCTATGACTTTGTGTTATTCTACTCTGCCTCCTTCCCTTCTCACAAGCTTCTGCGTATTCATGCTCCGAAGAGGATGGTCGCAAGGGAAAAATCACTAACGCTCCTTTGTAACGTGGGTCCCTCAACACTCCTCACACTGCTCTGGATGTCCTCATCCACCTCAACCAAAATGCAGCTTTAATACCCAAATGCAGCTGAAAACACCCAAATCTATCTCTGTCCCGGCTCCTCTCCTGAGCTTCAGACCTACACAGCCAGTTCCCTCCTGCTGCCCTACAGAAAGCTCACCCCACACGGACCACAGCTGAACTGACCATCGACTCACACACCTAATTCCACTCCCCAAAAGCATCCCACTGAATGGTGACACCAGCAGCACAGGTGGGCAGAAAGTTGTCATCCTCCACACCATTCTCTCTCTTTCTCGCTCTCTCTCTCTCTCTCACACACACACACACACACATACACACACACACACACACAGAGAGTCAGTTACCAGGTCATCACTTCTGATGAGGGAGACTTTACCTGTAAATAGAGGAGCTATTATTCTGGATTCACCAGTTAAGTGGTGGGAGTCTGGAGTCAAAGCTATTGGGGTGAATGTGTTTCTTTAATTCTGCGATGCAGTCAAATGTAAGATCCATGTCCAATGTCCATTTCAGAAGCATTAGACTGCAGGGAAGTACATGTGCTATTTAGAATCAAGGACATACTGTATTTCTTCTTTTTTGTTCTCCTGGAGGATGCCCTGTTATACGGTTACATCTCTTGGCCTTCTGCGTGTATTAAACATGAGATGAGTGGAGCCCCCTTTCGTTTTGGAATATATTTTGCTTTCCCATTTTCACTAGTTGAATGTAGGACTTATACGATTGGTCTAATGATGGCAGACATGCGTGAGGACCCAAAAAATACCGCTATAGTCAAGATGTGAGTGAAACCTGGCTATATTTGGGAAAATCTGTAACATGACATGCCGAGAGCTCACGAGAAGATGAGACACCCAAGAATAAATTTACTAGAACACAGATCTCCCCTACTTGCTTTATATAAAGATTTGACTACTTATTACAGATATAGGATACTCTAATGAAGAGAATATGAAACAAACTGAGTAAGAGAAGCTGCGTACAGAGCAATAAAACTTGGATGATATTTTTAATATTAAAATAGGAGATGTGGTTAAGCCTTGATCAAAATATAATCCATCTGAGCTAGCCTAGAGGTAAAACCTTTCTCCCATGACACAGCTGATGTCATAGTTGAATAAAAATATGAACCAGGCACGGTTCTGTCTTGCCCCCCAGGATTTCAGAGGACCACAAAGGAAGACCCTAATGACATTAGCAGATTTCATTTCTAAATAAATCTGTATCAAGCCTTCTCTGCTTGGCCACGCCTTCTCTACTAGCTCCTGCTCAAGTCTAAATTCTGGTCATTCGTCTGTCACCTGTATTTCTTCCATAGTCTTGTAACTTGCCTCCCTGCTTCTGGTCACTCTTCTTTTAAATCAATTTTCCATGTTTTGTATTCATCATCACAGATTATGACTACACTATGCACCTGCTTGCTTCTCTGCTATCTCTGCTTCCGTTGTTTGTTCTTAAATTCCAGGAGGGCCCATCTGTAACTTGGCAGTGTTACAGAGCTTGAGACAATGTGTTCTGAACGAATAAACAAATGATAGTATCAGCATGGCCTTTCTGAGATTCAGACCTGGTCCTTGGACAAGGCTCTGGGGAAGGCTCTGTGGCTCAGTTTCAACATCTATAAAACAGGATCACAATACTATTTACCTTAAAGAGGTCTAAAGAACGCCGATTTAATCATCATCCATACTGTTGGGTGTGTTAGAAGGAATAGCTGAAGTAGGTCACTTTTACCTTTTATCTTTCTGCTTATAGGACTTACTCTGTGGAGAGAACCACTGTAATCAATTTTCTTTCTCAATTTTTTTTCTGCAAGTTTACATGCTGTTGTCTTTATAATAACAAAAGTACCTAATGTTGGCAAAAGCTGAGTATCCTAATAAAAAAATAACAAAGCATAGTTTTTAATTTTCTATGCACTATGCTAAATATTCATCTATATCATTCTCAAGAGAAAAGTATGAAGTAGGTACTACTATTATTGACCCATTTTACAGATGAGGAAAGGGATTTAAAAGGAGATATGATTTGCCCAAGATCAACCATTTAGTGTGTAGAGCCATGACTCTGAGCTCAGGTCTGTCTAGGCTATTAGCCACTGCATTTTACAGCCTGTGCTCTATACTAGCATCTAAAGAAGGTTAAATAGTTTTGAAGTAAACAGTTTATTTCCTCTTCACAATACTTAATCTTGAAAAATACATAAACTAATTCTATGTATTTTTGGTAGTTTGCAAACTAGTTACTCTTTATCTTCATCTAGTAACAAAAATGACATTATCTAATAATGTATAATTTCTTTAAATTCAATAGATACAATGTTTAAACATTTATAAAGTGTTTTAAACATTTTACTAAGCCAATATATCAGACACACTAGGAAATGCAACCTTTGTGGAAGTAAATAATGTATGCTAATCATCCTTTTCTGTATTTCTCACAGATAGTATCACATTATATGTCAAATTAACCTCATGATTGTGTTTTTATTTTTAATTATGTACATAAACTATATCTTAAGGAAAAAAAAATACTATTTACCTTAAAAGTTATTAGGAGGATTCACAAAACAAAAACTAATACATGTAAACCAGTTAAAACAGTGTCTGCCACACTGGAAGAACACAATAAGCTATAGCTATTATAGTTTTTTATAATCATCGCTATAATGTTGCTGTTATCATTATGATTATTATTTAACTCCCCTTAAAATAAGTTCCTCTTACTTAAAGTTCAAAATTCGTGGCAAGTATATCAAATCCAACGTGATTGGTGCTATGAACTGAACTATGTCCCCCCAAAATTCAAACGCTAAAGCCCTCACCCGCAATGTGATTATGTTTGGAAATAGGCCTTCAAGGAAGCAATTAAGGGTAAATGAGGTCATAAGAGTGAGGTCCTACTCTGATAAGATTGGGGACTTATAAGAAGAGAAAGAGGTCTCTCCCTCTCTCCCTCTCCCTCCACATGTGCATGAGGAAAGGCTACAGGAGGACATAGCCAAGAGCCTGAGCTGACTAACAGAATCAGGGTCATGAATGATTCAGTACACCCACCCTCCTGCTTTACAGAACCACCTAGAATTCTTTCTCTTACCTCCATGTCTGGGTGAGAATACCCTTTCCCTTCTTCACTGGCTATTTAATTCAAACTCATTCTTCAAGAATACCTTCAGGTGTTTCCTATTCCATCAAGACTACCTGAGCTCCTCTAGTCTAGGTTAGGGATCCATCCTCAGTGTGGCAAGTGTGCCCTTTGTTTCAGTTTATCAGGGTACTGATGACCAGTAGCACCGCTAGGCATACTGTAGATGATCCTCAAATATATACTTAATAAATATGTCATTTAGATATCAACTGGGATATTCTTGATCTTCTGCTGAGAGACTGACATCACAGCAATGCAAACAAATTTAAATAGAATATTAGATATACCTATTATTGAAGTCATCTGGCAATCTTTTCAAGTTGCTTGGCTATTGGTTCCTTTTCATCTGTCTCGTTTTTTACTTGCCCATCCCTACCATCAATAGCTGCACCATCCCCACCACCAAATTTCTTTTACTGCTAAGTCCAAGCATCTTAGCTATCTCTTTTTCTTCTTGACTTCTAATTCATGCCTTTAAGATCTCATGTTCCACTCAAATGGAATTTTCCCATTCAGATGGAATTTTCCCAGAAACAGATCCCTCACTATTATGATCCCTCACTTATACATTCTGCCTAGAAGATAATTTTGTGGAACTCACTGGAAATGAAAGGCAGAGGTCAGGGGGATTGAATCCTACTGGGTGTCAAGAAAACAGAACAGGAACTTTCAGGACACTGGCAAATGTTGTAGTAGGCAAACACTGGCAAAAGAGAGATAATGTGAAACAAACTGGAGAAGAAAGCATGCAGAGCAAGAGGGGTGCAAGAGAATCCAACTCTATTGTTAGAGCAGCTGCAAAGGTACAACCACACCAAACCATTTACCTGTTTCTCAACCAACTCCTCCACTTGATCCAAAATGTGAAATACATTGGAAAATTTTTTGTTATAAACACAACTATAAAATTTTATGTTATAGATACAGCTGATGTATGTCTTTAAGTCAGATGAGATAGAGAAATTAACAAGCAATTGGGGGGGACAGGAAGATATATTTAAAGTATTCTCATTACAAACTATATTTATCTACACAATTAGATCAAGAACAACCTTGATGTCCATCCTTTCCTCCCAGTTTTGTCTTTTGTGAGATCCTTTTAAACATTCTTGTGTTTCTTTATTCTCTTTATGATCTCATTCACGATATAAGAATAATAAGGACTTAGTATAGTTACAAGAATAATGGAATGTTTTTCAACATTTTAATATCCTACACAATGGTAACTCAATGCAGTGTTAATTATTCTAATTGGAACCAAGTTTTCAAATACAGATACATATAACATTGTGCAACCCACCTTATTTTTTCCCATCCTCTGTTTTCATAATAAAAGGAGTAAAAATATTTTCCTTTTTTCAATTTTAAAATATTTTTTCCCTGGATAATCTTTTTAAACATGTGAGTCAATATACTCTTACAGAAGGAATAACAGCTATGACTCAGGGCCATGGAATAAGCTTCCCGTAATAAATTACTATGATTAGAGCTACCAGACAAAGTGTTTCAGCCCCTGTAGCAAATTCTTCCCAGCTCCTTTCATTAATCAGACTGCTTACCTGGCTTTATCATTAGAGCCAGGCCTTTCAACTTGGTGCCTGAACCAATTAATACATAATTTAAATCAGAAGCATATTCAAAATTCTATCAGCGTACCCTGTAGTGACTGGGAGTATATCATCCTGTATTAATTCCATAAGTTTGTTTGTAAAAGTAATTGATTATTACTGTCACTAAGTTTTCTGAAGCAAAAGCTACTTTTTTCTTATTCAACATTCCTTTCTGCATACAAGAGATAGTATTATCTGCAAAGTTTAATAACAGGTATCTGTGGGATGAAAAATATCTTACTAAATTCACATACACACTGCTTAAATGATTCTTCTTGAGTTTTTCAGTCTATCACATCAACCCCTCAATATTGGTGGTAACAGAGAATAAAACTTGCAACAATCCAAAACTTACAAAATAGTAAGTTAAACTAGGTGGAACTATTACTAATCCCTATTCCCTGATTTCATGAAGAGGTAAAATATCCTCCACTCATCATTTTTCCCCATGACCTGCAGGTAGATGTGTCCAAAAGATCATCCATATAGACTCCAAAGACAAGTTATTTGCCAGGAATGAAAATGAAAACAAAAAGGCTTTGTTGAAAATGTGTCAGGCACTGCCAACTGCTGATAACAGAAACTTCCATCATCCTTATTCTAGTTCTTGTTGTAACCAAAGGGCCACTAATAGCTATTTAGAACCCTAGAGTCATATTAACCTGGTTGCCCCTAACTGGGTATTAGACTTCAGTACAGCATAGGCAAACATCACAATACAAAGGTACAGCTGGCGTGGAGAAGAGGGAATAGCAAGCAATAGCATGAACCTTTGATTTTAAAATCCAAGGAATGCATTCATCCTGGACACAGTCTGTGCTTATGCTTTATTGAGTGCCTATGGGTGACTGTATGTGTGTGAAAAAGCAATGATTTGCTAACATGCATCACAAACATTTCATACTCTACTTCACAACTGGCTACTTTCATAGATCTGGCCCCAAAAGTCCCTTGCAAAGTAGTTGAAAAATATACAAATATGCATACATTTACATACATATGCATGTATACACATACACACATAAATTTATCTTTATATCCTATCAAGTGTTCAGGAATTTCCCATATGGGGACAAATTCAATAATAGCCCTTGGCTATATTTATTTATTTTGAAAATTTAGTTATAAATACCCCTGCTTAAAATTTCTTAGACTTTTTTAAAAAATAACCAATGTAATGAATTTCTCTTAAATGTGAAACAGATACAAAATGCCTGAACATTTGCAAACATTTCATTTTTTTTTAAATTAATTAATTAATTTATTTATTTTTGGCTGTGTTGGGTCTTCGTTGCTGTGCGAGGGCTTTCTCTAGTTGTGGCAAGTGGGGGCCACTCTTCATCGCGGTGCGCGGGCCTCTCACTATCGCGGCCTCTCTTGTTGCGGAGCACAGGCTCCAGACGCGCAGGCTCAGTAGTTGTGGCTCACGGGCCTAGTTGCTCCGCGGCACGTGGGATCTTCCCAGACCAGGTCTCGAACCCGTGTCCCCTGCATTGGCAGGCAGATTCTCAACCACTGCGCCACCAGGGAAGCCCTGCAAACACTTCTAAGCGTGTTTTAATTATGAGAGCACTCAACACAATGAATCGGGCCAAGAGCACTCCACGTTTTTCTTGCTGGGAATACCTCTGTCAAGAAGCCACCACAGCAGCCACTATGGAAAACAGTATGACGGTTTCTCAAAAAACTAAAAATAGAGCTATAATATGACCCAGCAATTCCACTCCTGGGTATTTATCCAGAAAAAAAAAAAACCAAAAATATTAGTTTGGAAAGATACATACACCCCAATGTTCATAGCAGTATTGTTTACAATAGCCAAATATAGAAGCAACCTAGGTGCCCATCAGCAGATGAATGAATAAAGAAGATGTGATATATATTTATATATATACACGATGGACTATTACTCAACCATTTAAAAAAGAATGAAATTTTGCCATTTGCAACAACATGGATGGACTTGAAGGGTAATATGCTAAGTGAAATAAGTCAGACAGAGAAAGACAAATACTGTATGATATCACTTACATGTGGAATCTAAAAAATAATGCTAACTAGTGAATATAACAAAAAAGAAACAGACTCACAGATACAGAGAACAAACTAGTGGTTACCCGTAGGTAGAGGGAATGGAGGAAAGGCAAAACAGGGGTAGGGGATTAAGAAGTACAAACTACTATGTATAAAATAAATAAGCTACAAGGATATACTATACAACACAAGGAATATAGCCAATATTCTATAACTATAAATGGAATATAACCTTTAAAAATTGTGAATCACTATTCTGTATACCTGAAATTTATATAATATTGTACATCAACTATATCTCAATTTTTGAAAAACCACCAAAAAATAAAAAAGATTTAAAACATAAAATAAAATGGTCAGGGCTTCCCTGGTGGCGCAGTGGTTGAGAATCTGCCTGCCAATGCAGGGGACATGGGTTCGAGCCCTGGTCTGGGAAGATCCCACATGCCGCGGAGCAACTAGGCCCGTGAGCCACAATTACTGAGCCTGCGCGTCTGGAGCCTGTGCTCCGCAACAAGAGAGGCCGCGATAGTGAGAGGCCCGCGCACCGCGATGAAGAGTGGCCCCCACTTGCCGCAACTAGAGAAAGCCCTCGCACAGAAACGAAGACCCAACACAGCCATAAATAAATAAATAAATAAATATACCTTTAAAAAAAAATAAAATAAAATAAAAAAATAAAATAAAATGGTCATATGATACAATAGGGAAAGTAACATGAAGGGGATATGCTGGGGGACCTCTGGGAAATATTTTTCTTAATTTGAAACAAAATATATTGGAGAAAACTATTCTTTCTGCCTTTGGAGGTTGTAATGATGCTAGGAGCTGCTGCATCCCTCTTGAAACAATGAAGTTTATCTGAGGACAAGTGCCAACACACAGGATAACAGAACAGAAAGATGGAAAAATATGGATTCCTGATGATGTTACTGAGCTTCTGAGTTGTCCAACATTGGAATCACTTTACCTTGAAGCTTCCAATTATGTGAGATAATAAATATCTTTATTCTTTAAGCCATTTTGTTGTAACAAATTTATTTGCAGTTGACAGCATCTTATGTGATACAACAGCCAAGGATCTTTGCTCAGTATCTTCCAAAGACACTACATTTCCAGAGGAAAAAACACTTATACAATGTTATAAACAAAGTCAAAGTACAAAATGATTCAAACAGAACAATTTCACACTCTTACTTTTTAGCTAAATATCATAATCTAATTGTCTGCGTAATTTCATGCCAATACATTAGAATCCTCTCCTGTACTTACATTGTAACTATCAGAATTCATTCACAGTACACAGGACAACATGGAGATTAAGACCTCAGGCTCTAGATTCAGGTACCAGGAATTTGGTCCTAGATCTGCCCCTCCCTAGATATGTAAATGGGGCAAACAAAATAACCCCCCTAAGCTTTAGTTCCTTCATCAAAAAAGTGGGAATAATGATAGTACTTATTTCTCTGCATTAATGTTGGCATGACGAGCTAATTCACGGACCTGCCTCAGCACTTATAATAATGATTCAATAAATGTTGGCTACAAAAAAAACTATTGTAAGTATACAAACATCAGTATTACAAAGAAAGACAAGTTTAGGTCTTTAGCATATTAAAAATATCAACCTACAAAACACAGCTATATAATTTTATACTGCTAATGCTATTCAGAAGTAAGAAAAGTCAAAGAAACTCCAGGAGGACTTTGTGAAAGAAACCTAAATCTCAGTTTTCTTCTCAAAAGAGCAAGATCAGACTTAGTTAAATGAGGATTATTCAGATAACAGTATGTTAGTTTTATTTACAGGTAATATGCTCCATCATTTTAAAAAACGTATTATATCTAAAACCTATCGTGTAACATAATTTAGTACATGGGAAAAAAGCAAACTCTGCAGCTTTATTAATATAGGAATCAAAGGGGTTGAGTATTAGAAATACTCAGACATTCAAAGGAGGTCTTTCTAACTCTGGAAGTAACCTTTGGTTGCCTATTAGAAACAAAGGTGAAAATCATGGTGACATAAAGTTAGTTTTAAAACCAAAGAGAGGGAAAAAAAAGAAATACATTTCTAATAATCAATGCAATATACTTTCCAAAATCTACTAAACTGTAGAGGTGGGGTGCAGGGGCGCAGGGGGAATAGTCTTCTCAATTGTTAAAAATCCTGCACAATGATTATAGGTTGTTGACAGTAAATATGTATGTGTCAGCTAATATCAAAGCAGAAAAAAGCAATTAACAAGTTATTAAATTGGAATTTGATTTAGATTTACATTAAGACTAATTATCTGCTTATTTTTAAAAATGGTTTGCTCCAATAATGCCTTAAATCATTCAAGAAATATTTATTGAGCAGCTATCAGATGTCAGGCCACGGATTCGGCATCCAGGCACTGTGGATGAATGAAACATGACCCCACCTCAAGTACACCACAGTCCTCTCAGGAGGACATCTGATACGTGCTATATGTGGATACACTCACAGTGCTATAGAAGACACGCAATGAAATTCGAAGATTTAAGATAACTTCAATTTCATCAATAATGACACCTACAATCAAGGCCAAAATAATTGCTCTACCTAATAGTTTATCAACAAACAGAAATGAACACTAATGGATGAACTAAGCAATTAGTTCCTGGGCCATTAACTAGCATCCAGGTCTGTGTATATATCTCCCTCACCAAAACCCTGGGACCAGTTCCACACATCCATTTAGTTTTCTCAGCGCCTGGTTTGGTGCCCTACTTGCAAGAGGCACTCAATGTTCCTTGAATGAACTCAGCATAACATTCTAAAAGCTCATTTGTTTCTTTATGGAGGCAGTAAACAATAGCCCTGCCATCTAGGTACCCCTCTTACTAAGTAGCAACCCTGTTATATAAGCTCGTTGACTCTGAGTTTCTTCATTTTTAAAATAGGATGATTTAAGAAACCTCCTAGGGTGGTCGTGAAGATGAAATAAGATAACATACATGAATTTTTCTGACATATAGGCACTCAATAAATGTTATTTCCTTTTTTCTTTTTCTTCACTCCTCCCCCCTCCCCCATTCTATATAAGCAAACACGACAAAGTTTTTTTTTCAGTTAATATATACAAGGGACAATTAACAGTATTGAAGTACTTTTGAGCCAGCTTGGGTTACTTTCAATATTTTTACATCAAACACAGTAAATGTGGATAGAATTATTTTACATCTCATATTTACTTTATTAAATTATGAATTACAAACTACTTTAGAAATAAGGCAAAACTATTTTGTTGAAGGAAATTATTGTACATACAAATAGAACTAACATTCTGTTAAGACAATAAGTATTTTTTACAGGGCTTAACCTGATTTTTCCATGGCTCTGAACCTAAGGATGAATATTAATTACAGAAACTCTTTTTAAGGGACTGACATGCCTGAATTCTGAGCTTGAAGCCATCTTATCCCAGTCATTGAAAACAGATGCAGGCTGAGGGTCTAAGAGAAATGAGTGTGTACCTACACCTGGCAAGTTGTACTCTTTGGGGTCTATTCCAGTGGCAGTGTTTGGACCCAGTGTCAGCATGCGGTACCTGCTCTGTGAAGCTAACTCCAAACTCCCAGGGAGTGTCAGGCACAATCATATCAATGACTTCATGGAGGGGGAAAAAAACAGTGGAAGAATGCTCTTGGCTAATACTGGGCTTAGAGATCTATGAACATTTTTTCACATAATTATCATACAAATTTATAAAGTAAGCACCCATTTACGAAGGTAATAGAAGACTGAGGCTTTGAGGTTAAGTAACTTCTCAAGGTTACAAACCTAGGTCTGTCAGATGGCAAAGGTTACATTTCTAACCAAATCTCATTCTTGTTTACCTTCTAGGGTTTTCTAAAACTACTGCCTGTCAGCAAACTGCTTATTACTCATGTACCTGAACATAAATTGGCTACATCACTGCACACACTGCTTAAGTCCACTGACACTTTTTGTGGTAAGACTTTCTAGATGGAGGAAATGGTGCAATGATGTATGTTCTAGCAAGTTCCTATTTAACTAGCTGCTCTAGAACTTGGCCCGTGAGTCTTCCTGCCTCCCTGCCATGTCATGGCACTTGTCTCCTATAACTGTTTACTTGTATGTCTCTGAGGCTAGACAGAGATTTGTGTTCCATTGGTGTCACTACCATTCCATTGAAATTGACATGTGGGGGTGAAATCTACTTACCATCCTAAGTGTTTCCCAAGAGCATCTTCAGGGCACCATTAGGGCTTTGTCCAAAGGGCAGATGGTGGCTCAAGACAATGGGATTAACATACACCAGCACATTGGAATGTCCTACAGTAATGCCCTCATGGTCCTTGGCAGGTCGCCCAAGGGAAAGTGTTAAATATTAATAATGCTCCAACTGGATGCCACTGAAAGTCACACGGCAGAAGCTCAAAAGGAAATATTGAGTTGGCCAAACATTTCATTCGGGTTTTTCCATAAGATGTTATGGAAAACACGAACAGAGTTTTTGCCCAACCCAATACTTAACCAGGTATCACTCAGGTCCTGCACACACCTTCCCTTAGGTCTCTGGGGGAAAGGCCTCAAGTCAACTAGGGAGGGACTTTTTTTCTTTTAACCAAAGCTAATAACATTTTCTCAACCACAGACCAATTGCCTGGTGCTTATATATTAGACCACTGTGTGTGGGGTGGGGGTGGAGGAGCATATAACCCGCACTGTGTCAGCTGGTGAATCTCACTAGCACCCTGCTGAACATGCTGATCTGCTCTATTGCTGGTCCCCCCAAGGATCCTAGCACCACTCAGTTCATTCTAGTTCAACAAACATAATTTTCTTACCTTCTATTGGACAAGAACACTGCTAGGAACTGAGAAATCTACGATAATGTGCAGTGTCTGCTGTTTGGGACCTTCCTGCCAAGTGGACGAATAAGTCATTCTAATAGAAGGTAATAACTGGTGCAAGAAAATTATGCACAGAGCCTGGGAGAAAACCACCTGTAGGACATGAGGTCTAAATGGGGTTCTGAAAAACAGACAGGTGAGAGTGAGTCAAACAAAGAAGAGGGACAGGGAACTCCAGAAAGAAGGAACACCATGATCAAGGCACAGTCATTAAAAAGCATGAAGGGTGCAAAAGAATCAGACTTTCACATCAAAAGAACGCAGTATAGGGGATTGTGAGACATGAGACTGGAGAGGTAGGCAGGAGCAGAGAGAGATGGGCTTTGTCAACCTAAGGAGGTCAGGATCTACTTCATCCTGTGAACGAAGACCAGCCACTGGAACACATTTAAGCAGGAGAGGGGCAAGGTCATATTTGCATTTTCAATAGACCACTCTGGTGGCCAGGAGACCGTTAGGAGGCTATTACAGCAATCACAGAGACAGACAATAAGCAGAAATTGAGGTAGACAGAGGACAGAATCAATAAATATTTAGGAGGACCTAAGAGGATCTGGTGACCGTCTAGAGGAGGGGTGAGCAAGATGGCAGTGTGCAAATGGGCCACAGTCATGTCATTGACTGAACAGACCACTGCGGGGGGCAGGGGGCAGGGAGGTGTTATTTGGCTGTACAGCAGGCTTGGCCAAGAGGAGGGGAGCCCATGAACATGTTAGTTAAAGGGATATGCAGGCAAAAACATCCAGTCTGCAGCTTTCTACGTAAGGCACAGGAGAAACAGTTTTGAGAATAACCTGCACATAGACCAGAGGTTGCAAACTGGCAGACATGGGCCACATCTGGTTTTGTTTGTCCACCTGAGTACTGACTCATGAGAAGTTCAAAAAATTTTTTGATCCACTTTTATATTGCTAGTATTTAAAATATAAGATATTTTACATAAAATCTAAATTTATGACCCCTCTTGGGAGATCTGGCAACATTGAGCCTACATTCCATTGTGGCACCAATTGCGGACCTGGGCAACCCCTGTCCTTCTGCCTGAGCTTCGCCCTGACTGCTGTCTGCCCTCTGCTAAGGTCAGGATCAGCGACTGTTTATCACATGCTATATACCATTGTTTATCTCAGAGCAGAATTAAGAGAAAAGTGAAACACTTGTTGCATTGCTGTTACTGTAAAAGTTAGAATTAATACATTTACATTATCTCCTTGGTTCCTGACGGATGTGCATTTGTGATTCCTGTTTTATCAAGACTTTTGCTTAAGAAAATAAATGCTTCAAAACGCATTCCAGTTTTTTAATGAACTGACACTGCCTCCCTGCCTGTCGCCGCTGAGTGTCAATATCTATAAATTACCAGGTGCTGTCCTCACAGCGTTAGTGAATGTTTGGGGATGGACAGGCATAAATGATTTCTTGAAAGTTTGCACAACTGGAACTTAATAGAACCTATCAAAGCCCTTTATTTACATATATTTACCATCTATATCAAGCTATTTGGGGGTTAATATAAATATACAGATCAGATATTTTGGTCAAATAATATAAATTTAAATATTAAAACTTCATCCTACAGAATATAAAAACAGATAAAGAAAAAAATATAACCTGAGCTAGTGATTGATAACAATGGCAAAATAAGATTTTGGAATATCCGATACATTCAGTGTTTTCTTTCCATTTCACCTTGGAAAAATGTAAGCATGAATGTAATTTGGTGAAATTTATTTTTATATTTAACTAGGGGAATAATCTCATAACTTGCGCCCAACTGTGTACCATTAGAACTTCATTATCTACTATTAATTGAGACAAAAGAATACATGGATACATTATTATCCATGTTGTTCTAATACCCCGCTTTAGTCAAGCAGACCAATATGTGTTTTTACCTTCATTACTTTCTCTTTTACTTTATCCCCAGAGAGATATAAACAATATGTGAAGAGGATCAAAAGACAATCCACAGGAATGGAAAGGAAAAGGGGATAGGTAATCTGCAATTCCATGCCGTCCTGTCTAAAATTCCCGCTTCCAAATCCGGTAGTGGTGAAATGACTCAAGCAGTTCTCAAGGAACAAGTAGGGTATTCCTCTTATAGTCAAATTTTAATCCAGCTCTTTCTTCAGTGAAGTCACCCTAGCATGTTTTGACCTCACTTTTTCTCTTCACATGAATATAGAGTAGCAAATTATAACAGGTTTTCATAGTTGTCAGCACAGGAAGGAATATATTTGCAAAGCTTTTTAAAGATAAGTTTGTGGTGTTTAAGTTACATATTTTTTTTTTTCCCAAAAAGAAAGAAAGTCAAAGGATAATCCTGTTACTTGCCATGTTTGAGATGAAGTTATTGAAAGAAAACAGATTATGACTTAGAAATAAAATGAATATATTCATACATGATCCACACAAGATTAATCTTCTCCAAGAAATTCCTAGAACATTGCCAGGCAATCACATAAAGCATTCCTAGTCATGTCAGAGATGCTGGACAAGGTCTCTTGTACATTGTTACACTGAGATGTCTAATTAATAAAAAATATCATACAGCACATGCACCTGAGCACAGATCATCAAGAAAGGTCCAGAAATAATGAAAATAGCCTGAAAATTCATTTGACTCACCTGCAAACGCTCATGCTTTTATTCTTCCTTTCAAGTAAGGCTCACAGGACACAATCACCCTTGGCTCCAAGATCACCTCTCTACCTTTTCCAGTCACGCCATTTTTCCTACTCTCTGCCCCCCAAAACTTCTGGTTGCTTTGGGATTGGTTCATTTCTACTTTCTAGGAAACCACTAGCCCCACCACAGCCATTGATAGCTGAGCCTCCTCTCCTCCTGAGACAAATGACCCACCAAAGGATTGGCAAGGTCCAAGTTCATACCATTAAAGGGAAAGGACCCTAAACTTTTCTAGTCAGTTGCCTTCTTTTACATTTTTTACTGTCCAAACTCATTTTCTGCCCTCATTTGAATAGCCTCTGCGCTCCTCTGCCTTCCAACATCTATACAGTCTATACTGTGCATCCCTCTTTCATAATTTATTACAAAAAAATATGGTGGGAGACCATTTCAAGTGATGATAAACATTTTTGTTAATAAACAAAGATGTCAAAACATCTTTGACAACCTAAATACCTCCATCACTATCCATTTAAATTGAAAAAGAAAATTCAAATCCTGTCAAATAATGCTGAAATCAAAAATAGCTTGAATGCCCCACTGAGGTCTCAGAACATTGATTTCAGCATACACGATTGACTTCAGTTACACTAAACTGTGACTTTCTTAAAAAATTCACTAATCCCAAATCTCTATTAGTGCCATCAGCTTCATGCTTGCTTCAGTTTCTTGAGCATAGAAGGAAAACACTTTTAATGACTTTTGACAGAGGTGCTGTAAGCCATGCACGTCACTGCAGATGGGGTAATGACAATGAGAAGACAATGGCCATGCATTAGTGAATCAATCAGAGTTGAGCAAAGAATGAAGAATCCTATCACAATATAAGAAATGGATGCTGTGATTCATCTGGAATGCGTCTCAACAAAACAGCTTCCTATTCATACACTACTCTCTATTTTTCTATGAGAAGGAATAATAAAGTATAAATCACATTATACAGTTACTTGTTCTAGTAAAGCTAAAAGGCACCTAATACATTTTAGAACGCTTTGGAGCACCTTTTCTGTTGTGCCTTTCCTTCTGAAACATATTGGCAATTGCAATGCTAGCAATCTTGTCACTCAAATTAATAATTATAAGGAAGAAAATAACTTAAAACATAAATTGTCGCCGCATTAGCCATCACATTTACATGTCTGTTCAATCCAGTAATTGCCATAAAAGCCAATCTTATTTTTAAAGACCAAAATGTAAAATAATTAAATTGCTATTGTTAACTCTTTTGAATGAACAGCTTTATTTTATTGCAAATTAAAAAAAAAAAAAAGTCTGCACCATTCAGTCTTGAATGACATCCTGTTGACAAGGCAAGGAAGGAACAGGTGAGTGTTTAGTTGAAAGATTTCTGTAACTGAAATGAACATCTTGCCAACCAGATTGGGCAACCACAAGGAATAGCACCTGAGAAAACAATCCAAAGATGCCCGGGTGTGATACAACCGCCTTGGCTTATTTTGGTAAGGAAAAACTCCTGCTTTATTTTTCCTTAACTTAAAAGTGAATTCCTTCCTTTAAAAAAATTAATTTATAAGCTAGGACAGACTAATTTAACTGCAACAATAACTATTCTAACTCACCACAAATTCAAAGTAAGCATACTTTGTTCACCTTAAGTTCCATGGATTTCATAACTTCCTTTCTGACTGTCTTTGAAACAAGAGGAAAATAAACATCATAAAACTCATTCCCTTACAAATTCTAAAATTCAAGTCCTAACTTAAGTCCTAATGCTGGTTTGCAGAATTATGCACTGGCTCAGCCAGCACATGGGGTTGCCACTTGGGTAGGCAAACACTTCCTCACACTGACGTGGCTCAGCCCTAAGGAGTTACACAGAAGGGATGAGACTACGTTCTGCTGAAATCCCTTCACCAGTGTTTCTTTCCACCACTGAGTCCACATTCAAAACACATAAGAGGACCACATAAACAAGTTGAGACTTACAACTGATGCCGAAGAGAATAGTCAAATGAATATCACATCAAGAGTATGATAAAACAAGCCTGGGAGAAAATATTTGCAAAAAAACCACATCTGATAAAGGACTGTTACCCAAAATATACAAAGAACTCTTAACAATAACAATCCAATTAAAAAAATGGTTCAAAGACCTTAACAGACACCTCATAAGAGAAGATATACAGATAGTAAATAAGCATAGGAAAAGACACTCCATATCATATGTCATTAGGGAAACAATGAGATACTACACACCTATTAGAATGGCCAAAATCCAGAACAATGACAATACCAAATGCAGATGAGGATGTGGAACAACAGAAATTCTTATTCACTGCTGGTGGGAATTCAAAATCGTACAGCAACTTTGGAAGACAGTTTGGCAGTTTCTTACAAAACTAAACATACTCTTACCATATGATCCAACAATCGCACTCCTTGGTGTTCACCCAAATGAGTTGAAAACTTGTATCCACACAGAAACCTGCATATGGATGTTTATATTTATAGCAGCTTTATTTATACTTGCCAAAACTTGGAAACAGCCCAAAATGCCCTTCAAGGGGTGAATGGATAAATAAACTATGGTACATCCAGACAATGAAATATTATTCAGTGTTAAAAAGAAATGATCAAACCATGAAAAGACACAGAGGAACCTTAAAAGCATGTTACTAAGAAAAGAAACCAGTCTGAAAATTGCTACACACTATGTCATTCAAACTATATGACATTCTGGAAAAGGCAAAACTATGACAGTCAAAAGACCACTGGTTGCCAGGGGTTGCCAGGGGTGGGGAGGAGGAGGAAGGTATGAACAGGAGGAACACAGAGGATTTTTAGGGCAGTGAAAATACTCTGTATAATACTATAATGATGGATATATGTCATTATACATTTGTCCAACAACACCAAAAGTGAATCCTAATGTAAACTATGGTCTTTGAGTGATTATGATATATCGATTTAGGTTCATCAACTCTAACAAATATATCACTCTGATGGGGGATGTTGATAACGGGGGAGGCTGTGCATGTGTGGGGCAGGGAGTACATGGGAAATCTCTGTACTTCCTCTGAATTTTGCTGTGCATCTAAAACTGCTCTCCCAAAATAAAGTCTTTTAAAAATCATACAGAAGTTAAGAAAATCTGCAACTCTATTTTTGAGGCTATTATCACTGAGTAATTATAGCATAGGAAACATCTATCTAGTACTTTGTCTTGATCTTTTCCTCTCTGCATTAAATTATTTAAATGAACATTGTTTCTAGCATACTTTTTAAAACTTTGACTCAAAAAACAATGCATTTGACAGCTCTTAACCTTCAGATGCCATTGCTACACAATTGAAACCTTAGATGGCCAAGATATCTCCTGTTTGCTTATTTTGTTTGCTGTGATCGTCCTGGTACTCTGTAGGAAAATCTCCCTCCATTGTATTAGCACAGTAACAACCTTCTTTTGCATTCCAAGGGAAGGTAAGTCACGATAAATAATGTCAACCTTAATTTTCTGGTATTGTACACTAAGTCACAGAGAAACCAAGTGTAAAGTGCTTTGCCTCACTTTCTTCTATTTTCATTAATAGGCACAGAAGTTTTGAGAGCTAGTGAAAATTCTACACACCATGTAGAGTTCACCCCATCAGTTTACAGAAACAGAAACTGAGGCACAAAGAGAACAAATGGCTTGTCCTAGGTTACTCATATCACTATGGCAGAAGCAAGCACAGATGCTAACTCCAAGCTGCTAGGGTAGGACCTTTTATTTCCTGTCACCCTTATTTACTTGGCTTATGATATAATGGGATGAAAATGATCTTATGGTTGAAGAAAGCCCAGATTGCAACTAACTTTAGGGTCTTAGAACCTTTTGTGTTGAAAGAGACACTGTAAAAAAAAATCCATGTGAGAGGAAGCCAAGGTGTAGTTCAGTCCAAGGACTGACACCAAACAGACCTCTATTCCAGCGCAAGAAGGCTCTAGTCATGTGTCATCTATGTGCTCCAGGACTCGCTCATTCCAAGGGAACTTGGTGGCAAGTGACAGAAAGCCCATTCAAGATGGTTTGACAAATGAAAGGGGAATTTATTGGCTTTTGTAACTGAAAAGCCCAATGCTATCTTCAGGCATGGCTGCATCTAGGGGTTAAAACAATGTCATCAGGCACTTCTTTTTATTCCTCCCACTACAGTTCAGCTAAAAACCATGGTCACTGTGTATGAAACAAAAATAAGAAGACTCTGAAAAGAAATAAGGAGAAGGCAGATTGGCTCGGGACCTTGGGACCCAAGAAACGACACAGTGGTGAGTTTTCTGGGCTTTCTTTTGACTTATATATCCTAGATTTGGAGCTGAAGAAGCCAGAAACTCAGAAAACACCAAAGGTGCAGACAAAAAGAGGTGCCCCAAAAAACTTCTCTCAGCCAAAGGACCAGGAAAGGGAAGCTTAACAAGACAGGGAACAGCCCTACTCTAGTCATAGAGTATGGAAAAAATGGCAACCCCACCCACAGGCCTGTCAGCAAGACTAAATGGGATCGTTGCTTTCCAAGCTCACCAGGCTTAATGATGTGCTCAACACCCCTACCAGGGTGGTGTTAGAGTGAGTAGGAGCTAGAACTTTCATCCCCATTGGGTAATAACAAGGCCTTCCCCCATGGTGTCATAGGAGGCCACATGGGAAACCTGGACTTCCATCCCCACCTGATGGTAAGAAGGTGACTCTCCTGCAGTATTGAGTCCCCACCTCACAGTTTCAATAGAAGCCAAGTGGAGAGAGGTAATGAGGCACCCCTCCTCCTCCCAGCTAGGGTGATGCCAGTGTTGGCCTAGGTAGAACCTGAACTCCTACACCCACCTGACAGTCATGAGGAACCCCTAGTTTCTCCCCCTCCCCCAAGGTGTCAAGGAAAACCAAGTGGAGAACCTACACTTGCACCTTACCTAGCAGTAATGAGGCAGTGACTCCTTCCCCCACTGGCATGTTGTCAGAGGAGGCCTCTTAAAATACAAGACTTAAATATGGTCTCTAGAATCTCACAACTAATACCCCAAATGTCCAAGATACAATAAAAAATCACTCATCACACCAAGAACCAGGAAAACCTCAATTTCAATGAGAAAAGGCAATCAATCGATGCCAACACTTAATGGCATTTAAGTATTATAAAGTAGCCACCATATCAATAAAAATGTTTCAATGAGCAATTACAAACACAGTTGAAACAAATGAAAAAATAGAAACTCTCAGCAAAGAAATAAAAATTATCAACAAAGAAAGAGGATATATAAGGAAGAACCAAAAAGAAATTTTAGAACTGAAAAATACAGTAACCAAAATTTGAAAATTCAGTGGATAAACTCAACAGCAGAATGGAGATGACAGAGAAAAGAATCAGTGAGCTTGAAGATGGCAAAATAGATGTTACCTATTGTGAACAACAGAGAGAAAAGAAACTGAAAAAGAGGAGCAGAGCCCAGGAAACTATGAGACTATAACGAAAAACAATAAAAAATGGAGTTCCAGGAAGAGAGGGGAATGATACTTCCAAATGAATACTCCAGTTGCAAAGCACTGAGGATCTTCTGAACTTTTTAATATACAATGATGTCATTAAAACAGAACACAAGGTTATGAAAGCATTTTTATGAAGAAATGGGCTCTTTATTCAATTTCTCACTTAGAGCACAGTAATAAAACTGAATTTTGGGAGGCATATTGGAAAATCTATGAAGTAATTTCATGTTTTATGGATTCAGGAAACTATAGTTCAAAGATATAGATCATCTATTATATTTACTTTTTTTTCATTTGCTTTATTAACCACCTAGATCAAAGAACACTAAAAATTCCAAAACAAAACTAGGTTCAATGTGACCTGTTTTGAGGAAAAATATGAAGCAAGGTCTACCAAATTGATCCTGTTACATTTTGGAAGGGGTCCCTGTTAAGATTTAAGTGTACCCAAGAAAAAACCTGGTGACCAGTCTCCTGAGAGGTCATAAGTCTTAGAAAATTTACTTATGAGTAAATGTGTGATCCTACCTCAGCTTTATCAGATCTATAGAGCTGACAAGATTCATCCAAATGACTCATGCTTCTCAAACTCATAAGTAAATTATACGACCTACTTACAGGTATGCAGAGAAGACATTTCTTAACATTGACCAGAGTGCTTATGGCCTTCACTCATAATATTTTGTTCCTGGTATCAACAAAACTGGGGAGAAGACTGTTTTAAAAATTGGTGTGTGTGCACAGAATCACAATACTGTGATTCTGCTAACTATCTTCCATTTGCCCCTTTGCCCTCCTGATATAAACTGACCTCTAAGAATTATATCAATACATGTTGGAACTTCTGACTTCTAGTTGGGGAGCCCTAAATCACAGGGAAATCAGAGGGAGGGAGGAGACTGAGGTTAGAGTATTTATTCGCTTGCTCCCTCTCCTGAGATTGCCTCTCTCTGGCTAGGACCCTCAACAGGAGGTCCTGCATCTCTCAAGCAACCTAATCCATAGCACTCTCTCTTTCCAGGTTCTGATTACCTCTTACTGTCTTCCACCCTTCAAGCCTAGGGGTGGTGAAAATTTCACTGCTAACTCTGGGCACTTGTACCATCTCTTGAAATTCCTGACACCCTACTCACACCTTTTAATAGCCTCTTAGAAAACATAGCCCTGAATCATCCAGATTTGCGTGTGCTATCTCTTTTCCGTTGGGACCCTGACTGACAGATACCACACAAGGAGATGGCTAATCTCAAAAGACATACGGCCCCTGTAAGACCAGAAATAATCACAGCCCCTTAACAGAGCACCTCCCTTGTATGTGTGACCACCTTGTTCTCTGTCCTTCTGTCCCTGCCCCCCCATAGGATATTGCTGAGCAGACACGCCAACTTCTGGGTCCTGGGACCGTTCTTTTTCATGAGCTTTGCTGACCTTCCTCTCCCAACCTGGATTTGTTCCCAGGGTCTTCCTCCAGAAAGGGTTCAATGATTACCCTTCTAATACCAAATCATAATCATTTTCTTCCAGGCTTCCCTCTCTGACATTTCCCACATTATTTGGAATGTGAGGTGTTTCTAAACTCTTCAGTCAAATAATTAAACCTCTTGGTTTACTATCATAGGCAACAAATTATTTTCATGTTTTGTGTGGACTTTACTAGGCTAACATTAAAATATTAATCTTAATTTTCTTATTTTAAAATTTAAAGAAGGATACTATTACCTCATATACTACAAATAAGAACTTAAAACCAGAAAAATTCATATTCTAATTAAAATCCAATGAAATAAATCTTTTCCTAATGAGGAAAAGACTGAAGCCCAAAAGAATATTGACAATTGAGATGGCTAGGTTAGAAATGCACATTTACAATTATGGATTTTCATAAAACTGAAATGTCTAAGGTCTCCCACGTAATCAAAAGAAGAATTCCACCTAGGCCCACAATTTCAGTTGCCACTCAGTAAGTTATAACGTTTGTTCATGAAAGCTTAGACACAATGCATAGAGTTTCTTCAGGCATGTACACAGAGTATTAGGGGAAATTTTAGAATTCATATAGTTAAATTTTTCCTACAAAGATATAATTCCATGTTAAAAAAATTAATACACATATTTCTAATTATAAATCATGTAATTCAGATCAAGGGCCAAATGAAATACTGAATTCTAACTACAAATCAAGAACTCAACCCTTTAATAAATTCTGCTTATTTAACCTTTGCTTTTCTTTATACAGTGAGAAGGGCCACTTCTTTTTTCACCCCTAAGATATTTCTGAGTTATAACTGTTTGAAACCTTTTCTTGCAGAACTTCAGAGGAAACAGCCCCTTAATGTCTCTCAGTAAACCATGACCTCAAGATACACCCCATTTTCCTCCAACCTTGACTTTCTTCCAGGAATGCTGAGCCTTTTTATGGTCTGTCCCTTGCACCTGCTTGGTTCAAAACTTCCTCTATAACATGTAAAAATGTAATAGCCAAACATTAATTAGCAACCTAGCAATTAAGTGACCTAAATATGCAGAATTGGTCTTATATGGATACATTTAGCCTGACTTGTTTATACACCATAATTGCAAAATAATGTAATGCAAAAACAAAAATAGAAAAGCTTCTGTCCATTTTTCAATAGTAGAAATATTTACCACTTCAACAACTTTTTATTTTCTTTCTCTCATTTTTTTTAAGCCACAGCAAGATATTACTGACATTTAGGGAAAAAATGATCCCTATTGAACAAGGCAGTTATGCTACCATACAGTTTACAACATTAAGATTTATTTTTGCTTGAGGCGAAGTTAAGATTAAAGAGACGAAGTCGCTAACACCACACAGGCTCATAAAACACTAAGCCATTACTATGACCTTAATGTGAAACTTAGGATTTGAGACATCAATATTGCTTTATAATAGTCTCATATTAATTTAAGATTCAGTTGTAGTTTGTCATAGCTCAATTTCCCATTTTCATCTAAACTACCTTGAACTTTGGTTGCACAAAATAATTTTTTATTTCTTTACTAACTGAGTACTTTAAAAGTTCACAGGATCCAAAGGTGAAAGACAATAAACTGTTTAAAATATCAAAAAAAAAAATCCACCTCATTCCCTAGTTTGTAATCTTGTTCAGTACCTTTGCAGTGAGTAAAGGGATTGCTGTGTGTACTTAGACAATATGATAACACAAGGATATCATGAAAAATTACTTGGTAACTTTTTTAAATTATATCATTTTTTCTCAAAGTTTTCTAACTTCACATGTTCACCTATTTATCTAAAAATCACAGCTCTGCCATATATTGTGTAATGTAAGGATTAATATAATTAGGTTAATTTCTTAACCACTTAAAGGTTCAGTTTCTTATCTGTAAAATGGGTCTTTGTGATGACTAAATAAATGAAATAACATATGTAAAATGTTTAACATATAGTTTAGCTCACTTTTACTCCCCCCATTCTATACCATATGGGGATCTCTAAACACTGAGCCAAGATTAAATAATAAAGACTTACAATACTAAAATGGGGGAAAAAAACATCGTCACATCTACTCTGTGCCAGGATAAATGTTACAAAAGAAATTATAGTTTTATCCTTCATACTTTAAGACATTTTGCATATTCCTATGCATTAATTTATATAGAGAGAATTGATTTCCATATTAACTACATTTTATTAATCTGAAAAAATTTCAAGTGTCCTTGGGCAAGTCATTTACTATCCCTAGGACTCAATAGCTTATCTATAAAATGAAGCGGCTGAACTAAATCATCTCAGATGTGTTTCCATTCAAAGCTACAGTAAACTAAGTTTCTGAACAAGCTATAAGGGAGATATCCATGGAGTCCTAAATATAAACTATTTAGAGGATTTCTGAATTAGTTAAGGGGAAGGCTGCTCTAACAAAGGAACCCCAAAACAAAATGGCTTAAATAAGATTCAAGGTCCCTTCCCTTTCAGGTAACTGTCCACCCACTCTAGGCTGCAAGGCAGCTTTGCTCCCTAAGACCATTTGGGACGTCTGGTTATTTGTCTTCCACCATCCTCCAGGCTGGTGTTTCCAAGGGGAATTCCTTCCTAGCATTTCTTGGGGAATTATGTATGTTTTTCCAAATCCTGAATTCTGAGAAAAATCGTTGAGAAGTCAGGAAAACAGGAAAAAGTATCATAATTTTACCATGAGAATTAAAACTTTTCAACATACAGAATCATTGGTTCAAAGGACACCAAAGGAAGAGTGGTCACTATTGGTCAGTCTTGTTGGTAGCTGTTGTCCTGTTATGAGTCCCTGGCCCTGCCTGCTGCTAATGATGAGTCCTTCACTCATATAAAATAAATATTAATTCATTTATACACATAGTATACTTTATACAAATCTTATGTGTGATGTTATAAGAGATAACAAGTTTTGGAACTAAAATAAGTCCTTAAATTGGCAATTTCAACACATGATTTAAGAGAGAGCTATCAACCTTGCTGGGAGAGCTAAATGTTACATTATTCCCATAACACTCACCTAATGTTTGCTAGCATTCTCCAGTGTCTGAATATTCCCTATAGGCTAAAGTTCTTCAAAAATACATTAACTAAGGAAATGCCAAAAGAAGACTTGAATGTTATTGTAGAATACTGCAATATTAAATTAGAAACAGATCTAAAATCTGAATTAGAAAAAGCAGTTTAATTCCAGAACAAAACCAAAATCAGGGCAAGCAGACCAAATATTTTCATCACTAAAAGAAGGAAATAAGCTTATGTAAAGAATCATGTACCTTAACAGCCAACTTGAAAATGCTTTTGGATATACTTTTAATAATCCAATCAATGTCAACACAAAATGAAGGAAAAATAATTTATAACTGCATTATTTGTCACAAAACAAAGAGAAGACTATCAGATAGGTCAATTAATGCTTTGTGTGTTTTTAAATATTTTTAGATATTAAATATTTGTGGTACTATTTTTTATTTTTTAAATGATTATCCTTTGGAGTTAATATTGTGTTAATGTTCCTTTCCTTTAATGCTTTCTGTTATCAAATGTCAATATCAAGTAAAGTTGTTTCTATATGCTACTGAAGTATATACTCTTGCCACAACATATTGGTTCATAGTAATAATAAACCATGTACTTAGCATTATATCTTTTTTAACAGAACACCTCTGAAACTTTTAGTTCAATCTTATTAAAAAATATTCATTATTTATTACTATGGTCACTCATATTTAAAAACACAAAGTGTAATAGAAATATAGAATAACTTGTGATTTGTAGAATTCCCAAGAATTCCTAGGAAATTGATTTTTCATCCTGAAGTCCACATATCCATGGGAAATGTGAAAACATGATCCATTATTCTCATTTGCAAATTGAATTTGGGAAATAGCTACATCCAGATTCCAACTTGCATAAATGAGAAAGAGAAGGAGTCAAGGACAAGCAATTTCTTAAGTAAGTGGGACAGAAGCCACACACAGCTCCTTTAATCCCCTTTAAGTGAGAAATTAGTCTCGTGGCCACTCCCAGCCTCAAGGGAAGCTGGGAGATGTCTCTAGCTAGGCTGCTGTGAGCCAGGGAAGAGGAGGGGGCAGATTTGTGGAGATACACAGCCAAATGTTTCTATTTAGATCCTTGTCATGTTTTCAAAAGTAGATGTAAGTACTAGAATATTATATTTTATATATACAGTAGGTCAGACATTGTTTCTTTTTCTTTGATTATAGTGTGACATAGGGGAGAGAAGGCGCTTAAGGAGTGACATAATACATATTTAAAAATACGAGGGATACTTAAAGACAATCCAGAGTCAAGACCATAACTGTAACAGCCATAGTGAGAAACAGTGTAGATATGGATGTGAAGATGCAAATAGGAAGGATATCCCTCCAGTGTAATGAAAAGGAAAAAAGGGACCCTTGAATCCTTTCCCTTGTCCAGAAAGTTTAAACTGTTTGTATATAAAATGTTTGTGTTTATAATGTGTAGCACACTCAGATAGATATAAATTGTGTATGGGTCATTGTCAACCTCAGGTTGCCATTTTGGACATTAGAATCTTTACCTGAATAATCACGTAGGGATCAGGACAGGTGGCCATCTCTTAACTTTCCTACAGGGGCTCTTTCATTATGTCGATAGACAGCTGAAAGCCTGGCTGAGGAGGACTGAATTATATTCACTTACGTCTTAGTTTACCTAAACACTAGTTATCATAAGAAGGAAAGAAGGAAGGGAGGGAGGGAGGGAGGGAGGGAAGGAGGAAGGAAGGAAGGAAGGAAGAAAAAGGAGGGGAGGGGAGGGGAGGAGAAGGGAGGGAAGGAAAGGGTTTCTTTTTTTTTTTTAACATCTTTATTGGAGTATAATTGCTTTACAATAGTGTGTTAGTTTCTGCTGTATAACAAAGTGAATCAGCTATACATATACATATATCCCCATATCTCCTCCCTCTTGCGTCTCCCTCCCACCCTCCCTATCCAACCCCTCTAGGTGGTCACAAAGCACCAAGCTGATCTCCCTGTGCTATGCGGCTGCTTCCCACTAGCTATCTATCTTACATTTGGCAGTATAGATAAGTCCATGCCACTCTCTCACTTCGTCCCAGCTTCCCCCTCCCCGTGTCCTCAAGTCCATTCTCTACGTCTGCATCTTTATTCCTGTCCTGCCCCTAGGTTCTTCAGAACCATTTTTTTTATTAGATTCCATATATATGTGTTAGCATACAAGGGAAGGGTTTCTGATATCAATTTCTTGCTCATCCTAGCCGAAGAACTAGCAAAAACCAATCTTTAAATATGGCTGCAGGAAAGTCTCTGTTCAAATTGACATGAATTGATTTCTTTGTCTTTGTCTTCGCTCTGCCTCCTCTCTGTGCCACGCACTGTGTTTGTCCCCTGCTGGTCTAGACTGACACAGACTTCTCTGTGTATGTTTCCAGTTACTTTGAACGCTAGGTCTCTGCCACAGCACTGCTAAGTGTCTGAGAACTCACTCAGATGCTGCCTGCTTCACTTTTACACCCAAGGAATGATGTGGGGTGATCACAATGACATGCCACCTACACTGTTCTACGTTTTCTGTGTTCTCAGCTAACTGGAAGAATGTTTTCTTAATTAGAGTTAAAACAAAGTGAAAAATATGCCTCTGTGGGACAGAACTATGATAATAGTGATACTGCCTAGGACTTACTAATAAATATACTCCTTAGTTATCTTTCTTGCAGTTCCTACATTAACTCTGTCTTTAAAGCATTCTCGAATGATAGAATTTTACCAACAGTCCCATCTGATATAACAGAACAGTAAGCCAGGGCCCACACAAAATATTACTCAAAATGTTTGTTCAACATTTTGTTTTGTTTCTGCATTTCTGTACAGGTATAGCATGCAGCTGCTAAAGCAGCCTAAGGTAACGACCATGAATGCCTGCTTCTGTAGAGTACTTCCTGTAGCTACATAGCCATAATTTCCCTTCACAAAGCCCTGCTTCAGTGGGTTGGCCACTCTTGTCAATAATCACTATTTAGTGGTTGCTTAATTCAGAAGCAAGTGTTAAAGGCTTACTGGGGAGCAATCCAGGAATTCAGAACACTACAGAACTAATCCGTTACCATATCCTCAAAATTCAGTGAAAATATTGTACGTATTTTCTGATTTTGAAGACTTCTCTTTCTGCCCTCTGGAGGCTGCTTCAGGGACCCTGCCCCAAGGTTGACTGCCTGGCCTCTCGCTGCATATTGAATCTATACCTCTGTGATTGGAATGCAGAATTGGGTCATGTTGCCCCCAATTAACAGTCTTCAAATAATGCTGGTTGCTAGTAAGTTTTACACTGATTCATTATTTTGATTAAAAAAGTGATAATCCTAAGCATTGCATTATTCCCAACCAATTTAAAGAGAGCAGTAAAACAGTGTAGAGACAGAAGAAATCAGGACAGGAAGTGAGGAAACCTCAGTTTCATTCTGAGAGCTGTCTCCAGGTGACACCTGGCCAATCATTTAACCTCTCCAGACTGCTAGTTTTTCATCCATTACATGAAGGGCTCAGACTAGATGATGACTCAGCTGCCATTATATGATGCCAGACAGAAAGAACCTTTAGAAAACAAATCAAGTGGAACAACAGCTATGATGGAAGGCAGTGTATCCTAGCACTGAGAGAGTGAAGCTGAAGTTGAAGAGGTTTCAGGACCCAGCTGGATGAACGTGAGAGAATCACTTGTCTTCATCTCACAGGTTGGTAGGGAGGATTCAATAGATCAATTATACAAGCACTTAGCACAACACATGGTTCATGTAACTAAATCAATGATAACAATTATTAATAGTTTACATTTATAGCATTCAGTTTAGGATCTGCACAGTATACCGGATTCTTATATTCTAATGTTATAATAATTTAAGAGGTGTTGTCCTGATCCACAGTTTATCCAAATCCTAGGGGAGGGAAGAGGAGAAGAAAGGTCCAAAGACTAAGCCTCAGGGTACTGCCTTAAGCAGCAGCTGAGAGGATTGGAAATGACGTATGCAAAGCTCTCGTCTATAGACACTCATTAAACATTAGCTCTTATTCCACTGATGGATATTGGAAAATGTTGAGTAATCAAAAGCCCATTGTCTTGGTTCACTGTAAATAACTATATTTACAATATATACACTATCATGCTGTAAGATTTTCTTTCTGGGTTTAGATTTTATACTCAGTCACTTGGCTAAAAAGAAATTCAAAGTAAAATGCGGATAATACAAAACTATCAGAGGGCAAAATAGTACACTGCCAAAAAAAAAAAAAAAACAGTTATATTTGATTCCTTACTTTAAATCATCCCCCAGAGAAACTTAATGCAAATACTTTTGGATTTATGCATGAATTGAAAACTTGCAAAGGAAAGTATATGTGAAAATAAATACCGTAAAAAGAAGTTAAAGATTTATTAAGACTGAAAAAATAGTGAAGAAACAGTTACAGTTTTCATTAGAAATATTGAAAGATAGACTATTTCTGTTTCCTGGATTTAATACTTGTGGCTTCCCCAACACAGCCATTTCACATTTGTTGTGGAGGCAATTTTTTCAGCTTCTGGTAGTATACCAAGATTGAAATAATAAGCTAACTTTGCAATGCCGCTTAATGTCCTAACATATAAGAAACATACTCTCTGTGATGATAATCACACTCTCTTCTCTCACTTTTAAAAATCAGCTCCAAATATTACCTACAAAGTAATCCCCTGCTGTAACACTTTGGCATCTCTAAAGCCCTTCTTTTAGTTTGTATTACCTTCAAAATCAAAACTGAATTTCAGGTCTAGATGGTCAACATTGTTTATCATGGTGCTTCTAGAAATTGCTTTTCCATTGTTTCCCACATGTAAGGTCCCTGTAACATTCAGCCTTTTTCCAGCTTCCCTCTTTCTCTTCTCCTCTCCAGGAATTTCCTCCTCCTTAACACACTTCGCTTCTGTATACCTGAATGTAGAGTGTCTATTCATCTCAAAAACTGCTTCCTTCCAAATCTTCTCACCTTTCATCTAATATAAAAATGTCCAAGCTCTAAACTTGCCTTTTCCAAATATAATTCATGAAAAAGAATCTTTTCTAAAAGCTTTCTTGAGTGTATTCCCATAGTTCGCCATAATTTTTTTATAACAGGATGAGAGTAGATGGTTTTTAAGTTAACCCTGTGCTTATATCTGTACTATGGGTAATGCCTACCTCACTCTAGTATTAAGTCAAAATATGCAATTACCCCTAGTAGAAGCTTGTCAATAAATATTTATTGAACCAGGTCCTGTTTTAGGCACTGGTGATCCAGCACTAGATAAAAGTCTCTACTCTCTTGGAATTCGCATTCTAATGAAGAAGAAGAGACAAACATATAAGCAGCAATATCAAAAACAACAACTAAAAGGATTATTTTAGGTAGTGTTGGGTACTGGACATGCTTCAAAACACCGTGAAAACTGTTTTGACCATCACCATTTCGCTAAGGTCCTTGAAATATTCTGAAAGAAAGACATCCCAAATGTGCAAATCATAGCTACTTTATTTACACATAGTACATTCAGACATCTTACCAAAGACCTTAACCAGCTGTGACATAGTAGTCAATTGTAGAATTTTGGTAGCAGCATAAATCCTGTGAAGGATATGCAGTGTGATGCCATTTCAGTACCACCTGGCAATTTTCCTTTTTTTCTTCTTTTGCTTTGCCCTGCACTCAACCCAAGATCCACTTTTTCTCTTGCCTGAAACCTAAAAGTTAATGGTGAGGCCTTAGCCACTGTCACTGACTTTGAGTTGCAACCAAGGCAAGTGTAGCTACACATGCAGTCAAGATGACATTTTAGGAGAAGCTACCACTGACAATCCTCAGAACTTTCTATAATTACCTTCATTCCTTGGCTTTGATCTCTGTCAAAAGAAAACTAAAACCTAAGAGAAGGGCACCACTTCTGCGTTTCAGTTTATTTTCTCAGAGTATTGTACTTCATTGGAAAAATTTGAGAACTACTTCAGGGATATCAACAACACTACAAATAAAACAAGTATATTTTTTAAAAACTTAAATGCAAACTTAAGCTTTACAGATCTTATGTAAGAAATTTTGTGTGAAGAGGTTTTTACTATACAGTTGACCCTCCCTGTCTGCAGGTTCTGCACCTGCAGATTCAACCAACCGTGGATCGGTACAACGTTTACCATCCCTGGTTGGTTGAATCCGCGGATGCAGAACTTGCGGATTCGGGGGCGGCGGCGGGGGCCGACTATGGGACTTGAACATCAGCAGATTTTGGTATCTGCGGCTATCTAATCCCCTCGGGGATAGAGACAACGTTTATATAAGAAAAAGCTCAGTATTTAAAAGTATACGGTTTTGTATTTTCTGCAGCATGACATGAAATAAGGGATATGGTACAGATATTATTATAAAGAAATTCAGCAGTTAAAATTTGCCAATTGGATAACTGAATAAAATTTTGCCTTACGTAAATATGCAAACAGATAAACTAAATTCAATAAAAAATAATCACTTTCATCAAATGTATATATTAATGAAAACACAAAGCAATAAATATTTTCAATTCTAGCTCCTCTTCTACCTATCTTTATTAATTTCCTAAAATTTCAGGAAGAAATTCATTTCTAAAAGACCTACATTCCACCAGGATCCTCTGGCAAGATTCAATTTTAATTATGGTTCAAAATTATTAAGAACATAATTTATTTTTTAAGAGAGCAGGTAGAGTCTTCTAATCTGGGCAAAACCATTTGTGTCTCAGAGATCTATAATTTATTCATTCTTAGCAGATAATTAACCTATAAGGGTGCCCCTATTTTCCTTAAAACTACAGGAAATTATCATAGATTTTTTTCAATAGTAAATGCACATCCCAGGTGAGGATTTTATACAGCATGTTTTGGTGTGAGATTCCACCTCACCCCTTTTTGGCTTTTATATCAGATGTGTCTTATGCCCTACAGCAACCATATGAAGTAGTTATTATTACACCCAAGATAAGAAAACTGAAGACAGAGATCAGGTAAAGTACCCAAGATCACAAAGTTTTTAGATAGGGCTGAGACCTCAGTTTCTTGCCTCAATCCCAGGTCTTTTCCACTCTGTTTCTGAGAAAATCTTAGGTGGTACCATGGGTTGATCTGAAGACCAAGGCCATGGAAATGGTATAAAGCAGGCATATGACACCAGTACACAAGAAGAAGGAAAATGAATGAGGATTCTATGGAGAATCACTCCATAGGAATCCGCAATGGAGAGCCAGAGTCACAATTAATAACTAAGATCAACATACAAGCCTGTGATCACAAGACAATAGCAGAGGCATTCATGGTCTATGTATGGAAGGGAGAGGGAAGCACTCGACCAAAGGGGTTTACATCTGCCTCCTAGGGGTAGGACATGGGAAACCTAACCAGGGCAATGTCTCCCCCAGAGGAGATTTACATTCTTCTGCCTCCATGAAGTACAAATTCCCAGGTTGCTTTTTTTTTTCTTGTTTCCTTTATTCATGTTATATTTAATATAAGAGATGACTTGAAAAGTTCCAATAGTTTTCTTTTTTGATGCACTTGAAGACATTAAGGTAAGAAATATATCGTTCTGTCAGCTAATTTAATTTGAAAAAAAATACGTACAAGAATGATGTCAAACACGGTGTAACTTTTGTTAAAATTTTTAAATATTTGAAAATAATGTTATTTTCCAGAAATGTGATAGTCATAAGATTTTATCAAAAGTGCTGACCAGAGCCCTTAGGAATAATTACCACTAAATGGAAAGACCACTGAATAGTTTTAAATAGATCTTTTTGTTTGTTTGTTTTCTTTCTCTCTTGTTATTTGTATGTTTACTTTTTATTATGGAAAGCACATACCAAAGAAGAAATAGTAGTAAAATAAGCTTCCATGTAGGAACCACTCTGCTGCACCAAATTATTAAGTCCTGGTTTTATCTGTATCACACTCAGTGCTTCAAACTCCATATTATTAAAGTAAATCTCAGACATAATATCATTTTATCTGTAAATATTGCAGTGTATACTTCTAAAATTTTTTACCCATTACCATTATCACCTTAAAAATTCACAATAACTATTTAATATCTTAAAACATTTGGTTACTTTTCAAATTTCTCCAATTGACTCATATTTTTTAAATGTGTTTTAATTAAGATTCCACTAAATTCCATACATGGCAATCGGTCAACAGGTCTCTTACATCTTTTAATGTAGGTTTCCACTCTTTTTTTTCCTTCTCGAAATTTATCTGTTAAACAAACCACAGAGTTCTCCATAGTTTACACGCTGCTGATTGCTTCTCTGTAGTGTTGTTTCGTATGTTCCCCGTCCCCTGTATTTCCTGCAAAATGGTAGTTGAATAGGACTTTCTTGTTGTTTCATATACTCCATGTACTGCTAAGAAATTCCATCTCTCTGTGCTTTCTTTCCCGCTTGCTCATAGGAATGGTCATCCTTCTCAATGAACTTGCTCATTCATTTATGGAGCAACACTGAGTATCTACTGCACACATCCCAGTGCCAAGCACCCAGCTGCAAAGATGAATGTGCCACTGAAGGGAGGTGCTTAAAAGCTAGACCTGTGCTTACAAAGAACGCAGCGTGTTGATCAAAATGTCCTTTGACAAATACAAGGTAAAATAATTTAATTTTCTAGCAGTGGTTGAGTTGCCTCAACAAGTGCTTTCTCTTTTTAGATCTTCACCTCAACCCTATGAGAGAGAAGTATTATTCCATGCTTATCCTCCTTCCACAGGTAAGGAAACTGAGGTTTAGAGAGGTTCCATGATTTGCTCAGTTATATTTCAAGTCAGTGGTGGAACAGGCAATTGAACCTTGACTGACTAGATTCTGTGCCCTTATATACAACCAGGAGGTGATACTGCCCTGCTGGGTCCCTACTGTCTGACCAGACTCTCAGTGATAGACAAACTGAGCAATCCTCTAGCTAACTAGTAAGACTTCATAGGCTATTTCTTCTCATGCAATCACTGGACTCAATTTAACTGTGACGTGTGGTGACCAACAATGTGTATATACAGAGACCCTAAATAAAGTTTGCATCCATGTCGTGAAGGGTAAGGAGCACAGGCTTTGTAATCATACCAGACGGGTTTGAACTTTGTAATTCGACAATATGATACATTTCACTGTAAGATTTTTTGGCTGCCAGTATTCCTTTCTTAACTCTATCTCCTCCTCTCCAGAAACCATATTCTAGAAAGCCAAAGCATTTGTTTTGCATAAACCAAGTATTTGGAATTCAAAAGCTAAGGCCAAAGGAAGCCACAAATACTAGATTCTATCAAGAATGGGTGGAGAGCCAGGTTACTCTGCCCTAAAGGGCAAGACGGTACCTAAGGTGTGCAGAGCTCCAGGCAAATTTTTTTACGGTGTCTCTGCCTACATAGACGTCTTATTTAAAAATACATTACAAAATTTATAGTGAGGTATAGTGATTCATCAATGAAGATTTATAATAAAGGATAGAAAAGAGGTACTTCTGTATTTGTTTATCATCTAATCAAATGTATGTAAAGATTCTTCATCCCGTGTTTAACATGAAAGGCACCCCAAAATCAGCCTGTCGGCACCATCCTGGCAATTCTATGAAAAAAAATACCATGCCAGCCAGCAGGAGCCATCCGCCCACTAGGCTGCCCTCCTGGGACCAGCCCCATCACAGGGGCAACATCATAGGTTAGAGTCCTAGAGCTCCTTAATTGGACCCGTGTGCACAAAGAGGGTCAAAGAGTGCCCCAAGACGGGTAAATGGAACCAGGGCCCACATGGGTTCCAGTTCAACCTAGCGGTGCCCACTCAGATGGCACTGAGGATGCTACCTGGGCCCAGGCTCCAGACGGGGACGTATAAACTTTAGGAGACGGTACCCAAAGCATGGTGGGCCAACTGAGGCACAGATCCTGGAGCAGGAGCCCTACTTCCCCCCAACTAAGGGCAATACTGGCAAAGTGTTCTCCAGTCTGAGTAAGAAAAGAAACAAAAGAGACTTGACTAGAGAATGAGGTCACTTGGGACCCAAGACTCTGCACACTCCTATGCTAATTATCCCCTTCATGTGGGATGGTGGTTGTGTGGAGGGGAAATCACTTTTACTTGAAGAAAAACAAAGAAAATCAACCTAGGATCTTCTCCCAAAGTTGAAACAGTGCTAACACACACAATTGCATCTGCTATAAGCCTTTAAGCAATTCCCTAACTACCCCGAATTTCAATGTCCTCATTTATAAAATTGGGACTAATATTTACACCCAAGAATTGCTGTAAGGATTTAATGTGTTAATATAGGATACGTCTTGCTTATAGGAGGCACTGAATAAATGCTAGAAGTTATTATAAATATTTTCTTCTAATTATTTAATAACCAAAAATTGGGCATTAAGTATAAGAAGGCGCAAAAGAAATAGGAGAAAAGCAGTTTCTCTGATACCCAGGAATTTGTCATTTAACTGGAGCAATAACAACTTGTAGATATGGAAAACCATTAAGAACCACTGAAGTGTGCATCTATTGAGAAGGGTGAATAGGAATGTATTAAAGAGAGAAGAGGCATGAATAAAGATTATTGCACTTAATCAGAAAGGTCTCCTAGAACAAGAGAGCTTTTGAGTTCGACATGTTAAAGTGACGAACAAAAACAGTAGAGGGAAGGAAGAGCCCTTGCAAAGAAGACCTACAGACTGACTGAGACCGATGGGCATGTCTTTCTTAATGAAACGTGAGATCCCCAACACTATCAACACAGATTTGGTCATTCTTTTCTATTGCAACAATTGCCAGAAGCAAACCCAGAAAACATGTCAGCATGCTGAAGGTTATTTCATAGGTTGCAAATAAACACAGCAAGGGCCTTGCTAACACTAATCGTTCAAAAACAAAGCCCTGCTGGCTTTCATACTTGAGGAAGGAAAGCATGTGAATTCCCTAACTCGGTCAGGATATAAATATATCCATACTAAGTTTACAAAAGGTTGGAGCCCCAGCTGAAAATGATGCCAAAACAACCGACACAGGTGTGGATATCAGCTAAATCAGTTGCTTGGCACCATGAAAACTGTTAAGCAATTTCAGGCTGCACAAGTGGAAATCTTTGGTCTCCCATAAATGGAGGATTAGGGCTTTGAAGTAAGGAAGATAATGCCCACATAGCTAGCAGTTCACTTTCCACACAGCCCACAGAGATCAGTAGGCCTCTAAGCACACAGTAGTAGCTCTGGCGACCGAGCAGGAGGAACTCCAGTAGCCATTCCTTCCCAAGGGGCATCCGTCCCTGGCTTCTCAGGGGCTCTGCACAGTGGTGCACTGCTAAATGTGTTAACAACAGGTTCTATGTGAGGACCTTGATCTGAAGCTTTTGTCAATTTCTTTTGTGTAAAAATTCCCTTGGAAGCCAATTTCAAGCTACCAATATTCTGTCACTGAACACAGATGGGGAGAGAGGAGCACTGTGGGCTTTTGGGGAACCACTGCCAGTGACTCAAAAACTCTGACTCAGCTTCTCAACTCTCCCACTCAGTGGACTGACTTCTCGCACTCTCCTCTCTCCACTCCATGCTCTCTTCTCGCTTCTTTAGTTTTGTGCACTTCCCTGCTACTGGCTGTATGTCTACCACCTCAAACCCTCCAAGACAGAGAGGGGGTCTGATTGAATTAGCCATTCCCCAACTAGCAGGGAACTCTATGCTCCACATAGAGTTCTCTGGCTAGACTACCTCCATCTCTAACCCAATCAGCTATCATTGTGTCAGTGGCTGATGCCTGCTACCAAAAAGAGGAGTTTGTCCTGGAAGGAGCAAGAGCCTTCTAGAACGGAGTGGTCTAATCTGGCAGGCACCCTGAATGGACTATCCAGTACTTTACAACACAAGCAATTAAGCACTTGATTTGTGTTTGTGTTGGACCAATCACTTTGGTATCATTTGGAAACACCTTCATCTCAACTCTGTTTCTGATGGCTTGCCCAGTTTCACACTGATCAGTGTCACTCGAGGTAGAGGCACTGCAGTAAACCTCCAAGGACTCTGAATGGGAGATCTGAGACCTGCACCTGGGTCCAGCCAACAATTACTTGGTCTTTTTCTGTGACCTCGGACAATCTCACTTAGACATTCTGAATCTAAGTGTCCTCATTTGTATATGAGAAAATTGTTCCTGCCCTACCAAATCCTAGAGGATGTCTTACTGGAATGAAGAGGAGGAGGAGGAAGAGGAGAACTGTCCTCATAGAGGGGAATTTAATTTCTTTAAAGCAAAGTTAACCTTTTTTTTTTCAAATGTGTGGGTCTTGAGTATGAAATGAGAGCTACTCTGGTTGAAGGAGATGGCAACAAGGAGCAGGGGCTAGGGCCTCCTTCCTGCATGCTCTGTGCTCTACCAATCTATGGAACCCTGGAGGGCCTCAGAACACTGCTGGAAAATGACCAGCCTATACAAATGCAAGATATTTGATACCCAGGATTTTTCCTCCTGTGTCAACTTGGAACAAAAGAAAGTACTCCCCCACAAAAATATTTGGTAATCCTGGGGGAAAAAAAAAGTATCTCTGGCAAATTATACTGTAAGAAGAATAAATTGAGAAGTATTTTAAGAAGTAAGTATTGAGGCTACTGGAATCACGATTTTTAATCTTCTGGAAGCTAAGTCATGAATGGCTCTTACTTCTACAGAAGAGTCAATAAAATATGTGGTATTGTTGCTGCTGAAGGGAGGAATCGAGAAATAAGTTAATTTCACCCTAACTTCCTATCCTATTTCTCCTCCTGTATTTTTATTTTTATTTTTAAGAAACATTATTTATTAGTTCTTAACGGAAAAGCTAAGGAGACCCAGGATACAGATGGCGAGGTAGCAGAGAACACCAACCAGCAAGCAGCGTAGCTCCACAGTTAGAATCGTTTTCTCTTCTGGGTCAATTGGCTTCTACTATACTTTTATTTACTGTAACTCACACACAATATGATCTGAATTTGAGCAGAAAAATGTCATATATGCAGAAGTGCTTGTATTATTATTATTATTAGCACTATTACTAATATTACTATATTAACTTCCAAAGCCATTTTCTTGTCCTTATGAAGGTGTTGGATATAATTGAGTAGATAATAACAAAGGAGGCTTTAAATGTTTAAAAGGTATTTGAGATGTTGGCTTTCTGTACAGCAAAATTTTATTCCTATTGAGGGTATAAGTCTAATCAAAGTGAAGGTTGGGTAGGGAGACAAATGTAACAATGTTATGGAATGTAACCAAACTTAAAAGCTTTTGCACGGCAAAGGAAACCATAAAGAAAATGAAACGACAACCTACAGAATGGAGAAAATATTTCAAATGATGCCACTGACAAGGGGTTAATATACAAACAGCTCACACAACTCAATATCAAAAAAGCCAAACAACCCAATCAAAAAATGGGCAGAAGACCTAAATAGATATTTTTCCAAAGAAGACATACAGATGACCTATAGGCACGTGAAAAGATGCTCAATGTCGCTAAATATTAGAGAAATGCAAATCAAAACCACAATGAGGTATCACCTCACACCAGGCAGAATGGCCATCATCAAAAAGTCTACAAATAATAAATGCTGGAGAAGGTGTGGAGAAAAGGGAACCCTCTTACACTGTTGATGGGAATGTAAAATGGTGCAGCCACTATGGAGAACAGTTCGGAGGTTCCTTTAAAAACTAAAAATAGAGCTATTTGATCCAGCAATCCCACTCCTGCGTATATATCTGGAGAAGGCAAAAACACTAATTCAAAAAGATACATGCACCGCAATGTTCACAGCAGCATTACTTATCAATACAATAGCCAAGACATGGAAACAACCTAAGTGCTCATTAACAAATGACTGGCTTAAGAAGATGTGGTATATGTATACAATGGAATATTACTCAGCTATCAAAAGAATGAAATATTGCCATTTGCAGCAACATGGACGGACCTAGAGAATATCATGCTTAGCGAAATAAGTCAGACAGAGAAAGTTAAATACTATATGATATCACTTATATTGGAATCTAAAAACAATACAAGTGAATCTATATACAAAACAGAAACAGACTCACAGACATAGAAAACAAACTTACAGTTACCAAAGGGGAAAGGGAATAGGGGAGGGACAAATTAGGAGTATGGGATTAACAGATACAAACTACTATACATAAAATAGATATGCAACAAGGATTTACCATATAGCACAGGGAATTATATTCAATATCTTGTAATAACATGTAATGGAATATAATCTGCAAAAAAAATAAATGAATCACTATACTGTACACCTGAAACTAACAAAATATTATAAATCAACTATACTTCAATTAAAAAGAAGAATAAGAGAGAGAGAACATCTCTCTAAATGAAGCTCAGCTGCTCTTTGTCATTGTTGTTACTACAGAATCAGAAGCAAGTTTGACCGGAGACTCTAGGAAAGACATGTGGATGGGAAATAAGGGAAACTGTGATGTTGAGGAAAAAAGAGCACCTTGGAGTCAGAGGATTCTGCTTCCCACTAGCCATGTAATTGTGGAAAATCTATTTCAGCTTTCTGTTAACTCCATTTTCTGACCTGTAGCAAAGGGACTAAATTGTGGGGATTAAATATGATGAACACAAAAGCCATGAGTACAGTGCCTAGTTTATAGTATGAACTCAATCAATGTTAATTTTCTTCCACTTTGCCCCTCTTCTCAAAAAAGGGGGAGCTTTCTCCCCTACAAAGTAAAACAAGGGTCAGCATATACAACCAAAAGGCTAAATGAGCCCGCCACCTGTTTTTATAAATAAAGTTTTGTTGGAACACAAATATATATATATATATATATATATATAAAACATTGTTAACAACAATAATAAAAGTGCTTTCATGCTATAACCACTTACAGTCGTTTTAAGTCAGATGAGAGTAGATCGACAATGTTCTGTTATCCACTTCTGCAGTCAAAGGTGGAGGTCATAGGTAACTTGATCATCTACCAGCCTATGTCAGATAGTCATTGCATCAGTCGGGGTCCCAGTAGGAAATGGAATATTAGGGAAAATTCCAGGAAGAATTATTTACAGAAATATTCAGATCAAAATTTGTACAGTGGGTAGGGTATGGGAGAACCACCAGGGATAATGCAGAAACCCAGAACCAGCGGCAGGAGAGCTGTCCCCGCACCTGGGCCTGAAGGGATGGGGGAGAATGAGACTGCCAGGAGGAGGAAGAACTGCACAGACCAGTGCTGTTCAACAGAAAGAGAATGAGATGCACAAATGTAACCTAGTATTTTCCTAGTATCACATCTTTTAAAATCAGACAAGTGAAATAAATTTCAATAATACATTTTATTTAATCCAATATGTCACTTCAACATTTAATCAATAGAAATATTATTAATGTGGTATTTTATATTCTTTGCTTTCACAAGTCTTCAAAATCCAGTGTGTATTTTATACCTGCCACATTTGGACTTGCCACATTTCAAGTGCTCTATAACCATAGCTGGTTAGCGGCTTTCGTTCTGAACAGCAGAGGGATGGAGCATAGACTGCCTTGATCTCCTGCTGGGGTAGGGGTGGGAGGAGGAGGGACATTGGCCAAACCTAACCAGAAGCAGATGAGCCCATTGACATAGTCCAGGCAGGTCAGGAAGTCTGAATGGAATCACTTTTGTTATCTTTAACCATCTAGTTGACTGATAGATATTCCCAAGATCAGAAATGCAGAGGCACGGACGCAGAGAGGTTTGTTAATTGATTATATCAACTATTATATTAATGTTATCTTATCCTAATTGTACCTATCTGTGTGACAAGCATTCCTGGAAGTGCTAGGAATGAGTGGATAGGGGTAAGAATATGCCAACCAGGCAACATTCCATGAAACTAATTACTTGGGATGATTTGGGCAAGAATATGCTGATACCAGAATTCACTCAACATATTAAGTATCCTCCACGGATGAACCAGGCACCATGCCTAGTTAATGACACTCTTCAACATTAAACGAAAAGGAAAATACTTTAGCCTACTAAAATATGTTGTCTAAATAGAGATGTAAGGGAAAGGAGAAAGCCCAAGAAGGTTGTTTCCTAAGCAAAGTTCTTATTTTGTTTTAAGTCAGATCAGTGCTGTGATAATATGAAATATTTATTAGCCTCTCTAATTTACAAACTAAGCTATCATCAAAGGTAATACATAGGTATATGGAAAGGATGGACTTGGATTCAAAATATCTGAATCTCCTCTACTTGTAACAGACTATGTAAAGTTGAACATCGTCTCTCTGAGTCTCAGTCTCCTCATCTATAAACTGAAAATATAGGAATACATAGTCCCATATATAGTATGCATCCAATACTTTATTTAACAATTTAATAAGCATCTACTATGTGCCAGATACTGTACTAGGTACTGGGTGTACTCAAATGAGCAAGATATGATCCTTGTCCTGAGTTTAGCAGGAAATATAGACATATTAACCTAAGTGTGCTCATAAGCCTGGGTCACTTACAAAACATTCTTACTCATTTCATTAGTCTGTCTATAGAGTCCCTTAAATTTTTTCTCTTTAATCTCAGTTCTATATTTTTCTTTTTAATCCTTTTACCCTTAATTGCTTTGTCTTGTCTTACTTCATTGTCTAATATCTCCGGTACAAGCTAAATATATAGAAGTAACAATAGCAGAATCCTTTGTCTTGATCTCAGCCTAAACAGAAATTGTTCTAAAATCTCACCATTAAGTATACTTACTGCAGGTATTTAATATATACGCTTTGATTCCCAGTTTACCAAAAATTTTTGTCATGAATGAATTTTGAATTTTGCCAAATGCTATTTCTGCAGCTATCATCAAGAACTGTGAGATTTTACCTTATTTGCAGGTTAACAAGTTAGCCTGCCACAGTTTCACGGATGTTGGTGGAAGATGTGAGACTCTTGGGTCAGAGTCAAAAGACTGTTTTACCCATGGCGCAGCAAGCAGCATGAATATCAGCGTATTTGTGTCAGGTCCTCTTGGCCCCAAATCTCATGGGAAAAATACAAATGGGTCCAGCCAGATACCTGCACAGGCAGTAGGGTGCATTACAAGGGAGGAACCCTGAGCTTAGGGAACCCAAATCTTAAAATGCCTTCCCTCTGCTCTGGGGGGAGACATTATCTTCATCATACTGGAAAGTAAGCATGCCTGCCTTTCACTCCAGAGAGAAACACTATCTCTATTCTCCAAGGCTGTTCACTTTACAAACATGCTTAAAAGATAGTCCCAGACAAAAGTCAATCAGTGTCTGTTTGCAAGATGTGCAGAAACATGAGGATTGTGTTCTAGCAATTTTTCTAATATGGTGCATAATAACATCAATACATTTTCTAGAGTAGAAAAACCTCACATTCCTTGGATAAATTCTACTTTATCATGGTGCAATGTTTATACACTTCTGGATTGTGATTTTCTAACTTCTTTGTGTGTGTTTTGCATCTATGATTTAAAAAGAACTGTATCTATAATTTATATTTCTTTTATTGTCTTTGTCCAGTTTTGGTATCAAAGATATACTAGCCTTATAAAAATAAGTTAGGTAAGTGTTTCTCTTCCTGTAGTTAATGAATAAGTATATATGAAAATTTTTCTGTTATTTGAAGATTAGAATTAAAATTAGCCCAGAAAACCATCTGTGCTTTGTGTCTTTAGGGGAAAGGAAACTGGATTATTAAATTACATTTCTTTAGTAGTTATCCATTTAATTCTCCTTATGTTGATTTTGGTAATTTTCTTCTCAAAAATTATTCATTTCCTTTAATTTTTCAAACATATATGCATAAAGTTATTTATAGTATTCATTTATGATGTTTTAAATCTTCACTCTATTTGTACTTACATAGTCTCTTTATTATACCCATATACCATCTATATATTTCTTCTATATTCTCTCTCAAAAAATCCCAAATGTTTCTTTGTGTCTTCTTTTTTCTTGATCAGTCTTTCTAGGAGTTTCTTATCGAATTAATTATTTCAAATTACTAGTTTTGAATTACGTTGATCTTCTCTGTGTTTGGGGGTTTTTTACCTCACTAATTTTTCTCTCATCTTTGTTATTTCTTTGTATAGTTTTCATGTTCATCTATTCTATTTTTATTCTTCTAGTTTCTGGGATGGAACATGAATCATTCATTTTCAGAACTTCTTTTTAATAAAGTTATCTCTAAAGACTGCTTTAGCTGCATCCACATTTTTTATATATAGTGGATTTATTCTTGTGCAACTTTTGCATTGTTTTCTTCTTTTTTTACCCAAAAGTTATTTAAGTTCGTTACTAGAGGTGATATATAGATACATAGATGTAGAGGTATATATGGTACATAAAGAGAGTTAGAGGTAGAGATATATAGATATTATTAATTTTACTTTTCATTGCTTCCATAACCTTACTTGTTTTTGTATTTTTATATTCTTATTCTATCAGTTTCACTATCATTGAGGATTTAAAAGTTATTCCCTTTAGTTCTTGCTTTATATAATTTGAGAGTGTTTTGTTGTATACAAACATATATATTGATTTTTGTGATGGTAGATTATTTCTTTTTAAGATCATGTGGTAGTGTTTCTCTTTACATATATATATATGTATATATATATATTTTTTCTTACTTTAAACTGTATTTCATTTGAGGACCTTAGCTTTCTTTAATTTACATTTGCACACTAGATCTGCTGGCATCCCTGCAATTTCAACCTTTCAAGCTCATTTTGGTTTTGCTATTTCTCTTGGATGCAGGGTTAAAGCTGATTGCGTTTTATAACCAACCTGATAATTGAACTTCTAACAGATGAGTTTAATCAATGTACATTTTTTGTGATTATGGCATTAGTAATGTATTTGGACTTACTTCCACAATCCGATTTTTTTCTTTTTTACTTTTTTTCATCATATTGTTTCATTGTCCTTTCTTCACTGGCTTTCTTCCTGTTAGATTATTTTTATACCTGTATTTTTCCTTTCTGCTCATTTAAAAGCTAGAGACTGCATTGCTATTATTTTGGTGATTCACTTTATCATATTAACATTCAAACTAAACTAAAATTTTCTAAAAAGATCTTGAATTATGTAGTACTTCTGTCCTATTCATAGTTAAAACAATGAGTACAGCACACTGGGAACCGTTGAACAGCTCCACATCTTATTATTTTTATATAGAGCCTCACTTGTAACTTTTTTAAACGAAGAAAGAATTTTTTGTAATCAATAGTTAATTGAATTTGCCAACATATTTCATTAATTTCTGTGTTCATTCTCATTTCCCATGCTCCACATCTTTCCTCTATGTTCACTTTTTTCTTGCCAGAGAAAAAATCTTTTAGTGGATGTGAATGAGAAATTCTCTTACTCTCTGTGCCTCAAATTCTCTTTATTTTCCATCACTTCTGCATGATTTTTGTGTATACAATCCTAAGTTTACTTAGATCTTCTCTCAGTACTTCTAAGGCACCACCCCATTCTCTCTGGCATCAATGGTTGCAGAGTAAAAGGCTGCTGTTTGTCTCGTTGTTAATTTGCAGTTAATTTATTTACTCTGATAACGTTTAAGATTTCCCTTTATTCTTAATGACCTAGTTCCATTATATGTCTAAAAGTGAATTTATTTTGATTTATACAGTTTTATACTCAGAGTATGTGAGAGATCATCTTAAATCCTAGAAATTTTATTAACAATTATATTTCACATATTATCTAATATTTCTTCCATTCACTCTCTTTTTTCCTCGTAACTCAGATAAATATTGGAGCTTCTCAACTAATCTTTCATGTTTCTTAACTGCTCTTTCATATTTGTTCTTTGTGCCAAATGATGGATGAGCACTTCAGTTCTACCTTTAAGTTTACTATTCTCTTTTTGACTGTGTCCCTTCTGGAGTCTGTCCAATATATTGCATTTTTATTTCATTGACTACATTTTTATTTCCAAGACATTGGACTGGATCAGCCGGGACATTATTTTATTGCTGTCTGGTTTTATCTCACACTGTTCTTTTCTTTTAACAATGATCTCAAAGTCTTTTGCAGGCTTCTCTAAAATTAATCAGAGCATGAGTTTATATTCTGATCATCTGTTCATTTGTTTTCTGCTCATTTTATTTGGGCTGTCTTCCTTAGCATCAGATTTTTTTAATGAGTTTGGATATTTTGGTTCATAGGCTAATTTCTAGTAGAAGATCATTTTTATCTTATTTCCCTTTCTTCCTTCCATGCCTTATTCCTGCACGCCTAGTGGATGGAACTGCAATAGCCTCCACCCAGTCAATACAGAGCTCGTTCTTCTGATGACAGTGACTGCCATGTGTGATACTAAAACATAGTTCACTTCCTTCAGAACACCTTTCGGGAGGTCCAGCTCTAGATTAAGGGCCACTTTAATGCTCTTCCTCTTGGATACTATAATACAATTGTTATTTACTCTTTTTTTTATTGGGGTATAGCTGCTTTACAATGTTGTGTTAGTTTCTGCTGTACAACAAAATGAATCAGCCATATGTATATGTATATCCCCTCCCTCTTGGACTTCCCTCCCACCACCCCTCCATCCCACCCATCTAGGACACCACAGAGCACTGAGCTGAGTCACCTGTGCTATACAGCAGGTTCCCACTAGCTATCTGTTTTACACATGGTAGTGTATATATGTCAATCCCAATCTCCCAATTCATCCCACCCCCCTATTCTCCCCCATTATGTCCACACATCCGTTCTCTACGTCTGCATCTCTATTCTTGCCCTGAAAATAAGTTCATCTGTACCATTTTTCTAGATTCTACATATATGTGTTAATATACAATATTTGTTCTTGATTTCTCCCCCAGCAACACTGTATACTCTGTTAGGGCAAGGACCCTGGCCATCTGCTTCACTGTTATATAACTCAGCACCAAGAGCAATGCCTGAAACAAAGTAGCACTTATTAAATAGCTGCTGAATCGAATGTTTGAATCACTGAGTAACGTGTCTGATGGTGTTGCCCTTGTACCGTTTTCCCAGGACCCATGTGGTTAATTTTGGAGCTCTATGCATCAGGACTTTCCTAGATGGCAGATGCTTGCCTCTGAATAGTGATTTAGTAAGCATTTGGCTTCTCGTTCAATCATTCCTTCTTTCTTTCTGAGTTATTCTCACGTTGGGTGGACCTGACGTGCTAGCAGCTATGACATCTGGCAGGAGAAGATGATAATATCTCCTACTCTGCGTTTTGTTCCTTTGGTGTAATTACTGCGAAGATTATAGATTAAACCTGTTCCTAGTTATTACAATTCCCTCTTTGAAACCCCAAAATGAGGGGTTTCATTCTATACAAAGATCTTTTCATTTCCTTCTGAACAGAAACTAACTAAAATTAGCACCAAGTCATTACTGGGCTGTCAAAATGAAAGTGCCTTCAGCATACCCACTTCCTGTCAATACTACCTCACAATCCTAGAATCATTTAAGCCTTCTCACAAGTGGCTGTTAGGAAGAACATCATTGTGTTGTACCTCTCTGCCTTACTGAAGATCACATTGAGATAGTTTGTAAAAACTTGGGACACTGTCTCTTGATGTTTACAATATATTCTACTTTTATTTACATATACTGTTTTGTTTTCAATACCTCTGGTAATTACTACAATGATTAATAAACATACAGATGTTTCCTTTTAACCCATAGAAAAGTTGTTTTTGTTTTGTTTTGTTTTGTTTTTGTTTTCTTTCAGCTTTAGTAGTAATTTTTATCCCAATATTTACACTAAAATTATGCTTTAAAGAAAGCTTAATTTTTATCAAATATGCATCTTTAATGAAGACAACAGTCATCATTTAAATTTTTTTTTTCCACACACACTGTATTTTATTTTTACAAGAGATAAATAGACTGACACCAAGCATTGTACATGGATGACCACAACAAAAGCAACAATGATTGCAATTACCAAACATGAAACACACTCATACTATGTCATAATATTGACATTCAGTCCAGTAATCCTCCACTGTAACAGCTCCTTTACTTTGCAGTGAAAATTGATTTGTATATTCTTTGCCTCTGAGTTCTTGTGGGATTTTTTCTTTTTTTTAATTCAACCAGAAAGTCACAAAAATTATACTCATCCTCATCAGTTCACTCAGTCCCATGTAATTAATTTTTTTTTTTCATCTTGATCTTTTGTTAGCACTTTTATGAGCTCATCAGTTTTTCATTAGAGTTCTGAAAATGCTTATTCATTCAGTTCAGCAGTACAGTCAGGTACCAGAAACCTGTACTTGTCAGAGTCTTTTCCATGAATTTCCTGAAGATGAAACCCTTTTATAGGAACATATTTACAAAAGCATCAGAGTACACCCAGAACTCTCTGTAAATGACAAAAGACTTAAAAATGACCACGGTTAAAGATTTGATGAAAGTTCATAATAATGCAGTTGACAAGAAAATTAGTTATTTCTGAGATATACATTTTAAAGTAATAACTAGGATTATGACTTATAACATTATACCAGAACATATAAGATTTTTAGAAGTTTCATGTAATGTCTGAAACATTTATATTAACATATTTCCATACAAATAACCCAATGAAAGTTTAGTATTAGTTGTTTTGTTTGTTTGTTTATACTGCAGGTTCTTATTAGTCATCAATTTTATACACATCAGTGTATACATGTCAATCCCAATCACCAAATTCAGCACACCACTATCCCCACCCCACCGCAGTTTTCCCCCCTTGGTGTCCATATGTCTGTTCTCTACATCTGTGTCTCAACTTCTGCCCTGCAAACCAGCTCATCTGTACCATTTTTCTAGGTTCCACATACATGCGTTAATATACAACATTTGTTTTTCTCTTTCTGATTTACTTCACTCTGTATGACAGTCTCTAGATCCATCCACGTCTCAACAAATGACTCAATTTCGTTCCTTTTTATGGCTGAGTAATATTCCATTGTATATATGTACCACAACTTCTTTATCCATTCGTCTGTTGATGGGCATTTAGGTTGCTTCCATGACCTGGCTATTGTAAACAGTGCTGCAATGAACATTCGGGTGCATGTGTCTTTTTGAATTACGGTTTTCTCTGGGTATATGCCCAGTAGTGGGATTGCTGGGTCATATGGTAATTCTATTTTTAGTTTTTTAAGGAACCTCCATATTGTTCTCCATAGTGGCTGTATCAATTTACATTCCCACCAACAGTGCAAGAGGGTTCCCTTTTCTCCACACCCTCTCCAGCATTTGTTGTTTGTAGATTTTCTGATGATGCCCATTCTAATTGGTGTGAGGTGATACCTCATTGTAGTTTTGATTTGCATTTCTCTAATAATTAGTGATGTTGAGCATCCTTTCATGTGCTTCTTGGCCATCTGTATGTCTTCTTTGGAGAAATGTCTATTTAGGTCTTCTGCCCATTTTTGGATTGGGGTGTTTGTTTCTTTAATATTGAGCTGAATGAGCTGTTTATATATTTTGGAGATTAATCCTTTGTCCGTTGATTCGTTTGCAAATATTTTCTCCCATTCTGAGGGTTGTCTTTTCGTCTTGTTTATGGTTTCCTTTGCTGTGCAAAAGCTTTGAAGTTTCATTAGGTCCCATTTGTTTATTTTTGTTTTTATTTCCATTACTCTAGGAGGTGGATCAAAAAAGATCTTGCTGTGATTTATGTCAAAGAGTGTTCTTCCTATGTTTTCCTCTAAGAGTTTTATAGTGTCCAGTCTTACATTTAGGTCTCTAATCCATTTTGAGTTTATTTTTGTGTATGGTGTTAGGGAGTATTCTAATTTCATTCTTTTACATGTAGCTGTCCAGTTTTCCCAGCACCACTTATTGAAGAGACTGTCTTTTCTCCATCGTATATCTTTGCCTCCTTTGTCAAAGATTAGTTGACCATAGGTGCGTGGGTTTATCTCTGGGCTTTCTATCTTGTTCCATTGATCTATGTTTCTGTTTTTGTGCCAGTACCATATCGTCTTGATTACTGTAGCTTTGTAGTATAGTCTGAAGTCAGGGAGTCTGATTCCTCCAGCTCCGTTTTTTTCCCTCAAGACTGCTTTGGCTATTCGGGGTCTTTTGTGTCTCCATACAAATTTTAAGATGATTTTTTCTAGCTCCGTAAAAAATGCCATTGGTAATTTGATAGGGATTGCATTGAATCTGTAGATTGCTTTGGGTAGTATAGTCATTTTCACAATGTTGATTCTTCCAATCCAAGAACATGGTATATCTCTCCATCTGTTGGTATCATCTTTAATTTCTTTCATCAGTGTCTTATAGTTTTCTGCATACAGGTCTTTTGTCTCCCTAGGTAGGTTTATTCCTAGGTATTTTATTCTTTTTGTTGCAATGGTAAATGGGAGTGTTTCCATAATTTCTCTTTCAGATTTTTCATCATTAGTGTATAGGAATGCAAGAGATTTCTGTGCATTAATTTTGTATCCTGCAACTTTACCATATTCATTAATTAGCTCTAGCAGTTTTCTGGTGGCAGTTTTAGGATTCTCTATGTATAGTATCATGTCATCTGCAAACAGTGACAGTTTTACTTCTTCTTTTCCAATTTGTATTCCTTTTATTTCTTTTTCTTCTCTGATTGCCGTGGCTAGGACTTCCAGAACTATGTTGAATAATAGTGGTGAGAGTGGACATCCTTGTCTCGTTCCTGATCTTAGAGGAAATGCTTTCAGTTTTTCACCGTTGAGAATGATGTTTGCTGTGGGTTTGTCATATATGGCCTTTATTATGTTGAGGTAGGTTCCCTCTATGCCTACTTTCTGGAGAGTTTTTATCATAAATGGGTGTTGAATTTTGTCAAAAGCTTTTTCTGCATATATTGAGATGATCATATGGTCTTTATTCTTCAATGTGTTAATATGGTGTATCACATTGATTGATTTGCGTATATTGAAGAATCCTTGCATCCCTGGGATAAATCCCACTTGATCGTGGTGTATGATCCTTTTAATGTGTTGTTGGATTCCGTTTGCTAGTATTTTGTTGAGGATTTTTGCATCTATATTCATCAGTGATATTGGTCTGTAATTTTCTTTTTTTGTAGTGTCTTTGTCTGGTTTTGGTATCAGGGTGATGGTGGCCTCATAGAATGAGTTTGGGAGTGTTCCTTCCTCTGCAATTTTTTGGAAGAGTTTGAGAAGGATAGGTGTTAGCTCTTCTCTAAATGTTTGATAGAATTCACCTGTGAAGCCATCTGGTCCTGGACTTTTGTTTGTTGGAAGATTTTTAATCACAGTTTCAATTTCATTACTTGTGATTGGTCTGTTCATATTTTCTGCTTCTTCCTGGTTCAGTCTTGGAAGGTTATACCTTTCTAAGAATTTGTCCATTTCTTCCAGGTTGTCCATTTTATTGGCATAAAGTTGCTTGTAATAGTCTCTTAGGATGCTTTGTATTTCTGCGGTGTCTGTTATAACTTCTCCTTTTTCATTTCTGATTTTATTGATTTGAGTCCTCTCCCTCTTTTTCTTGATGAGTCTGGCTAATGGCTTATCAATTTTGTTTATCTTCTCAAAGAACCAGCTTTTAGTTTTATTGATCTTTGCTATTGTTTTCTTTGTTTCTATTTCATTTATTTCTGCTCTGATCTTTATGATTTCTTTCCTTCTGCTAACTTTGGGTTTTGTTTGTTCTTCTTTCTCTAGTTTCTTTAGGTGTAAGGTTAGATTGTTTACTTGAGATTTTTCTTGTTTCTTGAGGTTGGCTTGTATAGCTATAAACTTCCCTCTTAGAACTGCTTTTGCAGCATCCCATAGGTTTTGGGTTGTCGTGTTTTCATTGTCATTTGTCTCTAGGTATTTTTTGATTTCCTCTTTGATTTCTTCAGTAATCTCTTGGTTATTTAGTAACGTATTGTTTAGCCTCCATGTGTTTGTGTTTTTTATGCTTTTTCCCCTGTAATTGATTTCTAATCTCATAGCGTTGTGGTCAGAAAAGATGCTTGATATGATTTCAATTTTCTTAAATTTACTGAGGCTTGATTTGTGACCCAAGATGTGATCTATCCTGGAGAATGTTCCGTGCGCACTTGAGAAGAACGTGTAATCTGCTGTTTTTGGATGGAATGTCCTATAAATATCAATTAAATCTATCTGGTCTATTGTGTCATTTAAAGCTTCTGTTTCCTTATTTATTTTCATTTTGGATGATCTGTCCATTGATGTAAGTGAGGTGTTAAAGTCCCCCACTATTATTGTGTTACTATCAATTTCCTCTTTTATAGCTGTTAGCAATTGCCTTATGTAATGAGGTGCTCCTATGTTGGGTGCATATATATTTATAATTGTTATATCTTCTTCTTGGATTGATCCCTTGATCATTATGTAGTGTCCTTCCTTGTCTCTTGTAACATTCTTTATTTTAAAGTCTATTTTATCTGATATGAGTATAGCTACTCCAGCTTTCTTTTGATTTCCATTTGCATGGAATATCTTTTTCCATCCCCTCACTTTCAGTCTGTATGTGTCCCTAGGTCTAAAGTGGGTCTCTTGTAGACAGCATATATATGGGTCTTGTTTTTGTATCCATTCAGCAAGCCTGTGTCTTTTGGCTGGAGCATTTAATCCATTCACGTTTAAGGTAATTATCGATATGTATGTTCCTATGACCATTTTCTTAATTGTTTTGGGTTTGTTTTTGTAGGTCCTTTTCTTCTCTTGTGTTTCCCATTTAGAGAAGTTCCTTTAACATTTGTTGTAGAGCTGGTTTGGTGGTGCTGAATTCTCTTAGCTTTTGCTTGTCTGTAAAGCTTTTGATTTCTCCATCAAATCTAAATGAGATCCTTGCCAGGTAGAGTAATCTTGGTTGTAGGTTCTTCCCTTTCATCACTTGAAGTATATCATGCCACTCCCTTCTGGCTTGTAGAGTTTCTGCTGAGAAATCAGCTGTTAACCTTATGGGAGTTCCCTTGTATGTTATTTGTCATTTTTCCCTTGCTGCTTTCAATAATTTTTCTTTGTCTTTAATTTTTGCCACTTTGATTACTATGTGTCTCGGCGTGCTTCTCCTTGGGTTTATCCTGTATGGGACTCTCTGCGCTTCCTGGACTTGGGTGGCTATTTCCTTTCCCATGTTAGGGAAGTTTTCGACTATAATCTCTTCAAATATTTTCTCTGGTCCTTTCTCTCTCTCTTCTCCTTCTGGGACCCCTATAATGCGAATGTTGTTGCGTTTAATGTTGTCCCAGAGGTCTCTTAGGCTGTCTTCATTTCTTTTCATTCTTTTTTCTTTAGTCTGTTCCGCAGCAGTGAATTCCACCATTCTGTCTTCCAGGTCACTTATCCGTTCTTCTGCCTCAGTTATTCTACTATTGATTCCTTCTAGTGTAGTTTTCATTTCAGTTATTGTATTGGTCATCTCTGTTTGTTTGTTCTTTAATTCTTCTAGGTCTTTGTTAATCATTTCTTGCATCTTCTCAATCTTTGCCTCCATTCTTATTCCAAGGTCCTGGATCATCTTCACTATCATTATTCTGAATTCTTTTTCTGGAAGGTTGCCTATCTCCACTTCATTTAGTTGTTTTTCTGGGGTTTTTTCTTGTTCCTTCATCTGGTATATAGCCCTCTGCCTTTTCATCTTGTCTATCTTTCTGTAAATGTGGTTTCTGTTCCACAGGCTGCAGGACTGTAGTTTTTCTTGCTTCTGCTGTCTGCCCTCTGGTGGTTGAGGCTATCTAAGAGGCTTGATGGGAGGCTCTGGAGGTGGGTAGAGCTGACTGTTGCTGTGGCAGTCAGAGCTCTGTAAAACTTTAATCCACTTGACTGTTGATGGGTGGGGCTGGGTTCCCTCCCTGTTGGTTGTTTTGCCTGAGGCAACCCAACACTGGAGCCTACCCGGGCTCTTTGGTGGGGCTAATGGCAGACTCTGGGAGGGCTCACGCCAAGGAGTACTTCCCAGAACCTCCGCTGCCAGTGTCCTTGTCCCCACGGTGAAACAGAGCCAGCCCCCGCCTCTGCAGGAGACCCCCCAACACCAGCAGTTATGTCTGGTTCAGTCTCCCACAGGGTCACTGCTCCTTCCCCTGGGTCCCGATGCACACACTATTTTGTGTACGCCCTCCAAGAGTGGGTTCTCTGTTTCCCCCAGTCCTGTCGAAGTCCTGCAATCAATTCCCACTAGGCTTCAAAGTCTGATTCTCTATGAATTCCTCCTCCCGTTGCCGGACCCCCAGGTTGGGAAGCCTGACGTGGGGCTCAGAACTTTCACTCCAGTGGGTGGACTTCTGTGGTATAAGTGCTCGCCAGTCTGTGAGTCACCCACCCAGCAGTTATGGGATTTGATTTTACTCTGATTGCGCCCCTCCTACCGTCTCACTGTGGCTTCTCCTCTGTCCTTGGACGTGGGGTATCCTCCTTGGTGAAGTCCAGTGTCTTCCTGTCGATGATTGTCCAGCAGCCAGTTGTGATTCTGGTGCTCTCGCAAGAGGGAGTGAGAGCACGTCCTTCTACTCCGCCATCTTGGTTAATCCCGGTACAAGATATTCTTAAGTGAATCCATTTAAATTTTTTAAAATCCTTTAGAATACTCACTAAAACACTGTCTATCCTAAAATCTATATGCCTCTAAGATAACACTGAAAAAAATTCAACCTCTTTCTGCATTTTTTATACAATGAGGAAAATATAATATTTTGTCTCTGAGGTATCTGATTATTTTCCTAAATTTATCATATTTCTGTTCTCTTAATTATGTATAGAAAGTTCACAGCAACGATTTCTTCCAAATATTACAGCCATCCTTACAGTCCTTCATTGTATGTAGAGACCAGTTTAGTATATAATTTATATTCTCAAACCTTACTATATATATTCCAGGTTCCAATTTCTGAGGGTTTTTTTTTTTACTAGCTGTACATATTTTCATAATAAAAACAGGCATAGTCCTTAATGATTAGATACAGATTAAAGTGATGAAAGAAAACTGTAATCAGAGAAAGAAAGTAAAAACACATTAATTTCTCTCAGAAGCTGCTCCTTTATGCGGTTGCACTCGGGGAATCAGCAAAGATCACATTTTCAGTAAAATCATATTAAAAAAATTATAATGACAACATGAATGTTTACTGCAATCATGAGACATTCAAAATTCTCAGAAGTTGTAAATACAGACCTAAGACTATCAGAAATAAAGTATATTTAACTAAGGTATATTATTGATTAAAGTCTATCTAATGTTTAAATGTTGAAGAATATAAAAAGGAAGAGTCAGGGATGAAAAAAACATGAATTCATATCTCATAATATTATCCAACCACCAAGGTAATGACAGATTGACTACAAACCATGGGGAGAATTTGAATGTCAATTCTTAGACTCCTAAGTGTGATTCTATGATAATAAACACATCATTATAACTTAAAGTAATTTGCTTCTATGCAAAGTATTGAATGCCTACTATGTGCATAGAGAAAAAGACACTATTCTTTGCCTCAGGGAATTCACAGAGTAATGGGAAATAAAGACAAATTCCAATGGTAAATACATCTTTATGAATAAATCCTTAATTCTGCACATTAATAAAAAACATGTGTACTTCTGTAATTTATAATTACAAACAAGTGATCTTTTATATTAATAATAAAAACCTCCATTCCAATTAGGCACTAATGTAGAATAGTCACTCACTTCCCATCTGCCATCCCATTTATTAATGTGTACAGGAAGAAGACAATTAGCTGTTGAGTGCCACAAACTAGATATTCTCTTTTGCAAAATAAGTGTTATGAAATGCTTGTAAAAGAACATTTGGTGAGAAGAAATGAGGTTATGAGCCTTTGTTTATTCCACATTAATATAAAAATTTCTTGGTTTCATAACTAATGAATTACAGAAAATCTTCTGTGGTATCTCCCCATCCCAAGCACGTCCCCTAAATTATGTTGAAATTTTAAATAATGAATCATCACCCACTCCAAAAAAGTTCATGTAGGATAGTAACATTAATGACTACCACGATCCTCTTATTCAGGCAACATTAGCTGACACCTTCATAAGTAGAATGAATGTGTACCATAGTCTTTCCTCAAAGGAAGTCTATACCAGATAATAGGAAAGGAAAATGGAATAGGCAGCATCATCATTTGTCCAGATGCCCACTTCCACACAAGCGAAAGGCTGAACAGAACTTGCAGCATGACTGTTTCTGCAATTTTAGTAATTCATAGCAACTAGCCTGCCCTCTTTAAAGCCAACTTCCCTCATGGACTCTCTAGCTCATTGGAAATGGCTGGATTTACTTTGTGTTGTGTATAGAATATGCCTGGCACAAGCAACCTTCATCTTGCATCTAAAGGTTAAAAGAGCCCCCCCTCCAGAAGGGGGTGGGGAGGTATAAATTGGAAGATTGGGATTGACATATACACACTACTATATATAAAACAGATAATTAATAAGGACCTACTGTATAGCACAGGGAACTCTACTCAATACTCTGTAATGGCCAATATGGGAAAAGAATCTAAAAGTAGTAGGAAAAAAAATAAAAAATAAAAAATAAAAGAAGTAGATATATATATATATATTTATATATTTATATATTTATATATATTTTTTTATATATTTATATATATATTTATATATTTATATATTTATATATATATATATAACTGATTCACTTTGCTGTACACCTGAAACTAACACAACATTGTAAATCAGCTATACTCCAATAAAAATTTTTTAAAAAAAGAGTCCCCCCCAAATATAATCCAACCACCATATGCACAAATATTCATCAACAAGATGGCCACCTGATGTCAAGTTTAGCAACTACATCCTAAGATACATTTGCCAGGTCACTTCAGAAGCTGTCTGCCAGTCTTAAAAACCTCAGTCCCTAGGTGATACCCTTTACCCTCTAGGTCTCTCATGGAATTATCCACACCTGTTTGTTATCATTCTGTAACCTATAGACTAATGATCACCTAACCACCATCCCGACACTGAATATACAACTGTGAAAGAATACTAATGAGCTAGCCGCAGGAACTTTTATTAAAAAGGGGAAAAGAAAAGGCAGGAAAGGGACAGAATAGTCAGGAGTGGGGAGGTGGTAATTTTTTAATTTCCAAATACCCATGCAGTGAAAAAGGAAAAGAAACTGAAGGGTAAGGGAAGCTACCTCTTTCATCTCTGCAACTGAACATGAGGCTGGGGCTGGAACTTAGACTTTCTTCTTCTGTAACCTGTTCGATGTTCCTCCCACCTTCTGCCAGCATCTCACAGGACCTGGGTCTGTGGGATAAGCCAACTTTCCCTCCCACTGGAACTGAGCTCTCAGTGGCTCATTTAAGACTGCAGTACTTTTTCATTTGTTTTTTTTTTTGCAAAAAGCAGGAAGCACTGTTTCTTTGGCAAGATTAAATAAATTGGCCAACAACATAGTCCTTGTCTCTATGTAGTTCCCTAATGGTATAAGAAGCCCCCGAATATCCAGATAGCCATCTCAGGTTCAACTTTAGTGGGATCGTTATAAAATTCAGACAAGGATGACAGGGTGCACCATGAGCTGGCTGGTCCTGCATGCCCAAGAGAAGAAGCTTCCCATCCTCTGCTCTCGATTCGTACCTCTAATTGGATAGGGAATCACTTGTCCATTTGTAAACAAGTCCTGCCGATGTTACCTCTTCATTCTCTTTCAAAACCATACCCTCCTGGCCCCTCCACTGCCACAGCTCTGGTTCAGCTCTTCACCAGTCTCCTCAGGGTTACTCATGAGAGCTCCAACCACGCCCTTATCACACAGCCCTGTGAGGGACATTTTACCTGTCTATCTATGACACAATATCTTATAAGCTCCCTGAGGGCAGCTCCCATTGTATCTTATATGACTTTTTCTACCAGCACATTATAAACTGCTGGACACATATTAATCAAAAAAATTTTTGTAAAATGAATGCATCTCTCAGCTTTTCTCCTCCCTCTTACCAGTCCAGTCTCGCCCTGCTAATCTAGCCTCTACAATGCTACTAAAATATAAACCTGATCACTCATGCACCTGGAGAAAACCCCTTTATGATACCTAAAAGCTTTCAGAATAACATTCAGGTGTTCATACCTACCACCAGCCCTGTCTCTGTCTTCTGACTGCCCTGGGGGAAATCTCATTAGGCTCCGTCCCTACCAAAGCACTTCTCCACAAACCACGCTCTCACGGGCACACCTCCAAGCCTTCATTCATTCAAGCAGTCCCCTCTGCCATAGATGCCCTTGCTACCTTGATTCCCCAAACTAATGTCTTTATCCTTCAGCATTCTGGTCAAGTGTCAGTCTCTCCAGGAAGCATGCCCTAACTCTTCAGTCTGGATTAGATGCTTCTCTGGGCTTTCAAAACATTCCAGGCATACGTTTAGCCAAACATTTATCACACTGAATGGTAATTTTCTTTTGACTTATGCATGGCCCCACTTAGACTGAAAACTCACTTAGGCACAGCATTTGGGAATATCAGTTGTTCCATAAACTGACAATGAATATAAGAATGAATATAAGTATGATTTGTCATTTCCAAACCCACTATTACATTTGAGTCTCACTTTAGTCTCATGAAATTAAATGAACAGATACCAGAATCCTTATTATGATGATAAGAAAACAAAAAGGGCATCTTCCACAAGATTATACCATTAGTAAATCAAGGATCTAAGTTTCAAATACAGGTCCCTCTGGCTTCAGATGCAGTCCTCATAATGTCAGTATTCAGGGATGCCTTAGCACCTCACTGGCACAGAAATTCAGCAACCTCATGGACCAAACTGCCTGCAACTCACTCCACACTCTATGAAGTACTTGGCTATTAACCTCAACATACCTGAATTATTCTGCTTTTTCTTCACTCATCCCTATGAGCCCGTCTGTATAGGTGGCTAACTAATATGGTTACAGCACAGTGCTAAGGAGAGCAGAATTAAAAGGTTAGGACATGTCTATGAAGCCAGGTTGGATTAATTTGCCCAACACTACACACACCTTCTTAACTCGCACCAACTTCCTGGCAAACAATGTATCCTTGGCCAACAGAGAATGGTTGAGATAATGTGAATTGATCCTGGCAGATCCAGAAATTTGTTCATTGAACTGTGCGTTCTAAAGCAAATAAGAAAATGAAGCAATTCTAGAAGCCAATTACTCTGCATTTCCAGGAGTGTCTTACCAAGCGAGAGAGAGAGAGAGAGAGAGAAAGAGAGAGAGAGAATTTCCTCCAGATTTTGAAAATATTTACTCATTGGACTTCTGACATCTGTGCATTACTGCTACAAAGAAAGTTAACATCACCACACTTTTAAGTCCTCAATATTACCTATCCACACCATTTTTTTCTCTCTCTCTGCTTAAGGTTTTTGTAAAGTGGAAGGAGTCTACACACTGCATTTACTGACTGATTCAAAGAAAATTCCAGAACATTTTCAAAAGAAAAACTATAGTAACAATAGCTCCTATTCATAGAGTATGTACTCGGTATCCAGCAATGTGACAGGGGCTAAATATGTGTTGACATTTACAAACTCAAACTACATAAAGAAGTATTATTTATCTACTTTTACAGATGGGATAACTGATGTGCTGAGAGGATATAGAGCTTTCCCAATATCTCTGCTAAATAAAAGATCTTAGACTTTGAATAGGTGTATCTAATTCCAAAGACCATGCTTTACGCCACTGCACCACTATGGCACGTAGTAAATACTCAATATTTTTGTGTATATGAACCAGCTGTGGCTGAACCTGTTGTTACCTTAAGATGTTGAAGCTATTCATAAAAATGAAGCTTACTGACACTGCACCAGATATGACTGTCCAAAATACTTTGTTAAGGAACATACTTCAAGCTTTTATCACATTACTTTCACTTCAGTGGCCAGTACAACCCTGAATGTTTAATTATGCTACTAGTCTTAGACCTAATCTATCTTTTTCATTAAAATCCAGTGAAGCAGACAACTGAGATAATTACTGCACAATCCTCTTAATTAAAAATTTTAGCTTCTAATTAAGAGTCATTGTTTATCTCATCAGGAAACAGGATTCATGACAGGGTTGCCCTTTCGTTAATTTTTTAGGCTTTTTTGAGGCTGGACATAGCACATGATACTCCTACCCATGTGAGCATTTGTGTTTACACATGCACATATGCTTGAGTATATTAAGGAATGTTTTAATTGTATCAAAGGAAAAAATTAATAAAAAGCATGAAACCCAATGGAAACTCTCTCAGTGAAACCCCTGACCCAGTACTTATGTCTCAGCTAATTACAAAATGTTCAAAAGTGAATTATTTATACCTCAGTTGCTAATCGGATACATAATTATATTCACAAATGAACAAAAGCTGCCTTAAAACTTTTTCTCACAAGTTATACACTTAAACAAAGATTGCTGAATATCTACTCAAGTTTAGGCAGCATAAAGAAATAATTATTATTTCCCTAGATGCCCATTTCTGGAAAATTTCTTTTCACCATGAGAATCAGGCACATAGGACTTCAGAAGTAAGTCACAGTCTCCTTGGAATAGAGGAAACCCCATCCATTCAGATGTTAAATACAACCATGATACATGGTCCCTTGGGGATCCCAGCTTCATCACTCACTGCGACTGCACTGCAGCCTCCAAGTGCACGTGTTGTCCCGTAATTCATAACCAAACACTGGCAAGTGCTTTAAGTCACTATCCTTTGCCTCAACAGTAAGAGACCATTCTTTAAATCTCACGATGATAATTCATGAATCCATTGCTCTATTAAACTTGGATAAATTAATTATTGGAATTGGCTTAAGGATAATTTCAATGTTATGCATAAAACCACACTAAAAAGTTCCTATGTGGAAATATTTGGCTTCTATCAGCTATGACAATGACTAGCATGGCCCTTCACAAAAATCAAAGTTGACAACAGACAGTTTAAATAGTTTAAGCTGAGGTGGAAAAAATCCCATTCAAATTTTCCATGCTAGCAGTTATCTGACCTAAAAGGTATGGGGAGGGGGAAGGGGAGGTAGAGGCAACAAATAAAGTTCAATTCATCATCTGCAACAGAGGTTTTAAAACTGTCCTCTGAAGAGGAAAGATGCAGGAATTTGGGGAAGTGACAGCCTGCCCCCACCAACAACAAAATGCTTTCTTTTTTTTCCCTACAATTCCCATTGCCCTCTAACCCCAAGAAGAGTGGACACTATAGCTTTCTAACAAACTAAGCAAATACTTGCTTAGCACTTAGTGTTGGACGATGGGCTAGGATGATTGTTAAGTGTTCAGCATCTTCCTAAAGGACTTCAAAAATCACTTTAAATTGGAAAGGGGACCAAAATCAAGGGATAAAAATTAAACCTTCCCTTGAAAAAGTCTTGAAAGTAATCACTGCTCTCAGTATGAAAACAAGATGGAGATAGAAAACACTTATAATCTAGGGTGGAGTTTTTTCCCTCCAAAGTTAGTAAACACACCTGATTATACATATCAGGCTTCCTTTCTATGAAGCATCATTCCTAAGACATAAAACAAACAACACAAAAGCATAGGTTTAAATATGCATGCGAGTCAGACTTCCAAATGAAAATTCAGATCTTTACACAAATTCAGAGGTGCATTTTATTCTGGAAACAATTTGTAGATAGTTCCAGATGTTTTCCCTTCCAGAAAATAGTAAACTCTGCTTAGCATCCATTCTGGTGGTGTAAGCAATGGCTATTTTAAATCCTGTCTGCGGCACCGTGGCCCACTGTTACTACAGCCATTGCTTCACCTGAACCTGCACTGTATATTGGTGCTGAAAGAATCCGCTCAGATAAATTACTGACTGGCAGCAGATGAGCTGGTAAGGAGAGCACCATTATTTTGCAAAATGGTCAGTGCAGGGTGCTGTAAAATAAAAATATAACCAAGGGATGCTTCACAGACATAGCACATTTTATGGCAAAGGAGCTGATGAATAATGTGTCTCCGGAGGCCCTGCACTCTTCTTTCCTGCGCTGACGGCGACACACAGGACAATGCTATGCTGCTGGAAGTATCCGGCCACCTGGGTTAATTGGCTTATAAATTCTTTCGGCAGCAGAATACTGATGGCTGGACAGACGGATTAGTAAAATAAAGGAGGACAAGGGGCATAAATGAGAAAGATTCTTGGACAGGTGTTGAGGCTTCTCCTGCCTAACTCAGCTGTTAGGCAAGATGAGGATAACTAACAGCACAGCCATCATTTCTTGAGTACTTACTAGGTTCCAAGCACTTGGTGTGCATACCCTGATGGTTAATTTTACGTATCAACTTGACTGGATCACAGGGTGCCCAGATATTTGGCTAAACATTATTTCTGGGTATGTCTGTGAGTATGTTTCAACCTGAAAGTAGCATTTGAACCAGTGGACTCCGTAAAGCGGATGGGCCTCCCCAGTGTGAGTGGGCATCATCCAATCCATTGAGGGCCAGAACAGAAAACAAAGGCAGAAGAAGGAAGAATTCAGCCCTTCCTGCCTGACTGACTGAGCTGGAACATGATCTCCTGCCCTGGATACTGCTGGTTCTCAGGCCTTCAGACTTAGACTAAATTATACCACTGGTTTCTGGGGTCTCCAGTTTGCAGATGACAGATTGTGGGACTTCCTGGCTTCCATAATTGTATGAGCCAATTCCTTATGATAAATCCCTTCCTAGATATTTCCTACTTGTCCTGTTTTTTCTATAAAACCCTGATTAATACATATATATTCATTTACTTAATCTATGAGGAATACTCCTACAAGGAAGATATTATTATTCTCATTTTATAAAAAAGGAAACAGCCTTAGAGCAGAGAAGTAACTGGCCCAAGTTATTACATGGCCAAGATAAAGAATTAGAACTAGTACTGCCTGATTCCAAAACCTATACTCTTAACCACTTGGCTCTTCTGAGTCTGATATTCAGAATATCTTGGAATGAAAATTTACAATCTTCTTAGAAGGCAAGGAGTTGCAGTTGCCAATACAGAGGCTTAAAATATATATATATAAAAGAAAAACTGGAGGCACTTAATTCCATTTTTTAAAAAAGCAAAAAAAATCCATCCATAGAATAAATCTTTCTAGTTTTAGCTGAAATGGAAAGCAAAATAATTTTTGTGAATTTCACATTATACTTTTAGCATCATTAATGTTAGCAAGCATGAGTTGACCAGGTCAGTCCCCCGCGAACATATAGATAATGTTAAAATACAACAAAGCACATCTAATGGAAACATAAAACAAGTTATTGAAATTTCTCTCTGTTTGTAAATATATTTATCCACCTGCACCCAATTGTGAAATGATTTATTTAAAAGGGAGTGGAGACCTTCAGCCAATATGGTATAAGTCTCATGTTCAGAAAGTGGTAAAATTACCCTAGAGAAGTGGGCAATTTGTAACAATTATATAACTTATTTTTATTTACCAAGTAGAGAGAAGATGGATGGATGTATGGATAGACAGATAGAACAACTAAAGGGAATTTTCATTTAAAAGAAAACATTTCAGATCCTTAAAATTTACCTATTCCTAATTCCCCAACATACCATTTAGTCCCCACAAGGCAAAGCAGACTATATTTAGCTTAATAATTTCCTGTTGCTGCTGTAACAAACTACCACCACAACACAAATTTATTATCTTACAGTTCTGGAGATCAGAAGTCCAAAAACGGGTTTTTATGGCTAAATTCAAGTTGTTGGCAGAACTGCATTCCTTCTGGAGGCTCTTGAGGAAAATCTGTTTCCTTGGCTTTTTCAGCTAAGAGAAGCTGCCTGTATTCCTTGTCTTGTGGCCCCTTCCTCCATCTTCAAAGAGCACCCCTTTAACCTCTGCTTCCATCATCACATCTCCTTCTCTGACTCTGACCCTCTTGCCTTCTTTTTATAAAAACTCATACGATTATACTGGGCGCACCTGAATAATCTGGGGTGATCTTCCCACCTCAAGATCCTTTACTTGATCACATCCACAAATCTCCTGTCGCTATATTCACAGATTAGGGATTAGGATGTGGACATCATTGGAAAGCCATTCTCCTGTTTACCACAAACTCTCTGTAAGACAACCACTGCTACTGGCTGGGGGAAGGACGAGAGCCAGGATCTTCCTCCTCTGAGGAGGCTAACTTATTACTAATCACAAAGGTGGCCAAAGGGAGCTAGACCTCAGGGATCAGCCTCAGCACTTCTCTTATCTATTCACTGCATTTGGTGATCTCATCCAGTTTCACAGTCTTAAATACCACGTACAAGCCAAGGATTCCAAAAATATCTCTCCTGATTAAACTCTGTAACCAACGGCCTCCTCAAGACACACACGTGGATGTCTAGGAGGCACCTCTGACTCAACATGTCTAAAATTGGGCTCCTGACTCCCCTTACCCAAACCTGTTTCCCTCACAGTCTTTCCCACCCTACCCCCCTTATTAGCAAATCTCTCCTTCCAGTTGTTCAGACCAAAAACCTTGGAGTTATCCTTGACTCCTTTCTTACTTTCACAGCCTCCTTCCAATCCATCAGTAAATCCTGTCAGCATTCCATTAAAAATGTATCCGGAATCCTTTTTCTCCTCATCTCCTCCCCTGCTCTCACTCTGATCTAAGCTACCAGCATTCCTCTCCTGGGTTTTTGCAATAGCCTACTAACTGGTCATCTTCCTTTCACCCGTCCTCCCTATGGCATATGCTACACACAGCAGCCAGCATGGTCTTGATGAAACCTAAGTGTAGTGGGTGCTGGGGTGGGGGGCACAGCCCAGATCCTGCCTTCAGGACGGAGTCACCTGCTACCCCAGCAGCCGGGAATGGTGGATGCCAACGGCTTACATTTGGAATCCCTCTTGGGACTGCCTTCATCCAACAGGTGCTGCCTCGCTGAAGTTTATGCCCTCCCGTAACGTCTAACCAAGGACTAATTAATGTGGGGATACAAAAGCCCCACCCCTTTTCCTCAACTGGGGATGACTCCGAGGGGCTATGCCAGCTCCAAGACTCCCTGTGGATCATCTGACGTCTCCGTCTCAACTGTACTGCATTGCAGCTTCTTCCTCTGCCCAGTCCTGCTCCACAGCTCCCTCAGAGGTGTTGCTGCTGAGAACATTTCCGAAATAAATCTACTGCACACAACCATACATCTCAGAGCCTGTTTCCAGGAGAATTCAACTTAAGACACTCCATCAGATTCCACTGCTCCTCTGGTCAAAACCCTCCAATATTCTCCATTTCATATAAAAGCCAAAGTCCTCACAATGACCTACAGGTACTAATGGAAATGGGCCCTGTTGCCTCATCTCCTACTACTCCTGTCCCCGCTACACTGGCCAAGATCATGCTAAACACACTCCTTCCACTCCTCTTTCTGGAAGGCTTTCCCCCAACATATTCACATGGTTTACTCACCCACCTCTTCCAAGTCTTGGCTCAAATGCCATTTTCCCAGAAAAGGCTTTCCTGACCATCCTATGGCACTAGAATTGCCCTGCAATCCCATACTCCATACCCTACTTTGTTCCTCTCCATAGCACTTACCCTAACACCCACTATAAAACACTATTTACTATGTGTATTATCTTTCTTATCTCACTATAAGCATTTTGTCTGTGTCTCTTTCATTTAGTACTGTATCCTCCATGCTTCAAACAGTGCCTGGTACATAATAGGTTCTCAAAATACTCGTTGAATGAATGAATGAGTGCCGACTGTATGCCAGACACCTCCGGGGGCATAGTTACATATATTATCTCATTTAACATTTATAACAACTCTGAGAGAGAAAGAAGTATTATGATATCCATTTTTTCAACTGAGAAAACAGAGGCTCATATAATTATACCAGACTATCACATATGTAAGAAATAATAGAACCCAGATGTGAGTCCCTGTTGATCCAAACTCAAAGCCATATTCTTTCAATTAGATTAGATTCAGGTACAGGCATCGAGCACATAAAGTGAATGACCTGCTCAGAGAGTCTGCCTTACTGTAGCTACGTTACTCTCTCCCCAAACAAATCTAATCTCAACAGAAAAGACAATTCTAAAAAAGAGGTGGAGAGATTGAGTGAGACAGAAATCATGATCATCCATTTTATAAAATGCCATGTGTTTACTGTTACTGTATATACTCTACAAAATGTTTAAATTCTTAGCTTTATAGTAATGCCTGATGTATATGCCCAGAAGGGAATAATTAATATGCAGGTAATTAGTTGTAAACACAAATCTTATCAAAAGCTAATTACATTGTTAGTTGTATTTGGACTAGTAGGGGGTGGGCAAAGAGTACATGTGTAGATAGAGAACAAAAGTCTGGGTTTTATATCTGAGTTAATAGAAAAAAATAACTCAGTCACTGTCTTCCACTTAGCAAAAGAAAGCTTTGTGAAGGAAGTGGGATTTCAAGAGCTTTCTGAACTCCAGAGAGGAGGAAGTTTGGCAAGTTGACACCATGGTCTTATTCAGAGCTCAACACCCATTAACTTCAGAGAAAGCTTCTAGCCTGGATCAGCCAGGCAGGGTGCAATGCAAATGGGAAATGAGTCTGACCCCACCACAAAAACCTTTACTTCCACACACATGTGGGTCTGATGGAATCCACTGACATAAAAGGAAGGTGAGAAAGCTCTAAATTGGCTTTTACCATCTAAGGATGTTCATACACAAAGCATGCATTGTACCCACTAATGAAAGACATGTGCTAGAGTGGTTACACATTGCAAGTGAATGAAAGCTAATGACATGAAACTGCCACGGCGCCTCTAGACTGACCCCTGTAAAAGCTCAGGCCTGACTTGTAACAGGCAGAGCTAAACCAGTTTATCACTGAATTATGCATCATTTAATAAAGACTGGTGTGACTCAACCTGCCACGAATGCTAAGAGCTTGAGGAAATGTCCTCCAAACTCCCCTGTCCTTTTCCCAAGCTCATCTTTAACCCTTCAGTATCAGATGGACCAAGTGAAGTAAAAGTCTAAACTTTACATTGTAAAGCAATTATACTCCAATAAAGATGTTAAAAAAATAAAAAAATAAAAAAATAAATTACCAGGAAAATGAGATTAAAACCAAAGGAAAAAAAAAAAGTCTAAACTTTATAAACTATACTAAATAAACTTGAGGTAATCTGACTCTGTGGTTCCTGGTGTCCTTTACTTGAAAATTACTGCTCTGGCAAAGTTAACTCCTGTTTCTGTAACTCAGTGAAGTGTAAATTAAGTGAAAAAGGAGCTGTTCTCTTTTTTGAATCACCAATGGCATCTCAAAACTGTACTTCAAAGTATGTTTCCATATGCCAAATACAAGTGCTGATTTTACTAGTGTCATTTGCAGAGCCATTATCAAAATATATTTTAATTTAAATAAAAATGAATCCTATAGGCTTTTAGGCTCTGCCTGTAGTTTTACATTCTTGAGAAAAAAAAAATCCTGCTAACTCCATCATTGTCATAGAAATGGAAAAATCAACGCATTACAGGAAGATGTTTCAATAGGAGTGAATCATGCAGAGCTGAGAATAGGGACATCCACATCAATTTATAGACCATTGGTGATAAATGATTTAGCAAAATTTCAGCTGAAGTCAAGGAAATCACAGTAATTTCTACCATCAGTCTCATACAAAAGCTTTTCAGTGATAGCCAAAGTACATAGTTAGATATGCTCTAGAAAGTTAAACTTCCCAAAATCTCTCTTTATTTTATTTATCTTTTCAGGATACAATCTTTTTTATGAGAACAAATTTGTACCACTGTGGAAACATTCAGGTCCCTTGAAATTTTATAAAGCTTTTTTTTTCCTTGACAATGACCAAGGATCATGTTTCTCTTTAACTGAAGCAAAAAAGTGGATGACGCTAAAATGCATTTATTATTAAGTTCGGCAACCATAGATTATGTTGAAGACTGAAGCACTTGCAATGCTCCTTCATCAGGGAAGACACTCTATTAAAAATCTGCCCATTGTGATTTTGCATTTCATTCCTTCTTTTTCTTCCACCAAGGTAATGAAAGCATCAAGAGTTTCTGAAATATTGGATAAAGAAAATCGAAAGCAGCATTCACAGCCCGGAAAACTGTTACTAATCATTAAGGATTTGTCCCCATCCTTTTATTAACCTTTATTTCTCTTGAACTACTTTGTTATGTTTTAGACCAGGAAAAAATATCTGGGATGAGAGACAGAGACTATTCTAAGCACTTTACACATATTAACTCAATTTGTACTCACAATGACTTTATGAGAAAGGTCCTATTATTATCGCCATCTTACAACTGAAGAAACCAAGGCACAGAGAGGTGAAGTAATTCACGCAAGGTCAATAGCGATAAGTGGTGGAGACCAGATGCAAATCAAGGCAGTCATACTCCAGAACCCATGCACTTATTCACGCCATACTGTCTCCAGAAAGGCATCAAGGAAAACCTAAAGCTTTCATTTTAATACTAAACCAAAAAGAAATTCTTCAGTCTCTGTGCATTCTATTACGGTCCCAAGGTGAGACTACACATTTCAGCACATTTCTCTCAAGTGAAATAATGTGGATCCTGAATTCACTTAAGAATTTTGTACAAAATACAAATATTCTTTTTTTTTTCAAGATTGTTTTAGCTCTTTATTTTTTTCCCATTTAAATAGATTTTATTTTTAAAAGAATTTTTAAGTTCACAGCAAAAATGAGCAGTAAGTACAGAGTTTTCATACACCCCCGTCTCCACACATGCACAGCCTCCCCTGCTCTCAATATCCTGCATCAGAACGGTACATTACAGTCGATGAACGTAGAGTGGCACATCATTATCACCCAAAGTCTACAGCTTACATTAGGGTTAACTCTTTTTTTTTTTTTTTTAAAGAACTATGTTTGTTTTTTACTTTAACTTTTTTTTTTTTTAATGTATTTATTTATGGCTGTGTTGGGTCTTCGTTTACTGCGTGAGGGCTTTCTCTAGTTGCGGCAAGCGGGGGCCACTCTTCATCGCAGTGCGCGGGCCTTTCACTGTCGCGGCCTCTCTTGTGGCGGGGCACAGGCTCCAGACGCGCAGGCTCAGTAGTTGTGGCTCACGGGCTTAGTTGCTCCGCGGCATGTGGGATCTTCCCAGACCAGGGCTCGAACCTGTGTCCCCTGCATTGGCAGGCAGATTCTCAACCACTGCGCCACCAGGGAAGCCCCTAGGGTTAACTCTTGATGTACGTTCTATGGGTCTTGAAAAATGCATAATGACATGAATCCACGATTATCGTATCAAATAGAATAGTTTCACTGCCCTAAAAGTCCTCTGTGCTCTTCCTGCTTATCCCTTCCTCCCTCCTAACTCGGGGAAACCACTGATCTTTTTACTGTCTCCGTTGCCTTTTCCAGAATGTTATATACTGAGAATACTTTTCAGATTGGTTTCTTTCACTTAGTAATATGCACTTCAGTTTCTTCCATGTACTTTCATGGCTTGATAGCACATTTATTTTCAAGGCTGAATAATATGCCATTGTCTGAATGTACCACAGTTTATTCATCCATTCACCCATTGAAGGGCATCTTAGTGGCTTCCAACTTTTGGCAATTATGAATAAAGCTGCATCCTTGTGCAGGTTTTTGTGTGGACATAAGTTTTTAAGTAATTTGGGTAAATACCAAGGAGCAAAATTTCTCTATCAAATTGTAAGAGTATATTTAGCTATGTAAAAAACTGGCAAACTGTCTTCCAAATTACCTGTTGCATTTTGCATATCTTTTTTTTTTTGGATGAAAAGCATTTTGTTTACTATCATTCTTTTTTTTTGAATTTTTGAATTTTATTTATTTTTTATACAGCAGGTTCTTGTTCTCTACATCTGTGTCTCTATTTCTGCCCTGCACACTGGTTCATCTGTACCATTTTTCTAGGTTCCACATATATGCGTTAATATACAATATTTGTTTTTCTCTTTCTGACTTACTTCACTCTGTACGACAGTCTCTAGGTCCATCCACATCTCTACAAATGACCCAATTTCATTCCTTTTTATGGCTGAGTAATATTCCATTGTATATACGTATCACATCTTCTTTATCCATTCGTCTGTCGATGGGCAATTAGGTTGCTTCCATGACCTGGCTATTGTAAATAGTGCTGCAATGAAAATTGGGGTGCATGTGTCTTTTTGAATTATGGTTTTCTCTGGGTATATGCCCAGTAGTGGGATTCCTGGGTCATATGGTAATTCTATTTTTAGTTTTTTAAGTTAAGGAACCTCCATACTGTTCTCCATAGTGCTGTATCAATTTACATTCCCACCAACAGTGCAAGAGGGTTCCCCTTTCTCCACACCCTCTCCAGAATTTGTTGTTTGTAGATTTTCTGATGATGCCCATTCTAACTGGTGTGAGGTGATACCTCATTGTAGTTTTGATTTGCATGTCTCTAAAAATTAGTGATGTTGAGCAGCTTTGCATGTGCTTCTTGGCCATCTGCATGTCTTCTTTAGAGAAATGTCTATTTAGGTCTTCTGCCCATTTTTGGATTGGGTTGTTTGTTTTTAAAATATTGAGCTGCATGAGCTGTTTATACATTTTGCAGATTAATCCTTTGTTGGTTGATTCATTTGCAAATATTTTCTCCCATTCTGAGGGTTGTTTTTTCATCTTTTTTGTAGTTTCCTTTGTTTTGCAAAAGCTTTTAAGTTTCATTAGGTCCCATTTGTTTATTTTTTGTTTTTATTTCCATTACTCTAGGAGGTGGATCGAAGAAGATCTTGCCGTGATTTATGTCAGAGTGTTCTTCCTATGTTTTCCTCTAAGAGATTTATAGTGTCCGGTCTTACATTTAGGTCTCTAATCCATTTTGAGTTTATTTTTGTGTATGGTGTTAGGGAGTGTTCTAATTTCTTTCTTTTATATGTCACTGTCCAGTTTTCCCAGCACCACTTATTGAAGAGACTGTCTTTTCTCCATTGTATATCCTTGCCTCCTTTGTCATAGATTAGTTGACCATAGGTGCGTGGGTTTATCGCTGGGCTTTCTATCCTGTTCCATTGATCTATATTTCTGCTTTTGTGACAGTACCAAATTGTCTTGATTACTGTAGCTTTGTAGTATAGTCTGAAGTCAGGGAGTCTGATTCCTCCAGCTCCGTTTTTTCCCCTCAAGACTGCTTTGGCTATTCGGGGTCTTTGTGTCTCCATACAAATTTTAAGATTTTTTGTTCTATTTCTGTAAAAAATGCCATTGGTTATTTGATAGGGATTGCACTGAATCTGTAGATTGCTTTGGGTAGTATAGTCACTTTCACAATACTGCTTCTTCCAATCCAAGAACATGGTATTTCTCTCCATCTGTCGGTATCATCTTTAATTTCTTTCATCAGTGTCTTATAGTTTTCTGCATACAGGTCTTTTGTCTCCCTAGGTAGGTTAATTCCTAGGTATTTTATTCTTTTCGTTGCAGTGGTAAATGGGAGTGTTTCCTTAATTTATTTTTCAGATTTTTCATCATTAGTGTATAGGAATGCAAGAGATTTCTGTGCATTAACTTTGTTTCCTGCAACTTTACCAAATTCATAGATTAGCTCTAGTAGTTTTCTGGTGGCATATTTAGGATTCTCTATGTATAGTATCACATCACCTGCAAACACTGACAGTTTTACCTCTTCTTGTCTAATTTGGATTCCTTTTATTTCTTTTTCTTCTCTGATTGCCATGGCTAGGACTTCCAAAACTATGTTGAATAATAGTGGCGAGAGTGGACATCCTTGTCTTATTCCTGATCTTAGAGGAAATGCTTTCAGTTTTACACCATTACGAATGATGTTTGCTGTGGGTTTGTCATATATGGCCTTTATTATGTTGAGATAGGTTCCCCCTATGCCCACTTTCTGGAGAGGTTTTATCATAAATGGGTGTTGAATTTTGTCAAAAGCTTTTTCAGCATCTATTGAGATGATCATATGGTTTTTATTCTTCAGTTTGTTAATATGGTGCATCACATTGATTGATTTGCATATATTGAAGAATCCTTGCATCCCTGGGATAAATCCCACTTGATCATGGTGTATGATCCTTTTAATGTGTTGTTGGATTCTGCTTGCTAGTATTTTGTTGAGGAATTTTGCATCTATATTCATCAGTGATATTGGTCTATAATTTTCTTTTTTTATAGTATCTTTGTCTGCTTTTGGATTCAGGGTGATGGTGGCCTCATAGAATGAGTTTGGGAGTGTTCCTTCCTCTACAATTTTTTGGAAGAGTTTGAGAAGGATAGGTGTTAGCTCTTCTCTAAATGTTTGATAGAATTCACCTGTGAAGCCATCTGGTCCTGGACTTTTGTTTGTTGAAAGATTTTTAATCACAGTTTCAATTGCATTACTTGTGATTGGTCTGTTCATATTTTCTACTTCTTCCTGGTTCAGTCTTGGAAGGTTATATCTTTCTAAGAATTTGTCCATTTCTTCCAGGTTGTCCATTTTATTGGCACAGAGTTGCTTGTAGTAGTCTCTTAGGATGCTTTGTATTTCTGTGGTGTCTGTTGTAACTTCTCCCTTTTCATTTCTAATTTTTATTGATTTGAGTCCTCTCCCTCTTTTTCTTGATATGTCTGTCTTATGGTTTATCAATTTTGTTTATCTTCCCTAAGAACCAGCTTTTAGTTTTATTGATATTTGTTATTGTTTTCTTTGTTTCTATTTCATTTATTTCTGCTCTGATCTTGATGATTTCTTTCCTTCTACTAACTTTGGGTTTTGTTTGTTGTTCTTTCTCTAGTTCCTTTAGGTGTAAGGTTAGATAGTTTATTTAAGATTTTTCTTGTTTCTTGAGGTAGGCTTGTATTGCTATAAACTTCCCTCCTAGAAGTGCTTTTGCGGCATCCCATAGGTTTTGGATCGTCGCGTTTTCATTGTCATTTGTCTCTAGGTATTTTCTGATTTCCTCTTTGATTTCTTTAGTGATCTCTTGGTTATTTAGTAACGTATTGTTTAGCCTCCATGTGTTTGTGTTTTTTACGTTTTTTTCCCCTGTAATTGATTTCTAATCTCATAGCGTTGTGGTCAGAAAAGATGCTTGATATGATTTCAATTTTCTTAAATTTACTGAGGCTTGATTTGTGACCCAAGATGTGATCTATCCTGGAGAATGTTCTGTGCGCACTTGAGAAGTAAGTGTAATCTGCTGTTTTTGGATGGAATGTCCTATAAATATCAATTAAATCTATCTGGTCTATTGTGTCATTTAAAGCCTATGTTTCCTTATTAATTTTCTGTTTGGATGATCTGTCCATTGGTGTAAGTGAGGTGTTAAAGTCCCCCACTATTATTGTATTACTGTCGATTTCCTCTTTTATAGCTGTTAGCAGTTGCCTTATGTATTGAGGTGCTCCTATGTTGGGTGCATATATATTTATAATTGTTATAACATCTTCTTGGATTGATCCCTTGATCATTATGTAGTGTCCTTCCTTATCTCTTGTAACATTCTCTATTTTAAAGTCTATTTTATTCTGATATGAGTATTGCTACTCCAGCTTTATTCTGATATGAGTATTGTTACTCCAGCTTTTCTTCTTCTTTCATTTGCATGGAATATCTTTTTCCATGCCCTCACTTTCAGTCTGTATGTGTCCCTAGGTCTGAAGTGGGTCTCTTGTAGACAGCATATAGATGGGTCTTGTTTTTGTATCCATTCAGCAAGCCTGTGTCTTTTGGTTGGAGCATTTAATCCATTCACGTTTAAGGTAATTATTGATATGTATGTTCCTATTAACATTTTCTTAACTGTTATGGGTTTGTTTTTGTAGGTGCTTTTCTTTTCTTGTGTTTCCCACTTAGAGAAGTTCCTTTGGCATCTGTTGTAGAGCTGGTTTGGTGGTGCTGAATTCTCTTAACTTTTGCTTGTCTGTAAAGCTTTTGATTTCTCCATCAAATCTGAATGAGATCCTTGCTGGGTAGAGTAATCTTGGTTGTAGGTTCTTCCCTTTCATCACTTTAAATATATCATGCCACTCCCTTCTGGCTTGAAGAGTTTCTGCTGAGAAATCAGCTGTTAACCTTATGGGAGTTCCCTTGTATGTTATTTGTCATTTTTCCCTTGTTGCTTTCAATAATTTTTCTTTGTCTTTAATTTTTGTCAATTTGATTACTATGTGTCTTGGCATGTTTCTCCTTGGTTTATCCTGCCTGGGACTCTTTGCGCTTCCTGGACTTGGGTGGCTATTTCTTTTCCCATGTTAGGGAAGTTTTCGACTATAATGTCTTCAAATATTTTCTCAGGTCCTTTCTCTCCCTCTTCTCCTTCTGGGACCCCTATAATGCAAGTGTTGTTGCATTTAATGTTGGCCCAGAGGTCTCTTAGGCTGTCTTCATTTCTTTTCATTCTTTTTTATTTATTCTGTTCCACGGCAGTGAATTCCACCATTCTGTCTTCCAGGTCACTTATCCATTCTTCTGCCTCAGTTATTCTGCTATTGATTCCTTCTAGTGTAGTTTTCATTTCAGTTATTGTATTGTTCATCTCTGTTTGTTTGTTCTTTAATTCTTCTAGGTGTTTGTTCTTTAATTCTTCTAGGTCTTTGTTAAACATTTCTTGCATCTTCTCGATCTTTGCCTCCATTCTTTTTCCGAGGTCCTGGATCATCTTCACTATCATTATTCTGAATTCTTTTTCTGGAAGGTTGCCTAGCTCCACTTCATTTAATTGTTTTTCTGGCGTTCCATCTTGTTCCTTCATCTGGTACATAGCCCTCTGCCTTTTCATCTTGTCTATCTTTCTGTGAATGTGGTTTTTGTTCCAGAGGCTGCAGGATTGTAGTTCTTCTTGCTTCTGCTGTCTGCCCTCTGGTGGATGAGGCTATCTCCAAATATTCTTTTGCTAGGGTAAAGGTGGCTTATTTCTGTTAAGAACACAAAAACATCATAACTAAGAGCCAGGATGAAATGCTCAATCTTTCAGCTTCATTATTTTCAGGGTTTAGTATCATGTTTCAAAATTACCACATCAGAGAGTCTCAAAGTTGATGGCCCCAAAGCAGGTTTTGACTATCTCCATCCCAATCGTATTTGGGAGGAAGTAAGATACAAATTAGAAAGAAAAACAAGGCATGTTCTTATGCAAAAATTGAGTGAATCCCAAACTAATCATTTTAAAATTCAAATGTCTACACTCAGAAAACAGCAAAAAGGAAACAGAAAATAAAATTTGGCAACAATAAGAATCCTTTCTCTCCATTCTGCTCTACTCCGTCTGATTTATCCCAACTTTTCCCATCCCACTTCTGGATGCTTGACCACCTAGCAGCTCTGATTTCCATCTGCCATTTTTGAAAGGACTTTACACATCTTTTAAGCATTCTGATTGTTTAAATGGAAAATTCAAAATCAATGCCTCCAGGGACCCTTCAGATATCTGAAGGGGAAAAAAAAAATGTCTAGAATAGACTTCTAAAAATGAGTATTTATAGGAAATTTCAGAGTGGAAAAAAGTAACTCAAGTCCACCAAACAAGTAGAGAGTTGATTCATCCTCTACAGTAAATATTATTTTCTTTGAACATTTTGCCCTATATTATTACAAAGACTGAAAACAAATATGCATGAACACGTTTGCACACTTTTTACTTTATAAGGATTGGCCTTTTGGCAGAAAAGAGCAAGGATCCTAATGAAGGTCTTGGATCCTGGGGAAAGTAGGTGAGTGACCACTCTCTTGACTTCCGTTTGGTGTCTGCAGATGACCCGGAAGTGAAACCAAAGAGAACAATCTCTCTCCAAGGTGCTGGAGGCCTGCGGCACTCTGTTCTTTATTTTACCATCTTCAGATCAAGTACGGTGCTCTGCACTTTGCAGATTGATTACTGTTGACTGGTTTATATTGTCTGGCAGAGGTAGAGGGAAATTTGAAAGTTAATGAACAATTTAATTCTCCAGAGGATGTCTGAATCATCTGGAGAATTTTGGTAGTATAGACATAACAGCCTTTGCATACAACTGTGATGTAAGTAATTTCAAATAACATTAGGGGTAGCTTAGAGCCATTTCTTATCACTTTAGAACAAATCTTGACAATGATCAGCAATGATACATTATGGGTGGCATGCCAATAGACACCCAAATGTGACACATCAACCATGAGTTAATGTTTCTCTGATAGATGTGATTTAAAGATAGACCATTATGGCCTTCAACTACCCATAAAGATCCATTTTATAAAGTATTATTGTTATTTAATTATGAGTGTGGCAGTAGGCTCCAGGTTTTTATGTATGCCCAGAAGCTATCGCTAAAATATTTCAGATAATGTAAAATCATGTACCTGTGTAAACGGTAATACTAATAATACCATGGCAGAGCAGAAAGTTAAGAAAAATAAAGCCAAACTGTGCGTGGGGGCTCTGGTAATTGGAAGAGTCAGTGGCTATATGATTCAAGAAAATAGTCTCCCTCGAGAAGGAGACTGATTGTCCCGCATTTACACAGCAGCCAACCAACACTAAGCAGACTTTCCTTTGCATATTATTGGTGCCAGACCGATGAGGCAGAAAATTGCATCGTGTCATTTAATTTCCCAATCTTTGTTTTCATTGTATTAATCTTTTGGCTTTGCTTCACTTTATAATTTGAAGGCTCAGCAAGAAGCAAACCAAATGGAAATTCAGCTTACTTTCATGTCTAGCTGAATGTGTTTGGTGCAGTTTCCAAAAGTTTAATTCTACGTAATACTGTCCATGAATAATAATAGGCTGCTTCTGCATGCAGACTTATTAGTGTTTATTAAGGGTTGCCTTAAGGTTTCTGGGAAGTGTGCCCAAAAGTCAGTCACCAAAACATGATTAACAAATTGGTTATAGAAGGAGAACAGATAATTTTTTAAAACAGAAGTATATCATCTAGCTGAGAAATAAGAACTAAAATCCTCAAAAACTGATTTAACCTAAGTGAACTTGTCTTTCTTTCTTCCTTTCTTCCTTCCTTCCTTCCTTTCTTTTTCTTTCTTTCTTTCTCTCTTTCTCCTTTCCTTCCTTCCTTCTTTCCTTTCTGTTATTCCAATAAAGAAAAGAAAAGTAAATAAATATGAAACGAGCAGAAGATTCAGATTCCTGTGAGTTACACCAGAAGTTAGTATCTTGGAATATAAATAAAAGACATTCACAGTTTGAAGGGAGGGCTGAAATTGCAGTCTAGAGATCTGAATTGTTTGGACCATGGAATCAGACCAACCTGGCTTCATATCCTGCCATCTCTATTTTTGGTGAGTTATCTAACCTCTTTGAGCTTCACTCCCTTGTCTGTAAAACAGGGAATCTGTAAGGAGTATCTGACAGGGCTATTAGGAGGAGAAAATGTGACATGCATGTAAACACCCAGCACCGTGCCTGCCACCTAAGACACCCTTAAGAAAGTACATGTGGCATTGTTGTGGGAGCTGCTGGTTGTCACTACTGCTCTCATCAATATGTGCTCAACAATAAGTAAAGGAAGGGGTGTAACAATCAGCCAGGTCCCTTACCTCTATCACAGTAACGCTGGTGTCACAAAGACTGAATTTGAGAATGCTCGGATTTGGAGTTTTCTTTTCCTCCTGACTTGTGTTTTTTGTAATGATTGCAAGTTTGTAATATATAACTGGCCTCAAAACTGGAATATACCTACTACATAACTTTTTCATTGCTACAAACATTCTATCAACCCATCCACTTCACCAAATATATTGAACTATTGATTCTTCTATGTTTGTAGTCCATCTAAAACATGGATTATAATGATGCATAAATAACAAAGAAATGCTAGAGAACCATGAAGGAATGCATGAAATCACATCTAGATACACAGCAAGGTCACTTCTCAGATACCACGATTGGTAAGTCCCTCTTCAAGGCAACATTTAGTGAGTCTTACAAACATGGATAAGAAGAAAAGAAATATAGAGAGAAATTCGATAAGAAGAAAAGAAATATAGAGAGAAATTCACTACACTTCCTCAAATAAAAATAAAGTTCAGCTGGAACTCACTTTCTGGTTAAAATTGTCTAGTTCTTTACTGATCACCAATTCCTATGATAGATCCCGACTCAATGTGACACACCAGCCCTGTGGGATAAGTAAGACAGGCATTATTGATCCATTTTAAAGACAAGAAAACTTGCGGATGGGGAAGGTTATGTGACACATCCAAAGATATATAACTACTAAATAGCAGATTTGAGGCTTGAATCAAGGTCATCTGACTCCAAATCCAGGGTCCTTCACACTTTCATGTTGGTGATGGACACTTAGCAACTTAAAACTCCAGCCATCTCTAATCAGAGAAAAATACACTGGTTCAAGAAACAGCCCCAGTAGCCATAGAAATGGACCAGTAAAGGCTACTTTTTAAAGAAGAACATTAACCTTGACTTAATTGTTTGAGTTTAAAGATAAATTGCTCTGAGAAGAGATATGGGTGGAATTTTGCTGTTTACTTCTGTTAACTTACCTTTTTTAAAAAACTGCAGAATCATACCTTTTTCTTTTTAGTTCAAAGATAGGAAACTCTTTTTTCTCATTTTCCTCAGATTCCTATCATGCTGCTTGTGCCAACCAACTCATTACAAATTGTAGAAATGACATTCCTGCCTCATCTGAGCTCCCCAGGCATCCACAAGCAGTGACTTAAAGTCCCTAGGCTTCCTGTAACTTAGACCTCACTTTTCCAAGAGTCCCTGGAAACAATGTCGAATTATAAGAATTTGCACTCCTAGTCAGCTCAAAATACCTGCTATGCCTACTTCTCAAAGTGAGTCATCACTGTTATAAAATGAATTGGTCTTATATAAATGTCAATTCTGGGTTATATTTGTTAAGAAACTCAACCTGTTTCTAGTAGCTTGTTTGAAATCAAAGGATGGATGAGCTTCTGTCATATGGTATGACGTGGTATAAATTTATCGAGCCTATTTTTTGCCCAACAGTAAAGGTGCCTTAGGAAGTTAATTACCAGCACTTTGTGCTAACTGACAAACAACTTCTTAACTGCACAAATGCTATCCCAAATAGTTAATCATGAAGCTAATACAGATAAGGTAGAAGTGTGCATACATCATCAGGACAAGCAAATTATAAAAAGAAAAAACAGGTCATTATGATTTCTGTAGCTAATGTTTAAGGTTACTCTTTAATGCTATTGTCAACTGCCTTTTCAAAATTTTTCCCCAAGATTTTTTAACTGTTAAGGTATCTTTTTATTAGCTCAATTCATTTCCTATTAATCTTGGAATTTAACAAGGCTTCATGGCAAAGCAGGTCTGGAAGAGATATTATTAACTTTCCCTCAGAATAATAAGTCCCATATGGAATAAAGAAAGAAATCCAACTCCCAAAAGACACAAGTTATTAGAGTCAATAGAGGGTTAATGTGATTTTTAATAGGCGGCCCATTACAATTCTCAGGACCCATAACGTTGGTACCCACACTGGACATCTATTCAAATATAATCAGAGTGGTTCCTTTATTATCCTCCTCTAAAGAAAAAGTAACATTTTCTCCCTACAGTCTCAGATTTTTTAAAGGAATTACATAAGGCCAGTCATCCCTTTTCTTGTAAATAAACAAGACAATCATGTTTGTCTTTCCTGGAAATTTTTCACTAGTTTTTTTTTAAAAAAAAACTTCATTCAGTCGCTCATTAGAAACTGAATTTGAATTTGGAACTAAGATTAGTGGCTCCAGTGTGAAAAGTAGTAACATAAATTGATATTTTATGTGATTTTATATCAGGGATACATGCATGTAATATACAAAAATATTTTTTCCACCATATGTATTGCTGAATATCCATACTTCATCTATAGCCTCCTCTGAAAAGCGTCAAACCTAGGAAGAAAAAAATGACAACACAATTCAAATAATTAATTCAGAACACTAAGAATGATTTCCAATCTCCAACATTGAAACTGGATGAGAAAATAAAGATTACCATTTGGAAGGGCCTCTGGAGGGTAAAAGTATAGGGAAAGAAAACTTGTATTGGGGACGATAGGACAAATGCTAGTATCGGATTCAGAAGAACTGGGCTTGGACCCCAGCTCTGACGCTAACTAGTTGAGTGACTTTGTCCAAATCATTTCACTTCTAAGAACTTTCATTTCCTTGCCTTTAAAATGAAATGCCAGAAGTGATTAGGGACAACAAATAGATTTCACCTGAAGTCCCATAAATAGTCAACAAGTAGTAGCAGCCTGGAAGACAGATTGAATCCAGGCTCAGCAGGAGTGTTGTGTTCGATTAGTAATGTCTGCCATGGAAGGGGAAGGTGAGGGTATGTGGAGCACAAATTTACCATTACCAGATTAAATGGTTCTTAAAATTCTCTGTCAAGTCTAATATTCTGCGATTTTGTACAACTATAACATAGATTAGTTTTCTTGTCCAGGATTTCTACTTGCCACAGATGATTAAATGTCCATTTCAATTCACAGCAGAACAATCCAAGCCACTAACTTTGGAAATATTGAATAGGATGATGCCCAGCTTGACAAGAGAGAGAGACAAAGAAAATGCATAAGGAAAGGTGGGTGCAATAGGACTGAAGACTCCCTATGAGTCTGAGAAGCTTCTAGATGGAAAAGAACCTGTTACCCCTACTTGCCCTCCCTCACAGACTAACAGGCAAACACCTAATTGACCCCACAGAACAGGAAAATTGTTTAAGTTGGTGAAGATTTCCCTGGAAATGATTCATTTTCCCCCAATCCAATGACACAACAATATTCATAGCCTATAATGAAGTACAAAGACTGGATAATGCAGATTAAAGTATCACCAACTTCAAGGTTTACCAATAAGCTGATTTGCAAGACAACAATATTTCATACCATGTGCTATATTATTTATCAATGTTTAATAAGCACTTCATAAGTTTTGGCAAACATGAGAAATGGATTACCAAGGAGAGGTGATGAAATATTTATAATGCACAACAGCTACTATTACACTGTAGCTGTTCAAAAAATCTTCACAGTAAATTGAATGGAAATATAATACTGTAATGGATGTGGAAGTGTTCAATCAGCCATTTGTAATGAAATATTAAAGTGTTTAAAGAGAGTATATACATTTGTAATGGTTTTTGATTAGCTATAACTATATATGATTCAACCATCCATTATGAACAATGTGCAGATATTATGATGGCTTATAATATTTATAATAACGTGGCATCCTTGGAGAAGTTTTTTAGGAATGCTTACATGTATTACTAACTTTCAATAATTAATTGTGTCACTACTTTGGAAAAACTTCTTCTTTTACTTATCATACTTCCCTAAGAATTTTAAATTGTATTTCTTTAATAAATTTAATAATAAATAAATTTCACCCTTATTTGTGACTAGTGGTACCGTTTTTCATTTTTTATAAATCATTAATTTGATCTCTGTTTTTGCACATATAAGACTTTCTATTTATAGCAAATGGGCCAAAAACAACAAAAAATTATATCATATATATATATATATATATATATATATATATATATATTCTACCAGAAAGAAACTATCCTCTAAAATTAAGACAAGTGTATAGACTCATCAAAAACTCCAGTCTCCCTGTATTGTTTAGCACAGTTATCATATCTGTAACTCAAACGGCCCTTCATTCCTTCAACAAATACTTCCCGCTTCTGCTTACCACCCTGCAGTGGCTTTCTGGTTGCCATGGGAAACAGACAACAGGCTCCACAGGCTCCACTGGGCCCACAGAGCGTGACAAAGCTCTTGCCCACCCCTGCAGCCTCATATCTCACCCTTCCATTCTGGCTCTCTAACCTATGGCTGCACCTGCCTTTTTTCAGGGCCTCAAAATAAGTCCATCTTTTTGTCGCCTCAGGTGCTTCACATATATTCCCTCTGCCTGAAACACCCCTCCTGCCCGCCAGCCCCACTCTTTCTTTAGAGCTTAGCTCACCATCACTTCCGCACAGGGCAATGGTGGGTGTCAGGCTCTCCCACGATAGGCTCCCACAGCACCCTCTCCTTCTCTGAGCAGCTGGCACAACGACAACTCAATGATTAAGGCTCTGGTCTATTTTCTGACTCTATTAATAACTAGAATTTCACTCTCTAAAAGTAAGTCCTCCTAGTACAATAGAAATATTCGTGTGCACTTTACCTCTGCTTTATACCCGGCAAAGTGACAAACAAAAAAGCGGCACAAGAACAACAGAACTGTGTCAGTCAGGGATCCTCAGAGGAACACCACCAATAGATATAAGCTACTTCTCTCTCTCTCTCCAAATATATATATATATATATATATATGCACTATCCAAATATCCAAATATGTATACGTATACATATACATATACATTTTTTTTTAATGGTAACCATGTTTTATTTTGTCATCTGGCTGTGAAACAATCAGGATTCAGACACTGGAGAGTATGATCATTTTGCAAACACCCAGCAGACCACTCCCATGTCACAGCGCCTGTGCATGGGCAGACTGGCTCATTCTGGTTTTTCCAAGAAATAGATTGGATTGGTAGGAGGGGTCTGAGATGCAGCTTCTCCCCTCCTTTCCCACAGTGGAACATCTCCTGCTTCACTTCCCAGGGTATTCCAGGCTGGTGTCCTGAAGTGATCAGATGACCTGCTCTGTGACCTCAGGCTTACCAGAGCCTGACATACACACAACATATACATACCTAGACAGACTGACAGATTTAAAGGAATTGGCTCATTTGCTTTAAGAGGTCAGTTGGCCCCTGAGTTGTAGGACCTGGCAAGTCCAGAATTCATAGGGCGGCTGGCAGGCTGGAAGCTTAGGCAGGGTTTCTACGTTACAGTCTTGAGACAAAATTCCCTCTCCTTCAGAAAACCTCAGTTTTTGCTCTTAAGGCCTTCAATTGACTGGATGCTTGGATGCAGCCTTCTCATATTATGGAGTGTACTTAAAGTTAACTGAATCACCCGAAAAATTTGCTGTACACCCGAAACTAACACAACATTGTAAGTCAACTATACTCCAATATAAAATAAAAATTAAATTAAAATTAAATTAAAATTTAAAAAAATTAAAAATTAAGTTAACTAATTGTACATTTAAATCACACCTACAAGATAACCTTCACAGTAGAATCTAGACCAGTGTTTGACCAAATACCTGTGTAGCATAGCCTAGCCAAGTTGGCACATCAAATTAACCATCACGAAGACTCTGACAGATGGTATTCCTTTTTTTTTTTTAAACTTTTTTTTGGAGGGGGGGTTATTAATTTATTTATTTATTTATGGCTGTGTTGGGTCTTCGTTTCTGTGCGAGGGCTTTCTCTAGCTGCGGCAAGTAGGGGCCACTCTTCATCGCGGTGCGCGGGCCTCTCATTATCGCGGCCTCTCTTGTTGCGGAGCACAGGCTCCAGACGCGCAGGCTCAGTAATTGTGGCTCACAGGCCTAGTTGCTCCGCGGCATGTGGGATCTTCCCAGACCAGGGCTCGAACCTGTGTCCCCTGCATTAGCAGGCAGATTCTCAACCACTGCGCCACCAGGGAAGCCTGACAGATGGTATTCTTGGTTACAAAAATTCATTCCTTCCCGCCCCAGCGACAGGAATATATTTTCCTGCTCCATGAATTGACTACATGACTTGCTTTAGGAAATGGGACATATGCTCTTTCTGCAACGAATACTGCAGTGTGATTTTATGGTTTGATTTAGCTCAGTTTGGCTGTTCCCCACTGTCATGAGAATAGGTTTGTTCCACAGAAAGGTTTCTCTTTTACTTTAGACCCCAGAATTAAGATAGCGTGTGGAGCAGACCAAAATTTAACCCCCAACCTGGATCAGAGATGAAGCATGAAGCAAAGCCACCATCGTTAACCCACAGCCACTGACATGTAAAATGAGGAAAATAAACCCTTATTTCTTTCATAAACTACTGAGATTTGAGGATTGCTTGTTACACAGAAAGATCACTAGCAAAAGCTGACTAATACATGTTTGTGAAGCCTGCCATATTTTGATAGTCTATGGCATTGTATCCAATCCATTTATGCTACCAATGACAAATATACATTACCTGATTCTCACCTGGACAGATACACAGTCTGGCCTCTGAGGTAGAGATTTTATCATTTACACAACATAAGTAGAGCTACTTAAAATTTATTTAGGACTTGACTATGTTTCAGACAATCTTCTGAGCCCAGCATACATAAATGTGAATGTGACATAATTTCTCTCTTTGGAAGCCAATAGACTAGTGAGGAAAACTGTACATGTTAATGTGTAGAATAAAGGGAGTTTGACATTAAATTCTATCTCATGAATTAAGGCAATGCCTCAAGGCTAACCAAAGCCTTTCTTTCATTCCTCAGCACTTGACTTGTTACAACTTTCTTCTAGTGGCTCCTGAGAAACAGTCACTCCCTTAAAACCAACATCCATTTTGCCATCTTTTACCTCACCAGAAGAATGGCTTTGTTAAGAGAACACAACTGAAGGACTATAATACAATCATGACTCAGAATCCCATCCTTCCTCCTAGTCTGTAAGTCCCTTATGAAATTCAAATCTAAATGGTTCTTCTCAACATTCAGAAGTGTCCATCACCTGCCCCCGTCAACCCCTACAGTCTTATCTCCTCCCACACCCAGCAAGAGCATTCCACCCCAGTCAAGTTCCTCACTGCTGCCCTGCTGTGCTGAGTGAGCTGCTTATGAAGAAGCTTTTGTCCAGTTTTCCCAGCACTACTTACTGAAGAGGCTGTCTTTTCTACATTTTATATTCTTGGCTCCCTTGTCATAGATTAGGTGACCATAGGTGCATGGGTTTATCTCTGGGCTTTCTATCCTGTTCCATTGATCTATATTTCTGTTTTTGTGCCAGTACCATACTGTCTTGATTACTGTAGCTCTGAAGTCAGGGAGCCTGATTCCTCCAGCTCCGTTTTTATTTCTCAAGATTGCTTTGGCTATTCGGGGTCTTTTGTGTTTCCATACAAATTGTAAAATTTTTTGTTCTAGTTCTGTGAAAAACGCCATTGGTGATTTGATAAGGATTGCACTGAATGTGTAGATTGCTTTGGGTAGTATACTCATTCTCACAATATTGATTTTTCCAAACCAAGAACATGGTATATCTCTCCATCTATTTGTGTCGTCTTTGATTTCTTTCATCAGTATCTTAGAGTTTTCTGCACACAGGTCTTTTGCCTCCTTAAGTAGGTTTATTCCTAGGTATTTTATTCTTTTTGTTGCAACGGTAAATGGGATTGTTTCCTTAATTTCTCTTTCTGATCTTTCATTGTTAGTGTATAGTGGTGCTGGGAAAACTGGACAGCTACATGTAAACGAATTAAATTAGAAATCTCCCTAACACCAGGAATAAATTTTCCTGCTCTATGAATTGACTACATGACTTGCTTTAGCACAAAACAACACAAAAATAAACTCAGAATGGATTAAAGACCTAAATGTAAGGTCGGACACTATAAAACTCTTAGAGGAAAAAACATAGGCAGAACACACTTTGACATAAATCGCAGCAAGATCTTTTTTGACCCACCTCCTAGAGTAATGAAAATAAAAACACAAATAAACACATGGGACCTAATTAAACTTAAAAGCTTTTGCACAGCAAAGGAAACCATAAACAAGACGAAAAGACAACCCTCAGAATGGGAGAAAATATTTGCAAATGAAGCAACTGGCAAAGGATTAATCTCCAAAATTTACAAGCAGCTCATGCAGCTCAATATCAAAAACACAAACAACCCAATCAAAAAATGGGCAGAAGACCTAAATAGACATTTCCCCAAAGAAGACATACAGATGGCCAACAAACACATGAAAAAATGCTCAACATCACTAATTATTAGAGAAATGCAAATCAAAACTACAATGAGGTATCACCTCATACCGGTCAGAATGATCATCAACAAAAAATCTGAAAACAATAAATGCTGGAGAGGATGTGGAGAAAAGGGAACCCTCATGCACTGCTGGTGGGAATGTAAATTGATACAGCCACTATGGAGAACAGTATGGAGGTTCCTTAAAAAACTAAAAATAGAACTATCACATGACCCAGCAATCCCACTAAGGGGCAAATACCCTGAGAAAACCAAAATTCAAAGAGACACACGAGGACTTCCCTGGTGGTGCAGTGGTTAAGAATCCACCTGCCAATGCAGGGGACACGGGTTCGAGCCCTGGTCCGGGAAGATCCCACACACCGCGGAGCAACTAAGCCCATGAACCACAACTACTGAGCCTGTGCTCTAGAGACCGTGAGCCACAACTACTGAGCCCGTGTGCCACAACTACTGAAGCCCACATGCCTAGAGCCCGTGCTCCACAACAAGAGAAGCCACCACAATGAGAAGCCCATGCACCACAACGAAGAGTAGCCCCTACTCGCCGCAACTAGAGAAAACCCACGCACAGCAACGAAGACCCAATGCAGCCAAAAATAAATAAATAAATAAATTTATTTATTTAAAAAAAAAAAAGACACATGCACCCCAGTGTTCATTGCAGCACCACTTACAGTAGCCAGGACATGAAAGCAACCTAAATGTCCATCAACAGAGGAATGGATAAAGAGGATGTGGTACATATACAATGGAATATTACTCAGCCATAAAAAGGAACAATATTGGGTCAATTGTAGAGGTGGATGAACCTAGAGAGTGTCATACAGAGTGAAGTAAGTCAGAAAGAGAAAAACAAATATTGTATATTAACGCATATATGTGGAATCTAGAAAAATGGTATAGATGATCTTATTTGCAAAGCAGAAACAGAGACACAGACATAGAGAACAAATGTATGGATACCAAGAGGGACAGGGGGGTGGGAGGAATTGGGAGATTGGGGTTGACATATATACACTATTGATACTATGTATAAAATAGATAATTAATGAGAACATACTGTACAGCACAGGGAACTCTACTTAATGCTCTGTGGTGACCTAAATGGGAAGGAAATCCAAAAAAGAGGAGGTATATGTATATGTATAACTGTCATTTTGCTGTACAGTAGAAACTAACACAACATTGTAAAGCAACTATACTCCAATAAAAATTAATTTTAAAAAAATAAAAGGAAAGAAAAAAATAATAAATATTTTTTCCCAAAAAAAAAAAAAAAAAAAAAAAGAAGCTTTTGTCTCTGAGCCTCTCACTCACCCTTCTCAACTTGGCCCAGTGGTGCTGGAACTGTGTTCTGCAAATCACATTTCTGTTTTGCCAGCTGGGCTCTGCCAATAAGGGGCATTAGGGGAAAGGACTGGGAGAGGAAAAGGATCTTGCGCTTTCCTATTTCTCCCTGCTTCTGTCAGCATCTTGGAGGACTTCTTTACCCTGGAAGGATCAATTAATTGGTTCTAGTTGCAGCTGCAGTTCTAGTTTGCTGCTTTTTTTTTTTAGACTCTCAGAGCCAACTTTAGCATTCTTCCTCAGAGATACCAGCAGCAGTCCCTCTTCTGAGGTTTGAGTCCTACCTTCTTGGGGTCACTCCTCCAAACTTCTAACTTCTAATAATCCCAACTTTTTCTCTTTGTTCCACAACCCTAGAGGTGATTGCTGCTTCCTGCGGTTACTGCCTCTGGGACACCTGTTCGTTCCCTTTTGCCTTTTCAGTTCTCTAATACCTGGTTAGTAACTCTTTATAGCATGTTCTCCCTGCCAAATAGTGGTATGGTTCCTGTTACCTGACTGGATCCCAACTGATACACCTTAATACAGCATATTTATTCTTCAGTCTTGATTTGGTTTTGGTTTTGCTTTTCTTCCATGTTTTCCCCTCAAGCCAAATGAGCAGTTACCCCTCCTCTCATCCTCCAGGACTCTACTCATGTGTCCTTGATGAAGACCTCAGCTCCAACCATTCTCTCCCTCTGAACTCCAACAGTATCACTACCACGAGAAGCCACAACATCTGTGGAATGCACCTGGGCAAGGGCTCAGAAAGCCTGGTTCAAGAACCAGCTCTGCTATTCACTGGGTCTTTTTGAGATTCAGATTTCTTACCTATATAATGCCACTCTTTCACAACTCTGTGTTCTATGTTTCTCATTGGTAAATCCTGTCTTTCCAAGGAGATTATAACTCCTTTAGAGCCAAAAGCTTTGCCTGAAACCATCTTTAGTGCACCCCTTTATCTTTACTATGCCTGGCATCATTTTGCAGGCTAAGCACACAGTGAGGGCTCTCAAAATCCTTTCTAACTAAAACCTCAGAATTCGTGTGAACCAGATTTTTCAAATTGGTGGTCTGGGAACCAAATTCTATCCACAAATATGATTTGTTTGGCCTACAGTGAATTTTTGTTAACTAGTTTTCATCATTTGCCAATTGCGAGATTTTATATACAAATCCAAATTGCATCCTTCAGATTTCACAGATGAGAAAATTTGTGATGAGGAGGTAAAGGAAATTGTCCAATGTCAAGGACTCCATCAAGAGTAAAATGGTCACTCAAATATGAATATCTCTTTTGATTTGGGGGTTCCTGAACCTCCTTGCTTCTGTAAAATGATATCATGAAGGGAGGGTGGGGGAAAGAATGCCATAACAAACGAAAGTTTAAATCTTAAACTATACTTGTCTTTGTCATTTGCCAAATCCTCTCATTTATTATCAACGTACAGCAGGTTTTAATACTCTATGATAAGACTGCCTTAACACTTTTTCAGTGCAATGTTATTTTCAAGTAATTATAAATGATCAACATTTCATTTCACTTGTATTGGCATTCATAATTCACAGAATTCACTGTGATTGATTTTGAAGAAAACTGATACCAAGGTATTTGTTCTCTGTAATGTAACATTAATAGCAGATGTATGATTGAGGGAAATTTTTTCCTGCTGTTTTCATAGCTATCAAAACTCTTGTGGACTGTTCAATAAATGGTGTTGAGACAACTGTATTCCTATAGAAAAAAATTAAGTTTTTCTCTTACACAATACATGCATAGAAATATAACTGCATAAAGAGTGAAGGGAAAATGTAATAAAACTTTTAAATATTTAAAAAAAAAAAATTCTTGGACTCTACTCTCTGTGTTTCTATCCCACATGCTATGCTGTCTCCCTTACTATTCTAATTCCCTGCCGCATTTAAAAGTAATGGCTACTCTTTCTTAAAACTCTTTCACTGCTTAAAACTTTTTCATTGTAATAACAGCAGCCATCATTTACTGAGCACTTACTATGTGCCACACAGTAGGTCAAGTGCTTGATAAACGTATCTTGATTAATACACAAGAGAAGCTTTGAAAGTAATATTATCCCCATTTTACAGAGAAAAACAGCAGAGGCTCCAAGACGATAAATAGATTGCCATCAATGACACTGCCAATGCCTGGTGGTGCCAGTGTTCCTGACATAATACCCTCTCTCTCAGTGTTCTTCCTTCCTCTGTTTCCTCTACCTTTTGCCTCCTTCACAGGCCCCTCTTCTTCTGCTGGACCCCAACATGTTGGTGTTTTCCAGCCTTCCATCTTCACCCATGTCACTGTGAGCCTAACTTGCCAACTGTACATGTTCATTCCAACCTCTCTCTTAAGCTCCAGTCAGTACCTAGTTGTAGTGAAAAGTGGGATTTGGAGCCCAGTGATACTGGCTCAGCCCCTTCCCAGCTATATGACCTTAGACAAGGTACTTAATCTTTCCAGGCTTCATTTTCTCATCTAGAAATAGGATAATAGAGCTGATTCCAAGGGTTAAATGAGACAGTACAGTTAAAGCAATTGGCACTTAATACATATTCAATAAATATTGGCTATTATTATTATTATTTCAAACTGTCTGGATCATCCCAACATAAGTATCCCAATACCCCTTCAAACTCAACATGTCTGCAACAGAGGCTTCATTTCCTCTTATGAGCTGCCCCTCCCCTGCCTTCTCTTTTATGGTGAATGGTGCTGCCACTCTTCACCAATTCACTCAAATCAGAAGTCTAGGTAACTCCTGCACTCTCCTAGGAGTTAGAAGAAAAATTGCCCCAATTTTTTAATCTAACTCTAGAATCTATCATCCATACTTGTATCAGAGAGGTAACTTTCTAAATTTCAAATCTGTTCACTTCCGCCCACCTCATTTAAACTCCCTCAGTGGATCACTACGATCTTTGGAATGAGGTCCAAATGTCTCAGCAGAGCACATACAACCTTTCAATATCCAGTCTCTGCTGATTCTCCAGTCTCACTTCCCACCCCCTCCATAACCCAAAGAGACAAAACTGTCGCCCTGAACAGACACTTGTTTTTTATGCCTTAATATGCTGGCAAATGCAGTTTTCAGGAGTTAAAAGTGCCCTCCTGGCTAACTCTTTCCTGCCCTTCTAAGTGCCACTCATACATGCTTCTTTCCACATTTTCAACAGCTCCTGAAGTCTGTTTGGCATCCTCCTCTGGGTGGCCCTCACAGCCTGCCCTTGCCTCTCCCTTAGCCCTTTCACAGAGGACCCTCACTGCTGGTTTGCTGCTCAGTGTCACTTCCTAGACTCTATGATTCCTGAGCTGAGTTTATCAACTCTGCAACCAGCATCAGGACAGTATCTGAGAAGCACTTGACAAGTGAAACTCTGCTAAGAAGCCAACTAAGTTCTGAGATGAAAAGTAGACATGTTGGTGGCACAATTGCAAATGTCTGTGCAAACACAAAATTTGAGTGCTGAGGACAACTTTGCAAGTCTAATCAAATCCTTTTAATTGGCATATGAGAACTAGAGAATTTAGGAAAGTTATGTGACTTATTCAAGTTCCTACAGCTGTTCATACAGTCCAGGTTCATCCCTGAACACCAGTTTGGGCAAGGTAAGTGATCCAAACCTATGCCTCAAACTAGAACACAACTGCCCTCCAAGCTTACATAAATAATTTATTTACTTCTAATTTGTCATGTTACAGAAAAGCTCTTGGACAGTTTGGAGAAATACTTAAAAGGAATAAGACTTTCGTTTTCTTACAGCTAATGAAGGAATCCTACAATGGTGGATGACAGAGATTGTGAGGTTGGGCGGTTGTATGAAAGCCAAGAAGAGACAGGCTAAAACGCCTAGAAAGATTAGTATTTAAAGGTCTGCTATTAGATCTGGTGCATTTTCTGGGAGTGAATTACAAATCTGCCTACAAGCTACTTGGCAGCCAACACAGAAAGGTGGGTAGGATCTACTCTTCAATCACAATGTATGATAAAAACAAACCAGTGGTTCAGGAGAAACATTCCTGATGCTGAAATCTAAAAGGAATTTCTCCCATGGGCCTTTGTGAAGGAAAAAATATGTGAAACAGAGTAAACAATGTCTTTAAAATAATTCTGAGTTTCAGACTGTCATCTTGTATTATATTATTCAATGCAGGCCCAAAGCCTAAAAAAGTGCAGTTCAGGAATATTGTTGGGATTGGGTAGAGGGCAAAATGATATGGACAACATATACGTTTCGGCACAAAAGAGTCTGCGCGCTTCATGAGGACAGGCAGCCCCTGTCTTGTTCATTGTTTTGCTCCTTGGAGCACCATCTACTATAGTGGAGAGGCTCAATGGTTCAAATGTCCAACAAAACACCAAATGAACAAATCTACATAAACAGTTCATACCTCAGTCAGTCAAGCGGGAAAAGTAAGATGTGAGAAGTTACAGCTTTTCAAGGCAGAACCAGGTTATTGACTGGGATCCCAGCAGACATCAGTTTCAGGCCCTACACTGGTATGCAAAGAATTTGAACAACAGCTTCAGAAGAAACACTTCAAGTTTGCAGTTAATACTAAATTGGAAGAGACAGCAAATAATGAGAAACAAAGCAGGCAGATAAAAGGGTTTTAGAAATTTCAAGTACCTACCCAGCTAATAAATGCAAATGAAGTTCAGTGCAGGTAAGCACAGAATTATGAGTCTGAAAGCAAAGAAGAAAAAGGAGGACTATCTGCTTAATGGAAATGAGCTGCACGGTGCTGACCAGGAATGAGATCTGGGGAATTATTACAGGAGAAATCCCTCAAGCTTTCAACCCACTTTGCCGCAATGGAAAAGAAACACGATGATGAGCTATATTAAACCACAATACACGACTATCGAGTCACGCTCCACATTGGGTGAAAATGAAACCAAAGCAAGGAAAGAATAAGATTTTTTAAAAAATTTAAACTGTCATTCTGTTCAGGGCAGGACCATGATCTTTTTTTTAATCTCAACCTTCAGCTATTGTCCTCTGCACATTTACTGGAAGGTGTTTCTTTGTGGTTTGCTTGCATTCTCTGTCATTTTCTATGGTGTTCCACAATTATTCAAGGGTCCGCAGAATATGGCCATCATACCTGATAGCAGGAGCCATCACTGTAAAAAATCAGAAGACATGTGGATTACAAAGGTTGAGTGGCTCCTTCTGCCAAAGCCTTACATTTTCCTTTTTCTTCTTTTTAATTGTTTGGTCAAAACAAGAATCATAGATTCATAGCTTTTAAAGCTAGAAGGCATTCTAAGTACACCTTTATGAGCCTCCTAACGATAGCCACTATTACTAGCACCACGTTACACCTGAATGTCTCAGACTCAGGGGTCCAGTCATGTCAACCGACCACATTTCACTCCACTCTAGAACTACTCGAGTCAAACAAACTCAACACAAGGCTGAAGGAGACAGGTGTGATGGATGGAATACCTAAAGGCTTTCCTGGGTGAAAACAGTTCTCCCTACTCTTGCTGTGGTTCCTGAAATCCCATATTCATTCATTCAACAACTATTTCCTGGATCCCTCCTATGGGCTAAGTACCGTTCTAAGTAGTGATGATATAACAGTATACAAAAGAGACAATACCCTTGTCTTCATTGAGCTTAAATTCTAGTGAAAGGAGAGAAGCAATAAACAAATAAACATGGAAATGAGGTGGACACTCTCAAGTAATGGGAAGTGCTAGGAAGGTATAAACTGGATGACATGGAAAAAAAACCCAGAGAGGGGTGAGGGGGACAAGTTAAGGAGAATGGTCAAGAAAGACCATTCTAAGGAGGTGACATCTAAGGACTGGAGGACTTGAAGAATGAGAAGCCCATAGGGAAACTCCATGACAAAATACAATTATGACTCCAAGAGGTTAAGGCATTGAAAAAAATTATTATTTGCTAAAATCTCATTCTGAATTAATTTGGCAGACTTTTTAAATCCAATCACCTTGTAAAACTGTGTTTAAAAAAAAAGAAAAAAAAAACGAGAATAGATTATATTTAATATGGGAGAAGGATACAATGGGTTAGGAACACAGGATTCAGATTAACGAGCAGGTCCTCAACCTTGGTGAAGGAGAAAACAAGAGATAATGTTTACTGAAAGGGATAGAAAGCTTAAAAGATAGAAAGATTTCAAGAAAGATTTCAAGCAATTATCAGAGCATGCTCCACTAGATTTAGCCACATTTTACTCAATAACAATCTTACTTCAGAAATGGCATTTCCTTCATCTAATCAGTAACTTCTACATAGGTAACTTATATAAACTAATAGTGGTTCAATTTTCTTTTGAAATAGGAAAAGCTGTAGAATACCATGGGCACAGCCTCTAAGATGACCCTCATTGATCCCAGCCTCCTGATATTCGTGACTTTATGTAATCCCTTCTCCTGAGTATAGGTTGGATCTAGACACTCATTTCTGTAAATAGGATGCAGAAAAAGGGGTAAGATGTCACTTCCAAGATTAAGTTGCAAAGAGACTGTGGCTTCCATGGTGCATGCCTTCTCTTACTCGCTTTGCCAGAAGTCAGACACCCTGATGTGAGCTGCCTTATGGAGATGCCTGTGGGGCAAGAAACTGAGGGAGGACTGAATCCTGCCAACAACCACATAAGCAAGTTTAGCAGATCCTCTCCCAGTTGAGCCTTCAGATAACACTGCATTCCCAGCCCGCACTTTAATTGCAGCCTTGTGAGAGAAGCTGAGGCAGAGGCTTCCAGCTAAGCCATGTATGGATTCCTGCTCACAGAAACTGGGAGATAATAGATGTTTATTGTATTAGGCTGCTAAGTTTGGGGGTAATGTGTTACACAGCAATAGATAACTAATATGTACACCACGAAAGCACTTTCAGATTGTATTCTGTCTCCCTTTGACATTTTCTACTTTCATCCAACCCTACTTATACTGTAAAATTCTATCTTCCCCATGCCTCCTTGAGCATCTGCTGAAGACTGGGACTGGGGTGAGGCTGCATGCAAAGGTAGCAAGTTAAAGGACAATAACAAGAGTGGGCCATTAAATTCCAAGTCATTCTTCATATAATCTCATAACATTGCATGGGATATTAACAAACCCTAGCAAAGTATCTGTTGTCTATAATTTAAATTATTTGTTCAACTAGTCAGAACTTGACGATTTTCTTTCCTGGGGTTAGTTTGGGGCATCCCTAAGCTCAGGTAACCAAGGGATATGATACCCTCTCCACTTAAAGAGAAACACATCTGCAGCACCCCCACCGATTGAGGGTATTACAGCCAGTCTCTCCTTTAGCAACTCTTTCCTGGTAGCCCCCTGAAGTTCCCAGCTTGACGCTGCCACACACAGAGACAAATAAAATGTGATAAACTCCCAGCTAACACCAGCAAAGAAAATTAAATCACTTAAGATTATTAAGAGTTTGTAATTTGAATTGAATTACTTTTGGATTAAATACCATCATTTCTCTTAATATAAACTCAAGTTTATTTGGGTGAACCAAAGAGGAGCTCTTATTATATCTAAGTGAATATAATTCTCCTTGCTTATCTTTGAAAAACTAAGGAATTTCTCTAGAACACTGTTCGAGGTTGCTCCTATAATCCCAAAATAAATACAATACTGATTAAAAGAGACAGCCCCTATATAATACTGCCACTGGCTATTAGCAACAAGGTGCTACATAGTAGGTCTTCTTGACCACAGCAACCACAGTGATATCAGGCTTTTCAAATTCAGAGAGACAGTTCTGGATTACAGAGAGCTTCCAAATATAAAGACAAAAAAATACACTTAAAAGACTTTGGAAAGCATTTCTCCCTTGCCCCACGGCCTCACCATGGAGGGAACCAGTCCAACAGGGGCAATCCAAAGGAGGAAAGCCTAAGAGAACATTCCTACTTCCATGTCTTTGTTTTAACCTTTCCACAACATTGGCCTACATAAAAATCAATACATGCGCCAACCTTTCAACATGAACAGTTCTCTTAAATAGGCTTCCATTCTGGGAACAGCCATAGATTTAAGCCCAAACTCTCCGCTGCAGCACCACTGAGTGCCAAATAGGAATACCTAAATTAGAATTTGGCCCTAACAAGACTGATCCTCTTCACCACCACTTAAAATTTACCTTCATAAATGGAACTTAATGAGAAGCAATGGGAAAACGCTTTTCCTGTAAACCTTCCCTTGATATATTTTATTTATGAATGAAGAAATCTAATTTCAATTTTAAGGTTTCCTTTACCAGATTCAAAAGAAGTTCAGGCATATACTTTTTAATCTATGCCCCTTACATTTATATTGATAACCCTCATTCTCACCTTTCTAAGAATTCTTTCCAGCATTTAGATTTTAAATCTCATTTTTAGTGAAAATCACAATATTATCTCCTGGGTTAAAGTTTGGGAACCACTTAAAAATATAAATATATATATATTATATATATATATATAATATATATATATATATATATATTATATATATATATATATATATATATATATATTATATATATATATATATATATACAGTTACATTCCACTTTAACATCAGTACTGCTAGATAGTATTTGCTTTGTTGAAAAAAGATGAGAGCAAAGCCTCAAATTCTAGCGGAAGCCCCAGAGACTACCTTCTCCAACTCCCTAGTGTATGGAGTCATTAGGAGTTTTTTAAAGTTAGAATTCATTTTTTCTTTTATGTTTGAATGCTGCACATAGTTGCTTTGTGTTCTACTGAGCCTTAGTGCTCAGGTATTTATGAAAACAAAATGAAAAGTCAGTGATCCAAGGGATCATGCCTATACCAAGCACAAGGAGCACAAAAGGACAAAGTGAGACAGAGACAATGGTTTTCTCAAATGTATTAAAGTTGCTAAGCTATCAAATAAAATGAAAAAATAGGAGGGCTGATGTAATGTCTTTTTCTGAAGACAAAATTAATTATGCTATTTGCCTGTACACCTTTGTAGTACTTATCTTTTTATTCATCAGATTGTTGGTTGTGCTTTTTATGCACTCTAAAAATAAAAATTATTCCAGCTTTCATCAAAACTGGCAGTATTCTCCATAATGTGCAAAATTCTTTATCTTTACAGGGAAAAGCCTGTGAGAGAGTCACTGAATTTAAAGATTACAGGATGAAAGGAGAAATTGTTATAGAAATTTCCTTATATCCACACTACTGACTTTTAAGAAAAGCAACACTACGTTCATTTGAAAGAAATATCCATATAAATAATACTTTATTCATGATACAGAATAATGAACATGTTGGTCAGAATAATAAATTCTGATTTTGGTGTACCAAAATTAATTTTGGTGTACCAAATTAAGATGCTGAATGCTTTAATGTTTTCATCTTATAAAATTATTTAACATTCTTCATTAACCTTTCCTGAGAAGCTCCCAAAAATATATCTACATTAGACTGCCCAATCCCTTAAAGGTATAATTTCATTGAGTTTTTTGTAAAATAATTCTATACTCTATAAATAAAAACGATTTTAAAATCTGTCCTTCACAGGAGAAAGAATGTGAGATCCAAAAAAATTCTGTAGTTTAACAGTATTCTACCAATGTTAATTTCTTAGTTTGATAAATGTACCATGGTTATATAAGATGTTACCATGGGGGGAAGCAGGGTGAAGGGTGTACAGAAACTCTCTGTACTACCTTTGCAAGTCTTCTGCAAATTTAAAATTCCTTAAAAATAAAAGTTTTTTAAGAAAAGCATCCTTTGAATTTCAATTTAAGATAGGCAATTGGAGAAGAAAAACTTCCAAGATTTTATTTGGAACCTATTCATAAACATGCAATTAACAAAGAACTTGTGTTCTCAGTTGACTTCTGACATTAAGTCTATTTTATAGTTCTAGAGACCACACTAAGGCAAAGGGGTTACCACTCCAACATGAGCACAACATATTTGTATTCTCACTCAGACCACGGCCTTTCAAAGTCTCTGTAAATCAAGATCTACTTTCAATCACAGAAAAGTAAGAGAAGCAGTTATTTCCAGAATGAAATTATCCAAACCAGTAAAGCATTTTAAAAAGCACATATTATGAAAATTCTGTATTCATGGAACAGAGCAGAATATTGAACTTACCTGTCTATGTTCATTACTTACATGGAAATGTTACATTCAAAACTAATATCTATCTTAATTCATGAGAATTTTGAAGCCTTTGTGACTGGCCGACATGTTATGTAATCCCTTAGTAATAGTGAAATCTCATTAGACCAAAGTGTAATGGTGTCGACACATCAGCCCAATGAAGAAACCCATTGTCAGCTCAAACCCAATGTGGAAATCACTCTTCCTAGCGAAAAAAACGAAGGAGCCCATAACCCTCCTCTCCACGTTAGCACAGAGGTAAACAAGAAGATGACTCAGATGGAAATGGAAAAATGCATAACTGAGAAAATGGCATTTTCTGTTATTATCTGATAATAACAGATACAAACATTTCACAGTGTATCAAAGAAAGCAAACCACAGAAGCAAACAGATGATGGAGGCACAAGAGATGAAATCTTTACTTTGAGTAACTGTAGATACAATGAAAACTTTCTGCAATGAATAAAAAAAAGTCTGGTAACAGGAGGGTTCTGATCCCAGCACAAATGAATAATGGGACAAGACAGAATAGCTCAGAGAGAAGAGGGCATGCAGAAACTGAACAACTAACGAACAGGAAAAATGGGAACCAGACCATAAGAGAAACAGTTCCCATGGTAATCAGAGATACAAATTAAGAGTCATTGATTCCTAGCAGGAGGGGCCAGAAATGAATCGCTGAGTGTCCTGGTATATCATTTGATATTTTTGTTTAATATACTTGCACTTAAACCAATACTATATAAGTGTATGCAACTCAGATTCCACAGTATATGTTCTATCATTCTCAGTAACTTTATTGTCTTAAACTTGACTTAAAGAAACTCTCCAGGTCTTTATAATCCTGCCTGGTTGCTGGACAGAGTGACCACACTGACGATGTGTTCACTCTGTGCCTGGAGGGGCCCAGGTGGGCAGGCAGGTAATATAGGATGACCTGCCACTCACCCTCCAATATAGAATGCTACTCTAACAAGCCTTGTTTCTGGGTGCTACAAACCAAATGTCACTCATGTGGCTACGTTTTACTTTTAAAATGAAGTAGCAATTGCCACCGGGCTCACAGGAGCATATTGAAGTGTTCATTTTTAAAGAGAACTTTTTGAGATTTATCCATGTTATGGATTGCCTGTCCATTATTATACTTAATAACATTGGATATATATTACAGATGTTATTTTGTATAAATACTTCAGAATTAAAAAGGACTCTACTGAAAGTTCTAAAATGTCATTTATATATATTTACATTTGTATGTGTATATATACATATATACACATACAAAACAATATATATTAGCTTTCATATTTGCTCTTCCAAAATCATTTTTCAGAAAATATTTCCTTTTAACTCTGCAGTCCTTCAAAGAGGCAGCTAAAACGTACTGCATGTTATCTTAGTTTTAAGTACTCAATATAAAAATCACAAAGCTCTCTGCAGTATCACATTGAATCAGTGAAAGAGGATAAAGAACAACTTTCGAAACATTGCAGTAATTCCACAGTTCATAAAAGTTGTATACTTTATTAAGATTTCAACATAAATCAATGTTAGTAAAGATAACTATTTTTTAAATCCATTCAATCATAAATGTACCACACGTGTAGATTACAGTTCATTACACAGGTCCCAGAAGTTCTGAGCATGCACTGAAATAAAATGAACACTTGCATCATTTTCTTCTCACTTTCATGACTTGAGGTTAATTGTAAGCTTCTAAAAACAATCTAGGCTTCACTTGAACTAGCTTCAAATGAGAGGCCAGCAATAAAACAAGCAAGCATTTTTAGCTAGAGGTCTGGTTTCAATGAACAAGTATAAAAACACTCATTCTTTCATTCCTTGAAGCATTTTTTTAAAACCAAATAATTTAGTAAAGGCATTTGGCCTGCCTTCCTAAAAGAAGTGTAGGTGCTCAGAAAATCAAGCCATAATGGAACTGGGGGATATTTTAGTGAAATGTAAAATCATTAGACTAGTCCAGAGTACAACTCACACTTGCCCAAAATATCTCCATATCTTCATAGTCCCCAGGAGGGAAGACCCTACCAGAAGGGGGAAGTAGAAGAACAAAAGAGGTCCAAACGGTGGACTCATGAACTTTCTGAGCACTCACCATTGTTCTTCAACAAATACTTGCTGAATGCATATGTGTTTGGCACTAGGCTACAAGGAAACAGTGATGAGACAAACAATATACTAGTACCTTCCTCCTAGGGTTGACACCTAGTAGGAAAGGCAGACAACAAACCAAATATTTGATTTACCCTTCTGATAATGGCTAGGAAGAAGCATTTGGGAAGGAATTTTTTGAGCCTGGACAGAAGGTTCAAATACATTTAGGGAGATGGGGCAAGCAAGGAGAGGAACATCCATCCCCTTAAACAGTAACAATGATATGAAACCAAAAACAGGTTCTATTTGGAGAGATCCTTCTGTGATAGAAAGTAGTTCAATGAGCATGATCCCATTTAATTGTCAGAGCCCTGCAGGGGAAGGGGAAGGTAGGTTTTATTGTCTCAGTTATTCAGACTAGGAAACTGAGGCTCAGAGAGTAAAAGGACTCCCTTAAGGTGTCACCAACTAAACCTCTATGGATGGTCTCCACTGTGCTGAACCCAATGTGGATCATACACCCTCACAACACAATGAGAGGAGTTTGCTGGGCCACCTGGATGACAGGGGTGCAGCCGAGGCCATTTCCAGGAAACTTCCTCAGGACCAGGACATCCCTCCTTCAATAACCTGGAAAGTGTGAGAGTAGGCATCTCTTCCTTCTCAGGTCCAGAGAGGAAAATATCTCACTCCAGAGTCCTGGAGACCCAAGCAAAGCAGAAGAATCTCTTACAAATGTACTTTGTCAAAAAGAGACCAGGTAAAATTATTTCAAAATATGATGTAACTTCATGATAACATAAAAAACTTAGAGAACAGAGCAGCGAGCACATTCTCTCTCTCTTATTGACTATTTTCTTCAAGGAAAATTAATCTGGCCAAAACAGCTTCCTGTGTCTACCATTCCATACTGAAACGAGGACTTTTCCTTCTCCCACCACCATCTCCTCCAAAACTGGAGCACTGGATGAGACTGGCAGGTAACTGAATAACCTTTGGGGTTTTTTTTCTTCTTATAAAACCATCCTGCTGCACACATCTCAGCAATGTGTCTGTCTTCTCTCTATCAAAAGCAGCTCTATAGGGACTTCCCTGGTGGTGCAGTGGTTAAGAATCCACCTGCCAATGCAGAGGACACGGGTTCAAGCCCTGGTCCAGGAAGACCCCACATGCCGCAGAGCAACTAAGCCCGTGTGCCACAACTACTGAGCCTGTGCTCTAGAGCCCGCGAGCCACAACTACTGAGCCTGTGTGCCACAACTACGGAAGCCAGTGCCTAGAGCCCGTGCTCCGCAACAAGAGAAGCCACCGCAATGAGAAGCCCATGCACCGCAATGAAGAGTAGCCCCCGCTCACTGCAACTAGAGAAAGCCCGTGAGCAGCAACGAAGACCCAACGCAGCCAAAAATAAATAAATAAATAAATTTATTTTTTTAAAAAAAAGCAGCTCTATAAAATCGAAATACAATGTAAAAGATGACCTCAAGCGAGGCTCTGTGGTTTGGCTATAAAAGAGGTGGTGGTGCTGGGCATGTAGTTCCACCCCCAACCCGTGGTCCCAGCTCCCTGAGAGCTTTGCAGGACTGCAGTGCGGTAAAGAGTTAACAGTAAATGAAAGGAGATGGGAAAGGGGGAGAGGGAGAGAGTTAGGTTGCAATTTCCTTGTGTGCACTGAGCCTGAGCATTTTCCATTTCAACTGAATATGAAGAATCATGGCCTTGTTTTAAGGATTTAAGAAAAAGAAGACAGTTTAAAACCAAATGCCTGCTCTCTGCTATGGCAGTTCCACTGGCAGGCTGTAATTTGTCAGGGAGAGATAATGGAAATGCAGTTATGTTTGTGAAATCCATGGGCTGTTTATCAGCTAGGTAAAGCCCAAAGATACAGGTAGCAGCAAATCTTTCTGTCTGGAAAAAATCTCTCAACACTGTAAAAGAAAAAGAGAAATTCCCACTATATTAATGTAAAATATAGTTGCATTTCATTTTTCTATAGGTTATTCTGAAGCAAAGGGAAGAGGTTAATGGAGGAAAAGAAAGAATCTGTAGGACAATAGGCATGTTTCATAGCACATACAGAAGGAACATGAATGTGCATTTCTCAAAAAGAGACATTTCCATTCATGCCCTGACATATGTTTAGCCCATAATTTGGAGGCAAACACCACAAATGACAGTTCTGAGCAAATCACTCCTTTGATACTAGGATCGCATCAACCAAAAACCTTCTTTGGGGGGAAAAAGGTACTGTAATCAATGCAAGCAATAATTTGTTACATTTGGGAATTTCTTTTTTTTCTTGTCATTCTTGGCTTTTCTGGAAGAATCGAGTTCTCAGGAAAACCTCACCCTTATCTGAAAGTATTAAATGAGCATTCACTAGTTTTGTAGTGAGAAATAATGTACGCAGATATAAATGTGATAGGCTCGTTAAAAGCCATGGAAAGCAAATTCTGAAAATTGCTTCTTATTCACAGATATTGGTATTTACTTCTGAGCTTCCAGTTTCTAAGCTGTATGTTTTACTCTGAGATACAGTCTTGCTTCATCTTTTCAATGTCAGTATGTCAGTCTTCAATTAAATCAATAATGATGAATATAGAGCTCATTTAGTAATAAACAGAAGGTACATGCACAGACTACAAAAACACCATATAAATACATCTCAGAATACAGCAGCGCTAAATTTCCATTTCAGCATATCTTGCAACCAGACTGCATAACACTAAAGAGACTGGAGTGAAATGACATTTTCAGACCAGGGTTTCCCTGCATGGTTTCCAACCTGATCAGTGTCTGCACTGTTTAAATGAAAAGAGGAAAACACATAAATCATATGCTTTTTCTCCAGCTTAAATATCCCTTACGGGTATTTCATTCTCTGTAACCTTAAGTGAGCTTCAAAAGCGAATCCAGTCATCAGCATCCAGCCACACGAATAACAGACTATGCTAGCTTTCTATCTTCTGATTCTTTGGGGAAATACTTGCTCCCTGGACTCACACAGTACAATTTTACTAAGCTCCTAAAAGGACTGGGGTGCTTCTCCTTCACAGGGTCCTTGTCAGGATTCAAGGCAGCAATTCCCTTAAAGAACATCACACAGCACCGCACGTATATCAAGCACTCATTGAATCGTGTTATTTTTGGTATTATCATAATTTGTGATTTTTCTAGTTATTTCCTCTAGATCAGAATTTCTCATTCAAAATGTTGTAACACACCCAGAGAAGGACTGCCACAAAGGAAACTGCAATGATTTTTAGCGGACTTGCGTTCAAATTTTGGCTTCACCATTTAACAAGCATGCAACCTTGGTTAAGTTACTATAACTCACTGAGCTTCAGTTTACTTCTCTGTGCAACGGAGGTGGTAATACTTATTTCATGGGTTTGGTGTCAGGATTGGATAATAAAACTCCTCACCCCAAGAGGCAGTATAGCAGACAAATATAGAGCATGGAAAGTGGGTACAAATGCTAGTGTTGCCAATTACTGTGTAAGCTTGAGCATTCTTTACCTATGACTCTGTTTCCTTACCTGTAAAACGGGCATAGTGGAGTGAATGTGCCTAATATGGCTGTTGTGAGTACTGGATGAGTTATAAATAACTTCCAGAAATGTGTCTGGAAGTTATAATGATAGCTGCCATTTTTTCATTTAGTAATGAGATATTTATGGGGCAACTACTGTGTATCTGTCACTGTGCTAGTCACTGAGGACACAAAAAACAGACATGATCCCTGTGTCTACAAAATTTAAAGTCTAATGGGGAGAGAAACACTATTCCAATAATCACATAGATAAATGTTTACTTATGAACTGAGATATGTGCTTGGAAGAAGGCAAACAGTTTTATGAAAGCATAATTAAACACAGGCGTCTTCACTGGGGAGGAGGCATTTAAGCCGAGACCTGAAGGACGAGGAGTTAATTAGGCAAAGAGGACCGGGGACATGGATGCAGGGAAAAGGAGCTGTATGTGCAAAGGTCTTGTGGTGAGGGAGCATGTTGCACCAGAGGAAACGACTGCAGATCAGAGCTGAGCCTGGCAAGGTATGCGGGGGCCACACCATGCAGGGCTTGGGGGCCCGGGTGAGGATTTGGGATTTCATCCTAAGAGATAAGGAAACTTTGCAGGAATTTAAGCATTGGAAGGCAAGGGGTTGTGACATGATGGGATTTGCATCTTAGGAAGATCTTGCTGACTGATAAACGATTTGGACACAGGCATAAGTATATTCAGGAGACCAGTTAGGAGGCTATGGTGGATGGGTCTAGAGCTGGTGGTAGAGATGGAATAAATGGGAACATTTAGTGAATTTAGTCTGGGGTCTGTTAAGAGTGCACAGTGGCACTTAGCTCCCTTTCCTTTGCCTATCATTGCCTAGCACAGTTCTCCTGTACCTAAAACAAAGGCACAGATACAGACAGACATGTATGATTAGCTATGAAGTGGGACGTGACCTAAGGATGGTCTGGGTCTGAAAGAAAGAGTAGAATGACAGGAGCAAGCTACAGCAAGCACTTTTTTTTTTTTTTTAACATCTTTATTGGAGTATAATTGCTTTACAACGGTGTGTTAGTTTCTGCTGTATAACAAAGGGAACCAGCTATACATATATATATATCGCCATATCGCCTCCCTCCTGCGTCTCCCGCCCACCCTCCCTATCCCACTCCTCTAGGTGGTCACAAAGCACTGAGCTGATCTCCCTGTGCTATGCAGCTGTTTCCACTAGCTATCTATTTTACATTTGGTAGTGTATATATGCCCATGTCACTCTCTCACTTCATCCCAGCTTACCATTCCTACTCCCCGTGTCCTCAAGTCCATTCTCTATGTCTGCATCTTTATCACCTTTATTCCTGTTCTGCCCCTAGGTTCTTCAGAACCTTTTTTTTTTTTTTTAGACTCCATATATATGTGTTAGCATACAGTATTTGTTTTTCTCTTTCTGACTTACTTCACTCTGTATGACAGACTCTAGGTCCATCCACCTCATTACAAATAACTCAATTTCATTTCTTTTTATGGCTGAGTAATATTCCATTGTATACATGTGCCACATCTTCTTTATCCATTCATCTGTCGATGGACACTTAGGTTGCTTCCATGTCCTGTCTGTTGTAAACAGAGCTGCAATGAACATTGTGGTACATGACTCTTTTTGAATTATGGTTTTCTCAGGGTATATGCCCAGTAGTGGGATTGCTGGGTCATATGGTAGTTCTATTTTTAGTTTTTTAAGGAACCTCCATACAGTTCTCCATAGTGGCTGCATCAATTTACATTCCCACCAACTGTGCATAAGGGTTCCCTTTTTCTCCACACCCTCTCCAGCATTTATTTTTTGTAGATTTTTTGATGATGGCCATTCTGACTGGTGTGAGGTGATACCTCATTATAGTTTTGATTTGCATTTCTCTAATGATTAGTGATGTTGAGCATTCTTTCATGTGTTTGTTGGCAATCTGTATATCTTCTTTGGAGAAATGTCTATTTAGGTCTTATGCCCAGTTTTGGATTGGGTTGTTTGCTTTTTTGATATTGAGCTGCATGAGCTGCTTATAAATTTTGGAGATTAATCCTTTGCCAGTTGCTTCATTTGCAAATATTTTCTCCCATTCTGAGGGCTGTCTTTTTGTCTTGTTTATGGTTTCCTTTGCCATGCAAAAGCTTTTAAGTTTCATTAGATCCCATTTGTTTATTTTTGTTCTTATTTCCATTACTGTAGGAGGTGGGTCAAAAAGGATCTTGCTGTGATTTATGTCATAGTGTGTTCTGCCTATGTTTTCCTCTAAGAGTTTTATAGTGTTTGGCCTTAGATTTAGGTCTTTAATCCATTTTGAGTTTATTTTTGTGTATGGTGTTAAGAAGTGTTCTAATTGCATTCTTTTACATGCAGCTGTCCAGTTTTCCCAGCACCACTTACTGAAAAGGCTCTTTTTTCTCCATTGTATATTCTTGCCTCCTTTATCAAAGATAAGGTGATCATATGTGCGTGGGTTTATCTCTGGGCTTTCTATCCTGTTCCACTGATCTATATTTCTGTTTTTGTCCCAGTACCATACTGTCTTGATTACTGTAGCTTTGTAGTACAGTCTGAAATCCAGGAGCTTGATTTCTCCTGCTCCGTTTTTATTTCTCAAGATTGCTTTGGCTATTCGGGGTCTTTTGTGTTTTCATACAAATTGTGAATTTTTCTCTTCTAGTTCTGTGAAAAATGCCATGGGTAGTTTGACAGGCATTGCATTGAATCTGTAGATTGATTTGGGTAGTCTAGTCATTTTCACAATGTTGATTCTTCCAATCCAAGAACATGGTATATCTCTCCATCTGTTTGCATCATCTTTAATTTCTTTCATCAGTGTCATAGTTTTCTGCATACAGGTCTTTTGTCTCCCTAGGTAGGTTTATTCCTAGGTATTTTATTCTTTTTGTTGCAGTGGTAAATGGGAGTGTTTCCTTAATTTCTCTTTCAGATTTTTCATCATTAGTGTATACAAATGCAAGAGATTTCTGTGCATTAATTTTGTATCCTGCTACTTTACCAAATTCATTGATTAGCTCTAGTAGTTTTCTGGTAGCATCTTTAGGATTCTCTATGTATAGTATCATGTCATCTGCAAACAGTGACAGATTTACTTCTTCTTTTCCAATGTGGAGTCCTTTTATTTCTTTCTCTTCTCTGATTGCTGTGGCTAAAACTTCCAGAACTATGTTGAATAATAGTGGTGAGAGTGGACAACCTTGTCTTGCTCCTGATCTTAGAGGAAATGGTTTCAGTTTTTCACCATGGAGAACAATGTTGGCTGTGGGTTTGTCATATATGGCCTTTATTATGTTGAGGTAAGTTTCCTCTGTGCCTACTTTCTGGAGGGTTTTTATCATAAATTGGTGCTGAATTTTGTCGAAAGCTTTTTCTACATCTATTGAGATGATCATATGGTTTTTCTCCTTCAATTTGTTAATATGGTTTATTACATTGATTGATTTGCATATATTGAAGAATCCTTGCATTCCTGGGATAAACCCCACTTGATCATGGTGTAAGATCCTTTTAATGTGCTGTTCTATTCTGTTTGCTAGTATTTTGTTGAGGATTTTTGTATCTATGTTCATCAGTGATGTTGGCCCTTAGTTTTCTTTCTTTGGGACATCTTTGGTTTTGTTAATCAGGGTGATGGCGGCCTCATAGAATGAGTTTTGGAGTGTTCCTCCCTCTGCTATATTTTGGAAGAGTTTGAGAAGAATAGGTGTTAGCTCTTCTCTAAATGTTTGAGAGAATTCACCGGCGAAGCCATCTGGTCCTGGGCTTTTGTTTGTTGGAAGATTTTTAATCACAGTCTCAATTTCAGTGCTTGTGATTGGTCTGTTTATATTTTCTATTTTTTCCTGGTTCAGTCTCGGAAGGTTGTGCTTTTCTAAGAATTGGTCCATTTCTTCCAGGTTGTCCATTTTATTGGCATATAGTTGCTTGAGTAATCATTCATGTTCCTTTGTATTTCTGCAGTGTCAGTTGTTACTTCTTTTTCATTTCTAATTCTATTGATTTGAGTCTTCTCCCTTTCTCTTGATGAGTCTGGCTAATGGTTTATCAATTTTGTTTATCTTCTCAAAAAACCAGCCTTTAGTTTTATTGGTCTTTGTTATTGTTTCCTGCATTTCTTTTTCATTTATTTCTGATTGGATCTTTACGATTTCTTTCCTTCTGCTAATTTTGGGGTTTTTTTGTTCTTCTTTCTCTAATTGCTTTAGGTGTAAGGTTAGGTTGTTTATTTGAGATGTTTCTTGTTTCTTGAGGCAGGATTGTATTGCTATAAACTTCCTTCTTGGAACTGCTTTTGCTGCATCCCATAGGTTTTGGGTGGTCATGTTTTCATTCTCATTTGTTTCTAGGTATTTTTTGATTTCCTCTTTGATTTCTTCAGTGATCTCTTGGCTATTTAGTAGTGTATTGTTTAGCCTCCATGTGTTTGTATTTTTTACAGATTTTTTCCTGTAATTGATATGTAGTCTCATAGCATTGTGGTCAGAAAAGATACTTGATACGATTTCAATTTTCTTAAATTTACCAAGGCTTGATTTGTGACCCAAGATATGATCTATCCTGGAGAATGTTCCATGAGCACTTCAGGAGAAAGTGTATTCTGTTGTTTTTGGATGGAATGTCCTATAAATATCAATTAAGTCCATCTCGTTTAATGTATCATTTAAAGCTTGTGTTTCCTTATTTATTTTCATTTTGGATGATCTGTCCATTGGTGAAAGTGGGGTGTTAAAGTTCCCTACTATGATTGTGTTAGTGTCGATTTCCCCTTTTATGGCTGTTAGCATTTGCCTTATGTATTGAGGTGCTCCTATGTTGGGTGCATAAATATTTACAATTGTTATATCTTCTTCTTGGATTGATCCCGTGATCATTATGTAGTGTCCTTCTTTGTCTCTTGTCATAGTCTTTATTTTAAAATCTGTTTTGTCTGATATGAGAATTGCTACTCCAGCTTTCTTCTGATTTCCATTTGCATAGAATATCTTTTTCCATCCCCTCACTTTCAGTCTGTATGTGTCCCTAGGTGTGAAGTGGGTCTCTTGTAGACGGCATATATACAGGTCTTGTTTTTGTAACCATTCAGCCAGTCTATGTCTTTTGGTTGTAGCATTTAATCCATTTATATTTAAGGTAATTATCAATACGTATGTTCCTATTACCATTTTCTTAATTGTTTTGGATTTGTTATTGTAGATCTTTTCCTTCTCTTGTGTTTCCTGCCTAGAGAAGTTCCTTTAGTATTTGTTGTAAAGCTGGTTTGGTGGTGCTGAATTCTCTTAGTTTTTGCTTGTCTGTAAAGCTTTTAATTTCTCTATTGAATCTGAATGAGATCCTTGCTGGGTACAGTAATCTTCGTTGTAGGTTTTTCCCTTTCATCACTTTAAATATGTCCTGCCACTCCCTTCTGGCTTGCAGAGTTTCTGCTGGAAGGTCAGCTGTTAACCTTATGGGGATTCCTTTGTATGTTATTTGTTGTTTTTCCCTTGCTGCTGTTAATACTTTTTCTTCATATTTAATTTTTGATAGTTTGATTAATATGTGTCTTGGCGTGTTTCTCCTTGGATTTATCCTGTATGGGACTCTCTGTGCTTCCTAGACTTGATTATTTCCTTTCCCATATTAGGGAAGTTTTCAACTATAATCTCTTCAAATATTTTCTCAGTCCCTTTTCTTTTCTCTTCTTCTTCTGGGACCCGTATAATTCGAATGTTGGTGTGTTTAATGTTGTTCCAGAGGTCTCTGAGACTGTCCTCAATCCTTTTCATTCTTTTTTCTTTATTCTGCCCTGCGGTAGTTATTTCCACTATTTTATCTTCCAGGTCACTTATCCATTCTTCTGCCTCAGTTATTCTGCTACTGATTCCTTCTAGAGAATTTTTAATTTCATTTATTGTGTTGTTCATCATTGTTTGTTTCCTCTTTAGTTCTTCTAGGTCCTTGTTAAACATTTCTTGTATTTTCTCCATTCTTTCTCCAAGATTTTGGATCGTCTTTACTATCATTACTCTGAATTCTTTTTCAGGTAGACTGCCTATTTCCTCTTCATTTGTTTGGTCTGATGGGTTTTTACCTTGCTCCTTTATATGCTGTGTGTTTCTCTGTCTTCTCATTTTGCTTAACTTACTGTGTTTGGGGTCTCCTTTTAACAGGCTGCAGTTTTGTAGTTCCCGTTGTTCTTGGTGTCTGCCTCCAGTGGCTAAGATTGGTTCAGTGGGTTGTGTAGGCTTCCTGGTGGAGGGGACTGTTGCCTGTGTTCTGGTGGATGAGGCTGGATCTTGTCTTCTGGTGGGCAGCACCGCGTCCGGTGGTGTGTTTTGGGGTGCCTGTGGCCTTGTTATGATTTTAGGTAGCCTCTCTGCTGATGGGTGGGATTGTGTTCCTGTCTTGCTAGTTGTTTGGCATAGGGTGTCCAGCACTGTAGCTTGCTGGTCGTTCAGTGGAGCTGCGTCTTAGCATTGAGATGGAGATCTCTGGGAGAGCTTTTGCCATTTGATTTTATGTGGAGCCGGGAGGTCTCTTGTGGACCAGTGTCCTGAAGTCGACTCTCCCACCTCAGAGGTACAGGCCTGACACCCGGCCAGAGCACCAAGACCCTGTCAGCCACACGGCTCAGAAGAAAAGGGAGAAAGGAAGAAAGGAAAGAAAGAAAGGAAGGAAGGAAGAAAGGAAAGAAAGAAAGAATGAATGAAAGAAAGAAAGAACAAAAGAAAGAAAGAAAATAATAAAATAAAATAAAGTTACTAAAATAAAAAATTAAAACAATTATTAAAAATAAAAAAAATTGTATAGTAATAAAAAAAAGAAAAAAAATACGGACAGACAGAACCCTAGGACAAATGGTAAAAGCAAAGCTATACAGACAAAATCACACAAAGAAGCATACACATACACACTCACAGAAAGAGAAAGAGGAAAAAAATATATATATCTATATGTAAAAAAAAAAAAAGGAAGAGAGCAATCAAATCAATAAACAAATCTACCAATGATAATAAACTCTAAATACTAAACTAAGATAAACATAAAACCAGAAACAAATTAGATGCAGAAAGCAAACCACAAGTCTACAGTTGCTCCCAAAGTCCACCACCTCAATTTTGGGATGATTCGTTGTCTATTCAGGTATTCCACAGATGCAGGGTACATCAAGTTGATTGTGGAGATTTAATCCACTGCTCCTGAGGCTGCTGGGAGAGATTTCCCTTTCTCTTCTTTGTTCACACAGCTCCTGGGGTTCGGCTTTGGATTGGGCCCTGCCTCTGTGGGTAGGTCACCTGAAGGCATCTGTTCCCCGCCCAAACAGGACGGGGTTAAAGGAGCAGCTGATTAGGGGGCTCTGGCTCACTCAGGCTGGGGGAGGGAGGGGTACAGAATTCAGGGCAAGCCTGTGGTGGCAGAGGCCGGCATGACATTGCACCAACCTGAGGCGCGCCGTGTGTTCTCCCAGGGAAGTTGTCCCTGGATCATGGGACCCTGGCAGTGGCGGGCTGCACAGGCTCCCGGGAGGGGAGGTGTGGATAGTAACCTGTGCTTGCACACAGGCTTCTTGGTGGCTGCAGCAGCAGCCTTAATGTTTCATGCCCGTCTCTGGTGTCTGTGCTGATAGCCATGGCTCACACCCGTCTCTGGAGCTCGTTTAGGCGGTGCTCTGAATCCCCTCTCCTTGCACCCCGAAACAACGGTCTCTTGCTTCTTAGGCAGGGCCAGACTTTTTCCCAGACTCCCTCCCGGCTAGCTGTGGCACACTAGCCCCCTTCAGGCTGTGTTCACACAGCCAACCCAAGTCCTCTCCCTGGGGTCTGACCTCCGAAGTCTGAGCCTCAGCTCCCAGCCCCAGCCTGTCCCGGCAGGTGAGCAGACAAGCCTCTTGGGCTGGTGAGTGCTGGTCGGCACCGATCCTCTGTGCGGGAATCTCTCCGCTTTGCCCTCTGCACCCCTGTTGCCGTGCTCTCCTCCATGGCTCCAAAGCTTCCCCCCTGCCACCCCTTGTCTCCGCCAGTGAAGGGGCTTCCTAGTGTGTGGAAACTTTTCCTCCTTCACAGCTCCCTCCCAGAGGTGCAGGTCCCTATTCTTTTGTCTCTGTTTTTTCTTTTTTCTTTTGCCCTACCCAGGTACGTGGGGAGTTTCTTCCCTTTTGGGAAGTCTGAGGTCTTCTGCCAGCGTTCAGTAGGTGTTCTGTAGGAGTTGTTCCACATGTAGATGCATTTCTAGTGTATTTGTGGGGAGGAAGGTGATCTCCATGTCTTAATCCTCTGCCATCTTGAACGTCCTCTGCAGCAAGCACTCTTGAGGGCGAGTTTTCACATGGACTCCATAGACCAACACCAGCCCAGCCACAGCAGAGAGCCACCCTGTCACTCAGGAGTTCTGAGGACCCAGGGGACTCTAGAAATGGGACAAGGCCAAAGCTGTTCTTTTCCCACTGCTGCCTCTTTGCCACCTGGCAAAAAAAAATCAGCCCTGATCTACTTAAGATCCACTCCTAGGTCTGTGTCAGAGATCAACTGAAAAGGTATCTATCAATCTTTTATGTTAATTATACCTACTTTTCACCAAAAAAAGCTGAATATCATAACTTGTAAACATTATCTGGTAGATCTTCTCGGTCATAGAGAATAGATCAAGTGTCCGTTTTAGTCTCTATAGATGCTGACATGTCCTGGTAGAATACTGTTTCTAAGCCTGACTCTGTAATGAGGTTTGTTTTCTTTTAAGCTGCTGCTGATGGGGGCAGTTGTCTATTGCTTAGCCTTGACTTTTATAAACACAGATTGTCACTCAACAAGAATCAAGCATTTATGGAGCACGTACTACCTACCATGCCTACATCAGCTGCTGGAGAATAAGGGGCCCATCCCTGATGTCAAGCATCAGCAGTCTAGTGGGGATGACAGATGTAAACCGATTAATTACAACAGGATATGGAAGTGCTAAAATGAGGGCATGAATAAACTGTGGAAAGCAGAGCTGGGTATAATTAATTGGTGTCCGGGGTGGTACCTAAAATCTCCACAGAATTTGTTGCAAAACACAATAAAAATTAGCCTTTCAATTAACAAATTCCTTCTGGCATTTTGTTCTTATCCTTTAACCTCACTGAAATTGCCTCATAGTTCCTGCACTATATTATTAATGGAAATGTTTCCCCTCATTATCCAGCAACTTTGTTACATAGACAATTGTGTTCTGGAAGATGCTTGAGAACTTCTTTAACTGATAAAAGAATTAACCTTTTAGACTAAGGCAGCCACTTACTGCTGGACACAACACTCAGGAATTTTGATTACTTAGGAAATCCAGAGCATCGATTTTGTATGAGTATGTACATAGCCTAGCAAATAACAATTCATAAGAATAAAATTTTATTATAGTTAAGGGATTAAAGAACAATAATCCTCACAATCATGCTTCTAAACCAGTCGAATCTCAATTTTTCTAGCTCCCAAAGGATAAAAATGTCACACAAAATCTTTGGGGCCCAGGGCCAGCTCTACAGGAACAGAAGAGGCAGTCATGTGCATGTGATGACTTGAGGATTGCGGAAAAACTATCTACCCAAAAAAATATCTTCCTCGGTGATTAGGCTACTTGGTTATTAGCGGGAATGTAAAAACGATGCCCTCTGACATCCTCTAACTAAGAAATGAATTAAATTTAAGAACACAGGGATTGGGGGATTTATGGCATAAACAGATTGGTGACTCATACTGTGGCTTCTTTGGAAAGATGTCCTTCTTTCAACCTATCACGCCCTATAACCTACAGAAGAGAATCCAAGCATTCAAGGCCCTCTGTACTCTAAACGCCAACCTACATTCACCCACTTGTATCCCACCTTCCCCATAACAAAGCCTTCACTCCAACGAGACGAGCACAATCCTTGTCCTAGGTTCGTGCTTTCCTCTTTCCCTCCCAGCAGAGGTTGCAGCAGGCAGAAATTCTGATGGAGGTAGTGGCAGAATCAGCTCTGTTACTTGAGGGATTTTTCCAGCACCGTACAGTGAGTTCCAAAGTCCCAAATTATATTATCAGTAATCAAATTAGCCACTGAACGAAAGAGTAATCTCAGAAATAAACATCTAGAAATAGACTCCTGACTCGATGTAATGAGCTAAAACAACAGGTAGCCTTCCTGAGGGATCTAGATTCTATGCCCTCAGAGGCACTACAGAAGGCATCAGGCTTTGCTGTGAAAATGGCATGTTGACCAAAGATCTGGTTAACAAAATCTTTGTTACCAAATGAGAGATGAGGGCATAATAACAACAATAATAATAGGTGACATTTATTCAGCACTTGCAGTGCACCAGGCACTATTCTAAATGCCTTACACGTATTGATCCATTTAATCCTCACAAGGAGCCCTCTGAGGTAGGTAATGTTTATTATGCCCACATTATAGGTGAGAAAAATTAGGTCAAAGGTTGAGTAACTTGCTCCAAACTGCACAATGACTAAGTACTAGAATCAGAATTCGACTTCAGGATATATAATTTAAGAATCTACGCTCTTAACTCAGTAGCCAGGTAAGGAAACGTCAGACTATAGGTAGGACTATGTATATGAAGTGGATCTTAATGCTTCAGGTTTTCTGGGATAAAAATATTTACTGATTAAAAGTGAAGAAAAGGTATGTGCTTACTTTCTATAATTGCTGAATTATTTGCTTTATCCAACCAAAACGCAAAGAATAAAAAGCCTTCCTACCAAATACATCTTCAGACACAGGAAATATGAGGAAATGCTTTGTCCCAAATTACAGTAAAGTTTAAGGAATTGGATCAAAATTTTCTCCAGAAGTCTAGATAAAAGATACACAACCTGACCTACAAGGTTTACTGTGAATCTATCCCGTTTGGCAAATGTCTTAACCTGAAGCAAGTTAATTGGTTTTTAGAAGAGTTTTCACAGAAAGAAAATATTAAATCTTATTGCACCTTATATTTCCCTCAATAGTTCTAAACATGAGTCATAATAATTAATTTGTAACATGAATATTTCACTTGCTTGCTTCTAAGTTACACAATGGAATAATATGCATCTATTAAAATCAGCTTTATGAATAGTTTTTGGTGAAGAGATAAAAAGTCTTATACTATAGTTTTAAGTGAAAAATGACACAAAATTTTATATTTAGTATGAATACATGGCTGGGAATACACATTCATAGGAAATAGGCTAGCAGAAAACGGTAATGTTAATAAAATAGTTGTCTTTGGTGGCATGTTGGGATTTTTTTCTTTATGCTCTTACGTATTTCCATCTTTCTAGAATAAACATCCCTACATTTGTAAGAAAAGAAAGTAAAACTTTAAAGTAAATATGAACAAGAAAGTCATTAGCAATCCAAGTCCTATTTCTACACTCAGCCCTTTCAAGGAACATTTTACCATCTAGCTAAGAAAATTCTCTTTGACCCATACACCAGCTATAAGTTTACCTTTATGAGATCTTTCAGCATTTTATAGACAACCACCAATCCAGAATAATAAAGAAAATCAGGCATTTTTCTCTAGGGGAGAAAAAAACATTTTTTCTTTAATTGAGAAGAAATAAAATGGGCTTTGGACTGCATTTGAATCCTGGTTCAAATACTTCAGCAAATTAGTTAAGCTCTCCGAGCCTTAGCTTTCCCATGTGTAAAAAAAAAAGTTGCTCTTAGAATTAAATTCAGTAGCACCAGTCAAGTGACTAGCTCAGATGACTGCTACCCCAGCCGACCTCTGCCTGCAACTGCAGTGCTAGTTTCCTTTTCTCTCTCTTAGCCCTTACACCTAGTACAGCATCCAATATTGAAAGGAAACACAAGTGAATTTCACGTAAGATCTGCATTTTAGATTCACCTAAAATACCAGGGGCTCCAAAGTGAGGGATAGAGAAAATTCAATACTATTTTCCAGTCAATATGTTTATCTATCATTCTTGTCAATATAGAATGATTCCAGTTCTTAAATGAGCATTTAACTTTCTGAAGGAGAATGAAAAATTAAGTTACTTAATTTTAAACATATTTTTCATAAAATAATGTGTGTTAAATTTACCTATTGAGCTTATTTTCTGTCTGTCTGATTTATCTTCTTTCTTTCCTTATATTATTTTCAACAAATGGAGAATGCAGTAGTTACTTTATTAAACACCCAAAATGCTTAGTATTTTCTTATAGCTGGATAATAAATCAGGCACAATTTTATCTAGTATGCTAAAATATGTTATAATTCACATATGTCAAGAAATATATCAAAGAAAAGTTTTCTTCCGCTTAGTGTAAATGATTAGTAGAATGGGCTAGAACCCTCACGTGATGCTTCAAACAGGCATTTTCTCCTTGAGAACCTTTACAATCTTTCTCAACTCCTGACCTTCAAAGTTTCCTTAATAGCATTCTATTCCTTCATAATATAGTTATTTTAACTGGTTTTACAGATCATACAGTCCTTCTTACCTAGTATCAGTGTTAGGACAAGTATGAAATAGGATTAGATGTGTATAACTGAGATTTTATCATAAGAATGTCATTTCTATAAGCATTCATTATTCTTATATTTGTGGAGTTAGTAACTCTTGTCTCTGCCTTGCTAATTCCCACTTTGTTTTTTAGATCTTTTATTAAATAATACCCATTTGGGGAAGGCTTTTCTGAACATTTCCCTCTCCCACTCCTTCTCCCCCAACTCACCACCTCAGATGACGTTGGGGGCTGTAATCACATCTCTTCATTATACACTAGGTTTTTACTTTATACCACTGTCACAACAGTAACTAAATCATTACTATTTAATCCTCCACTTAATGTCCATCCATCTGAATAAACTACGATTTCCATGGAACAAGGATGTACTTGTCTTATTCACCTTTGTACCCCAGGTCCCCCTGTGGTATCTGACCTATAAAAGATGCTCAATAAATAATTACTGAATAAATGAATGAATGAAGCCTTTGCTTGCTGCCAGTAGAAACATCCAGGTTTCTGCTTTCAGCTCAGGGTAAAACAGCCTGAATCTCAAGGGCCCATTTAGAATCAACTGTATTCAATGGGTAGTTTAGTAAAAATATGTCAAGGAACCATTTTTCAGCTTCCAGTATAAATATCTACACCAAAATAAGCAAAGTTTGGCTGCCATTCACACAAAGTATTTGTGTTACCAAAGATTATTTACAACTGCAGAGTTGACAGCAAAAGATGCTTTCTAAATCCAGATGTGTATAGGCTACTGCTTTATCAATTGTTTTTTTTTTTTTCCTTGAAGATTTACTATGAGAATTGACGGAAGGTCTACTTCCAGACATAACAAGGGCTATTTCTGATAGCTATCAGAAAGATCATATGCAGTGAAGATGAAATATATTATGAAGCATGAACACAATTAAAATCAGAAAGATTGAAGTTAGTGTGCTTAGAAAGAATGTAACGTAGAAATTTCTCTAGTGAACTAGGGTCAGAGTTGCCCTAAACCCCACAACAATAAACAAGCCCAGAGAGCCAACAAGATCACTTTCATGGAGCAGAGAGAGTTTTTGAGCCGACAGAATGTTCACCGTGGAGTAGCCTCTAGGTTTACACATTACTTTAATAACAGGGTAATTCAGGTTACTCTACTTGCCTTCTGAAGTCATGGTAAACAGCTTCATTCTGGGACAGGAACCAGGCATGGTGTCAAGTGGGCAGCTTAAACTCCCGCCGTGTGCTAAAAAGGAAATAATGAGAACACAGGAGTGAAAAGCAAAGCTTCAAACACTCATTACAGCAGGCACCACACAGTTAACAAAAAGCCACACCAAAGGATTTGAGACAATAATATAGGCTTTTTCCTAACTTTGTTCAACGAATAATTATAGACTTATTTGTGCCAGGCACTGAGCATGGTTTTAGTGATAAAGACAGGCTCACGCCTTCACTGAATTTATTATACAGAATGTCTTCTGAAATACAAAGTAGCAGCACTAGTTTCTAAAGAGCGTTGGTGAGTGTTCTTTGTTTATCATTAATGAATACTATAAATGACATACCAGGTGTCCCAGTCACTGAGAAACCTTTCCAAGAGTTGACAAATGAGTGACCCAAATGATAATCTACGAGAGTCTAAAACGGAGGTCACTGAGGTCGGCAGGGTGGGGACGTTGTCATGTCAGACGTGGGACTTGAGCCAGGCTTTGAAAGAATGGACACCTGGAGAAGAGGGAATTGGACCTTGAGACTGTGAGGAAAGGCACAGAGAAGTGGAAGCAGGAGTGCTGATGGCATCAAGGAGAAAGTAGGCGGGTTTGACTGACTCCTCAATTACCTTATACTTTACACTGTGAAGTCCTGAGTGTTCAGAAGAAAAGGTTGAAGAAGTCCCCGCATTAGAAAGACTAATCTGGTAGCAGTTTCTGAAATCTGGTTTGAAAAATGGTGCCAGCTGGCTTAATTAGTATCACCTGGGGCACTTTAGGAATAATACAGATCCCAGGTCCCGCATGCCCTCATTCCTAGAAATATAGACTATACCTAAGAGAATGGATTTTTTTTCAACTCGTACCTTAAGTGATTTTCTATGTGATTCTGAGGCACAGCCAGATTTGGAAGTTATAGAAGATGAAGTGAAAGTCTCTGACTGCACTGGCTTAGGAAACGTGACCAGGGCCAGGCCTAGGGAGAGTTTAGCCTCCCTGAAAGACAGGCAGACTTCTCAGTCTAAGTCAAAACTATAAGGTCTAACTGACATCTGGAAATATTTGTAGGAACTTTTGACCCCCCAAAATACATTACTCTCACATTGCTGGGCTCAATGTTTAGAATAAAAGGATTATTATGCAAGGATTCTACATGATCAAAAAACTACATCTGCACATCTTGACTCCATCTGTTTTCTCCTAGCCCCATCCCATGAGGAGAAGGCAAGTTCCTTGAAGGCAGAGAACTCACTCCCTGCTCAATCTCAGCCCCTACAATGGTGTCAGCACAGACTATGCAAGCAATCATTTTTTTAAATAAATGCATAAACAAATGAAGAAAAACCAGTCTTTTCGATCACTGGAAAAAGCAGCTGACATTCACAGATATTTGGGAACCATGTCTAAAATACCCATTTCCCAGGTAAAGACCGAAAAAATTAAATTATGTCCACCATGGATACTGAATGCTTTTGTATACTCTGGAGGGTTCCAAGATAGGGAAGAGACCTGGAAGAAACTTTAAAGAAAACAATGAGTCAAGGCAACGAGGCAGGAGGAGTACCAAAATCCTCACAGTGGGGTAATTTCAGTCTGATTATAAAGCATCTGCCATCTGCAGACATTATGCCTTTCTGGATTTTTTTTTCACCTCCTATTGTCTGCAACAGAATTTCTGGGTCATAAAGGAATTTCTTCCCTTCCCATTTTAAGAGTTCTAGAAGTTTGAGAGAATATCTTTAAATGCCCAGAGTTTAGTATTTGAGAGTTGGTAAACCTTACATATTCGTTTTTCTAAAAATGAGCAAGGCTGTGATGGCTATATAATCAATTATTATTCCTTTAATCCAGATTTTTAAAAACCATTTTAATTTGGCATACTTAGTTGAAATGATCATGTTGTTGAGTTATCTTCCTAGTTTCTTCATTCATGACTTTTAGGAGCATCAACCTGACTTTAAAAGAGGGAAACTGAGGCCTGGAGACTTGACTCTAGGTCAGGTCTCAATGGTTACGCAGTTTCAGAGCCACCACTACAAGCAAGGGCTCTGCATCAAGAGTAAAGTCTACAATATGATGCTTCCTCTCTTAAAACAAATAAAAGCCTAGGATTTAATGTATTTTAAGCCTAGTGCTTTTTCTTACATAGGCATTTTTTCTTTCAGTAAAGTAATCAAGAAGAAGCAACTTAATAAGAAACTGGTTTTAAATGTTTGTGGATAAGATTCCTAATTTTAAATAATTCCATTTTACCAACTAAGAGAGATTAAATTGTCCTTAAGACAGATTAGGAGGGGAAAGCATAACATGTAAAAATAAAGTATGCTTAGTTTTTTCAACACAAGTTTTTAATATAGAGCATTGGTTAGGGGTGGCACCTGCCTCTGCAGGTAGGAGTATTTTTATTACACTGTATTTGTTTAAAATCACTGGAACATGATAACAATGGAAAGCAGACCGATCTGGTTTTATTATTGTTTTTAAATTCTCTGCCGATAACACCCCCCTGACTCACTGCACCTGAGGCACACTTCGTAGGCCACTGCAGACGGTCGAAGAGGAGGTGCACCAAGAGATAACCCAACGACACAAGTCACTGCCACAAGTATCGTCACCAGGGGTAGAAGTAACATTGGAGGAACATCATAAAACATTTAAGATCTTAGTAAAGGGTATAAAAACGGGTAGCAGGGGTTTCACTGGTGGCGCAGTGGTTAAGAATCCGCCTGCCAATGCAGGGGACACGGGTTCAAGCCCTGGTCCGCAAAGACCCCACACGCCGCGGAGCAACTAAGCTCACGTGCCACAACTACTGAAGCCCATGTGCCTAGAGCCCGAGCTCCACAACAAGAGAAGCCACCGCAATGAGAAGCCCGTGCACTGCAATGAAGAATAGCCCCTGCTCGCCACAACTAGAGAAAGCCTGCGCGCAGCAAGGAAGACCCAACGCAGCCATAAATAAATAAATAAATAAATAAATAAATTTTTTTTAAAAAAATGGGTAGCAGTGAACTAAAGGCAGTTCAAAGTGTATCTGAGTGACGCGTTGGATGAGAGAGCTCTGAGTATACGGCACATGAAAGTTCCACAAACTGAATGAAAGACTGTTCTAGGGGCAGCTCTTCAACCTCCTCAGACCAAAGGAACTAGCCTTCAGTTTCTCCATTAGGATCAGGCCCTGCTTTACCTCACCATCCATTTACTAATGTGTTAATTATTAATTGATAGGTTAACGTAAGAAAAACAAAATAGTGAACACAGATATACAGAATAAATTCTATAAAGCTGAAAGAATAGATCAAAATGTGACATGGAGGAAGGGTCCCCATGCATCTCACCCAGCAACTTGCATGCCTGACTTTGTGCTGCTCAAGATACCTGTCTTGGTCACCCATTCTTTCCAAAGCCCATCCTGTGTGGTAGGGAAAACAATTTGGACTCCTGGGTAGGGGTCCCAGGACCTACATACTAGTCAGGTGTCACTTTCTTCACTCACAGTTCAGGGTGTAACCCTCCCTGAGGTATACAATGACAGTCACACACAGGGAAACTGACTTTGGGCAACGCATTTCTCCATCCTATGGTCAAGGTTTCTGCTGTCCAGGGTTTCATGGTCAAAAAATTAAGGTCAATGCTAAATACTATATCCTCCTCGCAGAGAGTCACAATACAGTTTAGTCATATCACAGGCTCTAAGAATGTTGAAGAAACATGTTTAACCAGGTGTTTCTGAAAAATCAGTAGAGCACAGAACCCTCTTTTTTTAATTGGGGTATAGTTGTTTTACAATGTTGTGTTAGTTTCTACTGTACAGTGAAGTGAATCAGTCATATGTATACATATATCCCCTCTTTTTTGGATTTTTCTTCCCATTTGGGCCACCACAGAGCACTAAGTAGGGTGTCCTGTGCTACACAGCAGGTTCTCGTTAGTTATCTATTTTATACATATTAGTGTACATATGTCAATCCCAATCTCCCAATTCATCCCACCTCCCCTTTCCCCCCTTAGTGTCCATACATTTGTTCTCTACGCCTGTGTCTCTATTTCTGCCTTGCAAACAGGTTCATCTGTACCATTTTTCCAGATTCCATGTATATGTGTTAGTATACAATATTTGTTTTTCTCTTTCTGACTTAACCTCACTCTGTAAAACACTCTCTAGGTCCATTCACGTCTCTACAAATGACCCAATTTCGTTACTTTTTATTGTTGAGTAATATTCCATTGTGTAGATGTACCACTTCTTCTTTATCCATTCCTCCATCAGTGGACATTTAGGTTGCTTCCGTGACCTGGCTACTGTAAACAGTGCTGCAATGAACATTGGGGTGCATGTGTCTTTTTTTTTTTAACATCTTTATTGGAGTATAATTGCTTTACAATGGTGTGTTAGTTTCTGCTGTATAACAAAGTGAATCAGCTATATGTATACATATATCACCATATCCCCTCCCTCTTGCATCTCCCTCCCACCCTCCCTATCCCACCCCTCTAGGTGGTCACAAAGCACTGAGCTGATCTCCCCGTGTGATGCAGCTGCTTCCTACTAGCTATCTATTTTACATTTGGTAGTGTATATATGTCCATGTCACTCTCTCACTTCATCCCAGCTTACCCTTCCCCCTCCCTGTCCTCAAGTCATTCTCTACGTCTGCATCTTTATTCCTGTCCTGCCCCTAGGTTCATCAGAACCATTTTTTTTTTAGATTCCATTTATACGTGTTAGCATACGGTATTTGTTTTTCTCTTTCTGACTTACTTCACTGTGTATGACAGACTCTAGGTCCATCCACCTCACTACAAATAACTCAATTTTGTTCCTTTTTATGGCTGAGTAATATTCCATTATATATATATGTGCCACATCTTCTTTATCCACTCATCTGTCGATGGACACTTAGGTCACTTCCATGTCCTGGCTATTGTAAATAGTGCTGCAATGAACATTGTGGTACATGACTCTTTTTGAATTACGGTTTTCTCAGGGTATAGGCCCAGTAGTGGGATTGCTGTGTCATATGGTAATTCTATTTTTAGTTTTTTAAGAAACCTCCATACTGTTCTCCATAGTGGCTGTATCAATTTACATTCCCACCAACAGTGCAAGAGGGTTCCCTTTTCTCCACACGCTCTCCAGCATTTATTGTTTGTAGTTTTTTGATGATAGCCCTTCTGACTGGTGTGAAGTGACATCTCATTGTAGTTTTGATTTGCATTTCTCTAATAATTAGTAATGTTGAACATCTTTTCATGTGCCTCTTGGTCATCTGTATGTCTTCTTGGAGAAATGTCTACTTAGGTCTACCACAGAACCCTTTTTTCACAGAGCACCTATTAGTATGAATATATCTGTGGACCAGCATTCTGCATTCAGAACCAAGTGGAATTAGGATATTCAACCTTCCTCCTAAACATATTTTCTGAAACAGAACAGACCTATAGAAAAGCAAGTACTTACATTTGGTTGTATGAATAACAGAATGACTTGAATTACAGAATTCCAGAGTATAAAGACCAGGCTAAATGACGGCCAAACTTGAAAGAGGAAACCCATTAATGCATTACTGGTGTTCATATATATGTTAAATTTAATAATGGTAGAACAGTGTTGAATATTTAATTGTTTGTACTCCACAGGCACATGGATATACAAAGCCTATGAGCAGTTAATTGTTCACCTCAACTTTTACCCCTCAGAATTCTCTGGTTATGAATTCTTTTTCTGGTTGTAAATTATCAAAAGGTTAAAAATGAGGATTTTTTTATTTTCAATTTAAGTCAAAGACAGTTTTCTAATGTATTTGGATTTAGAGTATCTCCACTTTACAAAAAGAGCCACAGAGAGAGAGCAGACAGCAGAAGCAAGAAGAACTACAATCCTGCAGCCTCTGGAACAAAAACCACATTCACAGAAAGATAAACAAGATGAAAAGGCAGAGGGCTACGTACCAGATGAAGGAACAAGATAAAACCCCAGAAAAACAACTAAATGAAGTGGAGACAGGCAACCTTCCAGAAAAAGAATTCAGAATAATGATAGTGAAGACGATCCAGGACCTCGGAAAAAGAATGGAGACAAAGATCGAGAAGATGCAAGAAATGTTTAACAAAGACCCAGAAGAATTAAAGAACAAACAGAATTGAACAATATAATAACTGAAATGAAAAATACACTAGAAGGAATCAACAGCAGAATAACTTGGGCAGAAGAACGGATAAGTGACCTGGAAGACAGAATGGTGGAATTCACTGCTGCCGAACAGAATAAAGAAAAATGAATGAAAAGAATCAAGACAGCCTAAGAGACCTCTGGGACAACATTAAACACAACAACATTCGCTTATAGGGGTCCCAGAAGGAGAAGAGAGAGAGAAAGGTCACGAGAAAATATTTGAAGAGATTATAGTCGAAAACTTCCCTAACATGGGAAAGGAAAGAGCCACCCAAGTCCAGGAAGCGCAGAGAGTCCCATACAGGATAAACCCAAGGAGAAACACGCTGAGACACATAGTAATCAAATTGGCAAAAATGAAAGACAAAGAAAAATTATTGAGAGCAGGAAAGGAAAAACAACAAATAAAATACAAGGGAACTCCCATAGGGTTAACAGTTGATTATTCAGCAGAAACTCTACAAGCCAGAAGGGAGTGGCAGGACATATTTAAATTGATGAAAGGGAAGAACCTACAACGAAGATCACTCTACCCGGCAAGGATCTCATTCAGATTTGATGGAGAAATCAAAAGCTTTACAGACAAGCAAAAGCTAAGATAATTCAGCACCACCAAACCAGCTCTACAACAAATGCTAAAGGAACTTCTCTAAGTGGGAAACACAAGAGAAGAAAAGGACCCACAAAAACAAACCCAAAACAATTAAGAAAATGGTCATAGGAACATACATATCGATAATTACCTTAAACATGAATGGATTAAATGTTCCAACCAAAACACACAGGCTCGCTGAAAGGATACAAAAACAGGACCCATATATATGCTGTCTACAAGAGACCCACTTCAGACCTAGGAACACATACAGACTGAAAGTGAGGGGATGGAAAAAGATATTCCATGCAAATGGAAATCAAAAGAAAGCTGGAGTAGCAATACTCATATCAGATAAAATAGACTTTAAAATAGAGAATGTTACAAGAGACAAGGAAGGATACTACATAATGAGCAAGGGATCAATCCAAGAAGATATAACAATTATAAATATATATGCACCCAACATAGGAGCACCTCAATACATAAGGCAACTGCTAACAGCTATAAAAGAGGAAATTGACAGTAACGCAATAATAGTGGGGGACTTTAACACCTCACTTACACCAATGGACAGATCATCCAAACAGAAAATTAATAAGGAAACACAAGCTATAAATGATGCAATAGACCAGATAGATTTAATTGATATTTATAGGACATTCCATCCAAAAACAGCAGATTACACGTTCTTCTCAAGTGCGCATGGAACATTCTCCAGGATAGATCACATCTTGGGTCACAAATCAAGCCTCAGTAAATTTAAGAAAACTGAAATCATATAAAGCATCTTTTCTGACCACAAGCTATGAGATTAGAAATCAATTACAGGGAAAAAAACGTAGAAAACACAAACACATGGAGGCTAAACAATACGTTACTAAATAACCAAGAGATATCTGAAGAAATCAAAGAGGAAATCAAAAAATACCTAGAGACAAATGACAATGAAAACACGACAATCCAAAACCTATGGGATGCCGCAAAAGCACTTCTAGGAGGGAAGTTTATAGCAATACAAGCCTACCTCAAGACACAAGAAAAACCTCAAATAAACAATCTAACCTTACACCTAAAGGAACTAGAGAAAGAAGAACAAACAAAATCTGAAGTTAGTACAAGGAAAGAAATCATAAAGATCAGAGCAGAAATAAATGAAATAGAAATAAAACAATAGCAAATATCAATAAAACTAAAAGCTGGTTCTTTGAGAAGATAAACAAAATTGATAAACCATTAGCCAAACTCATCAAGAAAAAGAGGGAGAGGACTGAAATCAATAAATCTGGAAATGAAAAAGGAGAAGTTAAACACACACCGCAGAAATACAAAGCATCCTAAGAGACTACTACAAGCAACTCTATGCCAATAAAATGCACAACCTGGAAGAAATGGACAAATTCTTAGAAAGGTATAACCCTCCAAGACTGAACCAGGAAGAAGTAGAAAATATGAACAGACCAATCACAAGTAATGAAATTGAAACTGTGATTAAAAATCTTCCAACAAACAAAAGTCCAGGACCAGATGGCTTCACAGGTGAATTCTATCAAACATTTAGAGAAGAGCTAACACCCATCCTTCTCAAACTCTTCTAAAAAATTGCAGAGGAAGGAACACTCCCAAGCTCATTCTATGAGGCCACCATCACCCTGATTCCAAAACCAGACGAAGATACTATAAAAAAAGAAAATTACAGATCAATATCACTGATGAATATAGATGCAAAATTCCTCAACAAAATACTAGCAAACAGAATCCAACAACACATTAAAAGGATCATACACCATGATCAAGAGGGATTTATCCCAGCAGTGCAAGGATTCTTCAATATACGCAAATCAATCAATGTGATACACCATATTAACAAATTGAAGAATAAAAACCATATGATCATCTCAATAGATGCTGAAAAAGCTTTTGACAAAATTCAACACTGACTTATGATAAAACCTCTCCAGAAAGTGGGCACAGAGGGAACCTACCTCAACATAATAAAGGCCATATATGACAAACCCACAGCAAAAATCATTCCCAATGGTGAAAAACTGAAAGCATTTCCTCTAAGATCAGGAACAAGACAAGGATGTCCACTCTCACCACTATTATTCAACATAGTTCTGGAAGTCCTAGCCACGTCAGTCGGAGAAGAAAAAGAAATAAAAGGAATACAAATTGGAAAAGAAGAAGTAAAACTGTCACTGTTTGCAGATGACATGATACTATCCATAGAGAATCCTAAAGATGCTACCAGAAAACTACTACAGCTAATCAATGAATTTGGTAAAGGAGCAGGATACAAAATTAATGCACAGAAATCTCTTGCATTCCTATACACTAATAATGAAAAAATCTGAAAGAGAAATTAAGGAAACACTCCCATTTACCACTGCAACAAAAAGAATAAAATATCTAGGAATAAACCTACCTAGAGAGACAAAAGACCTGTATGCAGAAAACTATAAGACACTGATGAAAGAAATTAAAGATGATACCAACAGATGGAGAGATATACCATGTTCTTGGATTGGAAGAATCAATATTGTGAAAATGACTCTATTACCCAAAGCAATCTACAGATTCAATGCAATCCCTATCAAACTACCACTGGCATTTTTCACAGAACTAGAACAAAAAATTGCACAATTTGTATGGAAACACAGAAGACCCCGAATAGCCAAAGCAATCTTGAGAAAGAAAAACGGAGCTGGAGGAATCAGGCTCCCTGACTTCAGACTATACTACAAAGCTACAGTAATCACAATATGGTACTGGCACAAAAACAGAAATATAGATCAATGGAACAGGATAGAAAGCCCAAAGATAAACCCACATGCCTATGGTCAACTAATCTATGACAAAGGAGGCAAGGATATACAATGGAGAAAAAACAGCCTCTTCAATAAGTGGTGCTGGGAAAACTGGACAGCTACATGTAAAAGAAATGAAATTAGAACACTCCCTAACACCATACACAAAAATAAACTCAAAATGGATTAGAGACCTAAATGTAAGACCGGACACTATAAAACTCTTAGAGGAAAACATTGGAAGAACACTCTTTGACATAAATCACAGCAAGATCTTCTTTGATCCACCTCCTAGAGTAATGGAAATAAAAACAAAAATAAACAAATGGGACCTAATGAAACTTCAAAGCTTTTGCACAGCAAAGGAAACCATAAACAAGACGAAAAGACAACCCTCAGAATGGGAGAAAATATTTGCAAACGAATCAACGGACAAAGGATTAATTTCCAAAATATATAAACAGCTCATGCAGCTCAATATTAAAAAAACAAACAACCCAATCCAAAAATGGACAGAAGACCTAAATAGACATTTCTCCAAAGAAGACATAGCGGTGGCCAAGAAGCACATGCAAAGCTGCTCAACATCACTAATTATTAGAGAAATGCAAATCAAAACTACAATGAGGTGTCACCTCACACCAGTTAGAATGGGCATCATCAGAAAATCTACAAACAACAAATGCTGGAGAGGGTGTGGAGAAAAGGGAACCCTCTTGCACTGTTGGTGGGAATGTAAATTGATACAGCCACTATGGAGAACAGTATGGAGGTTCCTTAAAAAACTAAAAATAGAATTACCATACGACTCAGCAATCCCATTACTGGGCATATACCCAGAGAAAACCATAATTCAAAAAAGACACATGCACCCCAATGTTCACTGCAGCACTATTTACAATAGCCAGGTCATGGAAGTAACCTAAATGCCCATTGACAGATGAATGGATAAAGAAGATGTGGTACATATATTCAATGGAATATTACTCAGCCATAAAAAGGAACGAAATTGGGTCACTTGTAGAGACGCGGATGAATTTAGAGACTGTCACACAGAGTGAGTAAGTCAGAAAGAGAAAAACAAACATCGTATATTAACGCACATATGTGGAACCTAGAAAAATGGTACAGATGAACTGGTTTGCAGGGCAGAAATTGAGACACAGATGTAGAGAACAAATGTAGGGACACCAAGGGGGGAAAGGGGTGGGGGAGGGTGGTGGTGTGATGAATTGGGAGATTGGGATTGACATATATACACTAATATGTATAAAATGGATAACTAATAAGAACCTGCTGTATAAAAAAATAAATAAAATTTTAAAATAAACAGCCACACATTTCTTCAAATGTATGTGATCATTTAATAGGAAGTTTTAAAGTTTTGAGAATGCATGGGTATCAATTCAATTAATGTGCTTTTTAACACATTTCTAACCACCTGTTATTCTGACACTACATGTAGCAGATGTTGTCTCCAAGGCCAATTAGGTTTTTTCATCCAAGAAGGGTGTGGGAGGTGATAGATTCTTGCTGCCATGCAAGAGCAAAACTTCACATTCATTACTTTACATTCATTACTCTTGATTTATAGCCTATTTTTTCTGGCACGTCTAATTTTTGTGTCTTATCTTTCCTTTACCCTTTATAACAACCTCTGTTAGTGGACTTTCTCTCTTTCGGGGCTGTTAGTTACAAGACGTCCTGAATCAGATGTCATCAGCTCACATGACATTCATCTTCTTTCAGGATTAGAAAAATCACGAAATAATGATTAGAGACAGTGTTTTTAAATATCCTAACCATATTTCTCAATTCAATATTGATTTAAGTGATTAACTTTTCCTATGATGATACAGCATCTTGACCAATCAAATATAATGCTTACAAGGTGCGTTAATCATAGTTTACAGTTTTCTTATAGGTATGATAGATAGTGAACGTTTTATGAATCAATAAACTGACAAAAGTATTCAGGACTAGAAATATGGGAGCAGACACATGACTTGCTCAATTTTTATATGTTTTTAAAATTCCAGCAATCTCTCAATTATAAACTCCATTTCAGTCTATATTTAAGGGTTTCTTTTATCATCTTGTCTTCAACATTATGGAGCAACAGAAAACAAGTTCAAAACTTTAATAAAATGTAAAACTGAAAATAATAGCTAGTAGGGTGATTTATCCAGAGAAAACAATATTTTAAGTAGAACTACATAAAAATGATTTGTATATGTTTCATTTCCTTGGATAACAGTCAAGATTTAAAGATTAAACCTAAAGTATAGTGGACAGAAATGGATCAAGATTTTGCTAAGAGAACAGAGATATTGTGACAATAAAGGTTTCCTCTCACAATTCTGATCATAGTGTTTCTTTTTATTATTTTTTACTCTTTAGACTAATTCACACATTCATACCATTATCTTATGAATAATTGATTTTTTGTTTTTTGGTTTTCTTTTTAATTTTTGGCTGTGTTGGGTCTTCATTGCTGCACACGGGCTTTCTCTGGTTGCAGCGAGCAGGGGCTACTCTTTGTTGCGGTGCACGGGCTTCTCATTGCAGTGGCTTCTCTTGTTGTGGAGCATGGACTCTAGGCGTGCAGGCTTCAGTAGTTGTGGCACGCGGGCTCAGTAGTTGTGGCACACGGGCTTAGTTGCTCCACGGCATGTGGGAACTTCCTGGACCAGGGCTCGAACCCATGTCCCCTGCATTGGCAGGCGGATTCCTAACCACTGTGCCACCAGGGAAGCCCCTTGATTGATTTTTTAATTTATTTTGATGTAATTTTGATTGTTGCCAATTTCATCTTGTATATTTTAGTTCCGTATTTTATCCTTCTTGTTGGAACCCAAGAATTACATACGTTAAGTTCCAGAGGGCTTTCCACACTCTCAGCTTACCCCTGTTTCTAACATGAGGAAATTGCCTACATTGTTCCAATGGCTGCTCCTTCCCTGGAGCAAATTTTCCAAAGGCGGAATTTTGAGCAGTAGCTCTTTCATCTTGACATGTGCTGGAATGGAGCTTCTAAATATGTGGAGCTGAAAGGGGATCTCGAGGTGAGAACAGGGTCATATCATTTGGTTTCCTGCACCTGTAGCCAGCGCTGCTACAATAGAGCATAATTGTGTGAAAATGAATAGCATGATAAAAGGGGATACATGGCCAGTCTCATATTCACGACATGTGTAGCTCTTGAGTTCCCAGTGCCCAGGTTGATCTGCCCAGTGGGAAAGGAGGAAAACGGTGTCCACTGCCTGTCCGATGGCAGTAGTCAAGGACTGACCCCCAGACAGCACGCTTGATCTTAGGAAATAGACTCTTGGAAATTCATCTGAATTCAAAACGTTACTTCTCTGAGTTTTGCATTTCACTGGTGTCTTCTGAGAGTTTTAACCAAGAGATCCTTCCATTTACTCAGAAAACAGCCCAGTGCTTGAGAAAAAAGAATCTGAAAATTCTCTTATGCCCCCAATGATACCCCAAACACAGAGTTCATTTATGAAAGCATCCTTTTGGGATACAAGTTTAATATTAGAGAAGGCAGCTTGAAAACACTATTTTATGACACGAGCTTTTCACTGTGTCTTATTCATCAGACACTTATCCAAGACCTACTATGTAACAGGCATTTGCTTTACACTGAGAACTGAAAAAAAGGATAAGACAGTCCCTGCTCACAAGGGGAAGTAGACAAGAAAACAAACACTTCGGAATAGAAGCAATAGTGCTGTGACTCAAAAACAAATAAAAGAACTGTAAATGTTTAAGGTGTGAGCAACTATTCTACCCAAGGAAGTCAGAGCAGACTATACAGAGAGTGAATTTGAACTGAGTGTTAAGGAATTAGTAAAAGTTTTCCAGGAGAAGAGGAAATATGTTCTTTTTTTTAATATATACATCTTTATTGGAGTATAATTGCTTCACAATGCTGTGTTAGTTTCTGTTGCACAACAAAGTGAATCAGCCATATGCATACACATGTCCCCATATCCCCTCCCACCCTCCCTATCCCACCCCTCTAGGTCGTCGCAGAGCACCAAACTGATCTCCCTGTGCTATGCAGCTGCTTCCCTATTTTACATTTGGTAGTGTACATATGTCAATGCTACTCTTACACTGCCCCAGCTTCCCCTTCCCTGCCCCCCGTGTCCTCAAGTACATTGTCTGTGTCTGTATCTTTATTCCTGCCCTGCCACTAGGTTCATCAGTACCATTTTTTTTTAGATTCCATATATATGTGTTAGCATACAGTATTTTTTTTTTCTTTCTTTCTGAGTTACTTCACTCTGTATGACAGACTCTAGGTCCATCCACCTCACTACAAATAACTCAATTTCGTTTCTTTTTATGGCCTGAGTAATATTCCATTGTATATAGGTACCACATCTTCTTTATCCATTCATCTGTCGATGGACACTTAGGTTGCTTCCATGTCCTGGCTATTGTAAACAGTGCTGCAATGAACACTGTGGTACATGTCTCTTTTGGACTTATGGTTTTCTCAGGGTAGGAAATATTTTCTCAGAAGAAGGAATAGTGTATGCAAAAGCACAGTCACACTAGAACCTGGGATATCTTAGGAAAGACGAAAAGGTCCCTTAGACAACAGTGTGGGGTGTTTGAGGATTAAAACTCAGGCAGGAGATGAAAGTGAAGCAGACGGATGTAAAGCCCCACACTGTAAACATCTGTTGTCTGCCTACTGTTGGTCTTTTGAGGAAGAGCTCCCCTACTACTCCTAGCCAGGGAGGCTGACAACACCTTGCTTTTGGCCCCAGCTGTGGACAGGTGAGCCAGGCTTGGCAAATCGGAGTGCTCCATACACTGGACCAAGGGATAGGTTCAGGGATCCATACCTGACCCAATTTGGGCCAATCAGAATCCTCGTCAGGGCTTTCAGCAGATCCTGCTTCAGGTGTATGACCTGTTCAGTCACAACAGCCCTGTGCCCAGCACGGTCCTGCACTTGGTTTAATGTTCTGTTGTTGCCATTTTGAAATTCTTAATAATTTTATCTTTGAACTTGTGTTTTGTAAGAGAAGTCCAATGGGACGATGGACGTGCACATGAGCAGAGGAAATACACACTCCATTTTCAGTGTAGCATTTATGATGCCTGTCAGCACAGCATTCCAGTGGACCTACTATGTGTGGCAATTCTGTGAGATTCAAAGTGAGTACAAGGTAAGTATGTTATATTTAAAACAGAATAAATGACAACCCCAAGAGACCATGCTTTCCATATGAACCAGAGCTTACTTCCAGTACAGAAGGAAATCAACAGCATTTTATGAAACAAGACCAAAGAACTTCATCATATCCTTTCTTACATGTGTTACTTCCCTCTATTAGACAAACTCACTGAAAATGATGATATAGAAGGAGAGGAACCTGTAGTTCTTTTTCCTTTCAGTTCTTCCTTACTCATCAGTAAGCTGAAGAGATTGGTAGAATGTAACCATATCAAGAAGTGAAATGAAGACAGTTGAGTTCATTTTGTATAACATTTCCACTGATCTAGTAAAAACAAAACACATATGCACGTATGAAATAAAATTATGCACTTTGGGAGCTTCCATTTTGAGTTAAATGCATTGAAAACTGGCATTGCACAATATGAATGGTAAGAATTGTATTCATAATTTAAATGTTTAGTTTTTCTTTACTTGGAAATACATTAAATAAGAAGTTTTTTTAAAACACCATGACAAGTTGAGAGAGAATGTAGAAGAAAGGAAAACACTTTTACATTTTAGTAACTTTAATGATACTTTTTCCTGGTTTTTGAACAAGAGGCCCCACAAATTACATAGCCACCCCTGGCTACCAGGAAAGATGCTTACTTCTTCCAAGATCTCGAGTTAGAAGAACAATGTGAGCTTCATCTTCCCTGGCCAGGTGGATGAAGCCATCTGTACTAAGACAAACTGAAGCCAAAATGCAGACAAACAGAGCTGAGAGAGAAAGAGAAAAGAGAGAACCCACTATTGTTTAAGCTCCTGGATGTGGCCAGACCCAAAGTTAAGGGCACAAATATCCTTCTTTGTTATGTATGTCAACAAATTCTTTTTCTTTTGGATGGGGGTGGGGGGAGCTTAAATAATTTGAGTTGGATTTCTGTCATAGTATTGACTAATGTAGCCTTGTGTGCTAAGCTTATACGAAGTTCCTAAATTCATACTCCTACAAGCTGATGGACAGAGGCCTCAGAGAGCCAAGAAGGAAAGTGACCTGGATTCTTTCTTAAGTTAGTTTTATAATTTCAAATGATGAAATATTTATAAAAGGTATAAATAATATTGGTGAAAAGAAAAATACCAATAGAAAAATACCAATAAAAATGCATACGCTTGTACTTGACACCCAGTTTTAAAATTTCTGCCAGTGCCTTTGATGGCACTGTAAGACCTCTCCCAGCTCCACCCCTGACCCCTCCAAACCTACTCACCCCAAAGTATCCACTATGAACTTTGTAATTAGCCTTCTCTTGCTTTTCCATATAATGTGGTAGCTTTTCCTGGTGAACTGTGAAAGAGGAATCAGAGGAGGCTAATCTGGAAGCCAGGAGACCAGGTAGGAAACAACGTTAAGTCTGAGATCAGCTGAGCGTCATTTGTGAGTACTTGGTGTAGCCACCAGATCAGGTTTTGTCAACTAAAATTTGGGCAACAAATTTATAAAGTGACTTTTTTTTTCACAAGTGAAAAAAGCATCTTTGCCTTTTTTTTTTAATGGGCAACTATTTAATCAGGCAAGAGTAAAAGCCTCACTAGACCATGGCCCAGTTACTCAAGCACAGAAATGAGCTTTGGGCTTGGGCAAAAGGTACAGAGGGTACTGGATTTGCTACCTGCCTTATCAGTGGCAGCCAGAAAAGGAAGTAGAGAAGAAGAACAGGAGGAAGGAAGAGGAAAAAAGCATAAACAATTCCTTGTCTCATGCTACGTCACCCTCTCCCAACATGTTAAAAGCTACCTGACATATAGTATGGTTCTTCTCATGACTTAAAATATGACTGTCCTTCTCTTTCTATCAAATTCATTTTAAATAAATCACAGGAATAAAAGGAGAAACAGTCCAGAGAAATAACCCCTAACTGTAAAACTTTGTGCGGTGTGGCACTTAGTTGGAGGTGTTTTGAATGGAGTTTCCGAGTATGAGTAGAACCTTCCTTTCATGTCCTCACATTCCTGCTGACTCACAAAATAAGAACTCGTGCTCTAGCTGTAGAAACTGTAGCTCTACCTGTAGAAACTGTAGCTATCTGGACCCTACTCACTGGCTTCTAGTAGAAGGAGCAATTTTTCTGTGCTTCATGCTGAGAGTCTGATGGCCTTTGTCCACCCTTCACCACTGGGTGAATCAGTGGGCTCAAGGCTGCTATACGTGAGTGGCCTCTCGCTCGGTGTTAGTTGGGCCATAGTCTTTCAAGAAGATGGCAGAGAACTATCACTCTGTAGGCCCAACGCATCCACCACAAAGGTCTCACAGGCTCTACTTGGAAGGGAGGGGAATAGGAAGCCCATTCTGGCCCCACATCTAAGCTACATTCTCCAGTTTTATTCATAATAAAATTCCTATGTCTACTTCTGTGTTCTAGTCTCGGAGTCCATTTCCCGGGTCTGTTTCCCAGTTGGTTCAAAACTCAGATGGGAGATGGAATGAACTGACTGGCCCCTTCAAACCCCAACACCCAACATCTCTCAAGTTACATAATTTAGTTAACTATTTATGAGACTGCCTTGTAAAACACAGAAATTTTTCCCTCCTTGTGAAGAAAATTAAATGGTACAAGAAGTTATGTAACACAATTCTGAGAAGTATAAAAAAGATAGATATGTAAACTCTTAATATGAAAATTGATTTTCTGCCTAACTTATAAAGTCTTCAATAAAACACTATGAATTTTTACCCTCCTGTTTTTCTATAAGCCATGACCTCCTCAAATACAAGCTCAGGATTTGTAATGCTCTCCAGACTCCATGCAACAATCTCCAAATACTTAAATCAGCAAAACAAATTTACCCATGAGTAACCTAGAAGCTGCCAGCATCAATTAAAAATAAGTGGTATAAAACAAATTGATGAAGGATAATTTTGATGCAACACTATTTTGGCTTATATAATGCCTTCCATCTCTAAAAATAAGCAGACCTGAATAACAAAAAAAAAAAAATTTCCCTAAGAAACAAACATTTGTTCCATTCAATAAAAACAAATTGCTTTTATGTTATCTGAAAGGGTTCAGTCAAACAGAAATATTGGCGTTGAACCACAACATTTGAATATTTTAGCAGAAGTGCTTTTAAACCATTCCTTTACATGATTTAATAAAAATGGCGCTACCACTGGAAAATTAACAGAATGGAAAACTTTGCAATGTACAATCGAGTTACCATAAAATGTAAATAAGCTTTATTATGCTAATGGTTTCTATGGAACTTATCCTTTAATGCCCTTGAAATTATAAATTACAAAAAGATGAGTTTTAAAATAACATGACTCCAAAAGCTACAAAATATAATTTTCTATTTTAAAACGGTTGTCTCCAGATCAATAAGGAAAAGCTGTTTCTAAGTTAAGTCATCAGAAATCCTTACGTACTGAGAGTACTTTTCAGGGCCAGTTTACCACTCCCCACCCTGAGTTTAAGTTTTTTCTCATTATTCCTATTATGATTGCTCCAAATCTTCTCCATATTGCTTAGACCCAACGCTGTGTCCTCCACCTCTCCTCTTCTCTCCTCTCCTCCCCAAATTCTCTATCTTCACACATCCTCTTCTTCCTCCCCATTTCTGTGTTCTTACTATTCCAGACTAACCCCAAGAAGCTCTTCCCTTATTCCACCTTCCCCTCTACCTGTTCCGATTCCCTGCTGCCCGCCCCGATGACAGCCTCAACACAGACTTCTCCCCCTCACCTATGTTAAAAAAAACAGTCAACCAAGTAAATTTGAAGATCTAATTGGCTTTATTCAACGATTCATGAATTGGGAAGCATCCCATCTAGTAAACAGAAGAACACTCTGAAAGGCTGTACAAAAACGGCAGGTTTTTATAGGCAGGGTGGTGGGGCAAGGAGGCTATTAGCGAGAGAAAAGAAAGGATTGTTTCAGGCCAGGTCACCTTCTTTTTGGGGAAAAGTGAAGGTCTATCATGCAGATTATCTCTTCTTCCTTTGGGGGGCAGGTATGGGAAATGGAGGGGCAGGTGTGGGAAATGGAGAGGGCCCATGTGACAGATGACCTCGTTGATGCTGACCAGAATATTCCAGACTGGCTGACTGATTTCTTTCCTGTGGAAGTTGAAACTGCCAGTAGGTCAGGTGCTAAATCTAGGTTTGGTATGGGCTTTAGCACAAGGGATACCATTTGGGGCTTTTGGTTTTCTCTTTAACACCTACAATGGTGCTCTGGGCTCCTCCTCTCCCTTTCAAACCACCTAACAGACATCTGCATCCCTACAAGTCCCAAATTCACTTCCCTACAGAGGCCAGGGAGGTCATGCAAATGAGAGAAACGAGCTGGGTGGAAAGGATAAGCATCGGGGACAGGACCATGTGGTGAACCGGGAGAGCACGGTATTTCTAAGGTGGACAACCAACTGTTGCCAAGAGGAAGTGAACCCACAGTGTCAGATCTCCCAGTTTTTCAACAGAAGTCAAAAATTATGTTTCATATGAAACCTCCCAATTTATAAATGTTGAAAACTATTTTTTTAAGTCTCTGAATGCTATGGAGGACAACAATGTGAAGGCCAACCAAAGTACATTTGTGAGGCACGTGCACCACCACTTTATTGCCTCTGTCTACACTCCTCCACGTCCTCAGGGGCCTACTCCTTACTTGTTTCACAGTCTGGTTTCCAAACACCATATGCTGAAACTCAGTGCAACACTCTGGCTTCTTCTAGGTCCCCACCATCCCTAAACTGCCATGGCATTTGACGCCAGTGACAGATACTGATGACCAACTCACACTTCTGAAGTTCCCTCTCTTGGTGACCTTGCCGTGGTGTTTTCCTGGTTCCTCTTCCCTCTCTGACTTCTTCCCCAGTCCCTCTTCTTACTCCTCACCTCCCACATCCCTCTATACTGCCTTGTAGTATAGCGTGGGGAGGTTCACTTGGACAGAATGCCTGAACCACAAACTCCACAAAGGCAGTTTTCTTTTTTTTTTAATGTAAATTTATTTATTTATTATTTTTATTTTTGGCTGCGTTGGGTCTTCGTTGCTGCGCATGGGCTTTCTCTAGTTGCCACGAGTGGGGGCTACTCTTTGTTGCGGTGCGCAGGCTTCTTATTGCGGTGGCTTCTCTTGTTGCAGAGCACGGGCTCTAGGTGCTTGGGCTTCAGTAGTTGTGGCATGCGGGCTCAGTAGTTGTGGCTCACAGGCTCTAGAGCGCAGGATCAGTAGTTGTGGCGCACAGGCTTAGTTGCTCCGGGGCATGTGGGATCATCCCGGACCAGGGCTCGAACCCGTGTCCCTGCATTGGCAGGCGGATTCTTAACCACTGCGCCACCAGGGAAGTCCCACAAGGGCAGTTTTCAACAGGACGATATAGTTTGAGCAGCAACAGTGCTTCCAACTCAGAGGGCATATTTGGCTGTGTTTCTGGTCCTTTAATGCATATTAAAATCCCCTGGAGCAGAGGAATGTATTTCATCTGGGTTGTAGCCTGGCCTCAGGATATTTTAAAAGCTCAACAGGTGAGTCTTATGCACAGCAAAGTTGAGCACCACTGGTATACATGGTGACTAAGTAAGTGGCTCATTACTCAAAATTGGTGGGTCTCACCTTGTGCATACTGCTGCTTTCAGGGTCTGCCAGACATTGCGGCTCCACATATTCATTCAATCATGATTTCTGACTGCCAAGGTGTGCCCTGCACCATGGGCCTAAAGAAAGGCAACGGAAGGCTGAGCCCCCATGGGTGCCGAACATCCTCTCTCAGATTAGACCTTGTATGATCTGAGTAAACTCTTCTGTGAAAGTAAAAACTGTTTGTTTCATTGGAATATAATTTGTTGAACCTTCTATTACAGCAAGGCTTTTCCTTTGGCTTATAAATGGAAACCTTCCAAATTTGTTCTCTATCGCTCTAATTCTGAATACCCTCTTAAATTCTGCATTTCCAACCACCTGGTGGACATTGCCACTTCTCTTCTCCCCACTACCCACATCTTCTCCTCCTGCCCATTTCCCATTATGATGTTTCCACACTCCCACCCGCTGGAGTGTGAAATCTTGACATAGTCCTGGACTCCTCCCTCTAGCTTCTCCCTTCTAATATTCATTCTTCTAGTTCTTCTAATATTGATTCTTCTCTCACACTGTTTCTGCCATCTGGCTATGCCCCTCCATTCCCACCACACCTTCCAACCTAAGACATGGCTACTCCATGCCTGGCCTATGGCAATGGTCCTCAGTGCTCTCCCTGCTCCCAGCCTCTTCCTTAACCAATCCGTTGTACTCTACGATTGTGTTTCCTCCTTCTTACAAACCCTTGTTGCACCCTGCAGGAATAAACTAAGACAGGCCTACAGCCTGGGTCTGCTGAGCCGTGTCACTCCACCACCCAGTCTCTTGAGTGAAGACTCAGAGATGTGCTGAGCTTGATTTGGAACAGTTTCTTGCACCTGGTGAGTAGGCAGACCCAAGCCAGAGTCTACAGCACAGTCAGGCAGGTGGCCAGGAGGCTATAAATCCTGCCAAGAACGCAAAGGTGAACCTCTCACTCCTGGCCAAATGGTCACCCACAGAAGTAGAGTCAGCAGCACAGTGCCCTCTATAGGAACTTCGGGAGACCTATGCCTCCACCTGGGACCATGCCAAACAGTCTCCTGCCTTATGTAGTTACTTCCAAGTAGGGATGTTTCTAGATCTTTCGCCACTGAAGAACTTTTCATCCTCTTATTGTGTCTATTGGTATCTTTCTATATTCCACATCACCCTCCCAAAGTGACAGCCCCACAGATTTCCAATACTCAACAACTAAGATCCATTCTCCTTGGGGCCGGCATTCCATGCCCTTCCCAGTCCATCATCACCAGTCCTTCTGGCCTTGTCTCCCACTACACCTGGGCTCTGGTCCTATTAGGCTGCTGGCAACATTCGTTAAACCAAGAAGGATGTGAATCATGAGATGCCCCATCCAAAAACCTATGGCCTTCCATGTTTTCCATTAAGCTAAGAAAACACAACATATCTGAAGCTAACACTCTAGCATGATGTGCAATGTTGGAAATTATAATGAAAACTAATCTTGTTGATTTTAATAAGTTCTGTCCATGTCTCGCTTTAACATTACGATTATAATTTTACATAACACTTGATAGCACTTGAAAAAGCACTTTGCTTACATTATCTCTTTAATCCTCACAACAATCCTGTGAATATTTACAGATGAGAAAATGGAGACACAGAGATATTACTTTGATTTTCCCAAGGTCACACAATTTCTCGGAGGCACAGATGGTTTCCAATCCCACATCTCCTGATTTTAAAATCTCATTAACATTCTACTACCCAGTCTTGTTTTATTTACCAATGTAAATCTCCACAATGTTCACCTAAACTCAGAGACAATGAAAATAAATAAAACAAACTACTTACCTTTGAGAATTTCAGTGCAAAAGCTATGCTTTCTTGACACTGTTCTGATTCTTTTAGTGCTGTAATAAGGGGTATATGCCTCTCTGCAGATCAGTGTCATTAGAAACCCCAACCAAGACTGGCCACAGATAGAGAAATGAAAGCTTGTAAAAAGCACTGGAATTGAACAAAAATGATAGTAATGAAAAGGTAGGAAGACAAACAGCATTTCAGCAATTACATTGTTCTGCACAGGAAGCTGCCCAGCATCAAATACTGGCCTCTTTATGTTGTCATGCAAACATCTAATTGCACCATTTACCTTCTATAGTGCTGAAGAGAGACCAAACAAGCCAAATGCCATTTCTTTACTGTCATTTGCCATGGATTCTAACACTCAAAGAAAGGAGTAGAGATTATATAAAACTGCAAGAATCTACTCTGTTCTAATACTGGTGAAGATAAATATGCATCCCTGGAAAAACCCTTGGCATCCAGATAGAATGTGGGGTTGGGAACAGCAGAAGTGAGTGAAGGAGGCATGGGATGAACTCCCAGGGCCTGACTCATGGAAAATGCGGGAAGGACTCAAATGGCTCCATTTAAAAGTAATCAAATATGAATATTTTTCACAGGAAAAAATTTTACTCACTTTTAAAAAGAAATGCCTCCCATATCTTTGACTCAGCTATCCCACTTCTAGGAATTTACCTAAGAAGGAAACACACACACATACACACAAACACAAACCCATATGTGATCATCTCAACACACATATGCACACACACGCACACACACCTACATGTGATAAAAGTCTTGGTTGAGATTGAGGAGGGTGTCAGAGGAAGACAACGAAGGGTTGAAAGAGATTTAATTTTTACTATAGCCTTTTGTACCTTTGGATTTTTGTCCAATTGAACACCTATAACCTATATAAGAAATTAACTAATTAAACAAAAAAAATTTTAATCCATGCTTCAAATACACATACTCTATAACCCAGAAATATCTCCTTTAAAAATATTTACAAATAAGCCCCAAGAAGTCTATACAAGGATATTTGGTGCAGTAACATTTGTAATACAAAAGATTAGATGGAATCTAACTTCCTTTCCATCAATAGGAGAATGGTTCAATAAATTCCAGCACTTCCATTCAATGTAAAACTCTGCAGCCATGAAAAAGAATAATATATCCACATGCAAAATACTCTGCAAAATAAATTGTTTTTTTAAAGCCAAGTGAAGAACAACATGTATAGCTTACTACCATTTTTTGTGAAAATAGAGAATATATAAATATAAACATTCCTGTATATACTTTCTATATAGAAGGAGACTAAGGAAACTAGTAACAGTGGTTAACAGTTGGGAGGGTTTCTGAGAGGTTGATGGTTTTCGGTGTATACCTTTTTTTTGTTTTTAATTTTTAGTCTTGGTATGCATTAATTTTTCAATCAAAAAAAGATCTTTTAAAAATCAGTGCCTCACCACAATGACACAAAGAAAACCCACAGCAGCTACCTTTATCAGTGAACTTTGTTCTTTATTCACGAATCTGAGTAGACAATCAAGCATTATCTAAGGAACAGCAAGAATCCAAAAGAGAAGGACCAAGACGAGCAAAGAAAACAACTGACCTGATACAAAAGAAAGCTACTTAGTACTCCCAGAGATATTTGAGATGATATTATAACCTTCTCCCTCCAAAAAAGAAAGGAAATAGAAACCAAATTGTTCTTGGAAACTAAAAATATGACTGAGAAATATAAAAAGTTCACACACATCATACAATCAAAAGAAAAGAGAAAATATGAAAGAAAAGTTGATACATAGAGGATAAATCCTCAAGAACACATATTTATCTCATAAAAGCTCCAGAAAGTAAGAAAAAAGAAATAGAGATAAAATAATGAAATATATGATTGAAAAAAATCTCCCAGAGCTGAAGAAAGACATGAGTCTTCATATGGGAGTCCCAGTGAAAGCCAAGCAGAAAACATGAACAAATCCTTATGAAATTCAAGAATCCCAAGGATAAAGAGAAGGTTCCAAAAGACCTTCCTGAGGATGAAACAAACCAACAAAAGTTTCATACACAGGAATGAGAAACAGAATGGCATCAGATTTACCATCAGTCACACTAAATGTTAGAAGACAGCCAAACAATGGCCTCAAATTCAGAGGAAGTAATATTGAACCTGAAATTCAATACCCAAGAATCCTATCAAATATGAGGGTAAGATAGATATAGTTTGAGACATAAAAAAATGAGAAAGTTTATTTCCCTTGTACCCTAATATGGTACCCTTGCACCTAATATGGTTAATCTATATTAAAGAAAAATTACGGTTAAGCAGCTAGGCAATCTTAAGATATGATGCTTTCTTGCATAAAAAAGAAAAATAAAGTGTCAGGAGAAACAAATATGGAAAAGAATGAGGTCTAAATAAACAGTGGCATGATCTTGAAAAACTGACAGTGTTAAAAAAAAAAAAGTCCATCTGAGCTTTGTGCTTAGAACATTCTTTATGAACAACACTAGTTTTGTGACATTAAGATTATATCTTCTCCACAAGTCCAATCATACTATTTGGTTTTGCAAAGAAAATATTTATATAATCATAATATTATCAAAACTCTTTATTTATTTTCCATTTTCAGAATCGACCTACAGACCAACATGTAAGATATAAATATGTATTACCAAACAGAATATAAATATATCTTGACAATGTAAAAGTAATATATGTGATGATAGTTGGGAGTTGGTTATATGGGAAGGGGAATTGGAAAGGATAGGAGTGCTACTTTCCTCATGTCAATCACAGGGAGCATGATTTTGTCTAAATCAGATCAAGAAATAGGGCTTAGGTGTATAATCTAAAGTTATAAAAGTAATCAATAGAAAAACTAAAATGTAATTAACCCAAATGAAGTTAGTGTGGCGGAGGTAGAAAGAAAATGTGAAAACAGACCTACATTCACCAATTTTTATGGCATGGGGTCAACTGACACTGTTCAAAGTTGACAGACCACCTTAATGAATGTTTGGGAGACATTTTACATAAAAATTAATTTTTTTTATTTTTTTATTTTGTGTGTGTGTGTGCTTTAAATATTTGTTTGGGGGGAGGGGAACACACACTTCTACTCAATTAAGAGAAACATTTATACCGTCCAGGTCTTTTATTTTCTTTACACCCATCATGCCATGAATTCATAGGGAATGGGCTCCAACAGTTCAGGCTCCTTTCCATCGGTTCTCACGAAGTGTGCTTCTCTGGGTGGCGCAGGCTGGCGCTTCAGTTGAACCCAAGTACCTTTCTCTTTGGCTTCCTTCTTTTTCTGATCATTTTCCTTCACCCGTTTCAGGAAGCTATCTCGGCTCGTAGAGTGCTTAATATGATCGACACGCACATTAATTCTCTTGGCAAGAATCTTGTCCTTAACTTGTTTGTTTACAAGGATGCCAATAGCATGCTGGGTAACACTGTAGACTCTCTCAGTTTTGCCATGGTAACATTTGTGGGGCATTCCTTTTTGAACAGTGCCCATTCCCTCGCTATCTACAGTATCACCTTTCTTGTAGATTCGCATGTATGTGGCCAAAGGAACAACTCCATGTGTTCTAAAAGGCCTAGAGAACATGTAGCAGGTGCCCCTCCTCTTTCCCTTTGTGTTGGCCATTTTGGCGAATTACTGGAAGATAGCGGTTCTGGCCGAAAGGAAAAATTAATTTTTAAACATTTCTCAGTGGCTTCCTCTGGGAAGTAAAGTTAGGCTGTAGGCCAAATAAGTCTTTTCATTTTTGTTTTATCCACATTTATGCTATTTGAATTTTCACTTCAATGTTCTTACGCTTTTTTATAATTTTTTAAATGTGCTTCTTGTACAAATGGGCTGCCCCATAAACTCTAATCAAGACGTTTATATAAGTATTATTATGACTGATTCTAACAATAATGAATAATAAATATATTTTACTGAGGGCATTTTATGTGCTAAAGGTTTAGTGAGCACTCCAATTGAATCATCACAACAATCATGTTATAGACACTATTATCTCCTTTATTTCATGCACAAGGAAACTAAGACTTAAGAGGTTAAGTAATTTTCCACAGTAACGCATCAAATAAGAAGCAAAGGGAGCTATGGCTTAAACTAAGGACTGTCTGACTTCAAAGTTCATGCTTAAAACCACTAAACCCCACTGCCTGTACTCATACTATGATTTTGAACTAGCAACTTGCAGACTCCATTTTCTCTATCGACTATATCAGCTCTGAGAGATCTTTATTTGAATTCCAGGGTAGCTCCTTTGACTGAAGACAATTTCCAAGACCAACACTTTATATACCAGTTGCAGTAAATGCTAGAAGGTAGCAAAGCAATGGCCACAAATTCTGAGAGCAGAGAATTCTGACTAAAATTCAACACACAAGGATCCCGTCAAATGTAAGGTGAGATAGAGATATTTTTCAGACATAAAAAGGACTGAGAAAAAAGGATGCATTTTGTGCTATCTTAATAATATGTCTTATCCTGAGGCTTGTTTGAAGTTGGTAAATAGAAACATGTAGTTCCAAAAGAGATTTTGGTGTATATACCTATAAATTTTATTTCCTTTGTACCCTTTCACAAAAAATCACATGAAGATTTATTTCAGAAAGGGGGAATACACATCTCTGCACAATTGGACCATTAGAGTTAAAAAAAAAAAAATTCTGTCATTCCACTTCCTACAAGCTTTACAATTAGGAATACAAAGAAAAAGTCAACACCCATTACTTCATGTGACAAGTAACTTAGTTTCTGCTTTTGGCAAACGGGAATAGATTCTGGTTATTCGGTCATTCAACTAGTGTTTGGAATCACATTGCTTTGTGCTAGGAGATGACAGTGAACTATGGACATAGTTTTGAGTTGCTCACCGTAAACCAAGAAGTGACTGGAGGGGTGCCTGAGGCCCCACCATCTCAACCAGCACCCTCATGCTTACCCTCACTGCCATTCTTCTGATTGTTCATGATGATTTTAGTACTGGGAAAACAAAACTTCAAGCCCTCCATACATTCTTCCCCTTCAAAGAGATTGCAGTCCCAAAGCCATCCTATGTAAAAATTCAGAGACCATCAGGAGAGCTTAGAGTCTTGTGGGGATACACAAGCAATTAACCAGAATTACATAATCCATTACACATACATGGGTCATGAGGTAAAGGGTTCTGAGGGTTTTTTTTTTTTTATTTATAAGGTTTTATTGTTATATTAAGTAGAAGAGCAGGAAGTTATGGACCAAGCTATGCAACATAGTTTCAAAGTAAAGGATTAGAATAATCAGTCACATTTCTTATCTACCATATACTTTGATAAGCTATATATTGTATTTTTACATTTCAAAAGTATTTTAAATTTCCACGTGTCTCGTATAGGTATATACACCAAAATCTCTTTTGGAACTACATGTTTCTACTTACCAACTTCAAACAAGCCTCAGGATAAGACATATCGTTAAGATAACACAAAATGCATCCTTTTTTCAGAATCCTTTTCGTAAACTCCACAGCCAGATATTTTGCAGAAGTCTCTTCAGCTTAAAATAGAAATTCTCTTCTATAGATAGCTAAAAAGATTTGAGATGAAGAAGGTTAACTGCTCTTTTGTGGGTCACAGCACTGATGTGCTTCAGCCCTCAGAGCACAGCTGAACTTTTACTCATTGACTGAGTTAGTTACCACTTTCTTTCCCTCAATGTCTTTAAGCTGAGTTTGTTTTGGCACATTGGTTTATTAACACATGGACCCATATATGATAAATTCATTTGATAGCTCCTCCCAATCCCTTGATACTAAATATTGAAGTTTGATTAGAGATGGAAAAATGATGGTACTCATAGTAGAAGAGACGAAAATCCAGTCCTCTCTTCCCCTTTTGCTAAAAAGATGCGTACGTTATTTGGGTGTCTCCTCTCCTCTGCACATCCTGGTGCTCAGAAGAGGGAGGGGGGGCCCACTCCACACTGCCTGGTTTCCTGTTCTTATTATCAAGGATTAGTTTGGACATGGGCATGAGGTATAATTCGAGATACTATGATGTGTGGGAAATCTGGGAAAGGCTCTCTCTCCTTACTAACAAAAAAGATAGTTGGGGATAAACATCCCCTGTGCCCAGTGTCATTGTGTTCATGACCATTCCTGGAGCTGTGGCAGCCATCTTGCAACCATGTGGGGAACTAAGTCAACAGGTCCAAGAGGGTAGAACAGAAAGATGCAGAGAACTTATATTCCTGCTCTGTTGAGCAACTGAATCGACCATTGAGTCAGTCAACAATCTGCAGCATTCACATTTGGACTTCGTGTTATGTGAGATAATAAATATTCCTCATGTGTAAGCCATTTTGAGTCAGGGTTTTCTGTTACTTAGCAGATAAACACATCCAAACTGGTCCATATAGATTAGTTCTCTCTGTTTTCCCTTTCTTCCTCCACCCAGCCACCATTCTTAACATAATTTAATTGGTATTAACATTTTTACACAGGTAGATTTAGCTTTCTTCGGTGATAAATTTAAATTTCTCCTCATGTTTTAAACTTTACCTTGGCAATCTAGTTTAAGAAACTGGTCTTATCAAAGATGTCTGGTTACCATACCCATGGGGCACTAATAATATTCTTAAGGTCATGGAAGTAGCAGTATGAGGCTACAATGTTTTTTGATAGCCTAACATATCTGTTTTGACCAAAGACTCTTTTCCCTATTTAAAAAAAAAAGAAAAAAAAGAAATGAAAAAACTGAGTTATATGTGGAAGATTTCTAATTCTTATCCCAATTTTTTTTTTTTGATAGACTTTCATTACAGCTACTCCTTAAAGCCTGACTCTTTGGCTTTCACAGTTTAATTTCTCGGCTTTGAGTTAATATTATTCCCTTAATCTCACTAATCCTCTAAGAAAGATGAACATAATGGTGAACTTCATGTAAGAAATATTCTATTAAATTTTTAAATGATTAAATTGTACACATAAAAATAAAATATGAATTTACATTGAATTTACATAACTTCCTGCCCAAATTCCTGAATTTTAAGCCATCTTTTCACCAATACCACTTCCAAATGTCTCTCTACGTGAGCTTTATCAAGACAAGTGTCAGAATTCATAAAATCAACGAAAGCAACTGAAAGGCCTATGCTAATAATAAATCATAACACAAGTCAAGGTTAATTACAATTAGATTTTAAATATTTTGCTTGAGGACACTAAGCTTATTTAGTCTGGAACATAGTTTTAAAATGAAATGCTTATATATTGATATAAAAGATATAACAGTATAGTACAGCTGCGGGGTAGAGGGAGGAAACACTACGTAGCACTATTTAAATACTACATATTAATCTCAAAAATAACAAAAATAAGCAGTTTGACCGTAAATTATTCTCAGGACTTTAGCTTTAAAAAAAAAATAAAAGTAAAGGCCATAATCTCTTAAGCACTTCAGGGCAATGACAATTTTTTAAAATTGTAACTGGGAGGAAGCTAAAATGCCAACATTCATTTCTGGATTTTGCAGCCAACTTTGTCATACAAGTGCTTTGCTAATACTTTTTTTCATACTTGTGTTCTAAAAGGCGTTCTCCGAAATAAAGCCTTAAGTTTAAATCAAAGACAAATTATTCAGAACCCACCCCACCATATTTGTAGTGGCTCTCTAGCTCCTTATAAGGAAAAATACTGGAGATGAGGTTAGAAATTTTAAAAGTAAATGTGAGGATGTGGTAAAGAATGATCTTATCCAGTCTGTAAAGTGGGTATGGGATTTTTAAAGTCCAAGAATAGTGGATAGTCTAATATGAAAGTGAATAAAGATACTCCTTAAGCAAAAAAAGAAACCCTTTTTTTTTAAGGAAAGCTTGAAGGAATTTTGAGAATTGTACTTTGGCTAAGGAAGATATAAACATCTGGGGGATCTGAGTGGAGGATATGCAGAGTTCTTATTTTTAGTAATTTTTCAAAAAGTCTAAAATTATTACAAAATGATAGGTTTTAAAATATTTTAAAATTATTACTATTTGGCATGAGAAATTAATTCAGTTGTCTAAAATGTTTATTTTCTGAGCAGGGTCATAATAGTTAAGAAGATTATTGTGCTGGAAAAAGCTTCAATAAGTAGTCCATGGCCTCAATTCCTATCCTGGTTCTCAGTGATATTTAAAGACATCAATCTCCATAGATAGATTTTTACTTTCACACAGCTGAGTTCTACATAGAAGAAATAATTTAAAAGCTCCATGTAACATATGTCAATTATTTTTCAATAAAACTGGAAAAAAAAACTCCATGGACATTCACCTGAGTTTTGTTGGTATTTCAAAGCTGACTTAAATACACTGCTCTTCTATTCGGTGGCTTATCAGTTCCTGTCAAATTCCTTCATAACATTTCTATTTTTTTGGTTCCTTAAAAATAAAATGCAAAATTATCGACCTAAAATGCCCTATAATTATAGACTCATAGACTCTCAGAGCTCAAAACAATATTATAGATAATCCTACACTACACAGGGATGTAAAGGAACTTACCCAAAGCCACACAGTACAACCTAACATATCACATCACAAAACACAACACACCAGCCAACTGCAATGTGGGAACCTAGACTGGCTTATAAAAAGACATTCTTGTAACAACTAGAGAAATTTAAATATGGAATGGCTGCTAAATAATGTTTATGATTACTATTAACTTCCTTAAGTATAATAAAGTATTTCCATTGTCTTTATTCTTAGATGATACATGTTGAAATATTTATAACTTTTGAACTTACTACAAATTTTCAAATGGTACAGGATATGTGTTTGTGTGTGTTAATATATGTGTGTGTTACTACACTGAGCGGGCGAGATAAAGAAATTATGGCAAAATGTTAACAATTATTTAGGTGGAGAGCATATGGGAATTCAAATTTTCTGTATGTTTAAATATACACAGTAGTCAGGAATTCCCTGGTGGTCCAGTGGTTAGAGCTCTGCACTTTCATTGCTGAGGGTTCGATCCCTGGTCGTGGAACTAAGATCCCGTAAGCCGTGCGGAGCAGACAAAAAAAAGAAAGAAAAAAAAAAAATACACAGTAGCCCTGTACTTCACCAAAAGCTATAGCTCTCACAAAAATTGTACTAAGGACTTTGTTTAGAGCCTTATCGACTCTTTTTAAGCAGGCAGTTCTTAATGAAGTTGACTTTTCTGTTTTTCTTTAATACAACAGACTAGAAGCAAAAGTTAAAAGAGAGAGAAACGGATATTAGAGACAGTCACGATCCACTTGACAAACATTTATAAACAGTCTACCAGATTTGGGAGACAGCAATGGCCACAATATGATCCTGGCCCTAAAGAAGCCCACAGTCCAGCTGGTGACAAAGATATGCAAACAATTAGCCATAATGATAACTAAGATACCTGATACAGAGAAAGAATATGAAGCAGTAGAAACAACTGTGTTAGTAACCAGTGCACCAACTCAAAACGATCACCACAAGCCATAAGGAAAATGTCAAATTTTATTTCATATACATTGAGAAAGTTAGAGAAATTAACATTACACTTTATAAATATTATTGTGAAAGTATTTTATTATGTAAAGTTTTAAAGCTTACAGAGAAATGTTTACATATCAAAAAATTTATTTCCCTGGTTAGGAAGAGTCAATATTCTTAAGATATCAATTCTTCCCAACTTGACCTATAGATTCAATACAATCCCAGTCAAAATCCTAGCAAGTTATTTTGTGTGGACAAAAATATAAACTAAAGCTCCTATGAAAAGACAAAAGACCCAGCATAACCAACACAATACTGAAGACAAATAAAGTCTGAGGATTGACATTACCTGACTTCAAGACATACATTAAGCTACAATAATTACCAAGACAGTGTGGTATTGGTGAAAGAACTGACAAACAGATCAATGGAACAGAACAGAGACCCCAAAAATAGACCCACACAAATATAGTCAACTAATCTTTGACAAAGAAACAAGGGCAATTCAGTGGAAAAATGACAGTCTTTTCAACAAATGGTGTAATAATGGACATCCACATGCAGAAAAAAAAAAGAATCTAGACACTGGCCTTACACATGTTGCAAAAACACTCAAATGGATAATAGGCCTAAATGTAAAATGCAAAACTATAAAACTTCTAGAAGATAACACTGGAGAAAATCTAGGTAACTTCGGGTTTGGCGATGAGTTTTTATATAAAACACCTAAAGCACAATCTATGAAGGAAAAAATTGGTAAGCTGGACTGCAAGAAAATCAAAAACTTCTCTTATGCAAAAGAGACTGTTAAGGAAAATAAAAAGACAAGCCAAAGACTGAGATAAATATTTATAAAACATATCTGATGAAGAACTTGTACCCAAAGTATACAAAGAACTCTTAAAATGCAACAATAAGAAAACAACCTAGGGACTTCCCTGGTGGCACAGTGGTTAAGAATCTGCCTGTCAATGCAAGGGACACAGGTTCAAGCCCTGGTCCAGGAAAATCCCACATGCCGCGGAGCAACTAAGCCCGTGCGCCACAACTACTGAGCCCATGTGCCACAACTACTGAAGCCCGCAAGCCTAGAGCCTGTGTTCCACAACAAGAGAAGTCACCCGAATAAGAAGACCATGCACTGCAACGAAGAGTAGTCCCCGCTCGCCGCAACTAGAGAAAGCCCGCACGCAGCAACAAAGACCCAATGCAGCCAAAAATAAATAAATTAATAATTTTTAAAAATTTTTAAATAAATAAAAAAAAATCCCAATCACAAAACAGGCAAAAGATCCAACCAGATAAACCAGATCCAACCTCACTAAAGAAGATATACCGATGGCAAATGAGCATATAAAAAGATGTTCAACATCATATGTCATTAGATAATTGCAAATTATTATAAAACATCAATTGGATACCACTACATACCTATTAAAGTGGCAAAAATCAAAAAAATGAACAATATCAGATGCTGGCATGGATGTGGAACAATAGGAATTCTCATTCATTGCTGATGGGAATGCAAAATGATACAGCCACTTTATAAAAACAGTTTGGCAGATCCTTACAAAATTAAATATAGTTTTACCATACAATCCAGAAATCACACTCCTAAGTATTTAGTCAAATGAGCCGAAAGTCACATCCAGACAAAAACCTGCGTACAAATGTTTATAGCAGCTTTATTCATAATTGCCCCAAACTGGAAGCAAACAAGATAGCCTCCAGAAAGTGAATGGATAAACAAACTGTGGGACATCCATACAATGGAGCATTATTCAGCAATAAAAAGGAATAAGCTATCAAGCCACTAAAAGGCATAAAGGAATCTTAAATGCATATTGCTTAGTGAAAAGAACCAGTCTGAAAAGTCTACATACTATATGATTACAACTATATGACACTCTGGAAAAGCCAAAACTATAGTGACAATGAAAAGACCAGTGGTTGCCAAGAGTTCAGGGAGGGGGGTGGGAAAGGGATGAATAGGTGGAGCACAGGATTTTTTACAGCAGTGAAACTATTCTGTAGGATACTATAATAATGGACACAAGACATGATGCATGTGTCAAAACCCATAGAACTGTATGACACAAAGAATGAACCCTAATGTAAACTACAGACTTTAGTTAATAATAATGTACCAATATTGGTTCAGTTGTAACAAATGTACCACACTAATGCAAGATGTTAACAAGAGGGGAAACTCTGAGCAGGGCAGAGAGGGAACTCTGTACTACCTCCTCAATTTTCTGCAAACCTAAACTGCTTTAAAAAATAAAGCCTGTTAATTTTTAAAAATTTTTTTTGTGTGTAATACTCATTTGCCCCAAATGCCAAATAACGAAGCTCTATTAGAGTAAGCATGTGTTGCTCGCGGTTAAGTCTTTACCTACACTAAACTGGCTTTTTGTGAATTGTCAGTCACTTTCAGAAATGCTCAAATAATGAGCACATAAATTATGGGTAGACCCTGGGCAGGGTTTCGAAAAGTGTGGTCTTCAAACCACCCGCACCAAAATCATTTGGTTGCTTGTTAAAAATCATATCCCTACTAAATCATAACCTCGAGGGGTGGGCAATCTGCATTTTTAACAAGTTCCCTGGGGATTGTGATGCATGACAAGTGTGAGAAGCACTGCATTAACAGTGTATAAGGATACTTAAGGACTACTTTTATTTTACTGCTTATAAAAAGCAAACAATTAAAACATACCAGCTGCCCAGTAATTGAGAACAGGTTTCCCTTCATCTCCCTGGCACAAGATGACAACCAGTGACTTATTTTGCAGTTTCAGGAATTCCAGCCATAAGGACTAAATTCTCCAGAAACACTTTATTATATAACACCATGTTTTTTAAAACGCTGGTTTTTCAAGAAAGAAATAACGAGACAGTGAAAACTAGTATGATGCTTATGGCCCTTCTGTGTTTTTTTTAACTGAAGACTTTTGAATCATACTTTTAATAAAGGATTAAAGAAGAAGCTTTCTGAGGCTTTTATCATTTATTATTCCCCAAATTGAAAAAATATTTTTAAATAAAATTCTCAGAGGACATTGTCAATTCCTTTTATCTGCGAAAATTAATTTCTTTGAAATAATTTTGGTTTTGCCCTTTTCAGGAAGGTATCATTTTACTGCATCTATATCAAAGAAGGTCAGTCACAGAGTCAGAACACAGGGCAACGCTTCATGACCATGTCCCACAACAATCATAGAGTGTGCCTGATCAATCCTGGCTGTCATCATTTCTTTGACTCTCCACCTTGCCCTTTTGTGACCTTGGCAATCCAGCTTTAAGCTGTATGATATTGTTATTGCCCCAATTTATCCAGTGGTCAAACTTCAAGCAATCTTAGCCATTCTGAACACAGCAGAGACATGTGTCTTTTAAATCTTTGCCTTGTCTTTCTGCATCCTTTCCCTCTTCAGCCAACAAATCATTTATAGTCCTTCCTTAGTGGAAACAATCTGATGTTAGTCATTTATACTTATAATCTAAGGCAGTGCTGGCTCAAACTTGAGCATGCATCACAATCATCTGGAGGGCTTGTTAAAAGACAGATTGCTGGGCCCTACCCCCAGCTTCTGATTCAGCGGGTCTGGGATGGGGCCCAAGAATTTGCATTTCTAATGCATTTCCATCAGGTGGCGCTGATGCTGTTAGTCCAGAGACCACGCTTTGAGAACCACGGATATAAGATAATTTGCCACCTTACTTCTGGTATTTGCACCAGATCATGTTGTGACAGGTACGGTAATTATATAAGTTGTTCCAAGACTCATCAGAGTGAGAATCCTAATTAACCACCCATAGATAGTATATGACAGACGATGCAAATTGACAATTCCTTTTGACAGTGGTCAAGGCCACCATATATAATTGCTTTTCTACTGTCCTAGAGAAGATCATGCAACAAAAATCTCAAGTTAGCATGTGAGCGCTCTTGCCTTTTATCTATTAATCAACTCTTAACTAGCTAAGCTGCTCATCTGTCCCTGCCCTAAGCACTTTCACTCAACTTTCAATTGCCTGCCTTGTAGTCTTGGCTAATCTATTGGACTTGGACCCACTCCATGAAGACCTACCTCTTCCCATCAGAGACCCACACCCCCACTGCCACCCTGCAGAACCCAACCTGCCTTTCTGACCTCTAGTCATGGATCCTCTCCATCTTGGCTCCCAACCTGCCTTTCTGACCTCTAGTCATGGATCCTCTCCATCCTGAGGACCTGAGGAGTTTCAGCCCAATTCCTTCCTGGTCTCCTAGGCTTCTAGATGTGTGATATACCTCTGGCATCAGTCCTCTTGGCTGCCTCCCTCGGCATGACTTGGAGAAGAGAGTTTATTCTCTTTTAAAGGTTACTAGGAGAATGCCAGAGCCAAGGTGAGGCCAGGGCCACTCTGGGACCTGGGTAATGAAAGTGTCCCTCAGTAGATGGCAGGAGAAACGGGAGCCTTCACACACAGGAGTATATGATTGAAGAAATATCAAATCCTACATTCTTTGATTTTCTCTGATATTTTCCTTAGTGCAGTGCCAACCAGAATGGTTTCTCACCTTCAGATAAGAGTTGCACACTCTGCTGAAAGATGTTGCGCTAGGAAGATCAAGATTAAATCCAGAAGAAACCAAGCAACGAGAAAAATGGGCTACTTGGCCAGCAGAGGGCGGCAGACCACATCACAAGAGGGACGCCATCCCCAAGCAGCTCTTCCCATAGGAAGTCCAGGTCTGTAACTGCCGGGCAACTAATGGGGATTCTAAAGGGAGTACATTGGAATATTATTAATTACTTCCATGTTATTACTCCTCATAACAAGATGCTAACAAGAAAATGTCAACATTGTATAAGAAAAGAGCATCGGACCTGGAGTCTGAAAAGCCAGATTCTAGCATTTTCTGTTTGACTTGGCCAACAACTCAGAGCTTCCATTTTCTTACCAGTGAAATGGAGGGAAAAAGTAATAAAAGCAATCAATACCAATCACCTGTGGCCCATCAACCTTACAGGTTCGTTGTGGGAGCGGATAAGTAAAAGGAAAAAATCTATATGCACAAACATTAGTCATTTCCCAGGTTGTGAACTCAAAACAAAAGAAGTATGTTAACCCCAAAAGGTCACCTCAGCTCTTCGTTCCACAGGTCCCGATGCCGAGGAATACTTTAACCTTATCATCACAATTGTGGAGAGAGATTTTAGGCACTGGTCTGCAGGGATAGAGGGGATTTCTGGAGTAGGAGCCCATTCAGGGAGGCACTAAACCCCACTCCGTAATTAATGGCACAGACCACTCCACCCCAGTCCCAGGTACTTAAGTGAGGCTGGCAAAAGAGAAGCCAGGAGCCACAGTGCAGAGAATTGAGGGAGGAAAGATTAAAGAGAGAGACTAAATCTAGGGCTGTCTTTCCCAAACAATTACTGGAAAATTGCAGAACCAGTCTGCCCCAGGGAACCTCAGGGAAAATATTACTTTGATTGTGTGATGGCATCTTTCACAGAGCACACAAGAGCCCTGGCCAGCATGGCAAGGCAGAAGCTAAGAGCTCTGGTAGGTATATTATGCCTTTATGGAGTTGCTATGCTAAATGTTGAAAGACGCACAAAATTTAACTGTCAAAGTTAAAATCACAAATTCTGGACTAAACGACAAGACAGAATTCCAGATGATTTCATTCTATTTTTGTGTGACAGGCTATTAATTGCCATCACTGCACAGAATTTTTATTTTAGGACAGCTAAGATTTCTCTTGCCTCAAGTCCCAACCAACACTGTCCTCTCTGCTGCAGAAATTTCTCTAACCAATCTTCCTGTCATTTGCTTCACGGGCTTGTTCAAATTGACACTTGAGAGTTAATTTACACCTTCCTATTTCACAAAAACAATCCCAGAAGAACGTACCAGATGATCTATCCCATTTGAATTAAAATTCTGATTTTCAGTCTCTGCTATGGATTATATACATGGGAATCCTTGAGGGGGACCCTCACAGGAACTAGGAAATGTTTTCTATCCTTTAAATTATTTTCTCAACATATCCATGCTGGTTACTTTTAAATCTATCTATTCTTTAAAATCTAGCTAACAAACAAATCATTATAAATACTGCCATTTTAGGGAAACAAATCATAAAACCATTGAATTCTTCTACAAGGAAGTCATTAATTCAGATAACTAAATTCGAACAAGTTTTGGAGCGGTCATATCTTTTCTGAACCTTAGAACAGATCTAGGGCCCTTTTTAAGTTGTAGCTAATATGTATTGGAATTTTTTAAAGCTAACATATACAAAGACAACATAGGTTTCTTTTGAATACACATGGTATTAAGCTATCCACTGACACTGCCTGTTGCCTGCCTGCCTGACACATGGTAATAACACATTTCCCTGTCCAAGTAAAATGAGACAGGGCCAAGTGAATTGCTTTGGCCAATGAAATGAGAGAAGACATGCGCTCATCACTTTCAGGGAGAAGGCTATAAGAGCCCATGCCCGATTGGCCCGTTCGCTCTCCCAGTCACCCTGTCCAATTATCTAGCCTGGATTCTGAGTGAATAAACCATGAATCAGAGACCCCTTGGAGGCAAAATGGACATGTGATGCCAAGGGTTAGAAACAATAAATCTTTGCTGTCTTAAACCACCGAGATTTTGGCATAATCCAGCCTAATCCAGCCTATCCTGACAGGCCAGATTCAAAATCTGGCTCTGATACTTATTATCCTTGACTGCACAGGCAAGTTCTTAAAACTCTCTGAGCCTCAGTTTCCGCCATCATAAAAATGAGGATAATAATACCTTTCTTAAATGAGAAGCTACGCGCAAAATACCTTTTACATAGTAAATTTTCAATATAGATTAATAATAGCTGCTATTATTACCACTTGTTCTTATAGAAGAGAATCTGAAAACGGGCAGTGCAAGAGCAGAATAAACATTTCCACTTGTTCTTCTTTGAAAAATGTTAGGTTAAGGACTGCCACTTACATTTTCTAGTTAAACAAGCCCTGTACAGGAAATACAAATATTATTAATAGCAGTACTGGCATCTTATGAATGCAGAAAATAATGAATATATAGATGTTAAGTACACAGCAAGTCAATGATAGAGAGGGATTTATTTATTTACTCAATTTATGACATTGTGACCTTGAAACTCTTATGCAAAAAATCCATTAATTCCAATTTGTAAAGTACATGAAACTAGCAACAGGGTGGTAATATGGATAAAGGACAACACATGAAGAATTAGAATGGCTTTTAAAGCAACATTTGTCTGCTCGCTTCTCATTAAACCTGTTTTAAAAGGTGAGGTATGTCCCTGACCCTAAAAATTAAAATTCTTCGCCCCAATCAGTCTGGGTTTGTACATTGAGATATATTGCCTTCCTCCACAAGCACTAAAAGATTTAATAAACCCCAGGGTAGCCAGAGATAAATTTCTTAATAGAAATTCAATTTGCAGGGTTTAGATATTATTTACTTCCTGATTGGAGAGCAATTTGTGAACCTTACCCAACATGGCTGCATAACTTCTTCCTCTGGCAATGGGAGTAAAATTGATTGGATCTTTTCATGGAATAATATATGGATTGATATAAATTTTTTGCTCTCACATCTCAATATCACCTTGCTATTTACTTTTTGTCAAAATAATCCTAGCATGCCAGCCACCAGGCAAAACATAGATTTTTATGTAAAAATTTTCGTCTTTTGTTTAGCAAATGATTCTGTCTGTAACAGATTCTTTCTGCTCGCCACATTCACAGAGGAGAAAAAAAGATAACTGAGGCTTGTCCATTTATCCCATCTTTGTCAAAAATCTGCTGACACAAGTCCTTGCTTCTCATTTGTACTAAGAACTCCGTGCCTCATTTTGCACTTCCAGAGCTATTAGTTCTCTTCAGTAATCACTCAGGACTTAATTATACCCTCAGAGCCAGAAAAGATGCATCTACTAGCCATGACCACGTGCCTGCCTGTCAGTTACACAGGCCAGTTGGAGGCCTTGGCTCTTTGGACCTGGCTGTGTTTCATGCAGCACTGGCAAGACAAGATAGTCCATGTGGGCACTGCAACACAGGACTTTCAGAGCCTAAAGGAAAAAAAATCCTATTACGTTCTCTCTGAATGTATCAGTTCAGGTCATAAATACTTGGACACAGCCTCTCTTTCCCATGAGGGAGTCGCTGCTGGGAATGGGAAGCATGAACACATGTGGCTCTGCAGTGCCATTCCCAGTAAGCTGTGCCCCCTGAATGACCTCTCTGACCAACTGTTAATCATTCAGCTACACTTAAATTGAGAGGGAAAATAACAATAATAAAACTAAAACACTCAACTTTCATAGCACATTATAGGATAATTTCATGCAGGACCCAGGAGCCCGATAACATGGAGAGGGTATTTCAAAGTTGAAAACTGCCTTTGATTCTCTCTGGGGATAGGACAGAGGACACAGTAAAGGAGACACCTAATTGAAACTGCCCAGAAGCCTCCAAGGGCTTCAGGCTGAAAGTCACCAAGCACGATGTGGAAAATGGCTGGGTAGCCTGCATTTCCTTTGGACCACACACCCTGAATCTGGTTGTAATCATGGTCATTACTGATCAGAACCGGATTTTAGTTGATGGCATACGAAGTGGTACAAGGACATGGGCACTTGTGTGCCAATGTACACAGTTCATAGACTTTACACTCAAATTCCCACACTGTGCTCATCAAAACAGTATAGGAGCTGACCCAAAGAGGAATATTCATCCAAAACAGTCAGTTACAAGATAGGCCAAGGAAACTGCAGCCAGAGGAAGGAATTCTAACATTACAGATGTTTGACTGTTGTAAGTGCAGAAAAGCAAAGAAAATAAGAAACAGAAGCACGAAGCTGAGGTTGGAAAGTTTTCTCTCCTGAAGGCCTTGCCCACAACAGGAGCTCTTCAGAAAGCACAAACTGCCACAAAGGCACCTCTGAGAAGATAATCAACAAGAAGGGTTCACCCCCACTGCTAAAGATCGGAAAGCTGCAGACATCCTGGTCCCAGCCTAGAACATCACAGATCAGAGAGACCTGGCTTAGAAGGCTTAGGTAAGAAATAATCATAGTTCATTTTGAAAACATACACCCCAAATAAAGATGTGCCTCCTCCTGCTTTAGGACCAGCATCATTAGAGACCTATTTTTAAAACAATCAAACAAAAGCCTAACTCTGAAGGTTTTCATTAAGGGGAGCTGTTTGGGGAGCCACAGAGGTATAAATTACAATATACAACACACAGTAACACTCTAAAAATTCTCCTGACTCATCTCTGTCCCCCAAGTCCTACTTCTTGGAACAGCTGCCCCTGTTCTTATTCTCTCTCTTAAAATATTCCAGCATCAGTAAGCTCTACTTCTCACTAAGCTGTCAGCATCTTTCCTTTATTACTCAGATAGTTTCAGGCTCTGTCTTACATTCAGTCCACCAATCTTCTGCAGCTTCTTCAGTTTTTATCTCCAAACATGTCCCCAACTAGATCCAGTAGTTCTACAAGGAAGAATCTTGCTTCTTGACAAGACACAAGAAGGAAAAGTTTTATATAAATTGCATTTTGAATATTCATTTTTCGGTGTAGAAGATACACAGAGACTCTCATACACCACAGTTATAGGCTATATGCAGAAGCTAAAGTCATTAAAATATTTACTGATGAACTGATTCTGTTTATCCCACACTTCTCACAACTTCATCTATCACTCCCGTGCTCTCTGAGGTCAGGATTTGGGGTATCTGGCTGTATTCGTTTCTTATTACTACACTAAGTCCCTTAAAACAACATGCATTTATTCTTTTACAAATCTGGAGGTCAGAAGTCTGAAATGAGTCTTGAGGGGCTAATAACAAAGTGTTAGCAGGGCTTCTTCCTTCTGGAGGTTCCAGGGGAGAATCCGTTCCTTGCCTCTTCTAACTTCTAAAAGGAGGCAGGCTTTCCTTGGCTGGTGGCTGCATCGTGGCAATCTCTTTTTTTTTTTTTTAACATCTTTATTGGAGTATAATTGCTTTACTACTGGGCATATACCCTGAGAAAACCATAATTCACAAACAGTCATGTACCACAATGTTCACTGCAGCTCTATTTACAATAGCCAGGACATGGAAGCAACCTAAGTGTCCATCGACAGACGAATGGATAAAGAAGATGTGGCACATATATACAATGGAATATTACTCAGCCGTAAAAAGAAACTAAATTGAGTTATTTGTAGTGAGGTGGATGGACCTAGAGTCTGTCATACAGAGTGAAGAAAGTCAGAAAGAGAAAAACAAATACTGTATGCTAACACATATATATGCAATCTAAAAAAATATGGTTCTGATGAACCTAGGGCCAGGACAGGAATAAAGACACAGATGTAGAGAATGAACTTGAGGACACGTGAGGTGGAGGGGAAGGGGAAGCTCTTGCTTCCATCATAGCAGCTACTACTAACACTGATCTCCTGCCTTTCTCTCATAATGACCTTTGTGACTGCATCAGACCTACCCCAATAATCCAGGATAAGATCCTATCTCAAGAGCCTTAACTTAATCATATCTGCAAAGTCCCTTTTGCCATATAAGGTGACATTCACAAGTTCTGTGGGTTAGGATGCAGACGCCCTTGGTGGGGGACGTGGGAAGGGGGGCTATCCACACTATCAGATGTCACAAACTGTATAAAAACTCAGTACAAATTCAGTGCAAGACAACATAAGTTGCCAGACTTGCAAAAGATGAATGAATTCATTAAGTCAACAAAAGTTATGATTGAGAACTGCTGGAATTATGAGCAAAGCTATTGACAAATCATAATTCAGCAGAGATAGAACCCTTTACAATTGAAAAATATAGAAAATCACTAGGGATAATAACAGCTGGGTACAGCAAAGAAAAAATTATTTAACTACCACCCGATTAAGAGAGAATCTTTGGAAAACTGATAAAGCTGTCAAATTTTTTTGTTCATGATGCAAAAATGTGAAATGAATGATATCATGTATATGATCATACAGTTGTCTTAGAAGAAAATTTTTTTACCAAAAATGAATCAATCTTGATGAATTCCTTGTTCATTTTAAGTTTATAGTTGTAATTATTGTTAATGTTATTCCAATAAGGAAACTTATTTTCATAAGTTTTAGTTTCAGTTTTCAAAACAAGTAACTAGTTTAAACTTTTTTCACTAGGTACAGAATGTACATTCCAGGAACAGGGGAGGAAATAGCAAAGTCATGGAGGAGGGACTTCCCTGGTGGCACAGTGGTTGAGAAACTGCCTGCCAATGCAGGGGACACGGGAAGATCCCACATGCTGCAGAGCAACTAAGCCTGTGTGCCACAACTACTAAGCCTGTGCTCTAGAGACCGCAAGTCTCAACTGCTGAGCCTGCGCGTCACAACTACTGAAGCCCACACGCTCTAGGGCCCGAGTGCCTCAACTACTGATGCTCGCACGCCTAGAGCCTGTGCTCCGCAACAAGATAAGCCACTGCAATGAGAAGCCCCCGCTCGCCGCAACCAGGGAAAGCCCACGCGCAGCAACAAAGACCCAACACAACCAAAAATAAATAAAAATAAATATTAAAAAAAAATTTACCAAAAAAAAAAAAAAGTCATGGAGGAACTGAAGTCTTCCCCACCCTAAAGCTATTTTTACTATGCTGTGTTTCTGAGCATGGTTGTATGCCATGACAGGTGTACTCCAGGACCTGCCTCTCCCTGTCATAAGGGGATAGATGAGACTGACTAGATGTGTAAAGAGTGAACTGTGACAGAAAGATCAACAGTATAAGGGAGAAAATCTGGTCCTAGGCTCTTTTCAAGACTTGTCATTTTTGTGACTTTGAGGAATGAGGATGTTTGGAACCTCTCAGAAGATCTCTGCTTCCTCTATAAAATGAGAGTATTATTCATACTTGTCTTCATACATTTGTTAACTTCAAGAAAATTCACCTTAGGACTTCCCTGGTGGCACAGCAGTTGAGAATCCACCTGCCAATGCAGGGGACATGGGTTCAATGCCTGGTCCAGGAAGATCCCACATGCTGTGGAGAAACTAAGCCCATGTGCCACAACTACTGAGCCCGTGTGCCACAACCACTGAGCCCGTGCGCCACAACTACTGAAGCCCACACGCCTAGAGCCCATGCTCTGCAACAAGAGAAGCCACCACAATGAGAAGCCCGCGCACTGCAACAAAGAGCAGCCCCCGCTCGCCACAACTAGAGAAAAGCCCGTGCAGCAGCAACAAAGACCCAATGCAGCCAAAAATAAATAAATAAATTTATTTTTAAAAAAAAGAAAACTCACCTTAAAATTCAGATGAATAGCTTGTAAGACTCAGTATTAAATTAAAGATGCCATTTAATGCTACCCCAGTAAAGACACCAACAGGAATATTTGGAATGAAACAAGCTAATCCTAAAGTAAGTAAAAAATAAACTCACAAAATAGTCAAGAATATTCTGAGAAAGGACAGTAATGAGAAGGTAAGCCCAACCAGAGAGAAAAAGATACTATAAAGCTATAATAATTAAAGCAGTATGGTATTACGCCTGAAAGTACAGAACAATAGAGCAGAACAGAGAGTTCTGAAATGGACTCAAATACATACAGGCATTTAAGATATAATAAAAGCGTCCTTCTAAATCAGTAGGTGAAAGATGAATTGTCCAATAAATGTTGTCAGAACAACTGAGTAGCCACCTGGGGAGAAATATATTTCTACTTTTTACCTTTCACAAAAATAAATTAAGGATGGATAGAAGCTTTCAACATACAAAATGAAACCATTATAATTACTAAAAGAAAACATGGCAGAAATTTTTACTATCTCAGATTAGGATGGTCTTGAAACTACTTTAAAACTATAACATAAAAAATGATGAATTTGACTATATAACAATTTTTAATTTCTATTTGAAAAGAAATCACAAAGCGGAGAATGATAGCCCCACTGTTCTTTCTATTCTTCTTGCATGACTCAGGATATTTTCACTTTCTATTCCCTCTGCCTGAAAATGCTCTTTCTCCAGCTCGCAAATAACAAACAGAACACATTTGCAATACATATAAAGACTCTAACAAATCAATAAGAAAATATCAACATCTCAAAGGAAAAAATGGACAAAAACAGTGAGTCACAGAAAATGAAATACAAATAAATGGCTTTCCAGCATATTAAAAGGTAGTCAACCTTACTGAAAATAAGTGAAACTCACTTATGATTCCACTTTTTAACTATCAGACTGGAGAAAAACAGAAATTTGACTGTATATTATATTGAAGAGGTGAAACAAATACTCTTCCACAATGTTGGTGGGCATATAAGTAAAACAACTGTTGGTTCGTAACCTCGGGAATTCCCAGGTGAAATCAGACATTGGTCCCTGTACAGGGAGGGCAAGGAGAGACTGAAGAAAGAGGCAGACCACTCCAGATTAGTAGGTGGCAGGTTTAATAAGCAAGGGAACTTACATATGAGGCTTGTCTTGGGTGGCCACAAGACAAGTGGATCTCCACACCCACCCACCAGATTCTTAAAAGTTTATACAGAGGCCTTAACTGCATTCAGTCACACATAATGTCCAGATGTCTCAACAGCCCATTACTCTTTCAAGGCTGCGCTGCGTCCTTGAAAACAGCTCCAGCTATGGGAACAGTGGGCAGAATGTATGTTCCAGGGACATGGGTGAGGGTGAGGAGCCTGCTATTGCCCAGGTCCAGCTTGCAGGTCAACCAGTGGTCACACCCTCTCAATGACCTCTTCCAACAACAACCTCTTTACAGAGATATTTGGGAATATCTTTAAAAACATAAATGCACAAATTTTTGACACATTAAATGTCTATGAAAATTTTACAGATACAAATTCTGACACTAATATACCCTATAAAAATACTCTCACATGTATAGAAATAAGTATGTAAAGGAAAATTAAAATGTAACATTTTATTGGTGATAGAAAACAATCAGATAAAAATCAAATATCCTGGGACTTTCCTGGTGGAGCAGTGGTTAAGAATCCACCTGCCAATGCAGGGGACACAGGTTCAAGCCCTGGTCCGGGAAGATCCCACATGCCGTGGAGCAACTAAGCCTGTGCGCCACAACTACTGAGCCTGTGCTCTAGAGCCCACAAGCCACACTACTGAGCCCACGTGCTGCAACTACTGAAGCCCAGGTGCCTAGAGCCCGTGCTCCGCAACAAGAGAAGCCACTGCAATGAGAAGCCCGCGCACCGCAACGAAGAGTAGCCCCCGCTCGCCTCAACTAGAGAAAGCCCGCGCGCAGCAACGAAGACCCAATGCAGCCAAAAAAATAAATAAATAAAAAATAAAAAAAATCAAATATCCTTCAGTCAAGGACTGGTTAAATAAGTGATAGCACATACATACAATGAAATATTCTGCCGTTGATAATAGGAGTGAGATACCTCTAAGAGAATAAGAATATTGTTATATGAAACAAATCAAGGTGCAGAATAGAACATATGGCATGCTACCACATTTGAGTGTTTTTAAGGGATATATGTATACAGTTACATGTGTACATTGTAGGATCAAGGATGGAGGAAAACTTTTGAATTTTTAATCATGTTTATATATTATCTATTCCAAAAATTAAGAAAAAAATGTTCAAGCAAGGCCTTGAAATATTTAGCCAATTATCTGTGATTTAGCATTGCTGGCACAACTGAGCCCGGTTGTTGACATAGATAATGAGGAACTGACTATATATAATCTTTCATTGTTCATCAAGCACTGAATTCAGTGAAGTCTGAAGTTCAGTGGGAGAAAGAACGATGCAGTACGAATGCACAGCAAGTATTTGGAGTTAGAAGACGTGGGTTCAGTTTCCAGCTCCATATCTTAAAAGCTGACTGATCTGGAAAACTCACTTACATTTTGAACCTCGGTTTTCTCAACTATCAGGAGGGACAGATACTGTAAGGGTTTCTTGTGAGTTTCCAATTGGGTAATGATAAAATTGAAAGTGACAGGTAAACAAAGTGACATAAACATGCTAGTTAATATCTAACTAATACCTAAGAATTCAGTGCCATATAAACAAAGTAACATAAACAAGCTAGTTAATATGAAATTAATTTTTAAAAATTAAGAAACTCAGTGGCCTGAGTAGAAGACAATAATGTGGAAAGTCTTGATGAAGATCACACGACAATGAGGAATAAATAGAAAAACCCTCCTCGGTTGCAGGCAAAGATGTTCAATGTGCCCAAGTAGAGGGCACTGTTCACATATTTGGCCAAAGAGTGGCATTGTGTGTGTGCCTGTGTGTGTCTGTGTGTCTGTGTCTATGTTTATGTGTGTATTGAGAGCAGGGGACATATATATTTTTTCCTTTCAGCTTGAACCCCACTCAAGAAGTTTTTCTTCCTCTTGGAGAAATTCAATGAATTCAACCCCTCCCTCTGCCCTGGCAGATGCTGAGCACAAAGGGACACAGCCCAGAGGCAGCTGGCCACACAGCCCAGACCTCAGTGAAAGGCAGGAAACTCTGACAAGCCATCTCCAGGTGGGCCAGAAGCATTTCATGAAGTAAATTTGAGAGTCATAATTCCATATAATGGCTAAAGACATATTGCTTAAAATCTATATTTGACTAACCTCAAATAAAAACTGAAAAAAAAAAATCTACAAATAGTACTAAGGACCCTCATCTAAGGAAAGGATAACACACATGCAGCAAGAATGAAGAGAATGATGCGCAGAACACAGAAAAGTCCAAAAAATGCGGAATCAGAGGAATCTGGATGTGAGCATTTTAGTTCATGTCTGCAAATTCTCTGACACTCCTGTCATCACAAGGCAGGTTTCTATGTTCCCTGCCCTTGAATCTGGGTTGACCTTAGTGATGGGTTCACCAATAGTGTATGATGAGAGGGACACTACGTGACTTTCACAGTTGTGGGACCTATGAAGTCATAGAGGGCCACGTGCTTAGAAGGGCCCCTCACTTGGTTTACTGCTCTGCTACTGCAGTCTTGACATTCTTGTAATTTTTGAACAAGGCACCACATTTTCATTTTGCACAAGGCCCCACAAATTATAGAGACAGTCCTGCCTCTGACCCTGAGTCATAAAGGCACTTGTACTTGGTTTGCTCGAACATGCATGCCAGAGTCCTAAGCCACCACATGGGCATTATAAATTACCCTGAGGCCACCATGCTGTGAGGAAACCAAACTATCCCAACCAGGGGGACCACAAGTGCTGAGGCTACAGGAAGAGAGAGGTGCCCAGCCAGCACCCAGCTACTCTAGGCTCCTCAGTTCCAGTTCCAGCTCCAGCCACTGTCTGATGTGATCACATGAGAGACCCAGAGCCACGACTGCCCAGCTGAGCCCTCCCCATATCCCTGATCAGAAACTGTCAGATGATAAAATGGCTGCTGATGTTCTGAGTCTTTACATTTAGGCCACATTTTTTTTTTTTTTTTACAAACCAACAGTTAACTGGAACACTGGAATATTCTAGACTAGATTTACTTCCTTAAACCATACCTTCTTCATCTTTTTTTATGCAACAAAGGGGAGAGGAGCAGGTAAGAAAGAGTAGAGACACCTTCTCTAGACCTTTTCTCTAGCTATTAGCCATTAAACAAGAAAGGGAGGTAGTTTAGGGGAGCAACTGGGCCTGGGACGCAGGAAACAAGGCACATCCTGACCAGTCAGTGCCTGGTTGGAGCCCTGACCTGGAGCCTGGTGAGCCAGGGGTGCACAACTCCATGAGCCTAATTGAATGAGGTAATGAGAGTGAAAAGAGACCGCATCCTATTAACCTAACTAATCTCTATCAGGTTTGTGTGTCTCATGGGATCAACCATCACACTGCTGAATCCTTCTGCAACTCCAACCTCTGACGGGGTTTGCAGGGCTCAGGGATAATGGCGACCATTCACCAAGGACGCAGCGTGAGCCCGACTCTCCACCTACACCAGCTCTAATTCCGCGAACAACTCCACGGAGAGGGTTTTACTGTCCCCATTCGAGGATTTAGGAAACGGAGCTTAGAGTCAAGAAGTAACTTTATAAAGCTGACGTCTATCGAGTGTTGATTACATGCAGGCTCTACCGCCACTCCATATGCAGTATCCTACGGACTGCTCACAGCTGCGCTCTAAAGTAGGGAATAGCATCATCCCCGTTTGCAACAGATGATACCTAGTTTCACAAAGGTTAGGTAACTTGCCCAGGGTCACAGAGTAGCCTTGAGAAAGCAGGGTTTCGCTGTTTTGATGTCCTGCTCAGAGCCCCTCTGCTATGGTAACTGGCCCCAGGGGACATGCCCCTCACTCCCAAGGTCCTGTAATTAGATTATTGAAATGCACAATCTTCACAGGTTGGGAGATGCATGAGGCCTATTTTATAACAGATATCAGCGTGAAACTTCAGTGAGTTCATCTTGTGCCCCACAAGTCTCCCATCAATGGAATGTGCCATTCAGATTACATGTAGCAAATAGTATAGTATACGATTTGGCAGTGGCCCGGGGAAAGCGCTCTGGAAACACGGGCTCACCTTGCCTGTACTTGCATAAAATGTCTTTCTGTGTCTATACACAACTGTTGTTTGGCTCCACTTCTCTCAGGCCAGCAAGGCAGTACTGCTTAAAACAAGCAACCACCTGTACCACTCAGGCCGGGGCCTGTCACCATTACGCGGGTGATGTGGAGCCACACAGAACCTAAGCTTTTCCTGTCTTTTTGGCTTATATTCACAAGTGTTTGATAGCTTTCAGAGCCAATTTTGCTGGCAGTTCCTAAGGTGAGCAATATCACCCCCGTCAGACACCTCTCTTCCATCTCCTAGATGGGATCTTACACCATCTGTTCCCAATCATTGCTTCTTGCTCATTGTGTAAATTGCATTTATCACTCTAAAAGGACTTGAGACATCTTGACTGTTTCCTTCTATGTGGAACTTGAAATGCATCGATTTCTGTTGCTACAGCCCTATAGCTACATGTTTACTATCTGTCAGTTCTAGTTTACTCAGAAGTTGCCTCTACAGAACTGAACAGTCTAAAACCAGCTCACAAAATAAGAGAATCAAAAGCCATATTTCATCCACATGTGGACACCTGCCATCCACCCTCCCACTTCTACTCAACAAGATTCTACCAGAAAGGTCCCCAGTATCCATCCTTCAGTGGCCAGCAGAAAAGCCCTCTAAAAGCTTCCAGTGCTAGAAGAGAACAAAGTTGTCACTTCTTGAGATCAAATTCAGCACTTCCTGTTATTCCTGCCACCATCATGAATGTATGGGACACAGAAAAGCCATGTGGGCCTGAGTCCCAGGACTCCCATAAAGCCAGGAATAAAATGATCTCCAGGCAGGTCTAGAGGGCAGAGGGTGGGCTTTGGAGCCACACAGATGTGGTGTTGGAAAAGTCATTTAACTTTTCTTGAGGGGTAGTTTTCTTCTCCATAAATGGTGAAGATCATACCTCACTTGCAGGGTTCATGTAAAAATTAGAAATAATGTCTGAAAAAACTTCTTTTCATGCCTAACAGAACAACCTCAGTAAACAGTAGCTATTATTGTTAGGAAAAGAAACTAACATAATAGCTTTCTTTAAAATAGTTTTTTTTTTTTTAACAAATTTACACATGTGCATATTTTAAATGGTCAAATGGGGAAATCAGCCTTCTTATAAAAAAACTACCCCTTACATTAGACCTACTTTCCCCTCCACATGTAATGCCAAATTGGTTTGATCCATTGATATTCCCACAAGTCCATGGGCTCTCTGAACCTGGAAATTCTTGCCCTTCAATACTGGAATGTTTTAAAAATTATTTTTTGGTCTACCTTCTGGCTTATTTCCTCAACTTTATCTTTCCACCCTTGCACTGAATTTTCATTTCTTCTCTCATAGTTTAAATTTTTAGGATCACTTATTGTTTTCTGAATGTTACTTTTTATAGCCACTATTTTTTGTCCACGGCTGCAGTATCTTCTTCCATCCCTGACTATAGTAATTTCTTCTGGTTCTATTTTCTTCTTCTATTGCTTTCCTAGTGCTTATTCCCTCCAAGGTGCTTTTTTAGGTTGTTTCTGTCTCTGTCTGCCTTACTGGACGCTTTCTTAAAATGTATGAACATCTCTGGTTGTCTGCCTCTATTTAGAAGTGTTGTACTAACAAGTTTATTGAAGCTCTGTATGCTTGGAGGAGGTTTGGTAACTTTGTTCTTCTGTGTAGTCATCTGCCAGAGGCCCATTCACTGACTGTCAGCAGATGAAGGCCTTTCTCTTGGGCTGGTCAGATTTTTTTGGATAGGACTCTTCCAAGTCTCCTGCATATAGGTAAAGCCTGACTCTCTATTCTGGGAACCGGCAGGAGAAGAAGTGAAGGGGGAATTGGAGCCACACTATCAGTATGTAAACATGCACTTAATCTCCCTATTTTTAATACAGTCCTGGATAAATAAACCTCCAGTCTTCTGCCAGGGTAGGCAAGAAACAGTCACCCGGTTGTGCAGAGTTGGAGAGAAGGTCCAAAGATCTGTTTCTATGTTAATTAGGAAGATACTTTATTTTTCTCTCAAAAAATAGTTCAGAAGTAGACAGATGGTCCTGGATGGGTAGGCTGTGCTTCATGAGGAGAAAAAAAAAAAAAAAAATCCAGGTGCATTGTATCTGTCGCTCCACCTTCTCCTAGGAGGTCCTCTTCATGTGTATGGGCACGGTCAAGGTTAACTCATCGCATGCTATCTACATTCCAGCCCACAGAAAGAGAGAAGAGAGAAACTGAAGGGCAATTAACTTCTTTTCTAAAAGCCTGACCCATCACATCCCATTAGCTAAAACTGATTCATGTAGCCATCTCTCCCTGCAAAAAAAAAGCCCAAGAAATGTCATTGCTAACTGGGCAGCACATGCTCACCTAAAACTTGGTGATGAAGGGGTTCTGTTCCAAAAGGAAGCAAGGGAGATTGGATCTGAGGACAGCAGCTTTCTCTGCCACCGCTTACTAGATAGATTTTCAATCAGTCTCCCCGTCCTTGGCCCACCTCCACCTCTCCTTCTAGAACATGTAACACCACTTGGGGGCTTTACTGGGGTTTTGCAGTGCTAATCAGAATGCTTTTCTTTTTTTTTTTTTTTTTTTATTATTATTTTTTTTTAATGCTATTCTTGTCTGCTTACATTCTTTTTATGTATGTTTGTATGTATGTATGTATGGCTGTGTTGGGTCTCCGTTTCTGTGCGAGGGCTTTCTCTAGTTGTGGCAAGCGGGGGCCACTCTTCATCGCGTTGTGCGGGCCTCTCACTATCGCGGCCTCTCTTGTTGCGGAGCACAGGCTCCAGACGCGCAGGCTCAGTAATTGTGGCTCACGGGCCGAGTTGCTCTGCGGCATGTGGGATCTTCCCAGACCAGGGCTCGAACCTGCGTCCCCTGCATTGGCAGGCAGATTCTCAACCACTGCGCCACCAGGGAAGCCCCAGAATGCTTTTTTAACTTTCGCAACTCTGGGCCAGGGTTCAGACTTCCCAAATCTGCTTCAGCGTTTGCAACGACTCCACCTGCTCTCCAGCGTCCGGAATTTCATGGCTGTTGTCTCCTCCTGATGTCCTTTCCCTTGAAGATGTATTCCTTGTTAAATAAAACCTTTTACTCTTATTATAGTGGAATTGGGGGAGGGAGCGATGGTTAAAAATGTGTGCTCAGGGACTTCCCACGGTCCAGTGGTTAAGACTCCACACTTCCAATGCAGGGGGCATGGGTTCGATCCCTGGTTGGGGAACAAAGATCTCACATGCCGCGTCGTGCAGCCCAAAAAAAAAAAAAAAAAAACCCACAATGTGTGCTCAATCAGCCAATTTTAAATAATTCTGATTTCACCAATTCTGATTTTTAATCAGGATGAAAGGTGACGGACATCTACTTTTGGTCCATTCATTGGTCATATTTCATATACTCATTAATTAATTCCACAAGTATCTATTAAGTGTCTGCCATATGGCAGTCATTTTGTGCTAGACACTAGAGAGACAATGGCTTTATCAACCACATAGCCCAAGGCAAAAAGAGATAATAAGTAGATTTTTAGGAGGTAAACATGAAGTAAAAATTAAGAAACATGTAATAAAGAAAACAAACATTACAGTGGGATAGAAAATAAAGAAGTAAGAGAAGGCCTCTGAAGTGATCACATTTGAGATGAGATTTGCAGAAGACCTAGAAGCCACCAAAGCAAGGAACAGGCACTAAATGTGCTTTGTTTTAGGAACTAAAAAGATGCTACTATGTTTTTATGGCTTCTTATCTTTACAACGTCTTACCTGGTGACTTCTAAATAGTCCCATAAAGTTTTTCTTGCTTTTTTTTCTCAGCTTACAGTTGGTGATGGTATAATAAATAGAACATTATCCTTTGACTCAAAAGACAGGGGTTCAAATTCCAGCTCTGCCGTTTTCCAGCTGTGTGACTCAGCCAAATTATTCAACTTCGTTGAACTTAATGTCCTCAGTTGAAAAGTGAAACATTATAAGAGGCTTATTTCTAGCGAGACTCAAATTAGATAATTCATGTGGAAGTGCTGGCATTTAGTAGGAACTCAAATTGTTTGTTGAAACAAAATCTGAACATTGAACAGGTTCTCTGCTAACATTAAACTTGGATTCTCCCCAACACTGGCAGAAGACTCATGAATTAGTTTTCCACTCAGATAATAAGGAAAATAAATAAATACCATCAGTGCATGTTACAAACAAGTATACTAGGTAATGAAATCAGAATGACTGGGTCGGGTCCCTGGCTTCCCCCACTTAGAGCTGCATCTGCTGGTGACATCCAGATCCAGTTTGTGTGAGGCAGCGGTTATGCACCCTGACATCTGTTTCAAGGGTAGGGATGTAACATGCCTTAACACTCTCCCCTCCCATAGCCTATTACAGAACTACAGCTAATGGACTTACCTAATGTGTTTTTAGTAATTCTGTTTTTTCAGCACATATGAAGTCTTGGAAGGCATAAGCTCCATAAGTTTGGATTTGGAGTACTCTTGTTTATTTTTCCATAACTTAATGTCTTGAATATCATGAAGTGTTCCTAGTGGTATTATTTAGACTTAATTCAACAAATTTTATCCTTTGCTTCCTCGACACACAATACTGTGTTGATATAGTGGGAGGAATACAAAGATGATCTGAATATTTGTGGTCTAGAATATAATAAAATACAGATAAGTCTAAGGTCTGTTTTCAGTGATTCAGAGGGAGCTTTATGATCTTACAACATCCCAGAGTCATCATTATGGACGTCAGTTACTATTCTATATGATCACGCTTATAAGGAAAGGCTGAATAAGGTCTATAAGATACAAAATAGTGGCAAAAGAGTGAGTTGCTTTCTTCATGCTCCCACAGAGAGCACTCAGCTCTGCATGGAACTTGGAGATTTGTAGTAACTCAAATACAGAGAGAACTGTCCTCCAGATTCTGATGTGTTTAATGGCCAGGTCTCTGTCCTGTCCATTTCTGCATCCTCAGTACCTAAAATCAGGTGAGGCACGTAGTGCACACTCAATAAATGTGGAGTGTCGGCTAGAGGGATGGATATATAAGGCTTTCTCTATTTGTTGCCCTAGAAACTATACAATGGTAAATGTTGATATTAAAGACACTCTACTAGCACACTGAAGCTTGGCATTAGCATCGCATCTAGTGATGCTACCATTTCTACAGCAGCATATATGACTGTGAGTAAAGGGTTAACGTCAGGCCTGGCTGAGGCAGGCCTGCCTGAGAATGACCTCGGTCTCCCAAGGCCCTGTTTCCTAGGAAACAGTGGAGTTAAGATAAATAGGGAACAGTTGTGTCTCCCTCTGTATTGTGTGAAACAAAAACCTGGGGTGGGAATCTGCAAGCTGGCATGCAGACCTCAGGCTTGATGAAAACCATATACCAGACTGATGGGGGAAGGGGGCTGTGGCCTCTTTGTGACAAGATGACCCCACACACCTTGGCTCTCACACCTTGGCCCTGCGTGGGTGAGGTGGCAAAAAAAAAGCTGCTACTAGGGGAGCTGCTGCGCCTCCCCATGAGTTGATGATGCTGCATCTCCTTGCTATGTCTCCTGCTGTCTTCCCTTCCAGAAGGCTCAGTAAGAGGAGTGTTAGATTAAAGCCTGTCTGTGTCTCCCGAGTTTGATTTGCCAACTCGGACTCATAACGGCAGCGGATGCGCTGTCACAGTCAGTAACCTTCATACCTGTTCTCCTGCTTCCAAATGTCACTCTCGGCACAGAGAAGAGGCAGTTTAAAAGGAAGAACAAAAGAGAAGCAAAATCTTCAATGCTATGCCCATGAGGATGAAAATAAAATGTTTATATATTTGGGGTTGCTGTGAACCCCGGGCAAAACCCAGACCGGCTCCCAAGAGGTCAGCACACTTGATGATCGTGTCCCAGCAAGACCAGAATGGAGGGGATTATAATTAATGCAAGTGGCAATGTCTGGAGTAGGCACTGCACAATTTAAACTGCATCACCAAAGAAAGGCCATCTGGGAAAGGAAGCGCAAAAGAGAAAAAGCAGGATGAGGGTAATTTGATGACTAGGAAAAGGTCAAAGGGGCATATGCGCTAACGGTCCCTCTGGATCAGTGAAACAGGATGGAATAAAAGCATATGCATGTTCATTGAAATTAAAAACCCTTTCAGGTTGTCCTCTCTGCTAAATTCTTATGGCTTGAAAATGACTTTAAATTCCTGAAAGCAACTCCTTCCCCTCTGAGTGAATGCGTAGCCACTTTAAGATGCTTTGCCTGGGAGTTTCATATGTGCCTTCAGCCAGGAAAAGTTTTAACGGGGTCTACTATTCCCTTCAGACATACGGATTTTTTCAAGCACCAAACAGAGTCCACAAGCTAACAATGCCTAAAAAGGCCACATGGGTGACATCAGACAGAGTACCACCCAAAGCACCAGGCTAAGAGCCCTCAGAACTCACGTCCACTAGGCTGACCACCTTCACTATCCTTCATTATCATTCTTTTTTTTATTGCATTGAGAGCCCACCATGAGCAAATCAAAGTGGCCCTACCATGTCTTTTACTTCATTTATTCCATGTGTTTATTTCCAAAGAGAAGTGTACTACAGGTCATTACTCTCCGTATATTTTAAAACATCTAAACAACTTTCAGTAGGTCAATTCTAAAAAATATTGATAGTTTTAGTTACATCAACATAATACTAAGGTAGATGTCTGTGAAATCATGCATCCTCCTCCAATAAAATCCTAAATGCAATATATTTAAAGTAGTCTACATATACTAATATTATTTTAAGTAAAATTGCTTATATTGCTGTAGTCCTTTATATGTCTAAACATTTTGCATAAATCATCTCATTTGATATTCTCAATAACCTGTGATATAGTAAGGCCAATATTTTTATTACTATTCAGCTCTCTTAGAAAGAGAAAGTGGTTTAAAAATGTCCGTAAGACACAGCATTTTTGAATGACCTTAAACTACATCCCAGATAGTCTGACTTCTAGCAAAATACTCTATTACAGAACTTAATAAAAATTAATGCAAATTTTTTTCAGTTCATTTCTTCAAAATTTCAGTCAGTTAAAACAATAAAAATTGTTAAACACATTTCCTTCCCTCAGTAATAAGGTAACTAATTCGTCTGTAAGTAATTATGTAAAAATTCAAACTTTTGAAAAACATGTAGCCATTTTTGTGAAGCTACTGGGTAAGGAACTTACCCTATTTCTTTTTTTATTTTTCAGGAGGGATTTGTTAGACAAATACCAAGTTTAAAAATTCATATAGCTCAAGCACAAGTTCAAAAAATTTAATCCCAGCAATATGAATACTCTAACTTCCTTGGAAGAAAAATTTTTTTAAAATCAAAATTTGGACCCACTTCCTTTACTACTCATTCTAATAGTTCACCAAGCTTCAAATTTTGTTTCAGAACAATTCCAGTGGGCAGTCCAACCCGGTGGGGTAATCTTGAGATTTGATTTAAATTCTTCTGGAAGATTCATACTTTTATAGTTGGGAAAGGAAATTAATGACTTCTATAAAGGATAGAAAAAAAGTATTTATAATGGGATTTCGGGGCAGGAGCTTTGCAATTAAAAATACGATTTAAACATTTTACTTAAATCCAACCAAACTGGAGTGTCAGCAAAATTCTATTCGTTAATTTTGACATGATTTACTGAGTATAATCCCCTTAAGTCAGAAGCTGACCTCCACAGCATTCAAGCTTCCTGTGGGATCAAAAGGAATAATAAGAAACATGTTACTACTGTAAAATAAGCAAGTCTGGTGCTGTGTGCAGGTTTGTTCCTATGTTGTCAAATAGACAAGCATGCAGCAAATACTCAGCAATAACAAAATAAATGTCCGGAGACCTTTTCCCAACCAACCAAGCCGACAACTCAGCAACTTCAAACAGAGTTTTTTTCTTTCAGAGCCAATTCACTTGCAGTGTAGGCTGATAAAGCAGTATTAATCTCCTGCTTTAAATCAAGTTTCTGTCACTGGGCTCCATTAATCTCCCCCCTGTTATCAAGTGTCTCCATGGCAGGAAATTATATTTCTAAATTGAATTTTGTTCTGTTTCGATGTAGTAAGAAATATTTTCCAGACTACTAATAGGTTGCATAAAGATTGTGACTCTGACAATGCCGTTAAATAAATACAAGCTATAAATTAAAACCACCTTCACTCACTATCCAGCAGAATAGAATAGAAAGCATTGATTACCTGGAAAGAGTAATCAAATAAAAGATTTTAAATGAAAAGTGAGGTAGCAGATGGTTAACTTTTTAATTTACCTTTTTATAGCAATTGCCCATAAAGGTAAAAAGGAAAAAAAATCAATCCAATGAGTCTCTCGGTGCTAATAAAACACATATTGATTCTTAGTGCATATGCTTACTCTACAAGATGCTAGAACTTGGTTCTACCACCCGTAATGGAAGGAGATACTGTTTATGAGCACTTCAGTGGAGACAAATTTACAGTAAAGAAATATCTTTGGACTAGATTTATTATCAAAGAACAAAAACTTATAACCACAAGAACAAAGAGATTTCATTTTACGGGCAGGGATCCACTCATAGTAGGCCAGGACAATTCAGCCAAATGGCAGTTCAGTCACTGGAAAAGGTCTTCAAAATTACAGTCTCCTTTTTTTGTTCGTGAGCAATATAGTGATTTCAACAAAGTTTAGATTTTTTTCATCAATATAAATTGCTTTGTACTACCTCCTTTAACACAGGTCTAGGTTCTCCTTGACAGTAGCAATGTGGGGAAAGTCTCTTCAACCTGCTATTGAAAGGATGCTCCCAAGGTGGGCCATTTAAAACTCCCCATATTTAAAGGAACATTGCATGAAAGAAGCTTTTCATTGGGCATCAACATAAGAAGCTTGTGGAACATGTAATGAATGCTACCTATCCTAAGATGCTTGAAAGATAAGTAGGATTTAACAAATGTACAAAAGAAAGGTGGAAAAGTTTTCCAGACAGAGGAGAGAGGAATGGATACCAGCACCTCTTTCCTACTCTAACCTATAGATTTGGCCTGAATAGATAAGATATTCAGAGCAAATCACATCTACCCTCTTTAAGTTCAAATTCAGAATATTTCAAACAGAATTATCATGGTAGACTGAAACCACTGTTACACATACTATCTTCATCAATTTAAGTATTTTGAAGCTCCATTAGATTAAATACATAAAGGTTATTTATAATGGGTAAAGAAATAATAATCTGAAATCATGGATCTTAAGGTTTGCAAAAGTAAAACTAAGAATCGGATGAAAATTATAAAGAATACCTTCAAAATAAGAAATAAATATTAACCAGAACTGGAAAGCACACTGAAATGGAATAAATTACTTTCAGAAGAGGAAGAAATACAACATGTTCTTTTTTATAAATAAAAGCAGGTGGTAAAACGGAAGTCAGCATTTGAAAAACATACATCCTCCTCCTTTATCCTTTGAGCGGATCTTACCTATGCGCGTGAAAAAGAAAGAAACTGCAGCATCACAAAGTAGAGATAAGTCACATTCCCTAAGAACAACCAACTGGTAATGGTAGGTTTGAAACCCTGTGAAGCTTATCTATTATTATTATTATTGTCATTTAACATAATTTTGACTAGTGAGCAGAAAATAATATGCTCCTGGGAGGAATGGCAGCAAAAGAGAACCAACGATCATTATTTTTCTATAGGCTGCAATTTGACAATATATTTTGCATAAACACCACCACCAGGTGTCTAGCCTCTGGGCTCACTTTTTATCAGAAATGTCAGCCAACTCATCCAGTGTGATGTACATTTCAAACATTAATACCATGCTCCATTTAATGCCAAAAGTTTTGGTGGGGTTCCACATGGAATTAAGATCCTGAAAGCTAGCTTAGGACATTCTCAATTTTAATCTAAGTCCAGCTGCTGAAGAGTTGCTTCACACATGAAATGTACTTGCTAGTGGCTAATTTTCAGAGGCATCTCATAGTCACCTTACTGGCACATAAAATGTATACTTCAATTGCTTGTTCATTAAGGGAGAAAAAAATCTATATTGCCTAAATGGGGTACAAAACAGAAGTCACACACAAGGGAGGAAAAGCACTTCAGTCTTTCAGCAAGAGAGTCTTACACCACATTTTTAAAAAATTTTCCAGCACCAGGCATTCTCCTGGGCTAATTGTTCAAGATTTCCATTTTTACCATTAAACAGTCCCATTTTAAAAAGACTGCTTTACTTGGCAAAACATATTTAGACACCCAGTTGCGTTGGTTCAAAGGCTTCTAGTTCTAAATGTTTATAGGTAGAAAAGAGAAGGGTTAGGAGCCTACTTCACCTTGCCTTTTCCTGAGATTTGTAAAAGACTGGCCACACACCAGAATGACAGGATGTGGCCAGAGGGCTTCATTCTTTTGCTATGAGACAAAGTTTCCCCAGGAAGGAAATCTCAAGTAAGAAAGGAATCAGGAAACTAAGGACCATGGCAGTCATCTGTAAAGAGCTCAAAACACTTCCGAGAGCAAAATGCTCAACCCAGCTCTTTTTCTGAACAGAGAAATCAAATCCCAAGATCAACCAAGAAGAAAAAGATCACAAGGGATATTCTATCTCTAGCTATAAAAAAAAAAAAAAAAGGACCCATTCTCAATTTTTTAAATGCATCTTTAGTCACTTCCAAGTATAGCTTTAAATATATTGAGAGCTTTAAATATATTGCTTTGAATAATGGTGCTGGATTTTCCATGGGCATGTATCCCAGGCCGTTCACCTTGAATGTCAAAGTGCCCAGGATGCTTCTTTACAAGAGCCTCGCTTCCAGAACATACCAGTCCTTAAAACTTGAGCTGAGTAGGAGAATAAATGCTTGATTTTAAGGCATTTTGTCAAGTTCCAGCTGAGTAAAAGGGACAACTCCCAGGGCTAACATAAAGAGTCTTTAAAGATCCAACTTTATAAATAACTGGCTAATCAAGTGTGAAAGCTTAAAGAGGGAAGAAAGTTCACTGACATAGCTTCTTAATACCTATCTGGTTCCAAATAGCCAATATTTATACTAAAAAGCTAAAGCTAATAATTTTTTTCTTGTCTGTGTCAGTGTTAAGATATAATCTCCTAGAACTCCTTCAATTATATTCTTTAGCTACATCTATCACCAATCCACAGCATGCTGAAGACAAAGCAGGCTACAAATAAACTAAAACAGCAGGGCCCCTGATCTTAACAGAGTTTTAAAAGTTTTTAATTCATTGCTGCCATTTAAAAATTTGGAGATTTCCCATAAATTTCCAGATTTCCTTTTTTTTTTCAATTGGAAGATCCAGCATCACTAGGCCCTCAGTCCAGTCTAGCAATAATTGACTGGCACTGAGCGGCTGCTGTGTAATCCCTGAGCCAGATAATCTCCAAAATCCTTCCAGAAACAAAATTCTGAGTGTCTAAACATGACTGTAGAAAGTTTGTTAAACTTTCCATTCAAATTGCATTAGCAAAATCGACTTCATAAGTGTGAAGCTCAGTACACTTCTTTGAACTTGAAGTGAATTCCAGAATTGTGATTATTTAAAATGACTGGGCAGTTCCTCTTATACTAAACAGGATTACCATGGCAACAACACATCATCAGTAGGGTGAAACTCACCTGTCTCACGACGGAGAAATCCCAGCTCACGTTCCCTGTTAGTGGGTGAACAATCCAATGCTTGGTAAATTGTGCTTCACAATGATAGGAAGAGCCAACGGCAAAGGACGGAAAAGCAGCATCGCTATGAATGCTTAGCCACCACAAGTCAGTTATATACCTCTGGTAACTTTTCTGACACCTCCTACTTAAAACTCAAAAGGTCAGGAGGATTGTGAGGCCCCACTTTCACAGTCTGTATTCATACTGAAAATCAAGATCAAGCGAGTTTTTGCCCCTCTGCCCTGCTGGCCCCAGTGCCGATGTGCTTGTTGAAGGAGATGCTGGGGGATGGGAGGCCAGTCCTAGTACTGGATCATGTCGAAAGGGGTCTGAGGCATCATGTTCATCCAGGCTCATCTGCTCGTCTACTTGTTCCTCTTCCTGCTCTGCTCACCTTCCTCCAGGTCTACTACAGCCTGTGGCAAAAGCTGCTGAAGGTAGCTGGAGGGGCCTACGCGACGCTGGTACTCATTGCTGTCTACACCTTCCAGCTCCGGGGCTTCCCCACGATGGAGCACATCTGTGCCAAGCACGAGAAGCACAGGCAGGGCCGGGCTGGCCGTGGCCCCTGCAGATCCCCTGGACCCCAGCCAGGAGCCAGGGCCCGACAGTCTCCAGGGGGATCTTCCCTGCCAGAGATAGCGGTGGCGGCTGTGGCTGGACCACGCCACAGTCATCCACTCCCGGGCGTGCTTCCTTTTCGAGTCTGGAGGAGAAAGCCCAGACCGAAAACCCCAGGCCATCGGCACAGAGCGCCTTCCAGATGGACTACCAGGCGTGGGTGGCCATGGCCCAGAAGGTGCCGAGGCACCGCGTTAGGAGCGGCCAGGGCAGCTGCCCGTGGGAGCCGGCCTGAGCCAGGAGGCGGAGCCGGCGGTGGGCCCGGAGGACAAGGTGGCGCGGGCCGCGGCCACCTGATGCAGCGAGTGCTGAGCACCGGGCAGCTGCTGGGGCTACTGGGGCGGGCGCCGGTGGACCGGGTGGCGGGCTGGCTGCCCACCTTCACGCGGCACCAGGGCGTGGGCTGCAGTGAGCCTCCTCGCGGGAGCCCCTCGGGGGCGATAGGTGCACAGGACCAGCTGTAGGTGAGCGAAGCGGCGGAGGCCACGTTCCTAGGCCCCGCGGAGGCCACGTTCCTAGGCCCCTCGGAGGCCCGCGACGCGCCGAGCTCTGCGCCCAGAGGGCTGGAGGCCGAGGAGCTGCTGAGCAGCCCCCCTGAGCCTCCGCTACAGCCCCCGCAGAAGCAGCAGCAGCAGCAGCGAGGAGACAGTCCCCCAGCCCTGGGCTTCCCGCGCGCCTTCCGGGAGCTTTGGGCCCCGCACTCGCACGCAGACGCACTGGGCCCCCGAGCGGCTCATCGCAGGGCGCCTGCGCATCCAGAGCTGGAGGAGGCCGAGCGGCTCGTGGAGGGGCAGGGCCGGAGCTGCCGCTGCGTTGGGCGGTGGACGAGTGGGTGTCGCGCTTCTCAGAACTGCTCTGCTACTTGGTCATTGTCCTCCACCACGTGGCCACCGCCTCGCCGCCTCCCTGGTGCTGCCCGCACTGTCTGCCCGCGGGCCAGGCTGTTTCAGACTCAGTGAGTGGTCCTTTGTTCTGCTCAGTGGCCCTCAGGTGCACCCCCAGCTTTCAGTATTTCAGACCCACAGAGGCGGGGTTGAGGTTCTTCTGCTGTGGGCCGAGATGGGTGTGTGAAGGCCGACTGCCGTGTGTCAGCTGCTGCAGGGGCAGCCCTAGCCAGAAGTGCCCGGCGTTTCCTGTTAGAGCTCGTCTCGCTGCTCCATCTATGCTGTGTGAGTAAAAGCTTGGCTCCGTGCAGCACTTGACAGTGTTGTGTTTTCCTTGGTGACTCTGATACCAAGATGCAGTGGGCAGAAGTGTTTGGACTTCTCTTCCCGGTGGCTGGCACTGTGATGATCTTTGCTATGCTCCGTGTAGATGGCGCTCTCCCCTGGCATTCATTCCTGGTACACAGTGCTCCGCTCAGCACGCTGCTGATGGATGCCTGGGTTCCTTTGGGGTGATGAAGATGGTCTAAACGCAGTCATCATGATGGTCACACAGCTCGACACATATACTAATAGATGGACGTGGTAATGTTGCTCTTTGTTGACAAAAATTCACTACAAATTCACTAAAATTAAAACTGTATAACCAAGGCTTTCTGTAGCCTAGGTCCGTGTGCGGATTATACTCTCAGGGGACTTAGACTCCTAAGAAAGTAGATAGGAGCCCATCAAGCGAGGCTTCTCATCTCTTCTCTCAGGCAGCCTCCACATTCAACGAGATCAGGGAGCCTAACTATAAAAGGAAGCTGTGATAAAAGCGATGGTATGAGACTTTCCTCTTACTCATACTCGTGTCACTCTATTTTGCCCATCCACCAGAGATAGGTTGGATGTCAGCTTAATGTCATCTCAGCCTCTTTTTTTTTTTTACCTACAGCTCACGCAGGCTGGGAATGTAATGTCAGGCATTAGGCTTAAATTTCACTTAAATGAGATATTCCACTCATTTTTTTAAAAGATGATTTAAATCTTATCATACTGCTATTTCATTCTCCTTGATAATATTGTTTCTTCTATTAAATTCCTGGGTCCATTCAGAAAGGGGGAAGTGTGAGACACCTGCCTGTATCCCCAAATAATTTCCATTGTTCAGCCAGAAGATGAGTCCTTCCTACTCCAGTTCTAACGGTGGTCAGTGTTGTATGAATGTGGAGCAGAGTGGTACCTCACACATCCATCACCACCTTCCCAGTACATTGGGCACAGATATAGTTGCTATTAAAAGCAAAGTACCCTTCCCCCCCTCACATATGCCTAGGGTCACTTTCGTTTGGCATTTACACTCCTTCATGTTATTACAAAACCATACCCCGGAGTACTGCTAACTCAGTTTTCTCTTCACTACATTCAATGTAATTTTCACATCAAGGTGTTTCTATAGACTGGACAGAGTTAGAGTTCAGCTTCTTCTAGCCAAAGTGCTAAAATTTGACTAGAGAGCAGCAATTGCTTTTTAATCTAAGCAAACTGATCTGTCAAAGGCAATCAACTCGGGGAAGTTATTCCTGGAGGATCCTAAAAATCCTGATGAATCACACTGCCCTATGTGAAACTCAGCTGCTGAACTCTTGACATAGCATGTCACGAGTGCTTAGAGGGATAAGTACATACAGCCGAACTCTGTGTTGACACACAAACTCTAGCCTCTTGTGCATAGGTTAATGATCACTGCTTTCGGTCTGGTGGAGGAGTACCCTCCTGTGTGTGGTGATGTCAATTCATATTTAATGATATTCCATCCACTAGGCTTCATGTCATATAACCCACTATCCTCACAAGCACCTACCAACAGTGTGCTCCATTCCTCAAGATGTAAATAAACCTTTGCCTTGTTTTTTGTTTTTTTTTAAAATTAATTAATTTATTTATTTTTGGCTGTGTTGGGTCTTCGTTTCTGTGCGAGGGCTTTCTCTAGTTGCGGCAAGTGGGTGCCACTCTTCATCGCGGTGCGCGGGCCTCTCACTGTCGCGGCCTCGCTTGTTGCGGAGCACAGGCTCCAGACGCGCAGGCTCAGTAGTTGTGGCTCACGGGCCCAGTTGCTCCGCGGCATGTGGGATCTTCCCAGACCAGGGCTCGAACCCGTGTCCCCTGCATTGGCAGGTGGATTGTTAACCACTGCGCCACCAGGGAAGCCCCCTGCCTTGTTGTTTTTAATGACCTCCTATCCTTTAAACAAGGGTTCCCAACCTCTTAATAATGCCCGTACCAATTTAGGGCTTTACTGTTTCCAAGATCTTTAAGTACTTTATCTTGTTTAGTTATCACAACAACACTAAGAGGTCAATAGAGATGGTAGCATCATTTACGTCATTAGTAACTCACAGGGCTGAGACTCAAACCTAGATCTGATGACTTCAAGTTTTGAGGTCTTCCCAATGCCAGAAATCTTGTTACTGGAGCTTTTGTGCTAGTGTTCGTCTAGGGTGGCTGGGTTAGGGAGGGACAGCAGTGGTGACGTCCTGTCCTGAGTAGGGCAGCACTGTCAGGGCCCCTCTGCTCCCTACAGAGAACTCTTTCACACTTGAGATAAGGAAACAGCAGATGTGGAGGCAGCACTAAATGTGTGGGGTCTGGTAGAGGGCAGTGCTGAAAATTCTCCAATTCTCCCTAAGTGATAGGACAAGTGTTCTTTGAGAGTGACTTCCACTTATTAACAGTTGGAGGAGAGCTTTAAGAAAAATACTGACACGTAGTCAGTGTAATCAAAGGGCAATGAAAAAGTAGATTGGCTAGAAGGTATATGAAAGAATGATAATAATGGGAGTAGTAAGAGCTAGGGAGTTCCCTGGTGGCCTAGTGATTAGGATTCTGGGCTTTCATTGCTGTGGGCCTGGGTTCAGTCCCTGGTCGGGGAACTGAGATCCTGCAAGACATGCGGCATGGCCAAAAAAAAAAAAAAACTTATGTATAATGTATCGAGCACTTAATGTTTTCCACTATTGTAAATGCTTTATGTATATTTATTAAATTCTCATCATAACCCTATGAAATAGCTACTGTTCTTCTGAGGAGAAAACTGAAGCAACGAGAGGTTCATTAACTTACCTGTGACCACACAGCTAGTAAATGTTAAAATTAAGATTCCAGTCTAGGCAAACTGATTCTCCAACTTGTGCTCTGATTATTGTGTGGCAATAATGATGAATTTGGGAAGACTTCTGAATTCTGAGAAATTTCATTAATTTTTCTGACTAAAAACAATAATGAGTATTTCCACGTCAGGCCATAGTACAGCCTAGATAGTCAGTCTAACTGATCCTCTCACTGAAAAACACCTAAAATGGATGCATAAAATTAAAAGGAAAAAACTTTTAAAAACATGCTAACAAGCTGGCAAGAAAGTAAGGAGGGGCCTCCCTGGTGGCTCAGTGGTTAAGAATCTGCCTGCCAATGCAGGGGACACGGGTTCAAGCCCTGGTCCGGGAAGATCCCACATGCCGCGGAGCAACTAAGCCCGTGCACCACAACTACTGAGCCTGCGCTCTAGAGCCTATGAGCCACAACTACTGAAGCCCGCATGCCTAGAGCCCATGCTCCGCAACAAGAGAAGCCACCGCAATAAGAAGCCCGCGCACCGCAACGAAGAGTAGCCCCCACTCGCCACAACTAGAGAAAGCCCGCACACGGCAACGAAGACCCAACACAGCCAAAAATAAATTAATTTTTTTTAATTTAAAAAAGAAAAGGAAGGAATACTGAGGTGCCTACAATTACAAGAAAATGTGGGCCTAGAGAGGCAAGCTGAATGGTAAAGTCTGACAATATTCACCGATCCTGAGGACCTGGCTCTCTGATTTCATAGGGTCGTGGGGTTGGAGACACAAGTCAAAGTGCAGGGCCTGACCAAGGTGGGGAGTGGGAGACCTCAGTGACCCGCAGATCCACTGCCCCCTACGTCAGAGATAATAAGAAAGACTAATTTCTCAATCCCTAGTGCTAGGAGAGGAGGAAAAAAGTCTCTGCTAAGAATTCATAACCACAAAACAGACCTTCATTTGGGTTTCTAGCCCAAATGCACATCACTGGAGTGGTACCAAAGAAACGTCAGGATAGGAATAGGGTTTAGAACGGTTCTGGGTTGGTGGTGCACCCAGATGCCTGGCAGAATCAAAAGCAGCCCCACTCTAAAGGAGCCAACCTTAGAGTCAGATGCCACGACATCGAAGTGTCCCTTGAAAGTGAGAGTAGCTGTCTGCAGAGACACCTGTAACTCAGTGGCTCTCAACTAGAGGCAATTTTGTCTCCCAGGGGACAGTTGGCAATGTGTGCAGGCATTTTTGATTGTCATGACTCGGGGGCAGATACTACTGACGTCTAGTGGGTAGAGGCCAGGGATGCTGCTAAACATCCTACGGTGCCCAAGACAGCCCCTATAGCAAAGAAGTATCCAGTCAAAAATGTCAATAGTACCAAGGTTGAGAAACCCTGCTCTACCTGGATATATACTCCATATGTAGCCTGAGAAGAAAAATACAGTATGACTACTATCTCTCTTTGGCAAGAAACAAAGATGGTTATTAATGCAGCTAGATACTTCGCTGACTATTTAGCATTCATCCGTGTCACACTGTTGGCTTTTATGAAGCTACTTAGTGGTCACCGAAAATCCTCAGGGTAGTTTCCCCCTCATTAATTACTCTCAAGCCACATGTTCCCTATATTTTTCAACTTTTGGAATCAAGATATAAAACTTTACATTTAGCTGTTTAAGTTTCATCTTGTTTTTTCTTATTTTTCCAATCCAGAGATATCTTTTTAAAAATTGAGATGTAATTGACATATAACATTATATGTTTCAGATGTAAAACATATTGATTCAATATTTGTATATATTGCAAAATGATCACCACAGTAAGTCTAGTTAACATCTGTCACCATAGTTACAAATATTTTTCTTGCGATAACTTTTAAGATCAATTCTTTTAGCAACTTTAAAATAAGCAATACAATATTATGAACTATAGTCACCATGATGTACTTTACATCCCCATGACTTATTTACTTTAGAAGTTTATACCTTTTGACCCTCTTCACCCATTTTCTCCACCCTCCACCCTCCTGCCTCTTGCAACCACCAATCTGTTCTGAGAACTTGTTTTGTTTTTCAAGACTCCTCATATAATTGAGATCATACGGTGTTCATCTTTCTGGCTTACTTCACTTAGCATAATGCCCTCAAGGTCCATCCATGTTGTCACAAATGGCAAGACCTCATTTGTTTTTATGGCTGAAGAATATTCCACTGTATATATGTACCACATTTTCCTTATCCATTTATCCATCTATGGACACTTAGATTGCTTCCATATCTTGGCTATTGTAAATAATGCTGCAATGAACATGGGGGTACAGATTTCTTTTCGAGTGTTTTAATTTTCTTCAGATAAATATCCAGAAGTGGAACTGCTGGATCATATGGTGGTTCTATTTCTTATTTTCTGAGGAACCTTCATACTATTTTAGAATTTGACTGAGAATATTAATTTTACTTGAATACTGTATAGACATCACTTCAAGCACTCTTCCCCACTTTTTCAATAAGCTTATCAAAAAGAATCAGATATTGCCACTCTTCTCAGAAAAATGTAGAGCCATGTAGACACAACAGCCTCCAAATCATGAAAGCCGCCAGATCAGAATTCTCAAGGAATAACCAGAACATGGAACTGAGCAAGCTAATAATACACTAATTAAAAATTTTAGAACAACTCAATGACTAGCACACATTAGTTTTTTTTCTAAGTTTATCATGTTTAAGCTTTTCAGTTAGTTGCTCAATCAACAGGCTAATCAATTTATTTGTCTCCAAATCTAGAGGGCAATTTAATAATTCAATTAGGCCAGATGCTTAAAGCTGCCTTGGACACTCAGTCTATATTAAACCCTTCTTCCCCTGCACCAATACTTTTCTGTAGCTGGTTTTTACACTTAATCATATGCTACACAGCACAGTTTTAAAACCTGGTCAAGTAAGCCTTCCATCTGCCCAACTGAATTTTATTTCCTTTGAGGGGAGGGCCTGGTCACAGTCCCTAACCCAGTATTGAATACATAGAAGGCATTAAAGGGAATTTGTTGAATTGATTTGAAAAGTTTTCTACACTAACTGTATAACCAGCACCCACCTAGGACTACTTCCCCTCCATTTCACTCAGCTAGACTCGATGCACTCACACAAGTACACCATTATAGTCATTATATTCTCAGTTTATGGTTTTAATGGTTTTGCAACATTAGAGGCACAATGTCTTTCCAAGCACCAAGTATGCTTGAAACTGAACATTTTTATAAAGATAATAAAAGTTAATGACTACCCATGATCTACAATCTGATATCTGTTCTTTTTCATCCTGAGATGGTAAAATACCCGCCCTAGCTTATTGTGGCATAGTGGGAGAAAAGAAATATAGTCCAATTAATCACTCTTAACCATCAGCTTATTAAGTTATAGTTTCCCAACAGGTTTGTCTTACATGTAGTAGGCTGCAGGTGTTTTTCTAAAAGTGTTTTTATAAATGCGGTTATGTCATAAAGAGACAGCATGGAGTAAAAGAAAACCTAATGGACTAAAAATCAGAAAATCTAGCTTCTAAATCCTAGCTTGGTTAAGTAGTCATGAAACGTTAAGGAAGTCATCACCTCTCCGGTCTCAAATTTTCTCATCTTTAAAATGAAAGGACTGATTTTAAATTAATTTGTGCCGATTTGCACCGGACCAATAGACAAGTAACCATAATCCAAGACCTAAGAATTTCACAAAGGACATTCTAACAGAAATCTTGTCCACATTAAAATATCTTAAACCAAACCATAAAATTGGGGTTTCTGTTACTATTGTTAACCTTAAGTTTGTTGCCTAACAACTGTGAAATACGTTAGGAAACGGGGGAACATGTTTCACACAAAAAAACAACTGTGACTATAGATATACATAGATATGCCTAAATTGTGGTGAAAATAACCAAAATTTTAATATTAGCTAAATGCCCACTCATAAAGACAGCTATTACACTTTCTCCAGTTGACAAAAAGGTTGCACTCCAAAAGACTGTAAGTCCATTTTGGGGAAACTTTATAAATGGAGGCTAAGTTTTTAGTTTAACCCATAAGCACGTAAGTGACCCTTGACGTAGCTGAACTATATAACATAACATTAAATGCTTGAGTTCTGGGTCCTGCGACTGGGGCTTGTATCACATAGAAGATGAATTTCCTTCCCTATTCTTGGGAAGAAGACTGGAAGTAAGCAATTATTAAAACTAATCTACCTTTGTCACAGCTTTCTACCTCCTTCTAACCCTTCTACATTCTGGGAGGGTACATAGCCCTAATCATGCTGTTGGAACAATCGTATCAGTCCTGCTTAAGGGTTCTCTGTTCCAACAGCCCCTGCCTGAGCCTTCGAACAGTAATTCCACAACTATGGAGCAATTGATGAACATTTCAACAAATAACCCAGAAAATGTTACTACTCTGAGACTATAACTAGTGTTGAAAGAGGCCACCTTTTATAAAAGCAAAAACTATTAGAAATCTAAGTGTTAAAAATTTTAGAGATATGATCAAGTAAATTATGAAACATCTGTATAACAGAATATCATGCCATCATTTTTTAAAAAGTTTACAAATAAGCTGTAATAACATAGGAAATGTTTAATATATAATGCTGAATAAAGAAGATACTAAATGCTATGTTCTTTATGAACACAACTATTGAAAAAATGCATTGAGAAAGATTAGAAGGAAATACAATTGTTGGGTAGTATAATTTATTGCTTTTTTCAAGTCAGTACATGAATCCATGATTTCCAGATTTTCCCATGTTAAATAAGTACCACTTTTTGTTATTTTAAAAAAAGGAAAATTGGGGGAAGTGTAAATTCAAATAAATAATTAATAGAATTTGAGAGAGCTATGAACAGTGCTAATTATCAGGCAATATGGAAACAGTTTTGTGGGCAAAGGAGCATTCCTTTCTTTGACTATGTTACCAAGAGTTTAATTAGGATACTCATTTTAAATTAATCATATTATAAAATAAGTTTGGTGATTATGAAAATATTACTTATCACTACTGCTATGGCATTTTATAGATTCAATAAAACCTATTACTGAGTCTTCTCTTGATTTAGGATTCTGGACATTTTATATATATCATATAGAAAATAACACAGGGTTGTGATTTAGACAAACAGGAAAAAAAGGTTATATAGTGAAAAAGTCTTAATCCCATCTTACGTTTTCCCAGATATTGCAAGTCTCTGGGCCACAAACTTTTCTTGCATATAACCCTATGTATACTGTATTTACACACTAATAACACTTCTATACACCTTATTTCACTTAATGTACCTTAGAAACATTTACGAATCAGTATGTATACATCCACTGCATTCTTTGTAAATACTAATTTTCTATTGTATTTATGTAACACAATTAGCAACCCCTTACCGATATTTAAATTATTTCTATTTTTCTCTATAACAAACAAGTCTTTAGTGAACATTCTTGTACAAATATGTACGGGAATAAGTATCTCCATAGATAAATTCTTAGAAGTAAAATTGTTGATTCAAAGACTATGGTGTACATTTTAAAAATCTGATATTGCCAAATCACCTTCCAAAGAATTTGTATCACTTTACACGCCAGGGGAACATTTCTAATCAACACAGATTTTTTTTTTTAAAGCAAACTCCGATGCTGTCAACGGCCAGGAAAATAAATTAGTGAAGCAGGCTGGGGTAAGAAAATGGCAAACTGGAGAGCATGTTCAGTCATTGCAAGAAGCAGCTTCTACTCAATTCCAGCCTACTAATAATGCCTTCTAGGAATCTCTGCCCAATGTTAAACTGTCTGATTTCTCAAAAGCCAAAAATCTGGACTTCTGCATGAAATCTCCAGATTTTTAAAATGTTGACAACTCATGAAAAATTTAGAATTGGTGTAACAAACAAAACACATGTGTGAGTGGGACTCATCTGTTGAGCCTCCAACGTGTGACCTCTGTTTAAAGCTATCATTCCCCCACCAAAGCCAACAAAGACGTCACCACAACCGGCTGTGTTTAGCATCCTGTTGTAAAACTAGGATTTCATTAGATTACATTACATTTTGTTTTTGGATGAATTAGAAGATGGGTTTTATTAACTACGTGGTCACTATCCCCACAAACTATTTAAATAACTTAATCTACTCTTGCCCAGGTGTTTTCATTAATCAGTTTCCTACAGTATGCTCCCTTGCCTTCTAGTTTCATTCCTGTAAAGTACTGTACTTCTGTCTTCTTCCTTATATGAAACTACCACATGTTGTAAGAGTTATTTTCCTATTAGTGTAATCTTCTTTTACCCAAAGGAGAAGAAAATCTCTAATCATTTTTTTATATTTGCATTCAACATATCCATCTACTTACAGAAGAAATTGTGGGAATAGAATAAATTAAAAAGACTTGCTGCCTCTAGTTTAAATAGGATTTTTAATCCATATAAAATCTTTCTATATTAGCTAAATTCTTATAGTTTAGAAACTAAAGATAATATAAAAGAATAAACCCTAAAATTGCTAGCTCTATATAAAAAAATATTCATATTCATGGATATAAAACTATGAGATTTTTAATGTTTTATCTCCTCTCCATAAATACTTGCAAAAGGACCAATCTGACAAAGCCAATGTATGATTATAAACAGAAATAAATGTTTGTAAATACTAAAATTATAAGCAATGTAATATTAAATAAATCAGTTACCTATCTGAAGTTAGAAGGCAATGACCTCTTGTACAATTAAATTTCAAAAACCAACATTTTAAAAATTATTAGCTTCATTTTATGTAAATAATGCATCTGAATCCTAATTTTAGGGCTAATAGTAATTTTAAAAGATTTCTTAGTTTTTAATGTAATCTGTTGAGAGATGTTTTCTTAATATTAAAAAAAAAAACACACAATAACAAGAGGACCAAAAAACATGTATTAAAGAAGTTTTATGACTTAGCAAAGCTTTCAACGTATATGCCTATATACATGTATATACAATACATATTTGCCTATATTGACATATACATTGTCTACATTTGTCAGTGACAAATACAGTGGCTGCTCATATGAGAAAATATGCATATAAGAGTCATTTTACCAATAATGATGCCACTGGATAATCTATTTTTAGTTTCCAAAGGCAAGGTCCTAAACATTACAAATTCCCCTATTAGCATTTTTAAATGTCTGAGTGTTCCTACTTCCCCTAAAAGGTATGCTGTAACTACTCAACTGTGTCTTTTCAAAGACACCCTAAAATTAAAAAACCCACTGCTTTGTATTACGTATACATCACTTGAACTCAACATTCTAATAATAAAAAGCAAATTTAAGGAAAAATTACAAACTTAAATTGTAATCTGCACATCAGATTACGTTTTCAAATGTATCATTAGCGCTCACAGATAAAACAATAGTAACAAAAAGAAACCCAGTAAAATACCGTATTTTAATTTTATCTAAAATATAAATTAAAATAAGGCATAAGAAAAACTTTGAGACAATATATGTATGTGAAAAACTGACCACTGAAAGATGCAAATAATTCATACAATATAGCATAAGCTTTAATATATAAATTAGATGTCATTTCATCAGCTGTTTATTAGTCACCAGTCTAAACTTTACATATTAAAATATTGAAAGGCTAGAAAACATCACTGCAATATAGATTCAATATGGGAAAATACATATTTGTGGCTTTATATACAATGTAAATTAGTCCATTCTATACAATAGTTTTCCAAAATATAAACGGCACTTTACATGCAATAGGACATACCAGGCTGGATGTCCTAATATAATTTACTATATAGAAAAATAAAAGAGACAACACCTTTTTAACAGAACAGTTACATAGCAGACATGGAATGTAGAATAAGATTCTGCCTTAACACACTCTTGGATAAGATTAAAGAAATATGAAAAAGGACAGTTTCTACTATTTTCAATTAGCATTTTTTAAATGAAGACTACTGTGATTTATATTTTCTAATTGTATCACAAACTGAGAAAACATAAAAGGGAAAAGAGAGGGGGAAGAAAGGAAACCTGATCCTTTATGAATTTTAAACATCAGCCCTGCCTATGGGCTGCATTTAGGCTGCTTTTCTGTTGACGGTTTCCTAAATTACTTCTGCGACTCTGCATTGCACATCAGCAGTCAGATGAATTTTCCAGACTTCATTATGCCATTGTGTAACCATAGCTGCCACAATGTAGTGCCACAAGAAGCCTGTCCTTGAGTATTTCTTTACTTGGGTATTCAGGTAACTTGAGCATGTTGATGCTTTAAAAGAAAAATATACCACTATTAACAAAGAAATCTCTGAAATTTTTTATTGTTTTGTCTAGCAGTGAAAACACTACTCAAAATTAATGTAAGACCACCCTCTTAAATTTGCATTCAAATTGGAAAACCCTGAAGTAGTATTTAAAAAGGAAAAAAAAAACAAAACCCTGCTGCATTGCAGTTTCCTTTAGCATGCAAATGTAGTAGAAGAAAATAAGTTCCCTTCAGCCTAAAATAAATAAGCAATAGGGCAATTTAGTTTGAAATGATGGTGTAACTCAGTGATACTTATGCCAGTGTAACTTTAGTGATACTTGAACTATATATATTCAATTAGAGTATAGGTAGGTAGTTTCCTCAAACATTTTCCCTACCAAAAAAGGGGAAGGCAAGAAACTATGTAGCTACTTATTTATCAGTGATTACAAAATGTTGAATAGAGATCACTGTTGAGATTTTCCTCTCAATGCAGCAATACAGTAGTTAGACCTTTGATCATTCAAAATTAATCAGAACAATTTGCAATGCATTTAAATAAACCAATTTAACATACCATGTGCTTGAAGTCGGTAGAAGATTTGGAGTATATGGCACAGCAGCAATTGTAAAGTTTTGCAATCCACTTCCACCCATGATATTAGCAAATCCACCATGTGGGACCCTGGAACTAAGAGTTCATATCTTAGTAAGTTGTAATCATGCAAGGAAAACCTTGGTAACAGGTATATTTCAAATTAGCAAAATGACTAGTATCTAGTAGATGTTCATTAAATATTTGCTGAATAAATAAATGGCTTACTTGATTAATTCAAGCAACAGAGGCTGTTACATGTTATCCAAATGATCTCCCTGTCTGTGAAAAATATCTAGAGTCAAACGGTTTTTGTTTTGTATTGTTTTACATGGTGGGAAAACTAGAAAATTATTTACACTTCTCTTTCCAGAGATTTACATCGGTTGTATTTTTTTTAAATGTCCCCTAACATAGTGAGACCACAGGAAGGTGAACAAACTCAGAAGTCTCACAGTTCCTAATTTCCACACTTAAAACTACAAAACTGCAGTCACCAAAACAGTGTGGCACTGGCATAAAGACAGATACATAGACCAATGGAATAGAGAACCTCAAAATAAACCCTTAAATATATGGCCAAATGATTTTTGACAAGAGTGCTAAGAACCTCCAATGGAAAAAGGACAGTCTTTTCAACAAATTGTGTTGAGAAAACTGGATATCCACTACAAAAAAATGAAGTCGGACCCTTACCTAACACCATATACAAAAAGTTAACTCAAAATGAATCAAAGACCTAAATGAAGAGCTAAAGCTATAAAATTCTTAGAAGAAAATACAGGGGAAAAACTTCATGACACTGGATTTGGTAATGATTTCTTGGATATGACACCAAAGGCACAGGCAACAAAAGAAAAATAAATTAGACATCATCAAAATTAAAAACGTGTGCCAAAGGACACCATGAACTGAGTGAAAATGTGAGCCACAGGAGAAAATATTTTTAAATCATAAATATGACAAGGAATTAATATCAAGAAAATATATAGAACTCCTACAACTTAACAACAAAAAATAGGGACAATTTTTAAAAGTTAAAAAATAGGGACAGGACTCAAATAGACATTTCTCCTAAGAAGATACACAAATGGCTTATAAGCATTCGAAAAGATGCTCAATCAACATCACTTGTCATTAGGGAAATGCAAATCAAAACCTCATTGAGATAACCACCTCATAGGCATTAAGATAACTATTAAAAAAAAAAGATCACTAGAAAATAACAAGTATTGGAAAGGACATGCAAAAATTGAAACCCTTATGCAATTGCTGGTGGAAATGTAAAATTGTGCAGCCACTGTGGAAAACATTATCACAGATTCTCAAAAAATTAACCATAGAATTACAGTAAATATCCAAAAGAATAGAAAGTAGAGACTCAAACAGATATTTGTACATCCATGTTCATAGCAGCATTACTCACAATAGCCAAATAGTGGACTCAACACAAGTAACTGTCCATGGATGAAAGGATAAGCAAACTGTGGTAAACATACAATGGAATACTATTCAGCCTTTAAAAGGAAGGGAATTCTGACATATGCTACAATATGGATGAATCTCGAGGACATTATGCTAGGTGAAATAAGCCAGTCACAAAAAGACAAATAATGTATGATTCCACTTACATAAGGGACCTAAAGTAATCAAATTCATAGAGGGACTTCCCTGGTGGCGCAGTGGTTAAGAAGCCACCTGTCAATGCAGGGGACCCAGGTTCGAGCCCTGGTCTGGGAGGATCCCACATGCCGCGGAGCAACTAAGCCTGTGCACCACAACTACTGAGACTACTGAGCCTGCGCTCTAGAGCCCACAAGCCACAACTACTGGGCCCATGAGCCACAACTACTGGGCCCACGTGCCACAACTACTGAAGCCCATGCGCCTAAAACCCATGTGCCTAGAGCCCGTGCTCCACAGCAAGAGAAGCCACCACAATGAGAAGCACGCGCACCACAATGAAGAGTAGCCCCCACTCAACGCAACTAGAGAAAGCCCACGAGCAGCAATGAAGACCCAACACAGCCAAAAATAAATAAATAAAAATAAATAAATCTATTTAAAAAATTATAAAATTCATAGAGACAGAAAGTAGAACAGTGGTTGCCAGAAGCTGGGGGTAGGGGAAATGGAAAGTTAGTGTTTAATAGGTACAATTTCAACTGAGAAAGATAAAAAGCTCAGGAGATGAATGGTGGTGATGGCTGCACAAATATGTGACTGTACACAGAACTGTACACTTAAAAATGATTAAAATGTTTAATGTTAAGTATGTTTTACCACACACACTAAAAAAAACTGTCGAATAATGCACCAGGATTTTCTGTCTGAAATCACAGATGATATGTTTACAATCACAGGGAAAAAAAACAATCCAATATAAATAGATCTCTTCCCAGCATTTTTCTTTTCTAGCTGGGAAGTAGTTTGGTTGCTATTAAACACTTTATTGATGAAATGCCTAAGCTTACTTTAGAAATCCAAGTCAATGTTAAAAGGATGCCTGCATCTTGCTAACAAAACACTAACACATGAGCAATTCCTACGTAGGGAAAAAGAATATCTAAAGACCTGAGTATGTCTGTAAACTGAAACATTACTTTCTGCATATTTACCTTTGCCTAAAAAATTAACAAAGGTGACCAAAAATGAAAAGGAATAAAAGGCAAGCTGTTTACAATTTCCTACAGAGGCAGACTTTAAAAACAAGTATTCCACTTCACCAGGACAAGGTGAGAAGATGAGCCTTGACACTGATTCTTACACAAATTATAGCACAGTATTTCAATAACAGAATGATCTAATGTCTTTCATATAAATAAATTTTGAAAAATAAGCTTAAAAAATCAGATGATCCCCCAATTTTCATATCTAAATTGAAATTATTCTGTAAACTGATATTCACAAACAATCTCTGAAACCTTACTCCTCTTCCTCTAAACTACAATGACTGGGCCCCATACTTGAATAACCAGTGGATCTTAGCTAAGATTATGGCTCATCAAGCTTAAGCGTGTATGAGAAAAATAAATGGTCTTTGGTTGAGTATTATGACACCTGACTTATACAATGTAAAATTACAGTTAATAAAAATGAAATATTTCTATTTTATACATAAAGAAATCATCAAGTCTGACTTTCATTATTCTTAAGAGATAATGAAACAAGAGTAAGACATTTAAGACAGCCTTGTAGATAAACAAAATATTGTCACCACCATAAAAATATTTTAAAGTTACTGTTGATACAGATTCTTGCTTCTACAACTGGAACACATTTGACTCTTTAGTAAGATTGTTCTAAATTATACTATGGACACAGAGAAAGACATTTTACAATCTAAATATAAATGATAGAATTTTCCAAAAAGTGGAAAAAAAAAAACACACTCTAGGTCTAGAATGGCAAATGCTATACCTATTGATAACTGGGTCTAGTGTAAAAGGAAAGTTAAGGTTTAAAAGAACTTAAGACTTAGTTTGAATTCAAAACAAGGACTCCATGTAGACTAAGTGCTGAAAACTGGATTCTTCAACCTGAAGATAAAGCTTAGCTCCGTGTAGTTTCCCCTCAGCTTCCTTGGCTTCTACTCTTTTTTTTTTTAACCTCATTATAATTGCTTTACAATGGTGTGTTAGTTTCTGCTTTATAACAAAGTGAATCAGCTATACATATACATATATCCCCATATCTCCTCCCTCTTGGCTTCTACTCTTTACCCACATCCTTCATCTCAGTTTAAATGGACTCGCAGCTACACTTCTCAACCAATTAAACAGCAAACAGAGCAGTTCTTTTCAGCATTGCTAACTATGACTGTACTATTGACACAGGAGACGTACTGTGTATTACTAATCGAAGTGTTTTTTATTCTACAAGAGCAGCAATCTAACAGACATTTTTAGTACTAAAGAACTTGAATAATTGTTTCCTACATCTTAAAGATTCATACCAACCGAATCATGAAGGAAAATATAATAATTTAGTAAATGGTGTTTAAATATAAACTGCTTAGAAAAATAATCAAAGAGCCCTGCCTTATAACATAAACCAAAATAAAGTCCAGATGGCTTAAAAATTGGTATGTAAAAACAGAAACTACAAAAAAGTTACAGAAAAAAAGGTAGATAAACATATATATACAAAATCTTGGGAGTAGGGAAGAATTTATTTAAAAAAACATAAGGAAAGTACTGATAATCAACTTGCAACCTAATTTAGCACTTTCATTATATAATTTTTATAAATTAAATTTATAATCTAAATTACAGGGAAATCTGTATGTTTAACTTAATATAATTAAAAGGCAAATGATAAACTGGAAAAGATATTTGCAGAGTTAATGTCCCTATATATAAAGAACATTTAAAACCAAATTTTTGAAAATGATGGTAGAATAATGTGTAAAAAATAAAGGAAATCCACACCACACAAAGTATACATATATGAAATTATGAAAATAAAAATGATTACATCCTGTATTGATAGAATAAAAGAAATAGGCTGAGGTGAATACTGATATCTTTCTGAAGGTTAAATGAACAATGTCTCAAGGTAATAAAAATTTATATACTTTTGTATCTAAAAATTTCCCTTCTAAGAATTTATCCTATATTTTTATCCTATATATCCTATATATTACATTTATCCTATAATTTATAAATAATCAAACTGGGCTGCAAGTGTATAAAGCACAAGAATTCCTTATTTGTTCAGCATTATTCATAAACAGGAAAATTTAGCAATAAAGGACAATATCAATTAAGGGAGGTCCATAGACTGAAGAATAGACAGCCATTTAAAAAACTAGATCTATAAATGAAACAATTTTTAATGATACATTGCTAAATTCAAAAGTTATAAAATAGGAACAATGTTTTTTAGAAATAAAAATTTATATATGAGAAAAATTCTGGAAGAATAACCAAAATGTTAAGTGATTATATTCAGAGACGGATATTAAAGGTGATTTTTTTAAAAATTTGAATTGTCTAACCTTCCTACATAGAAAAAATAATTTTTGTTTAACGCTTTTTATTAAATTACTCAAATCTCTAGGTATTTCCTGGCACTAAGTAGCCAAAAAAAAAAAAAAAAAAAACTGACAAGATTTTCTTTCATATCTTTAGTCTATAATCTGTGAATAATTCATGTTTTATTTATTCTTTGAAATTAGGTATATAGTATATATTATATAGGTATATAGTGTATATTTTTCTAATTATATACCTAAAAAACTAAGAAAATACAGCAAAGTATTAATAGTGTTATCTCTAAATAGTGTAATTACTTAATGGGATTTTCATTTTCTTCTATCTATAGTCTCCATTTTCAAAATTTTCTATAATGGTTATGAACTACTTTAAAAATAAAACAGTTGACTTTAAATTACATATATATAAGATAGATATATATTCACACTATGTTTTTAAAACACGTAGGAAAAAATACATCAATTTATTTACAGTGCTTATTGCTGGCAGGTGATGGTTTTTCTATTTCTTCTAATTTTCTGTGTTCCAACTTTCTTAGAAGAACCATGTACATTTATAATGGAATGACTGAACTATATTTTCATAAATAGAAGGACACAGATGAAATTCTAAGTTATCAAGAATGAAAATCAGGAATTCCCTGGTGGCGCAGTGGTTAAGAATCCGCCTGCCGGGCTTCCCTGGTGGCGCAGTGGTTGAGAATCTGCCTGCCAATGCAGGCGACGCGGGTTCGAGCCCTGGTCTGGGAAGATCCCACATGCCGCGGAGCAACTCGGCCCGTGAGCCACAATTACTGAGCCTGCGCGTCTGGAGCCTGTGCTCGGCAACGAGAGGCCGCGATAGTGAGAGGCCCGCGCACCGCGATGAAGAGTGGCCCCCGCACCGCGATGAAGAGTGGCCCCCGCTTGCCACAACTAGAGAAAGCCCTCACACAGAAACGAAGACCCAACACAGCCATACATACATACATAAAAAGAATGTAAGCAGACAAGAATAGCATTAAAAAAAAAAAATTAAAAAAAAAAAAAAAAAAAGAATCCGCCTGCCCATGCAGGGGACACGGGTTCGAGCCCTGGTCCGGGAAGATCCCACATGCCGCGGAGCAACTAGGCCCGTGCACCACATCTACTGAGCCTGCGCTCTAGAGCCCGTGAGCCGCAACTACTGAGCCCGCACACCTAGAGCCTGTGGTCTGCAACAAGAGAAGCCACCGCAATGAGAAGCCCGCGCACCGCAACAAAGAGTAGCTCCTGCTCACCGCAACTAGAGAAAGCCCGTGCACAGCAATGAAGACCCAATGCAGCCAAAAATAAATAAATAAAAAATAAATTAATTAATTAAAAAAAAAAAGAATGAAAATCAGACCTTTTCTTTTACATCTTTCAGAACTGTAAGTTAAAAGAGGTTTAAATCATCTAGTTTTCTAATATCTATGATATTTAATTGGTTCCAAAAGTAGACTTTTCAAAGTGTGGTATCACAAATTATTTTTCAGGCCACAAATCTTAAGACTTTAAAGTTTGATAAGAATTGGAGAAAAACTGCTGTGTATGGGTATTATTATGTATTGTGTGCATGTGTGTGTATGTTGTCCCAGCAACAAATGTTGGCTACTATCATTGACTTACCTGCAGAATGAAAAGACTACCAAGTTATAAAATATAATATACATGCTGATAGTCCTGACTGGAACAGTTTATCTTTTATACCTTAAATAAACATTTATTGAACACTACTATATGTTTTAACTTTAATGCCTAAATAAACCTTTAATATCTAAAAAAATGGAAAAGGAGGTGAGAAATTGATAATTCAGAGTAATAATTCATTTTGAGTTATGTCTAAGCCATTAGAAATGGAGTCTATTAAATTCTTTCCACATTATCATAAAAACACTTCTTACCTGCCAGTAACAAACTGCAACAGAAGAACTCTCTCCTCTGGAGTAATATCTTCCACAACTTCCCAGAACCACTAAAAACAACAATAAAAAACTTAGCTCATATTTCAGACCAACTGCAGGCTTCTTAGTACCAGAGAAATATGCAATATTCATAAAGCATATTTTATTCCATGAAACTCATTTATCAAAAAAGATTTCATACAAAGCATTCATATGCAATTCCCATGAGAAGATTTAGGGAAAAACTAAACTTTGTTAATTAATGTAGGTTTTCATCCAATAGTGCTGAAAAGCTTACAAGATTAAATAGCAAAACTTAACTTCATTCTAAGCTCTAGAGAGACTTTACCTGAATAACTGGATCTTCTCTTTCATAGCCACTTGTGTATTCAGTATTTTTTATCCAATCACTCACATCAATTTCTGGCATGCCAGAAAGCAGTAGCTCCTTTGGGGAAGAAGAAAAATATTTCATTAATCTTCTCTGGGAAAAAAAAGTGATTACATTTAAATAGTAAATTTGCCTTAATTAGAAACTAATCCCATGTAAAACTGATTTATTTTTGTAACAGTGTCTGCAAGTCATCAATAACAAGTACTACCTGAGAGAGAACCCTTGATACTAATAATCTCAAATATTGTGAGATGTGGAGATGTCTCTACACTGATACAATTTAATTAAAACATGAGATAACAGTTTACCTTTATATAGAAACACATATGCCACAACAGTTTATATGTGCAATAATTTTGTGAACATTATTATCTTTGGTTTATATATATTTTATGAATTTGTTAAATTCTATAAAAATACTGTACTCAGTATGAAAGTGAAAACAAAGACCTAAATAAATCTGGGTTAAGCAATGGAAAAGATCAAGAAACCCTAATCACTAGAAAAAAAAGGAGTTATTATAATAAAAATAGTTATTATTTTTTAAAAAACCAAAACAGATTTAGGCCTTTGAAGAACTCTATTCTGGAATAATTCCAATCCAACTTTCAAGTCAAATTTCTCCAAGGTGAAAAAAAAAATGCAATTTTCCTACTAATGACTTTTGGTATCCTTTTTTCCAGGAAGATCATCAAACAAACAAAATATCAATCCAATAACTAAGAATGAAATTAATAATGGCAAAAGTATTTACCATCATGTTCCCCAAAAGAAAAGAGAACATGAAAAAGGCTTGCCCAAATCTCTGAATCAGCCAGTATTTCACAGTTGGACGTGTTTACACAGTAAAGCGAGGTAATAACTAGCCTAAGCTTAACACCGACAAGCCAGAACAGCAGACTTTGTTATTGCTGTTAGATGAGATAGATACCATGTGGTTCAAAATCACTTCTCCTACAGCAACTCCTCATAATATATACCTGACTAGTATAGAGTATGCTCTAAAAAATACTAATGAAGGTCAGTCTAAGGTGGTGTCTCAGAACTCTTGGGTGTTTCTGGGATCTATTTAAGGAGTCTGCAAGGTTCTCCCTTTTCCAACTTATCTGAGGCTGGATTTTCTCCATATAGTTCAACCAAGCAACATATCACAACAGATTATAAGCAGAAGCAGATATGAGAACCCAGTTTCTCCTACTAAGCCAGACGTTAAAGAAACTTGCAAAGATGTAAAACAATGCCACTTTTCCCACGATTTCTGTTTTATTCTGGAAAATGCAGTTTTAATTTCTTAAATGTTTTATTTATGTTAATATGTAATGAATTGTTATTTTTATGTGAATTAATAAAATACTTTACTTTCTGTTTGAATTTCAAATACAGTTAAGTATCAATTACTATAAACCACATAAACAAACTCTTTTCTTGTAAGGGGTCCTAAGACCAAAAAGTTTGAGAACTGCCTGTCTAGGGTGTGTTTTAGTCCTCCTTGCCATAGTATTATAAAATACTTTAACTAGATGAAGGCATTCTGGTAGGGTGCATTTTATCACCCCCAAATACATTCTCCATCTTCCTTTGCACATTCTGTGCCCCAAGAGGCTGATCCCTGCAGACTGGCTCTCTTGCCTGTTGGTTTCAGGTTGGGTTCCATCACTGGGAAACAGGCAGGAGTCTGCAGGTAAGAGTATTTTCTGCTCCCTCCCTGCTTCAGTACATCTTTGCAGTAGCTATGTCTCCTCAACTAGAGCTGCCACCTGGTGGCCCCTGGTGGTTCAGGCTCTCACCAGGCTCCTCACAGTAATTCCTCCACTTGTCTTCAATTCTAGGGGTGATAAAGGCTTTCCACTGTTGCTATTCTCTGGATGCCTCAACCATATCTTGTTTATTCTTAACCTGCCCATGCCTCTTTAAGTTCCTTCATTAAAGTTTCTTTATTTGAACCATCTGGGGAAATTCTGTTCCCTGGCAGTACCCTGACACAGATCTGCCAAAAGGAATATGGATGATTGTTACATGTTTCTTACAACCCATGAGTTTAATCCTCTTCTCTTCTAGGCTGAAGATAAGCTTTTAATAATATTAAGTATGCTTTCATTGTTAATAATTGTGAATAAAAATGAGACAATATTCTCTCAAGAAATTTGAAGCATTTCATGAACATCATATGTTATGACCTTGTGAAGAGGACAAAAGATCTTTATTATCCCATTTAACACCTGGGCAAAAAAAGTTATTAAACTGACTGAAAACAGATGAAATGGGAAGTCCACAATACAAAGTACATATGCATATAACAAAAAGATTTTAAATCCCAATTTATTTATTATTTTTTTTAATATATATATTTTAAAGTTATATATTTATTTATTTTTGGCCGTGCTGGGTCTTTGTTGCTACGTGCGAGCTTTTCTCTAGTTGCGGCGAGCAGGGGCTATTCTTCATTGCAGTGCGCGGGCTTCTCATTGCGGTGGCTTCTCTTGCTGCGGAACACGGGCTCTGGGCGCGCGGGCTTCAGTAGTTGTGGTGCGCGGGCTTAGCTGCTCCGCGGCATGTGGGATTTTCCCAGACCAGGGCTCGAACCCGTGTCCCCTGTATTGGCAGGCAGACTCTTAACTACTGTGCCACCAGGGAAGCCCCTATTTATTTTAAGATTTTTTTTGATGTGGACCATTATTAAAGTCTTTATTCAATTTGTTACAATACTGCCTCTGCTTATGTTTTGTTTTTTTGGCCCCGAGGCATGTGGGATCTTAGCTGCACCCCCTGCATTGGAAGGCAAAATCTTAACCACTGGACCACCAGGGAAGTGACAAAATAACTGAATTGGTCTGTTGGAATTAGGTACAACATATATAACCCATAAACTAATAGTCAGAAACTGAGTCATGCAGGTGTTCACAGCTCTTAGCTTACCTAGAATTTACATGACTCAGTGTTTTAATATCCTGGTACTACCATGGATAAACTCATAAGCAGCAGAGTATGGCAGGACAGTCCCCCAGACATTTGAGGAACCCCTCAACTGTAATAATGTTATAGATATAGTAATCACAAAATGTTGTCACCATTTTTGAACCTGATGATCATCTCTTGACTTGAGACTGCGTTCTGTCCACAAATGGATGAATACAAATCCAGTTAAGGACACTGATGCTACTGGATACCTTGTTTTCACTAAAACTCTAGAATCTAACCAGTATCCTTTAACTCTGATGAACATCTAGCTTAGATGTTTGCACCGACTTTTTAAAAAAGTTTTCTATCCCAGTGTAGCAGAGCCCTTTCCTACGAAAGACACAAAGTCACACCAAAGGTTCTAAAACCAAGTCCTACTTATAGTTCACGCCACTGAGAGGCAATACTGACGAAGAGTGACTGGGCTGTGGTCAGAGACCATGGGTTCACAGTCTGGCTGTAACACACACATACTCTGTGAACATGAGCAAGTCCCATACCTTCTTTGGCCTAGTTTTCCTCATCTGTAAAATGGGAATAATAAGTTACCTCAGGGGTCTGATGTGAAGGTTTTACATGTTAATACACATGAAGTACCTGGCAAATACTAAGTGTTTAATAATAATAATTATCATCACTGCATAAGTAAGCGTCATGCCAACAACACTGCTCTTCCAAAACAATCCCACCATCTGAATCAGCTCAACTTAGTAAAGCCAGAGTAGAAGACAGACTAGGAATCCTGACCTAACTTCTAATGTAAGAACCACAATTAAAGACTTACCAGTAGCAAACCTAAATGTAAAAGACAAAGGAATAGAGTTTTCAGAAGAAAATACAGGAAAACACTTTTGTGACCTTGGAATAAGAAACAATTTCTTAAACAGGACACAAAAAGCTCCATTCATTTTAAAAAAAAAAAAAGGGAAGAGAAAAAACAAGTGATAAACTGAACTGCGTTAAAACTAAAAACTTTTATTAGTTAAAAGACACCAGAGTAGGAAAAGATCTTCATAATACATATATCTAACAAAGACTCCTATAAAGAATATATAAAGATTCCTACAAATCGGTGTAAAAAAAAAAAAACAGAAAACACAACAGAAAAATGGACAAATTACTTGAATAAACACTTCAGAAACAGAGTATACAAATGGCCAATAAACATACACACTCAATCCCACACTCAATACCAGGGAAATACAAATTAAAATCACCAGGAAATACCACTACTATTCCACCAGAATGGTAAAAATAAAAAAGACAAAAATATCAAATGCTGTTTAGGATGCAGAATACCCAGAACTCTCATAACCTGTTGGTGGGAGTGTGAACTGACATACTACTTTGGAAAACTACTTGCTAGTATCTACCCTAATGGAATAAATGCACCCCATAAATCTCAGGAATTCCACTCCAAGATATATAATCTACAGAATAGCCTGAAACTGAAAACTACCCACCAAATGTTCATCAAGAGTAGAAAAGACAAAAAAAAAAGTATATTGACACAATGAAGTACTACAGAGCAATGAAAATGAACACATGACAACTGCTTGCAATAATACATATGATTCTCACAAACAAAAAGCTGTGCTAAAGAAGTCAGATATATTCTAGGTGATTATTCCATTTACATTAAGTTCAAAAACAGGTAACCTAGTCTATATTATTAGAAGCCAGGAGAGTGGATACCCATGAGGGGTGAGAGTGACTGCAAGAGGACATGGGAGGGATCTGGGGTGTTAGGATTTCTCACTTTCTTGATCTGGGTGCTGTTTCATGGGTGTATACAGTTTGTGAAAATTCATCAAGCTATACATTTACGATGCATGTACTTTTCTCATGTATACTGTAGTTCAATAAAAAGTTTCATTAAACTCAGTATCAGTAAATTATGAGGCAAAGTTTTTGTCAGTTATTTGTGTTGTTGCTATTTGTTTTTTATACATAGGTCCAGAAAATAATGTAATTTTCTGCTTAACAATTCATAAGTACTCCTCCATTTTCAAATACTAAAAATAGTAACTTTTATGGTTATACAAAAACTAGACAAGTCTATGCTAAATAAAACCATTCATCTTAACCGTAAAAATACAACAAAAAACCCTCAAAACTGACATTTAGTGAAACTAAGTCACCATGGACTTCAACATTATTTAGCAAATTTTGTCCACTACTATACTAAGACATACTATGAGTGATAAATTGAAAATACTGGCATATGTAAAATTAACCGGTACTTATTCATGTATTAAAATGAAAAGCATAGGGTGAAACTAATTTTATGAGACAGAATAAAAGCCAAAGGATACTTTTCCACTGATCTAAAATTTATTATTCCAAATCTAAAATTATTCCAAACTAAGAAAGCAGCCATACTCTATTTAAAATATTGTACGGTTTTATTAAGGAGTTAGACAACTCAAAGAGCTTGCAAATAATTTATTACCAAAAATAAAAGAGAAAAAAGGAAATGGGGGAAAATGCAAACATAAATCATATAAAATCAGACATCCTGTTAGATCACAGTAAAGGGCAGGCAAATTAAAGAAGCAAAACAAAACATTCATTAGAGACTAGGGGTCAGCAAAGACAGTGGACTCCATACATGGTTAAAATGGAAAATTATAAAATTATATACATGATGAAATAAGAAGCTGGAGAAGATAACAGAAATACAACAAGAAAAATCCCTCAATCAGTTTTTCTTTTTGGAGGTACAAGAAGTTACTATCAGTATCCTTTACCTCATACAGCCAAACAAAAAATTTAGAAATAATGTGAATATTGCTTTTGGGAAGATTGGCCTTCAACATCTCCCATGTAGAACACTTTGGAAATACATTCCATTTTTGTTTATCACCATCTCACTCCATTCCACATTAAGAAATTGCTAATCTGGTTATTAACCTTAAGAGAAGCACAATCACAAATCTTATACCTCCCTAAAAATCAACATTAAACCATAATGTCTTCTACATTATTCCATTCATCATTGTGCTCCAAAATTATTTCTAAACTACATCAATTGGAGTTTGTGTTGTTGTGTTGCATAACAACAAAAGAACTGATGTTTGGGACTTCCCTGGTGGTGCAGTGGTTAAGAATCCGCCTGCCAATGCAGAGGACACGGGTTCAAGCCCTGGTCCGGGAAGATCCCATGTGCCGCGGAGCAACTAAGCCCGTACGCCACAACTACTGAGCCTGTGCTCTAGAGCCCGCGAGCCACAACTACTGATCCCGTGTGCCACAACTACTGAAGCCTGTGCGCCTGGAGTCCACACTCCGTAACAAGAGAAGCCACCGCAATGAGAAGGCCAAGCACCACAACAAAGAGTAGCCCCCACTCGCCGCAACTAAAGAGAGCCCGCGCGCAGCTACGGAGACCCAACGCAGCCAAAAATAAATAAATAAAAATTTTAAAAAAAGAACTGATGTCTTTCCTTACCAATTCATATTCATCAAAAAGTTGTATGAGGGAAGGTGGAATGAACATATGAAAGCCCTGTAAAAAAGCATTAATCTGAGGCTGAATGGCTCTTGTCATTCGAAGTTCAGTGACAAGCTGGACATACTCCGCCTATTAAAAAAAAAAAGTTTCTGTGATGATTTCTTTTTAATTTCACGTACTTAAGATACTATTGATATAATCATTTCTCATTTAAGAGGTAAAGGTTTAGAATTAATTTGGCAGAAATATTCATACATCTCAGCAAACCAGTAATCTACCACTCACTAAGCTGTTTAGGCCAAAATCCTAAGAATCAATCACCCAGGTTTCTCTCACACCCTCTATCAGCAAGTGCTATCAGATCTACCTGAAAAAACATTCTCAATCAGACCTTGTCTCACCACCTCCACTTTTAGCACCTTGGTCCAAGCCGTCATCATCTCTCACCTGGATTCCTGCAACATCTGGTGTCACTGCTGCCTCTGTTTGCCTCTGTTACTGCTTCTTCTCTACACCAGAGTGACTTTTTAAAAATACGTATATATTTTTTATATATAATTCAGATCACATAACCCTCCTTCTCAAAACCCTACAATGACTTCCTATGACCCTTGGAGTGAAGTCCAAACTCCTTTCCTAGTCCATAAGGCCCTAAATGACCCAGCCTCTGCCTTGCTCTATCATCTCATTTCCTTCCACTTTCCCCTTTGCTCCCTTACGCTATCCCCCAAACACAAGCTTGCTCCGGCCTCCGTGTCTGTATACTTCCTGGTTTCTCTGACTGAAATCTCTTATTAGACTGTAATCTCTCTGCAAGCAGGGGCTCTGTTTTGTTTACCAGTATATATCCTCAGCTCTTAAAAAAGAGGCTGTCACTTTGTAAGTGTTCAACAAATAATGTGATGAATGCATACATTCTACAAATTCATTTAAAACACACTTAGAACTTGATAAAAAGACTCATTTAAGTGTAGCCTATTTGATTCTGAGTTAAGGTAACCTATTTTCACACGTTTTCTTTTTTTTTTTTTTTCACATTCTCTTTTAAAATACACATCATCATCATCGAGAACAGTGTCACTTAAAATTTAACTAGCAATAAAAAATGTATTTTGGCTCAAACAAAATGAATTATCATCACTCTCTGTATATAAACCCTACCATTGTTATTATTCATATATTTTAAATTACATCTAAGTGAAACTTTGAGAGTTAAAAGCAATATGCTGTATATAGTTCTCACCTCCCAGGAACAAATGCTCTAAACACAGAGGGAGAAAACCTATTTTAGGCCCCTTCCTTTAATATTTTTTTTTTTTTTGGCACTAATCTGATGCTCTGTTCCCCCCGCCAAAAAAACGACAGGCACTGAGCCAGCAAGTTATACATGATTCCGGCTATGAATTCTCCATACATCTCAGACCTACAGAATTGTCACAATGGATTACTCACAGCTCTCCCCAAACCCTGCACGGCTCCTTCTGCAATCTGGCACAGGGAAAGCTACCGTCTCTGCTATTCAATCTACTCCCACCCCAAATCCCACTCCCAACCGCCCAAAGGTTTTCTCCATTGTACAGGAATTAATCAGTTTCTACAAGTTACATCCAGGTAGTTACTAGAGAGAGGGAAATAGAAATGTGTGCCAAACAATCAAACAGAAACACAAACTAAATTTTCAGGATCCAATCTAAAAAAATAATATATATAACACACTCCCAAGTAATAACCAGCAATGATTTCAGCATTAACACATGATTATCTTTTAACTGATGTCTGTTCTAACTAAACTGCTTAATGAACATACTAAAATTTTTCTGCTCCATTCATTCATTAATAATTATATATTTCTCTCAAGACGTTTTGCTTTTATAATCTTAAGGTACTATTCACTAATAATTATTCAAGACCTCAAATTATGAAGCATGAACTGCTCAAGTACACTTTATTTTAGTTTGCCATTGTATTCCATATTTATCAGAATAGTACACACTCTTTTCTATCAATTAATTCCTATTACTTCCTCATACATTCTATTTTTAAAAATTAATTTCACAAGTATACTAATGTCCCCTCTAATATTATTTCCCACATTTATTTTTGTAGCTCTGGCCCACAGTTATTGGACATCAATTTGTGAAAAATCAGCTCCTCCAGATACCAGTCTCCATATTAAGTTAATTTAAATATGGACAAATCTTCGTCTAAATTATTTCTCAGTAAAATAAAATCCTAGCCATCACAAATTCTCCTGAGTTGTTTAGTAAAGTAAGAGTTTTCCAGGTAGTTGAAAGACAACTGTGTTTAAGAGAAAAAATCTAAATCCAGCTGCTTCTAAAATGTTTCCCTGCCTCCTTAAAGAGCACATCCTCAGAGAGAATAACACACATTAACATGTTCTTGATGACACAATTATTACTATGAACATCCACCGTTATCATACACTAACATTCTGACAGTTCATACTGTACAGAAATACACTGGTTGCATTCCCACCACCTACGAAGGCATCCAAGGGACTCACCCACACACTTCATGCCCTTGAGTAACTACATCAAATACCTTAAATGCTCTAAGGAAACAGTCAACATGTAGATGACAATCAGTCCACAAAACACTGGCATAAAGAGTTGCTCAAATAAACATTAAATATAAAGGAAACCTAAAATTCCACTTCATTCTAAGGTATTTAAAGAGATGATATAACTTGGGTGTGGGGGGTATTTTTATCCCCAATAGATGCATACGTGCTCCCACCTGAGTTGTACTGTTAATTCTTTGAGGGCATAAGATAATACCAGATGCCACAGAAGTAAACTGGAGAATTAACTAAAGAATCTGAGTTAGTACCTGTTCTGGTGAAATAGTTATGTTTATAGAAAGCTTTCAACTTAGAAAGCCTCAGCACAGAGATAACAAAATAAAAAAGAGCCTTGGCAACTTTTTCCTAGCTCAACCTCTGAGCCTCATAACTGATATAAGATAGGTAAGCAAAGAATAAGTGCCAAGGGAAAAATAAAAACACTAAGATTGAGATTCAACTTTCAGATATTACGTTCCAGTTAAATTGCATGTCTAGTTACAGAAACATTTTGTTTTAATTATCTCCTAGTCTTCTGAATGTGTGCAATGAATAGTATCACTCCTTGGAAATCTTCCTTAAAATTTTAACTTCTTTTCAGGCTTTGAATCTAAATTATGTCTTCTTACGAGGAGTGGTGGTAACATTGAAAATTGACACCTTTTTTTTGAAGCTATTTTTCTTCTTGAAAATTTTTTTCACGATTTCTTGAAAGATATATATATATATATATATATATATACATATAAAAACCATGTTTACTTAACTAATAGTTAACTTCTAATAGTGAAAGCAAAATGTTCTTATCCCAAGTAAGCTGATAAACTTGGACATACTTGTAAAACTGTTTGAAATAGTTATTTTTACTTTTAAATTAACAGTTTAAATGGCATTATGACTGGCATAATTCAATTCACTGTTTGAATATAAATCCTTTAGTAATAAAAGCTTCTTTCCTGGGCTTATCCACTTGATTATTATTGCTCTGGTATGTAAGAGTTTTCATTGAAAATTTCTCCACTGAAAACTCAAAGGATACCAGATTTCTTCTGCAGGAATAAGTAGATATAAGAAAAAAGAGAGGCACATTTTTACGATGTAACATTTTCCAATAATTTATCCTTTACCAATATATTCTTATTTTTAAGGTCACTAATTAGTTATAAAGATTGATAGTCTGATAAAAATCCTATTACATCAGTTTCTGTGGAACAAATTCAGTCATTGAAAATAGTGACTCTTCAGGTTACCATTACAAGGATTTGGTGATTTTTAAAGTGAATTTTTAGAATATACCAACTAAAATGCAAAGAAAAGTATGTTCTCCTTCACTGACAAAAAGATACTAAAGATAATTTAAAACCCAATCTAAAAATACTCAATATGGAGAACCTTAGACCTAAACTGTTTTAAAAGTTTTCAGAGTAATAAAAAGATATCTCATAGTATACTTTTCTGAAGATACACATAGGAATCCACTTTAAGTCAATAATCTATATAGACAAGCTCGTATTTTGTACTTGGATGGGCATCAAATGTGCTTGTATGTGAAATAAATCAAATTAAACTAGCAATATAAGGTACTAACCAAATAAAAATGAAATGGAGGAAAACATACTAAATTTTTTAATTGAAATATAGTTGATTTACAATGTTTTGTTAGTTTCAGATGTACACCAAAGTGATTCAGTTATATATATGTATATATATATTCTTTTCCATACTCTTTTCCATTATAGGGTATTACAAGTATTGAGTATAGTTCCCTGTGCTATACAGTAGGTCCTTGTTGTTTATCTATTTTACATATAGTAGTATGTATCTGTTAATCCCAAACTCCTCATTTATCCCTCCCTCCCCATCCTTGCCCTTTGCTAACCATAAATTTGGAAAACACACTAAATTTGTATTTGCTACCTTGTTCATATTCACTGCCTTAGTAAATGAGAGGCCCAGCAGTTACACAACCATACAGACCTCGATTTAAACTGAGGGTCTACCAGTTACCAATTTTGAGCCCTTAGACAGTTATTTAACTGTCTATATTCTAAAGAAATATAGTGTCATAGTTACAAGCTCAGGCTTGAAATTTATAGACTGTCTGGATTCAAATCCACCACTTATTAGCCTTGTGATTTGGAGGAAAGCTACTTAACCTCTCTATGCTTCAGTTTCCTCACCTGTAGAAAGGGGTATCTATACCTCATAGGATTGTTTAAGTGTAAGTTAATACACATAAAGCACTTTTAACAGTGCCTAGCACATTATAAACACCTAATAAATGTAAGACGCTTTTATTATTAAAGCTGTTTCCACACTGAATGAATAGAAATAACTATCTCAAAAGGCTGTTATAGTAAATGAGAAATGCACAAAGAACACAACTCAAATAAATGAAATATATACAAAGTACTCAATAGGCAGTGGCTATTATCATCACTAGAGAATACAACTATGTGATGAGGTTGATGACTAGGAGAATGACACCACCACCCATCATTCTGGAGCCCATCCACCTAAGTGGCTCATCCTGGAGTCCTTCTTTTTCACCTTCCCAAACAGCTAATTACCATGTTCTATAAATTCTACATCCTCAAAAGCTGTCTCATTTTCTCCATCCTCACTGCCACTGTCTTATAAAATCACTCATGCATGCTCCCCAGAGCAATGCCACAATCACCTATCAGTTGCCCTGACTCCAATATTGCCCCATTTCAACCCATTCTTCACACTCCAAGCTGAGATTGGTGTTGTTTTTCTTAAAAAACAGAAATTCAATCATGTCAGTGCCCTCTACAGCATCTGCAATCATCCCTAAGCCTTCAGAATAATTTTCAAATTTCTAATTGTGGATGCAAAGTCTTTCAGAATTTGGTCCCTGTCTACCTCCCCCACCTCATCTTTTCCCACTCATTTACTTTGCAATCTAAGCTAAGATCTACAACTCTGACCTACCTGTGGTTCCCCAAACATACCATGCTCTGCCATCTCTGTGCCCTTCTATAAGCCCAGAACATTTCCTTCTCCCCTTTCTTACTCCTATCCGACCACTTAATGCTTCTCCTCTATAACTCAACTTCCATGCCACCTCCTCCATTCCCTGATATCCTGTCCCATCTCACCCCGTTTTGTTCTCTCCCAGCCTTAATGAACTTTATGATTAGTATGGTAAAAGTGTTGTTAACACTTAAAAGCCACGGAGCTTACTCTTCAGTACTAAGAGCTAGAACTGAAGGTCTAGCAAAAATGTGTCACTCCTAACTGAAGGTTTTATGGTTCCACAATTTTATCTTTGGTCAAGAATTTAAAAGTGAAAGTGAAAAGTTAAAGCAAAACTTTCTAAAATGCTGAAAATACTATTTAAATGTAAATGTTCAGCTCCTGGTAATTCAGCCATTTTCCAAAGTGAAACCAAGTGATCTTATTTTTTCCTCTAGACTTTAAAACAAATCATTGACAGATATAAAATTAAATTTAAAAGAGAATTTTATTTCAAATATGGAATATATACTGTTCTGCCTACATTACTTGTACTTATTAATATACTTCTTTTTAAACAAAGGTATTTTATCTATTTGGTTTCAGTCTATAATTACCAAAGCCTTTCAATAAAACTTAGGAATAAATGACTCCCCCATGTGGAGATTAGCTTATATCGACTTTTTCTTACTAACACGCTTGGCAAGTCATTTAAGCTTCAATATGCTTAGAAATTCTGAAGTTGATGCCAAATGTGACAATTATAACTTTATACCTAAAGTTAAGTAAGTAAAAGGCTGACCCTAGAGTAACAGAAAAAGTTCATGACAGAAATGTATGTTAAAATATAACAACACCTCTAAAGAACATGGTTTGAAAATTTTATTTGTAAATTGAATAATTTAACAATTCTAAATCAAGTGATCAATTTAAGATGTTAGTATGTTTTTAAAGATTTTTAATTTTAAAAAATCAGGTTGCTTATTGCACAAACATTAAATGCTTAAGCATCAACAATTTGATATACAATTACACTTGACCCTTACTGGTAATATTAGAAAAATGAGGGGCTTATTTTATTGTGAGAAATGTTTGTATTAGAAAAACAAAAGCTCAGAATTAACATATTAGTGATTGAGGTCCTGCTTTTACCTCTATATTACTGAACCTCATCATCAAAGTTAGCCTGTCATTAACAAAACAATGTCAATAATATAGTTAAATAAAAATGTGTTAAATTTAGAAACAAAACTTCCAAGCTCTTTAATGTTACAGCAATATTCCAGCCTCATGCTAGACTCACGATCAAGCCTCAATGTAAGTGTATTCTTATTTGTTATTATTTATTAAATATCTTCCTTCTTTCTAGATTTTAATACAAAAACACAAATGCAAAAGAATAAAATACATATTTTAAAAATCTAAACAAAAATCATGTCATATGGAAGGGAGGCTCTTAGGAGATACAAGTATAAATATAGCTATCTACCATGCAATTGTTAATGAGCCTTTCCACTTTTCATATAAAATATATCTGAGAGGAGTGACAAATCCAATCACCAGAGAGTGTATTCACAGATAGGAATCATGTATGAGATTCTCTCATGAAAAGCAATCACTTGTTTATAATGAAGATTTTATGACTTCATTACCCCTAATTGAGAGGAGGTATCCATTGTAAAATAAAATAATAAATGCACTATGAGGTGTACAATCTAATAATTAGAAGATTTTTAAAAAATTTCCATTCACTGGCAAGTTCATATAGATTCAAACAATTATTTTAAGCATTTTACTATTTTAATCTTCTAGAGTTTAAATTATTATATTATAATAATTATAATATAATTATAATTATAATAATTATATAATTATTATTAAATTATTATATTAACTCATTATATTAAATCAAGTAAGATCTACCTCAGTGTGATTACTTTTACTAACAGGATGAAGAACCTTAGACTTGAAACTAGGAGACCTGGGTTTTGGCCCCAGCTTTACCATTAACTCTTCAGGCTTCAGCGTCCTCATGTGTAAAATGAGAGGGTAGACTAAAACTTTATTAAGTATAAATGTACAAAAACTCAGGTCCTGATTTTATATTCAAAAACTAAATTTTCTTTTTTTTTTTAAATATGTATAGTATCTAAGTTTCAAAAGGTAAAATTACGTAGCTTAATTTAGGTCTTCATTCCTATAGATACGTGAAACCTAGGAACCTATTTTTATAGAAAACTATCCAATAAAAACTAACTTTTGTGTTGTGTTTTTCAGTTTACAAAATGCTGGTACCAATTCTGTATGGGAGGTATTATTATCCCAAGCACACAGAATAGAAAACTGAGGCTCAAAGAGGTTAAAACACGGCCAAGTCTTTTGGCCTTTAAAAAAGAAAACAAAACTATATTTTACTATATCTCTTGTCTACAAAATGATTCAGTGGACATTATTTTTTAAGTTAGCTGATTCTGAAGCTGTCTTCGAATTATAATCCAATGAAAGGAAAGGAAAAAGATTTTAGTCCTGTTTTACCAGAAGTTGCTACTGGTAAGTGATAGAACTGGAATTCCAAAACCAGATTTTCTGACTCCCGATTTCCTACATAATCTATCAAAACATAAAATAAAGCTGTATTATATATTAAAGTAATATAACTTTCAACAGTGTAATTTAAAACATGCACCAAGTTTTTAAAAAATATGTACAAACAGGAGATATAATAATAAATAAAAAGAATCAAGTTATAAAGTTAAAAAAAAATCAAGTTCAGAGGTCCCATAGAATTTACTGCATCCCAAAAGTATGTACAAAGTTTAAACACTGGGATTTCTTCTCTCTATTGGAACTCTTAATATCGTACTTCTAAAACATGAAATAGTGATCTAGTGCAAATATGATATTGAAGTAGGTTTATATTTCTAATCAAATGTTTTGATATGCTGATGCCCAACTTACACAATCAACTGAACTATGCTCTAGGCTGCTTCAGGAACTGCCTCAGCATATCTAACACAACAATGAAATGATCCTTTATAATTCGAAGTCTGGTATTTGATGGTTTAGTTAATTTAAATATTTTATCTGTTATAAATGTTACAAAACTCTAACAGTAAAAGTTTTCCTGGCTAGTGCCAGGAGACTTTAGAATAATTAGCAAACTATCAGGGCTAAGTTACAAACAATGGCTAAGGTAAAAATTCAAATACTTACTTTGTTATTTTGTGTTACAAGAATACTTCCACCCCCAGGTTTCAAAGGCACCTCTTCCATTGCTCCAAACACATCAGTCTCAACAGAAAAAGTTAGTTCTAGACCCAAATCACTAATATCATTATCTAAAATCCACTGCAAATTTTTGGCATATTCTGGATCAATGGATGCCACATCTTGGTAATTCACAGGAATACCTAAAAATGCAAACATACAGCAGTTATATTCTAAATGTTTCTGCCTTTCCTTATCTGTTTAATGGTGAAATACTGCCCTCTACAGATACTCTGTAAAACTGCAAAATATAATCCAATTCACAGCATGATTTAAATGAATGTTAATTCCTGAATTTGGAAGTCTGTAAATTTAAGCTTACATTTCTACAATGTAACCTTTCTTTGAAACAGCTATTCAGGAACTTATTATAAACTTTAAAAAGTACCAATTCTCTTAAGTATATTGATAGTAAAACGCATTTTTAGCATAAACATACACACACTAAAATGGAAAAAAAAAACTTTTTTTAATCAAAAATGTAGGTTATTTTTTCTTTCCCTCAGGCCCCCAAATGCCTTACATACACAGACTGTCTCCAATCAAAATAAAAATTATTCACCCAAAATGCCACCATTTATCTACTTAATTTTCGCTAAAGCCTATAAGAAAAACACTTTAAATAAATGCCTAAGGAAATAACAATGGAGCCATACCAAGAATGTGCTTGTAGAATGATCTCGTGAAGTAAATGTTCACCAGCTGCCTATGGTTCAGAGCTAATCCCAAGATCTGTCCAGCAAACCGGAAATAGTTCAAGTGATCAGGATTTACATAGGAGTTGCTATTAGGTTGAAAAGTTGTTCCTATTAAAATAAAGACAAAATAATTTATTTTTAAGACCATGCATAAGAGAGATCATTTCAATGCAGGTAAATTAGTTCACATACAACTTCAGCAAAGCTAAGGTTACATTATGTATAAACGTTCTTCAGCAAAGAATGTTCTTTGTGGAATATTTAATAGTGGAATTGGAAATACTAAAGATAATTATTAATTCACACATACTTATCAGAATAAGTCTTTGTGCAGAGAGAAAATTTTAGAATACTTTTCACTGAAAGTAGTTGGAAGAGGTGTCAGAGAGATCCTAGAAATACATACACACACACACACACACACACACACACACACACACGTTTTCCCAGGCAGTGTGGAAATAACTACTTAGGCTATGAATTAGGGCAGACATTGTCTCATTCACCTATACATGCCCAGCGTAGCAGGTATTCACTACATTTTGCTCCTTAAGGAATTGAGCACTACAAGAGAATAACTAAAATTTTTAAATGTACAACTGTTTTCCTCATGACAAATAATCAAGTTTGAATAAGTACCACTGAGGTATAAAAGTAAAAACAGCATTAGCAATAGTTATTGACTATTGCCAAACTCTAGTGCAATGGAGGGTAATTCCAGTTACATGAAAAAAAAGTCTGGAAATAGACAGTGGTGAATGTACTTAATGCCACTGAAGCGTACACTTTTAAATGGTTAAAATGGTAAATTTTATGTTATGTATATTTTACCACAATAAGAAAGTCTCAAAAAAAAATGTAGTGCAATGGAAAAACCTAATACCAAGATCTCAACTTTAAATAACCTTCCTTATTTTTTCTGTGTGATCACTACCTCTCATTCATTCAACAAATATTTACTGAGTTCATGCTATTTACTTCTCTTCTAGGCACCTGGGCAAAAAGAAAGACTGATAAATCTAATGAAATAGCATCAAAAATAAACAAAGGAAAAGTGAAAGTATTGGAAAGTGAAATGTTTGGCCATTGAGCATACATATTTTAACTCTTTGTGCTTTGCTGGTCTTTGATTTATCAGTGCTGGCACTGGACTAAATTGCCATGACCAGTAAGTTTACTTAGATATAAGGTACACATTTGGAAGCTTATGGCTGAATGACTTAAAAGGGCCATATGAAGCTAGTCACCCACTGTTAAGTACCTTTTGAGAATCATTCCCAGTCATGATATAAGATTGGGTATTAAAAGTCAAAGCAGGGACTTCCCAGTGGTCCAGTGGTTAAGAATCCGCCTTCCAATGCAGGGGACGCGGGTTCGATCCCTGGTGGGGTAACTAAGATCCCACATGCTGCGCGCAACTAAGCCCACGTGCCACAACTGGAGAGCCCGCCCACCGCAACTACTGAGCCTGCGCGCTCTGGAGCCCACGCACCACAGCTAGAGAGCCTGTGTGCCACATCGAAGACCCAGCACAGCCAAAAAAAAAAAAAAAAGTCAAAACAAAGTTTTGTGAGATGAAGAAAGACTTCAAAGACAAACATAACCATTATTCCAAAAATACAATATTCTGAGAATAATCAGAAATACTTTTACCTATTTCCTCCCCTAGGTCTGTGTATAATTCCTTCTCTAAGTACTTTCTGGGAAATTTGGGTTATTAAAAAGAATAGATACAGAGAAATCAAAAGAAAAAAAGGAAACAAACGGGGGAAAAAGTCTTCAGGAAATGAATAATAATTTTTAGCTCGAAAGTGAATTAAGATAGAATATAAAGTTTATGTCATGTTTTAAGTTCAAAACCAATAAAACTGTGACATTTCATCATCTCAGAAAAACCCTATTCAATAAGAAAATATCATTTTCACAGAATAATAATAATAGCATCGGGCTTCCCTGGTGGTGCAATGGTTAAGAATCCGCCTGCCAACACAGGGGACAAGGGTTCGAGCCCTGGTCCGGGAAGATCCCACATGCCGCGGAGCAACTAAGCCCGTGCACCAAAAGTACTGAGCCTGTGCTTTAGAGCTCGCGAACCACAACTACTGAGCCCATGTGCCACAACTACTGAAGCCCATGCACCTAGAGCCCGTGCTCCGCAACAAGAGAAGCCACCACAGTGTGAAGCCCGTGCACCACAAAGAAGAGTAGCCCCTGCTCGCCTCAACTAGAGAAAGCCCACGTGCAGCAACGAAGACCCAACGCAGCCAAAAAAAAGTGAATAAATAAAATAAATTAATTTTAAAAAATATTTTTAAAATAATAATAATAATAGCATCTAATATTTATTTCTGATTTCTATGTGCCAGGCATTGGGCTAAGCATTTTTACACATCAGCTGATTTCCCACTATATTACAAAACATAGGTTATCACCATATTCAAATAAGGAAATCAAGGTCCAGAAATATTACATTTATTGGCACAAGATCATAGCAGAAAAAGGGACAGAGCTAGGATTCACATTCAGTGGAATACGCCAAAGGCCAAACTCTTAGCTGCTCTACTACACTACTATTGCTCTATAGTAAGCATCTTAATTTAATTAGAAAGCAAGCTTTAAAGAAATTACTACATACATTAGGTCTATCCAAACATTCCCCACATTTAGGAACCCTAAATGTAATTTTCTTCTTGTCAACTAAACATAAGAACATGAAAATATTTCATCTATATTTTATTAATATTACAGCCCCAAAGAGAAGACATACATGGCTTACAAAAAGGACGAATCAGAAACTATGGTCTATGTGCTTCATCATATTATCTGCTATAAATTTGTAGAATAAGCACCTCAACTAATGATTCCACACCAAATCTGTTTTTCAGATATGAAACTAAATAAACAACTCAGAATAAGGGACTATAAAGAAAAGAAATAAATCTAAAATACAATGTTTTAATGCTAAATCTTGCTTCAAAGATTAGGCCTAAATAACTAAACTAGGGCCTCATCATACTTGTCGTAAAATCACAAAGACACTAAGTTCATCTCAGAGCAAATAATCAAAGGTTACAGAATTAAAGTAGGAAGTCCCATATTCCTAAATAATTTCAAATACACCGAATGTGTCTGAGGAGCCCATCACATAGGTGAATATCTGCAGTTCCCAAGCATCACTGCAGCCCACCCCCACTTGCCTCTCATACAGTCATCCTTCTTATTCAATGGAGATTTGCTGCTGGTTTGGTTGGATACAATAAGAAACTACAATTAATAAGACACTCTCTCCTTATAGAAGAATTTAAACATCGGGAAAGAAAAATTTTTCAGAAAATAAAAGCAACTGAACAAAGCATTTAAAAACTGAAATCCCACCTTCACTTGGATGGAAATCTTTATTAAGTTAAAGAACTCTCAGGTATATCTTATACAAATGAGGTGGTAACCATTGCCATCTAGCCTACAGTATCAAATTACAATTCAGTAGGTAGCAAACATCATTTCAATAAAGAGTTTTTTATTTGCATTACATGGTTAAATAACAGCTTTTTAGTTACCAACTCTTAATCTTTTAAAAGGGCTGAAAACAAAGTTACTACAAACAAACAGATTATAAGTTAAGATTTAACACACCATGATTTCTAGACTTTGTTTTTAATGACCAATAACATTTAAGAGTTGGAAACTCAAATAGGGTTAGCAAATTTTAACTTTTCCAACACGGACTTGTATTTTTTTTAAGTTCATCTACTAGCATGATTTTATAAAAGGAAATTTTAACTCAGGAAAGGCAGACTAAAGGACGATCCTTAAATTGAATAAATTTAGTTTTATTTTATACAAAGAACTGATGAAAACTTCTTTGAGGCCAGCACTAGTCCTTGAGGCAAGCATTTGAGAACCAACTGTTCAGAGGAAAGAACGCTAGGCTGAGTCAGGTTCCACTCAAGATCCTACCACTCATTAACTGCTAACGTAAACAAAAACCCTGAATTTCAATGTCCTCTTCTATGAAAAGGGAATATCCAACCACCCTAGCTCACAGGGCTACTACAGGAATAAAAGGATAAAATGCACTGAAGTAGTCTGAAAATGTGACAAGTCACAGAAAAAGTCATCTAGACTGTACAACTTACCATCAGCTGACTGGGTAAACAATGCATAATCAGGATTGACTATCTCATTAGACAGAATATCAAACCACTCACGCACAACACCTTGACCCTGAGTTTAAGAAAATAAGATTAAGTATCAACAGAAATATATGGTGAAATTTTTTTCTAAATAATAGTAACATTAAAATTATATTAGATTTCTTCCATTATCAATTAAATATTAAACTTTATTGAAGGGCATTTCAATCTTTTAGAGACAGTGATCTTAACAACACTTATTTTTATACCCACCATGCCTTCTTCTCCATGAAACCGTACAGCAATTCCTTGCTTTAGCTTTGCACAATTTGCTTTTGACACAACTTCACAGCTACTCCTAAAAATAGAATCTAAATATGTAGCATTGGTTAATTTTACATATTAAAATTTACAATAACTAGTATTTCGTGCCTCACACACACATCACTTTGTTAAACATACCTCTGTGAACTAGCAGGATATCATTTTCATTCACTGGCCTGTGCACCATGTCTGAATCTGGCTGTCCTGAATGCAAATGTTCATAGAACCATTCACAGCGATCTTTAAATGGCTACCCCAACAAATAACAGTGAAATATGTTAGCAGTATTTCAGTCACTTAACTGTCAGATTTACTTAACTAGCATGCTAAATGCCCTTTCTACAAATAATCATTCTTAGACCTTTATTTATAATAAGTAGTTCTAGATAAGGTTCTGACATTTCATCCACTATTCACAAAAAGGCAGATCTGAGCTGAAACACTTCGACTACCTAGAGAGCATATTTCTTTTAATTCCCTACATTATCAACAGAAAAGACTTGATTAATTAAAAGAATTCAATATCAGACATACAATTGAATACACTCTCAATTTCTTTTAAACCCAAGAAGGCTTGTAAGAATGAATTTCCACATCCAGAAAAATTATGTTGCATGTTCATTTAATTTTCTATGAAAATAATCTTTACGCCTAATTTTAATTTCTATCCTTTGAATATATGCAGCAACTAGAAAGGAATTTGTTATCCTTTTTTCTTCCCTTCCTCCACCCTAAAAACTGAAGAATAAGATCTCGTGAACAGTAAAGAAAGTCTCTACCTTTTGTTCTTCTGCCAGATATGCAAACTGTAAGTCATTTGTAATTTTATTCATCAGAAAGTATGATTGAGTACCTAGGATGTGCCAATACTCAGGTAACATTAAGAGTTGTAAAAATTTCATTGCTGAAAACCGTTTAATACAGTTAAAGAGATGAGAATAACATTGGAACAATATAACACATAATGATATCAAGTTCTAAACAGTGAAGTACAGACCACAGTGCACTAAGAATTCAGAGATTGTGCAGATAAGTGGAGTACAAAAGGCTTCATGAGGTCCTGGTCTGAACCAGGACTTAAAGATGGGTGGGTCTTGCTCAAGCAGGAGGAAAAGAAAGCACACCAGGCTAAGGGAGACAAGGAAAAAGGCTCAGAAGGAGAAACCGTGTCTCTGCGGAAGATGCAGTGAAGGCGCCGGCATAACCCTACACATATTGAAAGAAGGAAGTTTTTGTAAGTAAATCAAGGACATAATTATGGATCCTTCGAATCAAGTAAAAGACACAGTGGCCACTGAAGATACTTGGTCAGAGGAATAGCATGGTAAATGCACTCATTAAATGAGAGTAGTACCAGGATAAAGGGAGGCCATCTAGGCAGCAGTTGAAATAATAGGTATAGAGTGATACGGTCCTGGTCATGGTAGGAAAGAAGAACAATGAAGTAAATAAGAAAGACATTACTCCTCTGAATAAAGAAGAAAAGTAAGAGAAGATCTCTAGGGGCAGAACTTAAAATCAGAAACAGCTTAGAGGGGGAACCCCAGCACCACCCCCGTCTACCCCACTCCTAGAAGGCACTGGTGGAAGACAACGAATGAGGTTTTATATATTCTGAATTTAAGGTTACTTGGGATATAACTACTAAGAGCTTAGAAATAAATACTAGAACGTTCTGCAGCTGAGACATTAGAAAGAGAGTCATGAACAAAGCTGAAATTGGAGACAAGGTAATGTCCCTTGTTCAAGAGATTAAAGATACAGGGACAAACACCAAGAACAGAGAAGTTTATGATCACAGGTCAGGATTGAGAATTTGCTTATTAGCAAATGATACACACAGCTAGAAAAGTCAAAGGAGAACCAGGGTGGTGCAATACCACAAAAGCCAAGAGTTTCAAGAGATAAATACGATCCATGTCCAACACCACAAAGAGGTTCTCTCTCACGCAATTTTTAGGATACCAGTAAATTTCTTCATCTGAGCTAAACTAAACATTTGTTTTCTTCAAAAGACTTAAACATCTTTTTATTAATTCTTAATAAAAATATTTTTATGAAATAACTGGTGCAAGATTAATTTTTGCCTTTTAATGTCTGTTCTTTCAATAAGAAAAGAGTAAATGTTCCCTTTTCCAAAGTTAAATGTATAATTATGTCCATACTTCTAGCAGTTTTCCACATTTTGAATAAAATGCTGCTGTTGTTATATATTCATTACTGGTCATATAAATATTTCATTTTTAGTAAACAGGCTAGAATGTTAAGTGCTTGAAATTTTAATGCTGATTATTCCTAAAACTTAGGTAAAAGAGGAGAGAAAAAATATTACACAGAAGTAATGTATTTAAATATGGGCTTTGAAGTTTGATAAACATGGTTTGAAATCCTGGATCTGCCACTACTAGGTTTGTGATCTTAGGGGAATTACCAATCCTCTCAGAACTTTAGTTTTCCTACCTGTAAAATGGGGAAAATAATACCTACTTCAAGGGCTAATTCTGAGGATTAAATGAAATGATGCAAATACAGAACAAAATAATAATAATTATAATCATAAATTAACTAACGTTTATTAAAGCATCTATAAGCCAGGTACTGTTTTAAGCACTTTACATGCATTTTCACATTTAATCCTCACAACACTCTGAGAAAAAGGGACTTTTATTATCTCCGCTTCATAGAAGAGAAAAATGCAGCACCAAGAGGTTAAGTAATTTGTGCAAATACTCAACTCCCAGAACGCTAATAGATGTTGTTCTTATCACTCACAACAATGTTAAAATTATTGCGAATAAGTATTTTAAATGACAGTAAACTTATTTGCCATTATAAGATATTAAATATTAAATTCTATCCTTCATATAGAAAATGTGGACCATTTGAAAATAAATACAAGTGGCAATTTTTTTTAAGTAATTCAAATGTAACATTAAAAGGTACAAAATGCTACCTTCAAAAGCTAGTAAGTTATCTGTTAAGATCAGAACATCCACACACACATCCATATACTTACAGACCCAAAGAGCACATTTCTGAATGTAAACTTTCTGAGTACCTGCATTTCCATAAAATATATCACAAAACAGGACTGATTACAGAGGCTCTTCTTAATAGTATTTGTACAGCAATACAAAATGTCTCTCCCTTTAACTACCAGGCCACCTGAAAACCACCAACAGAAGAAGAAGTCAATCCCTTAGCAGAGGTAGTTGTTTTTGTTTTTACTTTTTTTTAATAGCCTCCAAGTTACAGAAAATTTCTTAGTATAGTACAATGGTGGGTTTTTTTTCCGCTAAGGTGAAAGTAAACTGCTAACATGATGTCCAGTCACCCCTAAATACTTCAGTGTGTATTTCCTACAAACAAGAGAATTCTCCTACACAAGCAGTTTACAATTAGCAAAATCAGGAAATTGACACTGATATATTACTATATCTAATCTTCAGACCCCATTTCAAGTTTTGCCAGTATCCATGTAATATCCTGTATAGCATAATGACTCATGAACTGCGTTTAGTTGTCCTGTCTCTTTCATTCTGGCACAGCTGTTCAGTGTTTTCTTAATTTTCATGACCTACATTTAAAGATTGCAGGTCAGTTATATTGTAGAATGTCGCTCAATTAGAGTTAGTCTGATGATTTCCCATGATTAAATTCAGGGTATGCATCTTTGACAGGAATATCAAAGAAGTGATACCATATTCTCAGTGCATCCTATCAGCTGGCACACTGGTATGTCTGCTGTGATCACTGCAAAGCTTCTCCACTGTAAAGTTCCTTTTTAATCTTTGTAATTAGTTAGTATTCTAAGAGGAGATACTTTGAGACTATAAAAATATCCCACCCTTCATCAAACTTTCCATTTATTCATTAATTCTTTCACTATAGACTTATGGGTTCCGAATTTATTTGCAATATTTGGCCATCATTATTTATTTTGATGTTCAAATTGTTCCAGATTTGGCCAGTAGAATCCATTCAAGTTGGTCCTGAATCGTTTTGACATAACCTCATAATTCTTTGCACAACTTTCTGGCACAATAAGATGATCCAGGCTCATCTTGTACTTTCTCTGAATTAGCCATTTCTCCAACAGGCTCTCGTTCATTGAGAATGGTATTCAGAGACCAAGAAATGGATGCCAGGTTTGTTATATCTATCCAACCACACAGGAAACTATAAGTTCACAATGATATCTCCAATTCCAATCCAATAGTACATGATTCATCATTTTCCTCCATTTTTTAACTTTCTCCAACAGTGAGACACATTATCTTTACTATACTGACTTATTCAATCAACTGCCCCACCTCATACATAATCAATCTTCTGTCACTGACATGGACCATTCACTGCATAGATACCCTATACCCCACTCAAGCTCTGTCAAACTACTCTGAGCAACTGTCACCACCCTGCACACTGGACATCCTCCATATACCGCGCCAACTCACATACTCCGTGCTGAGCTCCTCTTCCACATAAACACCCTCCTTAGCACGTCCAAGCTCCTCATTGGGCCACCACTATGCAAGTGGACACCCGCACTGGTCAGGCAACAAAACCCCCTCTGTGGGTCAAAAAGGTGGATAGCTAACGCAGATGCTCTTTGAATGAATACAGGAAGGGAAGAGGGAAAAGGAAGTGAAAAGCAGAGACAGTATTAAATATAGCAAACTACCTCTTTCAAAAACTAAAAGCTTCTTTCACCTATAATCTCATTTACCCTAGAATGGAGTAATTTAATGTAGATTAAGAAAATGAACTTAAGAACCAGATGGACTTTTAAATTCTGGCTCCCCCACTTAGTAGCTGAATGACTTAAACAAGTTACTTAACCTCTCCAGCTTCAGTAAAAGAGTACCTATCTCACATGATTGTTACAAAAATAAAATAATCTATGTGAAACAAATGTACGGAACCTGACATAAAGTTAGTATTCAATAAATGCAAGTTATTACTACTACCTTATCTTTTACATCATCATTATTAAACAGATGCCAAAGGAGACCTATACACATGTGCATAATTTTATAAAGATTAGTTCTTAGCTTTAATTTCTAAAAGGATCAGTGTCCCTGAAGACAATTTAAAATACCTATAGCATTTATCTTATGACTACTAACCAAACCATTACCTCCAGTCTAGCCTACATTTCAGACAAATTATTTCCTAAAACTTTGCAGGATCATGTCATTCTCCTAAAATTATTAGTGGCTCCTGACAGCCTAGCAAATGGAGAGTCTGCAATCTGGCAATCAACGTTCCATACAGTATAACCCTAATCTACCTTGCCAGAATTACATCTCATTCCACACCTACACAAAATTTCTGCTTTAACCCACTGTATTTTAATATACTTTTCCATCTATATGTCCTGACCCATATCTTGGCTAGAATGTTCATCTTCCCCATTTAGTCCTATCAAAATTTTGCATGTTTTTTAGATTAAAATCCACCTCCTCTTTGAAATCTCCCTTGACTACAGCAGACAAAAGCAAGCTCTTCCTCCCTTCAACTCCTAAAGAATCAGGTCATACTGTAATTACTGTATTTTACGGGTACATTTATTATCTCCCCTTCTAGACTGAATTAAGATCCCCTTGGAGACAGAAGATATCCTTTCTATCTCCAAAACAACTACCATTTATTGAACATATATACAAGTCACTATTTAAAGCTTATTCTTCACCATGGAGGTTTTATGAGGTTGGTGTCATTATCTCTGTTTTATAGATGAAGAACCCAAGGCTCAAGGATGTTAGAAATATGCTCAAAGTCACATAGCTGCTAAGTAGCAAAACAAGCTTTTCCCAAGCATGTTTCACAAAACATGAGATATATGGAATGAACCCTCATCGGGGAAAGCTCTCAGGTTAATTAAGTTTGGAAGACTAACAAAGCTAAATCATTATTTTTACCAAAGGGCTTCTCAAAGCCTTTAGCAAGCTGCTGATATGCTTTATTAATCTCCAACAGGGTATGTGTTATATTTCCCAAATGTATTTGGGGATAAAATCCCCAAGGACCATCAGCCTTATAGGACTAGTGTTCCATTTCAGCAATGTGGCAACATCTTGTCTTTGCACACAGTAGGCACTCAATGCATATTTCTTAAAGTAACTCCTCATACTAAAGTAACATACTAATGTAACTCCATATACTAAAGTAAAGAATAAGGTAATGTCACTCCACTTACAGCAGGTGGTCTCAAGTAATAATTACTGAACAGTATTCAAATTAGCTGAACAGTATTCATTAGACATTCTAAAAACAAGATTAAAAAAAGCACTACCTGTGCTTTTATGATATGCATGAATCTTGACATCAGTTCAGGACATTCAAGGAGGAAGTGAAAGTGGTCAAATATAATCTTGGGATTCCTAAAAGAAAAACACATTGTTTACATGGATGGGAAGGATGAGTGGCATTAAGTGACATGCAAATTTAGATATACAGATACTGAAACAGAATAAAAATACATATTAATCCACACCTACTAAACTTGTACTTGTCATTGAGCATTTTTTGAATAGTAACAGAAGTAACATTTTTTCTGTTGAGATAAAAACTGTAAGAAAAGAAAGAAAAGGCTACAAGAGTAATCCATGAAACCAAGAAAGCTTTACCTGTTAACAAAGCATTTTAAAACTTCATCATGTTTGCAGACAAATTCAATGAAACGGGGTGAAGTCATTCTGTGGGGGGTAAAAAACAATCAGAACACACAGACCAAAGTTGGTGATATGGCAAATGTGACTATGCGTTGAATTGGACTGGCTTCTACACACACAAAAAATGGGGTTTGGATTGTCTTTATGGAATCTGAGGCATGCCTAGTCGATTTATAATATGAAATAAATATATATATATATATACACACACTCATATATATATATATAAAATAACTTTTCATTAACAGATGATATAAACAAGTGACTTATTAAAAACCTTGAAATTTTAAGCATCTGTCTATATGTTTCCAATACATAGTTAAATGATCCTATAGAAAGTGACATTCACCATCCTACATGTTAATAACATAAATGATGCTTAAAACTCAAATATTCTGTACTAATTCCAGATCAGTTCAATGAGTATCCTAAAGATCAGAAAACAACCAAAAACAGCAAAGTATTATTTGTTATTTCTGCAATTACAAAAAAAATTATAGCTTTTCTTCATCTATCAGAAAAGGAAATAATAAGCATGTAGCGTAAGCCCAGATAACTGGGTTTTCTCTACTCTGTAATGCAAGTGCCTGACTTAAGGTTTGATTGGTGAAGTATCCACTTCAAAGATGGCTATCTCGAATAAACACAATGCCAGGCCCACAACTAGATAAAGAGCCAGGATGCCTCCCACTGAGGCTCCTTTGTTTCAGAGATCTTGGTTAATTTTGATAACTGACCATTTGGGCTACTTGTTTTTTTCTCTTCTCATGCTTTATACTCCCACTCTTACGTTTACATTCACCAACAGTGAGCCCTCAAAAACCTAGTCCCCTGCCCTCGACCCCAGGCTTGTGTGTGCTCTTTCCCTCTTTCTCTCTCCCTCCCCCCACTCCCCCATGATGACCTCGCTGTGTGGCCCCAGGTGTGCCATGTAATTTCCAGATCCTGTAAGTAAAAAAAACTTTTTTCCCCCGAAGTTTTCAATGGTTATTGCTGAAGGACATCGTGTAATCATACTAAGAATCACAAGGGCCAGTCCAGCCACAACACTGGTTATTGATAGGCGGAGACTGGCACACAAAACAATTGGCATACTCAGCAGGATTGCATGATTGCCCTGCAGTAAACCAAGAGCAACGCCCTTTAGCTGCAGCTTGCTTACTACCACCTAACTCAGGTAAGTAACATCATCTGGGAAAGGAGCACCACTTGCTGGGGATCTGCCTTGCAGCAATGTGCTTTTGTGTACTGCCTCTGTCATGTGTTGCCTGAGACACAAAACCCAAAAGGTCACAGCTGCCAACAATCTCCTCAGAACACTATGATCAAGGCCATATATGGTCTAATGAGACGATGAGACCACTAATTATACAGGCCTTGAATGACTATTAATGTGTGTGAGGATCCTCTTCGCCTCAAGGCCAAGGAGAGCTAAGGAGAGTGAATTGGACAGCAAGGCTATTACCGCAACCCAAGGAAAGGCTCTGGGCTAAAGGCACGAGAAGATTCCCGTAGGTGAGGAGGGGAGACCTCTGTCTGTAACCACGGTGTCAGTATGTTGTGCCTAGACTAAGTGTCCTAACCTAGCAGAGTAAAATAGCCTCACAATGGAAACCAATGGCACCACCTGAGGGAAAATACACCAGAGGCCTATGGTCTGTGTCACCACTTCACTCACTACCGTCACTCTTTGTCCACTAACCCAATGGGATATCGGGTCCAATCCCTGGTATAACGCTACTAAAAAATGAAGCACCAGTGCCTCCTAAGAACACTGAGGAGGTACACCGGCTCTTTGATAAACGCAAAACCCCTTGGTCGCTTCCTGGGCGTTATTCAATGCTATGCATACTAACATGCCAAGAATTTGATATTAGTGGGTTGGCCAAAAACTTCGTTCGGTTAATGAATACGTTGTTCAATAACATTCTTGGTGAAAATGAAAAATGTGTCTTTTATTGTTACTTAAAACCGAACAAACTTTTTGGCCAACCCAATACATTCCAAAAGCCTGGGGGCTTTTCCCAAAGAGCCTGAGTATCTGGTGCTAATAGAGGCCGACCACAATCCTGGAGTATTCTCTTGGGACACCTGGAAAGGAAAGCAGCCACCTACAAAGGGGCTCACAGTGACATCATCTAGAATTTTCCAGTAACAACACATAAGATTAAGGTAACAGGAAAAAAACAAGAAGTAGAAACTGAGTTCAAAAACCACTCCTTACCTGATATTCAAACCCTTCTCAAAGATTTTATGCAACAGGAGGAGGAAAAGGGAGCAGACTACTGCAGGTTTTCTTGTTTGTTTAGAATGAGCTCTAAATTGTTGCGACCACCAAAATGCATCAACTGGTCAGTATCTCTAAAGACCCTAAAACCCATAACTTTCTTAAAGATCCATCTGGACTACAAGCTTGTTTCCTCCAAGAGATCACAGATGCTGAGCCCCTTTCTGCTTTCCCCTGAACGGGGCAGAACTAAGAAAAACGCCTCACAAGGCATCCCTGCCACCAAGGCAAAAGCTGACAGGCTTAGCAAGCCCTCTAAGTGAGGAAAAAAAATGGATATGAGAAGGCAAAAGCACCCAGAGCCACCAATATTCATACCAGGGCACCTCCTCTCCTCACTTGGATATTTAATGCCGGGCACCATGCCGACTCTTCCATACTGCTAAGGCTCACTGTGAATGGAAAACATTACGATGAGGCCCATCTCCTGCTGTGCAAAACTGGCATGGTCCAATGGGTTTATCATTTCCATGACCATAGTGACCCAAGTGACCCCCTCTTCATTTCCAACCCTGGAGAAGCCCCATTTGACCCTGAGTCCAGGGAATTATTTTTACAGGACACTCCCCCTAATTACAGGTTGGCCCTACTACATTTTATTGGGACTGCCAAAACCATCCAAAAGGCACTAAAAATCCTAGGAGGAAACTTACATTCTTTCTCTGTCCCTTAAGATGTAAGTCTTACCATGTTTTTGAAATACAAATACCCTAGGAGGTAACTAAAACTCTGCCCACAATCACCTGAGCTTGAAGGAAAAAGAGAAAGGGAAAGAGGCCTTTTAAAATATAAACTGTTGTAAAACCTCTTACCCAAAATCTAGTCCACACCCTCCTTAAGATAACTTGTCAAAGACAAATACAAATCTTAAAAGTCTTCTCCACAAATATTTGTAAAAAGCTTTAACCACTGGAGCAGGTAACCTTAACTTGTTCCATCTGCCAGACACAATTTGGACTCAAAGGTAGTCTATAAACTAGTAAGCTGTATATTGTTGTACCTGATCCACAGCTAAAATTTTGGAACGGAAGCTACAGGGTCTCTGTGTCTGGCTGCATGTTTATGTATGTCTATACAGATGTATGTTATATGCAAGTGATTTTTTTTTTCTCTCTACCTCTGGATGGTATTGCCAAAATTAATTTGTAAAAGAGCTGTATTTAATTGGTTTAAAAATAAATACTATGAATTAAGTATTCCTAAAACTCAGTAATAAAGAAACTAACCCTAACGTTTTTCAAGTTCATGTGATCTGGGATAATCTTCTGTAAGTAAAAGGTAGTTTAAACTTGTTGGTTTAATTTAAAAAGGCATATCTCAGATTTATCAACATTAGCTATAATGCAGACATGCAGCTTTTATTCTACTTGGGTTTACAATTCAAATAAGTTCATATTATCTAGGTTACACAATTTGTCAGCAAGAAAAATAGCTTGGGATGACGGCCAATTTTGTCTAATGCCTAATGAGACTTTCATGAGTAATCTAAACATAATTGTTAAGAACAAGTGATTTAAACAGATGTAAGTGGAGTAAGAGTTTAGGTGAACTTTTCAGCAATAGCTATGTTTTATGGTATGTCTACTTAAAAAGAGTTTCCCAAATCTCTTTGGTAACTTAAAAACTTCAGAGTTTTGCTAAGTTAAATTAAATGATGGAAAATTTACTGAATATCTAGGTCATTTCCAAATAAGGTAAGATATTGAAACATTAATTACTGAACATAGGTGTATCCACTTTTGGCTTTCTATTACAGAGGAACTAATGATAAACTTGGTTCTCTTAGTAAACATGTCATACCACACTGAAAAATTATACTATAAGGAAGCACTCTTGTGGATATCAGATTCTAGTCCTGTTAACTGTCTTTGAGGTTTTCTTTTTCTACCTGTAAACTGGACTGGATGCTGAATTTTCATTTCCTCCAATATCTAGCTACAATTCTCCAAATTAATGTTTCCAATTTTTCTCCCACCCTTCTCACTCGGCATCACTGAGAACTAAAGCTGCTCCTTTTCCAAATCCATACAATATAAAGTAGGACAACTTGATGTAAAATTCAGAGAAACAAAAACAGCAGCTCATATATGGACAATCTTTGTGCCTCTTGCTATATGGGCCACTCAGATAAATCACCAGATACATTCAGACTGCAAACCAGGAAAATCTAGCAGATTGCCTCCACTTTATCCACTTCAAAGAGGCATCCGCTTCAAAGATGGCTATCTCGAATAAACACAATGCCAGGCCCACAACTAGATAAAGACCCACCCCTCCATCTCCAAGCTCCTTTGTTTTAGAGATCTTGGTTGATTTCAATAACTGACCATTTGAGCCACTTGTGTTTTCTCTTCTCATGCTTCAAATTCCCGCTCTCATGTTTTAAATTCACCAATAAAGAGTGAGCTTTCAAAACCCTAGGCCTCTACCTTCAACTCCAATAAAAAAGAGAACCCCAGGCCCTCGAGCTTTCTTTCTACTGGCAACCTTGCTGTGTGGCCCCAGGTGTGTCATGTAATTTCCACGTCCTGTAAGTAATAAACCTTTTTTCTTTTTTTCAAAGTTTCCTGATGGTTATTGCTGAAGGGTGTCTTGCAATCATAATAAGAACCACAAGGGCTGCTCCAGCCACAACATTGGTTATCGATAGGCAGAGATCAGCACACAAAACAAGCAGAAACCTTCTTACCCTGGAGGCATCTGACAAGAACAGCACATGTAAAAAGCTTGAATGACAGCACTTAGCCGGTTAGCTGTCATAGAAATAACATCCTGACAGTCTGCACTGGCTTCCTGTTTCCCTCCAAGAGCATCTGGTTTAGATTCCCCTGTGCCAGTGGATAGATTTTCATAGCTCCCAGGTCCTGGAGGTTCAAATGCAGGAATGGAAGTACCATCTTGATCTTGGCCTTTTTGTTTCAGTAAAATAGAAGTGATATCCGTTGAGTCCTTTTTGTTTTTCATTAATTCTGTAGCTATTAAAACTAGCCATTCATCTAATGAGTGCCAAAGCAATTCAAGAGGCTAAGAAAAAAAGAAAAGTGTTTTTTTAAAACATCATTCTTAAACTGCAGGATAAAAAACCCACTCAAATATTATAGAAGAGAATATTTACTCTATCTCCCAAGTTTATATGTCAGCAATGCCTAAAGGTAAGTAACAAAAACATAAACCTCATATAAATGACAATTTCTTCATTTATAGCAAAAACTTAATTTGCATTTATTTATTCCTTAGAATAAAAAAAGGAAAATTAAACTCTAACAAAAAAAAGTATAAGCAATATTTCTTCTTTCAAAATTTTTCAAATATTTAGTTTTAAACCATACATTACTTTTATGAATACAATCCCCCTAACCTTTACTGTATTAATGTGTCAACTATTTTTAATTATGTTGTTTTTCAATTAAAAAAATGAGAATTCATAAAGAGATTAATAAACTTAGTTTACTGCACTCTTTTCTTTACATGGAATCTCTGAGATTTTGGAAATTTATGACGAGAAACTTTAAAATATGACGTGATATTTACATGCACACACACACACACACACACACACACATATACAGGCATACCCAACCACACACAATCCATCTCTAATAACTAGAAACTATCAAATATTGGCTAGCAAATCCATAATTCAAAGTAAAGGTTAACAGCTTAATAAAAAAGGAACAGATAGGAGTAAACAGTTTCTTATTTCTATACTATTTAAAATATTCCTTTTGAGAATAATGAGATGTCTTTTGTAAATTAACAGCAAACGAAATTTTATCTTGAAAATATTATGTGATCGCAAATGCTATAACAGGACTAAGTACTAGCGAAAAATGAAATACATATATCATCTCTAGTAAACAGTAGTTTTTAACACAAGGAGAAATATAAACGCCCAACCACTATTAAAAGACATGCTACTGGGGATCTAATGTACAGCATCATCACTATAGTTATCAATACTGTATTGTACACTTGAAAGTTGCTCTGAGAGTAAAGCTTTAATGTTCTCACCACAGCAACAGCAACAAAGTGGTAATTATGTGAGGTGAAGGATGTGTTACCTAACCTTACTGTACTAAACATTTTGCAAAATATACTTGTATCAAATCATCACACTGTATATACCTTAAAGTTACTCAACCCTATGTAACAGTTACAGCTCAGTAAAGCTGGGGGGGAAAAAAGACCTGCTAGAGCATTTTTTAATCCCAAATAAAGATGAACAGTGGAGGCACAGGGGAGCAGGGGGGATAGTGGTTTAATGGTCTCCCATTCCTACACTATTCTAAATATTCCTATTGAGAGTGATAAATTGTCTTTCTACAAATGAATATAAAAGTTAATCTTACTTTTTGATTCTTATATGATCACAGAACGCTACAAACTAGACCACGTGCTTCTGAAAGACCCACCCTAAATATTTCAACTAAAAGAAATAACCTTACTTTTAAAGACCACTATGTAAAGAGATTATACAACCATATTTGGAACTTTAGGAAATGTTTAAATAACCTGTTCTGCCAAGCAATTCTTTACAATTATTATCTAATAAATCCCCCTGCTGTTATCGTCAGCCTTTCTTCAGATTTCCAGAACACTCTCTATTTGAGAATAATCTACTTATTGAATTTGCAAACAATTAAATCACCCCTAAGTCTTCACTTAAAAATTAAACCAAAAAGCAAGAAGGAAAAAACCCTACCACCATCAACAAAAAACCAGTTTACTCATTCAACAAATATTTAGTTAGTACAGCCTAGGTAAACAGGTAAGCAAAGTGAGAAACTAATTTCTGAGAAGCCCTTTCTGAGGTTGACATGAACACCCTTCTCCTGCACAAAGAAGGCTTTTCCACGGTTAGTCACAGCAGCTGGATACCTAACTTCTTAAAGGGTCCCTGGACTGCTTAAAAGAAGGGCAAGAAGCACCAGCTGCCATCAACACTGACATGGTACCTTCACTGAAAATGTCTTAATTTTAATCATGATCCAAGTTTGGGTCTATAGTCTCTCTTCATGAGAAAAACATTAAACCCTGCTATAAAAGATGAAAAGAACTTCTTATGTCAGCAAAACTATTTAGCTTTACATCAAACAATGAACTTCCAAAAAAGAAAGAACAGGTGGTGATGAAAAACTGCTCGAAACAAAAGGAAAAAAGGAATCATTGGCCTCTAAGTGAGAAGAACTAAAACCCAGAAAATCCCCACACTAGATAGAGATGAAGGCTAAGGCTGGAAGTGGCACCTGCTCCTCATGTGCATGAGAGCGCTGAGCCTGAACTACAACCACCCTATTCTCAAACACTGACAACCTGCAAAAATTAGAGGTGAATTCTGAGTAATTCCAGAAATAATATCCAAAAAAAGCCAGATCTGTGTAAAAATGATAGTGACAATAAAGATACCGAGAAAAGCTACAAAGAGTTTTCAATAAAGTAGCACAGCAAAGAATTAAAAGAGAATGAGGGAAAAAAAGAAGCAGTAAATCATCTTGGGCTTTTCTTTAGTTTTCTCTTTTTCCCACTGTTTATTTCTTCACTCACACATGCACTAAAACTAAATCCCAACCTTAAAGCATTTTTACCTAGGGAGTTGTCCCTTTGAAGACTTGTTCAGAAAATTCATTCCTCAATAACAAAAAGAATACTGTGAAAATAACTTTAATTTCTAACTGTAGTAGCAGTCACAGACAGAAAAGGTTAAAATAAATTTTAAAAATTAAAAATAAACAATTGCAAACCATATCTATGAGGCTTTTTATACTCATACATAATAATGATAAAAAACATCAATACAAAGTACCGTACATATTAACTGTTACAGAAAAATGAGTCAATGACTATGGAAAATATTAGGCTTCTTGGCACTATGAAAATATTACTTCATTTCATATTATTGAGTGATCTTCACCACAGAATTATATTCTACCTATAACAACGATTTGACAAGCATACATGATTTTCAAAACATTTCAAGTTAACAAGTCAAAGCTATAATATATAATCCCAGACTTGTTGGACAATTTAAAAAATTTCAAGATCCATGTGCCAGATGAGATACAAATTTGACAGGAAAGCATTACTAACTTAAACTTATTAATAGCATCTTGAAATTCTGTTAATTGGACTGTTCTCAACTCCATAATGTCAAATGCCACAATCCAAAAGATAAGATCTTAAAGTTAAAAGTTTCTCAATCTTTCTTGGCTTCCAAATTTCCAATTATAATTCTATGAAACCGTTAATAGTCACAGCTTACTACTCACAAAAAAAGAGCATATCAAGATTCAAGAAGCCTAAACTCTCTTCCCCATGCTCACCCTACTTCTATAACCAGAACTACTTTCTCCTTCAGATGTTCCAAAGTTCACAAGGCTCTAGATAAAAATCTCTTAACACTGAAAGAAGGGCTAAGTGTTAAGATTAACTGAAAGGACTTCTAAGATAAATCAGAAAACTAATAACAGGATGTTAAACAAACCTACTACAAACACATGGCCTATAAACCCACTCATTCTTAATGGAAAACCCATTAGCTAAACCCAACAATAAAGTGACACAGTAACTAGTTAATGAAATAGAAAGTAGGGATCATTTGCTACCTTAGACAAAATGTGGTAAAAATTAAAATGGTATTTCCAATCTAAAATTGCAGCAACTCACCAGATGGTTCAGATTTTTACAACTTCAATCATCCCAAAATGAAAAGAAGACCTTAAATACATGAATGACAGTGTAGTTTCTATTTTTATCCTTGTACGTGGGAGGGCAGATCATTTTGCCATCCTCCAAAGAGTCCACATTTAATTCATAAAATTAGATAGAAAGAGATTAATCAGTTCCTTAAGAGTCACACTTGTTAATGTTTTAAAAAACTGGCTGGGTTTGTAACAAAAATGTTTTACCAAAGTGAAAGGTCAAAATTTAAGAGAAAATAAGTGCTCAGAGACAAAGGCAGTTGTCAATGATACAGGAAAAAAAAAAAAAAAAAAACCTTAAAAAGAGAAATAAAGATACTAACAAATGAAATAAAAGAGAAGGAAAGAACTTTATATATTATATATATCATTGATATAGAACAATGAAAACAAAGAGTCTGGATTCCATAAAAGAAAAGCTAAAAGAAAAGCAATAATACCCTTTTCTACTCTGTTTTATCTGTACTGACTGGCTAGATAGAAAAATAACATTTAAATCAAGCACTAAACGCCTATAAAGAGGTTACTTAGCACATAAGTATTTTCTGATATCATTAGCAAGAGGTGGCAAATTGAAATTTTAACAAAAAAAAGAAAAATATAATATATACTCAATTTGTCAATAGTGACCATATCTATACCTGGTTTGATTTTCATTCGTCATTACAGATGAGCATAAGGACAAGTAGAAAAATCAATCAGGGGAAGATTCAGTAACTAACTGCATGAGTCATATTAGAACACATTAAGAACAACTTCCTGTAATATGAATGTTTGAGCAGTGAAACTCACTTAAAACAGCACTAACAAAACAGAGGATCAATAATTCAAATTCAAATTTTACAAAGACAGGAAGCTATTAAAGGAAGTGGTACGTTGAAAAGCTAAAATCTGAATTACAAGAAGATGCATAACTTCCTTCTTCCAGGAGATGGCACAATAGGGGAAAAAAAAGACACACATACACACACACACACACACACACACACACACACACACACACTCGCGCACGCGACTGCGGGGGGGAGGGAGAAGCATGCACATGTGTGGCTGAACAATGCACCAATGTAACAAAAAAAAGAGCCTGAAGCAGACGAACAGATGCACAGAAACTGATACACACCTATTCTAAAAGGTTATCATACCTATTCCAGGTATTAAAGAATTGACTAGTGTCAAAATGCTTGCAAACCATTTATTTGTGTCTGCCAAAAACTTGCCATGTAAGAACAGAATCATTTAGCATACATCATTAATTTAATTTTATATAACTTCAAATTTTATAGATAAGTAAAGCTGTCAATCACAACTAGTTTCTGAGGATGTGGCACATAAAAACATTTATATCACCTTTTGGATAGACAACCTATATTTATACCCAAAAGATTGTTTAAAGAAATATAATTTTTCATGAACCCAAAAGCTAATTTTATACTATGAAAAGCTCTCCAGATAAATTACCTTTAAAAAAATAACATGAAAACAATTATTAAATTACACATTTGTCCAAAATCTGAGTTATTTGAAAATATAATGCCATAAAAAAGCATTAACAATAGCAATTATAGTCATGTACATTTTGCTTACTTCACAAAATTGTAATTTGACATGGTTACACTGCCTTGGAAAACTTTCTTCCAAGGATTCCATTCATAAATGTGCTTGTAAAGAAGCAGCAGCTGAAGCAATACAAAATACATTAAGAAAATACCTCAATGTTTCTTCCTTGAAGTTACCCAAGGAATTGTTAATAAACCCAATAAATGAAAGTAAACTTATTTTAAAAAAACATACACGGACACACACATAACACAAACGATAATAAAACCTCAATAAAAACTGGATGTCTTCTTTCTTTCTGAATAAAAAATATTTTTTAAAAATCGTGATGGCTGCATTTAGGACCTATAATCCAATTTAAAAAAGTAGATTTAATTATATTTAAACATTAAATACCTTTACCCTTAGAATAAAACACTACTGAAATTAAAATTTTACTTGTAAGAAAAACATAGAAAGCTCACCAAATGAGACTTGCTGCTGATTAGACAGAGATGAAAGGAGAAAGGTCTTAGTTTACAAAGTGTCAATCACTGGTATAAACCAAATTTACATCCTGTTTATGAGGTTTCCAATTAATGAATGTATGCTTTGTCAAATTCATCTCTTTTACATCTATCTTCCTAACAACATCATATACTTTTCTGACCTTGAACACCTGGCTTCTTGGAGTTTTATTCCCATTGTAGCCCATATCGATTCCATTACTGGGAGAGGATGGACCAATTCGAAAGACATGACAAAATATCCTCACAATCCTTAAAAGGCTCTTCATTTGAGCATCATAATTACTAGATATGCTGAAAATAAAAATTAAAATATGAACAGATTAGATGGAATAAAACAAATTACATCTTAAAATACTTATTTTAAAACATTTTCATTACATTTACCATCTGTTTCATAATTTAACGAGTAAAATTTCTTTCCTGTCATGATATGGGATGGAATGTTTTGTTTACCAGGAAGTTAGCAAATGTACATTATTTGGATTGCATGTGAATGATTTATTTACTTTTAAGTAACTAGAATATAACCAATGATCAAAGCATAAAATATGAAGAAAATCACCAGTATAGAACAGTATATTTATAAATTAAACTAATTCTTTAGAACTCTGAGAACATTTCACTGACAACCAATAGTAGGTATGTTGATTATGACCTTAGGCCAACCCACAACTGAATTGTAGAGGCTGAACTCTACTATTCTATCCATAACCCCATTTTCCCTAACCCATCCCAGAATAGTAACCAATTGTTCACATACAGAACATGTACAAATTGAATAATCTTAAAGTTACTATCTGTATCAAGGTGGTTCTCCATATAAAGGGTTGTCTTATGACTGTATATAAATAAGGGAAATACATTCTACTATGAAAAAGACTGATCCAATTAATACTAAACTGTATTAAATATAATATAAACTTTCTTTGACTAATCAAAAAGCCCTTCAAAATCCCAGTGCCTGGGGATTGTTCATCATCATCATGAATATCAATCATTACTCTTCCACAGAGAAACTGTAGGAGTTAGGGTAAATAGGTATTGAATCTAATGACAGATCTTAAAAAAAAACTTGTTGTTTTTCAGGGGTGGTTTTATTTTGAAACCTCCAACATCAGTTACCTTGTATTACAATGGTTACACAAAAGCAGAGTAAAGAGTTGCATGACATTTGGGCAGAATGATATGACTGCCTTTGCATAAGTTTAATCATCAAAGCTTACTCTATCTTCCTCAGTTCATTAAAATCTTCCTCTATGGTATTTTTAGGTATCCTCTAACATGAAAAACAATAATGATTAGTTATGTGGAAATAGCAAATGCCTATTCTAAGTATTCGGATTTGATAAGTGAAAAATCAGAGAGTATTTTCTCTTCTGGTGACAACTGAACCAAAATTTCCTGACATTTTTACTTCAACATTCATGTTGTTCTCTCATTCTAAAAATTATTAAATTGTTAAAAACAATACATAAAAATTAGCTATCAGTTACAAATGTTAGTAAAATACAATAGCTATTGCTATCCATACTGTATTTGACTGGGATAGCTACAACACATTAGCAAAACTTTTTCTTTGTTCTACTAACTTTGAGTCAAATGTGTATAGAATCATTAGTTTAACTCGCACTGATTTTTACACATTTGCCTTTACAAAGTTGTTTTTAATTCTATATCATAAGATTGTTGAGACTGACAAAAGAGAAATGCAGTACGGTTGAAACTATTTCCTTCTTTTATTGTGTTGAAGCTATTGGAAAAGTTAACTCCAATGACTCTCAAATTCTTCTATGAGAAAGATGTGAATTTAATTTTCCTCTGTGAAATTACCATATATATAAATACTTGTTTTAAGTACCTGATTTAGGGAACTTCATCAGTTATCTTAAGGTAAGAAGTATTCTCTTATACAATGGAGTCTGAACATCATCAATTATTAATATAGTCTAATAACAATCTAATATTAAGATTATTAGACTATATTAATATTACTTTACCCAGTTTAAACTTCTTCCAAGTTCAGTCACTGATCCAAAAAATGTCATTTTTCACTTTCCAACCAGTGAAATATCTCTTTCGTATTATACGAAAAGATCATAAAATCCAAACTTCATCACAAACTGCTCCAGCTCAGCATAAAATGATAATTTCTTCCCAAGCCACCAGGTCTCAAACTAAAAGTTTAAAAATTAGTTTCCTAATTCAAAGCCCTGTCAATGTACTTACCTTTGTTAATATAAGATTATACTTTCATTCAATCTCTTACTTAGCAAATAGCTGTGAATTCTCTTTTCATTTGCACATTGGTAACTATCTTTACCTTCAATCATAAATATATAGGAAGCAAGATAACTCACTTACTTAGTGAAACACAACACTATGTGCAAAAGGGCCTGCAGTAAATATTTATTATCTTCAGCAAATATTCCTAGAATCACTTAGACAAAAGGCTATCCATTTTTCCGAAAGTATGCTAAATAACACCTCAATCGTCGCTAATTAATACGTATTTGAATTATTTTCTTAACTAAAATATCTATTAAAATAAGTGGCCAAAATCACATCACACTGTGGGTTAAGAAACATAAAATGATTGACAAATGAACAAAAGAAAGACAACCTGCAAAAGTGCCATTAAACTAAATTGGCAGGGGGGAATGATTTGTATTTGAGGTCCTCTTAAGAATCTACTTTGGTAGCTGTGAGATAACAGAAAAATATATATATATTGTTTTCTGCCCCCACCCCTTTTCCTGGCACAGAGCTCCTAAAAACCCTGTAATTTCTGAAGTGATAAGTGCACTAGGAGCACCTTCTGTTCTCATATTGGGTCTTTGACCCTGGTTCCTGACACAGAGCTCCTAAATCCCTTGGAATTTCCTGGGTGATAGCAGTAGCTTTTATTCTAATGAGGCAACTCTTAGCGGGCTTTTGGATGAGGGCTGGTCACCAGAAAGACCAAGCAATGATTAGATGCTTGGAATTTTCAGCCTTATCCCCCATTATCCAGAGAAGGGTAGGGGCTGGAAATGGAGTTAATGATCAACACACCCATGTGATGAAACCTCCATATAAAAAACAAAAATATGGGGGGTTCAGGGAGCTTCCAAGTTGATGAACACATCCACAAACTGGGAGAGTGACATTCCCCAACTCTATGGGGACAGAAGCTCCTGTACTATGGACCCTCCCAGACCTCATCCTATGTATCTATTCATCTGGTTGTTCATCAATATCCTTTATCATATTCTTTAATAAACTGGTAAACAAAAGTAAGTGATTCCCTGAATTCTGTGACCTGCTCTAGGAAGTAACTGAATCCAAAGGGGAGGAGGTCATGAAAACCTCTGATCTGTAGTCAAGTAACAAAAGTTGTGGGTAATCTGGGGATCCACTAATTCCAAGTGGCATCTGTGGTGGGGGACAGTCTCCTAGGACTGAGCCCTTAACCTGTAGGATCTGATGCCATCTCTAGGCAGAACTGAGGTAAACTGTAGGACACCCGGCTGGTGTCAAAGAATTGCTTGATGTGGGCAATAAAAACTCCCACCTCTGGTTTCCAAAGTGTTGTGGGTGTAGTGTGAGAGTAAAGGAGTGTGGATGTGGTAGTAGTGTGAGAGTAAAGGAGAAACACAGCAGGAAGACTAGGTTTTGCCAAGATGGTACCAATACAGTAAATTCTAACACAATACTAATAACCAATACTCGTTACCAATCCCAACAAAGAGATGTTTACAGACCAAATTGGCCATAATAACATACTCTATAAGACATTTGAAAGGTATCATTGTAAATGGTGAGGCAGTAAGTCTAGCAAGGTAATTTTAAAACTTGTTCTGGCATGGATCCCTCTTTCCTACCCTGTTTCTCCTGTTCCACTAATATCCCTGTCATTTTTAAGAGCTAAATTGGAGCCCAGGATCTGCTCTTTATTAATTAGTAAGGATGTAAATCCTGGTTCTTCTAGCCTAGCAAATCACTGAACTTCAATTTTCTTATATATAAAATGGAGATAATATCTAAATCACAAAGTTACTGTGAGGTTTAAAGGAAATAATGTATCTGAATGTTCTTTAGCTTATTTGAACCTGCTTAAGTACGTATTAAAGGTGAACTTAAAATAAAAACACAGAAACATAAATGCTTTCTGATTATTAGGAAGAGCAGAAAATAGGGCAGAGATTTAAGTAGAAAAAACAAGTTTTCTAATGTAGGAAAACAGGTTAAAGGTATTATGAGGAATTTAAAAAAGAACCATCATTATCACCAGCATCATCATCATCTCTACTACAGGCCAGACATAATGGTTGGCACTATGCTTACAGAACCTTATCATTTCATTCTTACAACAATTCATTAAGACATTTACTATCATTTTCCAACAAGGAAATAAAATCCTGACTAGACTGTAAATTAAATGTAGGGTGAGATCTTGCCTGTTTTACTCACTGTCATCCAGCAGATGGCCTAGTGGATAGCAGGCACTCAAAAATATGTATTGGATAGATGGCTGGATGATGAAAGGAAACTCCAAAAAGTTACTTGCTGGGGTCACACAGTAAATGGTGATGTCTGGATTAAATCCAAGTCCAGCTGACTCCAGAGCCCATGCTTTTACTCAGTATGTCTTAGAAAGTCTTCATCATATAAATGGATTAACAGAAATGACTAATAAAAGGAGAGCATCATGTAAAGCTGGAATTCAATGAATCTTATAGACAAAGTTTAAAGTAGCCTCAAAAGTAGAAAGAGAATAATAGAAAAATTAGCAAATGGCATACTGAGTAGGACTGCTGAAGAAAGACTTAACAGCTAAAAAAACACAAGAAAGTAATCTTGGACCATGAAGTGTAAGGGGTCTTCTAAGCAAACAGTACAGAGTGTGATTCTGGTCTGAAGTATATGAAAAGTACGAAGGAAGACAGGAATAAAGGGCTAACATAATGGACTTGACAATGTAGCTGATTTACAGAAGCAGCATAGAGTTGGGAGGAACAAAGTCCAGTTCCACATACAGAGGTGAGAGAAGACCACGACCTATTCTAATACTGTCAATGTATTAAAAGTTGACGTGAAAAGAAAACTATTGGGTTAGCCAAAAAGTTCATTTGGGTTTTTCCAGCTTACGGAAAAATCCAAACGAACTTTTTGGCAAACCCAAAGGAAGAAAGCATCCATAACAGAAGTGGGCCAAATTTAAGCTAAGAAATAACACATTAACCATTTTTAAATGGCTGTTTACTCCTAACTGGGGTGACTAACCACATACAAACAAGCGGAGGTACAGGAAAATATATAAAGGCATTAACTTCATGGACTTAGTGATGAGCCATTAAAACCACAGAATTGGAAAAAACAAAGAACTGAACTGAGGGGGACAGTTCAGGGAGAAAACTTTATAAAGAAGCATGAGGGTATAATACTGCAAGGCTGAACAGTAGCCTATACCCAGTTTTGTAAATTACTGATCAAGATTCCTAAACTACGTTCTTGATTCTTTTTTATGAACGTTTTACTTACATGACTAGTCTAAGCAATCATTTTCTAAAATTCTAGACACATAAGCCCAAATCCACTTAAGTAAGTCTCTATTTTTAGTCTCTTTAGACAGGCTAAAGTCTCCTCAGGAATAGCTGATTGCCCTGATCCTTTAAAACAAAACAAACAGTGATAACTCAACAAATGTTTAGAACATCTTAACACTGACAAACGACATCAACAAAATAATCAACAAAATAAACTATTCCCAGAAAAGCCTAAAAAGTGACAAAGCTGACAGATATTGCTGCCTACTGATTTGCTTATACTGTGAAACACTTACCTAAGCAACTTATGACCATTTGTTGTGGCAACTTCAGCAAGGCTTGTTAGAATCTTTAAATACTGGTTCTCACTTTGCTGAGATAAATGCTCCAGAACTTGCCGTAACTAAATTTTTTACAAATAAAAAAATGTGATTACATAATAATCCACTAAACTTTGTCAAGAAATTAAGTACCTATTAGTTTAGTAAGTATCCCAAAGCTCAATTAGCTGAAATCAAGTCCTTTACAGTTATTTGGTCTTGCATAAAATCAAAAGCTTATAGAGAGATAAGATGACATACAATGTTTGTTCAAAATCACCCAGTGAAAAAGTATAAATAGAGAGAACAGAAATCACCAAGTTTATTTATGGAAAATTAATTCCAAACTTCTAAAAATGTAAGAAAAAAACTCTGTAATTATTCAAAGAGTAGAACTATTAACAAATACAGAGCTCAGTAAACTAGTGATTACTAATCGTAACATGGTATTCCTCCTTAGATTCTTTTCCTCTACCTATGGGAAATATTCTAATTATCTTAAGGAGAGATCAAAGGCACAGAGGACAGAAGACTCATAGGGCCAAATATTAGCATAAAGTTTATTAATTCTTATATAATTCATACTTAACCTATAATGCAGATAAGCCAATTCAAATTTCTTAAATATTTATAATAATAAAATCAATAAACACATTTGTAAAATGCCATATACACCAAACATGAACAAAGCTTGTTCAGGGGCTTCCCTGGTGGTGCAGTGGTTAAGAATCCTCCTGCCAGGGGCACTGGTTCGAGCCCTGGTCCGTGAAGATCCCACATGCCACGGAGCAACTAAGCCCGTGTGCCGCAACTACTGAACCTGAGCTCTAGAGCCCGCGAGCCACAACTACTGAGCCTGCGTGCCACAACTACTGAAGCCCACATGCCTAGAGCTTGTGGTCCGCAACAGGAGAAGCCACCGCAATGAGAAGCCTGCACACCACAACAAAGAGTAGCCCCCGCTCACCACAACTAGAGAAAGCCCACGCGCAGCAACGAAGACCCAATGCAGCCAAAAATAAATTAATTAATTTAAAAAAAAAAAGCTTGTTCATTTACCAGCTACCAGCACAATTACATTACCATGTTTTCTCGGAGATCTTCATTCTGTGTCATTTGAATAATTGTCTGGAAAAGCCTAGGGTGATACTGAATTAATACTTCACAAGTCTCTCCATATCCTCCCTAAAAACAAGATTTAAAATTATCTAGGTTTAAAAACAAAACTCCTAAAGGAAAACATTTCTTCTATATATAAGTCTGACACCAAATATGTGGGATTTACACACCAACCAATTCTCCAATTCTCTGTGGATACCGATTGGGTGTCCTACACTTTAATTCAATTATCATGCTAACTGCCTAGAGTTAGGGCAGACCACACAGTAGGGTTCAGTCCCACAAGAGTGCCCCCCACTTCAAAAGCCAATCACAAGTCCAGGTCACCCATACTTCTGAACAACCAGCTGTAAGTAAGGAACTCCCACGACCTCCTCCTCAGGTTTGATAATTTGCTAGAACAGCTCACAGAACTCAGGGAAACACTTTATTTACCATTACCTGTTTATTATAAAGGCTACAACTCAGGAACAGGCAAATGGAAGAGATGCACAGGGTAAAGTATGTGGGAAGGGGCAAAGAGCTTCCATGCCCTCACTGGGCGTGCCACCCTCCCAGCACTTTGATGTGTCACCAACCCAGAAGCTCTCTGAGAACCACACGGTTTAGGGTTTTTATGAAAGTTCCATTACACAGGCCTGAATGACTAAACTCAGTCTCTAGCCCTTGACTCCTCCCCGGGGGTGGGGGAGGAAACTGCCTTCTAATTACCTGGTTGGCTCATCTGTCAACCAGCCCTGTTCCTGAAGCTACCTAGGGCCTTTCAGCCACGGCTCATCTCATTAATATACAAAAAGACATGCTTATCACTCTGGAGATTCCAAGGGTCTTAGAAGCTCTTGTGTTAGGAACTGGGATAAAGACCAATATATATTTCTTATACTATCACAGGTCCTTTTAAAGATCATATTCTTAACAGAATAAAAATCTTTGCACCCATCCTCTCATTTGAGGAAAAAAAGTGAGCTTATCTGTCTGTAAGTTTCTCTTACAAAGTAAGGGACTAAGAATATACATTAACAACATACCTGTACACATAAATCCAGAGGGGTTACTCCATTTTTATCTGGCAGATATTTGGCTCCTCGCAACAGAAGAATCTGTGCTGTGTCTCTCTGACCATGACTGTACAGAAACAAAGTTTAAACATATAACCTTTTTAATTTTAAGTCTTTCTCTATAAATTATGGACAGTTAGTATCAATCAACAGAGGATTAATAATTTTTAAAAATTGAGAGGAAGATCTGAACTACAACCTCAACCGTCAGAAAAACTTCCCAACGTTAAGTCATAGTTTTACAACTTAGATAGGAAACTGGCCTACTGAATCTTAGAATTGAACTTGGGACACATTACCTACAATAAATCATAATATTCTGGGATAAGTTGCTGGTACTCAGGCTTATGCTTTATATTTTTCTTCCAATCTTTTCCTTCTCAACTCTAGCCTGACCACCTTCCTACCACATACATCCAAGTCTCCAGACTTCTTAGTCCAAAAGAACCTCAATACTCAAAACAAAAGTACATTTTATGACACTTTAATATGTGGTAAGAAAATAAAAACAAAGGAAGGAGAAAACACAAATATCAAAATGAGTAAATGGGGGGATTCATTAGCCAAAAATACTAACTAACTGCCAACCTTAATTTTATCAACCCACTCAGTTTGGCTTCTGCTGACAGCTATTCAATCTGACCTAGAATGAACAACTTTCATCCACATGCCCCATTCTCTCTAATTGCTCTTTCAAGTAGGTGTAACAACCACTCTTTAAGCTAGGAGGAAGCTGCTTTGGGGGTAATAATCACTAGACTCTACATTTCGTCATTAAATGAGCTAATCTGATCCTACACACAGACAATAAAAAATAAATTTATAATGCAGGGACATTAAAGTTGAAAGCTAATTTTACAAAATGCCCAAGGAAGTCATACAGTTTGGAAGAGTATCTGATCAAAGAATTTTATTTTGTAAATTGACACAGTCACTATGGAGAACAGTATGGAGGTTCCTTAAAAAACTAAAAATAGAACTACCACAGCAATCCCACTACTGGGCATATACCTAGAGAAAATCATAATTCAAAAAGACACATGCACCCCAATGTTCATTGCAGCACTATTTACAATAGCCAGGACATGGAAGCAACCTAAATGTCCATCAACAAAAGAATGGATAAAGAAGATGTGGTACATATATACAATGGAATATTACTCAGCCATAAAAAGGAATGCAGTTGGGTCATTTGTAGAGATGTGGATGGACCTAGAGACTGACATACAGAGTGAAGTAAGTCAGAAAGAAAAACAAATATCGTATATTAACGCATATATGTGCAATCTAGAAAAATGGTATAGATGATCTTATTTGCAAAGCAGAAATAGAGACACAGACATAGAGAACAAACGTATGGACACCAAGGGGGAAAACAGGGAGGTGGGATGAATTGGGAGATTGGGATTGACATAATACACTATTGATACTGTGTATAAAATAGATAACTAATGAGAACCTACTGTATAGCTCAGGGAACTCTACTCAGTGCTCTGTGGTGACCTAAATGGCAAGGAAATCCAAAAAAGAGGGGATATATGTATACGTATAGCTGATTCATTTTGCTGTACAGTAGAAACTAACACAACATTGTAAAGTAAATATACTCCAATAAAAATTAATTTAAAAAAAAGAATTTTATTTTGTAGATGAAAAAAATTACTATTCAAGCACAAGTGAAACTAGAACTCAGATCTCTGGTCTTCTAGACCAATACTCTTCCCACAGTACCATTACCTAAAAAGGTATGTTATTTCACAAAGACTACACAGATTCCTCAGAAACTTAAAACAAACAAATAAAAACAACCTATTCTTTCTTTTCCACAAAATGACGCTGCATAAAGTATAACTGGACTTAATTTAAAAAAATAGGATCATACTAGGAAGCTGGTGGCAGACATCAGGTATATCACTCTCTTGATACTTTACTGTAATACTGATTACCTTCCTTAATACAAATATCGACAGACGAAAACTAACTTAAGAACAATATCTAATTTACTCCAGAAAAAGCAGAAAATCAACAAAGCAAGTACATCAGCAATCCCTCCAAAAGCAACAGTAACTAATTTTACTAGTCTACATTAAGAAAAATCTTCATCAAGCATCATTTGTCATTTGTCAGCTGGGCGTGCTGGCCAACACATTATATATTACAGCTAATAGGAATTACTTTATAATTAACACTGTTCTATTCCGTATAATACCTAAGTGAAAAGAAACTAACTTGAGCTTAATTTATTTAAGAAGTCAGTGATTTCTTTGCTAGGACCCAAGGTTCTAAGAAACCCAGATTTGCAAAGTTATTCTGCTCAACTTTAATGACATTTCTTTTACAGTTATTCATTATCTGTGTTAGATGTGTTTAATCTTTCCAACTAAACTATAAACTTCTTGACAATACCCTTGTTCTATAACACCAAGCATGGCTTATAACATGTACTCAATATACTTGTTGAGTTATATGATGGGCTTTAATTTTAGATACCATTCATCTGACAAGTAAGCATTAAATAAGGTACTAAGCTACACAAAAATAACAAAAAGACCTGAATCGTAATTTATTTAGGATTAATTTTGTACCACATATAGCAACAAGAATAACTAATATCAAGAAAAAAATACCACTATGACATTTTTAGAAAGCTGGAGTAATTTCTAAAACTACATTAAAATCTCATCTGTGAACAGGTGGCATTTCATTTCAAAAGTAAATTAAAAGAAATGATTGCTAATAATATATAAAATCTGCATAACTTCATTAGGGCCTCAAGTGCCCCATGTGTAATACTGCAAAAGATAAAGATTATCCTGTTACAGACTGCTCAAAGTGTCGCATGAAAGATTTTTCAGTTCAAATAACTGCAAAAATTTGCTCAATGAATAATTATTCTTTACAATTGAACTTATTTTTTTATATTGATTGAGATAATCCTCCCTTCAAGGAAATGCCAGTGTATTTTCTGGAAACTAAGAAGTTGGCAAAGATTTGACTAATCAGAAACCTGTAGTCCTTCTAAAGCACTTAGAACTGATTTCTCAAGCACTTTCAAGTCTCCTAACTTCAGGCTCTTGCAGTGATACAATTTGAAAACTTGGCGAACAGTGCATATGTACTATATATATAACAACGTTTTTTGGAACTGCTTATGAAACAAAGAGGCCATATTTTCTAATGGTCCTTTTCTATTCTAAAAGTTTGCCATTTTGAATCTATGGACTGTTTCACGTGGCTACTTTGATTGGGAGTTTCCTAATTGAAAGGAGTTGCTTGGCAGTAGCTGCAAACTATGTTCAGAATCTTACCTGTTTCTCACTTTATTACAGACCTCCAAAATTCCATAAAAATCTCACTAATTTACTGTATCTATATAACCCCAGCTAAACCTTGCTTTCCTTTACAGAATAAAAGTTATCTGCAGATACAGAAAATATTTGAAAATCATTATACATCCAAACCTTTATTTGAGGAACCCAGTTAAGGGAATGGGAAGTATTACGACGAATATAAAACCAATCTAATCATTTAAGGACTTGAAGCATTTGCAGATACCACATAAAAGTCCTGAAAACAAAGGCACCTGAAGGCGGGGGTGGGGGGGTAGGTCAATATATGTGTGCCTACAGTCCACATGAAAGAAAGCTAGTGAATTAGAATGTCTTGTACAAAATACCTAGAGAGGAAAAGTGGCTGGGAAATAGTTCCTGTCATAATTTTAGGTCAAATTCAATCTGAAATGACTCACTCACAGAAGCATTACTTTATTAAATAGTGCTCAGAATTAGAATAGAATACAAAGGAAAAAAGAAAAGGCCTGCCTGTATGATGGGATAAGAGTCAAATTTCTTAGAAAACCATGCATTGCAATGAAATTGAAAGAGGACAATACAACTTTGTGCTCACTGGGTGTGGAAAAGTGTGCTAGAGCTTAGTGAGCACCTACCAACTACTAAGTATAAAATCCTCTGCAGGATGCTTTATACAAGCCACCTCATTTAATTATCACTGTAGTCCCACGAGGCAGGTATCAGCATTTCCACTTTACAAAGAAACAAAGCTTCAGAGGTCAAGAAACTTGACTAAAGTTGCATAGCTTTGGGGATGGGATTTGAACCTTGCCTCCTATATATTTCAATACCTTTTCGATTTAAAGAAAACAGTTTTAGCAGTTAATCCCTGAATTAGACATATGACATATCTAGTAACATCCCTCAACAATAAAAATTTACATTAAGTTCAGCTTTTTATCTTAGACCCCTGTAACTTGTCTGCAGGATCAACTTGTTCTATTTCTCACATTCCTTTCCCTTTCATTTATCAGAGACAATACATTGGGAATAATTTATAATTTCTAATGTATACCTATATCTAGATATCATGAATATAATTAGAAGTCTGCCTACAAAATGAACCATTTTCCATGTTCCATATTTATCACCCTGCAACAATGAAGAATTTATATTCTAGTTTCTATTTTAATCATATTTGCTTAGCCATCTTCGTTCAAAGAGATCTAATGTTTGCTAGATTAAAACTTAATGATAGGTATACAATACTAGCAGAAAGTACTTCTAAAAAATTCTTTTACCATAACCCTATGCTTAGACTAACTATACAAATATCACAGTTATGTGAACACTAATATATACCTATATTTTACCAGTATACATGGCATTATTTTATATATTTTTCAAAAACGTAACTATAGTGATTCACTCATTCAAAAACATTTACTAAGCATCTAAGCACAGACCACTGTACTACACATGGAATATAAAGTGATGAATAAAACAAAATTCTTGCTTTCATTGGGCTTTCAGTCTAGCAGGGGAGACACACTATAAACAAGGACATAAACACTATAAAATACAAAGTGCTACGCAAGAAATGATCATGATACTGTGATAGGAAATATGGGGAGAGGCCTACCTAGACTGATCAGGAATTCCTTCCTAAAAAGTAACAGTGAAGCACTGACATGGAGTCAGCCACATAAAAAGTCTACGGAAGAACGTTTCAGGCAAAATAAACAGCACACAGAAAAGCCTGCTGGAAAGAGTCTGATGTATTGGGGGAAGTCAAAGAGAACCAATGTAGCTGAAGCACAGTGAGCTAAGCAGGGTCAGACCATGCAGGTCACGTGGAAGAAGGCAGAGTTTGGATTTTATTGGAAATGCAACAAAGAGGCACTGAAAAGTTTAAATACAAGGTTTAAGCACAAAGTGACAACAGCCGATTCATTTTTTAGAAGGTCACTTTGGCTTCTGATGAAAGAACAGAAGGGAGGGAAACAACAGAGGAATCTGGAAGACCAGTTAAGAGACTACTGCAGTATTCTAGACAAGAAGTAACAACTTTAAGGTGGTTTAGTGAGGTGGAGAGCAGTAATGAGATTCAGAATGTATTCTGAAAGTGGAATTTACAGAACTTACTAATATATTCCAAGTTGAGGGTCAGAGAGAGAGACAGAAATAAAAAATAATGACCTAGTTTCTGGTTTTCATGGTGCGGCCAAAAAAATTAATAAAAATAAAACATAAAACAAACCTCCAGTAAAATGACATAAAACAGGAAAAAGAAAAGAGGAGCTTTCTGGAGAGCATTATATCTAAAATAGAGCCTAAATAAATACTACAATTCCTATAATCTAAACTAAAAAGAAAAATCAAGTGTATCGTGAACTGCTCCTAATTGCAACTAAATTTACATAACATATTATGGGGGGGGCGGGTATGTGTATAATTATTACACTGTTAGCTCCTTAAGGACTGGGGTTTATTTATTACTGTATCACTAATGCCTATAATAATGCATGGCACACAGTGAATGCTAACTAAATGCTTATTACATGAATGAATCAATGAACAAAACGTATGCTTTAGGAAAATGAACCAGAAAAAAAGAAAAAAGAAAATGAACCAAGACAGAGTGTAAAAACAACTTAATGCATAACTCAATATCTAACAAGAATGATTCAAGAAATTTTTTAACGTTACAAATCCAGAGAAAGCAAAGACATGGCTCTGAACTAAGGCATACTTTAATAGCTTATCCCATTGGAACTAACTTGATACTTGATATAGAAAACTATGAAAATTACTGGATTATTGGTATGTCTTTTTTATTACTAAGTAATTCTAAAATCTAAGTAATCAAGTAAATCAAAAGCTCCCACTTACAATATATAAAAACACTGGCAATATAAAACACTTTTCATCATGCAGTTAAGTAACAGAACCGTAATGCTATATACTTCATCTTAAAAGGGAGCATAGTATTTCTAGGAAAAGAGGAGAGTTTTAGAAAATACACACAAATGTTTGTGTTTGGAAATATAGCAGATTCAACATTCTTTAATGAGAGCATCTGGCAATATAAATTATCATACCTGCAAGCAAAGTACAATGGAGTGGCTCCTGATACATTCGGCCTGTTAATATCAGCACCACTGTCTAGCAAGCATTGCACTGTCTGGGGGAAAAAGAAACAAAAGTAAAGCCGGAGAAGTTAAACAAAGACACAGTTATCACAATTTTAGTCCATATAAGGAAAGTTCTTACCACAACGTGAAGCTTTAAAGAAGAAAGAGTAGGAACATGCCAATTATGATGGCTGAACAAATTCCACTTTTTGGTAAGCTCTGAGCCTCAGGCACTACACAGTGTATGTGGAATTATCAATGTAATGTAAATTGTGTTAACCTGGGAAGGTTCTAGAAAATCACTGACATGTGTAGTAGCTACCAAAGGACTTGAAATGTAGCTAGCACAACTGAGGAACAGAATTTTAAATTTTATTTTATTATAATTAAGTTTAAATAGCCACATATGGCAGCACTGCATAGTGCTGCTCTAGATATCTGAATTTAAAAACCAGAGTTTAAAAAAAAAAACAAAAACAGTTTTTTGCCTCTAAAAACAAAGAGTTGGTACCAGAGCTCTAACTTTCTCAAAATTCAAAGAGCATAATTATTAAAGTACAAAATATTAAAAAGCTAAGAAGTCCTTTTGCTACTGACAGTCGCCAATACTGACTCAGTTTCTCTGACTGTCCCCTAAGCTCTACTTCTGCAATCATTTGATGTGTACTAAGGGAAAATAAGCTAATATAAAATTTTAAAAATAAATATCTGATGATTAGGAATACGGCAAGGCTTGCCTGAAAAACCTTAAAAAAGAGAATCTTTTCTGGTTTTAATTCCTATGATCTTCATTTGAGTTTCTCCTGCAAAAAGGAAGACAAGATGTAAAAACTTAAATGTTTTTGGAATTAGACTGTTTAATAATTACTTCTGGATTGAACACACATGTTCATCTTTATTGCTGCTCTAAAACCTAGTACAATGTCAGCAAAATATTAAGACTACAAACTCGAAGGAAGAACAGCAAAGAATACAACACATACTAGATAAGTCAGAAGTTTTAGGGAAATGGCAAGCAAGTGAAAGAAGAGTAACTGACTTAGCAGATCAAAGAAAGCTGAAGTCTTAAGTGTCTGCAAATGCGGATTCCAACGAGAAACCACCAAATTCTCACTACCGAACACACACACACAACACAGGAATTGGAAGTAACAGGTATCTTGGAAGACAGGGATAGTTATATAGAGCTAAGACAGGAGAAGTAGTTGAAAACCTAACAGCTGGGCCCTCCCCCAGGACCCTTCCTCCCCATCCCATACAGTTAGCCACTATCCCTCCCTATCTGTCTTGGAAGTAGGGAGGTTTATTATCTGGACAAAGTGAATAGTGAGGCTCTGGACTGGCAGACAAGAAATACAGGGAAGAGCAGGGATGAGCAGCCATGCTGAAAACAACTAATTAAGTGAAAACCTCCAGCCCCCATGCTCCGCTAGGCTCCCAGAAATCCAGTAGCCAGGCTTAAAAGTTTAAGCAGGAGGGACTGAAAGTTTGCTATCTGGAAAGTGGCACCAGAGAAGAGTCTGACTGATACTGGCATGACAGTCACCAGTGAAATAGCCCGGTTGGCCACAAGGGGACATTCAGCAATGCTGGGAGACTTTTTTGATTTTCATTACTGGAGAAGGGAGGGTCCAATTGGCAGCTAGTGGGTAGAGGCCAGGGTATGTCTAAACATCCGACAATCTACATACAGGCCCCACAACAAAGAATGTTCAGGCCCCAAATATCAATAGTGCCAAGATTAAAAAACCCTGACGTACAGTGAGACCAGTCAACAAACCCAGCTCATGTACACAATGCTTTCAGCCCCATTGCAGTGCCTCACCACTATACATGAATGGACAGACAATGTTTAAGAGACAACTGAAGCAGGCCTCTAACCTGAAAAACAAACAGAAAAAGGAAGTAAGAAAAATAAAGACAATAAAGGGAACCAAAAAAACAGCAACAAAAATTAGAAAAGTAACTGATACCCTCAGAGAGAAAAGAAAAAATACTATCCATGGGACAAAAACAAGATGCTGGGGGAAAAATATTCAGAGAATAAGATATCAAAAATATGATGGAAGAAATAAAAATTCAATAGAAGTTAGAAATACAACGTTGAAAAATTCTACAAGAAACAAAAAGACAAAGAAAACAGGAAAAATGAGAAAACTAGTAGATCAATCCAGGGAGTCATTGTAGAAATTGAGAATAAAGAAAATGAAGGAGGTGGGAGACCAAAAGGAAGTAATCAAGAAATAATACCAAAAAATTTCCCAGAACTGAAGGACACAAGTTGCCAGATTGAAAAGGCTCACCAGTGCCCAGTCTAATAAATTAAAAGACCTTCAACAAGGCACATCAAAGTGAAATTTCATAATACTGGGGATATAAGATTCCAGAGATAAACAGAATTCAGATTGACATTAAACTTTTCAACAGCAACACTGAAATTTAAAAGGTGAAATGCCCTCAAAATTGTAAGGTGAATGACTTCCAATGTAGAATTCTATAGCCAGCCACACTATCATTCAAATATATGCTTTTAAATAAGAAATAGGCTTAGCTATGTAAGATTTCCAAAAAAATTACCTCCAATGTACCTTTTCTCAAGAAGATACTGGAGGATATCCTCCTCCAAACAAGGGAATACATCAAAATAGAAGATGTGGAATCTAGAATACTGAGGATCAAACACAGGAGATATTAAGAAATTCCCAGGTTTAGAGAAAAACAATGGAGTGACATTATCTAATGAATTTGTCTTTGAAGAAAACAGTACTGAGAAAGATTCTGTGGGAGCATATAGGAAGAACTACTGATTCACCAAAAAATAAAAATAAAAAAACTCAGCTAAGCTAATAGTCACCCTAGTAGAAAATGTTATTATAGTTCACTACTTGACTCAGCAGTAAACAATATCTACCTAACTGTATATGCAACTAATATTGTCTCATTAAAATTTATGATATAATTAATTTTAGAAATGGGGCGACAGGGCATGGGAAGAGGATTTAAATGAGTTAAACCCTCACTCACCATAACAAGAAATGATTCAGTGATATCTAAAAGTCATAAATGGAGAAAGAGCAGTAGAAGCATATTATGTGGAAATAGATACCAGAAGAAAAGCTAAAAGAGCTGAAAATTGCTGCCTAGTGATTGTGAATTGACAGAGAAGGGTGATTTAAAGGACTATAATTTTTTATTACAAAGATTTTGATAAAAATAAAATATTTTAAGATACAGTATTCATGTATTATTACTATTTGAATTTACTTCTATCTCAGGAGGAATTTGAAAATCTATGTAATAGAAACATTGTTACATAAAACTTTATTATCAGCTATATAATTCTTAAACTGTGGACAAGCGGTCAAGTACTGCTCTCAAAAATATAAGAAAATAAGCATTTAGGTTATTATTTTATAAGGCAAGGCCCACTTGAGCCTTTTGATCATGGCTTTGCCCTTTTTGATATCTGATCTAGAAGTTGTGTGTATGTGGTCCCAAATCAGAAGTGAGATGGATAGCAGCAATAATTTTCACTGACTGTTACAGAAATTATATAGACAATAAGCCATCTCTCAAAAAGGCTCAGGAGAGATAAAAGCAATTATATCAAAAATACGTTATTAATATTCAATTAAAACCCAGCAATCCAGAGAGAAGCTGAAATAAAGTAATTATTAACAAAACATACTATGCATTCATAAAAATTATATAATTGTTAAAACTATATAATGATATAATAGTTTGAATAACCTTAGCATGTGCCTGGATACTGAGCTAATAAGCATTTATCATTTCATTTACTGCATCCTGATGGGAAGTTGATATCCTTCTCTGCACTTTCACAAGTAGGAAACTGAATCTCAAAGAGGTCAAGTAATGCGCACCCCAACACACAAATAAACAGGGGAGCGGGGATTAAAACCTAAGCCCATGGTCATAACCACTAGGCAATTTACCAAAAAACAGAAATTCTAATTTTTCTAAATTCAGAATACTAAATAGTATTCTGGCTAATTTGGCATATTTTCATAAGCTACATTAATCACAGATGATCTACTAATTCCCTACTAAATAACTATTTGAGAGTCAAGCTCAAGAGCCTAGACAGTTATTTCCGTTTAGATTTTACATAATGCCATTTCTAAATTCACATACTTTTTACAGTATTTCTGTATTTTTATTTATACTGTAGAGCTAACAGTAAAACAAATTAGCCATTAGACTAACATTAGACTAACATATTCCTCTACAAAGTGGTAAGACAAACTTCAGGCAAATCATAGCAAGACAGCATGATTTGTTTTAGCAAATTTCTCACCCCTAAACCCCTACACACAAATACTTCTGTGTCATACGTTTCTATCATACCCTTGTACACAGGAAATATCCTATGAATACATTAAAAATTCTGTTCTTAACAGAGAAAAACACTTGATTATTAAAGTGGAAAAGCTCATTCCAGCATTTTCTTTTACATTCATAAATCTGCTTTTCTGTTTTAACAAAATTATCTCAATTAAGATCCTCAAAATATACAACTATTAAAAGAAACACATATTTTTTAAAAGCTTTCAGTAGTTCACTTGTAGATAAAATGTTGCCTGAAGTCAAAAAGGGAGAAAAACCCATTTCCCTCAGAGTAAGAAGAAAAAAAATATATAAAGGGATTTGAATGTAAAGAGTAAAAAAATTGCCTTGCAGCACTGACATGAGTGAAAAGTCATCAATCTTTGTGATTTAAAAAAATGTTTGCCCATTTCTTTTTGTAAAATCTCTGAAACAGGAGGAGTAAGGATAACACAGAATTCAATTATTGATTAAATAGCATAATAAAAGAAGAAAGTCACATAACTTAAAAGTTTCGTTTTTTTTTAATTTCCAGTCTATGTAAACGAAGGGCAAAATAACTTTGAAACTAGGAGAATTCAGGTGGAGGAAACTATTTATTAAATTAAAAACATAAAAGCCCTTGAAGAAACAATACTACTTGAAGATTTCAAATTATACAGAAGCATAAGGCAAAACAAAATCAAAGAGAATAAATTCTGGATTCAACCACTACAATCCCTAAGGAGTCTCAAAAGCAGAAATTTTCAGCAATAAACAAACCAGATACTATCTTTTATAAGAATCAGCACTATCAATATACGCTTCACTTAAAGGTACAAAAGAAAAAAATTACAAACATTTAGAAATGGAAAGAAAATGGCAGAAAAAACTGCTTGGAATGATACTGCATTTGACTAGCCCATTCCATCTTTCAACAAAAATTTCAATGTTGGTATGTGCTAGTAGTATGTGCTAGATGTTAGAGTCACAGCAATGAACAAAATGGACAAACACCTGCCTTCATGAAGCTTACATTCTAGTGGAAAAGGAAAACAAAGGGACATGAGAAATAAAATATGTAGTATGCTAGATGGTGACTCGTGCTATCCAGAAAAACTGATAGGATTCTCTATGACAGATTTGGATTCAATTTGTTTTAGCAAATTTCTCACCCCTAAACCCCTACACACAAGTACTTCTGTGAAAACTGCATTGTGTCTGTTTAACAGACTATAAGCCATGAAGTCCAAAATAAATCACTGTAATTTACAATGGTCATAAGTTCCTCTGTTTTCAAACTTTTATGGCTTCTGATTTACTTGCAAAAATTAACCTCAGCAGCTTACAATTTAGTAAATGTAAACATGTAAAAGTATACTAACAAATATCTGTGGCTGAGAGCTGATTACCTATATCTTTCAAGTTAATATAACATAATTTTAAGAAGTACACTGAACTAAAATCATTTTATGTGTATAACACAGATCACCAAAATATGTTTTTAAAATAATTCAGACCTTCAAATTCCCTGTCCAACCCTCTCCCCCTTAAAAAACAAAAACAAAAAAAAACACACTATTATCCTATTCCTAGATAATCTACAATGGGAGTCTTCCTCCTTACAGAGTAAGGAAGAGCTGGGAAGGAATACTGAAAGAAAAGCATTGAAAGGTGATTTTCACATGGCCTTCAAGAAATCCTTAAGAAACAACACACTTTCAACAGACGTCATGACCTTTCAAATGATAAAACAACATCCTGAGTGGAAAACTAATGTGCAAAGCTAATGTTTGGGTCAATCTCAAAAGTCATTTAATTGAAGGCAGTGACTAACCAAGACCACCTGTACCCAATACACTGATAAGTTACAAAGCAAGAAATCCAAGGCAGCTCTACTTTATCAATGTCAACTCTCTGAACGACACTGACCAAAGTAGAAAGGAATAGATATTCAATATTAAACCGTAAGTAAAAACCAATATTAAACCATACAACATAAGTTGTATTCTCATTTACTAAAACAATGATAGCCAAACAACAAAAAAAGCATCTTTCATCTCTTATTAAAAGTAATTCTGATGACAGGACAGCAATGCACAAACAACTTATGCACTAAGAAAAATGGCCAACTCACTAGTCAGTGACTGGTGTTCATAGGTCTTCTCTAGAAACCTGTCCACCTAAGCCTATCAAGACTTTGAACCCTTATGTAATACCTAGCAAAAAATCAATATTACCCAGTTGTGTTAGAAAAAGAATCACAGTAATAGAACTTCCTATTATTTGCTCACATTTCTCAGAAGTGATGAAAGGAGAATTCTAACATTAGAATAAATAAAATTACTCTGAACCTAAAAACATATCCTGAAATGTTAAGTACATCTACCTTCGTGCTTCAAGGCTGAATCTAGTTAATGTTTTTGCAAAAGCTTTCAATTAAGTTTGCATGGCTGCCCTGTAATTCTCTGGATGAAAAGCTTGGAAGTTGGCTAAAGATATCAAGAGAGCTGACTGAACGTAGATGAGCACTGTTCCTTAACAAGCCTACAATTTCAGTTAAAAAAAAAAAAAAAAATGCAGTCAGTTCTATCAAAGATAATCTACTCTAAGCAGGGTTCAACTATCATTTCATATTGTTTGTGAACCTTCATATTCAGTTATCTAAATTTAGCAATATGAAGTCTATTGTGATAAAATTTCCTTAAGTGAACTGAAATTAGTCCAAAAACTAATCCTGCTGTGTATTTTAACTAATAGAAATTGAGATTGAACAGTTTGACAGTTCTCTAGAGTTTCTAAGTCCAAGTTATTCCAGGAAAACAGTAATCAACCATTTGTGGCAATTCAACACATCAATAAATCTTAAAGACCCAATGGCAAAGAAAAAAATTACCAAAAAGTAAGTTCAATTTATGACCAAAAAAAAATGGAGTAAATTATACCTATGTAGATAATATTAGGTTTTACTACACTTCCTAAAAATGAGATTAAAAATCAAACAACACATTGGGCCTAGCTTACTGCATAAGAGCAAATGAATGAAGAGTCCAGGTACTGCTCTTTGTACTGTTCTTACAGAATCATATCATCAATATTAATAATGGTAGTAACAGTACCAATACTATCATCACTCTTAAGTATCTTCCAAAATATTCAGAACACTTTCCTTAATTGTGTAATCAGCAGATTATACCTTAAGAGGTAGATAAAGGCAGGGGAAGAAAAAGTTGCCACAGACTATATAATATGCCAGATGAATAACCAAATTCTCAAATTTTTTTTTTATTTTAAATCAATATCCAAAGACAAACCATAATTCTGGTATTGTATAGCTAGTAACAGCTGACCTAAGGAAATTTATAAAAAATTAAATTATTAAGGAGTTGTTATGATCATTTCTTTCATCTGATCATTTTAAAATAGGAATAGAAGTCATTTAAAATCATAGAGCTATTATGTTACAAGGACAAAAATGGTCACGCTGCACTCTTCAACTGCCCAAATCACTTCCTTCCAACAAGATGATGAACAGACCCTTATCTCGGTTTACCTCTAATTAAACAGATGCATCTATAGGAAATCATGGCAAAAATTACTCAATTTCTTAGTTATGACAAAATCAATCTTTCTTCCAAATCTTTTATCTGTAAAAAAGTCATGTAAAAAAAAAAAAAAAGTCATGTAAATCTAAAAATTTTTTGTCATCAAAGCAAGAATACAGTATTCAATTATAAATTCTACAAAGCTTTAGAGCTCTTAGCCAGTTGTTCAAAATCTTTTCATGCATTCTTGAGATTTACCTTAAAATGAGAATAGAAAGTAAATTTCAGAGGATTTCTTTATCATATCATCCTCTTTAATTTGAAATGAGCTGATGTGCTTTTGAGAATATTTTTAAGGGAGTTTCTTTCCCCCTTTAAAGTTTTACATTTTATTCTATAAAATATATATATAACCAATATATATAAATCTTGAAACCTATGTGCACTGGTATATGTCTACACGGACACAAGTTTTGAAGACCTTTTAATGAATTTATGCAAAAACTGACTACTTTGAGACAATGAAAAGACCATTTTCATTTGCTGATATCTGACAAAGCATTTTAGACTCAGTGTTCAACTTATGGAAAGATATACAAAGGGTTAAAAACAAAATCAATAATATCTACCCTGTAATAACATATCTCAGAGCTCTTAAATCATATCCAACTCAAGATAAAAGAATATTCTCATCACTGAGATCTGAACATGTCCCAGAAATACATGAGTAATTATGACACATAGGTAATAATAGCACAACTATCAACACAGATTTTTAGACGTATAATTCAGCCTGGAGGCTAGGAGATGGCCTAATTTTTCAAGATTCCTTTTTGCCCTATTGAAGGATTAAAGGTGCATACAATGAATTGGAAAATAGTGCTAAACATTCCCTTTGTATACGATCCTCACAGATAACTATAATGGACCAACTATGACAGAAAGGAATCTCACTCACTAATACAATCAATCACAAGTCAACATGACTTTCTGTCCTCTTCCTCCTGCACCATACCTGCAAAATCTCACCCTGTGAAGCCCATCACCACAGTGAATTCAAGCCCCCTATAAATCTTCTGAAAATACAATTCTTCAAAGGCATTTGACTATGAGGAATTCTCCCTTACTTTACCACGCCTGCTTTAGGTTGTAAACCATATGGAGTGTATTATACTTATACTAACTACTCTTCAATAACTTCAGAAGGCAATTCTAAATTTTTAATGCACCCTGTAATGCACATGTTTTAAACCAAGGTTTTTTGCGTAATTCTTGTTTCTTCACTGGCTTAAGGCAGCTAAAACTAGCCTTTGTAGATAATTCCTAATCTGAATTCCAGTTTTTTACTACACAAGTTCCCGGGCAATAGGTAGGTTTACAATCTTAGTAAATGACACGCCACTCATTTGTTAACGGCAGAGAGTATTTATATTAAAGCGGGTGCTTTTCTGTCCTGTAAGAGCTACCAGCAGGACTCTTTCTCTAATAGGCAGCAGTTACTTACTGGGGCCAGTCAAGATTAGAACATTTCAGATGATTTTTTTTTCCACACAGAATACTTCTTAAATTTAGTAGTACTGACGTGGAGAAAGTAAAAGGTAATGAAAAGGAATACTCCTTGAATACAAATGGGTTAGTTTTCAGATGATAAAAGACAAAAGAATCAAAACGAACATTGGTGTTCAGAAGAAATGCCAGGAAAGAAAAAAAAAAAAAGCATGTATCTTTCCTTTTATCCAACTCTTATTAAACATAAGACAATGTCGACCTTGAGCTCACTATCTTAAAAGAAGTGCAATATTCTACGAATTGAGGTCATACATAAAGCATCTAAATACGTAGGATCTGACATCCTGAACCTAGGTTAGGAAAAAAGTGTTTGCAGAGGCAGAAATCCAGATTCCACTAGGAATTCTCCCAACAAAAAGATAAGACTCAGAGTGTATACAAAAAAATAAATATAAACAAGCAAACTTCTGTATCTTTGTAGATGCTGGTGGTGTTTTTTTGCTTTCAATTGGTTTTTGTTGTTTAGTTAGTAAATAAATAATATTCTATTATCAATAATGTTAAATGTGGGAAAAAAATGAAAGTAACCAGGATAGGAAATTACAAAAAGCAGAAATTCAATCTAAAAGCTTAAGCTAACAATCTTTAAATAAGGCAGCAGTCTTCTAATGAGAGAGAAAACTATTAGCAATTTTAAAAGCCAAATGTTTATACATAGGGATAACAGGAAAGTACTGCCTAAAACAAATGCATGATTTTAGAAATCAAAAGTAAGGAAGAAAACAGCTGTGACTCTAGCATTTAAATCATATTCCAAGAGAGTAGAAAAATATGATAATCCAAGTTGAACTATTTAAGCAATGTCAGACCTCACTTTCTTCACTAATTCCAAAACTTGAGGCTTAAGGGTAAAAATATGCAAATGGTAAAAAATATGAAAAAGTTATTTGATAAAACTGAGGACAGAATAAACATTATAAACTGTTAAAATTATTATATGTGAACATACTACATTTAAAATTTAAAATATTCAGCTATTAGAATCTATGAATCAGAAATAAAATTGAAATCCAAATTACAAATACATTAAACATATTTAAAAACACTATTTTCTGTTCCTTTTATCCACATAGAATATGTTAATCAGAAGACCACATGACACAGAAAATGTTATAAGATTTTGCTTCATGTTTCCAATTATACACAGTGGAAAACTTTTCATGAATTCAAAGTTTAAACACATGCAACTTAATTTAAAGTCCTCGAGGCTTTATTTACCGTCTTGTGACCGTTCTGGCAGGCCACATGCAGTGCTGTCTGCCCCATCGCGTCCTCAACATCGACGTCACTGACGTGTTGTACAAGGTCATGGAGTAGTTCTGTCCGCCCATTCACAGCCAGCCAGTGTATCTGTGCAGCCATTTAGGTTACTTAACATTTGTGCAAGAGTGTTTCATATAAAAGCAGCAGATAAATAATGCAATTATTTCTCAACTGTGAGCATGATGTGCACACTAAAGATTAAAATTAAAATTTAAGCCAATATGCTTTTTTCCTATATTTTTATATGGGGAAAAAATATGCATGAGGATGTAGGTTACACCACCATGTACTTCAAAATCAAGCATTTCATGGTTTCAAAGCAGTTAAAAATCCTAAACTTAGGATCACCAAATACTCTGCTTCTTAGATGACCATGGACTGTATGTATAGATTATCTCTAGAGAAGAGGTACTGGATATTTTTCCTCCCCCAGAAACAAACATAAGTTAAAAAGTAATTAATATGACAGTAGATGTCATATTCTTTACTTCCTGTATTTTACACATAATGCATGTAACATATATAAATAACATATATGGGGAGGATTAAAAAAAAATATAGAACACCTATAAGTCTACCACACAAAGATAATCAATGTTAAAACTTTGGACTATGCTGTCCATGCATTTTTCATCTGACTTTTTTTCCATTAAAAAAATATATCATGGGGCTTCCCTAGTGGCGCAGTGGTTAAGAGTCCGCCTGCCAATGCAGGGGACACGGGTTCAAGCCCTGGTCCGGTAGGATCCCACATGCCGCAGGGCAGCTGGGCCCTTGCGCCACAGCTGCTGAGCCTGCACTCTGGAGCCCGCGTGCCACAACTACTGGAGCCCGTGCTCCGCAACAAGAGAGGCACCGCAATGGGAGGCCTGCACGCCGCGGCGAGGAGTGGCCCCTGCTCGACGCAACTAAAGAAAGCCCACGTGCAGCAATGAAGACCTAATGCAGCCAAAAATAAATAAATAAATTTAAAATATATATATATATCATGAAACTTTTGTTTTAAAATGGTAACTCTGAACCCATGCATCAGCTCCTACTTCTTCCCCAAACATCACTGAAATGACAGTAAAGAGTACTTTTTCTTAAAGGACAGACCTATTAAGAAAAAGAAAAGGAGAGAATACAAGAACAACACATTTTGGAAGCTGGAAACTTTTGTCTGAATTGTCAGAACAAAGAGCTGAATCCTAAACCAGTAATAGAGCACCAAGAAGGTAGATTCAGATCACAGAACTCCCAAAAGGCTCAAGAATAGGTAGTAACACTCTGCTGCACTTCTTGAAGTTACATATAACTTTTATATGCACTAGGAAACCAAAATATTTGTATGACTTGCTTTATCGCAGTATTCATTTTACTGACATGGTCAGGAACAGAACCCACAGTATCTCTGAGGTATGCCTATAAATTAAAACCCAAAACAAGAGAAAGGCAAAGGAATCTCCAGGATAATGGTGAAGAGATATTCCAAATAACGCTGTAAAGCAGGCCTAGAAATCAACCAATCTCACTTAGAGAACAGCAGTCTCCATAACAGACTCCTTCAAAACTATTCAAGAAGCTGAAAGGTACTGAACACATGCTATGAGGATATTTACAAAGCTCAGGGAAGTCTAGTAATGAATTAACAACACGTATTTAGAAAACAAAAAAAAATGTTAAGGTTCAATAAAGGAAGAAACAGAAATAAAAGACATACAGATGGGAAAGGAAAAGATAAAACTATCTCTATTTGCAGATGACATGACTGTCTATGTAGAAGATCCCAAGGAATCTACCAAAAACTCCTAGAACTAATAAGTGAGTTCAGCAAGGTCACAGGCTACATGATCAACACATAAAAGGCAACTGCATTTCCATGTACTATCAATGAACATGCAGAAATAAAAATTAAAAACAATGTCACGGGACTTCCCTGGTGGTGCAGTGGTTAAGAATCCACCTGCCAATGGTTTGACCCCTGGTGCTGGAAGATCCCACATGCCACGGAGCAACTAAGCCCGTGCGCCACAACTACTGAGCCTGCATGTCACAACTACTGAAGCCCGCATGCCTAGAGCCCGTGGTCCGCAACGAGAAGCCACTGCAAATGAGAAGCCCGCGCACTGCAACAAAGAGTAGCCCCAGCTCACTGCAACAAGAGAAAGCCTGTGCGCAGCAACGAAGACCCAACGCAGCCAAAAATAAATAAATAAAATAAATTTTTAAAAAATTAAAAAATAAAAATAAAAACAATGTCACTTACAATTGCTCCAAAGAAAATACAATACCTAGCTATACACTTAAAACATGCACAAGATCTTTAAGCTGAATAATACAAAATTCTGATGAAAGAAATCAAAGACCTCAATAAACGGAGAGACATACTGTGTTTATAGACTGGAAGACTCAACATAGTAAAGATGTCAATTCTCCCCAAATTGATCTATAGGCTTAATGCAATTCCAATAAAAAATCTCAGCAAGGTTTTTTGTCATAGACAAGTTTATTCTAAAATGTATATGGATAGGCAAAGAACCAGAGTAGCTAACACAATCTTGACAAAGAAAAATAAAGTGGGAGGAATTACTCTACCTGATATTAAGACTTACTATATAGCTAGAGTAATCAAGACAGCGTGGTATTGGCAAAGGGACAGACAGATCACTGGAACAGAACTGAGGACCCAGAAATAACCCCATACAAATATGCCCAAAAGATTTTTGAGAGAGAGACAAAACCAATTTCACGCAGGAAGTATATAGCCTTTTCAACAAACAGTGCGAGTAACTAGACTCCATAGGTAAAAAAAATAAGCCTTGACTTAAGCATCACAGACAAATATTAGCTCAAAATAGATCACAGGCTTAGATGTAAAATGTAAAAGTATAAAATTTTTTGAAAAAGATAGGAGAAAATCTTCAGAATGTACAGCTAGGCAAAGAGTTCCTAAACTTGATACCAAAAACACAATCCATAAATGGAAAAACTGATATACTGAACATAAAAATTTAAAACTTCCATACTACAAAAGGCTCAGTTAAGAGTACTGTAAATCATCTATGCTTCAATTTAATAAATAAATAAATAATAAAAATAAATAAAAACATAAAAGTGATAGAAGAGTGATTTTGAAGGTGAAGGTGGGAAGGGCAAGGTGTTCTTGAGTAGATCAGCTTGAGGAAGGAGCACACGTATAAAGTCTGAAGCCCTGGAAAGTGACCCCCTTAACTATCCATGCTACAGACCTTTGGAAGTCTTCATAAACCCCCTGGGGTATCTGAACACCAGTTAAGCTCACTGCTCCAATATAGCATGCTCTCTTGCATCTCCAAGCCTTTGCCAACCTATTCCACAGAGCTAGAACCCCACTACCACTCCCAACCTCACAATCACCACTTACACTAGTCTAACTTTTGTTCATCCCTTTGGCCTCAGCTCTTGTGATACTTCCCTGGGATGCCTCCTCCAATGCCACTGGTGAGGATGGGTCCCCTGCTCTGACTTCTACAGCATCTCCATCACCTATGTTAACATTCATTACAGTGTGTCACCATTGCCTGTTGACTATCCTGACTTCCTTGGAAGTTTGGGGAAGACAAGGACTTGGTCAGTCAAATTACTGCTCTAACCCCATACCAGTGAAGTGCCTAGCACATAATAGGTATCCAAGAAAATCCTGTTCAAAGAACAAATGAATGAAGAAACATGAGGAGTCCTTTGTGAGGGTGATCAGCCTACAAAGTATGCAGTCAACAGTTCTCTACTTTTGTATGAAAAATCCTGGGGATCTTGACTCCCCACTGAAGGTTCTTCCATCTCAGGAGTGCTTGACTTTACTGCCCCACATGCTTGGCGGCCACTATTCAATTCTGCAGCAACACATTTCCACCATCCTAGCTAGCTTCCTTCAGCTGATGGGGTCAACGTGCCTGGCTGTTGAATTAATGCCATCATGTGATCTGGGACTAGGCAGGAACATGCTTGGTGGCCAGAATTGTTTCTAAGAGAAGGAGGCACACCACACCAATCAGGGCCACAGGACAGAACACTGAGATTGGTCCCAGGCAGAAAAAGAGCTGAGACTGTTTTTATATAATAAGCCTTGTAGAATCATTTGACTCTTTAAATACATGCATGAATAATTTTTTAATAAAAATTTTATTTTTAAAAATTTTATATTCCACTTCCCTTAAAGTTCAGGAGTGAAGGGGGAAAACTAGCAGATAAAAACTTATGCGATTAAACAGACTATGTTAGTACTGAGCATCTTATCTTGCCTATACTAGAGAGTGTCCTAAGGATAGAGCTATGTCAATTCCATAGTTTTATAACCCTCTGTGGTACCTACCATATCACTATAGCATCCTGCAGATATTTGGAATACAGTTTTTCTTTACAGAGTAAATGGTGTTATATTGTTACTATGTAACAAAAATGTAGATCATCACAGGAATTATGAATTCCATATAATAATCATGATTGAACTTAATCTTTAACAAGTCATTCTCAGAATAACTCACATCTTAGGAAAGCTGGTTTTTTATGCCTCAGCTCCCTCCCTGCCCACTGAAAAAAAAAAAATTTTAATCAGAAAGGCCTTGAAAACTAGCATGGTATGTAAATACTCAATATTCTTCTTTATTCACAAATTAAAGGATTCAAAATCTACAAAAACTACCAAAGGAAGGTTAAAAAAAAAAAAAGTTCAGCTTTATTGAGGTATAATTGACAAAACTGTAAGACATTTAAAGTATACATCACAGTGATTTGATATACATTGTGAAAGGATTTCCACTATCCAGTTAATTAAAATCTCCATCACCTCACATACAGGAAGGTAAAATTTAACAAAATTTATTTCTGTCACAATGTCAAAACAATTTCTCAGTAATCACATAATTCTATTTTATCTCTACTTCTAAATCAAATATGCTCCATTAAATGACAATATGATTAAAATTTTTGGATTTCAACAATCTCTTCAGAAATATCCCACACCACCCTCCCTATAATATCTATGTGGATCAAAAAAAATAATCATATTTTTGAAAAGAAAGTGACATGGCAAAAAGGATAAAAATACTAGTTTAACTAAGATATAACAAGTCTGAAGGGATACAGGCTAAAATATTAACAGTGATTATCTCTGAGTGCAAGGAGTACAGGTGAGTGATCATTCCCTTAGTTACCTTTTATTTCCTTTTTTTTTTTCATTCCTTTCCTTTTTAAAACTAAGATGAGTTATAAAAACATAGCCATCCAAATTTTCCTACCATGTACATATTGAAAGAATTTAAAAGGACATAATGAAAAACAGCTGTCCTATAATGAACTCATAACACACCTTAGCGGAGATGCTCCTACAAACTCCCTTGAAAGTCAGTGACAAAAGCTAGGGGATCAAGACTTCAAAATAAATGAAAGGTCATAAAGTTAAAAAATAAGGGGAAAGGAGAAACATGGTGAACCATAACTTCTCTTAATAAATATAGCTGAGAACTGTGTCTCAAATCATTCTGTATCTTCCCAATTACCACAAAGAAGTAACTGCACAAATACTTGTACTACACTTTGCATTACTATCACCTTCAATATTATTTTCTAAAAAGTATTTTTAAAATCACAGATAAAAATTCTTAGCACTTACTGCTGTAAGGCCTTCATTATTACAAATGTTGACATCAGCATTGTATTCTAATAATTTACTCATGCATTTCTTCTGCCTGAAAAGAAAGAGACAGTCACAGATAACTGGTACTAGAAAAATAAACAAATGACAATTATTTTACTGAAACAGTAACTATACTCAACATTAATTAATGGCAAATATCAACTTCCATCTGCAATATTTAAATAAGTACTGTAACATCTGAAACAAAACACAAAATTTTTTCTATGACTCAAAGATAATAGGATAAAGAAAAGGCACAATGAGGTTTTCATGCCATTGGGACAAATTCATCATTCAAAATGCTGAGAAATTTCTCGAGTTGACAGAATATTTGGAATAGTAATCTTCATTAGAAATGTCAGACAATATAAGTCTAATGGAAGGGGAATGGACAGAGTAAAATGATGTCTCAATGTTGTATCCTACATTCTTGATTGCAAAATATTTAAAATACTAAGATGAGTTATAAAAACCACAAAATTAATAAAATGCCTATCTATTCATCCCCTTACTTCACTTTTTTTTCAATTTATTTTACTGTGGTAAAATACACATAACATAAATTTATCATCTTAACCATTTTTAAGTGTACAGTTCAGTGATATTAAGTATATTCATATTGTTGTGCAACCATCACCACCATCCATCTCGAGAACTCTTTTCAGCTTGCAAAGCTGAAATTCTATATCCATTAAACAATAACTCCCCATTCCCTCTCCTGCTAGCCCCTGGCAACCACTATTCTACTTTCTATATCTATGATTTGGGCTTATCTAAGTACCTCATAAAAGTGGAATCATACAGTTTGTCTTTCTGTGATTGGCTTATTTCACTTAGTATAATGTCCTCAAGGTTCATCCATGTTATAGCATATGTCAGAATTTCTTTCCTTTTTAAGGCTGAATAATATTCCATTGTATGTATATACCACATTTTGCTTATCCATTCATCTGTCAATGGACACACAGATTCCTTTTGTTTTAGCTATTATGAATCATACTGCTATGAGCTCAAGTATACAAATATTTCTGCAAGAACCTGTGACAAATTTTGGGGAGTTATATACCCAGAAGTGGGACTGTTGGATCATATGGTAATTCTTTTTTTTTTGTTTTGGCCACGCCATGCAGCTTGTGTGATTCCAGCTCCCTGACCAAGGGATTGAACCTGGGCCTTCAGCAGTGAAAGCGAGGAATCCCAACCACTGTACAGCCAAGGAATTTCCCATATGATAATCCTATTTTTTATTTTTTGAGGAAACACCAAACTAGTTTTCAGAGCATCTGTACCATTTTCCTTTCCCACCAACAGAGCACAAGGGTTCCAATTTCTCCACATCATCATCAACACTTGTCATTCTGTCAACACTGTTTTTCTGATAGCCATACTAATGAGTGTGAGTTGGTATCTCACTGTAGTTTTAATTTGTATTTCCCTGATTAGGGGTATTGAGCATCTTTTCATGTTCTTATTGGCCACCTACGTATCTTCTTATTTGGAGACATGTCTACAGAAGTCCTTTGCTGCCTTTTGAACTGCCTACCACTTCATTTTGCTCACAATGTTTCCTCCTAGCCTGAGCCATTCCTAGTCACTCTTCAGTATTTATCTCAATTTCCCCTTCATTAAATAATTAAATGAAAATTCATGCTTTGGAAACAAAGTGACACACACACCATATATATATACACACACATATATATATGTATATATATACAAATAAATAAATAAAATATGTTTTTTATGTATATGCTTAACTATGCTCAGTATTGAATTAAGGAAATATGATTTAATCCATGGCATGAAAAAGTTTATGATCTAGTTGAGTAAATTATATATATATATATAAAAAATATAAAATAGGGTATGTGTAATAGCATAATATATATAATGTTACACAATATAGTATATATAGTATTAATATGAGTATTGAGTATTGTGATTTATAGGAAAAACATATATCTGGTCTTAATCCACACTTTTTGGGTCACAGCTCCCAAACCCTTGGAATTTCCTAAGCAATTAGGGGCAATGGGCCTCGTTTCCTGAAAACGTTTCAGGGAAGGTGAATTTTGGGTCCCACCCAAGGGTGGGGGTTGGTTGCCAGGAGAACCAACCACATGACTACAGGGTACTTTCAGTCCCACCCCGATTTCCAGGGAGGGGAGAGCACTTGGAGGTTGAACCAACTGCTAGTGGCCAATGATTTAAGTCAATCATGACTATGTAATGAAGTCTGCATAAAGACCCAAAAGGAGAGCTTTTTGTCCCTGTCAGGGAGAGCTTCCCGGATGGGAATCAAAATGTTTCCCCGTGTGACCATGCCGGGACCTTCTTTGTTCAGGACCTCACCCTGTGTATCTGTCTCTTCATTTGGCTATTGATTTGTATCCTTGAATACCCTTTTATAATAAATCAGTAATCTAGTGAGTAAACAAACAGATTTTCCTGAGTTCTGTGAGCCATTCTAGCAAATTAACTGAACCCAAGAAAGGGATCGTGGGAACCTCTGATTTATAGCCAGTCAGTCAAAAGTAGTGGTAACAACCTGGACTTTCGACCGGAATCCTGAGTTGGAGGGGGTTGTCGGAACCTCCAATTTGTAGCCAGTCAGTCAGAAGCACCACTTGTGACTGAGCTTGCAAATGGCATCTGAAGTAGAGAGTGGTCTTATAGGACTGAGCCCTTTACCTACAGAATCTGCTTCTACCTGAAGGTACATAGTGTCAGAATTGAGCTGACTTCTAGGACACTTTGCTGGCATCCGAGAACTGCTTGTTGGTATGGGGAAGCCTACACGCACGCGCGCACATACACACACACACAGTGGAACTGGGTCCAGGAACCCTTTGCAAGTATGTTATATATATATATATGACATACAGAGAATATACATAATACATGTACTATATATAACTATTTACTCAGATAATAAATATCTTCATGCCATGGATTATATCATATTTCTTTAATCAACTCAGTACTAAGCACAGCTAACTGATTACTAATTATTAAATCTTATAATCAATAGCTAAAATTTTTATTAACTGAATAAACCTTTTAAAAGAGAACAAATTACTTTCCTTGCTTTGATTTTTTTATATATAAAATGAGGTTAAATGTCATTTAAAATCAGCTTTATAATCAAAGAAATGGAAGAAAATAAAGCTCTGAGTAAACTTTTAAGTTCAAAAGTTTACAAAGTTCCTTCATCTAACACATTGTTATGAAAACCTTAGAAAATAAATCTTCAATAACGTGAGGCAACAGACCAGAAAGTCTTATTAAAATTAATATTGCATTGTTTAAATTGTGTGTGTGTGTGTGTGTGTGTGTGTGTGTGTGTGTGTGTGTCTGCACCCATATTGCTGGATTTCTAAAATCTATTCAGAAGCCTGTCGTGGACCACTGGCATATTGTCAAAATAAACACTTAGGTGGGACTGTACCAGGGAAAAAGCTCCAAAGAAGTGTTTAGGGTAGAGGTTGTTGAAGAAAAGCAGCAATCCATAATCCCCCTCCCAAAAATGAACTGCAAAAGGTACGGGGCAATATGAGAGAACTATATCCTTTCTCTTACTTAATAATCATTATTGCTATTTTCCAGAACCCTGAGTAAATCAAAAAGACCAACTAAGTACACACCAATTTTGCTTAGAATGGAGCTAAAATGTTAACTAACACATGAGTTCTGCCCTTTATGAGCTCACAATCTAGCCCAAAAAATAAAGAAAAAATGTTTCTGGGACTTCCCCAGCAGTCCAGTGGTTAAGACTCCACACTTCCACTGCAGGGGGCGCGGGTTCAATCCCTGGTTGAAGAACTAAGATCCCACATCCTGGTGCGGCAAAAAAATTTTAAAAAAAGAAAAAAGGAAAAATGTTTCAAATCTGACCAATATGCAACGTAAGGATACACAATAATTTTTAAGTCTTCCTTTTTTATATTCTCATACAATCATAAGCAATGCTGGATCCTACTGTACAGGAAACAACTATTTTCCTGCCCAGACACTGCAACAATTATAAGAAGTTTATGGTAACCCAAATGACACAGGGACCAGTCATCCACGTGCTCAGAGGCAGCTTACTGGGTTTTCCACTGGAAAGGAGGGCAATTTAGTATTAATGCACTGATGGCTGAAGACAGAAACACTAAAGCAGGCCAAGAGAAATACTCTACCCCTCTGACAACGATAGACGAGGGGACAAAACAAAAACCCCCATAAACCAGATAGACCAGCAAAAGGGGTAGAATTCACCTATGACTTCTGCTTCAGTCTAGACAAATTTGAACTTATAGAGAAATTAGAGCCAAAGACTATTTCTGAAACCATCAAAAGCTACAGGAAGCAACAAGTAATCAAGTCACTTAATAAACATTTACTGAGCACCTCTAAGTTGTACAAGGCATTCATTCAATATATAAAAACCAAAATAGTTAAGTATGGAATATCAAAAGTAATCTTTATAGAAATAGTAAAGGCATCCAAGTTAGATGTTATGTTAGGGTTATGGACTCTTCTTACTCCTTTTCTCTTCACTGATTTACCATGTGAATTATGTAATAATATCTGTTATATTTCTTCATCTTTAAAATGTAATGGTCTCCAAATTCAATGTCTCACCAAAAAAAAAAAAAAAAAGAAGATAAATATGTGAGGTGATGGATATGTTAATTAACTAGATGACAGAAATCCTTTCACAATGTATAGATCAAATCATCATGATGTACACTTTAAATATATTATAATTTTATTTACCAATTATACCTCAACAAAGTTGGGAAAAAAAAAAAAAGCAATGGTCTCCTAAATGACTAAGTCTCCTACTACAACAGCAGTAGACATTTTATCCCTGCTGTGCACCAATCTGTCCTTTCATTTACAGTTGTTGAGACACTGTACTAAGATATTTTTCTATATGTAACTTTTTCAGAGAGCTTTGTCACTATCCTACCAACATTTGGGACAATGTATCTAGACCTGAGATCACTTCAACAAGGGAATGAATGATTTAGTCTATGACCTTGGGCGTGACACCCTACAACATACCTAATGTGGCCAATTATTAGAAAAACAATTGTTTAATCAGCACGTTACCTCTTGCAACAGTGGACAACTAAACTGGTTCACGTGCTAAGTCAGGAAATGGGACAGACCAGACAGGGTCAAAGGGCTATGCTTCTCCTCTGTCCAACTGAGACATCACTATGGTTCTTGTCTTTCTGGTTCCACTTTAATCCTTGTCTACAAAAATCTGGCCTCAGACTGAGGCAGTGGACAATTTTAGTCCCATATCCATCTCACTTAGGCAGCCACCTCAACTACCTAGAATTCCTGTTCAAAACAGTCAACAAAAATACTTCCAAGAGTAATCAAAAGAAGAGACACATAGGAATAGCCTTTCATAGAGAAGTTTTCCAGCATTCAAAAAATGTTTATAAATGTAAAGTTCCTCAAGCCCTGAATCAAAAACTACTTATTTTCATTTTAAACATAATTCCAACTATTTTAGTCTGGTTTCTCAGTCCAACAGAATTTTAAGAAGTGAAAAATATTGTGGAGGCAGACACAGAGACGTGACTATCTGAAATTCTTGACAAAAAAACTAGGTACAGGGACTTCCCTGGTGGCGCGGTGGTTAAGAATCCGCCTGCCAATGCAGAGGACACAGGTTTGAGCCCTGGTCCGGGAAGATCCCACATGCCGCGGAGCAACTAAGCCCGTGCGCCACAACTACTGAGCCTGCGCTCTAGAGCCCGGGAGCCACAACTACTGAAGCCCACGCGCCTAGAGCCCGTGATCTGCAACAAGAGAAGCCACCGCAATGAGAAGCCCGTGCACCGCAACGAAGAGCAGCCCCCGCTCGCCGCAACTAGAGAAAGCCCGCGTGCAGCAACGAAGACCCAATGCAGCCAAAAATAAATAAATTTATTAAAAAAAAAAAAAAAAAACTAAGTATGATGTATTTACTCTGTCTTTAATTGCATTAATAGAATTAACTAAACAATGTGGAAAATAAGCCATGGAGTTCGACATGGCAAAAGACTACCAGGAAAAAGGACACTAAAACAAAGAGGTGAAAATTATGCTTTTCAGAAAATGTCATTATCATACTAGTAAAAATAAACTTTGACAAATATATCTTCAAGAAGAAAAATATTAGTAAACTTAATAAATTATTAAAATTATAGTTATTTAAAAGTGTAACATAATAATCCAAGACCCTCTTCCCAAGGCAAATACTGGGCAAAAGAAAAAAAAAAATTCCCAAATGAAGGTAGAGTGCCTTGACTACTCTTAGTCATAACTGATAATACAACTTAAGCTACTTAAGAAAAAATATTTACCCATTTCTAGCTGCCAAATGAAGGGGTGTACAGCCTGAAATATCTTGATAGTTAGGATTTGCTCCTTTCTTTAAAAGCAGAACCAAGCATTCCACCGATCCACAACTAAAACAATATTAAAAAAAGTTCAGACACATTTAACAAACAGCCATAGTTGACATAGCTTAATTAAAAAACAAAAAGCCCTATTAAACACATTATTTTGGGGGTCCATACTGACCTACAATTTAACTCCTGTCACAAACAGTAAATATCCTCTACTTTCAAGATGGTACATTCTACTACAAAAGCTATGGAGTATTTGAGAAGTTCATATAAAGCAAAATAAAGTATTAGCACATAAAAGAAACCATATAGTACTCTCAACTTTTGGCTTTCCAGAATCCAAATTTATATTGAAAAATCAATTTTATTTAGGTAGAGTAATCTCTACCTAAATCCTAAAGGGTGATGAGATATCAACAAATTGATTAGTTACACACTGGAAAATTATGAATAAAAATCATTCCCACAGCTAAGTAAAAAATATAAAGCCAACAACTTCACATGTAATTAGCATATAAAATCTTATACTGGTGGGATAAAAGTAAAATTTTGGTGAATGTACCCTCTTAAGTATATCCAGGAAAGATAATCCCCGTGCCTAACCTTCTCTAATCTGATCTAGAGCAAGCTAAAACATCAGATATTAAGACTTGAGTCCAACCCCAAGATTAACAATCTATTTAGTGAAAGAATGTAAGCATAGCACACTATGCCCTCGACAAAACAAAGAACCACTCAGCTGTCTGTTCTCATCTCTCCATAATTACTATGGAACACACTGATTCAAAGCTTACTGATCATTACTCTAGACCAAAATTTAATCCAAAATGTCTTAGTCTTACTTTGCTGCAATGTGAAGCAAGCTTCTTTTCACACGTCCAAATGCATAATTGACATCAAACTTTGAATTTGATAGTAGCTCAGAAACAGACCTATGCCAAAAGAAAATTGAGTCAAGGTTAAAAAAAAAAGTTTTTAAAAACATAATAACTCAAGTTAATAGCTGTTTAGTGCTACTCTTACCAATTATTCAAAAGGTTTTGTCCCACATCAGCCAAAAAACAAGGCACTACTCTCTAAGCGTAGCACAGCAGCCAGTGCAGCATCATCCAAAAACCAACTGCCCTCACCTATAAACTGGTGCTGAAGGGTTCCTCGTCTGCCGCTCTGACTATGTCACCTGCTCTGAGGACACCTAAGTTGGCTTCAGCTCCCACTAGATTCTTGAGAAACAAAGAGAGTAGGACTGGCTGCTCCCCCTGCAGAAAGTTGAGCCTATCTATATTAATTTTGGTCAAATAAGAAAAGTCAGACAAAAACATGTTTTAATTATATCAGACAGGAGTTCAAAGCAAAAAAATCATTTATATTTTAAACATGTTTCAAAATACAGTGTCTCTTTACTTTCTCCTCATAATACCAAACTACCCAATGGCTAACCACAGCAGAGCTGTCTGTTACAAGTATAAACATCTCAACACACAGCCAGAAAACCACACCACACGTGCGCCCTGTAAAAAAAAAGTGTCAACACTACATCAATAGAAAGAACATCAAAGCAGTAGAATATTAGGGAATAACTTGTCCATCAGCCCTAACTTTTTGCTATAAAGATCAGTAGTGACCTCTAACAGAAACCATCATAATGTTTTTGTCCCTGTCAGTGACCAAGCAAATACTTGTTTTAAGTTCTGACTATGCATTTAGAAAATCTCTTATCACAGAATTTTACAGTTGATATGGATCTTAGAAAATCTTGTTTCTTATTTCACAGACAGAAAATTATAATAGAGGTTAAATAACTTGCCGCAGGACAAAACCTATGTCCAAACTCTATGGTGTCTTTGTGTGTGTGTGTACACAACATTTAGGTAAATTTATATTCTTAAAAAATATAAACTTGTGGAAAAAATATATATAAATTTGTAAATAGGCACTCACCTGTGTTGATCAGCCATAACCATTGGCATTAATGTATAAACAGCAGTTTCATTATCTAAGTGTTAAAAAAAAAAAGAAAAGGAATTAATTTATCTCCTACTTTTTCCAAAGGGTGATACTTATGACTACTTTAGAGTTTTCTTAACTCTAAATAAAAAGCTAGGAGAAGAGGTGGAAGAAGATTACGGATAGTGAAAAACACCAGAGGTATTGCAAGATTTGCAATAATGCACAATGTTTCATCGTACTTACAAGTACTTTGGAGGAATGTTAAGTATATAAGAATATCAAAGATATATACGCTAAAATTATTTTAAAACATTACATATACATAGTATTTGCTCCTTGTCAATAACACAAGAAATTTTTAGAAGCTTTTATGAAACAGCATTAAAGTCTTATTTTTACTTATTATTTATCTCACATTTTCATTTATTATCTTTTATAGAATAAATTCACAGAAATATGATCCAAAAGAAGTTAAAATTCAGTAACATCTATAATCTCATGCGATACTTATATAAATTTCAGGTAGTGTTTGAATTTTTTTTTTTTTTGATGTGGACCATTTTTTTTTTTTTTTAAAAGAACACTTTTTTTTTTTAAGTTTGATACGTACATATGTTGTTCATATCACCGCCATTTATTTATTTATTTATTTATTTATGGCTGTGTTGGGTCTTCGTTTCTGTGGGAGGGCTTTCTCCAGTTGCGGCAAGCGGCGGCCACGCTTCATCGCGGTGCGCGGGCCTCTCACTATCGCGGCCTCTCTTGTTGCGGAGCACAGGCTCCAGACGCGCAGGCTCAGTAGTTGTGGCTCACGGGCCTAGTTGCTCCGCGGCATGTGGGATCTTCCCTGACCAGGGCTCGAACCCGTGTCCCCTGCATTGGCAGGCAGATTCTCAACCACTGCGCCACCATGGAAGCCCCCGATAGCGACCATTTTTAAAGTCTTTATTGAATTTGTTACAATATTGCTTCTGTTTTATGTTTTGGTTTTTCTGGCTACGAGGCATGTGGGATCCTAGCTCCCTGACCAGGGATCAAACCCGCACCCGCTGCTTTGGAAGGCGAGGTCTTAACCACCGGACCGCCAGGAAAGTCCCTGAATTTACTTTCATGTATTACTAATGGTCATTCCTCAATTCAATGCATATTAGAGCTTTATGTTTTTTAATAAGTTATTTACAGAGAAGTAACCCTGACAAGTCCCATTTAGCCCTTAAAAAGTTAATAGCAGTACTAAAATTTATGAGTTAAAGTTTGAGAAAAAGGATATTTGCATAGTATCAAAGTATTTCCCCCATAGTGAATTTACAGTGGAGAACCCAGCAGATTATCACCTTAATCATCTGATAAAGGGTAACATCACCAGAAATAATACATATCAATATCTTGTAGCCCTTGAGTTTCCACAGAGAAGGGCACATCACTTTTGTAGTATTCTTGCCAAAAATCTGTAACTTTAATCTACTCATGGGAAAACATCAGACAAACCCAAATTAAGGGGAATTCCACAAAATACCTCATCAGTCCTCTTAATCAAGACCATTAAAGACAAGGAAAAATTGAAGAAATATCACAGTTCAGGGAAGGTTAAGGAAACATGACAACTAAATGCAATGTGGTATCCTCAATTGGATCTTAAAACAGAAAAAAGACATTAGTGGGAAAACTCATGAAGTTCTAATAAAAGTCTGGAATGTGGCTAACAGTATTACACCAATATTAATTCCTTAGTTTTGATCACTGTTCTTTGGTTGTATAAGATGTGAACATGAGGGGAAGCTGGGTGAAGAGTATACAGGAACTGTGTACTATTTATGCAACTTTTCTGTAAGTCTAAAATTACTTAAAAATGGAAAGTTAAAAAGAAAAAGAAAAAAGAGGGGGAACTGTTATTATTAAAAGATTCTTAAGAGACGAGTCAACCAAATGTAATGTGTGGACCTGACTGGATACTGATTCAAACAAACCAACTGTAAGTGAGTATTTCTGAGAGGAGAAAACTGAACATGGACTGGGTATTTGATGAGAATTAAAATTACTGTTACTTGTGTTGGCTCTAATAATGGTATTGTGATTATGTTTGAAAAAACATTATATTTAGAAATATATCCTGAAGTATTTAGAGGAAGAGAAAAAAAGTTACCATTTCTTCACATTTTTGTTCATTATTTTACTATTTTTGAATGTATACATGAAGAGCAATTTAGTCCTAGTCAACATTCACAAGTACAGTATGCAGATGCAACAACTCTTTCACTGTAATAATTTAATAACCAAAGAATCCTACTAGTAACAGCCAACATGTTTTAAACCATTACCTTAAAGACACTGTTCTAAACACTTCACATGCATATGCATCACCTCTTTTATCCTCACAGCCACCTTATGAAGTAGGTACTAGTATTATCCCTATTTTACAAATAAGAAAGCTGAAGCACTAAGTAAAGTAATAAGCCGTGTGATGGTGGCATTAAGTGGCTAAACTGGAATTCAAAGCTGGCTGATTCCAAAGCCCCCACAAGAAAAATCTTTCACTGCCCCCAGTATACACTATATAAACAGCCAAAAGGTCTACAATACTATTCTTAACATGTACAATACAGTCTAACTTGTTTTATTCTCTTCCGTCTCAATTTTTTCAAAATGCTGACTGCAACCACTAAATTATTCTCATTATCTAACAGTGAGTCACCAAAAGGAGTTGAAAAGCACTGCACTAAGCCTCACTCAGCATGGCAACATTCTTTCTCTCTCATATAATACACGCCCCAGTAAAAATCTGAACTTCTAAACCATGACAATTTCAATTAAGTAACTCCATAATAAACAAAGTCATAAACAGGAAATACCCTTATTTGTGAATTTAAACTTATAAATCAAGATAGTACATACTTTTAAGTGAGCACCATAAGGTTCGCATGGGTTTTACTTACAGGGTGTTTATTATATAAAATTTAGAGGTACATCTTGTTTTTTAAGTAATATCTAACCTTATTTAAAAAATAGCTCACATACACTAAAAGGTACGAAGACACAAATATAACCACAACTATGATGCTAGAAGGAGACTATCCAGGAAATACTATACTAAGAAAGTACTGAATAAAATTTGCTGTCAGGTGCTTCCTTCTCCACACTCATGAAGAAACCTTGAGAACTAGGTATATAACAGAAGTTTTCAGAGTGGTAAGAAAAGTTTAATCAATCTCTCATTTTATCAGATATGTTGGCCATTTTTATTAATAACATTTCAGAACTCAGCAACTAAAAGGAAAACCTCAAAGAACAGGAAGCTCAGATTCACTATGCTATATTCAATGTCTCCTCAAACCATAAAATGGGAGAGATTTTTTTAAAAATTGATAATTATCCTAATCATCATTCAAATATATGCTCAAATGGGCTCAAGTTCTATTATTTTATTAAACAAATTACATTCACTGTAAATGCAGTAGTTTAAGATTTTTTCCACAAAAGTGAATAATATAAGCCAACTTTTTAAAGTCCACAGAGAATCTATATCCCTAAAATAATTGTTTTCCCTTCACTTCCTCTCTCACAAGAATACTCCTGTTAGCCCTGCCTAAGATGACTCAACAACCTGCACTCCATTACTTAGTGGGAATACTCAGGTTTTCCTCATCTCAAGGAAACATAAATATGTCTTCCCAGAATTCAATAAATAAAATATCTGCAGGTTAATCCTATGCAACAAAGTTAATTTTAGAGTGAGAGCTGATTAAAAACTTTCCAACCTTAATAATTAGTTCCAATCTAGTGCTTATTAATCACTGAAGTCTAACAAGGCAAGATAAACATTTGATTATTTCCTAAATTTAGACAGATCTCAGAACTTCTGCTTAGCCCTTAAAATGAAAGCACAACAATCTAGATTTTTATAATTAGAATGTAACACACGCACACGTGCGCACGCACACACACACACATTTGAAAGAGCCAATCTCAGAGATTTCAAAAAGACTTATCAGAACTTAGGGACAAAGATAAATTAAAAGGACAGGATGAGCAAACTCACTATAATCAAAAGAAAAACAAATGTAAGCGACATGGGAAAAAGTTTTATTTTTAATTACTCTAGTTTACAGGGACTCTCAGACTGTTGGTGGAACTTTCTTTTCCAAAGAGTTAGTTGAGAGGTTGATACTCAGTCTTAAAAATGTTGATATAATTAGATCTATATTCTTCTATGTAATAATGCTAAGGAAATATTTATAAAGGCAGACTGAGATTTAAAAATGTACAAAGCTGTTCCTCATAAAATCTATTATAAAAACAAAAGTTAGATTCAATATTTGTTACATATTAACCTATTAAATCCTACAAAATAATTAAGCATATTTAAAGATATAAAAAATGTTGTTTTCTAAAAGCAAAATAAAAGACTATATGCAGTATGATCTTAGTTTCAGTAGAGAAAGAGAAAAAATAATAATAGAAGGAAATAAAGAAAATACTAACATTGTTTATCACTGGCTGTGAAATAACAGATTATTTTATTTTTCTTTCTTTTCAAAATTTTCCACAATGAAAACACATTACTTTTAAAACAGGAAACATTATCAAAGTCTTCTAAGTCACATTTACGTAAAAAAAAAAAAAAAAACGGGATTTAAACCGAGCAATACAAATACCGTGTAAATGAAACTACACACGTAGCAACGGATACCAATAATTTGACTGCGGAAAATGAGTGAGACCAGCACTTAAGAAATGGACTCAAAGGTGGAAGGTGGAAAGAAAACAGAGAAAGAAAACGTTGAAGCCAAAAGTCTTGTTCCTAAAATCAGGATCATTTTCAGTCTTTTACACTAGCAAGGTACCAAGTACAAAATTATCTTTTGAGAAACAGTCGCCACAAATCATCCTGTTCTGAATCATAAGTAGAGACTAGGGAAAATTTTTTTCAGAAAAATTATCCCCAGGTCTCCAGTCCCACATATCTTTTATGGCTCTCACCCAAGGTCTCCTTCCCTAACCTTACAGATCACCTCTCCAAGAGCAATTCAAAGAAATTTTTTAAAAAAATGATATAAGATAAACTAATGCAATGCATTAAAAAAAAAAAATCACCAGACTTAACTCCTACCCTTTCTCTCAGTTGGGCATACAAAATCAAGCCTCTTAGAGACAGCACTGCCCTCTCCCACTACCACTAAACCATGTGAATTCATGAGGCTGCAAACAAAACGGCTTTCTTTCTCATTTCTTTTATTACTAGTGTTTTACCTATTCTGAAGAAATCCTGGCACACTGAACTAAAATTCCTAAACGACAGAGCTCATGCCTTACTCCTCTCTGTAGAAGCGCCCCAGCCCCCTCCGTCTGATGAATAAATGAAGGCAGACATGAATATTAAAAGAAAGTGTATATATGTAAACACACACAGTACTTCAAGTACATGTTTGATATCTGACACCGTTTTATTTATCGTCAAAATACAACAGCGTTCTACATTTAGAAAAAGAAAAGACTGCTTAATTCCCCTCAGCAGCTTAAAGTAAACAATACTACTTGGGGAGCATCTCTCTAGCCCCAGCAGGCAGCGACTGTAAAATGGCCCACAACTGTGATGTTTTCTGAATCCGATCTCCGCCCTCCGGGTGATATTTCTGCTCCTTCACCAAAACCCCTAATCGATAGTCTGAAGAGACTTGGGTCTGTCCTGCTTCTTCTAGCAGCAGGACCCTCACAACCCGGGCCCCTCCCCCAAACTCCCACCTGCCCCGGACGGGAGCGGCGGGCGAGGGGTGGCAGGGGGTCCCAGCCCGGCCCCTCCCTGCCAAGGAAAGTAAATGTGGGCGTTTGTTCAGCTTTTGGTTAGTTTTCCCCGCCGGGCCTCCCCGCGCCCCGAGCCCCGCCCCCGGCGCCCCTAGCCCGCGGCCAGCTCACCGTCCGGCAGCTCTACGGTGCGCGCGCGGCGCAGCGAGCGCGTCAGGCGATTGAGCTGCTCCATCGCTCTCTCCATCCTTGGCGCGCCCTAGGCGCTACCCCTGCCGCGCCCGCGGCCTCCGCGCCCAGCGCCCTACATCCCGCCCCGCGCCCGTCCCGCAGGCGGAAGCGGCGGTTCACCCGGGCCAGCACCCGGGGCTACGGGGGCCGTTTAGGACCGCGTCCTCCGTCCGGGTGCCGGGAGCTGTCTGACGGACCACCGAGTGGACACCCACCGCCGGAGACGCCGCTCGGGCCCTTCCTGCCGCCGCCACCGCCTCTTCCCTCCCGGACTCGCACAGCCTTCTGGGAGCGGTAGTTCCGAGCCGTGCGCCCGGGGCGGAGCCACGCTGGGTGCGCCCGTGGCTTCGGCCCCTGCCACGCAGACGCTGGGGCAGGGCGGTGTGTGCGGGAAGCTGTGCGCAAGCTCGCGGAGGGACTTCTTGGGTGTCCCCACGAGCCCCTTCTCCTGCACCGCAAAGGTGTACGAGAGCAGCTCCCTTCAATTCTATCACTCCCCCCTGTATAGCCGATTGGGGATTTGCACGGTTGTTCTTAAATCCATCGTCAATCATCCCAGTTTTGGTATATTTGTTTTCCAGATACATGAACTGTTGAAATATTACATTTTCATATGTTAAAGAATGATAAAGTCAAACAAATGCAAACGCAGAATACACTTTTTCCTTCGTTGCAAGTAACGTAACCGTAGCTTAATTATTTGTCCCCCCTGCTGGGCAATTTCGTGAGGGCAAAGCCGTCCCTTTATCTTGTGCCTTGTATTCCCGTACTCACCACGGCACCTGACACAAAGTTGAAACTTTGGGGAAGATATGGATGATGACATCCTAAAAGAAAATTTTAGTTTATTTGGGAACAATGCTTAAGTGTCAAGATGATGACAGATCCCAGTGGGAAATCCAAAGACTGATTTCGTGAGTTGCAAAAAAAAACTTGACAACACCAACAAGTGTGGAAGAAATGAATTATAAGGAAATCAGTGGGGAAAAATCATATTTGTCAGCTCTACACAGAAGTAGAGCACAAGTCAGGATAAAAACAAATTTGAAGCAGCTGAAACATGAAAGAATTAATCCAATCCAGGTGAATATGAGCCTACCTAACACCACTGACAATGAAAAGAGGAATTTTGTCTTCTTGGACATAACCAGTGCCAAGATGATGCTGGAGTTAAGAGAGAACCAAAGAGCTTGGTCTTTCTCAGCTTCTCCTTCCTCAAAGAGGCAAAGCTGTTCCTGCAATGAATGGGCACATGTATGTTGGTGATATATATTAGCTGGCCCAGAAGGAGAAAGAGAATCTCACCTGCCCTTCCAGGATATGCAGGGGCAGATGGTGGCTGGCATGGGTGTTCCCTGCCAATGCCATCCTGAATCAGTTCCAACCTGCTGCTATCGGTTATTTGTGCCAGTGATGCAACAGGCTCAGGGTAGACCTTCTAACCAGTTGGTTCAGATGAGACCTAAACCAGTCCAACAACAAGGTGGAGACATCAGAGCTTCGGAGGAATGCCAAACACTATGGGCCAGGCCATGTCCAACCCTTTGCAACCTAGCTTCAGCTGGAAATGCTCCTGCCTTTCTTGGCTTCCCCATACCGTTCAGAAAGTCAAGATCCCCACTGCTATACAGAAGTTAGCATCTCAGCCTCTGCTATCACTGCCACCCCTCAAGTTGTCGCTCCATATAAATCATTTCCGATGTCCTCTGGGCACCAAGCCTGGAGTTTACGTGCAGAGCAGGAGTCCCCAGTAACCTCTGTGGTGGGCATCTCTCCCCATGCTGGTCACTGTTCACCACAGGAGTAAAAGATGCTGGAAGAATGTTACAGAATGCTGCTGTGGGTTGTCAGTTCTAAATCCTGCAATGTGATGCACTCTCTCAGATAGCTCTGCTCCAAGGTGTATGAAGCTGTGGTACCACTATAGGCTTATCACTGCCTGTCCAATAGAACTTTCTACAATGACAGAAATGTTCTATAGTCTGCACTGTCCAGAATAGTAGCCACTAAGCAAATGGGGTTACTGAGTGCTTGAAATGTGGCTAGTGTAACTAGATTTTAAATATTTATTTAAATGTTATTAGTCTAATTAATTAATTTAAATTAAGTAGCCACATGTGCCTAGTGGCCACCGTATTGGACAGGGCAGTTTATCACACCAAGAAGGAAGCTGCCCATGAGAACAACAAAAAAGCGAAATAGCTCCTCATAGGTTATAGTTGAAGAACTGAAAATTCTCACTTGCTCTGTGGAAGTCAACACCAAGAATATCAAATGAAAGCTTTAAAAGGGCATTTTGTATCATAAATTCCACTACCAAAAATATAGAGCTTTTCACTTATAAGAATCCAGATTTCTCTGTGACCCAGTTTTAACTTTCTTTTTTCTATTTCTGGATTTTTTTCTCCCTGAAAATTGGTTTTATTGGAGATACCCAAGCTTAAGTTTCTCCATTTAAAAGAAGAAAACAATCAATTCAATAAAAGGCACGAAGAGAGCGGGGCGGGGCGGGGGGGGGGGAACAAAAGAAAAGAACAAAGAACAACCATTGTAAAAACAAAACAAAAAAATAAGATGGTAGAAATAAATTCAAATATATTCATGGCCATAATCACAGAAAATATAAACAGAGTCAACTGTGGATAGGGTGGAAAATGTTCTCCTTTCCAGACAACATATATGCTTAATATACGAGAAAGAATTAGTCCTGGAAAAATCTAACTGCAGTAAAATATTTTTTTTCTATTTTCTTGTGTCCTGAGATAACACACTACAAATATTGAGGATATATATTAAAAATCCATATCTAACTCTATGAATTCAAAGCACTATAGAAACCAGTTCTCCTCCCTGCATATCAACCATGGGAAGGAAGTATATGCCAACAGCCGCTGTTCCTCGTGGATATGAATTGCAAGCCACCAGAACTTTATCGGGAGTAGATTATTGCAAGCCTACACGAAGTTTAGGATTAAAAATGTATTAGCTCTTGGGAGAGATGTAAAGTATGGGATTTCCATAAATCATTTAAATTGGGATTGTGTAAAGGAGGGGCTTTTGGCTATGACTAAAATAATTTTGATGTTTCAAATTTTCATATACCTGTTGCAAAAAGTACATGGTTCATGCTACTATTAAGAGCAGTGCTATGTCTTCCAAAGTGAGGTATTAGGATATACATAGAGATAGACAACATCCAAAATGAGACTGATACTGAGAATTTAAAAATTTTAAACCATTAATAATGCATTTGTAGAAATCTGACTTTTGTAATAAATGAAATGAAATCAGTAATTTCATGAAATTACTGTGAAAGGATTTTCCTAATTTTGTAGTAAGTTTAACAATCTTAGTGATCACTGGAGAGAACATGAAAGATAATGTCCCCTACCAAAAACGTAATAGTGCTAAGAAAACCAGTATCACTGAACTTGTGTATATTTGAAATCATTTTTATTTGTATTTTTCCCCATTTCAATAACTGCCTTTTTAAAGCATTCAATTTGGATTAAATAAAAAATGTTGGTGAGTTTACTCCAACATCAGTAACTTGGTCCCAAATTCAAAGCAAACCAATATTTATATGCAAGGTGCAAGGTGGAAGTACAATAAAGAATAAGACTTTTTTCACTCTCAAGGAGTTCAACTTCTGGAAAGGAAATTAGACATGCACAAATCTGACAGTAATACATAGCAAACGGTGGAGAGTCCTTCATGCTCTACTCAAAACCCTGGGGATGTGGGGGAGAGAATCATCCCTTCATTGTAGCGAGGGAGCAGAATCAAGGAAACTACCATGCTTGAAAGGAGATCACATTAACACATGGGAAATAGAAAAAAGCAGGACAATCTGATTAACAACAAATATTAACAGTTGATACTTGTTGACCATCAATAGCTTATTTAGCTAAGGCTTTTGGGTAATTGGAGAATTAAGGCTAACACGTGTTAGTCAGATTTCAGTTAGCCTTGAATGTCATGCTTAGAAGCTTGAAGGCAGTTCTGCAAACAGCAAGGGGCAACACAATTAGATGGTAGCGGAAGAGAATGGTAACAGCTGAATGAGTTAAGAGGCCACTTGTACAGGTGAGTGGAAACAAAACACTGTGTTAAGGTGGGAGTGAAGGAAAAAGACAGATATGGGTACTGTGGATTGACAGGATGCAGAATTTTGACTCTAGATGAACAGTGGACTAGATGCGAAAGAGTTAAAGATGACTCCAAAGTTAGTGGTTGTCAGGAGTAAGTTCTTTTGAAAGGAAAAAAGCTTGTTCAAGAGTTGCATATTCTGTTGCATAACTCCAAATCATTAGATTGCAGAATCTGAAGAGCCTTATCAAGGCTGAGTCTGGAGTATGGGATAATCCTATGCTAGATACGTTTAATAAATGCCTCTGTTTTCTGAGTGCTGGTTTTCCACATCCGTATTGGTGTGGGTTTCAATTATATTTAAAAATCACTTTCAATTGCCCCTGAAGAAGAATTATTTTGTTCACCTTTTCTTCAAGACAAATAGTGTAGTAAAAAAAGTAAAAGGTCTAATTTCTCAGGGTACGGTGGTTTAGGGCTACAGATTGGAGACATAGTACTGACATTGAAACCAGAAAACTGTGATTCATTTCAACTGTCTGGTTTCAAGTTTCCTCATCAGCAAAATGAAATTTATTAATCAGGACTTTTCCAGTTGCAAGTGACAGAAATGTGACTTCAGCTAGCATATGTCAAATAAAAAATTTATTAATACAAGAGGATGGCTTAAAGACCCTAAGGGGTGGAGGCACCATTAGAACTCCCTCTGTTCTTTGTCAGAGTTATCTTCTTAAAGAACAACTGGAAACATTTCACTTCCCGCCTCAGAATCTATGCAGCTGTCCCCATTCTCCATAATTTAAAGTCTAACCTCCTAAGCATGCTATTCAAAGCCTGACACAATCTGTTCTCAAACAACCTTTCCAGTCCTGTTTTAATAATTGTCTGCACTTATTGAATGCTTACTGCAACCAGGATTTGTCTTAGAGGGAAACAGGCTACGATTAGAATTCCTGGCTCTATCCGTACTAACCATGTGCCTTGAAAAAACTTCCTTAGCCTCTGGAAACCTCCATTTTCATCATTTGCAAAATGGGGGTAATTACAGTATCTGTCTTATTTCACTTATTTCATTCTTCATTTCATGGAGGGAAACATGATCTCATATCTTACAGCTTTTCTTGATGGCTTATTCTTGGATCAAGGTGCAGGGTCAGGCTATTTAAATATGCTGCTCTCTTAAAAACCATGTACATGGGAGATGTAGTTCCCCAAAAGGTAGAAGCTGAGAGATGCAAAACAATTTGGCCAATACAGAGGATGTGGACTTATTTATTCAATCCTACAAGTCTGTGTCTGGGAAATAGCATCCTTATTTGGCACATCCTTGACATCTATTCTTCCAAAATGTTCTTGTAAATTTTTTGCTTCTTTTGTTCGTACTTCCAGCCTTGCATTTATCTCCTGAATCCTTCTTCATTTTTAGCACTACCACACGCCAGGAATTCTTGATTAATTGAATATCTTATCACTTATTTTTTGTTTTTGTTTTTTTTAAAAAAAAGTAACCTGAGCTGATCTAGCAGAATTTGATGTCCCCTCTACCCTCTGTAATAGCTATTGTGGAAGGCTGTGCCTCCTCACCACTCTCTTGACCCAAATTGGCCTTTCGGGACAGGGTCGAGAATATTTGGTCAGCCTCCTTACTCTGAGCCTTGGAGGTGGTGGATTTCATGCTGTCGAGAGAGAGCAGTTTTCTTACAGCTTTATTTCACCTGGACACATACCACAGCTCCAAAGTCCTTATTTAACCTTAAATCTCCCTTATTAACCATTGATTTCTGTGCCCCAACCTGCTTCCTACCTAATCCCACAGCTCCAGTTTAACCCCTACATTTCAACATTTTGGGCACTAGTTCTTCAAATTACATTTATGACTTAGTATGCCTATAGCATTCACAAAGGCAGGGCTTCACTTCATATGGAAATTCATGCCAAAAAACAATAAAAATGATGCATCTATCTTTTCTTCACAATTACCTAAAATGTGCATACCTGGGAATGGAGGTATGTAGATGTAGAAGTAGAGTGTAGCAAATCTTTGATGCTTAATGGTACTTTCTTAGCTGAGCACTAAGTTGGTGAGGAGTGATTTCTTTTCATCTTCCTGATGAGTCTCTACAGAATATTTAGTTTCTCTTTCTTTCTCTGAATTTCAACACAGTGGATCCAGTTATACTTCCTGGGTCATGTGGAGAGAGGCTTGGTGGGGATTGGGGCAGAAGGCAGATGAAAGGGGAAGTGGGTGCTCTAGACCTGATGTCTGAGAAATTGTTGAGGGGGTGGGGGGGGATCATCTGTACTCCTGTGCTCAGACCCAGCTTTCTGTTAGAGAATTAGATGGCTCTGACCACCTCATTTCTGGAAGGGGCTGTTCTCAGCAGCACTGAGGGTGGGAAGGAGTCTGATTCTCACTGAGGGACCCACATGGCTATGAACCGTTTACAATGATGCTCACAGAAGTGCCACTAGGCTGGCACTATTCTATTATAGCTATTCTATTACAGTTATAGAATAGCTACTATACTAGCTATTCTTTTCTGAACAGCTTTTTATAATTGAGTTGATTATAACTTTAAACATTTTTGGAAGATAGCATCAGACTGTAAGGCGAAAAGAAAGCCTTTCATCCTTCTGACACCTCTTTATTTCTCCAAATCGCTATTTCATCATGTGTTCAACAGGTGGAAAGAGGGCAGAGCCTTGTGCTTCATGCTGAAGGAGACACTGATTAAATTAAGGTGTTGTCCTTGTCTTTAAGAAAATAGCAAGCGAGAGCTGGTGGTGGAGATGGGGGAGAGGTGGAATACTTGGCAGAAAACAGATTAAGACACACGGGTTTTTTGTTTTGTTTTGGCCGTGCTGCATCGCGTGGCATGTGGGATCTTAATTCCCCGACCAGGGATCAAACCCGTGTCCCCCACAGTGGAAGCACGGAGTCTTATCCACTGGACCACCAGGGAAGTCCAAGACACGCACGTTTTAATTCACTGAACACATATTTACTGTGTATCTATTCCATTCCAGGCACTGTTCTAGGTACTGGGGACATAGCTGTAAGTGAAACAGACAATATCCCTGTCCTCATGGGTTAACATTCAAGTAGAGAAAACTTAATATATGAAAAGAAAAATAAATAATATAATATTAGCTATCTAAAAGTGCTAGGGGAAAAAAGCAGAAGGAACCAGAAGTACAAAGGTCATGAAATGGGAAAGAGCTTGGGGTGTTTGAGGAATAGCACAAAGCCCAGGGTAATTAAAATACAGGGAGCTTGGGAGAAAGTGCAAGGAAATGAGGTAAGAGACCATAGTTTGAAGAATCACCAAATGGTCTGAACCTATGGAGTGATGTAATCTAATGTATATTTTTAAAATATTTCCCTAGCTACTGAGTAGAAAGCAAACTGTAGGAGTATAAAATTGCAAACTAGGGGGTCAGTTAGGAAGCTATTGGAACAATTCAGTACAGGGATGGTGGTGGCTTGAACTAAGATTACTACTTCACTGAAGGTGGTGAGATATGATAGTTTTCAAGAATTTGCTGGCAGATAGAATGAGGAGTTTTAGAGAAAGAGGGAAGACAAGAGTCTAAGATTTACAGCCTAAGGATTTTGTCCCGAGTTCCTGGGTGACTGGAGTTGCCATGTATTTTTTTTTTTCATTCTCAATTTTTTAAATTGAAGTATAGTTGATTTACAATGTTGTGTTAGTCTCAGGTGTACAGCAAAGTGATTCAGTTATACATATATATATATATTTTTTTTTTTTTCAGATTCTTTTCCCTTATAGGTTACTACAAAATATTGAGTATAGTTCTCTGTGCTATACTGTAGGTCCTTATTGGGCCATGTATTGATATGGAGGACACTGGAGGAGGAGATGGTTGGAGAAGGGAGAAATCAAGAGTCCTTTTATGCTTACTAGACATCTAAGAGGAAATGTCAAGTTGAAGGTTGGATTATGAGTCTGGCATTGAGGAAAGAGGTCAGGATTAGATATAATACATTTCTCATATTACATATCTCATCAGCATTAGATTGTAGTAAAACAACAGAACTGGGACTTACCTGGTGGTCCAGTGGTTAAGACTCTGCGCTCCCAATGCAGGGGGCCTGGGTTTGATCCCTGGTCAGGGAACTCGAGCCTGCATGCTGCAACTAAAAAAGATCCCGCATGCCTCAATGAAGATCCCACACGCAGCAGCAAAGATCCCCGCATGCCGCAACTAAGACCTGGTGCAGCCAAATAAATAAATTTAAAAAATAAATAAGTAAAAAATAAAACAGCAGAACTGAATGAGACCCCTTAGGGAATGACTGTAGATAGGGAAATTTGAGGTAATAAGCCATCCAACATTTACAGATAGGGAAGTGTAGATAGATCTGGCACAGCAGGCTAAGAAGGAGCAATCAGTGGCATTTGGTAGACCAGAAACCAAGTGAAAAAAGTGTTTAAAGCACTCTTGAGAGTTAGAGTAATAAGACTGAAAATCGACTATTGAATTTGGCAGTCTGAGGTCATTTGTGTCCTTGACAAGTGTGGTTTCAGTGGAATAACCTGCTTGGAATGGGTTTGATGGGAAATTGAACAGCTTTCCTGTATCTTTGCGGTAATGTTAATTAGTATAACTCATCTGGAGGAGAGTTTGGCAATATCTATCGAAATACAAACCTTTGCACGTATCTTTGACCTAGCAATTCAACTTGGAGTTTATCTTGTAGATATACTGGAATATGTGCAAAATAACATATGCCAAGGTAACTTTAAAAAATTGTAGTAAAATGTACATAAAATTTACCATTACAACCATTTTTAAATGATTCAGTGGAATTAAGTACATTCACGTTGTTTTGCAACCATCACCACCATCCATTCATCTCCAGAACATTTTTCATCTTACAAAACTGAAACTCTGTACCCACGAAACAATAATTCCCCCTTCCCCTTTTCTCTACACCTGGCAACCACTGTTCTACTTTCTGTCTCTATGACAGAGAGGTATTTTTGACCACTGTCTTATATAAATTAATACTGTTAAATTAATTAAACTAGGAAGCCATTAGACTGAGGCAGTCTATGTAAGCTAACCAGATACTAAGCCTGTAAGTGCCTCAGTTCTAAGAACTCAAAACCTAAGGACAGCCAATCACAAAGAGCCAACGAGGCTTTCCCAAATAAGGCAACCACTTAAGCTATAGCCAATCATCTAATTTCCTTGCTTCGCTTCCATGTCTTCTCTATAAAGTCTTGCCCCAGCTCCTGTTAGTGGAGCACTTCTAACCACTTCCGGTTGGATGCTGCCCAATCTGAATGGATTTTTGCTCAGATAAACTCTTAAAAATTTTAATATACCTCAGCTTATCTTTAAACATATCCATCTGACCCCTCCTGTCATTTTCTAGCTCCTTCATCTTGTTTTATTTTTTCTCATTACAGTATATTTATTTCTGCCCGACACATAGAGTTGTTTATTTGTCTCTCTGCACTGGACTTTATGCTCCTTGAGGGCAGGACCTTTGTTTATTTTTGTTCATTGCTATATCCTCAGAACCTAGCACAGTACTTGGTAAGTGTAGGAGCACAAATACTTGTTGGCATGAACGTTCTGGAGGGTAAGCATTCCTATTCTAACTTCCTGGCTAATGGATTAGACCCTGTCCCTGAGGATGTGAGTTCTCCAGGTGTTTAGCCCTTAGTTCTTTCCTCCTGTTTCTCTCCATCAGTTCTCCACAATCACAACTTTTTTTGTTGTTTTAATTAATTTTGTAAGTGAAATAGGGAGCATTTTCTTTCTTTTTTCATTTTATTTTATTTATTTATTTTATTTATGGCTGTGTTGGGTCTTCATTTCTGTGCGAGGGCTTTCTCTAGTTGTGGCGAGCGGGGGCCACTCTTCATCGCGGTGCGCAGGCCTCTCACTATCGCGGCCTCTCTTGTTGCGGAGCACAGGCTCTAGACGCGCAGGCTCAGCAATTGTGGCTCACGGGCCCAGCTGCTCCGCGGCATGTGGGATCCTCCCAGACCAGGGCTCGAACCCGTGTCCCCTGCATTGGCAGGCAGATTCTCAACCATTGCGTGACCAGGGAAGCCCCACAACTTTTTTCTTAATGCAACTTTGATCCATTTCTTATCTTTTGCCACCATTTCAAATTTAGTCCCCTGGTCCTTCCTCTGTGACCTCCTGAAAACTGCTACCTTCAGTCCATTGATGTCTCCAAGATACATTAACACATTACTATTTCTTCCTCTCTCTTTCCTTGTTTGTTAATATTATCCTGAACACACACACACACACACACACACACACACACACACACACGAGGTTTCTGGAGTAGAGACAGATAGTTATTATTCGCTTTAAACCAAGTAAGCACCCTGTGGTTCCCCAAGTCCCTATTCTTTCCCCTGGGGTGATACAACAAAAGCCAGATATTACTCTACAAATACAGGGGTTGTATTGCAGGAAAGGGTTCCCCACCACCACCAAAACGGAATCAGGATATTTATATAAAAGAATCAAGAAGCTGTCCCCTTCCTCACAGAAAGTCTTCTTGGAGGTAGGATGGAAAGGATCCTGGATTCTCATGTAAATAAACCTCTCGTGGAAAAGACCATTGTCTTCAGCTTTACAACCCAGGGATGCCTTCAAGGTCCTGGCTTTCACCCCTCCCTCCGCAACTCTAAACACATGCCTCTCTGAGGTAAATCTCTACAGAACTCTCATTATCTAATTAGTCGTGTCACCTTTAACGGCTTGGTAGAACCAAGTTCCAGTTAACATTTGTTCAGAAAGCCCTAGCTAGATAGACACATAAAAACATTTTCTCTACAGCCCTACACCATTCTACCCTCCAAATTTGCTAGTATCCATCAAAGAACTTAATCGCAAGCATCAGAAATTTATAAGCTGAAGAGGAGTTACTAGGAAAAATACAGCCAGGCTTCGGAACCAGGCAAATCCAAGGGAATCTGGACAGCAGCCAGGTTACAATCAGGATCACTCCGCAGAAAGAGTCTGATGCACAGCAGACTATTTTTTGCTATAGTATCCTACTTGGTTCACTTGAGTCAGGCCTCACCCTCTGCAATCAATCTTCCATACTTCTATTATACACATGTCTTTCGAATATTTGATCATATCATTCCCCTACTTAAAGTCTGTAAAGTGGTGTTTTGTTTGGGTTTTTTTCCTTTTTTCCTTTGGCCGTGCTGCGCGGCTTGTGGGATCTTAGTTCCCCGACCAGGGATTGAACCCGGGCCCTCAGCAGTGAAAGGGGGGAGTCTTAACCACTGGACAGCCCTGGAATTCCCTGTCAAGTGGTCTTTATCACGTTCAGAACACAGTTCAGACTAGTGGAATGGCATGCAAGGCCCTTCTAAATCTCCATTTTCAGCTTCATCTTCTTTTGATATTCTGCTATATGAACCCCTCACTCCAACCATGACAAAATATTTGTTCTCCAAATACATAGTGCTTTCTCACATTATCACATCTATGATGTGCTGTTACCTTTCCTTGGAATGTTCCTCCAGCCTCATTTACTTGCTTAATTCCTACTTTTTCTTCAAGACTCAGCTCATGACACTCCCTAGATGAGTCAGGGGTCTGCCCTCTAGGATCCCATTGTTTATTCTACACACATATATTACACTTTAATCGCCATGTGTTAGGTTGGTTTACTGTCTGTCTCCCTCACTAAGTGATTTCATTGAGGTAGTCTTTCTATCTCTATATTCTCCTTGCTCCTCCCTACAATAGCTACTCTTCTACAAGACATATTGCCTCTTATGAAAATCTCACTACAGATTTGATTCTGGAAATATGCTCCCGCATATGGAAGGCACACGTGATTTTCAGTAGAAAATATTAAAAGATATCACCCCAGCAGCAAGTCTCATTGGTAAGAGGCTATATAGCCTCAGGAAAAGTTACCCAGGTTTTATCAATTTCATATACACAGAAATTCTATCATAAAGTATTTAAAAGTCAGTGTCTTATAACACCATTGGCTGATATGCCTCAGTGATGTTTGAGGTAATGTCACTTACATGAAAGCAAAAATCTGGATTTTGAGAAAGACAAATAATGTATAATATCACTTATATGTGGAATCTAGAAAAGACAAACTTCAGAGAAACAGAGAGTAGAGTGGTGGTTATCAAGGGATGGGGGTGGGGGAAAAGGGGAGATATTGGTTAAAGGGTACAAACTTCCAGTTACAAGATTAACAAGTTTGGGAATGTAATATACAGCATGGTGATTATAGATAATAATATTGTATCATATACTTGAATGTTGCTAAGAGAGTAGATCTTAAATGTTCTCACCACAAAAAAGAAATGGTAACAATGTGATAGGATGGAGATGGTATTCATTTTGCAATTTATAAATGTATCAAATCAATACACTGTGCACCTTAAACTTACAAAATCACATCTCAATAGAGCTGGGGGAAAAAAACACACACACACACACACACACACAAAGAAAACAGCTAATGCAAGAGGGAAAAAAATCTGGGATTTAAGGAAGCGGGTAATGTTTTAAGACATTAACATGTCAATAATATGGGGTGGCTTTGTGCTATTACCCTCGTTAAGCAAATCAGATAATTGTTTACGTCCCTGCCAGTGCTTTGATGCTGTAATTGCAGTAATTGTATGCTCAATAAAAGTAATGCAGAACAACTGACAGGCAGTCATGAGCACAGGGATGACCCAGAACAAAGCTGTCAGACTCTGCATGTTAGGCTGTAATTATGGACCAGTGCAGAATCCACCATGATTGGAAGTCTAATTTTGGCTCAGTACCATGACTCTGGGAAAACCAGAGAAGTATTTCCAAATCATTACTGCCAGGTATTTTATAAGCTCAGGCTAACAATTAGCCATACTTACATGGACTGTGGTAATAATAGGTGATAAATATTTTCTTTTACCTTTAAAACTGCATCCTTTTTTTTTTTCTTCTATACCAGGAAGGCTCAGAAGCTTGTCATTAGAATAATGAGACTCAGTTCTAAGATGAAATAGGTATTTTAAATAGATGAGTAAACACCTTTTTATTTTATTTTTTATTATTTTTTTAAAATTTATTAAAAAAAATTATTTTGGCTACGTCGGGTCTTAGTTGCGGCGTGCGGGATCTTTCATTGTGGTGTGGGCTCTTCGTTGTGGCACATGGGCTTCTCTCTAGTTGTGGCATGCGTATTTTCTCTCTCTAGTTGTGGCACGTGGGCTCCATGGCGCATGGGCTCTCTAGTTGAGGCACGTGGGCTTAGTTAACCCACGGCATATGGGATCTTAGTTCCCTGACCAGGGATCGAACACGCATCCCCTGCATTGTAAGGTGGATTCTTTATCACTGGACCACCAAGGAAGTCCCTAAATTCATTTTTAATGACTATTATTATCTCTCAAATGCAGTTAAGTTTAAAATTCAATTGACAGAAAAACATTATACAATTTGTTAACACATATATGTATAATAGAACTATATATTTATAAATTTTCACATTGATATTAATTCATTTTTTTAAAAAAATCTTCAAGGGTAATACCCATGAACCTGATAAAGGTGTCACTTCTGAGGAGGGACATTATATTGAGAGAAGTAAAGCTAAGGCCACATGCAGAAATTTATACATTTATTTTAATGTCTATATTTTTTAAGTTTTTATCAAAAAAATCCCAAGTTGTATTAAGTATTAATCTTGCCAATTGAAAAACAAAACAAAAAAACCCACATGAACTGGTAGAGCAGGATTTGACAAAGACTTGATAGAATTTCCCATGCTCCTAATAGCTCTGTTACTATGACACAGTTATATTATAAGCATAGTTACATAAAACATTCAGAAATAATTTTAATATGTATCTGGTATTTTATTATATAGATGTAATATAATTTTATTCATAGGTCTCTTATTTTGTTCCCAACTATCTAAAACAACTTTTAAAACTTTTTGTTACGTTTGCCAAACACAAACAAAAGTAGAGGGAATATTCATAAGTAACCCCCAAGTATCCATAACCCAGCTTCAGTGATTATCAATTTATGGCCAAATCTGTTTGCCTAAAATGAAAACTTTACTTTCTCTACTCATATAACTTCTTCCTCTTTGTAATCATCTTTCTTTAAAGAAGAGATTTTTTTTTTTATAAATTTATTTATTTTTTATTTTATTTTTAAATTTTTGGCTGCGTTGGGTCTTCGTTGCTGTGCACAGGCTTTCTCTGGTTGCGGTGAGTGGCGGCTACTCTTCCCTGCGGTGCGCGGGCTTCTCACTGCAGTGGCTTCTCTTGTTGTGGAGCACGGGCTCTAGGTGCACGGGCTTCAGTAGTTGTGGCCCGCAGGCTCAGTAGTTGTGGCATGCGAGCTCTAGAGCGCAGGCTCAGTAGTTGTGGCGCATGGGCTTAGTTGCTCCGTGGCATGTGGGATCTTCCTGGACCAGGGCTTGAACCCGTGTCCCCTGCATTGGCAGGTGGATCCTTAACCACTGTGCCACCAGGGAAGCCCAAGAAGAGATTTTTATAAATATCTGGATTCTGATCCAGTCACCATTCTCAACAGTTTTAATTAGGCTTTGAAATCATCTTTCATTAATGACAAGGTCATTTATCAGAGTTTCACAACTATCTGGGCAAGCTTATTTAAAATCTAGATCCTCTAAGATTTTTCTCTATCCCTGTGACAAAAATGAAATTTCAAAAAATATAAAAATCCTGTGCAAAGAACTACAATGATAATTATGTATATAAACCTATCAGTGTGCACTGACAGATAGTTAAAGAGCTGAGTAAAATAGAGGGATCAGAAAATAAAATAACTTGGAAAAAAAGTTCTAAGATTTGTACCCACACTTAACATTTTCTTTCAAGCTATGGTCTTTGGTTTTAAACACCTTTTGATCAAATGAACATAAACTCAGGTGGCAGATGCAGGCCAAGTTCACTATTTCAGGGCCTCCACATAGCATCTTCCTGGAGGTGCTTTGCAACTTAAAATAGTGTTCACGTCGAATGCTTGGCAGAACAGAATTCAGAGGCTGAGACCGTGAACCAGACTGGAGAGCAAGATAAATGGAGTGTAGGCAGACCAGAGAAGACAACACCAGAGTGTTTTAGCACAGTGGTAATTCAGGACCATGGACAGTGATGTGCGTGCCCTTACCACCTCTGTTTTGTTTTGTTTTGTGTTTTCTGTATCATAAAAGTATTTTTTTTTAACATCTTTATTGGAGTATAATTGCTTTACAATGTTGTGTTAGTTTCTGCTGTATAACAAAGTGAATCAGCTATATGTATACATATATCACCATATCCCCTCCCTCTTGCGTCTCCCTCCCACCCTCCCTATCCCACCCCTCTAGGTGGTCACAAAGCACCGAGCTGATCTCCCTGTGCTATGCAGCTGCCTCCCACTAGCTATCTATTTTACATTTGGTAGTGTATATATGTCAATGCTACTCTCTCACTTCATCCCAGCTTACCCTTCCCCCTCCCCCTGTCCTCAAGTCCATTCTCTACGTCTGCGTCTTTATTCCTGTCCTGCCCCTAGGTTCATCAGAACCATTTTTTTTTAGATTCCATGTATATGTGTTAGCACACGGTATTTGTTTTTCTCTTTCTGACTTACTTCACTCTGTATGACAGACTCTAGGTCCATCCACCTCAGTACAAATAACTCAATTTCGTTTCTTTTTATCGCTGAGTAATATTCCATTGTATATATATGCCACATCTTTATCCATTCATCTGTTGATCGTCACTTAGGTTGCTTCCATATCCTGGCTATTGTAAATAGTGCTGCACCACCTCTACTTTGGATAGTTTGCTTTTATAGAAAAGCATATTTTATTGTGTATCATGCAGTAGTGGCTGGAGTGAAAGCACAGGCACAGTTCAGAGGCCAACTGCAGAGGCCAATCTGGCATCCACAGAGCCAAGGCAGAGGCATGGTAAAGGTCTTAAAATCAGATATCCAGGAGTCACACTCAGGGAAAGGAAAAGTCAAATCTGAGCACAAAAATAAGGATTGGGGTACAAGCTAAGGCTGTATAAAATAGAAAGGGGAGGAATTCAGACTTGAGAACTAGAAACAGCACTTTCAAGTGAAGAAGCAGGCAAACAGCTGCCAACAACAGTGCACAGAGAATAAGGCCTTCCTGCCCTTTGATCTGATTCAATTCAATTCAAGTTGATTCAAGTCCACAATGCATGCCAATAATAGTGAGACAATGGTTTTAAGCAATAATCCTGTGTGGACAGATAAGAGCTAACAGATTTGCGCTGCTCACAGGCGTGAACAGCATTAAATGAAGGCCATTGATTATAACTGTGACGTAGGTCCTCTGGAGCCCTCACAGTCTTGACATTTTAGAAGCAAATACCTTAATTCACTACCGATTATTTTGCTCTAACCCAGAGAAGATTAAAAAAAAAAAACAGAATGAAAAGAAGAATGAGGTAATTGGGGAAGGGGGAAAAATGATGAGTACTGATATGATTATTCTCATCTTTATTTTAGGAATTTCATTTTAACTTTTTTTTTTCTGTCAAGACAAAAAATGACTTTATATGAACCTGCTTTAGGAAGAAAACCACAAATGTGTGTGTGTGTGTGTATGTGCATATTAGTTGAGAAGACATTTTGTCTTGATTTTATCCAAAATAGATAAAGGGGTGCCAACACAATTGGGAAAAATAGACAAGTAAGCAGAGTATAGAGAGAAAAGTTTTTTCCATTCAAGAAGAAAATCACCTCTTACTTAAGGGTAAGAACAGAATCCTTATAATCTCTTTTTACATATTTTAAATAAAGGACAGTCTTATTAAAAGAAACAAACCAAGAGTACAGGAGGTAAGATGCTTAACATCAGAGGCTCTTTTCTCAGAGATTAACAATGTTGGCCAACTAAGTGGGAAGAAACTCTAACTAGAAGTTCAAGAAAAAAAAAAAAAGAAGTTCAAGAGTTTGGCAAATAAGCAAGCAGAAGTAGTAGAAGACCATACACCCACTTTATTTTGCTACATCACCAGCATAATTATCATGGATGCAAATGTAATGTGGTATTAACATAAGTTCATTGACCTCCTCGATGGATTTGGTATAATGTGACTGACTACATGGATGCCCTCAAAATTCTTCAATGCTCCATGTGTACTTTTTCCAAATTGGTGCTTTGTTGGTTACAGGATAAATTTCTAGATAAGAGACGCATTTTCTTGTCAGAGATATACAGGAAACTATACCACTGCCTAAGACATTCAGGTCTTGTCTAATAACTGGGAATATCAAGGGCCAAGCCTGGACCATAATGATTTTTATTCTGCACATGCTATGATTAGGGCCTTGAAGCCAACTCCTAGAATAGGTGTCAACTAACTGTTTCTATAAAGGGCCAGATAGTAAATATTTTTAGGCCTTTGTAGACCCCATATTCTTCTCCATCACATATTCTCCTTCATTTAAAAATTTTTTAAGCAACAATTCAAAAATGTTAAAAAAAATTCTTAAACAGACCACAAGCCAGATTTGATCCATAGGACATAATTTGCCAACTCCTGCCAGGAAAAAAGTTAGAAGATTAGAGTTAATTGGTCTAAAGAAAGTAGTGGGATGAGGGTCTATCAATGAAAACCAGAGAAATATAAATAACTTTCTAAAGAAGATGTGCCATTCTTTTTTTCAAAGGAATGATACGGCCATGCTATTTATGTTTTGGTTTTTTTGACAGCTAAAATTAATTTGTCCTTTGGAAAAGGATATGATGTGTCCATTCCCTATGAGCAGCAATGTTTATAGGAGTAAATTAATAAGAAAGACTGCTGACAAACTCAAGTGGAATATCACTAACCTCCTTGATTTTCTTCTTCATAACAGAACTGTTTAAGCAATAACTCGAGAGAAGAAAACTTTCCTTCTATATTATATGGAGAAAATCTGTATGTGGATAGGTGTGTGTATTTAGATATAGGAAATAGATGAAATATATGTGTTATATATATATACATATATGATATTGAATATATAAAATATGTGTATATATAATTATATAAACATATTTACATATTTTCTCTAGTTCACAGTTCCTACTTTTGCAGAACACAGCTTTCATATATAATTTCAAGATATATAAAGGAGCTAATAGAATATGATCAGATGAGTAGGAGTGGTCATTGCACAGCCATTCAGTTAACTAGTTTTGTGCAATCATTGCCTACCACCTCCATAAGGTACTGGACATACCCACTCACGTAGTGAAGAGGTCTCCAGTGTCACATTATAGAGCGGTACTCACGTCTGGAGTGAAGAGAGTTCTGCATTTGCCTGACAGTTATTGCCAAGGTACACCTTACCTGTTTAAATTAATCAATCTGCCACTCCTCTTAGGGGAGGAAGTTTTTCACAAATGTATGAATTTAGATTAAACTTACTGTCAAGGAGGTGGCACTGTCTGCTACAAATGGATCCCATATGTGCTAATTATGGTACAGAACACAGGAGCTATAGAGATTAGGGTAATGACTTGGATGGATGAACAAATAGGTCAGCTAGAGATGAGGGAACTGATTTGTCTAATATTAGAACCAAGCCCTACAAACCCCCTGCCTGAACTAAATCATTCAATTGCTTCTGCAGCTTTAGAACTTAAAGTATGATTTTAAACCTTCAGAGTTTTTGATTTTCATGTATTTGCAGGTCATCTGCCTCTGGAGAATTACAGGAGATGTAAAACCACACTATCTAACAAAACGGCATTCCTAGGGGTTTATGATTTGTCAGAAGATTCTCTACCATTCTGTAAGGCTTTCATGATTTCCCAAATACCCATCATATAAAGGCTCTGTACATGAAAATCCTCAGCAACTGCATGGGCTGCAGTCATGAACAAATATAAAAATATAACAAAAAGATGTTCCTCCATAACATTTATCAGCAGATTGGACTTTATGATTTGAGTAGATAATATATGGTGATAAGAAGCCAACACAGAGGGTTGGCTGCTGATCTAGGAGTCGAGGGACACAGGCTCTCAGTTCATTTCTGCCTTAAGGGGCTTTGTAAATTTAAGACATTTAACCCCTCAGTGCCTCATTTTTCTCTATAAAATTGATTTCACATGCCAGGATCTATACCTTAGTTAATGCTTACATTATCTGAAAGAAGGAAAAGGAGAGGGTTCTTTATTGTGCATTTCTCCCTGCCTTTCAAATGTACCCTTCTCAATTTTTATCCCACAAAAATAAACATACCAGATTCAGTGATAGGATGAGAAGGATCATTGGTTAAAAAAACAAAAGCTAAGCTACTGGGCAATATGATCTGATGTAACACATCAATTTCCTTAGTCAACCAAAGACCATCTCTGTATATGCTGCCCAGACATCTCACCTCTATGGCAAGAATTGGGTCAGAGAGTTTAAAAGAGACCAGTTTTTACCACCATAGGAAAAATCGAAGGTTATTCACATTATTGGATGTAACGGGGCCGTACTGAGTCAAAATCAGCATTTAGCCATGTCTGGACCAGACTTTTGTTTTGTTTTTCTACTTTTCTCCCCTGCTGTCTCTCACACCTGCACACTCCCGCCAACCATATACCTGAGGCCACAGATGGAGAAAACAGTATGTTCTGTGTCTTGGATACTTGTCCCCTGGCTCTGTTCCATTTATTCCTATTGGAGCCCTCCAGAAAGAGAAGTTACAAAAAAAAAATTCCAAGGAACACATTATATGGCACTCTAGGAGCTAAGGGAACACAGCTGGACATAAGTGAGGAACAGGGGTATTATCCACCTGTCTTCTCACAGCACAGCATGACTTGGCATCACCAACAATAGCTTCAGAAAATGCAGGGCGGCTTCAGCACCTCCAGATTTGGCAACTCTGAAAGCAATGAAAGATGGCACCTTCAATAGATTCAATATTATATTGGAAGTGGGCAACAATGCCAGGTACCACTTTCAGGGGCTTCCCTTCACAGGCCACACATTGACCAGGTGACCAGAATCCCAGACCATATGAGAGGGCTTCCTAAGCTGATGTGAATCATTCCTTAAGGATTCAGAGGGATCCTGGAAGTCCAGTGATAGTAGGTGGGGGCAGTAATGTGAAATTTGATTGATCACTTATTTAACGCCATTTGTACCCACAGGCTGGTAAAGACTGAGGAATTCAGCATTTGTGGATTTTCTGGTAAAAATCCAGATTTCAAATAAACCATGGAAATGCATAAATTTCATCTTCAAGTTATATGTCCCATTTTGGGGCAGAAATATAGTTGCCATATTCATATGTTATAATCAGAGAGGTGTCGGGAAGAACCCTTGCTAGAAAAAAAAATCATTTCCATTGACTGCTGAAATTCCACCATAAATAATATATTCCTTTTTTAAAGCACTGCTCTCTGAGAGCAGATCTGTTCCTTTATCAGACGAAAAAAAGGTGGAAAAGGAGTTACGGGGGTAGCAAAGAAGTGAAAATGAGAGGAAACAATGAAGAAAATGTCTTGTGCCTTGAAGTCTTCCTCTGGCTGGAAGGCAGAAGGAAAGGGCCCTTTCAGTCTCTGCTTCAGTCTCCCCCCTCCCCAGTGTGTCTCTGAGCAGTTTCTAGTTATGCTGGTAAGATGGGTGGCGTGGTTGGGTGAAAGGATCACTGGACTTAGGAATAGGACACCTGGTTTTAGACCTGTATCTCTAACTAGCTAACTACAGGTTCTTGAAATGGGGGGTGGTGGGAGATGAGTGGCCATGATTTGCAGTATTTGCCAATTTCTGTGATGTATATGTTCCCACCATGACCTATTTCAAGCTACCAGCGTGATGTCACTGAACGTGGAGTTGTGAAGAGATGCAAAGTGGCACATCACATAGTACTGCTACCATACAGACATAACAGATGTAAACAGTAACCGCAAGAACATAGATGGCAACAGAATGTAGAAAAATAATTAGGAAATGATGAGTTCTAAGTATTTCTTACCTGTGTGTGTGTGTTCAAAATAGCTGAATTTTACTGAATTACCACTGTGGGTCAGACTTTTTTTTTAAAATTAAGGTCTAATTGGCATAAAATAAATAGCACTTACTTAAAGTGTACAATTTGATAATTTTTGGTATATGTATGCACCCATGAAACCATCAATAAAATATCCATCACCCCCAAAATTTCCCTTGTGCCCTTTTGTAATCCCTCCCTTTTGCCCCTCCCATCCTCACTCTATTCCCCAGGCAACCACTGATCTGCTTTCTGTCACTATAATTTGGATCTTCTAGGACTTTATAAGAGTAGAATCATACAGTGTGTACCCTACTGTTATCTTGCTTCTCTCACAGACTAATTATTTTGAGATTCACCCATGTTCTATATATCAATAATGTATCCTTTTAATTGCTGAGCATATTCCATTGTATGAATATACGATAATTTGTTTATCCATCTACCTACTGATGGATGTTTGGGTTGTTTCTATCTCAAAGTTTAGTGACACTCATTTTTTAAAAAATTCTTGGGATTTCCTTGGTGGTCCAGTGGTTAAGACTCTGTGCTTCCACTGCAGGGGGCACGGGTTCAATCCTTGTTCAGGGAACTAAGATCCCACACCAGCATGCCATGTGGCGCAGCCAAAAAAAACCCAAAGAATTCCTTTTATTCTTTGAGTTTCATTGTAACAGCTTCTATTGCTATGTATTCAAGTTCATCAATTTTCTGCAATGTCTACTCAGCTGTTAATCCACTCTAGTATATCTTTTCATCTCCAACCTTGTAGTTTCATCTCTAGAAATTATATGTGGGTCTTTTCTTCTATCTTCCGTGTTTCTACTTAAATGTTGACCACATGGAATATAGCTAAAATAAATAATTGTTTTACAGTCTTTCTGCTTATTATGACCTCTGTGTCTGTTCTGAGTTGGTTTTAATTGATTAATTTTTCTTTTTATGACTCCTGTTTTCCTGCTTCTTTGCAATCCTGGTAATCTTGCATTAGATATTGTGAATTTTACTTTGTTGAGTGCTGCATGTTTTTGTACTCCTCTAAATTTTCTTGAGTTTTTCTGAGATGTAGTTAAGTTACTTAAAAACAGTTTGTTCCTTTTGAGCCTCAATTTTTAGGGTTTTTAAGGTGAGGACAGAGCAGTAGTTAGTCTAGAGTTAGATGTTCCCCACTACTGAGGCAAGACCTTTCTGAGTAGTTTATCCAAATTATGAGTTTTTCCAGCTGGCGGGAACAGGTACTATTTCAGATCATGTGTGAGCATAGAATACTATTTTTGGTAATCCTTTCAGATAGTTGTTTTGCCAGGATCAAGTAATTTCGTTATATGCAGGTACTGGTTAGTACTCTGCAGAATATTCCAGAGGGACCCTGTCCAGAGCTCTAAGATGCTCTCTCCCTGCAGCTCTCTCCTCTGCTACTTCATCCTGAGAACTGTAGCTGCCTTGGTCTCACTAGACCCTCAGCTCTATCTCAACTCAGCGAGTCCAGGCTCTGGCTGTGTGCTCCCTCTTTGCTCCATTGCCTGGAACCTTTCTCAAGGCAGTAAGCTGGGACCACTTGCAGGCTTCTTTTTGTTTGTTTCTCATCTCTCAGGGACCGCTGTCTTTTGTTACCAGATGTCCAGTGTCTAGAAAATTGTTGTTTCATATATTTTGTCTAAGTTAAAAATTTTCTTTTTCAGGTGGACAAGTCAGGTCACTTCCTGTTACTCCATCTCGGCTGGAGGCAGCGTAATTACCTTTATTTTTAGTATAATTTATTTTATTATACGTTTATACAATTTAATTTTTAATAAGGACTGTGTAAATCAACTGGCTCACAAAGTTCCTGAAAATTTAGCAATTGGCTTTCACAAATCAGTATAAGCTGCCTCTAGCACACCATTGAGCCTCACTTTCTACATCCATCTGACAAAGAGATTATCTTATTCAATTTAAGATTACTTCTAGTTATCAAGTCTAAATTCCATGGCCTAAAGAACTGTTCTGGTCAGATTTATTCAATAATTTTAAAAATTCTAATTAAAAAATGAAGCAAATAAAATAAAGTTAATAAATTCTTTAGGATTCAGCCTCAGGATTTAACCTACCGTATTACTCTCTTCTTTTTTTTTTTTTTAATATTCTAATTTATTTATTTATTTATTATTTGTTTATATTTATTTTATTATTTATTTATTTTTGGCTGTGTTGGGTCTTCGTTTCCGTGCAAGGGCTTTCTCTAGTTGCGGCGAGCGGGGGCCACTCTTCATCGCGGTGCGCGGGCCTCTCACTGTCGCGGCCTCTCTTGTTGCGGAGCACAGGCTCCAGACGCGCAGGCTCAGTAGTTGTGGCTCACGGGCCTAGTTGCTCCGCGGCATGTGGGATCTTCCCAGACCAGGGCTCGAACCCGTGTCCCCTGCACTGGCAGGCAGATTCTCAGCCACTGTGCCACCAGGGAAGCCCCTACTCTCTTCTCTTTATTCAGTGGAGTCTCTTGCCTCTATTCAGGCCAAGGCACATTTCTAGCTCAGGCTTTTGTCATCTCTAGATTAAGAAATTATTGCAGGGCTTCCCTGGTGGTGCAGTGGTTAAGAGTCCGCCTGCCAATGCAGGGGACATGGGTTCAATCCCTGGTCCAGGAAGATCCCACATGCCGTGGAGCAACTAAACCTGCGAGCCACAACTACTGAGCCTGCATGCCACAACTACTGAAGCTCACGCACCTACAGCCCATGCTCCACAACAAGAGAAGCCACCGCAATGAGAAGCCCATGCACCGCAATGAAGAAAAAGAAGGAGCGTGCTCAAATGAATAAAATTAGAAATGAAAAAGGAGAAGTTACAACAGACACCGCAGAAATATAAAGCATCATAAGAGACTACTACAAGCAACTCTATGCCAATAAAATGGACAACCTGGAAGAAATGGACAAATTCTTAGAAAAGCACAACCTTCCAAGACTGAACCAGGAAGAAATAGAAAATATAAACAGACCAATAGGGCTTTCCTGGTGGCGCAGTGGTTGAGAATCCGCCTGCCAATGCAGGGGACACGGGTTCGAGCCCTGGTCTGGGAAGATCCCACATGCCGCGGAGTGGCTGGGCCCGTGAGCCACAATTACTGAGCCTGCACTTCTGGAGCCTGTGCTCCGCAACAAGAGAGACCGCGATAGTGAGAGGCCCGCGCACCGCGATGAAGAGTGGCCCCCACTTGCCACAACTAGAGAAAGCCCTCGCACAGCAACGAAGACCCAACACAGCCAAAAATAAATAAATTAATAAATTAATTAAAAAAAAAAAAACAGACCAATAACAAGCACTGAAATTGAAACTGTGATTAAAAATCTTCCAACAAACTAAAGTCCAGGACCAGATGGCTTCATTTAGAGAAGAGCTAACACCCATCTTTCTCAAACTCTTCCAAAAAATTGCAGAGGAAGGAACACTCTCAAACTCATTCTATGAGGCTACCATCACCTTGATACCAAAACCAGACAAAAAGAAATCAGATACTACAAAAAAAGAAAATTACAGACCAATATTGATCCTCAACAAAATACTAGCAAACAGAATCCAACAACACATTAAAAGGATCATACACCATGATCAAGTGGGATTTATCCCAGGGATGCAAGGATTCTTCAATATATACAAATCAATCAATGTGATACACCATATTAACAAATTGAAGGAGAAAAACCATATGATCATCTCAATAGATACAGGAAAAGCTTTTGACAAAATTCAACACCCATTTATGATAAAAACTCTCCAGAAAGTGGGCATAAAGGGAACCTACCTCAACATAATAAAGGCCATATATGACGAACGCACAGCAAACATTACTGTCAATGGAGAAAAACTGAAACCATTTCCTCTAAAATCAGGAATAAGAGAAGGATGCCCACTCTAGCCACTAGTATTCAACATAGTTTTGGAAGTCTTAGCCATGTGAATCAGAGAAGAAAAAGAAATAAAAGGAATACAAATTGGAAAAGAAGAAGTAAAACTGTCACTGTTTGCAGATGTCATGATACTATATATAGAAATTCCTACAGAGGCCACCAGAAAACTACTATAGCTTATCAATGAATTTAGTAAAGTTGCAGGATACAAAATTAATACACAGAAAGCTCTTGCATTCCTATACACTAACAATGAAAGATCAGAAAGAGAAATTAAGGAAACACTCCCATTTACCATTGCAACAAAAAGAATAAAATACCTAGGAATAAACCTACCTAAGGAGGCAAAAGACCTGTACACAGAAAACTGTAAGATACTGATGAAAGAAATCAAAGAGGACACAAACAGATGGAGAGATATACTATGTTCTTGGATTAGAAGAATCAATATTGTGAAAATGACTATACTACCCAAAGCAATCTACAGATTCAGTGCAGTCCCTATCAAAATACCAATGGCATTTTTCACAGAACTAGAAAAAAGAATTTTACAGTTTGTATGGAAACACAAAAGACCTTGAACAGCAAAAGCAATCTTGAGAAAAAAAAAAAACAGAGCTGGAGGAATCAGACTCCCTGGCTTCAGATTATACTACAGGGCTACAGTAATCAAGACTGTATGGTACTGGCACAAAAACAGAAATATAGATCAATGGAACAGGATAGAAAGCCCAGAGATAAACCCACGCACCTATGGTCAACTAATCAATGTCAAAGGAGGCAAGGATATACAATGGAGCAAAGACAGCCTCTTCAATAAGTGGTGCTGGGAAAACTGGACAGCTACATGTAAAAGAATGAAATTAGAACACTCCCTAAGACCATACATAAAAATAAACTCAAAATGGATTAAAGACCTAAATGTAAGGCCAGACACTATAAGACTCTTAGAGGAAAACATAGGCAGAACACTCTTTGACATAAATCACATCAAGATCTTTTTTGACCCATCTCCTAGAGTAATGAGAATAAAAACAAAAATAAACAAATGGGACCTAATGAAACTTAAAAGCTTTTTCACAGCAAAGGAAACCATAAGCAGGATGAAAAGACAACCCTCAGAATGGGAGAAAATACTTGCTAATGAAGCAACGGACAAAGGACTAATCTCCAAAATACACAAATAGCTCATGTAGCTCAATATCAAAAAAACAAACAACCCAATTAATAAATGGGCAGTAGACCTAAATAGACATTTCTCCAAAGAAGACATACAGATGGCCAACAAACACATGAAAAAATGCTCAACATCACTAATCATTAGAGAAATGCAAATCAAAACTTCAATGAGGTATCACCTCACAGCGGTCAGAATGGCCATCATCACAAAATCTACAAACAACAAATGCTGGAGAGGGTGCAGAGAAAAGGGAACCCTCTTGCACTGTTGGTGGGAATGTAAATTGATACAGCCAGTATGGAGAACTGTATGGAGGTTCCTTAAAAAACTAAAAATAGAGCTACCACATGACCCAGCAATCCCACTCTTGGGCATATACCCAGAGAAAACCATAATTCAAAAAGACACATGCACCCCAATGTTCATTGCAGCACTATTTGCAATAGCCAGGTCATGAAAGCAACCTAAATGCCCACTGACAGACGAATGGATAAAGAAGATGTGGTACATATATACAATGAAATATTACTCAGCCATAAAAAGGAACGAAATTGGGTCATTTGTAGAGACGTGGATGGACCTAGAGACTGTCATACAGAGTGAAATAAGTCAGAAAGAGAAAAACAAATATCGTTTATTAACACATATATGTGGAATCTAGAAAAATGGTACAGATGAACCGGTTTGCAAGGCAGAAATTGAGACACAGATGTAGAGAACAAACGTATGGACACCAAGGAGGGAAAGTGGGGGGGGGGGATGAATTGGGAGATTGGGATTGACATGTATACACTAATATGTATAAAATGGGTAACTAATAAGAACGTGCTGTATAAAAATAAATAAATAAAATAAAAATTTTAAAAAAAGAATAAAAATTATTGCAACTGGTATTTCTGCTTTTAGTCATGTTTTTCTTCAATTCTACTCTCCATGGCATCAGGAGAACCTGTTCTAAAGTCACAGGTTTGATCAGGTGTTTTCCCATTGCCTGCAGGATGAAGTCCAAACTCCTTAGGATGATATACAAGGCCTTTGCAATAAAAGAAATATAACAAAATAAATCACTGCCAAATCTTATTCCCCTTGCTAATATTATACATCCACATCCTTGTCATGGCTCCATGGAGGCACAGGGTGATTTCCCACCCTTTGACTTTCAACTTGCCCATGTGATTGCTTTGACCAATGGTATGTTAGGAATGTGACCATGAACAGGGGCTTAAAAGGAGCTTGCATGGTTGGGCTTGTGCTTCTGCCATCACTCAAAGAACATACTGTGATACCCTTGGTCCCTGCAGCCTGAGTCCAGAATGAGATATGTGGGGACCCACAACCTGAAGCAGAGCTTCCCAGCCAACCCCTGCCTAGATCAGCTGATTAGCAGTTGAACTGCAGACCTATGAGCATGAAAATAAATGTTCATTATTGCAGGCCAAAAATATGTTCATGGTTGTTTATTACACAGCAAAAGATGATAGAGACAATAACTAATATTTTAGTCCTTATTCAATGCCAGGAACTTTCACATCTATTAGCTCATTTAACTTTCCCTATAACCTATGAAACAGTCTTTCTTGCACTGTACAGATAGGAGAACTGATATTTAGTGAGCTCATGTTACTTGCTTAAGTCTATAGACTAAGTAAGTGTGGTGGGTATGGGATTTGAACTCAGATTTGTTTTTCCCCACTACACACCTTCATTTCCTACTGCTCCCCTAATTTCTGCTATTTTCTGCTTTGGCAATAACATACTCTAAAATACCATTTATATCTCCAGCCTTTGCACATGTTGTACCCCATGCGGCACCTACCATATGGTAGGTACTCAACAAATATTTATGGAATGGCTAATGAATAAGTGGCTGTTTAGAATTCCTCTTTTTTGTCACCTAGATAATTCACAAATAATCTTCAAAACCTGGTTTAGAGATCACTTCTATGTGAAGTTTTTTCTTCACCTCTCCAATTTCCTCCTTTGTGCTTTTCAATCTTTACCACAGTCAAAAGTTCTGCCTCTCATACTAAATTGCAGTTATTTCATGACACATTTGTTTTCCTGATCTTAGGATTTCTCAACGTTAAGTTTCACAATAATTCATGTTGCATTCCTAGGGCTAGTCTGGGCACATGCCTAATAAGTGTGTTTTCATTCTAAGTGGTATTTTTGATCACCAAAATAATACCAGATCTAAGCTTCCAGGAAATTCCAATGAATTTAAGCATCATGACCATGCATCAATGCTGTCCACATTTATAAGCAGACACTAAAAACAAATTTAAAACTAGTAAGTTTCAAGAGGTGTAGGAAACTCCTTACCTGTACCCTAGGACTTTCCACCTCTCCTCCATGACCCTCCTGAAAATCATTGCATAGAGCAGGATGTTATGATGGGAAAGCACCACACCTGTGAAGGGCATACTTGCAGGGGGAAAAAAGTTTGTTTAATTTCAAGGTTTCAGACTGATTTTTCTTAACCAAACTATTTGAAATGCATAGAGTTTTATAAGGATAAATAAAATTACCTACATTTTGAAGTAAGTACTTTTAAAATCACTTATTCTGATAGAACCTGCAGAAAAGACTCTCTGGATAATACTTTATCAAAGAATAGCAACAACCACTAGATGTCAGCACTTATGAACTGAAATCCTGCCAATGGTTCTGATGTCAGTTTCATTTTTTCTTTAAGGTTATGATTTATGAGAAAAGATAATTGGAAAACATATGAAAGGTTTGCTTGAAATATATAAAATAATATATTTAGAAAATAATAAACTCAATTATGGTGACAATTCTTAAAACAAGAATAAAAATCTAACTTTAAATGACCGTTTTGTAAGCCCTGGAGGTTCACCAACTGGCACTTTGCCAAAACAGGACCAGGACAAAATTCTATGTGCAAGGATTCTCTACAAGCAGTACCCTATCATCTCAAGAACCAAATAACTGGACTTTGAATCTAAGTATTTGGGAGTTCCTTCAGGTCATGAGAGCAAGATGTTCTTCACAAAAGAACCACACTAGCTATGGTCCTGCACACGCGCTGCCTGGGTTGCTTCTTGGCACCTGCCCAACAACTATATTCAGTCTCTCCTTTCAGATTTAGGCCATGGAATCGCACCTCTTTTGAAGCATAGTCAACAAAACAAATCAAGATCAGTGCACTGACAGGCTGCTTAAAATACAAAAGTTGTTTGCTTGTTTTTCCTAGAACATAAAAATCCCTCTTGGGCCACTTCTGAGCAGTAAAACAAAGTGAGATACGTCAGGAGAAAGGAGCATGGCAAAGGTGTGCCGACCGGGCGGGGTCTGTGAGCCTGTGGCTGGAAGTACTGCAAGTCTAATTAGCTGCTTAATGAACTATTATTAAGCTGTCTGGGGTTGAGTGAGGAATGTACACACTTGGCTCAGCTGACTGGCATCATTTTGCTCAGAGTCTGCAGTGAAACAATAGAACTTGTTAGGTCATTAGATATATTTTCATAGGTAGTCTCAGAGATCTCTTCCGTAAGTAAGGTTCCATAATACGTGAGGCTAATTAAATAGCCCCTGTCTCTTCCACCACCTGAACTTAGTTTTAAGAATATGAAAATGTTTTTTTTCTTATTTAAAAATAACAAGGTAAAAATCACACCACAGAATTAACATTTCTATTGAGCATGCCTTATGACAGAGAAGTAGAATAAGGCTCTAATGTTGCTTTCCATTTTCCCCAGCCTCACATTTTTGTTTGCATGCTCTGAGAATTTTGTCCCAGACTATTAGTTAAATTATTATAATACACTAAAATTTTCTTTCAGTGATTATAAGATTTATATTCCACTTTATAACTATAATTACCAGAGTTATTTGAATTTAATTCTGTGTTTAAGTGGGTTCAATGTGTATCGACAGTTCTTTCCTACATAACTTGATTATATATTTTCATTTACATTTTAAAGATGAAGAAAAAAATTCTTAAACTGCTTTTGTTTACTTGTTTTCTTAAAGATTATATGGAGGTTTAGAGATAGAATTAGGGTTATTTGACATTCTTTTCTTGTTTTGTAGAGTCCTTATTTTCTTTAATCTCCTTGAGACTCAAAGAAATTATGTAAAATTTTGTTCTTCTGAAGTGTACTCTTTATCATTTACGTCCTCTAGTCCATTCCGTTTTTCTTCTAGCATTTCTGCACAGGTTTCATGGGAGTGTCTCTTGCTATTTGCCAAAAAATAGTGTGGTGGAATCATCTTAATGCCTTTCCTTATTCATTTGGGGACCCTTTGAATCATTATTTTAGAATATGAGGTGGAGGTTTCATTTTGATGCTTTTTATCCTATAATCAGTCCCCTGGTTGCCTAAGAGTGGGTGGGTGGGTGGGTGGTTAAAAGCCCATGGGCTGAAGGAAGCCACAGTGTTAGGGCTTTATGTTAAAAACTCTACCACTGTGCAGTTATGCCAAAGTATGAAAAGTATTTTATCGTTCTTATTCAGTGGAATGTCCTTGGGTGTTGGTCAAAGGATGAGTCAAAGAATTTGATTAAATATACACACTACTATATATAAAATAGATAGCCAACAAGGACCTACGTACAGCACAGGGAACTAAACTCAGTATTTTGTAATAACCTATAAGGGAAAAGAATCTGAAAAAGAATACATACATATATATATATATATATATATGTACATAAATATGTATAACTGAATCACTGTGCTGTACATCTGAAACTAACAAGGCATTGTAAATCAACTATACTTTAATAAAACAAACAAAAAACAAAAACCCCAAAGAATTTGATTAAAAAATCAGGTTAGTGTGATACTCCATGATTTTTTCTCTCTTTCTTTCTTTTTTTGTTTTTTTGAGCGAGTCAACTTATTCTTTTCCATCTAATCATTTTCGTTCCTCTGAGCAAATTTGGTTTCTAATATCGACTCCCCTCTCTCCTACCCTTCAGAGCCCTCTCGCCCTGATTAAGAAGCCAGGTTAGAGAATTTTTAAAATGGTAGCTAGGGGCCACAGGTTCTATTATAACCGACCATCTGCAGGGGGCTCCAGGCGGCTTAGTCTCTGCTTTTCTTGCTGCCTCCCATGCTTTTAGTCTTGCATCTTCAAAATGGGGGTACAGGGAATGCCCTGATGGTCCAGTGGTTAGGACTCCATGTTTTCACTGCTGAGGGTGCAGGTTCGATCCCTGGTCAGGGAAATAAGATCCTGCAAGCCACGCAGCATGGCCCAAAATTTTTTTAAACGGGGGTACAGTGGGCACCTTATCTTGACTTACTTCTGATAATACTACAAATAACCTCAAGTAAAGGAATGCTTTGTGAGCCATGGAAAAGTATATACCAAACTGTTACTCTGAGGATTCTACTTGGTACATTATGTACTCTATCCTGTTCTAATTTTTCAATAAAATTGTTTCATTTCAATAACTTTAAGATTAGAGTTTAGAAAATTAATCAGCTTTAATATTGCAGCAGATAAAATTTTAGTACTAGAAATTTACATGTAGAATGGTTATATGTAAATAATAAGAAAATACTTTGTAGAAAAATGGATAGAATAATGATTAAAGAAGCAGCAATAATAAAAATTTTTCCAAATGAAGATAAATACATTAGAACAAGTACCTAGGCTGAGAAAGGGCACTAATCTTATTGAAATGCAATGAAAATTGTATTCAATATAATCTAAATATCAATCTGAAGAAAATATTGAAGAAAACGGGGTCTAGAGCCTCTTTTGAATTAACTGACTTTAGAAACGTTCAAATATGCTGGAACTGCTTTCGCATTTATAGATGTGCTCTAACTGATTTTCCCAATTATCATGAAAACTATTCCAGTTTAGTAGACCACAGGCATCGATCACAAGCCCTTGAAACAACCTCCCAAGTGTTTCTACGAGATGGTGATTACATTACAGATGCTCTCACACACACACAGACATTATAACTTGAACCAGACAATTCCCTCATAATACACTAATTATTATTAAAACCCCTTCCAAGTCACCTGTTCAGCTAAGTAGGGATACCTGTGTTTCAAGCCCTTAGGGAACCCTGCAGAAATCTGAGAGTCTAAAGAATTTGAGCATCTCCACACCACTCTGAATCAACTGTTTATTTTGTGGCTAACAGCCCCACAGCTTTATTGTGAAGATAGGAGCATCACCATAGCAAAGCGAGTTGTTAGATAAAAACACTGTTTTATGAATCAATATCATAGATAATATTTGAGTCCCAATTCTGCTTCTTATTAGTCTTATTAGTTGAAACACAGCCCTCCTGTTCATGTTTCCTATTATTGTCCAAACAACCCTTGGAATAACCATACCATCCTCTACATCTCTGCCCAATGTGGTTCTGGGAGGTGATGAGAATTGGCTTGAGCCTCTACCTACTATCAGGACTGGGATTCCCAAATCCATTCCTTTGACTAGTCCATGTAGCTCATGTTCTTCTTTGGCAAACATTGCAGGATTCTGGTCCTTGGCAATGCTTTCTGGGCTACCATTTTCACTATCATCCTGAAGTTGGCACACTTCTTTGCATCTCCAGCCATAATGTGGTCTTTGTTGTACTGACCCCACAGTGGAAGACAGAGAGGTGATAAAGTGTTCTTTCTAAATGATACCCTTTTGGGCTTCCCTGGTGGCACAGTGGTTAAGAATCCGCCTGCCAGTGCAGGGGACATGGGTTTGAGCCCTGGTCCGGGAAGATCCCACATGCTGCAGAGCAACTAAGCCCACGTGCCACAACTACTGAAGCCCATGCGCCTAGAGCCGGTGCTCTGCAACAAGAGAAGCCACCGCAATAAGCCTGCACACCACAACGAAGAGTAGCCCCCGCTTGCCGCAACTAGAGAAAGTCCGTGCACAGCAACGAAGACCCAGCACAGCCAAAAAATAAAATAAATAAATTTATTTACAAAATAAATAAATGATACCCTTTTGGCCTCCAACTATAACTTTTACTATGAAATAATTCCTCACTCTACTGAACAGTCCCCTCTATGAGGGAAGGTACCAAATCTATCTTGTTCATTTCCATATCTCCAGGGCACTTCCTGGCACATAGTAAGTACTCAATAATATTTGTTCAATGAATGTTCTAAGTCCCTCAAGGATTGGCTAGAGAATATTTAAATGACAACACTGACTTTTAAAATAGACTTTCTGGTGGGCTTTTTGTCCAGACAAAATGGTATAGACTTTTCTAACCAAGAACAACTATAAACCCTGGAAATGACAAAAGAGGCAACCATAGACTAGGGACCCAAGGCTGGAGAAACAACACAGTGGCTGGGTATCTTATGATCCTCCCCACCCAGCAATAAGAGGTAACTCATACTCCATGTCTTCCAAATCCCAACCTAGTGGCAGGAGATGGCCCAGGTAGACTCATTCCGCCCCTGGATCAAACAAGAGTCCTGCCAATAACACCAGACAGGCCAAGTGACACTGGCAAGGGGGACAGAGTGGAAGCTCCTCTGAAAACAAGTGGCCCGGGGGAACAACTTGTCATCCCCGTGGGCTGAAGACTTCCTTTTCCCACCTAGAAGCCAGGTGGCTTGCACTGGGGAAGTGTCTCTCACCTCACAGGTGGCAACAGCAGGGATCAGTGGAAACCCTAGTGGCACCAGAGGAGAGAAGCAGACCAAAATATACAGCAAAGGCTCTGAATATTAAATTGTCATTGAAACCACAGGCTACAAATACACCAGGTCCTGCATGCTAAACCTGAACAGAGTGACTGCCTGCTAAAATAAAAGATTTAAACAGGACCTCGAATTTCCTAACACAACAGCCCAAATATGCAGGATACAACAGAAAATCGCCTCTAATACTAAGAGCCAGGAAAAATCACAACTAAATGAGAAAAGACAAAATGAAACAACACCAACACTAAGATGCATCAGATGTTGGAATTATCTGACATGGATTGTAGAGAGCCACCATAAAAATGCTTCAACAAGCAATTATGATTTCTTTTGAAACAAATGAAAAGACAGAAAACTGCAACAAAGAAATACAAGTTAAGAAGAAGAACCAAATGGAAAATAGAAAACTGAAAAGCACAGTAACCAAAATAAACGAATCACTGGATGGGCTCACTTGTACAGTGATGACAGGATAGAAGCAGTGAACTTAAGGACAGATAAATAAAATTCACTGAACCTGAATGACAGAAAAAAAAATAGACTGAAAAGAATATCCTCTTCCTGATGATCAAGAAGAACCTCTCTTTTGCTATGTGGTGAATTGTTTCCCTGTCTGACACATTAATCCCAACCCCCATCCTCTACAGAGGTTGGGGGGATTTCATCTGCCCTTTGTCCTAATTTCATTTTCACAAGGACCTAGCTGTTAGATGCAAAGCTTTCGCCCAGGGCTCCTGGGCCTCTAAGCAAAAAAGGAAATTCTGTAACCTGCTTTGAGGTTCACACTGGGTAGATTAGTAACCAATGTCACCTTCTGCATCCTTCCATCTCCCACCCATCAGACATTTCTTATGGTTCTTCATGTAAGATAGCGTCAGGCTGCCCTACCAGGATTCAGAAGCACAGTCTCCTAGCTGGATTCTATGACAATCCTTTAAGCTCCAGAAGTTAGCTCTGCAAAATGGAGAAGTAAATGTTTAATGTAAATATATAAACTTTATTAAGCAAATACTATAAATTAGTTAGCTACTCATTACACAAAGTAAAAAATATACAAAAAGTGATATTAAAGAAATACATCTTTTTAGATACAAGTCACATTCCTTTCAGAGAAAATCTTAACATATCTATGGCTCCTTGATCTTTAGTTTTTTCTGCTACCTTTAAGAAAAATAGAAATATCCCACTTCTGGTATTTTGGACCTGTTCACAATTGTGTTCACTGCTTCAGTTGGTATGTTTTACTTTGGGAACAGTTTCAACATCTAAAGCCTTACTTTAGCTGTTTCAACTGCTTTGCAACTTTGTGTTGTCAATGCTTAGGCTGGAACTCCCTTGTTAACTAATTAGCTCTGCCTAATTACTTGCATATTCTAATTGCCCTACCTATCTGTCTGAATCCACCATAATCTCTGGGACCTGATTTCTTGGCACTTCTCTCACTGTCAGACTTAGCTTCCGTCTGTTCTGAAGCTTGCCTGCTAAACCCTTCTCCTTCCTGTCTCTCTCTTCAAACCAAGAGCCTAAGAGAGGAAAACATGGACTCAAATCACAAATCACAAAATATGACTCCTGCCACTTCCTTCCCCCAAACTCATGGTAAGCTCATCATGGTTATTCACACACAAAAATTTCAACAAGAGCTACACTGTTCTAGGCAAGGGGCTGGTCTGTTGAGAAAAGTAACCACACTTAACGCACCTTCCCAGTTAAGTCTCTCTTCCGATCTGATCTACTGGTTTTGCATTCATAATACTTTGCATTATTTTTCCTGAGTTTAAATCTTGGCTTCAGGACCTACTATTCCTGTGTCCATGAGCAAACTATTTAATACCCACTCCTCCCCCAACCCCAAGTCTCAGTTTATCCATTTATAAAGAAAGAGTTATTTTAGTACCGACAAAAGTTGATTCTCTGGTAAGGATCAACTGAGTGTTATGATCCCCTGGAATATAGTAAGCACGTGATAAATGTTGGCTATTGTCACTCTTCTGACTTCTGTTACTAAAATAAGTTGTTCCCATATCCTTTATTTACAGAATTATAAATTCTGTGAGTGCAGGACAGTCTTATTCCTCTCTGTATACCATTTTAGAAGGCTTCACTTGAAGCTGATTGACCCTGTTTCATGGTTGCTATTGCCACCCTTAATGTCACCATTGCCACAGACTGTGTCACACTCTTCCAACCAGAACCCTCTGCTACATGGCAGCAAAAAAAACAAAAAAAAGCAGAACTCTCTGCTACATGGTGACAATATATACTCATATATATTCTAAATATGTCTCAATACAAATGTACTAATACCCATACCCAACTTAAAACTGTCTTCTAGAAACATGGCTGGAGGCTACTACTTGTCTCTGTTCACACTCTCTGGGCTTGACATTTGAAGCAGTGATTCCAGGTAAGTGGGTCATTCCAAGGTCTAGACGGTGAGAAGTATTAGGAAGCTTGATTGGCTAGTTTTCAATCTAGCTTTTTTGTTTTAATCTCCATCTGTCTTGCTTCTCTGTATATATCTTAGTTGGTTCAGAACTGGGAAAGGAGAATGGAGTATTATTTAATGCCTCATCAAGTCAGCAGAAACTAGTGACAAACCCAAGGCACAGTAAAGGAAGAAGAAAAATTCCTGTACAATAAGAAAGTAGAAAAGAGAGACTGAAAAAAGGAAAGCAAAATAGAAAGAAAAGAAGGATATGTTTTTAAAATAACTACTAGTGATAAGAATGGCACTAACAGTTGCTTTTGATGCTATTCCTGACAGTGAATTGAGGAAGAGACTAGGTAGACACTGAAATCTAGAATGTTGATCTCTTACCTCTTTATTAGGCACTTTATTTGCAGATTAAAAAATTAGTAACTGACCATTTATAACACAGAAATGAAATTATAGATACAGATACTGGTCACTAAGGAACTTCGTCATGAACAGAGATAGATTAACTGATGACTTTAATACCCACCCACCAAAAAAGCGTTCATATTTTTTATGCCTTCTGTATAATTTAGTTCGTTCATTCTCTTGAAAGTGTCCCAGAAATCATGATTCAGGGGAATTGATTTGAGGTCCAGGAATTTAAACTTCTGTTAAGTGCTAGGTGATTCTGGTGTAGGTGATCTGTGGAAAACCCTTTGAAAACATGAAGTGAGTAGCCTTAGAATCTTCCTCTGTAAAGGGAAACAACTATGCCTATTTCATAGGTTTCTTATGAGATATAAATAAGATAATGTACATAAATGCTTAGAACAGGGCCTGGCACTTAGGATTCAACACATGTTAATTCTTCAACCGCACCCCTTCTTTTCAATTTTAGAGATTATTTTCCACTACACAAAAAAGGAAATGTGGTGAATTACAATATAATTTCTCCCTACTCAATCAGATCACAATAAATACATTCTGGTTTTCAGCTAGATTTACTTCTGAATAGCTTTACTGACTGCTTAACATTAGTCTACCACCTGCCCCAGGTTAACCTCCATTATACTGTGTTTCTAATAAATGGAAATCAAGATGGCTATCACAATATTTTAATTCTGTCCCATAATTTGAGCTAACTTGTTCATGCTTATCTTAAATAGCAAATACAATTTGTACTTTAGCACCGTCTTTCTAGCTTGATCTGTAGGGCTGAAAGCACAGCAATTTCAGCTACTATGGGAAGACTACTGGATGCAATGACCCGGGCGGATCAACTGGGAACCCTTTGTGCATCAACTCTATAGCAATTTACAAAGTCAAGTGTTTAACATAATCTACGCTAAAGCTAAATAACAAGACAAACTGTATGCAAATCTGCAAAGTTTTTTTAAAATTAATTAATTTATTTAATTAAAAAAATTTTTTTTGGCTGTGTTGGGTCTTCATTGCTGCATGCGGGTTTTCTCTAGTTACTGCGAGCGGGGGCTACTCTTCGTTGCAGTGCGCAGGCTTCTCATTGCGGTGGCTTCTCTTGTTGCGGAGCATGGGCTCTAGGTGCGCGGACTTCAGTAGTTGTGGCACGCGGGCTCAGTAGTTGTGGCGCACGGGCTTAGTTGCTCTGCAGCATGTGGGATCTTCCCGGCCCAGGGCTTGAACCCGTGTCCCCCGCGTTGGCAGGCAGATTCTTAACCGCTGCGCCATCAGTGAAGTCCCAAATCTGCAAAGTTTTGATGCATCCTTCCTTTTCCTTCTTTGACATTTCAGAATATTTTGCAACGAAATAAATCCAATGTGTTTATTTTCTCAATAGATCTATTCTTATGGACAATCCTTGACTCCTCTGTGAATTTTTGTTGGAGGAGAATCTAGAATCTAAAACTTGACCTAAAAGTTAGTAGAGACATCTTCATGGCTATCAGTACCTACAACCCTGAGGGGCACTTCTAGTTAAAAAAAAAAAAAGAAAACCACATAGAGATGTGTCATTTCCATCTCTAACCCATTGGCTAGAACTAGTCACATGGCTCTGCCCCCCTGAAAGTGACCAGAAGAGAAGCTATGGATGTGGGGGAGCAACAGAAGTATCTTATACAGGCCACCCTTCTTACCACCACAAAGCCTTATGTCTCTTCTTCACAGACACAGAATCAGTAACCTCTTTCCCAAGGGAGACAATCCAAAAGTGCCATTCAGTTATGGCATGGAGCTCAAAATACTAGATCTTTGAGTGATTCACAATGGTTCCTCATTGGGTCCATGTGGGAATCCCCTTTATTTCAGAATATATGAACTGAAGAGATAAGATATCAGCCTTCCATTTCTGGAACACACCCAATATACAATGGCAGAACTGGCTCTGCAGTCAACACTCTTATTCTGAAAGGAAGAAGAATGAAAGACACACAGTAGTCACTGGTCTAAAGCAATCTGGGAATCCTGCTGGGTGGATGTTGTGAGGCCCCCAACCCAGTTGTAGGGAAATCTTCCTTGATTAGGTACTGATTTTGTTCCTTAAAAGGAACTTCCTTGTTTGTTGCTCTCCATGGCCTCTGCTCCCCTTCCCTACCAATCCCAACACTCCCAGAAGATTCTTCCTTTTCTACTACCTCTTTGGCTACATTTGAAGTGGTTGTTGAAGAATATCCCCTTCTTGGGGGCTGTACATGTTTCTCAACCCTATGCCTGCCCAGATTCTCAGGAGCTTAAGAGTAGTTGATGGAGTGTGTCAAATGCCAACAATATAATTTGTACCATTGACTTACTTTGATAGTACTCGTAATGGTATCACCTCTTCTCCCATTTTATGCCTCTCTTTATGTTTTTTCTTATGCTTTCTTTTTGCTTTCAAGAGGGATCCATCTTTTATATCTCCAGTATCCTTTTCCTCTTTAGTAGAGACTTCTAAATTACATAATAAGTTAAGAAGTAAAGACATAAGTTTAGAAAAAAGAACACCTCATTTATTTAATCCTTAAAAAAAAAAGTAGTAGTTGAAAGTCTAGAACAGTTTCACACAATTTTAGACAAGGTTGGTAATGCCTTTGGCAGCATAACTCTAGCAAAATATAGGCTTCTTTTCTATATGATAACAAGCCAGTTACTGGCTCAATGTGCCATGAACAACATCCATAGTTTATTCTGATTTGAATTAGTTCTCCCATCTCTCTCTCCTTCTCTAATGATAGATGGTTTGAAAGACCCACACTTTAGCCCCTTTTTCGTGAGACACCTCATCCCAATGAAAAGATTTATGGGTGCCACATCCTTGACTTGATCTTTGTACTTAGATTCTTAATCCTTTTAGAGGTTTTTGTTTACTCTGGCTTCTGCTTCAAGATCAATTTTTAATGAGCCAAAGCTTTTCAAACTCTTACGTTTTACTGTATGAGGTAAAAATGTAGTTGCCTTTTTAAATATTGCACGACCCTGAATTTTTGACCCTCTTTTGGCTAGTGGTAATAAATCCTTTCCTGTCTCAAAGGCTTAGGAGAATTGGATGAAACTAGTGCAAGTATTCATCTATTGAATCTATTTTACAACTGTTTATTATGTACATACTCCAAAGAATAAAAGCAAGCAAACACACCTGTCCTCGTGGGGCTAAATTATTATTACATTGTAACATAGGAAAATGATGCTACTGATGCACCATCATTAAATCTTGGATCTTAGTTTTCCAGAAGTAAGGAAATGGGGATAAATTTCCTATTAATCTGTACTTTTCTGTTTTCATTGTGCCCTTAAGCAATAGCAGGGCAGGATGAGGACTGTGCACTGGCATCCACCCTGGATGCTCCAATCCAGTGGGTTCCAAATGGAATGAGCACAGAAGACAATCCAATGAGAAACGGGAAATACATAATTACAATTTGATTTTTATCTCATTATCTTAAATTTCTACTTTGTACATGTTTTACAATGTACATAATGTATTTTTTTTGTCTGAATATAGAGTTTTGGGTTTAATTAGCAATAAGTACATAAAAACCCATGCAAACAAAGTCAATTATTAACTCAAGGGAATAAAAATGCAGTATGGGGTAAGAATAACACATCACTTATATAAGATTACATTACATAATCTTAATCATGTAAACGTTCTTAACCATAGTCAATAATGTAAACACTTAATTACATATGCTGGGAAAAGGGGAGCAGGAAGGGAAAGTGTAATGGTCTTAATACACAAGTATACGCATACCATCTATAAATAAATAAATAAATATACATATATTGGAGGAGACGTGTGTTCACTGATGCGGTAAAACATACACATTTTTACACCATGGCTCTAAGAATTTAAAATACAATTAAAATAAAAATTTTAAAATGAACAATAATGATTTTTTTAGAAGTTGGAGCTAGACGAGGAAGTTTGATTTTAAAAGGTTGGGGTCTATAATTCTTTCTATGACTATGATACATACTATTGGCAAGGCTGTGGCCAATAGTAATAAACTTTCTGCCAAGCATTCCTTTTCTCCTGGTTGGCTTACATGACCAGACTACCCATTCAAAGGAGGAGGCTTTACTGGTTATTTCTAGCCAACTGCCTTAAAGCCCTGAATTAGGTAGACTCCTCTAAAGCCAAGCATTTTAGGCATTAACAATTTTTAAGTGACATCTGATTTCTCTAACTTTTAAAAAATTTATCCAATTTTTAGGTAATTCATGAGGTTTTATAAATTCTAATGTTTGAGAGAACATTGGAAATATGAAGATGTTCAAACACATAAAATTAGAGAGACTAGTACGATGAACTACCACATACCTATACCAAGATTCAACAGTTAAGGTTTTGTCATATTTGCTTCATTGATCCACTCTCTCTCATTTTTTGGAGATTTTTTTTTTTAAACAATTGAGTTTTCAAAAAACAGAAAGGTTTTAAAGAGTGTTTTTCATAGAATTAGCATTAATACCTCCTCATACTTTATTGCTTTTACTAAAATTTTTTCAAATAAGTAATACACTTACATGGTTCAAATATCAAAACTATATAACAGGCATATATTTAAGTCTTGCTCCCACCCCTATTCCATCCATTCTGATCTATCTGTCCCCCACAGGCAAACGTTTCATTTCCCAAGTATCTTTCTAGCATTTCTATATGCAAATAACGACAAATATAAGCAGTATACTCATATTAACTCCTCCCTTTCTCACACAAAAGGCAGCATATGTAGTGTCTGGCATGCGGCTTTTTATATTTAACTATGTATCCTAGAGTCCTTTCCATATAAGTACACAGAGGGATTTTCCATCCATTGTATCAATGTACCATTGCTTTTTATTTACTCAGCCTCTGTCAATGGATACAGGTTATTTCCATTCTTTTGCTACGATAAAAATGTTCAACCCAGGTACACACATAATTTGTTATGCGTGCACTTATATCTGTAGGATAATTTTCCAGAAGAGGGACTGCTAGGTCACAGAGTATATTTATAATTTTAATAGATACCACCAAAATGCCCTCTCTAAATGTCATGCCTCTCCTGCACTCCCACAATAGTGTATGAAGGTAGTGGTTTACCCACAATCTTGGCAACAGTGTGCTGTCAAACTAGGATTTTTGCCAGTTCTATAGGCAAGTGCAAGTTTGTCATAACTTTTATGAATGTTAAACTTTCTGCCCATTTTCATTTTTCTCCTCTATATGTGAGAGACAGTTCAATAGATACCTTATAATTTGGGTGATAGCGCTTGCTTTATAAACTTTAATTTTGAAAAGACGATAAATTATGTTTGTGATAGGCATATAGAAGTCTAAAATAAGCGTTTGTGACTGGAGTTATTTCTTTTACCATAATAAATGGGGGAAAAAACCCTATGTGGATCTAGTCAGTTCCCTGCAGAAAGATATTCATTTTTCAGTGAAGAAGCAAAATCATCTAGTTCTAACAATGATAACTTATGGGTTGAATTGTGCCCCTTCCAAAAAATGTTGAAGTCCTAACCCCCAGTACCTGTGAATGTGACTTTATTTGGAAATAGGGTCTTTGCAGATGATCAAGTTAAGACGAAGTTATTTGGGTGGGCTCCAGCAAACAAATACAATACTAACCTTTCTTTATTCATTTTTTAAAAAATCTAATCTTTCCTTTTTCTTAAACTCTATTTTAAAAATTGTTTTAGAGCAAGAAAATAAAGATATAAAGAGCCTAGTTTTTCAATATCATAACACTCAATACTTGTAATTCATAAGTAAAATGACATGATCTCTGGGATTATACTTTCATATACTATAGTCATCAAAAAAAGGGGAGGGTGAGATATAATACACCACATTCTATATTTTCTAAATGTCTTGTTAATTAGTTGCTTGAAAATGTATTCAGGGTGCATTCTCATACACTAATTAAAAAATGACATTTCTTTTATATCCACTATGTGTCAGGCACTGTTGTAGGCATTGAGGATATTAAGAAGAGTAAGATAAAGCCTGTGCTCTCAGGGAGTAATTATCAGATATAATTTTTAAAGTAAAGCAAATTACCGCCACGGCCCCAGGTAGAAAGATACCTTTTTAGTAAGTAATTGCCAACAGCCACACCCAAATGATAAATTCATTTGCCTTTAATGTTCTCTTGTGGCTTTTCATCCACTTCTAATCATGCTAAGATATTCTTTAGTAAGTGCTTAGTCTATCAAAGTTCATTATCTCCCCTTCCTGGAACCTGATATGAAATAATACATTAAGTATTACAATGTCCCATTTTTCATTTTTGTAACAGCACCATGATGCCATGGTGATAATTAGTTTCTTTTTGAAATCAAAAAGAAAGATGACCTCGTGATTATTCGGAATACTAAGTCTAGGTTATGTTTTAATGTTTTAAATTTTGTTTTCTGATTACAATTCTTCTCAGGACTTTAAACAGGTATTACATAAATATACTTAAAGTCTTACAAAGCTCCTAAAAGACAGAGTATTGCAAAAAAAAAAAAAAAAAAAGACAACAACAACCAAGTTCATTCTGTAAGTGTATCATTTGTAAGCTCTACTCATAAATAAAAAATTACTATAATGCTTTTAAGTCAATCATTATCATATTTCAGATGGTGATATATAATTAATTGCTATTTTTATTTCTAGTGATCAATGTCTGCATCCTTTTCCACTAAAGTATATTTGAAATCATAATGTAAAGTATGTAGTATTGTATCAAATCTATTGCAATTGATTGATACAATAGTTAAAACTAAGAATTGGATCCAAAAGAATTCTCAGTACTACTCAATGAGTAATGTGAAGTATTTACTTTATGAACTTGCCAGTGTAAAGGCAACTTTAAAGTCAGTCACGTTCTGTTCTACACATGTTCAGTGGAAAATTGGGCAGCCTTTTAGGAAATGTATCAAAGGTAGCCGACCTGGAAAATTCTTGGGGAGTCAAATGGGATTTTGCTTTTGATCACTTTGTCTGCACTTATCTCATCCCCAGGCCGGAAGTGTTTTTTCTAGACCATGGTTATCCCTGACAGATGAACTGGTTTCCTAATCCTAATCCAGGAATTGGAAGGGAAAAAAATGATCATCATTACACAGGAATGGTTTGGAGGCTTGCCTTTTAGTCACAGGTTATCCAGCTAACTGGTCTTTATTAGTCATGTTCAAACTTTTCCACTTTTAATTTACGGAAATTATATACACACATCTGGTTTTTAGTTTGCTGGAATATTTAATCCTTTGAATCAGTTCCACCAAATAGTCTATATTTGATCAGACCCATTCACAGATCACAAGGCTGTGTTCAGTTTTGCAGCTGGTCAGACAATGACTGATCAGGACCACGCATTTGGTTCTGAGAAAATAAAGAGAAACTTTGACAAGAAAGAACTATGAAGTCGTTAGGTAGAAAATAATAGGGGAGAAGGCAGTGATATTTGGGGAAGATATACCAAAATACCACAGTTAGGTAAACACATAGTACAGTATGTTTGGCCACAGATCTTTTGGCACTTTGTGAGATAATGTCTGTATTCAATTTGAGGTTGAGTATTTTACTGTTTAGGAAATACAATGTAGAACTGAGCTGATAGTAGGTTTCTCAAACTTCTGACACTATCTTACGATGCTCACTGGATTCTGAGATACGTTACTCATTATTGCTTTGAACTGAAGTTAGGAGTTCACGATCTCCTAGTACCTCCACAGCGTTTGTTGGTTAAGGAGCAGACAGCGGGGCTGAGGATACGATTTGGTACCTTCTTACAGTTTCGCTTCTGCCTCTCTCCAGGCGCGGCCCAGGGATCGCCATCTGAGGCTCCTCCAGGAACCAGTGCAGCGCGCGGCGGGACCGAGTGACAGGCCCCTAAGCTCGCAGCCGCCGAGAGAAGAGCCTGCGGCGGCGGCGGCGGCGACCGTGCGCGCCCACAGCCCGCGCGGGGACGCGCCTTCGGGTCGGGGCGGGCGGCGCGCGTCCCCGAGAGCCCGCGGGGAAGGCTCCGCCGCCGCCGCGCGCGCCCGCCTGGCCCAAGAATGAATGGAAAGTTCAATCTCGCGCGCTCGGAGCGGACAGCCAATGGTGAGGCCGGGAGCGACGACGGGCAGGTGTGCGCGTGCCGCCGCCTGACGCAGGGCTCGAGTCGAACAGCCTGATGTCGCCGCCGCCGCCGCCGCCGCCGCGCTCCGCGGCCCGCCCCCCCCTCCCCGGTCCGGCCCCCTCCTCCCCGCCGGGCTGTGGCGGCGGAGCGGCGGCAACAGCGGCTTCCACTCCGGCAGCCGAGCACCGCCCTCGCTCTCCGGCCCCTCCGCACCGCGTCCCCTCGCCGCCTCACAATGTGCTAACCCTCCCGGCCCCGCCGCGCGCATCCCGGGTCTCCGGCCGCCGCGCTCCCTCAGGAAGTGACAGACTCCAGGCCCCTTCCTCCGCCCCGTCCCCCCGGACTAAACGCCACACACGTACTCACACCCTCTCGCCCGCCCTACCCGGGCGAGCGACGCGACCATGAGGCCCCGGAGGTAAGCAGCGCGCCCCGCGACCGGGCGAGTGCGAGTGTGGCCGGGTGTGCGCGCGGGTGCGGACGCCGCTCGCGGCCCCGGGTCTGGCACGTGAGCAACGTCGAGTGGAGCTCGGTGCGGCTGAGCAGGAAGAAAGGAGGAGGCGTGAGCGCCAGGGAGGGGGGAAGGACGGGGCCAGGTGGGGAAGTGACAGGTCTCGCAGCAAGTTGCCGTTTGGGAGCCAGAGCGGTGTCCTGCCTTCGCCGGCCCTGATTTATTGCCCCAGTGTTCCCACCGAGATGCGGGCGGGCGATGTACTTCCGGGTTCACACCTTTCTCTCCTCGCTCCGCGCCGCTGGGTCGGCGCTCTGTGCCGGCGCGGCGTAGCCAACACGGCCGACGGGTCTCGCCGCGGCCGTCGCCGCCCGGCAGCAGGAACTGGCGGGCCGGGTGGGGAGGGGGCGCGGGCGACTCGGGGGCAATGGTGCGGCGCGGGCGGGGGTCCCGGCAGCCGGTCCGCGTGGCCGGGGTGGGCGCCTCGGGCCGGAGGGTCTGCGCCGCCAGGGGGCGTCCGCTCCTGCCCTTTGCGCACTCCGCAGCGGAGCTGCTTTGTAGCCGCAGGCGTCGGGGATCTTTTTTGCTTCGGGATTGGTAATGTAAATTCATGAATTAGAATTAAGGATTTGAGGAGAACAGAGAAAAACGCACTTGGACTTAGGTTGCTTTTGAAAAGAAAACAACCAAAGAAGAATCAATACATTCGCAGGAGCAGTAACTGACTATTGACTGGAACACTGGATGCGGGCGCCTTACGAGGATTTGTACTCCAAAAACTTTTTTTTTTTTTTAAACTGCACGTTGATAAATACTGAGTGTTTTCGAGTAACATCTTACAGTATGTATTTAGTGTCTTCATTGCGGAAATTTCTTAAATGTAAGTAATAGTCCGCCATTTTGAATTGTTTCATCTAACAGACTGAAATCTTAGGTTGCTGTGTTTCCTTGAGTTCCTTTCTGTTCCCTCTGTGGATTTGTTTTCATCCACAGGATATTAAGGTTATCAGGTATTATTACTGCTCATAGAACTAAATTCTTCACTGAGGATTTTTACACCTACAGTTGTTAATGCGGGGGAAAATATGCTCGTGTCTTACTGTAGTTTTGAATTTCTTGATCATAATATTGTGGAAGTTAAAATTACACATGACAACTGGTATTAGAATGAATTTAAAAACATTTAACAACATCCTTAGAAAAGTATGACTTAAAATTATTTTTACTCGGACCAAAAAAATCCTCATGTTTCATTTTTTGTGCAGATTATTACCATATTTAGTTAGGTGATAATGCAGTAACGCTTTTTAAAATGCATCTGTTGGTAAAGCAGAATTTTAAGTCCAACAGTAAGTTGCGAAACAATTTAATTTTATAAAGACTGCGGGAAAACTACAAAATTTTAAGTTGAATTATTGGGAATTTATGCCAGTTTATGTGATTTACAAAATATAAATTTAATTGTTATGAAATTTATGCCATGGATTTTTTTTTATGAGTTTGCACAGATGTAATAGAGGAGTCATATTATAAATTAACAACACAATCTGTAATAGTACTCCATTTAGACTAATAATTAATAGACCCATGTTCATTTAGGGGACAATTCTTGCTTCCCATATTCTTTATCTCTGAATGTATGAAATAGGACAATCCAGGTGCCCAAATTTCCTAAAGAGCTTTAGGAATTAAACTGACATAGGCCTCTTTCTAGTACTTGCTGGGGAGGGGAAGGTACTACAAATGAATAAAATGCTTTATTTGACTTTTCCATTTTACAAATAGGATCAGCTAATCGTTGCTTGATAATAAAATGTCAAAAAGAATTTAAGGATATGAATCAATTTGTAGCACATATTGAGTATTAGAACTGTTTATAGGTGCTCCTCAATAGATCTGGAAGCAAATGATTCAACGATCAAGCCTCATTAATCCTTGTCAAATTGTAGAGTGTCGTATTACATGTCTGTGCCAAATTTCTTTCAGAAACAATGAAAAATTAGTGAAATTAATCACGATTTAAATTAAAAATTGACTGTGTTATGGGGGAAAATGCAGTTAACTATACCTCTTTGTAAGTGAAGCAGATTAAGTTTTAATATGGTAGTACTCAAAGTTAATCTTCAGAATGACTTATTTTAAAGTGTGTTGTACATGTAAATTAAAAAAAAAACTAGAATTTTAATAAATATAGTGGATTTAAGGGTTTTTTTCCTGTTTACTCTGAACAAAGAGAAGATTAAATAGATCTTACCTGTCTAATAGTTTGATAATGTTTGGTATCTGATCATGTACAATAATTTTTTTTTGTATTTGTAACACACTGCTATCATAATTTACAAACCATAATTAAGAGAAAAATAAGTTGTTAAATAAAACATATATGCCTGTTTTCAGGTGACAGTCTTCATAACAGTCTTCAGGTATAGAATTGATTTTCTTTAAAATAATTGAACTGCTATTCAAAACTACCAAATTTGGGGATCGTATTAGAAAGCTCAGGTCAGGAAATGATCTATTAACATTTATGTTAATGCATAGTGGAATTGATTGGAAAAAAAGGAAAATGGAGATTCAGAGATATATCAGTTCAGAAGTAATTAAAGTTATTGATTATGAAAGGGACTATACAAAATTTTGGTCAACTAAAGAGTTTTCTTATTTGGTAATTTTTAGTAGAATATTATTGTCTTTTAAAATTCCGTAGCCCATAAATACCCATAAGTTTTTATGTTTAAATACTTTAGAGCCTGTACTTGATTCTCTTGCTTTTTAAAAGGACTGTGTTTGCATTATAAATAAGTACGGTTTTTGACGAACCACATGGTAAAGAATTTCTAGTTTGCCAAGCATAACAATGAAAATTCTTTACATTACAAAACTTAAGACTGATTTATATGAACATATCTGGGAATATATGAAGTATAGAATCGCATCGGTTTGAGAAACTTGCCCAGTATGTACACTGTGTTGGATTTCTCTGACACAATGACTCTCTATGAAGTCGCTGACCATAGTGCTGAACCAAGACAGCCATGTTGGCCACTGCTAAATCTGACTGAAAACTGTACACAGAAATTGTGTAGATGTTCAAGTAGCATCATCATTGTAGGAAATATATACATATATTTCATATGTACTTTTTTATATCTTCTTTTTACCCAGATGTATTGAAATCAACCAAAAATTGTGATAGAGAAATTTTATCTCTGAAGTATATTAATATAACATTGATTTTAAGTAATGTCAGTAAAATCAATGGGATCAATGCTAGAGGTTTTCTCTTTCTTGGAAAGCTGCCACTTGCAGATGAAGATAAGATTTTAAAACCAAGTTAAGTGACCAATGAGTTCTCTCAAAAACTGTACAATTTTAGGGGACACCCCTGTAAGCTTGAGTATGAACTTGATATTTGCAATTTTTGATTCAGGTTTATATCAGTCTAAGTGGCACTATCAAAACCAACATCAAAACATGTGGTTATCAAAAGTAATAAAATTACATCACTCATGAAATAAGTTATACTGAGAAACAATAATACAAGCACTTTTTAAATAAAGAGAAATATATAAATTTTGAAATTATAATAATCTTGACTTAGCACTTTGGGGAAATTTTCTATTGTTTGAACCAGGATAAACACCAGGCTGTCACTGCTAACAATGTTATTGTGTTCTACATTGTGTGAAATGAACACTGGTATAAAACCATTGTAGAAATTACCTGAAAAGGAATGTTGTAACATATTTAATATTTCAGTAAAAAGTACTATTTTAGGCATAGAACTGTGACATGATTTTCCTAAAAATAGAATGGGTTGACATGCAGGATCATCAAATTAAGGGTCAAAGGTGACAAACCAGGACAAAGGGCATGCAGCTCATTTTCAAGCAATCAGTTCCTAGTTTTTTCATGGCTGAACAAAAGCTTAATTATATAGGAAAAAGGACTTAGTATTGAATGACCAGTTCTATTGGTGGAAAAACATGTTTTAAATTTTTTAGATATTTTCAAATCAGTATTTCTTATTTGAGAATGCAAGAGCCAAAATGCTACTTTTATATTTTGCAAACAATTCTTCTATGTAACATTTCTTTCAGACACTACAAAAACATTTCAACTAAAATATTCTATACTGTATAGGTTAAAAACAGGCTTTACTTTTTTGTAGATTTAAAATTTTAGAAAATATGTGTAAATTATGTTTTGTCTTTTTTGCGTTAGTTTCTTGGTGTAATCTCCTTTGCTAGTTAATATCCTGATTTTTAAAAAATATTACATTTATTACACCATTAGATCACTGGCAGTGATATAAAAGTGAGCAGCCTCTAAAACATCTCTTGATCTTTCTAAAATGTTTATTGAAGCTATTTCAAATACGTGAAGAGTTCTCATTTAGTTGTTAATCTCTTGTGATATAAATTTTTAATCATTAATGTATATCAAAACTTAAAATGTCTATCAAATAAAATTTTCTTGTTAACATTGTACTTATATAGAACTGTTCAGGTTTACTTAGAATCATTTTTGTTTATCATATCAAGAAGCTACCTTAAAGTTTTTATCTTAAAGTTATGGTGGGCCTTCAAAATATATGTGATTAGCTTCTTTACGACACGACTTTTGCCATTAGACTCTTTTTAATCTAAAACCACTATTTTTTTTCTTCTATTCAATATGACCTCAAGAATGACTCAGCTATGAGCTTTATTATATGAAACTGTTGTTTGATATGGTAGAAAATACAAACTATTTGCATTAGCAAAACCAACTGTGCCATGGCTCAGTTGTTTTACAACATTCACATTTAAGCTAAAGAATTGTGTTTACCAATTAATATTTGTGTCATAGTTGGCACCTTTAAACAATTTTGACAATATGCTAGTTGACTTAAATTATTACTTTGAAATTTTTTATTTTCTAGAATAAATTATGTTTTGCTACAGCAGTTGAAGAGAATGCTAGAGCTGCCCATATCTTTGGTGAAATCAATAAAATTTCAATTTGTAAAATGGTTTAAGTTAAATTCATCTCTATGATTCAATAGCAGTATGACAAATACTAGCCTTTAAGGTTAACTGTTTTTTAATATGTTACAAATAATTTTGGATTCATAAGTATAAAAAATGTAATTTTGAAATGTTTTTCCTAAAGTAGTATAAATTTTTTCCATTCTCTAAAGATAATGTTCAAAATAGTTCAGTAAATGTGAGGTTTCTTGTTTTAGCACTCCTATCTATACCTATGATTTTTCACTTGCATAAAGTCACATGTAAATATTTGTCTTAACTTTAGTTTTAAGTATTTAAAATTTCTGTATCTGTATATAATTGAAGGTACAGCATTTTCAGTTTTGTCTAAAGTTACAGTAGGATGTTGAGTTAAATTACACAATAATTTACCCTGATTTTGCTTAGACAGCATTTGAATTTCGTTTATTGACTAATCGGCAAAAAAATAACTAACAGTGAAACATTTTACTACATATTAAACATTCCTTTAGAGGACAGTGTAAGAAAACATTTTTATAAAGCACACACATTCACTTCAGTGTTGAACTTCCACATCTAATGTTTTATTTCATATGTGTATATGTTATATTTAAGTTATAGTAAATGTAAATAAATACTGTGCTTTAGGTTTTACTCTGGTGTTTATAGTATGTTTGCTGTATGATTTTCAGTAGTCATTTAAAAACTTTTCCCCCCAACTATTCTTCTAAGACAGGAAAGTCACATTATTGCCTACTTTGCTTTCCAAAGAATGTATTTAGTTCAGTGATGGCTGAGACACGTTGTAAATAGGCTATAATTTTTGTTATAAACCATGAAGTGAATATTTAATAAACTATAATGTGCTTTACCCTTACATTATTTTAGAAAATATAGTAAGAAACAAAAATTTAACTTTTTTTTTAAATGTTGCGGAGTTGTAGTGATGAGAATAAATAATGAAATACTTTTATTATGGTGAATATTCTTGATTGCTAAATCATTTTTTGCCAACCTAAAGTAACTTTTGCATTTTATTAATATTAGAAGTAAAAGCTAATATGATGTCAATTGAATTTAAATAAAGTTCTCAGTAATATGTTATATAGCAGTATTTTATTTTATTACTACTCAGTTCTCTGGGCTTAGCATCTTGGCAATTTTTAAATAAATTATAGTGTATAATGCATAGTAGTAATCATTTTCCTTTACATTGAATAGTTACAATAGTGGATTAACAACAATATGCAATGTACTTGAGAAGAATATTGTTACATATTTTACTAGGAGGAAATATGAAATCTTGGAGTGTTTGTAATGAATGGTGTTAAGTTAGGCAATTTTATAATATTAAGTCTGTAGTATATTTAAAATAAAATCATTGAAGTCACTTTATTTGTACATATTTTATGTTTGCAATAGTCAAATGATTAATTCCCTATCACATTTGCTTGGTGAAAAGAGTTTTAAGAAAAAATTTGTTTATAAGTCTATTTAATTCATAAAAGGCTTCTTAGAGTTAGTCAGCCCAGGTTCAGAAATTCATTAAGTCTTTGATTCATTAAAAAATATGTATTGAACACTAAAGAATGCTAGGATTACAATGATGAGCTAAATATACTCTATTCCTCCCACCATAGAACATAGCGTCAAGTTGGGAGAGAGAACATCATGGGCTATTACAGTCAATTACAGTACAGTGCTAAATGGTAGAGGCATTGTACTCAGTATGGAACAATAAGAAAAAGAGATCTAAGTGGAGATTTAAATGATGATTAGGGATTATCCTAGTGAAGGGGCAGAGAAATGCATTATTATATTAAATAGAGATACCTGTGTATAAAATTATAAATAGCTGTTTTGGGAGTATCTCATGCATTTAAAGAATTATTTTCATTCTTTACTGTTATTATTTCTTTTCAAAAAAGTCACCTATAGTCAGAATATGAACATTTGTGAATATTTTATATAACATTAACCTAATTCCTATCATAGTTGTTCATATGGATGGATATTAATATCCATATTTAAACTTAATTCTATTTTCTCTTCCAACTTTTGTTTGTGAAAATTTTAAAATCATTATTTAACATCAGTGAAATATATTGATATCTGTGAAATAATTACACCTTTTCCTTTGAAAAGGTTGATAATATTAAAACTATCAATAACCAAAACCATCATGTGTAAGTTTGGATAATGAAAAATCTGAACATCTTTATCATTCAAATTGTCCGGCTTTCTTTAAACCCAGAAAGCTCATAGTTTGAGCTCTTAAAATTAAATAGTGTTATTTAGCTAATTCTTACACCATTTGACTTTCACTTTATTAGATCTCTCATTTATAATAATTTATCATCTGACTTATTTGAAAAAAATGTTTGCAAACACTTTCTTTGTTTCTTTCACATCTTTAGAATATGCTATTTTGAACTTTTTTGCAAATGTATAAGCAGAGAAGATCAAGTCTGGGCTGTGGGCTATTAGAAAAACATGAGCTAGGTTTTGCTGAAATTTATTTATAGTATTTAAATACACCCTCATTAAACCAAATGTGCAAAATAAAATTTAATATAGGCTCAATGTAAAGGAAAACTATCTAGTAAGTTTTAATAATGAATTTTGTTAACATTAGGGACTGTCATCTTTTTTAAAAAATTTTATTTATTTTTATACAGGAGGTTCTTGTTAGTTATCTATTTTATACATATTAGTGTATACATGTCAATCCCAATCTCCCAGTTCATCCCACCACCACCACCCCCTCCCCACCCCGGCTATCCCCCCTTGGTATCCATATGTTTGTTCTCTACGTCTGTGCCTCTTTTTCTGCCTTGCAAACCGGTTCATCTGTACCATTTTTCTAGATTCCACATGTATGCATTAATATATGATATTTGTTTTTCTCTTTCTGACTTATTTCACTCTGTATGACAGTCTCTAGGTCCATCCACCTCTCTACGAATGAGGGTCTGTCATTATCGTCTGTCTTTTGGTTGTAAACACAGGATAACTAAAGGACTTAATGCACAGAGGTTCACGTGCCTTTTGTTCACATTCTTCCTCTATTCTTTTCAAATCTTACTCAGTGAGATTGTCATACTTTGTAAGAAGAATCTTGGGTCAACATTCAGTAGAACTCTGCATTTGGAAAAGCCTCCATTTCGTTTTGAGAAGAAAATTAGATCACAACTTGGAGAATTTACACATAATGATTTATTTTTTGTGAGTTGATATAGTAGATACAGTGTGTAAAACTTAGTTAAGGGAGGAAAGACAGCCCTGGGTGGTAGCAGGTGAGTGGATGCATGTTCAAACCAATCTGTTTTCCAAGCCTTAATAACTCGGACCCGAGGATAAAAATGATAATTCAGTGGTCATCAGGAATTTTTCTTCCAACCGCTATACTTCATTACTGGGTGACCTCTTTATTGCAAGTTTTATTGTGTTGTGACATCTGCCAGTGGATATATTAGAAACATTAGTACTTGCTCATATTTTTTTAAGGAGAACTGTTTTTGCTTTATAAAATCTGGGTTAATGCATATTAGATACCTTTAATTAAATATACTCAATGATTAAATGTATTACCTCTTAAAGTAATTTTTTTCTCAAAAAGTATTTGAATGTAATAGACCCAGTATCAGGGGTATAGTATCACAATTATAGTCTCATGATTTATCTTCTAAAAGATATCTGAATAGTCAAATTAGTCCATCAAGGAACATAGTATTATAGGTTAAGTTCATTTTTAACTGTGGTTAAAAAAAAGAATGGGATTCTTGAATTACAGTGTAAAATTAAATATTAAAAAAATTTAAAACTGCATTGTTCCTGAAATCTGGATCTTTGACTACATCTTAGTGGTCTTGTTTAGAATGTTTTTTAAACTACCATCCTTTAATTGGAATGAAAGGCAAGTTTATGCCAATTGGTTATCTAATTTTGCTAGGTGAGTCTTAAATTGTAAAAAAAAGTTTACAGGTCACTTCACAGAGTCAAAACCTAAGCATTTTATTGCTTTCTAATGAGCCATTAAGCTGAAGAAGAGGCAATTAAATGAGCAATTAATGTAGTACTGACTTGAGCTCTCTGATTTTAGGTTCTTCAGAAGACAATGAGGTCATTCAACCAGGTTTCATCAGCCCCAGGTTAGTCTTTTTTTTTTTTTAATTAAATTTTTACTTAACTAATATTTATTTAAAAAGATCACTGGAGGCATATGAGAAAACATGACAGCCCTCAGGCATTCTCCACTTTGGCAAGATGGATATGGTACCCATCTTGTACCTACTGTACTCCAGATCACTTCATCTATTAACTGATACTCCCACCAGAATTGCATGGATGAAATCTTCTAATTAACTCCTTTTCCTCCTGATTTTAGCAATATTGGATTTTGTGATTCCCTTTTCCGTATCTCAGGCAAAACAGATAATATTTAAATGTTAATGGAGCTGAATGAAAAGTATTTGTGGCTTGTTCATTTTTGTAAACCCCGTAGCAAAATAGGCACTCACAAGTATATGTTGAATTAATTTAAAGCTAGAGACTTGCTCCCGTTTTCAAAAAATTTAGCATAACATAAATAGCACAATATATTAGCCATGTTTTTCAGGGAATTAGAGAATTTTCCTAATCTAGGAAAGCTCCATTTATTTTGCTTTTCATGAGCATGTATCAAATTTGTTCCTCATTATACTACAAAAATGAGTCGTGAACTTTTAACATCTTAAACCTACACTTAAAAAATATATATATATCCTTTCATTTATTTAGGTGTACTGTAAACCTAGGCTTTTAATGGAGAAATATTCTCTTGTATTACTGAAACTAACTGAAAACTGACAACACTATTTTCAGTAACAGTTTTATTTGTATTACTATTTTAATGTATTACTCTGGCTTCTCTCATGCAGTTAATGCCTTGGCTCTACTCTTGACTAATACTACTTTCAGAACTCTTAAGAGCTATGAGATGACAGAGTTTATGAGCATTTATAAGTACAAGTGAAAAGCTGTTATTCTATTATTAAGCTTATCAAATACAGGATTGTAGGTAGCAAGAGGAAAGCAGTAGGGATCAAAAGGTTTAATGAGGAAACCACTGATAGGCATTGCCTTTTGACAAGCACTTTACTTTTTTCTGGAGTGAATCCTTTGACATAGAGATGATGCTCTAAAGAGTACCATGAAAAAGAAGATTCTGAAAAGTTGCCATAATATTTTAATTTACCAACTCTTTTCCCCTTACTATTGATTGTGGTTTTCCTCTGGGGGCAAATTGGAGGCAGTCCAGAGGCCCTTTTCTCTTCTGCTGGGAAGTAATGTTAACACCAGTGTGTTAAGTGACTGCAATGAAGTTTCATGTCTGTTTCCTTGTGATTAAAAAGGGTTGGCCGGGGAGAGGTTGCACTTTCACCAAAAGAAAGGTTATTGCCAGAGATTGCATTTAAGCCAAAGATTTGAACATCAACTGCTCCAGTGTCCTCACTTTGCAGGTGAGGAAACTGAGGCCCAGAGAAGCTTAATGATCCAAGGTCACACACAAGGTCATTAAATGGGACCAGAACTCTGGCCTCCAGGTTTCTAGCTGGGTGCTTTTTCTCCACAGATTTGCCTCCTGCACAGGCATCTTTAAAGCCTGAAGATTTCTTCTCATTTGCCTCATCTTTTACTCCTGTACTATTTTTTCCCTTCCCATTTTCCACCTACCTATCCTCTTCCCCCAAATTAACCTAAAGTGAAAATATTAAAAGAAATACCTAGGAAGCAGTCCACACTCTTATTCCAGTTATTTGTTTTGATGAGATTAAGTTTTAAAGGGTAAATTTTCATTCATTGCTTTGAGAGAGAGGGAAAAATTGTATGTTTACATTATTTAGTGTCATTTCTGCAGACTCAGAATATTTATTGCAAAAAGATCTGTAAATTATGAGGCATACCTGTTCAAGTAGTACAGGTGAAAAATCTGGACTCATTTTTCAAATAAAACATGAAGAACCTTCATTTTGTGCTATTCTGGGCAAAGTAATGTAATGCTTATTACTAAATGATTTCTCTAACCTATTGCTGTCTTAATTAAAATCATTTAGGAAAGTATTTGTTGCGCACAATTCAGAAAATATTTGGGAGGAGTAATAATAAAATTTTTATTTTTCCTTTTAATTGACGAAGTATGTTAATAGAATATGATTTTTTGCTATTCCAGTTAAAAAAAAATAAACTTTCTACAAAATGATGGTGTTAAAATAATGCCCCTTTTCCGAATTAATTTTGATGCTCTAAATACTTTGCTGAAACGTAAGGGACCAAAAAGAAGGAAACATTTGCAAATGCTTGTTTTTTGAAATATAAGGGCAATTTTATCTGGCACACTTAAAATTTTTTCTAATCGTTTCCCGTATTTCCATAATCTTATTTAATTATACCTGGGGAAATATGTTAACCTATTTAAGGAAAATATTTAAGAGATTTTTACAGCTGTGTAAAAATTACCAAATTGGAACAATTGTGTTAAGCCAGAGCATTTTGCTCTCAGATAAGGAAATTAAATGAGAACGGAATTTTGCTCTTCGGAAACAAAAACAAATAGCCCCCATATTCTAAAGTGCCTGTGCTATAAGACCAACGCACCCAGTCCAGTACTCCTTTCAGCTGACACCGTGTTGCAAGAATTTCAAGAAAGTTATTTGCGGGTAAAGTAGTTTACTGAAACGCAGTGGGAGGGATCGGCAACAGTTTGCCCGACGTGCGGGTCCGCAGCCTTTGGGCGGGAAACCTCAAGCCGCGGCCAGACAGCGGGTTCCCTAAAATCGCCCCCGGCCGCCCCCCACCCCCTTCCCCGCCGACAGCTTTTCCTGATCCTCCAGAGGCGCACGGCGACGTTTTCGTGGCTTCCCGAAAGGACGGCGCCAGGGGTCTGTGTGAAGACAGCTCCATTTTAGGCATGGCCTGGTGGGGGAGTAGGGGGTGGAGTGGTCATTTTCTCGGGTTCTCCTCATGACCCCTCCCCCCCTTGACTTCACTTTTTGGTTTGCGGAGACTGACATCTCCCAGATGAAGGGATCAGATTATACATGATACGTGTCTGGAAACGCGGGGAAGGTAGTAGGGTGCGCCAAGCGTTGCCTCCATCCTGGTGAAGGCAAAGGTTTCTTTTGTTTGGTGTTCCTCTTGTCGGGACGAAATGACAAATGTGAATGTCCCCTAATTAGTGAGAAATCCTCAGCCTTCTTTGGAACGGCTTGACTTCTCGAGAGGAGGTGGTGATGTGGTGACTAAAGGGAAAGGTGACTGGAGAGAGAACGGGGAGAGGAAGTGGCAGGGGCGGGCGGTGGAGGGAAGGGGCAGATCCGCTGACCTGGGGGTCTCGGCGACCCTGGGGGCGCGAGCTGCGCGTGAAGATCCGCGGCTGCGAGGGCAGCGCGGGGCTGCAGACCCCGGCCTTGTCGGCCGGGACGCAGAGCACGGGTGGAGCCGCTCGTCGCAGTGCCGCAGCCCCTCCTCCTAGTTTTAAGAAGAACCGAAGCATTGTTTCAGCTGTAATAGAAGTCACTCATTGCTTATAGTTGAAAACAACGACGGTGGGCTCTGGCACCTCTTTCGGCTCCTTGCATTGTACTGTCGGAATTCTTTAAAAAAAAAAAAAAGAAAGAAAAAATATGTACGTTTTTTAAATGTAGAAATCTTAGATTGTGATAACCAACGGGCGTATGATAGGTTATTTCCTTGATTTTTTTTTTTTACCCCCAGTGCATTGAGGATTCTTTGTAGCTACTTGAACTCATTTTAAAGACATTTTGCAAGAAGTATGATAAATCAAGCTACTGAAACATTTGGCTTCCACAAGTATAAAACATGCGTTTTGAGTCAAGCACAGGTCTTTCTGGCACTAAAAACAAGTAGGAAATGAGAAAAAAATTAAAACCAGAAGACTTCAGGAAGGTGACAAATTGGAAAGCGTTCTAGGAGATTCATGGGACCATTTTAGGTGAAAGAAGAACTCTATGAGCTTAAAAAGATGATGGTTAGTTTCATAAAAGGATCTTAGGCTCAAAAGACTGAGGGGGGAGCAGGAAAAGATGAGTCTATTTAAAAGACAGTGCCATATCCCTGAAATGGGGACTGATATTTTCTGTCAGTCTCCTTCCTTCTCTCCCTCCCTCCCAATTCCCTTCCCTGCTTCTCCTCCCTCCACCCTCTCCTCCTCCCTTCTCTCCCCCTTTCTTTTACCGACCCCACTCCAATCCCCCCCCCCCCAGGTATGTAAAATGCATTTGCCTTAAATTCTTTGTGAATGAATGTTAGAGGATTTCTCAAAGTCCCCAGTTGGAAAAAGCTTTCTACACGACTTGAAAGGCCGATGTCCCTCTCAGGAAATGAATGAGTCGATAACCTCTGACACCAGTGACCAGTCCAGTGAACCCTACCTTAATTCCACTAATACTGGAGGCCCCCAATCAGGCAAAACTGAATCTCATAACCATACCATCCAATGTGGTTCACTCATGGCATTTCACACTTTTCATCTATGTATTTATAGGTTTGAATTTCATCAAATTTAACAAACAATGATTCAGAACCCACCTACATATTTCTGATTTTATGATGATTAGACTATTTTTTAATTAAAAACAAGCTTATAGATAAAACATTGTTTATCATGAATGTGTGTCAGGGACAAAACTAAATTATACTGCCTGTGAATTTTATGATAATTTTACATAAATAATGGCATTTCCTCAATTTGCATGAATACTTTTCACATTATTTGTTACCAGATGTTGATTTTTAAAAGTAGTTCTTTCATTTAAAATATTAAAAAAACACAACTTATTCAAATTAGTTTTTCTATTTCCTGTTATTAAAAATATTTAACCTGGAATACCATCGTTAAAGTTATTTCATTATAGGTCAGTGTAATCAGTTGATTTCTACTATTAAAGTAATGCCTAGTGAGTGTTTTGTTAGTAAATAATTTTTTTGAGAGCTTCAAGCTTTTGGGACTCTTTCAAAATCATTTACATTTTTACACTTTTTCTTTCCTCCCTACCAGCTGGCACATGGTTATCCCCCCCCCACACACACACAAAGTAAATAAAATGAGAAAGCTTTGCCTCCTTTCTTGAGAAACAACAAAAGAAATAAACAGACGAAAAATCTTTTCAAGTTAATCAGTCTCGATTGAAGCCTTTTACCACAAACAGCTGAAAATAACATTTATTTATATACATCAATTTACTTCAGATCTGAACTAATTAGTATAAATTTATATTTCATTGTTTAGTATGGGGAGGAGGTGTAAATAAGTGCATTATGTGGATTTTCAAAAGCTTTTAGATTCGGTCAGAATCCCTACGTTTTAGTTTGTGTGAAACAGTGTTAGAGTTAGGAGTGTGTTTGGAGAGACGGGGAGGGGGGTTGCGGGTATAGTGGGGGAGGGTAAGCTCCGTAGCTTTGCCGAAGGGAAGTGGTATCTGTACAGTTTCTCGGTAAACTGCTTGTTTAAGAAAATGGGGGTGGGGTGGGGGAAGAGTAGTGGTGCGTTTTAATGTTTCGAAGACGGGTTTTATTTTATATTCTAAAGGAAATCCAGCATTTCTAGTTGATCTATAACATTTACTGTAGTGGTCGATGAGGGAGGCAGTATTGGTGTCAGCATCTAGCAATCAACAATCGTTTGAACCAATTTTAAAGGTAAAGGGTAAGCAGTTTGAAACCGGGGGCTGGCCGGGGAAGGGACGGTAGGAGCCTAATCCGTTATTAAGTTTTCGTTTATTCAACTCTTCTGTCCCCTGGTAGTGGACTTTTAAAATGTCAGGGTCCGGTCAATAAGATATAAATTTACCTTTTTTCTCCCACTTGCCTCCCTTTTTCACCCCCTCCCCCCGCCCGCGCCCGCTGTTTCTCCCCCACCTCTTTCTCTGGCTCCGCAGCCGCCTGTGCTGGCGGCTCCTCTTCACCTCCCCTGCCTGGCGCTCCCCTCCCCCTCCCTGCCCTACGTCGCCTTGCTCTTGGGGAACAATCGCCACTGATTGAGGTTCACTCTATGTTAGGCTGGAAAACTGGGCTGTTATTTAGGAAGTCATTAATCACATCTCCTCCCCCGGAAAGAGATGGCGGAGAAACCTGTGAAGTACAATTCCTTACCAGCCCCCTCCAAAATGTTCCGAAATGGTAAATCTAAACACAATTTGACTACAAGAAGGTGATAGCGATTTTTCCGGTAGCATTTTATTTTAAATTTGAAACAAATTTCAGGTCACAATCAGGTAATTGTGTGCATTTCTCTTATTGTAGGTGTAGGTTACCATTATCTAAAGTTTCATGGGTGTGTAATTAGGTTCAATTAGATCTTTTGTAAATTACATATTTTCCTCTAAGAATGGAATTAAGTATGAAATTTGCATCCCAAGCAGGTTTACTGTTAACGGAGCAGCTGAATTCTTAGGGGGAGAAGAGCGTAACGTCGGTTGCTTTATTTAAATGGCTTTTTCCCCCTTAAATGAGATTATTTAGACAGGCTTGTGTGTAAGGCACGCGTGTGCACATATATGACTGTGCCGTTTTTCTAAATCGACGATTCACAAGGACCCTCCATTGTGTTTAAGTAAAAGCACGAAATCGGCATTCTGATTTATCGTGAAGAAGCGTCCCAAATTGTCTTTAAGATAACATGTTTGAGTGTTTCGTGTTCATTCATAAATTATTTTGATGTCAGCATAGATGAAATGGCGATTGGTTATCTCTTCCTCTTGCCAGCCCCTTAAGGATCCGAGGTGAAATTAGTAGCAAGAAAGCATGTAATTGACAAAGTCACGTGTGCTCAGGGGGCCAGAAACTGGAGAGAGGAGAGAAAAAAATCAAAAGAGGGAAAGCACATTAGACCATGCGAGCTAAATTTGTGATCGCACAAAATCAAGATGTTAGATTGATGCAGAAGATCACTCCGTTGCAAAGGGAAAGTTTTCATCTCACGAGTTTGGAGCAGAGGGCCCGTGGGGCAACATGGCCGAAGGTTAATTTTCTTTTCTATTGTTTTACTGTGATTTTCTCTCTTCCTTTCTCCCGCCCTCTCCCTCTCCCACCCTTCTTTGCCCGTCCCCCCCTTCCCCTTTTACCCCAATACTGAGCAGTACCCCCCACCCCCCATCGCGCAGTGGGGCTTTCTGCAACCTATTGTTATAGATCTCCAAAAATGTTTTGTACCGCCCACACTGATTCACAACTTGAAAAGCTTTCAGGGGGCTATTGTTTGAATTGTTTGAGTGTGATTAAGCGCAGTTTCAGTTAGTGAGCCCAAGAAAACTTTTATACACCTGCCCCCTCCCCCATTCCACCCCAACTTTAATTGAAAGTTATTGGGGGGGAGGGGAATGCACATTGCAAACAACCCTGGATTCACTGCTGCCGCATGTGCATTAACTAGTTCTAACCATCCTCACGATTTCTCTTTCCTCCTCGGGCACGCCGGAGAGAATTAGTTTCGCTGAAAATTTCTCTTTGTAAATGGGATCAGTGTTAAATCAGCAACATGCAAGTAAAATAATCGCATGCTGTACTGTAATATGTGGCCGAGAAACGGAGTTAAATGAAAACGTACACGTATGTACAGAAACGTGGAAGTTGTGATCGATAGAACAGTGTGGCTTCCTCCCTCCCCCGCTTTCCCTTTTAAGCCTTTAATTTAAAATATTTTCTGCCGAATAAAAGAAGGAATCAACCATTTAATACCTTTTTTTTTTTTCATTTCCTCTCCCCTCCACCCCCACTCCCAAGCAGTTTTTTTTTTTCCTTTCACTGAACTGTATGGGAATACTGACTAACTGACTTTTTTGTCCTGTTCTACTCAGGCGGGGCAAGCAAAGGTGGTGGAGAAGAGCCCGGGAAGCTGCCGGAGCAGGCAGAGGAGGAATCCCAGGTTTTGCACGGAACTGGCCACTGTAAGTGGTTCAACGTGCGAATGGGATTTGGATTCATCTCCATGATAAACCGAGAGGGAAGCCCCTTGGATATTCCAGTCGATGTATTTGTACACCAAGTAAGCCAAACTTTTTTTGTTTTGTTTTGGTTTGGTTTTGGTTTTGGTTTTTTCTCCTCGTCTTCACCTTTTTCCATGTGGAGGAGCTGACCGGTAGTTTTGTCAGTGGGCTTACAATAATGTGCCCTTCAAAATCTTCCTTACAGTCACCAGTGAATACAGTTTTTAGGGTGTGTGCATGGGCACCTTCCTGGGTGTCTTTTCCTAAACAGAAAATGAAATCTCTGAAATTTCACTTCTGGGTGGTGGTTGACTTGATTAAGCAAGTTCCCCTCTTCTTTCGACAGCGAAATTGCCGTAGTGTAGCTTCCGGTGTTATCGGTTACGATACATTATGTGGCCTGTGCCTGGGGAATGAGTGGGAAATGAATGAGGAAACTGATCATATTAAGTTTTGGGTTTTTTTAAGCCAATTTGCTGTTATAAGAAATCTGTAGGTCCCCTTATTTTATGAAACTTCTAATCACAGTAGCTTCCCCAATTATTTTATATCTGTCTGGTAGTCTTTTGTAGGTTCAAATTAAAATAATTTGATTTCACAGTAAAATAGAGTAGAACATTGTTGGCCTAGTATGGATTTGAAGAAATGCAAGAGAGGATTGTTGGTAATCAAACATTTTAGAAATGTGCTCCGTGTAGGGCATAGGTCCAAGGATACTGTCTCTTTAAGAGACTGAACTCAAAAAAACATGTGGCCAGAGGCGGCTCTAGTTTGTATGTTTAAAATGTGCTAGTGGTCTACTTGGGGTAAATTTCCACTGTTGCTTATATTGTGTTGTAATTTTTTAAGATGCTTAAATACCAAATAGAATGTCATTGCTTCTCATTTTCGAAATTTTACCCAGAAACAAGGAAATTAATATCTCTCCCCCTTTCACTCCTCTGTTGTGCTTAATCTCTTCATAGTAAAAAAAAAAAAAAAAGGTATTTACAGTGTGCAAGCTTGATTATTTCATAGAAAGAAGTTAGAGAAATACAAATTATCTGTAATGAATTCTTAGGAGTAAAGGGATTTAGGACTAAAGAGGTTTATTTTAGCTTGACATCTAAGTTAAAAATAATCGAATGAATGCATATCAGTCCTACAGGTTGACTGACATAGATACATGCAGGAAATAAATATTTAGTATATTTGCATAAAAATTTTCTGTTTTGTTTGATAGTATGTTGCATGTTCTTAGTAATAATTTACAACCTCCTTTCCTCCCTAAGGAATATCATCTTCAAATTAAGTATATAAACAATAGAAACATATGAAACCATTCTGTTTTGATCTGTTGTCCTGTGTGCTTGGTAGCTTCCTGACCTTGCTGTGTGGTGTGTGTTTTCCTTTCCTAAAGGCCTGGCTATCATTATTGGCTGTTTACATGTGGAAGGATCAGCATAATCTGTGAATTGAAACAGGGTTTAAATACATAAATAGAAGTCCACAGACAGGCTACTGGATTTTATGCTTCCTACTTTATATGGCAAAATGAAGCCACATTTTCTGCTTTTCTCCTCCCTAGAATGAATGACTGAAATCATTGACAAATCCATTTTCTCTCAGGCCCCTGCTTTCCCTGCTTTGAACCTTCTTTAGGTTGTTAAATTGTTCTTTACAATCTCATAAATTTGTTTTATAGATGAATGAAAAAAAATAGCCCTTTTCTTCTTTGTCTGATCACGCCTTGTTATAATTTGGTTTTCTATGTTTACCTTTTAATGTATTCAAATAGTAGACATTTTATTAACTGATATTAATGTTTAGAGCAATGAGACATCCAATTTTAAGCTCTTTTAATGGTTGTATGTTGATAAACATTCCTATATCCACTTAATTAAGAAACGCTATATTGCTGGAAAAGTTTTTTTTATATATATAGTGAATAGTTTCTAGAGTACAAACATAGATTATTCATATTAGACTTACTTTAAATCTTCTGTTACACATCATGTATTTACTAATAGAACAGTATTAAAACAATGTATGTGATAAAAAATTCTCTCAAAAAATATGTATTTGTATGTTTCATAAGAATATATCTGGATACATTCTTAGGAAGAAGTATGTAAAAAGTCAGTAAAACTCACGTATTAGCATTTTTGTGATGTAAAAAAACAGGGCAGTAATAATCTTTAAATTTAAAATTAGAAAGTGACATTTTAGGGCAGTTTTTGATGGTTAAAGTGTTTGCTGTTTGAAATATATCTCAGTTTTTTCCTAAGGAAAACTATTTAGAATCAGTTGCTTTGTTGTTGTTGTTGCTGGGTTTTTTTGTTTTTTGTTTTTTTTGCTTCTTAACTTTGATGCCTAGGTAAAGGGGTTTCTGTCTTATATTGAAGCTTATATAAATTACATATAAATTGCATATGAGTCATATGAATAACTGTTTTGAAGAAGGCAGGATCCCACTGATTTTAGCCAAGCAGCTACAAGTAACAATTTGATGGCCATAAATAATGTGTGCAGATATCATGTGAGCATCACTTACACAATCAGGTTGCGATTCAGGACCATTTTATAGAAGTTTTTAAGACATTTTAAAAATTATTTTTTTAGCTGCCATTTTTACCCATATGAGCATTTTTGAAAGCATACTAGATTTTATGTATAATTATAAATTAGATTTTTCCCCATTATGTCTGTATGCTATTTTGTTATGAAAGAATAGGCATCATAGATAATTAGGAATTTTAAATGTTCAACTAGAGCGACATTTAATTATTATTTTAAATATATGAAGTAGTGGGGGTTTTTTTTGACTGTTTAGAAGTACATGTGTCATTGGATTTTTAAAAAAATATTCTAAAACATTTTTTTTGATAGTATATGTTTGGGGAAATAAAAAAAGAAATGATTTTAGTTTCTTTAAAATAATATTTAAAAATTCATGCCAAGGCACCCAGATATTTTTTTCTCCTTTAAAAATATTGACTGCAAAGAACTGCACATCAAAAACAATCAGTTGCTATGAAATGAAGAGAATATATGAGTGTGTTCTTAAAATAGAGCTATACATTTATGGTTACGTAATTCTATTTACAATTTGTTGGCAAAAATACAATCAAACTTTCTTTTAGTTTCTGTAATGCCACCAACTCCTCAAAAACATTCCCAAGACTTAGGTGCTGTCCTTTCTCTATCTTCAGACTTGTTGATAAATGTAGTGAGACTCTGCCATTTGAGGATGGTATGTGACCATTAGTTCAAAATGACTGTCTTCATTGGATTTTCTAATGTTAACTGGTAATTTAAATGATCGTATTTTTATGGATTTGTAATGAATAGATGTATTCTGAACCGTTAATACTGAAACCTTGATAGCATTCAGTATTTTTAAAAACTTAACAAAAATGTATAAATATTATAGTTGTGAATTTTGTCACAGCCCACTGTTTTTGAGGTGTTCCTTAAAATTTTTAGTATTTAAAATATTTGGTGATGATTTAGTTTGTAAGTAGGATAAATTTGTAGGAATTTCTTACTTAAGCATCCAGTGCAAAACACTGAGTAGTAAGAGTATAGATGATTAATACAGATTTTAAGTCTAGGTTCTTACTCAGTTGATTTCATCAATTAGAATACAATTATTTTGTAAGTGCTAATAATTAATACTCCTATCAGTTTATTGTTATTAAGTTTTTAAAAATTTGCCTCCACAGTTAGATTGTGGGGTAACATGTCTAAATTACCTGGAAAGGTCTCTGGCAACTTTCTGAAATATAATCTTTTAATAGGACTTAATATATGTGATGATACTTTAAATGAATCACATGGTAATTAAATACTAGATCTTTTATGGAGAAGGGCAGTATTACTCAATAACTACCTGTTGATGTTACTGTGTAAGTTTTTCTTTACATAGATTTTGACATTTATTTTTAAAGTCATTATCTCAACTAATAAGATAAATATGATCATTTGAACTTTATTTTGTCCAGAGGAGGGTTGGAATCCATTCTCCTTATTACCCTCTCTACAGCTCATTTGCATAATAATATTTTCTTGTTGGGTTATATATTTGGGATTGTTTGCCATCAAATAGGATACAAATAATTTTTTAAAAATAAATTTATTTATTTTTATTTTTGGCCACGTTGGGTCTTCGTTGCTGTGCGTGGGCTTTCTCTAGTTGCCGCGAGCGGGGGCTACTCTTCGTTGTGGTGCACAGGCTTCTCATTGCGGTGGCTTCTCTTGTTGCGGAGCACGGGCTCTAGGCCCGCGGGCTTCATTAGTTGTGGCACGTGGGCTCACTGGTTGTGGCTCACGGGCGCTAGAGCGCAGGCTCAGTAGTTGTGGAGCACGGACTTAGTTGTTCCGCGGCATGCGGCATCTCCCCGGACCAGGGCTCGAACCCTTGTCCTCTGCATTGGCAGGCGGATTCTTAACCCCTGCACCACCAGGGAAGTTCCACAGAGAATTTTTAACATAAATGTATTTCATTTGTTTCACAGTTTATGTAAGAATTCTTTTTCAAAGAGAAAGAGTAATTTCAAAATGACTGCAATTTAGCTATTATTACTCAGTTGGCTTAAATATTTATTTTAATTTGGTTTTTAAGTCTTCATTTACCTTTCAGGTATTGATGTTTTCTTCTTTTGCTCTTTATTTCTGATTTATAGTTTGATCTTTATGAGAATACAAATGCCTATATTACAAAGATTTTATATATTTTATGTTCCTTTTATTACTTTGCTCAGAAAACATTTCAGAGTAATGGAAATAGAAGAAATAAGAGATAAGTTTAAAGCATTTTTATTAATAGTATAGGATATGAAAGCATTTGCAGATGACTAATATTTAAATACATGAAAATTGAAGTGTTATACACCGTTCAGTTGATGTAGCATGGAGTTGATGTCTCAGTGTTTTTAACATTAATTAGCTACACAATTATGAAAACTGATTTACTCCAATATGCTCATGTTTAAGGGCTTTTCATAATATTTAATTACCAATTTATTAACCATATTACTTTTGTCATAGTTTAGGGTGAAAACATTTTTCACACTCAGAATAGATATGGTTATTTTTTTTCTTGGGGCTGTTAAAAATGTCAATATCAAAAAAAAAAACCCCACCATATTTAGATAGAGAAATCTTAGAAGTTTAAAAATGTGATAATAAACAGTTATACCTCATTTGTTAGTGAGTTATGCATTTTAATATTTTGAAAATGATTCCTAAAGCTACCAAATTTTCAAGATGAATTGCCCACATGACCAGTTTGGAAGAATCCCAAATGAAATGCTTTGAAGCTATTTAATCATAAAATCACATTTAAAGGCATTTAAATAAAAATTGTATAAGACTAATTGTCTTAAAAGATATTGGATACATTCCTTCTGGTTTTCAAATACTGATCCACTTTCAGGAACTTTTCTGTATACTTCTAAAAAGATATCCTTGTTCAGTTCAAACATGAAATGTGAATTGGGTACATAATTAAGACATCGTCTTCACTCCTCATTTTAAAGAGTATTGATGTAACTTAAATATTTTCCTCTTACTTATTTTTGATTCTCCTTTTTTAAAAAGACCATTCACAGCAAATGAAGGCGATAAATTCAAGAACTGTTTTTTAAACAAATATGTGACAAGCCACTTATGAGTATTTAGCATAATATCTTTAACGTGTCTTTAACTCATCTCAGAGTTCTTGGGTTTCATAAGAAGTTAAAAACTTGTTTTGTTACCTGGACTCAACATGGTAGTCCTTTGAGGTAAATTTTGTTGCTTTTGGACAGCAAGGAACCCTAATAAGGGTTTGAATTTGGTTGAATTCATCATCCTGTTCAGAAATTACATAACTATTGCAGATAGTTTTGTATACCTTAACTGAAAAGTTTTATTGGTATTGGGATTAAAAGTTACTAGTTAAAAATATGGTGTACTGTATTTTTATTTCTAAACCAAGTATAACCTAAACAAGTAAAGTAAGGATATTTCTGATTCAACTGGAAATTTATTACTTTAAATATGATATTTTGTAGACTTGATTTGGAACTAAATATTGAGATATTTCTCACTGGAACTTCAGCTTGTTCAATATGTAGTTACTGAGGTTATGGCATTGTAACGTATACAGCCCATAAGGAACTTAAATGATTTATATTCTTATCTAAAATAATGTGGTAACATTTTCTAATATCAAAAAAATTGATAACAGTAATATATCAAAAAATACATTAGGTCAGTGGGGTACATTGAGAAATGATCTTTTAAAAGAGTATTAATTGAGTAATAAAAATGTTTGTTATGCTGCATTTTGATACATCAGGATTAATTTTATCTTCTGTCTAGCAACAAATTAGAAGATTATCCGATGATTGCCCCCTTCCCATATCTAAATATCTGACAGTTTAGAAATGCTGTCTCAAATAAGATTTATAGATAATTGATAGCTTTAGTCTTATGTTTCTTTCTGTAATCAGCTGCAAATTGGAATAATAATACCTAACTTTTCAGGTGTTGTGAAGAGTAGAGATACTATTATATAAACTGCCTAGCAAGTATGTGTTGAATAAATAAACTAAAATGTAAACTAGTCTTTTTGCCTCAGCAAAATCAGGGATAAGTTATTATCAGTGGTATATATTTGTGGTTGAAAATGAAATTGGTATCTTTTATGTGCTCTCTTTAAAATTAGGCAAAATGTATTGCATAATATTAATAGCTTAATTTTAATTACAGTGAACTATAAGGCTTTTTATTATAGTTTTATGGTATAGAGTATTGTTTAATATTGTTTAACACATCAGGATATAAACTGAGACTTGGACATAATTTTGTGATGCAAATGTTTTTGTTTTAATAGTTTGTTTCATCATGAGATTTTTACCTGTGTATTCAGGTATACATATTCAGTTTGTATTCTTCAGTATAGGCTAAGGGAAAAATATGAAATATTGTCTTAAATAGACCTGCTGTGATAATTTAATACCTATTGCTCTATTAATAATTACTTAATACTTGTGAGATATGATACAATGGTATAGAATCTGGTCAAATAGATCAGTGTTCAAATCCCAGTTTATTATATGTCTGTAGGGGAAGTAAGTTACCTTGTCAGTGTTTCAGCATCTTACAAAGGAAGGGACAAAAAAGTACCCACTTTGTATAGGGTTATTATGAGAATTAAATGTTATTACACATGTAAAGCATTTAACACAGAGCTTGGCAGATAGTAAGGACTCAGCGATGTTTGTACATACTTATTATTATAAAGGAGATATCACGTGGTAGAGTGAGGGAGAAAATATCAGAAATGAAGGTTTGGGTTTGGCTGTGCCACTTGGGTGGGTTTCTTACTTTTGGCTAGTTGCTTCCAAGGAGTTTCAGTATTCTCATGCGTAAAATGTGGCAATAATATCTTGCCGTTCCTATTTTTGAGGGGTGGGGTAAGGGTCAACTGAGGTATCATACATGAAAATAATTCAAGAATTCTAATGATCCAGGTTTAGTTTTAATCTTCATTTCAAGCACTATATTTTTATTAATACCTTCACCATATAAATCTTTGTCAGATTTTTTAAAAGATAGTAAGCTCATGTCATTTATTTTTTTTGCCTTGTCAACTTAATTGAGGTATAATTTATATAGAATAAAGTTCACCAAATTTAAGTATACAGTGAGATGAGTTTTCACAAATTGTGTAACTACCACCACAGTCATCATACAGAACATTTCATCAGCCCAAAAAAGTTCCCTTGTGCCCATTTGTAGTCACCCTTGAAGAAGAGAGGCACAGTTGTCCTATATGATATTGATATGTCATATTAACTGGTTAACTGACCTGTTTCTTTTAACTTTGTCTATTTAGATATAAGCTACAACCCATTATCCTTTATGAAATACAATCCACTTATTTTCATGTTTTTTGTTTGTTTCTCTTTAGTTATTTCTGCTCGACAATGACCTTTTCACCAGTAGTTTCTGTGCTTGTGAAAGTGAGATTAATTAGCATACATTTCACTAATCTTCAAACTTAATTTCATTTACCCTTATGGTACTTTTTCATACAACATAAACTCACTGCTTACCTAAGGGGCATAATTAAGCTTATTGATATTCTTATTTCTTGTCAGAAATTTAATGAATTTCTGTTTCAACTGAGTTTTTGTGTAAACATTCTTAGAGGTTTAAATCGGCAAGAAGGCTTATTGCTGTATAAAAGTATTAACTTTTAAGAAAGTGGTAACTCTAGAAAAACTTCTGGTTCAATAATTTATCTATTCAACTATTTTTTTAATTGATCACATACTAAGTGTAAAGCATTGTTCGGTGATAGATTTAAGAGTTCTGCTCTCCAGATTGCTATATATTCTTCCTGTTTACTTCCTTTTGGCAAACTTTTTAATAAGATTTTTCCAATTAATTCTCATTCTTTTCATACAGGGTATGAAGCAAAGGCTCATTTTTCCCATGTACTACTCACTTTCTTTTTACAAAGTTTAATTATGCTCCTCTCTCTACTCATTATTTGGGGATAATTATGATGAAAAAATAAACGTTAGTTTTTAAACTTTTGAACTAAATACAGTGATTTCTCATCAGTCTTATATAGTTTTCAGATTTCATGCATAGAGACTAAACTGTCTTTACCATTGCTGAGAATCATATTATTTTATTGTGCTATTAGTAATATGCTTATTTTTTACCAGCTGCTCTAACTTTTTGTTATAAAACACTTTTTTTAAAATCAAACCTCACTGAAATTTATTATTTTTGTTCATCTTAAAGTTAGCTTCTATTTCAAAATCTTGTAAGTTTAATTTACTAATAACTCTAAATTTTTCTTTTCAGTTTTATTGTTCTATGTTATATAAATACTCTGTAAATTTCAAATTAATTTTACTTTGGCCATGATTTGTTTACGACCGTTTGTTAAGCTTTGTAAGCAATTCCCTAGGTCTTTACTGTTAGTAGCTACAAAGTTCCTAGATGCAGTAGTTCCTGAATTCTTTTATCTTAATGTGTTTTCATTCAAATGAATTATCTTTATTCTTAGTTCAGTCTGTAACAGAAGTCTGACAACACAGGTTATATCTATCACTTTAAATACTTAATAGATCATTGATGTGTTGTAAAGCTTGGAATGAATGAATTCTATCAACTTTTTTCCCAGCTAGGATTTTAATAATACATCATTTTGCTTACAATATGGAAACACTGGTGCTTGGAAACTAATTCCACTTTTCAGCAACTCCTTTAAATAGATTAAATGATACGAGAGACACGCACCTAACACAGTTCAGTGTAAGCCATACATTTAAAAGGATAAATGAATGAATTTTTTTCAGTTTTAACAAGAAAAAACAAAAAACTTCTCTTTTCAGGATTGGTTAAACTATGAGTCAGAAATTTAATCACAGTCTTGACCTCATTTTTTTTTTAGCTCTCTAATTAAAATTTTTAGTTGAATACTAAATCTAAGGACAGTTGGATTTGCATGTTTGCCCCTTTCACTGTTTCCTCCCCCTTGCCATTGAAGAATTTTGAATGGGGAGGAATTTGCGCCCTTTGGCTCAGGTTGCAGACCCACTTGATCAAGCCAGAGAAGCCGGGGTCAGAACTATTCATTGCTTATCTTTTCCTTGGGCCACTTGTAAATCCTGCCTTTCTGCTCTGCAAAAAATCTCTTTATATTAGACTTATAATAAAGCCTGGAGAATAAAAATGGGCATAATAGTTGATGCTTGATTGTGACTTCACATGGGTTAATTTCACTATTTTTGAAGTTTTTCATGCCACTGCAGCTTATTTGATGTATGTAATTTTGTTTAAATAATGCTATTTCATTAGATACTAGAAAAGCATCCTGTTGGTAGTGAAAGTTTGGTGAGATGATATTCTGTCTCAGGTTGAGACCTAACACCTTTGAAATGTAGTGATTACTTTTAAGTAAACTGAATTTATTAATTTGAATTCAATCTATAAAAGCCCCAAAGTATTTTGTTTTGATGTGCTTAATTTCTAGCATTTATGCTGACACTTAAAATTTTCCTGAATCAACTATAGCACAAATTTATGAACTGTATCAATAATGGTGTAAAGACTTTAAATATAGACCCAGGTTTAAACAAACACAAAACACTTTGTTCTTATCTCAGCATCCCTTAAAAGTATACAGCTCTGGTTCAGGACCTCAGGACCACCCATCACCCTGGACATTGGATACTCCTATTTATTCAAGAAGCTTGTGAAGTATCTGTGTGCCAGTGGGGGGATGGTGTGTGTATCTGTGTAGGGAATCACAGTTAGGTGATTTTACCCCAACAAAAACAGCACCGTTGCTTATAAGCTGAATTATGTCCCTGTAGAATTTTCTAGTTGTAAAACCTAATTTACATTAAATGTTTGTTATTTTATGCAAGCGCTGGTTGAAGTTTTCACATTTTTGATGCTTTCATAAGGTTAAAGTGGGCGTCCATTAAGATTAACCTCAATCCATTACAGCCTTTTGGCTTGCAGGCCCCACCCGTTGGCCTTGGATAGCTAATACCAAGCTTTTGTTTCTTCCTGTAGAAAGGAAAGGAAAGAAAACTGTTCTTTCTTTTTCATTGTGTAAGTCATGTGACTTCCTTTTTAGTTAGTTACAGATAGGGTTGAAGTGAATCTCAAAATGCATACCATAGCAAATGTTATGTTTATATGAAATATTTATTGAAATATGCCTCTTATTTAATTCATGTGTTTTATGCATTAAAATATTTTTGAACAACTATACCTTATATTACATCCATGCAGTTTTTTAGGAAGCCAAAAAAAGGTTACCAAATAGATTTTAAAAATAAAACTCATCTTATCTATATCATGGTAGTTTCTTAGAGTATTCGTTTTTCTCTCAGTTATCTTGTAGTATCATCTGAGGTTTTTTAACTGTAGCTTCTTTCTCAGAACTCACAGTGTAAAGAAAGTAGCAGTGGTGTTTGGGGTGATTTTAGTCAGGAAAATTTGCTGATAGGAAAAAAATGTGTTACAGGACTGCATGTATATATAAGAAGGAACTAACTAGATGTATTTCTTTTTGCTCCTCTTCTCTCTCACCTTTCTATAATAGTAAGTGGTGTAGCTAGCTGTTAGGAGAAAATGCTATCCAGCTCTTAGAATATTTACGTTGATGCTTAGTCCCAATTTGGGGATTTAGGCATGATGTTATAATTTACTATTAAATATTTAATCTTTAAAATTATTTAAATTTGTTCTTAATCTGTTTTCCCAAACCTTTAAATTCTGTTTTAGTAACAGTATAGCTGTCCCCAAATAATAAATAAAATATTTTGAAAAACAGTAGTTCTAAAAGAAGTATCCTGTCAATGATTTTTAAAATACAATGTTCTTTGACACATGATATTTCCCTGCAAGTCAGTACTTTTAAAAGACTTCTAAGGAGAAATCCTACTGTGTTTTAAAATCCTGTATGCATTTTTATTTAAAATGTTGTGTTTCAATAAAATAAATTCTTACATAAAAAACATTGTGTCTTAACATTTTCAATAGTCTTATGCATCTTGAAAGTCAATGATATTTAATCCTCTGATTTTGCTGTTATCCAAGATAACTTGGTTAGTTCAGATTTTTTAATATGAAAAATCTGTTGAGATATACAGAAAAGCTACTTAAGTTTAATAACACTGGGTTATCAGTTTTTCAATAACCAGGATCTGGTTTGAAGTCTGCAGTGTGCTTGTCATGTTTTCATTGACATTAAAGTGTATAGTAAGTGATTTATTTTGCATGTGCTTTACAATTGAGTATTTGAACTTCAGTGTATTTCATTAATTAACTTTTAAATATTTATTGATATTTTATTTAATGTTTAAATTGCCACTAAAATTTTGATTTGAGGAAAGGTTTAGGATACTAAATCTTTCAAATATGTGATACTTCTTCACTTACCATTTGGATAGCAAGGTATTCATAAAACACCAGCAATCTATTATTAAGTATTTGAATGAGTACCGACATTTTTTGTTGAAATAATCCATTTAGTATCTTAGTGTCACTCTGAGTTTAAAATAAAAAGATTAAGAAACAGAGTCTAATTTTAAAAAATTACTACCAGGTTTTTTGTGTACCGCATGCTTTTTTTTTTTTCCTAACAAAATATGATGTTAGAAAGTGAAAAGTTGGGCGCTTTTCCCTTTATAACTCTATTTTTCTCCTGCAAAGTTTTCTTTAACTTGTGTGGAGAAGAGTAGTTAAATGAATTTATATGGCCTTAAGTGTCTTCATGTTTAGTCAGAAGTACAAGGTTCATTTGTGGGGAGTAATACCACTTGGGATATTGCTACTTGTTTTCATGAGGGTTACTGTAAATATATGATTGGTGAATGATTTGATTTCTTCATTTTCTTTCCCCTGACATAAACTTTATAAAAAATGGGAAATAATTTTTCAAATTGTTGAAGTATCTGAAGGGCCAAGTAAATATGGACATTTGTTTCAGTACATGCTCTTTAGTTTAGGGTTGGGTATTTTTTTTAAAGATATTCTAATATAAAAAATCTTAATAAGTAATGTTTGGTAAGTTGTTAGTTACTGACCACTTTTCCTTACTCTCTGCCTTTACTTTTAAAAGTATCTGGTCACTGTTAAATCATTAATATTCCTAAAGGTAATCCAGAATTTCCTGTGAGATTCAGTGTTCAACATGTATTCAATTATTCGAATTTACAAAATTCAAATGATTTTTGGAAAATCTCATAAGACATGGGATAATGTTTTCAGAGTAAGATTTTATTGAATAGAATTCATTATTTTGATACATATGTGTATGTTCCCATTTTTAGCTGTAAATTGAAAAAATAAATTACCCCAATTATTAAAGCATTATGTTGTCCCCAAATGATTCCTGCCCTAACATTATCATTTGATCTGCCACCAGGAATTATTACGGCCTTAAGTGGTCTCTCTCTTTAGTGTCTGCCTCCCTCTTTTCCCCTCCCCCACTCCCCTTCGGGAAGGAAGCCTGGGGCCCTAGCTCTAGAGATACCAGAAAAAAGCAGTCACTCAGCAGAAAGTGTCTGTCTTTAGCAGAAGTATCATCCCTTGGAGAAGAGTGTAGTTGAGAAGAGGTTAATAACAGATATTAGAGTTTATCAAACTTTAATTTAGAATTCATTTTTGGTACAGCTGGATATTGTGGTGTTAAGAAAAAAGAAGTTGACTTTGTCTGTTTTAGGCATTAACAAAGTCAAATTCAGTCCTTCACCACTTTTCTCTCTTTACTTAGCTTTGGCTAAATCTTTTATGCTGTTTCTAAAGGCTGTTGCCAGTAATTTTCCTAACTTTGAAGAGGAGTGTGAGTTCTGAAAAAAAAGCCATGGATGGTTAGGTAATTTTAACATTTCTAAACACTTACTGATTATTTGAAGTATTTTCCTAAATTTCCAAAGAAAGTTTATATGAAGTGTTTTACTCAATATCATTTGTCATCTAAAGATAATGTTTGTGTGTCTAGCATATTTTTGCCTAGAAGGCTTTTTAAACCACAAACTAACTCATAAAATAGGCTAACAATGAAAATAAATTGATACTGATAGATCTAGAAATGTTTTAATTATTTACTTCCTTAGATTGTTCATAAATTCCTTCTTTTGTTTGTTTCAGGATGAGTAAGGAAATGCAGATTCAGTGTGGTAAACTCTATAAACTGTAGTGTAAGATTGCTGAAGGGCCCAAGTTTCTTTGTGCTGTAGATATTTGCGCTAGCATTTCTTCATCTTAAAGGGCAATCCCTTTACTTAGCTCCACATGTGTTGGTTTAAGTTTCTCATACTTACTGACCCTAGTTTGAAAAACTTAAGCAGAATGGTCATGGAATCTCACAATTAGCTTAAAGAGGATTTTAGAAGTTATAATTTGTGTCTGAAAGATAATAGAAATGAATATTGTGTAATATGTTTTATGGAATAAACCAAAGATATTTTGAAATTTTTGAATGTTATTTACTAAAAGGACAAACACGAAAATATGACATAATTGCAGACATATTTAAAGTAATATAAAAATGATAAGTATAAGCAATCTTTTGATAGAATACTTGAAAAAGACAGTTAGAATGTAATCATATATTCCTTTCTATTAGTCTAGCCCCTTTCCAGATCAACAAACATTTATATTTGTTTTGTTTTAGCCTCTTGCTAAGTTCCCACTACTACCATTTCCGGGGGATAGACCCCAGTTTGCCGTCATTGATCCTAACTCCGGATCATCCAAAGAGTCTGGTGTGACTCCCCTGTAACAAGGCTTCTGTTCTGCCAACACAAGAGAACCCTTCAGCCATAGCCAATCAATACTGTAGCAATGATAGTGATCAGGACATCAATAACAGAATGATGATAATAGTATCATGTAAGTTTTATAGAGTGTTTGCATGTGCCAAGTACTGTGCTAAGCATTTTACATCCATTAAATTTTCACAGCTCTGAAAGATAGTTACTATTGTTGTCTCATTTTTAAGATGAAAAAAATGATCTTAGAATGGTGAATTGCCTAATTTCACACAATTGAGCCAGCAGTATGACTCCAGAGCAGTGCTCTTGAATCTCTGGGTTCCAGCCACATTTTTAGCTGTTTTAATTTTATATTAATATGCGTAACTTATGCTAAGTGCTTGAGATTCAATTGTGAGCCAAAAGCAGACAGGGATTCTGATTCTGACTTCACGGAGTTTAAAGAACAGTAGGGGAGACAGACAATCAGATCACATAAATGAAAGTAAAATAAAAACCATGATGAGTGCCATGAAGAAAAGGTACATGGTGCTGTAAGTATATAACCGTGAGGGTTCTGACCTAGTTTCAGGATCAGGAAGGCTTCTTTCAGGCAGTAAATTTGTGATGGGTGTTGAAAAATGAGTAGGCAAAGAACAAGGAAAAGAATATTCCAGCAGAGAAAGGGGGAATGTACAGAGGCAGGAGGGAAAATGAACATTAGCTTTACAATATGTTAGGATTACAAAGATCAGTAATGTCCAGGCCCTGTCTTTAAGAAGCTTGCAGTTAGAGTGTGTGTGTGTTGTGTGTGTTGTGTGTGTTGTGTATGTGACCAGCAGTTACCACAGAGTGATAAGTGCTAGCATAAGAGCAATAAGGCAGGAATTGCCCATGTTTTTAGTAGTGAGGAAGGCTTTATAAAAGAAGAGACCATTTGAGATTGGCCTTGGAAATACCTAGGAACTTGGCAGCCCGAGAGGGCATTTCATGTTATACTTGTGCAGAGATGAGGAGAGGTGAAAGAGCCTCTAAAGGCCAGTGTGTAGGTAGGGTGCCCGGTGCTTGCTGGGTGGAAGCAGCAGGTAAGGGGCATGGTAGACCAGTGCTGGAAGAAGAAACTCAAGCCAGGGCTGGGCCAGCTTGAGATCAGGCAGGTTTATCCTTTGGTCCTCACCCTAAACATTGCTATTTATGAATTTCTTTAAAGTACTCTCTCTCTCAAAAGCTTCATTGGCTATTTGTTTTCAAGTAGAATTTAGACTGTTTAGCCAAGCATCCTACCTCTTCATGACCTGATTGAATCTACTTTTCCAGTCTTTCCTCTCGTACTTAAAGTTGTTTGCTTTGTCAAGTCACAATGTACCCTACACTTCTTTGCCTCTTCCCCTTTGCATAGATAATACTGTCTTTCCCTTAATTTCCTTCCTACATTCACTTTTGGAAATCACTGCCATCTTTCAGAATCCAGCCCCAAATTTAGATCCTTCTTTCCCTGAGGCCTTTCCTTATCCTTCTAGCTAGAATTGCTTGCTTTCTTCTTATAAACTCCAAAACTCCATTTGTCATAGATTGTCTTCTGTTACATTTTGTTGTCTTGTGTCTCTGACTGAATTGTAAACTCTTGAATTGTCTTACCAAATTTTGTATTTCATGCAATATATGGGAGCATGCTTTTCATAATTCATACTCAAGACCATTTCTTGAACATTCAAAAAAGTATAATACATTAGGAACATTTTCTCCTATCTTCCATTGGATGAAAAGATATGAATGTTATCCAAGAGAGCGTATGTAAACTCTTCTTTAAGAAAACCTAGGGCTTCCCTGGTGGCGCAGTGGTTGAGAATCTGCCTGCTAATGCAGGGGACACGGGTTCGTGCCCTGGTCTGGGAAGATCCCACGTGCCGCGGAGCAACTAGGCCCGTGAGCCACAACTACTGAGCCTACGCGTCTGGAGCCTGTGCTCCGCAACAAGAGAGGCCGCGATAGTGAGAGGCCCGCGCACCGCGATGAAGAGTGGCCCCCGCTTGCCGCAACTAGAGGAAGCCCTCGCACAGAAACGAAGACCGAAGACAGCCAAATAAATAAATAAATAATAATAATAAAAAAAAGAAAACCTAGTGTTCAACTTATATTCAGTTCCCTTTGAATATCACTCTTACATGTTCATTATGCATCAAGTTATGCATTCTGCTTTTGTGGGCCCAGGATGCTTTGGGGCTTCTGCCCCCTCCCTTTTTTCTTAGCAGAAAAGATGGTGGCTTCTGTGGTATATTTATTACCACAGTTTGCTAAGTCTAAAATGTCTGCAGTCTATTGGAGGGGAAGGACCTTTGTGTCTAATTCTCTATTTAAGTCCAGAAGGCTTGAACTTTCCTTGGGTAGAACTTCCACCAGTGACAGTTCCTTTCATATATACTGATTTCCAGTCTGGAGGACGTGCCTCTCTCACCCATCCCCATCTCAAACTTTCATCAAATTGGTTTACTTGGATGTGAAAAGTTAGTGTCATTTCTGACTCATGACTCTTCTTGATCCCTCATGTCCAACCAGTAATTTTTGCTCTTGCCGTTTTTATTATCTCAAAATGTCGCACAACTTCCTATCATCTGTACTTGAGATCTTAATGATCAGAGCCCAGTCTTGATTAGCTGTCTAGGGTCCTTACCTAAAAGAAAACAGACCTGAAAGTTAGGCAAATCAGATAAAGCAGCTTTGGAATTAAAGACAGGCATATGATATGATTTGATGCCGAGGTCTTTCTTCCAGGGGTGAGCTTCTGCAGGTAGATTACTTTCCAGAGGGGATCATGGTGGTCGGCAGTCTCCATCAGGACTTAGCTCCATCAGTTCATTCAACAAATAATTATTGAACACCTAATATGTGAGATATAGCAATGAGCAGAAGACAAATGAAAATTCCTTTTTCATGCATTCCCATTCCTCTGTCTCTTTTTTTATCTTCTATCTTCACTGTGAAAAAATAGGAACATAGACTAACAAAACTCAATATAAAACACAGTATCTTTTAAAAAATTAATTAATTAATTAATTTAGTTTTGGCTGTGTTGGGTCTTTGTTGCTGCACGCGGGCTTTCTCCACGGTGAGCGGGGGCTACTCTTCGTTGTGGTGCACGGGCTTCTCATTGCGGTGGCTTATCGTTGTGGAGCATGGGCTCTAGGCACGTGGGCTTCAGTAGTTGTGGCACACAGGCTCAGTAGTTGTGGCTCTTGGGCTCTAGAGCGCAGGCTCCATATTTGTGGTGCACGGGCTTAGTTGCTCTGCGACATGTGAGATCTTCCCGGACCAGTGCTCGAACCTGTGTCCCCCACATTGGCAGGCAGATTACCACTGCGCCACCAGGGAAGTCCCCAGTATCTTTAATTTAAAGAAATCTCATAGTAATATTTGAACTCTGGAAATCAATCTCAGGAGAATTGGCACATGTGCATTAAAAAAAAAGAAAGTGTTTTATGTGGGGGGAAAGGAAAAAAAACAATATATATGAGATGATAACTCAGTCTGAATTCTAGAGCATTCTAAAAATTATACCTTGAGGTACATATAGTAGTATTGTTAATAAAGAGAAGTAGAGGTTAATGATTCACAGCAGAATTTCTCAACGTTAGCACTTTGGGCCAGGTTGGAGATTTTGGGCCAGATAATTCTTTGTTGTGACGGGCTATCCTTTGCTTTATACGATGTGTAGCTGTATCTCTGACCTCTAACCTCTAGATGCCAGGACCACACCTCTCCAGTTGGGATAACCAAAAATATCTCCCACCAGTTGCTAAATGTCCCTTGGAGGACAAAATTGCCCCTATTTGAGAACCTCTGATTTAATGACTTTGGTTAAGTGATTTACCAAATATATAGTGCTTCATAATTAATATCTGTAATCTTTTGTTTAGACAAAAATATAGTCTAAAATGATTTTAGAGGGGCTGAACATTTGGGATAAGAAATTACCAAGAAGTTCATATTTAAGTAACAATATGGACTGAACGCTAAATATGAAACATTTTAGCACTTTTATTTTCAGAATGTTACATATTGTATTATTCTGATGATAAATGTCGTACATGTTGATTATGGGAAGTTTAGACAAAGAAGAGTATAAAGGCAATAATAAAAATCACCGATTATCCCACCATCCAGGGCTAACCACTGCTTACCTTTTAGTGTATTTTTTTTACTCTTTTTCTCTTTATAGCTAAAAAACAAATGCTATTTTTTAAAAATTAATTAATTTATTTATTTTTGGCTGTGTTGGGTCTTTGTTGCTGCGTGCAGACTTTCTCTAGTTGTGGTGAGCAGGGGCTGCTCTTCATTGCGGTGCGCGGGCTTCTCATTGCGGTGGCTTCTCTTGTTGTGGAGCACGGGCTCTAGGCGCGCGGGCTTCAGTAGTTGTGGCACGTGGGCTTCAGTGGTTGTGGCTTGCGGGCTCTAGGGCGCAGGCTCAGTAGTTGTGGCGCACGGGCTTGGTTGCTCCGCGGCATGTGGGATCTTCCCGGACCAGGGATTGAACCCATGTCCCCTGCATTGGCAGGCGGATTCCTAACTACTGCGCCACCATGGAAGTCCCCAAATCCTATTTTTGAATCATTTATTTTTTATGCTGTTTGCCTAACATTTGTTTTTGCAAATGGGGAAAAAAGCTCTCAATTTCCTTTGTCAAATCACTGCCAATTATAAATTAGAGAAGTTTAATACTAATCAAATTATAATAGGAAAATAAATTACAAATTAAATTGGAAAATTTTATCATCTGGGAAAATTCAGGAAAAAAACAACAGAATCATGTTACTATGTCTTTATTTTCACATGCTAAATATAGAAAGGATTGGTATGTTGTATTTATTTTGTTTAAAAATTTAGAAGGTCATTATTTAATCTTTGGCTAGTTTTCAGTTTTATAGGCAAGTTAATATTTTTTTTCTCCTAGCTGATAATGGAATTCAATTCTGCTAACCATATTTAGAGATGACCTTCACTTCTAAAATATATTATTTAAAATTCTGTAATTTAGTTTCTTAAGTTTAATAAAATGCCATTAAATAATTGTTATTAAAATTTATCAGTTTGTACAAGTTCTGATGAATCTGTATATATAACCAAAGCATATTAAGTACCTGTCAGTGTTATTTGCAGTTGAGAGAAGGTGAGTTTTTATTTCTTTTAGAAAGGAAGATGTTTGGCTACAGAGCAAGGAGTAAAAAAGCATTCTGGGCAGGGAAAATGATGCAGATATTAAAAGGTAAAAACAGTCCTTTTTTTGAGTTTGAAAATTTTGTATGACATATGGAGTTCCCAGGAGCCCCTCTCGACTTGAAATCCCCAAATTGGTTTCAGAGATACACAAAGGTATATATTCCTTTTTTACTTTCAGAAGATTATATGCTGACCTAATTTTAAGTGGTGAATATACTGCAGGTCTGTCTGGCATTATAGGCATTAAAAACCTATATTAAAGGAACAATTTTCATTTAATATGAAAGGAAACAGCCTTTATTATACCTTCTTTAAATGTTCCTTTCTCAACAGTGGTTGATTCATTATCTGCTTATCCACATATTTATTAGTTGTCACCCATGAATCTTCTTTAAACACTGAGATTCCCCCTCTATACTCAAACTGAATTAACCTTTTCATATCATGCCCACTTAAATTCTTGGCCACCCTACTCATTTTCTCAACACAACCACAAGGAACAGCCCACCCTAATCTTGTGTTATTAATTTTATTCCTACCATATATTTAAACTGCTATCAGTTTCTGCTGTGTATTTCATGCTATAAATTTTCTCTTGTCTCCTGGATGTTTGGCCCATTCTTAAGCTAATGCTTATCAGAATTGAGGTTGGGTGCCCCAGTAGGTTCTGGAACATCGTATTTTAGCTAGCAAAAATAAAGCATCACAAAGGATGCAGGACATATTCTTCCACATTATAAATTCACCTTAGCCTTTGCTTTCTTTGTGCTATTATTTTCCCATCTGTTCTAAAACACTTCTATTTTAAAATCTTTCACTCATTTTGCTCCTCTCACCACTTTGTGTGTGTCTGTGTGTGTGTGTTTCTCCTCTTGGTCAACTTCCACCCCCACTCCCTCTTCCTGGTGTAAAGAGCTTCTGTAGGAAATTGATAATCAGTGTCTTTCTGCTTCAAAGTCTTTAACACATGGAGCTGGCTGCTAAGAGAAATTGACCAGGTTCCTGTGATCCTTGTCAGTTTCTCTGATTAATCAATTTTTCTTTACTGGAGGAGCTGCTTTTAACAAAAGAAAACTAGCTTGAAATTTCAATCATTTGCCCATTGCTGCCTAGCTTGCATCTGCTCTTCTGTTCCTATCTATCACTTTACCTTTTTATTATAAACTTTTAATTCTTGGCTTTCAGTTACCTCATTTAAACTGGAGTGTGAAGAGCCAATTTCGTTTAATTTGTATGTCCTCCACGATTACAGCTAATTCTAGTACTTGCGCAATTTAATTTATAATGCTTCTTCCTATTCACAAGGGGATGACTGCAAATCAAAATGAGTGTATTTCTTTCCTAACTCTTGTTGACTTTCCTAGGAAAACCAAGGCAAAACAATTCAAAGCACTTAAAAGGAAATCATGCTGTCATAGAAACTAATGCAATGAGATCTAGAAAAACCAGGGAGAGTTACTATATTGTTTTTTTAATAGGGATATTTCTTTAAACATGTCAAGTACTATTATACTTAGATACAGAGTTAGAAGAATTTGTCTTTAGGTCATGGACAAGTTTGAGCAGCTAGTTAGCCTGATAATAAGGTTATAAGATCTGATGAAAAAATTTTACAGAATGACCAAAATGTATTTGGACTATTCCTTAGGCATTATATACAGGTGTTTGCACATAGTGATATTAGCTATAGATAGGACTGTCATAGGAAGGAGTTAATTTGAATGGCCTCAGGCTCAGTGGTGAGACTGAACGATGGCTAATGCTCCAAAGCATGTTTTGCAAACAAGTAGTTTTATGGTGTTTTAGGAAGTGTTCCCTGGAAGGGAAAAAAAGTCCTTATTCAGTAAGTTTGGGAAATTCTTGGTTACACAAAGTTAATATATGACTTTTCAATACCTTATTATGCTAAAGTATGCTATCAGCCTCCAAGATAAAGATGTAGAATGTGGTATTTTTACATACTTGTTGAACACTGGCACATTGGTACCTCTTTTTTTTTTTTTAAAGAATCATCTCATGGGACATAGTTCCATGGGAACAAGCTCTGAGAAATTCTTGGGTTATGGTCAAGAATTAATTAATATTAGTTAAATATCATATATTATTGTGTAATAATACTGTGTATCAATAAATATTAATATCTTTACTCTTTAGCTCATAATTTATCCTTAAGTTGAAAGAAGTTAAAGGTCTTTTAAACATCTTCTAAACATTTTTAATGATATATTTTTATTTTACAAAACCAGAGATATAAATAATATTCAAGACATCCAGAAAAGCTGGGAGAGGGGGGTGGTACATCATATAAAAATAGCCTAATAGATGAACTAAAATCAGGTAAGTATTTGTAAAACATTAGCCATGCATCTGGGCATTTAAAGGAGAGTGAAGATAGCTCAGGATTGGTAAATGGTATTGGTGGTGATGGTATAAGAAAGCTGAAATTTGGCCGGGAAAGGTGGAATAAAAAGAAACAAGTGGTACACATTTGTCTTTCACTAGCAGCTTCTGGGAATGGCCTCTGGCCTGGGGCACCTGGCTTCCCCCGTTTTGTTTTGTTTTTTTTTTTTTTTTTTTTTTTTTTTTTTTTACTTTTTAAAAATTGAGCTATAGTTGATGTACAATATTATATGTTACAGGTGTACAACATAGTGATTCACAATTTTTAAAGGTTGTACTCCATTTATAGTTGTAAAATATTGGCTGTATTCCTTGTGTTATATAAAATATCCTTGTAGCTTATTTATTTTATACGTATTAGTTTGTACCTCTTAATCTCCTTCCCTATCTTGGCCCTCCCCGCTTCCCTCTCCCCATTGGTAACCACTGGTTTGTTCTCTCTATCTGTGAGTCCGTTTCCTTTTTGTTATATTCACTAGTTTGTGTTATTTTTTTCAAATCCACATATATGTGATATCACACGGTATTTGTCTTTCTCTGATTTGACTTATTTCACTTAGCATAGTGTCCTCCAAGTCCATCCATGTTGTTGCAAATGGCAAAATTTCATTATTTTTTATGGTTGGCTCCCTTTTTTTGAGTAGCAGCAGAGTTTGCTTGAAGGCAGCTACCCCAGCTATTCAACAGGACTATATCAGGTGTACTCTCCGGGCAAACTTTGGTATCCTAGAGTAGTGATACCAGGCTTTTTTTTTTTTTTTTAATTTCTGATCTCTTGCAGGCCAAATACCATTGTACAAATGCTTTTCTTAGTTTGTATGCTTGTCATGGTCCAGCAATGAACAGCTTACTTAGCAGCACTGATCTCAGACTGCACCAGCACTGTTACTAGATTATCACCACTTCTACCCTGCTCTCAACTTGAAAAGGTCTCACCACTGAGGACTGCCAAAAATTCTTCCTACTAGGGACTAAACCTTTTATTCTACAACTAGAGAAAAAAGTGATTTAAAAATATAAATGCTGTTTCTGTATCAGAATTGTAATTTTGGTGTATTTGTGGACCAGTAAACATTTTTTTTTTTTTATTTTGGCTGTGCTGGGTCTTCATTGCTGCATTCGGGCTCTTCGTTGCAGGCTTCTCTCTAGTTGTGGCGCGTGGATTAGTTGCCCTGTGGCATGTGGGTTTAGTTGCCCTGTGGCATGTGGGTTTAGTTGCCCTGTGGCATGTGGGATCTTAATTCCCCAACCAGGGATCGAACCCGCATCCCCTGCATTGGAAGGCGGGTTCTTAACCACTGTACCACCAGGGAAGTCCCTGGACCAGTAAACATTAAAAAAAATAATAATAAGGTGATTTGGTAAATGTTGAATAACTGGCTTTCCAAAAAAAATTGAGTGTGTCTTATAAGTTTTACTGATATAAAGGATGTAGAATACAATTTACAAATAATAATACATGTATAATGCTCTTTATTATAAATTCCATGTGGCCAGTTGATTCTCACAGAATACCTTCCTTGATTTTTTTTCCTGAACTCTTGTATCTATAGCCAAACTCTGCTTGCAATTGATGAACAAGTGTAGTTCTTACATGAATATTAAGTGATTTTTTTTTATACTAATGAGTTAGCACAAAAGTAAGACAAAAATGATGTATGTCAGAACTTTATTGTGACTTTTTTGATGACTTGGATAACAGTTTTTGAATATTGTAAAGTATTTCCTCAGTTTTTGTGCTGTTTACAATGTAACAGCTATAGACATGAATCACTGTTATATTTAATCTGTATTGTTAACATTTTCTTCATCACTTTCCTAAGTGTCTAAACAATCAGCAAAACAATACATCATGCGATGATTTGTAGTACTTGCCAATTTCCATGGTATAAACATCATGGCCAATTTCAAGCTATCAATGTAATGTCAGTGATGTGGAGTTGGAAGAAAGGCACAGTGACATACCATTATGTAGTAGTTCCACTGTACAGATTCAAAAGATGTAAATAACCTCACAATGTAGGTAATAGTAAAATATAGTAAAATAATTAGGGAGTAACAACTTTTTAGTATTTTTTTTTACCATTTTTCCATACAATTTATTTAATTTTATCTTTATACTTTAATATTTAATAGTGGCTGTATTTAACAACTATCTCATGGGATTCATACAAATTTAACAATGAGGTGTCTTCAGCTGGTACAAGCCAGCTCCAGCACACTGTTGCATTGCTGTTTCTTATTTTGCCATGTAAGGACATTTGTAATTACTGTAAGTTCATGGGAGGGATACCATCTCTGAATAAAGGAAAAGCCCTAAGAAAGACAACTTGCAGGCATCGACATTGTTCTTATGTTTTACATTTCTGCAATGAAGTATTTAAAATATCATCTGAGTTCCCACACAGCTATATGGGAACCACTATCCTGGATAGTGTAGTAGCATTCAAATGAAGCTAATTTTTATTTGTGTAGTGAATACATACCAGGGATCACTCAGATACTTTTCTGTTTTGGTAGGGATAGGAGTTACTGTTAGTCTTAAGAATTTCATAATCTGAATGGATGAGGAGAGGCACTCACAGATAAGAAAGAATGTAGAAAACAAACCCCAAAGACTTAAAATTTTGTGTAGGCTTTTATTTTTTTTAACCTTCCCCATTGCATTGGTAGGTGGATGCTCTGTTAAGAGCTATTATTCTGAATGGATAGGAGTTACTGTTAGTCTTAAGAATTTCATAATCTGAATGGATGAGGAGAGGCACTCACAGATAAGAAAGAATGTAGAAGACAAACCCCAAAGACTTAAAATTTTGTGTAGGCTTTTATTTTTTTTAACCTTCCCCATTGCGTTGGTAGGTGGATGCTCTGTTAAGAGCTATTATTATGCTAGGGTTGTTATTTTTGAGTTGTAGGATAGTCCTTGAGCGCTACTTTGTGCACTACTTCCTGCAGTTTATGAGGTATACATTTTTTTACACTTCTCTTCCCCCTCTTTTCCTTCCTCCCACTTCAATACTGAATTAGCTTTCTATTACCACAAACTTAGTGGCTTTAAAACAATACCCATTTATCAGTTCACAGTCTATAGGTCGGAAGTCTGGTGCAGTGTGGCTGGGTTCTCTGTTGCTGGGTGCTCAGAATATCACAAGGCTGAAACCAAGGTGTCAGCCAACTTGTTCTCATCTCTAGCTCAGGGCTCTCTTTCTATTTGTATTGCTGGTACAAATTAGTTCCTTGTGGTTATAGAACTGAAGCGTCCATTTTCTCATTGACTATGAGCCAGGTACCACTGTCAGCTCCTACAGGCCATATTTACATCCTTGCCTGGTGGACCCAACATCTTCATGTCAGCAGTGGTGGGTCTTGCCTGCTTCCAGTCTCTCTGACTTCCCCTTTTGTCACCAGCCAGAGAAAATTTTCTGCTTTTTAAAAACTCATGTGATTATATAGAGCCCCAAACACACCCCATAATCTCTCTTTTGATTAACTCAAAGTCAACTGGTTAGTAACTGTAATTATATCTGTGTAACATAATCACAAGAGTGCTATCCCATCATCTTCACAAAGGAGAGAATTATTTGAGGGTTAGGGATAATTGGGAGTGACAGAATTCTGTCTACCACAAATACTAAATACATCATATCTCATTTAAACATAATGATGGCTATGTTAAAACTTTCCATATAGTGATAAAACTTTAAAAATTATATCTGAACCTCATAGCTATTTCCTTCGGAATAGAAATTAATTTTTAGTATACATAAAATTTAATCTCTTAAATTAGTATCTTAAAATAATGGAGCAAAGTTATTAACATTTAAAAATAGTGAAGTAAAATAGTGAAGACAAGATTGTATTGTATTTAATTCTTAAGTCTAAGTAGTAATTATTTACTTAAAATATATTAATAAAAGAGACAACTTATTTTGAACATTATCTAAATGTTGGTTTAGAAAATCAGTTCAAAGATATTTAAACATTATGTAAAAATGAAGTACCTAATACAGTTGTATAAAATATAGAGCCTAGTGCCTGAACAGGTAGTCCAACTAATATGCTTACTCAAGAAGAGGGAGTTTCACCAAGGTAGAGGGAAAAAGGTTGAAACTCATAGTAAATAAGGATTATTCTTTATTGAAAAACCTGGCTTATAAGGAAATAGTTAACCAAAGGCTTATGGCAAAATTTATTGCATTATTGATAATGCAAATATCGACATGAAGAAAAATGTACAAAAATCAGCCTATGGTTGAATTATGGTATGTCCATACAGTGGAAAAACTTGGACCTATTCATTCATCCAGTATTTATTGAATAGCTACTATGTGCCAAACACTTTGCTCAGCTCTGAATAAAATAATATATTAGCCATCAAAAAATAATTTGAAGAATAACTAATGACTTAGAATATGTTAATTATGAGGTGTTAAGTGCTATAAAACTAAATTTATTAAATACAATTCTAGGTCTGTTAACTGATATGCACAGAAAAAATTGAAGAAAATAAATGCATTTTAAAAAGATAAATTTTGATTGTTCCTTATTTTTTCTTAATCATGATTACAAAGAGGTTGTACACCTTTCTTTCTTAGCTACTCCCAGCATTTACACTCTGGTGATCTATAAAACATTGCTGAGTTCATGTAACAGCTGTGTTACATGTCTGTTGTGACTTTTGACATATAAATTTATTTTGACAATTTTTTTTTAGTATTGTAAGCTGCTGTGTATTAAAACTTAGTGTAATCTATAGCATGGAATACTTTTCTGATGCCATAGAGTTTAATATTATGTTTTTTCTAAGTTATTCAGAAAGCAAATCTCTCAATAGAAAAAAATGAAGAAAAGAGGAAAATGCCTTTTTACGCAAAAGGGAGAGGAAAATAGCATGGTTTGATTATTTTGGAGAGAGCAAAAGCCCTCTATTCAGGGGGAAGGAGAAGGGGAGGAAGTGGGAAAGGCAAATCATAATTAGGAAGTTTCTAATAAGGGTCAGACACTGTGTAATGCAAATTTATTGTTTCATTTTATTTAATCTTGGTATTCATCTGGGTTAGATATTATTTCATTTTAAAATGAGAAGATTGAAGCTCAGGTTAAATAAACTTGACTGATGTCATAGAATTAGTAAGTGCCAGAGCTAGTATTCTCATCTGTGACAACAGAGCCTTTCCTATTATATTTTCGGTGGGAGAATGGAAATTTAATTTAATTGTATGCTTTCAGTAGTTATATAGTTTCAGTGGCGATTTTAGATGTGAAAGGACCTAGAGAAATCCGTAAAATGTCCTTTTTATAATGAAAGCATCTTTCCATCCAACACCTGAGGTTTGATTTAGTGGCGAGAGTTGAAAAGCAAAGAACGTTATAAATTAATACAGACTTACAGGCTTCCCTGGTGGCGCAGTGGTTAAGAATCCGCCTGCCAGAAGACCTAAATAGACATTTCTCCAAAGAAGATATACAGATTGCCAACAAACACATGAAAGAATGCTCAACATCATTAATCATTAGAGAAATGCAAATCAAAACTATAATGAGATATCATCTCACACCGGTCAGAATGGCCATCATCAAAAAATCTAGAAACAATAAATGCTGGAGAGGGTGTGGAGAAAAGGGAACACTCTTGCACTGTTGGTGGGAATGTAAATTGATACAGCCACTATGGAGAACAGTATGGAGGTTCCTTAAAAAACTAAAAATAGAACTACCATACGACCCAGCAATCCCACTACTGGGCATATACCCTGAGAAAACCATAATTCAAAAAGAGTCATGTACCAAAATGTTCATTGCAGCTCTATTTACAATAGCCAGAACATGGAAGCAACCTAAGTGTCCATCAACAGATGAATGGATAAAGATGTGGCACATATGTACAATGGAATATTACTCAGCCATAAAAAGAAACGAAATGGAGTTATTTGTAGTGAGGTGGATGGAGTTAGAGTTTGTCATACAGAGTGAAGTAAGTCAGAAAGAGAAAAACAAATACAGTATGCTAACACATATATATGGAATCTAAGGGAAAAAAAAAAAAGGTCATGAAGAACCTAGTGGCAAGACAGAAATAAAGACACAGACCTACTAGAGAATGGACTTGAGGATATGGGGAGGAGGAAGGGTAAGATGTGACAAAGTGAGAGAGTGGCATGGACATATATACACTACCAATGTAAAATAGCTAGCTAGTGGGAAGCAGCCGCATAGCACAGGGAGATCAGCTCTGTGCTTTGTGACCACCTAGAGGGGTGGGATAGGGAGGGTGGGAGGGAGGGAGATGCAAGAGGGAAGAGATATGGGAACATACGTATATGTATAACTGATTCACTTTGTTATAAAGCAGAAACTAACCATTGTAAAGCAATTATACTCTAATAAAAATGTTAAAAAAAAAAAAAAAAGAATCCACCTGCCAATGCAGGGGACACAGGTTCGAGCCCTGGTCCGGGAAGATCCCACATGCCGCAGAGCAACTAAGCCTGTGCACCACAACTACTGAGCCTGCGCTCTAGAGCCCGTGAGCCACAACTACTGAAGCCCACACGCCTAGAGCCCGTGCTCCGCAACAAGAGAAACCACCGCAGTGAGAAGCCCACGCACCGCAACGAAGAGTAGCCCCCACTCCCCGCAACTAGAGAAAGCTCACGCGCAGCAACAAAGACCCAACGCAGCCAAAAATAAATAAATAAATAAATTTAAAATATATACATATAGACTTACTATTAAAGAAAATCAACTTAAGATGCCAAAATTAAGTGTTTTTTTTTTTAATTAAATATTTATTTATTTATTTTGGCTGCGCCGGGTCTTAGTTGCGGCATGCAGGATCTTTGGGATCTTCGTTGCGGCATGTGGACTTCTTAGTTGTGGCATGTGGGATCTAGTTCCCCAACCAGGGATTGAACCCGGGCCCCCTGCCTTGGGAGCGTGTGTTTTACCCACTGGACCACCAGGGAAGTCCCTAAAACTAGGTATTTTATTTAATTAATTAATTTATTTAAATTTATTTATTTCATTTTATTTTATTTATTTTTGGCTGCATTGGGTCTTCGTTGCTGCACGCAGGCTCTCTCTAGTTGCAGCGAGCGGGGGCTACTCTTCATTGCGGTGTGCAGGTTTCTCATTGTGGTGGCTTCTCTTGTTGCAGAGCACGGGCTCTAGGCGTGCAGGCTTCAGTAGTTGTGGCGCATGGGCTTAATTGCTCCATGGCATGTGGGATCTTTCTGGACCAGGGCTCGAACCCATGTTCCCTGCATTGGCAGGAGGGTTCTTAACCACTGCGCCACCAGGGAAGTCCCAAACTAGGTATTTTAGATTTTGCATTGTGTACTTATTCTTCTAGGTTATGTTTCTATGCAGGAAATATTTAGGGCTATGCTGTTCAATATGATAATCACTTATAAAATACAGCTCTTTAAATTTAACTTCAATTAAAATTTGAAATTTAGTTTCTCTGTTGCAATAGCCACATTTCAAGTGCTCAGTAGCTGTATATGACAAGTAGCTATTGCGTTGCATAGTACAAATATAGGACTTTTCCATCATCACAGAAAGTTCTGTTGGACAGTGCTGACTTAGATTCTTCATTTTTATTTTATAGAAAATAATTGTTTACTAGTTGTCAGGTTAACTTCTAATTGAAAAAATTTTTACCTGTCTAATAAAGGTAGTCATACCATAGTTTTCCCATTTATATTTCTTTGGGATTGGAAGAAAATTAGAAATTGATTAAGGCGTTTAATAATGGCTTTTTAAAAACTATTTTTAAATTGATTTTTGTGCTTAATATTTAAAGACTTATTATATATAACTGTAGTTCATCCATATTCATATATGGATATTCATATATCCATAATTGTATAGTATTCTCTTATATGAATATACCATATTCTATTATCATTATTATTAATCAATTGATTTTTAAATGTTTTTGCCATTATAAACAATACCGTACTGAACATTCTCTTGCAAGTCTTCAGGTACACATATGCAAGAATTTTTCTAGACTATATCTAGAAAAAAATATTTGTGTCATAAGGTATGTGTATTTTCAACTTGATTAAGAAATGCTAACTTGTTTTCTAAATGCTAAATTGTGGTTATATCAATTTCTACTCTGAGATTATAAAGTTGTTTTCCTTCATTTTGTTTTTAAACCTTTAAAATATTTTCTTTCACATTTATGTCCCTGATTTTATGTGTTTATTTTTTAATTTTTTAAAAGACTTATTTATTATTTAATATTTATTTTATCGTTGGCTGCGTCGGGTCTCAGTTGCAGCACGCAGGATCTTTGTTGAGGCATGCGGGATCTTTCGTTGTGATGTGGGCTTCTCTCTAGTTGTGGCGTGCGGGCTCTCTCTTTAGTTGTGGTGTGCAGGCTCCAGGGCCCATGGGCTCTGTAGTTGTGGCGTGCGGGTTCCAAAGTGCGTGGGCTCTGTAGTTTGCGGCACATGGGTTCTCTAGTTGAGGTGCGCGAGCTCAATAATTGTGGCACGTGGGCTTAGTTGCCCCGCAGCATGTGGGATCTTAGTTCCCTGACCCCAGGGATCAAACCCACGTCCCCTGCATTGCAAGGCAGATTCTTTACCACTGGACCACGAGGGAAGTCCCTATGTGTTTATATTAATTAGCATTATTAAGATTATTTTTATTGTTGAATAAGTAGCCAGTGTTTAATTTGTTCATTTCAGGATTTAAAAGGTAGGATCTTAAATCTTATTTCTTTTGAGCATCAGTACAAGCAGCAATTCGGAAAGTCGTAAACTGATCATCTTGTAAAGTTTCTTTTTCTTTTAGCATTTTGCAAAGAAGTTATTTATCTCTAAAGATGTCATTAAAGTACACCAGTGCTTGATAGAACATCCTTTAACTTTTAGCCTTACTTTTTTTTTTTTTCCTATGAATTAAACATTTTTAATAGTATAGAGAGGTCCTGTGTACTCTTCACCCAGTCTCCCCGAGTGGTTACATCTTACATAACTATAGTACAATATCAAAACATTAAAACAATATCAAAATATTGGCATTGGTACAATGTGTGTAAAGCTCTATGAAATCTTATCACATGTGTGGCTTCGTGTAACCACCGTCACAATCAGAATACAGAACTATGTGAAATGGTATAGCACCAGAAAGATTCTTTGTGGTGATAGCCTTACTCTTAAGATTCATGGAAAAATAAATTATTTCTTTTGCTGTGAATGAGCAAATCAATTATTTAACTTATTTATATAGTTCTGTTTTGTGTCAGGCATGGTGTTAAATGCTCAGGATACAAAGCTGAATTAAGTCAGGTCATGGCTCTGTCTTCAAGGAGCTTGCAGTTCAGAATAGGAGAAAAAGCTGTATATACAGAAGTGCATTAAAGTGATGTAGATGCTGTCAGGAATTACATTGGAATTCAAAAGGAGAATATATGCTTGATTTGTCAGGGTGTTAAAAATATTTTATCTGCGGTGATTGTTAAGCTGAGTCTTCTAAGAGGAGAGTATTTGTCAGTCAGACATCTAGGGAAGTGATTCTCAGCAGTGGGAGCATTATACCCAAAGCCTAGCATTTTTAGGACATTCACATAGTTGAATATGGCTGAAGGTTGAGGGGACAGTACAAGAGAGTCAGTTGAAGAGGTGGGAGGTTTGGCCTTCAACTTAATGACACTGGGGAGCCATTGAAGGATTTTAAGCAAGGAACTAATTTGAGCAGGTTTTCAGTTTAGATGGTTTTGTACAATATTATATTGAAGATGGATTTGAGGGAGGTAAGAGAACTATAGTTTAAGGGGGAGGGTGGTAAGGACCTTAACTAAGGTAGTAATACTGGGTATAAACAGGAAGATGAGAGATGTTAAGAAAAACATTAAAAATACTCAAGATTTGGTAAACTGTTAGTTGTAGAGGAAAGTCTAGATTTCTCACTTGGGTGAGTGAATGGGACAGACACAGGTTTGGGGGCCCAGATACTGAGTTCTGTTTTAGATATGTGAGTGTGAGAGCCTTGTAACCATCCAGTTGGATAGATCCATGTGGATCTTAGAAGGCTGGATTATAGTTATCACTTTAGAAGTCATCAGATTTAGGTGGTAGTGAACATGAGGTGGATAGCATCACACAAGAAGAAAATGGGACTGGCAAGAAAAGGATCCAGGAACAGAATTTGGGGATGTACCAATAAATAAAAGGGATTAATGACATATCTGTGTCTTCCTTCTTTGTAGTGAAATAAAGATATAAATGTTTGGATCCACAAGGAGCTTATCTGTTTTTTATGGAATTAAGGAACAAATGTATATTTGCTTGTGGTGGAAGCACATTTACTTAATGTATAAGTAAATGCATAAAACGTAATATGAACTGTAAAAGTATATACTGAAACTAAAAATAGCTTGGTTTCAGATAATAGACACTTTTAGTTAATAGGTGATTTGAACAAGATTCAAAAAAGCATTATATAATTATGTATATGTAAATGCCATCAGGAACACACTTGAACAACAACAACAAAAAATTGTATATATGAATTTGAGGCAGCAAGGGACATGGCACATCATGTGGAACCTTGGAGCATCTCAGTTAAGGGGGGTGTTAGAAAAGACTTATAGGATTTGGGTTTATGTTAGGTGATTTGGGAAAAGGGTCAAGGAAACTGGGGTTTGCTCTGGAATGGATGCTGTGAGAAGAAAGCAATCATTCTGTGGTTGGGTATCTTAATAATACTTCTCTAGAAGGCAGGAAGAACACAGCGGGGCTGTGACTGGAATTGGTAAGGAAGCAGACAAATTATCCAGAAAAGGGGAGTGTTTGACCATTTTGGGGTTTGGACAGTATTTTTGTTTCTTGTTTTTGTTTCTGTTCAGATAAAATCACAGAGTGGCCTTGTCTGAAATCGTTTGTGTTGAGAATAAAGTGTTTTGCTATGCACACCCTGGTGTAGCTGTGAGTGCCAAGCCAGCATCACTTCGCCTGACTCAGACTGACAGGCCAGCCCCCAGCTGTCAGGGCCTGCTTTTGTCTTTCTCAGTCTATAACAGTGATAAGGGAAGAGGAGAATTTAGCAAGGGCGTGGTGGCAAAGATAAATGTTGGGTGTCGTTAGGAATTACTCTAGTTAAGTTTGTAGTTGGAGTACAATGAGGATAGTAAGTAAGGGAGGTTAGGAAGAGTGGAACGGTAAGGAGACATCATTGGTGAATGGTTTTAAATGATCAACTTAGAATATAGTTCAGGTAGATTCCTAAACCAGGTTACGGTATGATGAAATGAATGTTTGTGAATGATACAACTGTTTTTAAAATTATTAACTATCTAAAAATGATTTTAATGAACATTTCACCTTGCCTATAACTTAAAATAACTATTTTTCTTAAAAATACTTGTCCATATACTTCCTTACATTGTTACAGTTATAATTTTATATTCTGAGCTTTAAAAGTGTGCCATTGTACACTTTATTCTGTGTCTTTACCTTGTTTGAAGAAGATCATTCCAATAGTTGTATGTGAGGCTATCAGTTTTCTCAGAAAGGGAAAGACAGTAAAAGCAGTGATATAAAGGAAATGGCAAACATTTTGGAGGAGGAATTAACAAGCCTCTATTTCTGATAAGTGGAGTAAAGGAAAAGAAGAATAAAAAATTCTGAACCCTTGACAGTGACAAAATTGAACTACACCTATATACATAGTTTCTTTGTTGGATAATAGAGTATCAACAAAAGTATATAATACCCACCAATGCTGTTTCTGTAAGATATCCTGAAAGTTGCAAGTTATGCCTGATTATTAAAATAATAATGTGTTTTTAGGCTGAAAGATTTGACATTTGGTGACAGTGGTACAAAATAATGACGGTGGTAGAGTTTGCTAGTGGTAGGAAGTTCATACTTATACCGAACTCAGAATTTGTAATCTGCGTGCGGCTGGATTCACATCCCATAAAAATTAGTCTAAGAGCATTAGTGAAGGCTCACACTTCCGGGTTTTGATGCCTAGCATCCCCATTAGCGTTGGTGGTATTCATCGGAAGGAGCACTAGCTTTTCATCCTTAATTTATTCCCTGGTGCCTTTTTGATAAGGTTGGTCTTCTTTAGATGCCTTCGAAACAACTGTCTTATTTATACACAGTAATAAACTGAGGAGAGAAAAGTTCCATTATCGGAGAAGTCTGATTGTTCAGCTTGTTTTAAATGTTTTTATACTGTAAAACATAAGTACTTTTGTTATCCACCCGATTTGTTTTAATCATATGTAGAATAGGTTTAGATACAAAAATGTAATACAAATAAAACCATATTATAACAGAATATTAAAGTTAACATGCCTAATTCCTGGCTCATAATTTTAAGAAGTATTTCATGTTGTAAAAATTCATAAGGAAAAAATTTAGAAATGGTTGAAGTTCATTGCAGTACAATTTATTGTATAATTCAAGTCCTGAGACTACATTTATTTCATTCATAAAACATAAAGTTCAAAAAAGAAGGATGTAAAATTATTTATCATTTTATTTAGATTTTTCAATGTTAAACTTCAGCAGGAAACATACTTAACAATGAATATACCCTAAAATAGTTTAGGATTAGATGATTTACTTCATCTAATTTTACTCTTATTATAATAGTTTAATTTATTGTTAAAATATAGACAATAATAACCAAGTAGTTATTTGTGACTTAAAACTTTTTTGACCTTTGCCATTTATATTTAGCTGCTTTCTTCTCTCCAAACGTGCCAGCTGTGTCATGTTACAGCTGCATGTATAAAAATTTAATTTCTTCTTGCTCGTTCATTTCCTCTTAGGATCCAGTATCACTAATCATTCACTGACATTGACACTTAAAGTCAATTTTATATTTAGATGACCTATTGTTTATAAAAGTAATGATGGCTGTTTAATGAGTGAAATCTTTTATTCCAAATATATTTTAATTTCATAAACTACAGTTTAGTTACACATTGGAGTCGTACATTCAAGTAAAGTGAGTAAATTATGTATAAATTAATATGTATATATCTGAAGGATAGGGTAAACCAGATTTTTTTTATATTGTGCTTGACCATGGATCTTTTTCATGTTAACTCTATTTAAATTTTTAATTAGATTTTAAAAGCTTGTAGAAAATTGTTAGGAAATTAAAACGCAGATTGCAAAATAAAATTATTTGCAGTGCAGAGGCAAAAGGTTACTATCCTTGCAGTATAAAGAAGTGTTGTGACTTAGTAAGAAAATACAAGCATCCTCGTAGAAAATGGGCAACAAAGGACAGGGACATAGAAATTTGTAAAAGTATAAATAGAAATGAAAGAAATGTAAGTTTAAGACAGCATTTAATGGATTAAAGTTTGGCAAAGTTATTTTAATGATCATACCTGATGTTAGTAAAGTTGCAGAGAAATGGTCAGTCTCTTATACCTCTGGCAGAGATATATACTGATACAAATTTCTAGAGTATAATTTGGCAATACATGTCAAAAGCCTGTAAGTAAGGATAGATGTACACAAAGGTTTTTATCATAGCACTTTTTTTTTTTCTTTTTTGTCTGTGTGGCATGCAGGATCTTAGTTCCCCGACCAGTGATCCAACCCGCGCCCCCTGCAGCGGAAGCGCGGAGTCTTAACCACTGGACCTCCAGGGAAGTCCCTCATAGCACTTTTTATAAAAGGAAGCAACTAAATGTTCATCATTAGGTAATTAGTTAAATTATGAACATCCACAAAATGTAACATTGTGTAGCCAGTTTTTTAAAATGGTGTTTTCAAACTTAGATTGTTAACCTGTATTCAGAAGTGCCCTTGATTTCTTTGGAGGAAGTTTGAGGACCCTGGGAATGGGGGAGGCTGAACACAACTTAATTCTGCTTCAACCACAGCAGCTTTGTCTCTATTTGTTTTTGGTTTTGTTTTTATTAAAGTGTAATTGACTTACAATATTATATTTGTTTCAGAGGTACAACATAGTGATTCGATATTTTTATACACTACAAAATGATCACCACAAGTCTAGTAACCATCTGTCCCCAGAGTTACTACAATATTGTTCACTATATCCCCTTTGCTGTACATTACATCCCCGTGGCTTGTTTATTTTATAACTGGAAGTATATACCTCTTAATCTCCCTCACCTATTTCACTCATCACCTCTCCTCTCTCCTCTCTGGCAGCCATCAGTTTGTTCTCTGTATCTGTGAGTCTGTTTCTGTTTTGTTATCTTTGTTTGTTTTTTTTTAGATTCCACATGTAAGTGAGATGGTACTGTATTTGTCTTTCAAGTGTCTGACTTACTTCACTTAGCATAATACTCTCTGGGTCCATCTATGTTGTCACAGATGGAAAGATACCACACTTTATTAGGGCTGAGTAATATTCCATTGTGTGTGTGTGTATGTGTGTGTGTGTGTGTGTATACCACATTTTCTTTATCTATTCATCTGATGAAGGACACTTAGGTTGCTTCCATACCTTGGCTATTACAAATAATGCTGCAGTGTATATAGGAGTGCATATATCTTTATGAATTAGTGTTTTTGTTTTCTTTAGACATACCCAAAAGTGGAATCGCTGGATCATATGGTAGTCTATTTGTTTCTTATACAGAAGTTTCAAATAAGAGTCTGCCTGGAGAAAGGGTAGGAAAGTGTACTTGCAGCTTTAAGAGGTTCAGTGTAGTGGAAAGTTGCTCATGTTACTGTGCTAAATGAAAGATAGTAGAGTGTAAAACATTGGGTTATAATACGATCTCAATGTTTGAAGAAAGTCAGATCTCCATCTGCCTATGCATATGAAAAAATGGAAGTTTAATGGTAATAATGGTAATAAAGTGATAGAAAAAAATGGTAATAGTGGTATGATGGAATTTCAGGTGATTTTTACTCTGTTTTTCTTATCTGTAGGTTTTATATTTTATAATTTTATAAAATTAATTTTATATTTTAATTAAATGTTTTATAACTATAAAATTAACAGGTACTATTTGTGATAGGAAAAAAAGGCAATAGTGATAACTTATAAATACTTTAAGAATGTTATCAAATGTACATACAAAGTTCCCTTTTAATGCATATGTGGTCAGAACTAGTTTTGGCCTTATTGGCTAACTATTCACAAGACCTTTATTTATATAATAGAAGGTATGTTGTAACTGAGTTTCTCTTGTACTACTATTTTTAATTGGTAAAATCACTTAAGTTTAAAGAATATGTAAAGAAAATAAGCAGAACTTGGATTAAAAATATTTATTAAATTAAAAAAAAAATAGAAAATGCTTCTTTATCCTGGAACAATAACAATTAACCATAGAATTTACTACATGCCAGGTACTGTTCTAAGTGGTTGATGTATATTAACTCATCTAATTCTTATAGCAACCCAACTTAGGTACTGTTATTATATACAGAGAGCTTAAGTAATATGACCAAGGTCACATTCAGACTACCTGGATATATCTCCTCTTGTTTTCAAAGAATTCCAATTCCTTGAATCCCAGTTCATATTACTAATTGCCTTAAATTTCAGGAATAGTTCGCAGATGGTAGATGTGAAACATATAAATATGTTGACGTGTTTGTATATATTTTACATTTCATTTAGATTTTCAGTTTTTTATCTCATCCTGTTAGAAGCCTTTGACCTGCTGCTGCTGTTGCTTCACTCATTGCCACCATCTTATGCAGAAAGGAAACAAGGGGATCTTCTAAGTCGATGCAATGCCCATTCTTTTTTTTCTTTTTTTTAAAATAAATTTTATTTATTTATTTATTTATTTATTTATTTTTGGCCACGTTGGGACTTCATTGCTGCATGCGGGCTTTCTCTAGTTGCAGTGAGCGGGGGCTACTCTTCATTGTGGTGTGCGGACTTTCTCATTGCGGTGGCTTCTCTTGTTGCGGAGCATGGGCTCTAGGTGTGTGGGCTTCAGTAGTTGTACGCAGGCTCAGTAGTTGTGGCTCGCGGGCTCTAGAGCGCAGGCTCAGTAGCTGTGGTGCACGGGCTTAGTTGCTCCGCGGCATGTGGGATCTTCCTGGACCAGGGCTCGAAGCTGTGTCCCCTGCATTGGCAGGCGGATTCTTAACCACTGCGCCACCAGGGAAGCCCATGGATACCCATTCTTATGAAAACACTTTAGAAGCCTATCTTTGGTAGCTTTGGCCCTGAGTTACTATGTTTGCTTTAAAGTAAGCTGAGCACCACACTTATATGGAAATGTACAGTGTCTACATGCTTTGCCTCTGGAACATATATAAATCATTTGCCCTCGGAACATACACAAATCACAGTTTTTTATACTTGAAGATGGTATTTCTTTTGGTATTATTTCCTGGTCCAGACTTCGCACTGTCAGCATGATTTATGCTTAACTTATTTATGGTAGTAACTGATTGTCTTGAGCCATCCACATACTCTCTTATCTATGATCCTGTGGGCCTTCACAGAGCTAGGTAAAAAATCTGGGAGAGGTCTGAGTGCATATAGACACCAATCATTTCTATGAATATGCTTTTTTCCAAGAGGAGATAGTTCATTTCCAAAATGTTGTTTAGATTTGATAAGTGTCAGAAAAAAAAATTGTCAAGATTCTAAGGGAAAATGGGACCATGTATAAGAGAAAGGAAGAATTATTAACTAGGGCAATGAAGTATTCAGAACAATTGGATAGAGAAGACAGGAGAATATAAATATTGGATAAACATGCTAGTGAAAGTATCATGGAAATTGAAACAGTATTACTGAAAGATGATAAGATAAATAAAGAAATATTATATTCCTATTAGTAAAAGGGATATACAAGCCCTGCTCCAAGATTTTCTGGATATTAAAAAAAAACAAACATATTACTAGCTGTAAGTTAATTTTTTCTAGCAAGTATTTAAACAATAGAGAAAGGGGAGGAAGGATAAAATACATAGCACAGTCATAAATTAATGAAGCCCTTGCTTAAAATTACATCTTTTTCTTTTCTGTCTGATTATTTGGAGCAATTGGTAGTAATGTAGATATTGTAATGTGGCATAGCTGGGACATTGCCTTACATGTATCCAGTGATTTATCCAGTGAAAGAATTAGAGCAGAGTTGTGGAACTTGTTTCATGCCTGGGAAGATCCCCTGGGGCTTTGTGACCCTTCTGTGATCATTGGAGCAGTCTGGGCACTTGAAGAGATCCTCTGATTTTTTTAGAGGAGGAGGGTTTGTTCACTTTTTTTGCCCAACCTTGCACCAGCCATAAAGATTTTCTCCCATGACACATAATATCCTGCTCTCTGATACATAGATTGGAAAATGAAGGTGGTCATGCAGTTAATAAAAAAATTTCAAAATAATGGATCTCATGGTCATTACCTATGTTAACTCTTTTACATTAATAGAACTGAACAGTATAGTGATCTAGGGAATTCTCTGGCAGTCCAGTGGTTAGGACTCGGTGCTCTCACTGCCAAGGGCCAGGGTTCAATCCCTGGTCAAGGAACTAAGATCCCACAAGTCTCGCAGTACAGCCAAAAACAAAAACAAAACAAAAACAAACAAAAAACCCCCCAAGGGCTTCCCTGGTGGCGCAGTGGTTAAGAATCCGCCTGCCAATGCAGGGGACACGGGTTCGAGCCCTGGTCTGGGAGGATCCCACATGCCGCGGAGCGGCTGGGCCCGTGAGCCACAGCTACTGAGCCTGCGCGTCTGGAGCCTGTGCTCCGCAACAGGAGAGGCCGCGATAGTGAGAGGCCCGCGCACCGTGATGAGGAGTGGCCCCCGCTTGCCACAACTAGAGAAAGCCTTCGCACAGAAACGAAAACCCAACACAGCCATAAATAAATAAATAAATTTTTTAAAAAATCTAGCTGCACATTAAAAAAAACAAAAACAAAAAACCCCAAAACTGTATAGTGATCTATTTTCAAACCTCCTTTGCAAAATACCTCTCAGGTCTCTGACATAACTCTAAAACCTCACTGTTCAAGATGGCAGTCACTAGCCCGAGTGGCTATTTAAATTTAAATTAATAAAAATTATAAAATATTTGGTTCCCCAGTTGCACTAACAGTATTTCAAGTGCTCACTACCCACATGTGGCTAGTTGGCAGCTACCATCTTGGACAGCTCAAATACAGAGCATTTCTGTCATTGCATAAAATTCTATTGGTCAGCACTCCTCTAGAGGATATATCTTTTGAGGCAGTCATTAATTTTGCCTTATCCATAGCTTTTAAAGCATGGGTTTATTGATGAGAAACCATGGTGTTTTTTCAAGTTGAGCAGACGTTCTTGTACCTTGATGGTATATTACAATGACACAGTGGATTTGTGAGTTAGCTAACTTCACTGTGAGGGGAGTTTCATTCAAGTTAATCAGTAATGGAGATTACTGTGTTAAGCTGTAGAATACTATAAAGTTAGGCTTGTGGGAAACAGCATTATGTAAGTTAGTGAAAAAGAACACTAACTTCGAAGAAAGGAAATGTGATCTTGTCCCAGCTTTGCCACTAGTTATAAGACTTTGGTCATTTCATTTTCCAAAGTTAACTTGGGACTTAATTTCTTTATCTCTAAATTGTAGGTTTAAATAAAATATTTTTTAACAACTCTTTTGTTACAATATTTAATTCTGGGCCCTTTGTTCCCTCAGATATAACTTTTATCAAAGACCTACTCTTTTGAATGGGAGAAGTAATACAAAGAGAAAGAGAAGGTGTTGATGAAACTGCCAAGAGAACCCTGCCCTTATTCACCATCATTTTAAGATAGCGTAGTTAGCTATAGAAACCACTAAACCGCTGCTCAGGAATATGAGAAGGACTGTTGGTCTTAAATTATAGTAGCTTATCCGAAAATACTATTGCTTTCATAGTGTTCACTCCTTCTGCCTAAAAACCTTCTTTAGCTTTGGACTCATGCAGCGTGGTTTTGGATTTAGACAACATTTCCCCTGATCACTAGCTATGTGACCTTGAGCAAGTTACATAACCTACCTGTCTCCATTTCCTGTTGGATGAATGAAATGAAGTGATATCTCTTGGGGCTTACAGTCAATTCAGAGGGAAAGACACATTACTACAATAATAGATGGAAAAGTCTGTTATAGATGTGTACCAGGTATTTATAAAAACAGAAAGGAAGGTTGTCTACCTGAGACCAGGCCAAGGTAGAGAAGAGAGTAGTAGAAGGTATTCCAGGCAGAGTGGCGTGCGCAGGGACACCGGTATGAGAGGTAAACAGGTAAAGCATTGAGAAGGAATAGAAGAGTATGATAAGAGTTAAGCCTAGGAATTTAAGCAGAGGCTAGAAATTAAAGGACTAAGAAGTTTGAACTTCATGCTGAACACTGTGGGGATACACTGAAAGTTTTTTTTGTTTTTGTTTTTTTTAATTTTATTTATTTATTTATTTATTTATTTATTTTTGGCTGTGTTGGTACTTCGTTTCTATGCGAGGGCTTTCTCTAGTTGTGGCAAGTGGGGGCCACTCTTCATCGCGGTGCGCGGGCCTCTCACTATCGCGGCCTCTCTTGTTGCGGAGCACAGGCTCCAGACGCGCAGGCTCAGTAATTGTGGCTCACGGGCCCAGCTGCTCCGCGGCATGTGGGATCTTCCCAGACCAGGGCTCGAACCCGTGACCCCTGCATTGGCAAGCAGATTCTCAACCACTGCGCCACCAGGGAAGCCCTACACTGAAAGTTTTAAGCCTGGGTATATGAGCAGGGTAGTGTGAAGGTCTGGGTAGAGAAGGAGCAAACCTGTGCCTCAGGATGTTCACTCTAGAAGCAACGTGGAGAATGGGTTAAAAGCAAAGAGACCAGTAGGAAGCTGTTAATCCAGTTAAAGTGAGATATGATGAAGACTTGTATTAGGAAGATGGGAGAAAGCGAGCAGATGCTACAGGTGCTGAGTAAAATCAGTATGAGTTGAACGTGGTGACTGGTTGACGTGGGGTTAAGGGAGATGGAGGTCTCTGTGTCAAGCAACTAGATGGTTCATGGTCACTTTTCACTGGGTAAGGAAAACAGTGACGTGACTGGTGAGTTAATGTAGTGTGTGTCTCAGAGGCTATACCTCAGAGCCAAACCTTGGATTTTACGTCTGAAATCCTAGATTTGCCATTTATTAGCTTTGTGGCCCTGCCTTAATTTCCTTCATCAGATTCACTTACACATTACATTAATGTGTTAAAATGCTTAGAATAGTTCCTGACAAGTAAGCATTATATGTTTGCTGTTATTATTCCTGGAGGATATGACTTAGTTAAGTTTTAGACATAATAAAGGAGAGTCATGTACATATATATGTAGTAAGCAGTTGGATATATGAGGCTGGATAGAGCTCAGTAGAGCAGTCTGTGCTGGGAATACTATAATGGGAGTTATTATGTAAGTAGTAGTTGAAATTAAGGGAATATAGAAACTATCCCAGGGAAAGCAGATACAGTGAGTAGAAGGCCAAGGTGGAGTTCCAGGGAACAACGATAATTTAGAAGTCAAGGAAGATGGGCTTATGGGTGTCAATGAGGGGGAGTGACCAGAGGCTTAAGGAAGAAAATTAGGCCTTAGGATCCTGGATACTAAGGGCAGTGAGGGAGTGATTAATGTCAAATGCTGTAAAGCTGACAAATAAGATAAAGATTAAAGATTGAAGAGTCCACTGGATTCACAGTGAGAGCCTTTTTTTTTTTTTTTTTAATAAATCTGTTTATTTTTGTATTTATTTTTGGCTGCGTTGGGTCTTCGTTGCTGCGCGCAGGCTTTCTTTTTAGTTGCAGCGAGCGGGGGCTACTCTTCGTTGCAGTGCGCAGGCCTCTCATTAAGGTGCCTTCTCTTGTTGTGGAGCACAGGCTCTAGGTGTGTGGACTTCAGTAGTTGTGGCACATGGGCTCAGTAGTTGTGGCTCACGGGCTCTAGAGTGCAGGCTCAGTAGTTGTGGCGTACGGGCTTAGTTGCTCTGCGGCATGTGGGATCTTCCTGGACCAGGGCTCAAGCCCGTGTCCTCTGCATTGACAGGCGGATTCTTAACCACTGTGACACCAGGGAAGCCCCACGGTGAGAGCATTTTTGTGGAGTTTAGGGCAGAGGTCACTTTACCAAGGCCTGAGGAATAAATGGATGAGGAGGCAATGGAGATGTTGAGTTTCAATCTCTCTTTCTCCCCCTTTCTTTCACTGATTTTTTTTTAAAAAATTAATTTTATCAAAGTAATAGTTAAAAAAATCAAATAATTAAAAAAATCAAATAGTTCCATAAGGCTTAGAAGGAAAAAGGGAAAAGCAATCCTGTGCTCCATTCCTCCCCACCCCACTTCCTTTTTTATAGAGGAAACCAAAATAAAATTGTCCAGCTGTTTCTTCTGGAATTTACTGGCCTGTTTCATACTGCTGTTTCTTTTGCTCCTTAGATATTATCTATAGACTTCCTACTGCAGAATATGATTACCTTTACCTCCCCCATTCTTAAAAAAAAAAAAAGTTTAGGACAATTTTTTTTTCTCCCCTCCCTCTTGAGCCTCCCTCCCACCGTCCCTATCCCACCCCTCTAGGTTGTCACAAAGCATCAAGCTGATTTCCCTGTGCTATGCAGCAGCTTCCCACTAGCTATCTATTTTACATTTGGTATAGCACAATATTTGATTAAAGAAATATTTAGTATTACTTTATTGTAGCAACGTAAAAGTTGTTAACAGAGGAATCACAGTGTACTGTGATTTTTCCCTTTTTAAAAACAATTTTTAGAGTTAATAATTGCTTTTTTCTTTTTCTTAATTTATTATATATGTATCATTACTATGTCTCCAAAGTATTCAGCAGAACTGGAAAGCTACTCCATAGCTTCAAATATCTCAGATCGTCTGCCAATTTCATTTCTTCTTTCTTGGAGCATCCCTCCTGGAGTTTACCACACTCTTGCTCCAGTCTAAACTCTGTTGTTCTGTTCAGGCCTGCTGAATAGCTCTTGTCCCATGCTTTTTTTAACTCTCATTCTGGGAACTTTTTTGCCTCTTTACTATTTCTGGATCTCATGTCTTCATATTTCTTGGTTTTTATTCCATGTTTGGATGGAACACATCCATAAACTTCTTCCTAAGAAAGAGTACTAAGGAAGCACGTTTTCAAGACTCCATGTGTCTGTTAGTTTGGCTAGGTATAGAATTTATATGAAAATATTTTCCCCTCACATTTGAAAATATTTTTCTCTCATCTTCTAGTGTCTGTTGTTGCTGTTGAAAAGTCAGGTGCCATTCTGATTCTTACTCCTTTTTATAAGACTCCACCTTTCTTTTCTTTCTCCCTAGAAGCTTTTAAGTCACTCCCCTCCCACCAGCCTGGGTTGTTCTGAGGTTTCACAGTGATGTGCCAGGTTTTTTAATTAATTTTTTACATGACTTGATCCTTTCAGTATGAAAACTCATGTCTTTCTGTTATTGGAACTATTCTCAAAGTCCTTGCCTCCTTGCTTTTTCTTTTTGTAACTCCTATGAGAGGATGCTGTATTTTAAACTTTTCACTCTTATTGTTCATCATTTTTGTCTTTGTGCCCTTTTGGAGTACTTAATCAATTTTCTGACACTTCTGTTGAATTTTCAGTGTCTCTAATCATATATTCAATTTCCAAGAGCTCTTTCTTGTTTTCAGGAGAACCCTGACTTGTTTCATTTATGCAATATAATCTTTTATCTATCTGAGGATGTTAATTGCAATTTTTTAAGCTTTATTCTCCCTACTTGTCCTATTTACTCCAGACTCTTTTTTTTTTTTCTATTTGCTTATGTTGGCTCCTTTTCCCATGTTGAAAGAAAGGTGATTCTTGGCTCTCCATTCTTAAGAGTGACCAAGATGTTTTGTTATGGGACAATTTTACTAAATGCTTTGACACCACATAGCATGGATTGCCTTCTAGTATAATTTAGTCTCCCGCTTGCCAGCCCATAAGATAATGGCAGATATTTTAGGTTTTGGGTATGGCCACAACTCACTTCTAGATTCCTTTTTCTGTACCATGCAGGAGAGTCTAAATTATGTTTTGGTAACAAACAACCTCAAATTTTCAGTGGTATACACAATTAAAGTTTTATCTCTCTCACATGTACAATGTGATCTACAGGACCCTGTACTCATGGTCCTCACTTCAGGACTCAGGCTAATGGAGACTCTATCATGAAACTTCCTTCTCTGATTGCTGAGGCAGTTATAGGTAATACAGCAGATTGGGCACTAGCTCTTATAACTTCTACCCAGAGGTATGTAAGCCACTTCTACTCACATTTCACTGACCAAAGCAGGTCACATGACCGTGCCTAATTTAAAAAGTGGTGAAGTGCAAGCCTACCATTTGCCCTGAGGGAGTGAGCAACCAGAATGTTTGTAACAGCTGTAATAGCTACCACAATGGTACTCCACTTATGCATATTCTGTAATTTCTTTATGCTCTTGCTATTTTAATGGATTTTGCAATAGATGTATCTTTCAAGAGTGAGATGTCTTAAGTTCTTTTCCAGCTTCAAAGTCTATGGGTATATGAGTTAAGAACTGCCACTCACCCCTGACAGCTTCTTGAAAATTACTATGTTCAATAAATGTAGTAAAAATAAAACCACTAATATTCTGTCAAAGATGGGAGCTATTTTCCTCAGTAGCAGTTTATTTCTTTCAAAAAAGAAACAGATTCAGAAGCTTGACAGAATTGTAGGACATTTTTGTTTCTGTCTTGAATCACTGGCAATATTTAGCAACTGCTTTGATTCTTGAATTATAAATGTCCAATGGGGAGGTTTTAAATTTTTAAACAACCACGATTCCTCAGTTAACTTAAATGGTCTTTCTTGGTTGAAAATAAACATGTATATTTTTAAATATATCTTCTTAAAAATTATAAGTTACTCTATGTTGTCATATAAAAAATACCTCAAATATCTTAATACCCTTCAGCCAGATAAAATTTCACTCACATTTATTTTATTTTGCTCTTTATTTCAAACTTTGTTTTAATTTTTTTGCTGATGTTATCTTTGTAAGCCCAGTGACATTGTAACACCACATTGCTAAATCACTAAGCTTTTTCTCTGTCCATGACTGTTTTCCCCAAATATTCAATTTAGTAGTTTTTTTAAATGATATAATTTTGTTTTTCAAACCACTAAGTTGTTCAGTTTACTCTAAAAATAAATTAATAGCTTTATTTTCATTCTGTATTTGAAAATGACATTGTATCTTGACAGTGACCATACAAACACTTTGCTCAATTTCATTATTTGAAATACATGTATAAACAAGTTTTATTTTCAAAAAGGAGTACCCCAGCACCAAGTAATGTTATAATATTTGCTTGCCTTTGAATGATGATTTTATATGAAAGTTTTGGGCACTCTTCACATAGTGGAAACAGTAGAACAATTTGTTATTAGCATAATGGAACTTGTTTTGCCTTGAATCTAAAGACTCTACACATTTTTTTAATTATTATTTTTTATTCAAGTATAGTTGATTTACAGTGTTATGTTAGTTTCAGGTGTACAGCAGAGTGATTCAGATATATTATATATATATTCTTTTTCAACACATTTATTTTTAAATGTCCTACTTTTAGGCAAGAAATAGAGAATTCTTTTTAGCTTTAAAAGTAGTTATTTTCACATTACACACACACTGATATTCAGCTAAGAGGAACTCTTAAGATATTATAACAAAGCATTTTATGTGTTCACTTGTTAATAAACAGCTGACAGTTATATTGTATGCCTGGGTCTTGCCACATTTGTGTATATCACATGTGCTCTAGTAGTAACAGCACTTGTTTGATTTTTTTGTAAGTGGCCTTGAACAAGCCAGAAGCTTTAATGAAAGAGCAATGGAGGGCTGTACTATTTTAAATTAAAAGCGCAAGTTTTAATATATGCACTGAAAGATACCAGTTGAAACTTCTGAAATCTGAACCAAAAAAAAAAAAAAAAAAATGTAAACCTCGTGGTACCAAGTAACATGTTAGGCATTCTACTGACTTAATTTTGTGTCTAATATGATTGTTGTATGTTATAGATCTTAAGGTACTTAAAAGCATATTTAAAAATAGGAATTCAGATCAATTATTGTAGAATCACTGAAGCATTTCTCTGAACTCCAGAGTTTTTTAAGTAGCAAGGTATAAGAGTCATTCTTTCAAAGGGCCTTCAGATGGGTGTGAGCGAGGGGAGTTGTGGAAAGCTGAGTTACTGATTTTTTTCTGCATTGGATAAACCCAAAAAGGTAAGTTTGGAGTTTTTGTCATCATGCCTGCAGCTTGAGAAGTTCCTCATTTTTTCCTTAGCTCTAAAGGGAAAGTGGATGCCCTTCTCATTGATTCATCTCTGTTACCCATCCCCATCAACGATCATTGTAATATAGGGTGAATAGCATATTGTTGTTCTTAGAGCCAAATTAGCTCCATGCAGAGGGCAGAAACTGCCTTGCAGGAAAGGATCAAGTGTAATTCCTCTCAGAAAATATGCTAAAATGGAGAGCAGGATCCCTCTATCAGTTATTCTCTTTAGGTTCAAGATCTTTGCTCTCCTGTGCTGTTGTCTAAATCACCTTCCTGCTGCCTTTCAAATTCAGGCAGCAGCCCAGCAGCCCAGAATGTAGAGTCTGAAAATAATTCTCCAAATTCATTCCAAAGTTCTTATATTCATTTATTCTCAGTTCCATTCATGTTTGTATTCATTATTTCTTATTCATCTCTAGCTCTTTCTCCCAACCATCCACCTTCTCCCCTTTTCCAATTATATAAGTAATGTAAAATGTCAGATTGTTTAAGTCACTAGAATATTTAATTTTCTAAAATTTGTTGGTAATGTCCAATATAGTGCCATATACAATCTGGTCTTATTAAATACTTTATAAATATAATGATAACTTTAATTTCAACTTAATACTTAAATTTTTTTTAAGTATGGCAATATATCTCTCACTCAAAGTATCTCTTTATCAAAGGTGTATTTTTTATATTTTTAAATGAAAAATTTGAAACATATAAAGAAGTTGAAATAATTTTAACAGTAAACCATTATATGCAACATCTAGATTGTATAGTTAACATTTTCCTGTACTTGTTTTTTCACCTAACTCTATATCTGTTAATGTGGATCCATTAATCTGTCTTTTTAATGCATTTCAAAAGAAGTTGCAGATATCAGTGCACTCCCCCCTAAATCCTTCAGCATGCTTATCATTAACTAGAGTTCAGTATCGTTTTTGAGGTAAAATTGATATACAATGAAATGCATGAACTGTAAGTGCACCGTTCAATGACTTTGACAAATGACTACACTTTTGTAACCTGCTTTAGCCACTCTTAAAACACTGAACATTATCATTACTCCAGAAGGATCCCTTATGTCCTTCCTAGTCAATTTTGTACTCTTTTTGTATAGAGCTGCTTTCACTCAGTATTTTTGGGAGACAATTTTCCCTGGGTCTCCCAGATTGCTGCATGTTTTATGTGTGAGGCACTGACTCTCCTTTGTTCTAGGCTATATTTTCAAGGATATTTATATAGCAAACAGCTTTGGAACATAGAGACAGTGTTTCCTTCCAGTGTAAAGGGCAATGCTTACTGCCCATTATAAAAATTCAGGTTCCCTAAGGTCAGTGTTCCTCTCTTATAATGCAACCCACTGTGTATATGTTTTATTTGACCTTCTTCACGTCACCCTGTGGGAATTGGGGCTTGTAGAACCAGCATAAAGAAGCTGATACTCTGGTTACTACTATTGCTCTGAATAATAAACTGTCCTTTGTCTCAGAATCTGTAGTACTGTGCCTTCTACCAGCATCTTTGAAATTTTAGCAGGCTCATTTTTTAGCTTGCCTTTGAGGTAAGATCAAAGACCCTTTACAGTTCTTGACAGGTATTGTGATATATATACCAGTAATTCATTCCTTTTTATTTCTCAGTATTGTTCTGTTGTATGTACATAGCACAATTTATTTACCTGTTCTTTTATTGAAGGATATCTACCCTGTTCCTGGGTTTTAGCTGTTATGGATAAACCTGCTATCCAAAGTCTTGTAAAGATTTGCATACAAGTCTTTGGGTGGACATCTGTTTTCATTTCTCTTGGGTAAATACCTAAGAGTGAAATACTGGGCTGTATGACAGGTATATATTTAAGTCTATTAGAAATTGCAGAACTTTTTCCAAAGTAGATCTGCCATTTTATACTCCTACCAACAATTTATGAGAGTTCTAACTCTTCCATAAGATTCTGACTCCAGTTCAAATCTGTGGATTTTTTTGACCATACCACCAAGCAATTCTGTGACACCAGCTAGGTGTACTACATTCAACTCAATTTTGACACTGTCTACCTGGAGATAGCATCATATCCCAGGTAAAAGGCAGGTTAAAGGCTCAGTCCCACAAGACTGCACCCCTCCTTCAGATGCCAGTTCCACCTTGTCACCTGTGCTTCTGACTGAATTGCTGTTAGATTAGAGGCTCCTGGACTTCCCTGGTGGTGCAGTGGTTAAGAATCCGCCTGCCAGTCTAGGGAACATGGGTTCGAGCGCTGGTCCAGGAAGATCCCACATGCCGCGGAGCAACTAAGCCTATGCGCCACAACTACTGAGCCTGCGCTCTAGAGCCCACGACCCACAACTACTGAAGCCTGCACGCTAAGAGCCCGTGCTCTGCAACAAGAGAAGCCACTGCAATGAGAAGCCTGTGCACTGCAACAAAGAGTAGCCCCCACTCGCTGCAACTAGAGAAAGCCCACACACAGCAACGAAGACCCAACGCAAACAAAAATAAAAAATAAAAAAAAAAAAAAGATTAGATGCACCTATGACCCGCCCCCCCCCCCCCACTTTTGCTTGATTTGCTAGAGCAGCTCACAGAGCTCAGAGAAATATTTTACTTACTAAATTACTGTTTTAATATAAAAGGATATCACTAAGGAACAAGTAGATAGAAGAGACTCATAGGGCAAGGTATGTGGGAAGAGGGACAGATCTTCCCTGCCTTCTTTAGGCACACCACTCTTCTAGCACCTCCACATGTTCACCAAACCAGAAACTATCAGAACCCAACCTTTTGGTTTTTATGGAGGCTCAATACAAAGGCATGACTGATTAAACCATTGGCCATTGGCAATTGAACTCAACCTCTAGCCCTTCTGCCATTCCCAAAGGTTGATGAGAGGGGTGGGGAGTGAAAGTTCCAACCCTCTAATCACAAGGTTGGTTTCCCTGGCAACCAGCCTCCCTCCTAGGATGCTATACCAAAGTCACCTTATCAATATAACAAAAGACACCTTAAGGAAATTCCAAGGGTTTTAGGAGCTCTGTGTCAGAAACTGGGATGAAGACCAAATATATTTCTGCCTCCCATCCCCCACCCCCTAATTGCAGTGGCTAGAACCTCCAGCACAATGTTGAATAGAGATGGTAAGAATGAGCATCCTTGCTTATTCCCAATCTGAGGAGGAAAGTGTTTAATACTTCACTATTAAGTTTGATTTAGCTTTAGGTTTTTTTTGTTTGTTTTGTTTTTTCTTTTAAACTAACACTCACTTTATTTATTTTTATTTTTTGGCTGTGCCATGTGGCATGTGGGATTTTAGTTCCCCAACCAGGGATCAAACCCACGCCCCTGGCACTGGCAGCACAGTCTTAACTACTGGACTGCCAGGGAAGTCCCTGGCTTTAGCTTTTCCATACATGTCATTTAGTAGATTGGGATGTTTCCTTCTGTTCCTAGTTTGTTGAGAGTTTTTGCTGAATTTTATTTTCAGTTATTATTTTCTCTTTTGATTGTTAAGTCCTATTTTTCAAAGAATTGTCCATTTGTCCTAGGTCATCAATTTTATTGGCAATATTTATTCATAATATTCCTTTATTAGCCTTTCAATGTAAGATTGCTAGACCCTCTTTGGTTCCTGCTTTGGGTAATTTGTGTTCTTATTTTTCTTATTAGTCCTACCTGGGGGCTTATCGGTTTTGTTGAAAGCCCTGACTTTTCGGTTTCTTAGTTTTTTTCTATTTTTCCCTATTTTATTGAATTATGCTCTTATTATTTTTTCCATTTACTAACTTTGGATTTTCTTTTTTCTTCTCACTTCTTAAGGTGAAACCCTATGACACTGATTTGCGACCTCTCTTTTATTTCTAATATAAGCATTTACATCTGTAGGTTTTTCTTTATGGATGGTTTTAACCACATTCCACAAATTTTGATATGTTGTATTTTTCATTATCATTCATATAAAACATTTTTCAAATTTTTTGTGATTTCTTTAATCTATCAAGTTAATCAAAAAGATCTTGTTTACTTACAAATATTTACATTTATTTACCTTTCTATTTCTAAATTAGTATTGTTTTCTGTTTTAATTCTGTTTTGACCTGAGATTATACTCTATAAGATCATCTAAAATGTATTGAGACTGTTTTTTTATGGCCCTCCTTATGGTCTATTTTGGTGAATGGGCCATGTGGAATTGCAAAGAATTGTATCTTACAGTTGATGGGTGTAGTTTATATATGTGTGCATGAGATCTATATCTATTTATAGCTGTATATCCATACCTATATCTGTGTCTATTAGGGCAAAGTGGTTAATTGTGTGTTTTAAGATTTTCTTTTTGTCCTGAGTGATTTTTTTTTCTAGTTTTATCAACTGCTGGGAGTAGCATATTAAAAAACCTCCAACTATGATTGGATTTTGTCTATTTCTCTTTCTAATTCTGTCAGTGTTTGATTTATGCATTTCAGAGCTCTGTTACCAGGTACATAGATATTTATGATTGTTGCATTTTATTACATTTTGAAATGTCCTTCTTTATTTCTGGTAGTACTCTGTCTTAAAGTCACTTTTACTATTATTAACAAAGCCGTAGCCTTCTTATTGCTTATTGTTTTCATGTTATGTCTTTTCCATCCTGTAGTTTTTTTTAAGTGTCTTTGTATTAAGGTGGTTCTTTTGTAAATAGCACATAGTCAGATCTTTCCTTTTTATCCGTTCTATCAATCTTTGTGTTTTAGTTGGAGAACTAAAACGTATTTATTTATATGCTTTGATTTAGATCTACCACTTTGCTGTTTTTTGTTTATCCCGCTGGTTTTGGTTTTTTTGGTACCTATTTTCTTCCATTTCTGCCTTCTTCTGTCCTAGTATGATATTTTTAAAGTTCCATTTTAAATTATCCGTTGGCTTTTTAATTATACCTTTTTGTATTATTTTTAGGGGTTGCCCTAAGGCTTGCATTCTCAAAGAGGATATCATAAGAATGTGAAAATTGGTTTTAGGGGTAAGGGCAAAAACCATCCTAGATATTATAGTAATTTGTGGCCCTGTAAAGAGCCACAGTACATAAGTAAATATTCAGTATATCAGTGTTATTAAAGTTTCATGGGGGAGGCAAGTAAGAAAAAAAGTCTCCTTATGAGGGGATGATGAAAAACAGGTTGAGAAATACTTGTCTCGGTTTACAGTGTACATCCTTAAACTTTCAATAATATACATAGACTTAATATCCTACCACACTTTGAGTAAAATCACATATGTTTCTTAAAAAATCATTTTTATTTCCATGACATCTTAAGTTATGCCCTTTAAGACTGCTTTATTTTTTTAAAGCAGTTTTCGGTTCACAGCAAAACTGAGATAAAAGTACAGAAATTTTCCATATACCTGGTGCTCCTACATATGCACAGCCTCACCCATTATCAACGTTTCCTGCCAGAGTGGTACATTTGTTACAATTGTTGAACCTACAGTGACACATCATAATCACCCAAAGTCCATAATTTACCTTAGGATTCACTCTTGGTGTTACATGTTCTGTGGGTTTGGTCAAATGAATAAGGATATGTATCATTGTTATAGTATCATACAGAGTATTTTTCACTGCTCTAAAAATCCTCTGTGTTCTACCTATTCATCGGCCGCCCTTCCCCAGACCCCTGGAAAACACTGATCTTTTTACTGTTTCCATAGTTTTACCTTTTCCACAATGTTATGTAATTGGAATCAGACAGTATGTAGCCTCTTCAGATTGGTTTCTTTCACTTAATAATATGCATTTAAGGTTCCTCCATGTCTTTTCATGGCTTGATAGCCCATTTCTTTTCAGTGATGAATAACATTCCGTTGTCCGGATGTACCTCAGTTTATTTATCCATTCACCTACCGAAGGACATCTTGGTTGCTTCCAAGTTTTGACAGTTATGAGTAAAGCCGCTCTAAACATCTGTATGCAGGTTTTTGTGTGGACGTAAGTTTTCAGCTTCTCTGAGTAAATACCAAGGAGTGACATGCAATTGCTGGATTGTATGGTAGGAGTATGTTTAGTATTGTTAAGTAATTGCCAAAACTGTCTTCCAAAGTGATTACACAGTTTTGCATTCCCACCAGCAATGAATGAGTTCCTGTTGCTAAATATCCTTGGCAGCATTTGGTGTTGTCAGTGTTCCAGATTTTGACCATTTTAATAGGTGTATAATCATATTTCATTTTAATTTACATTTTCCTGATGACATATGATATGGAGCATCTTTTCATATGTTTTTTTGCCATCGTTATGTCTTCTTCTAGTGAGATGTTTGTTTAGATCGTTGGCCCATTTTTTAATCAGGTTGTTCATTTTCTTATTGTTGAGTCTTAAGAGTTCTTTGTATATTTGAATAACAGTCCTTTATCAAATGTGCCTTTTGCACATATTTTTCTCAGTCTATGACTTATCTTCTCATATTCTTGACATTGTCTTCTGCAGAGCAGAAGTATTTAATTTTAATGAAGTCCAGGTTATCAGTTATTTTTTCATGGGTCATGCCTTTGGTGTTGTATTTGAAAAGTCTTCATCATTCCTAAGGTCATTAGGTTTTCTGTGGTATCTTCTGGGAGTTTTATAGTTTTGTGTTTTAAATTTAAGTCTATGATTCATGTTGAATTAATTTTTGTGAAAGGTATAGGACTGTGTAGAATTTTTTTTTTTTTTTGGCATGTGAATGTCCAGTTGGTCCAGCGCCATTTGTTAAGAAGTGTTTTTTTATATGTATATATAATTATATCTAAATATATAATATATACTTAATCTAAATATGTACTATAATATATAATATAATAATTATTAATATATAAAAGAAATGTAGAATTCCTTCAGTTTGATGAAACATGAATATCATTGAAGGTTAGATTCAATTGGGATATTTAAAAATTTTTTAATTTAGCCATCATGTATTAAGTACCTCTAATTTTCAAAGGGACACAATAAAAATAAGATGTCCAACAATAAAAGGGTCGAATACTTACAATTCAATGTATCAGCTAAGAAGTTTTACAGAAAATTTTTAATAAGAGTTAAGCAAAACAATTAAGGGGTAAAAGATGAGCATGAGTTGGGTAGGGAGGTCTGCCAGAGGCCTACAGCTTCAAGATTCTAAACCTAATGTTGAGACCTTGGTGTTGAGGGACAATTGAAATATTCTGGAGAATGTTACACTAGGCATCATGGTATACAAGGGCTTTTGGTGTCAAATGATCTGGCTTTGAGTCCTGGCTCTACCATTCATCAGATTTGACCTCTCAGTGTCCTCATCTAAAAGAGACAAAGTCACACTACTTTGTCCTTCCTTCCTCCCGCCCTCTTTCCTTTGCTCCCCACCATGCTGATTCTCTTCCTCTGCCTTCAGTATATAGTGAGCACCCGCTGTGTTTCAGGGATGGTTTTAGGTGTGGGGATGTAAATGAAAAATTACAGTACTCCTTTTTAGGAAGTTTGTAGCCTTATAGGAAAACAGACATATGATAATGCAGTATGGTAGGTGTTATAATGGTGAAGTGTGCCATATATAATTAAAAAGAAGTACCTATATTTGCTCAAGAATGTCATGAAAGAGTTTGAAGATGAGATCGTGTTTAAACTGAAACTCAGTAATGTGCAGACATTTGCCAAGTGGGTGTCAGGGATAAGGGTAGGTTGGATCAAATGAAAGCATTCAGACAGTGCCTGTGTTTTTTTTTCCCATTATGGTTTATTATAAGATACTGAATATAGTTCCCTGTGCTGTACAGTAGGACCTTGTTGTTTATCTATTTTATATATAGCAATTTGTATCTGCTAATCCCAAACTCCTAATTTATCCCTCCCTGAACCCCTTTCCCCTTTGGTAACCATCAGTTTGTTTTCTATGTCTGTGAGTCTGTTTCTGTTTCATAGATAGGTTCATTTGTGTCATATTTTAGATTGTACATATAAGTGATATATGGTATTTATCTTTGTCTGACATACTTCACTTAGTATGATAATCTCTTAATCTCTAGGTCCATCCATGTTGCTGCAAATGGCATTATTTCATTCTTTTTTATGGTTGAGTAGTATTCCATATATATACCATATCTTATTTATCCATTCATTTAGGTTGCTTCCATGTCTTGGCTATAATAAATAGTGCTGCTATGAACGTAGCAGGTGCATATCTTTTCAAATTAAAGTTTTCTCCAGATATACACCCAAGAGTGGGATTGCTGGGTCATATGGCAACTCTATTTTTAGTTTTTTAAGGAACCTCCATACTGTTTTCCATAGTGGCTACACCAATTTACAGTCCCACCAACAGTGTAGGAGGGTTCCCTTTTCTCCACACCCTCTCCAGTGTTTATTATTTGTAGACTTTTTAATGATGGCCATTCTGACTGCTGTGAGGTGGTACCTCATGGTAGTTTTGATTTGCACTTCTCTAATAATTAGTAATGTTGAGTATCTTTTCATGTGCCTATTGGCCATCTGTATGTCTTCTTTGGAGAAATGTCTCTTTAGGTCTTCTGCCCATTTTTTGATTGGGTTTTTTGTTTTTTTGTTATAGAGTCGTATGAGCTATTCGTATATTTGGGAAATTTAAGCCCTTGTTGGTTGCATTGTTTGCAAATATTTTTTCCCAGTCTGTAGGTTGTCTTTTCATTTTGTTTATGGTTTCCTTTGCTGTGCAAAAGCTAATAAGTTTGATTAGATCCCATTTGTTTATTTTTGCTTTTATTTTTATTGCCTTGGGAGACTGACCTAAGAAAACATTGGTATGATTTATGTCAGAGAATGTTTTGCCCATGTCCTCTTCTAGGAGTTTTATGGTGTCGTGTCTTATATTTAAGCCTTTAAGCCATTTTGAGTTTATTTTTGTGTATGGTGTGAGGGTGTGTTCTAACTTCATTGATTTACATTGGCTGTCCAGCTCTCCCAACACCAGTTGCTGAAGAGACTGTCTTTTCTCCATTGTATATTCTTGCCTCCTATGTCGAAGATTAATTGACCATAGGTGTGTGGGTTTATTTCTGGGTTCTCTGTTCTGTTCCATTGATCCATATGTCTGTTTTTGTGCCAGTACCATGCTGTTTTACTGTAGTGCAGACAGTGCCTGTTTTTAATAGGTTCTTGAACCTGTTTGTTTTCTCTTACCTCTCTCCCGTACGCAGACCTGGATACTTAACAAAAAATACTATAAACCATTTATTGAGCTGCTATTCAGTCTGCTAAGCACTGTTCTAGGCATTTTATATTAATTATTTAGAATCTAGCAATAACTGTAGTAGACATTTTTTATTCCTTGAAGATATTATTATCCCCAGTAGATGGATAAGGAAACTGGAGCACAGGGTTTTTTAACGTCTCTGGTCATGCAGTTTGAGGTTGTAAGTAGTAGGATTAGGATTCAAACCAGTATTCAAATCCAACTTTAATCCCTGCCTGCTTTCCATTATGTCACTTTAAATACCATTCCAGCAGTTTTGCCAGTTTTAGTGTACCCTTCTCAGTTTTGAAGTACAGGCCAGATGAAGGGACTTAGTTAGGATTTACTTCAATATCAAGAAAAGTATAAAAATCTCATTATTTTTAATCCTATTTATGTGAAATTTAGTAATTTGACTGGGGCTAAACTGGATTTTATCTATTTACATAAAGCTCAGTAAACATTGACTTCTACCAGGCCACCATATTTCTTTTAGCTTCTATTTTCTTAAGGGATTTGAGTTAAGTAAGAACTAAAATCTTGAGAACGCGTAAAGGGAAATTTCAGCATTGACTAAAAAATAGTTACTCGTTCGTTTCGATCTCTGTCTACATAGACAGAGTGAAGTCATAGAATTAAAAATACAAATTTTAAGAAAGGATAGAGACTTGTGTTCTATAACAGAAAGAAAAGAAGGAGACCCACCCAACTGTAAGCAATTTGTCCATCGTTGTGTAACACATTAGTTGTTGGAGCCAAGACTAAGTCCCAGACCTCGTAATACTTAGTCCAGTGATATTTTTGTTGTGTTCTTATACGTACCTCAGGCTTAATGATTCCTGGGGTATCTTGACATGTAGATCAAAAGCATATATTTCTTGGGGACTTCCCTGGTGGCGCATTGGTTAAGAATCCACCTGCCAATGCAGGGGACACGGGTTCGAGCCCTGGTCCGGGAAGATCCCACATGCTGTGGAGCCACTAAACCTGTGTGCCACAATTACTGAGCCTGCGCTCTAGAGCCCACGAGCCACAGCTGCTGAGCCCGCATGCCACAACTACTGAAGCCTGCGTGCCTAGAGCCTGTGCTCCGCAACAAGAGAAGCCACCGCAATGAGAAGCCTGCTCACCGCAATGAAGAGTAGCCCCTGCTTGCTACAACTAGAGAAAGCCCGTGTGCAGCAACGAAGACCCAACGCAGCCAAAAATAAGTAAATAAATAAATAAATTTATTTTTTAAAAAAAGCATATAGTCCTTAAGAGTCTTAACCGTTATTCATGCATATTATGTAATATCTCTGCTGCATATTGTGTAATAATTAACTGCCCTTCACTCATTGTATATTTTTCCACTGATACCTTAGAAAAAAATAGTCTTTGCCTCAGAAAAATATATTAAAATATTGAAAAGAAGCAGAATATATTTGAATTTTCAGCTCTTTAGCCTCCTAATGTTATCTGATACTCCAGAATTTTTTTTTCTAACATGTCTGTATCACCCAGCTTTATTGGACTGAAATTCTTCTACAACTTAATTTTAATTATATTCTTATTATTCTGCCTAACAATGAAGTGAATCACTTAAGTCTATTGTTATCATTAGAGTAAGTCAACTATCAAGAAGGTATCAAACAAAAATAAACAAATGGGACCTAATGAAACTTAAAAGCTTTTGCATAGCAAAGGAAACCATAAACAAGACAAAATGACAACCCTCAGAATGGGAGAAAATATTTGCAAACGAAGCAACTGACAAAGGATTAATCTCCAAAATATACAAGCAGCTCATGCAGCTCAATATCAGAAAAACAAACAACCCAATCCAAAAATGGGCAGAAGACCTAAGAAGACATTTCTCCAAAGAGGATATACAGATTGCCAACAAACACATTAAAGGATGCTCAACATCACTAATCATTAGAGAAATGCAAATCAAAACTACAATGAGGTATCACCTCACACCGGTCAGAATAGCCATCATCAAAAAATCTACAAACAATAAGTGTGGAGAAAAGGGAACCCTCTTGTACCGTTGGTGGGAATGTAAATTGATACAGCCACTATGGAGAACAATATGGAGGTTCCTTAAAAAACTAAAAATAGAACTACCATATGACCCAATACTGGGCATATACCCTGAGAAAATCATAATTCAAAAAGAGACATGTACCACAGTGTTCATTGCAGCACTATTTACAGTAGCCAGGACATGGAAGCAACCTAAGTGTCCATCGACAGATGAATGGATAAAGAAGATGTGGCACATGTATACAATGAAATATTACTCAGCCATAAAAAGAAACAAAATTGAGTTATTTGTAGTGAGGTGGATGGACCTAGAGACTGTCATATAGAGTGAAGTAAGTCATAAAGAGAAAAACAAATACCGTATGCTAACACATATATATGGAATCTAAAAAAGAAAAAGGTTCTGAAGAACCTAGGGGTAGGATAGGAATAAAGACGCAGATGTAGAGAATGGACTTGAGGACACGGGGAGGGGGAAGGGTAAGCTGGGACGAAGTGAGAGAATGGCATGGACATATATACACTACCAAATGTAAAATAGATGGCTAGTGGGAAGCAGCCACATAGCACAGGGAGATCAGCTCGACCAGCTGGGTGCTTTGTGACCACCTAGAGGGGTGGGATAGGGAGGGTGGGAGGGAGACGCAAGAGGGAGGAGTTATGGGGATATATGTATATGTATAGCTGATTCACTTTGTTATACAGCAGAAACTAACACACCATTGTAAAGCAATTATACTCCAATAAAGATGTTAAAAAAAAAAAAAAGGTATCAATTGGCCTGTTCAAGGAGTGGTGGTTAAAAAAAATGCCAGATTTTGATTTTTAGAGTTGTCTTCCAGCCGACAGTGTTAGATAATCTCTTCTGTGATGAAGCACTTGGAGCAGTCTTGCAAAGATGTTTGTACAACATCAGTATCCATTTACCAATAAAGTGTTCCATGGGGCAAGTAATAACTTATAGCAGGTGATATGTATGGCTCAGAATGTATTTTGCAAAACCAGTTCCTCCTTTCATTTTTAGTTTATTTGTAACCATCTCTTGCTAAGACTATGACAGTTACCTTGTAACAGGCATCCCCTGTAACAGACATACAATCCTCATGTCTCCACACATCCATGGTATTGCCAAAAAAGTGATATTTTTTTAAAACACAGATTTGATCTTGCAACTTATGAAAGCAAAACGTGTCAGTAGGTGTTTATTTTATACAGAATAAAATGCTTAGGATGTCAATAAATAATTTCCATTTTCTGGCTCTGACTTGCATTTTCCAGTCTCATTTATGGTCACCCTCTTCACACTAATATACTTAAAGTAAGCTTCTTCCCTTCCCCAAATATCTGCTAAGTATCCTGCTGTACAAGCATAAGGTTAAACCATTAGCTCAGTTTGGATTACTGTTTTCACTCTCCACTGAAATCTCACTCTTCATGCAAGGAGAAATGTACCTCATGTGTAAAAGCTTCCGTAATATGTATTCCATAAAATATGCTTCACCCAGTATAGGCCTCTCCTTGGCATTCCCTTTAGCTCTGGGAAATTTTCTCATACTATTCATTTAATAATTTATCTCCTCCATCTTCTGTATTTTCTTTCCCAGGACCTCTAATCCAAGGTTTGGGTATATTTCATTTGAGGAGATCCGTTTATCCTATGTGCTGAGAGATTTTCTAACCTTTTATTTCCAACTCAATTTTTTTTTAATTCTCTGAGAGTATTGTTAAAATTCTGATTGTTTTTGTTCTTGTTTTATTGATATTATATTGTCTCAAATATCTGTGGAGATATTAATTAGGTGGTGGATAAAATTTCTTTTGTTCCCTCGTTTTTCTTGGCTTTTCTTCATTATGCTGCGTGTTTTGTGATTCTTGGTTGACCCTTCAGATATATGAATGAGGGGTAAGAATGAGGGATAGGAATGATTTAAGGTTGAGTGGGTAGGGAGACAGCTCTTGCACCTGTGGCTTCCTAATTGTCAGAATGAATAGAGGTTTGTGTGTAGGATCCAATTTTTCACAAGTTGTCTAGATACTTCCTTCAATCTCTTAAGAGAAGGGCCTCACATTATTTGCATTGGGGTATTGTTTGCCTGTTTTCACATGTGTAGGTGGGAATAGGGGTGGGAAAATGAAACGGGCATCTAGTCCATATACAAACTTTCCATTAATCCTTCTGTTTTCGTTGTACATGTAGTGTCTCAGCACAGTCTCTCTGAGTTCTGTTAGGAATGCTGGTTCCTACTTCTGCAGCTCCTTTTATTAGTTTTCCTAGGGTATGGCTCCTTCAACTCAGTTGACCAGTCATCAGTCTTCCTAACTTCCAGAAATTTCTTTAAGTCTGCTTTCTCTTGATGGCACCCCTCTTATTCTCTTCCTTATTGTGAATTTATTTCTTTTTATTATTTTATTGTAGTTTTGATGCCTTTTAAAGAGTAACATGAGACATGTTTATTCAGCCTGCCATCTTAAATTGGAAGTCAGCTTATGTTTCCTAGAGAAGAAAATATACTCTTACTTCTAAGGAGAATCAAGTATAAAACTGTAGCAACACTTTATTGCTTTCCCAATCTAGTTGGAGAGAAAAAACATGTGCCAAAAGAGATAAGTAATCTCATTACTAATTGGAACCTTGGGTAGAATACTTGGCAAATAAAGTTTAGTATTTGGACCACTGTCGTTTGACTCCATGTTCCTGTCATTCTTTGAAAGTCATTTAAAAATGATTGGGAGGTGGGACTTCCCTGGCAGTCCAGTGGTTAAGACTCTGAGCTCCCACTGCAGGGAGCGCAGGTTCGATCCCTGGACGGGGAGCTAAGATCCCACATGCTGCGTGGTGCAGCCAAAATAAATAAATTAATTAATTAAATGATGGAGGATTTATGAGAACAAGGTTCTCCTCTTTAAAAAAATGATTGGGAGGAGGAAAAGGAATATAGCAAGGAAATTGAGAGTCAGTATTTTTATAATTCTGAAATAAATTTTTAACGAAATGAATTTTAAATTTTGGAATAAAGGGAAGTGGGAGAAAGGGGAACCTTATTTGGTTGGAGGAAGAGGAACACAAATTAAAGGTGTTAGATGAGTTAACTTAACATGTGCACATTCAAAATTGGCCTGTCCCCTTTGTAAGTGCCTGATATCTTAGCAGGCATGTCAGCAGCTTCTAAATGCTTCTACAATCATTTGGTCATTCCTTTGTTCATTTATTCATTCAATAATTGTGAGTCTTTCCTGTAGAAGATAAACGTCTATTTTGTCCAAACAAATGTTGCAGATGACAGTGTAAGCCCAAACACCAAATGTCTCGCCTTATGAAAGTCTTACACGTAGATTGAGCAAAAATCTACATAAATCTGCATTCTTGGTTCTCATAGGCAGAACATCATGAATTGTGAGGCATATCAACGAGAGTGATTAGACAATATTGGAAGAAGGAAGAACAAGAAAAATAGATCCATATTAACTTCTGAATGTAGTCAGAGAATAACGTTATTACCATGAACCGTTATAATCCTATCAGCATTTTATTCCAAAGGTATCATGCACAGTGTCACCTTGACACTAAAAGTAGAAGTTATTTTATGTAGCAGAAGTAGGAGCTGGGAAATTTGACTTGGCATGAGCAATTCACTTAACCCCTTAGAGTTCAGTCCACCTTTTTTTTTCAAGTGAGAGTTGGACTAAATAATGATTAATGATCTTACTGATGCTAAATCTATGATTCTTTTAAGTACTTATTGAATGATAGTTGTTTGCAGGCATTAGGCTAAGTCCTTTGGGAAATACTAAGATATATATCACAGTCCCTGACCTTCAGGAGAAGAGAAATCCAAAAGAGCAAATAAAAGTAAGGCATACACAAATATCTGCATTACACAGCAGTGTATTATAAAAACTATATAGAAGAATCAATTAAGTGGAAGAGGAGAGAATTTCCAACTTGGGCAATTGAGGATGATTGCAAAAAGGATCATATGAATTATGCCTTGAATCTTGAGTAAGATTTTGATAGACAGCTATGACTAAGAGAATAATGCATCCCCACCAGCCTAAGTTGGAGTACAGAGATGAGAAAACATGAAATGTGCTTAGGGAAGTACAAGTCAGCCAGCTTTATTCGAGTAATGGGAAAGGAAGTGGAAAATATACCTAGAGGTAACATTATGAGTGGTCTTACCTACAATTTAAGGGAAGTATTGTAGATTTTTGAGACAGGAGACCAACAGGCTAAGATATATTCAGCGAAGATATGCAGGTGTGGAAGATGCTAAGGAGTAGGGAGGAGACTTGTTGCTGAAATAGTAATGAAGAAACTATTACACTCATCCAGGTAGGAGGTAGTTAGGACCAGAAGTAGGGCAGTGGCAATCCAATGAAATGGTTGGGGCAGATGAAAGTAAGAATGAGCATGATTCAATAAATGGTTGCGTAAAACTAAGGATTGAAACCAGTATGACTGGAAAAATGGAGGCACCTTTAATAAAAATTGCCAAGGCAAGGGGAGAAGTTGATTTTTGTGAAGAAATAAAATAAGCTAATTCCCCACCTTTAACAAATCTTTCCCACTTATGTAGCAGCAATTTTGGTGTAATAGCAAAGATAGAGTATTCTCTGCGAATTCTTGTCCTTTTCTTGCAAAGCCATTATAGTTTCTTACGGATATTATTATTATTATTGTCAATTATTGTGAATCTAAATTGCCTTATGTACTCATTTGGGGAAGGAGGGGAGTATATGATAGAATGGGGGGAAAAAGTATTCTTTCAGAATATCGTGAAGAATAGCCAGAAGTTAGTTAAGAGCAGAATTTTACTTTAGATTCGGAAATGCAGTTCACTTACAAATGATACCTACCAAAAATTGTAATAATGGAAAATGAAATCAAATTAAGTGTACCAATACACTAGGAACTATGAGGAAATAGGTGACAGAATTTTGATTATAGAAACAAAGCATGAACATATGATAGCTCTAATTAAAACTGCTATCCCTCCCTTCTCTTAACTGCAGTAGTTGACCCTATGCGCCACTTCATCTGATTTGATAACCTGCACTTTTTAGAGTGGGGAGTAAGAAAGGAAATGAAAGCAAAGGACTGTTTATAATTAGTGAGGAGAGAGCTTAGGAGAAAAAAATAGAAGATTTGGAAATATTATATAAAGCTTTAAAAACAATAATTTAAAAAAATTTTTACAGCATGTAGGCAGTTGTGATTTTTTTTTCTTCTAATTCCTACACAGCATCAGAGAGCAGAAAAGGTGCTGCCAAATTACACTTCCACGTGCAGGCTTTCTCAGTGTCAGACGACCTGCACTAGAAACTGGTTAAAACCCCTGTTTTCATGTGCCGTATTACTTTCATAATGAAGAGTCTCCTTTTGCATTGAAATTTGAAGTGTTGTTTTTATCTTTTCCATGTAATTATTTGGTTATATGTAATTATTTACCTGCCTTTAGAGTCATGGACTTGGGAAGGGTGGAGATTTTTCTGGTCCAGCATTTCCCTAAGTATGTTAGTCATCTGTAGTTATAAAAAAAGGTCTCTGGGATCAATTAGGTTGGGAAATTCCTGAGTTAAACACAGTTAAACAAGATTTTTATTTCAGTGGAGGTTGGGGAGGGTATGAAATCTCAGAGACTTTAATATGCTAATATGATCCAACTAAGAAGAAACTAGGTGTAGCAATTCACAAACTTATTTGACCACCAGATCCTTTTTTATGGAATCTTTTTCAGGACCATTGTTCCTCTGAACACATGAGGGGAAACTCAAATTCCTTAATTTTACAGATTAAACAGAAAAGAGAGAAATGACTCATTCAAAGTTGCATGCCTGTTTTCTTGAAGAACTGGACTTGAACCAGGGTCTCCTACCTACTGTATTCAGATTTGCTTCCTTTTGCCCCCAAATTCAGAAAAGTCTTGAAGAACTACATGGTACTCAAAATTAGATCTGTAAGATGTACACAAGGGGATTTGAAGAAATAAATAAAATTAGAATGATTTACTTATTTTAATATAGTTTGAATTGGCAGATTGATGAAGAGTTAGATTGAAAGAGCCAATTATTTGTAACCAAAGTTACACTTTTCCAATCAGGAAACTTTTTTTTTTTTTTTTGGTAAAAACCAAGTATCTTTCAAATTACAAAAAGCTCAAACAGCACAATAATGTGTGTATCCAAAAGCTTCCCCACTTTCCCAAAAAAGGACTAGAGAAAAATGACTGTTCATGATTTGCTGTCGATTGTTCCAGACCCCATTGCTACATAAGTAAACATGTATCTTTTAAACACTTCTCTACATAGATGGTGTTATGGTAGACACACTGTTCTTTACCCTTACTTTTTTTACTCATCAGTATTACATGTTTATCCTCCCCACATTAATACATATAGATCTTTTAATGGCTCAATAGTGTTACATTATATACCTCTACTATCATTTATTTCATCAGTTTCCCATTGATGGACCTTAGGGTAGCTGTAATTTTCTACCAGGCAGCAGTGCCGTAGTGAATTTTGATATAGGTTTTTGTGTGTGATGGGGGTGGAGGGACCTTTGTGTGAGTATGTCTATAGGAGAGTCCTTGAAGTGGATTTGCTGGGTCAGAAAATACACACATTAAAATTTTTGTAAGTATTGCCAAATTCCTTTAAAAACAGTATTAGTTTATTCTCCCACTGCCAGCATTACAACAGGAAACTTTTAAATGGTGTGCCTTTCACTGAACTTAAAAAAAAAGATTTTATACTTAGCAGTGAATAATTGGGGATATCTTGCTGTGTGAATCTTAAAATCACAGAGATAATTTATAAAACATTAATAATCATGATCTCTCTTTCTCTCTCCCTCCCTCCCCTGCTCTTCTCAGAGCAAATTATTCATGGAAGGATTTAGAAGCCTAAAAGAAGGAGAACCAGTGGAGTTCACATTTAAAAAATCTTCCAAAGGCCTTGAATCAATACGGGTAACAGGACCTGGTGGGAGCCCCTGCTTAGGAAGTGAAAGAAGACCCAAAGGGAAGACACTACAAAAAAGAAAACCAAAGGGAGACAGGTAATCATTTTACCTTGTTAGCCTGTGAGTTTATTGTATTTGGAAAAGATTTCTAAAATTTTAATTTATATTTTATTATGTTATTAAATCTAGCCATAATAAAATAAAATGCAACCACTGAGTAATTGAATCGAATTTATCAGAAATGTAGGCTATCTTGCAACTTGAACTCTCTGCAGAATATACTTAACTGAGCCTTCAGCATTGCGCACTAGACAGTCTCCCAACCATTATTTCTGCCACACTGTTCAGAGACCACAAATGGGAAGTTGAAGTTCCCAACAGACAAAGGTGCCCCTCTGTACATCTTAACACCTCACCTGTTTTTTCAAATGAAAATACGTTTATTATTTTGTCTGTTTTGAAAAGATAACTCACTACAGAAAATTCAAATATAAAAAAATCACTGGAAATGTTAACTACAGGTGGGAATCATAATATATATGCAGTATTTTTGAAACTTGCATTTTTTTTCACTTAGAAGTATATGGTGGAACGTTCCATGTTAGTCTTCAGCACCTGCATAAATTCCCACTGTGTGAATGTACCAAAATTTAAACAAGGCTATGTTAAATTAATTTAATTGTTAAATTTAGGCTATTTCCAATATTTTAAATTTATCAATAGCACCATAGTAAGAATCCTTATATGTACATTTTTAAAAAAATTGTCTGATTATATCATAAGGGATAAATACCTAGTGCTGAAAAAATCTGGATCAAAAACTATGCACTTTAAAAATTTTGATATCTATTTCCAAACTGCGCTTCAGAAATGGTTAGGGCCAATGTACAACCCCTTTAAAATTGAGACTACTCATTGAATAATGTCATCTTTTAAATCTTTTCCAATTACATAGGTTAAGAAATGCAGCTTACTTTTTTTCTTTGGATCCTTTGACTAAGGTTAAATATATTTTTATATGTTAATTTTCATTTTTATTTTTTTCTTCTGTGAATTGAATGTGTCTTTGTCCTTTGCTTATTTTTCCACTGAGATGTTCATTTGCTATTGTTTATTTCTAACTTCTCTCTTTAGAAAAAAAATCTCAGTTTTCCTCTTTCCTATGCTGGGAAAAACTCAGTTCTTCCATATTATGTTTCTCTCCTGTGTGTCTCCATTACTTTTACACAGACTGCTTCACTTCTGGTCACCAAATTTGTGGAGGTTTTTCCCCACACCAAGCAATTCTCCACAATGCCAGCTGGGTGTCCTACAATTTAACTCAATTCTGGCACTGTCTACCTGGAGATAATGTCGGGTCCCATAGGTTAAGGGCTCAGTCCCACAAGACTGTCCCACCACATTTCAGATGCCAGTTGCAAGTAACCCAGGTTACCTGCAACTTCTGTCTGAGTTGGCTACAAATCAGAGGTTTCCACGACCCTCTCCTCAGGTTTGTTTAATTTGCTAGAGCAGCTCACAGAACTCAGGGAAATGCTTACATTTACCAGTTTATCAAGGTTATGATAACAGCAAATAAAGGATACAGATGAACAGCCAGATAAACAGATACATAGAGTGAGGTCTTGAGGGTCCCGAGCATAGGAGCTTCTGTTCCCAGGGGGTTGGAGTGCTTCACCCTCCCAGTGTGGATATGTTCGCCAACCTGGAAGCCCTCTGCATTTTGTACTTTGGGGATTTTACAGAGGCTTCATCACATAGGCTTGATTTTCAACCCCTTTCCCTTCTCAAGAAAACTGGGGGTGGGGCTGAAAATTCCAAGCTTCTAATCATAGCTTGGTCTTTCCAGTGATCAGCCCTCACTCAGGAGCCATCCAGGAGCCCACCCAGTGTCAACTCATTAGAACAGAAGACCCTCCTATCACCCAGGAAATTACAAGGGTTTCAGGAGCCCTGTATCAGGAACAAAGGTCAAAGACTGATATTAGAAAAAGAGGTGCCTCTAGTGTTCTTATCACTTAGGAAATTACAAGGGTTTTAGGAGCTCTGTGCCAGGAACCAGGGGCAGAGAACAAATATATTTCCTGTTATCTCACATTCTCTTTGTATATTTACCATGTTAATCTTTTGTCTCAAATATATAGGAAGTATCTTTTTCAGCTTATGAAATATATGCGTGCGCACACACACACACACACACACACAATGGACTATTACTCAGCCATAAAAAAGAATGGAATCTTGCCATTTGTGGCAACGTGGATGGACCTTGATGGCATTACTCTAAGTAAAATACTATACAGATGCTATACATCTGTAATATATTTTAAAACTTTAAACAGTTTCCACAAAGGTGTGAGGTAACATCTCGTGGTGGTTTTGATTTGCACATGTCTGATGATTAGCAATGGTGAGTCTGTATGTCTTCTTTGGAAAAATGTCTAGTCAGGTATTTTGCTCATTTTTAATGGGGTTGTTTGGTTTGTTTGTTTGTTTTGATATTGAGTTGTATGAGCTATTTATATATTTTGGATATTGACACCTCAATCATATCATTTGCAAATATTTTCTCCCATTCAGTAGGTTGTCTTTTCATTTGTCAATGGTATCCTTTGTTGTGCAAAAGCTTTTAAGTTTAATTAGGTCCCATTTGTTTATTTTTGCTTTTGTTTCCTTTACCTTAGGGGAGAGATCCAAAAAAATATTGCTAGAGTTAATGTCAAAGGGTGTGCTCCCTATGTTTTCTTCTAGGAGTTTTATGGCTTCCAGTCTTACATTTAGGTCTTTAATGCATTTTGAGTTTATTTTTGTATATGATATGAGAAAATGTTCTAATTTCATTGTTTTACATGTTGCTGTCCAGTTTTCCCAGCACCTCTTACTGAAGAGACTGTCTTGCCCCCATTGTGTATTTTTGCCTACTTTGTCATAGATTAATGGACCATGGGGGGTTTATTTCTGGACTTTCTATCCTGTTCCATTGATCTAGGTGTCTGTTTTTGTGCCAGTACCATGCTCTTTTGATGGTAGGTTTGTAGTATAGTCTGAAGTCAGGGAGCATGATTCCTCTAGTTCAATTCTTCTTTCTCAAGATTGTTTTGGTTATTCAGGGTCTTTTGTGTTTCCATACAGATTTTAAAATTATTTGTTCTAGTTCTGTGAAAAATGCCATTGGCATTTTGATAGAGATTGCATTGAATCTGTAGATTGTCTTGGGTACTATGGTCATTTTAACAATATTAATTCTTCCAATCCATGAACATGGTATATCTTTCTGTTTATGTCCTCTTCAGTTTCTTTCATCAGTGTCTTATAGTTTTCTGATTACAGATCTTTTACCTCCTTAGTTAGATTTATGCTTAGGTACTTTCTTCTTTTTGATGTGATTGTAAATGGCCTCTGCCCATTTTTTTTTTTTTTTTTTTAATTATTTATTTATTTATTTATTTATTTATGGCTGTGTTGGGTCTTCGTTTCTGTGCGAGGGCTTTCTCCAGTTGCGGCAAGTGGGGGCCGCTCTTCATCGCGGTGCGCGGGCCTCTCACTATCGCGGCCTGTCTTGTTGCGGAGCACAGGCTCCAGACGCGCAGGCTCAGCAATTGTGGCTCACGGGCCTAGTTGCTCCGCGGCATGTGGGATCTTCCCAGACCAGGGCTCGAACTCGTGTCCCCTGCATTGGCAGGCAGATTCTCAACCACTGCGCCACCAGGGAAGCCCCCATCTGCCCATTTTTAAATTGGATTGCTTGTTTGCTTTTGACTGGTATGAATCCTTTATATTCTTTGGATATTAACCCCTTATCAGATAGATGATTTGCAAATATTTTCTCCCACTCTATAGGTTGCCTTTTTTGTTAATTGTTTCCTTTGCTGTGCAGAAGCTTTTTAGTTTGATACAGTTCCATTTGTTTTTTGCTTTTGTTTTTGCCTTTGTTGCCTTTGCTTTTGGCGTCAAATATAAGAAATCACTGACAAGACCGTTGTCAAAGAGCTTAAGGCTTATATTTCCTACTAGGAGTTTTATATTTCAGGTCTTATGTTCAAGTTTTCAATCTGTTTTGAATTGGTTTTCCTGTATGGTGTAAGGTAGTAGTGCAGTTTCAGTCCTTTGCATGTGGCTCTCCAGTTTTCCCAACACCATTTATTGAAGAGACTATCCTTTCTGCATTGTATATTTGTGGTTCCTTTGTTGTAAATTAATTGACCACATATGTGTGGGTTTATTTCTTAGCTCTCTGTTTTGTTCCATAATCTATGTTTCTGTTTTTATGACAAATGCTTGAGTACTGCTTGAGTACTATTGCTTTGTAATGCAGTTTGAAATCAGGGAGTGTGACACCTCCAGATTTTTGTACTTTCTCAAGATTGTTTTGGCTATTCTGGGTCTTTTGTGGTTCCATACAAATTTTAAGGTTGTTTGTACTATTTCTGTGCAAAATTCCATTGTAACTTTAGTAAGGATTGCATTGAATCTGTAGATCACTTTGGGTGATATGGACTTCTTAATAGTATTAATTCTTCTAATCCATGAGCACAGAAATCTTTCCATTTATTTGTGTTTTATTCAATTTTTTTTTTAATTATTCATTTTCTTTCATCAGTGTCATGTAGTTTTAGTGTATAGATATTTCACCTCTTTGGTTACATTTATTCCTAGGGATTTTCATTCTTTTTCATGCAATTGTAAATGGGGTTGTTTTCTTAATTTTCCTTTTTGATAGCTAGTTGTTAGTATATAAAAATTAACTGATTTTTGTATATTGAGTTTTTATCCTGCAAATTTATTTAATTCATTTTTTAGTTCTAACAGTGTTTTGGTGTAGTCTTTGGAGGTTTCTATGTGCAATACCATGTTATCTGCAAGTAGAGACAATTTTATTTTTTCTTTCCAATTTGGAATGCTTTTCTTTCTTTTTCGTGTTAACTGCTCTGTCTAGGACTTCTGGTACTATGTGAATCAGGTGGCAAGAATGGGTGTTTTTGTGTTGTTCCTGATCTTAGAGGAAAGCTTTCGGCTTCTCACCATTGTATGATGTTAGCTGTGTCATATATGGCCCTTATTATGTTGAGGTACATTCTCTATACCTACTTTATTGAAAGTTCTTACCATGAATAGGTGTTGAATTTTGTCAAATGCTTTTTCTGCATCTACTGAGATAATCATGGTTTTTATCCTTCATTTTGTTAACATGGTATATATCACATTGATTGATTTGCAGATGTTGAATCATCCTTGTATTTCTGGAATAAATCCCACTTGATAGTGATGTAGGACCCTTTTAATCTATTGTTGAATTTTGGTTTTCTAATAGTTTGTTGAGGATTTTGCATCTATGTTCATCTGGGATATTGACCTGTCATTTTCTTTTCTCATAGTATTCATGTCTGGTTTTGGTATCAGGGTAATGCTGGTCTCATAAGATGAGTTTGGAAGTGTTCCCTCCTCTTCTATTTTTGGGAAGAGTTTAAGGATTGATATTAATTCTTCTTTAAATGTTTAGTAGAATTCACCAATGAAGCCACGTGGTCGTGGACTTTTTTGTTTTTGAGATGTTTTTGATTACTGATTCAGTCTCCTTACTATTAATTCGTATGCTCAGATTTTCTATTTCTTCATGTTCTAGGCTTGGTAGATTGCATGTTTCTTGAAATTTATCCATTTCTTTTAGTTTATTCAATTTGTTGGTTTATAATTGCTCATGGTAGTCTTTTATAATCCTTTGTATTTCTGTTGTATCAGTTGTAATGTCTTCTCTTTCATTTCCAATTTTATTTATTTGGGTTCTCTCTCTTTTCCTCTCTCTGAAGTTTAGCTCAAGCTTTGTCTATTTTGTATATCTTTTCAAAATATCAATTCTTAGTTTCATATATCTTTTCTATTGTCTTTTTAGTCTCTATTTCATTTATTTCCACTGTGGTCTTTATTTTCTTCCTTCTCCTAATTTGGGCTTAGTTCATTTGTAATCTTTTGAAATTAGCTTTTTTTACTCAACATAATGGCTTTGAAATTCATCCAGACTTTTGAGTGTATCAATATAGTATTCCCCCCTTATCCACAATTTTGCTTTCTGGGGTTTCAGTTATCCATGGTCATCAGCTGTCAAAAATATTAAATGGAAAATTCCAGAAATAAACAATTGGTAAGTTTTAAACTGTGCAGTGTTCTGAGTAGTGTGATGAAATCTTGCACCATTTGCTTTGTTCCATCCAGACCTGGATCATCCCTTTGTCCAGCATACACTGTCCATTAGTCAGTTAGCAGCCATCTTGGGTATCAGTTTGACTATCATGATATCTCAGTGTGTGTGTTCAAATAACCCTTTTTTTACTTAATAATGGCTCCAAAGCACAGGAGTAGTGATGCTGGCAATTTGGATATGCCAAAGAGCAGCCGCAGAGTGCTTCTTCTAAGTGAAAAGGAGAAAGTTCTTGACTTAATCAGGAAAAAAAAATCATGTGCTAAGGTTGCTAAGATATGATATGAAAGAATCTTCTATCTGTGAAATTGTGAAGAATGAAAAAGAAATTTGTGATAGTTTTGCTGTTGCACCCCAAGCTGCAAAAGTTATGGCCACAGTGCATGATAAGTGCATAGTTAAAATGGGAAAGGCATTAAATTTATACAATAAGATGTTTTGAGAGAGAGATATTCATATAACTTTTATTATAGTATACTATAATGTTTCTATCTTACTATTAGTTATTATTGTAAAATCCAGAAAACTGGATTGTTTTCTTATTGTTGCATTTTGAGAGCTCTTTATATACATTGTGGATACAAGTCCTTAGATTTGTGATTTGCAAATATTTTTTCTGAGTTTGTGGTTTATTGTTCCAGTCTCTTAAGTATCTCTCACAGAGCAAAAGTTTAAAATTTTGATAAAGACGTTTATCAATCTTTTATTTTTTGTCATGTTTAAAAAATCTTTGATTAACTCCAAATTTGATTAATCACAGAGTTTTTTTCCCCTGTGTGAGGTGTGAGGTTGAGGTCTAGGCTCATTTTTCACCTGTGAATAATATGAATTGTTCAAACACCATCTGTTGAAAACTATATCTTTTCTCTTGAAATGTTTTTAAATTAGAAAGTTTAATTTCTGTCATTTCAGGTTAAAAAATTAAAGCTCTAAAGTGTTTATTTTAACAAATTCAAAATTTGGTTTCGTCACTCAAGAGAACTTATTTGTTCTATATATATATACATCTATATATAGAACCATATTTTTGTGAAGATTTATGTTTCTGTGGTAAGAAATAAAAAATAATTTTAAAGAGTCTATCTTAATTTTAAGTAAACTATTTGCAAAAGAAAGTGGGTTTACTTTTTATTGTCTTAATTCTGCTGAATTTAGTATGCTGTTACTAGTGTCCAGCTACGTAATAGCAGTAAATGTTAACTTGTTTTATTTTAAATCCTCTATGTTTAAAATATTTTCTTAAAATTTTAAATGAAATAATTTTTGACTTACATTTGCTGCTTACTTTTTCTTATGTTCATTATCAGAAGAGTAAAGAGATTTAATGACGTTATAAAAGCTCTCTTTATACTAACATGAAGGTTGTTGTTAATAAAAGATTTAAAAACTTTCTTCTTATTCTGAAAAACTGGTGTATATTTTGGTATCTTTTTATTCTTTAAAGAGCTACAATTTACTATGAGAAAAAGAAGTAACTTCTAACAGAATGAAATTGTGGGGGAAGATAGTAGAATGAGGATTTTATTTATTTGTCACTATCTTATTTATATGAAATAATCATGTCAACCTGTAATACAGAATTAAATATTTTATATAATAAAATTTCAGTTCATATTAACGTATGTGTTATATTAGTAAAAATGATGTGGACTGAAACAAATGGTCTGGAAATGTTTCTATGTAGATTAAATTATTTTAATACTTAATAATTAAAGAATAAAAATATGTGTAATTTAAAAAAATATTTGAAATGCATATATGCATGATAGGTATAAATATGTTAGATATATACATATAATTTTGTGTTCTTTTATTTATGGCTTTTTTAACCTCCTTTTTTATTGTAATTTTCTTCTAGCATAGTGACTGTCTTCTTTGTTCTCAACCTTCCACATCTTTTGACCCAACCGCACAGTGCAAGAAGTGCTATTCATAATAATGCAAGTTCCCTTTCAACAATGTTGACTTGAGACTTTTAAAATAACTTAGAAAATAATACCAACGTTCTATTGCTTTCATTCCTTTTCAGGCAATAATACGTTTGCATCACTGCATTAGCACATGAGTAAGCTTCTTGATTTTCTACATGAGTTGAACTTTTAATGTATTTTGTTTAGAAAGAAGGTCAATTGTTATGATGTTCAGTATTACTGCTTTTGGCATGGAAGTGTAGGAAATTCATTTGTTCGTGTTAGAAAGACTTGTTAATTTATCATTTTTAAGATGCTCTTCATTTAGACTTAAAAACTGATTATGAAATTTGACATTTCTTATAGTCCAGTATTAAAATGGTGTTAGAATGGTACATTATGTTATATTTACCATTTATGGCCAGAAAGACCAAAGTGAATGTAAATAGAAATTCATTATATATGTCTAAATTATTCTCAGCTCAGAAGGGCTAACTTGCCTTTTTTAAAAAAATTAAAGATGTATGATAGAAGAGTTATTTTTACAGGGTCCTAGTTTTGTGGTTTCAAATTTTTTAATTTGCAAGAAGATTTGGAAGCCATAAAAATTTTGCTTTTGTCTGTCCTCACTGAGGGACTGTATATTTTCACCTGTTTATTAAAAAGAAAAAATACTTATTTAATGCCCTCATTCACCTTTAGAGCAAGTGAGCTCAAAACTAACTAGTGGTAACCCTCCTCCACCCCCTCCCCATCTACCTCTATGGCAGTATAATCTCTTCCACTCATTATCTCTGTGGTATAATTTGAAGTTTCCCAGGTACTTTATAGTTAGGAATTCTAGTTCTATATTTTTGAAATCCACATAGCATTCCTGGAAACAATAAAGCTGTACTCAGGTTTATGGTACCATTTTATTAAGGATATCTGTTTTATATTAAAAGTTCTTTCAATGATTTTATTTTCATATTTATTATGTCCCAGAACCTGCTCCCAAAAGAAAAAGAAAAATGCTCTTTAGGTGCGGGAGATGTTTGAAAAATGTAAATCAACGAATTCCAATAAATAACTGTTTCACCCTGATACTTGTGTGATTAGATTTAGGAATTTGCTATTTAGTAGGTTCCTATTGTGGAAGAGAAATCTCTCAGGCATGAATTGATAGTCCAGATCCTTTGAGGTCTGTCTAGTCTGACCTATGACCCCTATTCTTACAAGGTCAACATCTGAGGGCAGGAGATTAAGGCAGTTTAAAGACCGGAATGGTAAATGGAATGGAAAAATTAGCCAGCACATTTTGGGTGCAAAACATCAAAGTCATCAAATAGTTTGCTTATTTTAAACCTGGCTTGTGGTTGTAACAAGCTAATTTTACTGTGTTTGTTGGAATCAGAAAAATTTAATAATCATAATTCACTACAAGATTCTATTTATATAATGTTAACTATATAATACAAATTAAGTTAATAAAGCTTAATCTCAAAGTATCAGGAAATGCAAAAATAATTTGTCACAGTTTCAATACATTTTAGTTTTTCATTCAGCTTAGATGCTTAATTTAAATCGAAATTGGGAAAATATTTACCTTAGCTTTTACTATGAAATAATTTTATCAGCAGTTGAATGAAATATATATTCAATTATATATAATTTAAAGTGACTGAGGATTTAGTTGTTATTATATACTATTGACATAAGAAAAATCTATTTTTAAAACACAGAGATAGAAAACAGAAGAAAGTAAATTGGTTAAGCAGAGACAATTTCCTTTTTTCCCTTTCCTTTTTTCCCTCCCATTCTTAGACTTCGCTCTTTTATATTTTACCTCTTTCCCACTTATGTCTTTAATTGTATGCTCTTCATTGTAATTTCAAAATAGACTTTAAATCTTAGTTCCTAAGTTTTGGTCCCTTGTAAGCAATTCCCCACCACCCTATATTTTACATTTGTTTGTATCCTGGACAGCTGTGAATCTGCATCTTCTGCTTCTTACTAATGACTGGCAAGGGCTGGAGTTGAATAACTGAACTGTTGCATCCACGTTTCCATTCATTCATACAGTGACTAAGAAAATTAGCAAAACCAGTGGAATACCCAAGTCTCCTTAATTCTGCATTTTTAAATTCTACCCCAAATTTTCCTTATTATATACCTAATTTTAGGGTGGTTTCCTTTCTTCTTGTGATTATTTGGCCAGAGATCTCTTAATGAGGCAATTATGGTTGTTTCCTTCATTCACATTATCTTAGCAGATGCTCTCCCTGCTGTGACCTCTGTTCAGACTGGGCGGACAATGTGCCATTCTCATCACCCACCACAAGACATTGTGTGGGCAGAGCTTCATTTGGCGCTGCATAGGTCTCCCAAGTTGCCTGATGAGAATGGTCAGAAGCCAAGTGGCAAATAATCACTATTTTAGGTTGATTCTCTGATTGCCGTTTTATTCTAAGCAAAATAAATAGTAAAATAATGCCTATAGAAAAGAAATGGGCCAGAAGCAACTTATAATATAACAAGTAGAAATTGTGGGTTTAAGAAGTAACTTTACATAGCTTCCTTACTTTAGACTGGTCTTGGTGAAAATAAGATTATTCATTGTATGGTTTTAATACAAGGGATTATGAAAAATGGCTAATACTTTTAAACTTGGAGATCCTTTCAAAAAAGGAAATTAATTTAACCTTTAATACTAAGTATGCATATTTTTAATGAACATACAACATTGTTCAGAGTGTTACTTTTAAACTTTAAAAAACATAAATCCTCATGCTTATATCTGCTAGGAGATCCAGTCTGTTCCTGTTTGAACAATAAGGGCTGATTAAGATGAAGACTAATCAACAGAAAATGTCTATTCTTTATACTGCCAAATCCCTCCACTGAAATACTAGTCCTGTGCCCCAAGCCCAAGTGCCATTTTCAGAGAATTACAAAGTTGTTAGCAGCCTTCAGCTAGCCTTTCTTTATTCTCCATTAATAAGGAAGTACAAGTCAAATTCAGTTCTTATGAACTTGAAGAGCCTTTTGCAAAGCTCCTTCTAAACTTACACTGGAATTTTTGTTTTTTGAAATTTGGTTAAAATAAACATATTAAGAGCTATGACTTGAATTATTCTCATATGATAAAGAGATTGTTCTTTTTGTTGGTGTAGATAGGATCACCAAATTTTAATAAATAGATTTTAATATGCTTGCACTTATCAATAAGAAGTAGTAATTTAGTAAGACAGTTTCCACTTCTGTAAAATCAGATTCATAATAAATTTCCATATAAAGTAAAAATTTTAACATATGCATTTTCATATAATGAAGAACTACCTGTAAAGTATAGATACTTTGGATATAAGCAGAGAACAAATATTAAATTTAGAAAATGTTTTTGTAAAGGGGAAAATGTTCTCTTAAAAGAAAATCTAGAACAAGTCAAGCAAGAAGTCAAGAATTTTGACCTCTAAAACTTTAAGTTTAAAATTTTTCTTTAAGTCTTGTCTGTTGTATGATTATTTTAAATATATGGGCTAATAAGGATCAAAGTCAAATGTTTCCTTACCTTTTGGGATAGAGAGTTAATATTATCTATAGTTTTTGTAATTATTTTTAGAACTCAGTTTTTCAAGAATCTTCTACTAAGGACAACTGAATTTCATAGATATCCTCATTAACTGGGAAAGCAGGTATATGATCATGGTTAGAGGAGCTCAGTTGCCTGTGCTAAATTTGAACCAGGGTCTCTTTATACCTAGCCTGCTTCCTCACTTCTATACTGTCACAAATAAAAGCCTCTGGGAACAGTGATTTTTTTTTTTAATAGGATCATTGTATGGAACTGCTATTAAGTCATTTCTTTCTTTTTCCTACTTGGCTGACTTGAGATTCTGTTCTCTGATTTAAGCAGTTGCTTTTAGTCCTCTCAGTTTTAATAGCCCATCTAGAGTCCCCTCTTGGGTTTGTTATTGATACTACTGGAGGTGCTACCAATGCAATTAGAGAAGAAAACTAAATAAAAGATCTAAGGATTGGAAAAGAAGAAAGCAAATGCTTTGTTATTCACATCAATATGATTTTATATCCATGGTTATCCATAGATAAATTATTGGAATAATTGGAATAAATTTAAAAATTTAACAAGATTGCTAGTTATAAATTCAATACACAAAAGTCAAACTAAGAACAAATGAATATCTGGAATGTAAGGACAGTTCTACATCCTAGGAATTCGCAACTAGAAACTGGTATTTTAAAAAGGGTTTGCTGAGACTTCCCTGGTGGCACAGTGGTTAAGAATCTGCCTGCCAATGCAGGAGACATGGGTTCGGGCCCTGGTCCGGGAAGATCCCACATGCCGTGGAGCAACTAAGCCCATGCGCCACGACTACTGAGCCTGCGCTCTAGAGCCCATGAGCCACAACCACTGAGCTTGCGTGCTACAACTACTGAAGCCCACATGCCTAGAGCCTATGCTCTGCAACAAGAGAAACCACCGCAATGAGAAGCCCGTGCACTGCAATGAAGAGTAACCCCCACTCGCCACAACTAGAGGAAGCCCGTGCAGCAAAGAAGACCCGACGCAGCCAAAAAAAAAAAAAAAGTGCAATCATTAGGTGTCATGGCACAATTAAATTCTTAAAAACATTAAAAAAATTAAAAATAAAATAAAGAGGGTTTGTTTCACAATTGGAACATAAACTGTAATATACTATACCTAGGAATAAATCTAACAAAACTATGAAAGACTTTTATGGAGAAATGATAAACTTATATTGAGATATATAAAAGCAAACCTAAATAAATGGAGAAAGGTATTTTGTTAATAAATGGCAAGACTCAATATTTTAAAGAGCATAATTTCCTATAAATTAATCTACAGATTCAATGTAATTTCATTCAGAATTCCAATAAGTTTGATTTTAAATTGACTTGGAAGTTAATAAGACCAATAATAACCTCACAATTTTGTAGATGAAAATCGAAGTTTGAAGGCTCTCCCTGCCAGATATTTATATTTATTATACAACTATGTAAGTATACGTAAATAAGTGAGGTGATGGCCCAGTGAAAGACGAATAGACCATTGGCAATGAGAATATATACAAATCTTAATATATGGCAGAGGTGCCTTTCAGATCTTGGAAAATAATGCAAAGATTGTAAATGGTCCTGGGATTATACCTGACTACAGAGAAAAAGTAAAATTGGACCCCGACCTCATAACATACCTAAAGATCTAAAAGTGTAAAGCAAAACTTTACAGCTCTTAGGTTTGGGAAGATTTTTTTTTTTAAACAAGACACAAAAAACACAAACTATAAGCAGTTAGATTAAATTGACTACTTCAGAATTTAAAATTTCTACCTGGCAAAGGTTTCAGTCAGGAAGATAGAGCCACTTTAAATGTTATGAAAATTGAAGATTCAGAACTTACACAAGGGACTTCCCCTGGTGGTGCAGTGGTTAAGAATCCGCCTGCCAATGCAGGGGACACGGGTTTGAGCCCTGATCAGGGAAGACCCACATGCCGCGGAGCAAGTAAGCCCGTGCACCACAACTACTGAGCCTGCGCTCTAGAGCACGCGAGCCACAACTACTGAGCCCATGTGCCACAACTACTGAAGCCTGCGTGCCTAGAGCCCGTGCTCCACAACAAGAGAAGCCACCGTAATGAGAAGCCCGCGCACCGCAACGAAGAGTAGTCCCCACTCACCACAGCTAGAGAAAGCCCACGTGCAGCAACGAAGACCCAACGTAGCCAAAAATAAAAGTAAATTTAAAAATAATTTTTTTTAAAAAAGAACTTACACAAATGTGAAAGTTGCTGGGTAGGGGAAGAGTCAGTACATACAGTACATTAGAGAAATATTCACTAACCAGTCTTCAGAAGCCCTGGACTAGATAGACAAATCAGAGCATGCAAGGAAATCCAAAAAGCCAAGCATATCTGGTATTGCAGAGGAACTGGGGAGAGGGAGCCCCTGGGGAGAGCTATGGAAACTGCTGCCTCTATGTTGTGACAACCTCTCTGGATTTGCAGACAAGGGATGGTGTAAGGCTGCTGGTCAGTGGGACCAACATTGGGAAGACAAGGTGGGCACAGAGCACCAGAGAGGACAAGCCAGGACGTGCTGGTCAGATCTGTGTGTGCTACCGTGGCTGACCATGATAATGGCTTCTGCTTTGTTTTTGCTTTCCATGTCTTGTAGTATATGAGTTTCTCTTTTGGCTGACTGTAACCCAGAACCATCCAGAAAAAAGACTCTGGGAAACATAGTTACCAGGCATAATCTAATTGACATAAAATAGTCCAGCACCAACAGTATAAACAAAGTTAGAAAATACAATATAGAGTGGGAAAAGATATTTGCAATGCATGTAGTTGATAAAGAATTAATATCCATAATATATAAAGGACTATAAATCAAAAGGAAGTAAAAGCCCAACAGAAAAATGAGCAAATAAACAGTAATTTATAAAAGAAAAAAATAAATATTCAGTAAACAAATAAAAAGATACTGATTTAAATGAGATACCATTTCACTCCCATAGAAGTAGCAGAAATTTTAAGGTCTGACCATACTAAGTAGTGTGAAGAATGTCACACAGTCCTGATGGGACTCATAATTGATGAATCCACTTGAGAGAGCAATGTGGCAATATCTGGTGGAATCAAAATTTTTTATATACTTTGATTCCACTTCTAGGTGGATTTACCAGAGCAGTGTTTTTCAAAATGTAGGCTGAGACCCACTAGTGCCTGTTGATATTAATTTGGTAGATTATGGAAAGTATTATTGCTATTCTTTAATGAAATAGAACAGAATAAAAATCATCAGAGTGCAGTGCATGTAGTAAGAGTAACTATTGTTTCATATACTTTTGGGTTATGCTGGGTGTTTTTGTGTGTGTGAGTACTGAATCGTGACGCAAAATGTTTTCTCTGTGGGTTATGGTCACATGTACACAAAGAGAATTGTGCAAAAAAATGTTTATTGCAGCATTGCTTGTAATAGAAAAAAAAAAACAACAACAACCCAGAAACAACCTAAATGTCTATTACCAAGAGGATGATTAAATTATAGTATATTCTTAAAATGAAATTGAGTTAAAAGAACAGATTACAGCTACCGTTGTCAGTATGGATTACTTTTTTAAAAATCCCGCTATAATGTTAATTAATAAAGCAAGTGGCAGAATGATCGATGCAATATTATTCATCTTTATTAATTTTTTAAAACCATCAAGTAATATTATGCATTGTCTGTGCATACTTATATTTGTGGTAAAAATATAAAACATGATGAACGCTGAGTTCATGATAATGCTACTCTGAGACCAGAGAAGAGAATGGGATTGGAGGAGCATATAGGTTATGTTGACCCATTTTTTTCAAGTTATTTTTGTGTCCTTTATTTTTATTTATTTATTTTTTGGCTGTACTGGGTCTTCATTGCTGTGCGTGGGCTTCTTTCTCTAGTTGCGGCGAGCGGGGGCTACTCTGTTGCTGTGCACGGGTTTCTCATTGCGGTGGCTTCTCTTGTTGCGGAGCACGGGCGCTAGGTGTGTGGGCTTCAGTAGTTGCAGCAGGCAGCCTCAGTAGTTGTGGCGTGCGGGCTCTAGAGTGTGCAGGCTTCAGTAGTTGTGGCTCGCGGGCTCTGGAGTGTGTGCTCAGTAGCTGTGGCGCATGGGCTTAGTTGACCCGCGGCATGTGGGATCTTCTCGGATCAGGGATCGAACCCATGTCCCCTGCATTGGCAGGTGGATTCTTAATCAGTGGACCACCAGGGAAGTCCCTGTGACCTTTAATAAGTTACTTATATAGATTTCTTGTGATGATTATTCTTAGGTATTTTTGATGCTATTGTGAATGATTTTTTTTCCTTTTAACTGGCCATTGCTATTGTAGAGAAAAACTCTGGGTTTGGGCAATAGTTTTGTGTCTTCTCCAATAGTCATACCTATTATTTAATTTTCTTTTCTTATGGAATAGACTAGAATTTCCTAAACAGTGTTGAAAATGCTGCTGACAGCGGGCATCCTATCTTCTGATTTAATGAAAATGGCTTTAGTATTTCAAATTTAAATCTGTTATTTTCAGTTAATAATCATCATGTTTAATTGCTTCCCTTCTCTTTTTATTATGAATACCTGTCGGATTACATCAAAAAACTTTTCAGCATCTATTGACATAATTATGTAATTTTTGACTTCAAGTTATTGATAAAATGAATTACATCTATAGATTCTATGTAGTTGAATAATTCTTATATTCCTGCAGGAAAAAACCCTTCTTAGTCATGATATGCGGATATATTCAGTTTCATAATATTTATTGGTCTTCATGAACTTGGACTTTTTAATGTGTTTTCCTCATCATGTTTTATTACTAAGGCTGTTTTATTTCATGTTTGGGTAGTTTTCTATTTCTATGTTGTGGGGTAATTTAATATACATAAGAATTAAAGTACTGGTCTCCAAAGTGGAAAATCTATCTCCAATAGACAAAATAATAGATTCATTTTATTGATACATGGAAAAAAATATCATGACTTGTGTTTATATTTATTTAATTTTTTTGTTTAATAATGTATACATCTACTTTATAAAGTATGCATCTACTTTATAAATACAAACAAATATACATATATTGGGATGGATATTCAAAAATATTTTACTGATAAGTGTGTGTGATCAAAATGATTTGGAACCCACAGCTTAAAAGGTGACAGAACTGAGCTACAAAACATCTGAGCCGTTTCTTTGCCTTTTGTAGTTTAAAAAATTATGTTCTCAGAGTCTTATCTATTAGGTTTTTCTACTTCTGATTGGTCAAATTTGGTATATTTTGCTGGGGAATTATTTACCTCCTTTATATTTTCTGATACATTGCCATAAAGTGGCAATAAGATTCTCTTATTCTTTTAGTCTCTCCCATTGTGCAATTGGATTTTAATAATCTCTAGCATTTTACATTTTTATTTTGTCTGTTTCTTCCTATTTAGGCTTCTTGTGGATTTACGTTTCTAAATAATTAGCTTTTGTCTTATCTATATTTTCTGCTGCTTTTGTTGGTTTTCTCTGTTTCTTTACTTTCAGATCTTACAGTAAAGAGTCTTCAACTTTTGTTAATTTTGTTTTATTAATTTTGTTGTATTTTTTCTACTTTCTGAAGTTGAATACTTAGCTTAGTTTTAGTCTTTATTTTTATTAACAATAAGGATTCCAGACAATAAGTATTCCTTTAAGAAAAGCTTCATTGTGTTGCATAGGTGTTGGTATGAATTTCTTATTATTTTCATTATTTTCTGGATAATTTAAAATTTTCATTTTGCTTCAAGGGTTATTTCATTTTTTTCCATCTGTTTGGAGATACGTTGGTCACTAATCTTTCAGGTGTAAGTAATATGAACCAACTCATAATGGCTTAAGGCAATCATTCACAATTGTGGTCCTTGGACCAGCATCAACATCACATGGACTCTTGTTAGAAATGCAGATTCTCAGCCCTCATCGAGACTTACCCCCCAGGGTATGGACTTCAGCAGTCTGTCTTTTGTTTTGTTCTGTTTTTTTTTTTTTTTTAAAACAAACCCTCTAGGTAATTTTGATGTGCTCTGAAATTTGAGAACCACTGGCTTAAGGAGGAAAAAAGGAAATGTATTGACTTGTGTAATTTATAATTCCAGGAATTAGAATAGTTTCAGAGCTATCTGGATTTGAGTGCTCAATCCACATGCCAAGAGGGATAGAATTACCAGCAGTTCTAGCAAAAGCCCAGGATTGCTCTAACCTGTAATGCGGCGCTCTGGTTTGCTAGACAGCAGTCATTTGCCCACCCCTTGAGCTGGGGAGTGAGGTGAGCCCCATCTAAACCACAAGGATTGAAAGTAAGGAAAGGAGGACTCTCCAAAAGCAAACCAAGGTGCTATTATGAAAAGAGATGTTGGATGAGTTAGCCAAAAACAATTGTTATCCATAAAACAGTGCTGTTCAAAGTAGCCATTCTGCAAACTGTTTGTTTCCGTTCTTCAACAACACTAGGAACTTGTGCCATAATGTAAAACATGCTACTTCCTTCACTTGAGAAAGTCTTAGTACAAAAACAGGGTCACCTGTACTAAATATTCATTTTTTCATGTGTTTAGAAATTTTCTTCTGTAATTTGTTTACATATTTCTTTACTTGTTTCCTTTTCTCCTTTTAGAACCCCTCTTATTCAACTGTTAGTTCCAAAATTGGTCTTTAAAGTTTCTTATTATTTTTTTTCTTAGCATTTCCATCTGTCTTGCTTTTTGTTGTAGGATTGTTCCTCTTGAACTTCCCAGCATATTGAGTTCTCAGGTGTGACTGTCTCCTTTCACTGTTCTTCCTATTTAACTTTAAAATTTCAAATCATGTTTTCAATTCCAGACAGCCTTTTTTTCTCTGTTCTAAACTAACTGGTTTAGGTTAAAATATTCTTCAGAGAATTTCAGTGGGAGCATTTTCTAAAGGTGCATCTTTCTTCATCAGATTACATTGTCCCTGTGTTTTTTCCCTGCTGTTTATTTCTCCAGTCATGGTTTTTCTTCCCTAAACAAGAGTATAGAGCGGCTTTTAGCATTTTTTGAGCAGAGGCAAATCACTGAGCTGTGGAAGGTATAGTTTCTGCTCTTCTGAGCTGTCAGTAAACAAATTATCAAACCATGACCCTTTTGCTAAGGGAGATAGGAGGATGGAGGACAGAGGAGAGAAACTCTGTTATCTTCCTCTGCTCATTGAAGAATATATTTAATTTACCAAAGGAACAAAAAATGAAAACACTTAGGAATAAAGTTTAATAAGAGATATGCAGGACCTAAATAGTGAAAATGAAAACTATACTTTGTTAACGTAAAAGAAGAGTTAAGTAATCTAAACACATGTCTACAATCTGTCCTGGGGTATATTATCATTGTGTGTGTATGTGCTTCTGTACTATTAAAAATGACATTTTTTTCCTTCTTTTATTTTTATAATCTTTTTTCTAAATGGAATTGATTTTGTGTAACATTTTTGTAACCAGCCACCTTATTAACTTCTTTTTATTGATTTTAATAATTTTTCAATGTATTTATGGTTTTCAAGGTATGAAATATTTTCACCTACAAATAATAATTTTGCCTCATCTGAGATCATCTTTGGCATATCGAATTTCATTGCTCTTTCATTTGGTGAGTTCTTGCATTTTGTTTCTGCCTTTGTTTCTTATAGATCAGATAAATAGTGATCTATATTTTTTCTGATTTATGGTTTATTTCTTTTAACTCTTAAATCCATCTAAAATTTAATTTATACCTTTACATAAAATAAAGCTTTATTCTAAATTTCCCCATACTCAGTATCTCTTGTTTGAACTCTTTCCATTAACTTGAAGCCTCTTTTGTTACATAATGATTTCTTCTATATGTTATTTCTAAGATGTGTGTTTCAGGACTCTAATTTTTTATTGTTTGTCTTGATTTTTCTTCCACCAAGTGTCTTTATTTCTCTGTCTTTGTAATACCTTTTAGTACCTAGAAAGCAAATCTCCCTGTATTAGTGTTCTAAAATATTCTTGTAGCTCCTGGATGAACTTTATTTTTTTTTTTAACTTTTTGTTTTATATTGGAGCATAGCCGATTAACAATGTTGTAATAGTTCAGGTGCACAACAAAGTGACTCTGCCATACATATACAGGTATCCATTCTCCCCTAGACTCCCCTCCCATCCAGGCTGCCACATAACATTGAGCAGAGTTCCTTGTGCTATAAAATAGGTCCTTGTTGGTTATCCTTTTTAAATATAGCAGTGTGTACATGTCAATCCTGGATAAACTTTAATATCACTTTGTCAAGTCTTTGTCACTACCAAGAGAATCCCACTGGTATTTTGATAGGAATTCAAGTTATTTTATTCATGAAATTCCTGAGGTACAGGAATCCTTACAGTTGATAAATCTGAGGAACAATACTATTGATATAAATAGAAATTTAAATTTCTATAGTAAAGCCATAAATCTAATCATAACTGTAAACTATCACTTCATATACTTTGATCTATTTTTTTCATGCTCTAAGAATTGAATTAATACAGTCATTGGATATTACTTTAATAGCAATTGTTTAATATCTTCATATTTATTAAAACTAATTTACCTCTGATTTTTTTAAATTAATTAACTAATTAATTTTTGGCTGTGTTGGGTCTTCGTTTATGTGCGAGGGCTTTCTCTAGTTGTGGCAAGTGGGGGCCACTCTTCATCGCGGTGCGCGGGCTTCTCACTATTGCGGCCTCTCTTGTTGCGGAGCACAGGCTCCAGACGCGCAGGCTCAGTAGTTGTGGCTCACGGGCCCAGTTGCTCCACTGCATGTGGGATCCTCCCAGACCAGGGCTCGAACCCGTATCCCCTGCATTAGCAGGCAGATTCTCAACCACTGTGCCACCAGGGAAGCCCACCTCTGATGTTTAATATCTACAATTATGTAATAAATAAAATTTGGATCTATGATATATTAGAAAGGTGTTGTTAAAGATAGAGGGAAAATAATGCTATAGGTATATGTATTATGAATAGTCTAGCAGTTAAACTGTTAAAAGTAGAAATAGAAAAAGCAGATAAATAATCCCATCACAGACTGAAAATTATAGGAGTACCTGAAGGCATTGTCTCTTTGTCTATTCTAGGTATATTTTATATAGGTATGCCTGTTTAATTAAATTCTGGGTGACCCTTTATCTACTCATTTTAAATTATGTTTTCTTAAAAAATTAAAAAGCTATCATGTCTGCAAACACTTGAGCCATGCTAAAAAAAAAAAAAAAAATCACTCCTTTTTTGGCTCAGGAAGGAAGTCTGATGTCTCGTAGTGCATGGCCAGGCTGCTTTTCTTTTTGTTTTTTGTTTTTTTTTAAATCTTGATTCTCATCGTGTCTCTCTCTGCAAACTCTTTTTTTTTTTTCCCTTTAATTAATTAATTAATTAATTAACTTAATTATTTATTTATTTTTGGCTGTGTTGGGTCTTTGTTTCTGTGCGAGGGCTTTCTCCAGTTGCGGCAAGCGGGGGCCACTCTTCATCGCGGTGCGCGGGCCTCTCACCATCGCGGCCTCTCTTGTTGCGGAGCACAGGCTCCAGACGCACAGGCTCAGTAGTTGTGGCTCAGGGGCCCAGTTGCTCCGCGGCACGTGGGATCCTCCCAGACCAGGGCTCGAACCCGTGTCCCCTGCATTAGCAGGCAGACTCGCAACCACTGCGCCACCAGGGAAGCCCCAGGCTGCTTTTCAAAGTCCAGTTGGTGGGATGCTGAGCAATACCTGGCCAGAACTCGGAACTGTAAACTTGACCACATGCCTCTCCAAATGATCAATATACGATGTGCTTGCTATCTAATGCTACTTTTTAAAAAATCTGAAGCTTAGATATTCTTTCATTCATGTACTGTTTTCTGTCTGTTTTCTGAAATGACATTTTTTATAGTTAGTAATTTTAATTAATACTAAATGGATTTGTAATGTTTTAAAATCACTGTTTTTATATTATCAGGTCAATTATAGGCCTCATTAACTTTCTTAAAATTTTTTTCTTAAGTCAGACATAGATCACCAAAATATCGGAGAAATGTTGATTTAGCCACTTTTGTTTCCTTAGGAGATTCAGTACATGGTATAAAATGTAAGACTGTTTTACAAATGATGTAAAAAGTGTATAGGACTCTCTAGGTTAAGTAGCTATACCCAAAAGAAAAAAAAAATGCACTTATACTGGGAAGTTGCTAAGAGAGTAAATGTTAAAAGTTCTCATCACAAGACAACAAATGTTTGTAACTGTGTGATGGACGTTAACTAGACTTATTGGGGTGATCATTTCACAATATATAAAATATTGAATCATCATGCTACACACCTGAAACTACTGTAATGTTGTATGTCAATAATAACAATTTTTAAAAGAAGAAAAAATGCCGTTTTTAATGAATAAAAGAAATAGACAACCAGGGAACACCTAGTTGTAATTGAATTACTAAGGAATGTCGAGTTCTAGCTTTGTGTTTAGTTGGCTCAAAGGACTTTTTTAAAGTTTCAAAGAAGTGTGTGTCATAGAAAGAGCGGAAGCCCATGAGACCTACAATCTGAGTTGCTTTGACATATAAAATTCATGAGGATAGGATCTGATCTTCCTTATTTATCATTGTATATCTAGCTCCAAGCACCTGTGTGGTATAGAATTAGTTGTTGGTAAATATTCCCAATGTCTCTGTGTGTGTATGTGTGTTTGTGTGTTTGTCTACATATGTATGTATCAATATTTGCCTAAATATATGGCTCTTTCATAACCTGGTAAGTTTTTAGCCAGTAATCTCTTTTCTATTGTACATTTTCATCTTATCTAAAACCCATAACATATTCAAATTTCCTCAAAATAATTGCAAAATGTCCTCTTCAGCTGGTTTGCATAATCAGTATCTAAAGTGGTGAATTTGTCAGTTTCTCCTTCTAGATCTGTCCATTTCTGTATGTATGCATATAAATATTTAAATTATAAATTCAATTATTTTTCATCATGTAGCATCCTTTTCTATTCCTAGGAATATATTTTTGCCTCAAAGTATATTTTTTCTGTTAATATTAATAAACCCAGCTTTCTTTTGGTTAATATTTGTCTGACGTTCTAGTCTGCTAAGGTTGCCATAACCAAATACGACAGACTAGGTGGCTTAAACAATTTATTTCTCACAGTTCTAGAGGGTAAAAGTCCAAGATCAAGGTGTTGGCAGGTTTGGTTTCTCCCGAGGCCTCTCTCCTTGGTTTGCAGATGGTGCCTTCTCACTTTGTCCTCACATGGATGCACACATATCCCTGGTGTCTCTTCCTCTTCTTATAAGGGTACACCTAGTCATTTTGGATTAGGGCCTCACCCTGAAGTCTTCATTTAACCTTGATTACCTCTTTAAAGGGTCTCTCCCCAAGTACATTGATGATTAGGACTTCAACATATGAATTTGTGTGTGGGGCTACATAAGATCTAATATAGTTTCTTTCCTCTTTTTTTTCCAGCTATTCATATTATTTTGTTTTATATGTCCTTTATAGACAACACATATCTGATTTTTATATTTTTAAATCTAATCTGACAGTCTGTATTTAAACTGGTACATTTAGTCTGTACACATTTAATGCCGTTATTGATATATTTTTATTACAGATTTTGTGCTATCTATTCAGACTGGATTTTTTCCTATTCTTTCTTTTCTTTTTTCCTTTCTGTTGCTGTTCTCCTTTCTCCTTCTTTCTTTTTCTTTAAATTTTTTAAAATTTTTGTTATTTTTGGCTGTGTTGGGTCTTCATGGCTGTGCGCAGGCTTTCTCTAGTTGCGGTGAGCGGGGGCTGCTCTTCGTTGCAGTGCATGGGCTTCTCATTGGCGGTGGCTTCTCTTGTTGCGGAGCGTGGGCTCAGTAGTTGTGGATCGCAGGCTCTAGAGCGCAGTAGTTGTGGCACACAGGCTTATTTGCTCCGCAGCACATAGGATCTTCCCAGACCAGGGATTGAACCCATGTCCCCTGCATTGGCAGGCGGATTCTAAACCACTGCGCCACCAGGAAAGTCACTCTTCTACATTTTTATCTTATCTTTCTATGCTGTGTTCCATGTAATTTCTTGATATTTACTTTCTAGTTTATTAATCTAACCTTTATCTGTGTCTAAGTGTTGTTTAATAATTCCACTGAGTTTGAGATGTCAGCAGTATTGATTCGATACCTAATAGTCCTGTTGAGTTTGTTATTTTCAAATATGCCTGGTTATTTTTGCTAGTCTCTTGTTGGTTGTTCATTTTTGTAACTTCATCTTTTTCTTTCTATTTCTTTAAAAACTTTGTCTCTAACTATTTTATAGGCTGTTTTTGACAATTCCAATAAAGTTCTTAGAAGTCTAACTTGGTAGTTTGTTGTTTCTGCTGACCCTTACCTCATGGTGGTTTATTTCTTGGTGTCTCATTATCTTTGATTATGAGGTCATACATGTTTGATTATATCTATGGAAATAGTACAGGCTTAAATTGAGAAAACTTTCCTCTAGAAGTAACTGTGTTTGCTTCTGCCTGGAACTATGGGTTTCCATAGCCTTCATCATTATAACTAATTTCAAAAATCCCTCGGTGTGGAAGAGAGTTAAGATGCTGCTGGCCCCATGACTCAGTCTAGTCACCTGTTACAGCACTAATATTATTATCCATCCTCAGGGAAGCCCTGCCTTTCCTGTTTGCTTATAGCTTACTGCTCCTTGCTCTAACTTTACCTTTAGGGTTATTTGGGGAGGCTCTTACCTTTATTTTCTGCAAGCCCAGCTTTCTGCAAGCCCAGCAATGCATGCAAATGTGTGTTTTTTCCATGCATTTTTTAGAGAACTGGTTGGTCACATTGCTGGAAGCAGAAGTTCTTAATGTTCTCTTCAGCTATTTCTGATCTATTTTTAAGACATCCATTGAGTTTTTAGTTCCAATTACTCTTTTTTTTTTAAATCTCTAAGTATTCTGTTTATTTTTTCAAATCTGCTTGTCTTTTGCTCCTGACCATAGTTTCAATCCCTTGTTATTTCTTTAGATTAGTGGTTCTCAGTGAGCATGGTCCTGTCACACAGAAGGTGTTTGGAAATTTGTGGAGGAGATTTTGGTTATTTTCCCTACAAATGGTAGTCAGTGATGGGAAAGGGTATTTTGATCATTTCCTCCACTTTAGTCAATAATGGGAAGGGGTAATTACAGTTGTATAGGAATGTTAGATGATTTCAGTGTATGAGACAGTCTCAGAGGACACACACATTGTCCTACCTACATTTTACTAATGTCTTTTTTTTTTTAACATCTTTATTGGAGTATAATTGCTTTACATTGTTGTGTTAGTTTCTGCTGTCTAACAAAGTGAATCAGCTATACGTATGCATATATCCCCATATCCCCTCCTTCTTGCATCTCCCTCCCACCCTCCCTATCCCACCCCTCTAGGTGGTCACAGAGCACCGAGCTGATGTCCCTGTGCTATGCGGCTTACTAGTGCCTTGCCTTTTTGATAAAGACTTTTGTTGTTTCATTGATTTAATTTCAACTTTAATTTTTGTTGAAAATCAGCTGGCTACACAAAGGTAGCATGTTTATGGATTCTCTTATATTAACCTATCTGTCCATCCTAATGCCAATACCACCCTATTTAGTTTATTGTATGATAGTTGGGGTTGATTTTTCCCTGAGGGGACATTTGGCAATGCCTGGAGACATCTTCGGTTGTTACAATTGAGGAGAGGTGTTGCTACTGGCATCTAGTTGTTAGATGCTAGGGATACTGATAAAAAAATCTTTCGTACATAGGACAACTCCCACAAGAATCATCTGGCCTAATGTCATTGTGCCGAGATTGAAGAACCCTACTGTATCTTTACAGTAACTCTTGAAATAAGGTAGTATCAGTCCTCCAACCTTGTTAATCTTTTTCAAAATTGCCTTGGATATTCAAGGTCCTTTGCATTTTTATAGAAATTACAAATGAGCTTGTAAACTGGAAATTTGATTGGGATTGCATTTAATCTATAGATTAGTTTGGCGAGAATTTACATCTTAACTATTTTGAGTCTTTGGATTCATTAACCTGATATATAACCATTTATTTAAGTTTTCTTTTATTTCTCTCAGTAACGTTTTGTAGTTTTTAGTATTAAAAGCTTTCCATATCTTTTGTTGAATTTACTCTTGAGTATTTTATGTGTTTGGATGCTCTTATATATTATTTCCTTAAATTTTGTTTACTGTTTGCTGCTAGTATGTAATAATACAATTGATTTCTTGAGTACTGCATTTATCTATTAATTCTGTTATCTTTTGTAGACTCCTTAGGATTTTATGTGTTAATAATCATGTTGTCTGCAAATGAAGATAACTCCTTTTCCATCTTTATGACTTTTATTTCTTTCCTTTTTTTGTTTTGTTTTTGTGGGTTTTTTTCTCCTTATGCACTGGCTAGGTACTTGAGTAAAATTTTAATTAGAAGTGATGGACATCCTCATTCTTTGGAGGAAAGTGTTCAGTATGTCAGTATTAATTATTTTGTGATAGTCCTTTGTCAGGTTGAGGAAGTTTTCTCCTATTTCTAATTTCTGAAAATTTTTAATCATGAATGAATGTTGGATTTTCTCAAATACTTTTCTGTGAATGTACTGATCAGGTGTTTTTATCTCCTTTATTAATATGACTTTTAAGTCAATTAATTGACTTTTCAATGATAGTACCAATAGATATGTATTTCTGGGATAAACTCCAGTTGGTCATGATACATAATCTTTTTTATATATTGCTGGACTCTTTTTGCTAATATTTAGCTAATTTGTGTGTTCATGAAGGATACGGGTATATAATTTTATTTTCTTATAATGTATTTGTCAGGTTTTGGTATTAGGATTATTTAGATCTTATAAACAATTTCCCTCCTTATAATGAAAACTGTTTTGTAATATTGTATAATTTATTTAACATAGAATTCACTAGTAAAACCATCTGGACTTGGAGCTTTCTTTGTGGAAATTTTTTTATTACAAATGCAATTTCTTTAATAGATAGAAGGTATAATAGAGATCTCCAGGGAAACAGACCAGATTTTTTAAATCAAAAACTGATTTTAAAAACCTGGTTTTTATCAAACCCGACAATCTCTACTTTTTAATTGGAGAATTGAGACTATTTGTATTTAATTATTAACATAGTTAGATATGTCTACAACTTTGCTATTTGTTTGCTATTTTTCTCACTTTTCTTTCTATTCATTCCCTGTTTTCTTTCTGCTGAATATTGTTTCATGTGCTGTAAAATGTAAGCACTTACAAAAGGATAATTTCATTCACCCCTATGTCATCCTTTGTGCTATTGTGTCATATATTTACTTTGACATAACTTGTAAATTCCACAATTCAGTGTAATTGCTTTTGCTTTAGATTGATATTTATCTTAGAAGTAAATATGAGTAGAAAATAAATAGCATTTTATGTTTATGTACACATTGCCAATTTCCAGTTCTTTTCATTTCTTTGTGTAGATTGAAGTTTTCATGTGGTAGAATTTCCCTTGAGCCTGAAGAAATTTTTTTTCCTTTTTTTTTTTAGCATTTCTTCTTGTGGAAGTCTGCTGCCCACAAGTTCTCTCAGGTATCTTTATTATATCCTCATTTATGAAGGATATTTTAATAGATTCAGAATAGTCAATTTAAAGTATTTTTTCTTTTACTACTTTGATGATGTTTGTTATCTGGCCTCCATTAGTTCTGAAAAGACATTAAGTGTCATTCATTTCTTTGTTCCATGGTGTGAAATGTACCCCTTTGTTCCCCTTGCTCCTTTATTTGGGTTTTCAGTAGTAAGTATCATTCATGTGCCAAGGTGTGTTTTCTTTGTGTTTATCATGTTTGGTATTCTCTGAGCATTTTTGATCTGTTGATCCAAGATGTTTTTCATAAAATTTAGGAAATTTTTAGCCATTATTTCTTCAAGTTTTTTTTTTCTTTCTGCTCCATTCTCTCCTTTTTTTCTGGGACTAATTACATGTATAACACACTATTTCATATTACCCCACATGTCACAGACATTCTGTTCATATTTTTCAGTCCTTTATTGTATCTGAAATCAGTTCATATTATTTCTTTTGTAGTCCATCTTTTTTTTTTTTAATACGTAATTCGATCCACTTTACTTTTTCCCATATGTAAAGAACCTATCTTTTTTTTTTTTTTTTTTTTTTATTTATTTATGGCTGTGTTGGGTCTTCGTTTCTGTGCGAGGGCTTTCTCCAGTTGTGGCAAGCGGGGGCCACTCTTCATTGCGGCGCGCGGGCCTCTCACCATCGCGGCCTCTCTTGTTGTGGAGCACAGGCTCTGGATGCGCAGGCTCAGTAATTGTGGCTCACGGGCCCAGTTGCTCCGCGGCATGTGGGATCTTCCCAGACCAGGGCTCGAACCCGTGTCCCCTGCATTGTCAGGCAGACTCTCAACCACTGCGCCACCAGGGAAGCCTGTAGTCCATCTTTAAGTTCACTGACTTTTTTCTGCAATTTCCAGTCAGTGAACTTTTTGTTTTAGATATAGCTTTCAGTTCTAGAATTTCCAGTTGGTTTATTTTGTTTGTTTTCTTTTTTTTCCTGCCACGATTCCCCATTTTTTTTTTTTCAGCAAGTCCTTCTTTTCCTTTTCGTTGCTGAATGTATTTATCATAGCTGTTCTGAGGTCTTTTATTTCCAACTTTTGGGTCTTTTCAAGGTCTTTTATCATGTCTGCTTTTTTCCTGCTTCTTTATATGTCTAGTAATTTTTTGTGTGTGTGCAGAATGTTGCTGCTAATAGCTGTAGGGAATCTAGGTTTTCATCTTTTTTACAGGTGTTGAGTTTTATTCTGGTAGGCAATTGAATTACTGTTAGTTTTTCATTCTGCCAGCCCTGTTTTTATTCTAAGTTAGTGTAGATCTATTTTGGTTTTGTGTTTAGTCCTAGGATGCAGCCTTTTCTCTGGGGTACGGTCCTTATTCCTAAGGTATGAGTTACTGGGATCTCAACTGAATACCCAAGGTGCTGGATTAAGAATCCAGTGTGGTCTTACCACCCTGTCTGGGTAGAACTCTATCTCCCAGCACTTTGTGACCTTGGGTGTCTGATATCTGGTTATCTCTGCACCAAACAACAGCAGCCTCTTTCTGCTGTGCTTAGCAAGTCTCATTCTGTATATGGGGGTACAGGGTTCTCTTTTGCACACATTTCTTCTATCCAGTAGTCTGTTCCATAATTTCAACTGCTTCATAAACCATTAGCTCAAATCTTTCATTTTTCTGCTCATTAACATCACGGTGCTGTGCCTGGGTTCTTTCTCTTTGACCCTTAGTCCCAAGGTCTACTCAGGAAGCCAGATCACACATGGTGCTTATTTTGAATGTTTTCCTTCCATAAAACATCAGTTTTTCACTGCCCATTGTCCCATCCAGTGCCTGTAAACAGTTATGTCACATATCTTTTCCAGTTGTTTAGTTGCTTACTGAAGAAGTCTAGTAACAGTGAGTCTGTCATGGTCAGAAGCCTACTGAACCTATGTATTCTTAATTTGCCTGTAACATAGAGATATAAAAATTGCATGTAGAAAGTATTTATTTTGGGTTTGCAGGTTGTTTTTCAGACCTACTGCAATACTGTCTCCAGAAACAATTTTTCTATAAGCTCTTGTATTATTGTTTTGTTTTCCAATCCATCAGCTATTCCTTGTCACCTATTAAAGGGTATGGTTTCCAAGGTCTTTTTATATACTTGACACTGAATTTATGTCTCAGCATGAGGTACAGTTAAAAGATACATGGTAAGTTTTCTGCTGTACTTCATCACTATTGTCTACCATGTTACAACTTGGGGAATTGGGTACTGCACTTATAAATAAGGTCTAGCTCACTTGAAGAGTGTTGTATTGTCTCATATTTTATGTATTGATTGTTTTTAAATTTGCCTTGACATGTTATGCTACTTCAATTAAGGTCATTCCCTTTCTCGTTGTATATATACATTCGCACTAACTTTTATTCTAGTATTCCCCTGTACCTCTTCTTTTTTATTTTCCTGTGCTTGTATGGAATGGCTTCTCTTAAGTCCAGATTTATTTATCATAGACAAGTACTGAGCACTGACAATTTCATTATGTCTTCTAGTGTGGTTTTGTTACTGCATTTTTTATTGAAATATGTATTATTTTACTATTACTTTTTCTCCTATATTTTATACTTAAGGGATATATATATAAATATACACATACATAATGTGTATATGTAGATTAGATTATTTTAAATTTCTGTCATGATAAGAATAGGGGCATTACAAAAATATTTATTGTAAAAAGTAGACTTGGGCCTGATAATGTTGAGAACCATTGCCTTAAACATATCAAAATGTATTTATTTTACAATTTGAATCTAATCAACCCAATATCTGAGGTCTTTGGTTCTGATTCTACTGGCTTAGTTCATGCTACCCTATTTTTCTTTTGTTTTTTATGATTTTTTTTAACCAGTCATATTTCTTGGACTTTTACCTGTAGGAATTCTTTGACTCCTGGCTTGAAAAATACATTTTTTTCCAGGGATTTTTTTGTATTTGCCTGGAGACATTTGTACCAACTGGGAACCATTTTATGAGAAATGCTCAGCTTATGCCACATCCCCACGTGAGCTGCATTCTGGGTTGTGGTTATCACGTCTCAGGGGAGACTTGTTTTCTCTTCCTCCCAGCACCATTCTGTGGGTGGGAAAGTTTCCATGCCATACTCTTCTTCAGGGCAAATTTGTTTTTCATTTATCTTTACGTTGTGGGTGCAGTTTTGGGGGGGTTCCGGCTCTATGGGACAGGATCTCCTATGACACCCCCAACTTCTGGGCAGATCCTAGACTTTGTTTCCTGCCCCTTCTGCTTCATCATCCCCGTTACAAGGTCAAAGCTTAAGGTTGGCAGTGTTATATGGATGCCTCCAGGGTGAGAGTCTGTTTCATTGCTCCACTTACTGCCCTGGTTTCCTGCTTTCACTTCCTTTTTGACTTCTAAGCATTCCTTACTTTCTTGCCTGATCAGTAATGCATTTCAAAAGATGTTTTAAAAATATTTTGTCCAGTATTTTTAGTCGTTTTCAGCGGTATGGTCAGAGTATTTTTATATGCTACTTTGAAGGCAATATAATTCTTTTTTTTTGGTATGGTTGACTCAAAATTTTTTTTATTTTTTGCTAGTGTGAGTATTTAAAAAGTACTTGTGTCATTTTTCTTTCTCTTTTTGTGAATTTCCTGTTCGTGTCTTTTTTGTTTTTCTATTTGTCTCTGGTGATTTTCAAAAAAATGTATATTATACAGCTTTGGAAGGGGCTTATTCTCTGCTCTTTGAGGGACTCCTTTTTCCTAAGATATGCATGTTTGATTCTGAGGAAGTTAAGTCTGATACTGGCACTGCAGTTCAATTTTAGCTCCTTAATCCTTTTGTATTCATTGTATGTTCTATCTGAGGCTTCTTACTACTGCTTGCTTGCTAAATCCATCAGCCTATTTTAATACCTCATCTTATTAGCCACTTTCTCCACTACAAAACTGTATTTTCTTTTTTAACTGGGTAAACCCCTCTTTTTTGCCTTCCTACTGTCGACTGAAAAAAATTGCACATAACTCTCAACTTTTAGGTTGTGCAATGCTGTTTCAGTCGACACTACTACCCTCTGACTGTTCCTTCTTAGACACCTCACTGGTTCTTCCACCTGAAAATTATTAAGGAGAAGTATTTCTGAAAACTTTGTCTGCAGGTCTCTTCTCACTCTTCACATTTTGCCGGTTGACCTTTGTCCCATGGCTTTAACTACTGTCTGTCCTTTCAATGACACCTCCCAAATCTGTGACTTCAACCTTAGCATCTCCTCAAGTTTCAGACTAGCAGTATCTCCAAGGATGCACATCAACATACAGTTAACTTTTAGTTCTCCCATTACAACGTCTTTGAAAACTCCTTATATAGTGAATACTGAAGCTTAGTCAAAAAAGTCCGAAAGGCTTGTCAAAAGATGACTAGATAAAGGGAAATTGAGCTGAATTTGGTAGCTTTTGCCCAGGAGATGAGGCTGTTGCCATAGGGTTGTATGATGGCCTAGTGGGTGCCTGTTAGTCTGCAATATTGTCTAGAATACAGGACAGTAATGTCAGTACAAAAAGTATGGTAGGTGGGAAGGCATGCCTTTATTTCTTTTTGACATTAGTCACTCTGTACCTCACCCACTTTCCGGATGATGCCCTTTTGGTACTAAATTCTCTCTTTTCCACCTTTAGGTTCCAGCAGCTCATAGTAATTTTCCTTTTCACTGTTTTTATTTTTTATTACACTATTAAAAAGTAATACATGGTGACTAATTTAATAAATTTTTGTTTCATTTATATTATCTAAGATAATACTAATATGGTCATCACTGGTTGGTAATTGAGTGGACCAAGTGGGTTGATAGATGTACCTGGAGTATAACAATGACCAATCTTTGGCATGGCATCAAGACAGAGACCAGGAATGTATCCCCAAATGAACAAGATACTGAGAAAACTGTTTATAGGTTTAGGAAAGTTGACCCAAGAGTAAGCTTTATGTTTCCATTTTGCTTTTAAAAGACAAAAAAATAGTGAAGATTTTCGTAGTCCCCTTTCCTTTTCTTTGAGGCATCCAAGTAATATAACAGTAGACACTATGAATGCAATGATGAATGATGGAACTTACAGGAAAATTAATCAGTATTGGAAGACATCTGGAAACAAGGGGTCAAAATGACCTTGAAGAGATGAATTGAGTTTGAGATTACAGAAAAACATCAAAGTGGGAATAATTTGTGAGTGATCAGCATAAACAAAATAGTTTGTTTAAGGAAATGGATCAGTTTTTCAAAGGAGAGATGATATAGATAAGCTTACATTTGGATTTTGGTGAATCCAGGAAGATACTGAGAATAAGATAGGAAAATAATGTCAGAAAGGTAGAAAGAAAAGCAATATAAAGTGTGTCCTAAGAGCTAGATGAAAGAGTAGTTTCTAGAATATAGGAATAGTGAGCAAATTTCCCATACATAAAGCTGTATTATATACAGATTAGTGTCTTTATAATTTTCTTCATGTACAAAATTTCCTGATAGAATTTATTAAAACAAAGTTACTCTAGATTTGATTTTTAGGGACTCCAAGATATAAATCAGAAAAATACTGAACATTTCAACAGTTACCTACATACAAGAAAAATTGCTTGGCACCTGCAACCAAGCAAATTAATTTACTTATCAAAATGCAGAGTAGGAGATGGTAAAGAAAATCCCAGTGGACAAGGAATGGTAAATGCAAATTAATTATAGCGCATTCGTCAGATAAGCAATATATCATTATTAGGCTATTTAGTTTGTTCTCTTCACTGTTCTTGAAAATGGAAAGATATTTTAAGCTTTTCCTGTTATTTATTTTTGTTTTCTCCCACTGTAATTCATGAGAACTGCAATTCTTCTACCATTAATTATCTCACCACCAGTGGAGTGCAAGTGCTTCAGGAATATAATATCTAAGATTAGGGATAGGGAAAGAAATTGTACCTACCATTTATATAGAGCTTTGTAGTTTGCAAAGCATTTTAAATATTTATTTCACTTGAGACCAACAGCAACCATGTGAAGTAAGTGGGAATCATTATCATCTTTAAAAAGGATTCCTGAATGATGAAACTTATTTATGGATGAGGAAACCCAGAGAGATTAAGTGATTTATCGTGCATCACTGGAGTTATAAGGTGAAATCCTGGGCTATCCATTATTAGGTTTGTGGTCATGAGCAATGCATGTGTCAGCTTTGAAACTCAATTTTTTTCAACTCTAAGATGAAAGATTAAAAAAATATTAAACTATAAAATATATTTAATATTCTGCTTAGTAATCTTGGTTTCCATTTGCTTTTTTTTAAAATAAGTTTATTTATTTAATTTATTTATTTTTGGCTGCATTGGGTATTCATTGCTGCGCATGGGCTTTCTCTAGTTGCAGCGAGCGGGGGCTACTCTTCGCTGGGGTGCGTGGGCTTCTCATTGCGGTGGCTTCTGTTGTTGCGGAGCACAGGCTCTAGGCATGCGGGCCTCAGTAGTTGTAGCTCACGGGCTCAGTAGTTGTGGCTCACGGGCTCTGGCGCACTGGCTCAGTTGCTCTGTGGCATGTGGGATCCTCCTGGACCAGGGCTCGAACCTGTGTCCCCTACACTGGCAGGCGGACTCTTAACCACTACCACTGTGCCACCAGGGATACCCTCCATTTGCTTCTGCAAGCTAGCCAATTAATTGCCTTCCTAGACATATCCTCCAGTTTTCCACTTCTGTTTTCTTATTCATGCCATATATTCAAATGGCATGTTTTCTCTTCTATCTAAACAAATCTTACTCATTTTAAATAGCCTTTAACTAGCTTGTTGTAGCCAGGTCAGCTCCTTTACAAAACCATTCCTATTGCTCCCAATAATTGTGACCATGTCTTTTCTTGAAAAGATGTTAACACTTTCTTTCTCTTACACCATTTGTCAAACTCTATGTTTTATTAGCTGCCAATATACCAGGAAGAATAGTCATCACCAGTTACTATCTGAGTTTAGTGGACTCTTGTAAAACATATTTTAAAAATAATTTTACAGGTAGTTTACAGATATAAAAATAAAAGGATGTTGTAAAAAACAACTGGATTAGAAATTAATAAGAATTTAAATGTAACAAACCCAAATTTTATTCCATATTTTTCTGGTGTGAAGATATACACATCCAAAAAAATGTATTCTTTTTCACCTGTCAGACTGGCAAAAATAAAAACCCTTGTTAAAAAAAAAAAAAGATATACACATCCAAAGTTGGCAATATCCTTTGAATGAAAGTAATTGCTCATAGCTGAGCTGGGTACATAGCCATCTTATAAATAATGATCTAGATTTCAAATATATTTCTAAGAGTCCAGCTTTTTATTACCTCTAGTTTTTCTTGCACTTCTATCATGAAAATACAGTGCTTTGAAAACTTTTTTGGCTCGTAATTTTGTTGAAGAGAGGGTGGTCATTTTCCTCATCAGTAGCAACAAAATATTTTCATTTTAGATATTGATTAGAATGATCAATTCAATGAGCTTTTTCATTTCTGTGCTGTTTATCTCCTTTCAGTCAGTGCCTTCAGCATTTATCTACTTATGAACCATATCAAGTAAATTCCCTAGCACAAACTTGATAAAAGGTGAAAGCATCCTGTTACATGTCCTTTTTAGTAAACATATCTTGTCAAAAAAATACTGCATGATGACATTCTCCTTGAAGGACTAACTGAATAACAGATTTCTTTTTTGTCCATAGAAATATATTGTTCACTCATTGATTCTTGAGTTTGATAAAATATATTTCTAGGATATATTATGTGAAGACTCATAATCTGAGATTTAGCTTATATGATTAATTTCATCATCATTATTAGAGTCTGGAGTATTACTGTCTGCCGTTTTGTATTTGTATTCTTTTTCATCTAACAGTTGTGAAATATCTTCTATCATTTTCTTCTCTTTGCTGTTATGGACAGAAAATGAAAATTTCTGAATTCTCAACTGTGTTCGATGAAGAGTTAAAAAGAAAAAGACAACAGAAGTCCTGTCTCCTGATGTCTTTTATACCTTCTGGAAAGATCAGACGAAACTTTGGGCATTGCAATAACAAGGATGATGAAATAGCAATGATTTATTTCACTATTTTATCATCCCTCTAGATGATCACATCATTTTTAAATTTTCTTTTTTTTTGTCTGTGAAAGCCTTAAATTCAATATGGTTATTTGCCAGTTATCAGAAAATTATTTAATTGTTTAATTAATAGATTTCTCTGGAGGCAGATCAAAATAATGTTAAGCAGGTTAAGTCCTCTGCAAACAGTTTTGAACACCAGGATTGCATGGGGCAATTGAGTAATGATTTTTATAATCTCAATTCCAAATGAACATGTAGCATAACTGATATTTAGGGTTATAAAATTAGAGAAGATCGAGACTATTGCATCTAGGTATTTAAAATCCTCCCCCCCGCCCCGCCCCTTGTTTTTTCTTTCTCTGAGTTGCTTCTGGTGTCAGGTGCCTCTCCTCCCAGCTTGGACCAACTCATTTCAATAATGCTTTTACGAGAAAACTTGTCCTCCTCATCCTTTTGCCCTTCCCACCGTCTACCTTTCCAACCCCAACTCTAGATAAATTTGGGTCTCTTCAACCTCCCATTGCCCACTATGGGGCTGGCAAATATTTCTCAGATAAAGTCATAAAATCAAGCTGAGTTGTGAGTTGTGAGGGTAGAGAGATACCAAGATCATAGACAGTTTAAATTGGGAGACAATCAAGAGAATTCAAGTCTTAGCACCATCTTGCAAGTGAGATGGAGAGTTACTTAGTAGTAGAGCTAAAAACAAGTTCTGAAGTTTCCTGACCTTTGTTTCAATGAGTTTCCAGCATAGTGAATTGGGAAGTAGGAAAGTTATATAAAATATGAGAGAAGAGAAAAAGCATTAAGGTGGCCTGAAGTTCTGTAAGGGAAATAGTCTAAGCCCCCTCCCCACCCCAGCTTTATTGAAGTATAGTCAACAGGTAAAATTGTAAGATTTTTAAAGTGTACATTGTGACGATTTGATATACATATACACTGCAAAAGAATTCCTCCCATCTAGTTAATTAACACGTCCATCACCTCACATCTTTATCTTTTTTTTTGTAAGAACATTTAAGTTCTACTCTCTTGGCAAATTTCAATTATACAGTACAATATTATCATCTGTAGTCACCATGTTATACGTTAGATCCTCAGACCTTATTCATCTTACAGCTTGAGAGTTTGTATACTTTTACCAACCTTTCCCTATTTCTCCCACCCTCCAACCCCTGGCAGCCACTTTTCTATTCTCTCTTTCTATGAGGTCAACTTTTTTTTTAGATTCAACATATAAGTATTTGTCTTTCAGTGTCTGACTTATTACACTCAGCATAATGCCTCTGAGGTTCATCCATGTTGTTGCAAATGGCAGGATTCCATTCTTTCTTATGGCTGAATAATATTCCATTGTGTATATAAAAATGCCACATTTTCTTTATCCATTCATCCATTGATGAACACTTAGGTTGTTTCTATGTCTTGGCTATTTTAAATAATGTTACAGTGAACATGGGGGTGCAGATATCTTTTCAAGATAAGGATTTCGTTTCCCTTGGGTCTATACCCAAAAGTGGAATTGCTGGATCCTATGGTAGTTCTATTTTGAATTTTTTGAAGACTCTCCGTACTGTTTTCCACAGTGGCTGCACCAATGTACATTCCCACCAGTAGTGCACAAGGGTTCTCTTTTCTTCACATCCTCATCAATACTTGTTATCCCTTGTCTTTTTGATGACAGCCGTTCTAATAGGTGTAAGGTGATATCTCATTGTGGTTTTGATTTACATTTCCCCGATGATTAGTGATTAGCACCTTTTCATGTATCTGTTGGCCATTTGTATGTTTTCTGTGGAAAAAATTAAATTTTCATATTATTTTCAGCTCCTTAGCATAGTTGGATATAATTCCCAGGAATATGAAAGAGCAAAGTGTTTCAAGGTATAGGAAAAATAAGATCACTGAGAAGAAACACAAAACGTAAATTGGGTCCAATAACCCTGAGAATTAAAGTTAGTTGTGCATTTATCTGATCTCTTTTCTAGATTTTATGTGCTTAAAGAACAAGGTCATCATAATGTCATAATGATCTTTGCATCTCATGCAGTGGCTTCTCTGGGATAGATTTACTGTATAAGAATTATAGGACAGTTTTCAAAAAAGGTAACATCATGACTCTCATACAGATATAAAATGAGCAAGTGTTAAAGATTTTATTTAACTCAAATGAGGGAAACAAGCAGATGTTATAACCTTTTCAAAGGAGAATCCAAAGAACAGACACATTTGTAGTTGAGGAATATTGAAATTATGCAAATGGAAGCAACACTAGCTTTTTCCACATGGGAAAGGGAAGTAAATTGAACCTGACAGGGCAGAATTTGCTACTCTACGGGCAAGAATAACTTTGCAATTATCAGCGATTTAAAGAGCTGTAAGATAACTCCCGTACAATCAGAATCAGATAATCCATAATTGTGAATGCTAGGTCTAGGCAATGCACAGTTTTCCAGGGAAGCACAACTTTTTCCTTACACATATGTTGTATTCAATTAAATTATAAACATAAAACATATAAAGAGAACTTCACACTCAGTGTGATAAATAACACTTTGCCACTTGTAGCTCTCATATTTTTAAATGTTTATTTGTTTTCTGAAATACATACATTTTTAGAGTTTCAAGATCAAGTATCATCCAGAGAAGGTTACCTCCTTTCACCACACCTACCAGGATATTTGTCAAGAATTTTTTTGTTAGGGAGTTCCCTGATAGTGGTTAGGATTCTGGGCTTTCACTGCTGTGGCCTGGGTTCAGTCCCTGGCTGGGGAACTGAGAGCCTGCAAGCCACGCAGCACAGCCAAAAAAACAAACAAACAAAAAAATAGGTTTTTTTTGTTAGAGAAACACAGAAAAATTCTTTAGTGACTTTGTTTCTTTTGTCCCACTGAGAGAATAAACCAAATTCTTCATGTAAACTTTACCAGCCAAATTTAAAGGATGACCAAAGGAGATGAAAACTCCATTGTTCAAATGCTAAAGGAATTGTATTCAAGGCAAGCCATAGTTTGGCTTATAGAATATGCACACATAAATTTGTTAATGTGTAGAATCTAGTCATAATGGTTTGCACTTATTAAGAGTATTTGGACATGGCTTGGCTCCGTCCAAGGACCTATCTGCTCTTCTCATACCTACCTTCAGTTTTTACCTCCATCCTTGGCTCCACGGCTGTCTCTTTTTATACTAGTGGCTGTGTGTTCACAGAGTCACAGCCTTGAAATGTTCAAGTAGGGAAACAAAATTCCTTAAGGAATCAGTGATGAGAGGAAAGATCTGCAAGGATGCCTTAGCAGCTTGACCATCAATCTTTAGTCATATGAAAAGCTGGGATGATGTGAAGGGCAACTGCAGCCAGTAAGGAGGGAAAAAAAGAAGTAGCCATGAGGCCAAGAATACCTGACATGGCTTTAATTTTCAAGATGAGACCTACACAGAGAGGAGATAATATCACAGTTTATAGAGGTTATCTGAACATAGTAGCAATTTTCCTTGTTCAGCTTTCACCTACCTACCTATATATGTCCATGGTAAACAATTTAAGAACTGCTGATTCTTGGCAAAGAGCAATATATAGCCAGTCACAGGAAGACCAATTGGGCTAGAGGGGGAAGTGAACAGAGGTCATTTACATCTCATCTGTACTTCATCATTTTCCTCAGCAGTAGCTGGTGCTGGAATGGGAGATCAAACTTATCGATTGTCAGAAGCCTTTCCTTAGTGATTTCAGCAGAATAGTTTTAACTCCTTCTGATTCCTGAGTAGCTGTAGAGATAAGGATGGTTTGGCACAGTCTTCTTTTGCATCTTGCACATGAATTAATCCTGAGGGTACGTTTTGGGTAGATCACACCAAGCAATGTGCTCTAGGATGACAGGTCCTCTATAAATATATTTTAATGCTACTCATATAAACATTGTCAAAGTGGAAAGTTTACACATAGTTCTTCTTAATTCAGGAATATAGCAACAATTCAGTGTTAATAGTAAAAATATTAATGCACTAATACAACAATAGGGAGTTGTTTTAACACTATCTTCATAGAAACTCAAATGCTACCAGCATTATTACTGGCATCAGAGGTAATTAAGCCATGGTAACGTCAAAGCTTTAAATAACCAATTTGGCTAAATAACAACAACAACAATAACTCATTTGGCTAAAACTAGGATTGTATCTCTTTTTTTAAAATTTATTTTATTTATTTATTTTTGGCTGCATTGGGTCTACGTTGCTGCGCGCAGGCTTTCTCTAGTTGCAGCGAGTGGGGGCTTCTCTTCGTTGCGGTGCGCGGGCTTCTCATTGCGGTGGCTTCTCTTGTTGCAGAGCACGGGCTCTAGGAGTGCGAGCTTCAGTAGTTGTGGCACGAGGCCTCAGTAGTTGTGTCTCGCGGGCTCTAGAGCACAGGCTCAGTAGTTGTGGTGCACGGGCTTAGTAGCTCCGGGGCATGTGGGATCTTCCCGGACCAGGGCTCTAACCCATGTCCCCTGCATTGGGAGGCAGATTCTTAACCACTGCGCCACCAGGGAAGCCCCAGGATTGCATCTTTTAATCCAGCCCTCTTTTTGCTTCCAGCTTGCAAATAACCAGCATAAATCTGGAACTGTTATCTAACCTTCCTCTGTGCAGTTCATCAGTCATGCCACTAAAATTGATTCTTGACCTCTATACATCATTCTTTCCTTTGAAATTTCTCATGCTGTCTCTTCCTTCTATGCTTTAATGGAGGAGGTGTGTGTAACAAAATATGAGCGAGTCACTTTTTAATTTTGCAGTCCTCATTTGAATACCTAAGGTTTTTTAACCCTTAAGTATTTTTACTATGTGTTTAAATTTTCTCATATATTGTTTTGATATTTACATCTACTTCTCTAGATTGCAAATCACTGTTTCACCTATCAAGTAATCATAATGCAATTTGCCTTTTAAAATTTCTTGTGCCTCTGACCAAATGTTTAATAATGAAAAAATTCAATGTACAACATAAAGAGAAAGATCACTTTAGAGTGATTTGTGAAATAATGTCAACCATAAAAATAAGGCTGGTTTCCTGAGCCAGAGCCTAAAAGAAATCATGTGATGAGCAAGAAAAAACATTTGTAAAAGTTGACACAAAAGCAGTAGTGGAGTGAGTTGTCCTTCTTCAGGCCAAACCAGTGCTTATTTACAGCAGATGTCACACCTGTGACACTGGTGAATGTGAAATGGTGTGGTGGAAACCAAGCAGCCCTGGGGTTTTATGTTTTCAGCAAGGCTGCTGTGACAGATAAATGAACCAACATTTCCAGATTGCTGTAATCAGACTATTATAATCTGATTCTTCCATCTAAGTAAATACCTAATTTCAACCATCTCAAGATAAGTTAAATTTTGAATGTCTTTCCTTCATATTTAATACCTGCACTAACCTTCTAAAAACACTATACCTTAAAGGTCAATGTGATCAAATATGGTAGATAAATTGACCTTGGTTCCAGCAAGAATGAATTTAAACCAGCAGTTTGGATAGTTGTAACACTGCCGTTTCAAAAATACATGTGGCTTTTGTGTGTGTGTGTGTGTGTGTGTGTGTGTTGTCCTGAACTGGACACTCCTCCCTAGCTGTGTTGGGATCATGCAAGCCGTGCTGGCAGAGTGCCCACTGCATGTAAGATTGGGTCCTATTTTATAACAAACTGCTTTTACTCCCAAGAAATTGGAAAGCATTAAGTTATCTGTATTTGAGTCCGTCTTTCTCCTTGTTTTTTCAACTTTTCCATTAGCCAGAAGGGATTACCTGTGTGGGATGTCGTTTGTCACCTAAAAGAGAGATAACATTTCTATTTCAAATACAGATTTAATTTATGACCTAGAATTCATTATTATACTTCTCAAGTTGTGGTACAAAGTAGCAAATTCTCAACAAACGATTATTGTTCCGTGGAATTGCCGAATAACCTACAAGTAATTTTTTTAATGTTTTTTTATTGTGGTAAAAGTCACATAATATGAAACATATTTTTCTAACCATATTTAACTATACAGTTCAGTGGCACTAAGTACATTCACATTGTTGTGCAACTCTCACCATCATCCATCTCCCAAATGTTTCACCTTCCTAAACTGAAACTCTATCCCTTTTAAACACTAACTCCCCATTCCCCTCCCCTCCCCACCCCCGACTCCCAGGCCCCTGGCATCTCCCAATTTACTTTCTGACTCTATTTTTAAACATAATGGAATGAAATACAGAAATGCCTGATGCCTTCCGTGTGGTAGAAGGGCCCTTACATGAAAAAGGCTCCCTTTTCTCCCGTTCCTCCAGTGATTTCTCTCCCTTTCATGTCCTCTACTCTTTAAAAACTGTTATATGTTCCATCCCTACTTCTCTTGACCCTGCACCACCATTCATCACATCTGTCCCCCACATTTTTCCATCTTATCTTCTTGTTTTTATAAGATGATGAAAGGTTTGTGAATAGAACTATTACTATATTTTAGCTGGTTGTCAAGATACTGTGGGGCATTTTTAGCTGGTGTTATGATACAGACGACAGACCGTGGCATTAATCAGAGAGAGTGCCCAAAAACTAATAAACATAAGACAATCCAAAAAGCAGTCAGGCAAAGACATCAAACAAGATTTTATATACATATATATACACATACGTATGTATATATTACCATCCAGCCAACTATGCACATACATTTTATTAGTATCTAGTACAAAGTTGTACTCATTGTAGATATTCTTAAGTGGTTTTTTTTTTTTCTGTTTTTCATTTGAGTTTATGAAAATGATTGCATGGGTATTATAAGCAGTTGAATCCCCACTGATAGGCAAGGTATCTAGGTAATTGCACATCATAGAACCGGATGGTAAAAGAGGTTAGTAGTTGGTAAGTAAAAAATACCCTTTGAACTCAGTGCAAACCCCATATCAGTTTAGTAAATGGTCTGAGCACTGAGGTTTGGAGGAGGCACAGAGTATTCATTTCCTCTGCCAGCAGCTTAGAGTTCTGAGTTCACAGTAGTTCCATCCACATCAGACTGACCCTTGCTTACTATGACTAACACTAGGCCATAGAGAGCCATCCAAACATCTAGCATTTATTCACCAGAAAGAACTGAATGGCAGTTATACTGACTAAATTTTGCTTTTTAAAAATAATATTGAAAACCAATCCTTAGGGTGGTCTAACTAATAAGCAGATTTAAAACCATCCATTATGCACTTTATTTTTCTCTTAGTTTAAAAAACAGAGTGGGCAGTAGTGACTTTATCAATGGTGCTGTTTTAGGTGAAATGTAGTTTAAATATTGAGGTTTTAAAAATTCCATGGCTAACAGATTTTATAAAAAGCAGAGATCTTTTTATTATGTTTATATTCATTTGTATGTAGTAGCCAAAAGAACTTGGCCATTAGAAATGTTTGCAGGAGTATCTCTATAGGAAATAAGTTTATATGGTTTTGAGAATTACTGTAGATGGAGGCAACAGAAGATGGAGAATTAAAAGAGTTATTATGGGAAATCAATAAATGTTAATTGGTAATGATGGTGAAGTTTAGAGAATGGAGCAATTAATTCAAGAACTGTAAATTATCACCCGTTTTCATGACATGGGTGCCTCCCCATTGAACCCATCCTTGATTGATGAACTAAGAACTGAGTAATAACTTCAGAAACAGAGAAACTACTTGTGAAGCTAAACTCAGTAGATTTTTGCAATGTTTTCCTTCCAAAATAAGCAGGAATTAGTGATGGTAAAAAGTTGTGGGCTTTTGTGCTGTTACAGCTAGAAGTTTCAGGGAATCATTTTTAGTTTGCAGTAAAGAAACAAGATCTATACACACCTTTTTCCTCCCTCCCTCCCTTCCTTCCTTCCTTCCTTCCTTCTTCTTTCCTTCCTCCTTCCTTTCCAGGCATCAGTGAACTGTTGAAACAGTGTTTGGGGAGTATTCAGTATTCTGTTTTGAACCACATTCCTTGTGGTTGGGATTACAGAGTGCTCGCTCTTGGTTAAGGTTGTCGGTGGTAAACTCAGGTTTGTAGACAGCTGTGGTTCTCAAGTAGCTGCTCACTATCATCTGGGAAGCTTTTGAAAAAGTACTGATGCCTGGGGGTCTGCCCTCAAAGATTCTGATTTAAAGGTCTGGAGTAGGGCCCAGGCATAAGTATTTTTTAAAAAGCTTCCAAGATGATTCTAGAATTGCTGATGTACAGGTTAACTGTTAGATGACTAACAATAATAATGAAGGTCAAATTATAAAATGGAAATGCAGCTTTATAATTGCTCTTTTTCCTTTTTCAATTACATAAATAATCTATAAATTTTCTGGTTATTTAAAAAAGAAACTATACAAGAATTTATGGAGTAAAAATGAAAGTTCACCTTCACCTTTACCTGTATTCTCTCCATATGTAACCACTGTTAATGTACTGTTTTTCCTTCCAGTGGTTTTCCATGCATTTAAAAATGCATATTTACTTATAATCATATATAGTGTTTTTGAAACATAAATGAGATTACACCATCTTTTGTTTATTATTCTGTGGTTTGCTTTTTTCACTTAATTTGGCTTGGAGATCTTTCCATGTCAATACATATAGATCTACTTCATTTTAAAAAATATTCTTTTACTTCATTCTTTTCAATATCTGTAGAGTGTTTCTCAGTATATATGGGCTTTAATTTCCTTTTTCATTTTCACATATTTGTAGCTCAATGGTAAAGAGCAAAAACTCTGTAGCCAGACTACCTGGTTTTGACTATAAGTATTTATTATTGTTGGTGGTATTATTACCATTTAATTTTTCTATTTTTTACCAATATGGACAATACTCTAGTTAATATTTTAGTACCCAAATCATTATGCTTATCAATGAATATTCCTGTAGGGCAAATTCCTAGCATTAGAGTTGCTGGCTCAGAGAGTATGCATATTAATATTTTGAAATATGCTGTCAAATTTCCCTCCAAGAGCAATTTACATTTGCTCCAGCCAATAGAATCTCACTGCAGTATTTATTTCAAGGCCTCAATAAATTGTTCACATCACAGTGTGGCTTCATGGGCTAATAACCACAATGACTGGAATTTATTTTCTTTATTTTGGCTGGAATTTCATTGAGTCAGTTTGATAGCTCTGATTATAGCATATCAACCTGAAGTTCCAATTTATGGTCTGAAACATATGATTAAGGAACATGGAAAAATTACTTACTGATTTTTTTTTTTTTTTTTTTAAGACAAAAACTTTCAACATAGAAAGTACAAGAGGGGTAGGGGGAAAAAACTGGGCTTTGGCAGTGAAAAGTCTGACGGACTAGTTACAGCCTTTAGATGGAACAGCTCAAAGAGAGAAGCTCACTTCCCCACACCATAGTGACAGAACAGTAACCCAAGTCTCAAGAAAAATCTACTTCAAATCTGTGTGTTTGTTGGTGTTTTAAATTCAGGACCCTTATATGTTTTTAGACTTTTACATGATAAAATTTACGTCAGTATCGTTGGGTATAATGTTTTTATATAATGAAAATGCAAGTGAAATTTATTATTTTCAATTCAAATTTCCTTCTCTGTATACTCTCTTGAGTCTTAATTTTCTCATCAACACAACGTTGATATTTAGTACCTACTTCATAGGATTTGGGGGAGGAGTCAATTTTATATTACATATTAAAAACCTTTAGGCACTTCCCTGGTGGTCCATTGCTAAAGAACCCTCCTTCCAATGCAGCGGACGATCCCTGGGTCAGGGAACTAAGATCCCACATGCCGTGGGGCAACTAAGTCCGCGCACCACAACTACAGAGCTCGCGTGCCTCAACAAGAGAGAGAAAACCCATACACTGCAACGAAGATCCCACGTGCCACAACAAAGACCCAATGCAGCCAAAAAATAAAAATAAATAAATTAAGATAAAATAAATTTAAAAAAAAAACCTTTTGCACAATGTCTGGAATATGGTAAACTCTTAATAAATTGAACCTCAGTATTATTCCTATTATCATTTTAATTCTGTTAACAGTATGTTCAGCCCTGCTGTGGATAGATTATTTTATTTTTAGCATGAGTTAAGGTAATTGAGGGGGGATACTGGCTTTTGTATTTCAAAAGATACACATGAAAGATTTTCTGGTGTTAAAAAAATTTTTTCTGGTGTTAAATATGTATTTGTTCCATAAGAACCCTTTTTAATAAACATAAATCACCACTAACCAATATTTTTGAAAACTCAATATTTTTACCATTGTACTTAGGAAAAATATATAAAAGTTAACATTATTAAAATGTTTTTATTGTTTAATTGGCTTACAGTCTTAGGAGTTTGGATATAAGAATAATAAAAGAAACAAATTTGCATAAAGAATAGGTTGCTTTGATAGAGGTCAGAAAATGTGTGCACTGTTACTGTTTCTAGCTCTGTGGTTCATCAACATTTTCCAACTGTCCTCTTGGTATTTTGGGGCAGATCCTATGGAGTGAATAAGCTATATACCCAGTTGTGAATTTAGGTTGTTTGGAAGCTTTCAGAATAAAATGAGGCCTTCTGGAAGGTTGGCCTAAGAATCTGCCTCTCTTACCCTCAGGAGGTACAGGGTGGGCATATTGCTTCCACCACTCTGGATCCTTTGCTCTCCTGCTCTCTTGGGGTCTGTGATGGCATTTCTGCCCATCCCCCTCCCTCCCACATTCAGACTGAGATCCAGCACTCCCAGGTCTTGGGCTGATTGACACACAATTGAATTAGATAACAAGTGTTCAGACAGAGTAAAATCGAAAACTGTAGCCTTGATGAATGTCATTATCATTTCTGGATTTTAGTTGGACTGTATCGGAGTTAACAACGATAATCTCTTCAAGGAGTTGGTTATCGTTTCTCCAGATTAGTTTCTGAAACTCTTTCCGATCTGTGACTCTTCTTTACCCCTCTGGCCTCCCATTTGAAACTTTACTGATCCCTTCTCTCATCTCTCTTTTCCAGGGATTTTATTATACTCCTTTCTATATTCATCCCTCCTTCCTGCCGCATCGCTTGCACTTTTCCCACTCTGTTCTCTCTCACTGATACTGCTTTACTTACTATTCTTTCAACATTCCCTTCCTCTTTAGAAGTTTATAGATCACTGTATCCTTATCCTTAATGCCTCCCTCTAACCCCCCAGAATATGGATCTAAGTTTCCACATATATTCTTATTAAGTTAACACTTTAAAATACTTAGAAGCGCCTACGTTATATTTTTTTTCTGTTACACTTTTAGACAAGCAAAGCTGACTTTCTCTCTTTATGTAGTGTCACCTCTCATTTTACTTGATCCCTTCTGGGACCTGTTTTAATGCTCGTGTCACAACATAAAATTCATGCAAATTAACAAAAGCAAGCTGATTTGGAGAGGTGTGGAGAGTGAACAAAGGAGCCTAGTACCGTTCAGAGCTTTGTATGGAGAATGTGGTGTGATATTATTTGTGAGCTGTTCCATTTTCCTGTCGGTCCCTTGGGAAGGAAGGAGTTTCATAATGGGGTGTGACCTGCACTTCTAGTAAGTGTGATTGGCATTGAATGTTTAAATAGAAGAGGAGAATACATATCATTCCTCCCCTTTAAGGCAAAGCACAAATATACTGAATGCAAATCTTTTCAGTGTGGAAGGCAGTCTGGCCTAATGATAGCATGAATCTGAAAAGCTAAGGGAGTGAATTAACTATGCAGATCAAAATGCAAGGAAGCCAAAATTCCGTAGTATCCTTAAAAGTAACTTTTAAAACCCAAATGTAATGGTAAATGCACATACAGAATATGATGGAAGACCCCATTTGAAAAAATGGAATTCTGACATCAGCCCCTTGGTAAATGAGTGGGCAAATGGTTCCCTGAATTGGATAGCAGTGCACATACCACAGTGACTGATGAAATTGATGTGTCAGTGGGAGAGCGGCTCTATTACTCAATCCTTTAACCTATTTTCTCTCTCTTCAAAAATGAGCTCCCGAGTGGATGTTATCCTCAAGGAAGTGAATTTAATTCAAAAGAAGCTGTTTTATAGATGGGCAAATTTAGTTTAAGAATTCACTTTTCCATTATAGAAGAGAACTATGTGGAAAAACATTATTATAAGTAATATGCTTATACTTCTCAAAGATGCCATTTTTGAGTGTATTTTGGGGGCCTGAATTTCAAGCATTAGTAATTTTTATTCTTTAATTTTGAATTATCTCTTAGAACACATGGCTAAAAAAAACATTGAATCTGCATTGTAATAGTTTCATTAACTTATTAAGGTATGTAATTACACAATAAATAATTTAATCATAAAAAATGATTTCTTAGTTTTTCCCGTTAACTTTTGAAAATATGATGCTTTCTTTTTTCCTTACATAAATACTTGTTAATTACTGCAAAGAATAAAAGTCCATCTTGTGAATCCATTATTCTGAAATTTGCAAGGTAATATTGATAACTGGAGAAGCAGGCTGTTAGTTATCCTAGTTTTTGCCAAGTAAAAATAAATTCACTCTGTAACTTATCTCAGAAGATAAAATACATAACCACAAGTATCCTATATATACTTCCCAGTAGGTTAATAGTAGCTTGTCTTGGAAGTATATGGTAATATAAGTTATTAAGCTTGCTAGTCTCTCACACACGCACACACACAAATCTAATATAATTAACTATTTTGTCATTATGATCTTAAGCTGATTCTCACAGTTACCACCTATTTTGCTATCATTTTTTAAAAACGTGACCTATTGTGTAAATTTCATGAGACTTATGGAGTCATAAATGTATTTGGAAAATAAATTTAAAATAGAAAGCCCTTATTAGGGGCTTCCCTGGTGGCGCAGTGGTTGAGAATCTGCCTGCTAATGCAGGGCACACGGGTTCAAGCCCTGGTCTGGGAAGATCCCACATGCCGCGGAGCAACTAGGCCCGTGAGCCACAACTACTGAGCCTGCGCATCTGGAGCCTGTGCTCTGCAACAAGAGAGGCCGCGATAGTGAGAGGCCCGCGCACCGCGATGAAGAGTGGCCCCCGCTTGCCACAACTAGAGAAAGCCCTTGCACAGAAACGAAGACCCAACACAGCCAAAAATAAATTAATTAATTAATTAATTTAAAAAAAATAGAAAGCCCTTAAAACATTTCATTTGGAGCCAAATCAGTAAGCAAATTTTGTATTCAACAAGTAGATTAAAAACCTTTATAAATATAAAATTTTATTCTCTCCAGTTGATGGTGTTTTATTGTTTTTAATATAATATTTTAGAAGAAAGAAAATCTGACTGAAATTGAGCAATGTATCTTCCAAATAATTTCTCAGCTTTTAGAAGCTGTCAGAATTTCAAACATATAGTACAAGCGGTGCCCCCAGTGTGCATTCAGGTATTAATTAAAGATGGATTTATATTTATTTCAATTTAGAAGAATTTACCCTGAAGGAAAACTAACTTCTTACAGAAAGAAAAGAAAGTTTTTCCCACCCCTGAACTAGCATCAACCTTTATTAATCTTATCTAAGTATCAAGAAGCTTTCTTTTAGGGCATTCTTCTGATTCAGACACTTTCTATCTTGTTCTAATATTACTTGGTAATTCCCCAAATACCACTCATCATAGATGTCTGACTTTCTTATTTATCAAATTTCACTGCACTAATTTGTGCAATGGGAAAGAATTCTTCCAGTTCAACTGGTTTCCACAGCCAAATAATTAACACCCAAAGAAATGTTAAACTCATAAAATTTAATTTGGTCTATAATTTTCCCAGTTGCTGGTTGAGTTGGTGTTGCATTTTAGTCAACAGCTGTGTTTTTTAACTGCCTTTTCAAGCTAGCTGGTTGTTTTTTGTTGAACGTGGCTGCCCTCTAGTGGGCTAAATTTCCTTTACAATAACCTAACTGTCAAATCTAAAGCAGTCATTTATATATGGAAGTGATTAGTCTTTCATGCTTTCGGACTCTCGTTTTTCAGTGACTTTTGTGTTTAATACAACACGTTTGTTGTTAAGAAGGCATATTAAAATAAGCTGATCTCTTTGACGGTCTGCGTATTTTAGTATATTTTCGACTTCTGACCTATTTTGTGAGGCACGCTCCTTCTTAAGGTCTTTTCATTTTTCTTGTTGCAGATGCTACAACTGTGGTGGCCTTGATCATCATGCTAAGGAATGTAGTCTACCTCCTCAGCCAAAGAAGTGCCATTGCTGTCAGAGCATCACGCACATGGTGGCGAACTGCCCTCACAAAACTGTGGTGCAGCTGCCCGCCGGTTCTCAGGGAAGACAGGAAGCAGAGCCCCAGCCGTGCACCGCGTTCCCTCGAGAGGTGGGAGGGGGGCACGGCTATCCGTCACCACCGTTTCCTCAGGAGGCGAGGTCCGAGGTCTCAGAGTGGCCAGGCAGGTCACCTGCAGAAGCTTCCTCCACAAAGTCACCTGCAGCACCAGAAGATCAAAGCAAAAAGGGGCCTTCCGTGCAAAAAAGGAAAAAGACATAACCCTTTTTCTTAACGTATCGTTTTCTCTCCCCGGTTGGGAAGTCTACCTCATGCAAGTACAGGGGAACAGTATTTCACAAACAGCAGCTGACCTGGGATTTTTAACTACTGTTGAGGAACTGTGAATTTTTTTAAACAGACAAATCACTCTTAAGCAAATTACCTTTGAGCAGGGTGTCATGTGTCACGTGACTCAGAGGATGCGATGCTCTGTGTATCTGTATGTGCATGTGTGAGAGGGAGAGAGCCTGAGTCTGTGTGTGTGTGTAGGAGGATTTTCTATAGAACGTAGACATATATATAAAGAGGGTTTGTCTTTATATATGTGTGTAGAGAGATGTAAGCACACAGCCTCCCTCGCAGAATTGGACATCCCCAAGAATTGAAAACCCAGGTAAAGCATTTTAGATGGTTTTGAAAATAACCCTTGGAGTTTTTCTTGAAATACCATTCCCTTTATATTACATTAGGAAAAAAAAACAAAACAAAACATGACTGTTACCTTTTGTGTGAACCAAAGGATACTTCAGATCTCAGCGCTGCCAATCCTATGGTACTAAAGGTTTTTAAAACATCAGTTCTCCCGAATTTGGGATTGCCTCTTTTTCTTGATATCTGTAGAGTGTGTCCCCCACCCCACCCCCTTTGAAGGCAGTACCTTAACTCCATATGCCTCTGACTGCCATAAGCTTTTTTGAATCTGGGATACATAACTCCAGAAAAGACAATGAATGTGTAATTTCTGTGCCGATATTTCAGTGTTTTTAATTCATATGTTTTTATTGTAAATTAGATGCCTATTCAGAGAAATGAAGGGGAGGGCAATGTATAAAGGTAGTGACTTGATTGTTTTCAATGGTATTTTGATACTCGTTATAATCTTTTACCTGTTGTGAGGTTTTTGAGGGACTGTGGCAACAGCAGCTTCCCTTGACTAAGTCAATCCTTCTAACCATCGCTTCGAGTGGAGGCCTCCTTGTTTACTACTGAAGACCTTGGAGGAAAACTCCAGTTGTTTGGTGTATGTTTTTGGTGGCTGTTTTTATTCCCCCTGGAGAGTTACCTAACTTGTTTCTAAAACAAACAAACAAAACAGCACAGATGTGAGTAAAATGCCAGGGTTGAGAATGAAAATTTAAGTGGATGCTCACAATTGCCCAATTACGTGTGACCCTGAATAATATTAAAAAGCACCGTGTTTGATGGCGGGCGACTAGAGTGGTGAGCCTGGGGCAGGAGGTTCCCAGACCTCTCCTACCAGAGAGCTGGGAGTATTTTATTACCATACAGTTCATCTTAGGGGAATTCCCTCATGACTGCTACTGAAGGGACCTATGTGGGAGATTGAGGATGAACATTCAGTGATGGGGACAGAGGTGCTTCTCAGGTTGGTCCTCAGTTACAGTAATAAACTGGCTGGGGGCCAGTCATAGTATTGGTCCCTTCAGGTTTCAGTCATGAAAAACATTCATTCTGGTGTCATCCTGGTTCTAGGTGTTACGGATCAATTTTGGAAACATTTCCAAGAAGGTACCAATTAGTGGTAATGCTTATTAACATTGGCAATAAATATAGTTGTGTATGAGCCTGTTGGTGTAAGCTCAGATAATCAAAACCAGAAAATAGCATGATTCAAATGAGACGCGTTCTGCTGAACAATTTCTGCTTCCTCCCCCACTTGTCCTGCCGAGGGAGGCTTGTTGTACAGTTGTGCTGCCGTTTCAGCAAGCAAGCCACACAGAAGGAGAGCGAGCCTCGGGCTGGGCCGCCAGCCCTTCCCAACTCAGCTTGAGTTGACAGTGTTTGTGAGAATCTCCATGGGACATACTGAAATATCAGTGTGCTGTGATGCAAAGCTTACCTTTGACGATATTGAATGTGATAAATAGCTATAGAGAAGTACTTCCTTGCCTTATGTGAGGATCGTAAGCTTATTTAAATTATGTAGACAAATCAAAGTGGCATTGCTTAATTTTTAGCAGGTATAATAAGCAGGTTAACAGTAAAAATGCAAAACGTAAGTCACTTTGAAAATTCAAACCAAAGTTCCTTGACCTTATTAGAAATAGGAAATTATGGACTTGAGAATTGGACATTCCCTGTTTACATATAAAAAGTTCAGAGCTGAGTTCATGGTTTTAAAAAAGACACACAGAAAGAAACATGTTATAACTATGGACCTTATGGGTGCAACTTGAAATCATTTTTCAGCATCTCACCAGACTGAACTAAGCACATACCAAACCTATCTTATGATTAAAAGTTGGGGTTTATTTTTTATATAAGAATATTATCACTCTTACGTAACACACTCAGGACAAAGAACTTTGCTCAGGGAACATACCATATAATATTTTTGTTTCTTTACAGAATAGTCTACAGTCCTGCTTACTCAAAACAAACCAAATAACTTAGACCTTTATGTAAGTATTATGTACTGATGTTAGTAATAACTACCTCTGAGTTTGACATAGATCAAAATTTCTGAATATCAGATATCGGTTCTCCTATTTTTATTTCATGTGAAAAGTACTCTAAAGGAGACTCCCTCAACTCCTTGCATATGTGAATATCACTGACGTAAGCACAGTGTCCATTTACATGGGTGAAATATTATTCTGTTTACAGCAAAAGGCTACCTCATAGTTGATGCATAGCACACCTTTATGCTGCTCCAGCCTTACAATGGCTGATAATGCTCTGGTACAGACCTTGTTATCTATAGTATAGATAGCAGTTCACAACTGCATGTTTCTGACAAACACTTGTGAATAATGAAGCATCTCATCTAGTTAGCAAAGTCTCCGAGCATTTCCTTCAAGTTATCATGTATTTTGTTTAAAGACTTATAGGGACTCTTCCACTGAAGCAAAACAGAACACACAAGCAATCTTGGAAATAGCTACTTTGCCCAGAGGTCAGTCGGTAGCAGGAAGAGGTGGGGAAGAGAGGTTGGTTGTATGAGTGTTTTTGTGCTGGGCAAAAGTCATCAAAGAAAGATGCCAATCTCCTTCATTTGTGTCTGTGCTGCCCTGAGGCCAAATGTATTGCAGCATTATTGCCCAGGCACATAATTAACTAGCACTGGCTGCCAAGGAGTGAACATAGAGTGGACGTGCAATGCCATTTCTAGCTACTGAAGGGTAGGGTCTGTGTGAAGCATCAGTTTACAGGAGTTGCTAATGGGTTGGGCAGGAGGTCAGTGAATTAGTTGCCCCTTGACCTCACCCCTCATGTCAACACAAATGTAATTCCTTAGAAAGATGCACTACCGGTCTCTTAGCCCTGCGAGCTATTCATTGCTACATGGCAGATTATAGTAGAAACAGTTTTATACTTGCATTTCTAGTCTTTACTAGAAGCCTTTGGATGTATTTTTACAATTGAAAGATTTAGAAAGATTTTTACCTGCTTATAACTTGGAAGTTTGGCGTGCAATGTAGGGGAAAAGATCAAGAAACATCATGTTATTAGCATTGGTCCATCTACAAATAAATATAGGGTGTTTTTATTGCCGGTATTTTTTTCATGTTCTGGCCCAGTTTTATTTTGCACCAATGTGGCCCCAAGTTACTGCTAGTTGTATTTAGTTTGTGAATAGAAGCCCATAAGTGTTAATAGACTTTGTAACATTCACTGTAAGATGAATTATACAGGACATGGGAGATCTCATTAAGTCTTAAAAAGTTAATTTAAATTAATTTATCTGTTTTCTCTAAGAAATGTTTATCATAAAATATATATGTGTATATTTCCCCTTTGGTTATAAAATTTGGGGAAGTATGTACAAGTGCAGCTGCACGGACTTTAATTTTCCAGCTGTCTTAATGAGGTTTGTTTGTTTTAGGGAAGAACAACTTGTTAAAAGCATCGAATTCTGTCTTACATTGCTGTCAGCAGCCTCTTTCAGATGTGGTGGTTGTGTGATCTGTGTCATAGTTGTTCAGTTAGAGTGAGAGGTTGACCTCTGAATCGTTGTTAAATTGTCTACTTGGAGCAAAGCTGCAAAGTTATGGTAAAGTGCTGTACTGTGAGAAACTATTAGGACATTTAATACATCTGTGGCTTCACGTGTGTGAGAGTTACCAGCTTGAAAATGATGGTGTTGACTACCTCCTGAATTACAGCTACCAACCACTGGCACCCACCACCAGCTGGCTTTAATTAGTGTGTATTGCTTCTTGGTATTAACAACTTTAACCGTAATAGAGACCAAAGTGAACACTGATTTCTATATGTCTTTAATATGGTGTTTTATCTAGTGTTTTTAAAATTATCCTGTGTAGTATTTAGATGACCTCATTGTCCATTTTGGCTCATGTTGTTTACAAGTGAAAATAAAAAACACTTGAACTCTATGTTTTTAAAGGACATAAAAGGAGTTAGATGGTCGGAATGGCATTTCACTCATGTACAGTCATCCTGACGGACTAAAAGTACTGTTTGCCTTTCTGCAGACCGTGGATTTTATATTCTCATCTCATGCCTAATGTCTTATTCTGTCAATTATGGATATTTTGAGGTTTAAAGAAATTACTTGATTAAAAATAAAACATATAACGTTGGCATTTATGATGAGTTTTGGCGATTTTTCGTGATTTGTGTGATGGCTAAATTAAATGAATGGGTAAAAGGCTACTTGGGTAGTATTTATTACCAATATGAGCATAAATTAAATAGTTTTAACATATCCTCAGATAGCAGTGATTATAAATATAAAACTTACTTATTACAGTAAGATGGTGAATAAATTCCGTCTGAATGAGGAGGGAAAGGTGTGTCCTGTCATCACTAGGAATCATTCTGCGTCAGCCAGCACGGACTGTGCAAGCTTGTGAATCAGGACACATACTTCATGGGGTCAGGAAGAGTAGCCCGAAACAAAAGTGTTCAAACCCTTTTGGAGAAACCATTTTAGAATTTTTCTACAATTTTTTCCCTAAGAATTTTCAAGTATTTGAAAAGAACAGTCAAGGCCAGGCGGCACCAGTACCAAATGTCTAAACTGTGAATGTAGATTTACCAAACTCTGTATGCAGCCTTGGTATACTATACAACTAACTTGATAAAACCGCTGAGTTCTATAAATTGGCCAGTCCCACAATTACACCGATTTTCATTTCTGCTCTATACCTGGATGATGCACTTTTTTTTTCCTTGTGGTCTACTATGAAAAAAAACAAACATATAACATCATTTACCATGTTAGCCAGTTTTAAAGTGTACAGTTCAGTAGTGTGAAGTATAGTCATTTTCTTGTGCAACAGTGAGTGGGTGATGTGAAGGGCCCGATTGTGAATGCTCATGAGAAGCTTATTACATAAACATTTCAACCATGTTTACTTTCATTGATAATTACTATTTAAAAGAGTAGCTTTCTGTTGTAAAAGTAGTGCTGTACTTTACTGTAGAGAATATGGAGAACCTTGAAAGAAAATTTAAATGGTACATAATCCCATCACCTGCATTTTATTAATTCTAAGTTTAAATTTAGTTTTATTAATTAAATTTTATTAATTTCAAATATGGACAACCTTTTAAACACATATAATCCCATCACCTATAAATAACCATTAACATTCATTATTAATTTTCTTCTGGCCTTTTTTCAATACATTATGTATAGATTTTTAAAAATAAAATCCAAATATAATTTTTGTCATCTTCAATGTAGAAATCATCATATATTACTCTTTCTAATCCTTCTTTCTCTTTCTCATTCTCTCTTTCTCTCTCTCACACACACACATACACACACACACACACACACACACACTTTCCGAAGTGGTCTTAGGTATCCTGGAAAGTGATAAATGTTTCTGAGTCTGCATATCAGGCATGTTTCTTAGCCTGGTATTTCCACTTAAAAAGTTTCCTGACTTTAGGACATATGTATGTATACTTTGTTTCTAAAATTAATCAAAGTTTCTTGAAGGTGTTGTTTTTCTCAAGGTCAAGGACCTCAATTTCTAGTTAATTTCTGAGCTGCCTAGCATCTGGAGCTATATGCCTGTTGCAGTTTGTAAAAATTCTTTAAAGTACCAACTCTGACCTTGGGATTTTTGCTTACACTCAAATGACATGGTTCATTTTGCTCTTTTGTCAGGAAAACTGGACTGACACCTAAGTATTATGGCAGCAGCAATACTGCAAAATCTGAGTATAGACAAAGATAATTTCAAATTTAAGACTCAAACGATATTTACATTTGACTTAGTTCAAATACATGTATTATTGAAATGTGGTCCTTTCTTACTGTTTTCCACAATTTCCTCTAGGAGTGTGGCCTCAGATATTTCTGTCAGATATTTCAAGTTCTATTTATAATCACTTCTTTCATTTAGATCGTCATGTCACATATTCAAGCCATTCCAGTTATCTCCACATCGGCTCTTCAAATTCTCTCATTTCTTCATGAAATTAATTCTGGATGAATAATTTTCATTAGCTAGTCCAGATATTAGTTTGCCAGTCCTGTGTTAAACTTGCTTCTGTCACTCATCCAGAGCAATCCATTCAAAACAATAATAATAAAATCTAATTATGACCATAGGTAGAAAAATTTGAAGAATACAAAGGAGGGGCTGAAGTGTGAGCAGCTGTTGTAGAAGCATTCTGGAGATGTGCCAGAGCTTACTCTATTTCCTTGGGTTTGTGTTTTCGTTTTATTTGTTGATACTGCACAGCATTAATGGGGAGACAGATCAGATTGCCAGGGAAAATTTAACAGAACAGAATGGTTGGAAGAGACCCTAGAATGTCATTTGGCCCAATATTCTCTTTACCTAGGATCACACTGGATCATCCCAGCTGGTTATTCCCAAAACCTGCCAGAGAAGATTCAGCAAGTCCCATCCAAACCCCAGCACAATGTCTAAATGTTCCAACACAATCCCGAACCCCACTCAAAACCAAACCAAAACAAATAGGCAATTTAGAAAAACCTCTGGGCCAAGGTCAGATTATTTAAGACATTCCATTTGGAGGTGCCATGTTAACCTACAGTGCTGCTTTTTAATTAAAAATTATTTCTTTTTTAAAGATTTATTTATTTATTTAGACTGCGCCGGGTCTTAGTTGCGGCATGAGGACTCTTAGTTGCAGGATGCATACCCGATCTACTTCCCCGACCAGGGATCGAACCCGGACCCCCTGCATTGGGAGCGCAGAGTCTTATCCACTGGACCACCAGGGAAGTCCCTAAAAAGTATTTCTTAATGGAACACTGTCCCAACTAGAATTTTCTTTAGGGCTTCTGTAAAAGATAACCTAAATAATATTAACACAATTAAAAATCATATTCTAATATAGTCCATTGTACAGTGGGCCTTTGGAGGTGTAAAAATTCTTTATGGTTAAGGTGAAAGTCTGACTTTTAAGAAACTGTAGAACTGTAGTTTAATAATTCTGTGATTAAAGACCAAGTATGATACATTTCAGTTATGCATGATACCACCAGAGGGCACTCTTTGCTCACTCTCAATTTTACATCACCTCATAGCTACCACATATTTGAATTTCTAAACATGAATGATAAACTTATCTAGGAAAATTTCTCCCTAGAAAAATGTGTAGTTATAAGTAATGGCTTTATAGGCTCTTATGCAGAAGACAGAGGCTGTCAATGTGAAGTTCATGATGCTGAAGGGATATTGATAGTCTCAAAGTATTTTATCCGAGTATTTCTAGGTTTTCTTGTAATAAGAAACTTCAAAAATATAAACACCTATATAGCATTAAATGCTCATATTGCATCACTACCCTATAAATTCTCATCTACCTTTTAAGCTATAATACAAGACTTTTAAAATTTTTGTTTGGCATTTTATTACATAAAACTTTGGTGGCGTTCTTCTCACTTAGACATCTTAATAAGACTCTACGCTCCTGTTATCTAAGAATCTTCTTAAAATACGCACACTATCACACCCAGGTGTTCTAGATTTGGGATCTGAACATGTGCATCTAGAAGCAAGGACTAATTAGATACAAGTTCCAAGGGAGTTCCCAGGTATAATTTAGTGAAGAGCTATTTCTTTCACCTTAAGCTTCCATTTATGTGTCACTGGTTAATATAATAATAGCTTTCACTTTTATAGTGTTTTATAGTTTACAAGGGCTTTGAAATTTGGTTCTCACAGAACCCTTCTAAGGTAAATCTTTAAGGCAGATATTACTATACCTATATTACAAAGGAATATACAATTGGGCTCAGGGAGATGACATTAACTGCTCAGGTCACACAACCAGGCTTGGAGCTAGAAAAGACACTTCAGAATTCTGATTCTAATTATTCTTTTCTCCGAAACACCAAAACCAGGCAGTAAGCTTCTTTCTGACTCTTCTCAGGAAGCTACAGGGAGCCAAAGTGAGTAAGGGAGTTGAAAGGATCACAATCACACACCAACAGTGATCAAAAGGTACAAACTTCCAGTTACAGAATAAGTAGGCCCTGGGGGTGTAATGGACAGCATGGTGACTCTAGTTAATAATACTGTTTTACACATTTGAAAGTTGCTAAGAAAGTAGATCTTAAAAGTTCTCATCACAAGAAAAAAAAATTTGTAACTGTGTGTGGTGATGGATGTTAACCTGACATATTTTGATGATCATTTCATAATATATACAAATATCAAACCATTATGTTGTACACTTGAAATCAATATAATGTTATAGGTTAATTATATCTTAATAAAAAAAGAATAAATGTTCCAAAAATAAATATTGGTATTCACAGAAAAAAATCACACACCAAGACTGCCTACATTTGCTTTGGTCTAACCCTTTCCATCTCTGTCGCCTGCTTCTGCTATTCACTCTTCAAATCCCAAACTAACACTATTGTCGTTTTTTGTTTCCTAAAGCAGGAAGCAAGACCAAGAAAGTCTTCGCCTGCAAAGTCTAGACCAGCCTGCAGCTACAGCCAAATCACCTGGGATGCCTAGACTAGTGAAGGTTTCTGACCTTCCTCCAGCCCAGAGCTTCTCAAATTTACTACCCATTGGAATCATCTGGGAAGCTTTTAAGAATCCTGAGGCCCAGATAAATTACTTCAGAATCTGTGACTCCAATGCGCAGCCAGAGTTAAGACTTACTGTTCTAGGTGTGTTGAGTTACTGGAGCCAGATTTTAACTGGTTCCCTAAGTGACTCTTTTATTAAAAGTTTGGGAACTATTGGCCTAGAGCCAAAACAAAACCAAAACCAAAAACAAACCAAAAAACCACACACAAAAATAGTTGCTTTTTTAACTGAAAACCGTCGGACTATGAATGAGGATACTTGGGTTCTCATTTTTCTTGGGTTCAACTTTCCCAGCCATACCCTGCTCATCTGCTAATAAGGGGGTTGGACTAGTTAAGGGGACTTCAAAGTGTGGTCCCCTTAATAGCAGCATCAACATTATCTGGGAACTTATTAGAAGTGCAGCTTTCGGGCTCTACCCCAACTGTACTGAATCAAACTCTGGGGCGGGGCCCAGCGGGCTGGGTTTTTCCTGAAATACCCAGGGGATTCTGACGCTGCTCAAGTTTGAGAACTTCTGGACTAGCTGAAATTTACATACTCTATTTGCTCTAAAGTTCTCTAATTCTGTCCCCTCCAAAGGAGACCTCAATCCACACCATTCTGGAAGGGCTCGAAGGGGTTTGTCAGCAAGCTGACTGCGTTAAGGACAACTTTTGAGAAACCTTTAAATGATACACTGACTGCTTGGTGATGAAAGCTGTGTGTGTTGCTCATGATAATGCTATCACAGCTTCCAACCGACGCGGCATTCGCGAAGGACAGCCCAAGGATGGGAGCGCCCTGGATAGGAAGACAGCAGGTGAGACTTTGCTTAACCCGCCAAATCATCCTCAAGCAAAAAAAAAAAAAAAGCCTGACTCACTTGGGCCACGAGGCTCACGTGGAGCAGGGAGACGCCATGTCAGCGCTTAAGAAGTCCGCACCCTGGCAATTACGGGCACCAGAACTGGAAGATCCCTCATCTGCTCGGACCTCCTTTTACAGATAGAATTGAGGCCCCATCGGGAGATGTGAGCTGCCCAGGGTCCTAGCATTCTACAACAATCAAACCGCGACCGGAATACATGTCTCCTGAGTGACTGAGAGCTCCCCTCCTCCTTACTCCCTGGGGTCTAGATGGACTTCTCTCCGTCCTTCTATTGTCAAGACGTACTCATCACGTGCTCCACGCGTATCCATCCCACCTGCTCTTCGCTCTCGCGTGGTCCCCGTGGGAGATCAACAAAGATATTGGTTCAAAACAACCACAGCTGAAGATGTTCTCTTTACCTCCTGGAGAGCCTCATTTAGCCTAATGCTGGTGTTTTCCACCCATAGCCATGTCCCCCGAGAGGCGCCTGCAGCCTCCTTTCCCTGCCTAATGCTTCCTGGGGCCACGTGTGGGAGACAGGATGGGCGCCTCTCTGCTTCAGTCCGACAGGTCCAGAGAGACTGCAGCCTGGGCCCTGGGCCTGCAGACATTTCTGCCGTGAGCAGGAGGGGTCTTGGTGACTGACCTCCTGCCCGGCCTGCCCCTCAGGTCCTGCTGGTACCAACCCTCTGGCTCTTTACAAGGACTGTGGTTGCCAAGATTCCAGAAGCCTTAAGGATTCAACGTGGCAACCAAAGGAAAAAAAGAGAAAAGGGGATGAGAATGAATATGTACTTCATGCCAACTACATGTTTGGGAAGGTTCTAGAATACACACAAGGACACAGCAGCTTAAAAAGGTGTAACTACTTGCCGAAGATCACGTGGTCAGAGGTGGTGTTCAGAACTAGGTAGATCTGACCTCAAAGTCATGTCCAAGGATAAAGACTCTGCCTCCTTTTTCAGGTCGGTGCTTTGAGCTAAGAGGGAGGTCGAGGTGGACAGCAGAGATAAGAAACCCGTTTGGGGCAAAGTGTAACTAGGACCCCACCCTTTCACATGAGCTGATAGATTATTTAAAGGTCAGTATAAATTTTAGCTTTTCTTTTCTTAAAAAATTAATTAATTTATTCTTGGCTGTGTTGGGTCTTCGTTTCTGTGCGAGGGCTTTTTCTAGTTGCGGCAAGCAGGGGCCACTCTTCATCGCGGTGCGCGGGCCTCTCACTATCGCGGCCTCTCTTGCTGCGGTGCACAGGCTCCAGACGCGCAGGCTCAGTAGTTGTGGCTCACGGGCCTAGTTGCTCCGCGGCATGTGGGATCTTCCCAGACCAGGGCTCGAACCCGTGTCCCCTGCATTGGCAGGCAGACTCTCAACCACTGTGCCACTAGGGAAGCCCCTAGCTTTTCTTTTTTTCTAAAAAAGCCTCTCCCTAAAAAGTACAAATTTTTTGTTGCTCAAAAAATTTAAAGCATTATATTTTTTTATTTCAGCATGGAAACTCGTTGATAACCTAAGGTGAGAAGCTGAGAACAAGATTTGTACTGGAGGATGCAGGCTTCCTATCTAAGAGGATGGAACAAGCAGCAGTGAGCAGGTCCACAGGCTGAGAGACCTGGGATGGAATCCCCCCCTTTTACTGGCTGGTTTGTTTAGGCAAAATCAATCTTTTTGAGCTTCAGTTCGACTGTCTTAACCACCTTCCAGGATTTTTGTGAAAATACTAAATCACGTATTCTCTCTTTTTTTTTTTTTTTTGGCTGCACAGCACATGGGATCTTAGTTCCCCAACCAGGGATTGAACCCACACCACCTGCCTTGGAAGTGCAGTCTTAACCACTGGACCGCCAGGGAAGTCCCCTAAGTCATGTATTTTAAATGCCTATAAACAGTCTTTTGTAAATAGTAGGCACTCAAGAGACAGCTATTATTACTCATCACATTATATTGTAATTATTCTTATAGCAAAATGTATCAATACTAATAAGGAGAAGAGTTAAAAGAGGTCAGATGAGAACAATAAAAATAGTGGGAAGCACAATGAAAAAGGTTAGCAAGGCCTCCATGATAACAGAAACCCTTTAAAGAGAAATGAGTTGACTCTGTTTTCCATGCATCACGGCCCCCATGGGAGGCTAGGGCCTGAGGCTCGGCCCCTGGTCTGAGCTTTCTGAAGGGGACTCCGGGTTTCACCTCAGTCCGTTGTCTGCACAAATGGCCTAATTATATGTATCCACCAGCGAATGGGAGCAGCTCTCAAGTTTTCATCATTTGCAGATAAATATCAAGAGGTAAATGGCGCTAATCATTTTCCTCTGAAGGCTCCCTTCCTCTGTGAGCTGGGTTTTGGTTGTGGGACCTCATTTACTCAGCTGTGAGGTAGTTTAGCTTCGTTCAAACCACGTTTGCTTCTGCTGGTCTGTCACGCAAGAAGTCAGAGGGTGAAATCCCCAGCCACAAGGCTTCGTCCCCAGGAGCGGGCCCGGGGCTGGTCCCGCGATGTGGAGTCCTGCCTATACCAAGCAGCTGGACCAGGCAAATGGGGCAGAAAAGCAGAAAGCTTCACTGCATGCCAGGAAGCTGTGAATTCTCTCATGACAGGATAATGAAGGAGGCTGGGAGAGCTTGACTGTCAGTGGGGATATGTCTGCCCCTAGTATATAGCAAGGAATTTTTTTTTTTTTTTACAGTAGGACCTTGTTGTTCATCTGTTTTATATATAATAGCGTATATCTGCTAATCTCAAACTCCTAATTTATCCCTCCCCCATCCCCTTTCCCTTTTGCTAACCATAAGTTTGTTTTCTGTGAGTCTGTTTCTTTTTTGTATCATATCTGAGATTCCACATATAAGTTATATCATACATTTGTCTTTCCCAGTCTGACTTACTTCACTTAGTATGATAATCTCTAGGTCCATCCATGTTGCTGCAGCAAGGAAATATTGATGTAGTATGTTCATTCATATGTATTCATCACACATACACCTTAGCAGAAAATTTTTTACATATTGGTGACATTGCTTATTGAGAAAGAGAATTAATTACTTTGCTCGGCATGTAAGATGCCTCTTCTAGTTAGGTCTAGTCTTGGGGCTGATCAGGGCAAGTTTATTAGGTGCCAAGGACCTACTATCAAGGGCCAAGAGATGGGCTGCCCAGTTCCCTTTCCAACACCGAGCACGGGTGATGGGAGGAGAGAAGTGTTTCTCCGTGAATAGAATAGACCCAGGGGAGGTGTTCTGGCTGCTCTATGTGACCCCTTGTGTTGTTGAATCTCATAAAACTAGAAGAGAATGTTCAGATACATTGGATTAAAAAAGTTGAAATCTATGCTCACAGTGAAACTCTGGAGGCTTCTCAATCCCTGCATCCAGGCAACACTGCCCACTGCCTCGTGGCCCTTTCTTTTCACGGCCAAAGGCAGCAAGATGGCAGGCTTTTGAAACTAAGTGGAACTAACTCAAGAGAGCATGCCCTCTGCAGGTCTGCTCAGATTACCTAAACCAGAGAAATTCCCATAACCTCTGAAGGTTCTTGAACCTTTGGGCATGGCGTTAGAGCAAATCAGCTGCATGTAAGAGAAATGAAATTTAAAATATGCACATATTCCAAGTAAGAAATTTATTTGATCAAATGACAATATATGAAGATATTTTAAACTGTAAGGCTCCATTCAGTCAAAATGTAAATTTATTATAAAGTAAATGGTATCAGTGTAAATGGCACCTAAAAGCAGAAAGAATGCTATCTCTATAAATAATGTGTCTGTAAAAAGCATTCACAAAATCCTTGTGTACTTTAAAACTACATTGCAAGTATATCGGTAAAATCTGTAAATAGTACTTAAAGTGGGTTTCTTAAATTTCCCTTACAGTATGTTGTTACATACAAGGTACTTGGGGTCCTGTGATGATCAGAGCATGGCTACCATGAGTGAGAAGATGTGTCCCGAGTGCATGGCAACCTCGAGTTCCCTGCACAGTGTCCTCTCTCTTCACATCCTTGGGAATTTGAATTGAGTGGGTGGGAATTTCTAATCACTCTAGTTGGGGATAATTAGAAAAAGAGGCTGGGAAACCAGGGTTGGAAAGAGGGAAGGGAGGGGAAACATGGTAGGGTCAACGGTTTCTGCAGAGCAGCTTTAGAAATGACCAAGAAAATGGATTTTAAAAATAATAATAACAGTGAATCCTTGGAGCTGTACCTCAGAGTCTGCACCAAGCCCCAAGGGTTGGAACTGACCAGGCTTCCCAAGTGCTCGGCCAGGAGCCACCATGCACTAGCATGAAATCTTCACTGGCGGGCAAGGTCATCACCTGGGTACACTGGAGACAGGGCAGAGTATGTAGGTTACACAACTTTCCCTAAATATTTTTTCCAGCATCCAAGTGACTCTGCCTTTGGGGCCACGATAGGACCTGGGAGGCAGGAATCAGCAGCTCCAAGTTACAGAATCAGAAAAGCTTCAGGCATGTGGAAGGAGAACCAGACATGAAGAAGGTGGCGTCTCCCAGTGGGCACAGCATAGTGTTCCAGCAAAGCACAAAGGTACAAAATGATTAAAGTGAAATGGACCATAGGGAGAAACGGAAAAGATCCCAGGAAGCTAAGGATGGTAAGTGAAAAATAATTATGTAGCACCCATTATTACTAATTTAAGATCTAGAAACATCATAGGGTTTGTGCTATTAATTTATAAATATAATATTTATGAGGGCTTGCAAAATATCATAACTGACATACATTCTGGTATAAACGTTACAGTCCAGCTTCATACAATGGACTTGATGTTACATTTAAATGTAGTAGATTTGGGGTAATATATTGAATAATTTTTGCAGACCATTTTCTGGACCTTGGTCACACAGCTAAGTGAAGGCCAAAGAACACAGGAAGCATCTCATTGGTGGCTTTGGCAGCAAACATGTTTTTTATCTATGCGTTATACAAAGATACACTTGGTCATTTGTATACATAAATTTATAAAAATTATCCATAGGAGATCTTTTATGTTTTCTTATCTGCTTCTTCACTGTCAAGTCTAGTGGGAAGACTACTCAATGTCTTCAGCTCCTTTTCTCTGAGACTAACTGTTGTCCTTAGAGGGATGTATTTAAAAATAGTTTCGTGTTTCCCATTCAAGCTAAATGGCTCTTTGAAGATTCCTCATCTTGAAATTACAATCTTCCTTATCAATGGCACTGATGTGCACACACATTTTAATAAAACCAGTAAATGACTTCATATCACCTAATTTTAGCAGTGTGCTTTTAAACATGTTTGTTCCCAGCACTATAGAAAATAACCTCCAAACACATCCAGGCTGATCATTAGAGATGACACCCTCTCTTGTCTGAGGTTGACAAAGTGAGACAAACCTGAAGATGGGTCAGGGTAAGAAAATCTCAAGGTTCTGTGGATTCACAGAACGTTAAAAACATGGCTTTAGCAGTATCTAAAATTACTTTCTACTCAGAGGAGGATGTAATATCTAATTATAGAGTGATTTTGTAAATTAGGTCTTATGCATGTGTAAACTCAATGGCCTTACATAGCTTCACTCCAATAGTTAAAGGAAAGCAGTATTAACACCATTACCTTATATACTTGATTCGGGCACTGAAAGAAAGAGTTCAACCTATGATATCTTTACAGTCTTAAAGCCAAGGCAAAGTCATTCACCTTTGTTTCATTTCCCCAAATAAATTTCTAATTTAGCCAACAGAAGAGACCACTATAGTAGGAAAGTGAAATCAGCCTTTCTACCGTGAGGTTAATAAGCCAACATTTGATGAATATGTTAGGAGCTGGATACCCAGTCTGTGGAAATTTTCTCAGTGAGTGACCAAGCATGTAAATTTGACTCAAGTGAAATTACTAAAATAACTGGCTTTAAAAAATGAGCTTAGGAAAATGAGGTGACCCTGGAGTAGCTTATTTTTATATCTTCTCTCACAGAAATCACCTCTTGGCAAAAGATGCTTTTGGCTCAGCTCACCTGAAAATAGTTTCACTTGGAACTTTTCTTAGCTATTTAACATAATGGGACTGACTCAAAGTTGGTTCCAGTGGATGACACAAAATAAAGGTAGTGGGGCACGATGGAGCAGAGCCCATCAGGGGGCTTCCCCCAACTAGGTGGCCTGGTGGAGGGCCACAGTCACACTGACCCGCTAGATGATTTAAGCAAACTTCGAATTTCCCAAATACCACCATGTCTGGAATGCAGGCACTCACAGCACTATCTAGGCTGGGCGATCATGGCAGAGCTTGTGGTGGACCGTCTGCCCGCACACAGCTGTGTCCTTGTTTGCATCTCTGGCACCTGGTACCTGGCACACACAGTAAGGAGACATCTATGGCCCTGGAGGAACCATCTGAATGTCAGAAGAGCAGCTGACGAGTGCAGCGGCTCTGTCAGCCTCGACATTCTGCGACACTTGTTTGGCCACTTGACTCTCCAGTCCTCCCGCCCCAAGGAACGTGCTTCCCACAGCAGAGTGTGGGGCGAGATGGCTCCACATCACAGCTGGGCTGGGTTAGCCAAAGGCCGACCCCGGGCTCAGAACCGCTTTCACTGTTACATTTCCAGCTTTAGGGTTCAGCCCAGCTTCCAAACAGCATAATATAAGGGTAATGTGAGCAAAGTCTGACGAGCTTTGTTCATTATCAAGCTATCCACACAATGCCCACAAAAGGAAGGCAGTCTAGTAGAATGACGTGTCTGGCCTGAGAGAAAAATATACATGAATCGCATCACACCTTTCTTTAAAATTTTCCAGCCAAAAAATCAACTGAGCAAAGCCTGAGATTCCCTGCTTTTTAATGTTACCTCAGCCTCAATTTCGAACTTACATTGTTTGTTAAAACTATCAAACGGACAGCCCTATTGCCACGGCAGAGAAAAAACTGTCTCTGACGAAAAGGAACAGCTCGGAAAGATAAGTGAAGGCATTTGCAATGACAAAGCGCTAAGATTTTTTTAAGTTAAATGATAACATATCTAGAAAACACTGTGAAAATATATCTCTCAAAAATAGCACTCGGTTTAGTCAGAAGGCTCAGTGGAACAGAAAGCTGACCAGTAAAAAGAGAAGATAACCTTCCCATGTTTTGAATCTCCCTCCCTTTCCTGCCCTCAGACTTTCCCAGGCTGGGAGTATCAATATTAAAGCAGAACAATTGAAAAGCTGTGAAAAAGTGCTGGTATTTTTCAGGATCTCTTCCAGACAGTTTCCCTCTTGGTAACGTGAATCCTCTCTTGGGATCAAGGCCAGCGACGAACTTTAAGCGTATTCGAGGACACGGGTTCAAAGACCTCGTCGTCGTCTTCCATCCCTTCCTCTATTGGGTTCATCTTCGCAGAGGCTCGCTGGTGTAGGGGCGACACATCTGTCAGAGACACAGAAAGAAGAACCATTTAACAGACAGCCTGCCCTGATGCTGGCCTGATAGATCAATGGCAAACTCCAACTGGAAAATAAAACTCTCTGGGCATCTATAGCTGGCACCAGGAATGCAGTTTCCCTAAATACTGTATTTTTTTAACTTAATTTTTATTTTATATTGCAGTACAGTTGGTTTACAATGTTGTGTTAGTTTCAGGTGTACAGCAAAGTGACTCAGTTTATACATATACGTATATCCACTCTTTTTTTTTTTAAATTAATTAATTAATTTATTTATTTTTGTCTGTGTTGGGTCTTCGTTTCTGTGCAAGGGCTTTCTCTAGTTGTGGCAAGCGGGGGCCACTCTTCATCGCAGTGTGCGGGCCTCTCACTATCTCGGCCTCTCTCGTTGTGGAGCACAGGCTCCAGACGCGCAGGCTCAGTAGTTGTGGCTCACGGGCCTAGTTGCTCCGCGGCATGTGGGATCTTCCCAGACCAGGGCTCGAATCCGTGTCTCCTGCATTGGCAGGCAGATTCTTAACCACTGCACCACCAGGGAAGCCCTCTACTCTTTTTCAGATTCTTTTCCCAGAGAGGTTATTACAGAATATTGAGTAGCGTTCCCTGTGCAGTTGTGTATGTTAATCCCAAACTCCTAATTTATCCCTCCCCCCCCCCCGACCTTTCCCCTCTGGTGACCATAAGTTTGTTTTCAAAGTCTGTGAGTCTGTTTCTCTTTTGTAAATAAGTTTGTTTGTATTATTTTTTTAGATTCCACATATGTGATATCACATGATATTTGTGTTTCTCTGGCTTACTTCACTTAGTATGATAATCTCTAGGTCCCTCCATGTTGCTGCAAATGGCGTTATTTCATTCTTTTTTGTGGCTAACATTCCACTGTATATATGTACCACATCTTCTTTATTCATTCCTCTGTCGATGGACATTTAGGTGGCTTCCATGTCTTGGCTGCTGTAAACAGTGCTGCAGTGAACATTGGGGTGCATGTATCTTTTTGAAATATGGTTTTCTCTGGGTATATGCCCAGGAGTGGGATTGCAGAATCATATGGTAGCTCTATTTTTAGTTTAAGGAACCTCCATACTGTTTTCCATACTGGCTGCAACAATTTACATTTCCACCAACAGTGTAGGAGGGTTCCCTTTTCTCCACACCCTCTCCAGTATTTATTATTTGTAGACTTTTTGATGATGGCTATTCTGACTGGTGTGAGATGATACCTCCTAGTTTTGATTTGCATTTCTGTAATAATTAGCAACATTGAGCATCTTGTCATATGCCTTTTGGCCATCTGTATGTCTTCTTTGGAGAAGTGTCTATGTAAATCTTCTGCCCATTTTTTGATTGGATTTTTTTTTTTTTTTTAATTGAGCTGCATGAGCTGTTTGTATATTTTGGAGATTAATCCCTTGTTGGTTGCACCATTTGCAAATATTTTCTCCCATTCTGTAGGGTTGTCTTTTGGTTTTTTTTTTATGGTTTCCTTCGCGGTGCAAAAGCTTTAAAATTTAATTAGGTCCCATTTGTTTATTTTTGTTCTTATTTCTATTACTCTAGGTGACTGATCCAAAAATATATTGCTGTGATTTATGTCAAAGTGTATCCTACCTATGTTCTCCTCTAGGAGTTTTATAGTATCCGGTCTTACATTTAGGTCTTTAATCCATTTTGAGTTTATTTTTGTGCATGGTGTTAGAGAAGGTTTGAATTTCATTCTTTTACATGTAGCTGTCCAGTTTTCCCAGCACCAATTATTGAAGAGACTGTCTTTTCTCCATTGTATAGTCTTGCCTCCTTTGTCATAGATTAATTGACCATAGGTGCATGGTTTATTGCTGAGATTTCTATCCTGTTCCATTGATCTATATTTCTGTTTTTGTGCCACTACCGTACTGTTCTGATTACCATAGCTTTGTAACAGTATAGTCTGAAGTCCGGGAGCCTGATTCCTCCAGCTCCGTTTTTCTTTCTCAAGATTACTTTGGCTATTTGAGGTCTTTTGTGTTTCCATACAAATTAAAAAATTTTTTGTTCTAGTTCTGTGAAAAATGTCATTGGTACTTTGATAGAGATTGCACTGAATCTGTAGATTGCCTTGGGGAGAATAGTCATTTAACAATATTGATTCTTCCAGTCCAAGAACACAGTGTATCTTTCCATCTGTTTGTGTCATCTTTGATTTCTTTCATCAGTGTCTTATAGTTTTCAAAGTACAGGTCTTTTGCCTCCTTAGGTAAGTTTATTCCTAGGTATTTCATTCTTTTTGATGCAGTGGTATATGGGAGTTTTCTAAATTTCTCTTTCTGTTCTTTCTTTGTTAGTGTATAGACATGCAACAGATTTCTGTGTATTAATTTTGTTGTTTTTAAAAATTTTTTTAATATTTTATTATTATTTTTTTGGCTGCATTGGGTCTTCGCTGCTGCATGTGGGCTTTCTTTAGTTGCGGCGAGGAGGGGCTACTCTTTGTTGTGGTGCATGGGCTTCTCATTGCAGTGGCTTCTCTTGTTGCGGAGCACGGGCTCTAGGTGTGTGGGCTTCAGTAGTTGCAGCACACAGGCTCAATAGTTGTGGTTCGTGGGCTCTAGAGCGCAGGCTCAGTAGTTGTGGTGTATGGGCTTAGTTGCTCCATGGCATGTGGGATCTTCCCGGATCAGGGATCGAACCCGAGTCCCCTGCATTGGCAGGCAGATTCTTAACCACTGCGCCACCAGGGAAGTCCCTCTGTATATTAATTTCGTATCCTGCAACTTTACTGAATTCACTGATGAGCTCTAGTAGTTTTCTGGTAGCATCTTTAGGATTTTCTATGTATAGTATCATGTCATCTGCAAACAGTGACACTTTTACTTCTTTTTTTCCAATTTGGATCCCTTTTATTTCTTTTTCTTCTCTGATTGCTGTGAATGCCAAATCATTTTGGATAAGACCAAATATCAAGGGCCTTTTGGCATGGACCAAACGTCTCCATGGACATTCTGGACCGGACCAAATACGACCAAATATCAAGGACCTTGGTGTGGACCAAATGTCTTATGGACCAAATGCAAGGCATGAAAGTCAAGAAGCCATTCTTAGTCCATGAGAACAGATGTGGAGGGGAATGCCACTGCAGATGCCTGGATGGTATGAGCTTCTCAAACATATGCAGCTCCCAATGGGTTGCCCCAAGGTCTGCTTAGAACTCAGAACGCACACTCCTACAGTAACATCATACGTGGTGATTTGAGTCTCTTGAAGGCTGGTTTAAATCCTAATTTCCCTAAAGAATGGTTCTACTCCAAAATTATAGAACCTAACACCATCTGGAACACCACCTAAAAGAACATTTCTTGCCACCAGCTGTCCAGCCACTCCCTGGACTGATAGGGGGAGAGGGAGAGAGAGAAGGTGGTGAGAAGGAGAATCCAGGCATGCAGGAGGGAAGAGCCGGGTGGAGGAAATACATCCCAAATTGCAGCGGATAAGAAACCAAACAATAAATAACTCATGCGTTCTGTCCATCCCTCATTCATTCCTGCATTCACCAAATGCTAATTGAGCATCTACTGTAATGGACACCATGCTTGATGTAGAAAAAAACATTATCTAACAGTAAGAGTAAAAGGTATTATAAATGGGTACATGGGCTTCTCAAGGTGCCTAATATTACAGCCAACTCTCTTCCATACAGTTCCCACGTTCCGTGTCAGGCTCCACTTTGTCAGGGTCTCCCTCGGCCCTACCCATGCCTGTGCCGTATTCTTGCTCTGCCCTCCAGCAGGGCGGGGTCAGTTAGCAATCAATCAACCAGCAAACGCTGAACTCAGGCTGGGGGTGAGGTTGATGATGGAGGAACAATGGGTGAAATCTGACTCTTCAAGTACTTGCTGTACAGCAAAGGACAGTAGCAGGATCCTATGAAGACACAAAGCAGAAAGGCTACAAGAAATTTATCAAGATCAGCTGTTAATCCCTGGCCAGAGTCAGCTGCAGACCAGAGGGTGCAGCAACCCTGAGAGCGTTCAGCGAGTGGGGGGGGGGGGGGGCGGCGGCCATGTGCCCCACGCACGGATTGGAGTGTGGGAGGCAGTGAACGGTGGTCAGGACCAGAGGCTCAGGAAACACTTCCAGGGTTCAGATCCTTGCTGTGCCGCTTCCTGGCTGTGCGACCTCCATTACTAAACCTCTCTAGGCCTGTTTCCCTGTCTGTGGAAAGGAGATGTTCACAGGACCTGCCTCATGGGGTTGTTGGGAGGATTAAACAAAATAATGGAATGTGCTTGGCACGGTGCTGGGCACATAGGAAATGTCACTGTCATTTTTTTCAAGATATATATATTTTTCATTTCACTTTTATTCATTTGGATAAAAAGTATACTACATTGCTTACTTTATTGATAGAATTTTGAGATCAGGATAAAGATACCTGGGAAATTGACTTTTGGGGGCCTGATATGTACACATCTCGGGAGGAGGCTCTGTGTGTTCCTTCCACTGACAGCTTCGGAATCAACGTGGCCATTGTTAGGAGAGAGCATTAATATCATATTTAGCAAGAAATGATTCATTTACATATAAATTATTTTAACTTAAAAAGTCTCTTTGGCATATATGACATTTATCACTGTTTTCCAGTTAAAGATTCACATAACATTACATAAACATTAAAAAACTTTTTGTTAATTTTATCGAAGTATAGTTGATGTACAGTATTATGTAAGTTACAGGTGTACAATATAGTGATTCACAATTTTTAAAGGTTATATTCCACTTAGTTATTATAAAATATTAGCTATAGTCCTGTGCTGTACAATATATACTCGTAGCTTATTTATACAAATAGTTTGTGCCTCTTGATCCCCTGTCCCTATCTTGCTCCTCCCCCTTCCCTCTCCCCACTGGTAACCACTAGTTCTCTATAAGTCTGTTTTTTTTTTTTTTTGTTATATTCCCTAGTTTGTCGTATTTTTTAGATTCCATACATAAGTGATCTCATACAGTATTTGTCTTTATCTGACTTATTTCACGCAGCATAATACCTTCCAAGTCCACCCATGTTGTTGCAAATGGCAACATTTCATTCTTTTTTATGGCTGAGGTTTTTTTTGGGGGTGGGAGGAAGCAACAAGTTACATACAATAACTGTCATTTAATTACTAACTCTACAGTCATTGCCACACATCTGGGGAGATGCCATGACCCACAGCCACATCTTCCAACATGAAAAGATCACAATTATGCAGGGCTGGACTTCGGCAGAGCTAGTGTGTTTGTTGTATATACATGGAAATTGTTCACTTTCCAACATTTACAGTCAATTAAAATACTGAGTTTCCAGAGAGACAACTACTGACGTAAACGGTAGAAAATCACCCTCGATTAAAATAGTCCAAGAACACAATTCTGCCTCTGAGCACAGCAAGGGAGAATCTCTCAGACACGTTCTTTTTATCCTTTTTTACACAGGTGACAGCAAACATACCAAACATAACCTCAGATTCTCATGTCTACTCAAATGGCAACGTGACCTATCTGTGGGACCTTGGGCAGGTTACTTCACCTCTCTGTGCCTCAATTTCTCTATCTGTGAAATAGAAATCATAATAATGCCATCTACTTCACATGGTGATTAAGAGGATTACATGACTCAACACTTGTTAAGTTCTTACATCTGTGCCTAGGATGTTATAATCCCTTTGTAAATATGTCAGTAAAATGAGTTAATAATAAGGCCTTAGGAGAGCAATAGCCTAAATCATCAGAAACCTTGTTAAAGTTCATCGTCACTCATAGGAACAGCAAATAAAGGAAATGGGACTTGTGCTCAAATAGGGGTTTGTGTTTCTCAATCTAAGAGTGCAGCAAAATTGTCTTTTTTTTTTTTTTTAAGAAAAAACAATAGCCATGGCTTCCATCATATTTCTAGCCTCAAGTTACGATTGGGTCTCATGAAATATTAACTTACGCTGAGTATTTGCAGTCAGATAAAACCCTCAGAACAAGCAAGATGGCATGTCTAAGAGCATTATGCCAAATCCATTATGTGGAGCATTCAGGCCTAACTGTACGACACACATAACAAAAACACGCCCGACGCATTTGGGCTGGGGAAGTGGGGGTAATTGGTTTGTAGTTTTTAAGCCCATCTATCAAACCAGGGGTGACGTTCTGTGGTAATGTGAGGGTGCCGTCTACATCGGGGCCAAAATGTTATCTGCCCCCTTGAGTACCTCACCGATCACTGCCTTTTTCCATTGAGAGAGAATGGAGAGAGGACCCAATCCCACTGGAAATGACCTAGAGAAACTTTGTGAGAACTTTCAGCTTCTCTGTTGTTGACTGAAAAAAACCGCACACCCTAAACATTGAGAATTATGTTTTATTTGGCGGACAAAACTGAGGACTTAAGGCCGGGACACAGCCTCTCAGATAGATCGCTCTGGGAGATGGCTCCAAAGAGGGAAGGGAGAAGCCAGGATACATAGGAGTTTTCGCAACAAGGACCAGGGAGTCAGGGCATCAAAAGATTACTGTTACTTAAAGGAAACCAGACATCGCAAGTTAAGGAAGTTAGCGCTTTTCTGGGTATGGGAAGAGGCAGGAGTCTGGGCTCACGGAAATCATTCCTTTGCTATGCAACTCAGCTATCTGGGGCCAGGATCCTGTGCTTTCGCATCCTGAGTCCCCTCAGGGTGCACGGTCGGGGGGTGGCGGCAGCGGCAGACTGCTAGATGGCGGGCATCCTGTTTCTCTCCTGAGCTCCTTCAGGGCTCACCATCAGGGTGGCTGTAACATCTTTTGTCTACTGATATGGCAGGCAACATTTTTTTTTTCACTGATAACTGTGAAAGAATTTATTCTGTCCCCACTCTATTTGCCTGGGAAAGGAAGAGCTGTAGTGCTTATGATGTAACAGTAAAAAGATAGTCAAGCAAGAGTCATCCACAGTCCTGGGGTGACATCCAGGGGCCTCCTTCCCTTCTGGTCCAAGCTCTAGCAAACTCACTGCTCCCCAAATCCAGCCCATCCTTTTCCTCTTCTCTTCTTGCTTTTCTCTCCCTCCGACTGGTTTCTCCATTCTCCTCTCTACCCACCAAATTCCTATCCACTCCTCAAGGTGCGGTTCAAGCCCCACCTCCTTCATTTGTAATCTTCCCTAATTCCTTCTGTGGGGAGAGTCTGTTCTCCACCGAACAGCAAAAACTTGCATCTCTCCCTTACTGGAGAACAAGCATTTTGAGGGCGGTCATCACTGCCTCTTCTCTCCTGCAGCCTCTCTGAAGCACCCACACATAGCCAGGTCCTTGATAATTACTGAGTACATGAGAAAAATCCCTCCTCCAAAACTCTGCACGGGGCCTTCAGAAAGCCGATCCTGAGGACTTGGGAATATCACATGGCCATCACACTGGATCTCTGATGGGTCAAGTCCCTGCCCTAGCAGTGGGGTGCCACCCGTGTCCCTCAAGCGCATGCAGGTCTCGGGTTACGGTAAAACCTCACTATGAAAGGTGACTTATCACTATATTCTGTATCATGTCCCCTGAGGGAAATCACTTTCGTATCATTGATGATTCGACAGTGCTTATAGCACAGGCAGGAGTACCGTCCCCTCAAGTCAGCATCAGTGAAGTTTGTCAGTACCGTCCCCTGCTACAAAGTTTCCATCCAATCAGCAAAGAGAATCCCCAAGTGACTACAAGGCTGAGAGGCTGGGTTAAATGTTGGGGAAATAAAAACGAACCAAACATAGTCTCTGCCTCTGTATCATTTTACTTCTCAGGAACTACATTGTACTTTCTGGAGCAATTCATTCTCCCCGCATCCGTGTCATTATTTCTACATCATACTCAGAGGCTAAAGCAAGGACAACCAGGACACCTATGAAGGAAATAGAACCGGGGAGATGCTGTGGATGAACGCCTTTCCCACCAGGGCGGGACCCACTCGGAAACGGATTTGGCCGGGGTAAACCAGGAGGCCCTGACAGCCCAGCGAGACCGCCAGCCAATGTGTTCTTTCCACACAGAGAAGAAGAGATGCCCTTTCCGCCTTTGTGGCTGCGTTAGGGCCCACCAGCCCCCCACACCCCAGTTCCCGCCGCAGTGCCTGTTGCTCTTTCTCCATCGGCAGATGTACTGGAAGGTGACGGGGACACCGTCTGACTCGTAGCCGCCGGAAGCCGCCAGAGCCAGCCGGCTGCCTGACCCCTCGACAGGAATCCGAGTCGCAGAGGGAGTCCACTCTCCGTCTCAACCTCAGGGAGCCTGGCTCCTGTACCGCTAAGGGCCAAGTATGACGTTCCCCTGGCGCTACCCGGGAACTGGCCACCGTCACGGCCAGGAGAAAGGCAGACCTCCCGGAGAAGGAGCTCACTCACCCTGGTGAACACCCGGTGTTCTCCGCCCTCCACAGGACACCTGCTGGTTCAGTGCAAAGACTCAGAGGTCATCACTGTGCTGCCAGAAATCATTTCTTTGTCTGCTAATAAATCCAAACCCAATTTGGAGTATGAACAACAACAACAAAAAAGAATTCTGCCTTAAGGGGACTATCTTACATTTCACAAGTTGAACATTAGTAAATTCTTTCTACAAGTTTGCCCAGTTCTTCATTAATCTTATGCATTGATGCATCCTCAGAACTTTGCCCAGAAGGCCCAGATACCATCCCTAAGTACGAGAACATGAGGAGAGAACAGAGGAAGAAATTGAGCTTATCTTTAACCAAGTGCTTTTTCAAATTACTTTTGCCCCTCGAGGACGTTACCGTGAGGTTCATGACCTCTGTATAATGCTTTACTTTTCATTTATCCCAAATTCTAGAGGGGCAAATAATTCCATATCCATAAATTTTCCAGAAAACTGATTTTTATCCTTTTTTCTATTAAAACCGCTTTCAGAGTTGGGAGACAGAAGTGGTTAACTATATCCTTTGGTATTTATTATAATCAAGAAGAGATAATTAGCATTATTTTGGGCTATTAGCTATCAACACCTTCCAATTGGCTCTGGCTGCCAATCAACACAGTTTATTCTAAAAGGATGTAAAACAAATGTCTTAGACTGAACTTCAATCCAGACTTATCAGGTGTGAAATTGTTAAACAGTTACATCGAGTTACTTTTGCTTGGGGGATGTTTCATACTATACCACGTGGCAAAACCAAAAAAAACCCAAAAACCATTCTGCCAAGAAGACGTACACATCCCTTCCACAGATAGCAAGGCCTGGAAAAGGCACAGCCAGTGGAGCAGAATTTACTCTGAGCTGTGTACCACGTTCGGTGTGTTCAGGTGGGAAAGAGAACGGGAGCACCAGGCAGCCATCCTGAGGGTAAGAGAAAAACTCAAACTCAGAAACACGGGCTCTGAGCAAATGCAGAAGACAGACTTAGAGGTAAGAGCCCTGAACCAAACAGTGGACACCTCCACTCACGCCAGACCACAGTGGGTGACAACACTGGGGACACCCACGGAGGGCTTTGGATCTGGGAAAAGAGTCTCTTCTCAGCAGACCTGTTCAGACAGCAGCTCGTGCTGGATCCTAGTTGAGAAGAAAAGGAGCTGGTGATTAAGACCCACTGTGCGTCCTTGAGGGTCATTGCCTGCAGGTGCAAACCAGCCAGGGGCCTCCACGGAGGATGGGCTCAGGCTGCCCTGCCAGGCCTTTTCCTGTCTTCCTAAAGTCCCGAGTTACAGAACCTCAGGAAGCCTTTTTCTACGCAGACCACGGCGATCTTACATAACAATCCATCCAAACTCTGCTATCCAAGTGGTAAAAAGTTAGGTACGAGAAATTCCCTTTGATAGAACCCTATCCTTATTAAGCTTATTTCTATTTCAGGTGCTTGTGATTACATGAGGGCCTGAGGGCCTCTCCTCACAGGCAAAAGTAAACAGACATATTTGTTGTTCTTAAATCCAGAGTGAAGGTCACATGTGTTCCAGAGAATGAATAAGCGACCTCAAGTTTGATCTTCAAGTAAGTACAGGACCATGATACGAAGTTTGTCGAGTGACTTCTCCCTCTGCTTCAGAAATACTTTTTAGCAAGGAGTGACACTTTTGTAAACTATCCAATATAATGTGGTAAGATTTTTTTCCCCCTTTTTTCTGTTAACTTTGATGACATTTTCTTCATTCTTTTCAAAGTGTTCTTATTATGTTTAACCATCTGGCCAACTGCTTTAGCAAGTAATTAAAAACCTTACAGGGGATTAGAATTTTAATTAGATTATACATTTTTTGATGAATGGGGATGGGGAAAAATTTAATGGCTTCTTTGCTAGACAGGATTATCATCCCCTTTCCTGCCTTTACCTACTTACATCATAAGACTTTTTTAAACTAAAAAAAAAGGTTCTTTTCATTGAGGTCATAAGATTGTTTTAAATTGTAGAAACTGAATTTGGACTGAAGCTTTCTGAAGAAGGGTAGGTTTGGCCTTTGTACCTAATTTCCCTTAGAGGGACTCAGCACCAGCACTGAGGGACTCAAGCAAAGAAGTGTACAGATTATCGCAATTATGGGGAGGATGAGGAGTTTCTCAGATCAATTCCTGGCCCCTCAGATGGGTGGTCGGGGCCCTGAGCTGCAAGGCAACAGGTGTGAGTAGCCAAGGAACAGCGGGAGTCCTGCAGCCGTTTTCTGCCCCAAAGAGAAAGCTTTAGGGTTGCAGAGCTGGTGGATAAACTCAGGGGAACAGAGAAGGCGGTTCCAGGATGGCAGCTGTGCAACAGACCCAGAGAATCACCAGTCCGGGGTGAGGTAGGAGGGTGGGAAGCTCTGTGAGGAAGGTCTGAGAAAAAGGGGACACAGAATTGATGGCCTGAGAGAGTGGGGATGTGAGACCAAAAAGGCAAGGATAAGGAAAAAAGAGAGGCCACTAGAGATGCCCGTAAAAACAGAAAGCAGTATGAAAAGGCATGGCTCAAAGGTGAAATAACTACTCAGACTTTAAGGAGAAATGAAATGGATTCACCCAAAAGAAAAAGCAGCTTTAAGATACGGGGGATCTGGTGAATAAGACAGCCCTAACAGCAAAGCAACAAAAAACTTTAGGGGGAAAAAAGGAGAGGCAAGGCATGAAGTAAACTGTGGTATTATTTTTGTGTTTGACAAAAGGAGAATCCATTTGAGCTTATTAGAAACAGTCTGCTTTGAAGAGATCAGGAATCATGACACTGGAACCCAAAGAAAGGGGTAGTCATAGCCCACCATTAGGTTCTGAATAAAGCATAATGTCAACACTATTTACTTGTTTTAAACTTTACAAAACAACCCACAGACAAAGCAAGGAAGACCTAACTGCAAAGAGAACAGACGTATTTAATACCTCTGAACCATAATTTAAAAATGGATAAGATGGTAATTTGCATATTATGTGTATTTTACCACATTAAAAACAATCTGAAAAAAAAAGAGGGAACAGAAATGTATATGTTATCAACCTTGATTGTTTGAAAGTTAAAGAGACAACAGTATGAAGGTAGAAGGGGGAAAGAGTAAGTAAGGGTAGGGATGCTAATGGTAGGGGTGCTAATGTCCTCACCTTTAAAAAATGTTTCAAAGAGAAAAAAGAAATGGAGGTTTAAGTGTACTATTTAATGTTACAAAGGTAAACAATAAAGGAATAAAAACCAGTAATATCATACGGAGCAGAAGGGGGAAGGGAAGTTAAAAGTGAGCTAAGTTAGGTTAGAAGATAAAGGTTAAGAGGATAAATCAAATAACAGCACATTATTCATCATTTTGGACAAAAATTGTTCCAATGTGATTGCTCTTAGGGAGCAGTTAGGTTGGAGGGGATCAGTTGTTTTCACTGAGATATTTTTTTTACTATTTGATATCTATGTGTGTATATTAACTTGATAATTAAGAAAATTTTTGTTTAAAAGACTAAACATACATAACCAGTAAAATCCTTTTACAGTCATTTTACAGGTGAGAAAATGCTGGGGGAGGATGGAGGCCATTTAAAGGGCTGGTGAGAGTACGGGCCCTGGAGACGGGCCCCCATACTCCTCAACCTGAAACGGGGGAAACGCAACACTTAACCTCACTGGGGGGCTGTGAAGATTAAATGAGAACACGTATGACAGTGGTCAGCGTGTGTCAGTGGCTGCAGTAGGGGTTGAATATCCCCAAACAAGTTTACACTCACGTATGGATATTCGTAAGGGCCAAAGCAAGGCAAGACCTTGTAACCCAGGGGTCCCCAAACCCCGGGCCGCGGACCAATATCGGTCCGCAGCCTGTTAGGAACCGGGCCGCACATCAGGAGGTGAGTGGCAGGTGAGCGAGCAGAGCTTTATCTGCCGCTCCCCGTCACTCCCCAGCACTCACATTACCACCTGAATCATCCCCCCACCCCGCCCACACACCCACCCCCGGAAAAACTGTCTTCCAGGAAACCGGTCCCTGGTGCCAAAAAGGTTGGGGACCGCTGTTGTAACCAATTCACCACTTCTTTGTTTCAGGGTTGGCCCAGTGGCCCTAACCAGGTTATCTAACCTCCCCAAGCTGCACTCTAGTCAACTACAAAGCAGGAACACTGCTTTTCACGCCCTCTTGGTGGGTCTGAGAACGGTTCAGGGGCTCTTCCTCTGGGTACCTGCTGCCTGATCACATCCCTCTCTCTCTCTTTCCCTATAATTTTATGTAAAGCTTGTTGTTTATAAGCCTACAGTTGTTCACAGGGGAAACGAAATACAAATTGGGTTGAACAGACTATTTCATGAAACTAAGAAGGTTGTATTGGCTTTTTGTATCTTTGCGGGTAGAAAAATAGATAAGAGAGGTGAGGGAAACTCATTACGTCAGATATGCTACCTAGTCTTTGCAGACAAGAACACTAACCAGATGCAAACTAACGCAGCTTAGAGCAGCCCTGTGCATCTAGGTCATATGAAATCAGTAGACTGTCCAGAGCACCATCTTGACATTAATAACAAAAAGTACTTGTAAAGGTTTTTTGTCAGTAATAAATATCTCTATTCCATAGTCTATTTAAGAAATCATAAACTTTAATTATAATTTCTGAAAAAATACATGGTTTAAACTAGCAAAATCTTTCAAAGATGAGCTCTGACTGGATCCCCTACACTGACTCAGGATTTTTAAAAAACAAACAAACCAAACAATAGGTTTATTTAACCCCCATTAACTAAAATAAAGTTCTCAACTTTCAAGGAAACATAGTATGTCCACCTGTTGCCATGACAATGCCTGTGCTCAGCACCACTTATCATGATGGAACTTCCAAGTACAGTCCATCTCTGTGTGTGTGTGTTTTATACATTACACGTAGGGAGCTAAACCTTGTAAGGAAGGAAACACAAGGAGATGACAAGGCACCCTGATGAGCACGTTGGTCCAGGAGCAGAAAGAAGAAAGCTTATATCCATCTGAGGGCATTAAATCCTTCTCACACGTCCTGGACATCCTATCTCACAATCACACTTCTAAACATGGAACTCAAGTAAATGAAGCAACAGGAAAGCGAAAAAGAGTTATGTTAATTGGATTATGTGCTAGTGAATGAACAGGAAAGTTTTTCTCAGACTATTTCATTATTTTACTTTCTTGCCTTTAAATGATCGTTTGAAGTGGAATCCAGACTCTGGTAAAGAGTAGAGATCTTGCTCTCGAGTTAGCATCATGTGACATGTAAAAATAGAGCAAAACATAAAAAATGGGATGAGGGCTTCCCTGGTGGCGCAGTGGTTGAGAATCTGCCTGCCAATGCAGGGGACACGGGTTCGAGCCCTGGTCTGGGAAGATCCCACATGCTGCGGAGCAACTAGGCCCGTGAGCCACAGCTACTGAGCCTGCGCATCTGGAGCCTGTGCTCCGCAACAAGAGAGGCCGCGATAGTGAGAAGCCCGCGCACCGCGATGAAGAGTGGCCCCCACTTGCCGCAACTAGAGAAAAGCCCTCGCACAGAAACGAAGACCCAACACAGCCATAAATAAATAAATAAATAAATAAATAAAATTAATTAAAAAAAAAAATGGGATCAGCAGCAATTTCATTGAAATAGTTCACTTAAAGTTTCCCTTCACCTTTTCTAAACTGCATTTCTGTTTAACTGAACATTTGCTGTGCAATGTTATGAAACGTGTTTGTGGCATTATATCCCAAACTGATCAAGACCTTTAAAAGCAGAGCCTTCACCAGAATCTATGTGAGCCTCAAGAAATACAAGAAACATCTTAATCACAACCAGGGGAATGCAATCAGCCAAATTCCAGAATGCAGGGAATTCTACAGCCTCACTACTCAAAGCACAGTTCAAGGACCAGCCACATCAGCATCATGTGGGCGCCTGTTAATAAGCACATGGACTCCCAGGCCCCACCCCCATCTGCTGCACCAAAGCCTTTCATAAGATCTCCAAGTTATGCATATGCACACGTATGTTTAAGAATCTCTGCTCTATAGGACAAACAAAAGAAAACAAAAAGCCGAAACAGACAGAAAGAGATGGAAAGGGGAGCCTAGAGATTCAGAGACTTTTCAGCCAAATGCAATGGGTACATCCTGATATTGATTTAAAAAATAATTATGAGAACTATTGAAATGGATTTTAATATTTAAATCTACTTCTATGTTCGAGTTAATGACTAGAATGAATAATGTCAAAGTTTTTTGGTTAGGAAAATATATAAAATAAATTATAATTTTTACAGAGCAGCATTGCTCATCATTCTGTAAGTATATATATGAGGCAATGTGAAAGCTAACCCAAAGCGAACTGACTGGAGAATATTATTGGATAATTTTAAATGTCCCTGTGTAGAACCTCCATACAAAGATTAAGGCCAAAATTTTCTTTGAAATGGAAATTAACTGGTCTAAGAAAACCTATTTGTGGCACTGCTTGGTCCTAATGAAGGATTTGGGGGATGGTAGGTTTCTTGAAGGAAGTGGGATGGAGGGGGAAGAAGTGACTTTGGGCAAACACTACCTTCTCCCTAAGTGTAGTGGACTCGTCTGCAAAGAGGTGAGTAATAGCAACCGCTGTGCCCGGCTGGCAGAGTCATCAGGTTCAAGTGCAAGAATGGGTGTGACAGTGACCCGTAAATTATAAAGCACTGGTCAAACAGTTCATGCATTTTTTTTTCCTTTTCTTTTTAAACCACAGAGGCAATATGGTCTAAAATCATGGACGGAGGAATCAGACAGGATATGTCTGTCTGCCAGCACCTCCCCCTGATGATCTGGAACAGTGAGTACGCATTTCATATTCCCAATTTCCTCTCGGTAAAGTGAAATGGTACTCATCACGGTAGATTGTGTTATTGTCAACATGCCTGCTTTCCCTCCCTTCCTGTGTAGCCCCTGAAGGAGGATTAAAGAGCCACCCATTCATGGTGGTTCTGGCCAAGTGACTTCTCTGGTCCAGGGGACATGAGTGAAAGTGGCAAGTGCTACCTCAAAACAGGAGCTTTAAGAGCCGTGGGGTGATTCTGCCACCACTGTCTTCCCTCTGCCACGAGTGGCAGCGACCCAAACAGTGGCTGCTCCTTCGGTGTTCCAGAGTGAGGGGGATACAACCTGGAGCAGCATCCAGTGTGCAGGTGAAGGAGAAAGAAAGCATTGCAGCCAGAGATTCGGGAAACCGTCTGTTGGCACTGCATCATCTAGTGAAAGCTAAGATACCTCTCCTCTGTGTAGACTGCAGTGAAGATTAAATGTGATTATGTATAGAGAGTACCTGAAAAAAATAACACCTGCTATTGTCAATAAATGTTTGTTCCCTTCTCTCCACTAGCATTCATGAAGCTGATACTGTTGCTGAGAGCAGCTGCCCCAGCTGCCCCCATGTGCACATCAAAAATCCAGACTAATAAGAGCTTAGGCACTTGTTTTAGGGACCTAACATTGACTAAGGCCTACTGCATGCTCAAAGTGTGCTAAATTTTGTTATTTCAGCCTAACAGTCCTGAGAGATTGGTTTTGTATTCTCTGTTTTACAAGGACTGTAATTTGTAATTTGGAAAAGTTGATGGCATATTGACGGATCTGGCAAGAGAAAAACGACAACAGCCTTCAGTAGTTCCAGGATAAAATCTAAGTAAGAGAAACAAGAACTAACCAGTTTTTAATGAATCACGCGATAGGGTGAATTAAATAATTCATAATTAATATCAGTGTTGTGCTCAAATAATAATGTCTTTCATTAAACTGCAGGAGTGAAGCCAAGAATGAAGACTGGTCAAGAGGAAGCAGGTATGAACATGGATTTGCTGTGCGGTTCACACACACACACACACACACACACACTCAAAAGTATGCACACATATGTGGCTCTATGCATTTGCATCAATATGTAAGATCTTGTATAATAAACCTGAGGCTAAAATAATTAAATAAACAACATAAGCAAGTTGTACACATTTTCAGTACAGCAAAGTACAACTGGACAACGGAACTGAGAAGTAAAGTTTCCCCCCCTGCCCCCAAGGGCTGCCCACTTCTTCACAGACACAGAAGCTTCAATTATCCATGTGGGGAATGGACTTTTGGATTAAACTCACGATTCACTATAAGGGAGAGGGAAGGAAACAGACCAGGAGTTGTGACCAGATCCAGGCCTGTGCTGAGACATGACAGCTCATGTCAGATTAGAAAGGTCATACGGCTTACTCCAAGTGACACAGCTAAGAATTATTAGAGCAAGAACCCAGGTCTGTATGCACAACGTGTGTGATCCATCCACGGAACACCTGGAAATAAAGGTTTCTGAAGGCAAGTACAGTGCAAACGTTAATCTTGAAAACATGTTCTAATTCTGTTTAAACAACACACTCTAGAGAAGCTTTTTTTCTTTTTCTAAAATGTTAAAATGTCCAAAAGATTTAGATTATACAAGAAAATATTACAGAAAAACAAAACTGATTTTAAGAAAACAAATGGCCATAGTATAAACTGCCCATTCTCAGGGCTTCCTAAGCAAGACTGTAGGACTAAAAAAAAAAAACTACAAAAAAAAGATATCCTACAGTCAAAATAATTCACATACAATATTTCACTGTAATTCCCTTTCTGCTGGCCTTTCTTGTAAATCACTGTACATGTAATTAGGATGGGTCCATTTGAAAGTGCTTACCGACCATCAAACTGTTTCAACAAGGCAGATAACACATCTGACATGCTAGTAGATTCAGAGTTTGGTCAACCTCAGCTGTACTTTCTAAAAGTTACTTTGGAATAAAATATAGCCATTTCCAGGTTCTCATTTGCATTGTTCCTGAAATCTCTTTTAGGCCCACAACGCATTTCTATGCCTAGACTTTGATTTGAAGCTTACATTAACATGGCCTTGTTAATTCCAGCCTCTCCTGACTGTGCCATACTTAAAATCCTTAATCCGATTTATCTAAAGCATCCAAAGTTACAAGATCATTTACATAAACACTTAGGGCTGTCGAATGTGTATCTGGATTTTCTTAAAAGTTACCTTGGGGGCTTCCCCGGTGGCTCAGTGGTTAAGAATCTGCCTGCCAATGCAGAGGACACGGGTTCGAGCCCTGGTTTGGGAAGATCCCACATGCCGCGGAGCAACTAAGCCCGTGAGCCACACCTACTGAGCCTGTGCTCCGCAACGGGAGAGGCCGTGACAGTGAGAGGCCCGTGCACCGCGATGAAGAGTGGCCCCCGCTTGCCGCAACTAGAGAAAGCCCTCACACAGAAACGAAGACCCAACACAGCCAAAAATTTAAAAAAAAAAAAAAAAAAAAAAAAGTTACCTTGGATTAACATACAATTGTAAAGATTAATAACTTTTAGCTTATGCAGTGAGAGAATCTGTCTGCCTGTCTGCTCTTTCCCATGAATTTGTTCCACATTCTTATACTACCTTTCTTGGAATAATTCTTAAAATAATTTTAAGCATTAATGTTAAGCATTTAATCTTCAACATCTGTGCCATTAGTATTATTTAAAATGTTTTAAAACAATTTAAACTATAGTGGAGTCTTGGAAAACTTGCCTCTTGGTGGGTGTGTGAATGAAGTGACTCACAGGGGTGTTGGGTGGCCTTCTTCATCTTCAGGAAAATTCCATCACCCACTCCCCTGTTAACTCCTGGTGGTCACACTGAGATAACCAGCTGGCAGTACTACCTCCAGCTGTTGCTTCCTACCATTTTAAACACGATGCTGGGCCTAGGCTTCCACTAAAATCATGAAAACAACAAGGCTTGGATGCCCAGCAAACCATATGGACTCTTCCATACTATTCTACTGAACCAGTGTTTGAGAAGAGCATATGGCAAAACAAGTGGACAGTTTCTGAAGTGGAAATAAGCATTCTAGAGTTGGATTTTAACTGATGTGCAATACAAAAAAAAAAAAAGCTAGAAAAGTTTTGATTATTTTTATTGTTACCTTTAGGTTGCCAAACAACTTGCTACTTGAAAAGTTACTTTTCTGATCCAAGTTGTCATTTGTCCTTTTCTAGCAATATCCATCAGAATCCCAGGGTGGGGATAACTTACAAAGAGAGGAAACACTGGAGGTGCCCCGAAGAAACTGGTGTAAGCCGTCTTCATCTTCACTGGAGCTGACTATACTGTTCCTCATTTCCAGCATGGACAGTTGTGTGCAAAGGCTGAGCTGGTGGTCCAACTTTTTGACCGTCTATAAAGCAAAGTTTGACGATTTCTGAGTGCCATGGGACTTAGATCATATATTCCCTGTAATTAACATTTACTTTTCCTTGAAATAGAAGACTCTCCGGTACATAGTCAGTGCCCAATAAATGGTAGCTGTAATTTTTATTATAAGCTATTACTACAAATACATTAGAAAAAATTTAATATACTCAATAGCCTATTTATTAATCTGAAAAATAATAAGCACCAACCTAATGTGATAACAGCCTTCACCAAGATGACTGGAAGAGTGCACACACCCACACTCACAGTCCCTGGAGAACAGTACTTATCACGGAAACAAGGTTTGCAAGTTCTCTTCTGTAATCATTTTAATTTCCTTCTAAGCAAATGTGGGGAAGTGAAGATCAAACTGCACATTGCTGGAGATCTATACAGCTCTGAAATTCCTAACCGAATGGCTGCAGCCTTCCATCCCATACCTCTTGTCACTTATGGGCGTTCTGGGAGGGGACCTGACCAGTAGAATGTGCAAGACTGGGAGACACAGGGTTAAAAAGCCAACCTCCTGCTTGCTGGGGCTGATCAGCATTTATCAGTCTGCAACCTCCCCCTGCCCCACTTTCCATGGCCTATACCACTGCCTAGTCCTTCCACTCATTTATCATCTTCCTTAGATTGCTTGAAAGACTCTTTAGGAAGAGGACAGCACCTCATCACCACAAGTGGAGGTCCCTGACATTCACAGACACCTCACCAGGTCATGGAAAATATAATAATTGCATGCTATTTCCTCACGCTTGAGAACTGATTCCCTGAAGGGTCTCTAAATTACAAGCATCCCCACTTCACTTAACATATGACTAATTAATGAAGATTCAGGAAAATATATATTGCATAAAAGGAGATATACCTAACTATACATATGTATTTAACAAAATAGGCTCAGAAAAACACTTACTTTATCATTTAAGGTGGGATCATTCAATGAGTAGAGCTTATTTGTAATGTCTTTTCCTATAAGATACCTAAATATTTCATATAGGAAAGGCTCTGATTCCAGAAAGTAAGTTAATCTTTCTCTTGACCAGCATAAAAATCTGCAGTTATCATCTGCAATAATGGTGACCTGCCAAAGAAACAGAGAGAAAAATGTATATGAATTATGATGTTAGTAACTTGGGGGAAGGGAAGAGTAGAATAATTTAGTGGATATTATCATAGCAATGCTTTGTCATATTAGTTAAAATAAGATCCATACACACTAGCTTCTATAACTAAGTATAACATTACATTTAAAACCAAGCAATCTGTAGACGAAATGAAAGCAAAGTCTTCAAGTTTTGTTGTTCTGTTTTGTGAGGTCTGGTGATAGAAGAATGGCCACCGTGTCAATAGCACTGCTACAGAGTGTGCTAGACTGATGTCCCAATTGGAGGTACAATTTATGGCTAAATATTTCTTTATATCCAGATAATTATACTAGAGAATGAGAAAGCAGACTCACGTGAATTGGTTTTAGGGCCCATATGGTTACTGATAAATATGGCTAGTAAGGGTCCTTCTCTGGGTCCTTCTGTCATAGGTATTTCTTGAGTATGACCTACCAAGGGTAGCCCACTGGGGATACACACAGAGATCCCCCACTTAGCTCAGAACTGGGAAACCATACCTTTTCCTTAAGTGTTATTATATAGGAAAGTGGGAAAGCATTGCAATTGCACTACACAGAATTTAAGTATTCCTTAAACACATCCTCTCTCCAGAGCAAGGGGCCACGCCCTCACTCCAAGTTCAGGGTCAGGACACCCTTCCTCCCATGCAGGTCCTTCTGTCAGCTTCACGTGGCACTCGTATCACTGAACTCAAGCTCATCCGTGGTCCACTCTCTCTCCTGAGCACCCTGAGGGCAGGGACTGTGCATCTTCATACTGAATGCCTGGCTTCCAACACTGAGTGGTGCTCAGTGCAGGTTTACTGATGAAGAAATTAACATATGAACACAAATACTGTTGAAGGCAAAAACCATTTTTACATCTTCAACATTAAACCCAATGCTTGTCCAAGCGGGAGATTAATAAAGGTTTCTAAATTGACATGAAGTCATATCTGGGCTCAGAGCAAAGATTTCCAAAGGAGCGCTTTATCCTTTGTTAATAAAAAAATCAAACATATTTCAGATGACAAGGGGGTATTTATGTCTACTAGGAGAGAAAACAGAAAACCCAGCTTCTCTCCTTATGTCAGTGGTTGAAATCTGACCTTTAGTAAATTAGAGGGTTTGGCTACAAAAGGTGGGTCAGTGTTCCTAGAAAAATAAAACTGCACTTATTTATTCTATTAAATAATATTAAATACATTAAATAATAAATCCCCCAAACCAAACACATTGGGATTTAAGAAATGCATCAGCAGCTCTATGGCTCCATAAAACACTAAATTTCATTTATTGTTTCAACATACATTGTTAGGCTCGTACTTTATGCCAGACACAGTTCAAGGCACCGAGGTTACCACTGTGAACAAAAAAGCCAAGATCCTTGCCCTGTGATGCTTACATTCTAGTGGAGGAAGCCGATGATGAATAAAGAAATGTGACAATCTCAGGTGGCAATTAGTGTTTTGACAAATACAGAACAGGGGAAAATGGTAGAGAATGAGTAGGAAATGACAGGTACACATAATGCCACCCACTTTAAGTATGTATTGTACTTTAAAACATTTAAGGTGCTTTTACATTTATCATGTAAGCAGGTCCTTAAAATTGCCTTTGAGGTAAGACAGATAACATTCTTCCTCATTTTCCATATGCCAAATGAGAAGCATCAAGGGGCTTCCCTGGTGGCGCACTGGTTAAGAATCCACCTGCCAATGCAGGGGACACGGGTTCGATCTCTGGTCTGGGAAGATCTCACATGCCGCGGAGCAACTAAGCCCATGCGCCACAACTACTGAGCCTGCGCTCTAAAGCCCGCGAGCCACAACTACTAAAGCCTGCGGGCCACAACTACTGAAGCCCAGGCGCCTGGAGCCTGTGCTCTGCAACAACAGAAAGAAGCCACCGCAATGAGAAGCCCGTGCACCGCAACGAAGAGTAGCCCCTGCTCACCGCAACCAGAGAAAGCCCGCGTGCAGCAACGAAGACCCAACACGGCCATAAATAAATAAATAAATAAATAAATAAATAAATTTATAAATTTATAAAAAAGCAAATGAGAAGCACCAAAAAACTTAGGCAGGAACACATGTTAATGAATGGTGGAGTGAGCACTGCTGACTTCCAGCCCAGGCATATTTTTCCACCAGGCCAAACCCTACCCAATGTGTCCTAGATTCATCAAGACAATCACAGAGAAAGGCATTTGGTGAAGTGACCACAAGGCTGACTCGCCATCGAGAATCCTGCATACAAAGAACAGCTGAACACAATGTCATGAAGCCTACGTTCTAGTGGAGGAAGCTGATAATAAGTAAAGACGTGTGACCAAGGCGAAAAAAAAGATTTAAAGAAGTGTAAGGTCAAGTATAAGGTCAAGAGCCATATAAGCCAGTCCTGAGGAGTTCCCAGAGATAGTAGGAGATGGGCACGTAAGCAGAGGGCAACTGAGTGGCATTCTAGAGGAGTAATTAGAGAAAGTGAGCACCGGGCACGCACGGTGGCCCAGTCCGGCACCCACGTGTTGAAGAAAGGGTTAGGAATGTTGAGGTCCCTTCATTTTGTGAAGATGTCACCCATGCCTTTGGAAGATACAGTTCATGAACAGTGCGGGAAGAAGTTAAAAGAGGAGTTGGAAATTATCCAAGAAAAGAAGTCATCGTTGCACTTAGGTGATGTATATGCATTTAACTTTTCTTCAACCATTTTAATAACCTCAAGTTGCCCTGAGGCAATAATACTTTCAAAATGATACTATGATTTGCTTAGCCACCATTTCCTATATTTTTTAAAATGTTTTTTAAAAATTGAAGTATAGTCGATTTACAGTGTTTCAGGTATACAGCAAAGGGATTCATTTATACATATATATATCGCTCCTTTTTCAGATTCTTTTCCATGATAGGTTATTACAACATATTGAATACAGTTCCTCGTGCTATACAGTAGGTCCTTGTTGTTTATCTACTTTATATACAGTAGGAAGCCACTTATTTTATTGAAGTATAGTTGATTTACAATGTTGTGTTAACTTCTGCTGTACAGCAAAGTGATTCAGTTATACATATATATTCTTTTTTAATATTCTTTTCCTTTATTGTTTATCATAGGATACTGAATATAGTTCTCTGTGCTCTACAGTAGGACCTTATTGTTTATCCATTCCATATATAATAGCTTACATCTGCTCACCCCAACCTCCCACTCCATCCCTCCCCCAACCCCCTCCTCCTTGGCAACCACAAGTCTGTTCTCTATGTCTGTGAGTCTGTTTCTGTTTCATAGATAGGTTCATTTGTGTCATATTTTAGATTCTGTATACAAGTGATATATGGTATTTGTCTTTCTCTTTCTGACTTCCTTCACTTAGTGTGATAATCTCTAGTTTCATTCATGTTGCTGCAAATGGCATTATTTCATTCTTTTTTATGACTGAGTAATATTCCATTGTATATATGTACCACATCTTCTTTATCCATTCATCTGTTGATGGACATTTAGGTTGTTTCCATGTCTTGGCTATTGTGAATAGTGCTGCAGTGAACATTGGGGTGCGTGTATCTTTTTGAATTACAGTTTTGTCTGGATATATGCCCAGGAGTGGGACTGCTGGATCATATGGTAATTCTATTTTTAGCTTTCTGAGGAACCTCCATACTGTTTTCCACAGTGGCTGCACCAACTTACATTCCCACCAACAGTGTAGGAGGGTTCCCTTTTCTCCACACCCTCTCCAGCATTTGTTATTTGTAGACTTTTTCATGGTGGCCATTCTGACCGGTGTAAGGTGGTACCTCATTGTAGTTTTGATTTGCATTTCCCTGATAATTAGCGATGTTGAGCATCTTTTCATGTGCCTATTGGTCATCTGTATTTCTTCTTTGGAGAAATGTCTATTTAGGTCTTCTGCCCATTTTTCGATTGGGTTTTTTTGTTGTTGTTGAGTTGTATGAGCTGTTTGTATATTTTGGAAATTAAGCCCTTGTTGGTCGCATCATTTGCAAATATTTTCTCCCATTCTGTAGGTTGTCTTTTCAGTCTGTTTATGGTTTCCTTTGCTGTGCCAAAGCTTGTAAGTTTGATTAGGTCCCATTTGTTTATTTTTATTTTTATTTCTATTGCCTTGGGAGACTGACCTAAGAAAACACTGGTACAATTTATGTCAGAGAATGTTTTGCCTATGATTTCTTCTAAGAGTCTTATGGTGTCATGTCTCATGTTTAAGTCTTTAAGCCATTTTGAGTTTATTTTTGTGTGTGGTCAGAGGGTGTGTTCTAACTTCATTGATTTACATGAGACTAGGCAACCATTTCTTATTGATGGTGGAAAATGATTTTAAACCTGTTAAAATTATTATTCAATTTAAATGTAGTAACAATATTCAAATAGTAAGCTATACCTACAGTATGTATGAGTCTTACAAGTCCCTAAAAGCAGGCATTTAGTTGGAAGCAGGTAGTTAGCATATCGACTGAGGTCATTTCAATGGATAGCTAAATGCTTCATTACTGTCAAATAGACAGATTTACTTAATGATTTCCTGTCACAACAGTCAAGTGAAACATATCTTTAATGAGGAATTTTTATGATGCAATCTCGGAATTTTTAAAGCTTCCATGAAATACATTTGCTTCTTAGGTTATTAGGGTACCTCAGCAGTGCCATGCTTGAGTTCTTGTGAAGAATTTCACAGAAGAAATAAAAGCAAACACAGTAATGGAAGACACAAAAGAATTTCTCTCAGGTAGAGAATTAGACTAAGCGTTTGTAACCGGGTTTGCTGTGATTACCTCAAGGCGCTGGATTAGTCCCAAACCAATCCTACACCCTCACATAATGAAAAGACCTTATCAAGAACAAGAGCATCGGAGGGAATTGCTGAATGTGCTAGAATGGGAATGGCAGTCTGACACTATGACTGGCTGACTGTCCTCAGGGGAGAATTTATTATTTTCTTTGTGTACTGCACAAGGTTTCACACACCAGGAACATGAAAATGTCCTGGAAGTGGTCTATTCAGCTAATTCTTACTGAGTTTTCATCTGCACTAAAACACAGCAGAGTCAAGACTGGCAGATTAAATTGCTTTGCAACTTAACCCAAAGATTTACTTAACGCTAGGATAAGGTTTTATTTAAAAGCCAGTTATAACTCAGTGTTCATTTATTTCACCAGAGCTTGGACATCTGCCTCCAAGACATTCTTCTTCCCTTAAAGTCAATAAAGGTTTGATTTTCAAGCTTCACAGCACAGGATGTGCTATCGACTATGGGAAGGCAACAGCGGGAGATAAAATCCAAAAGAAAAATGGAAATGGCAAAGCTCGCTGGATATGAAACAACTGTACAAAGAAGAAGCCAAACACAAAAAACTACCTTTTGTGATAATGATACTCAAGATTCTCCAACAGTTCTAAGCAGCAGCTTGGGTCTGTAAGCACTAACACAGCACCTAGGGGGCAGCTGGAAGTTTAGAGTCGTTGTCTCAGCTCTGTCACTCTGCCGGTCATCATAATTACCGCACATTCCCGAACAACATTCTCTGTGCAATCTCACGGGACAGTCATCGAGTCCACTTGCTTCCTTTCCTCCTTTCACCCTACGGTAGAACTCAGTAGCACCCCTACCGAAGAATGAATTTAAAGAAAGAAAAATGCAAAGGAAGCAGCTCCTTGTCAGAACACTTGTAACTGTTCAGAGTTAGAGAAAAATGAGATTAGCAGGTAAAAAGGCATGTGGACGGAGACGTCTGGCCATTGACTCTCAGGTGGAAATGCCACCGGCACAGATAGCGAAAAGTTGGTCCTGGGAGCACCTGCCAGTTTTCACCGCGAACTCGCTTCAGGGAGAGGCAATATACTCCTACACAGATGTGCAACAGCTATTTTTACTGTTGAGTATCTGCCAGTAGGAACATTTGGTAAACAATCAAAACAGACTCTTTCCCGAGGGCTTACTCTGATGGGAATCTGCTCCAACTGTACAGGACACAGTCTCGATGATGCCAGGGTAGGTTTTACCCATTGACCCATCAGGAAATGCCACACCAGACTCTATGCTGAGGAAAGCTGACTAGTCTTTAGAAAGGCTGAATAAATAGTCTTCACTCAGCTAGGGTACCTCGAGTTTGGTCATGTTTTTAGAAACATGAGGAACATTTCTCAACTACCGAATCCCAATCCCTAGTCCCCAAGAAGAGAACTGTGACCAGTGGCAGAAATGCCTTTCTTGTTGTTAATTTAATTATAACTATAACATAATTTGAAGTCCGGTGGAAAAGACAGTACATGTTATATCCCAGGGGCTATGTGCTTCTGGAAGCAGAGGAGGTTCAGTTCCCACCTTTTCCCCAAATGCCAGTCTCTTCAGGATTATATGAAACTGAGCGATTGTGTAAAACCACTTGCTACTATAAACAGAGAAATGGATGCAGCAGATAAATGTTGGAAGAAATTGTAAGGTGGTCAGAGGAAAGAGGGAGAGAGAAAAGAAGTGGCCCTGTGCCAGTTTGTAGATGGTGGTGATTAAAGATACCATAAGAATAAATCTCAGTGCAGAGCTGACCCTTGAAAACGCAAGGGAGAGTGTAAATGAGGGGAGACAGGGTACAGCATCTGCTTTCTCCTCTATCTTAAGCTCAGTGAGCTTGCAGCCAGCACTGCAGCCAGGCGGTAAATTTATATGAGACCTTCTAGTAAATGCATATAACTTTAACCAGGTGTGTGGTTACTCAGGCCAGTCACTCAGGCAGGGTAGGAGCAGGGCAGGCCTGACACCATTGTAAATAAACTTAAGTAGTGTCTGTGAATGTGCCCTTTTATCTCCATGTGGCATCCCAAATTGTGTGGCATTTCAGAATAAGACTCAAAGATAAGATTCTGTCATCAAGAAACACTGATTTTTTCCTCCCTCAGGTGATAGCATCCCCTTCTATTCCATTTCCTACCTAAATACATTTACCCTCTGGCTCAGAAGAAAACCTGTTCTCAGGATATCTCCTTACTGCTGTTTATCTAGAGGCTGAGACTAAAGGAAACTCTTACCCATTTTCTTGGTTACTCTCCTAAAAATAATGAGGGGAATAAAATAGGAGAGCTGGACACTCGCAGAAAGAATCAGAACAAAGTGTCACATAATGGAGCATTTTTTTTAAGATACAAAAAGAATCAGGCTAAGTAGTCATGTTCAAATTATTGTAACTGTGAAGAACTTCATTCTTTGCCCTTAAACATATTCATTAAATTTAAAAGAGTAAAGTGGTTACAGTTGTTTTTCATAAGGATTAACAAAGTAGGTTCTCTAGGGCAAAGTCAGTTTTCTATTTTTCCCCAATAAAAGTAACGAATTACATGTTTTAAGAACACTAATTATCTATAATTGACATTTTCCTTTTTTCTCATAACAAAAGCATTAGATGTTCTCTATGGAAAAATTATAAAAATTCAAATAAGCAAAAAGGAAGCAAACAAAAAAGCGATCAAACTCACAACCCAGAAATAACAGTGTTAACACAATGGCTAAATCAGGATAGATCTTTCTAGACCCCTTCCTGTGTACATACACACACTACTTTAAGTTTTACAAAAATGGGGTCATACTATATATTCCGTATGGTAATCTCTTTTTTCAGTAAATCATGGCCACTTTCCCATCCATATCCTTTGGATTTTGAATGAGACATTAACTAGTTTCAATCTTCTTAAAAATCATGCCAAAACATACCTGGAATTTTTCACCTTTGTGCATCTGGGTTGATCTAAATTCAGGAGAATCTATAAAGGCACAGGGGTAAATATTATGCAGAAAATGTCCTCGATAGGAGACCTTCATTCTGATAACAGAAATTAGTGTTAATAAACGCATAATAATCTGCACATAATATGACAAACCTTAAAATCTCTATAATCTTATGGGTTTGTATTTTGTAAAATTTTAAGGACCCCCCCAGGTGACTGACATAATTAAAAAGCCCTTCCTGAGGCACAAGTATTAATTTCAAAATAAATTTCACCACCAACAAGGGAAAAAACGTGTCCGTATTGAAGAAGACATGTGCCTTCCAATGGTTATCATTGCTGTTATAGCTGGAGTGACCATATAATTAATTACTCAAACTGGGACACTTTTGAGAGGGAACAGACACTGGCTATCTCCCCAGGAGACTGATATTCCTAGAAGTTGTATTTTTGTGATGTTCAAAAAATTAAGCAAGTCACCTCTGAAACACGCATAAGCTCCTTAAATTTTAACACCCAATTTAAACCTATTACAATTCTGCCTCATTAAATTTAAATAAAACTTCCAAAAAAGTTGAAAGCTTCACAAATGAAAACCCTGACATCAACAAGATTCACAGTAATAAATTCTACATAATTTTACCATGTTGCTCTGTAATATTCTAAAATGCAGTTGTCTGATGAAAATTCACCACCAACCAACTCTGTGACCACTTATTTCATTAGTTGGCAACATTTCCTTTCATTCATTTCCTACCCAGAAGCCAGGAGAGGATTCCAGGCAAACGAAGCATTTCGATTTCCATAGAGCACTTACTTTCCCTTCAGGAGAATACTCAGACGGTCGTCAACTGAGGTTATATCCTCTGCAGCATAGGTCTCGCCCTTTTTCAATGTTTGGATCATGCAAAACTGTCCAGTTAATCTTTTGAACAAATCTGGAGGCACACGGAGTGGTTCAAACAATCTCCGGTAGATGCTTTTGAGTTCCTTTTCGATTTTTACCTGAAAGGCAGCAGTGATCAGATGCCACACTAACGCAGCAACACCAAAACATTGGCTTCTGTGGTCTAAATAGGGATTTTTAGAATAAACAAATCTGCAATAGATGCCATCACCCTTCTGTGTTTTGGTCAATGGAATCTGACACAGAAGAGTAAGTGGTGATGTAAGTTTAGATGCTAAAAGGGCACTTTTGCAGTTAAACTGAACTCTGAGAGCATATGGTGAAGATCTGCACTATTGATTACATCTCTTTCTATGCGCTACCAAGCAACCGTGGAGGTTTCGAATGCTGTTACAACATTCACCTTGCCAATCTTAGCATTTCCTATAAACAACGTAAAACCTTTTCATTTTTAGAATACTTTTGTTTCACAGAAGGAAATTATACTAACTTTGAAATAGTACAGCAAGAAAATAAGTACATAAATTAGGAATCAACTTGGAAACAAATTTATGAGGATACATACATTAAACATTTTTTCTATATGTAATTATTATCTAATGAGTTAATATAGGAAAGCAAACATCCACAGCTGCAATTGCTGCTTCTCATTTATTCTGAAGCAAAGTGAAGAGTAACAAAGTTTCCATGTAGTAGTCCCATCCTGAGCTACCATAATCTCGGTAGAATAGAGAACCCACTGGCCAGTAAGGCTGGATGCTAGAGGGAGGGAAAGCAAAATGGCTCAATCACCTCTGTTGTCAGACTATTCAAGGCCCGGGTCAAGCCCCATCTTTGCATCCAGCATTAGTCTGGGAAATCTGTATAGCATGTGAATGAACTTTGGGGTTCAAATGATCATCCATCTCAATGATATCTATGGTAGCCACACCATGAAGCTTACAGATGCAGACGACCAGGGCTGCTCAGATGTCACTGCAGCCTTTGCAATGCTCTCACTTGTCCTGCTATTTCATTTGAACGAAGTACTAGCATTTATATTTTTCAAAAAGGTAGGTTTATTGTCAGAGAAGAAACAAAAGCACAGATACGAAGTGATTTACTTACCTGGTGCTACCATCACATCAGCAACTTCTGAATCTTATGTTCAGAACTTGGGGTTCCAGTAAGTTCTGATATTCAGAAGCTGAAATCCTTATCATGACTATCATCTACCTTCTCCACTCCACAGCTCTCATAATGAGTGTTTAAAATAATTTATTCACCAATCTGTCTCACTTCCAGCATGCACACTAGCCAATGTGGCACAGCAATGAACGTACGAACTGAAAAATTGACTCATATTCATAATCTGCTCATCCTGCAAGTCTTAGCTCAAGTCCCAATTCCTTCATGAAGCCCTCTTAATTCTTCTCTTTGAAAGCATCCACTTATCAAATGTTTTCTTGAGCACCAATTAAGTGCTAACCATGCTTGGCAGGAACCGGGAATACAACAGTAAGTGTGGTAGATGATATTATTGTTTCCAGCTATTTGCTGCTTCCACCCCTGCAAGAGGATCATATATCCTCTTATCCTATCCTACTCCCACATCATCAGGCTTGGTCATGTCATTTGCTTTGGCCAGTGAAATGGGAACAGAAATTTTAAGAAACATTGGGTGTTTCTTTTGTTCTCTTATATTTTTCTCTCTGCCATGAGAATGCATGTCCAAATAGAACCTGCTGCTTCAGCAGAGACCCTGAAATGAAGAAGACACATGGAATAGAATCACAGCTGCCACAGTCCACATATTAGGTTGGTAAGGAAAAAAACCTGTTGCTGTTATAAGGCACTGAGACTATCAGATTGTTTGTTACACAGCATAATGTAGTGAAAACTGACTAATACAGTAAGCAAAACGGACTGGGTTACAATGTTTGAGGAGATGACAGTCTAGTGGAATGCCTATTACATATATCACCTGTATTATCGAAATTATAATTTACTATGAATTATCTTGTTTTCTAATAGTTTTCTATGTGCATGTCTGGCCTTGAACATAAGATTAGAGCAAGCATGTTATCTTTTACTTTACTGAATATTTGTATGTGCTTTGGACAGTCAACAAACAGCTGTGGAGTGATTTCTAGGAGCCATGCTATTTTCTTATTCTGTTTACATCTGTTTGTTCTTGGTATGATCAAGGAAACACAACAAGGAGTGGAAAAGAAAAAGTTAAACACTAGTGTTTTCATAACAACTCACCAAAAATGGTGATTTCCTTAAGTGAGTATTTTGGACATAAAAAAAACAGCTATTACATTTTAAAAAATAGCATGAAAAAAATAGCATAAGTTATTTGTTAATCATTAGCAAGTTCATGGAAGTTGTCTCTGAGCACTTAATTTTATAACAAGGCAAAGATTTTCCAAAGTGACATTTGAATATCAATAGGCAAAATAAATAATGAAGTTAGATGACTAAAAAGAATACTGTCATGTTCTCTCATGTCTAAATTGCCCTAATGATTAAAGACGTTTTAAAAACTCGGTAGAACAAATTTCGTGGTGCTCAAATATTTCACTTTCAGAAAGAAAGTGAAAGTCTTAGAAAGACTTTCATAGAAAGTCTCATCTTCAGAAAAATGATATTAAAGGGCCTGAAGATGTTAGATGCTCATTCTCAGGTCTGAACAAAGTACTTGAAAGGCAAAAGCTTTAAAGTCTCTTCGTTATTAATTAATTGTTAGTAATTACCGGTCTTTTCTTGTACAAAAGATATGAAAGATGCAAAATGTTGATCCCCAGGAACACCGAGTTCCAGATCATGATATCCAAGGCACATCGGTAGAGAGTGGCCCAGACGATGTAAAGGGTACATCCTGTTGAATAATGAAGTGGGCATGTTAGGTGTCTAGAGTAGCTTCAGCATGTAGCTTAATACATTTGTCATCCTCCATGTATAAAATAAACCAAACACATCTTAGAAATACCTAAGACAAATATCACATTAAGTTACATTTTGGTTTTTGTTTGATTACCAAAACAAACAAAACCAAAACACACTTTGTTGCAGAAAACTTGTAAAGTATAAAAACCATTTTTTAAAGGAGGAAAAAAACTTCATAATTCTACTACTTAAAGACAACCACTATTGATATTTAATACTTCCTCAGAGTCTTTATGTATTTTTACCTGATGGCAAACCTAATGAATTCACAGTTTAAAACCTATTCTTTTACTTATTGCAGTGATTTTCCCATTTCATTAAAACTCTTCGTATACATAGTTTTTAATGACTGTAATTAATTAAACCAAAATTTATTTAACTATCTCCCTACTGGTAGATGGGCGAAATGTTTTGGCTGTAGTTTTTGATAAGTAGCAAAAACAGATTTATACATAAAAATGTATCTGTTCTTGTGACTGCTTGCTTAGGGTGGATCACCTGACAGTGAGCCAAGGGAATAACTTTATAGGTTTGGATGACACTAAAGAACTGTTTTCGAAGAGGTTTGTGCAAATTTGCAGTTTCTTTTGATCAGTTTTATGATGGGAGAATCAATATATATTTTAAATTTAAAATAAAATTATCAATATCAATTATCAACACAAATATATCAACAGCACATACACACATAAAAACTAAATCTCCCATTTAAAAAAGTTATTCATTTGCAATTTTAAAATTTCATCAGAATGATTTGGGGCACCTGAATAATAGCCCAAAATATAAAAATTTTAAGGTTCTTTAGGTAATATTACGTAGCAAATATTGAAGACATGTAAAAGGCCTCAGTTTCTTCGTTTATAAAGTGTTGGACTAGGTGATCTCCCTTGGTCTGTTCCACCTCCAAAACTCTGTCTTAAAAGTCATAATTAGCTTTTGCTTTTTTACAGGGTGTGGTTTTATTTTTTCACTCAATACTCTGCTCCTCCTGCTGTAATCCCTACCTGACTCAGAGGTAACAGCCACAGAAGTCCTACAAGCTACCTTCTAGCTACCCTTCTACCACCTTCTTTGACCCTTCCTTGTCATTTGTCATATATTTCAGGCACAATGAGCTACTCTTCATTCTCCCTCAACATGCTGACTCTCCCTCTCCTCTGTGCCTTTTACCTGGATACCATACACACTCACACTCAGAGAAATCCTTCTCATCTTCCCAAAACCAGCTCCAAAGTTGTCTCTTCAGGGGACCCTGGTCTGCCTTTCTGCTGAGCCCATCATGCTGTCCATTTCTCCCTGGCACTGGGTGCACACCTGCATCACAGCATCTGATCTGTCCTATGTGACCGCCCATCTGTTTCTCTCCAGCCCCCAAAAGAGTGTCTTTCTCAAGGATAGGGACTGCATTTGTCAATTTCTGTCTGACATATTACAGGTGCTCAAAAATGCACCTGAATAAATGAATCACCAGGGACATAATCACACAGAGAGTAATCTGTCAAGGATCACTGGCTAAAATAGTAAATGCGATTGTTTTAGTATTTTGATGTGGATTAATTTAACGTGCTTCATCAGGGTTAACAGAGCACCACCCCCCAAATTTTACTTGAACTATTTTGTCTGGGTAACTGTTTTTGTTCCCAGTGTTGCTTTACTTGCTGCAGCAAGTAAATGCCTATTCAAATAATGACAGTTAAAACTATAGAGTACTTACAATGTGCCAGGCACTATTGTAAGTCAAATATCACACGCACTCACACTCACCGAATTCTTACAACCCCAGGAGGTGGTATTTTTACCCTTATTTGACACTGGGGAAACTGAGGTATAGAAAGTTTATTCACCCAGTTATGCAGTTAACAAGTATGTAAATCCTCTGAAACACCCAATACAAAGTCCATCTGATGCAAGTTATAGAAAAGTTACATAAAATCTCAGTTAGGTATCTTACCTATAGTTAACATCCCCCTAAGAAGTATCATATGAAGGTGAAGAGTAGTTGGAATAACCAACCCAATCGCAAAAAAAATATTTGCTACATGAAAAACTAGATGATGTATCTCTTTCCAGTTTTCACAAGTGGTCTCATTGGAAGGCACAGGTAGGATAGTTTCTAACTCAGGTGTAAAACCTATTGCAGTTGATTCTGCCAATGGGGTGGACTTGGTATAATTCATCTTGAAAATTCCTATAAAAACAAATAAACAAAAGGACAATCAAAAAAATGACAGCAGCTGTTTACAATAGCCAGGACATGGAAGCAACCTAGGTGTCCATCATCAGATGAATGGATAAAGAAGATGTGGCACATATATACAATGGAATATTACTCAGCCATAAAAAGAAATGAAATGGAGGTAGTTGTAATGAGGTGGATGGAGTTAGAGTCTGTCATACAGAGTGAAGTAAGTCAGAAAGAGAAAAAGAAATACAGTATGCTAACACATGTATATGGAATCTAAGGAAAAAAAAAAATGGTCATGAAGAACCTAGTGGCAAGACGGGAATAAAGACACAGACCTACTAGAGAATGGACTTGAGGATATGGGGAGGGGGAGGGGTGAGATGTGACAGGGTGAGAGAGTGTCATGGACATATATACACTACCAAATGTAAAATAGATAGCTAGTGGGAAGCAGCTGCATAGCACAGGGAGATCAGCTCGGTGCTTTGTGACCACCTAGAGGGGTGGGATAGGGAGGGTGGGAGGGAGGGAGATGCAAGAGGGAAGAGATATGGGAACATATGTATATGTATAACTGATTCACTTTGTTATAAAGCAGAAACTAACACACCATTGTAAAGCAATTATACTTCAATAAAGATGTTTTAAAAAAAAAAAAATGACAGCTGTATCTTATCACCCCTATGGGTGTTATACCAAAATTATTTCTGTGAACTAAATGTTGGTAAATAGACTTCTCTGGTGGTTATGAATTAGACAGACCTAGGTTCAAATCCCAGCTCTGTCACATATTAAATGTATCTATTTCCTTATCTGTTAAATGACGATAATACTTCATTGACTTTATGAGGAAATGAAATATATAAAATACTTAGCATAGTGCACAACTATTCTCTGATACACACACATATATATATATATATATCACTCCATATATCTATATGTTTGTATCTAAACATACTTGGAGGGGGAGAGAGAAATGAGGGAATTAACTAGTCTAAAAGACAATCACCAATGTTGATAAACCATAGCTATTACAGTTACTTAGTATAGCTTTCTATCATACTCCCACTAGTGACACTGAATCCAAACACAGGAAAAATAACTAGAAAAACTGATTTTTTTAATACTTTCAAAAAATTAACACCTTACTATTTACTATTTGAAGGCTTAGGATATTTGGAAGGCTTTAATTTCATACTGTTGTTAAATCACTAGAGCATACATATATACATTCTAAATTATCATATATGACCTAATAAATATATTACTATAATCATTTATATGTACAGAGAGAGTGTTAACATTTACTCCTTTAACTGTCTAAAGATTTACTTTCCCATAAAAATTCTAGTTGGTAGCATCTCACAAATTGAAAAATAGTAAACTTCCAGGTTCCTTATATGGAAGAGGGGTCATGAGTATACATTTGACTATTTAATATTAGAATCTGTAGCAAATACATTTCAAAGAATATACATTTTACACATGCTTACATAAACCTTAACACAAAATGGCACTATTTCCTTACTATATGACCTGTCCTCTCTGGTACTTAAAAAACTCTTTCTATTGTTAATTATACAAATTGGTCCCTGGCAAAAACTATGTAGATTTACAGAATATGTGAATTGTTCTGTTTCGGGCAAAGAATTCCCAATGGGGACCCAAAATATGTTTAAATTTAATTTAGAAATATGATTTTCTTTCCAAATAAGGTCACACAATAAGCCATACTTTTCCATTTTTTTTCTTTTCATCCATCACACTAAAATGAAGGTTTTAGGCGGTAGAATCAATTGGTATCAGGTTGGGCATTTTGAAAGGATGTTAATAAACAAATGTGAAAGAATTCCACATCTCTTAAGATGACAGAAAACTATACATGCCTAAATTTACAAACTGTGAATGAAATGATCAAGTCAATTAAAGATCTCTTCCCATAATTCTAGAACAGTTCATACATATGAGAAATAGTTGACTTAGATATTGATTTGCTGCAAAAAGGAAAGAAATCATTAAAATTCAACTACTTTCCAAATGTTTTTTTTTATTGAAGTACAGGTGATGTACAATATTATACAAGTTACAGGTGTATGATATAGTGATTCACAATTTTTAAAGGTTACACTCCATTTATAGTTATTATAAAATATTGGCTATATTCCCTGTGTTGTACAATATATACTTGTAGCTTATTTCATACATAATAGGTTGTACCTCTTAATCCTCTACCTTCCAAATGTTTGGCTCAATAAAAATACAAACATATTAGGATGGGGGGGAGGAATCATTATTTTAATAACTCAATTTATACAAAGTTTGCTTTCAAGAACCAAATCAGAATTAATCACATAAGTTTTTCAGGAGGGAAAATGATATGAGATGTCCTTTATCACTCATGATGTCAATATCAGCTTATGCATTAGTATTACATAAGCTAAAAATAACTGCCATTTCTACTGCACTTTAGAATGTGTTTTCATTCCCATTGTCCCATTTGTTCCCCTAACTAACCTATGTTCTCTACGAGACAGGGACAAAGTCATATTCACCTAAGTATATCCAAGGCCTAGCCTCTGTAGAGAATGCCAGAGGTGAAAGCCATATGCAAGGTACACAAAAATGACAGACATTTTTAGAAATTACTTTTCTGTCTCCCCAAACCTCAGTAGTCAAGATAGGAGAGTGCCAAGCCTGCCTGAGGCTGGGAGAGTCAGGTTCTATACTACAAGCGCCAGGGAGCCACATAAACCAGGGAAAGTCACTTCTGCTCCTTGGGTTGGCTTCTTCCTGGGAATTGAGACAACTGGACTAGATGGTCTTTGAAACCCCTTCAAGTTTTAATAGCCTGTGGCTCTAATAGATATTTATATAGTCAGTTAAGTAATACATATTCCCCCTCATATCCACCTGATTACATCTGTACTGCCAACTAATTCACTGTAATTCAATTTCAGGCTTTTAAAATTTCTCCAACTGGCACTAAAAGTACCAATTTCTGGTCAAGAGAAATGATAGGAAAACTATGATCTACTAACCCAAGAACCAAGGACACGGTAATAAAAATTTTTTAAAGGTGAGATAATCCTACAACATATTTTGATGTACCACGCCTTGTTAAAAATACATGTATAATCCATATATTTATTTAATTTTCTATATTCAATATATATTGTATAGTAATTAACATTATATATACATAATTTATTTTATTTGTATGTTTATATGTCTGTTATTTATCTAGGTATACTTATCTATATGTCTATTTTGAAATGCCAGTAACCTACTGTCAATAAATATGGATCGGATCTTGCCAATAAATATGGAAACCTCTTGCCAAAGGTTTCAGCTTCCTTTGACCACTACTTAATAGATTTATGTGGCTTGCACTGAACTATCCTTATACAGAGAATGAATGGGTCTGACGAGGAAGGTTAGACTGGTAAATTGGTAAACGTTCAGGTTAATTTTGACTAAATCAAGAGAAATTTTCTTTTTCCTCTGAGTCTGATTTCTTAAATTACCTGTTCTAGTTAAGTCCTGTTTATCTATTGCTTTTCAGGTAGGTGTGTGCAGGGCTAAATAGCTAAATGGTGAAACTAACATTAACCCTTCACCAAACTACACAAATGAAGAAGATAACAGCAGTGAGCAAAAGTCGTGCTCATAGACTAGCGCAATTCATTCCGTGATTCTAACTGAACCTTCGTTTATCTTCGGAATGACAAGGGCACTATGTTGCTAAGAGTCTTTTCGTACTTATTCTTGCTCCAAAGCCAGCAGTCTCTGAGACTTATCTGACCAAAAACACGTTTCCCAAAGCCTCAGAAACGAGGGCGCGGGTGGATCTCGGTTTCCCCAGCCATCTGCTCTCCCCAGGCGCCCAGCTCACCTCGCTCCTTAAAGAGGGAAGGTCTGTGTCAACTGGTCTTGATCCGAGGCTCTCGGGCCACGACGGGTGTGCAGTGAGCGCCCTGACCCACCTCGCATTCGCAGCGCCAGGCCAGAGCGCGCAACCCGGTGAGCCCGGCTGCACGCTGCCTCCGCGTGGGACCCGGAGGCCCTACAGGGGGCGAGGAGGAGCCGTAGTGGGTTCGCGGGCCCGGAGCCCTGGGAGCCTCTCGGGGAGGGGAGAGGCCGAGCTCACCTAGAGCTTGCGGGCAGCAGAGCGCGGGAACCGGCACCCGATGGGGCCCAAGCGCCCGAGGACGCTGGCGCTGCCAGACCCGAGTGGCGGCAGTTGACATCCGAGGGTCTGTGACCGCGACGCCCAGACCCGGGGTGAAGGGCGGCTTCCAAGGACAGGGAACCCCGCGAGGGCGCGGCCAGCGAGGAGAGGGCGGGGTTCCCGGCGGCCGGGGAACCGAGAACAGGCAGCCGCCACCCGGGAGGGCAAAGTTGCTCCCAGTTGAGCAGGGATCCAACTTTCGCTTCCCGATTTAGCCCCGGGAGCTCAAGGCTGCTAATAGCCGGGCGCGTTGTGGAAGCCCGCGGCAGCTGCGCCTCCCGCTCCTTACCTGGCTCGTCCCTGGCGCGGAGCCCGGGCGGTGCTGGTCAAAGTTTGGGGCGGCAGCGGCGGGGCGCAGGGGACACGGACGCGAAGGCTCGACGGGAGCCCGACGCGAAAGCCTCGGCCGATCGGCGGGTCGGGAGGCTGCTCGGCCGGTGTCGGGTCCTCGCGCCCGCAGCGGCTTTGACTAAAATAGGCATCACGGCAGCTGCGGCCGGGGCTGGGGCCGCACAGCGCAGGCGCCCGGCGTCCCGGCGCCCCCCGGCGGGCGGAGTCCCGGGCCTCGGCCAGGACTCCCCGCCCCGCTCCTCCAAGTCCGCCGCCGCGTCTGCACAAGCGTGGTCCCGTTTGAAGCACCCGCTTCTTTCTTTCCTGGTTTCCTCTCTACTTCTCGGTTCTGTCCTAGTTTGGGCACGAGTGGGAGGCGGGCAACAACTTGGGGCCAGCGGCGTTGGCTGCTCAGCCTCATGGGGATAACTCGAGCAGTCGGGTCCCAGGAGGGAGAGAAATCAGAAGAAGAAATGAAAACTAGAATAATTTCCCCACAAAGTCGAACGACCCACTCGCGTTTAACTCCTTTCTGGGACAGTCGCCCGCATCTCAGCACAAGCCGGAAGGACCGGGAGAGAGCGCAACTCGGCGTCTGAGCCTGGCGGCGGAGGCTGGCGGTTTGGTCCACAGCGACGCGAGACTGCGCCCTCGGGGACCCGGCGAGGGGCCAGAGCAAGCCCGCCCTGCTGCTGCGGGGGCCACGCGGGAGAGACCTTCGACACGAGCCGCGGTTTTGTTTCCATGGAAGAAGGTACTTATCCGAAATTTGCATTCCCGTGGCGGTGCCTGGCCCTCCACTCTAGGCGAAGCTCCACCCGGAGGTTGCCACGTGAATTTGGCAGATTTAGGACCCTGACTCGAAAAACGAGATTTGAAAGTACGCTCCAGTCAGTCTTTACTGTTTATAGAGCACAACTCTTTTCGGTAAGAAATGCAGGGCAATTTAATGAAGAGTTGGTATGGGGAAGGAGTTGGAGGACAAAAGAGGAACATTAGGTGGGCATTCACAGTTTCCACCAAAGTGTCCCATTGACGGATAAAATTTGTGCCAGTTATTAGCGTGTGAGGTCGTTCATGCGTGCCAAACATGAGCCAAAGACCACAGGTACTTTATAAAGTGAGGACCTAGGTGTGCACACTCGCCAGGCCTCTCCAGTGCAGAAGCAGTGCAGCATCTTCTTCAGGAATATGGGCCATAGTGCTGCACAGACCAGGTTTGAATCCTGCCTCTGCCACCAGCCAGCTGTGTGACCTTGGGGAAGTTACTTAGCTTTTCTGGGCCTCAGTTTCCTCTTTTGTACCTTGGGGCTGATGATGGTGATGATGATTGCACCTGTTTCTCATAGGATTGTTGTGCGGACTAAATGATTTAATATACATAGAAGGCTTAGAATGGTACCAGGTAAGTTCTATGTGTATGAATATATGTTCTACTTATAGAGCTCCTTCTCTAGCATGTTTGAAATTTGCTATATCTATCCAAGATTTATTTTCAAGGCTACTTCTTCAGAGTCTGTTTCTTTTTAGATGATCTGCCAGCCATTTTGGTAGCTGCCACTACATACATTTTAAGGTGTAGGTTTAATAGTAAATGTGCACAAAGATTTTGCATGGATATTTATTGGAGAATGGCTTGTAGTAATGAACACTGGAAATAATTTGTAATCATAGGGGACTAAGTAAATTATAGGACATCCAAATAATCTTGTTCTAAGCAGCCATTAAAAATAATTTATAGAAAGATTAATTAGAGACGTAATAATGTCTGCTAACTATCCAGAACAGAAGTCAGCAAACTCTGGCCCAGAGGCCCAGCCTACTACTGATTTTTGCACAGCTCATGAGCTAAAGCAGTTTTTACATTTTTTAAATGGTTGAAATCATCAACAGAAGAGTAGTGTTTCATGACGTGAAAATTATATGAAATCCAAATTCAGTCTCCATCAAGGCAGCATTGCGGAGTTGTGATAGAAACTATATGACCCTGCAGAGCCTAAAATATTTACTATCCGGTTCTTTACTGAAAAAATTTACTGCCCTTTGATATAGAGTGTACTTTGTGCCAGGCACTGTTATAAGTGTGTAACTATATTAAGCCATTGAATCCTCATGATAGAAGTAGTTACTATTATTATCTCCATTTTGTAGACGGGAAACTGAGGCAACAGCGAGGTCGAGTAGCCTGCTCAGGGTCACACAGCTAGCGAGAATCTGAGCCGGGATGTGAACCAGCCAGTCTAGCTCTACAGCTTATGCTCCCGTCCACTACCTATACAGTTTCTGCCACCTTCTGTCACTGCCTACACTGCCTCCCATAAAAAGATGTTAAGTAGAAAAAGGCAGGTTACAAGAATGTGGAGAACATTACAAACCATCGGTGATGTTAAGCAGTAAAATGCTTACATTCCTTACTTCAAAGTGCTGAAGTTGTAAGTGATTTTTCTTTTTTTCCTCCTTCCCCTCCCTCTCTCTCTCCCTCCTTCCTTCTCTCCCTTTTCTCCTCTCTCCCTCTTCATCTTCCAACTTCTACGCCTCCTCCTGCGTCTTCTCCTGTGAAATTTTCTATGATGATTATATGTTACTTTTATAAAAATTTAAACACATATTTACTAAAATAATAGAGCCCAGGTTCTGGCTTTTGCAGACTGGGATACCAGGCTCCAGTTACGGAGTCAGTTGTTACTGGACATACTCCTTACCTAACAGGATCAGATGCCTGTAAGGCTTTTAGATCATATCAAGATTGCATACTTTTATGAAAAGAATACTAGATTCGATATTATAAGACTTGAGTGCTGGCCTTGGATAGTCTGTTTGCTCGGAGTTTGTGTTCCACAGAAAGAGGAGACTGAACTAAATCCGCGTCCCCCTCACTATAACCCGTCTAAGGATTAAAAGCATAATTTTATGTTTGAATTTCTTATCGTTGATATATGAATATCAGCTCTATAAAATTCAAAAGAATTCTAGACACAGAAACTTGGGTTTGGGAGTGCCCTAGGATCCCTGGTCTCCTCCTGCTGGGCATGGAAAGATCAGATTGAAAGACTCAGCGCTATTTGAAAATGAATATGATGCAAGGAGGTAACTTGCATAGAAGTGTAGAATGAAAAGGGTATGAGGCATAAATAACAGAACATAGGGCAGCCTGTCTCCTCTGCAAAAGCTCTAGCTAGTACAGCTTAGATTGACATAAACAATTATTTCTACCTTTATTTCTCTATGGGTATCCTAGTCTGCTTTTATCATTTGGATAAAACCTTGATAAGATTTCAAAGTTCATATAGAACAAGTTTGTGAAAATAAAACATGAGCTGAGGGAGTCACTGGTTTTAAAAGTATGTCGCATTACCTTCCTTACCTCTATCTGCCCATGGTTTACGTCAGTGTAGACTTTCTTTCAAATGTTACTCCGAACTGCACAGAGGCCATAGCTGCTTCTGGTATGGTCTCATGGCAGACAGTTGTGATCAATTCTTATACAATGATTTGATTAGATTCTTTCTGTACCTAAGCTCATCTCGTTAAATGTTACGTTAACTTTTTCATTGACCAGTTTGACAACGAGCCTCATTGACTGTTTTTAAATTTCTTTTCCTTTTTTAAAAAAATTAACAGACTTGGTTTTGGTTTCGTTAGAGCAGTTTTACGTTCTAGAGCAGTTTTAGAGCAGATGATTGAGCAGATAGTAGGGAAAGCTCCTATAGAGCCTCTTTCTCCCCTGCTCACAGTTTCCCCAATTATTAACATCTTGCATTAGTGTGATACATTTGTCACAATTGAAGAACCCATATTGGTACATTATTATTAACAAGGGTCTACATTAGGCTTCATCTTTGTGTTGTACAGTCCTATGGGTTTTGCCAAATGTATTTGTCATGTGTCCACCTGTGACATAATAAATACAATTTTTGGTCTCTTCTCCTGTTCCTGACCCAGAGTTCCTAAAACCCTTGTAGCAATTTCTTGAGTGACTGGGGTGCGAGGAGCATCTTTTGTTCTAATATTTAGTCTTTGATCCCCAATTCCTGACACAGGGCTCTTAAAATCTTCATAATTTCCTGAGTGATGGGGGCGATAAGAGAGTCTTACACAGAGCTTCCTAAATCCCTTGGAAATTCCTGGGTGATAGGAGCGTGTTTTGTTCTAAGGAGATGACCCTGTGTGGGCTCCTGGATAGCTTCAGGATGGGGTCTGGTCACCAGAAAGACCAAGCCACGACCAGAAGCTTGGAGCTTTCATCCCCAACCCTCCATTCTCTGGGGAGGGGAAAGAGGCTGGAGATTCAGTTAATAATCGACCATGCCGATGAGATGAGGCGTCTCAAAAAATCCGTAAACTAAGGGGTTTGGAAAGCTTCCAGGTTGGTGAATATATCCACGTGCTCGGAGGGTGGCACACCCCAACTCCACAGGGACAGAAGCTCCTGCACCTAGGAAGCTTCTGGACCTTGCCCTATGTACCTCTTCATCTGGCTGTTCATATGCATCCTTTATTATAACCTTTATAATACACTGGTAAACGTGTTTCCCTGAGTTCTGTGAGTTGTTATAGCAGATTATCAAAGTGGAGGACAGAGTTGTGGGAACCCTGATTTATAGGCAAGTTGGACTGAAGGGTGAACTTGGGGGCCCATTACTTATGATTGGCATTAGAAGTGGGGGGGGGCGGTCTTCTGTCACTGAGACCTTAACCTGCGAGGTCTACACTAACTCTGGGTAGTTAGTATCAGAATTGAGTTGTGGGGCACCCATTTGGTGTCTGGGGAGTTGGAGAATTGGTTGGTGTGGGAAAACCCCACACACATTTGGTGTATGAAGAGTAGAGGAAACAGAGTTTTGTTTTGTTTTTGTTTTTGTTTTTAAAGTAATAGCAAGTACCCACCATGACAGTATCATACCTAATAGTTTCACTGCGCCAAAATCCCCTGTGCTCTGATTCATTCCTCTCCTCCCTCACTTCCCTAACCTCTGGTAACCACTGATTTTTTTTTTTTACTGTCTCCATAGTTTTGCCTTTTCCAGAATGTCATATAGTTAGCATCGTATAGAATACTGACCTTTCAGACTGGCTTCTTTCACTAAGCAATTTGCATTTAAGGTTTCTCTGTGTTTTTTTGTGTCTTGATAGCTCATTTTTTAATCACTGAATAATATTCCATAGTATGAATGTATTGTACCACAGTATGTTTATCCATTCCCCATTTTACGAACATCTTGGTTTCTTCTAGTTTTGACAATTATTAATAAAGCTGCTATAAACCTTTGTGGGCAGGTTTTTATGTGGACATGTTTTCAACTCATTTGGGTAAATAAATACCAGGGTGTGCAATTGCTAGATTGTATGGTAAAGCTGTGTTATCTTTGTAAGAAACTGCCGAACTGTCCCCCAAAGTGGCTGTACCATTTTCCGTTGCCACCAGCAATGAGTGAGAATTCCTGTTCCTCTGCATTCTTGCTAGCATTTGGTATAATTAGGGTTTTTTTTTATCTTAGCCTTTCTAATAGCTGTGTTTTTTGTTTTTTAGACTGACTCGGTTAATTTGTTCAAAAGAACTGGTTATGCATTGAACAGGTGTTTTATATCTTGGCTAAATTAAAAACAGGAAATAAAGCAAAGGGGTATAATCTTTCATATTATTGTTGTTGCATCCCAAAGGCCCACAGTCTAAAAAAATGTTTAAAACAATGTCTAAATATTTCTAATACTAAATTCAGGGAGGAGCTCCCTAAAAAGTTGGATTATATTTGATTCATTGAACAATGAGCTTTTACCCAAAAGGTTCAACCCTTAAAAGAAACAAAACCTAACAAAAAAAGTGACCCAGTACTTTAAGAAGACAGTGAATTATAAAGGTAGTCGAAAGAGTGGGGGATTTGGAATCATCAGCTGGATTTGAACCGTGGTTTTACCTTTAATAAACTGGGTGAATTCGAATCATTGATTAAACTTTTCTGAGCCTCAAGTGCTTGTCTGTAAAACTGTGAAAGTAATTCTTAGTTGAAAGGATTATTTTGACCTTTAGAAACTATGTTTTAAAAAATGTCTGGCATCCAGCTTTCGGTAGCTTAATTGTACATCTTTTTACCCTCCTTATAGTGCTCTGCACATGGTACACAATCAATAAAAATTATTAGAGTTCCCATCATCAAAATTCCCTAATCCGATGAAATAGTTGAAGTATTCTATGAACACATGAAGTAAGGATGTAGTTTCATCTTCTATGTATTTGCCTGTTTTAAATAGCTAGAACATAGCATACATAAGACAGAGATTTCAAACAAAATTTGTAGATGGCAAGACTTTGGCTCATGCTAAAATATCCAGCGGTTTGGGATTTCCCTGGAGTAGCCAGATATGAGATATTGGCTTCAAAAGCAAATTCATAAAATATGCAATAGTATAGATTCTAGACACTGGGCACTTGACAGAACTAAGTTACAGTAATTCACTGTCTGGGAATTGACAGAAATGTGCACACAGTGACTAGATTCAGAAACTAGAACCCTGATACTCCCTCTGTTTATTCTTCCTTACATAACTTTGCTTCTAAAACAGAAGAGTTGCATTTGTGAATTATTTGTTTTAAATATTAAAATAACAAAGGCCATATATGAAGCATTTAACAGGATTTCCTAATCTTTCAGAAAGTAATTTCCAAAAGAAGGAATTTATTATAAGTAACTAAGTATAACAGAATCATGATTTTTTTAAAAAGTGTGAAAAAGAGGATCAGAGAAGTAGCTCCAATTCACAATCATTTCCCAAAGAAGCCTCGAGGCCGGGCCCAGGTTGGATTCTTAAAACGAAAATGGATCCCAGGCCCAGGCAGATCCCCCAGGAAGAGCAGGTTCAAAAGTTTGGCACCAACTCCTGTAAAGACTTCTCTTGTGTCTTGTTCTTTCCCTTTTGGGAATTTCTAGAAATTCACAGACCCTTGAAGCCTGTCTTATGAATCCCACGTTAAGCACCTCTACTTCTAGAGAAGAGAAATGCTACAACCCTGAGGATGACACTTTTAAAGGTACTGGGTTTTTTTAGTGTATAAGTAACTCCTTTATGTGAATAATTAATTTGGTGATTAGAAAGGAGAAGTTGTTAATGATAGAAAAATAACTTTTGGCAATTCTTAATAGCATGTAGTCTGAATGTATAGACAAGATTTTTATTGAAAGTGAAGCCAGGGGAATGACTTTTAATCTGTATCCGATGAAAGCAAAACTTTCCATCATAGAGTTTCTACTGGGAAGTATCATTCTGTTATGTAATTAATCCTCAAAAAAGGCTGGTTTTGGAGGCCAACAACAGCCAGCCCAGTAATTGACATTGGCTAGAAACAAAAACCCGAAGCAATGCATTATAAAGATGGAAAAATAAAATAAAGTTGGGAATAATGGTGCTGCCATCCGGCATTAATTGATGTGCAAAAGCACTCAGAGTTCCCAGGAGAAAAGAATTATTTACATGCAAATTTTTATTATTACGACTACTTAAATTATTGTAATAAATTCATGAAAATAAGACACCTCACTAGCTTAATGCATATATAAAACCTAATAAAATATTTATGAGCTACATACCAGCAGCTTTATCATTTGGCATAAAAAGTGGTAAACAAGATGACATATTTCTTTAGTCCAAGATCAAACATATTTGGTAAAATTTAGGACCACATAAAATGATGACAGTGATGTTTGGTTTGAAAACTGCAGAGACCCTCACACACTTTCATAGGAGAAAAGAAGGTCATGATTTGAAAAGATACAGATTTTACAGTCATTGAGTCGCTTTAGCATTTGGGAGGAATAGAACTACCTTGGTTAGTGCATTTTCCGACAGAACACCATTTTGGTTTATATGCCATATACAAAACTATTCGTATGCAGTTTTACTGTGTACTACAACTTAGGGATTTCTTAATATTTTTTACATCAACTACACCACGTTAAATTATCCAAAGAGAAGTGTAATGAATATAAACTCAGAAAATGGCATCTAAAAGCAACAGGGCATTCCAACGTGTCAGGAAATCTTGCAGATGATGTCATATGACTGTTTAATGAATAAATAAAATTTCTAATACCTAGAAAATTGATGTTGAGTAGGAAATAATCTAGTAGAAAATATTACTATTAATGACCATTATAAGATGCCATATGATGAAATCATTAAAATGCCTTGGCATTTATTACTTACCTAATTAATGGGTTAACATGTTGGCATGTGATTCCCACGTGTTTTAAAGTGATATTACAGAAGTGGATTCCCCAAAGCAGTTTGTCTCTATCTCTATTACGGCTTTATTACTTGCTACCTTTTACATATTTATGTAAAAGCCTTACTTCTCCTTCTAGGTTGTAAGTTTCTGGTGGGTAGGAAGTGTGTCTGATTTAACTTTCGTGTCTCCATGGTACCTAACACGTGATTCACATATATTTGGGACTCAGTAAATATTAGTTGATGGAATACTTGCATTTGCTTTTAAGTATTATCCTCTGATAGAAGAAATACTAAATATTTTTAAAATGGTGTTTTACAACTTAAATTATTATGAATGGTGGATATAACAAAAGAAATATATACCACCAACATATTAATAGAAATTGGGTTAGCATAGTGAAATTACTGTCTTCTTTTTTCTGTTCCAACTTGTTTATGATATGGTCATGTTATCTTTCTAATAGAAGGAATAAATAACAACAAAATGACACTTAATATACTACTAGATTAAAAATCACTTTATTAGAATTATGGTGACCTCTCCACTATAATAGTGACCTTCCTCTCCCCTCCCCACCCTCATACTCCCCACCACCACCTTCCTCTCCCCACACTTACCATCTATGTGATTTATGATGGAACATGAACAAGGTGGAAAAGATAGGTTTGGAAGGAGAGAGAAGAGGTGATGTTAACCCTGAGAAGCTCATTCATTCATTTAGAAATACTGAGTGGTCTGAATGGTGGCAAATGCCTGGGGTCAGGAAGCAGCAGTGGGGGAGGAGTGCAGAGACCTCAATGCCACAGGCAACTGCAGGACACTGGGGGCCACCATCCCAGATGCCCAGAGACCAAGTGGCCAAACAACATTCAATCAATCCAAGAATGACTCACAGGACCGAGAGAGGCTGAAACACCTCTCCTGCTCTGCTGTGAGGCCTTGTAAATTTGCCCTGCACCTCCCAGAGCAAGGAGAGAAACACAGAGAGACTAATGGGTTCATTTAAAATGACTGTTTAAAACGGGAAGAAATTACTTTTAAGTGGTAGGATCAAGTGTATTATTCTGCCATCCCTGGGAAGAGTGGGTGAGAGCAGGATGAGATCAATTGACAGGTTAAAGGAAAGGTGTGTTTCGCACATGTCTGATCAGTGTCTCCTCAATTTACACCTGCTATACATTTTACTCATTTCTTTTTCAAAAAAATTAATGAGCACTTGCTATATACAAATCACTAGACCAGGAGTGATTTTTTTCACAGAAAAATATAATAAAAGTATGGAGACTGGCAATAGGTGAGGTCACTGGAGCTCCCAAACTATAAAGTTTTGAGAAAGATGAAATACAATGACCAGTTATATTAGTTAATTTATCACTTTATTTTATTTTTTAAGGGTTTTTTTTGTTTGTTTTTTTTAATTTATTTTGGCTGCGCCGGGTCTTAGTTGCGGCACGCGGGATCTTCGTTGTATTTTGTGGGATCTTTTTAGTTGCGGCATGTGGACTTCTTAGGTATGGCATGCAAGCATGTGAACTCTTAGTTGCGACATGCATGCGGGATCCAGTTCCCCGACCAGGGATCTAACCCGGGCCCCCTGCCTTGGGAATGCAGAGTCTTACCCACTGGACCATCAGGGAAGTCCCTAATTTATCATTTTAAGTGGAATTACTTAGAGGGAACACAGTAATCTGTTGCATGTTACCAGCACAAAAGTCTCTAAGCTAAGTCAGCTTGCAGGTTTTCAACCCAAAGAATGATCTTGGAACCTGAAAACTAATCACTGTGCGTTCTGAACAAGTGCTGTTTAACTCGCTTCAACAATATCGGGAAGAAAAACGGTTTTGAAACTCATTTAAAGTAATAACAGCTCTGTATCATGCAGAAAAAAAATGATGTGCAGAAAACATGACATTATTACACATCTTACATTTTATTTCATGATAAAACTGCCGATGGCATTGCATCACTGAAGTCAAATTGGGAGGGGGATTCAGTGTTGAAACTCAGATATGGATTCAAGAACAGATGCAATTACTTTCCTTCTACTCAACAAATATTTACAAAGCAGCTGTCATATGCCAGGCACTGGTTCCCAAATGGTAAGCAAGATGTAGACTAGTAGGGGAGTTTAAAAACAATTATTTTTCTCAGAAAAATAGACATTGTGCTTGTGCATTGGCTAAACTTTTATCTCAGATGAACCAAGTTATATCCCACTTAAGATATATTCCCTGTTCTTCAGAAACCACCAGTTACCTCACATCAAAAAATATCTTCTCTATCTTGGAAACCTTACCAGTTACTATTTGAAAAACTTCAGTTTAAAAAGTTTCATTGTACATAAAATTTTATCCCATCTTAGAAAAGAGAGAGGGAGAGACCTTCAAGATGGCGGAGGAGTAAGACATGGAGATCACCTTCCTCCCCACAAATACACCAGAAATACATCTACATGTGGAACAACTCCTACAGAACACCTACTGAATGCTGGCAGAAGACCTCAGACGTCCCAAAAGGCAAGAAACTCCCCACGTACCTGGGTAGGGCAAAAGAGAAAAGAAAAAACAGAGACAAAAGAATAGGGATGGGACCTGCACCAGTGGGAGGGAGCTGTGAAGGAGGAAAAGTTTCCACACACTAGGAAGCCCCTTCACTGGCGGAGACGGGGGGAGGTGGGGGGGGAGCTTCAGAGCCACTGAGGAGAACGCAGCAACAGGGGTGCAGAGGGCAAAGCGAAGAGATTCCGGCACAGAGGATTGGTTCCGCCCAGCACTCATCAGCCCAAGAGGCTTGTCTGCTCACCCGCCAGGACAGGTGGGGGCTGGGAGCTGAGGCTCGGGCTTTGGAGGTCGGATCCCAGGGAGAGGACTGGGGTTGGCTGCGTGAACACAGCCTGAAGGGGGCTAGTGCGCCACAGCTAGCCAGAGGGAGCCCGGAAAAAGTCTGGACCTGCCTAAGAGTCAAGAGACCATTGTTTCAGGGTGCACGAGGAGAGGGGATTCAGAACACCACCTAAACGAGCTCCAGAGATGGGCGCGAGCCGCGGCTATCAGCGCGGAGCCCAGAGATGGGCATGAGACGCTAAGGCTGCTGCTGCAGCCACCAAGAAACCTGTGTGCAAGCACAGGTCATTATCCACGCCTCCCCTCCCGGGAGCCTGTGCAGCCCGCCACTGCCAGGGTCCTGTGATCCAGGGACAACTTCCCCGGGAGAACACACGGCGCGCCTCAGGCTGTTGCAATGTCACATTGGCCTCTGCTGCCGCAGGGTTGCCCCGCATTCCATACCCTTCCCCCACACCGGCCTGAGTGAGCCAGAGCCCCCTAATCAGCTGCTCTTTTAACCCCATCCTGTCTGAGCGAAGAACAGACGCCCTCAGGTGACCTACACGCAGAGGCGGGGCCAAATCCAAAGCTGAACCCCAGGAGCTGTGCGAACAAAGAAGAGAAAGGGAAATCTCTCCCAGCAGCCTCAGGAGCAGCGGAATAAATCTCCACAATCAACTTGATGTACCCTGCATCTGTGGAATACATGAATAGACAATGAATCATCCCAAATTGAGGCGGTGGACTTTGGGAGCAACTGTAGACTTGGGATTTGCTTTCCGCATCTAATTTGTTTCTGGTTTTATGTTTATCTCAGTTTAGTATTTAGAGTTTATTATCATTGGTAGATTTGTTTACCGATTTGGTTGCTCTCCTCCTTTTTTTTTTAATATACAAATATATATATGTATATTTCCTTTTTCTCTTTTTGTGAGTGTGTATGTGTATGATTCTTTGTGTGATTTAGTCTGTATAGCTTTGCTTTTACCATTTGTCCTAGGGTTCTGTCTGTTCTTTTTTTGTTTGTTTGTTTGTTTTTTGTATGGTTTTTAGCGCTTGCTATCATTGGTGGATTTGTTTTTTGGTTTGGTTGCTCTCTTCTTTCTTTCTTTCCTTTTTTTTCTTTTTTTATTACTTTTTAATTTTTATTATTTTTAATAATTTTTTTATTTTTTATATTAATAACTTTCCTTCCTTCCTTCTTTCCCTTCCTTCCTTCTTTCCTCCCTTCCTTCCTCCCTTTTCTTCTGAGCCATGTGGCTGACAGGGTCTTGGTGCTCTCGCCGGGTGTCAGGCCTGTGCCTCTGAGGTGGAAGAGCTGAGTTCAAGACATTGGTCCACCAGAGACCTCCCAGCTCCACGTAATATCAAACGGCGAAAGCTCTCCCAGAGATCTCCATCTCAACGCTAAGACCCAGCTCCACTTAACGACCAGCAAGCTACAGTGCTGGACACGCTCTGCCAAACAACTAACAAGACAGGAACACAACCCCACTCATTAGTGGAGAGACTGCCTAAAATCATAATAAGGTCACAGACACCCCAAAACACACCATCAGATGCTGTCCCACCCACCAGAAAGAAAATCTTACCAAGTATCTTTTCCAACCACAACGCTATGAGACTAGATATCAATTACAGGAAAAAAAACTGTAAAAAATACAAACACATGGAGGCTAAACAATACACTACTAAATAACGAAGAGATCACTGAAGAAATCAAAGAGGAAATCAAAAAATACCTAGAAACAAATGACAATGAAAATACAATGACCCAAAACCTATGGGATGCAGCAAAAGCAGTTCTATGAGGGAAGTTTATAGCAATACAGTCCTACCTCAAGAAACAAGAAGAATCTCAAATAAACAACCTAAACTTACACCTAAAGCAATTAGAGAAAAAAGAACAAAAAAACCCAAAGTTAGCAGAAGGAAAGAAATCATAAAGACCAGATCAGAAATAAATGAAAAAGAAATGAAGGAAACAATAGCAAAGATCAATAAAACTAAAAGCTGGTTCTTCGAGAAGATAAACAAAATTGATAAACCATTAGCCAGACTCATCAAGAAAAAAAGGGAGAAGACTCAAATCAATAGAATTAGAAATGAAAGAGGAGAAGTAACAACTGACTGCAGAAATACAAGGATCATGAGAGATTACTACAAGCAACTCTATGCCAATAAAATGGACAACCTGGAAGAAATGGACAAATTCTTAGAAAAGCACAACCTTCCAAAACTGAACCAGGAAGAAATAGAAAATATAAACAGACCAATCGCAAGCACTGAAATTGAGACTGTGATTAAACATCTTCCAGCAAACAAAAGCCCAGGACCAGATGGCTTCACAGGCAAATTCTATCAAACATTTACAGAATAGCTAACACCTATCCTTCTCAAACTCTTCCAAAATATAGCAGAGGGAGGAACACTCCCAAACTCATTCTGCAAGGCCACCATCACCCTGGTACCAAAGCCAGACAAAGATGTCACAAAAAAGAAAACTACAGGCCAATATGTCTGATGAACATAGATGCAAAAATCCTTAACAAAATAAGCAAACAGAATCCAACAGCACATTAAAAGGATCATACACCATGATCAAGTGGGGTTTATCCCAGGAATGCAAGGATTTTTCAATATACGCAAATCAATCAATGGGATACACCATATTAACAAATTGAAGGAGAAACCATATGATCATCTCAATAGATGCAGAAAAAGCTTTTGACAAAATTCAACACCCATTTATGATAAAAACCCTCCAGAAAGTAGGCACAGAGGGAACTTACCTCAACATAATAAAAGCCATATATGACAAACCCACAGCCAACATTGTTCTTCATGGTGAAAAATTAAAACCATTTTCTCTAAGATCAGGAGCAAGACAAGGTTGTCCACTCTCACCACTGTTATTCAACATAGTTTTGGAAGTTTTAGCCACAGCAATCAGAGAAGAAAAAGAAATAAAAGGAATCCAAATCAGAAAAGAAGTAAAGCTGTCACTGTTTGCAGGTGACATGATACTATACATAGAGAATCCTAAAGATGCTACCAGAAAACTACTAGAGCTAACCAGCAGATTGGTAAAGTAGCAGGATACAAAATGAATCCACAGAAGTCTCTTGCATTCCTACACACTAATGATGAAAAATCTGAAAGTAAAATTAAGGAAACACTCCCATTTATCATTGCAACAAAAAGAATAAAATACCTAGGAATAAACCTACCTAAGGAGACAAAAGACCTGTATGCAGAAAACTATAAGACACTGATGAAAGAAATTAAAGATAATACAAACAGATGGAGAGATATACCATGTTCTTGGATTGGAAGAATCAACATTTTAAAAATGACTCTACTACCCAAAGCAATCTACAGATTCAGTGCAATCCCTATGAAACCACCAATGGCATTTTTAACAGAACTAGAACAAAAAAATTCACAATTTGTGTGGAAACACAAAGAACCCCAAATAGCCAAAGCACTCTTGAGAAAGAAAAACGGAGCTGGAGGAATCAGGCTCCTGGACTTCAGACTATACTACAAAGCTACAGTAATCAAGACAGTATGGTACTGGCACACAAACAGAAATATAGATCAATGGAACAGGATAGAAAGCCCAGAGATAAACCCACGCACATATGGTCACCTTACTTTTGATAAAGGAGGCAGGAATATACAATGGAGAAAAGACAGTCTCTTCAATAAGTGGTGCTGGGAAAACTGAACAGCTACATGTAAAAGAATGAAATTAGAACACTCCCTAACACCATACACAAAAATAAACTCAAAATGGATTAAAGACCTAAATATAAGACCAGGAAAGGAAAACATAGGAAGAACACTCTATGACATAAATCACAGCAAGATCCTTTTTGACCCACCTCCTAGAGAAATGGAAATAAAAACAAAAATAAACAAACGGGACCTAATGAAACTAAAAACTTTTGCACAGCAAAGGAAACCATAAACAAGATGAAAAGACAACCCTCAGAATGGGAGAAAATATTTGCAAATGAAGCAACTGACAAAGGATTAATCTCCAAGATTTACAAGCAGCTCATGCAGCTCAATATCAAAAAAACAACCCATCCCAAAATGGGCAGAAAACCTAAATAGACATTTCTCCAAAGAAGATATACAGATTGCCAACAAACACATGAAAGGATGCTCAACATCACTAATCATTAGAGAAATGCAAATCAAAACTACAATGAGGTATAACCTCACACCAGTCAGAATGGCCATCATCAAAAAATCTTACAAACAATAAATGCTGGAGAGGGTGTGGAGAAAAGAGAACCCTCTTGCACTGTTGGTGGGAATGTAAATTGATACACTATGTTCTCCATAGTGTTCTCCACTATGGAGAACAGTATGGAGGTTCCTTAAAAAACTAAAAATAGGACTACCATATGACCCAGCAATCCCACTACTGGACATATACCCTGAGAAAACCATAATTCAAAAAGAGTCTTGTACCACAATGTTCATTGTAGCTCTATTTACAATAGCCAGGACATGGAAGCAACCTAAGTGTCCATCGACAGATGAATGGATAAAGAAGATGTGGCACATATATACAATGGAATATTACTCAGCCATAAAAAGAAATGAAATTGAGTTATTTGTAGTGAGGTGGATGGACCTAGAGTCTGTCATACAGAGTGAAGTAAGTCAGAAAGAGAAAAACAAATACCATATGCTAACACATATATATGGAATCTAAAAAAAAAAATGGTTCTGACGAACCTCGGGGCAGGACAGGAATAAAGATGCAGATGTATAGAATGGACCTGAGGACACGGGGAGGGGGAAGGGTAAGCTGGGACAAAGTGAGAGAGTGGCATGGACATATATACACTACCAAATGTAAAATAGATAGCTAGTGGGAAGCAGCTGCATAGCACAGGGAGATCAGCTCGGTGCTTTGTGACCACCTAGAGGGGTGGGATAGGGAGGGTGGGAGGGAGACACAAGAGGGAGGGGATATGGGGATGTATGTATATGTATAGCTGATTCACTTTTTATACAGCAGAAACTAACACACCATTGTAAAGCAATTATGCTCCAATAAAGATGTTAAAAAAAAAAAGAAAAGAGAGAGAAACAGCACTACAAGGAGCACTGAATTAGTTCACCTAGAATATAAGTGGGGAAGGTGGCCTGAGATAAGATTTCTGGAGATTTGAAAATATCTCAAATGAAATTGGACAGATCCAGAATTTAAAGAATTTATTTAAACTGCATCAAAGAAGCTTGGCCATGCTTTCTTATTATACAAACTTATAGCCATTTTAATAGAGTTACATTTAATTGCACATTTCACTTGTAAACCACATTTGAGCTCAAGGTAGTTGCTGATGATTTGGAAGAAGAAATGTTCGTGTTTGGAAGATGTTCCCCCACTGACAAACCCAGCAAATGTGCAACTAGCATTTTGACTTTGAGTTTTCTTTCAGTTCAGACTGGGGGCATTTTACTTCTCTTCAAGTCACTTAGTAGCACCATGGTCAGTATAGCATGAAAAACACAAGGAAACTGATTTAGAGGAACTGGCTTGAGTTGAGTGTCACCATTCACTGTGATTCAACCTCTCTAATCTTTTTTAGCCTACTTTTAAAATTCTTTTCCATTATGGTTTATTATAGGATATTGAATATAGTTACCTGTGCTATACAGTAGGATCTTGTTGTTTTTTTATATATATATAATAGTTTGTATCTGCTAATCTCAAGCTCCTAATTTATCTCTCCCCTACCCCCCTTCCCCTTTGGTAACCATAAGTTGTTTTCTATGTCTGTGAGTCTGTTTCTGTTTTGTAAATAAGTTCATTGGTATCATATTTTAGATTCCACATATAAGTGATATTATGTGGTATTTTTCTTTCTGACTTACTTCACTTAGTATGATAATCTCTAGGTCCGTCTATGTTGCTGCAAATAGCATTATGTCATTCTTTATATGGCTGAGTAATATTCCGTTGTATAAATGTATATACCACATTTTCTTTATCCATTCATCTGTTGATGGACATTTAGGTTGCTTCCATGTCTTGACTATTGTGAATAGTGCTGCTATGAACATTGGGATGCATGTATCTTTTCAAATTAGTTTTCTCCAGATATATGCCCAGGAGTGGGATTACTGGATCATATGGCAACTCTTTTTAGTTTTTTAAGGAACCTCCCTACTATTCTCCGTAGTGGCTGTACCAATTTACATTCCCACCAACAGTGTAGGAGGGTTCCCTTTTCTCCACACCCTCTCCAGCATTTATTATTTGTAGACTTTTTGATGATGGCCATTTTGATCAGTGTGAGGTGATACCTCATTGTGGTTTTGATTTGCATTTCTCTAATAATTAGCAATGTTGAGTATCTTTTCATGTATCTTTTACTGGCCATCTGTATATCTTCTTTGGAGAAATGTCTGTTTCTGCCCAGTTTTTGATTGCGTTGTTTTTTTGTTACTGAGTTGTATGAGCTGTTTGTATATTTTGTAAATTAAGCCCTTGTTGGTCACATCGTTTGAAAATACTTTTCCCCATTCTGTAGGTTGTCTTTTTGTTTTGTTTATGATTTTCTTTGCTGTGCAAAAGCTTATAAGTTTGATTACAACCTCTCTAATCTTTATCCATAAAATGGATTCTTCCAAGGAACAAGCAAATGAAATCATGTGTAGACACATGCTTTGTAAACTATAAAGTATTAAATATATGTAAGATATTGTTTTGTAATTATATAACTTGGGAGATAAGTTTAGATTGAGTAAGAGTGGTAATCTCAAGTTAGATGACTCAAAACATCTGGTGTTAAATCAAGTGAAGCTAAAAATCCTACTGTAAAATTACGTAGAAACAAATATTTTTGGAATCCTATAAATAAAATTAAATTACATTTATTGAGATCACCAAAGCTTGAACTGAAAGGGAGTAAAGGGAAAAATTATAGTTCAAGGCACAAATGATCTGTTCTAAGGGGGAAAAAACGTTCCCTGTCAATCTTTAATAGCTAGCAGGTTTTAAAACTAGTCAAATTTAGCATAATAATAAAACTTCATTATGTTGGAACCATGCTGATATTGTATGCAAATGTACAATCCAGCATGAAAATGACGGAAATACTCATAGTGAGATGACTAAGAGCTAAAGTAACTAATTTTCATTCTTGCCACATCTTTTCATTACTGTAAGATTTTTGATCTTGAAATAATACGTAGTTTTATCAAATTAAACCTGTATTTTATTATAATAGGCCCATATGATACTGATATTGATATTTTTTATTGATATATGTATGTGTGAACTTTTAGTAGAATGAAGAAAAATAATGGAATTAGGCCCATTGATTTCTCAAATTTGTATAAAAACTGTCTTTTAGTCTTTTACTAAAAAATAATATTAATTTGGGAATACCATTTCTGAAGATTTATTTCTTCTATAACCATATGCAACATAATGGAACGTGGAACCTAGTTTGAAAGTGCAATCCAATGCCACATATATATTTACGCCCTTGGTCAAACCAGGGTACTCAAGTACATAATGTTGTATAATATATTGCTCTTATAGTAATATATACTCTCTGCCTAGTACTGTCTGTTTTTCTTATGGCTCTTGCCAGCTTAGTTGAGGGATTTCACTTTGTAACTGCTCTGTCAAATCCATTCTGTCCTTCTGGTTCTGTGCAGTGTAACAGTATGACATCCAGAGCTTATTCAGATGAGCAGAGAGCAAATGAATTTCCTTCTGCTCCTCTGTTGAAGGGAAGAGAAATTTCTTCGACCTGTAGATGCTGAGAGCGTCGTAGTATCCTTTACAGTAGATGAATCTCAGCACCGTGAGTTCCTAAGGGTGCAGAGTCCAGGGCAAATCACACTGGTCCCTTTTTATATTTGCACAAAGGTCAGATCAGGTTCGAAGGACTAGCTCCCCTCCACATCCTGCCCCGAGGGGATAGGAAGCTTCCAAACATCCAGGTGAAATAAAGGTGTGTAAGAGGGGCCTGCAGCCTCTGGGAACTGGCCTTGGTAACTGGGGTGGGAGTGTTTATGGGTTCATTTTAAGACAAAGCCCCTCCGTTTCCTCCTCAGGCTACTTCTCAGCTCTTCCTGACAGCGAATTTAGGACAGAAAAATCACAAAGCAATCACCCCAATTCCTTCAAGTCATAGGGACCATTCTTGGCCAGCACCAGCTTTGTGGGCCTGCGACCTATACAGTCACAGAGAGCCACAGGCTTACAAGAGCCCCACGCTTGGCATAAATGCTCTACTGTCTCGGTCTTGAAATTCTTAATACTCTGTGGACAAGGCGCTCCATTTATTTTTGCATATAAAGATTTTGTATATGAAGCCACAAAGCATTTTTTTTTAAACATCTTTATTGAAGTATAATTGCTTTACAATGGTGTGTTAGTTTCTGCTTTATAACAAAGTGAATCAGTTATACATATGCATATGTCCCCATATCTCTTCCCTCTTGCATCTCCCTCCCTCCCACCCTCCCTATCCCACCCCTCTATGTGGTCACAAAGCACGGAGCTGATCTCCCTGTGCTATGCGGCTGCTTCCCACTAGCTATCTATTTTACATTTGGTAGTGTATATACACAAAGCATTTTTAACACAAGAAAACGACTGGTTCCTCATCTTATTGCTCTCTTACCAGCGATAGATGAGTCAAAGGAATTTAGGGCTGGAAACAATTAGGATAAGATTAAATTGAGCCCAATTTTTAATAGAGATTAAATTTAAATGTACTGTGATATTGCACTTCTGGGGTAGTCTTTCAGGATTATCAGTGCTTTCTTCTTTCCATCTGGGTTGATTAGAGTATTTTGAGACAGTAAAATGTGGTTTGCTAGACATTTCAAAGCAAACATACAGAGTAGATACATAGAGGTCACTATAGGGTTTTTTATTTTTATTTTTTTAAGTGAGAAAAGCTGGGTGCAACCAAGGTGCTGGATAATAACCGATCTGTTAATACCGAGGGACGGTGCCAGCCCTACACAAAAGTGTGAAGATGGAGAGGTTTCACAGCATCTCTTAGCTTCTCTTTATCCTGTTATGTTTGTACTCCTTCCTCCTCATCCTAAAAATGGTTCGATTTCTGGAAAACTTGTATATATATTCTTCTCCTCCCTCTGCCACATGATTTGAGCCAAAAGTCTATATCCCATTTCTGTCTGGCTTTGTTCTCAGTTGACTTTCATGGTTAGAAAGCTATCTGATAATTAAACCCCATTGTATTGTTAGCCGGTAGTAACTTAAGGTGTGACTGCTACTTGGGGTACTCTGTATTTTAATATTTCATACACAAAGTCTTACAGATGCAAAGAAATGAATTTCTCCCAGAGTCATTGTGAAGCCACTGACAAGCCCGTGGGTGCTTCCTGAAGGCCTCCAATGGCACCAGGCAGACAGCTGCCATTGTGTCTGCTCGTAAGTGCTGCCCATGATGGCCATGTGTGGCTGGGAGACAGAAGAACCCCCTGACTATTTGTTTAGTTCATGCCGAGCTTGAATAGCTCCATAGCTCATCCAGACTAATGATTCAGACCTTGTCACACTGTCCCACTTACGGCAGATGCGAACATACAGACAAAGTAATGGACTTTACATAACCCCACTACTTCTTCCCCATCCTCCTTGCTGACTTTGCTTCCTAGGCCACTGAGAAAATAGAAGTAATTATGAGAGAACTTTCACAAGCTCCCGTCATACCTCTCATTTGCCAGCAACTACATTCCCATATACTCTGCCTTCTCTCCTTAACTAATGATTGTCTATTGACCTTGACTCATCTGCTCAAGGTCATCACTCCAGCAATTCACCCTTCTCTTCTGGATCATTCCCATCAGCATACAAATATGCTGGTATTTCTCTTATCTAAAAAAAAAAAAAAAAAAAAAGCTAAAACAGCCTCTCTCTTGATCCCACCTCCTGCTCAGGCTACCAACCATTTCTGTTTCCCTTCACATCAAAACTTGATAAACACACTTACACTTGCTCTGCCAACATCTTGCCTCACATTTCCCCTCAACCTCCTTCAGTCAGGTTTTTGTCCCCAGTCACTCCACTAAAACCTCTCCTGTCAAGATCACCAGTGACCTCCATGCTGCTCAACCCAATGGTTTATTCTCAGACTTCCTATCGCCTGACTGTCGGCTACATTTGAAGCAGTTCATCGCTCCCTTCTTGAAACACTTTCTTCCCTTGGCTTCCAGGACTGCACACTCGTGGTTTTCTTCCTACCTCACTGGCTGCTCTTTCTCGCATCCTCTGCTGACTCTTTCCCACCTCCCTGTCCTCTTAACAATGGAGTGTCCCAAGGAAAGGTCCTCGGACCATTTTTTCTTTTGAATCTACATTCACTCCCTTGACCATTTCATCTAGTCTCATCGCTTTAAATATCATCTATATGTGAAATACCCCCAACTCTTTATCTCCAGCCCAGACCTTTCTCTTGAACTCTAGACTCCTCCAACTATTTCCTCTACTTCAGAGTTGAATAAGCATCTCACACTGAACCCTGATCTCCCCTTCCAGGTCTGCTCCTGTCCCCATCTCCCCCAGTCTATTCTCAGCAGACCAGCCAACGTGATTCTATTAAAACGTAGGGCAGATCACATCACTCTTCTATTTAAAACTCTCCAATGGCTTCTGGTCATTCTCAGAATAAAAGTCCAAGTTCTTATCATGCTTATTAGGCCCCCATATTACCTCTTTGCCCTCTCTCCCGTGTGCTCATCCTGCCCTAACCATGCCGGCCTCCCAGCCGCTCCTGCTTTTGCCTAAGACCTCATTTGCTCTCCTTCGGCCCAGATGGCTCTTTCCCCAAATAGCTGCATGCATTGTTCCTTTGCTTCTTTCAGGCCTTTGCTCAAACATTACCTTTCTCTCTCGGGCCTTCCTTGACCACTATTAAAATTGCAATGCCCCTTCCTAGCCACCTTCCCTGATTTAGCTTTCTCCATGGTACTATCTCTTTCTACCTCTAGGTGTTTCTGATTTATTTTATTATCTGTCTCCCTCGCCTCCAGAATGTGAGCTCTATGAGGGATAGGATCTCTGTTACCTGAAATATTCCCAGTGCCCAGGTCAGCATCTGGAGCCACAGTAGGTGCTCAATATACACCTGTTAAATGTAGGATGCTATATCTTTCTACCAAAGAACATGGCCTGCATGTGAGTTGCAGAAAACCAGTTTTTTCCAGGTAGGGATCAGATCTGTCTCTTTACAAAGCTGAAGGAATGGCTGGAAGGCAGACGCCCGTGCTTGCGGCGGCGGCGGCGGCGTGCTTGCGGTGACGCGCTTGCGGCGGGTGGAGCTTTCAGTAGGAGTCCCTCACTGTGCAGCCAAACCACCCCCTCTTGCCCTTTCAGCCGAACATGTAAAGTTGAGATGCTGTGCTACATTTTTACTATTTATTCACAAGTATTCTTTTTACTCAGTAATTAGTATGCAGCTTTGTTTTTCATGAAATGCCTCTTTTAAAATATGTTATTGTAATGATTAGGACTGACGATTACTGTAATGTACTGTAATCATTACCGTAATGATTAAGCTGATGAATTATTTGTAGCAATAAAATAGTCTTCAAGATGGGCATACTGTTATCTCTTGCATTTATTCTGCTTTCTAGTCATATTAAATAACTTCACATTTAAAATAAATCATTGCTGCCCACCACAATAACACGTTGCTTTCATCAGAGGTTGTAGCAAAAAGTGAATTCTGGAGACACTGATGTGGACAGTAGCTACCCCCTCTCCTGCTCAGAGTACTTACTGGCTGCTTCCTGAGAAGCAACCCCTGACTCAGTAGGGCAAGGCAGCAGATTTGAATCAGTCTGAGGACATATTTGAGAATGCAAAATTTCATTCTCCCAGTGCTGATGCAGAAAAGGACAAACTGCCCATAGTTACTCACCGTCCCCCCCCCATATATTCCAATGAGAAATACAGAAAAAAACTTGTAAAATTTATTCACAATGCACACGTTGAGATGAATAAAACAGCTGGCAGTGGCATCTCGCCTCTGAGTTGGATTTATAAAAATATTAGTGAGCTCAATTTTCTGTATTTTGCTATTTCATTTGGGGAGTGATGAAGAGAGTCTTTTATCATTATAAAACTTCAGGCTTCGGTGTCATTTATCACAATGTCGTCTGGAATTCTGAAAATGTTCTGTCAGGGCTGATCTGGACATTTCAGGACTTGACATTTGATAGAAGTTGGGTAACCGAATATCATAATGGTATCTTTTTCCTATATATACCCTGTCATTCAAGGCATAGAGTTTATCTGCAATGTCACTGCCAATTAAAACTGAAAACAGGCGGGAGATGTAACGATGCTGAGCCAAGAGCAAGTATAATTTCTTTCTCCTCCAGGACACATATCGACAATCAGTTTCTGCTGTGAGGGTTACCTAAACAAACACAAGACCACACATAATCAGAGATTAGGAAGCAAGAAACATTCTGCCATGTGGTTTTTTTTTGGCCCCAAATTTTAAATGAATTTCTCGTGCTGATTTTAACGTTAAAAAAGCCTACCAACCCACAATATATTGTAAAAATAGAAACTACAAAATTTATTACTATATATGTAATTTATAACACGAATAATCACAATGTTGTGCCCATCTCCACTTTATCTGTTTTCTAAGTTTGGGTATCTAGATTTTGCATTTCAGTGAAGTGAGAGCTACTTGATATTAAAACATAATAAAGTTGGCTAATGTTTGTTAGAGAAATATTTCCAAGTCAGTCCTGAAGACTGTAAACATTTAACCCTAATGCAGTTTCTGCAGTACCAAATAGAATTAACCTGTTGTGCATATGTATATGAATTTGTATTACAAAGACACACACATGTATACACACACATGTATGTTACATGTATTAACTAGAGGAAGACAGTATACCATAATAGACAGAACCTACTGAAAGGATTATCTTTCAAAACTACCAGATATGGCAGCAGAGTAGTGACAGTAAGTTTAGCATTTTGTTGCTAGAAAACAACTGAAATTCATCAGTATTTTGAATTTTAAAAGTCACTTATTTTGTAATAAGGGCAGATTCTTTGTTCTTGGTGTTTTTCTAAACTGTGACAGGTGGCAGTGTTTAGTTTAGAGTCAAATATCAATTAATTATATTTTAATTCCCATATACTCAGTTAAGCAAAGAAAAATTTAAGAATATTTATCACAGACTCCTTTCCGTCATATGTAATACCCAATCTTCTCCTTGTTGCCGGACCTATAGAGTGACATTAATCAGCAAGACTCAAGCGGAACTGGGAAGACATGCATGATACTAAGTACATTCCAAAGTTAAATATAAATTATTCCTATGTCATCTGCTGTTCTGTTTGCTTGTTTGCCTGTTTTTAAACAAACAGTGTTTATCTGTTTGGAAGAGGAAGTGTTCACAGTGTGGCCTAGTTATTCCTTACCTGAAAAATGCCTTCCTCTGTGGGTTTCAGTGAGTCCCATTCAGGAGAATCCAGGAACTGGAAGGGGAAAATGTAATGCAGAAATTCGCCATCAACTGTCACTCTGATCCTACCCAAACACAAAGGACATCAGTTATGAGGGAAGGAGAAAGAGAGCACTAAGTTGGGGACGAGGATAGGGAACAGTATTTACGAACTCTGATGTTTTTTTTGGCTTTTAAAATCTTTAAGGGCAAAATATTGAATTCATACATTACAGTAAGCGACAAAAATCCCCTGTAAGATTTATGTACTGCTGTTCCTCCCATGGTTAGGATTCTGGAACAGTGGGTAAGATTCATCAGAACATTCATCAAACTGTACATTGATGATATGTGCTCATTTATATGTATATAATATATTTCAATTAAAAGTTTCAATGCACTCAGTCAGATTTTAAATTAAGTAGGAGAACACTGAAGAACATAAAGAAGTACCACTGGAAATACCTCTGTAAACTAAATATTTAACCTTTTAAAAAACATGAATAATCACATTAGTATTTCTTCCTCCAAACTTTCTGTTTTCAAATTTTATATATAGTGCACGTCCCCTTCTAGCAAGTGGGCAATTGCTAGAATTTACTGAAAAAAATGATCATTATAAAATTTAAGTGTTCTTTATTATTTAAAAGAATGCCCTATCAGAATCTGTTCAAAATACTTTGCATGCTAACATAAGTATTCTATTAATTTAAGCTGGCATCATCCTCTTGACTCTCCTGATTAGCTTGGAAACAAGTAGCATATCCAGAAAAACCAATTCATACATTTGATTTCTATGAAGAAATATTAAGACTCTAAATTATAACCTGCTTCAAGTAAATAATACCCTGTACTCTAAATGCCTATGTCCATGACTCATGTGTCAAGGGCTTTCTCATGCCTCAGCGTGTCAAATGCTGCCCAGGACTATGCTGTGTTGAGATGGAAAATGCAGCAGAAAGAAACACAAGCTAGTAAGTAATAAAGAGGAAAGACATGCAAGCGTCAAGAGTACAAACCTTCCTGAAACAAGCAGGGAGAGTTTGTCAATGGAGGTTTTCCCCTGCATGGCATAACAGTGCTCCTTTTCCAAAGTAACCACTTCTGAGCTCATAGCAATAGTCCTGAAGTCGGGCAAAGAGGTCCCCAGAGGCTGGAAGAGGGAGCTGTACAGCAGCTGAAATTCTCGCGCAAAGGTTATGCTGCGAACTTGATAGGCGATATGAACAAACCGCATGAAGCAGATGACAAACAATATAAAATTCCAGGAAAATATGTCAGCTGCACAGACATCTACCCAAGCCCAGATAGCAGAACAGAGAAAACCCAACCCCAGCAAACTGAAGACGTAAAGGAGCCCGAAGAATCCACTGCCACCCATGAAACCTACTACAAATAAAATACTGGCAAGATGATAGATGGCTCCTTCGGCCTGTTGCTTCCAGATGGTGCAGACTGGGTGCTCATCTATTAGGTTCTTCCATAAACTTGAATTTCTTTCCATGGCTGTACTACCGTCTGGTTCACTTCTCAGTTGATGTTAAATGATATCGAAGCAAGTAATTAAGTCCTTTGCTTTTCCATCATCAGAGTTTTGCTCAGTCTTCACAAAACCAGAGAAAGCCCGGACACTGGAGTTGGGGTGATTAAGGGTTTGGTGTGTATGGATCTTGAAAAACTAAGAATCCCATGCTAGCATCCTTAAGTTCATCTGGGCTCCTGATTTAGATCTAGCCCACAAATATTTTGTGGTTTCCTGTGTAAGAAAAAGCCAGAAAGGATTCTAATTAAACAAGGAGAATTGAGAAATATTTAATGAATCATCAGCATTACTTACTTATTCAAGTTGACATCCTATTTTCTATGAAGTTAAAACGTTTTCAGCACAAATACTGAAAGTGTTAAATTTCTAGGATATAAAATTGCATATTTTAGAGTTAGGCTTGTTAATAATAATAAATTATTTACAGAAATTTTAGTATTTGTTACAATTAACTAACTACATATTTTTCAAGAAAGCTAAGTGCTATAATCAGCTGGTCCCTATAAGAGTAATTCAGTATACCTCAGAATCTCTTGGGACAGTGACTAAATATGCAGATTCATAGACTGTTTCTGGATATACTGAGTCCAAGTCTCTGAGGGTGGAGCCTAAGTGTTGGTATTTTGAACAAGCTCCCCACATGATTTTGATGCATCAATCCATGGCCTTCCATGGCCCACCCTTTTAGAGATACTGTTTGACAGTATGTTATTCACTCTTTATAGATGAAGAATTCGAAGCTCAGAGAGGCCAACTAATTTATCCAAGGCCACACAGTGGTTGGTGGCAGAGCAGAACTTCAGGACTTGAGCCTGCATGCCAGATCCAATCATGTGATCTCCCATGAGAGAGATTTTAAATTAGGTAATGTAAGGACCCCTAATAAATCAATAAACATAAGAAACACACAATTAGGAGTCAGATTTTAAGAGCACATAGTAGACTGTGAAAATGTTTAATTAATTAGATCTAAATTATTTGAGAAATAAAAATTCAGTTTTCCTTCACTGTATTAGAGGCTATTTCAGGTTAAAGGTTGCATCCATATAACTAAATAAATAATATTAAAATTCCTGCTACTTACACATTTATTTACCAGATGGTCAAAAATGTTAGCGACTTGTTCCTCTGCACATATATTCTCTACCCTTTCAGCCATATGGTAAAAATGCTAATATGTGATCTGACTCAGGAGAGATTTAACCATGATGACAGAGCTGTAGGATATGTATCATTTATCACCAGGTTTCTTAACAATAAATGGTTTCAATGTGAAGCATTCATTAGATTGACTTTTTTGAAACCAAAATAACATTCAAGAACCTTGAACTTGTGTGCTATATTTAGTGTTTTTATCTTGAGATGGATTTTTCCAGAACACCTGTTAATAAAATATCAAATATCATAGATCTTGTCTCATAGAAAAAAAGTACACAAACCGAGGTGAAAATGACTTAGCTGAAGTGAAAAAAGGAATAGTGTTACTACCAACAGAACTAGAAATGAAAATAAAGAAGCTGCTGCCGCTGAAGTTCCTGGTTTTTCATCTTGGACAGTGATTCTCTTCTCAGCAAGTAATGACATTAAGAACATCACCAGGTGAATCATGGAAAAAAGAAACAACAACACAGACCTATAACTTACAACCATATTGTTGTTTCTACTTATGCTGCTTTCAGATACATTTTACACAGTCTGCATCCCTCTAATTATCACTCCACCCATCTCTCTGTGAGAGATGAGATTCAAGGCAGACTGGCATCCTGAATATGTTTCGTTTCTCCTCTTTAAACAAAACACAAAATTATATATTACTGCACATTCAAAAGAAAGAAACGTTTTTAAAAAATACAATGAGTAGTGACAACTGTGAAATGCAGACTGCAAATGTCAGTCCCGCTGCTGTTTTACTTTTAAAACTTGGGTATTTTACATTAATCAATTCCTTAGGATGCCAAGCACAGCCATGAAGCCAATATTAAAAAGCACCACCAGTAGAGCTCTGAACGTGGGTTTGAACTTCCTGAAAAATTTCTAATCCTCAACAAATTGTTAAAATGATGCTAATAGGGAGAGGCCATGTAAAATGTTTGTGGCAATTCAGAAGGGAGCTTATGGGAATCTTGTCCCCTTAAACTCTTGACTTGGGGGATATACTGGGCCACCTACATTCCTGGAGTGTGACCCATTATGATTATATGAGGAACTGTGTTTCCGGCCCTTCCCAGTCGGCTTCTGTTTCAATAAGCTGCTACCAAGCCATCTTCCTATCCTTGACACCGTCTCACTCAACAGGGAGTGCTGACTTGCCCTGATTAAATTACTCCACACCCAGCCTTTCTCTGCTTGGTGTGTTTTTATTCAGTCACCAAAACAGATGTACTTTATTAGAAGAGGAAGAACTGACAGGGGCAGGTGATGAGCCTGAGTGTTCCTCTGACATGTGCCAGCAGCACTATTATGAATGCTGCACATGATTCATCAACCAGCTGCCTGCCTTAAAGGCCTGTAGGCCTTAAGTCATGTTTTTGGGTAAATAAGTGCTGAAATGCCAAAGGAGCACAATGGATTTCTTAAGCAATAAAGTGGGTCTTCCCTGCACAAGAAGTTAACACATGGGGATACAAATGACGGAGACAAAATAAAGGGCAAATAAACAAAATATTTCCAAGTTTGCTCTTTAAATTGTAAGACCCTGCGCTCTAGGGAATAAGGAAATGTAAAGGCAGGCACAAAGATGCTCAGTGAAATGTGATCTAAACTGGGTGGCAAACTGATGAAGATCAGCTCAGAAATGGCAGTTATCGGTTCACAACGTGGACGTTTATTACCTCGCTGCATCACACTTACTGCTGTGGGGGAGGCAGTATCTAAGGCATCATGCTCAGCCTACAGATGAGCAAGGCGGGGCACCGGACAGGTTAAGTAACTTGCTTCAGGGAAAGGAGGCAGTAAGTCACAGGGTGGAAGTTCAAGTCCCCCTCCACTCAGCTTCATGCCCTCCCCAGCAGGCAATGTGTCTTTCAAGGTTGTGAATCTGATTTAATGTGTTGGGAGACCAGTGGGATATTCCGCCAGGACAGCTTGCCAGTAAAATGATAATCCTAACAGTGGATATTTGAGACCTGCTATATCTGCTTGTACTGCTCAATCCATAATGCTTAGAATACTGCCAGGGACACAGACATAGAAAGGCACTCATGAAGTAATCTGCTGTATTATTATTCAACATTGACTCACTTCCTCTTCTAGATTCCAAAATTCTTCAGGGGCAAAGACAAATGTTTTTGTACTTCTGACCCTTGGCACTCAGTGAATGTGGGTTGAATACACTGGTATAGAGGTACAAGCCCACTCCGCCTTTCCCATCCCCACTCTCTATCCAATTCAACAGATGTTCTAACATATTCTGTCACCTAAGGGAACAGAAGTGGAGGAGACCTTGACTGAGGGGTTGGGACATCACTTATTTAAGATGTCTGGCACAACTCCAAATTCATAGGAGAATCCTGTCTTCTTAGAACGTTCAGTTCCTTAAGAGCAGTTGAATTCCTGATCTGATTAAAACAACTCTGGTAGCATGTGGTATTGTGTTAGTTTGAGTTGCTAGGCAACGAAGAAGATCAAAATTCCATCAATATTCTACTCATTAATTGGAATCATATCCCAACTTTGGTGTGTGTTCCATATGGGAAATAATCATGAACTTAAAGCTAGTTTTTGCCCCCCAATATATATGACCGTGCCCTAATCCCTGGAAGCTGTGAATGTAATCTTATTTGGAAAAAAGGTCTTTGTAGATATAACTAAGTTAAGGATCTCCAGATGAGAAGACCATCCTAGATTACTTGGATGGGCCAAGTCCAATGGCAGTTGTTCTTATAAGAGACACACAGAGGATGCAGATAGAAGAGGAGGATAGAAGAGGAGGAAGCAATGTGACCACAGAGGCAGTGACTGGAGTGATGCAGCCATAAATCAAGGAATGCTGACAGCCACCAGAGACTGGAAGAGGCAAGGAACAGAATCTCCCTTAGAGCTTCTGGAAGGAGTACACCTACCAACACCATGATTTCAGACTTCTGGCCTTCAGAACTATGAGAGAATAAATTTATGTTGTTTTGGAAAAAAAAAAAAAGCTAGTTTTCTCTGCTTATCTTTAAGGAGCTGCACTTATTCAGCAACTATGTGCCAGACATATTTGAAAAATTATCTCATTTAATCTGCACAACAACCCCATGAGGAAAGTACTATTATCTCCATCTCACAGATGAGAAAACTCAGAGAAGGCAAGTAAACTGTTCAAGGTTACCACACTGCTCATATTGGAACTAAGATTCCATCCAGGTCTGCCTGACTCTGAAACTCACAGTTTAAACTGCATCATTCTGCTTCCACAGTACCAGGATTTAGAAAATGTAGGCTTTAGTTTCCTCCCTGCTACTTAGATGAACTCAGACATATTTATTCATCAGTAAAGCATAGGTGATATCACCTATTCTGTCCACTTTAAAGGGTGCTGGAAGATTCAGATGAGAAAATCTTTATTAAAAATTCTTAGCAAATTTTTAAATAACATAGAAATGCCATTGCTGTATTTGTTGCTTGTATGTTACAGAGCTGAGCCATTTGGAGAATACAGTTTTCAAAAGTTTTCTTTCCCTCAGAGGATTACAATTGAAGACGAGCCATCCTTATACTGTAAATTCTAAATTTACTCATTTCTGCAGGAGTGATCTCTATCATTCTTCCCTATCTTGTGTCCTGACCACCTACTGCTGGCAGGTATAGACCCAGAACCAACCCGTCCTTAAGTCTTCACTTTCCAGTGGCCAAGAAGCCAGTCTCTGGAAGCCAACAACAATCTTGTTCCTTAGATTAGTGTTTAGTGCTTCCCAGCAGGTGTGCTCAGATCACCTCCATCAGAATCACCTGGCCACAGCCAACATTGTCCTCAATGATGTAAAACTGAAACCATTTCCGCTAAGATCAGGAACAAGACAAGGTTGCCCACTCTCACCACTCTTATTCAACATAGTTTTGGAAGTTTTAGCCACAGCAATCAGAGAAGAAAAAGAAATAAAAGGAATCCAAATCGGAAAAGAAGAAGTAAAGCTGTCACTGTTTGCAGATGACATGATACTATACATAGAGAATCCTAAAGATGCTACCAGAAAACTACTAGAGCTAATCAATGAATTTGGTAAAGTAGCAGGATACAAAATTAATGCACAGAAATCTCTTGCATTCCTATACACTAATGATGAAAAATCTGAAAGTGAAATTAAGAAAACACTCCCATTTACCACTGCAACAAAAAGAATAAAATACCTAGGAATAAACCCACCTAAGGAGACAAAAGACCTGTATGCAGAAAATTATAAGACACTGATGAAAGAAATCAAAGATGATACAAATAGATGGAGCGATATACCATGTTCTTGGATTGGAAGAATCAACATTGTGAAAATGACTCTACTACCCAAAGCAATCTACAGATTCAATGCAATCCCTATCAAACTACCACTGGCATTTTTCACAGAACTAGAACAAAAAATTGCACAATTTGTATGGAAACACAAAAGACCTGAATAGCCAAAGCAATCTTGAGAAAGAAAAACGGAGCTGGAGGAATCAGGCTCCCAGACTTCAGACTATACTACAAAGCTACAGTAATCAAGGCAGTATGGTACTGGCACAAAAACAGAAATATAGATCAATGGAACAGGATAGAAAGCCCACAGATAAACCCACACACATATGGTCACCTTATCTTTGATAAAGGAGGCAAGAATATACAATGGAGAAAAGACAGCCTCTTCAATAAGTGGTGCTGGGAAAACTGGACAGCTATATGTAAGAGAATGAAATTAGAACACTCCCTAACACCATACACAAAAATAAACTCAAAATGGATTAAAGACCTAAATGTAAGGCCAGACACTATCAAACTCTTAGAGGAAAACATAGGCAGAACACTCTATGACATAAATCACAGCAAGATCCTTTTTGACCCACCTCCTAGAGAAATGGAAATAAAAACAAAAATAAATAAATGGGACCTAATGAAACTTAAAAGCTTTTGCACAGCAAAGGAAACCATAAACAAGACGAAAAGACAACCCTTAGAATGGGGGAAAGTATTTGCAAATGAAGCAACTGACAAAGGATTAATCTACAAAATTTACAAGCAGCTCATGCAGCTCAATATTAAAAAAACAAACAATCCAATTCAAAAATGGGCAGAAGACCTAAACAGACATTTCTCCAAAGAAGATATACAGATTGCCAATAAACACATGAAAGAATGCTCAACATCATTAATCATTAGAGAAATGCAAATCAAAACTACAATTGATTTTTGAGATATCATCTCACACCAGTCAGAATGGCCATCATCAAAAAATCTACAAACAATAAATGCTGGAGAGGGTGTGGAGAAAAGGGAACTCTCATACACTGTTGGTGGGAATGTAAATTGATACAGCCACTATGCAGAACAGTATGGAGGTTCCTTAAAAAATTAAAAATAGAACTACCATATGACCCAGCAATCCCACTACTGGGCATATACCCTGAGAAAACCATAATTCAAAAAGAGTCCTGTACCACAATGTTCATTGCAGCTCTATTTACAATAGCCAGGACATGGAAGCAACCTAAGTGTCCATCGACAGATGAATGGATAAAGAAGATGTGGCACATATATACGATGGAATATTACTCAGCCATAAAAAGAAACTAAACTGAGTTATTTGTAGTGAGGTGGATGGACCTAGAGTCTGTCATACAGAGTGAAGTAAGTCAGAAAGAGAAAAACAAATACCATATGCTAACACATATATATGGAATCTAAAAAAAAAAAAAAATGGTCATGAAGAACCTAGGGGCAAGACGGGAATAAAGACGCAGACTGACTAGAGAATGGACTTGAGGATATGGGGAGGGGGAAGGGTAAGCTGGGACAAAGTGAGAGAGTGGCATGGACATATATACACTACCAAATGTAAAGTAGATAGCTAGTGGGAAGCAGCTGCATAGCACGGGGAGATCAGCTCGGTGCTTTGTGACCACCTAGAGGGGTGGGATAGGGAGGGTGGGAGGGAGGGAGACGCAAGAGGGAAGAGATATGGGGACATATGTATAGGTATAACTGATTCACTTTGTTATAAAGCAGAAACTAACACACCATTGTAAAGCAATTATACTCCAATAAAAATGTTAAAAAAATAAAATAAAAATAAAAAAACTTTATAATCTTAAAAAAAAAAAAATCACCTGGGTGGCTTGTTAAAATGCTCCTTCCCTGGTCCCACCCCAGAACTACTGAGCCAGGAAGGGACCCAGACAGATGCATTTCTGATAGGCTCCCAGCTGATTCTTATGCACACTAAAGTTTGAGAGCCATTATTTTATCTTCTTCCTGAAGGATCTCTGAATTATACTTGCTTGCAGAGCCTCAGCTGTGTCCATTCCTGGCTGACCACTGGCTGTCCTCCCATGCTGGTTACTCCATGTAATGTTCCCTGATCCCTAGTTGTCTGTCCACGGCTGCAGTGCTGGTGTCAGTGCACCATTCTGCTATCTAGTCTGTCCAGTTGGCATTACTACTTAAGAGAAGGGTCCTAGTCTTAGCTGTGCCCCTAAACAGCGTGTGATTTGAAGCTTCCCAGACCTGTTTCCTCATTGATAAAATGAAAGAGTTGGACAAATAATGTGTGGTTCCTTTTAGCTCTAAAATAACACAACTCTCCATGATATGAAATAGAACATTATTCCTAGCATAGGTCAAAATGTAGAGCTGAGGGGCAGAACTGAATTATGACTGCAGATCTTAACACCAGGTTTATGACTGGGGCCCAACTCTAGAGATTGTTTAATTACTTAAGGACTGTGGTAGGGCCCAGGCTCCGGCATTTTTTCACAAATTTCCCAGTCATTTTGTTATGCAACCAGGGTTACAAACTTTTAGGGGGATAGGGTTGAGAGACAACAGAACATTCTATAGAGTAAAGGGTCTGGATTTTAATCCTTATTATTATTTTTTTAAAATTTATTTTATTTATTTTATTTATGGCTGCATTGGGTCTTTGTTGCTGTGTACAGGCTTTCTCTAGTTGCGGTGAGCGAGGGCTACTCTCTGTTGCGGTGCACAGGCTTCTCATTGCAGTGGCTTCTTTTGTTGCGGAGCACGGGCTCTAGAGCACAGGCTCAGTAGTCGTGGCACACGAGCTTAGTTGCTCTGCGGCATGTGGGATCTTCCCAGACCAGCGCTTGAACCCGTGTCCCCTGCATTGGCAGGCAGTTTCTTAACCACTGAGCCACCAGGGAAGCCCTAATGCTTATTTTTAAAGGGCTGGAAAGGCACGTTTTCTCCTGTGTGTCTTCATTTCCATGCTTTGCTCAGGTCAGAAGGCATTTTTCTTCCTCACCACTCAACTCCAAGGGGGCTCAAGGTTTGTGGATATTCTGCAGCAGCCTTTCCTTAACATGGTGGCTGAAGTGCACCTTCTAGGTTCTGAGATTTTATGGCCTTTATTATCGGTCTACATGGCTTCCACTATATATTATATTGCCCATTATATATATTTTCCTTTTTAAAGCATCATAATTTGCTTATTCTCTCAGTTGGGGTATATATTTAAGTATTTTTAAAAGAAATGAATGTAGATAGTGTGTGCATTTTTTAAATGTTGGCTTTATTAGTTGGTCATTATATATGTGTGTGTGTATATATATATATATATATATATATATATATATATATATATATATATATATAAAACAATGATTAACAGTGCTCAGGTAGAAAAGCAGTGTGTAGAATACAGTTTTGGAACAAGCAGGTTAATAAGCCAGGAAGTCCAAGTGAGATATGATCAATACCTGAATCAGTGGCTTAGGTGTTGGACTAAAAAGAAAGGAAAGCATATATTAGACCATGAGGAAGAAATGAAAGGAAGATGTGTCTCTACTGAGATAGAGGAACAGAAAAGGGATGAAGATGCTTTCATCTTCCTTTCATCCCTTTCTTTCCCGAAGCTTGGAAAGAAATCAGAGGAAAGGGGGACTCAGTTTGAGTCATGTTTAACCTGATGCACTTGGTCAGGCAACAGAGTTCACAACAGAAGATAAGGGGCAGGATGGAGGGGTATGTAACAGTTGTCTTGTAATAACACAGGACAATCCTGAATAAGGACTGGAGCTGGCAAGATTATCTAGAAAGTGAGTACAAAGAGAAATGAGAGTTGAAATTAAATGCCCATGATCAGAGGCCTTAGAATTCTAGGGGTGTGCTGGCTATTGCAGGAGCCATGAGCCACATGTGGCTGTTGAGCCCCTGAAATATGGCTGGTCTGAAGTAAGATGTGCGGTGCACAACGGATTGCGAAGACTTAGTACAAAGATAAGGAATAAGTCATGAATAATTTTTATATTGGTTACATGTTGAAATGATAATGTTTTGGAAATACTGGGTTAAATAAAACATGTTATTGAAGCTAATTTTGCCCATTTCTTCTTATTTTTTAATGTTGCTACTAGAAAATTTTAAATTACATATGTGGCTTGCGTTATATTTCTCTTGGACAGTGCTGGTCTAGAGCCTCTCAAGCAATAAGAGAGAGGAAATGAAAAGACTTGACATGATGCTGTGCAAACAGTGCATATGTATAGCATATAAATGTATAAATATGGAAGAATTATCTAAGATTAAGAGCAGAGAGTTGATATAAATGTAAATGATATTGGCTACAATATTCATATGCTACAGTCAGATGTTATCCAAGGCATAGATGTGTCACCATCTGGTTTCTGCCTAAAAAGATGGCCAACCCCGCTACAGCTCTTGGCCTCTTTATCCTACCAAGGAAGGCACTACTTTTTCCTTTTTCCTTAGGAGAATTCCACTTTTCTAAGCAATTATATTATATGGTCTTGTTTGCTCATTTCATCTTCTGATGATACCTCATGGTGTACGCTGGAAATCTCAGACAGACAATCTTATAAATTTTATGCTGGAGATTGGATTGTGGCCTTCTGGGTTCCAGAAGGTCCACACCAGCCTTTGTTTGCACATAATGCCTAAGTCTCTTCATGTACCACTAGGCTTCTAGGCTGCAGTATGCCTTTGACTTTTCATACCATGCCCACAGGCTATGAAGGGCTTCTCTGATTCTCTTGTCTCAGCTAAAGTCACATTTGATTATCTTCAGCCATGTTTGCTTTCTCACTTTATCACATACGGTGGTAGGGAGAATTCTAAGATTCCTGCCCTGCTTGTGCGCACGCCCTATAATCCCCTTCCCTTGAGTCTGGGCAGAACCTGTGAATGGCATGGGACAGATGCTCCCTTGATTAGTTAACATTATATGGCCAATGGTGCTGGAGTAGTCACCGCTGCGATTATGTTAAGTTATATAAGACTCCACTGTAGGACTTGAGAGGAATTGGAAATTAGACAAACGTATTCTTACTGGCCTAGAAAAAAGCAGACATCATGCTATGACATGCCTATGGGGGCCACAAGGCAAGGAACTGCCACAAGGCAGGCAGTATCTGTGAGCTGAAAGAAGTACCCAACCAACAGATACCAGGATAATGGGGACCTGAGTCCTACAACCACAAGGAGTGGAATTCTGCCAGCACCCTAAAAAGCTTGGAAGAGGACCCTGGACTCCAAATGAGGGGTGCAGTGTGGCTGACACCTGGATTGCAAGCTTGTGAGGCCCTGAGCTGAGGATCCAGTTTAGCTGTGCCTGGACTTCTGACTCACAAAAACTGTGAGATAATAAATTTATGTTGTTTTAAGCCACTAAGTTTGTGGTAATTTGTTACAAAGCAATAGAAAAATGAATACACACACAGTATACACCAATACTAACTATACATGAGGCTTTTCATTAATCTAATAATCTACATTCTATGACGGACTTGGAATATAGGTCTATGGAGCAGAAGACACTCAATCCTTGCTAGATTTAAATTAGGAAAATCAGGTGATAACAGGTCTTCAGTCATATCTGGAAAACAAGACAGGATAAGTGGCGCTGGGAATTACATTTAAATTCACTGTGGTTCCCAGCACCACTTTATAGGTTTTCCTTTCATGGAGTCAGGTGGCCCCAACACTGTTAAGCATTTGGACACATGGGCAACTTCTAGATAGTGATGTCATTCATATACCAATCTCCAAAATTCCTGGAATACCATGTTTCCTTGGTTGACTTTCAGCTCGGTCAATTCTTTGTAAAATTGAGCCACATTTATATGGCAGATACTTGATGTTTCAGACACATCCAGAGATTAATACTAAATAAACAGCCCATAGGAACTCAAAACAAATAGCTCTGTAATTCTTCTAATTGTGACTTCACCAAATTTTAGATGAGTTGGCAATGGGAAATTAATGCAATATATAATTGCCATCTTCTTAATCCTCATATACTACTATTAGTACTACTACCAGCACTATTACTACCAGCACCTAACATTTACTGAACATTCACTTACTATGTGCCAGGCATGTTTCTAGGAGCCTTAAAATATTATGTCATTTAATCCTCACAACTTTTTGAAGTAGGTAGTTTTATTGTCCCCATTTTACAGATGAGAAAACTGAAGTATAGGTTGCTTAAGGATACACTAATGACAGAGCCCAGATTCACTCCCAGGCAGGCAGATGCCAAGGCTCTGCTCTCTTAACCACCATGACATACTGCTTCACATATAGTTTGAATCTAAATATCTGGAATACCTGGAACAAATCAACAACATTCTTGTTTTCTCCCTTCAGTCCTAGAGTCAATGAATTTAAATGTCTTCTTAAGAAATTACAAATTTTCAGGTGGGAGGATGAGAGAAATAGGTGAGGGAGGTTGAGAGATACAAACTTCCAGTTACAAAATAAATGAGTCACGGGTATGAAATGTACAGTCTGGGGAATATAGTGGATAATTATGTAATATCTTTGTATGGTGACAGATGGTAACCAGACTTACATGGTGATCATTCTGAAATGTATAGAAATATCAACTCATTATGTTGTGCACCAGGAACTAACATAGGGCGGTAGGTCAATTATACTTCAAAAATAAACAGACTCATAGAAAAAGAGATCAGATGTGTGGTTACCAGAGGCGGGAGTTGGGGGCAGGGGGAACTGGATGAAGGTGGTCAAAAGGTAGAAACTCCCAGTTATAAATAAGTACTAAGGATGTCATGTACAACATGATAAATATAGTTAACACTGCTTTATGTTATACATGAAAGTTGCTCAGAGAGCAAATCCTAAGTGGTCTCATCACAAGGAAAAAATATTTTTCCTATTTCTTTAATTTTGTATCCATACGAGGTGATGGATATTCACTAAACTTATTGTGGTAATCATTTCATGATGTATGTAAGTCAGATCGTTATGCTGCACATCTTAAAATTATACAGTGCTGTATGTCAATTATATCTCAATAAAACTGGAAGGAAAAAAAAGAAATTACAGGGACTTCCCTGGTGCAGCAGTGGTTAAGAATCCACCTGCCAATGCAGGGGACACGGGTTCAATCCCTGGTCTGGGAAGATCCCACATGCCGCGGAGCAACTAAGCCCATGCACCACAACTACTGAGCCTGCGCTCTAGAGCCTGTGAGCCACAACTAGAGAAAGCCCTCGCACAGCGACGAAGACCCAACACAGCCAAAAAAAGAGAAAAAAAAGAAATTACAATTTTTGGAGCAACAGAAGGACAGGTTGAGTCCTATGTTGAATCACGCAGTGCCCTATAATTCTTAATTTGAAGACACAGCAGTAAACCTCTCCTTCTCAAGCTCATCATTTGATTGCTTTAAACGAACAACCCCCATACTCTGCTTCAAGTTCTTCTGACTTCTCCATGTCCTGGAAATGGTTAAAGGTACAAGCAGAAAGCCATTCACTTTTGATCACCTGCTATCACGTCAAGCAGTAAGTTCACCTAAGATTCCTGATGAAAGATGCAAGAGAAGCTGGAATCATGGATGCATTAAACAGTCTTTTCTTGATATGAATCCAAGGTAGACACCTTCACTTACCTCTCCTACAAATAGAACTACCATACGACCCAGCAATCCCACTACTGGGCATATATCCTGAGAAAACCATAGTTCAAAAAGAGTCATGTACCAAAATGTTCATTGCAGCCCTATTTACAATAGCCAGGACATGGAAGCAACCTAAGTGTCCATCATCGGATGAATGGATAAAGAAGATGTGGCACATATATACAATGGAATATTACTCAGCCATAAAAAGAAATGAAATGGAGGTATTTGTAATGAGGTGGATGGAGTTAGAGTCTGTCATACAGAGTGCAGTAAGTCAGAAAGAGAAAAACAAATACAGTATGCTAACACATATATATGGAATCTAAGGAAAAAAAAAAAAAAGGCCATGAAGAACCTAGTGGCAAGATAGGAATAAAGACACAGACCTACTAGAGAATGGACTTGAGGATATGGGGAGGGGGAAGGGTGAGATGTGACAGGGTGAGAGAGTGGCATGGACATATATACACTACCAAATGTACAATAGATAGCTAGTGGGAAGCAGCCGCATAGCACAGGGAGATCAGCTCGGTGCTTTGTGACCACCTAGAGGGGTGGGATAGGGAGGGTGGGAGGGAGGGAGATGCAAGAAGGAAGAGATATGGGAACATATGTATATGTATAACTGATTCACTTTGTTATAAAGCAGAAACTAACACACCATTGTAAAGCAATTATACTTCAATAAAGATGTTTAAAAAAAAAAGTGTTCTATATGCAGCAAATGAACTCACTTTTTCTATGTTTATTTACTTCAGGTTCTCATTTTCCTTCCTGGCAAACACACCTAATAAGTTCACGTGTGCTAGCTAATTGGCTATAATCTTTCCTTTGTCATTTTTTCGGGCTTAACAAGCAGGTGGATCACACACCAGGGTCAGCAATGTTTGAAACCACCAAACCAGCCACTACTGGTGCTAACAGGAGCGCTTCTGCAGGGAATGACCATTTCAAGTGTTCGTATAGAGACAGGAGCTTTCTCTTTGACTGTGAGAAAGATTGTTCACTGGTCCTCCATCCACATGCTCAACAATCTTTCCATTTCTTTGATTTCTTTCAGCCTCGTTGTTATTGACTTTGTAGTACTTGAGCTTATTCCAGCCATAGATGTTTCTTTTTTGTGCATTTCCTGTCATGATCTGCAATGTGGATTATTCCCTTATTCCTGCTGCTCAGGAAATACTACATATTCTCTTGATTCTTTCAAAATATTTGATTATCTCAAGCTTCTCTTCAATATTGAAGCTTTCCTTTTGCATGCACTATTTGCCTTTTTTGAATCAAGATGCTTAAACATTCTTGAGATGTTGAATGAGTGTGTTTTTATGTAGAAAAATTCCTAAGTGCAAAAGAATAGCAAAACACAATCTTGCAGGATACCACATGGTGAACCAAGGTAGCTGGTAGACGTTTGAGGCCTCTGTGTGTTTGCATTTTGTGTATTCCTACAGGGCTCAGTTAGCTGGTTGCAGTTTACTGTGTTCACCTGGTGTTTCTGGCTGAGTAAATCATATATAAGCAAGTGCAAAATTCGTGTTATGCTCAAATTGTTCCCTAATATTTCAATTGCATTGGAATGATGCTGGTTTTCAAAACAAGCATTATAGCGTAATTGACTGCATCATCAACTTTCAAATGGCCAAGAAAATATTACTAATTAACATATGCAGTAATTCAATAAATCCCTGCCCTCATGGGGCTTGCATTTTAGTGAAATTCAAATGTTGACATAATTAAAACCCAGCTTCAAATTATGAGATATAAAATAATCTAAAAATACATCTTATATGCAAAAAACTTAAGCTACTTAAAACTCATTTAAAGTCAGTTGTTGCATATTGAATTTTAAAATAAATGCTACATTTTAAAAGACAGTCTAAAGTCTTGAAAAATCAAAATGCAAAGAAACTTGTTTTTTAGAACTTCCATCAAAGACCAAAAGCAAACAGACAAATAAACCCCCAAACATTATATGTGTCATTGGAGTACCACATTACACAGTAATGTGTCTGTATCCTTCTAGTTGTATAAATGCAAAGAAAGACATATGGAATAATCTTCACTTAATCTTAAGGGTGGTTATTCCTGTATGGCGGGACACTACTTTTTTCTTTGCACATATCTGTATTGTTTGCTTACTTTATTTTTTATTTATTTATTTTTTTGGCTGCGTTGGGTCTTCGTTGCTGCGTGAGGGCTTTCTCTAGTTGTGACGAGCAGCGGGGCCTACTCTTCCTTGCGGTGCATGGGCTTCTCATTGTGGTCGCTTCTCTCGTGGCGGAGCACGGGCTCTAGGTGTGCGGACTTCAGTAGTTGCGGCACGTGGTCCCTAGAGTGCGTGGGCTTCAGTAGTTGTGGCGCGCAGGCTCTAGGGCACAGGGCTTCAGTAGTTGTAGTGCGTGGGCTCAGTAGTTGTGGCTTGCGGGCTCTAGAGTACAGGCTCAGTAGTTGTGGTGCATGGGCTTAGTTGCTCCACAGCATGTGGGATCTTCCTGGACCAGGGATCGAACCCATGTCCCCTGCACTGGCAGGTGGATTCTTAACCACTGCACCACCAGAGAAGTCCCTGCTTCCTTTATAATAATCTTACAAAACCAAAAGCTGGTTTTATATTAATTTGAGAATTTTTAAATACAAAAATTTCAGAGAATAAAGATCCATGAATCCAACAACCAGAATTAACAAATATCAACATTGTGATATTTTTGGATCCTTTTAAAATAAAAAAATTTTTCACAAAAAATTGAAGATCACCACGGATTGCTCTCCAGTATCATTCCCCACCCATCCATTCACTCTATATAATTGTATTTTTCTTTCCTGTCCATATAGAATAATTTTTAAAATTCCAATTAAAAATGAAATGCTAGATTAGAAATATATCTTATAAGGTGGGTTTTTTTTTCAGATTCACTCTTATATTTTTGTTCTGATGAATAATTTTAAACATATTCCAAAACAGAGAAAATAATATATAATAAATCCCTATATACCCATTACCAAGATTCAACAATTATCAAGATTTTGCCACATGGAGTTTCTGAAATCAAAAGCAAAAAATTGTGACCTACTGTTCAACCTACAGTTTGTTCAGTCAATAAACAAACACCTACTAAGGAAGACAGGGAGAACTAAGATGAGCTGTGCTCTTATTATGTGCCAGACACTGGGTCTTGCCTATGCTGACCCACTTAGGAGTCACAACAACTCTGCAACCCAAATAGTATTATCAGCATTGTTCAGAATGGAAAATGAGGCTCAGAGAGATGAAAGTTCTTCTATAGGCTCAGCTGCTATAGACCATTTTCTAGACCATAAATCCCTCCTCCCCCGCCAATTTCAGAGTGTGTGTGTGACAGTCACTAGAGGTTATTCTGCTGAAAAGCACAAAATGAGAAGATCTCACTTTGGGTCTGTATGAATTGATCCCTGAATTCTCTGGGCTGGAGGAGGCTCCAGCATTGTTACAGGAACTTTAAGTCAGCAACTTTTGGTTATTTATTTAATTTATAAAATAACCGGTTGTAAATTTCACTTTAAGACATTTTCGTCTAACTACTTAGATAAAAGAGAGAAATATTTTCCCCTTTCCTTTAAAAAAAAATCTCATTAATGATTCAATATACTCTTGTAAATTCTTATTCTCTATAGCTCATAATCCCAGCTGACCAACACCCGTAATTACAAAAAACGATTTCAGTTGCAATTTGCAGGCTTGCAAATCTATCGTGGATATTTTCCAAAGCTGTTCCAAAACTTCTTGCCTGTCATGTCACTGTGTGTTGTTATGCTCACATACTATAGCAAGTGCTTCATAACCATTCTTGATCTTTCCTGGGGACTGTTTCAAAATAAGCAGATGTGAATGCTCCAGTGTGTCAACCCTATTAGTCAGTCTTGTGATAAGAAGCATGGGATTTGGGCTTCCCATGACATATTTTTATTTAATAACATAGAATGTCACCACTTAGAAACCCAGGATGCACAATGATTCAGCTATTTTGAGAGACTGATGAGATTAAAGAAACTCAACTATCAAATGTCTCCCAGTTTATACGTATAAAAATTTAGGACAGATAACATCTTACTCTAGATTTCACTTAATATTTGTATCCCAAACTCTTCAAAAGACAAACCCAGTCTCCCAGAGAAGGAAAGAGCCTTAAAGATCATCTGGGATCAGCCAGACCTCTTCATTTTGCAAATGTGGAAGGAGATCCAATTTTTGTTTTGTTTATATTTTGTTTCAGGTAGTTCTTGTTTGGTTTTCTCTTGCCACAAAGAACAATGCCAAGTTCCTGTACTGTCACACCAGGGACATGTTCATGCAACAGTCCTTGGTATTAAAAATAACAGAAAAGAAAATAGCCACCAAACTTCAGTATGAACAGAGAGCAATAATTTTTTTAAGGCTGCCATAAAACTCAATTGCAATGTGCAAGCTTGCAAATTGAAAATACCTAACCACAAAAGTTGGAGTAAAAAGTCAGGAAGGAAGGCTGTCACATTCTAGAAGTTTAGAAAATCAAATTAAGTTATGTAGAAAAGTGGGTTTCTAATTCTACTTTTCCATTTATTTACATATAGAACTTTTTCACTTTTTGCAAAATATCTCCTGACTAAAACAATTTTTTTTTTTTTTTTGGCCATAGTCCTATTACTGTATTTGATTCTGTGCCTTTAATCTTTTCTTAAAATACAGACCCTCAAAATGTATCATACCTCTGTAACCGACCTTGGTGAGGAGGTAGTTCAGTGGTTTTCAAACGTCTTTTTCTTTCCTTCCTTCCCTTTTTTTTCAGGGGCATTCCCCAAATAGAGTAAACAGGTCAGCGTGACCTTGGATGAGGTCGCTTTCTCGGTCCCCAACTCAGCGTGAAACTCTGCCCGTAGTCAGACCCTTTGCAGAAGGAAACTTCCCGCCGCTGCCCGACTTCCCCAAGGCCAACCTAAAGATATCAGGGCCCCCAGAAGCAGCTGTTCTCCCTCGAAAATCCGGCCTTTTGGGGGGACTCCAAGGTGCCCGGGGCAAGAGTGGGACCAACAGCAGAGGTGGGAGGAAGATTCACCTCTATGCGCGGACGACCCGAGCGCCCAGGGCCCGCGCGCCGACCCGCAGCAGCGACCCCTCAACGCCCGCCAAGCTCCAGCTGCGCCGTGCGGACCCGGGGCTCGCCGCTGGCTCGAGCGGGGCGGGAGCCGGGCAGCGGTGCGGCGCGCGCAGGAGCACCGGCGGCGAAGCACGGGTGCTGCCGGGGGTCTGCGGCGAGCGGCCCCCACCCGGGGGCAGGGCCAGCACAGAGGCCTCGCCCGGCGAGCGGCCCCAGCGTCGCGAGGTGTGAGGGTGCGGACGGCGGCGGGAGAGCGGCGGCCGAGGCGCCCCGGTTCCCTCCTTACCTGGCCTTCTCCGACCCCGCTCTGAGCTCCGGCCTCGCGCCCGGAGAACTTTCCCAGCCGAGCGCGCCGGGCCCTGGCAGCCGGCGCGAAGCCCCCGGCGCCCGGCTCGCGCGCTCCTGGCCGACCCCGGGCCTGCGCCCGCATCCGCGCCCGGGCGCTCGGTGACCGCAGCCCGGCTCCGGAGCGGCGCGGCGGTGCAGGCGGGGGCCGGGCACGGGCGCGCGCCCCGGGGGCGGCGGGGGTGGCGGCGGCGGCGGCCGCGGGCGCGCGGGGCCCGGGCAGCCCCAGCCTCCTGGGAGTCGCCGGACTGCTGATCGACTTAGCGATCGCGGCGGACCAAAGTTTGCGAAGATGGGTTTCCCGAAGTGAACACCAATCACAGTTATAAAATGAACCTTGTATTATTCGCTGTTATCCTCGGCAGTGAGCCATGGGGTTGACTCCTGGGTTGGAAAGCAACTGTACGTCTGCCCTCTCGCTACCTCACACCCAACCCCACCGCCCCGCACTGTAAAAAAAACGAGGTAAATGACCTGAGAGGGGATGGGGATATTTGGGTGTATAGGACAGAGAACGTTTACTATCTTGATTCAAATCAATGAACGTCTCAATAAAGCAAATGTATAAAGAGTGTGGACAATCATAGAAGGAAAAAAAATTAAATACAGATGATAGAAAGGTTCATGAGCCAGTGCATACAACTTAAGGCAAAAATCAAATGCATATTTTCCTCCTGTGAAGTTAGTGAAGTTTTCTTTGGTTTTGGTAGTCAAACCCTATAGTGGTTGGTGAGGGAACAGTGAAATACAACTTACTCGAGGGTTACCATCTCCTCCCCTCTCTCAGCACCCTCATTCGTGTTATATAACTGTGTTGGTGACAGTTATTCCAGGACCAAAATATTTACTGAGTAATCAGTGTCTCTTTTGGTCCCCAGAATAACAGTTAAAGTAATATAAATGGTAAAATTAACCTTCTTTAATTGTTACTGGGACTGAGCGCCAAAAATTAACCATATTCCTGCAGCGCGTACGCGGCTAGAAACCGCTTGCCTTCCAGGCTTTTGCTCTTACTCTTCGTTCTAGGGATTGACTCAGAGATGTTGGAAATCCAGTTTAAACTGGATATGGCTGGGGAAGTGAGAAGGTCATGAGCTTTGACATCAGATGTATTCTGGGTTTAGATTTTACTTCTTATTTAGTGTTGTACATTACAGTGTTTTTAAGGATTATATTCATGGTCATTTTTAATTTAAAAACTCAGAAGCAACAAAGATATGCTTGTGTGATAGATTGTAAGGTGGCTTCATGATTCCCACTGCCTCCGGGGTTTCATGCCTTTGTGGGATCCCCTCCCCTTGAGTACATTTGGGACCTGTGACTTGCTTGTAAACAATAAATACAGCACAGGTGATGGATGCCACTCCTGTGACTACATTACTTTACAAAAGACTTGGTCTTGGTAGCACACTCTCTCTAGAGACTGTCCGTTTTGAATTAAGCATCCATGGCTGGGGAAGTCCACGGGGCATGGGGCTGTAGGTGGCCTCTAGGAGCAGCCTCTTGCCAACAGCCAGCAAGAAGCCAGGGCCCTTGGGTTCTACAAGCACAGGGAAATGAACTCTGTCGACCATCTAAGTGACCTTAGAAATGTTCTTCCCCAGTCAAGCCTCCAGATGAGAATGCAGACCTGAGGACACCTTAATTTTGGCTTCGTGAAACCCTAAGCAGAGGACCCAGTTAAGCCATGCCTGGACTCCTGACCCAGCAAAATTGTGAGATAGTAATTGTGTGTTATTTTAAGCCATTAAGTTTGTAGTAACTAATACAACTTGTATGTGTGGTTCAGGTATTCAACATATTAGTACATACAGTGTAGTTCCTTCTTTGATAAACTTTGTGTTAAATATTGCTGTCCTGATGCATTCTGGTTTTTCTCTTTTACTCCTTCACATACATGTCCCTGCCTTGATCTTCATTGCAAAGTCTTCATGAGACAAAAACTAATGAAGTGGTGCCCTATGGATCAGCCACAGGTCGAGGGCTCTCTGGGACTTCCAACTGCATTTCTGCTTCAAAGATTGTGTATCTGAGATCCATAGCCTTCATCCCTCCAGGTCCTTTGGGATAGTCTCTTGACTAAACCTCTGTGGCAGGACAGAAACACAGTCAACTCAGATTGCACACCTCCAGTTGCAACTGCAATGTGAAGAATACTTATGGTAAAGAGCTAGGAGCAATTAAGTGCTAAACCAGGTCTCATTTAATCTAGTGTACTTGCTTGTTAATTGCCTGTACTTCCAGGTATGAATTCAGCCAGGCTTGCTCACTCACCCCTTCCTTCCTTCCTTTCTTCTTTTTTACCTTCTTTCTTTCTTCTGTGTTTCTTTCATTTTTTAATCCCTATATAATTCTCCATAGTTCTATTTCTCTACATCACTCCTTTTCATTTATTTATTTATTATTTATTTAAAAGTATAGTTGCTGTACAATATTGCATGAGTTATAGGTGTACAATATAGTGATTCACAATTTTAAAGGTTATACTCCATTTATAGTTATTGTAAAATATTGGCTATATTCCCTGTGTTATACAATATATCCTTGTAGCTTATTTTATACCTTATTTTATACTTATTTTACGTATTTTATGAGTTTGTACCCCATAATACCCTTACCCTTGTTCTCTATATCTGTGAATCTGCTTATATTTTGTTATATTCACTAGTTTGTTTTATTTTTTTAGATTCCACATTTAGTGATATCATATAGTATTTGTCTTTCTCTGTCTGACTTACTTCACTTAGCATAGTGCCCTCTAAGTCCATCCACGTTGCTGTAAATGGCAACACTTCATTTTTTTAATGGTGAGTAGTATTCTATTGTATATATATATGCCGTATCTTCTTTATCCATTCATCTATTGATGGACACTTAGGTTGCTTCCATATCTTGGCAATTGCAAATAATGCTGCTATGAACATTGCGGTGCATGTATCTTTTTGAATTAGTGTTTTTGTTTTTTTTGGATGTATACCCAGGAGCAGAATTGCTGGGTCATATGGTAGTTCTATTTTTAGTTTTTTGAGAAACCTCCATAGTATTTTCCATAGTGGCTGCACCAGTTTACATTCCCACCAACGGTGTAGGAGGGTTCCCTTTTCTCCACATCCTTGCCGACATTTGTTATTTATATTCTTTTTGATGATAGGTGGGAGGTGATATCTCATTGAGGTTTTGATTTGCATTTCCCTGATGATTACTTGAAAGCTTTTGCACAGCAAAGCAAACCAACAAGGAATGAAAAGACAACGTACTGAATGGGAGAAAATATTTGCAAATGATATGACTGATAAGAGGTTAATATCCAACATATATAAACAGTTCGTTCAACTCAACATCAAAAAACCAAACAACCCAATGAAAAAATGGGGCAGAAAAACTAACTAGACATTTTTCCAAAGAGGAAGTGCAGATGGCCTATAGGCACATGAAAAGATGCCTTCATTTTCTTTTTATTAACATAAATTTTTATTATACCAGTAATATATTAATATAATATCATATATTAGTGTATATTGTGTGACATCAAACTTCATTTGTCAGCTATCTTTTTTAGACCAAAAAATAACTTGGAACTCATTACTTTTTTCAAACATATATAAAATATATATGATATATATGATTATATATATATATGTATGAAATACATATGTATATAATTATTCGTTTAAACTATTGCATGCTATTATGATATTATTAGTATATCACAATGTATTCATCTCCTTAACTATTTAGATTATTTCTGGGGCTTCCCTGGTGGCGCAGTGGTTAGGAATCCACTTGCCAATGCAGGGGACAGAGGTTCAAGCCCTGGTCCGGGAAGACCCCACATGCCGCAGAGCAACTAAGCCCGTGCGCCACAACTACTGAGCCTGCACTCTAGAGCCCGTGAGCCACAACTACTGAGCCCATGTGCCACAACTACTGAGCCTGCACTCTAGAGCCTGTGCTTCATAACAAGAGAAGCCACCTCAATGAGAAGCCCGTGCACCGCAATGAAGAGTAGCCCCCATCTCTGCAACTAGAGAAAGCCCACGCACAGCAACGAAGACCCAATGCAGCCAAAAATAAATAAATAAAATAAATAAATTTAAAAAAGAGAACTATTTAGATTATTTCTGATGTTCTGATATAAGCAAATGCTGACTGCATGATTCCTTTGGCACATGTGTGATGATCTCCCTAAGGTAGATTAACTACCAGAAGTGAAACTCTGAGTATGTCCATTTTATTTTTATTTTTTATTTTTTGTACTGAGGTATAATTGACATACATTATATTAATTTCAGGTGTACAACGAAATGATTTAATATTTGTATGTGTTGTGAAATGATCGCCCCAATAAGGCTGGTTAACATCTGTCACCATACAGAGTCACAGAATTTTGTTTTCTTGTGATGAGAACTTTTTTTTTTTTTTTTTTTTTTTTATGGCTGTGTTGGGTCTTCGTTTCTGTGCGAGGGCTTTCTCTAGTTGTGGCAAGCGGGGGCCACTCTTCATCGCGGTGCGCGGGCCTCACTATCGCGGCCTCTCTTGTTGCGGAGCACAGGCTCCAGACGCGCAGGCTCAGTAATTGTGGCTCACGGGCCCAGCTGCTCCGCGGCACGTGGGATCTTCCCAGACCAGGGGTCGAACCCGTGTCCCCTGCATTGGCAGGCAGACTCTCAACCACTGTGCCACCAGGGAAGCCCGATGAGAACTTTTAAGATCTACTCTCTTAACAACTTTCAAATATGCAGTACAGTATTATTACCTGTAGTTGACATGCTGAACATTATGGCGTATATCCATTTTAATTTTATTAACTACTGACTAATTGTTCTCCAAAGTGTCTGTGCAGCCCACACTCCTACCAGCTGTGCAGGAGAAAGCTCCTTTCTGCACAGGCCCCACTGACACTTGATATCACCCACTTTAAAATTTTTGCTCTAGCTCTCCTATTTCTTTTCTCCTTTTTCTCATCCTCTTCATTCTCCTCCTTTTCTCTTCTCTCCCTCTCTTATTTTCCCTGGCTCTTGTTCTCTTTCTCTTGGTTTCCTTTGCTCTTTTGTTTCCTCATCCTCTTTTGCTTTCTTTATTCATAATTTTTTAATTTTGAAAATTTAATTTATAATCTGATTTATTACTTAATGAAGATCATGAAAATATCTGCCAGCAAATGTACATTTACAAAATCATTGTCAAAGGTTGCAGTGTTTTCTACATCATTGTTCCACCATACTTTTAAAAATTGAGGTAAAATACCCATAACATAAAATTAACCATTGTTAAGTGTACAATTCAGTGGCATTTAGTACATTGACAGTGTTATACAACCACCGTCTCTATCAAATTCTAAAATATTTTCATAACCCCAAAAGAAATGGGTATGGGTACCCCATATTCATAAAGCAGTCACTCCCCAATTCTCCCTTCTCCTAGCCCCTGACAACCACTAATCTGATTTTTTCTCTATGGATTTACCTATTCTGAATATTCATATAAATGAATTCATATAATATGTGACTTTGTATATCTGGTTTCTTTTACTTTGCATGTTTTTGAGGTTAATCCATGGTATAGCATGTATCAGTACTTCATTCTTTTTTAATGGCTGAATAATGCTCTATTGAATGGATATGCCACACTTTGTTTATCCATTAACCAGTTGATGAACATTTAGATAATTTCCATCTCTTGACTAGTGTGAATACTGCTGCGATGAACATTTGTGTATAAATTTTTGTTTCAATATCTGTTTTCAGTTCTTTTGGGTCTCTACTTAGGAGAGGAATTACTGGGTCATATGGTAATTCTATGTTTAACTTCTTGAGAAACTGCCAATCTGCTTTCCATAGCACCTGTACCATTTTACATTCCTACCAGCAGAGTACGAGTGTTCCTGTTTCTCTACCTTCCTGATGACACTAGCTATTTCTTGTTTTTTTTTAGTTTTGATTAAAGCTATCCTAGTAAGTATAAAGTGGTATCTTGTTGTTTTGATTTGCATTTCCCAATGACTAATACGTTGAACACGTTTTCATGTGTTTGTTGGACATTTGTATATCTTCTTTGGAGAAATGTGTACAAGTGCTTTGTTTATTGTTTTTTATTATTATAAGCCTTTTAAATTATTTATTTATTTATTTATTTTTGGCTGCGTTGGGTCTTCGTTGCTGAGGGCGGGCTTTCTTTAGTTGCGGTGCGTGGGCTTCTCATTGTGGTGGCTTCTCTTGTTGCGGAGCACGGGCTCTAGGCTCACGGGCTTCAGTAGTTTTGGCTCGTGGGCTCTAGAGCACAGGCTCAGTAGTTGTGGAGCACGGGCTTAGTTGCTCCGCAGCATGTGGGATCTTCCTGGACCAGGGCTCAAACTCGTATCCCCTGCATTGGCAGGTGGATTTGTAACCACTGCGCCACCAGGGAAGCCCCATCCTTTACTTATTTTTAAATTGAGTTTTTGTCTTTTTGTTGTTGAGTTGTAAGGGCTCTTCATATATTCTGGATACTGGATGACTCCTATCAGATATATGATTTTCAAATATTTTCTCCCATTCTGTGGGTTGTCTTTTCACTTTCTTGATAGTGTCCTTTGAGGCACAAGTTTTTAATTTTGATGAAATTTATTTTTTCCTTTGCTGCTTGTGCTTTTGGGGCCATTTCTAGAGTCTATTGAGAAATCCAAGGTTACAAAGATTTACCCCTATGTTTTACTTCCAGAGTATTATGGTTTTAACTCTTACATTGTTGATGTATTTTGAGTAAATTTTTGCATATATTGTGAGATAGAGGCCCAACTTCATTCTTTTGCACGTAGACATTCATTTGTCCAGCATTATTTGTTGAAGAGTTTATTTTTTCCCATTGAGTGGTCTTGGCACCTTTGTTAAAATCAGTTGACCATAGATGTACGGGTAAATTTTTGGATTCTCAAGTCTATTCCATTGATCTTTATGTCAATACCACATACTGTTTTGATTACTAATAAATTTCTTTTCTGGTAAGTTTTAAAATTAGGAGGTGTAGGTCTTCCAATTTTATCCTTTTTCAAGATAGTTTTGGCTATTTGGGCTCCATTGAAATTCCATTTGAATTTTATGATCATTGTTTCCATTTCTGCAAAAAGGTCATTGAGGTTTTGATTGGGATTATAATGAATCTGTACATCACTTTGTAGTATTGCCATCTTAACAATGTTAACTCTTCCAATATATGAACATGGGATATTTTTCATTTATTTAGGTCTTCATTAATTTCTTTCAGCAACGTTTTGTAGTTTTCAGTGTACAAATCTTGTACTTTCTTGGTTAAATTTAGTCCTAACTCTTTTGCTTTCACTCTCCATCTATCCTTTTTCTTTTTCATTTTTTGTTGTTGTTGTTTTGTCTCAGAAGCTGAACATTTCTCCCATTTAAATACCAAGTCCAACGAATGGTCAGGAACATTATTCTTTTTTTTTTTTTTTTTTTTTTTATAAATTTATTTATTTATTTTTGACTGTGTTGGGTCTTCGTTTCTGTGCGAGGGCTTTCTCCAGTTGCGGCGAGCGGGGTGCACTCTTCATCGCGGTGCGCGGGCCTCTCACTGTCGCGGCCTCTCCCGTTGCGGAGCACAGGCTCCAGACGCGCAGGCTCAGTAGTCGTGGCTCACAGGCTTAGTTGCTCCACGGCATGCGGGATCTTCCCAGACCAGGGCTCGAACCCGTGTGCCCTGCATTGGCAGGCAGATTCTCAACCACTGCGCCACCAGGGAAGCCCCCAGGAACATTATTCTTAATAGCCAAGAAGTGGAAACAACCCAAATGTCCATCAACTGATGAATGGGTAAACAAAATCTGGTATATCCATACAATGGAATATTGTTCAGCCATAAAAAGGAATGAAGTGCTGATACATGAAATAACATGGATGAAACTTGAAAGCATTATGCTAAGAAGCCAAACACAAAAGGCCACATATTTGCCTTTCCTTTTTGGAGCAATGAAATGATCTGGAATTAGATAATGGTGATCCAACATTGTGAATATGGTAAAAAACCACTGACCTGTATGTTTTAGGAGGGTAAATGTTATGGTATGTGAACTATATCACAATAAAAAAGTAAAAATGTTAAAAAAAAGAAAAAGTGCATTACACAGTTTTAGGTCAAAGCACTTCTTAGAGTTGTCTAGACTCTACCTCCTTACTCTTCTTGCAATCTTCTCATAGAAAATCTTTGAGCTTCTCTTTTCTGTGCACATGGCAGAATCAAAGCTGTCAGAACTGCTTCCAGAACTGAAAGTGCCAGTGTTTTTCGGTGGATAGGATCCCAGCAGGCCTTAGGGCAGCAGGACCTGGGCTGGTGATTTGGCAGGGGAATTAGGAAACCTCTTGTGGTGCCGTCCAGCAGAGTACCTGTCTTGGCTAGATCTCCATCAGCACCCAGGAAAAACCTGTCATCTCTGTTGCTGTCTGCAATAAGTGCTATGTGGTGTGTCTACGTTGTTCTTTAGTTTGTTTTTGGCTTTTTTCCTCTGCTTTCCCAAAGCTTTGTGGGTTGTCTCCATTTGAACATGCTCTTAGAGTCAGTCCCTTGAGAGATTGGAGAGCTCCCAGGTTTTAGGTGAAGGTCACATCTTGGGGAAGAAGTTTGCACCTTTATCCACCCAGAAGACCTTAGTCTTTGTCTAACAGCAGGAATACCTGCTTGGAGTAGATTGGGGGATCTTTGAGGCATTCAAAATTCTTATGAGTTTAGTGAACACTGATATTAGGAGAGCCTCTGGTTAGTTTAGAATTTCACTGCTTCTGAACATCCACCTTGAGATTATTTCCTGAAAGATGAACCATGAACTGCTGTGTGAGAGGCCCAGACAGTTTTCAAAGTTTCAGTCCTCATCCCAGGATACATCCTTATATTACACAGGGCAGAAGGCAGAAGATTTAGGTTAGGATAGAGTACTGAATGTTTTGGAAACAATAATACCTAAATTTTTACACCATCAAAAGTATAGCATCATTGTTCTTAAATAAATTTTGTTCTGAACAAGACCTAAATTCAAGAAATTCAGTATGTAGCTAAACAGCAGTTATTTTTCAAATGGTAAATAAAGCTGATTGATATAAAAATTACAGTTAGATCTAGGCAATATCATTATGGAGCTGATTAAAGAAAGATAAACACTGATGTATAAACAAATGAGCAATAACTGACTATGAAATATTCCCATTCCACCTGATCAAATAAAAAATTATTTGTAGTCAGTTATATCTCAATAAAAAATTATTTGTAGTCAGTTATATCTCAATAAAAAATTAATTGTAAAGTAAATAAAAATGGGGAAGTTTACAAATGAAGAATAACCAATAATAAAGAAATTTATTTAAATATTCACTCATCAAAGATGCAATTCAAATATGCAAGTGTACAATTAAACTCTTTTTATAATATCAAGACCATTCAAAGAGAATATTCTTCTGTGCATCCTATAAATAGGGTGTTGCCACATGAGTAGTTGTAACTGGAACAACAAATCTTAATGTCTGGGCCATGTAAGCAGTTGTTCTCTCTTAGGAAATGGGATGGAGAGCTAACTGTTATCTAACAGCTACTTCTCTACTTTGTGTAAAAGAGGTTCTTAGAAAAAATATGAAGGTCAGCATTTGAGATCCAAGTCAGCATTTGTGAAGAGGCCTCACTCTGCTCCGTCAGAAAAACTCAGCCACAGCCAACCTTTGAGGCCAGGAACCAAATGAGTGGGGTGACCCTGCCATTTATGGGACCTGGGAGGGGCTGAGGTTTTCTTGGTTCATGGTAGGGGGCAGAGACCAGAGTTGCCCTTTTCTCTCTGTGCTCCTCAAATCACTTCATTGGTTGCAAATTCATTCATTCAACAGATATTTATGAAGTGCCACCATGTGCCAGGCACAGTTAGTTCTGGGTACAAATGGGTGCAAAGCCTTCATTATGGCTCTATGGTACATAGCCATATGTACCGGGAAAAGATACTCAGGAAAAAAGTAGATTAGCCTTTAAATGTATTCTGCCTACATCTCATATTTTTAAACCTGATTCAAGTGACTTGATATAGTTGCTTTAATGTATGGGATTAGTGAATAGGACATGTCTCATTTTCTGCCTAATAGGTAATAGGTGGAATTGAGGCACAATGCAAAGAGAAAAATATATTATGTAAAAGTATCTCACAATAGTAAGCCCTATGTTAGGGCTTGTTTTTGCTAAGATTTTAATTAAGAAAGCACATTTTAAAATTCAGTAGCCTTAAAGGATTTTTATTTATTTATTTTCTTAATATTTATGTATGTAAGTATGTATTTATTATTGAGATAACATTGGTTTATAACATTATTTAAGTTTCATGTGTACGACATTATATTTCTACTTCTGCATACTCTACAGCTTGCTCATCACCAAAAATTTAGTTTCCATCCGTCACCATACAGCTGACCCCCTTTACCCATTTCACCCTCCCCCTACCTCTTCTCCTCTGGTAACCATTACTCTGTTCCTTAGAGGATTTTTAAATCACAAATTATCTCTGGGTTCCAGAAGGGAGAATTAGTGTTCAGAGTTAGGAGAAAAATGGAAAGTTGCTGAAAAGTAGAAACACAAACCAACTAAAGTGAAAACAAGAGGATAGAAGTGTGGATTCCTCTGTAAGGACTTTGCATTTTGTATTGACTATTTTTTAATATTATACTACATTCCAAACACAATTCTATTAAGAAATTGTAGGTGAAAACTTTATTGTTTGGATGTGCTGGTCTTTTAAAATTATATCTTTCATAAAGCTTAGTAGAATGTTTCTATCAGTATTGTCTTTAATAAGTTACAAGACTGAAAATTACAGAACTAAAAAGGTTAGTAGACCTTTACAGAAGGTCATCAAAATGAAGTGTGGCTTAAACACAAACTCTGAACAGTTCTAAAAGTAGACAGATAATTTTACCATTGGCCTGGTGATGAGGTGTGGTAGGCCATTGTTGAATCTTCAGATTAACAGAGCCCACAGGGGCCTTATAAATCTAGAGGCTTATCATTCATGTCAATTTTTGTAAGTTCTTCTTAGGTTTTAATATTAACCATACCTCTGAGGCTGTAATCAAGATGGTAAGATGATCTAGCTGAGGGACTTCCCTGGTGGTCCAGTTGTTAAGACTCCATGCTCCCAATGCAGGGGGGCTGGGTTTGTTCCCTGGTCAGGGAACTAGATCCTGCATGCCGCAACTAAGAGCCCGCATGCCGCAACTCAAGACCCCCTCATGTCACAACGAAGATCCTGCATGCCGCAACTAAGACCCGGCACAGCCAAATAAATTAATAAATAAATAAATATTAAAAAAAAGAAAAGATGATCTAGCTGATTTTGATGTTCCTGAATCACTAGATTTTTTAGCCTTTTTTTTTTTTTTAAAAGAAAGGGAAAAGAAAATATCTGACTCTTTAAAAGTGCCATACTGGGGACTTCCCTGGTGGCACAGTGGTTAAGAATCTGCCTGCCAATGCAGGGGACATGAGTTTAAGCCCTGGTCCGGGAAGATCCCACATGCCGCGGAGCAACTAAACCCATGCGCCACAACTACTGAGCCTGCGCTCTAGAGCCTGCGAGCCACAACTACTGAATCAGCATGCTACAACTACTGAAGCCCGTGCACCTAGAGCCCGTGCTCCACAACGAGAGAAGGCACCACAACGAGAAGCCCACACATCTCAACAAAGAGTGGCCCCCACTCGCCGCAACTAGAGAAAGCCCGCGTGCAGCAATGAAGACCCAATGCAGCCAAATAAATAAAATAAATATATAAATAAATTTTAAAATTTATTAAAAAAATAAGTGCCATACTGGATTGGACCTGGAGGAAGTGTCAAGTAATTCCTGTCCGGATTGCTTTCAATAAGTGAGATGATGCAAATTAAGTCCTTAACACAGCATTTGGCACATAAGCTATCTCATTATTATTGTTACTATTATCCATATCATAGACTATTATATAGCTGAGTTTTATAAGGAAAAGATATACTATATAGTAAATACATGATCTTTTAAAAATTTATTATTTATTTATTTATTTATGGCTGTGTTGGGTCTTAGTTGCGGCACGCAGGATCTTCGTTGAGGCATGTGGGATTTTTCATTGTGGCACGAGGGCTTCTCTCTAATTCTGGCGTGCAGGTTTTCTCTTCTCTAGTTGTGGCACGCAGACTACAGTGTGCGTGGGCTCTGTAGTTTGTGGCACGCAGGCTCTCTAGTTGAGGCATGCGAGCTCAGTAGTTGTGGCGCGCGGGCCCAGCTGCCCTGTGGCATGTGGGATCCTAGTTCCCTGACCAGGGATCGAACTCGCGTCCCTTGCACCGTAAGGTGGATTCTTTACCACTGGACCACCAGGGAAATCCCTTCTTTTTTTTAAATTGAAGTATAGTTGATTTACAATGTTGTGTTAGTTTCTGGTGTACAGCAGAGTGATTCAGTTATACATACATATACATATTCTTTTTCATATTCTTTTCCATTATGGTGTATTACAGGATACTGAATATAGTTCCCTGTGCTATACAGTAGGACCTCGTGGTTTATCTGATCTTCTCTATATTGTTTATCTTATTTTACACACTTTTCGGTTTTTTCCTTTTTTGTATTAACTATATTGTATGTAGAATCAGGGAAAAAAGCAATTAAAAGAAAAAGAACCCTTTAGAAAGAGCAAGGCCACAAGAAAGGATCTGACTTTATTGTGGACCAGGGATTTGAGTAATTGGTCTCTTTCACAGGCCTGTTTATACAGAGGGATGGGCTGGTCTGGTGACCACAGGTATGCGGCACCGGCCATCAGGAACATTCCCCTGATTACACCCTATTACGCCCCACCCCCCTGGGCCCTGTGCGCTTCCTCTAGGCCAGGGGTAGGCGTGGATACTCCCTGTTGGCCGTGGAGCTGGTGCCCTTGGGGCCGCCTGTCCAGCAAAAGTGCCTGTGGAGCCGTCACTTTTCCCGTGAATCTGGTGTCTGGGCCTCATTTCCCCATCATTAAGTGAGAAGACAGTAATGTCTGGTTCCCCTTTAGAGAGGCATTCTAGGAATCAGCTGAGTAGTATCTGTAACTAGCTGGTGGGCGAAGTCTCTCTAGCTTTGCTCCATTTATTAGTGATGTCCAGGGTGGGTTCCTAGAACTGTGGATGGAAAGGACTCTCGGGAGGCCCCCTTCCAGCCCCTCTTCAAGGAAGGCTGCAACCAAGCCACCCAGACTGCCAGGATGCTTCTTCCCTGGCTTCCCTGCATAATTTATTTATGGCTCTAAAACCCAGCAGAGTCAGTAATGTCCTATCTCTCTTTATATCTTTCCACTCTTAAACTGCATCCCTATTGGGACTATTTTCAAACGGGTTCCTTAGTCTTCTCTGGACTTCCTCCAACTTCTCTGCATTCAATGTGAGAAGCTCTAAACTCAACCTTTCCTCCAATAGATGCTAAGCAGTCTTGCTTGAGCAGAGTAAAGGACAATTTGTATCCTTCAATGTCATACAAAAGTTATTCTCGGCAGAGGGAACATGTGGAGGGAAATTAGGGGCTTCGGTGAGCTGAGATCAAAATTCTGCTCCACAGCCCACCTGCCAGTGACCACAGGCGAGTCAGTTATTTGCTTTGCCTCAGTCCTTAGAAGGTGGGAAAGGAATACATACTAATACTTCATAAGGCCACTGTGAAGAGTAAATGAGATAGTATATATAAAGTGCTAGGTTTATGTTGTGCATGTTTTTTTTCATATGAAAATGGCTTAAGTAGAAGTCAGTTTCTTCATCTGGTGTTCAGCAGAAGAAATGTCATCTGCTCCAAAGCTGGAGAAAAAAGTGACTATAGTGGATTTACTGACAAACAGAACTATCCTGTGCTCTAAGAGATGTTCAAGAGTAATTTTAACTGTGTTTAATGTTTGCCTTAAATGCTGATTTTAAAGCCAAGCTCTATGATAAGATCCAACTTCCTTGAGTAAGCGTTTACCTTACAATTTTATAGTTCTCAGCAGTTTACAATGCAGTTCCGACAACTCACTTTTAAAAGCTTAGTGATTTTGGAATCATTGGCCCAAAGATAGATAACTTAACACTTATAGTCCTCACGAAGGAATAGCTTGATTTGGAAATATCTCCTTTAATTCCCAGAAATCCCTATGAAATAAGAGAAAAAAACATATATGAGCAGTGTTTGAAGTAGTCAGTGCATAAGAGATAAAAGGTATATCCCCAGCTTTGTAGGACAGAGTAAAAACTGTGTTGCAAATGAGACAAAATCCCACAGATTCAATAACAAATAAATGAAGAAAAAAACCCCAAACCTTAGCATGTTTCCCATATGTCCATCAAGATAAATAACAGGTAACAACTGCTTTTAATTTAATAGATGAGACACTGTTCTAAGCAAATTGCATGTATTAGATGTTTAACCCTCCTATGAATTTATGGACAAGTATTGTTTCCATCCTCACTTTCTAGGTAAGGAAGCTCAGGCATGGAGAGATTAAGTAATTTTTGCAAGGTTTTACGGCACACGTGGCAGAGCTGGATTCAAATGCAGGCAGGGGGTTCCAAGAGGCCACACCTTCTGCCCCTGTACCACCTGCTTCTCTTGAGTGTCGCTGGCTGGGAACTACTGGCACAGCCCAGTCTTTATCCCTAACTGGGGAAGCAGTTGTAGTACAGTACTTAAATACACATATTTTGGTATCTAAAAGATGCCTCTTTTAATCCTTGCTCCACCACTTAGTGGAGAAGCAGGAAGGGAAGTGATTGCCTTCCCTGCTCCCTCCATCTCAAACCCTAGCTGGTAAAGAAACTGAGATCTAAAGGATTTACATATTTAAAATAGAAATCAGGTTCTATACCCAAACACTGAGTTGTTTTGCCACCTCTGAGTCAGCTTGCCATAGTCAAATCATCATGCATTCAGAAAGCTTCCTATACATCAGCTGTCTGAGATGCACTAAGTGATGTTTGGTTGTCTTGTTGTTGTTGTTTTTAATAATCTACTATATATACGTGGATAAGGCAGTGTGAATTACAGAGAAAGTTAGTGTATTAACACCTTGAGTTAATTAGTTCAAATAAGATAAATTGTTACTATTTTTCTCTGATTTGGTGCCTAACCTTCATTATCACTTGAAGTGTAAGTATTACATTGATTTAATAGTTAAGCAGCTAGTAGGTATGGTTACCACTTGTTGAATACTTACTTTGTGCTGGGAGCTTTACTTACATTATGTCATTCAATTTCTCAGTGAGGCTGGTAAGTATCTTTACCCCTCATTGTTGATGGGACATTGAGGTATAAAGCAGTCTCCAGCAATTAGCTTCAGTTCCCATTATAACCTAGAGTGATGGAGGCAGTGTTAAAACTTTGAATCATTCTGATGCCCTCGTGTGCGTATTTACCACAATTTTCTACTGCTTCCCAAAGAATAAAGGCAAGGCTATGTTTATAGCTTCTGACCTGCTACACTACAGCTTTAAAGGTCAGTATCTATGGAATGTGTATTTTTTTTTTAACATCTTTATTGGAGTACAATTGCTTTACAATGTTTTGTTAGTTTCTGCTGTATAACAAAGTGAGTCAGCTATACATATACATATATCCCCATATCTCCTCCCTCTTGCGTCTCCCTCCCACCCTTCCTATCCCACCCCTCTAGGTGGTCACAAAGCACTGAGCTGATCTCCTTGTGCTATGCGGCTGCTTCCCAGTAGCTATCTGTTTTACATTTGGTAGTGTATATATGTCCATGCCACTCTCTCACTTTGTCCCATCTTACCCTTTCCCCTCCCTGTATCCTCAAGTCCATTCTCTAGTAGGTCTGCGTCTTTATTCCCGTCTTGCCCCTAGGTTCTTCATGACCATTTTTTTGTTTGTTTTTTAGATTCCATATATATGTGTTAGCATACGGTATTTGTTTTTCTCTTTCTGACTTACTTCACTCTGTATGACAGACTCTAGGTCCATCCACCTCACTACAAATAACCCAATTTCGTTTCTTTTTATGGCTGAGTAATATTCCATTGTATATATGTGCCACATCGTCTTTATCCATTCATCTGTCGGTGGACGCTTAGGTTGCTTCCATGTCCTGGCTATTGTAAATAGAGCTGCAATGAACATTGTGGTACATGACTCTTTTTGAATTATGGTTTTCTCAGGGTATATGCCCAGTAGTGGGATTGCTGGGTCATAGTTCTATTTTTAGTTTTTTAAGGAACCTCCATACTGTTCTACATAGTGGCTGTATCAATTTACATTCCCACCAACAGTGCAAGAGGGTTCCCTTTTCTCCACACCCTCTCTAGCATTTATTGTTTGTAGATTTTTTGATGATGGCCATTCTGACCAGTGTGAGGTGATACCTCATTGTAGTTTTGATTTGCATTTCTCTAATGATTAGTGATGTTGAGCATCCTTTCATGTGTTTGTTGGCAATCAGTATATCTTCTTTGGAGAAATGTCTTTTTAGGTCTTCTGTGCATTTTTAGATAGGGTTGTTTGTTTTTTTGATATTGAGCTGCATGAGCTGCTTGTATATTTTGGAGAGTAATCCTTTGTCAGTTGCTTCATTTGCAAATATTGTCTTCCATTCTGAGAGCTTTTTCATCTTGTTTATGGTTTCCTTTGCTGTGCAAAAGCTTTTAAGTTTCATTAGGTCCCATTTATTTATTTTTGTTTTTATTTCCATTTCTCTAGGAGGTGGGTCAAAAAGGATCTTGCTGTGATTTATGTCGTAGTGTGTTCTGCCTATGTTTTCCTCTAAGAGTTTTATAGTGTCTGGCCTTACATTTAGGTCTTTAATCCATTTTCAGTTTATTTTTGTGTATGGTGTTACGGAGTGTTGTAATTTCATTCCTTTACATGTAGCTGTCCAGTTTTCCCGACACCACTTATTGAAGAGGCTGTCTTTTCTCCATTGTATATTTTTACCTTCGTTATCAAAAATAAGGTGATCAAAGATAAGATATGTGCGTGGGTTTATCTCTGGGCTTTCTATCCTGTTCCATTGATCTATATTTCTGTTTTTGTGCCAGTACCATACTATCTTGATTACTGTAGCTTTGTAATATAGTCTGAAGTCCAGGAGCCTGATTCCTCCAGCTCCATTTTTCTTTCTCAAGATTGCTTTGGCTGTTCGGGGTCTTTTGTGTTTCCATACAAATTGTGAACTTTTTGTTTAGTTCTGTGAAAAATGCCATTGGTAGTTTGATAGGGTTTGCATTGAATCTGTAGACTGCTTGGGGTAGTATAGTCATTTTCACAATGCTGATTCTTCCAATCCAAGAACATGGTATATCTCTCCATCTGTTTGTATCATCTTTAATTTCTTTCATCAGTGCCTTATAGTTTTCTGCATACACATCTTTTGTCTCCTTAGGTAGGTTTATTCCTAGGTATTTTAGTCTTTTTGTTGCAGTGGTAAATGGGAGTGTTTCCTTAATTTCTCTTTCAGATTTTTCATCATTAATATGTAGGAATGCAAGAGATTTCTGTGCATTAATTTTGTATCCTGCTACTTTACCAAATTCATTGATTAGCTCTAGTAGTTTTCTGGTAGCATCTTTAGGATTCTCTATGTATAGTATCATGCCATCTGCAAACAGTAACAGCTTTACTTCTTCTTTTCCAATTTAGATTCCTTTTATTTCTTTTTCTTCTCTGATTGCCATGGCTAAAACTTCCAAAACTATGTTGAATAATAGTGGTGAGAGTGGGCAACCTTGTCTTGTTCCTGATCTTAGTGGAAATGGTTTCAGAGTTTCACCACTGAGAATGATGTTGTCTGTGGGTTTGTCATCTATGGCCTTTGTTATGTTGAGGAAAGTTCCCTCTATGCCTACTTTCTGGAGGGTTTTTATCATAAATGGGTGTTGGATTTTGTCGAAGGCTTTTTCTGCATCTTTTGAGATGATCATATGGTTTTTCTCCTTCAGTTTGTTAACACGGTGTATCACATTGATTGATTTGCGTATATTGAAGAATCCTTGCATTCCTGGGATAAACCCCACTTGACCATGGTGTATGATCCTTTTAATGTGCTGTTGGATTCTGTTTGCTTGTATTTTGTTGAGGATTTTTGCCTCTATGTTCATCAGACATATTGGCCTGTAGTTTTCTTTCTTTGTGACATCTTTGTCTGGTTTTGGTATCAGGGTGATGGTGGCCGCGTAGAATGAGTTTGGGAGTGTTCCTGCCTCTGCTATATTTTGGAAGAGTTTGAGAAGGATAGGTGTTAACTCTTCTCTAAATGTTTGATAGAATCCACCTGTGAAGCCATCTGGTCCTGGGCTTTTGTTTGCTGGAAGATTTTAAATCACAGTTACAGTTCCAGTGCTTATGATTGGTCTGTTTATATTTTCTATTTCTTCCTGGTTCAGTCTCGGAAGGTTGTGCTTTTCTAAGAATTTGTCCATTTCTTCCAGGTTGTCCATTTTATTGGCATATAGTTGCTTGTAGTAATCTCTCATGGTCCTTTGTATTTCTGCAGTGTCAGTTGTTACTTCTCCTTTTTCATTTCTAATTCTATTGATTTGAGTCTTCTCCCTTTTTTTCTTGATGAGTCTGGCTAATGGTTTATCAATATTGTTTTTCTTCCTAAAGAACCAGCTTTTAGTTTTATTGATCTTTACTATTGTTTCCTTCATTTCTTTTTCATTTACTTCTGATCTGATCTTTATGATTTCTTTCCTTCTGCTAACTTTGGGTTTTTTGTTCTTCTTTCTCTAATTGCTTTAGGTGTAAGTTTAGGTTGTTTATTTGAGATTTTTCTTGTTTCTTGAGGTAGGATTGTATTGCTATAAACTTCCCTCTTAGAACTGCTTTTGCTGCATCCCATAGGTTTTGGGTTGTCGTGTTTTCATTGTAATTTGTTGTAAGTATTTTTTGATTTCCTCTTTGATTTCTTCAGTGATCTCTTGGTTATTTAGTATTGTATTGTTTAGCCTCCATGTGTTTGTATTTTTTCCAGTTTTTTTCCTGTAATTTATATCTAGTCTCATAATGTTGTGGTTGGAAAAGATACTTGATACGATTTCAATTTTCTGAAATTTACCAAGGCTTGATTTGTGACCTAAGATATGATCTATCCTGGAGAATGTTCCATGAGCAATTGAGAAGAAAGTGTATTCTGTTGTTTTTGCATGGAATATCCTATAAATATCAATTAGGTCATGTGTCATTTAAAGCTTGTGTTTCCTTATTTATTTTCATTTTGGATGATCTGTCCATTGGTGAAAGTGGGGTGTTAAAGTCCCCTACTCTGATTGTGTTACTGTCGATTTCCCCTTTTATGGCTGTTAGCATTTGCCTTATGTATTGAGGTGCTCCTATATTGGGTGCATTAATATTTACAATTGTTATATCTTCTTCTTGGATTGATCCCTTGATCATTATATAGTGTCCTTTTTTGTCTCTTGTAATAGCCTTTATTTTAAAGTCTATTTTGTCTAGTATGAGAATTGCTACTCCAGCTTCCTTTTGATTTCCATTTGCATGGAATATCTTTTTCCATCCCCTCACTTTCAGTCTCTATGTGTCACTAGGTCTGAAGGGGGTCTCTTGTAGACAGCATATATACAGGTCTTGTTTTTGTATCCATTCAGCCAGTCTGTGTCTTCTGGTTGGAGCATTTAATCCATTTACATTTAAGGTAATTATTGATATGTATGTTCCTATTACCATTTTCTTAATTTTTTTTTTTTTAAAGAGCCATGTGGAGAGGGCTGTCTTTTTTTTTTTTAATTTATTTATTTTATTATTTTATTTTTTTTGTTGTGTTGGGTCTTCGTTTCTGTGTGAGGGCTTTCTCTAGTTGCGGCATGCGGGGGCCACTCTTCATCGCGGTGCGCGGGCCTCTCACTATCGCGGCCTCTCTTGTTACGGAGCACAGGCTCCAGATGCGCAGGCTCAGTAATTGTGGCTCACGGGCCCAGTTGCTCCGCGGCATGTGGGATCTTCCCAGACCAGGGCTCGAACCCGTGTCCCCTGCATTGGCAGGCAGACTCTCAACCACTGCACCACCAGGGAAGCCCCATTTTCTTAATTGTTTTTAGTTTGTTATTGTAGGTCTTTTCCTTCTCCTGTGTTTTCTGCCTAGAGAAGTTCCTTTAGCATTTGTTGTAAAGCTGGCTTGGTAGTGCTGAATTCTCTTAGCTTTTGCTTGTCTGTAAAGCTTTCAATTTCTCTGTCAAATCTGAATGAGATCCTTGCTGGGTAGAGTAATCTTGGTTGTAGGTTTTTCTCCTTCATCACTTTAAATATGTCCTGCCACTCCCTTCTGGCTTGCAGAGTTTCTGCTGAGAAATCAGCTGTTAACCTTATGGGGATTTCCTTATGTATAATTTGTTGTTTTTCCCTTGCTACTTTTAATATTTGTTCTTTGTATTTAATTTTTGATAGTTTGATTAATATGTGTCTTGGCGTGTTTCTCCTTGGATTTCTCCTGTATGGGACTCTCTGTGCTTCCTGGATTGGATTGACTATTTCCTTTCCCATATTAGGGAAGTTTTCAACTATAATCTCTTCAAATATTTTCTCAGTCCCTTTCTTTTTCTCTTCTTCTTCTGGGACCCCTATAATCCGTATGTTGGTGTTTTTAATGTTGTCCCAGAGGTCTCTGAGACTGTCCTCAATTCTTTTCATTCTTTTTTCTTTATTCTACTCTGTGGTAGTTATTTCCACTATTTTATCTTCCAGGTCACTTATCCGTTCTTCTGCCTTAGTTATTCTGCTATTGATCCCTTCTAGAGTATTTTTAATTTCATTTATTGTGTTGCTTATCATTGTTTGTTTGCTCTTTAGTTCTTCTAGGTCCTTGTTAAATGTTTCTTATATTTTCTCTATTCTATTTCCAAGATTTTGGATCATCTTTACTATCATTACTCTGAATTCTTTTTCAGATAGACTGCCTATTTCCTCTTCATTTATTTGGTGTGGTGGTTTTTTAGTTTACTCCTTCATCTGCTGTGTATTTCTCTGTCTTCTCATTTTGCTTAACTTACTGTGTTTGGGATCTCCTTTTCACCAGCTGCAGGTTTGTAGTTCCCGTTGTTTTTGGTGTCTGCCCCCAGTGGGTACGATTGGTTCAGTGGGTTGTGTCTGCTTCCTGGTGGAGGGGACTGGTGCCTGTTTTCTGGTGGATGAGGCTGGATCTTGTCTTTCTGGTGGGCAGGACCGTGTCCGGAGGTGTGTTTTGGGCTGTCAGTGAACTTATTATGATTTTAGGCAGCCTCTCTTCTAATGCGTGGGGTTGTGTTCTTGTCTTGCTGGTTGTTTCGCATGGGGTGTCCAGCACTGGAGCTGCTGGTTGTTGAGTGGAGCTGGGTCTTAGTGTTGAGACGGAGATCTCTGGGAAAGCTCTCGCTGATTGATATTACGTGGGGCCAGGAGGTCTCTGATGGTCCAGTGTCCTGAACTCGGCTCTCCCACCTCAGAGGCTCAGGCCTGACACCCAGCCAGAGCACCAGCCACACGGCTGGAGGATGGGCAAGTCAGAAAGGAATCAGGTTTCCGGCTCTTCGATGGTGGCCAACTTGGGATTGGGGCTCCACAGCTCCGCCTCAGTGGTTGGCCTGGAATATGTATTTAATAACCAGTTTTTTACAAAATTTTCATAGTTGTTGATCCCCTGCATCTCCAAATTTATCTCTAATCTGGTAGATTCCATACTCTTATTCTCACTAAAAAATCTTCGAACTGAAAAAACAAAATGTCTCTCTCAAAAACTATTATGCAGAAAGGAAGGAAGATCAACTGACGCTTTGTTCAAATGTGGACAAAAGATTAGCGCTGAGTAACTCAATCACTGGCTCTGAGTTATTTCACAGTAGCAAGGACAAAAATTCTTGGCTCTGTTAATCGCATTCGGATGAAACATCAAGTTTTATAGACATTATCCCCATATCGCTGCTTTTTTCTGGCACATTAATACAACTAATTCATCAGCAGAATGAGCAAGCCATTCTTGCAACAGACCAGAGCTTCCTTTGATGAAACAGAGCCACCACAAGCTGTTCTCCGGAACCCGGGAAAGGATTGTATTAGTCTGTGTTGTACATGTTTTGCTTTTGAATTCATTTGGCCACCAGTGATCATAATAGCTGTTCAAGGCAATAGGAAACCAAGTTACAGAACATCAGTGCCAGGTTCTTGCTGGTTTATTTTTCAAATATGCTATTTCTAAATTACCGAATTAACACACATACGCATTCACATACCATTTCAGGCCATATGAATTTCTTCATTGTGTGACCTGTTCACTAACCAAAATGGATGACTGAGAGAAGTAAACACAAATGAGCCAATCCACAGTGGAAATGGGAATCAAAGCAAATGATCTGAACTCAGGAGGCTCCTATTTCCCCTCCATCTCAAAGACACACACACACATGGGTCAGATCTGGTTGCCATGTGTATAGACAGTGAACAGCAATTCTCTACCAGTACTGAGCTGACAAAGGAGACCCAGAGAGCAAAGGTGGTTGGTAAGGAGTGGTAAGAGTACTTGTCCCTCCCTCCAGTTTTTCAAGAAACACCAATTCCCTCTTGAGCAAAACAACAACAACAACAACAAAAACCAAAACCCCCTCCCAGAACTTGTCACCATGTATATAGCTCTATGACACATTTCCTTTTAGGAATATCTCCTACAGCTAGGTAATAAAATATATATGGTGCATGATTCCCCCGATGAATTGGGCTTATTGGTTTAAAGAGTAAATTGATCTTTGGGACTGCGGTGGAGAGGTCCTTTCTGGAAGCTATATTTACATTTCTGAGCTATAAGGATTGGTTCCTATGGACTAGGGTTGACTAAATTGTACACTTGTGTTCTAGGAGGGATGGGGGAACTTGGCCAGAGTCACAACAGGAGGGTATGAGAAGCTGAGCTATCACAGTTGCAGGAAGGAAAGAGGTGGACCTAGGGACTTAAATATACTCAAACGTAAAATTGTCTTTCAGAGGGTCCTAGGTGTAAAATGCTTGAATTAATCCTACTTAAACCATGTAGAAAAACAAACATCTACCAGACAAAGGAAAAGTCATGAAAATTCATCTAAACAGCTAAAAAACAGAATGTGTAGACTCCCTCTCAATTGTGGCTATTTTTAATCCACCCATGATGGCTGGTTATTCAGCTCCTTTGGCATTCATTCCAAAAACCTTTTTTGTTTCTTGATCTGCACAGAGAAGTCAATTTGCAATGACAAACTGACATGTTAAACACGAATCTCAAATTTAACTGAAATTATTTCATGCCCCCATGAAGCATAATAATCCATTATTTTGTTTTGTCTTGACTATGGAAGGGCAAAAGAAGCAGAACTTTAAATTAAAAAAAAAAAAAAGCTCTTAAACTCCTTTTACCTTGTCAAAGGCATAGGGAGGATGGGGGTTCAGTATTTCCATTTAGTGTTTGAGCTACTTGAGAAGATAAATTGGGTGAGACCACACAGAAAAATCCCCATTATTTTGTGCCCTTTGGACATGCTGTGGCTCCCTCCCAGGAGCTCACACCATGCCCCTTCTGAATTAACTGAAGTGACTGAGTGGATGCCAAAATATGCTCCGAGTAACATGTCCCCACAGAGATGGCTGTGGTGTGACTGGCAGCAAGCCAGGGTTTTGTCCTCCTTTGGCTCTAGCCTCTCCACCCCAGGCTGGGGAGGCCCAACTAGTGAGTGAAGAAACAAAGAAAACACTCCATTTTGTTGTGGAAGTGGAGTGAGCCAGGGAAGGAGCCTCCTCCTCCACTCAAAGAAGGCTCTTTCAAAAGATGAGAACTGCCTGCTTTCTACCTGGGACAGAGGATCTGGTGCAATTAAACATTCAATTTATAAGGCTTTTACTTTCATCACTTTTAAGCCTCATCATAAGCTAGTGAGAGAGGTAGGAGTGGGTGAAATGCAATACATAACCCTGCAATTTCTTGAGTCTGAACCATGGGCTAGGTACTCTGCTGGGATCATGCACACAAAGTAAATGTAATGAGGTCCCTGTTCTGAAGGGAGTGACATGCATTCTAGTGGGAAATTGAGACTGGAAATTGTACATGAAATTGTTGTCAGTATTGATATCCTAGGAAGAGGCTGTTTTGAACTCAAGGATTCAGTCTTGGCAAGAAGATTGCAGGGGTGGGTGGAGGGGTGTTTGGGATATTTCATACCAGTAAAATGATTTGCTATATGTTTTAGTAATCAGTATACATAATTTTTTTCTTCCTATCCATTTCATTCTAAAAAGTATTTGAAGAGTGCCTCCGAGATGACAGCATAAGAAGACCCTGAACTCACCTCCCATGGACACACTGATTTTATACCTATATACAGAGCAATTTCTCCTGAAGAAGAACTGAGGGCTGATTGAACAGCTTCTGCACAACCAACAATAGAGGGACCACACAGAGACAGGTAAGAGAGATGGAGACACGGTATCAACGGGACCTGTAGTAGGGACGTCACTGAGGAGCCCATGTGCCCTGGGGAAGAGAAAAAAAAAAAAAACAACCAGCAGTTTAAACAGCACCTAGACTATACATGAGAGAAATCCACTTACAAACCCTAGAGCATCTGCCGAATGGGCAGGGAACTTCTGGGACTCTCTCCAGGGTAGGAGGTGCCAGAGATTGCCATTTTTGGCAATCCCCCTCCACCTGGATAGTGTACAAGGGAACATGGTCCATTCATCTAGCCGGCATACCAATGCTGCCCTATTGCACCCCAGGCCCTTGGCCTACACCTCCAGCCATCCCTTCAAGGTGGCTCCAGCTTAGCGCACCCTGGGCACCCCACCCACACCTGCCCCAGGAAAAAAGTGCAAAAAACACAAACACATGGAAGCTAAACAACATGTTACTAAACAACCAGTGGGTCACTGAAGAAATCAAAGAGGAAAAAAAAGATACCTGGAGACAGATGAAAATGGAAACACAACAATCCAAAATCTATGAGATGCAGCAAAAGCAGCTGAAAGAGGGAAGTTTATAGTGATACAAGCCTACCTCAGGAAACAAGAAAAGTCTCCAATAAACAACCTAACCTTACACCTAAAGGAACTAGAAAAACAAGAACAAACAAAACCCGAAGTTAATAGAAGGAGAGAAATCACAAAGATCAAAATAGAAATAAAAGAAATAGAGACTGAAAAACAATAGAAAAGATCAATGAAACTAAGAACTGGTTTTTTGAAAAGCTAAACAAAATTGTTAAACATTTAGCCAGACTCATCAAGGAAAAAAAAACAAAGAAGGCCCAAATAAATAAAATCAGAAAAGAAAGAGGAGAAGTTACAACTGACACCATGTAAATACAGAGGATCATAAGAGATTACTACAAACAATTATACGCCAATATAAAAGACAACCTAGAAGAAATGAATAAATTCCTAGACATGTACAATCACTTAACAGTGAGTCAAGAATAAATAGAAAATATGAACAGACTGATTACCAATAATGAAAATGAATCAATAATCAAAAAACTCCCAACAAGCACAAGTCCAGGACCAGACAGCTTCACAGGTGAATTCTACCAAACATTTAAAGAAGAGTTAATACCTATCCTTCTCAAACTATTCCAAAAATTGTAGAGGAAAGAATACTCGTTCTACAAAGCTAACATTACCCTGGTATCAAAACCAGACAAGGGCACCACAAAAAAAAAAAAAGAAAAAAGAAAATTATCGACCAGTATCACTGATGAACATAGATGTGAAGATCCTCAAACATTAGCAAACCAGTTCAACAATACATTAAAAGGATCACACACTATGATCAAGTGGGATTTATCCCAGGAATTCAAGGAAGTTTCAACATTTTCCAGTCCATAAATGTGATACATCACATGAATAAACCAAAAATAAAAATCATATGATCATCTCAATAGATACAAAAAAGCATTTGACAAAATTCAGTATCCATTTAAAGTAAAAAAAACTGTCAACAAAGTAGATATACAAGGAACATACCTCAACATATTAAAGGCCATACAGGCATACCTTGTTTTATTGTACTTTGTTTCATTGTGCTTCAGAGATATTGCTTTTTTTCACAAATTGAAGGTTTGTGGCAACCTGGTGTCAAGTTTATCTGTGCCATTTTCCAATAGCATTTGCTCACTTCATGTCTCTGTTTCACATTTTGGTAATTCTCACAATATTTCAAACTTTTTCATTATTATTATATTCGTTATGGTAATCTGTGATCAGTGATCTTTGATGTTACTATTACAAAAAGATTGCAACTTGCTGAAGGCTCAGATGGTGGTTAGCCTTCTTTAGCAATAAAGTATTTTAAAATTAAGGTAAGTACACTTTTTCAGACATAGTGCTATTACACACTTAATAGAGTACAGTATAGTATAAACAGAAATTTTATAAGCACTGGGAAACAAAAAATTTGTGTGAGTCACTTTATTGTGATATTTGCTTTACTGCAGTGGTTTGGAACTGAACCTACAATATCTTTGAGGTATGCTTATGTATGACAAGCTCACAGCTAACATCATACTCAGTGGTCAAAAGTTAAAGTCTTTTCCTCTAGGATCAGGAACAAGACAAGGATGCCCACTCTCGCCACTTCTATTCAACATAGTATTGGTAGTCCTAGGCACAACAATCACACAAGAAAAAGAAATAAAAGGCATCCAAATTGGAAGGAAAGAAGTAAAACTGTAACTATTTGCAGATGACATTATGCTATATATAGAAAACCCTAAAGCAGCAACCACAAAACTATTAGAATAAATGAATTTAGTAAAGTTGCAGGATACAAAATTAATATACAGAAATTTGTTGCAGTTAATAATGAACAATCACAAAGAGAAATTAATAAAATAATCCCATTTACAATTGCATCAAGAAGAATAAAATACCTAGGAATAAACTTAACCAAAGAGATGAAAGACCTGTACTCTGAAAACTGTAAGACATTGGTGAAAGAAATTGAAGACAACACAAATAAATGGAAAGATATACCATGCTCATGAACTGGAAGAAATAATATTGTTAAAATGTCCATACTACCCAAAGCAATCTACAAATTCAATATAATCCCTTTCAAAATACCCGTGGCATTTCTCAGAGAACTAGAGTAAATAATACTAAAATCTGTGTGGAACCACAAAAGATGCCAAAGCAATATTGAGAAAGAAGGACAAAGCTGGAGGCATCATACTCCTTTATTTCAATCTAAACTACAAAGCTATAGTAATCAACACAGCATGGTACTGCCACACAAACAGACACATAGATCAATGGAACAGAATAGAGAGCCCAGAAATAAACCCATGCTTATATGGTCAATTAATCTACAATAAAGGAGGTAAGAATAAACAATGGAGGACAAGACAACCTCTTCAATAAACGGTGTTGGGAAAACTCGGCAACTACGTGCAAAAGAATCAAACTAGACCACTTTCCTACACCATATAAAAAAATAAACTAAAAATGTATTATAGACTTAAATATAAGACCTGAAATCATAAAAATCCTAGAAGAAAACGTAGGCAATATGCTCTTTGACATAGGTCTTAGCAATGTTTTAAAAAATCTGTCTCCTTAGGCAAGAGCAACAGAAGCAAAAATAAACAAATGGGACTGCATCAAACTGAAAAGCTTTTGCACAGCAAAGGAAACCATCAACGAAACAAAAAGGCAACCTACTGAATGGGAGAAGATATTTGCAAACAATATGTCCTGTAAGGGCTTCATATTCAAAATATATAAAGAAGTCATACAGTTCAATATAAAAACCCAAATAATCCAATTTAAAAATGGGCAGAAGAGCTGAATAGACATTTTTCTAAAGAAGACGTACAGATGGCCAACAGACACATGAAAAGATGCTCAACATCACTAATCATAAGAAAAATGCAAATCAAAACCACAATGAGATATCACCTCACACCTAATAGAATAGCTATTATCAAAAGACAAGAAATCACAAATGTTGGCAAGATTGTGGAGAAAAGGGCACCCTCGTGCATTGTTGAAGGGATATAAGTTGGTACAGCCACTATGAAAGGCAGTGTGGAGGTTTCTCAAAAAATTAAAAATAGAACTACCGTATGATCCTGAAGTTTCAGTTCTGGGTATTTATCTGAAGAAAATGAAAACAGTGATTTGAAAAGTTATATGCACCCCCAATGTTCACTGCAGCATTATTTTACAGTAGCCAAGATGTGAAAGAAACCTAAGTGTCCATAGATAGATGAATAAATAAAGAAGATGTGATATATATATATATATATATATATATACACACACACACACACACAATGGAATATTACTCAGCCATAAAAAGAATGAAATCCTGCCATTGCAACAACATGGATAGACCTGGAGGGTATTATGCTAAGTGAAATAAGTCAGAAAGAGAAAAACAAATATCATATGATTTCACTAATATGTGGGGGAAGAAAACAAAACAAACAAACAGAAAACATAAATAGACTCATAGACACAGGTAACAAGCTGGTGGTTTCCAGATTGAAGGGGGTAGAGGGTTGGGCAAAATAGATGAAGAGGATGAGAGGTACAGACTTCCAGCTATAAAATAAATAAGACCTGGGGATATAATGTACAGCATAGGAAATACAGTCAATAATACTGTACTAACTTTGTATGGTGACAGATGGTAACTAGACTTATCATGGTGATCATTTTGTAATGCATGAAAATATCGAATCACTATGCTATACACCTGAAACTAACATAATATTGTAAGTCATTTATACTTCAATTAAAAAAAAAATAAAAATAAAAAGTACTTGAAGTGTTTTCAAAGATAAAAGATAGATATGAGAAGTATCCAAATTATCTAAGAAGTTGTATTAAATTTATGTTGGCAATGCTGAATTCACTTTTTAATTTTTTAATTAACTATGGAATACATCAAAAAATATTTATAAAATATTTGTCATCCCTGGGAACTTAAAATATTCTGTTATGAAATATACACAAAAATTAAGAGAAAGATATGATGAACTCCTATACCTACCACACAACTCCATCAATTATCAACACATGGTCAGTCTTGTTTCATGTAACCCTTATGTACACCATTATTTCAAAGGAAGTTACAGAGTTCATATCATTTCATCCATAAATACTTTAAAATGTACCGCTAAAAGATAAGGACTTGTTTTAACTTAATACCAAGGTCATATCTAAAATTAATAATATTTCTTTAGTATCATTAACTATTTACCTAGAGCCCTTTATAACAAATATAGTTGCTGCTGTGGTTATCTATTGCTGTGCAACAAACTACCCCAAAACCTAGAGGCTTTAAAGGAGAACCCATTATTCTCTCTCATGTAGGAAGGTTTTTAGTCATTAAGTCAATTTCTTTGGGAGGGTTCAGATATTTCATTTCTTCTTGAGTCAGTTTTGGTAAGTTTTAATTTTCTAGGAATTTGTCTATTTCATCTAAGTTTTAAAATTTACTCTCATAAAGTTGTTCATATCTTTTTATAATGTCTATAGTATCTGTAGTTATGTTTCCTTTTTCATTTCTAATACTGTTTATTTGTACCTCTTCTCTTTTTTTCTTTATTAGTCTCATTAGAGGTCTGTCAATTTTATTAATCATCTCAAAGAACCAAATTTTGTTAATTTTCACTATTGTGTTTGTTTCCTGATTTTTAATTTCTGCTTTTATCTTTATTATTTCTTATCTCCATCTTTCTTTGGATTTATTTTGCTGTTCTTTTCCTAATTTCTTAAATTGGAATTCTTTGTTCAATAATGTGTAGCCTTTTTTCACTCCTAATCTGTGCAACAAAAGCTGTATATCTCTCTAATTATTGTTTTAGCTGCATGCCAAAAGCTTTGATATGTAGAATTTTCATTATTGTTTAGTTCTAAATGTTGTCTAATTTCTTAATTTCTGTTATAATTTCTTCTTTGAATAACTGATTATTTAGAAGTATAGTTCTCTATTTTCAACTATGGGATATTTCTGGTTATTATTTTGTTGTTGGTTTCTAAGCTATGTGGTCTGTCTAATACCATTCCTTTGAAACTTGTTGAGATTTATGGACTAGTATGGGGTTATTTTTTATTGCAACTTTTTTTTCTGTCTTTGCCATCCCCTGGGAGATAGGGGTTATTCCATTGATGGTGTACGCTTTGGGTCCTAGCTCTACTGTCTGTTCAGGCCCTGGGTTTTATCTCCTCTACCCCAGCCCCAGAAGGCTGTACATATCAAAGCTCCTGTTCATCCAATTCAGTGCCTGCCCTCAAGATGGAAGCAGCATCAGTGTTCTCTCCTCCCTGCATGCTCTACTTTTGTTGTTTTTTTTTTATTGAAGTATGGTTGATTTACAATGTTGTGTTAATTTCTGCTGTACAGCAAAGTGAGTCAGTTATACATATATATACATTCTTCTTTATATTCTTTTCCATTATGGTATATCCCAGGACATTGAATATAGTTCACTGTATTACACAGTAGGACCTTGTTGTCCATCTGTTCTATTCCCTTTTAGTTTTTGACCTGAGTATTCCTTACAGTCTATTCTAGCCAGTTTGTCAATGCATTTAAGAAGATTTTTTAAAAATAAATATTATCCATCACTTTTCATTGGTTGTGAACCTAGTCTGCATACATCCATCGGCAGAAGCCTATACTGACATCTTATTTGACTACTGTTGAATTCCTGTAACATGTAGTAAGTAACATGTTCAAAGAGGTCAAGGCTTGGCCATTTCTTGACGCAATCACTAGAAATACTGTTAGGGAAAAATTTAACAGGATGTGTAGAGCGAATGTTCACAAGTATTAACCAAACATCGAATTAAAAAAATACACACTGAAAAGACAAAAATGATATATTTTTAAGTTCCATTCAGAGTCCTCAAAACTACAGCCAATAAATCTGAATAATTCTGAAATGACCCCCATATGTTTACTAAAAAAGATACATAGGAGTGTTCATAGCAGCATCTCTCCTGTCAAAAATTGAAGAAAAAAACAGCAAATACCTATCAATGGTAGGATAGATAAATAAGTTGTGGAATGCTTTATAGCAATGAGAATGAACAAAGTACAACCCCATGCAACTATATATATGAATTTCATAAATATAGTGTTGAGTGAGAGAAGCTCAATACAATAATATATAAATTTGTATGATTCTATTTATATAAAGTTCAAAAACAGACCAAATGAATTTATTGAGTTATAATTCAAGGTGGTTGTTACCTTTGAGAGAAAATTAATGAAAGGGATGGGCGCACGAGGACTTCTGAAGATCTAGTCGTGTTCAATTTCTTAATCTGAAAGCTTGTTACATAGGTGTGCTCATTTTGTGAAAATTAGTTGAAATGTACACTTTTAATGTGTGCATTTTCTGTATATATACATCAATAAAATTTTACATTACAAAAAATCCAAAATGAGAGATAAAAAGCCATGAATTTATTTAAGAAATGAAATATCCACCTGATGCTGCTCTTGATTTTTTACAAAAGGATTGTGCTAATAAAGTGTTAACATAATGACATTGTAGCTGTTTAATGACTTCTGGAAAGCTGGGGACCTTGATCTTGAGAAGTGAGAATAGGAAAAATGGAGATATTTTTCTTCTAAGTGTAGGAAAACACTTCTTTCCCCAGACCGAGTTATACTGTAGAATTGTGAAGAGCTTTTCCTTTTTATTTTCCATTAAAAAATTTTTTTATTAAAGTATAGTTAATCTTCAATGTTGTGTTAGTTTCAGGTGTACAGCAAAGTGATCCAGTTATTTATACATATACATATATATATATATATATAAATATACACACATAGCCATGTCCTTTTTCAGATTCTTTTCCATTATAGGTTATTACAAGATATTGACTATAGTTCCCTGTGCTATACAGTTTTAGAGTGGTTATGTTTACTGATCACCTGCAAAATTCTTGGAAATTTAAAAATCTGTTCTTGTGAGCTAGTACAAAAAGGCTCCAGCACAGAAGTCCCTTTTCTACCCCTGAGCAGCTTTGTGTGACCTTAAAGAAATTACTTTACTTATGGAGCTTTAGTTTTCTCATCTGAAATATATAACATGTTAGGTTATTGAAAGGATAAAACATTTATGACCACGCCGAACAGATGGTTAGATCTCTTAGATGGTTAGATGGTTAGAGCTCTTCTTAGTACATCAGAGGTCTGAGCCATGTATTAATCTTCTTCTTTGACAGTTGTCCTCATTCTACTCTAAGCCTGTTTCTTCAACTGTAGAAAGAGAATACATGCCTACCACTCTGACACCTGGTAAGTAATCTTTTGATTATTAATAATATTATTAGAATATTGTCAAATAGCAAGTTTGGTTCTAGTTGTCTTTCTTAATTTCTGCAGTGACTTGTCATCTGAGTGCAGTTATTTCTGTGGGAACCCTAAATTATTCCTCTGTCTCTACCACAAAGAAAAATCTAAGTGGCTTCCATTTTCTGCCCTTGCCCTCTCTGTAAAATCTTCTTTGCCACCAGTAAAGCATCATTATCTTACTAAGAAATGCAGTGGGTCATTTCATTCTAGATCTATGGTTTGCCTTGAGCTAGAGAAAAATTCCAAGTTCTCTAAGGAAGAATTCCAGCTCAGCTTACTTGCCAAAACTTGTCAGTAGATTCGTGGATTCTTTACGAGCAGAAGTTTGGTTCCTCATTTTAATTTGTGCCCTAAATTTAAACATAGATTATCCCTTATTCTGTTGTTTGTCAGGATTCCTACATTTTTCATTTTAACCTCATTTTCTGCATTGTAGTTTTCCATTCTGAGATGGAGATAAATCATATTGTCCCAGCCTGGTTGTAGTGTATTAATCATCCAGTTCTCTTCAATGGGCTTTTCACATGGTTGCCCATTTTACATCTGTTCATTCCTTTCTTTTTTTTAATTTTAATTTTAATTTTAATTTTTTAAACATCTTTATTGGAGTATAACTGCTTTACAATGGATTAGTTTCTGCTTTATAACAAAGTGAATCAGTTGTACATACACATATATCCCCATATCTCTTCCCTCTTGCATCTCCCTTCCTTCCACCCTCCCTATCCCACCCCTCTAGGTGGTCACAAAGCACTGAGCTGATCTCCCTGTGCTATGCGGCTGCTTCCCACTAGGTATCTGTTTTACATTTGGTAGTGTATATATGTCCATGCCACTCTCTCACTTTGTCCCATCTTACCCTTCCGCCTCCCTGTATCCTCAAGTCCATTCTCTAGTAGGTCTGTGTCTTTATTCCCGTCTTGCCCCTAGGTTCTTCATGACCATTTTTTTTTTGTTCTTTTTTAGATTCCATATATATGTGTTAGCATACGGTATTTGTTTTTCTCTTTCTGACTTACTTCACTCTGTATGACAGACTCTAGGTCCATCCACCTCACTACAAATAACTCAATTTCGTTTCTTTTTATGGCTGAGTAATATTCCATTGTATATATGTGCCACATCTTCTTCATCCATTCATCTGTTGATGGACACTTAGGTTGCTTCCATGTCCTGGCTATTGTAAATAGAGCTGCAATGAACATTGTGGTACAGGACTCTTTTTGAATTATGGTTTTCTCAGGGTATATGCCCAGTAGTGGGATTGCTGGGTCATATGGTAGTTCTATTTTTAGTTTTTTAAAGAACCTCCATACTGTTCTCCATAGTGGCTGTATCAATTTACATTCCTAGCAACAGTGCAAGAGGGTTCCCTTTTCTCCACACCCTCTCCAGCATTTATTGTTTGTAGATTTTTTGATGATGGCCATTCTGACCAGTGTGAAATGATATCTCATTGTAGTTTTGATTTGCATTTCTCTAATGATTAATGATGTTGAGCATTCTTTCATGTGTTTATTGGCAATCTGTATATCTTCTTTGGAGAAATGTCTATTTAGGTCTTCTGCCCATTTTTGAATTGGGGTTGTTTGTTTTTTTGATATGGAGCTGCATGAGCTGCTTGTAAATTTTGGAGATTAATCCTTTGTCAGTTGCTTCATTTGCAAATATTTTCTCCCATTCTGAGGGTTGTCGTTTGGTCTTGTTTATGGTTTCCTTTGCTGTGCAAAAGCTTTTAAGTTTCATTAGGTCCCATTTGTTTATTTTTGTTTTTATTTCCATTTCTCTAGGAGGTGGGTCAAAAAGATCTTGCTGTGATTTATGTCATAGAGTGTTCTGCCTATGTTTTTCTCTAAGAGTTTGATAGTGTCTGGCCTTACATTTAGGTCTTTAATCCATTTTGAGTTTATTTTTGTGTATGGTGTTAGGGAGTGTTCTAATTTCATTCTCTTACATATAGCTGTCCAGTTTTCCCAGCACCACTTATTGAAGAGGCTGTCTTTTCTCCACTGTATATTCTTGCCTCCTTTATCAAAGATAAGGTGACCGTATGTGCGTGGGTTTATCTCTGGGCTTCTATCCTGTTCCATTGATCTATATTTCTGTTTTTGTGCCAGTACCATACTGTCTTGATTACTGTAGCTTTGTAGTATAGTCTGAAGTCCAGGAGCCTGATTCCTCCAGCTCCGTTTTTCTTTCTCAAGATTGCTTTGGCTATTCAGGGTCTTTTGTGTTTCCATACAAATTGTGAAAATTTTTTTCTAGTTCTGTGAAAAATGCCATCGGTGGTTTGATAGGGATGGCATTGAATGTGTAGATTGCTTTGGGTAGTATAGTCATTTTCACAATGTTGATTCTTCCAATCCAAGAACATGGTATATCTCTCCATCTATTTGTATCACCTTAAATTTCTTTCATCAGTGTCTTACAATTTTCTGCATACAGGTCTTTTGTCTCCTTAGGTAGGTTTGTTCCTAGGTATTTTATTCTTTTGGTTGCAATGGTAAATGGGAGTGTTTTCTTAATTTGACTTTCAGATTTTTCATCATTAATGTATAGGAATGCAAGAGATTTCTGTGCATTAATTTTGTATCCTGCTACTTTACCAAATTCATTGATTATGTTCATTCCTTTCTCATACAAGATGCACAGCCTACTTTTATTTTTTATTTCTTTATAAAATCTGATGTAAAATAGTGTATTTTTCCCCAGTACATTTCCATTGGTTGAAGATTTATCAGAAATTATTTGACTCCATAATTTCTATTTACATTATTTCTTTGCATTTCATGATATTTTCACCTCCCAAACCCCTAAAGGAAAGCAGCACCAGCAATGACCTCTCAAACTGATTTTCTCAAGTTTTCCTTCTTAGAGCTTAGGCAGGTCTCACATTTCTTCAGGGCAGAGATTACCTGTTTTATTTATCATCTAATCCATAGGTAAACCTAGTGATTCTTTTGCTATGGTAGGATATAGAGAGGAATTTATTTGCAAGGCGAATAAAAAAATACTGAACTTTTATACTCTTAAGACAGGACGTTGGAAGAAACTTATTCTTCCAAAATATATATCTTGTGTTGTATACTTGAAATTTGCTAAGGGAGTAGATTGTAAGTGTTCTCAAACAAGCACACATGCACACACACAATGGTAATGGTGGAGTGGCCAGAGTGTTAATTAACTTGATTGTGGTAATCACTTCAAAATGTGGACGTATATTAAACCATCATGTTCACGTTAAATATATACAATTTTTGTTTGTCCATTATACACCAATAAAGCTGGAAAATAAAAGAAAAATACATATATATATCTTTTCTGAAGACTCAGCTATTCCTGAAGTGAACATAAATTATAATTTTTACTTTAAAAGTAGAATGAAGATAAAAAAACCATTACTAAAGTCTTGTATAGACATTCTGCTACTGCCAATTACATTACTTTAGTCGTATGATAGTAACTGTGACATCATTGGTATAATCTAATATTCCTTTGCATTTAGGGTTATGTTTTGACAGTGACCTTTATCTGCGTTTTTGAAAAGATAGATAAAAAATTGCTGCTTTTTCCCCCACAAGCATTTGAAGGCGATTACTGGTATATTTCAACACATATTGGTATATATGTTGTCATTGAAGTAGACGGTGAAATTAGAAAACTAACTTTCAAGTGCTCCCAAACAGTATATCTGTGTTTCACATGGCTGGGATTCTTAATTTTCTCTGCTCTTTCTCTTTCCCTGGTTCTCCAACTTTCCTCTTAAACGTCAGTTCCCAGGGTTCCATCTTTGGTCCTTTTTCTTCTCATGTTATACACTCTGCTGTGCCTACAATCATCACCACCACCCACACTCCTCAACTCCCACATTTCCATCTCCATCTCACTTCTAAGCCTCCCTTTCTCTATCTCCAACTGCTGGCTAGCCCTGGAAGATGTTTCCCCTTGGATCGCAGTATCCAGGAATGGGTGGTTCTCGGAAGCCACCGACTTGCTTTTAACTTAGGGTCTCAATGAAACGTGTGCTTGATTGTGCTTCTCTCTGTTTTGCCACTAGGAAGCTCAGGGCAGATTTGGTGGCCTATCCGTAGTTGTTCTTTAGGGTCTGCCTTTTACTTTTTGTGTATTAACCTCACCTCTGTCTTAATTCTCTTCACCTCAATTTTTCACGTAGTTGTTTTTATCCTGCTATAATGTATGTATTTATATAGCCTTGGTTTGGAATAGTCAAGGTAAAGTAATATGTTGTGATTATATATATAAATATATCCTTTCTGAATATCTCCACCTTGATGGTCCATGTGGGTATAACAATGTCAACATGTTAGAAATATATCCTCTTCCTAACATTCTCTGTCATGAACCAATCCAACTAGTTTCCCAAACTAGTAGTAATCCCAACTTAATCTTTGACTCTTCTTTCTCTCTTTCCCATCATCACCTCCAATTAGTCACCAAAGTCTCCCAATTTATCAAGAAATTTCCTCTTCATCCCCACAGTCACTGCCCGACTGGACTATTGCAACAGTTTCTTGCCACTCCAGTTGGTTCTGTGTTCTGCTTCCAGAACAACCTTCCTAAAATATATATCAGATCCTATTAGCGCCCTATTTAAAACCCTTCACTGTCTCCCCATGGCCCATAAGATAAATTCCAAACCACTTTGTATGATGAACAAGGCTCTTCATGATTTGAACAGTGAACTCTTTCCTCTCCATAGTGGGAGCTTATTCTCCTTTCTAGGGGTCCACCACTCTCTGTGTCACCATTTGATCCAGGTTGGATTCCCTTGGAAGCAGAGCCTGAGACACAGAATTGGAGTGCAGGAGTTTGATCAGGCCGTGGCCTTGGGATCACCAAGATAAGAAGGGAAAAAAGCAGAAAGGGGCTGAGAGAGAAGTCGGGCTGTGACAAGTGATATGCTGGAGCCAGCTTGCATGGAAATCGGCAGATGCTGTAAATCAGGGCTTTCCCTCCTCCCCCAGACAACCCGCTTACCAGCTCACCTCTGGTTGCAGTGCAATCACAAACCAGGCCTCGGCTGAACCCACAAAGTGTTTGAAAGCTGGGAAGGCCCTTCAGGGTGGTCCTAAACTTGAGGTGAGGGAGCTGGGCATCTATACCCCTCTGTTATCAGTCACTGGATGTGGACTTTCTCTGGAAGGGGACATGACCTTGGGCAAACTCTCTTCAGCTGAGGCAGTTCCGAAAGAGGGCTGACAGCTGAAGGCTGTCTGTAGGCACCTCCCTGGCAGCTGGGGCAGCAAGTCCTTCAAGAGAAGCTTGCCACAAGTTCCGTACGGCCTCCGCATTTGCAGCTCTCTGAGCTCTGCTGGGTGGGGAGCCACGTGGCAGAGTGAGGCTCACGTTTAAGATTGGCCTTTGGCTCTCATAGCCTGGCAGCTGTAACAGGTAAGGGAGTCTTTTGACAAAGTCAGATGGAGCCCCTGGTTTTCTCTCCAACCCTTGAATTAGGAATTTAAGAATTATGGATTGTCTCCTTCCTTTATTAAGCTATCCACCGCCCAAAGTCCTTTAATTCATCAGCTTCTTCATGTTCTTTTACGGCAGTGGTTCTCAACTAGGGACAGTTTTGCCATCCAAAATTATACCACAAAGTTGGTCCGGTGAGGACACTGCCCCTGGCACCCTGAACACTGACTTGTACACCTTGTGCCTGGGACAGGATGCTCCATCCCTGGTGCTGAGTAGCTGCAGCCCCTTAGCACTGGGTGCTGCGGACGCTGCTGCTGGCGCTGAAGACAATCTCCTTGCTGTTCCTGCTCCTCTCTGTCCCCTGTGTCAAGGTCTGGAGCCCGTATATCGAACCTTTGAGGCCTGAGATGTTAACTGCAAATGATGCTGTGACAGTGAGTATCTGGCAGTTTCAGCTTGGATGGTGGGAGGTGGCCTTTACCTGTGGCTAAAACTCAGCAGGAGGGCAATTTCCCAGACAGAGAAAGTGTTTAGATGCTGGAGAGCAAAATACCGACTTTTAGGTGAAAAAGGTGTTAATTCCTCCTGACCTTTGCATATATTTCAGGCCATTTTATCATAAACATCTCCAACAGCAAACGCTTGGATGTATGTAGCTCTCTGTATTTTTCCAGTGCATTACCTCAAGTTAATTTCTGACCCTGCCATAACTGCTCTCTACTTGATTACACACACACACACACACACTCATACCTTGGTATGATAGCCTGGTTATTATAATTACTTTCTCAGTATAAAAATAGGTGTATGCCCCTTGAAGATCTTACCTTTGTTATTCAAATTCATTTCAACATGTGTTAGCAGTGCCAGAATAAACAATGCTGGAAACAGTTTCCTAATGAAGTAAAGCTAGACAGCGTGACGTTTCATTTCTGTCTTTGATTAATTGTGTGCTTGTCTCCTCTTTTATGAAAGATAAATCCACATGTAAAGCTGTATCAAGGCAGAAAAACAAAGTCTCTTTTTTAAGAGTTCTTAGTTCTAGTGTGACATTTTTTTTTTTCTTATTGTCACTTGATGGATCTTTTCGTTCACTTTTTCTGACAACATCCAAGATGAAAAGTTCTGTGCTTCATAGGTGAGCTGATGATCCCCTGACAGGGCTCTGCAAAGGTTTCTGGTTAGCCTGTTGCATAAAATACCAGTATTGTCTGGAAGACTCAGAAATTGCCAGTGCAGTAGGGCAATTTTTTAAAGTAAATTTAATGAGCCATTCTAAAGGAAGGATCCAGAGGCAGGTCCATTTTGACTTTCACATAAAGACCAGGGGCAGCCAATTTGCCTGTCACTGTTGGAGATGTTTGGGGATGTTGGTAAGAACCCATTTTACAAGTTAGCATCCCCAAACATAGGATTGCTTTTTCATTGCTGCTTAAGGTGTCTCTCCATACTGTCATCTGTCATCATTCCGGGTTTATAGATGGAGAAACTGACTAGGAAAAGCAGACCACAGACTCAGAATTAAAAGTCAAGTATGAAAACAAATGATCAAATAAAAACCCAAGGCTTTTCCAGTGCAGGAAGGAGGGAGGGGAATTCTTCCCAGTCAGAGGCGGGCTGTCACAATCCCCAGTTTCTTAACTAATCAGAATGGTGCACTTTGTTTGTCTCTTTTGTTTTTTAAATAAACTTTAAATTTTAGAATAGTTTTAAATTTACAGAAAAGTTGCAAAGATAGTACAGAGTTCCTATTTGCCCCACACCTGGTTTCCCCTGTTGTTAACATCTTATATTAGTATGGTACGTTTGTCACAGTTAATGAGCCAATACTAATATATTATTATTAACTAAAGTCCATATAGTTTATTCAGATTTCCTTAGTTTTTTAAAAAATATAATTGACGTATACGATTATATTAGTTTCAGGCATACAACATAATGATTTGATATTTGATATACTGCAAAACAATCACAGTAAGTTTAGTTAACATCCATCACCATACATTTTTTTCTTGTGGCGAGAACATTTAAGATCTACTTTTTAGCAACTGCCAAATATACAGTACAGTATTATTCACTATAGTCACAATGCTGTACACTACATCCCCATGACTTATTATAACCAGATGGTTGTGCCTTTCGACCCCCTTCACCCATTTCACCACTCCCAACCCCTGCCCCTTGCAACCACCAGTCTGTTCTCTGTATCTATGAACTTGTATGTGTTTTCCACATTCCACAAAGGGAGATCATTTGGTATTTGTCTCTGTCTATTTCACTTAGCCTAATGCCCTCAAGGTCCATCCATATTGTCACAAATGGTAGGATTTCCTTCTTTTTTAATGGCTGAATAATATTCCATTGCTTGTGTGTATTATATTTTCTTTCTCCATTCATCCATCAATTGACACTTAGGGTGTTTCCATGTCTTGGCTATTGTAAATACTGCTGCAGTGAATATGGGGGCATGTATATCTTTTCCAGTTAATATTTTCATTTTCTTCAAATAAATATGCAAAAGTGGAATTTCTGGATCATATGGTAATTCTGTTTTGAATTTTTAGCTTGATTTAGTCCTACTGGTTTATTTTTTCTTTTGTTATCTTTGCTTTTGGTTTCAAATCCAAAAAAAATCATTGCCAAGACTGATGTCAAGTAACTTACTGCCTATGTTTTCTGGTTTCAGGTCTTAATTTTTGTGTACAGTGTAAGACAGTGGTCCAGTTTCATTCTTTTGTGTGTGCCTGTCCAGTTTTCCAACACCATTGTATATTCTTGGCTCCTTTGTCATAAATTAATTGACCATGTATGCATGAGTTTATTTCTGGGCTTATTATTCTGTTCTACTCATTTATGTGTCTGTTTTTTTATGATAATACCATAATGTTTTGATTACTATAGCATTGTAATATAGTTTGAAATCAGGGAGTATGATGTGTTCAGCTTTGTTTTTCTTTCTCAAGATTGCTTTGACTATTCAGAGTCTTTTGTGGTTCATTACAAATTTTAGGATTGTTTATATTTCTGTGAAAAATGCCATTGGAATTTTGACAGGAATTGCATTGAATCTGTAGATTGCTTTGGGTCGTATGGACATTTTAACAACTTAATTCTTCCAATTATGCTTTTTGTATTATGTATGAAACAAATTATCACACTCTAATTCATGTAGATTGTCTCCCATGAAGAAATGTAAAGCAGGGTCAGGGGATAGAGTGACAGGGGCCATTCTAGATAGGGTGATCAGGAAAGGGCTCTCTGAGGAAGTGAGGCGAGACCTCTATGAAGATCTGGGAGAGAAAATACCAGGCAGAGGGAAGAGAGGGCAGAGGCAGTTTATTTCTGAATGTAGCATATGTGATTCTTAGCAACTATGGTCCAGTCAGGTTTGGATTATGGATTCTCCAAATAATTGAACATAACGTATAATCAGACTATAGCCGCACATGCCCACGCGCACGCGCGCACACACACACACGTGCATGCAGGCACACTCTTCTGTCAAGATGCCAACAAGTAACGTGAATTAGCTAAATGGTTCTCAAACTCTAATATAAGTGAGAGTCACCTGGGGATCCAGGTAAAAATGAAAAGTGAACACTGCAGGATGGCTGGCAGGCTGCCAAGCATTCAGTTACCTCTCACTTTTCGTTGTAGTCATCAGGCTTCAACTTTCTCTGAGCTTAGTTTTAACTTTTTCAGTAAAGGATAGTTTGCTGCTGTGGATCCAGGAAGCAGAGGGTTATCACGAAAAGAGCAAAGGGTCACTTCCAGCTGGAAAGAGCAGATGAAGTCATTGGAACAATTTTTCCACTGAAGACAACTACAAAATCTGGATGAAATTTTTTTAAAATGTTAAAGCATCATAGAGATAAATGATTGTAAGGATTTACTAGGCCAGATTTTTGGAGAGGAAAGTGGAGCCTCTTCAACTCTCAGTCTTCTGTCCTCAGTCTGGAAGAAACCACTAAAAATGATCTTATGACAGCAGCAAGATGGTGGGAAGGAGTATCAAAAATTTGAGTCTAGTACCTACCAACATTAGAAGCTGCTGACCCCCTCCCCCAGGCCCCAGGTTGGGACTGCAAAGGGCTACACCATGGAAGTGCAGCTATACATGGCAGTCCATGGGCTACTAGCAGCCTCGGGGGCTGGCAGAAGAAGTGCTTTCTAGAGGAACAAAACATCATTGTAGGTCCAAAGTAGTTCTGTAACTATTTTTTTTAACACAATGCCCTGCAAGACAAAAACAAAAAAACCAAAATCATGGTCAATCCAACCATCTGGACATTTTTATACTGATGATACTTGGATGCATCTAATCAGAATTCAGCAGCTGACTGTTAATAGAGTAGAAACTACTAAGTTTACTACATTGTATTACAAGTCAAAACAGGAACTGGTCAAACAAATAAATTTTGTCCAATGGATAGTAACTTGGCAATGAAAAAGAACTACTTTTTCATGCAAAAACATGGATGACTCTCAGAAAGATGAAGCTGAGCAAGAGAAGGCAGCCAGGTGCTGTACCTACGTATGGTGCCATTTATACGAAATTCTAGATAATGCAAAAATAATCTATAGTGGCAGAAATCAGATTACTGGTTACCTGGAGCCAGGGGGAAGGGGGGACTAAATGCAAAAGGGCATGAGGAATATTTTGGGGTGATGGAAATGTTTTATATCTTGATTATGGTGATTGTCACATGAGTGTATGTGTTTGTCAAACTCATCAAATTTTACACTTAAAATGGATGCATTTTATTTTATGTAAATTATACCTTAACAAAGTTGATTTGGAAAAGATATTAAGTCCATCTCCCCTAAAACTTTTATTCTATGTACTTTTCTCATCTAAACAATTCCAAGACTCATTTAATATAACGATGATTATTGCATTATTTGTTAAAAATGTGCTCTTACTTACTATGTGTGGTAGTACGCCCAATAATGATAATAATATTATTAGCCTTATTTTATTAAACTGCTACTCATGTTATTTAGTAAATGTCTTCTTTAGGATCTGCCTGATATGAGCATCCACACCTAAACATATGCTCCTGAAAGCCTTCCAACAAAACTTTCTCATTGGTTTATTCTTATCTGCTAAGAAACAATAGAGAGATGTGATAAGTTTCATAATTTTAGTACACTATGAAATATACAAATGTATATTTAAATGTGCATTAAAGGAGTCGGGCAGATTGGTGAATGCTGATTTCCATTCAGCATTGGTTGGTTATTATTACAAATGATAACTTATTGAACATAAGTTCTTTTTCTTATTACAGCTAGGATTAGAATTACATTAACAAAATAGGACAAAAAGGGGAAAAAATGGATAGAAAAAACCCAAATTAAAGTATTTATATTATGAATCTCGTAGTAAGAAATAAAATATGAAACAAACCTGGCATTTCTGAGAAGTCTTGGAAATCACAATCCAAGCTAGCTGATTCTCTTGCTCCTGTTAACAAGCCAGTCACTTTCTGCACTCAGATCGAGAAAGTCATTATTTTTCTTTGTGGGCTGTAATTCTGCTGATGCTGGTGCTCTTGTTATAGCAATCCTGTAACTCAGTTGGCTAGGATGGATTTGTAGACTCTGGGTCTTCACTGATAACCTTTACTGACCTTGTAAGACTCACAGATCCTTATTATGGCAGAAGTCCAAAGTGCTTCATGAATCAAAATGTTTTGACACAAACATGTGATTCTGAGTACACTAGACTGAAAAAAGCTTGCTATGCAATGAGAGACCACGCTACTTAAACCAACAATTTTCCTTGAAAAGCCCAGTGTTAAATACGCACATGAACGTTTGTTCTCCAGCAGGGCACATCTAGCTCCCTACTCCTGCATACTTTGTACTCCAAGGAAATTAAGGCATGTCTTGAATTCTGATAATGCCTGAGTCAACACAAAAAACACTAAATCTTATACATATCTGTGCTGACGTAGACTGAGATCCTTTCCAGCTCTCATAGCAAAATTGAATCCCTGCATAAGAGAATTGTATGCAATAAGATGTAATCTCTTAAATCTTTTACCGAGGGTTTCTTAGCATTAATTCAGGAGAATTATGTTTGGGGAATGTGAATATGTTAGTGAAGAAAATAATGTTATAAAACCCAGAGAAGCAGCTTTTTATTGGCATTCATAAAACCAAATCCTTATTTCTTGGAAGACCAAAGCTAATGATGACATTCCCTATAGTAACTTCATCAGTAAGTTCATAAATGTCCTTGAGTGTCCACCCATGGTGTTGCGAAGCCTGTTTTATATACTCTGGAGCACTAGGAGAGGAAACACTGGAGGAGGTGTTTTGCCCTCAAGTTATGTAAATTTTAATTAGTATTAAATGAGAAACATAAAGAACACAATGTGTGTGTATACACACATATCTACATTATCTATCTATCTTTCTATCTTCATCATCATCTATCTTCTGCAGCTAAATACAGAGATTAACTAGGGGTGGTGGTTGTGTTTGGGGCAACGGGGAAGTAAGTGGATTAGAAAGTGCAATTAACACAATTAAAAAAAAAATCTCAGGCTTCCCTGGTGGTGCAGTGGTTAAGAATCCGCCTGCCAGTGCAGGGGACATGGGTTCGATCCCTGGTCCGGGAAGATCCCACGTGCCGTGGAGCAACTAAGCCCGTGCGCCACAACTACTGAGCCTGCACTCTAGAGCCCGCGAGCCACAACTACTGAGCCCACACGCCACAGCTACTGAAACCCGCACGCTCTAGGGCCTGCGTGCCGCAGCTACGGAGCCCACATGCTGCAACTACTGAAGCCCGCGTGCCTAGAGCCGGTGCTCTGCAACAAGAGAAGCCACTGCAATGAGAAGCCCGTGCACCACAACGAAGAGTAGCCCCCGCTCGTCGCAACTAGAGAAAGCCTGTGCGCAGCAACGAAAACCCAACACAGCCAAAAAAAAAAAAAAAACCTCTGCTAGTACTGCCATAGTCGTCTACTTCTTCCTTTTTAAATAAGGGGCTTAATTTGATCATGTGTTAGACATTGAATAGGCACAGGTAACTCCTCCTGCAACAAGAATATAGAAAGAACTTGTTATATGTGAGTCCCAAAGGACTCACTTGGATCTTCAGTATTCCCCACCAAACATTTAATTTTAGAGGAACCATAGTCTGAAGTTGACATAGGCAAAAGAATTTAGGATATCTTTTAGTGTACTTGTTTGTTTTTGCCAAGGCCCGTTACCAGTCAGGGTCTGAGGACCAAGCTGATATCCCAAGGAGGGCCCCCTGGCACTTGGTACTCACCGTCTGTCTTCACAGGGCCATGTTACAGGAGACTTGTAACCCTCCTCTGCCTCCTAGTCTTCATCAGGAATATCCCAGGCCATCTGTACATGTTTCCATAATCTTGAACCTTGAAAAAATAGGACTGAGGTCTCAATCTTTTCCCTCCAGAAGACTTCCTATCTCCTATGAAAATAACCACCTCTTTTAAAAAAACTTCAGGCCCACGGAAAAGAATATAAAAAAGAATGTATATATGTGATAACTTGAGTATATGTGTGTATAACTTTGCTGTACAGCAGAAATTAACACAGCATTGTAAATTAACACAGCATTGTAAATCACCTACACTTCAATTAAAAAAAAAAAAAACTTCAAGCCCCATGTGATAATAGCAGTGGAGAGGTATATTACATGAAGATACCTGCATACTCACCAGACCCTTACCAAACCAGAGACCTGTTAAATCTGCTCATCTAGATCCCCTCCACCGCGCTCAAACAGGGAGTATAACTCAGGGAAGTTGAGGATCAAAATTTAAAGCTGCCTGCTACATGTTTTACCTGAAAAAAAAATTAAGATATGCACTCGAGCGCATATATATTCTCATTTACCATTAAAATACTCTTTAAAAATTTGTTTACTCTCTCAAATATGTAAGTAAAATTGACAGCTTAGGAAAGGCCCTATGTTTACTCTGTGGTTTTGCCTAAATCCTCATCCATTGTCAATGTGAGTATAAATACTTAAGCTTGAAAAACATGGAAGTGATCATTGACTTGCAAAAAGTACAAAGCAAGTGCTTTAGAAACTCATGGGAGGAAAAAATAATTTCTGTTTGGAGAATATTCAAGGCAAACGATGGAAAAGTTTTCTTTTTTTTTTTGGCAGCGTTGGGTCTTTGTTGCTACGTGCAGGCTTTCTCTAGCTGCAACGAGCGGCAGCTACTCTTCATTGCAGTGCGCGGGCTTCTCATTGTGGTGGCTTCTCTTGTTGCAGGGCACCAGCTCTAAGCGCGCGGGCTTTAGTAGTTGCAGCACACGGGCTCGGTAGCTGTGGCACGCAGGCCCTAGAGCGTGTGGGCTTCAGTAGCTGTGGCGTGCAGGCTCAGTAGTTGTGGCTTGCGGGCTCTAGAGCACAGGCTCAGTAGTTGTGGCGCACGGGCTTAGTTGCTCCGCAGCACGTGGGATCTTCCTGCACCAGGGATCAAACGTGTGTCCCCCGCATTGACAGACGGATTCTCAACCATTGCGCCACCAGGGAAGTCCGATGGAGGAGTTATTTTCCATCACGGCATCAATGGCATAGACTTGAGCCAGCCACGCACACATATGTTTGATCTGTGTAATGCTTCTCCCTTCCCAATCCTTCTGCATACATTTCAAGATGGCAGTTTGAGTTTTCAAAGAAGGTCAAGGGATGGATATGATGAAGGGTGAGTTGTTGAAAAAGAGCAAGTTGTATTTGTAGAATCGGAGACTGGGCTGAATTATGTCAGGTTTATGATGTCAGGTTAAAGGAGGGGTGACTCTCAGATGTCAAGGGCACAGATGATAGAAACTCTCCTATCACATGAGTCTTTGTGAGAAGAAAGACCCTTTCTCCCACCACAGAAATCAGAGTGCAGACCTTCTTTCTGCTTGCTTTCATAACGAGAATACAATATCTACTTATCTCTCTTGTGATATTGTCAGCAGTTGATAGGTATAAAATAATGGGTCCATTATTTTCTAAGAGATTGTGAAATGGTGATATTCTAGTTCTATAATTTCTTCATCATGTTTTAATTTACATAATGCCAATTTTTTTGCTTCTTCATCCATTTGGTTGCCCTATGAATTAACTTTGCTCCCTAGAAGCCAAAGCTTGAGGCAAAGTTTGCATGCTAGAGTTTTATTGGGAGATGCGATTCCAGGACAGCACAATTGAAGGAGAAAGAGAAGTGAGACAGGGAAGGAGGAAAAACAACTGCAAAGTGGCATGTTCTAGAGCTGGCAGAGCCTCACAAAAATACACAACTGGTTGTTTGATCACATAGGACGTCTGCCAGAGTGCAGTGTGAAGCACTACATCTTGGAACAGTCCATAAGGGAGAAAGGGAGGCAAACCTATCTGCTGATGGTTTCCCTTATCCTGTCTCTCGCTGGTCAGAGTTCAAAGTTCACTTCAAGGGGCGTTAACTCATCTAACCTTCCAGGTTGACCTATCAGACTGCCCAAGGCAGTGTTTAGGGAAGCCAGAGGCCATACACTAATGTTTAACACAGTATCTGGGTCCAGAAGCAGTGGGACGAGCCAGCCTCTTTATGCCCATCCCCTCAAGTTGGACCTGGGCATCAGAGCTGCTGCTGCCTCCACAGCAGCAGGCATGACAGCTGCTGTGCTCAGAGCCCAGCTCTTATCTCAGGGGAAGCTGAGACAGTTAGCAGTGTTAGGAGAGCATGCAACAGTGGTAGTAGTGGGGATGTCCACCGAAGAAGTGGCCAAATCTCAGGGGCAGGTGGGCTGTGCAAATACGGGGAGGTGCATGAACTCAGTTTTGTATGCTCTGAGGCCTACTTCATACAAACAAGGCAGGATAAATGCTTGACTTTTTCCTTTTCAAATCATTTTTCAGAGTAGTGACTTGGTTCCGTAGATCCTCCAAGGGTGACCAGTGAGGATTGTAAATTTTGTTTTGTTTTTTAGGAGGGTGGGCATATTATTACAAATCCACAGATTTTTAAAAAACTGAGTTGATTTAATTCAATCCGTTGAAATTTGTATTTCACATAAATGCATATCTTATAAACGTCCAAATTGTCCCTTCTTTGGCCAGTGAAAGCCCTTTCAAGTTGCTTCCTGACTTCTACTGACATATTTCTGGAAGTCTTTGAGAGTTTCTTTGCTTTCTGGTGTGACCAGTTATCTTGTACATTTCCTGCCTCAGACCTGGAATCAGCCATGTCTGCAAGGATCCCTGGTTCATATTTGTGGGAATAATATTCAGAGCCACACTCTGGACACTAAGGATAAAGTAGCAGAATATTGAAGGTAAATATAAGTGTTAGGAAAATTTTATTAAATAAAAAGCTTAAAAAAATAGAAAAATTAGATTCTCAACAGGAAAACTAAATTTTTGACAAATGCAAGTAATGGAAATGTATATATATTTCAAATCTAGAGGAAAATTCAAAATTTTACTTCAGTGACTTGGCAGACTCCTATTTAAAGACTCATTAAGGAAAACCTTTCATTCAGTTAAACAAACATTATTTGGGTACTTTCTGTTACAAATTTTTAGGCCCTCTGAATGCTCATAGGTTTTTAAAAAGTGTACTTGTCCTGAGAATGGAAGCTTGAAACTAGCCAGGGACCTGTGTATGTACATTTTACAAAGGAAGCTCTCTTAAATATAATGGTTAAGTATAAATGGGACCAGGGAGAATGGGGTGGGGGGAGCAGAGAGAATTAATTTATTTAGCAAACAGCCATTTACCTTCTATGTGCTAAGCTCTGCCATTGAGAATTCAAAGGTGAATTTAAATATAAGATTTATCCCTTTAGGTATTTCCAGATAATTTGAAACTAAAAGAAGAAAATAACTAATTAAAATACCATGTTTTAGCTAGTAACTGAGCTACTAACTTCCAGAGACTGAGAGGGAGAGACCTACAGCCAAGACAGAGTTGGGGGAAGGCTTCTAGGAGCAAGAAGCATTAAACTTGGGCTTGAAGAATGACTTCGCCAGATAGAGAAAGGTTGTGGAAAAAAGAACATTCAGGCTATAGGAAAAAGCATGTGCAAAGCCAAAGAGATGGGTAAGGGAATGGTCCCAATGGAATGGCAAGATGTTCTGTATGTCAAAAACAGTAGAGAATGTAGAGTAGGCCTGCAATGAAGAGAGCAGAGGGGATTGAGTCTGGAGTTGAATAGAAATAGTCAAATTGCGAAGGGGTTATACATCATGCTAAGCATTTGAACTGTTTAGTTAATTAAACAAAATTGAGTTTGTGTGAGACGTATCATTTCAGAATACAGTTTTGTCATTTCCTTCGTAGGTAAGATGTTGACCTTAAAACAAGTTTCAAGCTTAGCTGGAGGGGGCAAAGACCACAGTGTTCTGAACAGGCCAGGGGGCATTGGGAGGACAGGGGCTCAGGTTGAGGGTATGGGGAATGTAGGTGGGAAGTGGCTGCTCAGACAGCCAGGAGGGTCCCAGAGCTCCTTACTGTAGCTCTAATTTCATGACTGCAATTCCTCTCGACTTCCAGTCTTGACCCCATAGTGACTTTTCATTAGGAACTCTTTCTTTCTTAGTTCCTGACTTTGCTGATGATTTCCGAGTGGCTGAATCCTCTAAGGACAGGGATCTCTAGTTAGTAGTGGGAACTATCTTTGGGTCCTGAAGTCTCACCTGGTAGATCTCTAAGTTGATAAGAGTGCAGGGTCCTGACAGGGTTTATAAATTGATCTATTTGGGGATAGGAACTTCCATGGGAGTTTGAAATAAGGTCTGACAAGTGAGACCCTGTGGAAAGTGTCACACTAGTTGTATTAGGATAAATCTAAACTTCAGTAATAAAGACACTCCACAATACCATGACTTTAATAGCGATAGTAATAATAATAATAATAACAATAATAAAATTTCTTTCTCCCTCTCACTAGTAGTTTCAAAGTGAGTGTTGTAGGTCAGTGGGATCACTCTGCTCAAGTGAGGACCCAGGTTCCTTCCAAGTCATGGCTCTGCCATCTCTTGGCCAGTGTGCCTCAAACTTTAATGTGCATATGAATTCCCTGGGGATCTTGTTAAAATGAAGATTCCATTTCAGTAGGTCTGGGGTGGGACCTGAGATTCTGTGTTTCTAACAGTTCCTAGATGATGCAATGCTGCTGTTCCCTGACCATACTGGAGTAGCCAGACCCTAGGGCATTATCATTGTCTGCATGGTCAGTGCTGAGTCACTGCCACAGTCAGGGTCTAACCTACCCTGAAAAGGAGATGCGGGGGGAGGGTGGAGGCTCCCTTGATGACCTGGAGGTGGCACACAGCACTTCCGCTCACGTTTCCTGGATGAAATCTTAGTTACATGGCCACACCTAATGGCAAGGATGTCTTGGAAATGTAACCTTGCTGGGCAGCCATGTACCCGCCACAGTTCTTACTTTTGGAGAGCGGGAAGCAGATGTTGGCAGACAACTCCCAGTCCCTGCCACATTCCTCTATCTAAAGTCCCCTCATGCACCTCTCAGAGGCTTCTGGTGGTCGCCCAGTAATGTGAGGGGTACTCAGGGAAGCGTCCATGATGCTTTCCAGACAGCACTTCACAGCATTCTTTCCTCCGGCACATTCTTGAGATATCCTGCTCTCGGAATTTCCTGGGTACACAGGTTCTCTTTCTACCTTCATGACTTTGGAAGTGAACAAGATGACCAAATTATACCTCTTCAAGATCTACTTGTTTAAGGCTTCCTGTTTTTGTGAGGATAAATTGATGCTTCAAACCCAGTATCACATTATACCAGCAAAGACAATCTTGCTGGGCTGGATCAACTGCGCTGCAGGCTTTCCCATCTGATGAGTGAGATACGATAATAAACGAGTGGAGGCCACTGGCAAGATGCATAGGCAGCCTCAGAGTGAATCATAACCGCAGTACATTTGTAATAAAGCCCCAGTTCATATGCAAGCAGACAGCAACATTAGATGGTCAAATAGCTCAAGGATACTGAATGAAAAACTTTCTGTTCATGAGTGATAATATTTGCCCTTCTATTTTTATTTACCTGATTGAAAAGTATCTGGCTTATTCACTGAAAGAAATTTTTGCTTCCTGATACTCTTCTCAATAGTCAAGCAAGTGAAGTAGAATTAACTGTTTTAGCCAAAAGGCTAGAAGGGCAAAGAATGATTGAGTAAGCACTCCATGGCTGCTTTAATGTGTCCTTAATAAATGTGTAGGAAGAGATACTAAGCTGCTCTCTGAAAAAAAAAACTAAATGTGTATATTCTCCCCTCAAAATACAGGCCTAGGGAACAATGAGCCCTTAGTTGAATTTTCTCCTCAGCATGACATTTCTCTGTTATCGTTCATTGAAATGAAAAATTCCAAAGTGAGAAAAAAAAACGGAATATTATTCTCGAAATCAAATAAGGCTACCATGTCCTTCCATTAGCCCCAACAGTTGCTTCCAATTATTGTGAACAGATTTTCTCATTTGTGCTTTTTAGAGAAACAATATTTGAATTTCAGGAGGAAAGCTGAGAATTGAATCATGTTATATACGTGCTCAAGACTGTAGCAGCAGTCCAGAAGAGAAGGAAAAATTCTCCCTGGATTCTGAGTCAAAAGATAAAGATTTAAACCCTAGCGATTTAGTTTTCAAATAATCGTGATAATGATTAAAATAGTGATGACAAAGATGATGATGATGATGATGATAGCCAGCATCTGTGGAGTGCTGACTGCAAACATGGCACTGTTCCAATGCTTTCCATGTATTAACTCACTTAATCCTCATAAAAACTCTTTGAGGCAGGTCGTATTATAATCCCCACTTTATAGTTGAGAAAAATGAGGCACAGAGATGCTAAATAATCTCCCGAGGTCACACAGCTACTGTAGCAGACACCGTTCACCCAAGATCTGTTTCTTCTTTCTGGGCACATAGCCAGCCGACATTTCCCAGCCTCTTTGCAGGAAGATTGGCCACTGGACTAAGTACCAGCTGATGGAATATGAGTGATGTGTGCCGTTTCTAGACTAAAGCTTTTTAGAAGCAGGAGTGCCCCCTCCATGCTCTTTCACCATTTGCCTGCTAGATGAAGACTATGCTGAGGCACTGGGGGATGGCAGAGCCACAAGTAGAAGGGGACCGAATCGCTCCCACCAATCAGGAACACCCTCCTTGGAGTATCACAGAGACGAAAAACAAGCTTTTACTCTGTCTGACGCGTTACACCTTTGAGCGTCTACTTGTTACTACAATATAGCCAGCCCCAGTTAACACCCCAGAAAGTGGTGGATTCTGGATTTGAATCCAGGCAGCCTGGCTGCGTCATCGCCCTTGGTTAAATCACTTCTTAATTTGAAAAATGGGAATGATTGTTACAACCTGTCTCTCTTAGCTTCCGAGCTAGTGTCCTGCAGTCTCCAGTAGAAGACTGAGTTCTGTGTAGCTCCTGAGGAAATCTGGGACAGGGTCAGCAGTACCCTAGGCAAGGTGTTCTGCTTGGTTTTGGTTAATAGTCTACCCAGGATCAAGCCTTGTCGTAGCTAGGGCCAGGATACTCTTTCTGTGGACCTTAGTCATCAGCTGGGCTTCTGTAGGCTCCACGAGGCTCTTTCCGTTGTTCACCATCTCCAGATGAGATGTCTTCTGGTCCAGAGCAGACCCAGTCCATCTCTTCTCTGCAATGTGCGCTGTGGCTCTCCCTCTAGGAGGTTTGCCTTTTATCAGTGCCAGTTCTCCTAACTGCAGTCCCCTTTACTGTAGCTTGTTTCTATTTCCCACCTGTCTGCCGCTGAGATCCCAGTGTGACATAAACCAACTTGCCTAACTTTTCACCCTGATCGTATATGCCCTGCCTTACCTGACAGAGTTATTGTAGGGATGAATTTAAGTGTATAAAATTGTGTTTCAAATGTGTGGTATAAAATTAGGTATTATTATTAACATGTTTAAATCTTTATTATCAGGTGAAAGAAGCAATTTTATTTTGTTCAACTAGATATTAGTTGCAGAAATGGCCTAAATATTTTTTAAACAATAGTTAAAAATTTTTTTTATTGAAGTATAGTTGATTTACAATATTACATTAGTTTCAGGTATATAGCATAGTGGTTCAGTATGATTATACTCCATTAAAAGTTATTACAAGACGATAGCTATAATTCCCTGTGCTATACAATATACCCTTGTTGTTTATCTATTTTATACATAGTAGTTTGTATCTCTTAATCTCATGCCCCTAATTTGCCCCCCACCCCTTCCCTCTCCCCTTTAGTAACCACTAGTTTGTTTTCTATATCTGTAAGTCTCTTTCTGTTTTGCATATACATTCATTTGTATTATTTTTTAGATTCCACATATAAGTAATATCATACAGTATTTGTCTTTATCTGACTTATTTCACTAAGCATAATATTCTCTAGGTCAATCCATGTTGCTGCAAATGGCAGGATTTCATTCTTTTTATGACTAGTATTCCATTGTATATGTAGACCACGTCTTCTTTATCCATTCATCTGTTTTTTGTTTTTGTTTTTGTTGGCCATGCTGCACGGCTTGTGGGATCTTAGTTCCCTGACTAGGGATTGAACCCCAGGCCTTCAGCAGTGAGAGTACAGAGTCCTAATCACTGGACCGCCAGGGGATTCCCTATCCATTCATCTGTTGATAGGCATTTGAGTTGCTTCCATGTCTTGGCTATTGCAAATAGTCCTGCTATGAACATTGAGGTGCATGTATCTTTTTGAATTCGTGGGGGGTTTTTTCTAAATATATACCCAAGGAGTGGGATTGCTGGATCATAGTTCTATTTTTAGTTTTTTTAAGGAACCTCCATACTGTTTTCCATAGTGGCTGCACCAATTTACATTCCCACCAACAGTGTACAAGGGTTCCCTTTTCTCCATATCCTCTTCAACATTTGTTATTTGTAGACTGTTTGATGATAGACATTCTAGCCAGTGTGAGGTGATACCTCATTGTGGTTTTGATTTGCATTTCTCTAATAATTGGCCATGTTGAGCATCTTTTCATATGCCTGTTAGCCATCTGTATGTCTTCTTTGGAAGAATGTCTATTCAGGTCTTCTGTCTTTTTTTTAATCAGTTTATTTATTCACTTATTTTTGGCTGTGTTGGGTCTTCGTTGCTGCACACAGGCTTTCTCTAGTTGTGGTGAGTGGGGGCTACTCTTTGTTGCGGTGCAAGGGGTTCTCATTGCGGTGGCTTCTCTTGTTGCGGAGCACAGGCTCTAGACACGCAGGCTTCAGTAGTTGTGGTGCATGGGCTTAGTTGCTCCGTGGCATGTGGGATCTTCCCAGACCAGGGCTCAAACCCATGTCCCCTGCATTGGCAGGCAGATTCTTAACCACTGCACCACCAGGGAAGCCCTTCTGCCTTTTTTTGATTGGGTTGTTTGGGTTTTTTTGATATTGAGTAGTATGAACTGTTTGTTTATTTTGGATATTAACCCCTTGTTGGTCATGTCATTTGCAAATATTTTCTCCCATTCAGTAGGTTGTCTTCTCATTGTGTCAATGGTTTCCTTTGCTGTGCAAAAGCTTTTAAGTTTAATTAGGTCCCATTTGTTTATTTTTCCTTTCATTTCTTTTGCCTTAGGAGACAGATCCAAAAAAATACTGCTGTGATTTATATCAAAGAGTGTTCTTCCTGTGTTTTCTTCTAGGAGTTTTATGGTTTGGGGTCTACATTTAGGTCTTTAAACCATTTTGATTTGTTTTTTATATGGTGTGAGAAAATGTTCTAATCTCATTATTTTATGTATAGCTGTCCAGTTTTCCCAGCACCACTTCTTGAAGAGACTGTCTTTTCTCCATTGTATGTTCTTGCCTTCTTTGTCATAGATTAATTAACCATAAGTGCATGGGTTTATTTCTGGGCTCTCTATTCTGTTCCATTGATGTAAGTGTCTATTTTTGTGCCAGTACCATGCTGTTTTATTTACTGTAGCTTTGCAGTATAGTGTGAAGTCTGGGAGAGTTATACCTTCAGCTTCTGCATCCCAAGGTCAGGTCTTTCCCCTGGTCCTTGCAGCCCCAGATCCAGTGCCATGCAGTGGTGTGGAATGAGCTGGGCTTGAGTGTTTGCTCAGCTTGGGCTAGGGTGCACAGTGAGGTGGTTGCAGAAAACCTGGCAGCTGCTAGGGTGGACCTCTCTCCATCCTGCACTGGGGGCAAGTCAGCACCTGTGCACTCCTCACAGGAGTCCAGGCTTCTCCAACCTTTCTATCTGTCACAGTGGTCCTCTTAGCAGCCAAGAGGGTTTGTCTCCTCTGCATAGGACTCTAGGACTGGTATGCCCAGTCTGTGGCTTGACCTCCTCACACCTGAGGGTGGGTGTCCACCAGTGCAATCTCCCTTTTCCTCTGAGTCCCCTCCCAGAGGCACAGGTCCCAACCTCATCATTTTTCTTCCCTTCCTACCTGATAATGTGTATATCTTTTTTACAGCCTTGGTTGTACAGGAGTCCTTCTGCTAGTTTCCAGTTAGTATTCAGTGAGAATTGTTCCACATGTAGATGTGTTTTTGATATGTTTGTGGGGGAAGTAGAGCTCCGTGTCCTCTTACTCCACCATCTTGATCTCCACCTCTAGTTTTTAAAATTTGATTTTGCAGGTAAAATTATTCACAATACGCTATGTGTTGTAAGAGAGTTTTAGAAAAAATTAGAGTGAAAAATGAAGGTGGTGCTGGAGAATGGAAGTAATTACCAATGATCACAATCGAGAAGTGTTAATAGCTGCAAATAACACATTCATTAGCAATTCTTAATGGCGAAGACTGCTGGTTCCTTTGCAGTTTCTTTTATGCTGAATTATGGCACTGAAGCAAACTGTTAATTACAAAAGGCTGAGATATAGCCTTCTCAGCGCTGACCTGTAACTTTTATTTGCTCATCGTTGGCAGATGCTGTCCCAGGGCATCACAAGCTCTGCCCATGGAGATGAAGTATTTCTATAATATTTATTTTAGTTGTTGAGGAGAAGGCTCTCTTCCAGATCCAGTCACCCTGGTCGATTTCAAGGAATCAGGTTTCAGCTTCCAGGCGAAGCAAATTCAGAATAAATGAAATAAAAGCAGCAGGATGTAGAAGACATTTTTATTTGCTTGAGTCAGTACCCAATACATTATATATACTATATATATGTGTGTGTGTATATATATGTATAAAACAATTTTAGATTTATGGAAAATTGCAAATGTAGAACAGAGAGTTCTTATACTCTTCAGCAGCTTCTCCTAATATTAACATCTTATATAGCCACAATATATTTGTCAAACTAAGAAAGTAACACTGGAATACTATTAACTAAAGACTTTATTCAGATTTCATTAGCTTTCCCACTATTATCCTTTTTCTGGTCCAGGGTCCTATCCAAGATATCACACTGCCTGTGGTTGTAACGTCTCCTTAAGTAGTTGTAACGTTTCCTTAATCTCCTCTGGTATGTGACAGTTTCTTAGTCATTCTTTGCTTTTCATGACCTTGATAATTTTAAAGAGTACTGGTCAGGTATTATTTTGTAGATCGTCCCTCAATTTTTTGTTTGTCTGATACTTTTTCATGACTAGACTGGGGTTAGGGGTTTGGGGGACAAATACTACAGAAGCAAAGTGCCATTCTCATCACATCATATCAAGGAGTGTATATGATGAACTTGACTTATAACTGGTGATGTTAACCTTGATCCTCTTGAGGCAGGAGATAGATGGGCTCCAGGCTAGACATTTACAACTGGCCTCCTGTTCACACTTCCTGGGGTGAGAAGAAGATGGACTCCAGGCCGGACAGTCATTACCAGCCCCCTGTTTACATTTCCTGAGGGAAGAGACAAACAGGCTCTGGACTAAGTATTTATGACCGGACTCCTGTCTATATTTTGAGATCTGCACTTCGATATAAGAAACAACAACAGGAATAGGGTAGATAACCAGACACTGGACACTTTTATGGCAGGGACAGAGAGGGGCTAAACCCTGTTAAAAGGTCAAGAGGTCATACATTTCCCATCCTTGGGGCAAGGGAAACATTGCACATGTGCAGAAAGGTTCCTTGCGGGTCAAAAAGGAGGGGGCAGCACCCCATAATATGTGATGCTAAGGCCGTACCACAGGCCTCTGGGCTGTAATCTATCTTGGAAAAAAAGTTGTGCACGTATGTTGGGGAGGGCCCTAGGGCAGGTCAGGTGTGGAAAAGGAAACCAGATAATTGGCCAAAGGTAAACAAAGACCCGGAAGAACTGCCCTATATAAAGGACTTCACCGCTTCTTTACTGCACTCCTCCTCATTAGGGGGACGCCCACACCCTTTCTCTCCATGTGCATCTCTGCCTTGCTTCTGTTGTAACTAAACAAACTGTTTCTCTGTGTGCTCTCCCCCTTGTTGTTGTGCTATGTCTCTAATAATAAACTTTGTACCTGTTTTTACAGTTCTTGCCTCCCTGAGAAATGCATTTTTCATTGGAGGCCAGAGCCAGGGGGTGTGGTGGTTAGGATTCCTGGTTTTCATCCAGGCTACCCAGGTTCAATGCCTGGGCAGAGAATTAAGATCTCTCTTCACGCCACCACTCACTGCTGCCTCTCCAAGATCAATCTGGCCAAAGTAGTGTTTGCTAGGTTGCTTCACTGTAAAGTAACTCTCCCCACCTTGCCCTAGTCTATCCTTTGGAAGCAGGCTGCTAAATCAAGGAGGAAAGAACATTAAGCTTCACCTGCTTGAGGATGGAATATCTACATAAATTATTTGTAATTATTTGTAAGGGGGATTTGTCTCTTCTCCCACATTTATTTCTTCAATCATTTATTTATACCAGTATGGACTCGTGGATATTTATGTAATAATGTGGATTATAATCCAATGCTGTATTATTTCTTTCATTGCTCAAATTGTTCCAGCTTTGTCCACTGGGAGCTGTCAGGTTTACTCTTGAATCCCTTTGACATTCCCTGTCTTTTTTACTTTTATTTATTTATTTATTTTGAGCAACTCCATCTTTTCTGGCACTAAAAGAATCATCCCAGCTTATCTTGTATTTTCACATGCCCTACAACCAGCCATTTATTCAAGAAGCTCTGGTGTCTTTTACTGGAGGATCATATCTTGCATTTAATACTAGTCTGGAAGTTTTAGCGGTGTTCTCTGTGCAGAAAACTTTGGCACAAAGTGGATCGACCTTGGGCCCAGACTGAGAATTAAAGTACATTACTATCGGGACTTCCCTGATGGTCCAGTGGTTAAGAATCCGCCTTCCAATGCAGGGGACGCAGGTTCGATCCCTGGTCGGGGAACTAAGAGCCCACATGCTGCGGTGCAACTAAGCCCGCGTGCTCCAACTACTGAGCTGGCGCACCTCAACGAGAGAGAGAAAACCCGCAAGCCACAACTAGAGAGAAGCCCACGCGCAGCAAAGAAAGATCCTGCGTGCCTCAACGAAAATGCCGTGTGCTGCAACTAAGACCCAATGCAGCCAAAAAATAAACAAAATAATGAAATAATAAATAAATCTTTAAAAAAATAAAAAATAAAAAAAAATAAAGTACAGTACTATCAAGTGGCCTTCTGGACATGGATCCAGAAGATTGGATATCATGGGTGAGGTGACAGGGATACCTGTTCTTGGCCTTTCAGATTTAATGCAGAGAAAATTGAATCCTTTTGCCCAGTCTCTCAACAGGAATTGGGATGCCTAAGTCAAACATATCTATATGCCTTTTTCGTTGTGATCTATGATTGTTAGTCTTCCAGAATTCATCTTAATGCCTCTATTGCCAACAGTTGTTTCAGTTAGAAATCTCTTTGCTCAGTCGTAAATAGTTGTTGGAAGTTGTTGTCTGTGGATGTTATAAACAAAAAATAGACTGGAGATGTCCTGTGCAGATTGTATATTAGAGAAAGGTTGAGTAATAGTGAATTGTCTTTTAGTAGCAGAGAGATGATACTGAAGAAAAATTGCTGACTAGTATTAATAAGTAAAAGACTTTGGTCAGAATATTCCTTAAAAAAAGTCAAACTTACCGCTTTTGTAGCAGGATAACCTATTGATATACTATTTTTATGCTTTATTCATACTGCTGTAGAAGATTCAAAGAATAAAAGATTAATTCCCACTCACCCTCCCCTGATATTGTGATATGATAAGAAATATACATTAGGTCTTTGTGCTCAGTCCCAGGCACAGAGCTTCTAAAGCCCTTGGAATTTCCTGAGTGATACGGTGAGAAAAGTGTCTTTTGTTATTTATAATAAGCCCCTTTCAACCACACCAGGGTTTATGCTAATGAGGTGACTCCTGGAGGGTGACAGCTGGTCGTCAGAGATGCCAAGCAGGCTGTTAGAGAGATAGAACTTTCAGTCCCATCCCCTGACCTCTCAGGAGGGGAGAGGAGCCGGAGACTGACTGAATCACCAATGGCCAAGGATTTAATCAATCATGCCTATGTAATGAGGCTTCCACTGAAAACCTAAATGATGGGGTTTGGAGAGCGTGCAGCTCAGTGAACACATCCATGTGCTGAGAGGTTGACACAATGCAACTTCACAAGGATAGAGGCTCCTGAGCTCAGGACCCTTCTGGAGCTCACCTTGTGTACCTCTTATTTTGGCTGTTCATCCATATATCCTTTATAATAACCTAGTAATAGTAAGCAAAGTGTTCCCTTGAGTTCTGTGAGCCATTATATTAAATTCTTGAGCCTGAGGAGGAGGCTGTGGGAACCCCTGATTTGTAGCCAAGGTGGTCAGAAGTACCAGAGGACTAGGACTTGTGATTGGCATCTGACCTGGGGGCACTCTTGTGGGACTGAGCCCTCGACATGTAGGGTCTGATGCTAACTCCAGATGGTTAGTGTCAGAATTTAGATACATTGTAGGACATCCAATTGGTGTCCAGAGAGTTGGAGAATTGATTGGTGTGGGTAAAACAAAACAAAAACAAAACTCACACATTCGGTATCAGAGTGTTGTGAGTAAAGAAACAGTTTTTCTTTTATCCCCCCTTCTTCTCTGTACTTCCTTAACACGTACACATGCACATGTATACACACACACACACACACACACACACACACATTCTCACCCCCATTTATTAGATATTAGATCTTTGCTCTTGTGCTCTGGCATCCATAGCCCCTGGAAGGAATGAACAGTTATTAGGGACTGAGGACCAAACACTGCGGAGCAAGGATTTCATCTAATTGTCTGAAAGGGGGAGGGAGGGTGTTCCCTTCAAGAAAGAAGAGGCTGGGATGGAATCTCTAGAAACTATATTTTTCTGGAGTTGTCTGAACTTTGGCACAGGGAGGGAGGGAGTGGAATGTCCATATCTCAACTTGTGGACGGCAGGAAGCACCACTGAGAGCGACACCACTGAAAAGTGCCTGGGCCACAGGAAAAGAAGCAGTAGTGAAATTGCAGCAGCCACAGAATGAGAGCTTCTTTCATAATTCTAGGGAGAGCAAGGAACCTCAAAAATGACAACATATATCAGCCTTGGTGAATGATGGATGTGGACCAGAATTGCCTTGATAAGAAACGTAAGGAAAAATGATGGCATCTGAACTGTAAGAATGGCTATCATGACTCACAGGGTTCAGCTCATAGTTGTACTCATGACTGTGATTTACTACAGCAAAAGGATATCAAGCACAGTCCGCAAAGTGAAAAAGCACATGAGGCAAATCCTGGGAGACCAGGTGCAAGCTTCCAAGGGTCCTTTCCAGTGGAGCCAAATAACATGTGCTTAATTCTCCCAGCAGTGAGTTGAGACAGCACATATGAAATGTTGCAAACCAGGGAAGCTCACTGGAGACTCAGTGTCCAGGGTTTTTAATGGGGACACTCTCTGCCTGGCAGATACTCAAATCCAGACTCCCAGAAGGAAAGTATGTGTTCATCATAGACCACATTGTTTAGACACAGTGAGACACTCACTGTTATTAACTGATAAAGTTAATGGTGGGAACCCTCCTGAAACCTAACTTCCCAAACAGCAGCCAAGGGCCATCTTTGTAAGCAGACCTTTCAAAAGATATCATCAGGTCTGCTACATGAACTCTTTTCTGCACAGCATGATTTTAGATTCTGTTTAGGTAGGACAAGTTGATAGAAGAACCTTTGTACTACTCTTCCTTCAGAATGTATGGATACCATCGGTGGTTTTGACTGGCCCTTTGTCTCACTTGTACCCACAGGATTTTTAATTTATGGAGGTCACTGAGTGACAACACAGAGAGGCTAATGCCATTGAAAGAAGAATTTTTAGGGAATTCTCTGGTGGTCCAGCAGTTAGGACTCAGTGCTTTCACTGCCTTGGGCCCGGGGTCTATCCCTGGTCGGGGAACTAAGATCCTGCAAGCCACGTGATGCAGCCTAAATAAATAAATAAATTTAAAAAAAGAAAGAAGGAAGAATTTTTACAGTTCCCAAGAGAAGGGGGCAGAGGGGCATGCCATACCATGCAGGGCCACATGGAGAAGTACCAGGTCTGGTCAGGAGGCAGGAAGAGTGAAAAGAAAGCATGGCCCAGGGCTTTTATTGCGCTTCCTACAGGAAAGGCATGGCAGGGTGGGCAAAACAGCTTAGGAATAGCTAGTTTGGATAATGTTAGTGGGCTCTGGGCTCTGGGTTGGTCTCCGGTTTTCTGGTACCTGGTCCTGGATTGATTTAGAGAAGGGGAAATATTGGCTTGGTGTATCAGTTAGATAAAGGTGGTTGTTGGGGATATGGACTTGGGATTGGTTGGTTTGTATATGAAAGGCATGTTTGCAGGGGAGTTATTCATTATCTCTAGGAAATAGCTAACCCTAGGAGGGAGCATTCTCTCCCCAGCCAGCAAGCCCCCTAAGATGTCAAAACATCATAAAATTAAAAAAAAAAAAAAGATTAACTACACCCTTATTCCAAGTTCTTACTCACACAACAACCATGAGATCATTTATAGTTAGCCCCATCTATCTCTATTGATCAAGTTTCCACAAATAGGCAGACCCGCTTACAAAGACCAAAAGCATTGTTGGTACAGTTTGTGACAACTGGGACTTGTCACAGACTCTTAAGGAAAATGATTTATGAACATTCAAGGAAATGTTTTAGGAACATTTGAGAAGATTGTTGGCAAGAGAGAAACAGAGGCATTCTAACTGGGTAGAAGATCTGTTTTATGAGAATGGGAAAGTCATATGTGAATACTGGTTAACTGTTTGGTTTGCATGAACCAGAGTATAGATTGAGATAAATCCAGATGAGTTGGGGCCGGGGGGAGGGGGTTGTCACTGGTTGTTCTTAGATGTGTGAATTGAGAAGCAACTGGAAGTTACCTTTTTTTTTTTTTTTAAACAGGCATCTCTTTATTTTTTATTTTTTTAAATTTATTTTATTTATTTATTTTTGGCTGTGTTGGGTCTTTGTTGCTGCGCGTGGGCTTTTCTCTAGTTGCGGTGAGCGGGGGCTACTCTTCGTTGCGGCGTGCGGGCTTCTCATTGTGGTGGCTTCTCTTGTTGCGGATCACGGGCTCTAAGGCACGCGGGCTTCAGTAGTTGTGGCTCTCGGGCTCTAGAGCTCAGGCTCAGTAGTTGTGGTACACGGGTTTAGTTGCTCTGAGGCATGTGGGATCTTCCCGGACCAGGACTCGAACCCGCGTCCCCTTCATTGGCAGGCGGATTCTTAACCACTGCGCCACCAGGGAAGCCCAGGAAGTTACCTTTTAAGTTGGAAGATGAAGTGTTCAAAATAGTATGTGAGAAAGTGGAGTCTGAGGGTGAGGTATTGAGAATGATTAAAAAAGCCTAGGGGTAGCTTGTAGGTGGGAAGGTCAGTAACAAGGCTTATAGGGAAACAAGCCAGGAACAAATAGGGGCTGGGTGTTAAGAATAAAGAAAAGGAAGACAAATCCTCCAGTCTTGACAATGTAAAGGATGGATGACAAAAAGGTGGAAACAACCCAAGTGTTCATCAGCAGATGAATGAATAAACAAAATGTGGTATATACATACAATGGAATATTATTCAGCCATAAAAAGAATGAAATTCTGATAAATACTACAGCATGAATAAAACTTGAAGACATCATGCTAAGAAATAAACCAGACACACAAAGGACAAATGATGTATGATACCACTTACATGAGGTAACTAGAATAGGCAAATTCATAGAGACAGAAGGCAGAATAGTGGTTACCATGGGGCTGGTGGAGCAGAGGGAAAGGGGAGTTATTTTTAATGGATACAGAGTTTCTGTTGGGATGATTAAAAAGTTCTGGAGAGAGATAGTGGTAATGGTTATACAACATGTGAATATACTTAATGACACTGAATTGTACACTTAAAAATGCTTAAAATGGTAAATTTTAGGTTATGTATATTTTACCATGATAAAAAAAAGAAAAGGAAAAAAAAGAAACACAATTGAATGAATGGCATTTGAAGAGCGACTCTTGAGATGAGAAGCACAGGGAACACAATGGGTAGTGGTAACTCTGAGAGACTTGGGAATTTGATGGTTGGTAGAGCTGATACCCAGGTCATAGACTCTGTATCCATATGGATCTATCAGCTTTCTCTAGTGCCTGGGCACTGAATGCCCCATTACGCCTGTGTGAATGAGTACTGTGTGAATGAGTGGTTTGGGTCCAACGAAGATGGGAGGGAGTACTGATAGAACAATGTAACTTTATCAGAGCTACTGAAAAATAAAATAAATGCCTTATGACAGTGAATCAGGAGATTGGTCTGTGTGTGTGTGTGTGTGGGTGTGTGTGTGTGTCTAACAAAGAAATACTACCATTCATGGTAGTAATAAAACCACGGGGTATCACTCGAAGAACAATAAATCAAAGGACTGGCTGTTTTTTTGGAAAGAGCTCTAGATCAGCCATCCAGATCTGTGAGTGCTAGTTCTCTCTCTGTCTTAACTGCTTGACCTTGGACAAGTCACTTGCCCTCTCTGAATCTCAGTTTCCTAAATTGTCCTTCATTTCCATCCAAAATAAGGAAGTTATTCACTTTATATTTTTTAGTAGTTATTGTTAAAAATTTTAATTTATACTGTTAATTTTGTCTAAAACTAATCAGAATCTCCACCTTTGGGGTTGGCACTGTTGATAGCCAACCCAAAGGCTTATCTTCATATCTTACTTGTCATAGAGTTTGGCTCCCAGTAAGCTGTTGAAAATACTAGATGCTCACTTTGCCAGCCTATCTTCCATCAAGAACATGAGCATGTGACAGAATTCTTGCCATGGGACTGAGGGGAATCCTGCTGTATGGGAAAGGTTTCCTACCTGGAAACAAGAGACATGTGAGGAGCAATGTTGCTATCCCTCATCCATGCCACTCTTCTTCAGTCAGATACTATTACCTCTGCAGCAGCCATCCTACAATCCTGAAGAGACAAGTTGAAGCAAGTCAATACCCTGAGGACTGCACATGGAAATTTGGAAAGAGTCTGGATCCTTGGAGTCACCCTTGAGCTACTGAAAATAACCTGGGACTGTCTTCCTTGGAACTTCTTGTAATGATCCCCTTTATTTAAGCCACTTTTGGTCGGATATTATGCTTTTTCCAGAAAGTATTCTACATGATACAATCTACTTCCTGAAAAATATAAGAACCTTATAAAATGGAAGCAGTTCAAATACGACTTCAATACACCCCCATTAAGTCTACCAATCTGCTCCTCTGTGTACCCACCCCCTGCTTCCCATCTGTTACAGTGGACGAGCTGTCCTTGCTCCTGTGTAAAGACTACGCCTCCATCTGTATGTGGATCCCACCCTCTTCTGCTACTCAAGGACATCAGTCTCTTTCCTCATTGTCAATTTTTTCCTCTCTTCTGGGTTATTCCTATCGACATACACATATCTCCCATTCAAAACAAAACAGAACAAAAACGAAACAAAACACAACAACAATCTGCTTGACTCTGTCTCCCAGGACAGTCACTACTCCATTTCCTTACTCACCATTACGCCAACATTCTTTGAAATATTTCTCTATACTTCACATTCTCCACTTATGCTCCTCTCTTGAGACCACTCCATTCAGGCTTTTGTCTCTGCCACTCTTCAGAGGCACTTACCAAAGTCACCAAAGACCTCTGTGTTACCAAATCCAATGGCCAATTCTCAGTTCACATGTTTTTTTCACCCAGCAGGAGCATTTGATACAATTGTCTCTCTTTGAAAGATTTTATTCACTTTTGGCTTTCACGGTTCCCTTCTCTTTTGTTTGTCTTCCTACATCCTGGGGCTCCTCCTCAATCTCCTTTGAGGGTTCTTTTCAACTTCATGACCACTAAATGTTGGAGGGCTCAGGGCTCAGTCTTCAAAACTCTTCTGCTTCTATCTGTATCCCCCAAGTGATTTTATTTAATTACACATATACTACAACTACATATCTCAACTCAGAAAGACAGCTCAGTATACCCAACTGTCTAGTAGACATTTAGGTTTGGTTGTCTAAAGGTCGTCTCAAATTTAACATTGTTTAATACTATACTCTTTATTTTCCTCTTAAAAATGCTTTTTTCCATTCCTTTTCCATTTCAGTAAATGGTCTGGCCAAAATGGTCTGGCCAAAATCTTAGAATCATCCTTGACGCTTTTTTTTTTTTAAAAAAAGCAATATCCAATCAATCAGCAAATGCCTCTCGGTTCCACTTCTTCTGCTACCATCTTTGTCCAATCTACTATCAATTCTCACCCATATTATTGCAACAGATTCTAAATCAGTTAAGATTGTATCTGACTATGAGCAAATTGTTCACAAAAGTACTCTCTTCTTGGACTAGGATTGTTCAGATAATAAAGGGTACTTAATGCCGAATCAGCTGGATGTAAGATCTCTTTCCCAGCATAATCACAGTAAGGATTTTTTTAAAGCTTTCCACTAGGAAAGTTTTCTTTTTCTTTTATTTTTTTATTGAAGTGTAGTTGACTTACAGTGTTGTGTTAGACAACAAGGATTCTTTTTGGGGGGGCCGCGCTGTGAGGCTTGTGGGTTCTTAGTTCCCCAACCAGGGATTGAACCCAGGCCAAGGCAGTGAAGGCGCCAAGTCCTAACCACTGGACCGCCAGGGAATTCCCCAGCAAGGATTTTTGATTGCTTCTCTTTCCTAACTCTTTTCTTCTTTCTCACCTTTGTGAAATAAGGGAAAGAAATGCTAGGCCTACTCCTCATTTTTCCTGAAGGATTGTTCCTAATTCTTAACCTTGCTTCACCAGGACAGGCCCGTGACCTCCCATTTTTCTTTCCACGTATACAGTGCTACAAAGGGTGCTGCTGAAAAAGGTCTTGGTTTGACCCTGCTATTTCCCACCTTTAATAAACCTCAGGGGAGCTGAAATTGCAGGGAGCAGCAGGCAGTCATAGCCTGACCCTTGCTTGGCCTCTCTCAGAGCTGAATACCATGGCACTCATTAAATATTCAGCAATCTATTCCCAGTTTAAAACAAACAGAGGTGATCTTTTCAAACCGTCTAGTGGGTCTGCATTACAACTGACGAATGACTTTCCTGCTCATTGAACATTTAGGCTCTTCCTTGGCTTGGTGCATCTGCCTGTAATCATGACAGCAGATAGAGTACAGCCATGTAGACTCCTTTTTAATGCAGGAAAACTCCCGTCGTATTCTTATTGATGATTTTTGGCAAAGATGACAGGAAGGAGGATGGAAACATCAGGAAGATAAATAAGTCCTCTAAATCCCAGAAAGTTGGCACGTGTTCTCAAGAAACAAGTGTTAGAGCTATTTAATATGTAGGTTGTTTGATATCATTATCAAACATTATTACCATTATTACCATTACATTATTACCATTATTACCATTTATTTCACTTTTGAAAGGCATCCTCTCTTGCTCTGTAATCTTGATGAAAGCCTGAGGGATTTCTAAGAGCTTCGATAAAACCATTCATACACTTAATGCTAATACTCATGATGACCTAAAAGACACAAAAAATTTAAGCTCTTCTGGTACCTTCAGCTTGCTCCTTTGCATTTGGAGCTGTTTGGCCCTCCTAAATTTTACCATCATTCTTTGAAGATTATTATTTTGTTATATAATTATTTTAAGAGCCCATCTGTGATTTTAGTTGTAAACTGCTGCTTTTGTAGCATGTATTCAATGTCCCCAAATAAGTGCTAAGTGCGCTGGGATTTCAAAGAGCCTGTATTCCCACTGAACTAGTTATATAATAATGAAAATAGTAACTGGGGTATATTTGTGAATTGCTTTAAAATTGTGCTCACAACTCTTTTTTTAAATTTATGAGACAACTTTGCATTTCTTCTTCCACCCCTAAAACCAATGAAAATTTAAAAGATGTTAAGTATGAAGGAACTCATGTTAAATGTAAGGTCTCAAATTATTTTGTTTCTTTTTCACTTTCTTGCCCTTCCATCAACTTTTTCTTGCACTATAGCCTCTTCCTCATGATCCCATAGAGCCAGCTTCAAAAAGGCTTTGTACGTAGATCAAACTCAAATGGAGTTTGAGCTCCATGGTTTGCTCAAACTCTACCTTGGAGAAGGGGTTTCTTTATTGGTTTAATGCAGTTTGTTATAGAAGGCATTTCATGGGATAACTCAGCTTTGGCCTAATTTTTCTGCTTTCTGCTGATTCTTTTTTTATTTTTAAGGGTACGTGGACCATTTTTCTGAGCTTACGGATTTTTTTTAAAATTTTTAAATTTATTTATTTATTTATTTATTTATGGCTGTGTTGGGTCTTCGTTTCTGTGCGAGGGCTTTCTCTAGTTGTGGCAAGCGGGGGCCACTCTTCATCGCGGTGCGCGGGCCTCTCACTATCGCGGCCTCTCTTGTTGCGGAGCACAGGCTCCAGACGCGCAGGCTCAGCAATTGTGGCTCACGGGCCTAGTTGCTCCGCGGCATGTGGGATCTTCCCAGACCAGGACACGAACCCGTGTCCCCTGCATCGGCAGGCAGATTCTCAACCACTGCGCCACCAGGGAAGCCCATCTGCTCATTCTTAAATATCATTTAGTAATGACATTTTCAAGCTGAACCTGATCTCAGAGATTTTCTAATCTAACTTCCCTATTTTATAGATGTGAATCTGAGGTCTAAATAGGTGACATGCACTGCCTGAGGATTGTTTCAAGTACTTCTCAATTTTCTCAATCTATTCTGTATCCCATGGGATAAGAGTTTCTTATTTGTCCTCAGCTCCCTGGCCTTTATGAAGCTCCACTTTGCTCCACTTACCATGACCTTTTCAAGGGCATGCATTTCTGGGTTGTACATATCTTTCTCCCCTTCCATGGTATCTCTCCAGCTCCATCACTTTGTGTCTGGTCGGGGCCGGTGGGGGATGGAAGTTTGACCCTTGACAACCAGATCTTGTCATCTGCCTTAAACAAATTTATTAAACAGAGAAGAAATCATGTGTAAACAATTCCCCACTTCCTCTGATGGTAGAGTAAAGAAATGTTTTCTGAGTCTCTGTCCTCATTTCATTGAGCTGGCGACAATTTTCTATCCATCAAATCTCCATACCTTGTTCCGGTGAGCCACATATAACTAACACACAGAAAGTTGACGCTAAGAAATTGCTTAGTTTGTTTTCTTCTGCTTCCTTCAGTTAATGTCCAAAGTCACCATTTAGATGCCATCCTTTCTACTTCAGTTTTATGCCACAGATTTTATTTTTCATGTTCTTTCTATTTAAAGTCTGTGGCAAGAATTTTCACTGGCCCAGCTCCCATGCATACATCTTCAATGAAGTTCCATTTCTCTACTTTCTTTCATGGTCTTTTATTTTGCTTTGTTGACTCTTGCTTTACATTCTCTGGGTTATTGGATCCGAATGGCAAACCAGAACACCAAAGTATTCTTTTGCATAGAGACATAAAACACCCAGAATCAGCATCCTCTTCCCTGGACAGGGCTAGCTAACCCTCCTGGCGTGCCTCTTCTAGACTTTGGGCTGAACAACAGCTTCCTAAGCACGGTACTCCTCACTGTCAGATTGTGGTTCAGTGGAATAAAGTACATTGGCCACGTTCCAGGCCCAGAATTGTGCCCTGGTCACTGTGATAGGGCATTGCCAGCTCCCAGCACATGATGTGAAACAAGAGACCCTTAGGTATTTGTTTAAGTGGATCTATTTTAATTTCCAAGGACTCAGAAAAATTTTCCCAATGATATTAGGGTTGCTTATTCTATCTTTTGCTTGATTTCTCCCATTTTATTTATTAGCTTCCCTCTGAAGGTGCCTTTTCTAGTTCTTGACTCCCTCATCTCCTTCTTTAAAGAATTTACCCCAAGCTTATCAAATACAACAATAATTTCTGGATCTAATATTTATGAATGTCAGTGGTCTTTGGTGCTTAATATTCTCCTTATTTACTTTTACAACTAACTCTTGCCAGCTCTCCGTGTTCCATTGTGCTCGTCTTTTGGTCACTGCTTTCTGTGGACCCCTCTCTGCCTTCCATCTGGATGAATTCTGGGGAGAAAGAGTGTGGTCTCAAGTTTCACGGCACAAGAGTAACCTTACCTGCCACTTATCTGGTTTCCAAAACACATGTCCTCTCTCAGTCAGCAACGTAGAATAACACAGAGAACGTCAGCAGATTCCAATGCTAGCCATTGTCGTCTCTTCCTGGCCCCTGTCCAGCATCCAGCTTCTAACAAAGCTTGGCGTAGAGAAGGGCCATTTAGTCTGAGGGCCTTGCTAGCACTTTAGCCTCCTCCACTTGATCAGAAGCCAATGGACTTGAACCATGATGGTCTGGTTCGAGGTGGTTTTATTAGTGGTCATAAGGAGAACTCAGTTTCATGGAGGCCACTTCTGCATTGGCTGTAAGACTTTAAGGGCTTTTTCTAGCACATGACTCAGTGTCACCTAGATGAGGTCACATGTGAGGAGTGTCCTTTAGGATCCACTATTAGCACTTACATGGCATTTTGTTGTCCATTGTTTCACAGCTAGTTTTGTAGTTGCTCATCTCCCCTCTCTGCTCCCTCACTAGACCGTAAATTCCTGGCATGCGCCCCTGACTTACTCATCTTTACATTGCCTGCAGCCTTGTGCCTAGAAGGAGTTGAATAAAGTATCTGTATAGGGCGTTTCACAAAATATTTCCTACAACTGTGATTGAGACTGTGCAGAATCTTTTAGGGGTGGTGATGAATTTTTAGGGTAGCAAAAGACCTTCCTGCAGCTGTCAGAGGTTTGAAAATCTGTTCTGAAGTTCTTACAGCAAGGGATGCATCATCATTTGAAATAGTATTTAAAGGAAAGGAGTCTATGTGCTTTGATCCAGTTGTCTTGGGGTGTACACATGACCAAAGAGCAGGGGTTGATGTGGTAAAACAAAAAGCCACATGGCTTTCTTCACCCTCGACTCACCCTTTTCCCTCTGTGTTTTCCCCAAGTTCCCAGTTTAAGCTAGTCTTCTTAGGGAGGCTTTTCAGCCCTGTTTAATCAGGAGAAAGGAAATGTGAAATGGAGAGAGAAACTGTCACAGGGAGAGGTGTGGCTTTCTGAGGAAAGTGTATGTTCTCCGAAAAAATTCAAGTGCAGGTTTGCATTTTCTGACCAGAAATATCTGGTTTGCTTTGAGGGAGGATTAGGAACGCACAGCAGGGATACAAAGAGAAAGATTCAATATCCAGCCTTTGACATCTAGAGCAGGACTTCTGGGTCTACAGAATAACATTTGTTTTGAAAGGCAATCTTTGTGGTGAATTTCTTCAGCACCTACCAAGAGCCGTCTTGTGGACTAGATCATAAGAAAAGGCAGGGGTGGAGAGAAGTCAATGTGTGACATAGGGTAGGAGGCACGAGTAAAAGAGGAAGGGGAAGATAGAGGGAGAGGAAGCAGGCAGTGAGACACATGTGTCCCAACCACCCCTCTTCGAGCTGATGTCCAGGAGCCACGGTAAATAGGTGGAGACAAAAGCAAAGACAAAACAAAGGGCTTTGTGTTCTGCACCCCTCTGGGTCCCCAGGAGGCTGGCAAGATCCCCTGGTTGGCACTTCCTCCACGGTGCAGCCCTGAAGGAGAAGTTGGCTTGACAGATGGGCCCAGGGCAGCTCCCAGCTCTCTGTGGCCTGCAGGAGGTGTGCAGGGAGCCTGAGGTCCTAAGTGGCCCACTGAAGAAATTCAGAGATTCTGGGAGGACAGAGCCTAGCGTCAGGATGAAGAAGCTGCAGAGTAAGGGGAAGCGGCCAGCATGCTGAAGCCAGGGGGTGGGTGACAGAATGCTGTCCCCAGTAGTCCTGCTGAGCCTCAGCTGTCACCAGTGGAGGGCATGAGCAGGGCATTACTGTCACAGAGGCCCGGACTCCAGGAGGAGGCTGGAGAGAGACCAGCTAGAGGAAGACTGTCATTAGTCAGGGAAGGCATTCGCCTGTTGAATCCATGTGTATATAGAGCTGAACAGTATTTTTATTTTGTGGCTGAAGAAGCCGTAGCTCCTGAAGTTTAGGGTCATTTACCCCAGTTCATCCAGGGCCCGGCAGACTCAGGACTAAACTCAGGGCTCAGCTCCCGCAGTTCATCCAGGCGCTCAACATCACTTTCTCTGCTCCTTGGAAGCGTTTTATGTTTCCTGGTTTCTCCTCTTAGATGCCTTATTTAATTTTGAAAGATGCCCAGAGTTCTTCCAAGATCCACACTCCAAACAAATAAAATGCAGTGTGGTTTGGTGCCGTGGTAATGACTCAATCCATTACCTTTTCATAAAAATGCTGTCATAATCCCAAATGAAAAATTCCACACAGGATAAAAGTGGCTATTGGAGAAACTTCTGATTAATTCTCCCAGTTGATTTTATGACTTGCCCATTTGAAGCTTATTGGGTTTACTATTTAGACTGCAAATTCAAAAGGAGATAGTTAAACATAGCAGAATACTGAATTTTCAAGGCATCACACTTCATGCACTTTCCATTTTTCTGTGTTTTGCGTACCGCCAGAGTCTGATAAAGCTGTATCTCAGTACCTATATTTTCCTCATTAACCAAAAGAGAAAATATTACCCAAAGATACTCCATTCCTTAATCAAGGTTATGTCATAGTTTACGTCAAGTTTTTCTTGCACGTTAAAAAATGTATACTTTTGTCACAAGAAAAAACTAACAAAGGAAGAGTTGGTGAAGGAATTAGCACTCTGCGTGGAAGGAGGCACATTCCGTGTGGTTCTGACTCAACTTAGGGAACTGAGTGGTTACAGCCCATCACAGGCCGATACAGACTACCTCTTGGGTCCCTGTCTCCTCTCTCTCTGCCAGCATTTCCCCCCGAAGTTCAACTGCAAAACCCTTCCAGAAGTGGAGGGAGGTACATGTAGACTATAAAAACAGTCCAACTAAATGCCACTCCTCTTATTTTGTTATGAGATAAAATATGTGCTCACATTATATATTTAATCTGACTTTGTCCCATTGGTATAATATGTATTTTGCTTAAAAATGAGGCTAGGGGGCTCCCCTGGTGGCGCAGTGGTTAGGAATCCGCCTGCCAATGCAGGGGACACGGGTTCGTGCCCCGGTCCGGGAAGATCCCACATGCCGCGGAGCAACTGGGCCCGTGAGCCACAACTACTGAGCCTGCGCGTTTGGAGCCTGTGCTCCACAACAAGAGAGGCCGCGACAGTGAGAGGCCCGCGCACCGCGATGAAGAGTGGCCCCCGCTCGCCGCAACTGGAGAAAGCCCTCGCACAGAAACGAAGACCCAACACAGCCAAAATAAATAAATAAATTAATTAATTAAAAAAAAAAAATGAGGCTAGGGATTACTGTTGGGAATGATACTGGGGCTTACATAATTCTGACATAGGGTTTTGGAATGTCTCGATCCCTTTAAAAGTATAGTAAACTTGACATAAATAATTACTTGCTTGGGTTTTCGAAATTGCTCAATTTTTATTTAAATTAGAAACTATTTGGAATGACTGAAAAGACATTATTTACTACTGGAACTGACCGTATTTGTCTTTCAAACCTCAGGTGCCAACATGACACATAGTTGGCACCTCGGGTGCCACAGCCAGGCACACTGCCCAGCCAGAGTTTTAAAATATGGGGACCAAAGCTTGGTAAATGCCTTTGCTGCACACTAGCAGTGTTTGGGATCTTTAAAATAGGACAATAAGACTTCATATCATGATCTCAAAAGGGTTATATCTATACCGCTAGGGAGTTAAATTTAATGAGTCTTAGGAAATAAAATGATCACCTTTTAAAGTAAGAATTACAACATCCTTGTAATATGTGCAAATTTGACAGAAGTTAGACTATGCCAGAACTTCTTATTTGGCAGACTTTTTAATTTAGAGTAATTTAAAATAAATTTAGGTGCATTTAATAATTACAGCAGGATTGCAACAGCATTACAGGAATTTAGAAATTAGAGAAAATTTTTCTTGTAGCTCCCCCTAAGAACGAATATCATTTTGGTCCTCAGCTGACCCCCTATCTGGATCACCTGGGAAGCTTATTACAATGCAGATCCCAGGTTCCTCCTCTGAGTCAGAATCTCTGTGGGTAGGAGCCTGTGGATTTGTATTTTTAACAAGCTCCCCAGTGGATTCTGATTTGCAGCTAGGAGATTAACTTGTTCAGCTACCCAGGGGATCATTTTATCTGCAGTTCATCCAGAGGACACATTCCAGGCTTTGCTACCCAGATCGTCTCAGCTTTAGGGCAGTGGGAAGCCACTAAAGGCTCAAAGCAGGAGGTGACCTGATCTTATTTGCTTTTGAAAGCTCACTCTGGAGTCAGTGAGTAGATAGAATTTGAGAGGATCAAGACTTGGAGTCAGGGAGACAAATTAGGAAACATGGTGAGAATGGAGAGAAGCGGACACAGCTGAGGCATATTTAAAAGATGGAATGGGTAGAACCTGGTGATGACTGGATTTATGAAGGAAATATCAAGACCTCTTCCAGGTTTAGGAAACAGAAAAGAGCTATTCTTTGAGATAGGACATACAAGAATCTTATTTGTATATATCTTTTATTATAATTTGTCTCAAATACGTTTCTGAAAGGTGGCATTTAAATATGTATTTTAATTTAGGTAAAATATAACTATCATTAAATTATAAGGTAATCTTCAAGATGGAGAAGTGGTTAACTTTACAATGGGGAAATCAAGTAGACACCACCTTAACCAAGCCATCCAAATTAATGTCACCAGGAATAAGACATATCCACACCATGTACCCCCGATATCATGCACTGAGAAGTTACAGCATCATATCTGGGGCATTCTTGCCAAAAATGCATAACTTCACTCTATGAGAAAAGATCAGACAAACTAAAAATGAGGGACATTCTACAAATAACTGGCCAGTCCTTTTCCAAGGTGTCAAGGTCATTGAAAGGCAAGGAAAAACTGAGGCACTCTCTCAGGCCGAAGGAGACTAAGGGGACATGACAACTAAATACAATGTGAGACCGGGGCGGAAAAAAAAACATTTAGTGGAAAAACTGACAAAATTTAAATAAGGTGTGTAGGTTGGTTAATAGTACTATAATCAGTGATTGTTTCCAGGTTTTGATAATTGTACTGATTATAGAAGATGATCACATTAGGAAAATCTGGAGGAAGGGCATATGGGTTCTCCCTGTACCATTTTAGCAATTTTTCTGTGCATCTAAATTACAAATAGAAAAAAATTACAGGCAACATTTATTTTTGCAATAATTTTAAAATATTAGTAAAATATACTTTTTCTCAAAGTTATATAGCTTCTGGGATAAAAGGCACTGGTGCTTGAGACTGTATGTAAGGTGGCCAGTATCTATGTGAATTAATTCTGGTTCCTGTGTGTCTAATAATTTTCCTTCACCAGTTTGGACTGGTTCAGGCTGCAAAACCTCTGTACAGTTGACCCTTGAACAACGTTGGGGTTAAGGGCATCGACAATCCACCCAGTTGAAAATCCGTGTATAACTTAAAGTTGCCCTGTGGGATACATTGTTCCTTGGTTTCCAAGGTGCCACACCCGTGGATTCAACAGATTGTTGTAGTACTGTAGTATATATTGAAAAAATATCTGGGTACAAGTGGACCCATGCACTTCAAACCTGTTTTGTTCAAGGATCAACTGTATTTTTACCTCCTTGATCATTGCTCTCAGCTGGGCCTCTACACCTTGTGGGATTGGGGCGGGGATAAACTCCATGACAGGTGAGGCCGGGTAGCAGCACTCCTGGGCTGAGACCCAGGAGCAAGAGTGAGAGGTAGGCAAACTCTGCAATATCTGTTCCCTAATTTCCCTTCTGGAATCGTCCCTTCCCAGAACGTACCACCGTATTCTGACCATTCTCTCCCTTGCCAAGTAAACCTGAAACCCACTTCCACCCACATGCAGGCACAGCCTTGCTGTTCGCTAGGAAATGGCAAAATTAACTCAGAAGTTCAGGTGTTAACAACTGATGAAGCCCCTCCCACTCACCTTCCCTCCCCAAGACATTCCCATTTAACAATTCTCTCGGAGGAGTTAGACGGAATTTTACACTGAGGCAAAACCAGAGCGGTGGCAGAGCTGGGGAGTTCTCGGTGTCCCTGGAGTTATCAGGTATGTGCAACTTCTGGGGATTGAGGTTGAGGGTAAACCCAGCACTCTGGAAAAGACCATTTGCGGGCCTAGCACCTGAATGTCCCAGGAGAGGTAACATGGTGTTACTTGTGTAAACTTCCATCATTTCCCCCAGAATTTTGGGTTATGTTTTGATGCTGATCTTGTTTTCAGGTTAACCTCAGTTTGACTCCCTCTTCAAAGTGACTGTAAGCTCTTGCCTTTGATACTTATCAAAACCTTTACTACTTCGGAACCAGAGAACAGTAATATATTTTCATTGCCAACTAAATGTAAATCACTTTCTAAATCACATATGACCACGTAGGTGGTTTGTTTACAATTCGTAGGGTTGGTTGGCATTAATAACTCCCATAAATGGCCACCAAGACACTTTCTCTTGAACGGTAGAGAAAATGATAGCTTTCTCAGGCGTTCACCCAGCATTAAACAGAGCCTGCTTGCCTTTGTGTCTCCCGCCTGCCTTCAGCTGCTGCAGAAATGAGTCTGCAGGAGGCCCTGAGTTCCTGAGAGAAGTGGATTCAGGGCATGATTCCCAAGACATGGTATCAGCAGTCTGATCTACAGAACCAGACTCAGTAGAGGGCAGAGGGACACCTGTGCCTTTGGGGGGTGAACTCTGACATAAGGACCCTGCTCAAAACAGTCCTCAACCTCCTTGGCCAAACCTGATGAACAAGCTTTCATCTCAGTTGCTCCCCATCACCTGCCTTTCCTCTGTGACCTTGCAGTCCTCCAGGTGGCTATTCCTGATAGAGCTCATCCAGAGGTTCATTTGTTCCTTTTTATTTCACTATCACAGTCTATTTTGACAACTTCATTCCAGTATTATGCACATCCCATGAAATTCATCCATTTCAAGTGTGCAATTTAATGACATCTTTGGAAATTTACTGGGTTGTGCAACCATTACTGTAATCCAGTTTTAGAACATTTTCATCACCCCAATAAGATCCTTCATGCCCAGTTAGTTACGCCCCATTTCCACTCCCAACTAGAGGCAACCTCTTGTCTATGTTTTTCTGTCTTTATAGTTTTGCCTAGTCTGGACACGTCATATAAATGGAACCATGAAGGACGTGGTCATCTATGTCTGGCTTCTTTCACTTAGCATAATGTTTCTGAGGTTCATCCATGAGGTCGCAGGTCAGAGTTATTTTTGTGATGGTGGGTTCCCGCTGCCCCAACCCCCAAATTCCTTAAAGATGCTAAGACCACCTGCCCTTCATATGGTCCTCCTGCTTCTGTTCATGTCCCCTGCAGTCAGCATTCCACGTGGTTGTTGGATCTGACCCTGTTCTTTCCCTGCTCAGCACCTCGGGTGGCCTCACCTGCGCTGAACCGTCTAGTCTATTCCAGTCTGTCCTGCCAGGTTCAGGCCTTTGTTCAAATGATAATTCCCTTAAGTCCTTGCTGAACTCCTTGACTAAAATGGCATCCTTTGTCATGGACTATTCACTTGCCTCGCTCTGTTTCTTCAGTTTATTAATTCTTTTTTTTAAAAATTGGTTTATTATTATATTTTTAATATTTAGGCTGCACCGGGTCTTAGTTGCGGCCCATGGGATCTTCATTGCGGCATGCAGGATCTTTAGTTGCAGCATGTGGACTCTTAGTTGTGGCATGCATGTGGGATCCAGCTCCACGATCAGAAATCGAACCTGGGCCCCCTGCATTGGGAGCACGGAGTTCAACCCACTGGGCCACCAAGGAGGTCCCCAGTTTATTAATTCTTGAAATATATTTTCTGCTTAGTATCTTTATTTTAATTTAAAGAATTATTTTATGTTGGAGTATACTTGATTTACAATGTTGTGTTAGTGTCAGGTGTACAGCAAAGTGATTCAGTTATATATATATATCCATTCTTTTTCAGATTCTTTTTCCACGTAAGTTATTACAGAGTATTGAGTAGAGTTCCCTTTGCTATACAGTAGGTCCTTGTTGATTATCTATTTTATATATATAGCAGTGTGTATATGTTAATTCCAACTCCTAATTTATCCACCCTGCATATTTCCCTTTTGGTAACCATAAGTTTTCTAAGTCTGCGAATCAGTTTCTGTTTTGTAAATAAGTTCGTTTGTATCATTCTTTTAGATTCCACATAGATGTGATATCATATGATGTTTGTCTTTCTCTGACTTACTTCACTTAATATGATAATCTCCATGTTGTTGCAAATGGCATTATTTCATTCTTTTTTATGGCTGAGTAATATTCCATTGTATATATGTACCACTTCTTCTTTATCCATTCATCTGTCGATGGACATTTAGGTTGCTTCTATGTCTTGGCTGTTGTAAACAGTGCTGCAGTGAACATTGGGGTGCATGTATCTTTTTGAATTATGGTTTTCTCTGGGTATATGCCCAGGAGTGCAATTGCTGGTTCATACAGTAGTTCTATTTTTAGTTTTCTAAGGAGCCTCCATACTGTTCTCCATAATGGTTGTACCAGTTTACATTCCCACCAACAGTACAGGAGGGTTCCCTTTGTCCACACCCTCTCCAGCATTTATTGTTTGTAGACTTTTTTTTCTAACATCTTTATTGGAGTATAATTGCTTTACAATGGTGGGTTAGTTTCTGCTGTATAACAAAGTGAATCAGCTATACATATACATATATCCCCATATCTCCTCCCTCTTGCATCTTCCTCCCACCCTCCCTATCCCACCCTGCTAGGTGGTCACAAAGCACCGAGCTCATCTCCCTGTGTTATGCACCTGCTTCCCACTAGCTGTCTATTTCACATTCAGTAGTGTATATATATCCATGCCACTCTCTCACTTCGTCCCAGCTTACCCTTCCCCCTCCCAGTATCCTCAAGTCCATTCTCTATGTCTGCGTCTTTATTCCTGTCCTGCCCCCAGGTTCTTCAGAACAATTTTTTTTTAGATTCCATATATATGTGTTAGCATATTGTATTTGTTTTTGTCTTTCTAACTTACTTCACTCTGTATGACAGACTCTAGGTCCATCCACCTCACCACAAATAACTCAATTTCATTTCTTTTCATGGCTGAATAATATTCCATTGTATATATGTGCCACACCTTCTTTATCCATTCATCTATCGATGGACACTTTGGTTGCTTCCATGTCCTGGCTATTGTAAATAGAGCTGCAATGAACATTGTGGTACAGGACTCTTTTTGAATTATGGTTTTCTCAGGGTATATGCCCAGTAGTGGGATTGCTGGGTCGTATGGTAGTTCTATTTTTAGTTTTTTAGTGAACCTCCATACTGTTCTCCATAGTGGCTGTATCAATTTACATTCCCACCAACAGTGCAAGAGGGTTCCCTTTTCTCCACACCCTCTCCAGCATTTCTTCTTTGTAGATGTTTTGATGATGGCCATTCTGACTGCTGTGAGGTGATATCTCATTGTACTTTTGATTTGCATTTCTCTAATGATTAGTGATGTTGAGCATCCTTAAATGTGTTTGTTGGCAATCTGTATATCTTCTTTGGAGAAATGTCTATTTAGGTCTTCTGCCCATTTTTGGATTGCGTTGTTTGTTTTTTTGATATGGAGCTGCATGAGCTGCTTGTAAATTTTGGAGATTAATCCTTTGTCAGTTGCTTCATTTGCAAATACTTTCTCCCATGCTGAGGGTTGTCTTTTCACCTTCTTTATGGTTTCCTTTGCTGTGCAAAAGCTTTTAAATTTCATTACGTCCCATTTATTTATTTTTGTTTTTATTTCCATTTCTCTAGGAGGTGGGTCAAAAAGGATCTTGCTGTAATTTATATCATAGGGTGTTCTGCCTATGTTTCCCTCTAAGAGTTTTATAGTGTCTGGGCTTACATTTAGGTCTTTAATCCATTTTGAGTTTATTTTCGTGCTTGCTGTTAGGGAGTGTTCTAATTTCATTCTTTTACATGTAGCTGTCCAGTTTTCCCAGCACCAATTATTGAAGAGGCTGTCTTTTCTCCACTCTATATTCTTGCCTCCTTTATCAAAGATAAGGTGACCGTATGTGCGTGGGTTTATCTCTGGGCTTTCTATCCTGTTCCATTGATCTATATTTCTGTTTTTGTGCCAGTACTATACTGTCTTGATTACTGTAGCTTTGTAGTATAGTCTGAAGTCCAAGAGCCTGATTACTCCAGCTCCATTTTTCTTTCTCAAGATTGCTTTGGCTATTCAGGGTCTTTTGTGTTTCCATACAAATTGTGAAATTTTTTTTCTAGTTCTGTGAAAAATGCCATCGGTGGTTTGATAGGGATGGCATTGAATGTGTAGATTGCTTTGGGTAGTATAGTCATTTTCACAATGTTGATTCTTCCAATCCAAGAACATGGTATATCTCTCCATCTGTTTGTATCATCTTTAATTTCTTTCATCAGTGTCTTATAGTTTTCTGCATACAGGCCTTTTGTCTCCTTAGGTAAGTTTATTCCTAGGTATTTTATTCTTCTTGTCGCAATGGTAAATGGGAGTGTTTCCTTAATTTCTCTTTCATATTTTTCATCATTAGTGTATAGGAATGCAAGAGATTTCTGTGCATTAATTTTGTATCCTGCTACTTTACCAAATTCATTGATTAGCTCTAGTAGTTTTCTGGTAGCATCTTTGGGTTCTCTATGTATAGTATCATGTCATCTGCAAACAGTGACAGCTTTACTTCTTCTTTTCTGTTTTGGATTCCTTTTATTTCATTTTCTTCTCTGACTGCTGTGGCTAAAACTTCCAAAACTATGTTGAATAATAGTGGTAAGAGTGGACAACCTTGTTTTGTTCCTGATCTTAGTGGAAATGGTTTCAGAGTTTCACCATTGAGAACGATGTTGTCTGTGGGTTTGTCATCTATGGCCTTTGTTATGTTGAGGAAAGTTTCCTCTATGCCTACTTTCTGGAGGGTTTTTTATCATAAATGGGTGTTGAATATTGTCGAAAGCTTTTTCTGCATCTATTGAGATGATCATATGGTTTTTCTCCTTTAATTTGTTAGTATGGTATATCCCATTGATTGATTTGCATATATTGAAGAATCCTTGCATTCCTGGGTTAAACCCCACTTGACCATGGTGTATGATCCTTTTAATGTGCTGTTGGATTCTGTTTGCTAGTATTTTGTTAAGGATTTTTGCATCTATGTTCATCAGTGATATTGGCCTGTAGTTTTCTTTCTTTGTGACATCTTTGTCTGGTTTTGGTATCAGAGTGATGGTGGCCTCGTAGAATGAGTTTTGGAGTGTTCCTCCCTCTGCTATATTTTGGAAGAGTTTGAGAAGGATAGGTGTTAGCTCTTCTCTAAATGTTTGGTAGAATTCACCTGTGAAGCCATCTGGTCTTGGGCTTTTTTTGGTGGAAAATTTTTAATCACAGTCTCAATTTCAGTGCTTATGATGGTCTGTTTATATTTTCTGTTTCCTCCTGGTTCAGTCTTGGAAGGTTGTGCTTTTCTAAGAATTTGTCCATTTCTTCCAGGTTGTCCATTTTATTGGCATATAGTTGCTTGTAGTAATCTCTCATGATCCTTGTATTTCTGCAGTGTCAGTTGTTACTTCTCCTTTTTCATTTCTAATTCTATTGATTTGAGTCTTCTCTCTTTTTTTCTTGATGAGTCTGGCTAATGGTTTATCCATTTTGTTTATCTTCTCAAAGAACCAGCTTTTAGTTTTATTGATCTTTGATATAGTTTCCTTCATTTCTTTTGCATTTATTTCTGATCTGGTCTTTATGATTTCTTTCCTTCTGCTAACTTTGGGGTTTTTTTTTTTTTTTTCCTCTAATTGCTTTAGGTGTAAGGTTAGGTTATTTGAGATGTTTCTTTTTTCCTGAGGTAGGATTGTATTGCTATAAACTTCCCTCTTAGAACTGCTCTTGCTGCATCCCATAGGTTTGGGGTCATTGTGTTTTCATTGTCATTTGTTTCTAGGTATCTTTTGATTTCCTCTTTGATTTCTTCAGTGATCTCTTGGTTATGTACTAGTGTATTGTTTAGCCTCCATGCGTTTGTATTTTTATACAGTTTTTTTCCCTGTAATTGATATCTAGGCTAATATTGTTGTGGTCGGAAAAGATACTTGATACGATTTCAGTTTTCTTAAATTTACCAAGGCTTGATTTGTAACCCAAGATATGATCTATCCTGGAGGATGTTCCATGAGCCCTTGAGAAGAAAGTGTATTCTGTTGTTTTTGGATGGAATGTCCTATAAATATCAGTTAAGTTCATCTTGTTTAATGTATCATTTAAAGCTTGTGTTTCCTTATTTGTTTTCATTTTGGATGATCTGTCCATTGGTGAAAGTGGGGTGTTAACATCCCCTACTCTGATTGTGTTATTGTCGATTTCCCCTTTTATGGCTGTTAGCATTTGCCTTATGTATTGAGGTGCCCCTATGTTGGGTGCATAAATATTTACAATTGTTGTATCTTCTTCTTGGATTGACCTTTGATCATTATGTAGTGTCCTTCTTTGTCTCTTGTCATAGTCTTTATTTTAAAGTCTATTTTGTGTGATATGAGAATTGGTACTCCAGCTTTCTTTTGATTTCCATTTGCATGGAATATCTTTTTCCATCCCCTCACTTTCAGTCTGTATGTGTCCCTAGGTCTGAAGTGGGTCTCTTGTAGACAGCATATATACAGGTCTTGTTTTGGATCCATTCAGCCAGTCTATGTCTTTTGGTTGGAGCATTTAATCCATTTACATTTAAAGTAATTATTGATATGTATGTTCCTATTACCATTTTCTTAATTGTTTTGGGTTTGTTATCATAGGTCTTTTCCTTCTCTTGTGTATCCTGCCTAGAGAAGTTCCTTTAGCATTTGTTGTAAAGCTGGTTTGGTGGTGCTGAATTCTCTTAGTTTTTGCTTGTCTGTAAAGCTTTTAATTTCTCCGTCAAATCTGAATGAGATCCTTGCTGGGTAGAGTAATCTTGGTTGTACGTTCTGCCCTTTCATCACTTTAAATATGTCCTGCTACACCCTTCTGGCTTGCAGAGTTTCTGCCGAAAGATCAGCTCTTAACCGTATGGGGATTCCCTTGTATGTTATTTGTTGCTTTTCCCTTGCTGCTTTTAGTATTTTTTTCTTTGTATTTAATTTTTGATAGTTTGATTAATATGTGTCTTGGCATGTTTCTCCTTGGATTTATCCTGTATGGGACTCTCTGTGCTTCCTGGACTTGATTAACTATTTCCTTTCCCATGTTAGGGAAGTTTTCAACTATAATCTCTTCAAATATTTTCTCAGTCCCTTTCTTTTTCTCTTCTTCTTCTGGGACCCCTATAATTCGAAGGTTGGGTGTTTAATGTTGTCCCAGAGGTCTCTGAGATTGTCCTCAATTCTTTTCATTCTTCTTTATTCTGCTCTGCAGTAGTTATTTCCACTATTTTATCTTCCAGGTCACTTATCCATTCTTCTGCCTCAGTTATTCTGCTATTGATTCCTTCTAGAGAATTTTTAATTTCATTTATTGTGTTGTTTATCATTGTTTGTTTGCTCTTCAGTTCTTCTAGGTCCTTGTTAAACGTTTCTTGTATTTTCTCCATTCTATTTCCAAGATTTTGGATCATCTTTACTATCATTACTCTGAATTCTTTTTCAGGTAGACTGCCTACTTCCTCTTCATTTGTTTGGTTTGCTGGGTTTTTACCTTGCTCCTTCATCTGCTGTGTGTTTCTCTGTCTTCTCATTTTGCTTAACTTACTGTGTTTGGGGTCTCCTTTTCGCAGGCTGCAGGTTCATAGTTCCTGTTGTTTTTGGTGTCTGCCCCCAGTGGCTATGGTTGGTTCAGTGGGTTGTGTAGGTGGAGGGGACTGGTGCCTGTGTTCTGGAGGATGAGGCTGGATCTTGTCTTTCTGGTGGGCAGGACAACGTCTGGTGGTGTGTTTTGGGGTGTCTGTGACCTTATTATGATTTTAGGCAGCCTCTCTGCTAATGGGTGGGGTTGTGTTCCTGACTTGCTAGTTGTTTGGCGTAGGGTGTCCAGTGGTGTAGCTTGCTGGTCGTTGAGTGGAGCTGGTTCTTAGCGTTGAGATGGAGATCTCTCTGAGAGCTTTCACTGTTTGATATTGCGTGGAGCCGGGAGGTCTCTGCTGGACTAATGTCCTGAACTTGGCTTTCCCACCTCAGAGGCAGAGGCCTGACACCCGGCCAGAGCACCAAGACCCTGTCAGCCACAAGGCTCAGAAGAAAAGGGAGAAAAAAAAAAAAAGAAAGAAAAAGAAAAAAAAATAAAAGAAAGTTATTAAAATGAAAAATAAAAAAATTATTAAAAATAAAAAGATTAAAAAGTAATAAAAAAGAAAAAGAAGGAAAGAAGAGAGCAACCAAACCAGAAAACAAATCCACCAATGATAGCAAGCACTAAAAACTATACAGAAAACAAACAAACAAACAAAAAACAGACAGAACCCTAGGGGAAATGGTAAAAGCAATGTTATAGGGATAAAAATCATACAAAGAAGCATACACATACACACTCAAAAAAAGAGAAAAAGGAAAAAATATATATATCTATACATTAAAAAAAAGGAAGAGAGCAACCAAATTAATAAAGAAATCTACCAATGATAATAAACTCTAAATACTAAACTAAGATAAACATAAGACCAGAAACAAATTAGATGCAGTGAGCAGACCCCAAGTCTACCGTTGTTCCCAAAGTCCACCGCCTCAACTTTGGGATGATTTGTTGTGTATTCAGGTATTCCAGAGATTCAGGGTACATCAAGTTGATTGTGGAGATTTAATGCGCTGCTCCTGAGGCTGCTGGGAGAGATTTCCCTTTCTCTTCTTTGTTCGCACAGCTCCTGTTGTTCAGCTTTGGATTTGGCCCTGCCTCTGCGAGTAGGTCGCCTGAGGGCATCTGTTCTTCACTCAGACAGGACAGGGTTAAAGGAGCAGCTGATTAGGGGGCTCTGGCTCACTCAGGCCCGGGGGAGGGAGGGGTACGGAATGTGGGCGAGCCTGTGGCGGCAGAGGCCGGTGTGACGTTGCACCAGCCTGAGGCGCGCCGTGTGTTCTCCCGGGGAAGTTGTCCCTGGATCACGGGACCCTGGCAGTGGCGGGCTGCACAGGCTCCCGGGAGGGGAGGTGTGGATAGTGACCTGTGCTTGCACACAGGCTTCTTGGGAGCTGCAGCAGGAGACTTAGCGTTTCATGCCCGTTTCTGGGGCCCGAGCTGATAGCTGCGGCTTGCGCCTGTCTCTGGAGCTCGTTTAGGCAGTGCTCTGAATCTCCTCTCCTCGTGCACCCTGAAACAATTGTGTATTGCCTCTTAGGCAGTTCCAGACTTTTTCCTGGACTCCCTCCCAGCTAGCTGTGGCGCACTAGCCCCCTTCAGGCTGTGTTCACGCAGCCAACCCCAGTCCTCTCCCTGGGCTCTGACCTCCCAAGCCTGAGCCTCAGCTCCCAGCCCCCGCCCGCCCCAGCGGGTGAGCAGACAGGCCTCTCGGGCTAGTGAGTGCTGGTCGGCACCTGTCCTCTGTGCAGGAATCTCTCTGCTTTGCCCTCTGCACCCCTATTGCTGTGCTCTCCTCTGTGGCTTTGAAGCTTCCCCCCCGCCACCCCCCGTCTCCGCCAGTGAAGGGGCTTGTTAGTGTGTGGAAACTTTTCCTCCTTCACAGCTCCCTCCCAGAGGTGCAGGTCCTGTCCCTATTTTTTTGTCTCTGTTTTTTCTTTTTTCATTTGCCGTACCCAGGTACGTGGGGAGTTTCCTGCCTTTTGGGATGTCTGAGGTCTTCTGCCAGCATTCAGTAGGTGTTCTGTAGGAGTTGTTCCACATGTAGATGTATTTCTGATGTATTTGTGGGGAGGAAGGCGATTTCCACATCTTACTCCTCCACCATCTTGAAGGTCTCGCTGTTTGTACACTATTTTTTTTTTGTTTTTTGTGTTGTTTTGTTTTGGTTTTTTAAAAAATCTTATTTGAGTGCTTCAGAATTATGGATCTCATTCCCTTTCTCGCTTTTTCTACTCAGCACTGCTTTTTTTTAAAATTAATTAATTAATTAATTTATTTTTGGCTGTGTTGGGTCTTCGTTTCTGTGTGAGGGCATTCTCCAGTTGCAGCAAGCGGGGGCCACTCTTCATTGCGGTGCGTGGGCCTCTCACTATCGCGGCCTCTCTTGTTGAGGAGCACAGGCTCCAGACGCGCAGGCTCAGTAGTTGTGGCTCACGGGCCTAGTTGCTCTGCGGCATGTGGGATCTTCCCAGACCAGGGCTCAAACCCGTGTCCCCTGCATTGGCAGGCAGATTCTCAACCACTGCACCACCAGGAAAGCCATGTTCGTACACTTTTTGATGATAGCCATTCTGACCAGTGTGAGGTGATAACCTCATTGTAGTTTTGATTTACATTTCTCTGATAATTAGTGATGTTGAGCATATTTTCATATGCTTTTTGGCCATCTGTATGTCTTCTTTGGAGAAGTGTCTATTTAGATCTTCTGCCCATTTTTTGATTGGGTTGTTTGGTTTTTTGCTATTGAATTGCATGAGTTGTTTGTATATTTTGGAAATTAAGCCCTTGTCAGTTGCATCGTTTGCAAATATTGTCTCCCATTCTGTAGGTTGACATTTCATTTTGTTTATGGTTTCCTTTGATGTGCAAAAGCTTTTAAGTTTAATTAGGTCCCATTTATTTATTTTTGTTTTTATTTTCATTACTCTAGGAGGTGGCTCCAAAGAGATATTGCTGCTATTTATGTCAGAGAGTGTTCTGCCTATGTTTTCCTCTAACAGTTTTATAATATTCAGTCTTACATTTAGGTCTGTAATCCATTTTGAGTTGATTTTTGAGTATGGTGTTAGAGAGTGTTCTAATTTCTTTCTTTTACATGTGGCTGTCCAGTTTTTCCAGCACCACTTATTGAAGAGACTGTCTTTTCTCCACTGTATATTCTTGCCTCCTTTGTCATAGATTAGTTGACCATAGGTGCATGAGTTTATCTCTGGACTTTCTATCCTGTTCCATTTATCTTTATTTCTGTTTTTGTGCCACTACCATACTGTTTTGATTACTGTAGCTTTGTAATACAGTGTGAAGTCAGGGAGCCTGATTACTCCAGCTGCATTTTTCTTAAGATTGGTTGGCTATTCAGGGTCTTTTGTGTTTCCATATAAATGGTAAAATTTTTTGTTCTAGTCTGTGAAAAATGCCATTGGTAATTTGATAGGGATTACATTGACCCTATATATTGCTTTTTCACAATATTGAGTATTCTGATCCAAGAACGTGGTATATCTATCCATCTGTTTGTGTCATCTTCAATTTCTTTCATCAGTGTCTTATAGTTTTCTGAGTCCAGGTCTTTTGCTTCCTTAGGTATGTTTATTCCTAGGTATTTTATTCTTTTTGATGCAATGGTAAATGGGATTGTTTCCTTCATTTCTCTTTCTGATCTTTCATTTTTAGTGTATAGGAATGCAAGAGATTTTCTGTGTATTAATTTTGTATCCTGCAACTTTATTGAATTCATTGATGAGCTCTAGTAGTTTTCTGGTAGCATCTTCAGGATTTTGTGTGTATAGTATCATATCATCTGTAAAAGGTGATAGTTTTACTTCTTCCTTTCCAATTTGGATTCCTTTTATTTCTTTTTCTTCTCCGATTACCGTGGCTAGGACTTCCAAAACTATGTTGAATGAAAGTGGTGATGGGACTTCCCTGGTGGCGCAGTGGTTAAGAACCCACCTGCCAATGCAGGGGACACGGGTTTGAGCCCTGGTCCAGGAAGATTCCACATGCCATGGAGCAACTAAGCCCATGCACCACAACTACTGAACCTGTGCTCTAGCGCCTGTGAGCCACAACTACTGAGCCCACACCACAACTACTGAAGCCCGCATGCCTAGAGCCTGTTCTCTGCAACAAGAGAATCCGCCGGAATGAGGAGCCTGCGCACCACAACGAAGAGTAGCCCCCGCTTGCCACAACTGGAGAAAGTCTGCGTGCAGCAACAAAGACCCAACGCAGCCAAAAAAAAAAAAAAAAAAAAGATGGTGAGAGTGGACACCCTTGTCTTGTTCCTGATCTTCAGATGAAATACTTTCAGCTTTTCACCGTTGAAAATGATGTTTGCTGTGGGTTTGTCATATATGGCCTTTATTATGTTGAGGTATGTTCCCTCTATGCCCACTTTCTGGAGAGTTTTTATCATAAATGGGTGTTGAATTTTGTGAAAAGCTTTTCCTGCATCTATTGAGATGATCACATGGTTTTTATTCTTCAATTTGCTAATGTGGTGTATCACACTGATTGGTTTACATATATTGAAAAATCCTTGCATCCCTGGGGTAAATCTCACTTGATCATGGTGTATGGTCCTTTTAATGTATTGTTGGATTTGGTTTGCTAGTATTTTTTGAGGATTTTTGCATCTATGTTTCTCAGTGATATTGGCCTATAATTTTCTTTTTTTTGTGGTATCTTTGTCTGCTTTTGGTATCAGGGTGATAGTGGCCTCAAAGAATGAGTTTGGGAGTGTTCCTTCCTCTGCAGTTGTTTTTTTTTTTTTAATAAGTTTATTTATTTATTTATTTTTGGCTGCATTGGGTCTTCATTGCTGCGTGCAGGCTTTCTCTAGTTGTGGCGAGCAGGGGCTACTCTTTGTTGCAGTGCACAGGCTTCTCACTGTGGTGGCTTCTCTTGTTGCAGAGCACAGGCTTGGTAGTTGTGGTGCACAGGCTTAGTTGCTCCGCGGCATGTGGGATCTTCCCGGACCAGGGCTCGAACATGTGTCTCCTGCATTGGCAGGTGGATTCTTAACCACTCTGCCACCAGGGAAGCCTCCCTCTGCAGTTTTTTGGAAGAGTTTCAGAAGGATATGTGTTAGCTCTTCTCTAAATGTTTGATAGAATTTGCCTGTGAAGCCATCTGGTCCTGGACTCTTGTTTGTTGGAAGATTTTATTTTTAAAACAATTTTCCAATTTTTTTAAAGAATCAATTTTATTTATTTATTTATTTTTGGCTGCGTTGGGTCTTCATTGCTGCCCGTGGGCTTTCTCTAATTGCGTTGAGTGGGGGCTACTCTTTGTTGAGGTGCATGGGCTTCTCATTGTGGTGGCTTCTCTTGTTGCAGGGCATGGGCTCTAGGTGTGCAGGCTTCAGTAATTGTGGCATGCAGGCTTGGTAGTTGTGACTCACAGGCTCTAGAGCGCAGGCTCAGTATTTGTGGCACACGGGCTTAGTTGCTTTGCAGCATGTGGGATTTTCCTGGACCAGGGCTTGAACCCGTGTACCCTGAATTGGCAGGTGGTTTCTTAACCACTGCACCACCAGGGAAGTCCCTGTTGGAAGTTTTAAAATCACAGTTTCAATTTCAGTACTTGTGATTGGTCTCTTCATGTTTTCTATTTCTTCCTGGTTCAGTCTTGGAAGGTTGTATGTTTCTAAGAATTTGTCCAGAGTTGCTTGTAGTAGTCTGTTATGATCCTTTGTATTTCTGTGGTGTCAGTTGTAACTTCTCCTTTTTCGTTTCTGACTTTATTGATTTGAGCCCTCTCCCTTTTTTTCTTGATGAGCCTGGATAAAGGTTTATCAATTTTGTTTATCTTTTCAAAGAAGCAGCTTTTAGTTTCACTTATCTTTTCTATTGTTTTCTTCATCTCTATTTCATTTATTTCCACTTTGATCTTTATGATTTCTTTCCTTCTACTAACTTCAGGTTTTGTTTGTTCTTTCTCTAGTTGCTTTAGGTATAAGGTTAGGTTGTTTATTTGAGATTTTTCTTGTTTCCTGAGATAATATTGTATTGCTATAAACTTCCCTACTAGAACTGCTTTTGCTGTGTCCCATAGATTTTGGATCATCATGTTTTCATTTTCATTTGTCTCTAGGTATTTTTTGATTTTCTCTTTGATTTCTTCGGTGATCCATTGGTTGTTTAGTAATATATTGTTTTAGTCTCCACGTGTTTGTGTTTTTTACATTTTTTTTCCTGTAATTTATTTCTAATCTCAGTGTTTTGGTCCGAAAAGATCCTTGATATGATTTCAGTTTTCTTAAATTTACTGAGGCTTGATTTGTGACCCAATATTTGATCTATCCTGGAGAATGTTCCATGTGCACTTAAGAAGAATATGTATTCTGCTGCTTTTGGAACGTATGCTCTATAAATATCAATTAAGTCCATCTGGTTTAATGTGTCATTTAACACCTGTGTTTCCTTATTGATTTTTCTGTCTGATGTGTCCATTGGTGAAAGCAGGTTGTTAAAGTGCCCCACTATCATTGTGTTACTGTCAATTTCCCCTTTTATGGCTGTTAGTATTTGCCTTATGTATTGAGGTGCTCCTATGTTGGGTGCATATGTATTTGGTGAGCATCTTTATGTTTGTAACTTTGAACTCTTTACTAGGTAAATTTTCACTTATCTCTGTTTCATTAAGGGTTTTTCTGAGGTTTTATCTTGTTCTTTTGTTTGGAACATATTCCTTTTGTTTATTCATTTTCCTTGACAGTCTGTGTTATTTTTCTATTCATTAGTTAAAACAGTCACCTCTCCCAGTCTTGAAGGAGCGGCCTTGTGTAGGAGGTGAACCTTATTGTTCCACCCTGCTCTAGCTCTTGGTTGTCTCAAATCTTTGTGATTGTTCAAGCAGCCTACTTTATTCTTAGTGGTTTCTGGTAGTTGAGGGTGTGCAAAGACCTGTTGGTGTCCCAAAAGGGGTGGATCTCAGTCAGCACCTAGGTGCAGGCTGATTGGAAGCTAGGCTCTCAGGCAGCAGCTTTTCAAATGTGCAAATATAGCTCTTTCCGGGGCAGATGGGCATTTCTGTCTGCTCTCTTTGCACTGAGCCCTGAGGTAATAGCTAGTTAAGAAGTTTCTTTGTTTGCAGCTGTCCCATTAACACAAGAACACAAGCCCCATGAACACAGGCCTTGCTGGCCACCAGACTCAGGCTATCAAGGGATGTAGCACAGCCGCAAAAGTTGGGGCACCACATGTATACACAAGCTCTTTTCCTGGAGATACTGGTGATGTAGGGCAGGACAGAGGGAGAGTGTGAGGATGACACCCACTGGCCTCCGTGATCTCTGGAGAGGATTATAATCAGCCCTTAGATGTGTTTAGTTGGGAGTCTGCTCCTCAGGCCACAGCTATGAAGATAAGCTAATAGGCCTCTTTCACAGGAAGTCTGGGGGTGCATTTCAGTCTGCTGTCTCTGTGCTGTGCCCTGGGGTGGTTAGCCAGTTAAGAACTGTTTGTCCATTTGCTACAGTCCTACAGGACCCACTGGCCACTAGAGCCACATGATCAGTGGGTGTCACAAAAACCAGGGCACTAGGTGTATGCACAAGGTCTTTCTGGGAGATATTAGCGACCTGGACTGAGGTGGAGGGAGAGTGCGAATATGGCCCCACCAGCCTCTGTGGACTTTGGAGAGTGTTTCAGTAGGCTTCTAGATGTGTGTTCAGTTACAATCTTGCCCCTCAGGCCAAAGCTTTAAGATGAGCAGGTAGGTGTCTTTCACAGAAAGACTGGGCACTTTTCAGGCAGAGGACTCTCTGCTGGACCCTGGGGGGTAGCCAGATGAGTCTGCGTGAGCCCTTTAAGAACTGTTTTTTGGGGTGGTTAAATTGAGTGAAGGTGGTCAAAGGTACAGACTTCCAGTTATAAATAAGTTCTGGGGGTGTAATGTACAGTATGGTGACTATAGTTAATAATACTGTATTGTATATTTGAAAGTTACTAAGTAGATCTTTTTTATTTTTTAAATTAAAAAAAAATATTTATTTAATTAATTTATTTTTTTGGCTGCGTTGGGTCTTTCTAGTTGCGGCATGCAGGCTTCTCTCTAGTTGTGGCATGCGGGTTTTCTCTCTAGTTGTGGCGTGTGGGCTCCAGGGAGCATGGGCTCTGTAGTTTGTGGCACATGGGCTCTCACGTTGAGGCCCAAGAGCTCAGTAGTTGTGGCCCCAGGGCTTAGTTGCCCCGCGGCATGTGGGATCTTAGTCCCCCCGCGGCATGTGGGATCTTAGTTCCCCGACCAGGGATTGAACCTGCATCCCCTGAATTGGAAGGCGGATTCTCTACCACTGGACCACCAGGGAAGTCCCTATGTAGATCTTTTAAAATTTTTTAAATTAATTTATTTAATTGAAGTATAGTTGATTTACAATGTCATGTTAGTTTCAGGTGTACAGAACAGTGATTCAGTTATACATACATGCATATACATGTTCCTTTTCAGATTCTTTTCCCTTATAGCTTATTGCAAAATATTGAGTATAGTTCCCTGTGCTATACAGTAGGTCCTTGTTGGTTATCTATTTTGTATATAGTAGTGTGCATATGTTAATCCCAACCTCCTAATTTATCCCTCTCTCCCCTCCCCTCCCTCCCCTTTGATAACAGTAAGTTTGTTTTCTATGTCTGGGAATCTGTTTTGTAAATAAGTTCATCTGAATCTTTTTTTTTTTTTTTAAGGTTCCATGTATAAGCGATATCATGTGGTATTTATCTCTGTCTGGCTTACTTCACTTAGTATGATAATCTCTAGGTCAATCCATGTTGCTGCAAATGGCATTCTTCTTTATGGTTTAGTAACATTCCTGTGTGTGTGTGTGTGTGTGTGTGTGTGTATGTGTGTGTATACACATCTTCTTTATCCATTCATCTGTTGGTGGACATTTAGGTTGCTTCCATGTCTTGGCTATTGTAAATAGTGCTACTATGAACATTGGGGTGCATGTATCTTTTCAAATTAGAGTTTTTGTCTTTTCTGGATATATGCCCAGGAGTGGGATTGTAGGATCATATGGTAACTCTATTTTTGGTTTAAGGAACCTCCATACTGTTTTCCATAGTAGCTGCACCAATTTACATTCCCACCAACAGTGTAGGAGGGTTCCCTTTTCTTCACACCTTCTCCAGCATTTATTATTTGTAGACTTTTTTTTTTTTTTTATTTGTAGACTTTTTGATGATGGCCATTCTGACTGGTGTGAGGTATTTTTTAATATATTAAATATATTAAACTTTCCTTAAAATTAAATTAAAAATGTGACTAGAGAGAAAAAACCAAAACAAATTTAAAAAGTTGTTTCTTGTTTGCTATATCTTGGTGGGTCTCATGGATGCAAGCCCTGTTGGCTTTCAAAGCTAAATATTTTGGAGGCTCGTCTCTTAGATGCAAGTCTTAAATGCTGGGGTGCCAGATGTGAGGTCCAAACCCTTTGCTCCTCATGGAGAAGCTCGGAGTTGTGGGTCCCCTCCTGACTGTGGGTGGCTGTGTCAGGGGTGGGGTGTATCGTGAGATTGTGTCTCAGCCTCTTCTACCCGGTTCCGTGTGGGTTTCTTCTCTTTCACCTCATGTGTAGGAGTTGCTCACCTAGTTTTTAGGTTTCTTTCAAAGCGCATTGTTCTGTATGCAGCTGTCGATTAGCTGTGTCCATGAGAGGAGGTAAGTTCAGGACCTTCCTAGTCACCATCTTGAATGGGAAGCCTCTTGCTTTTTTGTCTTACTAGACTAGTGGGTAAGAGTGCCGTCTCCAGGGTCCTGCTGCCAGGGTTAACCACCCTGCCTGCTTACTTCCTGGCTGGTGAACTTGGGCCTTTGCCAAATGGGGGTAAGGGTAGCACATGGTTTATAAGGTTGCTTGAGGACAAACATATCCACACACACCGAAAGCTTAGAGCACAGGGGACCGAGGACATAGTTTATCACCTGTTTCCTCCCCCTGGAGTCTCAACTTCATCAGGGCAGGACTTTTTCTCTTTGCACTCCCAGCCCCTAGAATATGAATGGATGCAAAATACAGCTAAATGGTCCTTGTTCATTGGCCTCAGCCCTCATCCCACTGGCCTTCCTGACTACCCCCTTATAGTCTGACCTTCGCTTTTTTTTACAGCCCCCCTTACAGCTTTCCAGTCTGGCTTTAACTCATCTTTGAGGCTCTGTAAGCCTTCTGGGCACTGGCTATGCGGTCTGCCCAGGGAAATCCCTGAGGCTGGTAAAATTATCTGATAAATATGGCGAATTTGGTGACAGACTTTCTTAGCTGAAATGTAACCTTTCATACTGGCAGCACCATTTGTGTGTAACTGCCTAAGCTTTAGTGGGAGTATTAGGAAACATGACTAATTGCAAAGTTTTACAATATTCCAGGTGTGTACATATTAAACATCGTAAATGTGACTTTATCTTACTAAGGTAGCAAATGCTCTGTGGCGTGTTTGCAAGGTCCTGTGACAAGGCAGTTAGACCACCTGGGCAACATATGCAGCTTTTTTCCTCAAAACACCAGAGAGCAGCATAAGACAGAGCAGAGGGGCAGAGCACAGGATACAGAGGAGGGTGGTGTCTAGTAAGAAAGACACTCTGAGATCTGGGGAGGAGCCCAACCTCTAAGTCGTCCAAAGTTTAAGGTGTCAAAAAGCTACCTTCAGTCTGTGCGCTCAGTTGTCCAGCTAAAATCTCGATATGAAAATTAGCTTGGGAAAGAAAACTCCCAGTTGGAGTCCAATTATACGCTAGGCGCGTGTAAGTATATTAGCTTGTTCCTCATAATCACCAGTTACTAAATGACAGTTGGGACTTGAACCTGGTCCTGATTTCTCTTCAAGCTGAGACTCTACACACTATACTTCCACTTTCTGCTGCTAAGTAGAAAACCTCAGTGGGAAAGTGTAGCTGGATTCTGTGCAAACTTGCAAATGCTCTGGACTGAATGGGTACAACTCAAGCTGTCTGCACCTCAAATGACCCAGGTGGTCTAGGATAAAGGCTGCCTTTGCCTTATCTAGACAAATACATTTTTTTTTTCCTGTCATGCTGGTCAGCAGTTACATGGCAGTTAGCTAGTGTTAGCATCTCTCCAGGTAGATGGTGATGATGTCAACCCCTGCATGCACTGCTAGCTAGTGGCATACTTCTTCTCCAGGGATTGGGTGGAGGGGCTCATAATGAATCATATGTTCAATGACAGCTGCATTATATACAGTGCTTATTTAAACAAACAGTGATACAAAACATAACTGTAGAAGAGAAAAGCCAAACCATGTATCCACCTTTCAGCTGTGCTTGTATGTAGTGATAAGCTTGGACAGAAAATAGTGTGTCTAACTTTAGACCAGTTTGAGAGGTAGAGGTCTCAAGAGAAGCACAAGCATGTATGATTTGGAAAATAGCACTTACCTGGAAAAGAACAAGCTATTAGATTAATGAAGTAATCTTTTAAACTAATTTTTTAAGGTTAAAATACTTTATACAAAATAGTAATTAATTTTTGTGATATCTCATGAAGCAAGACAAAGAAGCAGCTGGTTTTTTTTCTCATAAATTAGATCACCACCTCCCAAACTGATACCCAAAGGAATAGTATTTCATGAAGTGTTAAAACAAATGCCTGAATTTTTTTTTTTTTATGGACAAGTTTGAGGAATGATATATCCTCCTCTTAACGATTTAAGGCTGGGGAGACACACTTTTTAAAGTATGACTATTTTTATTTCCAGGAAGTGGTCTATGGGGGGAAGAACTGCTTGGCAAATGCTCAAATTTCTAATTGTAAGATAAATTTGGATAGTTCACTCATGTGGTCTCTTAGTTTTAGAATCCTAGGTACTCTGATTTCCACGAATACTTTGTAACCAAACTGACAGACAGACAAATAGGTGAATAATCTGAAGTTTCAGGTCCACTGATTTTTAGGAGGCATCCAAACCAAAAGAGCCCCTGACGAGATGATCAGCTGGCTGAGTGGTTAATATGTAAGACAGTAAGCCACCTCTAATAGCTTCCTCACCATAAACAAGGGAGCTAGATGGACGCACTCCGCCTCCGTGCAGCGCTTACAGTCTATGGCTTCATCGCTTATTCCCATAGACAAGTGACGGGATGCAGTGCAGAATGACTGCACTTCTGGGGTTGCTCCTCAACACAAAGGAACCAGAAATAAAGCCTCTCATTCTTAAATAACATTTATTATTGTTGCAAAGAAGTCTTTCTTTTTCAGGAGAACAAGTCTCACATTTATGTAAAGGTATATTGGTTATAGTTAGTTATAGAAGCAAGTTTCACTGAGGTGCTCTATATGAAGTATGCCTGACCATGACTCTGAATTCAGCAATCTAATATTCACAATATGTGTTGGCTGCCATTAGCTATTTATCCGAACATGCCTTTTTTTCCTTTTAAAATATGTGCCTGCACAGGGTGGAAAAAGAAACGCCAAGGGCCTGCTAAAAAGGAGAAGCCTAGAAAAGATAAAATTCCCACGGCAGTTCTGTTCAGCTGCAGTCCGCAAGTGCAGGAACAGTGTTCGTGTGGGGAGGCATTACGCCCAGTGGTTTCTCGGTTTTAATGGTGTGAGAGCCCTTGAGGTTTTCCGCAGCGGTCAGAGGGAGTGGGAAATGCCATTTACTGAATCCAGTCGATGTTCAGGCAGCGCGCTATGAATGCAAACATGTCTGACACTTCTTCTATTACTTTGGCCGTGGGCTTCCCAGCCCCGTGGCCCGCCTTGGTGTCCACGTGGATAAGCAGGGGATTGTTCTGCTTCCGACTGCGGCCCACCAGGTACTGAAGGGTGGCAATGAACTTCAGGGAGTGAAGCGGGACCACGCGGTCGTCATGGTCCGCAGTGAGGAGAAGCATGGACGGGTACTGGATGTCGTCTGCCTCTGGTAGCTTCACGTTGTGCAGTGGAGAATATCTGAAAGGCAAAGGCACTTTGATGAGGCCAGATATCAAAATGAGAGTTGTGTGTCCACTAGGATAATCACGGGGACCGGTGGGCACAGTGACCTGCGTCGTCTACCCGCCTGCCGTCACCGGCAGTGAGGACTGCAGCCAACTGGTCCATGGGTGACCACTGCAGACTAAGTTACATCACCCTTTGGGCTGTGACTGGCCAGGGCTATTGGAAGCTGGGGAGCTGTGTCGTTTATTTTGCTCCCACTTTGGAAGCCTGTGTAAGAAAGAAACAGGGCTGTTGAAACAACCCAAAGTATGTGCATACCGACTGTCTTGAGGTGAATATTTTCATATTCTTCAGACTGACTTTTTCACTGCTACAAAGTGGACTGATTGTCCCTTTGTTTATATTTTACATGAAAAGATTTTAATTGAGGTATAGTTGATTTACAATATTCGTTTCAGGTGATTCAATATTTTTATAGATTATAATCCATTTAAAGTTATTATAAAATATTGGCTATATTCCCTGTGCTGTACAATATATCCTTGTAGCTTCATTTTATACATAAGTAGATTGTATCTCTTAATTCCCTACCCCTATCATGCTGATTCTTCTTCTTCTTTTTTTTTTTTTTTTTGTACATGGTACTACAGTTACTCTTTTATTTATTTTTTTAATTTATGGCTGTGTTGGGTCCTCATTTCTGTGCGAGGGCTTTCTCCAGTTGCGGCAAGCGGGGGCCACTCTTCATCGCGGTGCACGGGCCTCTCATTATCGCGGCCTCGCTTGTTGCGGAGCACAGGCTCCAGACGCGCAGGCTCAGTAATTGTGGCTCACGGGCCTAGTTGCTCCGCGGCATGTGGGATCTTCCCAGACCAGGGTTCGAACCCGTGTCCCCTGCATTGGCAGGCAGATTCTCAACCACTGCGCCACCAGGGAAGCCCCCTGATTGTTCTTTTAAATCACTGATTGTGAATAGAATGGGTGCAAGCCTTTCTTTTGTTGAAGAACTTGAAATCCACAGTGTACAGCAGCTTTTTGCCTGTTTCGTACCTATAAAACCTTTATTCTGAGCTCAGCTTGGCAGTCTGAGGAAGACCACGGGTCCCCTCTGGGCCTGGCTTCCTGCCTGAAACCAGGGAACCTGAGCCGCTGACCCCCTGCTGGCTCACAGTCCGGCAGAAGGAAACTGACTTTGGCCAATGGTGAGAAGGTTAGTGGAGGAGACACCTTCTGAAGCACAACGTAAGTTTCCGGTTAACAAAAAGGTTTTTAAGAACATAAGTACAATCAAATTAAACAGCGATTGATAATAGTTAAGTGAAAGACATCTCTGGATATTTTTTCTTTACATTTTAGTCCATATGGGTGTCCTGTTTTCCACAGTGTTCACTATTAATGAAATAAATAAACTATTTTAGTAGAGTTTTATTTTGGAGGGTAAATAGGCAAAAATAGTAAAATTTCTACTCAGTTAACCAAGCTAAGACTAAAACCTTCTGGGGTTTAGTCTCCTAATAGATAAGATGGGGGTGCCAATGGATCTGTTTTCTGATCTCATTGCAGAGTATTTCTGGATCAACCCCAGTCCTCCAGATAAGGGTTAGTTCTATGGGAAAACAAGTCTGGAAACTCTGCCTACTAATAATGCCTCTCCCCACCTCAAGATTCACATGCCACATTTATACATTCAAGACTCTGAGAAGTTCTGTAGGAAAAAAGTCTGTTAGGCTTTATTTTTCTCAGCCATTCACAAACTTGGAAATTTAAATTTTTGGGGGCGTGGGGGACCCCCTTCAATATACTGGATTGAGCTCTCTGCTCACTGGGAGTAGCAAGTAAGAGGAAAATACAGCTCTGGGTGCTAGGTTAAAAAATTAAAGTCTGAAATAGGAATATCACGGACATCTTGAGAGAAAAAATATTTAGAACTCTTTTTTTGCTTTCAAATTTAATTTTAGAAGTATCAGGTTCCAGCAAATATTTTGTTGCCTTCAATAAACAATTAACTCAGTATTTTCAACTGAGTTTAAATGGGACTTATCCCCCAAAGTGCATATTTTCTTAAGGTTAATTGGAACTATGGCTTCTTCAAATATTCAGCTTTCACCAGGATGTGTTAGTTAGGCTACTTGTGTATTTTAAAAGTTAAACTTTCCCCCTCCTACAGAACAGAATTGAGTAGTTTAAAAGTATTAAAAAAATTCAATTCATTTTAGCTGAATTTCTAAGTGGAGAGCTAACCATACAAAGCACATCAAATGAAGGAAAAAACCTGACTTGAGAAATTACTGTATCAAAATTTATAATTGACTGAGAAGACTGGGGAGAGGGGACATAGGCTGCTGGTGCTATTCCAAGAGTAATTCCTAAATACTGCTGGTAAAAATCCAAAAACCCCTACATGTGGGAAGTAAAGACAGTGAAGAGCCAAAAGAGAACGTAGCTTGCAGTCTTGAGAATCTAAATGTTTGCCATTTTTTTCACTGTTATTGCCAAAGTGTTGAGGGATATGAATATTTCAGTAATGCAACTTGTAGTTTCAAATATATGTGGTTATACTGAGAGCACAAAAAAAGTTTAACTGTTCTTGCATATATTCCTCTTCATTTCCTTATTTCTTAATTTAGAAAAAGAAATCCCATATATATGTAAGTTATAATGACTTTTTAAAAAAATTATTTTTTAATTGCTGCATTAACAAATTACCACAAATTTAGCAGCTTTTAAAAACAACATGGATTTCTTATCTCACAGTTCTATAAGTCAGAAGTCTGGCTTGGCTCAACTGGGTTCTCTGGCTCTCTCAAGGCTGAAATCAAGGTGTTGGCTAGCTGGGCACTTATCAAGAAGTTCTAGAAAAAAAATCTACTTCCAGACTCATTCCAGCTGTTGGCAGAATGCATTCAGTTCCATTCAGTGGCTGTAGGACTGAGGTCCTTGTTTCTTTGATGGCTGTTGGTTGGGGTTGATCTCAGGTCGAACAGGCCCCCTTCCTTCAGTTTCAAAGCCAGCAATGGTGGCTCTAGTCCTCCTGTCCTCCTCATGCGTCCAATCTCTCTCATCTCCCTTTCTGCTGCATCCCCGACTCCCACCAGAGAAAGTGCTCTGCCTTTAAGGGTTTGTCATTAGACTGGGCCCACTCGATAATCCAGGATAATCTCCTTATCCTGGTCAGCTGATCAGTAACCTTAATTTAATCTGCCAAGTCCCTTCACAGAAGTACCTAGATTAGTGGTTGACTGAAGAATCAGGGGACAGGAATCCTGGAGGACCACCTTTAAAATTCTGCCCATCACATCTTTGTAGTTTGTTGTTTTTGTTAAAGACCAGATCAAAACCAGGAAGACAGGTTTTCCCACCACTTGCCCTACTTTTGCAGTAAATTACATGCAAATATGAGATATTGAAGGGCATGGAGTCAAACATTTATCCTTTTGACTATGTTCAGTATTCTGGTATCAAATTGTTAGCAACACAATTATGTCAATATGAATTAAAACCTTACTTGATGAGCCATTCAAAGTGTTGTTTGTTGTCTGAGCACCCATAATCAGTGGTCCAGGCGTGACCAATAGTGTATTTATGGAACTTCAGCATGTCCATTACTCCAACTTGGGCAATAACACAACCAAAGAGGTCAGGACGCTGATTTGCACATGCAGCTAAAAATCAAGATAGAAAAGGGAGGTGGTCCATCATTAAACATCTATGTAATAAGCAAAACCAAAACAGAACAAAACAACACTTAAATGCTTTCAGAACCCTGGTTGTCTTTTTTCCAAGAGCACAGAAAGAAACCATCAGAAATCACTTGCCCAACAGCCCACAAGCTTTTCCCCCTCCTTCCAATATATCGGAGGGGTGGGTATTGTCATCAGTAGTAGAGATTTACTCCTCAAAGTGAATCGCAGTGGAGGAACATTATATGAAAACCTCTAGGACTTTCTGTAAAACCTGTGTCCCCTCCTCCCATCCCCAGTTGCTTTCACAGGTGATGCACGAGGCTAACGAACTTGTTCAGGATCTCAAAACTAGCCTGTGATATCGTGACACAATAAGAAATACCTGTTTAGTCTTTGTCCCCAGTTCCTAGAACAGAGCTCCTAAAACCCTTGGAATTTCCTGAGTGACAGGGTGAGAGGAGTGTCTTTCATAATTCATAACTAACCCCTTTCAACCGTATCTGAGTTCATGCTAATGAGGTGGCTCTTGGTGGGTCCCTAGATAGCTTCAGGATGGGAGCTGGTTGCCCAAGGAACCAACCATGTGATTAGAGGATTGGATCTTTTGGTCCCACCCCTGACCTCTGGGCAGAGGAGAGGGGGTGGAGATCAAGTTAGTGATTAACAGCTATTGATTTAATCAATCTTGCCTGCATAATAGAACTTCCATAAAATCCACCAAACAATGAAATTTGGAGAGCTTCTAGGGTGGTGAACACAGGGAGGTGCTGGGACGGTGGTGCGCTAACAGAGAGTATGGAGGCTCTGCATGCACCTGCCCGCCCATACCTTATCCTATACCTCTCTTCCATCTGACTGTTGCCGGAGTTCTATCCCTTATAACAAACTGGTAAATGTAAGGAAAGAGGAGGGGGACATGGGAACCCCCAGTTTATAGCTGTGAGTCAGAAGTATGGGAGGTCCAGAACTCGTGATTGGTGTCTGCAGTGGGGGCACCCCTATGGGACTGAGCCCTTACCCTTTTGGGTCTGTGCTAACTCTGGGTAGTGTCAGAATTGAACTGAATTGTAAGACACCCAGTTGGTGTATGGAGAGTTGGAGAATTGTTTGGGGTGGTATGCCCCCCTTCCCACATTTGGCGTCAGAAGTGTTGTAAGCAGAAATGGCTCATACAGCCCAAAGCAGAATAGGGCCTGAAACCCAGCTCAGAGCTCGAACCGATATTGACACACCTTCTTGTCCTGTTGTAAAAATACTCTTCTTTGTACACTTGAAAACTTATTTCTTGGAAAATTCAATAAATGTTTATTGAACACCTGCCATGTGCCTGGCACTACGCCTGGGGATATGTCAGTGAATAATTTAGTGGGAAAGATAAAGAAGTGAACAGGCAATTATAGTGTGGCAATCACTACTGCTGAGAAAATACGGGTGCTATGGAAGTAGGGCATAGGCCAGTGTACGGAAGTTGGGGAGGCTTTGGGAGGAAGTAAGATCAAAGCTGGCACGACTAGGAGTTAAGTCAAGGGATGTGAACTTTTCCTGCCTCTGACAAAAAACTGTTCCCACCCCAGTTCTGATTTCACTGCTTATTCATGATACTGAATCCTGAGTCCTACCCCTGCAGATCCTTTTCTCCCACTCAGAGGTGGGAGGCGCAGGAACCTGGAATCTGTTCTTTTAAATAAGCATCTCAGCATCCTGATGGAGGAACTCCATCTCTGAAGGTCCCTTAAAGGACCTAGTTTGTTAAAAGGCATAAATGAATTCCTGAATATAAAACTCCAAAAATAAAATGGAGTTTTATTGGATGAACCAGTAAGTTACAATTCTCCCACTACTGAAATCAGATGGTATTTTCAACGTCCTTTCCCATTAAAAATTTTAGATTCACCCTTAGTTCTTCTTTCTTTTACACTTCATATTTAATTCATATGCAAATTCAGTTGGCTCAAATTCAAAATATACCCAGAATCAGACCACTTCTCACTACTTCCATCGCCACACCCAGGTCCAAGCCACCATTTTCTCTCCCTGGGACAGAAGCCACCTACCTGGGCTCCTGCTTTTCTGCCCTTGCCTCCCCTTCTGTCTACCCTTACACAGTAACGGGATCAATGCATGATCCCGATTTTAAAAAAACATGTCAAATCATGACACTTCTCTGCTCAAAACTCCCCCAAAGGCTTCTCATTTCACAGAGTAAACCATGCTCTCTGCACAGGCCACGAGGTCCTGCCTGGTCTGGCCTCCCCCCACCCCTAACCTCTCCCATCTCTCTCCCCTGCTCTCTGTGCCCAGCCACAGACATGGGCCTCCGGGGCCCATTGCTGGCCTCGGGCATATCGTCTGCCTCCTCTGACTGGAACGAAAGCTCCATGAAGGCAGAGCTGTTGTCTCTTTCGTTTGCTGACATATGCCCAGCATCTGGAAAAATGCCCAGCACTTCTTGGTGCTCTATAATATTTGTCGAGTGAACAAATCAAATTTGTAGTTACTCGGTATTTAAGATTATTATCCATCTCCTTTCTCAATTTCTTTCCACAAGCCACACGACTTGTGGGATCTTAGTTCCCCGACCAGAGCAGGGATGGAACCCAGGCCCCTGGCAGTGGAAGTGCAGAGTCCTAACCACCTGACCGCCAGGGAAGTCCTTCCATTTATTTCTTTCTTCTTTTTTTAAATTGAAGTATACCTGACTTAAAACATATTAGTCTCAGGCGTAAATCAGTGATTCGGTATTTTTATACATCACAAAGTGATCACCATGATAAGTCTATTTACCATCTGTCATCACACAAAATTATTAAATATTATTGACTATATTCCCTATGTTATCTGTACATTATATCTCTGTGATATTTTTATAACAAAGTTTGGACCTCTCAATCGCCCTCATCTATTTCACTCATCTCCCCACCCCACTCCTCTCTGGCAACCACTAGTTTGTTTTCTGTATCTAGGAGTCTGTTTATTTTATGTTTGTTCAATTGTTTTGTTTCTTAGAGTCCTCATATAAGTGAAATCATATGGTATCTGTCTTTCTCTGTCTGACTTACTTCACTTAGCAAAACACCCTCTAGGTCCATTCATGTTCTTGCAAATGGCAAGATTTCATTCTTTTTTTATATGGCTGAGTAATATTCTACTGTATGTATTATTATACACACATATACACATCTCCTTTATCCATTAATTTATCAGTGGACACTTAGGTTGCTTTCATATCTTAGCAACTGTGAATAATGCTGCAGTGAACATAGGGGTACATATCTTTTTGAATTAGTGGTTTTGATTTCTTTGGGAAAAAACTCAGAAGTTGAATTGCTGAATCATACAGTAGTTCTATTTTTAACTTTTAAGGAAACTTCATACTGCTTTCCATAGTGGCTGTAACCAATTTATATTCCCACTAGTGCATGAGGGTTCCCTTTTATCTGCATCCTTGTCAACATTTGTTATTTGATGTCCTTTTGATACTAGTCACACTGACAGGTGTGAGGTGGTATCTCATTGTGGTTTTGATTTGCATTTCCTTGATGATTAGTAATGTTCAGCATATTTTCATGTGTCTATTGGCCATGTGTATGTCTCCTCTGGAAAAATGTCTATTCAGGTCCTCTGCTCAGTTTTTAATTGAGTTGTTTTGGATGTTGAGTTGTATGGGTTCTTTGGATATTTTGGACATTAACCTCTTATCAGATATATTGTTTGTAAATACCTTCTCACATTCAGTAGGTTGTCTTTTCATTTTGTTGATAGTTTTCTTCACTGTGCAAAAGCTTTTTAGGTTGTTATAGTCCTATTTGTTTTTTGCTTTTGTTTCCCTTGCCTGAGGAGACATACCCAAAAAAATTTTGTGAAGACCAATGTCAAAGAGTGTACTGTGTTTTCTTAGAGTTTTATGGTTTCAGTTCTTACATTTAAATATTTTTTTGAGTTTATTTTCACATATGATGTGAGAAAGCAGTCCAGTTTGACTCTTTTGCATGGAGCTGTCCAGGTTTCCCAACACCATTTACTGAAGAGGCTGTCTTTTCCCCATTGTATATTCTTCCTTCCTCTGTTTTAGACTGACCATATATGTGTGGGTTTATTTCTGGGTTCTCTATTCTGTTGCATTGATCTATATGTCTGTTTTTGTGCCAGTACCATACTATTTTGGTTACTAGAGTTTGTAGTATAGTTTGAAATCAATGAACATGATACCTCCAGCTTTGTTCTTCTTTCTCAAGACCGTTTTGGCTATTTGGGGTCTTTTGTGTTTCCAAATAGATTTTAGAATTATTTGTTCTAGTTCTGTGAAAAATGCCATTGGTATTTTGATAGGGACTGCACTGACTCTTGTACATTGCCTTGGGTAGTAGGGTGATTTTAACAATATTAATTCTTCAAATCCATGAGCATGGCACATCTTTTAATTTGTGTTATCTTCAGTTTCATCAGTGTCTTACAGTTTCCAGTGTACAGGTCTTCCACCTCCTTGGTGAGATTTAGTCCTAGGTATTTTATTCTTTTTGACACAATTTTAAATGGGACTGTTTTCTTAATTTCTCTTTCTGATAGTTTAAGGTACAGAAATCCAAATTTCTGTATATTAATTTTATATCCTGCAACTTTACTGAATTCATTTATTAGTTCTTTGGTGGCATCTTTAGGATTTTCTATACATAGTATGTCATCTGCAAACAGTGGCAGTTTTACTTCTTTTCCAATTTGAATTCCTTTTATTTTTCTTGTCTGATTGCTGGGGCTAAGACTCCCAATACAATGTTAATAGAAGTGGTGAGAGTGAGCATCCTTGTCTTGTTCCTCACCTTAAGAGGAAATGCTTTTGGCTTTTCACTGTTGAGTATGATGTTAGTGGTGGGCTTGTCATACATGGCCTTTATTATGTTGAGGTATGTCCCTCTATACCCACTTTGCTAGGAGTTTTTAATCACAAATGGATGCTGAATTTTGTCAAAAGCTTTTTCCACATCTATTGAGATGATCATATGGTTTTTATTCTTCAATTTGTTAATGTGGTGTATCACACTGATTGATTTACAGATATTGAACCATCCTTATATCCCTAGGATAAATCCTACTTGATTGTAGTGTATGATCCTTTTAATGTGTTGTTGAATTTGGTTTGCTAATACTTTGAAGATTTTTACATCTGTGTTCACCAGTGATACTGGCCTGTAATTTCCTTTTTTTGTGATGTCTTTGTCTGGTTTTTGTATCAGGGTGATGCTGCTGGCCTTGTAAAGTGAGTTCAGATGTGCTCCTTTCTCTTCAGTTTTCCAGAAGAGTTTGAGAAGATATGTGTTAGCTCTTCTCTAAATGTTCTGTAGAATTCACCTGTGAAGACATCTCGTCCTGGACTTTTCGTTTGCTGGGAGTTTTTTTTTTATATTACTGATTCAACTTCATTACTGGTAATTGGTCTGTTCATACTTTCTATTTCTGCCTGATTCAGTCTTGGGAAATTGTAAGTTTCTAGGAATTTATCCATTTCTTCTAGATTGTCCACTTTATTGTGTAAAATTAGTCATAGTAATCTCCCATGATCCTTTGCGTTTTTGTGGTGTTTGATGTAACTTCTTCTCTTTCATTTCTGATTTTCTTTGGGCCCTCTCTCTGTTTTTCTTGATGAGTCTGGTAAAAGGTTTATCTTTTTATCTTCTCAGACAACCAGCTCTTAGTTTTATCAATCTTTTCTATTGTTTTTTAGTCTCTATTATTGCTCTGATCTTTATTATTTTAGTTACTTTAGGTGTTAGGTTAGATTGAGATTTTTCTTGTTTCCTGAGGCAGGCTTATAATGCTATAAACTTCCCTCTTAGAACTCCTTTGGCTGCATCCCATTGATTTTGGATCATTGTGTTTCCATTTTCATTTGTCTCCAGGTATTTTTAAAATTTCCTCTTTGATTTAACAGTGACCCCCCCCCCCCCGCCCCGGTTGTTTAGTAGCATATTGTTTAGCCTCCATGTGTTTGTTTTTTGCAGTATTTTTTCTTGTAGTTGGTGTCTAATCTCATACTGTTGTGGTTGGAAAAGATGCTTGATGTGATTTTAATCTTCTTAAATTTAGTCAGACGTGTTTTGTGGCTTAGCATGATCTATCCTGGAGAATGTTCCATGTGCACTTGAAAAGGATGTGTATTCTGCTGCTTTTGGGTGGAATGTTCTTAAAGTCCATCTGATCTAATGTGTCATTTAAAGCCAGTATTTCCTTAATGATTTTCTGTCTGGAATATCTATCCACTGATGTAAGTAGAGTATTAAAGTTCCCTGTTATTGTTTTACTCTCGACTTCTCCCTTTGTCTGTCAATATTTGCCGTGTACATTTAGGTGCTCCTATGTTGGGTGCATAAATATCTTTAAAAATTTTATTTTATATTATAGTTGATTTAGTGTTGTGTTAGTCTCAAGTGTACAGCAAAGTGATTCATTCATACATATACATATATCCATTCTTTTTCAGATTCTTTTCCCATATAGGTTATTACAGAATATGAGTAGAGTTTCCTGTGCTATACATTAGGTCCTTGTTGATTATCTATTTTATATATAGTAGTGTGTATTTGTTAATCCCAAACTTCTAATTTATCCCCCCAACACACACACCTTTTCCCTCTGGTAACTGTAAGTTTGATTTTGAGATCTGTGAATCTGCTTCTGTTTTGTAAACAAGTTCATTTGTATCATTTTTTTTTTTTGGTTCTACATATGAGTGATATCATATTGATATTTGTCTGACTTACTGCACTGTCTGACAATCTGTAGGTCCATCCACATTGCTGCAAATGGCATTATTTCATTCTTTTTTATGGATGAGTAATATTCCATTGTATATATGTACCACGTCGTCTTTATCCATTCCTCTGTTGATGGACATCTAGGTTGCTTCTGTGTTTTGGCTATTGTAAATAGTGCCACAGTGAACACTGGGGTGCACATATCTCTTCGTATTATGGTTCTCTCCAGACATATGCCCAGGAGTGTGATTGCTGGATCATATCATAGTTCTATTTTTAGTTTTTTAAGGAACCTCCATACTGTTCTCCATGGTGATTGTACCAATTTATATTCCCACCAACAGTGTAGGAGGCTTCCCTTTTCTCCTGGGTGCATAAATATTTATGAATGTTATATCCTCTTCTTGTATTGACCCCTTTATCATTATGTAATGCTCTTCTTTGTCTTTCGTTACAAACTTTGTCTAAATCTATTTTGTCTGAGTATTGCTACCCCAGCTTCCTTTTTGTTTCCATTTGCATAGAATACCTTTTTCCATCCCCTTACTTTCAGTCTGTGTCTGTCTTTGGATCTGAAGTGAGTCTCTTGTAGGCAGCATATAATTGGGTCTTATTTTATTATCCATTCAGCCATTCTATCTTTTGATTGGACCATTTGGTCCACTTATGTTTAAATTAATTGTTGATAGGTATGTACTTATTGCCATTTAAAAAACTGTTTTCTGGTAGTTTTTGTAGTTCTTTTTTGTTCCTTCTTTTTTGCTCTCTTCCCTTGTGATGTAATGACTATATTTAGTGTTATGTTTGGATTACTTTCTCTTTTTTGCTTGTGTATCTACTATTGATTTTTGGTTTTGGTTATCAGGAGGCTCATACATAACCACCTATATATCTTTGCGATTAAGTTGATGATCTCTTAAGTTTGAACACTTTCTAATAATCTTGCATTTATATTCCCCCCTGCCATACTTAATGTTTTGATGTCATATTTTAAAACTTTTTGTTTTGTGTATCAACTACTATTGTGAATATAGATGATTTTACTACTTTGTCTTTTAAACTTCTTACTGACTTTGTAAGTAGCTGATCTACTATCTTTATGTTTACCTTTACTAATGAGTTTTTTTCCTTTCATAATTTTCATATTTCTAGTTGTGGTCTTTTTTTTTTTCCACTTAGAGAAGGCCTTTTAACATTTCTTCTAGAGCCAGTTTAGTGGTCCTGAACTCTTTTTAGCTTTTGCTTGTCTGTACAACTCTTGATCTCTCCTTCAGATCTGAATGATAGCCTCGCCAGGTAGTGTATTCTTGATTGTATGTTTTTTCGTCACTTTGAATATATTGTGCCACTCCCTTCTGGCCTGCAGAGTTTCTGCTGAAAAGTCAGCTGATAGTCTTATGGAAGTTCCCTTATAAGTAACTAGTTGCTTTTCTCTTGCTCCTTTTAAGAGTCTCTGTGTCTGGGTGTGGACCTCTTTGGGTTCATCTTATTTGGGACTCTCTGTGTTTCCTCAATCTAGATGTTTGTTTCCTTTCCCAGGTTAGGGAAGTTTTCAGCTACTTATTCAGATAAGTTCTCTGCCCCTCTCTCTGTTCTCCTTCTTGGACCCCTAAAATATGAATGTTAGTTTGCTTGATGTTGTCTCAGAGGTCTCTTAAGCTATCCTCATTTTTTAGAATTGTTTTTTCTGTTCAGCTTGGATGATTTTCACTATTCTGTTTTCCAGGTCTCTGATCCATTCCTCTGTATCATCTAATCTATTGTTGATTCCTACTAGTATATTTCTTATTTCGGTTATTGTATTCTTCACCTCGTTTTGGCTCTTCTTTATATTTTCTAACTCTCTGTTAAATGTCTCATTGTGTTCATCCATTCTTCTCCTGAGTTTGTTGAGCATCTTTATAATCATTACCTGAACTCTTTATTGGATAAGATTACTTATCTCCACTTTGCTTAGTTCTTTTTCTGGGGTTTTATCTTGCTCCTTAGTTTAAGAACATAGTTCTGTCTTCTAATTTTGCCTAATTCTCTGTTTATTTCTGTGTATTAGGTGGGTTGGTTATGTTTTCTGAGATTGGATAAGTATCCTTAATATAGGTGATATCCTGTAGGGCCCAGCAGCAGACTCCCCTCTGGTGACCAGAGTTACATGCTCTAGGGGTGCCTCCTATGTAGGCTGCACGGGCCCTTCTGTTGTGGCAGGGCCAACTACTTTGGGCATGCTGATAGGCAAGGCCTGATCTCTGCATGACCAGAGCTGGTGCCAGTCTGCTGGTGGTGGAGTGCTAATAGCCAGAGAGAGGATCCAGAATGGTGCTTGTCAGCACCAGTGTCCCTGTGGTAGAATGAGTTCCCCAAAATGTCTGCCACCAGCACCTGTGTCCCCAGTAGGAGTCCCAGTTGCCTCCTGCCCCTCTGGGAGGCTCTTCAAGGTGAGCAAGGGAATCTGACCATGCTCCTTTCAAATGACTGCCTCTGTGCCAGGACTCAGAGCATGTGAGATTTTGTGTGCACCCTTTGAGAGTGGAGTCTCTATTTCCCACAGCCCTCTGGCTCTCATCAAAGTAAGCCTTGCTGGCCTTCAGAGCCAGATGTTCTAGGGGCTCATTTTCCTGGTGTAGGACCTCTGGATTGGGGAGCCTGATGTGGGTCTCAAACCCCTCTCTCCTTGGGAAGGACCTCGGCAATTGTGATTATCCTCCCATTTGTGGTTTGCCTGCCCGAGGTTGTGGGTCTTGACTATACTGTGCATCTGCCCCTCCTTACCCATCTCATTGTGGTTCCTTCTTTACATCTTTGGTTGTGGAAAATCTTTTCTATTAGTCTTCAGGGTGTTCTCATACATAGTTGTTCTGTAAATAGTTGTAATTTTGGTGTGCCCGTGGAAGGAGGTGAGCTCAGGGGTTTTCCTACTTTGCCATCTCAGCCACATCTCTACCCTTTCCAAATTTAAACAAATTATTTGGACATATATATATTTTACCTCCATGGGAAAATGTTTTTTTCAAGACTATATTCCATTGGGGTAAAGAAGTAATAAGGACAGGAATTCAGGTTTTGACACAAGTCAGTACATTTCAAAGACAAGGAAATGGAGTGAATGTGTCAAGATCCCCTGACAACAGTGGATTGAAAGCTAAAAATTGTCACATGTGCTTTTTAGGTCGAGTCTATTTGTGCTATTCTCCATTTGTACAATGGCCCCTCATATCCTAATGACACTGGATGTAGGACCCAGCAAGCAAAGTTCAGGACCACTATAAATGTTCATTACAATGTTAAGTACTGTTGAGAGACGAAAAGCAAAGTAAAAATTCATTAACTACCAAAAATTAGGAAAATCCACTTAGAGGCAGGGCCACATAGAGGTTAAAAGAGCAGAATCTGAAGCCACAGCGCTAAGCATCAACCCCAGCACTACCATCACACTAGCAAGCTACTCAACCTCTCAGTGCCCCAGTGTCCTCCTCTGTAAAATGGGGATAATACCTGTCCCCATCTCCCAGGCCACATGCATGTCAAGGGCTCAGCACTGGGCCTGGCAAGGTGCTCAGCAAGGGTGAACTATTACTGTGAACTATTTCATTACTATGAAGCTGTGGATCCATCTTTGCATGTACCTCATTTTCCTTCATGACTTATTTCTCTGCACCCACAGCATCTAGCATCCCATGGCATAGGTATTCAACAAATGTTTAGTGATGATCACAGCTTACAAGTTCTGGGTAACACAGTCAGAGGTGTGTTACTAGGCTCAGTCATGTGCTGACTGAACCCTAGAGACCTGTGGGTCCAGTCTGTGGGGAGGGGGAGAGGGAAGGGTAAGAATTGCGGTCCAGTCCAATAGAACTCAGAACAGGGAGGAGGAATGGTTTTTCAGGCTATGAAGAGTTGAGTCAGTAGTTATGTCTTCAAATGTCATTAATTAGATGCCCAAATACAAATGGGTTTTGCTTTTTCTGTACCACTGCTCCCATCCATGAGCCAAAGTAAACCAGAGTATCTGAAAACTCCAAGAGTTCACTAGTAAAGTACAATGAATAAAAAACCCAGTTCTCACCTACTAAGAGGCCTCCATTTGAACCTCCATTAATAGTCAGCCTCTTGGGAGACGTGTAACCTTCCTTGATAAGATATTCAGCAGCACACTGGAAGTCATCAAAGCAGTTTTGTTTGTTGGCCAAGATACCACCTACAATGTGCCAAAGTGAAAGATAGTTAATTAACAAAACAGGTTAAAATGTGATTTTTTTTTCCTAAGGGGAATTCGAATGACGATAGGGCATAGTTTCAACTACTGATCAACTTTAAACACAATGGACTAACACTACATTTTAGAAAAATGCCTCAATTTAAATTTTGTTATGCATTGTGGAAATCCATCATCAGTACCACAACTGCCAATCCATATGGTGCCTTTGTATTTTTCTAAAACCTCTTAGAACTGAGAAGGCAAATGCCCCAAAGGGAAGAGATGATCTGTTATGACGTCAGACAACCATGAGAATGAAAATGTGAAAGCATGTCAACAAAAAGAACCTGTGTTTTGGGAGGAGCTGGACTCAAAACTGACACAAGACCCAGAGCAGAGTCCAGTCCTCGAGTTCCACACAGCATGTGACAATGGGGATGAGCGCGCTGCCCCCTCCCTGGGAAGATGAAAGTGCTCTGCGTGGACTTCCCTGGTGGCGCAGTGGTTAAGAATCTGCCTGCCAGTTCAGGGAACATGGGTTCGATCCCTGGTCCAGGAAGATCCCACATGCTGCAGAGCAACTAAGCCCGTGCACCACAACTACTGAGCTTGTGCTCCAGAGCCCACGAGCCACAACTACTGAGCCCGTGCGCCACAACTACTGAAGCCCACGCTCTGCAACAAGAGAAGCCACCGCAATGAGCAGCCCACGCACCGCAACGAAGAGTAGCCCCTGCTCACCAGAACTAGAGAAAAGCCCGTGCGCAGCAACGAAGACTCAACGCAGCCAAAAATAAAATATAAAATAAATAAATTAATTTAAAAAAAAAAGAAAGTGCTCTGTGCAGAGAGGTGCACTTCACACCCCTCCTCTCTGCAGGAGTCTGAGTTGGGGACGTGATTAAGAGAAGGAAGCTCTCTGACTTTGCCCATGGGTACTTAAAGAACTTAGGTAGGAATTAGGTGGGGACGTGGTGCCACAGAGCAGCCCATTAGTTTCTCTAGGCTTGAATGAAGAGGATCTCAAGCATCTCCTCAGAGAATCTGGGCTTTCTCATCTAGAAGCCATTCCAGTGTAGAGCCAAACAAAGAAACTACTTAAAGAGAGGAAGATTTGTAAGGCCTTGTAATATCCAAAAGTAAAGGCCAAAAGTCAAAGTCATGCCCACAAAGGAACGGATGTCTGAAATAACTGCCAATGAAATGAACAAAAAGCAGACATAGATCTAATTAGATATTTGAGATTAACCATTTTTGCAGAAATTCAATTAAAGATGAAGCAGTGCTACTGAAGAAATTTTTTCATATCAAAACAAATGTTGTTATTAAGATTTTAATAAGAAATTATTGGTGAATTAGGATGGCTAGGATTACTTAGTTTCCAGGAATAATAATATTTTGGGTATATGACTATTTTTTGAAGAGCATTAAATTTTAAACTCAATTAACAGAATGGAATCTAGATTTATCGAGGTTCAATATGCTAGGGTCTAACTAGAAAAGTTCCATTTCAGGCCCTTTCACTGCCTAAATTAGGAGAAAGTTTATGATCAGTCTAAACAGAGGTAATCAACTTTTAGCTTCAGTCAAGCTGCAAAATCCCCTCTCCCCAAGACTTCTGGATAATAACTTGGTTATAATTAATACAGAGATGAGAGAGTTGACCAAGACCAAGGGCACTCTTCCCTACCAGAGCATGGTGGACACCTGAGGACCAGAGGAATTTTATGGCAAAGAACTTGGGTTCTTTGAGGAGAAGGCCACTGGGTCAGGAGTCTGTGCAGGTGGGTGTTTAAGTGTGTACATTAAACATTTTTAACCAGGAAATTGGGTGAGTCAAGGGGTCCAGACTTAGCATATGGATTTGGGATGTACATCCAACATAAGGTGTGTAGAGATTTTACTTTTATTCCCCCTTTCTTAGTCATCTCTTACTATCACAGTTTCATAGTATGATTTTAGTGTAATTAAACTCTAATATCAGGTCCAAGTCAAAATGATACAATGAAGTCTATGCTGTTTCAAATACAGTGACAATCAATAAAGCCTTCAAGGATGACACCTGGCAGCAGCTGGCCCAATGATGGCTAGCAGGCTGGGGGCCCATGTGTTCATTAGGGACACTCTTTTTTTTTTAAGAATTTCACTTTTTTATCTATCTATTTATTTATTTTTGGCTGTGTTGGGTCTTCGTTTCTGTGCGAGGGCTTTCTCTAGTTGCGGCAAGCAGGGGCCACTCTTCATCGCGGTGCGCGGGCCTCTCACTATCGCGGCCTCTCTCGTTGCGGAGCACAGGCTCCAGACGCGCAGGCTCAGTAGTTGTGGGTCACGGGCCTAGTTGCTCCGTGGCATGTGGGATCTTCCCAGACCAGGGCTCGAACCCGTGTCCTCTGCATTGGCAGGCAGATTCTCAACCGCTGCGCCACCAGGGAAGCCTGGGACACTCACTCTTGCTAAGATGCTCAAATAGTTTGCTGTCTGACATCAGTCCTTGGGGTGCATGCTGAAGACCGAGGATTTAGGCTTGGGCCTGCTCTTTACAGATCTACCCTCATCTTTGCTGATCTGATCGATGCAGAAAACCAGAGCCTTGGCCTCAGGAGGTAGAGAAGAACAGGTGGGTGTACGGATCCGAAGGGTGGTCTCGGATGCTCCTACTGCGGGAGAAGAGCCTCCTCACCACGGGCTGCTGGCCAAGCCTGAGCCCTGGGGGCCGCCCTCGTGCCAGCAGACTGTCTTACACAGGATGCCTGATGTTGAGAGGGGAGAAGCAGGGAGCCGGTGGGAGTGAAGGGGCTTCCCACATCCTCCTCCCCCAAACACAGGAATAAGGTAAGGGAAGAACATCTTCTTCAAGTTATTGGTTAGTCTATGCATTCCAGATACACAAAAGCCTGGGAGACGGGGTGTGCTCCATATAGAGAGAAAAGGAAGAGATGGGGCTTTAAAAATAAAGATTGCCATAATTTTTTTTAAAGAATGATAATCTGGGGAATAAAGTTGAATATAGGAGCAGTTTCCTCAATCAACTAGAATACATGCTTCAGGAGGCCAGAGAACAGGGACTGAACCATTAAAACCAGAAAAGAAAAATGACTGACTGTGTTCTTGTGTTTATCTATCACGTGCAGGTTTTATTAGAGTCCCAGCAGCAATGCTAGGAGGATGCCATTTCTTAGCAATGTTGGGAAGATCAGAGAAAACAAGCAAAAGATGCCCAAACTGGGACTAGGGAAGCTCTATTTTAGAGTGCTCTTTCCTTTTAAGAGAAAATGGCCTGTTTTTGCAGTCTGTTTTGAGATAGCCTGGCTTTTACTGTTTAGCATTATTGGCTAACAGGAGAAGGAGACACAATAAATACCAAAAGTATCCCCCAGACTCACTTTTGACAGTGATTGATAGATAAAAATGTACCCTATACATTGCTACAAAAAAAATTGATTATGGTATGTAGGAGATGCGTCTGAAAAATGCATACTTCGTTAAAATAGACTGCAAAGGAAAATAAACTGTGAAAAGACTGAGCTGTTTAAATTGAAAGGGGGAATGGTGCCTGCAATGTGTTTGGAAGCATCCTTTTCTGCCCCTAATCCCCTCGGCTTGGACTATGCCATTATTTGTGTTTCTGCAGAGAAAATACCTCACCTTTATGCCACGTCTCTCCGTATTCCCCACCTCCTCTGATGTTGGCCACTGCAAGGACACCACCCATGTGTCTCACAAAGATGAGCCTGGACACACTGAGAGATGGTAAAAACAGTTAACCTGCCACTCACTGCCCAGTAAGGACCGCTGTCCTCCTCCACCACACCCGCACCTGCACCCACAGCCCTGAAGATGCTCTGCACGTGCTGTCATCTACATGGAAGCCCAGTACTTTTACATTGCTCGATTTAAGTGAAATGTTACAACTTCTGCCTAGTGATTAACTGCAAAGCTCATACATTTTCAGGAGCATTCAGTATAGCTCATTTTAAACAACTGTCTTGGCAACCAAAATACTGCCACCCACGTGACACAGCCCTGGTCTGAATGGTGCTGTGCTTGTTACACACCCGGTAATGGCCCCTGCTACCATCTTTCCCAGTATCTCTCTCTTCAAATTGTTCAAGTTGGAAAAAAGAAAGCTCCTTCTGAAATATGAATTTTAAACAGATTTTCCAGTTTTACAGAAATTTAGACGTTGAAACTAGGTGTGAGAGAGGTAGAGGAGATCAGGCACACTGACCAGAAAGTAAGAACGGAGTGCCCAGGGCTGGAGAATGTTTTCTAGAAATAAACAGAAGAAACTACAGCACAAAGCTTCTTTAGAAAGTTTGGATTTTATGTTTTCCTCCCTCTCTTTCCACTCTGACCCTAACAGTACTGAATGAGGTTATTTTTCTGTTTGCTGTTAACTAAAATTAATTTTGCTTTGAGAACTCTTTCTGAAATTTATTCACTCTTCCTTTTAGTAACTGGGGAAACTGTGGGCTTCTGCAACCTGAGGCTCAAGATGGTCTGGCTGCTAATTTCCTGGATGTTGAAGATCAGAGGAAAGGAGAGTTTGAGGTAGGTGATCAGACCATACACCCATGTGGTCCTCTCTTCAACATTTTTCCTATACCTCAGATGGTCTCTACTGAAACTACCAGCATATCCACTGGTTCAGGGAAGAAAATGGTGTAAGGACACTTCCTTACTCATCTCACTTCCCAACACAGAGCAGGCTTAACGAATACTTGTTGCACAAATGAACAAAGATAAGCTCTGCTCAGGAATCAGTGTTGTCTTGATCCAGGTTCCCCTGTGGGGACCAAGGGGATGGGGCTCAGGTGCAGAGGCAGTAGACCAGTCTCTGGTTTCTCCTCACTGTCCGGAGAAGATCAGATACACGCTGAAGTTCCGAGGTGCCACGCTTACCTGTAGTTGGGTGTGATAGATATGTTGAAGCCGCCGTAGCCGTATAGGAAAGCGGGATGAGAGGCATCCAATTTTATGCCCTTTTTATGCACGATGAACATTGGAATCTTCGTACCATCCTTGCTAGGGTAAAAAACCTAGAACAAAAGAAAGCAGAACAGCTAGATTTAGCATTCCTGAGTAAACACTTGCATGCTTTTACATGGGAAAAACAGACAGGTAGTAAATTCTTCAAGATGTAGAGTAGCACAGTGAAAATCCAGTACCACTAAAGGGCTAGTTGATGGTGAAGCATATTTCAGTTTTTATGGAGACAGTGTGGAGTAGTGAATATAGCGAGACTTGACTTTGAATTCTTCTTCCACTCTCAAAAGCTCGGTGACCCCTGGCAAGTCTGTCCTCACTCAGCTTTAGTTCTTTATCCCTAAAATGTGGCCACCGTGCCCACCTCTTAGGGTCTCCATGAGGCCCATATAAGAGAACAGGCATTCAGTCCTCTGCTCCCGAGCATCCCTCCCGGCAGTGGAAACTCAGATTTGGCTCTTCTGCCAAACAATCCAATCCAGGAAGACTTTTTTTCTAGGAAAGACATTTCATATTCAACTTCCTCTCTAAATGTTAAGACACTCAACTCGTCTTCACTTTCCTATGTCCAACTATTAATTAAATGTTAGCAACAACAAAACATATGTTAGCTTTAGAGAGTAGATAATGAGCAACATAGAAATCCTATTGTTTCTGATTAAACAAAGACACTTTCTCCAGTATTGATAATTAAGGCTCATCAAACCTTCCTGAATCTGGTAAGTTCAGTTAACATTTCTAGATTCATTACTTTTTGGATAAAAGGAATAAGAGAAAAAGGATTAGAAAGAGAACATGAAATGTTATTCAAACGGTAAGCCATAGAATAAGCACTGAGTCACCCAAAGCTGATAATGGCTTCTTCCAGACAGACAATCTGTAAATAGCTTTCTCTGGTCAAACGTGGTATCTTTATCCCAAATGACACCTGGAAAGTGCCCAGCTTAGAAACGTCTTGCTGACCTCACACATCACAGTCAAGGACATAAACCTCCACAGGTAGTGTGACTTGGAGCCATATTCTATCCAAAGCTTTTTAAGGTAGCAGTTCTATCGTGGAAAGTGTCCACAAAGTTCTTGGGAATAAACAGTGCGGGGCGGGCAGGGGAGAGGGGGGAGGCGAGGCACATTTGGAGAAAGGCACTACATGGCCACCATTAATGCCTGCAAGTCTGGTCGTTTTTTGAAACCTGCCAAGGAACAGTATAACAAGCATTTGCTTCTGACTTTGGAGAGAAATACTGAGATGTATGTAAAGTTGACTGTTTAGGAATTATGGAGAATACATGGCAGAGTTCAAAGTTATCAGAGGAGACAGGGTTTTAGTTAAAGTTATTTAGTGCCAGTTAGGAGCCACTAATAGAGAGTAACTACGGGCGGTACAAGCAAATGCAGAGCAAGAGGTACAGGCGACTGGCTGGGGCTAATGAGCTAAAACCCAGGCCCTCAGGTAGGCGCGTTCTAACCACAGAGGAGACAGCATGGGGGCGGGTGGGCAGGGGAGCAAACTGTCTCACATGATTCTACCCTAACTGAATCATCCGCTTAAAAAATAGCGTTCCCCCCGGCTACCTCCCAACTTCCCACCTATCCTCAAATCCCAGCCCCGGCACCTAATCCCTCTCCAGCCCGGCTGAGCCCTCCTCAGGCAACTCCCCTTCTGCGTCCTACTCTTCACCCGGTCAGCTGGACTGGTGCACTTCTGTCCCTACTAAGCTGACCCTCAGAGCCTCCTGTTTGCAAAGTGCTCTGTCTTCTTGTTTCGGGGCAATTTCGGGGCTTCCTCCTCTGGCACTACTTTGCTTGCTACCACCTGTAGGCTTTCTAGTGCCTGCACCTCGGTCTGCAGTGCTCCCATCTGGCTCCAGGACAGAGGCATCCTTGTGGAATACAATCAAAAGCACAAAGGCCCCCTTATGCCCATAGCTGCAAAAATATACCCAAGTTTTAAGTTGGTGTGGGTCAGATGTTAAAATAACAGCACTGTGAATGCTGTCCAAAAGTGAAAGGGCACAGTGAGGATGACTACAGTAGAATCATCTTCAAGACAACTCCCTAAAAGAAGTCTATTTCAGACTTGAAATAAACATACACACTTAACATATATACATGTATACAGACTTTATCACATCTCTATATATACACACAGAGCAGTGTTTTATGCCATTTCCATTTATGGAATGGCAATTGATGACAATAAACCTTAACCTGACTGCAACAGAAGGGCAAACTGAATCCTGAGTCTTTTGATAACTATGGAAGGAATCCATGTGGACATTTTAGAAACAGACATTAAAAATAGCCCAGCTATTTTTCCATTATGCTCTTTCCATTCCTTTGACTTTACTGAAACTGATTTCCTCTTGAAGCCACTCCTTCAAAACTTTTCTTTGAGAGGCTTTGTGGGTAAGTTTCTTTCTAGATTTGCCTGGTAAGGAAGAAAAGTTAGCAAACTCCTTGTTTCCATTTGCTTCCCAAACCTGGCCAAACCAAAAAGCTCCACTTCATAATCTACACTAGTGGTTCTTGAACCTTATTGGTTGGGCCTAAGCATCTGTGATAAACATGTTAAAAATGCAGTTTCCTGGGCTTCATTCCCAGAAATTCTGATCCCACAAGTATGAGGTGGACGACCAAACCTGCAGATTTTGCACATCTCCTAGCTGTTTCCATTGTTTTCCATTTTCTTCCATTCCCAACACCACCCATTTGCATCCCCTACTCTTTGTATCTGGCCTTTCCTATCTTCATGGGGGCCATCTGCTTGGAGTTCTTGAAAAACCTTCTGCCAACTTCACTCACTCTCTGAACCCCGGAGAAAGAAGGATCATTCATTTCTTACTAAGTCCACTACTACCACACTCTTCTGATTACCACAACTTTTTCTTTTTGTATTGTCTCCCTGTCCTTGGCATACAAACAGACTCAAATTTCTCCTATCCTACACAACAACAACAACAACGCCCCAGATCTTTTGTACCACCATGTCTGTCCCTCAAACTAAATTTCCGTCTCCTGCTTCCTTCCTGATCAAACATATCCACAGTAACCTACACCCACAGCTCACACGTGCCTGCCTCGTTCAGTCCTGTCCTCACCACTGCCCTTTCAAAGGGCAGTGATGAATTTTTTTGTCTTTGCCCCTCCATCCCTACCTCTACCCTAGTGGTGTAGATCCTTCCGAACTTTTCCACATGCTTATAGAGACACATCTGTTTACATGTATTCACATACACGGGTTATTATTAAAAGGCAATAGTACATAGAATCAGGCCAATATTGGGATAAAACTTAGTCGGCTTCTCCCCACTCAGCTACTGATTATGGAATTCCTTCCAGGTAAAGACACCCAGATTTACCTCATTTAAAAAAGTGGCTGCCTAGTACTTCATCGTATGAAAGTACACAAACTTACTTAACCATTTGCTCACCAAAGGCTATTCAGACTATTCTTTTTCTGTTATTAACAATGATGGAATAAATCCCTTTTACATAAATCTTATATAGTCATGCTATGATTTCTACAGGATATGTTGTTAGACATGAGATTGCTAAATCAAAGTGTATGTGCATTTAAAAATTCAACAGAGGAGTTAGAGCCAAGATGGCAGAATAGGAGGATGTGGAGTTCACCTCTCCCCACAAGTACATCAAGAATACATCTACAAATGAAACGATTCTCACAGAGCACCTGCTGAACACTAGCAGAGAACCTCAGACACCTAAAAGGACAAGAAAAATCCCCACACAACTGGGTAGGATGAAAGAAAGAAAAAAGAGAGGAAACGGGACGCGACCTGCACCCCTGGCGGGGGGAGCTATAGGAGAGGAAAGGTTCCCGCACTCAGGGAAGCCCCCTCACCGGTGGCGGGGAGATCAGCTGGGACAGAGAGGGGGCTTCGGGGACTCGGAGGAGAGTGCAGCAAGCGGTCTGTGGCAGGCAGGACAGAGTAAGACCCACATGGATGGTCCGTACTGTACAGATGGCCAAAAAGCACATGAAAAGATGCTCAACATCACTAATTATTAGAGAAATGCAAATCAAAACTACAATGAGGTATCCACCTCATTGGTGGGAATGTAAATTGGTACAACCATTATGGAGAACAGTACGGAGGTTCCTTAAAAAACTAAAAATAGAGCTACCATATGACCCAGTAATCCCACTCCTGGGCATATATCTGGAGAAAACCATAATTTGAAAAGATACATGCACCCCAATGTTCACTGCAGCACTATTTACAATAGCCAGGACATGGAAGTAACTTAAGTGCCCATCGACAGAGGAATGGATAAAGAAGATGTGCTACATATATACAATGAAATATTACTCAGCCATAAAAACAAATGAAATAATGCCATTTGCAGCAACATGGATGGACCAAGAGATTGTCACACTGAGTGATGAAGGCAGACAGAGAAGGACAAATATATGATATTGCTTATATGCGAAATCTAAAAAAATGGTACAAATGAACTTACTTACAAATAAGAAATAGAGTTACAGATGTAGAAAACAATCTTATGGTTATGGGGGGAAACAGGGAGGAGGGATAAATTGGGAGATTGGGAATGACATGCACACTACTATATATAAAATACATAACTAATAAGGACCTACTGTATAGCACAGGGAACTACTCCATACTATGTAATGACATATAGGAAAATCTAAAAAAGAGTGGATATATGTATATGTATAACTGATTCACTGTGCTATACAGCAGAAAGTAACGTAACATTGTAAATCAACTATACTCCAATAAAAATAATATTCACTGAAAAAAATTCAATAGATTCTGACAAATAATTCTCTAAAAATGGTGTATCAACTTAAGTTCCTAATGACAATATTACCTAAGTGTCAATTTCTTATTAGCAGTGGGTGTTAAGAAGGATTTTAATTTTTGCTAGTGTAATAGGCAAACATTACCATCTCACCAGTTTTAAGATTCAGTTTTTAAATTAGCAAAGATTTTCATCTGTTAATTGGTCATTTTATATCTCTTCCTCAGTTTATATCTCTTCCTCAGGAAACAAAGTGTGCCCACCCTTTCAGTGTGTTTTACCTTTCTGATTAGTTAATAGAAACTCTTCTTACATTAAGGACATTTACCTTTCTTTCTGTCATATATTTTGTTTGTATTTCCTCCCAGTCTATAGCCTGTTTTTAAACTATCTTTGTGGTATCTTGAATATATTTACATAGCACATATACAGATAGGACTCCCTCACCCCAAGTTGTAAAAATATTTGTCTATATTTTCATTTTGAATTTTTACATTTATAGTTATCCAAATGAAGTTTCTTTTTACATATGATCTGGTATCTAACTACTTTTCCCCAAATAGCCAACTATTATACACCATTTACTAAAGAATAATTCTTTTCCCCATTTTTCAGAAATGCCATTTTTGAATTGGTTTCTTCCCAGGCCTCATCTGTTTCGATCCCTATCTGGCAACTGCTTCTTTGGCTTCCTGGGTGCAGTATTTCTCTAATTCTTTTTCAACCTTCCTAATTGATCCATTACTAGCTCTTCTTCCTGCTGCCAAATGCTACTGTTTTGCAGTTTTCTATACTTGGTCTTCTCTTTTCTCTCTGCAAATCCCCCATTTGCCATCTCAGAGAGTTCCAATAAACTACTCCGTGCTAAGGACCTTCATGCCCACATTTGCAGGTCCCTATGAGGGGCTGGTTAGAAAGCCCCTCAGGTTGCTCCACTGTGAGGGCTGTGACATCACACGGTGGGTGGCCCGTCTACATCTCCAGGCCAACGTGCTCTAGGTGTACCTTACAGGTTCCTCTGTGGGGCTCTCTCATTTTGGCTAGTAGCAGTGGTCCCTTACTTCACTCTCTCCTCAGCCACCCAACTGCCAGCTCTCAGAATTACATCTTGTGCCAAGGACCCCACGCCCAGGCATCACTCGGCAACTTCAGTTCTCAGGCCTCTCCTCGCGCATGTGTGCTGGTGACCCTGCTCAGAACTCTCTGCCACGCTAGCCTCAAACCCACCTGGTCTCCCTGACTCCTCTCACTGGCTTAAGTGAAGCTGTGGTAGGAGCAGTAGAGCCTCGAACTATTATTAGTAACACACAACAACCATAATATATTTAATCTATTTATATGATACACAAGCCATTACTGCTTGATGAGCAGGCAACTGCTGAAGCTTGAACCCATGGGCTATTTTCAATAGTTTATTGCTACACCACCACCCAGGTTCAAGCTAAAAAGCAAAAAGACTTTTCCCCCTCATAATTGTAACCAAATGAGAGCGAGCTGACAATACACATCCGTTCATTTTGAGTGTCCACTGTGGGCACAGACCTTTGATGGGATGCCAAAGCCTTTATGGGACCCTGAACGGACAGGACAACAAAGTGCTCCCATGGGATCCGGCAGGCACCCACGTGAGTAACAGAAAAAGTCCGTCCGTCATCCAGGTCCCACAGCTCATCATGTGAGGCTGACGGGCCCCGTCCTCCCCATTTCTGCCAGCAGCAGAGCAAACGGTCCGTGCGGTAGATCCAGTCCAACCAGGAGCCTGTGACACCAGTGTCAGCACCAGGTCTTTCCCCTGGCACACCCGTCCACCTTCACAGACACAAGCACCACTGAAGAATCTAAGACGGAGTGTCTTTGGAAGCACCCGTGAGACCACATGAGAGGCACTATTTTATCGTGTTTTGATATGCAGCCTTCACCAGGGACACCACAGATGAAAAATAAACATCACGACAGCGATTCAAAGCCACAGTTAGTTCTAGACATTAGTAAGCCAACCAGAGATTGATCAAACACGGACTTTAGAATGTTTCCTGCCTTAATTCCGTGTTCCTCCTCTTTAAAACTTAAGTACTTCATTTTGTAGACTCTCACAGCAGCATAACAATGTTAGTCCACATTTAAAACCAAGAACGTTCAGCACAACAAGGCAATAAGGAAGCACACCCTCTGGGAAGCCCACGCTGTATCTCGATAGAGGACGGAGATGGGTATTTTCAAGTAGTCGCGAGACTGTTCCACCTGGGAAGGAAAGCTGGTGTCAGCTCTTTCTCAGCCCTGGGGAATCAAGATGATCATTCCAAATTCTGGGTATTTAAAATGTTTTAGGGATTTCCCTGGTGGCACAGTGGATAAGAATCTGACTGCCAATGCAGGGGACATGGGTTCAAGTCCTGGTCTGGGAAGAACCCACATGCCACAACTACTGAAGTCCACGCACCTAGAGACCGTGCTCTCCAAGAACACAAGCCACCGCAATGAGAAGCCTGTGCACCGCAACAGAGTAGCCCCCGCTCGCCACAACTAGAGAAAGCCCGCACACAGCAACGCAGACCCAACACACAAAAAACAAAAATAAATAAATAAATAAATAAATGTTTCAGATACAAGGAGAGAATGTCACTCTGGGACCTCACCTAGCTGGTCACCCTCTCTTATTTTAGAAATGAGAAACCCAAGATCCATAAAGATAACTGCCAGATAACACTGCTAGCTTGCATAAAATTAACACCAAGTCCCTGGTCCAGAGTTTTTTCTACCCTATTACAAAGTAATTCACTTCAAGCTATTACTTCCTTGTAAGCATCTTTACTGGGTGTAATTATGCAAAATTTTGCATATGTTAGAAACTTTGATGTAGATTTAATATATTCTCCCCACCCCCACCCCCAAGATAATGATCACTGGCCTCTAGGGAATCCAGGGGACAAGTATTCTGGCAAAGATACTATGCTTTATTCGCTTTTTAGTTTTTGTTACCCTCTTGAAAAGGAGATTCATTCAAGCATGTCAAAAGCCATATTCCAGATACAGGAGTTATTACTTATTATTTTTTAAAGCAGAATGGGTCTGCTTAGAAAGATGATCCTTCTCCAAACAGTCATCAGTGTTACCACCTTGAGGACAGATTATTAAAACAATAATAAAAATCCCACTATATCCTGCCATGCCATTCTACTAAAAAAATTCAGTTTCAGTAGTATTTTTAAAAGGCACAATTCACTTCAGAAATGAAACAAAAAACGCTTGAGAGAATCATAAGAAAAACTAACCCCAACTTGATAAGTAATCAATTTAAAGCAGCTTCTAATTTTGCACATTTAAAACCATTATTCTAATGAATGACTGACAGATAAGAGCTCACTAATCCTTGATCTGAATCCTTTAAATTAAAAAACTCTTGAGGAAAAGAGAGAAAAGGTTTATACTTTATATAAGTCAAAAATGTCAGGGCTTCCCTGGTGGCGCAGTGGTTGGGAGTCTGCCTGCCAATGCAGGGGACACGGGTTCGAGCCCTGGTCTGGGAAGATCCCACATGCCGCGGGGCGACTAGGCCGTGTGCCACAATTACTGAGCCTGCGCGTCTGGAGCCTGTGCTCCGCAACGGAAGAGGCCGCAATAGTGAGAGGCCCGCGCACCGCGATGAAGAGTGGCCCCTGCTTGCCGCAACTAGAGAAAGCCCTCGCACAGAAACGAAGACCAAACACAGCCATAAATAAAGTAATTAATTAATTAAAAAAAAATGTCAGAAATGACCATCCCTATTGTCTGCATGACTGTGCCGAGGCATCACCAAATATCAAGTGGTCTTTCTCTGGATATGCATGTATATCTGTATGCATGTCCAGCTGTCATAACATGTGAATCTGGCTTCATATAGATGAAATAAAAACATCTTCCTTTAAAGGAAAAAGAGGAGCAAGTGAACGTAACAAACCAAGGGAACATGACTGTTCTTCAAGAGAATGACATCAGTTATGACAAGATCAGCTCTCTCTGCTGAAATGATTACTTTTCTGGAGATAATAATACATTTAGTAATAAAATCAATTTTGCTAACACATTCGAACATGTGAGACCGTTTAAGTTCCCCAAACAAACAATCTTCAGCCCCACAGTTAATCTGGTTCAGACTTGGTGCTCTCTGAGGCAAACGCCAGGACTCTCGTTATCACGGGTAATGGGACGTGCTCTTCCACGCAAGGTGAAGGAAAACTGTAAAGGGCAAGCCCTTCGCAGAGAGGAATGTCTGGTGAGAGCGACTCCTGCCTAATTTTAGAGCCTGACGGGCTGAAAGGAGAATGTTCATAAAGGGCGCTGAGCTTCCCTTCCCATCAGACTTGACAGAGCCCCTTGTGTGGCCTGTGCCAAGGATGGCAGACACATGTGACGAGGAGCAGAGCTGCTCAGAAATTCCATGCTCAATGCAAACAGGGAACAAGACATTCCATCACCCACAGAACTGGGCAGAAGGCAACCTCTGTGCCCCCGTTAGCTTGCAAAACAAGTATACGAAGAACTTCGGGAGGCGCTGCACATTTCTGAGCTGTGCTTAGGTTAAAAATACTAGCCTGGCATTGGAAGGTTGTAAGCCTAGCTCTTTTCTAGACTTTTAACTTTGGAGGAGTGGAGGAGAGTTTAAGGGTCACCTTTGGGCAGAAAATATAAAGGGAAGTGTTTATTTCAGATTGTTTTACTCTGCTTTCCAAAGGATGGCTGGACATTTTTGTAACACTGGAGATTTTAAAAACTCCTGTGGGGCACCTCAATGACAGCGAAGTCAGTCTATTTAAAAAATCTGTTTTTTAATTTTGGGGACATTTCTTGAGTACCAACGATGTGCTAAGTGCTACATGCATAGTCTCTGCAGAAATGCACCGGCTCTCAAAGGCTCAGCCATCTGTTCTTTGGAATAATAAACCTATTCCCGGCCTCAAACTGTGCAGCAAGACGTGAAATAGAAAGTGGAAGGTTCTGAACATGAGGAAAGAAAGCCAGTGGTACAGACACAAGTGGAACATGGCACTTTGATGAGTTTTTAGAGTTTAGAGATATTCATGTATTTTAAGGTAGAAAGACATAAGGGGCTATGATGAATAAATATGACTTGATTGTGAAACATAAAAGCCACCTTCAGTTCCACTGCCCTGATTTCCTTGTGGTCAAGGCAAACACACAATCAGACATTTTCATAAAAGTGAAGGACCTACTTACTATATGCAGAGGTTCAGAGAAAGCAGTTTCTGTTTTTTAACAGGCATTGTTTCTAAGGTGCTCTCAAAGAATGCATGCATGGCCCCGTAATGAGGCTCTCCACAATGGGCTCTTAGGCTGCACGTGGAATGCATGTGTGTTTGTTTTGTTCTTCATGAAAACAGCACGATGAGTCCATCCTCAGGGCACTAGGAGCACTGCACTGTGTGCGTTCAGTAAACATTTGTTTATGAATTTATTTGCTGACTGAATAAATGAGTTAGAACTACATATTAAACATTCTCTTTCCGATCCCACAAACTCCTATACACCAGCCAGCCTCAGTTCCTGAGGCTCAAAGTCATCTTGGATGCCTCTCACATGTCATCTTATCTAGCCCTGCCTATCCACACGGTGGCCTTGTCTCCTAACAGGACTCTTGCTTCCAATCTTTGGATACTTGTTACCAGATTAGTCTCCCCGCAATCAAAAAAAAAAATCTTCCTTTTAATCTAGGTCATTCCCCTACTGAAAACATGCAATGCCTCCCCATTTTCTACAAAATGAAGTCCACGTTTGAGACTAGCAATTGAGACTCTACTGTCCGCCTTCAGCATCTGTGAATCCTTCCCAACTATCTTCTCCGGTGAAACTGCCATTTCACATCTCCAGACCCTGGCTCCCAATGTCACATGCCTGAATAGACTAAAGTATGACTGCAAAAAAACAAAATCATCAGCTCTTAGGAATTCACTTGTTTGACCCCCATCTACTCCTACCCAATGCAGGCATCCCCAGAGCTACATCTCAGGCAGGTTCAACCTTTGCTTGGATATTTCTAGTAATGAGGAAGAAATTTACAACAGCACAAATGGCAGGTCATTTCATTTCGGAACTTCCCTAGTTGTTATAAAGTTCTTCTCTACCTGAAAAAGTCAAAATAACTGAAAATACAGGGAACAAAAGTTATCCAAGGCTCTGGAGACAGAACCTAGTAATAGTAAATTCCTATATAAGTTAACTATCGACTAAAGTTTCCATACATTTAAAAACAAATATTAAAATGCCTGCCACTTAGTTTCTATATTTTTCACAATAGAGTTTTCCTTAGTCCTTACTTTGGTCACAATATACAGTATTTATTTTACTTGATTTGTTTAAAACACTTATATAGTTTTTCGCATGTACCAAGCACTACTCTAAGGGCTTTATAAATATTCCCTCATTTTAATTCACACTTTATACCATGAATACCGCCATTTTTTAGGGAAGTCACTTTGACACAGAGAAGGAAATAGTCCAAAGCATATATCTCATAAGTGATGGAGTCAGGATTTGAACCTGGGCTGTCTGACTCCAGACTCCATGCTCTTAGCCACTGTAAACAAGGGATCAGCAAATCCTCTGGCCCCTCCCCCAGGGGCTCCTCTTGAACCCTCAATGGCACTACTGTGCCCTCGTGCATCTCCCTCTTGGGGCCGTGCATCAATTTACATCTATACCTAATACAGTGCCCAGAGGACAGTAGGCACTTAGAAAATGAATGCTGGACAAATGCGGAAGTGAATGCTCAAACTGGACCCCATGCTTCAATCAAACATAAGAAAAAGTATAAAGTGGCAGTTCATTAAAAGAAATCCTCAACAAAATATTAGCAAACCAAATCCAACAATATATTGAATTGGAATTTATTCTACGGATGCAAGGATGGTTCAACACCCACAAATCAGTCAATGTGATATACCACATTAACAAAATGAAGGATAAAAATCTTATGCAGAAAAAGCACTTGACAAAATTCAACATCTATTTATGATAAAAACTCTCAACAAAGCAGGTATAGAGGGAACATACCTCAACATAATAAAGGCTATATACGATAAGCCCACAGCTAACAACATACTCAATGGGGAAAAGCTGAAACTCTTCTCTAAGGTCAGGAACAAGACAAGGATACCCTCTCTTGCCACTAATTAGTCACCACAGTATTGGAAGTCCTAGCCTGAGCAATTAGGCAAGAAAAAGAAGTAAGTATCCATATTGGAAAGGAAGAAGTAAAACTGTCACTATTTGCAGAAGACACGATATCATATATATAAAAACCCTAAAGACTCCACCAAAACATTGTTAGAACTAATCCACAAGTTCAGTAAAGTGGCAGGATACAAAATCCGTATGCAAAAATCTGTTGCATTTTTTTACACTAATAATGAACTATGAGAAAGAGAAATTAAGAAAATAGTACCATTTATAATTGCATCAAAAACAATAAAAGATGTAGGAATAAATTTAACCAAGGAGATGAAAGACCTATATATTGAAAACTACAGGACATTAATGAAAGAAATTGAAGAAGACACAAATAAATGGAAAGACATTCCATGCTCATGGATTGGAAGAATTAATATTGTTAAAATATCCATATTTCCCAAAGCAATATACAGATTCAATGCAATCCTTATCAAAACTGCAATGGTATTTTTCACAGAAATAGAAAAAAAAATCCTAATATTCGTATGGATCCACAAAAGACCCTGAACAGCCAAAGCAATCTTGAGAAAGAACAAAGCTGGAGGCAATCATGTATCAGATTTCAAACTATATTATAAACCAAGAGTAATCAAAACAGTATGGTACTGGCACAAAAACAGACACATAGATCAATGTAACAGGATAGAGAACCCAGAAATAAACTCATGCTCATATGGTCAACTAATTTACAACAAAGGAACCAAGAATATACAATAGGGAAAGGACAGTCTCTTCAATAAATGGTGTTGGGAAAACTGGACAGCCACATGCAGAAAAATGAAAATGGACCACTATCTTACACTATACACCAGAATTAACTCAAAATAGATTAAAGACTTGACCATAACACCTGAAACCATAAAACTCCTAGAAGAAAACATAGATGGTAAGTTTCTTGACATGGGTCTTGATGATGTTTTGAATCTGACACCAAAAGCAAAAGGAACATAAGCAAAAATAAATAAGTGGGACTACATCAAACCAAAAAGCTTTTGCAGAGCAAAGGAAACCTTCAATAAAGTGAAAAGGCAACCTACTGAATGCGGGAAAATAATCGCAAATCATGTATCTGGTAAGGGGTTACTCTCCAAAATATACAAAGAACTCATACAACTCAACAGCAAAGACCAAATAATCCAATTAAAAAATGGGCAAAAGATCTGGATAGACATTTTTTCAGAGAAGACATACAGATGGCCAACAGGTACATGAAAAGATGCTCAACACCATTAATCACCAGGGGAATGAAAATCAAAACAATGAGATATCACTTTACCTGTTAGAATGGCTATTATCAAAAAGACAAAAGGTAACAAGTGTTGGCAAGAATGTGGAGAAAAGGGAACTCTTGTGCACTGTTGGTGGGAATGTAAATTGGTGCAGCCACTATGGAAAATGGTTATGGAGGTTCCTCAAAAAAATTAAAAATAGAACTACCACATGATCTAGCAATTCCACTTCTGGGCATTTATCTGAAGAAAGTGAAAACACTAATTTAAAAGGATATAGGTACCCCTATGTTTATTGCAGCATTATTTAAAATAGCCAAGATATGGAAACAACCTAAGTGTCCATCAATAGATAAATGGATAAAAAAATTGTGAGATACACACACACACACACACACACACACACACAGGAATATTACTCAGCCATAAAAAGGAATGAATCCTGCCATTTGCCACAACATGGATGGACCTGGAGGGCATTATGCTGAGTGAAATTAAGTCAGACAGAGAAAGGCACATACCATATGATCTCTCTTATATGGGGAATCTAAGAAAACGAAACAAAAACAAAAACTAAGCTCATAGATTCAGGGGACAGAGTGTTGGTTGCCAGAGGTGGGGGGGTGGGAGAAATGGGTGAACTATTTTGTTTTGTTTTTAGTTTAAATAAATTGAATAAAAATTTTTTAAAAGTCCATACAAACACAGCAATCTAGAGTCTGGCATCACAGTGCTTGTAAGCTGAAAAGTGAAAAAAATATAAATTAACTCTGGTTGAGGTACTTAAGAGGCTGTATAAGCATGGATAAGGGATCCCAAACTTCCAACTTATTACTAATGAAAAATATTTAACATCTGACATTTTCCTGTGTGTAGCTGTTGATCTATTAATTTAGCAGTGCCACGGTGGATGAGCTTCATGGCTCTTGCACTGTTTGGTTCTGGTAATTGACTCATGAGATTGCAACTACATCATAAACACCCGACAAGAATGCTTGAAATCCATTTCAAATCCTCATTAACTCACACCTACAGCAGACCACTTATTTATTTTATTGCACTAGAAAAATAAAATTAATAACCAATGTTGAAAAGACAAACTCTAGCCAGACTGTTCAGTAACAGAACAGAAGAGAACTTCGCACCTTAAACATGTGTGGCTGGCCATTATGCATCCTTAAGAGCGTGAACTATTAAAGAGAGACAGATGTTAAAAGAGGAGAAAGGGGAGCGGTGTGTCTGCAATCAAGCAGTTTGCAGCCGTGGGGTGGGGGATAGAATAACCTGCACAAAGCCAAGGGTGGCCCCGAATCAAGGACAGCATTGGCAAAAGCCCCCGAACCAGGAAGCTGGCACAACTTTCCAAGTACCATTTTTCATTTGTACATCCAAGGGGAAACTGAGATGCAGCAAAACACTGCGAGGAGCAAATGCACACAAAATAATTTTGTTGTAGAAAAATGAATGACTGGAATACTGAAAAGGTGAATTTGCAAGTAAAATTCACAGGCACAGAGACATTCATGTGGGTTTCTGTTGGACACATCCAATGCTGCTATTACCCTCTGATCTACTTCTACGTAGAGTCTCTCAGACAATACAAATGCAAATCATCAAAATAGACCCCTCACGTAAGTAAGAGGCAAAAAAAGAAACCCACCATAGATGATTTCATGTTGCTTAAAAAACAATCACATTAGGAGGCTCATGAGCACACAGTGCATTTCACTCCCCCATTGGGACGCATGGGGCCAGAAGTAGACTCGTGCTGGCGAGGGCAGGCTGCAAAGAGATGGTCCGTTAGAAGGGACAGAACAGAGGCTTAGACGAGTATCACAAACAGCTACTGGGAGGCAGCTCACCAGGGGGCGGAAAAGAGAATGGGAAAAAATGAAGGCAAATCACAAAGTTCAGAAATCCTACCGTGAAGGTACAAGCACCAATTCTTCTTTGCTTTCTATTCTAAGCTTGGCTGTGTGAATGTTTTATATTTGTGCAATAGAATAACAGTAGCAAAAATCTCATCAATGAAACCATATATAATTTTTTTTGATGGCTACGAAATGCCTCCCACTACCTTGTTTACCCCAGCACTATCATGGACGGACGATCTTGTCTATTCATTTAAAAATGTTTTAAAATGTGGAAATAATATACTTTTGATTACACACACACACACCTTTTTATTATCACCTGTAATCAAGGCAGCGTTAAGGCAGTGAAGATCAAAGTCTAAGAAAAATGAAAGCTTAAGTTGAATAATCAAATCATGTTCATGGAAGATCTAGAAAAGAACATTGTGCTGTAGTGATGACAGATGGCATTCAGGATGGTGGACGGAGAACATTTGATGCTTATGAAGCATCAAGGCTGTGTGTGCAGAAAAGCTGGCTACAAAGCCAGCACGCTGAGTTCAAAAGCTTTTATTTAGTGAGTTTTGTGTAATACCTCTACTGCCTAGGAATTAACACACAAAGCCCAGGACGTAAGGAGACCCCCCCTCACTCCATTAAAGCGGCCAGGCTCACAGGCTCCACTCACAGCCTTTTCAGTCCACTGCTGCCAGACTTTGGCTGGCTGCTCTCACCTCTTGCCCCTTCTACGCACACCACTGAGGTGCTTAAGCTGTGCCCATGGGTTCATTCACCACCACCCCTGCCAGCCCTCATGACTCTGCCTGACTCCTGACCCTAATTCTCTGAGCACCTGGCAGATGCCCCATGTGCATCTGGCACAGACCCTTTCAAGGGCTCCCAACTGTACACAGGATAAAAACCTCACCCCGTTTGGGTGCACACCAGACCCTTAGGGTTTGGACCCGTCTCCCTTTCCAGGCCCATCTCTTGCCACTAGGCTCCAGCTGTGGTGCTGAGGATACCTCTGCTGTATACGAGCTCTCCTCCCTCCAGCGCCCTTCCCCGTCTGCCCAAAGTTCCTTTCCAGGAAGCCCTTCCTCCCAGGAACAGTCTTAGATGCTCCTCTTCCTCTGGGGTCCCATAAGACCTGTGATCAACTGAAAGCAAACTGCTAAAAATCTTTGATTATATCCCCATTTCCCTAGTAAACTCTATCCTCCCTTATATTCCCAGCACTGCCAGATACAAGGTAGTTGCTTAATAAATGTTTGTGAAACAATTATTTTTATTTACTTAAGCAATCTTTTCACCCAGTCATTCCTAGATACTCACTGTAATTCCTTACTTGAAAATTCCATTTTATTTAAATCAGTATTAATTAGTAAAACTGTCTTAAACATCCTTTGGCTTCTCTCTTAGGCACAGGGTCTTCTGGGACCTCACATAGACTAACACAGTGTGGAAAGACCTTATAAAAACCATATACACAAATCAATAAAGATGTTGAAAAGTGAAGAAGGAAAGGGAAATTGAATGCATGAAATAAGAGGCTGCTTTAGAAAACAAGTTAGATTTCCAAAATCTGGGAAAAGTAATAAAAAAAAATCCAAAGTAATGATCACAAACTCTCGTAAAACACAACAAGGAATGGGTCAATGGAATTTACATGTTAGTAGAACTGCTTTTTTTATTGCTCAGCTTGTCTAAAAGATTTGCAAACATTTGTAAGCAGGTAACAACAACACAATAAATGTGTGCAAGGAAAATATAAAGAAAAATTTACTTTGATGCTGTAAAAGGGAGAAGTAGTGCTATTTCCTGCTTTTGTCAGACTACAACCCAAAATAGTCTTAAAGATTAGATCACGCAGAAAATTTCACAGCAGTTCAAATGGTGGTAAACATTCATTCTCTGACATTATTTGTTGGTTTTGAACAGACAGAACCAATTATCATAAGAGAGGAGAGGGAGATGGTCTGACACAGAAATTTTACAGAAAGGAAATGTTCCATTTGTGTAGGTTTCTGGCAATGATAACTAGACAATGTAACACTGCTTCATCTATTGTGGCCTCTCTCATTCATTTGTTAAGTATTTATGTGTATCTACTCTGGGCTCTGGGGACATAGCAGTGGGCAAAACCACTTTCTAAAGGGAAGAGGAATGAACACAGAAACAGATGAGGAGATAATGTCAGCTGGGGATAAGTGCAGTGGGGAAGCAATAAAGCTAGATGTGGGACTGGGATGGAGAGGGCTGCTCTCTTACACAGGATGGAGAGGGGCAGGGTCTCTCATCCGTGCAGGGAGAGTGAGTGAAGGGGTGGGCCAGGAGGGCGGCACACATTCCAGGCAGAGAGAAGGAGTGGGGAGAGGAGGGGGTGCTGGGGGGCGGGGAGTGTGAGTACGTGCAGGCAAACAAAGTGAGGCGGCCACTCTGCAGCTGAGTGGACAAGGGGGAGAGGGCAGGCGCCAGACCGTGGGCGTCCGTGGGCATTTCTCAAGGCTGGTCAAATAAGGGATGTGCTATTTAATAAGAAGCCACACTAACCTATGAAACAACAGCAAATAGTCACTGCCTTTTGACCACTGATCTCGGAACTGGCTGCCCTGCCTGCTCATACTGACCCCAGCCAGGAAGCCTGCCCGCCACTGTATCAATAACAACATCAATCGTTCACGCAAGCTGACATCACCCCAAACCCTCAATACTGCGGGGTAACGTATTTACAGAGGGCTGTAACTCACCAACATCACCCCAAGGGAAGACTCTGGCTACATCACACGTGTATTCTCCCGCTGATGAAAGAGTGCCACATTAGGGGCAGTCGAGCAGAGCGTGCCAGTTTCATCTCCCAGAGACTCACCCTGCTGTTGGCCAGCCCTGTGGCTGTGGAGGACAGAGCAGCCACGGAGGGGATCCAACTCTTGGAAGGGTTGGGGAGAGAGGCAGGAGGCCTGAGGGGTAAGACAAAAAGGCAGGGGGCAAGGAGGGGCTGGAGCGGACGGATGGAAAAATTAAGGAGAATGCGGACAGGCCAGCGGCTGGCTAGGCTGCGATGCAGCTGAGGGGGTCATGAGTGGCTGCAAGCCCCCGCTCTGCTTCCCTGCCTCTAGCATCATCCTGCCCTCCTCTCACAGACCCGTGGCATCCGAGAACCGTGGGCCCAATCCCAGCTCCTGGATCCAGATGGGTCCACAGAGGAGTAATGGAGGTCCGAGAGCTATGGGCAGAATTTGGAGAAGCCCAATGGGAAGCAGACCTGTAAGACGAGGCTGCACAGATCAGACTGCAGTTATCAGCAACTCGGGCTGTGCGGTTGCTCGGCAGTTCTATGTGTTCTTTATTAAGTAAAGTAGGAAAATAAACATTACTTTAAAAACACTGCGTTCAGGATACAAACTCTCCTACAACTTTGAGTCCACCAGAGAAAATAATAAAGGTCCTTGGAGAAAAAAGAAACGTTGACTATTCACTAGGTTTTCCAAAGCTGTTTGTATTTCTGAAGAAAATACTTGGAAAAATGAAAGCTTAAAACTAACAGAATGGATTCGTAGTGACAGAATTTTAGATGCTGTGGTCAAAGGATGAGGCTGGGTGCAGAGGCAACCCTACACTCCACGGAGGCCCACTCTGCCCTCTCTGGGGAGGGATGTGCGGTGTCCGCAGGGCGGGCCCCCCAGTGCTGTTCTCTCTCCTCCCGGCACATGGAGGGTGGCCATCGCCATCTGTCCACTCCAAGGCTGGTCAGTCCCCAGGCCATGGTGTTGGCCAACGATGTGTGGCTGCGTTGGGAGGTGACACTTGTACAGAAAAGGAAGTCATCACAGCAGATGCGTGATACACTTTCCCTCTGCAGCACAGGGACAGGCCATGCTTGGGTGGAGAGGCTCCTTGGGCAGGGCCTGGAGGGAGCCCAGGCTCATGGCCCACAGACAGCATGAGATACAAGCTTTCCTGAGATTTTAGAGGTGCCTGTTAACTGCAATGGCCTAGCCTATCCTGACTGACAGAAAAGAGCAATTAGGAAGGAAGCCATTCCTAGTGAGTAGAAAATCCTAACACTCGATATTTGAGTCTTCCCACTCCTAAACTGAGTACATAACAAAATGTATGTATTTCAAAATTTCAAAACTACTTTTTTTTTTAATGTTTTTATTGGCGTATAATTGCCTTACAATGGTGTGTTAGTTTCTGCTTTATAACGAAGTGAATCAGGTATACATATACATATATCCCCATATCTCTTCCCTCTTGCGTCTCCCTCCCTCCCACCCTCCCTATCCCACCCTTCTAGCTGGTCACAAAGCACCGAGCTGATCTCCCTGTGCTGTGCAGCTGCTTCCCACTAGCTACCTATTTTACATTTGGTAGTGTATATATGTCCATATAAACACTACCACTCTCTCACTTTGTCCCAGCTTACCCTTCCCCCTCCCCATATCCTCAAGTCCATTTTCTAGTAGGTCTGTGTCTTTATTCCCGTCTTGCCCCTAGGTTCTTCACGAGCTTTTTTTTTTTTTTCAAAGCTACTTTTTGATTTTGAGTTGAAACTCAAAAATTGTTTGGAGAAAAAAAATAATAAAGGTGAGAAAACAGAGAATTCAGGGCCAAGGAAGTTTCACAGAAGGAAAGTGGGGAGCCGGTACTTGGAGATGACACTCTGAGGCCCCCAGGCACTCTCGCACACACATTTTCTTCCTTCCCTCCTGGTGGAATGGAGGAGACGTCCCTCCTTATCTGAAGGCCAGTCCCTCCACCAGGGCTTGAGATCCCCTCACCTTCTCAAGAACTCAGCTCCTATGGTGGTTCCCTTCCTTCTGGAACCAACCCATCAACACACCAAAACAATCTGGTTTCTCCCACCTTAACAACATGCCACTGGACTTCTCAAAAGACTGTGTACACATGGTTCTCCATTTCCTCTTCTCTCATACCTTCTCCCTGATCCTGAACTCACGGCCATGAAAGCTATGGAAGCCTCCATTTGTAAATGTCTTATAAAATTAAAACCTAATTTTTTGGATTGATTTGCTTTTTTAGCACAGCTATACAAGTTATTCTACAGGAAGAAAATGACAAATTTGAAAAGTAGTCTGGAGAAGGAGGAAGAGAGTGTGAAGTATAAACCACAGCTGTTAAAAGTCAGAGATGTTCAGTTAACCTATGGGGGATTATTTTTTCTAAAAAAACTTTTTAATCAATTAAAATGTAAGCCTTTCAGATTACAGCATTAATAGAAGATTGTTGCAATTAGGAAAATAAGGCAATACAAAATAATATATGAGAGCAAAGCTAATCCCCCAATCCCTCAATAACACCCACCCATAAGAAAACAATACTTAAGTCTTTTTCAACTTACAATGGGGCTACATCCTGATAAACCCATCATAAGTTGAAAATATCTAAGTCAAAATGCACTTAATACACCTAACCCACCAAACATCATAGCTTAGCCTGACCTACCTTAAATGTGCTCAGAGCACTTATATTAGCCTACACTTGGGCAAAATCATCCAACACAAAGCCTATTTTATAATAAAGTACTGAATAACTCATGTAATTTATTAACTACTGTACTTAAAGTGGAAAACAGAATGGTTGTATGGGAAGAGAATGGTTGTAAGTGTATCAGTCGTTTACCCCCTTGATCACACGGCTGCCTGGGAGCTGAGGCTCAATGCTGCTGCCCAGCATCACGAGAAAGTATCTTACTGCACGTTGCTAGCCCAGGAAAAGCTCAAAATTCAAAATTCGAAGTACAGCTTTTACTGAATGTGTATCTCTTTCACACTGTCATATAGCTGAACCATCACAGGTCGAACCTTCGTAAGCCGGGGACCGTCTATATATGAACACCATCTACACCCTCTCTCCTCTTTCTCAGTATACCCTGTTCAGCCACCACTCTGCCCCCACTGCTCACTGCAAGTGTTCTTGTCAAGATCATCAATGAACCCACCTTGTCAAATCCAAGAACTCCTCTTTCTTCCTTATTGACCAACCGAACACACTGAGTGTCGCCTGCCACTCCCTCCTTTTCATACACCGTTCTTGGCTTGCTGGTCTACCCGGCCTGCGGTTTGCTGGTTTTCCTTGCATTTCTCTGGCTGCTTCTTCTCCAGCTCTTTGCTGGCTCTTCCTCTTCCAACTAACCCCTAGATGTGGGGCTCCTCAGAGCTCAGCCTTGAGCCTTCTCCACTCTTACATGTTCCTCCATGTGACTCTGTTCCTGCCCCTGGATTTAAATAGCACACTCATGCTGAAGCTGCCCACATTTATCACTCCAACCCTTAGACCATAAGACCCAAATATCTAACTCCATACTTGACATCATTGCCTGGATGAAAACGTAACAGGCACCACAAACTTGACAGGTCCAAAACATTTTTCCTCTCAAACCCATCCTCCCCAACCCACTGCTGACAACTTGATCCATGATACCAGCTACTCAGATTCAAAATCTCAGAGTCATCCTTGATGTGTCCCTTCCCCTCTCCCCTACACGTTCAATCCCTTACTCTATCCTGCTGACTCTACCTCCCAGGTGTATTCCAAACACACTTTTCCCCACGTCCAAAGGCTACACTTTAATCCAGGCCACCTTATCTCTTACCTGGTCTGTTGTTACAGATGTATATCAGCTCTCTCCATGTCCACACCTTGCCCTTTAAATCTATTCTCCACAAATGGACGATGGTTTTCTTAAATCAGAACATGTCACTTTCCAGTAAAGACCCTGTAGGGACTCCCACCACACTTGGGATCCCAAACAAGCTCCTAACATGGCCACAAAACCCTGCCATCCCCCCCACCCATCCCCCATTCTCCTCCACTCACCATTCCCCAGTCTTCTCTCCGGTTCTCTCTGAAGCCAAGCGCTTTGTACTCGGGGCCTTTACTCTAACATGCTGGGCTCTTCTTCCCTCATTTTCACATGGTTAGTTCCCTCTTAGCTTTTAAGTTTCCACTTAAATGAAATCTCAAGGGAACTTTTGTTGACGACTGGCCCAATTCACACTGCGCCCCTCTGTCATTCCCAGCAACAGTCATTGTTTACTTCATTCACAGCCCTTGTTCCAACTTGCAGTGTTCACATTTATTTTCTGTTCACTTGCTTTTGCCCATATTCCTCATAAGAGCAAAGACCACGTCTCTCTAGGTCACTGCTACATTCCCAGTGTTTAGCCCAACGCTTGGCACAAAGTGCATTTTTAATACATACAGGGACTGCATAAATGCAGTGGTTCTTCCCCATCCCACCTCCACCAATCAATGCAGACCAAGAATTTCTGATGCAAGGTGAGGAGGAGAAGGAGACCAGCTGGCAGTCGTAAATGAACTTGAACAAGGTGTCAAAGTCTAGATGGGTGAGTGGAGGCAGCTCTGGCAATGCCCCGTAACACTCGCCTGTCCTTCCTATCTCTGAAGATTCTGAGCAACGTATCAAAGTCGGTGCTTCCAACACAGCCAGACCTGCACATTCTCAAACACACCAGCCACAGTTTAGAGCATTTATACTTTTCTCTAATCTCTTCCAAATATTTATATTAGCTATATTCACATTAAATTTTACAGTTGAACTAGACATATCCTTTGCAAAACACAGAGAAGCGGAGGGTCCAGATGTAGGCAGCATGTATATAATGATTTTTACTTGCACCCTCGACGGTTTTCTGTTTGAGATTCACTTTCAGAATTCCCCACTACCTTAACTGGGATCAAAGAGTATATTCTGTTATAACATGTCTGTATGCATATTAATATTTATGTTTATACACATATGTATACAAACGAAGGCAGCTGGAGGCAAGGAGGACACAAGGCATCATCCATTACTTAGCAGACTTAAGTAGCAGATGATTTTAAATGCATAAGAATCTGGGCTGCCTTTATCAATACAGCCTGAGTAGATGATTTACAGTTCTTTCTTTTGAGACATTAACCAAGGTCAATGATGAAGCTTTCTCTACAGTCTTAATAAAACCACCATGTCTTATGTTGATTTCTACATGGAGACCTAGAACTACCGACCTCAGGGCGCTTGACTGCTGAGTTGTGGCAGCCTGATCAGGGAGGTGGGCACAGCTGCTCAGATGCTCAAGAGCACTGCAGAATCGGAGACCTGGCTTATGCACCGGTTATGCCACCGTGTGACTTGGGGCAACTCATCTAACTTCCCTACACCATAGGCTCCTCATCCAGAAAATTGAGATCACAAGAGTATAGATCTCCAGGGATGGTTCTTCTCTAAAGCAATGAGATAATGCAGAGAACCCTGGCATGGAGGCTGGCATATTATGTGTACACACCCATGCTATGTTTTCAAGCACCAGCTGAATATCCCCTCTCCCTGTGTTTTGCTTTTGACTGAGTTCCCAAGGGCAGGAACAAGAAGAGGCATCTATGCAGGAGCTGGGACTTGGCTGAATACTGAAAGATGTGTAGCGTTTCAGAGAACGAAGTGAAGAAGACAAGCAGTGCCAGCGTGGCGCACAGAGGAAGGAGAGCCAGGCAGAGGCGGGTCTGGGAATGGTGGTCAAGGGTCGTTTAGGAGCTGAGCCTGGGTGGTGTGCAGTGTTTGCGGTGGGGACTCAGGGTGGTGAGGCGGTACCTTTGTGGGCTGGATGAAGGATGGCACCAAGAGTTGGTAGAGGAGCTCACACTTGACACTGACAATGACCAGGAGCCTGCGTGTGTCCCTGCTTAGTACCCTCATGATGCCTTCCACTTCGCGATACTGCACCATCACGCTTATCATTGTTACAACATTTCTAATCTACTCCTTACATTGAGTCAGCATTGGGAGTGCACAGTGAAGGATCAAGTCTGCTTCACTAAACCCATGTCAGGGCACACTTGATCCACATCAAAAGATTATACTTAGGGAAAAATTTCCTCCCTTCTTCACAGACCAGTGATAGGCCAGAAATGGCTTTTCCTCCAGGGAGGTAACGGACTATCCACAGGGCTTGGTATTCCTGCCATCATCCACTGACCATCCGTGCAGCTTCAGGCAAAGGCAGAAGGCAGGGAGGAAACTGTGTGGCAGGTAAAGAGCCCACACTATGGTCTCTTCTCTCCTTTTGCCCTAAAGGTCGAGCAGAGCAGGAAGCCAAAGAACACTTGTCTAGCTGGCAACCTACATAAAATGCACCCTGGGGCTAGGAGTGATATTGTCACAGAAAAGCCGGAGAAAGATAAGCCCCAACTCTCTCCTGCTGAGCCTTCTCAATGCAGAGGAAATCTGAACAATTATCAGATTTCTAGACACTCTCCCAATTCTATTAATTCTTTGCCTAACTTCACCGATGAGGAAGGCAGAAATCTGCAGACAGACACTGGAATGGATGCCCCTCTCTAAGAAAAAGCCATAGAGAAGGTCTCCTGCTCTGGGCACTGAAGTTGCTTTCCAGGCTCACTGCATAAGAAGCAAACATCTCGGGCTAGAGTTTCCAAAATAAATCTGTGAATATTCTTCTGATTTTGAATCAGAGGCAACCGAGTGCCAGAATTAGCATTACTGCCAACCCCTGAATAATATCTTGGGGGAAGTCCAGCAAAGATGACAAAAGCAAAAACATAAATACTTAAGTTTTTTACTTCTGAACATACTTTAAATGGAGTTTCAAGTTGCCACATGGTGACCAACATTTAAGACTTAAATAAAGCCCCTCTGTATATTTTAATACATTAAAACATAAATGTATAAATGTTTATGTGTATAATATGTATGACATAAATAAATGGATAATGCAATGAGGACCTCCATTAAAATGCAGCAAGGAGACTGGAAGTGAATATTTAAATAAATCATAACAATATTTATAAGTCATTAAAAATGAATTTATGGGCCCTTCTTGCCTCTCCTTTCACAGAGAGAGTATTTTTATTATTTAATAGGTCCCATAAAATTCTACAAAGTACTCACTAGATCTTTACATGATGTAGAAACATACTTTTAGAGGTAAGGAAGCTTAGGGATTTAGAGGCTTTTAGGCTAATTTGTTTATTTTAAAGGTGGAAAAAACAAAAAACGAAAACCAAATCCCAACCGAGGATAGAGAGAGCAAATAACTTATCCTCATAACAAAATGCACAGGATTAGCACAGCTCTGGAGTTCTGTGTTCTAGTCTTGGCTCTGTCAATTATTGATGGTGTGACCTTTGTTAAAACACTGAGCAGACTGAGCTTTAGTTTCCTCATCTTTAAAATGAGAGGGTTCAAACAGACGAACCCTAATGTATGTGCAATTTGTCCAGAGCCCAAAACCATTAGTGGAAAAACATACCATCTGGAAAAAAGCAAGAGGCGGCTATGAAATTCGGGACCTAACCCCTGCCCAAAGGCTGATTCGTGTCATGCTTCCATTCCAAAAAGCAGGCTCTTGAGGATGGCCTGTGTCCACATCCTCTGCAGGGAAAGGGCAGGGGGGGTGGTTGGGAGTTGGTACCCCAGGCAGGAAGATGACTCCAGCACAGAACAAAACATCTGGAGAGCCATCTGGACACTGCTTACCTGGCCTCCTCATCATGTCAGAGATAGCCTCTCAGTTCATCTTGATTTTAATGCTCAAACAGTCTCATATACTCTTGCATCACTTCTGCTAAAGTCAGGACAAGCGTTCAGGAACAGCGAATACTCATGTCCTGGAGGCGATATTAAATGTCTTTCTTCTTGGGACAGGAGAGCCTCTTTACAGGGTGCTTCTATCTTTGTAGTGTGTGACTTCTACTGTTCACAATGATAATATTTGAAAATTCAACTTTTTTGGAGTCTTAGTTTTTCCAATGGGAAACCGAGATTTAGAAACCTGGCCACCAGGTGGCGTTTGGATTCCTTGGTTTCAGGGTCCCCACCAAGTTTTTGCCGAGGGCCTGTTTTGCTTTGTGTGGCAGATTGCTAGTTGTCCGCCAATATCCATTCGCATTTCCTTGATAATAAGGCCCTAATTTTTAGCTGGTACATTTTTTCTGGGAATAAAACTACATCTAATTTGTAGTTGCTAGTATACGGGTTTTGCCATTCAGAGAACATGTTCTCAGAACATTAATTAGTGTTTTAATACTCATTAACTCCTGTGCTGAGTGCATGGCATCAGCACTACATCTCTAAACCTCCTTCTGCCAAGTGTGGCCACGTGAGTACGTTTTCGCCAATAAAGTGAAAGCAGACATAATACACGTCACCTCTGGCAAACAGGGCAAACATCCGCCCTTCCCTCTTCTTCCCTACTGCTGCCTTCATGCTGGCTGGAAAGTGGATATAAAATGGCTGGAACCCCTGCAGCCTTCTAGGACCATGAAGTGATGGCAGGAACGTAAGCCATGTATGGATAAAGCAGCAAGAGAGAAGGAGCTTGGATTTCTTACACCTTAGACACCAAGTTGTTCCTGGACTGATTTCCCCTGCACTTCTTTTAAGTGAGAGGGAAAAATAAACATCTCTTTCCTTTAAGCCATGGTTATTTTTGACTTTTTCTCCTGTTGCTCACAGGAGAAATCTAATCTAATCTGAATAACACACCTTGAGATTCAGACTCATTTCTAAAAACAGAAATAATTATTAAAATGGCAAAAGATAAGCACCATTAGCACATACTATTCATAGACAACTACACTACTCATTCAGTACTAATAAGCGGGGAGTGACTTTCTACTTTGTTTTTATAGGATAATGAAATAGAACTTTCTTTTTCCCAGGATAGTTTTCTAGCAAGGAGCTGGAGCTAGTTGTTAGCTGTGAGTAATCTGAAATCTACTGACCTCAGTATCAGCAAAGCTCAGCAACCCGCAGCTTTTATGGATTTCAAAAGCCATGACTCTTGGAAAAATTTAAACAAAAATTGAATATACTTAAGTGGGCACTATTTAAGTGCCTCAAGCTGTTTTCCACCTTGCAACAAGGAAGCCCGCAGGAGGCTCAAGGAATCTCCCCAGGCCTATCGTTATGGGGATTTGGTTGCTCAATTCTCAAGGCCACCTTGTGATTTTTACTCTAAGTGGGTTACATATTCTCAGGTTGCTGCAAAGCAATGTCCTTTTTCAAAACATGGAAGAGGATTTATTTATGGTATGGAAACTGCACCAACCACGCACTTGGGCCCCATAACCTATTTCTCTGTTATAAGATAGCAAGAAAACCAAGACTCTTTCTTATCATCTTTTACAGTCAAATTATTTTAACACAGCTGCTATCTAAAGAGGAAACAGATACAAACATATGCCCTCTGAATATGAATATTATGCTATCAAGCTAGGATGGCTGGGCGACAAAGAGAATTCTAAAGAAAGGCAGGAATCTGTTTATGCAAGAATATGTCACTGCGAAGCGTACTATAAAAAATAACATGAAAGCTTAGGCACAAAATCATCAAGAACAGCTGATTCAGTTTAAGGCCATTTCCTAATCATATGCAAGCACTGTATCCTCTCAAAACGTTCTTTTTGAAAACATTCCCCCATTCACTCTTCACTAACATGTTCTGAAGATTTCTGACCTATTCCTAACTGTGAGAACACAGCGCTACAGAAAAACATTACCGTTAGTTCAATAGTCAGCTCACCAAGGGTGTGGATGAGTCAAACATTGCACATGCCATGCACTCAGCACAGAAGTTAATGAGTATTAAAACACTAATTAATGTTCTGAGAACATGTTCTCTGAATGGCAAAGCCTGTATACTAGCAACTACAAATTAGATATCGCCAAGGTTAGAAAAAAATCTAAAGAAAAAAAATGCCACTCCTTCTACCCCAAGGCATCTTGGTAAACCCAAAGAATCATCTAATTTTAGCATTTCTGGTCGGCTACAATGCAGACTGCCTTTGGGATGTTCTTGATGTCTCACATGCATTACCGCAGGTAAACCTCAGAAGGTAAAATTCCTCAGTTTAAGAGGACAGGAATCAAGATACTAAAATCTGTGTTAAATACTTACAATTCTTACTATTTCTGTACTCTATTGCCTTAGGTTTGCTATCGCCCCATAAAACTGAATCTTCCTTCTAATGTATTCTTTTATAAAATGTGGAAACTGTTGTTAAGGGAGTTGATTCAGAGTACACTGTTCTTTTTCAGGTCTGTAAATTTTGTCTTTCATTTTGGGAGGAGAAAATCCAATCTCTCAGCTGGCTGAACAGAAATGAGACAATGAGAAACCAAAAACTGCATTTCTGCTACACTACATCCTTTGTCATGCCACGTTCAACCACAGTGCAAACACTATTCCATCCGCAAAAGACAGCTGCCAAAGGCAACCCTACCTGCATAGGATGTTGAGGGCATGATTCCTTTCTTCTCGAACTTCCTGTGAAATTATGAAAATACTGCTACAAAAAGGCAGAGGCAGTCTCTGAATGAAGGGTTGTGGTAAAATTCTTCTGGAGTCCCAGTAAGGACCTGGGAATTACGGAAGCAGCCATCCCTCAAAGCCCTGCCCAGTTTCCACCTCTCCTGTGAAGACTCCCTCCACGACCCTGACCAGGACATGGCCGTGCTGATGGAAGCTTTCACCTTTCCCTTGATCACTGGGATAACATCCTTGGGGGTGTCTGACCTTTCAGATCTCTGTGTCTCAACTTTCCAGACTGACTATAAATTTCCCAGGGACAGTGCCTCTGTCTGGAACGTCTCTGTATTCAAACAGTACCGCCTGGCATTGCATGTCACATCATAAATATTTGTTGACAGACTAAATTTCTCTATTCCTTCGCTTCTGTTTAAAATGAAACATATTACTGATTATAAATGTAGACAGATTTTTCAGGTAAATCACTTATCACCAAACCTGTGTTATTAATGTAATTTCTAATGCTCAGTATTTCAATTTCTTTTTAAAGACACGGGCACAGATGTTCTAACCAATATTATGTGGTCATGTCATTCACAATAAAAGGAGGAAAAAGATCAGTCAATTGCAGATTTGATAAACCTATCCAAAACTAAATTCTTATGTGTACCCCAGATCGCAAGAGAAACAGTTTTTCTAGGATCAGATTTTCAAAACTGTATTTCCGACACAGATCAATTTTCTACCCACAGCTGTAGTCAGGACTGGATAAAGACTACACAGACAGTAGCTCTGTTCTGTGTCCGTCAGCAATCTAGAGCACTCCCACCCCCTACCCCGCCACCATTCAAGGTGCTCTGGGTCCTGAATGTAAGAACAGCCCTCTGTGGCTTATTTAGCCATGTGTTTCTTCGACCCTCCTCTTTTTCCCTCCTTGGCTTTGTCCACCTGACCAGCTATGCCACCAGGTAGATGTTCATGCCTGTGACCACCATTAATTGCACTGCCTAACCATGCAGGGTAATCTGTGCTGCAGTATTTGCCTCAAAACGATAATGTGCCTCACAGAATGTGAGAAGGAATGACGACTAGCCCAGGGGATTTTATTTTAAAATCACATACAGAATAAATATAAACACCAGAGTCAAGCGAAATCAAAAGCAGCATTACCCTGAAGTAACTGAAAACAAAAACAGTATCTTTTTTTTTCCCCCCAAAATGCTGTGGTTTCTATTACATACTATAAGGAATTTTGCCGTTCATGCACAAATCCCGCTCTCAGGTCTGCTTTTACAGTTTGGTCATTGTTGGCAACACCACTGACAGCCCGATCAAATTGTGAGCACATCTGTCACGCTCACATTTCCTGTCAAAGCTCAGCTGTGTACACCTGAGCTAAACCACTGCAAAGTGGATTTTAAGTCGACGGTGTTGTGACATCACGGTACATTCCAAAGGCACCTTTACACAAAGAAAGAATTCTATTTAAATAACTCAGTGCAATATGTGTGATGTATATAATCAACCGATTAAAATCTTCTCTTGCCATTATACTAGAGAGGCTATACTCTGCCCCCAGGCATACCTCCCTAAGATCTGTAAAACCAATGTGTTCTGTCCAGTTACTCAGTTACTATTTCCTTAAATATTTACCATGAATCTTTTAATATTTTTTTCCTCCTATTGCAGCAGTACAAATAAAAGGTGGTACGCATTTCAGTAGCTCAACGTCAGAGAAGTGGAGAGCCAGACACAGAGTTCAGTGAGTTTTCCAACGGCATAGCAACTGGCATCACCCAAGCACGCTTCCTCCCCAGTTTAATCTGGAAATTTCAGGCTGCTATGCACACGGCTGAGGGATTTCTACTCCACACAAGCACGTGCTCAACTGTAAAGTTTTATCTTTTCATTTATAAATGAAAACAATACATATTAGGTTGTAACTACTTTCTTGGTGTATCATCTGTGAAGAACAGAAAAAAACAGCTACCTGATAGGAAAAACAACTCCACCATCCTCACTGAGAAATAAAAATCACTTCCCGAGAAGAGGCTGCCTCCCTGGAAGCTGTCATGATTACAGGTCCCCCTCCCTGCCCCAAACTCCAAAGGTAATTACTCACTTTGGCGGGAATTGTGGGAAGCAGAAAAAAATGAGAATAATGTTTTTTGAAAACATACACCTGAGGGGCTGCACAGTAGAGATGAGAAGAAGATGGGGGGTGGGATGGGGGTTGTCTCTCATGGGCAACTCTGCCCAGTCCTAGGGCAGCCAAGGCTGTACCCTTGAGGGCAGAAGGCAGGGACAGTCACTGGTTGCTGCCTGGGCGTCCTTTGCATTACTGATGGGAGAGGCAGTGGCATGCATCACACACACACACACACACACACACACACAGGCCTGAGGATGCCCAGGCAAGACTAGAAGTAGTCCCTGAGAAGGCCAAATGTTACAGCTGATAGGGACATATTTTTTACACGTGGAGAAAACGGAAAACAGCAAAGAATGACAGCCTACGAGTGATTTTAAAAGTCTAATGCAGGACTATGGTGAATTAACGAACCATATAAGCACCAGACAGGGGCTACTGGCCCCTAAAAGATACCTCTACAGGCAATGGCTCACCCTGAAAATGAAAGAAGCCAAAATAGCTATGGAAAACAAAAAGTCTGCTGAATTTATTTCTAACACTGATTATATTCTATGTGCCAGACACTTAATATGGGCATACCTTGGAGGTATTGCAGGTTCAGTTCCAGACCACCACAATAAACAAGTATCAGAATAAAGCCAGTCACATGAATTTTCTGGTTTCCCAGTGCAAAGAAAAGTTACATTTGCGCTATACTGTAGCCTATTCAGTGTGCAACAGCATGAAGTCTAAAAAAACAATGTACATATCTTAAAGAACACTTTATTGCTGGAAAATGCTAACCATCACCTGAGCCTTCAGTGAGTCATAATCTTTTTGGCAATAGTAACATCAAAGATCACTGATCACAGATCACAACAAATTTAATAATAAAAATGAAAAAGTTTGAAATTTTGCAAGAATTACCAAAATACGACACAGAGACATGAAGTGGACAAACGCTGTCGGAAAAATGGCACCAGCACAGATTTGCTCGACACAGGGTTGCCACAAACCTTCAATCTGTTAAAAAACACAGTATCTGCAAAGTGCAATAAAGCGAAGGACAATAAAACAAGGTATGCCTGTATATATCATCTCATATAATCCCGCAGGAATGCTGCAAAATACGCACTCTGTTTTACAGCTGAAAAAATTGTGGCAGAAAAGTTAAATGATTCACCCAATGTCACCCAAGAAGTACATGTAGATTTCAGGCCTGACAGAGCTTCAAGACAAAGCCCCTGTATGTCTACTGAGAACACTCTGATTTTACAAATACTATTTATACAGACTAAGGATCAGAAAACTTTGTCTTAGAGGGCCAAATACTAAGTGCTTTAGCCTTTGTGGGCCAGGCAGTCTCTGCTGCACAGTTAAAGCACTAAGGCAGCCACAGACACCATGTGAACAAACAGGTGTGGCTGCTCTCCAATAAAACCGGAGGCCAGTATGTTGACCTCTGATATAGAAGAGGGGTTGGCAAACTGCAGCCCGCGGCCAGATCCAGTCTGCCATTGGTTTTGTAAACAAAGTTTTATTTACCTGGAAAAAGCCTGGACCTGCCTAAGAGGCAAGAGACCACTGTTTCGGGGTGCGCGAGGAGAGGGGATTCAGAGCACCGCCTAAACGAGCTCCAGAGACGGGCGCGAGCTGCGGCTATCAGCGCGGACCCCAGAAACGAGCATGAGACGCTAAGGCTGCTACTGCAGCCACCAAGAAGCCTGTGTGCAAGCACAGGTCACTATCCACACCTCCCTTCTTGGGAGCCTGTGCAGCCCGCCACTGCCAGGGTCCTGTGATCCAGGGACAACTTCCCTGGGAGAACACACAGCGCGCCTCAAGCTGTTGCAACGTCACATCGGCCTCTGCCGCCGCAGGCTCGCCCCACACACCGTACCCCTCCCTCCCCCCGGCCTGAGTGAGCCAGAGCCCCCAAATCAGCTGCTCCTTTAACCCCATCTTGTCTGGGTGGGAACAGACGCCCTCAGGCGACCTACACGCAGAGGTGGGGCCAATCCAAAGCCGGACCCCAGGAGCTGTGCGAACAAAGAAGAGAAAGGGAAATCTCTCCCAGCAGCCTCAGGAGCAGCGGATTAAATGTCCACAATCAACTTGATGTACCCTGCATCTGTGGAATACCTGAATAGACAATGAATCATCCCAAATTGAGGAGGTGGACTTTGGGAGCAACGATATATATATATTTTTCCCTTTTCTCGTTTTGTGAGTGTGTATGTATATGCTTCTGTGTGTGATTTTGTCTGTATAGTTTTGCTTTTACCATTTGTCCTAGGGTTCTGTTTTTTTTTTTAGTATAGTTTTTAGTGCTTGTTATCATTGGTGGATTTGTTTTTTGGTTTGCTTCCTCTCTTCTTTCTTTCTTTTTTTATTACTTTTTAATTTTTTTTATTTTTAATAATTACTTTTTATTTTAATAACATTATTTTATTTTATTTTTTTCTATCTTTCTTTCTTTTTTCTCCCTTTTCTTCTGAGCCGTGTGGCTGCCAGGGTCCTGGTGCTCTGGCTGAGTCTCAGGCCTGTGCCTCTGAGGTGGGAGAGCCGAGTTCAAGACATTGGTCCACAAGAGACCTCCCGGCTCCACGTAATATCAAACAGTGAAAACTCTCCCAGAGATCTCAATCTCAATGCTAAGACCCAGCTCCACTCAACAACCAGCAAGCTACAGCGCTGGACACCCTACACCAAACAACTAGCAAGACAGGAACACAACCCCACCCATTAGGAGAGAGGCTGCCTAAAATCATAATAACGTCACAGACACCCCAAAACACACCACCGGATGTGGACCTGCCCACCAGAAAGAAAAGATCCAGCCTCATCCTCCAGAACACAGGCACCAGTCCCCTCTACCAGGAAGCCTACACAACCCACTGAACCAACCTCAGCCACTGGGGGAAGATGCCAAAAACAACGGGAACTACAAACCTGCAGCCTGCGAAAAGGAGACCCCAAACACAGTAAGTTAAGCAAAAGGAGAAGACAGAGAAACACACAGCAGATGAAGGAGCAAGGTAAAAACCCAGCAGACCAAACAAATGAAGAGGAAATAGGCAGTCTACCTGAAAAAGAATTCAGAGTAATGATAGTAAAGATGATCCAAAATCTTGGAAACAGAATGGAGAAAATATAAGAAACGTTTAACAAGGACCTAGAAGAACTAAAGAACAAACAAACAATGATGAACAACACAATAAATGAAATTAAAAATTCTCTAGAAGGAATCAATAGCAGAATAACTGAGGCAGAAGAACGGATAAGTGACCTGGAAGATAAAATAGTGGAAATAACTACTGCAGAGCAAAATACAGAAAAAAGAACGAAAAGAATTGAGGAATGTCTCAGAGACTTCTGGAACAACATTAAATGCACCAACATTCGAATTATAGGGGTCCCAGAAGAAGAAGAGAAAAAGAAAAGGACTGAGAAAACTATCTGAAGAGACTTTAGTTGAAAACTTCCCTAACATGGGTAACGAAATAGTCAAGTCCAGGAAGCGCAGAGTCCCATACAGGATAAATCCAAGGAGAAACATGCCAAGACACATATTAATCAAACTATCAAAAATTAAATACAAAGAAAAAATATTAAAAGCAACAAGGGAAAAACAACAAATAACATACAAGGGAATCCCCATAAGGTTAACAGGTGATCTTTCAGCAGAAACTGTGCAAGCCAGAAGGGAGTGGCAGGACATATTTAAAGTGATGAAAGGGCAGAACCTACAACCAAGATTACTCTACCCAGCAAGGATCTCATTCAGATTTGACGGAGAAATTAAAAGCTTTACAGACAAGCAAAAGCTAAGAGAATTCAGCACCACCAAACCAGCTTTACAACAAATGCTAAAGGAACTTCTCTAGGCAGGAAACACAAGAGAAGGAAAAGACCTAAAATAACAAACCCAAAACGATTAAGAAAATGGTAATAGGAACATACATATCAATAATTACCTTAAATGTAAATAGATTAAATGCTCACACCAAAAGACATAGACTGGTTGAATGGATACAAAAACAAGACCCATACATACCCCATACGTTGTCTACAAGAGACACACTTCAGACCTAGGGACACATACAGACTGAAAGTGAGGGGATGGAAGAAGATATTCCATGCAAATGGAAATCAAAAGAAAGCTGGAGTACCAATTCTCATATCACACAAAATAGACTTTAAAATAAAGACTATTACAAGAGAAAAAGAAGGACACTACATAATGATCAAGGGATCAATCCAAGAAGAAGATATAACAATTGTAAATATTTATGCACCCAACATAGGGGCACCTCAATACATAAGGCAAATGCTAACAGCCATAAAAGGGGAAATTGACAGTAACACAATCAGAGTAGGGGACTTTAACACCCCACTTTCACCAATGGACAGATCATCCAAAATGAAAATAAATAAGGAAACACAAGCTTTAAATGACACATTAAAAAAGATGGACTTAATTGATATTTATAGGACATTCCATCCAAAAACAACAGAATACACTTTTTTCTCAAGTGCTCATGGAACATTCTCCAGGATAGATCATATCTTGGGTCACAAATCAAGCCTTGGTAAATTTAAGAAAACTGAAATCACATCAAGTATCTTTTCTGACCACAACACTATGAGACTAGGTATCAATTACAGGAAAAAAACTGTAAAAAATACAAACACATGGAGGCTAAACAACACACTACTTAATAACCAAGAGATCACTGAAGAAATCAAAGAGGAAATCAAAAAATACCTAGAAACAAATGACAATGAAAACACGATGACCCAAAACCTATGGGATGCAGCAAAAGCAGTTCTAAGAGGGAAGTTTATAGCAATACAATCCTACCTCAAGAAACAAGAAATATCTCAAATAAACAACCTAACCTTATACCTGAAGCAGTTAGAGGAAGAAGAACAAAAAAACCCCAAAGTTAGAAGAAGGAAAGAAATCATAAAGATCAGATCAGAAATAAATGAAAAAGAAATGAAGGAAACAATAGCAATGATCAATAAAACTAAAAGCTGGTTCTTTGAGAAAATAAACAACACTGATAAACCATTAGCCAGACTCATCAAGAAAAAAAGGGAGAAGACTCAAATCAATAGAATTAGAAATGAAAAAGGAGAAGTAACAACTGACACTGCAGAAATACAAAGGATCATGAGAGATTACTACAAGCAACTCTATGCCAATAAAACAGACAACCTGGAAGAAATGGACAAATTCTTAGAAAAGCACAATCTTCTGAGACTGAACCAGGAAGAAATAGAAAATATAAACAGACCAATCACAAGCAGTGATATTGAGACTGTGATTAAAAATCTTCCAACAAACAAAAGGCCAGCACCAGCTGGATCACAGGCAAATTCTATCAAACATTTAGAGAAGAGCTAACACCTATCCTTCTCAAACTCTTCCAAAATATAGCAGAGGCAGGAACACTCCCAAACTCATTGTATGAGGCCACCACCACCCTGATACCAAAACCAGAAAAAGATGTCACAAAGAAAGAAAAGTACTGGCCAATATCACTGATGAACACAGATGCAAAAATCCTCAACAAAATACTTGCAAACAGAATCCAACAGCACATTAAAAGGACCATACACCATGATCAAGTGGGGTTTACCCCAGGAATGCAAGGATTCTTTAATATATGCAAATTAATCAATGTGATACACCATATTAACAAATTCAAGGAGAAAAACCATATGATCATCTCAATAGATGCAGAGAAAGCTTTCCACAAAATTCAACACCCATTTATGATAAAAACCCTCCAGAAAGTAGGCATAGAGGGAACTTTCCTCAACATAATAAAGGCCATATATGACAAACCCACAGACAACATCATTCTCAATGGTGAAACTCTGAAACCATTTCTACTAAGATCAGGAGCAAGACAAGGTTACCCACTCTCAGCATTATTATTCAACATAGGTTTGGAAATTCTAGCCACAGCAATCAGAGAAGAAAAAGAAATAAAAGGAATCCAAATCAGAAAAGAAGTAAAGCTGTCACTGTTTGCAGATGACATGATACTATACATAGAGAATCCTAAAGATGCTACCAGAAAACTACTAGAGCTAATCAAAGAATTTGGTAAAGTAGCAGGACACAAAATTAATGCACAGAAATCTCTTGCATTCCTATACAATAATAATGAAAAATCTGAAGGAGAAATTAAGGAAACACTCCCATTTACCACTGCAACAAAAAGACTAAAATACCTAGGAATAAACCTACCTAAGGAGACAAAAGATGTGTATGCAGAAAACTATAAGACACTGATGAAAGAAAATAAAGATGATACAAACAGATGGAGAGATATACCATGTTCTTGGATTGGAAGAATCAACACTGTGAAAATGATTATACTACCCAAAGCAGTCTACAGATTCAATGCAATCCCTATCAAACTATCACTGGCATTTTTCACAGAACTAGAACAAAAAATTTCACAATTTGTATGGAGACACAAAAGACCCTGAACAGCCAAAGCAATCTGAAGAAAGAAAAACAGAGCTGGAGGAATCAGGCTCCCGGACTTCAGACTATATTACAAAGCTACAGTAATCAAGACAGTATGGTACTGGCACAAAAACAGAAATATAGATCAATGGAACAGGATAGAAAGCCCAGAGATAAACCCACACACATATGGTCACCTTATCTTTGATAAAGGAGGCAAGAATATTCAATGGAGAAAAGACAGCCTCTTCAATAAGTGGTGCTGGGAAAACTGGACAGCTACATGTAAAAGAATGAAATTAGAACACTCCCTGACACCATACACAAAAATAAACTCAAAATGGATTAAAGACCTAAATGTAAGGCCAGACACTATCAAACTCTTAGAGGAAAACATAGGCAGAACACTCTATGACATAAATCACAGCAAGATCCTTTTTGACCCACCTCCTAGAGAAATGGAAATAAAAACAAAAATAAATAAATGGGACCTAATGAAACTTAAAAGCTTTTGCACAGCAAAGGAAACCATAAACAAGACGAAAAGACAACCCTCAGAATGGGGGAAAGTATTTGCAAATGAAGCAACTGACAAAGGATTAATCTACAAAATTTACAAGCAGCTCATGCAGCTTAATATCAAAAAAACAAACAACCCTATCCAAAAATGGGCATACGTAAATAGACATTTCTCCAAAGAAGATATACAGATTGCGAACTAACACATGAAAGAATGCTCAACATCACTAATCATTAGAGAAATGCAAATCAAAACTACAGTGAGGTATAACCTCACAGCAGTCAGAATGGCCATCATCAAAAAATCTACAAACAATAAATGCTGGAGAGGGTGTGGAGAAAAGGGAACCCTCTTGCACTGTTGGTGGGAATGTAAATTGATACAGCCACTATGTAGAACAGTATGGAGGTTCATTAATAAACTAAAAATAGAACTACCATACGACCCAGCAATCCCACTACTGGGCATATACCCTGAGAAAACCATAATTCAAAAAGAGTCATGTACCACAATGTTCACTGCAGCTCTATTTACAATAGCCAGGACATGGAAGCAACCTAAGTGTTCATCGACAGGTGAATGGATAAAGAAGATGTGGTACATATATACAATAGAATATTACTCAGCCATAAAAAGAAACGAAATTGAGTTATTTGTAGTGAGGTGGATGGACGTAGAGTCTGTCATACAGAGTGAAGTAAGTCAGAAACAGAAAAACAAACAACGTGTGCTAACACATATATACGGAATCTAAGAAAAAAAAAAGGTTATGAAGAACCTAGGGGCAGGACAGGAATAAAGACGCAGACGTAGAGAATGAACTTGAGGACCTGGGGAGGGGGAAGGGTAAGCTGGGACGAAGTGAGAGAGTGGCACGGACTTATATATACTACCAAATGTAAAATAGATTGCTAGTGGGAAGCAGCCGCATAGCACAGGGAGATCAGCTTGGTGCTTTGTGACCACCTAGAGGGGTGGGATAGGGAGGGTGGGAAGGAAACGAAAGAGGGAGGAGGTATGGGGATGTATGTATATGTATAGCTGATTCACTATGTTATAAAGCAGAAACTAACACACCAGTGTAAAGCCATTATACTCCAATAAAGATGTTTTAAAAAAAAAAACCAAAAATAAATAAATAAAAAGCATAATTCATAAAAAAAGGTTTTATTTATTTTTGAACTAGATCTAGCCCATCGTCTAGACTAATCCTAGACAGGTGAAGGGCAATTCACTAAAGTAAAATGATGCCCTAGTTTCACAGAAACATTCTCGGGGGCATTAGTGCTCCTTTTTCTAACTTTCCTTCGTGAACAACAGTCTGATTGTTAATCTGTGGTCTGTGTGGTGCAGCCCCCTGGTGGGAGAGCCCTGATAAGCACCTGGTGCCTGACAGGTGAGTTCTCCCTGCAAAGGAACAGAGTCATCCTGCATCATCCATTAGGAAGTGATTCGGCTTCTGGGAGACTCAGTACGGTTGGGGCGCTAAGAAAACAAAAATGGAGATTCTTAACCTGAAAGGATGGTGACCAGAGACTGAACTGGTGGTGCCATGACAATGAAACAGTTAATTCATCCATTTTAATATTTTATGGCGTGCTCACCCTGTGCCAGGCAGACATACAGACGAATTTCAGACTGAAAAGGCTGACTCCTAGCACTTGAGTATTTTATGTAGAGCAGATCTATGTTGTTATTTATGACACCACGAGACCTGAGCCAGAAAACAACCCACTTTCAAGCAAGCAGACAAACTGTGTTGCCTTGATCACCCAGACAAGGGACTCTGGCTTCCTGTCAAGAGTAGCAGTTCCAGGAGTAGAACCTTTAAACTCTAGGAGGGCAGGGACCACGCCTGGCTCAATGCCCAGAAACCGCAGGAGTTCCCCAAATATCTACTGCCCGTATTGTTGTGGATTACCTCCACGGCTCCTGACAAAGCGGGGTGTGCATGGCCTGGCCTGAAAGTCAGATTTTCCTGACTCACATTGTCAGGATCAAATGCTCCATACCTGGACTGTCTGGTAATCGGAAGCATCGATTCCTTTCACAGTCACCTCTCGGAAGACTCTGGGCTCCAGTTCCTCTTTGGTCAGATCACAGTGATAAATGATACCTAGAAGGAAGTGGAAGTCTTAAGTTCAGTCCACAAACTCACTAGATACAAGGGGGGCAAAGATCACAAAGCATAGTCAGCAGTGCCGTGTAAGGTCACTGCAGCAAGAGAGCCCAGAACGGTCAGGCGTGTGGAGTGCCTGACTTCATCATCACCATCTCATCATCACCAGTTCACACTTCATCATCACCATCGTGTCCGGCCTTCCTTTTTACAACAGTCACCTGGGTATTCATTTTAGAAGATTCTAATGCATTCCATGACTACGAGAATAGTTAAACCTAACTGCAGAAACTTAACAGGTCTTCCCCACGCCAGGTCACTTAGGAGAACAGGTCAAAGACGATGGGAAACTTCATGTAGGGCCATTTTACCTGAGAAGTGATTAAGATGGAAAACTCAAATGACTTGCCCAAAGTCAACAGCCATTCAGGGGTCTCTTGATGGGAACTCTGGGGCGCCTGCTACCTGATACCCACCCATCTGTGGACACACATGTGGATAGCAATCAAGGACCAAAGACAGCCTTTTAGGGTAGCCTTTTGGAGTTGCCTTTAAAATTTTGATTATCCCAGTAATTGTGCACAACACAGATCGATGAACACACAGCACAACATTTTAGCTTATTTTAACCACTAATTAAAATTCCATTTCCTTAATTTAATGCTACTACACTCTAACATTCAAGAACTAAACCAAAGAAACAATAAGTAAGACGAATCATTACTGTTTGAAAACAACAACATTGCTATAGTTTATGAAACAGAATTAGTCATCTGGAGTGGCTGGTGTGGAAAGAGCCCTCCCACAGAATACTTTAAACATATGCTGTCAAGTATATGAAAAATCAATTTAGAGATCCTGATACTTGCTGGAAAACCAGAAACTAAGCAATACTCCCACAGGGCACATTCAGATTGATAGATCATGTGTTAAAATGGCAGCTTGCTTTCTTTTCAACTCCTCTGTGTATGTATGAACTTCACTAACAGCTGAGAAACAGCACCCTGCCCCCCACTGGCAAAGAGTAATACATTCAGATTCCTTAACAACAGGACTGCTAACCCCTATGAATGTTATCTCACTTCTCATGCTTACAAATCATTTTAAGGTTTATAATAGGGAATATGATTAACACTGACAGTGGGGAGATGTGTAACATGACCGAAGTCCTGGCTTTCTCAGTTTAAGTTATAGTTGGATATTTGTTGGAATATGTCTTTATATATAAAATACTTCCAGACTACACTCTGGGCATACATTCTAAATCACCAGATACACTGAATACTGTACTTGCCCAGATAAACGTAATCTTGAGGGCAAATTGCTATCTTCACACGTATGTTAATTTTTGAAGAGCTTCTTCACTAGTGTACCTGCCCCACTTCACCCAAACACAAAAAGCATCTGAATCCTTGAAAAAAAACTCCAGACCAAACAACAACGACAACAAGAGATTGCAGAACAAGTGTGTGCCATTTGAGCACTGGACTCACCCCAGCATCACTGTTACCTGGACTACAATGAACGACAAAGGACCCTGGAGCCAGGATGCCCAGCTCTGACCAGTTACTGGGGCAGTGACCCCAGTGAAACACAGTGAGTAGGAAACACACTCTAAATGTCTGTTTATCTAGAAAAATTGAGACATCAAAGCCTCCGACAGCAGAATGAAATAAGTATAGGACATGGGCTGGCTACTCTTGGGAGAAAGGGTGCCAAGTGCCTGACTTTAATTCTTCTGTTTGGGGCAGAAGTGGCACCTTGGGGGAGGCTGGGTTAAACCTGAAGGTACTGGTACTTAATATATTTGATGGATACTTTCTATTTATAGATCCATCGGGGTCAGTCCAGGTTAGCCCACTGCATATTCACACTGTAACGTGAATTCCTATAGTCTAATGATGCTTTGTGTCCTGTCTGAATTGGTTTGCTTAAGTACAAGGAGCGGGGAAGGGATTGGAGAAACCATCCTAGAATCACGAATCAGAGAGGACTGGTCAGGTGATCTCTGGGGAATAATTTCAAAGTTTAAGGGCAAAAGAGAACTGAATTATGGAATTCCCTTAAGACCACATGAGGTGTCTGGACTTGAGGAGATGGGTCTCCTGATGAAAACAGTGTTTTAACAAGGCTATTCTAGCAATGGGAAAGAGGCAGGGACGATCAGCTCGAATATTCCTGCTATATATAATCTGAATAAATGTAAGGAGGTGAAAGAAATGGGAGTTAGGAGGAAGGGGCAAACCTAGAGGTTGCAAAAGAATCGTCAGAGGAATCTGGAAAATTGGATATGCAAAAAGAAGGCAAAAGAACTTTGTGAAGATGACCCATGTAGATACTGTTTCATCCGATTATAGGTTGGGTTTTAAGGTTATTAAAAGAAAAAACAAACAAACTAAAACAAGTCTCTCAAAAATTGTTTGCACTCCTTGGTTATTTACCCAATGGAGTCAAAAACATGTCCACACAAGAACCTGTACACAGATGTTTACAGCAGCTTTATTAATGACTGCCAAAAGTTGGAAGCAACCAAGATGTCCTTCAGTAGGTGAATGTGTAAATAAACTGTGGGACATCCAAGCAATGGAATATTACTCAATGCTAAAAAGAAATAAGCCATCAAGCCATGAAACAACCTTAAACTCATATTACTAAGTGAAGGAGCCAATCTGAAAAGGCTACATAATCTATGAGTCCACTACATGAAATTCTGGAAAAGGCAAAGCTATGGAGATAGTGAAAAGATCAGTGGTTGCCAGGGGCTTGGCAGGGGGAAGGGATGAAAAGGGCAGAGCACAGAGGCTTTTAAGGGCATTGAAAATACTCTGCATGGTATCATAATGATGGATACACGTCATCATACATTTCTCCAAACTGAGAATGTACAACACCAAGAGTGACTCCTAAGGTAAGTCATGGACTTCGGGCAACTATGATGTGTGTCCATGCAGGTTCATCAGTTGTCACAGGGGATGTACCCTGTAGCAGGGATGCTGATGACGGTGAAGGCAGTGCATGTGTGGGGCAGAGAGTGCATAGGAAATCTCTGTACCAGCCCTTCAGGTTTGCTGTGGACCTAAAACTGCTCTAAAAAAATAAAGTCTTGAAACATTTTTATGCCTGTCCCAAAGAGCCTGGGAAAGGTTCTTTGATTTCTTCTCCCTGTCTCTCAGAGCCATGCAACTGGGACGCCTATACTGGATTATTACAACACACGCAAGTCTGGAGTGAGCCTTAGACAACCCTCTAAGGTTTCATGAGTACAGAATCAGTCGGCTCGACCACAAAGTGGTTTGAGCCACAGGGAATAAGTGCATCGTGCTCCAAACTGCCCTGGCTGCCTTTTTTCTTCCAAGTGCGACTCAAGGTACAAATGGCTTGGCTCAAGACGTGTCTACACCGTGTACCTCCATGGGAAACAGTCAGCTGGTGTTCACCTGCCAGATGTACCACGTGTCCACAGCAGCTGGCACTGCAGGTATTTTTGGCCCCAGGGCTTTATTTATAATTTAGTGTCTCTGCTGTTTACTGCAGTAGTGGACAGCCAATCTTCAGAGACCAGCGCCAGACAGCCTTTGAGCGGACAGGCATGTATGTGGGCGTGTATATGTACACGCTGCCATTCCTGCTTTCAAGGAATCTAGTTTAATTATCTGATGGCCATTTTTACATTTGGATAAGAAGGCCTGAGTCTGGAAGCCCGGTTCTCTGGTTTTAGAGATCAGATTACATGAAGGAGAGAAAAAAAGAAGCAGGAGGCAAAATGAATAAGAAAAGACGAAGGAGAAGAACAAAGCACTGCAGCGAAGAATTAAAGCTTGCTCAGGAGCTGCCTCTCCATACAGAACTAACAACGCACTTCTCTTTCCAAACTTCACAGCCACAGTCACGGATAGTATTTCACTGCTTGGTACAGAACTCATCATTTTACGCTGGGACAATGAGCCCTTTCATCCCTGGGTAATGATGAACTTGTTCCTGAAATAAATGGCCACATGGGGTCACTGAAGGTGGTTTACAGGCCTTTGGGGACGCTGGCTTTTATGAAGAGCAGGTAAGTCAGCCCTGCTCTGTTCTCTTCATTGCCCTTTATCCATTATCACTGTTTAAAGGCTATGAGGTTTTCCAAAGTAAAATTTCCGGAACCAGTGTAAGTTGAGGGAATAAAGTGTGGATCCCGCGGCAGTGGTTGAGAATGGCTATCTGGAGGAAAGCTATTTCTCTTGGTTCCTGTGCACTGGCTGCCACTGTCCCCCAAGCCCCAGGGGAGGAGGGGTGAGGCTCGAGACACCCTGACATGAGGTTCTTGACCTTTCAGTTCCAGACTCCTGGCCCTGGGCATGGTTTCCACATCTCTGTGAGATCCTCTGAAAGGCACATGGGCAAGTAAAGCTTGCTAGGTGTTCCAGATGTACCATCAGCCCTACATACAGAGCATCTTTCTTTTGGTTTTAATAACCCTGACAGCAACCTGTCACGACGATAAGACTCCTTAAAGACTGCCTGCTCTGTGACTCTGAGGCACGAAGAAAAAAGTGGATCAGGCATCACTGTCATCTGCCAAACCCCAGGAGGAGAACAAGCCACTTCTGCACCTGCTGGGCTCTCCCCTACGTCTGCTTTATTTGCTGAGGACCAAACTATTGCAACAGAACCGGGTAGGACAAAAAGGACGAAGAAGGAGCTCAAAAAACGAACAAGGAAAGTGCAGACATCTTTTCAGCCAGATTGCTTTCAGGATAAGGTCCACCCAGTCAACTGCAAACTGCCAATTGAGCCAGGCTCCTGGGACAAATCAGGGTACGTGTTACGGCTTCGGCTATAACAGAAACACTGCAGCCAAGTGGAGAAACGGGAAAAAACCAAAACAAGCAAAATGAGTGTGACCAACTTAAAAAAAAAAAAGTTATACAGAGACCTATGTTTACTTTGGGGAAAATTAACTGATACCATAAAATTGCAATTTACAAGTGTTTCCTTTTCTACTAGAACCAAGTAACAAACTCCCCCCCCACCCCCCCACCCACATATGATGTAAGACTAAACTTTCACAATTATATTTTAATCCAGTTTAACAAGAGCAGAATTTATTCTCAGTTTTAAAACAATTTATTAATGTCAGATGTGACTACAGATTTTTATTTAACATTTTTAGTTATTTGCACTGTGTGTGTTCTGTAGACCAAAGGCTGACTCTAAGGTTATACTTGTTCATACTAATTTTTCAAATCAACCTAGAACAACAGATGGTCCTGTCCCTGGAAGAAAGACTCAGGATATAAGATTAACGAGAGTGCAGTTTTAGGTGTTCATGTTTCCCTTTGTTCTGAGGGTCTGTTTTACTGTTTTATTCCCACTAAGTAATTTTGGCTGTAATACAGCATATGTGATTTTCAATAACACAGCATTATATTTCTATTTCTCAAAAGAAACCCAAACGTGAGTCTGACTTTTAAATTGGACAACGTTGGTGGAAAGACTCTCACCTGGAGATAAAAAGGAAGTAAACTGATAGAAGATTTCGGTGTCCTTCTTCTGACCGCTGTACCCCACGACGCTGCCGACCTCAAGCGGGAAGGTCTTGAGGAGAGCACCGGTGGCTAGGTCGTGAAGCTGCAGAATGTTCTTTACGTTATGGAGGTAGCATAAGACCAAAAAGTTGGACCTGACGCAAGCTACCCACTCTGAAAAGATAACGACAGATAAAGCATAATGTAGTTTTGAAAATTAGCCCAAAACATACTCATTTCACCGAACAATAGTTCTTGAGTTCTACACTGTGCTCTGCGGCAGTGAGACTTGCAAGTGATTTTATAATTGGTGTTAATCATGCATCATGTTTTCAGCGTATCCCTTTAATAAATCACTGCCACCGTCATCTCCAGAGGTAACAAGATATTCTCCACCTGGGGCCAGGAGCTTTTGATGATCTAGATAACGTGTGTAATACAAATAACCCTGCTTACCTATTTTGTGTCCAATATCATGCTATAGGAGGTATAAGAAGGAAAACAACAAAGCCCGAATCACGATCCACATCTGTCAGGATTGTTTACTCAACAAAACTGTATTAAATGTAAATGTACATGTATGTGCCAGATACCCTGCAGGGTGCTAGACGGACCAGCAAGAAGATGAGGTCATTTCTGTCCTTGAGACACAATCGCGTAAAAATACAAGTAGTAACTTGTAAACAAGGGTGAGTGAGTGGTTGGTTGGGACCCAAAATAAGAGAGAGCCCTTGAGCAAATGCTGAATTATGTCTGGAGGGCAGGGGTGTGAAGGCGGGGGGCCTGGTGGTGTCGGGAACAGGACAGCTCTCTGGGGGACGAGAAGGTGGGAAAACATGACTCAAGGAATGAAGGCCAGAGCTGGGGATGAGGAGAGAGAAAAGGAACATGAATGAACCAACAGCAGGAAGGAAGGGAGGGAGGGAGGGAGGGAGGGAGACTGGGAGAAAGAATGAGGTAGAGATCCATTTTCAAGAAGAAGAAAACCGCTGTTCCATTCGGGGGTGGGCAGGGGCAGTAGTGGTGGTTTGATGGGGGACTGGGTGAGCCAGGTAGGGGGGAGTTTAGGCCTTTCTGACTCAGCCGTTACTGAGGAGCTACTGTTGGAGAGAAGGGTGACACACATAAAGATGACATCAGATGTATGCATCCGACGACTGACCAGAGAACAACAGAGGTGCACAGAAGGTGGAGGGGAGACCCGAACACACACCTGTAAGAAGCCAGGCAGAACACCACATCAAGCTGGGGATAAAGTCTGGAGAAGGGGGCAAAGAAACAAAAGGCATCTCCCAGGAAGACTCACCAGGACGTGGCAAGTGTGGGGAGAAGAAAATGAGGCAGAGACACGAGGCCCCTTGGTGTCCAGGGCTGCAGCTTCAGTGATGGTACCGTCCGAGACGGAGCTGGGAGAGTGGAGGTGAGTGAGCAGAGGAGGAAAGGAGAAAGCAGGGGGGCAGGCACCAAGCACAATCCGTCGTGCTCTGGACGAGATGGGCCAGCCCTAAGGACAGGCCATCCAGAGGGAGAGATGCTTTAGTAAATGGAAGCAAGGACAGGGCTGCAGGGAACAGCTCTAGCGCGTGGAAAAGAAAAGCCTTTCTTGGGTTTCATGGTGGGATGCAGGGCAAGGGGCTCTTGACACTGCTTATTTTTAAACCCAAGAAACTAGTAGTTCACACATATAACGTTATCAATGATCAACAAGACACCGGCCAGAGGCAGCTTGAGGATCACCAGGGGCCTCAGGCTCGTCGGGTGGTTTAGATTACTACCGCAAACTTTTCCTCAAGTCAGGATATAAGGAAGAACTCTTACACCTGAAAGTAATTTGCTCATCCAATATGACTTTTTAAGTGCTTCAATCAAGCAATATATTTCATGTGGCTTTAATGTTTTAAGGAAAGTAAGGGGAAAAAAACTGAAGTAAATTATTTCTGTCCAAAAATAATCAATCTGTGTTAAGTACGAGTACATCAGAATTCTAAAACAAAGTGAATAAGAAAAGGACGAGGTGATTTGTAGACTGTCGTTAATAAAAGCTCTGACTTTACAGCTGTACTTTATGACTCATCTCTAGTTTTTATTCTCAATAGGGCATTCTGTGCTAATGACATACTGCAAATTCAACTGTGCTTCTCTTTGAATTGATGAGTTCTGTGAATATTGAAGGTTTCCCCTTTCCAGTCTAAAGAACTTATAACCTTTTAGAAAAAAGGTTATAAAAATATAACCTTGATTTGCATTTCATTAGATCTGCAAGTGAGATAGGATGTCACCTTAAGGTACAGTTAAAACTGCTTTAGGGGGGCTTTAAAAGGCAGAAAATTCACATGCCTTGGGAAATATTTGCATCTCTGATGGTTCCCTACATGAGAATCACTGTTCCAACCTGACTGAACCTGAAAAACACCCAGGGCACTCACTCTTCAGGAAGACGTGTGCCACCAAGTCTCCTCTGGACCCACCAAGGCCTGAGGGCCCCTCCTGTGGCACTTAGGAAGCACTCACTAAATGCTGGCTCTTACCACCCTTGGGGGGGACATTCTGTCTCAGTTTGGACAGAAGTCATCAGGTTACCAAAGTCGCATGAAGGTGTTAAAGGAAAAGGCAGAAAACCTGTTCTAGGACTCGTGGGTCCCTCATCCAAATATACGAGGGTCAGAGAGTGAATGGAAGGTTTTGAGGAGACAGGTGAAGCGATTTCCTTGGAAAGAGCCCCTGTCATGCTGTAAGTCCCCCTCCCCGCTGGGGAAAACCCCAGCCTGAGAGAGACAGAGCACCGGTGCCTAATCCAAAGTTGAGAAGCATGTATGGACTGTGGAAGAGCCTGGGATGGGCTGCTGCCCTGGGGCTGCAAATGGGGGTTGTGTAGGAAAGAGCATGGATGGGGCTGCCTTGGGTCCTGTCTGACAGAACTGCCTGAGGTGTTGGAGACCTCTTTACAGAAGCGGGCGGAGGGATGAGCCAGAAGCCCAGGGGTGAAGGGGATCCCAGGCAAACACCCAGAGCAGCGCTTCCTCCAGGGCCAAGGGAACTGCCCAAGCAAGGGCCCGGCGGGAGCGCCCTTGGGAAGCACTCAGAGACTCAGCTGTAATCATCTGCCCACCTTCCGCTCTACCCCCTAAGCAAGGCCAGGCTGAAGTATCTGCAGGCACAGAGCACACTGCCTTGAGCCAGTGGGGAAGGGGCCCTTACTTTTCCAGGATGTGCACCTGGATCTGACTCCAATACTTGTGCTTTAATTCACTGAAAAACCCATGTCAGGACTGCTTTATGTGACACTGGGCCACTCTGCAGCTCTCAAAAGGAATTATTTTCCTAATTATATACACCTTATACCTTCCCATTTGGAGATGGCCCTAGATTTTATCCCCATTCAACCCATCAGCAGAAGTTCACTTCCACAAGCAAACTCTTCACTGGCTTGAACGTACTCGACTCTCCTTTTGCGTCAAAAAGTGTAACAAAATTAGAGAGTCTCATTTTAAATCAAATCCAGCTTTCAGGCAAGAAGTAACTTATAAAGCAGTATATCATTTTTGGAAAATCACTGAGAAAATCAGTAATGGGAACTTAAAGGCACCCTGAAACATGACAGATAAAGTGAGGCTCGGGCTTCCCTGGTGGCGCAGTGGTTGAGAGTCTGCCTGCCGGTGTGGGGGACACAGGTTCGAGCCCTGGTCTGGTGGGGATCCCACATGCCGCGGAGCGGCTGGGCCCGTGAGCCACAATTGCTGAGCCTGCGCGTCTGGAGCCTGTGCTCCGCAGGAAGAGAGGCCGCGATGGTGAGAGGCCCACGCACCGCGGTTAAGAGTGGCCCCCGCTTGCCGCAACTGGAGAAAGCCCTCGCACAGAAACGAAGACCCAACACAGCCATAAATAAATAAATAAATAAATTTTAAAAATTTTAAAAAAGAAGTGAGGCTCTCAAGAGGTTACTGTAGCGCAGTGCACACAGCAGCAAGTGCAATGTATTTCAATTAACTCTGACAAGAGTCTCTTCTCTTTTCCGGTAAGAGGACTGTAAATCCACCCTAAGATCTACAATAGGTGTACTATAAACAGCCAAAGGTTATTCAGAAGCTAAAAGCTAAGGATTCTGAATCCAAATAATTTTAAAAAACTAAACATTAGTGCTTATTATCAGACAATAACTACACAAAGACAGCCGATACATAAAAAAAAAAAAAAAAAGCACTACCTTTGAAGGTCTGGATTCACACCTTCACAATTTTTTGAAGACCCCACACAGTATTGTACTAACTACAAAGATGTCACACAGTAAACACCTGGTTGCACTATTGAGACATTTCACAATTAGAGGTTGAAGGTTCTTCACCTTGTAACCGGGTCACCAGAGAATGAGAGATGCACCAACTTCTTGACGTTCTTATCAGAAACAAAAACACAACTTCCAAGCAGCATGTACTCTTACCTAAGACGTCTTTCTCATGCTCAGGAACAAGCACCTTCCACTTGGACTCCTCGGGATCTGTGAAGTCAATGTTGATCAGGCGGTAGTTGGGAGAATGGCGATTTGTCTTGAACGTGAACACTGTGCCCTCGTTGGTTACATAGTCATATTCCCCTTCGAAGTTGTCGATCAGTTTCACCCACTTCAGGATTCCTGGTGAGAGACCAAGCACTTCTGTCACCTCTCCAGGGTTTGAAACGGTGTGGTTTGTATGTAGGGGGGGGGATGGATCTTTTCTGCCTATAGAACACAAAGCAGACACAATATTTGGAAGACCTAAGGCATGAGAAAGAGCGAGGACGAGTGTGGGTGAATTTTAAGGTTTCCAAATAACGCAAAGGAAGTTTTTCCAGAAAAACCTGGCATTGAAGGAGAGTGGAGAATTCTCTCAGCCCATTACCCCACATAATCCGGCACATCCCCTTCTACCTGAGAGGGTCTCAAATCCGAGCACGTCTTTCTACCTCTACTGCCATCACTCCACCCCAAGTCTTTATTTCCCTCTGGTTATGAGCAGTGGCTCACAACGGGGGATGATCTCACCCCCAGCAGCAGACTTCTGGAAATGTCTGCAGACCTTTTGGTTGTTACAACTTGGAAAGTGAGAGAAGGGCTACTACGAGCATCTAGTGGGAAGAGGCCAGAGATGCTGCTTCAAGGCACAGGATACCCCTTGGACAAAAAGTCAGCTAGCCCCCGATGTCAGTACGTGGCTGGGACACCCTGGTCTGCAGCATCAGCTTCCCACCTGCTCTGCCCACTGCCACTCTTGTTCTTCTCGGTAGCAGCCACCACCACGTCTTAATATCCTAAATTGGTCCCTGTTGGTACCCTTCCTAGAAATTTCCCCACTGCTCTTTTTTTTTTTTTTAATTTATTTATTTAGGCTGTGTTGGGTCTTCGTTTCTGTGCGAGGGCCTTCTCTAGTTGTGGCGAGCGGGGGCCACTCTTCATCGCGGTGCGCGGGCCTCTCACTATCGCGGCCTCTCTTGTTGCGGAGCACAGGCTCCAGACGCGCAGGCTCAGTAGCTGTGGCTCACGGGCCTAGCTGCTCTGCGGCATGTGGGATCTTCCCAGACCAGGGCTCGAACCCGTGTCTCCTGCATTGGCAGGCAGATTCTCAACCACTGCGCCACTAGGGAAGCCCTCCCCACTGCTCTTTGAATGAAATCCAATTTCCTTCTTTCGGTCTCCATGGTCCTGCATGTTCCAGTCCTTGCCCACTTAGCTAACCTCAGATGTTCCAACTTTTGCCTCACTCCCTGCCCTCTGGCAACACTGGCCTCTGTTAGGTTCCTTAAGACATGCTTCACTTCAGGGCCTTGTCACAAGCTGTTTCCCTTGCCTACCCCACTCTCAAAATGACTAGGTACCTCTCACCTGCACCCAGATCATTTCTTCACAGCACTTCTCTCAAGATACATACACCTGAGCCTTGAACAACATGGGTTTGAATTGCGTGGGTTCCCTTATAGGGGGTTATTTTCAATAGTAAATACTGCCGTACTACATGATCTGCAGTTGGTTGAATCCATGGATGCAGAGGGACCATGTATCCAGGGGGCCAACTGTAACCTCCAAGTGGTTCAAGGGTCAACTGTACCTAATTTGCTTGTTTATAATTTGTCTTTTTTATTCACTATTTAATACTCGGCACCCAGACAGAGGGGCACCTTCAAAGGTGCAAAATAAAATTGGTGCTGAATGCAAGGACGAACACTTTCCAGTCCTTCTCTGTTCTAAGAACTAGTCGGGAGAAGGTCACCACTACAAAGAAATCTTAAATGTGTCCACCATCATCATCATTTAAACGGCTCACTAAATGTCACCTTTACTATTAAAAAAAAAAGATCCACTGGGAAGACATCTGGTCCATAACGTATCAGACATAAATGTTTAGAGGACATCTCAAAAATTTTATAAATGAAAAAGCTCTATGACTTCTAAACTGCTCAAAGGCAATGCCAGATCTCAGCTATTCTCCAATTAATCTCCTCCCTTCGATTTCACAATGAAATTGCTACATTAATTTGGATAGTTCATTTATATTACTGGCGATTTTACATTCATTGTCTCATTCATCTCTATAACATAATATCTTTATATAATTTGTTGTTGAATTAAATTAATCAGGGAAAATATAATCCCATGGTAGAGAGTTTTTCAGTTAGATATAACTGAATTAAAACCCCAGCTCCAACGACAATTTAGCTGTGTGACCTTGAACAATCTCTTTATCCCTTGCTGAGCCTCATTTTCTCAACTGTAGATGAGAAACAGTAAGTAAATGTGAAAATTATTATAAAGTGACTAATACCTACCCTACAACAAAAACCTCAACAAATATTATTTTAAAATAAACGGCTGGAATTAAAACTAATAATAAAATAGGCAGTTAAAAAAAAATCTACAGCTTTTCCACATGTTAGCGATACCAGTTGGAAAACATGGTGGGGACGGGGGACCTCATTTACATTAGAAGTAAAATTAATGAATACTTAAGAATGTGCTTAACAAGAAATGCGGACTCTATGAGAAAAGCTCTAAAATTTTTCTAAGGAATCTTAAAAAACAACAACAACAACAAACAAAACCTGGATAACTGGAAACACATACCATATCCCTAGATAGGAAGACTCAGTATTTCAAAGGTGCAAATAATTCCAGAAGAAATCTACAAATTTAACACAATTCCAATTCCAAAATCCAAATGAGCTTTTTAGGGAATCTGACAACATCATTCTGAAGTTCATCTGGAAGAATAAGCACTTAAGGACAGTTGATATATTTTTGATGACAGAACAAGAAGGAACTTCTTGTGCTATGATGCTCTGAACAAGCCCCCTCCCTCCTGAAGGAAATTATCACCCTTTTATGATAATCAATTTCTTATTTTTCTTTGTTCGTTTTCTGCCTTAACATGCAGCCACAAACACTATAGTCTAATTTTGCCTCATTTTTGAACTTCTAATAGAATGAAACAATACCACATGTATTCTTTTGTGTCTGATTTCTTTCTATTCTTGATATCTGACCTTACATTATGTTTGTGAGATTATTCATCCTCTGGTTATTGTTACTGACTTCTGGTTAAATCTTCCTGTACACAAAGAACATACTCTGTATGATTTCAATCTTTTTAAATCTGTTGAGAAAAGCTTTGTGGCCTAATTTTTTTTTTCTTAAATGATTTTAAAATGTTCCTGTATGTGACCAAAAAGAATGTGTATTTTGCAGACTTTCCCTGTGATATGCTAAGAGTGTCTACTAAGTAATTTGTTAATCTTTTGTTCAAATCTATATATTTACTGATTTAGAGGGCCATTTTTTCTATCAGTCAAAGAAAAGGTCTGTTAAAATGTTTCTCTATGATTGTAGATTTGTCCATTATTATTTGTATTTCTGTTAACTTTTACTCTCTGTTATTTTGAAATCATGCTCTTAGATATATACACAGTTAGAATTATTATATCTAAATAAAACTGAATTGAACCTTTTATGATTATAGAGTTTTATCTCTAGTAATGCATTTTGCTTTGAAGTCTACTTGGATATTAAGACAGCTACATCATTTTCATTTTTACATCTTTGGCCAGTTGTCTTCTGCAGAGTGGATGGCCCCAATTTGCTCTTCTCTGTGTCTCTTAACCACTCATATGCTTTCCACCTCTTGGTGGGCTGCATTCTATGTAACTTCTTTTAATATTCACTTTCACTAATTCTCTCTTCAGCTATGTCTAATCTCTTCTTTAATCTAATAACTTAATTTTTAATGTTAATCATTTTTTTTATTTTTAGAAGTTCTACTTCATCCTCTTCCGAATAGGTTTGGTCATTATTTATAATATCTTGTTTCTTGCTTATGTTTCCAAGCTTCCCATTTATTTTTTTTAAAAAGCAGCATCACTATTTTTAAAAGTGTATTTACACACTTATTTTACATTAGAAATCTGATAATTCCACTCTGGTGTGAATCTGCTGGCTCTACTTCTCATGCTGGTGAATTTCTTCATCTGATCTGTGATTTCTGATTGTGAACTGACTTCCCTTGAAACACTATCTGTGAGAATTCTTGAAGGCCTGGGTTGAAGTGACACTATTTCAGACAAGATTTGTATTTGGCTTCTGTTTGCCTCTTGGGAGGCAACCAACCTGGGAGCACTTTAAATTAAATTCTTGGCATGAGGGTTTTTGGAACTCATCGAGACAATCAATTCAACTTGCACCCACGTGAAGGTCAGCCCTTCTCATGTTTTAGAATTCACATCCTGCCTCCAAGGTAGAGACAAACCTCCAAGGCAGGTTTCCTTACTATACCCTGCCTCTCCCCTACTCCCTGGCTCCAACACTGGCGGGTTTATTTCTCAATAATCCTTACACCACCACCAAAGGGAAGCTCAGCCTCAAGGCCCAGCAGAAAGATTCTGGGACAATCCAGCTTACATGCCAGGACTCCTGCTTTTATTTTGTCTTTGGTCTTTATGATTTCTCTTCCTTTGTGCCAATTAGCAATATACTTAGTAAGATGCTTTATTAACTTTTTACAACATTTCAGTTGTTTCAATTGGGAGATTATTCAGAGTGTATCATCTGCTATACTCCTACAAACAGAAATCCTTACAATTAATTTCCATAAACAATTAAGTTCTGCATCTGAGCCAAACATTTTTTTTTTCCAGTGACAAACTGCTAACCTCAAAAGCAGGTGATCCATTCAAAGAAAACTGCATCTTAGTTTACATAAAACAATACTTTAAAAGGAAAAGAAACCCAAAGACTATTCCTTATAAGAATAAGTTAAAAAATTAGTTGGCAGTGCAAAATTTGCAGCTAGTCAGAAAGCTACATTTGTTTATAATAAGAATGATGAAACACAATTGTCTGGACTGTGACATTTGTAGACACAGAGTCTTGGTTCAGGGAAATGTCAGATTCTTTAAATGTTCCCCTGACAATAAAACATCTTCTGATGTGAAACCTTTATTTCTCAAAGTAACCATCTTATGGTTTCTGCCGAAAAGGTCTTTCAGCCATTGCAGTGGTATTTATTATGACCCTACCTCCCCCTGCCTGCAAAAAAGTAACTGAAACATCCACCAAAGGCAAAACACAGCAGAAATTTCCTTCAGTACCTCTGTATAAGTCAGGTGAGCCTGAAGATATGGTGCACTTGTTTTAAATAACCCAGCTCCAAAGAGCACCAAAACAATAAAAAAGTTTGTGGTCATTATCTGCCACCAATTTCTGAAGCATTAACTTTAGTCATAAATACACACAAGTCATATATTCATGCAGACTTAGGAATGTGGCTGGATTTTTACAAATCCATTAAAATCTGAAAAGCTGTTCAAAGTACAGGCTCACAGGGCAGCATGTTTAAAATGAGGACTCATGAAATCCTTTGGCTCTCCGGAAACCCTTGCTCTTCAGGCTTTGGCCACAAGATAATTTAAGAGAAAAGGTATTCCAGTTGAACAATGGGGCTCATTCAGTTTTGCTATTCACACGTTAAAACACTGTTGATTTAATGGGAAATAGGAAAGGTACTTTAAAAAAAAGAGATGTGGCTAGACTCTCCAACCATCTCACTTTTTGCCCACTTTTTCTGAGGTCTTTTTGTCTGTAAATGGTATTCTTCCCTCTGAAGCCAACAGAATTCGATTCCAAAATTTCTCCACATTCAAGTTAAAATTACTTTTTATAAACCTGCTTCTTGGTGGGGGAACGATTTGTTTACTGAGTGAAGGTGAGCTTAAAATAAGTAATCTAAAGCTTTCCCTAGAGCAAAGTCGTTACTTGTATTGCTTTCTTTGAAAATCAATGGTATTAACTACATTGCTTAGAAAACGTTTTGTAAGCTCTCTTGTGATAGGAGCTAAAAAAGTGTGCTTACATTTGACAAAACAGAGGGTCTGGCCTCTAACAACAGTAACTAATGCAGAGCATGCACAGCTCGTGCTCTAGGGCTGAGGAGAGCAGAAGTCTGCTGTCCTCTCTGGCCTGATGCCTTCGTTCTGTCACAACTGCCACATGGTGATGGTTAGAGCACGGGCATGGAATTCAACTGACCTGGGTCCGAATCTTTCAATGGCATCAGGAAAGCTAATTGGCCTCACCAGCCTCAGTTTCCTTCGGATAACAACATGTGCTCCTCAGAGGTTGTTAAGAAGACAGTGAAATATCTACACGCATAGCTCAGAACCTGGCACACAGGAAATGCTAAATAAACAATACTTACTACCATCCCAGATAACCCCAGCACTCTTCAAATGACAAAAATAAACTGAATGTGGCTTCTGAACAGCACTGTTTGCTAACGGCGAACTAATAAAATCTAGTTTCCATCTCTCAGGGCACATAGCCGTTTTCCTAGAAAAAGTCTTTATAATCACTAACTTAAAAATTAGTAAAATTATTAATTTTATCACTAGTACTTCATATTTTACTTCAAAATTCATGTTTTGCTTCTTATTTTTATACTGTCTTTCGACGTTCCAATTCTTTTGGGTTGTTGGCATTCCGACTCTGAAACACAGACTTATTTTCTAATAATTCCCTGCCTTTCACGGAAGCCCTCCTCCCCTGTTGGTCTGGCTTTTGACACCCAGATGACTTTGCTAAACTTTAGACAACTCATCTGTTTCAAGCTTCTTGAATGTTTATCTCCCCCTTTCCTCTCCATCTCCAAAAGATGTCCAGCCCCACCAGGCATGAACATGGGAGTCAAATTGTCCCAGCTACCTAGAAACAAGAGGTCATCTGCCTCGTACTGCCAGAGATGGCTGAGTGAACAATTTAAGTGTCTGATAAACACTGAGCTTCCTTTTGTAGTTCTATGTTAGCATGTAGGGTAGACTGATTTCTCATGCAGGAGAAAGCCAGTTTTCTTTAAAGACATGAAAGCATTAAAATGAACACATGGTGAGTGCTGAAAATGATCAAACTTTCAGCAAAAAAGGAAAAAGCTGAGAGACAGGTTAGTGAAAGTCTGGGTGAAGTATAGCATAAACTGCTATTTCCTTACAAAAATCAGTATGTCAGCATCACCCATCTTTTTCCCCTAAACCCTTCATAAATGCTGTGACATGAGCAAAGACCATTTCAGGTCCATTTTAAGGATAGCCACACTGAAAAAGAAGGGTGTTAAATTACCAACAACAAGGATTTTAGACATTTATAGTTCTTTGCACATAACAATTACTTCCTACGGATTCTATTTAAAAACCTCTGATATAGTTGTACATTAATTCAGAATAGGGCCAAATGGTCAGTGTCTCTTGCTGCTGACTATCCTATAAAATAGAGAATAAAGTATCTGACCTTCTACAGAAAAATGAAAGAACCCAAAAGAAAAGAGAACGAACAAAAGAGACAACAGAGGGACTTTCCCGGTGGTCCAGTGGTTAAGAATCCGCCTACCAATGCAGGGGAGGCAGGTTCAATCCCTGGTCAGGGAACTAAGATCCCACATGCTACGGGGCAACTGAGCCTGTGCGCAGCAACTACTGAGCCTGTGCGCCACAACTAGAGAGAAGCCGTGTGCTGCAACAAAAGATCCCGCATGCCGCAACGAAAATCCCATGTGCCTCAACTAAGACCTGATGCAGCCAAATAAATAAATAAATAAATAACACAAATAAATAAATAAATAAATATTAAAAAAAAAAAAAAAAAAAGACAGACAACAGAGAGAAGTGAGTCTAGAGTTTCCAAACTCCAGAGAGGTCCTAACTCTGAGCCTGGGCATGTATGCTTGATGACAGCACAACCGATAAGACCTGATGCTGTGCACTGGCCGTCTCATGGCCTCCGTCCAGCTGGCGGGGAGCACACACCCGGCGGGGATGGGCTGTCATCACTGGCATCACCCAACACAGCGCCTGGCACAAAGTGGGCACCAATTAATGTCTGCTTCATGACTAAATATAACATTCACACAATCCTACATTTCAGACTGAACCTTACATACACTTCTTGATAATGTAAAGACAACAGAAGTAACCAAATTTAAAAGAAGTTAGTGGTGTCTTCCACTTTTCCAATAAGAATAGTTAGAAAGTAATACAATAAGTTAAATATGTGTAAGTGTTGAAAACCATCTTTTATGGTTATGAAAATATATTAGGGTATAAATTAACTTTTCTTTCTTTTCATTTTTTTTAAATGAAACTTTATTAGGTGCATTGATTTGGAATTCAGAAACTTTTAAATTGTAGCTCTTCCTGAAAGTATTTATTTATTTATTTATTTAATATATATATTTTTGGGCTGCGCTGTGTAGCATGTGGGATCTCAGTTCCCTGACCCACGCCCCCTGCATTAGAAGTATGGAGTGTTAACCACTGGACCGCCAGGAAGTCCCTAAATTAAGTTTTCATTAAAAATTTTAGGGGCTTCCCTGGTGGCGCAGTGGTTAAGAATCTGCCTGCCAACACAGGGGACACGGGTTCGAGCCCTGGTCTGGGAAGATCCCACATGCCGCGGAGCAACTAAGCCTGTGCGCCACAACTACTGAGCCTGCACTCTAGAGCCCGCGAGCCACAACTACTGAGCCCTGTGCTACAACTACTGAATCCCGCACGCCTAGAGCCCACGCTTCGCAACAAGAGAAGGCACTGCAATGAGAAGCCCGCGCACCGCAACGAAGAGTAGCCCCGGCTCGCCGCAACTAGAGAACGCCCGCGCGCAGCAACAAAGACCCAATGCAGCCAAAAATAAATAAAATAAATTTATAAAAAAACTTTAGAAGCCCACACATTGGAGTGAAAACAGACAACTCTGAGGCCTGATATTTAACTGTAACGTAAAAAATACGTGAAAATTTATTCTAAATTTAGTCTACATGAAGCAACTTTATGTATTCAAAATATTTATAACAAATTTAGGAAACAAAGTGTGTATGTGTGTGTGTGTGTGTATGTGTGTGTGTGTGTGTGTGTGTATGTATATATATATATATATATATATATCTCAAAAGAAATAGTAGTCTTGATTTAGAAAGGTACAGAAAATATAACTAAGAAAATCCAGACAAAATCATTTTCTTGCAAGGTTCAGGATGATTAATTTCAACTAATCTGCATGCATGAATCACATTAAGAATCACAGGAGTCAAGACACAGCTGTCTTTTCCATTGCAGAACTAATAAAATGTCATGCCTCCCTGGTGTCCTAAGTGATACCTTGATACCTTTTTACTTTCAATTTTAAATAAGAGAAAACATGGTCTGTACTTCTTGATCGTTCTCAGGGTTAAATAAAGGACAAAAATTTAATTTAAAACAGCTTGGAGGCCAGAAGGGTAAAGATTCAAAATACAAGTAAATTAACAGTTACAGATGGAGGATGGCTTCTCAAGCAGGGCCACCTGAGCACGGGATCCCTAAAGGGGCAAGGGAAGTTGCTGGAGACAAGCTGGTGCCCACTTACTATGAGTCTGTGTTAAAGAAAAGTTACTCTGACACTTGTAAAAAGGTAAAGAAGACTTTATTCAGGACTATTGTGATAGGTGTCAAGACTACTGCAATTAGGGACAGAGGTCAGGCTGAACTCAAATACAGAAAAGACAGCTGGAGATTTACAGCCAATGTGCAGAATGAGGGGATTGGTGATCAAAAATTACTAAGAGAACATATCAGGGTAGGGGGATTCTTGTTGAAGGCAGGTCAAGCATGTGGGGAATGGACAGGGGAATGAGGAATTTGATCAGATATCAGGGGTAAGGGACTGTCTTTAAACTGACTTAGCAGGATTCTCACAACAACTGGGCTATGCAGGCCAAGCAAGGAGGGTGGGGGGCAAGGAACTAAGGCTGAGACCTAATTGAGAAGAGGCTCAGAGGAGCCTGACTAAAATCTGGTCAAGGAGAGAATCTTTGTTGTCATCAGGCACTGTTCTAGGTGCTGGGGACTCCAAGAAGAGCAAGACAGTCAAGATCCCTGATCTCATGCAGCTCAAAAATACTCACACACAGTGTTTTTATATGGAGAGAAAAAGAAATCAGAATAGGGGAAAGGGGAAGAAGGGTCAACTACGGAGGGAAAAGTATCAACCAAAAGCATGAGGAAGCATGGTAACTTCTAGGGCAGAAGTCCCTCTTCTCCCAGAGAAAGATGATAGTGACTTGGAACACGTCTCTGGCAGCCAGTGCAAAAGAGGGTGCGATATTCTTTGGCGGGGGCCTGCTTAGCCGTTTTGAACACGTGGAAAATTATGCAGACTTCTAATGCCCAGATGATGGGCCTAGTGCCATTTCCATACAGTGGCGAGTGAAGTGAGTCGGGGGAGTTACCTGTTCAGACAGGTAAGGACAGGAGCGGCTACAGGAACTGCAGTTCCTGTGGAAAGGCTACGGCCCATTGTTTGCAAGAAATGTGTTCGTGTTACTACTAAGTAAAAATACTGCAAATGTAAATGGCAGAAATGAGGTTCTCCGAAGAGAGGCAAAGGGTAACAGGAGAGAGATTCAGATCACAGAGCAGCAAGTAGTAAGAAGGTCAGTTAGTCCTTGAACAGAAAATCAAATTGACATGAGGAATGTAAATCATAATCAGAGAGAACACTTTTAATTCTCAACATTCTAAGATTTTTTTCCATTCTCTATTTATGTAGTTTTGTTTTCCTTTTATCTTTTTCTATGATATTAAGTAGCCATTGGCCACTTTTTTGTGCTTCTTATTTCAAACTGCACACAGGCAGAAAGGTTTCCTGGGAGACAAAGATGATGGAAATGTTATAAAAGAGCTTGAGTGAAATTATTTAGCTCTCCAGACAGGCAATTTAGTGGTGCCCTAATAAATAAAAAATTAATGTACAGTAAAATACTGATAAATCTCCCTGACTTTAAGGTAAAAATGATTAAAATTATAACGGAAAGACCTGAGGTTATCAAAACGGATATCAATTTCAGCAATATAACATTAACGATTTTATAACACTGGATTTAGTTTTCAGTCACCAGCTATTCAGGGTTAACTCACCTAATATTTCAGTTAACTAGCGTATTTAGCATTTAACTTAAATGTTAATTATTCTTCTCCTTAGTTTAAACAGGGTAACAAAAGTGGGGGAGCAGTAAGGAAACAGCAAGAAAAAGATCCTAGGTGGCAGTCATAGTCACCAACTGGGCAAATGCCCCCTGGAATTTTCAGTTATCAACCGGAAAAATTAAACATATCTCCCATGAGAGGCACACCTCTTCATGTTTTCTTTGATGTAAGTCCTCTTTTCTGATTATGAATCGGGTTTTACAGAAAACAAGTCAAAATCAAGATCTGTGTTTGGAGCAGCTTCGATACTGAAGATAAATTATTTTTAGGGCATCTTCAACCTATTTTAATCCACTACCTAAAACCATTGTGTAGTGATTCCAAATATTCCCCTTTCAGTCAAAAAACAAAAGGATAAAGAAGGCATACTTGAGAGCCCACCGCATGCCAGGAACCCTGTTAGGCCCTTTTCTATGCATTTTCATTATTCCTCACAATTCCTCATGAAGTAGGTATCACTGCCTCATTTGTAGTTGTGGAAATATTAAGAGAAAAGGATAACTTTTCCAAGGTCACCAATTATTTAGAGGTAGAGCTGAGATTAAAATTCACATCTGATTTGAAAGTCTTAAGGTTACTGTCTCAGTATACTCAACTGTAATTAATAAGAACTATTTTAAAAATTTTAATGATTATGATATCCATCTGCTATGTCTCCCCTGTTATAAACCAAATATACTTAGTGTCTCCAACAGTTAAACTCACACACAGTACTTGTTTTTTTAATCAGTTATAATCATATTATTAACTCATAATGAAGCAGCAATCAATTAAAAAAACAAAAAGACCCAAGATCTCTCTAATCTTGACCTACACAATTGACTTTTGAACACATGGATGGAAACTGATTTCCAGTTCATCTTCTTAGTACTGGTCAATCATTGCAACTGTTGAGAGCTTTCAGAATCCCACGACCACCGTTCAAAAGAAGAGCTCCTCTGAGGTTTATGTTACCCACGAGTTTAATACTAATAAAGCAACAATTTAAAAAAGATTACAGGCCCAGCGTTACACCCAGAATTTAGCAGCTATCACTGGGAACACTCTCCTAACTGATCCTAACCCATCTGTGTGCAACTCAACAGCTTAAATTCACCTACCTTACTCACTTAAATTCTGCTTTCTTGTCAACAGTATATTATGTATTTTTCTGAATGACACAATGAATTCCACATACTGGTCAGTTTAGTAACCTTCTTATAAAATGACATCAGGTTAGTATCATAAGACTTATTTGCTCTATTGTCTTCCATGTGGTTTTCCACGAGCTCACTGGGATGGTCTTTTTGCTACTTCAACTTGTCTAGGCTGATGTCCTGAGTTAATCGATCAAACATTAATCTAGGTGTTACTGTGAAGGTATTTTATAGATATGATTAAAGACCATAATCAGTTGACTTTAACTAAAGGAGATTATCCTAGATAATCTAGGTAGGCCTGAGTCTTCCAGCAGAGCTGAGGCTTCCATGAATAAGAAGAAATTCTACTTGTGGACGGCAGCCTGCCCTTCCTGATGGCCTGCCCTACTGGTTTCAGACTTACCTAGCCAGCCCCATAATCATGTAAGCCAATTCCTTGCAATAAATCTCTTAATATATATATCCTACAGGTTCTGCTTCTCTGGTTAAACCTTGAAGATACATTCACAAACCATCAATATTTCAAAAACATAAAACACCTAGAAATACCTTTAGTAAGAAAGATGTAGTTCCTATGCAACTCAGAGATACAGTCCCAAATAAATTTATAGATTTACACATAGCTCTAGTCAAACATAGCTGGATTTTTTTCAGATCATGGCAAAATAATCTTAAAGTTCCTCTGTAAGAATTTTTAAAGAAAGAGAGAAAAAGAGAACAATTTGGACAAGAATAATTGCTAACGTTTACTGAGTGCTTACTCTGTGCTGGGCTCTTCACCTAAGCTACACAAAACCATCTAGGAAACAGAGAAAACAATGGTCACATAAGCTAAGGAAAGATCAAGTCGGGAAGGGAGGCCAGGACCTGGCTTATGTGGTAAATAATGCCTTCCAATCTGAATGCATCATAGCCAGTGGGTTTCTTGACGTACTTGTGAGGAGGGGCAGATTCTGCGTCCTCCTATCCCGCCATCTTGACTCCTCCCCGGCCACTAGGACTTCTTAGATGCTTCCCTGTTTCTCCCTCATGCACCTCTAGTACACCTGTGCACCTCTGTACTGCCTTCCTTCTGGAATCCCAGTCTCTGGGTATCACACCCTCTTCTCTAATTCCTCATGAGTGCTTAAAAAGTGGTGGGGGGAGAGGTAGTGAAAAAAAAAAAAGGTAAGGACCAAGGGGTCAGGGAGAAAACAGAGGCGTCAGCACTTGCTAAGTCTCATTCAAAGTATTACCATCTATTATTAAAGTGGATGGAGCAATTGCAGTTCAGTATATGAATATGTGGATGAAACTGCTTAATTTACTCCAGCTGCAGAGAAGACAATTTGTGTACCTTTTAAAAACTAGCCTACCTAATAATTTAAAGATATAATGAAGTAATTAAATACAAAATGAAAGCAGCACTCTCTGGAGGGAGAACACTGTAACTGAAATTTTTAATAAACTGGAGAAAGGCCAAGTCCCTTCCACCATCCTAGACCCACAGAGGAACACTGGGCAGGACAGCAGCACAGTAACTGCTGTTGGCTTCTTTCAGATTTGACCTTCCATGCTCAGCTTCCCTGCAGACCTAGACTTGCAACTCAAGAGAGCGATTCTTGGGCGGTGGTGTGCTCCTGTCAGAGAATGTGAAAACTGATGCGGTGGATGCAATTTTCTTGAGATCAAAATGGGTGTATCTTTTTTTTTTTCCAAACAGAAAAAAAAAATGTAGCTTTGTTCAATGGATATATATTTAATATTAGAAGAGAGATGACTTCATCCTGCTGTATGTGTGAATGGTGTGCTCTGTAACAGCTAAGAATGTTAGGATACAGATCTTGCTCAGAGAAGTTTAAAAATGATGCAGTTTCCAATCAATAATTAAAAAAAAGGTATATATTTTCTGATCATAATGTAATATAGATTAGATACTAATAATGAGGTAATCTAATCAACAATTAGAAATGTACTCAATATTGTATATTTTGAAAATTTGTGTCAACTATCTCTAAAATATATTTATTTTACATTAACCAGAACATGGTGTAATTGTATCCTTGTCTGGGTGCTAGTGTATCCCTGATAGAGTTTTTGGGTCTGAGAATTTTCAGCACAGTAAATAGTGCGGCTGAAAAGCTTTAATGCTTGATGATGGTGCTAGTATGATAATAAATGTTGGAAGAAAACAACATTTAAAATGAGCCACGTCTAGAACTTGTAACTGGCTGGTCCTATGCTTACTATCTTGATACACGTGGTTTCAGCAAGCAAAATCAGGCCGACACTGTATGTGTGTTCAGTACTGAGCAGTTGTCCTGTGATCATCTTTTAACCCAATAAATTGTCACTGGCGTCCTATCTCTTTCCTGTGACAGTTTGCACCATTACATCTAGACAGTCATAATGCCTTACAGACCAAAGGGCCAGTTTCCCCCAAACACTCTTCATGTGCAGTGTGGACGGGAAACTTTCACACTCATAAGCATGCAAAAAATACGGTTAGCCTCAACCTACAGAGAAAATGCTAAAGCCAACAAAGAGCTTCATTCAATTTCTTTTCATTTTAAGGAATAATATCGAAAGAAGAAAATCATATGAACTGAGATGACGTGGTTAAATGGAAGAAGGTTTCTTGGGAAATCAATTAGAAGACCAACGTAATTGCTTTTTAATGGAGCTTCCTCGAGTAATCATCCGTGTTTGAAAGACAGCTTACCGGTGATGCCACTGGGTTCCCGCTGGAGGTCACAATACCAGAGTCGGTTTACGGGATCACACCCCTCCCTTATCGACAACAAGACGTAGCGACCGTCGTCAGATAACTATGAAGGGAACAAAAAGAGCACATGGGGCTGATTAGAATATATTTTTTTGTGAGAACACTGTTAAATATTAAGTAAAAAATAAAGGTTCACCGCAAATGCAGTATCTTTACCCCAAACAGTTGGATTGGATATGAAAGTTATCAGAAGAAAAGGTGAACATCAATTTTTTAACTTATTTCACTGTTAATCACAGTTTATTTTAACAAAACACAGTGAAATATTTAAGTTGAAAATACTTATATATAACTGAACGCCATGACTCAGTGTGACTTTTATTTAAAGTCTATTCTTTATAGTCAGTAATACTGTAATAATTTTGTATGGTGACAGATGGTTACTGGACTTGTCACGGTGATCGTTTGTAACGTATTTGTTGGATTGTTATGTTGTACACCTGAAACTAACACAATATTCTATGTCAATTACACTTAAATTTTTTAAAGTTAAAAAAAATAAAGTCTATTCTTTAACTGAAAAATACACGCAATCTGTCATTTTGCATATAAATGTCCCTGAATTTGAAATTTTGTCACAGGTTACACATTTTAAAAGCTGCTCTAAATGAGTAAGAATTAGCAAAATGGGCGCAGATGCACAAATGTTCATTTGTGGTTCATATCGGTCACATTAGCAAGTTTCTACTGAACAACTAAACAACTTTTTATGCGTATCTTTAGTCCCCTATATATCACAAGGCAGCAGAGATAAAAGACCTGTGCTTCAGTGGATTTCTTTTAAAATATTAAACAGGAGAATCTTAGGTAGCAAAAAGAATCTTGATAAAAAACGAATGCAACAAATAATACATTATGGTTTTGAGTTGTCAAAATTGATATAAGTAGTATCAGACTATATACATCCTTTTGCAACTTTTTTCATTCAATACAATTTAAAAAATTAATCCATGTTGATACATGTATATTTGCTTCACTTATTTTAACTGCTGTAAAATATTCCAATCTAGGAATACATCACAACTAATTGATCCATTTTCCTACCACATAATTAGATTATTTCCATTTTCTTCCTTTGTGGTTTTTGTCCTTATTACAAGCAATACTTTAAAAAATTCCTGAACATGTTTATCGTGGCCTCATATACATGTTTCCCGGGGTACATAACTACAAGTAAAACTGCTCAGTGGTATGATATGCACATACTCAACTTTACTAGATGTTGCCAAATTATTATTATTTTCCTAACTGGTTGTATTGACTTACACTCACGTTATCGGCTGTCCTGTTTTCCACATCCTACTCTGAAAGTGAATTTTATGTGTCATCTTGGCTAGGCCACAGGACCTATATATTTGGTTTATTCTAGATGTTTCTGTGAAGGTGTTTTTTTGGATGAGGTTAACGTTTAAGTTGGTGGACTTTGAGTAAAGCTGACTACTCTCCATAATGTGGGTCAATCTCAACCAATCAGTTGAAGGCCTTCATAGAAAAAGACTGACGTCCCCTGGCCAGAAGGAATTCTGCCAGCAGATGGCCCTTGGACTCAAGCTGAAACTCCTCCCTAGGTTTCCAGCCTGTCAGCCTACCCTGTAGATTTTGGAAGTGTCAAGCCCCTACAATCATGTTAGCCAATTCCTTTAAACAAGTTTCTCTCTCTATATATATATTATATATACATATATTCCATTGGTTCTGCTTCTCTGGAGAACCCTGACGAATGCACTTACCAACAACTGCTATTCCTTCATTTATTCATTCAATAAATAGCTGCTAAGCAGCTATTATGTGCAAGACATTTTCCTAGATGTTAAAGACAAATCAGTGAATAAATCAAGGGGGAAAAGTTACACCCTAGTGGAGGAGACATGCCCATAAATATGGAGTAACGTAGTCTATTATAAAATGCTAAATGCCGTACAGAACATGAACAGGTCTGGGTAAGGGAGGCAGGATGTGTGGGGAGGGACTGCAGTTTTAAATATGGCAGTCAAGGAAGGCTTCATAAGAAGGTGTCTTGCCAACTGATGGGACCATGCTGTATAGCACAGGGAACTCTACCTAAATGGGAGGGAAGTCCAAAAGGGAGGGGATATCTGTATGTGTATGGCTGATTCATTTTGCTGTGCAGTGGAGGCTAATACAACATTGTAAAGCAACCATACTCCAATAAAAGCTTAAAAAAAAAAAAAAAGGTGTCTTTCCACTGTCTTCTGACTTGAATTGTTTCAGATGAGAAGTCATTCATGTTTTTCTCCCTATGTACAATGTAATGTATTTTCTTACCTGGCTGCTTTTAAATTTTTCTTATTATCTTTGGTCTTCTACGAATTGATTATAATGGGCTTTGCTGTAGTAGCCTCTTTCAGATCTGTTGAGCTTCTTGAATCTGCAGGTTTGTCTATTTTACCAAATTCGTAACATTTTTGGCTGTTTTTTTCCTCGTATGATTTTTGTGTCCCCTCACCCCTACCCTAGGACTTCAAATACATAATGTTAGATCACTTAGTATTGTTCTACAGTTCAGTGAGACTGTGTTCATTTTTGTTTCAGTTTTTTTCTGTGGCTTAGTTTCAACTTGCTGTCTTCAAATTCAGGTATTTTCTTTTATAGTATCTAAACTGCTATTAAACACATGCAGAGAATTTTTCGATTCATATAGTTTATTTTTCACCTCCAGAAGAATATTTGGTTATTTTTATGTTTCCTATTTCTTTGTTCATTTATAATTCATTAACATTTCCTAAAATCCTTTTAAAATTATTTTTATAATTGCTTTCAAAAAGTCTATGTCTGCTAATTCTAGTATCTGTAATTTCTAGATCTGTTTTATTGACTAGTTTTTCTCCTGGTTATAAGTCACATTTTCCTGCTTCTTTGCATATTGAGGAATTTTTTTTATTGGATTTTGGACATTCTTAATGCTATCTGGGTTTGCTTTTTTTTTTTTTTTTTTTTGGTCTTTCTTTAAAATGTTTTGAGGCAGTTAATTTGGTGGATCAGCTGGATCCATCTAAGGTTTATTTTCAAACTTTGTTGGGGAAGGTCTACAGCCCTCCTGCAAAGGCATGGATGGCCTTTCTGGGGTCTCTGCTGAATACCCTGGGTGTTCACAAGGCCTTTCTACTTTAATGGTTAGAATGTGAAAGTCTCCCAGACTTGTTAAACCTCTGGTAGTTAACAGCTTGCAAGTCGCTGGTGGTTGTTCTCAGCTTGAATCATGGAGCCTCATCCTATGCATGCACCGCTCAACAGTCAGCCTAAGATGCAGGGGGATGCCAAGGAGATTTCTGGGACTCTTAGTGGGTGGTTCCCCCTTCGGGCACTGTGCCTGCAAATTCCAGTGGCTTCAGTCTTCCTGAATTCCAATCTTTGGAGCCTTAGTTCAGTGAGACTGTAATATTCTGGGGGCTCCTCCTTCTTGTGCCAGAGTTCAGAAAATTCCTCCAGGCAGAAAGCTGGGGCAATCATATGACATCTCTCTCACACATCACAGTCGTATGATACCTGCAGACCAATATCTGCAAACAAATGCTTTGTCTACTTTGGAGAGTTTTCTAGCTGTTTACGGCAGGAGGGTTAGTCCAGTATCAGTTACACATCATGGCCAGAAGCAAAAACTTGTCATTATGCTTTTATTTGTTTAACTCATTTTTAATTCTTTACTGGATAATTACAATTTTAGGGTATAGTATTATGTATGTTTAAAATACAGAGATGTAAGAATTAAGAATGTAATATAAGACTAATTAAAAAGATAATATTTATGATTAATAAAAAACGTAACAATGATATAGTTTCTTTTGTCTTATTACATAGTAGGCTATTTTTAGGGTTTTACTTACTAGCAGCATGGAGTTTTTAGACTTGGAGGAATTAGATTCCAGCTCTCTAGAAATGCCCATCCACTTTCTATCAGCAGGTTTGTTTTGGTAAACCAGCTGTCTGTCAGTCGGGCTCTCTGCATTTGTAAATTCACCACAATGGCTGTGTGTGTCTACAACATCCAGTATGTTTAAGAACTTGGCAGCACACCGGATGTGAAACACCTCTTTCTCAGAACAATTATTTTAAAGCACAGAGGTAATCTGTACTTGTGAAATAGAAGTGGGATGCCAACTAAGTACAGTTTTATAAAAGATTCTAGAAAAGTCCCATTTAATTTGGCTGTTCTTTCTTGGTGACATTTTTTCTGAGTTCTGAAGTTGTCTCCTTTCCAAAAAATGAATCATATTTTGCTGTATGAGTTTTGGTCACAAACTACACATGACACCGAACTACTCAGGTGCACTCTCTTCATCTCTTTCCAGGCTCGTTCTAGCTTCAAAGACTGTCAAATGGTTTTGGAGAAACTGCATATACATTCATGATTTCCATGTATTATTTACTCCATTCTCATCCTCAATGTATTTCCGAAAATTACCTGTCGTTACATTTTAAGTGGGTTTCTTAAAAATGAACATCTGGCTTGACGGAGTTTAAAAATTCACTCTAAGAATCCGTATTTTGTCTTTATTAATTGTTACTGCTTCCACATCTTAATTTTGAACATTCTAGTCACCTTGCTTTTCCCTTCTCCTTTTCTCTTTACACTGTATTAATATAAATTTCTTTATAAACTTTTTCCCTTCATTGACTGCATTGGGAGTTATATACTTTATTTCTAGTCTTTTTATACATTTTCCTTAAGCTTTTCATATACATAGCTAAAAAACCAGTGTCTAGAAATTCAGTTCCACCTCATTTTTAAACCATCCTATACTAAGAATATCATTAGCAACCTCACAATTATAACTTTATTAAATGTAATGGAAAGCAGCCTCATTAATAATACTTCATACTTTTGTTCTTTTGTCCTTTAAATAAAGACAGACTCTTTATAGCTTAGTGCTTAGAGTCATGCTACATCAATCATAAATGATGGCTAATTCAGTTGCAGTGATTCAGCCAACAGAATGACAGGGCAGTAAAACACTGCAAGAACCACACCAAACCTTCGATGACAGCTGTCTCAAGCACATCTAATGAGTTTTTCTCAGTATTTCTGCCTGCACCAAATGGTTGCCGCAGTTTATATTTAATCTAAGGCAGGAAGTCCCAAGGGAATTGCTGTTGGGATGCCAATTAAGTCAGTCTTTTTCTCTAGAACTCTCTTCATCACAACCCAGAGATATACCATAGCCACTAAACAAATCTGCTAAACTGCAAACAACTCTGAATTTCAAATGCTCAAGGTCTCAAATTTCAAAATCATTTATAAGTCATTGTTGCCCTAAAATATATAGTTCAGAAATATACCTTTTTCCACTAAAATTTAATCAGTAACAATGCATTCAACCACGGCCTCACATTCAGACTATTTCAAGACAATTTAAAAAACGAATTTTGGGAATCACTGGGAGGGGAAGACAAAAATAATGTTGATGATGAGGAGACTTAAATCTCAACAGAAGAAAGTGACTTTCCTGAAATCCAGATAAAAGAAAGATAGAAAAGCAGGAGAGCCAAGGGCCCCTTCAGGCCTTCATGAACAGTATAAATTCCAGTTCACAAAACATTGTTTCTCTTTAAACAATAAGACACAGGCTAGAAAAACCGTGTTCTCTAGAAGCAATTAATCTCATTCAAAAGCACTGACTTTTCACAACAGGGTTGCAATAATGCTAGACTGACCAATTATGAAATTTGTAATTCTTAAATCACAGCTTCCTTTTAAAAACTTTACGTCTATATTAAACAAATTTTCCTTAAGTCAAAATGATTTTATTTCATGAAATCCACCTTTTATGTAAATAAATATTAATGAACAAAAACAAAATTCTAAGAACTATTGTAAATAAAATATTGACATTTGCTGATATTAAGTCCATTGATTGCATTTCAAACAATACCAACAGGATGAAAGTTAAAACTCTTTACCATTCTTACTACTGACATTTTTTTTAAAAAGTATTTCCCTTTAGACACAAGTTACTTTGACAATCTAATTGCGTGAAGTCATTTGCTGAATTACATTTAGAGTACTGATTAAATATCTTTAGAAAATGTTAATTAAGGGAGACAGGAATAACATCTGTATTGATAAAAGTATCTGGAAAGAGAAAAAATTCAAATGTACAAAGAATGTGGTATTCACAGATAGGCTACATAACATTTGGAAATCTGCTGGTACTTAGCTATTCATTATCCATAAGCAGATAAAAAACAAAGCCAAAAGCCATCCTCCCTTGCTCCTGGGGTAGATGAAGTCGGAGATAAAACTGTCACAAAAGGTGGCTGGTTTTAACAGGAGAATCTGCTGCCAGCCAACTTTCCATTGGGTCAGAGACACAATTTAACATGTGCCACCAAACACAGCCGTCCACTATTTGGGGGAGTCAGAGCTGAGGCTGTTTATTCAACCAACATTTGCTGAGAAGCTGCTGCGGCTGAACCAGGTTGTGGAACACACAGATCAATAGCACAGGGCATTCAAGACCTTATGCTTAGGTGGGAGAGTTAGACACTTAGACACACACACACCCAAAGTTATATTGTAAACATTGATAGTGAGAAATACAAAGCATTGACGAGAGTGCCAGAGAGGAGCATCTAACAGGGAAGGGAGTTGGGAGGAACAGTGAGATCTGAGAAGGCTCTTGGGGGGACTTCCCTGGCGGTTCAGAGGTCCAGACTCCGCGCTTCCACTGCAGGGGGTGTGGGTTGGATCCCTGGTTGGGGGACTAGGATCTTGCATGCTGTCCTGCGCAGCCAAAATAAATACATAAATTTAAAAAATTCATTCGACAAGACTCTTGGGAATGGATGGTCCCTAACTGATTTTTAAAAGGGAAGCAGAATTCCTCTAAAAGTGATTGCTTGACTCTTCCCATTCTTATAGCTGCTATGCTGGCATAGGTATCTGGTTCAGAGAGCTATGTCTAACACACACTCAAGCTACACAGACACTCATTCTCAAGTGTACATCTCACCGACAGACATCAGCACGAGTAGCGGACACTGGGGTCTGCTGAAGCGCTCACTCCCCCAGCTGCCGGGCGCTGGGAGCAGGCAGCTCTCAGCTGAGCACCTTGGGGCCTTGTCCTCCGGGTGAAGACAGCTACCCCTCCCAAGGTCACACATTCTTTTTGGTTCATCCCACATGCAGTGACTGATTAATGCATAAAGGTATAAAGGTCCAGGCCCCTCACCCCTAGTTAGGAAAATGCTGAAGGGCTAACCCAGCTCAAGAGCTCCCTATAGGACCGGCTGAGGCCCTTGTCATGATTTCATTCAACTTCTCCCCCTTCTGCCTTCACTCCCCAGCACAGGAGAAGGTTCTGAAAGCACCCCCACTGAACTTCTGGAGGCTGCTCCCCAGGGAACCTGACCTGTGACAGCATGCAAGGCATCATGTCATCTGGTTTCTCATCTTGGCATATTTTACGCTAACTGAAGGAAACCTTTTTAAGTGGTGGTTTCTAGTTTTGGAGAGGGGCACCCAAAAAGGGGCACCTTTACAGTTATCAAAAGGCCGGGCATAAGGTATGGGGTTATCAGACTTTATACTTTCATTAAAGAAGCCACATGAGTTCACTGAGAAATTTTACCTGTGCGTATTGTGGTATTAAGCCTCCCTGGGACAGTAATATTTACCAGGAAACCTTTGACGGACATCATGCAAACTATTCGACTATTCGACAGTGTATATATTTTATACTTTATTCTGTTAGATTCACATGTGCTGCTCCCACACACACATGACTCAGCACATTCAGGAATGTAACCCTTACAAACCCAGAAACCATCAGACACGAAATTTAGAGATAAGCAGCAACCAGAGCAAACCTCTGGGGAATCTACTCCGAAATAATACGTTTTTATGAAATTTCTTCTGTTAATGTCTCATGTAGGTGTGACGGTGATCCATTCAGACCAGAGTCTGGGTCAAGCTGCACCGTGTTCACAAGAGGTCACTGGCTCCACCATCGGCTCATTGGAGGCTTTTTAAAAAAATATGAATTGACGGAAATAAGTGTGAAATAGAACATATGTTCTATGTTGATAGAACATAAATAATAAATATGTTGATAATAGCAGTTTCTCTAGAGAATGGGATCTTTGTATGTTATTTTATTTATTTTAAAAAATTTTATTTATTTATTTATTATTATGATTATTATCTTTTGGCTGCCTTGGGTCTTCGTTGCTGTGCTTGGGCTTTCTCTAGTTGCGGTGAGCAGGGGCTACTCTTCATTGCGGTGTGCAGGCTTCTCATTGTGGTGGCTTCCCTTGTTGTGGAGCACAGGCTCTAGGCTCACGGGCTTCAGTAGTTGTGACACACGGGCTCAGTAGTTGTGGCTCACGGGCTCTAGAGCGCAGGCTCAGTAGTTGTGGCGCATGGGCTTAGTTGCCCCGCAGCATGTGGGATCTTCCCGGACCAGGGCTTGAACCCATGTCCCCTGCATTGGCAGGTGGATTCTTAACCACTGCGCCACCAGGGAAGTCCCTTGTATGTTATTTTAAACAATAAACTTATTTATTATTACTAGCATAAAAATTTTAAAGTAGATGAATCTGGCTATTTTTAGTCTCAACACTATATAGTAAAAACAGCTGGGCTTTCCAGCTGACCCGAATAAGCTAGCTTTTCTTCATGCATCTCATATTAAGAGAAAATTAACAGAAGATCACTTTATTAATGTTTTAAATTCGCAACCATTTAACTATCTACAAAGTTGTCTTTCAAAACGTTGCGACCCATAACTAATATTTACATATACATAGAATACGTGGACTTTCATCAAACTTATTATCCTTTTCAAAGAAAAGCTCATAAGCTGTTTTATACTAGAGCTACTAGACTCCATGGTTACATGGTCTTGTGTTCATAACCAAAGCTTCACGAACATGAAATTTCTTTAATATATACAATTTTTTCCACTTAGAATCCAACAAGAGGGTGGATAAAGTCTTTTCATAATTTGAAAGTACATGCACTTCTTCAAATTGAGGAAACTACTTTCTTTTATATATTATGACAAAATAATTCATTGTGTGTATAAAAAAAGTATACTAAAAAGCAGTGAGACTTAAAATTGCCTGAGAAATTAACAAAAGGTGTGAAAATGGATTTTAATAGCTTTGAGAGTTAATCATGTTTCTCTCAGAGCAGGAAACTCTTATCAGCTTTATCTCACAGACTCTTGTGGATTCCTTTCATAATAGTTGTGAATCATGACAACATCTCTTTACTAAGTATGTTTCCAAAACATAATCTAGGAAAACTTTTAAATGTCAAACTAATCACCTACAGTGATGGCTTTTCATGTATGGGACTCATTATGGATTTGTAATAAAAACAGGAGACAGTGTCAGTAGCAGAAGCACGAGATAGTCTAAGCAATATGATGTGCACTGACATAAACATTTCTAATAGGTAGTCCTTAAATCAGCTTTCCCAATACTGGGTGCTACTACAGCAATGCGGGAGAAAGGAAATCAACCCCAGTACTCTATGATGTGTTTTGCTTGGTATGCCAGAAACAGATATACCAGAAAATGCTAGGAAAAGAAAACCCATTCAAAGTAAAATTAGTAACGGAGGTCTCGACATGCTATAGCCACTCTTGTTTCTCGTCTACCTGATTGTTTCTCTGGCACATAAGCTCGGTTATTTCAGAATCGACTGTTTGTTTTCTTTTTTCCCCCACTGAGCAGTAAGGGGGGGTAGCTGAGAAAAGTGACTGACCAGCAAATCCAACTTCTACCACAAAACCAACTCTCTCCTATCAGGAGCTGTTTTATGAATTCAGAGCAGCGTTACCTGCAGCCTTGCTCACGTCCAGGTCTTTAGTTTGGCTTCCTGACTTTCTGCCTTCCCCATCATGCTCTGAGATGTCCCTGCGTGCCCATCAGCCTGATGGAGATTATCACTTCATGCAGTGCTGGCGAAAGAGAGGACGTGGGCCGTGAGCCTCGGACACACACAGTCCAGGGAGGAGTCCCCCTGGGACTGATATAAGGACTGCCACTCCTGTGATGAACAGAAGGAATCAGTCTCCAGGAGCCAGTGAAAGTGCAGGACTCCCTGGGACAGCACGGTGAAGGGTCACCAATCAGAACACATGCTGGCAGCCTCAGGTTCAAGTACCAAAGTTAAGGTCAAGAGGACAACGGTGTCTTTAGAATGAAACACAAACTGAACGTGGTGGGAATTCTGTCATGGGCCCCCAAGCGTCTATGTATTACTTAAAAATGTTTATATAGAATAGTTTACTACAGCCAAAACATCTTCCATCAGGGCCAGAGCCTGCCCATCTCTGCTCCTGAGTACCACCTGGCCCTGGCACAGTGGTGGACCCAAGGTAATAAGGGCTTCTAGGTATTTGGGGAGTAAATGCATGAACTGTGCCGACCAGGAAGAGGGCTGCCGAGCAACACTGCTCAAGCGGGAACCATCCAACAGGAAAGGGGCAGGTGAGGCAGAGTTTCCTGAGGAACATCTGACTTTAGTATGTATGCTCTGTAAGGCAACGCTGGGTGCACCAGCGTCTACAGGGTCTTTGTGTGCGTGAGCCTCAGCAGGGGAAGGGGGAGTACAGAAATTAACATTCTGAGTGCCCACCATGAGTCAAGCATTAGGTAATGTTCATATATATGTAATACACATAAATGTGTACAAGTTCATATATATGTAATATACATAAATATGTACACAAACACAGTTGACCCTTGAACAACTTGGGTCCGCTTACACACAGATTTTTTTCAGTAGGAAATGCTACGGGTCCAGAGTTGGTTGAATCTGTGGATGTGGAATAGTGGATACGGAGGAACCGCATATATAAAGGGATGATAAGTTATAAGCACCCCTAACCCCTGCATTGTTCAAGGGTCAGCTGTATATACATACTTTAATTACTAGGGATCACAGTGAACATAGAAAGATGGTTTATGGGGATATGTGATAAATATTAAGATCAAGATTACCTTTGTACAATAAAATTAGGTTCTCAATGTAGGATTCAGCTAGATAATCACAAAGAGGCTGGGCATTTTCTTCTTAATCCTTTCTAAAGGGACTTGAAATATTTTCAGAATCTACACTCTAGAGCACCCTCTGCTGGGAAAAGTGCCTCAAAATGCATGCTTTGTGGGGTTTTTTTCCTCCAAATGCTCTACAAGTCACTTTAAAATAGACTTTTTTTGTCCAAAAGAACCTTCTAAAACATGATTATTTCTATCCTCCCACAATCCTGCCCTCCACCTGAAAGCGCACAGTCTATCTTACATAATAACTGACATCACTGTCCCTCCAAGCCCAATGCCAGGTATGTGTTTCATGTTACCCCCAGGGGCACAGCAGCTGGAGGTGCAGGAGGGACCAAGGGCAGGAGGCCCTGGGCTGGCAGGTGAGGAGGGCAGTGGTGAACACTGCCTGCACGTCCAGGATGGAGCGACCCATGGACGTGGCTTCCCCTGGAACAAGAGGCACCAGGAAGGTAGCTGGACTCCAGTCATCTGGAAAGGAGCCTGCTGAAAAAGGATGGAAAAGGGGGTGCCAGAGAGGCATGAACCTCAAGGGAATCCTGCTGGCAGCAAAAGCTTTGAGGGGAAGGGAGGACAATGCAAAAGGTCAGCCAGAGAGTTTACTGTCCACACGAGGGAAAGACAAAGTACAGAGGTTCCCAGAATCGAGGGGATCTCACTACAAAAGGATCACAAAGAGCTGGTACTTGGACACCCCTCATGACCACAAGCTGCCAGGAGACATGGACAAACAGCTCCGGGTGAGCAAAAATCCTGTTCCCCTTCTCCAACTCCTCCCCCTGCACGGCCACTGTAGAAACTAAAACACGATGAATGGCTGAGGGGAGGTTGCAGGCAATCTTGTCACTGCTCAGAATGGCCACTCCCCTGCCCCCTCCCCCCCCATAAAACTTAAATTCCAACCTTTCAGTCTGACCATCCGCCAGTTGCCTCCTGCCCCTTTATATTCCCTCCTTCCTGTTCCCATCCCCCAATTCCCAAGCAACCACTGATCTGCTTTGTGCCATTATAGACTACTTTGCATTTTCTAGAGTGTTATATAAATGGAATCAAATACTGTGTACTCTTTCTTTTCTAGCTTCTTTCACGGAGCATAATTACTCTGAGATTAATCCCTCTTGTTGAGTGTATCACTAGTTTATTCCCATAGTGGTGCAGCCACTATGGAAAACAGTATGGAAGTTCCTCAAAAAAACTAAAAACAGAATTGCCTTATGATCCAGCAATCACACTCCTGGCCATATAGTCAGACAAAACTATAATTTGAAAAGATACATGCACCCCAACGTTCATAGCAGCACTATTTACAATAGCCAAGACATGGAAGCAACCTAAATGTCTGAGAGATGAATGGATAAAGAAGATGTGGTGCAGAAATAACTAAATTTCCTTGTCAATTGCATTATTATGAACTTTCATCAAATCTTTAACCGTGGTCATTTTTAAGTCTTTTGTCATTTACAGACAGTTCTGGGTGTACTCTGATGCTTTTGCAAATATGTTCCTATAAAAGGGTTTCATCTTCAAGGAATTCATGGAAGACTCTGACAAGTACAGGTTTGTGGTAACTGACTGTACTGCTGAACTGAATGAATAAGCATTTTCAGAACTCTAATGAAAAACTGATGAACTCATAAAAGTGCTAACAAAAGATCAAGATAAAAAAAAAATAATTACATGGGACTGAGTGAACTGATGAGGATGATTATAATTTTTGTGACTTTCTGTTTGAATTAAAAAAAAAAAAATCCCACAAGGACTCAGAGGCAAAGAATATACAAATCAATTTTCACTGCAAAGTAAAGGAGCTGTTACAGTGGAGGATTAATGGACTGAATGTCAATATTATGACATAGCATGAGTGTGTTTCGTGTTTGGTAATTGCAATCATTGTTGCTTTTGTTGTGGTCATCCAGTTACAATGCTTGGTGTCAGTCTACTTATCTCTTGTAAAAATAAAATACAGTGTGTGTGTGTGAAAAAAAAAAAAAGAAGATCATGCAGCACACTTCTGTGAAAAAAAAAAAAAAAGATGTGGTGTATATATACAATGGAATATTACTCAACCATAACAAAGAATGAAATAATGCCATCTGCAGCTACATGGATGGACCTAGTGATTATCATACTAAGTGAAGTCAAAAAAAGAAAGACAAATACCATATGATATCACTTATATGTGGAATCTAAAACATGACACAAATGAAATTTTCTACAAAACAGAAACAGATCATAGACCTAGAGAACAGACTTGTGGCTGCCAAGGGGAAGGGAGGGGAGGGGAGGGATGGATTGGGAGTTTGGGATTAGCATATGCAAACTATTATATATATATGTATAACTGAATCATTTTTGCTGTACACCAGAAACTAACACAACATTGTAAATCAACTATACTTCAATAAAATAAAATTTAAAAAAAATAGTTCATTCCTTTTTACTGCTGACCAGTATTCCATCATAGGGATGTACCACAGTTTATTCACTCATGCACTTGTTAATGGATACTTGGGGTGTGTCCAGTTTGGGGCTATCATGAACAAAGCCACTATGACTACTCATGTCCAAGTCTAGGGAACAAATATTACCTACCCCACCTGCTAGTCCCCCACGTGCTCACGAAACCTGAGCTGGGGAGAGGGAAGAAGCAAGTAAATCGGAGAGTTGATATTTTGTTTTGAGCTGCAATGGACCTTTAGTAACAGTTCAAATACTCTAAAGTGTCCAGAAGGCTATGGGTTCTGCCGGCTGGAAGATGCTGTCCAGGGGAGAGATGCTGTCCTAGGCCACAGTGGGAAAACTAAAGCTGCTTCGTGATAGTCACTTGACGGGCGGCTCAAGGCAAGAAGGACCTGTCCATGTAGGAAGGCAGAGGAGGTATCTGTGAAGGAAGGAGATGAGTCACGAGGAGATAGCATCTAGGATATAAAGGGAAGTCCTCAGTGAACCTGGACTGCAGCAGCCAAAAGGGAGGTGGAGGGCAGCGCACCCAAGAAATTCAGAGACATCCACTCACTCAGCCACACCCACAAAGCCCAACCCTCCAGGGTCTATGAGATGCTGTGATCCATCCTCCATCCACAGACTGAAAAAGGCTCTGAAGGAAACTTAGGTGAACAGACTTGGAGAGATGACGTGACTTGCCCAAGGCCACACAGACAGGACTAGAATTAACATCTCCTGATTCCTGCTCCAGTACACCCCCATCATGATAGTGCTGGCCTTCCCTTCAGAGACACTGTTAAGTGAGTGTATTCACGAAATACCAGATTCAAAATGACGATCCTAAAAGCAACAACCGCAGCGCATGCATTTGGTGTGCGGTTATGATCAGGACTACTGCTTTTCTCTACGGCGTGGGTCACTAAATAAAGCCTGTTAGGAAACCGTCTGCTTCACTTCCAGTGAATGCCCTGAGCACTCATTCGTACACCAGGCGTGGGCGCTTCTGGTCCAGCCAGCTGACAGCACACCAGCTTCTTGGACCCCCATGGGCTTTATCACACTTCCTTGACAGGTACAAGAAACTCGTACATCACGACTTTTTGCACGACCTAGATTTTTCTGACCTGGAACTGAATCAATTTCAGGGCATACCTGAGGCTTCTGAAGGCTCAGAACTATAGCACCCATGTTTAAGTGACAAAGTTGCTCTTCCACCTAGCAAGAAGGTCCTCTCAACAGAACCTGCCCAACTAACCCTGGCCACTGGAAGGGTGACGTCTAACAGGAACCCACAAGCAGCTGGAATACAGCTTAATGAAATCTATACCCAGTTTGTGTCTACTAAGCCTACTGGTTTGCTTACAGACTTCCTCTGCATCATTTTCTCATCAGGGCCCTGATCTAGTATAAAGTTCCTTAGGACTCACTGTACACATCCCATTAGCTTTGTTTGTTTTTTTTTTTTTAACAACTTCATTTATTGCTTCTGTGCAATACAGATGCATCTCTTCATTTACTGCCATTCTTTAAATGGTCATTCCTGCTGTTTTTGCACAACTTCTTACCTTTTGACAAGGGAGGCAGAGTGCTGGAGGTTAAGAAGATACAGGCTGTGGGTGTAGCATACCCAGCAGGCAGTTCCAGCCATGGACCTGCAAGTTAATCACCCTCGCAGGTATTTCACTTTGTCCATGCAATGGAATGATCACCGCCCTCCCACGGTTATGGTAAAGATTATATTAGACAAGTTACGTAGAGTGAATATCTACGGAGTGAATGGTAAAAGGATCACCCAAACTATTTAAATTTGCTTTTCTTTTCAGTTGCCTAGTAGCAGAATTGAATATACATATATTTTAAATGCATACAAGCTATGTTTCCACTGTATTTTAAAAAACTGGCAGCTCATAGCAGCATTATTCACAATAATGCTGTGGAAACACCCCAAGTGTCCATTGACAGATGACTGGATAAACAAAATGTATATGCACACAATGTAATATTATTCAATTTTTAAACGGAAGGGAATTCTGACACATGGTACAACATGGAAATAAACCTTGAAGATGTTATGCTAAGTGAAACAGTCACAAAAGGACAAATACTATATAATGACATTTACATGAGGTACCTAGAACAGTCAAATACATAGAGACAGAAAGTAGAATGTGGTTACCAGGGACTGGGTGGAAGAGGGGATGCAGAGCTATCACTTCATGGGTTCAGAGCTTCAGTTTCTCAAGATGAAAAAAGTTCTGGAGACAGACAGGGGTGATGCTTGCACAATAATGCGAATGTACTTAATGCCACTGAACTCTATAAATGATTAAACTCATAAACTTTATGTTGACGATTAAACTGAGAAGTTTTATGTTAGCTATATTTTACCATGATTTTAAGAAGTAAAAAGAAAAAAAAAAACTAGCTGTTTCAACCAAATGCTAATAAAGACATCTGAGCAACTAGTTACATGTGTATTCCACTGTGAAGCTTGTTTTCTTTTAGACTAATATGCTAAAATAGATCAGTTATTCTGGCACTTATTTTCAGTTGTATTTCATTTTATCAACCATATAATTTTACCTTGATTAAAATAGGTCTGCTGTAATGTTTCCCCATCAACATCTCTCCCCCCAGAAAGGTGAAAAGAAACACATGACCTAACATTACAAAATTTTTTTGGTAGCATATTTACCTCCCCTAATTGCTTCACTCAGATGAAGGTAAAAATGTGTATTATTTTATAAATAAATACCTACTATCTGCAGAATGCAGAAGCCTTAGGTATGAGAAGTTGGACTAAGAAGAAAACCTAGTAGAAACAATCTACAAATAAAGTCAGAAAAGCCATTAAAAACAAATGTGGGGAAAATGACAACAGTAACTACACAAGAAAAACGCTTGTAGGGTGGGGAAGAAGTATGAAAAAAGGGCACAGTTTCAGGCAATAATATGCAAGTCTTATAAGTTAACTTTTAACATACTGCATTAAAGTCTGGCAAACCTTTTCTATTAAGGGCCAGAAAGTAAATATTTTCAGCTTTCAGGGCCTCCTTCTGTGGCAACTAGTCAAGTCTGCTGTGGCAGCTTGAAAGCAGCCACAGACAAGTAAACAAATGGGCGTGACTGTGCTCCAGCAAAACCCAATCTACAAAAGCAGGCAGCTGGCCAGATTTCGGCTGAGGGCAGTAGGCTGCCAACTACGGTTCTAGAGAATCAAAATAAATAAAAGGACAATTTGGAATAAGGTATATTAACGCACGTGGACTAAAAAACCGTGGATTCATATTCTATCCCCCAATGAATCAGACCCATGCACAGAAGTTCAAATCTAAAATACTGCTTTCTTACCAAAGTTCTAATTGTAACCCCGAGAAGGGGTAAGAGGCTCAATGGGTTAAAAAGTTTCTAGTGGATTCCTCATTCCCACTAAAAATGGGAGGATAGCCCACCTATATGAAAACATTCAGAATGCTTTTCTTTCTTAAAAAAAAAAAATATATATATATATATTTCTTAGTACCCAGAAATAAGCTAACAAGAGTCCAGTTCTTACTCTAAGGACCTCTAAGTTTTTTCACAGGTGATTCGCAAAATACAGAATAAGATCTGGGACAGCAACTACAAAGACGTATCACTGCAACAGAGGTTGGTTATTATCAAGACCCCTAAGGAATGTATGAACCACCTATGAGATGCATAAATATCCAAAGGATACATATTTTAATGTAAAAACAAGAGAACAAGAGGCATGAAGAGCACACGTGTGTAAAAAAGAAAAACACACACACTCTCTCTCCCCCCACATTCTCACCTGTGTATACAAAGAAAAGTTTTGGAAGGAAACTCTCCTCACCTCTGAGAATTAGGATTCCAAGTTTTGAAATGTTCATGTTTTACTTTATGTTATTTTGTACTTTTCCAATTTTACCATAAGCATGTATTACTTTTAGTATTAAGATTTTTATGTTGAGATTACAGTTAAAAGATTTATCACCTTCATTATTAAGAGTCCATTTGAGTACTAATATTTTTAACAAAAGAATATTCACTCAAAGGACTTCCACCATCTGTAAAGATCACCACATAAGAATATGTAAATACACAATCCAAGAGAGATGGTGTCTGTGGGTAAAATCTCATGGTAGAACAATACCTCAGCTCCACCCATCCACTTAGGCTCATCAGGAAACTCAGCACACAAAATATCTTCTGACTGATCAGTCCCCAAGATATGGTAGCAGAGCTTTTGGTGGAGATTGGTGGATGTTTCTGTGCCTAAAGGAATTAAAAACGTACACTGAAATGCAGCTGACAATTTTAAGAAAATCTGTTCCTCCCATACTGTACAATGCTAGAAATATTTAAAAAGCAAAGTATCTGGTTGCAGGACTGTAGGATACAAGGTTAATATACAAAAGTTAATCACTTTCCTATATACTAACAATGAACAAGTGGAATTTGAAATTAAAAACACAGTACCATTTACATTAGCAGCCCCCAAAATGAAATACTTAGGTATAAATCTAATAAAATATGTATAAGGTCTATAGGAGAACTACAAAACTGACGAAAGAAATCAAAGAATAACTAAATAAATGGAAAGATATACTCAATATATTATGGACAGAAATACTCAATATTGTCAGGATGACAGTTCTTTTCAACTTAATCTACAGATGCAATGCAATCCCAATCAAAATCCCAGCAAGTTATTTTGTGGATATGGACAAACTGATCCTAAAGTTTATGTGGAGAGGCAAAAAACCCAGAAGAGCCAACACAATACTGAAGGAAGAAAACGAAGGTGGAGAACTGACACTACCTGACTTCAAGATTTATTATAAATAATCGAGACAGTGTGGTATTAGCAAAATAGACAAATAGATCAAGGGAACAGAGTAGAGAGCCCAGAAACAGACCCACATAAATACAGTCAACTGATCTTTGATAAAGGAACAAAGGCAATACGATGTAGAAAAGACAGTCTTTTCAACAAATGGTTCTGGAACAACTGGGCAACCCCATGCAAAAAATGAATCAAGACACAGACCTTATACACTTCACAAAAATTAACCCAAAATGGATCACAGACCTAAAAATGTAAATGCAATTATAAAACTCCTAGAAGATAACACAGGAGAAAATCTAGATGACCTTGGATTTGGTGATGACTTTTTAGATACAACACCGAAAGCATAATCCATGAAAGAAATAACTGATAAGCCAAACTTCATTAAAATTAAAACCTTCTGTTCCACGAAAAGACACTGTCAAGAGAATGAAAAGACAAGCAAATATTTGATAAAGGACTGTTATCCAAAATATACAAAGAACTTTTAAAACTCAACAATAAGAAAATGAAGAACCCAATTAAAAAAATGGGCCAGAGACCTTAACAGATCTTAACCTCACCAAAGAAGAAATACGAATGGAAAATAAGCATGTGAAAAGATGCTCCTCAGCATATGTCATCAAGGAACTGCAAATTAAAACAATGAGATACCACTACACACCTATTAGAATGACCAAAACCCAGAACACTCAAAACACCAAATGCTGGCCAAGATGTGGAACAACAGGAACTCTCATTCATTGCTGGTGGGAATGCAAATGGTACAGCCACTTTGGAAGACAGTTTGGCAGTTTCTTACAAAACTAAACATACTGTTATGATACAGGAACTGTGCTCCTTGGTATTTACCCAAATGAGTTGAAAACTGACATCCACACAAAAACCTGTACACGGATGTTAACAGCAGCTTTATTCATAATTGCCAAAACTTGGAAGTCACCAAGATGTCCTTCAGAGGTGAATGGATAAACAAACTATAGTACATCTAGACAATGGGATATTATTTAATGCTAAAATAATGTTTTTTAGTGTTTTTATCAAGCCATAAAAACACATGGAAAAAACTTAAATGCACATTACTAAGTGAAAGAAGCCAATCTGAAAGGCTATATACTGTATGATTCCAACTACATGACATTCTGGAAAAGGCAAAGCTATAGAGATAGTAAAAAAGATCAGTGGTTGCCAGGGGCTGGCAGGGGAGGGAAGGATGTATAGGTGGAACACAGGATTATTAAGGCAGTGAAAACACTCTATGATACTACAATGGTAGATATATATCATTATATGTTTGCCCAAACCCACGGAATGTACAACACCACGAGTGAACTCTAATGTAAACTGTGGATTTGGGGTGATTACGATGTGTCCGTGCAGGCTCATCTACCGTACCCTCTGGTGGGGATGCTGATAATGGGAGAGACTATGCATGTGTGAGGGGCAGAGGGTGTATGGGAAATCTTGGTACCTTATGCTCAGTTTTGCTGTGAACCTGAAACTGCTCTAAAAGATTAAATCTATTAAAAAAAAAAGAGAGAGTTAAGTATCAGTTGGGTATCACCCTGGAAATAATCACATATATTTGCTGATTTTGGAGGCTGATTTTCTTCAATGAAGAAAAAAAGGAAGATAATACCATAACATTAAAAAAAAAAAGCTTTACTTGGTGATTTTCCATGGGTTTTCCAGGAACACTGGTAACAAGCACATAGCCAGCATTGCTTAGCCTCATTCATAAGTCCTTCCACCACACAACCTGAAAGGCTGTTGAGGTCTTCCGAACAAAAGGACAGCAAAATTACAGCTGGGAGAAGATGCTGGCTTTCTTAAATCAACCACAATTACTAATTATTACTATTTCTGCCAATGGAAATTAAGGCTAAATAATAATTTCCATGTTTTTCACAAGTTAACTTAATAACACTGTTCTCTAACAAGAAACGGCCAGTTATATACTTTTTTGGTCTCCTAGAACTTGGAAACAGCCAACATCTTCTAACTCAGCAGCACTCTTAATACAGGCAGCTAATTCAGTGTACAGAGCACAGAGGTCTTTCTTTAGCCAACATCCTTGAATAAAAAGCCTACTCTTAGTTCCTCTTGTAGTTCATTGGTGAAGTAAGAAAAAGGTACTACAGTAATCTAATCAAAGGCAGCAAAAGCTATTGATAAATGCAGCTGAAAGAGATGAAAAGCATTATAGCCTTATTCCCAATTCAACTGGGGGGAAAAGAGAAAAGAAAGCCTATCTAAAGATGACAAAGATACAGCAATTCATGATAAGGGGACAGCATGTGCAGGAGAAAGCACTGGACTAGCCATGCTTCCTGCCAGCTCTAGGCCCTGCAACAAGTAACTGAGACTCTGCACCCCAGCTCCAAATCTCTAGCAAAGGGATGGTAACCCACCTGTAAAGATCAACCAAGACAACATGAAAATGCTGTACACCACATGGAAATATGGAGTAGCATAAAGAAGATGATGTCGACAGCTTGTACCAGCAAGGTACAAGCTACAGGGCCCTTCCTGCCTGGGAAGGTGAGAGGTGAAGGGGAGAAGAAAGAGGGACCACTTGCACACAATAGGATCTTTGTGCAATTGAGGCGGAGAACAAAGGTGTGTCCTGGAAGTTAACAAGGACAAAAGTGTCAAGACAAGTGTGACCAACAGGTGACCTGTAACTTCTGAGCAGAGAAAGAGATGTGACTCCTGCAAAATTTTATCATCACTCAACATCATTAAATAAGTTGGTTTTGTTTAAAAAAAAAAAAATCCATCTTCTCCATGATCTCCTTGGGAGAAAGAATGCGTCTGTGAAGAACGGACGGCAATAAAAATGGCCCCAATTTTTCACAGTTCCCTGTATCTCTCTCCCAACCCCTTGAATAGCAGTTGGTCCTGTGACTTGCTTTGGCCAAAAGGATGCGGTGAAGTGATGTTCCAGTAGCAAGCCCAGGCATCAAAGAGGTCGTGCCTTTCAGCTCTCCCCCTTGGAATCCTGCTGAGCTGCCATGTGAACAAGCCTGGACTGGCCTGCTAGAGAATGAGAGACCACACAGAGCAGAATCGACGCCCCAGACATGTGAAAAAGTCAAGCAAAGATCAGTCAGCTGACCAGCAGGCCATCACAGATACATGACAGAATTCAGCTAAGCCCAGAACTGCCTGGCCAACCTGCAGACTCACAGCGAAAATAAATGGTCGTTATTCCGAACCACAAAGTTTTGGCAGGACCTGTTACACAACTATGCTAACAGATACAACGTCCTTCGAGGAAACATGATTCTAGACCAAGCAACCTCTACGTAGGGTTTAGCTTCTTTCTTTAAGTCATGTGAAGTCACGCTTCATTTCATGAAAAAGGTGCTTCATCTGAAGTCTCAACCTACCATCACTTTTCCCATCCTGTTGTGGGTATGCGTTGTAGAACATTCCCTTCCCATCGTGGGTCCAGGCCATACAGCTGAACTTGACTCTTTCGAGCACGTCTGGAAGCTCTTTGGCACCATCGACTTTCATGAACTTGATCGTCACCCAATCTGAGCCACTGGCACTCAGACCATAGGCAAAATATTCACCATCTTCACTGAATGCATAGCCTAAGGGACACATGAGAAATTGTCAAATGGTGAACATGAGGACACAACTCCCAGCCTTGCCCACTGCCCTCTGTGCTGTCTGACAAAGCTCTCTGTCACACATGGAAGCAGAATGTGGCAACAGGAGGAGCAGGCAATCGGTTGTGAGGAATTCTGGGGGCTCACCCAGGTCTCCCAGGAATTTGCCTTATGACCTTGGACAAGTTTCTTAACCTTTCCAGGCCTTAGTTTCTTCATCTGTAAAATGAAGTAATAGATTATATGACCACTAAGATGCTTCCATTTAAAACTTTTCTATAATTCAATAAGCAGTTCATTTAAAAGCAGAGCTCATCTGGGACTTTCAGCATATTTTATTTATACTTGGAAGGAGGGGGAAAAGGAGTAAGGAAACTGCTTTTAGAGTAATGACTGAATGTAACAGAACTAAACTGGAGCCATTACATAATTTTTGGAATGGACTCCAAACTACTTGAAATCCCTCTTTACAACCTCGTTTTCTGAGCATTGCTGGCACTCCAGGATTAATGTCCACACCATCCAACAACTAAAAGCCCAGGTAAATGAAGCCTGAGGGTTTTCAATAAAGACTCATGCAGTGCACATTCCAAAACTGACCGTGAAAAAATAAGGAAAGCAACACCACTGATGGACTAACGCACTGTCCCCCATTCTTTGGGGCCATCACAGACAGAATGTTCTAACCACTGTGGAACGTTTCTTGACATATATTTATATGTTTCTATTAGCTTTATGATTATAAGGAATGTGTAGTGTTTGGTACCAGATACTGACACCAGAGATTTCCTCTTATGATGTCTGTTAAACTTCACTGGGGGTTAAAAATTATCCTAAGAAACCCAACTATTTTCACGGGTTTCCTACTATTTTACATGGAACTTCTACTAGTGAAAAATAAGGTTAAAATTTCATAAAACCTTATTAATCACTTATAATTCCTATAAAGTATCCAGGCTCAAATGTATATAAACGCAGAAAAGAGTCAAGAATGTGATGAGGAGTAAATATACACTTTTTACTCTACATAAATTATATATAATTTAAAAATTTTCAGGAAAAATGTAAATAAAACACTTTGACTTGAAATATATGTTTAAAAAATCATATACTATCAAAAGAATCTGAATGTCTACCTATACTGTGACTTCCCTATAATATCATTTTCAGAAAACTCAAAGACTGAGACCAAGTCCCATGTGTAATTTACCTTGTCATCCATCAGGGTCCATACATGACAAGCATTACATAAAAATGTTACTGGAATGAATTACCAGAGTGAGAGGTGAGACCCTGTTATAATGAAGTCCTCTGGATGAGTTGCAAGATAGACCTTGGTTAAAACGAAATAAACTTCTATTTAGGGTATATAACTGCACAGAATCAGTGTATTAAATTCACTCACAACTGGTCTTCATTTCCAAGACCAAATTCATGGAAGAATACTCACAATAAGCTGGCTGGCATCTTATTTCCAATACTGATTACTCTCAATACTAACGAGATTAAAGATCATCGTCTACATACACAGCCTATTGGGGGAGAGGAGGAGGGAAGCACTAAATGACTGAATGCCTTTATAAAAGGGTCTTCTCACACAGATCTGCTGGAACAGGCCTCTTTAATTCCCACCTAATCCGTAACAGGACTTCAGCATTCCAACTGCTCAATTCTGTAGGGCTGAACCTACACTTGTGCTTCTTCTACAAAACACAAGATGCTACAGAGGAAATTTTGAGCCAACTTAACTAAAAACATCTAGAATACTAGCCAGAGATGATTCTCAGAGTGTACAACTTTTAAACCACAGAACCAGAGTGTAGACAACTTCCTTACCCTAGAAGTGGTGCTTATGGCACAAACCTGGGGTAATCTCATGGCCCGTAGAGGAGGTTATCGCGAGGGAAGTTATTTAGGAGACATACGGCAAGTGCATACATATTTTTGCATACAGCAAAACTTATTTATTCAGCTTTTAAACTTGCATCCTCAGGGGACAAGGTACCAAAGTTGTCTAATTTCTACAAGACTATGTTTTATACTTTTTATTCTAACATGCTAACAATTAACTAAATTTGAAAACATCACTTTTTCCCCTCAAGGAAGCAGATTTCATAAATATTCTTTCCTGTTTTATATTTATAGTTAAAACATTCTTTGTACAACTTAAATTTCTTACAGAAGAGAATTAATTTTTTTCCAAACATAGACAGGTCTCAGAGAAGCTACAGAAAGTGATGATGATACTTCAAGATCCCAGAAGCCCTAGAAGCTAATTTAGGTCCAGTGTGAATTATTCTCTAGTCCTGCTTCATGCCATCAGAAGGAGATGTGACTACCCATGTGTTCTGAATTTACCGTGCATAAATCAGCTTTCCTGACACTGCGTGTGCGTCTGTTCTACAATACGGTCCACACTCTGTCTGGTCTTTCAGAGTTGCGATCGAGGGCCCCGGGACTCCCGTGGGCCTGGCTGTGTAGCCCTCACCTCGGAGCGCCACCGTGCCGTCATCGGAGAGTATGTTGGGGTCAAGGAACACTCTGGCTTCACCCTCTAAGGAATCCTGTACATATAATACTCGTTGGTTCTGCAAACCTGTATTGTAAAAATAGAAATACCTGGGGGACAGAGATGGTCTTTATTCAGCTATGGAGTTTTCTATTTGTGGAGTAAAACCAAATACATACAAACAAATAGAAAAAGGAAAACAACATACAAAGATACAACTGCAAACAGGCCGTGCCAGGGACATGGGGACTAGAGAGGAAAATCCCACCATCTCCCTGTAGCTAGTAGAGTTTGTTCCCTGAATTGCTTTAGGAATTCAAATAATATATTGTAATTCTACACATTAGCTAAATAAAGCCTGCTTTATTTCCTAAAATGAAAACGGATATTCAAATAAAGCAGTAACTTTTTCTTTTCAATGGAGAAGACAGCAGATTTGCTAAAATGAAGTGCTGGCTCCCATCCCTAGCCAGGGTGCTAGGGTAGGGGGTGGGCAAACCTTTTCTGTAACGGGCAAGACTGCAAATTAATTAAGCTTTGTGCACCATACAGACTCTGATGCTACTACTCAATTCTGCAGTTGTTGTACAAAAGCAGCCGTGAATAACACACAAACAATGGGCATGGCTGTGTGCCATTTAAACTTTATTTACAAAACAGGGGGTAGATAGGGCTTGGCATGCAGATCATACTTTGCTGATCCCTATGTAAGTGAAGTCTAACAAACTCTAAAGTAAATTTGTGGTAGTGGTTCCAAAGAGAGTTAAAAAGCAAACAAGAGACTATGTTTTAAGTGGGTGTCAGAGGGCAAGGAACAAGAGAGGTGAATTAATGCGTGTTGCATCCTGGCCCACTTCCATTCCTGGATGGAAGATATGCATATAATAAAGTCTTTTCAAGTAGCATAAGCTAAAGAGAATTAATTTCAGAGGCAAACAAATCTCCGTTGCTGTCTATGAATCCCGCTATCTCACCAATTACTAGCCACAAGACAACAATCATTTCCTACAATCTAGATTTCGTCCTAGGACACATCTCTGCTAAATTTCTTAGTCCTTCTTTTAAGAATGTGGTCAATAGACCAAAAAATATTATTCTCATATTCCAGCATAGAAATGAATTGATTTTATAATGAATTAAGTTTATAAACTGATAAGTTATTCAGAATTTGTACTGTAAAATTTAAGAACGTATTAGATCAGAAAAGTAAAAAGAAAATTAAATGAAAGCAACTTCACATACCTTTTCCCTTTCTTGAAGTGGCAACTATACTTGGGATAGTCATACAATTCAGTCATTCTCTCTTTGTATAAACCTCTGATAGGACACTGCTCAAGAAATGGCACAGTAATCTTGTTCTGGGCCTCCACAAAAGCCTGGAGAGAAAATTTAAATGAACAAAGCAAGTCAGATATTAAATTTTCCATGGGGAGTGATATCCATTAATATGTATCAGAAAGATTCAGCAATTTTACTCCTGGGAATATATCCTAAGGAAACAAAAACACTATGTCGAAGAGATATCTGCACCCCCATGCTCATAGCAGCATTATTTACAATAGTCACGACATGGAAACAACCTAAGTGTCCACTGATGGATGAATGAGTAAAGAAAAGGTGTGGAATATATATAGGCAATCAAATATTATTCAGTCATAAAAAAGTAGGAAATGCTGCCATTTGGGACAATATGGATGGACCTTGAGGACATTATGTTAAGTTGAACGGAGAAAGACGAATACTGTGTGATCTCACTCATATGTGGATTCTTAAAATATAAAACAAACAAAAGCCCCAAACTCATAGAAAAATCAGATCTGTGGTTACCAGAGGCAGGGGATAAAGGGAGTAGAACTGGATGAAGGTGGTCAAAAGACACAAAGTTCCAGTTATAAGATAAATAAGTACTAGAGATGTAATGCACAACATGATGACTACAATTAATACTGCTACATGATATATATGAAAGTTGTTAAAAGAGAATAAATCCTAAGAGTTCTAATCACAAGGAAAAAAATATTTTTTTTCTTTCTTTTGATATCTGTAGGAGATGACGGATGTCAACTAAACTTGTCCTGGTAATTATTTCATGATACACGTAAGTCAAATCATTATGCTCTACACCTTAAACTTATACAGAGCTGTACATCAATTATATCTCAATAAAACCGGGAAAAATAAGATTTAAAAAATGTATCAGTGAAAGCATATTTTCCCTCAATCAACAACAATAACTAATACTTCCATGGCACTAAGTATGCACCAAGCAGGTATTAACTCATTTAGGACTCATAATCCTATAGAGAAGGTTCTGTTTTAGCCCAGCTTTCTGGATGGGGAGACTGAGTCTTAGAGTGGTCAGAAAGGTGCCGAACGTCACGCAGCTGCGAAGTGGCAGAGTGGCTCCCGAATCTACGCTCTAACCAAGCACAGTGTCAGCTACTCAGATCACGCACTGTCAAGAAACTACACTCACCCTGTGCAGGGCTCCAGGCCTCTCAGCAGCTGGCGAGCCCCAAACATCAGAGTTAAAGAAACCAAGTTAGAGATACCTAGGTACTATTTTATCAACTTTTTTTTTTGGCCGCATTGGGTCTTCGTTGCTGCGCTTGGGCTTTCTCTAGTTGCGGCGAGCGGGGGCTACTCTTCGTTGCGGTGCGCGGGCTTCTCATCGTGGTGGCTTCTCTTGTTGTGGAGCACAGGCTCTAGGCGCAGGCTTCAGTAGTTGTGGCACGCGGGCTCAGTGGTCGTGGCTCGCGGGCTCTAGAGCGCAGGCTCAGTAGTTGTGGTGCACGGGCTCACTTGCCCCGCGGCATGTGGGATCTTCCCGGACCAGGGCTCGAACCCGTGTCCCTGCATTGGCAGGCAGATGCCTAACCACTGCACTGCCAGGGAAGTCCCATATCAAATTTGTTTTTGACAATCTTTCTAAGATCTACTACCCTTGTCAACTCCAGAGAACTTTGCTAAATGTTGAAACTAAAGAATATTTAAAACAAAATTGGAAAGTGAATTGAATAAGTATGTCAACAATAATGGTTTATAAGATGAGCAAGAGATGGCCTGCAGGCCATCAGGAGACCCTGGCAGCAAAAGCAGGGGAAGGAGCAGTTTCTACAACAGATCAGTTGTATGCAAGCATAACCTATTTATAACTAAGCAGTTAGAAAGTTTATAATACTATAATAACACTATAAAAACTTGGCTTCATAATAATTCACATCTGGCTATTAGAAATGAAACAAGAATAAATGTATCAGCTCTAAATTCAATCGAAGGTTTAATCAGATGTCTATACAAAGGTAAACCCTTTTGATAGGAGAAAACTTCAGGAAATTAACAACTTACTATATTTGGAATGGCAGACAAAAATGCTTTGTTATCAGAGTTCATCCAGATCTAAGCGCCGACCCCAGCTCCAAACGGTCTCTAAACGGGCTCTCCTGCACAAACCACTGACCCCACCCTGGAGAACCACGACTCTGTGCTGAGAGAAAAATGTTCTAAAACTCGAAGTTTACAATGCACTTGAAAACAAGTGAGAAAGAGAGTGAGGTATGAGTACAATGATGAGTAACAGCTTTGCAAGAGGATCAATTCAAGAGAAATAAAACTGTTATGGGTCACATTTCTTATTTCATTCAAACAGAAAATAAAATTGACCGAGTCCCACGGAAATACAACTCCAACTGCTTATCACGAGGGATTGGCAAACCTCGCCCTGGGCTGCTTTCCTATGGCACTCGAGCTTAGAATAGTTTTTATATTTTTAACTGTTGGGCAGGTGGGGGGTGGGGGGAGGGGCAGGCTGCAAACCCAGCAGTGACCTAGGTGGCTCACATCTACAATATTTCCTGTGTGGCCCTTCACAGGAAAAGTTTGCTGACCCCACTCTATCTCACTAAAAAGTGTCAACAAGGAGATTAACTCTTGTTTTTTAGTTACAAAATCAATGCACGGCTGCGAAGCCACGCGGGGGCAGCGTTCTGGAGACTGCTAAGCGTGTGCAACAGCATCAGCTGATTTCATGGGCGAAGCAAATGCCAGGCCTCCTTTACAGACGTGGAAAGGGAGGCAGGTGGTACTGAAGGCACTCGGCCAGCGCCACACAGCCAGTGAGCGATACAGCTGAAGCGGAATCATGTTCTTCCAGTCACTGTAACGGTGACCGAGGCCAGCTCCTTGCCTGATACTGGATGTGGAGACAAAGCAGACCCACTGGGGAGAAGGCAGGCAGCCTGGGCTTCCTCTGATCTCCTCCCGCTTGGGCTGGGCTCAGCAGGGCAGGCCCATCAGGGTGCTGGAGTGTCGACAAGGATTTAATATGACCCTAGTGTGCGTCAGTGCCGATCCTGGCATGGTGGGTGGAGGGGTGAGAAATCCAAGACAAGATCCCTGCCATCGTGGAGTGAACATTCTACCGGGGGAGACAAAACACAAGCCAGAGGGTTGCAGAGAACAGTTAGTCCTAAGGACACACGCAGGGTAGCCGTGGGGCGAAGCTGCTACTCAAAGTAGCATCCACGACGCGCGCTGCCCCTGAACCGCTACTGCCAGCCCACGGTGAGCGCAGGGTCTGGGAGGGGGCGCCACAGCAATGTGACGCTGCTGTGACACCTTTGTTACCTTTCACAAAAATATAAAGCCCCCATGGAAATTTCAAAACCATCATTCACCACCAGTCCTGGGCAACACTGGGATGGGAGTGTCCTTACTTCTAGCAGGATGGCCAGGGAGGCTCTTCTGAGGCTCTGAATTGAGATCTGATAGGCAAGAGGGAGCAGCTCTATAAAGATGGGAAGAGCGTTCCAGGCCAAGGCAACTGCAGGTGCCGGGCCCTGGGCGGAGGAGCTTGGCAGGTGAGAAGAAGAGTAGGGAGGTCAGGGAGGCTGGGGATGAGTGAGAGAGACTGAGACCCAGGCAGGAGCTAGATCACGTGGGCCCTGGTGGGCAGATGTGAAGTTTCAACCTTCATTCCAAATGCAAACAAGCTATGACTGGGCGAGGAGACAGTTACATAGTCTGGTTCACCTTTTCAAAGGACTACTCTTGCTCTGGGTGGAAAACAGACTACAGGGGAGCAAAAGCAGAAACAGGGAAGCCGGTTAGGAAGCCGGGGCAGTGGTCCAGTGAGAGACAAGGCCAAGTGGAATGGCTGGTCTCTAAAGGAGCAGGAACGACCATTGTAACGGGAGTGGGACAGAGAAGATGGGCACAGCGCATGCTCACATCTAGATTTGATGGCTATTCCCCAGAAGGGCCTCACCAGAACATTCTAGCTACTTAGGGCTCCCACCCCGAGACCCCAGCAGACTGAGGGTCTTGGCTGGCCCCTTCCCCTTCCACTGGGGGTCCTCTGAGGAGGGAGCCCTGCAGACTTCGTTTCCCTAATCCTTCTGATTTGTGTTTGTACGAGGCTGCATCTAGGCCTTATACCCTGGCTCTTGGAGGACCACGGCGGGTCCATGAGTCATAGAGCCTCAGTTCATTTTCCCTGGAAAGGTGGAACTGCACCCTCCCATGGTTTCTCTATCTTGCTTTGCATCTCAGGTACAGCTACAACTGCTGCAACAGAACCCATCTCACACTAAAGCAGGCACACTGGCTTTTCTCATTTAAAATGTTCAGAAAACCATTAAGCCAGCCATAAGAATGCTACTAAATAACTAGGCTCATTATATACAATCTTGCTACCTCTCACCCACAAGTGTTAGTCAATTACTTTAACTAGAGCAATATTTAAAGACTGCACCCTTCCAAGTCCAGTATCTAGATGCAAACAATGTTCAAGTTCTTAAAAGTCTAAGTTCTGTCATAATGTACATATTTATAATTTGGGCAAGTCCTTTTCATGAAGGCGGGGACAAATTTTCTGTAAAGGGGCTTTGTGAAATGCAGGGTTCCAAAGAGTGCCAGTAATGCTTTCTTGGTCATTTATGGATTTAATAGTCTGGCTTCTGGGTCTGAGAATTAGAACAAATTTGGGGGAAAGGGAGAAGAGGTATAAGGATAAAGAAAAGAAAAACTGGAGGAACTGCAGAATGGTAAAGAAGCAGGGTGAGGAGAATGAAATTCTCCTTGTCCCTCAGGAGTCTCAGCATCGAAAGTCACACTCCAGGATATTATTAAAATCACTGAAACCTGAAAGCCCATGAAATGACACCAGCAGCTGAGCCTTTAAAGAGGATCACCAGTTTAGAGCTATGGATGAGTCTGAAAATATTTTTCTAAGAACAGCTGCTCAAAGCTAAGAAATCCAATTCACATTTCATTTTGCCTTGACTATTAGAAACCTTCAAAGCAAAGTTTCAGTTACGCAAGACGATTAAATCTGAGAGCTCTGCTGTGTAACACTGTGCCTGTAGTTAACGATGTTATACCGTACACATTAACGCGTTAAACGCTGTTCAGAGGGCAGATCTCATGTTGAACGTTCTTACCATGATCTACCATCAACAACAACAACAACAACAATAACAAAACAAAGCTACCTGGCAAAGGGTGGCTCAGTTTGGGAGCTGGAGATGCTTTACCTTCACTGTCTTCAGAAAGCATTTTTTTCAAGTTGTCCTCATATGTGCTACGCTTTAATCCACAAAATATCTCAAGTCCTTTTACAAGCACAATTTTTACATATAGGAATAAAAAGGAGGCATACAGCTCCTCATTAAATAGATATGTATTCAGAACATCACGACGGGCAACATAGGATTAAACAGATGAATCACATGGATAAAGATAAGAGCTACAGGAGAACAAATGAAGGGGAAACTACTTCTGGGATAGGGTGGCGTAGGCCTTGGGGAGTGGGGCAGGCAGGCAGTCCAATGCCCAGGAGGGACTTCCAGGTGGGAGACCTACTCCAGCATGGGTACCACACCCAGGTGAAACCAGGGATGGTGCTATCTGCAACCGACAAACTTGGAGGAGTTTCTGTTGCAAATTATATGCAGGTGTGCGTAAATATATTATTTATTTAAATATATAGATACACACACACACACACACACACACAAAGACACGCACATATGAATGAGCTGGTTAAAGCAACTGGTTGGTGCCACAGCACGGCCTGGCAGAAAACTCCGATCGTAGTCATGTGTGAAGGGCTGAGAGCATCCTGGAGGCCAGAGGAGGAAGCACACCTGGACCCCCTCTCCCTGCTGGGAGTGTAGCAGAGTTCGGAAATGACTCTCCAAGTGCAGGGATATGCCCATAAATGAGAAGGCAAGAGGTGGCAAAGCTCACCCCGGAGGCTGCAGGAGGACCCAGGGCCAGGAGGGCTGGACGGTCACGTGGAAAACCGGAGGCATGCCAAACAGAGAATGAGAGGCAGCTGCTTCAGGAGACAGCTTTAGAAACGGAGACTGTGGAGGAACGGGGTAACGTACAAGACAGATTCAGGAACCTACACCCAAAAGAGAGAAGAGTGCCCCTTATTTTCCAGTGCGCTCTGAACTCTCAAACATTAGCAGTCCATCAGACGACAAAGAAAAGCTTGCTCGGGTCACGGTTGTAACTACAATGCCATTACCTCAACCCAGAGAGGGGCCTTTCTCTTCCTGGTCCCACAAACCCCTACAAACCCCAAGGACGAGCCACGTCAAATCCAACGGGCGAGAGCCCAAAACCCATGGGGCTTGTCTTTTAACATTAAAAGCCCAGAGTGGGTCCCTCTCTTCTCTCTGGGACCATCTGCTCTCAGGTCAGGAAGGCTCCCACTGAGCTTCCCGCTGCATGTGGGTAACAGACCAGGTGGGGCCTTCCAGAAGCCCTGCCAGGCCTCTTTCCACCTTCTCCGCCTGTCCCCCTGAAGGCAAATCAACTTGTTCCCTCACTGGGCTAGTTACTGTCAATCAAGGGGGAAGGAAACAGAAAGTCTCATTTCGACCTTAGATTCAAGCCTTGTTCTCAAATCTCGCCATTACCAGGGAGCCCATTCAAAGTTGGAACACTAACCCTTTTTGGCTCCGTTCTTCGGTGTACACACTACTGACCAGAAGCCTGGCAAGGACAGAGGTGATCTGCACATCAAATCCAAACCTAACCAAAAATCCAACCAGGAAGAAGTTAAACACATACAAATCCTCTCTTGAATAATTCTTGTATCAATGAGGGAATCCAAACTATAACAAGAATATTTGAAAAATAAGAAAAACTAAAACATTAAGAATTAAAGTTCTTAATGCAAATCAAAACTACAATGAGGTATCACCTCACACCGGTCAGAATGGCCATCATCAAAAAATCTACAAACAATAAATGCTGGAGAGGATGTGGAGAAAAGGGAACCCTCTTGCACTGTTGGTGGGAATGTAAATTGATACAGCCACTATGGGGAACAGTATGGAGGTTCCTTAAAAAACTAAAAATACGACCCAGCAATCCCACTACTGGGCATATACCCTGAGAAAACCATAATTCAAAAAGAGTCATGTACCACAATGTTCATTGCAGCACTATTTACAATAGCCAGGACACGGAAGCAACCTAAGTGTCCATCGACAGACGAATGGATAAAGAAGATGTGGCACATATATACAATGGAATATTACTCAGCCATAAAAGGAAACGAAATTGAGTTATTTGCAGTGAGGTGGATGGACCTAGAGTCTGTCAAACAGAGTGAAGTAAGTCAGAAAGAGAAAAACAAATACTGTATGTTAACACATATATATGGAATCTTAAAAAAAAATGGTTCTGAAGAACCTAGGGGCAGGACAGGAATAAAGATGCAGATGTAGAGAACGGACCTGAGGACACGGGGAGGGGGAAGGGTAAGCTGGGACAAAGTGAGAGAGTGGCATGGACATATATACACTACCAAATGTAAAATAGATAGCTAGTGGGAAGCAGCTGCATAGCACAGGGAGATCAGCTCGGTGCTTTGTGACCACCTAGAGGGGTGGGATAGGGAGGGTGGGAGGGAGATGCAAGAGGGAGGAGATAAGGGGATATATGTATATGTAGAGCTGATTCACCTTGTTATACTGCAGAAACTAACACACCATTGTAAAGCAACTATACTCCAATAAAGATGTTAAAAAAAAAAAGAATTAAAGTTCTTAGAATGTGGTAAAAACACTTCGAGTTGACATCTGTTTCTTTTCGGTACCTTTAGGAAGCCCCCCCTGATAGAATGGGGGTGGGGTGGCTGAGGTGTGACCTCGGCTAGCCATCAGGGTACCCCACCCCGAGATGCAGGGATTGATCCAGAGCCGGGCAGGACATCCATGCGAGATGAGGCTCGAGGCTGATCTAAGGGCTTGTTTCATGACTCCCACACACATCGGGGCAGCTGACCTGATCTAGTTCACAGTACGGATTCAGGAGTGTACCTGGAACAGGCTCGGGGGACGGTGTTGGTGCCTGAGTGTGCCATGTGCTGAAGGACAGCGCCCACACTGTGATTGACGAGGTATATCTGGCCCAGGGGAGGTGCTCTGTACCCAAATAAAAAGGCTGGGCCTGGAAAATGAGTTACAACTTCAGGAAGTTTGGGGTTTACCCTCTCTCTTGATCAGATTTTATCATTTCCAGGTGCTGGCAGCTTACACTAAATGTCATAGATAATGTTCGTGATACCTCTGTCTATGTTCTAACTATGCTAACTCCTTTCTACATTCTTCACATAAGTAAAACCCTGTTCATTTTCATAAGCAGAGTCTTTCATCAATTCTTCTCTACATGTAACAGTCAATAAAGTAGCTATGAACCCAGGCTAAGTAACCAGAATCCTTTTTCAGGGACTGAGGTGAACACTGGAAGGCGAAGTTATCTTATGAGATTTGGGGTTGTCAGGACTGTGTAAAACCTGAAGGGGCAAGGCCCATCTTTCCCTACCATGTGGGAGAGCCTGCTAGAAAACAAAACAATCAGAGAAAAGCAGATGACCCAAGAGACAAAGAGAGACAGGTTTCCAGAAATATCATGTGCAGTCCCGGCTCAGGCTGTGCCTAAAGGCATGTACTGATCTTCAATTACGTGAGCCACTCAGCTCCTTTTTTTCTATATGAGCTAGAGCGAGCTGGCTTTCAGGTGCTGCTCGTCAAGAGTCCTGACTGATACAGCTCTTCCAGGAGCCACTCAGCTGGCCAAGCATGGGCAGGCTAGAAGAGGAGGAATCCACCGGAAGCTTGCCCAAGGGCTGGATAGGGAAGCCTGGAAAAGGTGATCCACCAATGAGAAAGAGTGAAATTTAACTAAACGTTCAAACCAAAAAGTTTTAAAGTAACAAAGCGAAATAAAAAGAAATTAATGAGCTAGAAAATTAAAGAGTACAACTTATAAGTCCTAGGACCATTTCTTTCTAAAAAAACAGACAGCAACCAAAAAACTCCCATGCATTCAACCAAAGTGCTGGCTAAACTAATCAAAAAGGGGAGAGAAGTTACAGATGCTGGAAATTTGAAATAATAAAGAAATAGAGACAGGGACTTCCCTGCTGGCGCAGTGGTTAAGAATCCGCCTGCCAATGCAGGGGACACGGATTTGATCCCTGGTCCAGGAAGATCCCACATGCCACGGAGCAACTAAGTCCATGCGCCCCAACTACTGAGCCTGCGCTCTAGAGCCCGTGAGCCACAACTACCAAGCCTGCGTGCCACAACTACCGAAGCCCACGCGCCTAGAGCCCGTGCTCCGCAACAAGAGAAGCCACCACAATGAGAAGCCCGCACACCACAACGAAGAGTAGCCCCCACTCGCCGCAACTAGAGAAAGCCCACACACATCAATAAAGACCCAGCACAGCCAAAAAAAAAAAAAAAAAAAAACAAATAGAGACACAAACAAGGAGAGCAAAGTCATTATAAGAACTATTTCACATAATCCCCTGCTAGTAATTTTAAAATCTCAATGACATGGACAATTTTCTAGGAAATACAGATGACTAAAATTGATCCAAAAAGAAAGCAGATCTAAACAGAGCCCAAGAAATAATTGCAATAAAAGAATTTGTCCCAAATAGCTCTAAAGATGAGGCCTTTTTAAATTATCAAGCAGATAGTTCCTGTGCTATTTAAACTATTTAATAATAAATGCAATGGCAAGCATTTACTAAGCACTTACTTGTGTCAACCACTCTGCTCCACGGTTCAAAAACATTATCACTTAATTTTCCCCACAACCATACACAGTAGTTGTCTCCAGATTATAAATCAGAAAATTGAAGCTCAGGGGCTTCCCTGGTGGCACAGTGGTTAGGAGTCCGCCTGCCAATGCAGGGGACGCAGGTTCTACCCCTGGTTCGGGAAGATCCCACATGCCGCGGAGCAACTAAGCCCGTGCGCCACAACTACTGAGCTTGCGCTCTAGAGAACCACAACTACTGAAGCCCGCACGCCTAGAGCCCACGCTCCGCAACGGGAGAGGCCACCGCAATGAGAAGCCCGCGTACCGCAACAAAGAGTAGCCCCCACTCGACACAACTAGAGAAAGCCCGCAAGCAGCAATGAAGACCCAACGCAGCCAAAAATAAATTTAAAAAAAAATTTAAAAAAAAATTGAAGCTTAGAGAGGTTAATAAGCATGACCAATGTCACAACTCTGATAAAACTGTGGAGTTAAGATTCAAACCTGTCTTTCTACCTCTAAAGCTGTTCATTAAATGAATATACACTACTGCTTTCCCATGAATAAACAGGTTCCAAGATCTCGAAGGGTTCTCATCAGCTGCTGGGGAGAACGGGGTAGAAAAAAAATTCTGGAAGAAGGGAGACAAGTTAGGAAGCTACTGAATGCCTAGCTCAGTGGCAATGCATGCCTGAACCAGGCAGTGCCAGCAGGGATAAAAACAAGAAGGGTATGAGATTTTACACAGGCAGAACTGGAGCTCCAGAGAATGGTGTGCATGATTAAACAGAGAGCTGATCCAAATGGTCAGAGTGCCATCCAATGTTATACAGGAGAGACCCAGAAGTCTTTATTGTGACACATGCCTTGATTTCCCCCAATGAGAAAAATTAGAATCACAAACACTGTCCCTCTAATTTACAAAGATGCTATGAACAAGTGAGGCATCTATGAGAACCTTAACTCCTTGAAAGTGCCCTATATAAATCAAAGGTGTTATTATTGTTCTCTAATCATGTCTAAGCATTCTCTAGGGCAGTTTTCCCAAGCTTTCTGGATCTTAAGAATTACCTGGTGAGGTGCTTGGGAAATAGATTTCTACTCAAATCAGATGCTACAGAAGTAGACCTTGGGCATGTCTATTTTTAACAGATACCCAGGTGATTTTTATGACTGAATGCTTTCCCCCTGGACATGGCAGCATGGGCTGGTGAATGGATTCCAGATACCTAAGAGAAAAGAAAGAGGCTCAGAGAAGTCAGTTATCTTTGTTCTGTAGTTGTTAGTTCTTTAATAACTGTTTTCCCAAAGATACCATGTCTGACATCAGCATTTCTCATAGAGGACATGTAGATTATTGGAACCAAAGCCGAGTAGCTGCCTACGGGGAAAATATTAATGTTAAATGTACACAAGTACCTTAAGAATTTCATCAATGGTTTGGGGTCTGCTTTTCTAAAATGGAGCTTTCCCTGGTGGTGAACAAATGGGGCAAGACTCCCAGCCTCTACTCAAGATGTGGCTCAGCCTCCTTTCGGCACTGACCTCTAGCAGCTCAAAGGTTAAGTGGCTCACCCAGCTCCAATCTCTGGTCTCCTAGGCTGATGTGTGAGTCCAAGCCGGCATGGGCCACATCTGTCTTGCTCATGACAGTGCATCCCTCTCCTCAGCCCCATTTAACCTAATGCTTGGTGCAGTGGGCACACCGGTAAACCCAGGACAGGGGAAGAAGGGAGGGCATGAGCACATATGGAGAAGGAAGGGGAATGAAACCAGTGGACCTATGGCATTAGGGCCAGCCAGCATCCATTCTCCTCCCCAGGGCTCTACCCTGCTTAGTGAGACACTAACTTCACATAGCTGTCCTGCCACTACAGAAGCCAAAGAGGGTCCCTAAGGCTTTTACCAAATCTTTTTTCATTGCCACGGTACCGCCAAGGAGTGAGCACACATCTGGAGCTTGGCCAATCAAAACTCCCTCTCCTGGGATGCAGTCACTTGAACAAGTGACAGAGGGCCGAATCACTGTAATCACTGATGCCATCAGCAGTGCTGGGTGAAAAGTGGAAATTCCCACCACGGAGTCCCACAACTGCCTGGCTCCTGCCTGCTCCAAGCCTGGCCCTCGGTGCATCCCAGGAGCTGGCCTCATATCCTTGCTATGGATTCCTGATTTGCCTAACATGGTCAGAATTCATTTCTACTGCTTGCCTCAAAAACCTCATTACAGAAAGCAAGAGAAAGAAGACAGAAAAAGACAAGAGAAAGCACTGCTTAGAAAAGAGGATGGCCCAGGACCAGGAGATTCTATCATACTTTTGACAATTACCCCATGCACAGATCAAAAGGATGTTGTTCCCTAAATACATATTTCAACTGTGGATTTATCAGGAGTACGTTTGCGAACATACATAAGGCTAAACATTTCTGTAGGAGGTGGTGAGACCTTTAAGACCTGAGACGCCTTGCAGATTGAGATGATATGTGGTAACAGATTTACCTAGAGCATTTCCTGTTTCCACTAGAGGAGGAACAACACAGTAGTAATTCTCAAGCCAGGTCCTTACATGAAACATTAATGAATGGATGGCAGGGCGTTTCACAGGCCAGCTTTGCCAGTGGGTTCAGAAAACACCAATTAAAAGAGGCGCTACCAAATAGCTTTAAGGTAATGTTTGGCCTAGTTCAGTCATCGTCCTTCAGAACAACTAAGCCACACTTAGATGCCGCAGTTCCGCTGGCGGAGGTGTGGGGAATTCAATGCTTAGAATTTAAGTATCTTCTTCTAAAAAACTAGAATTCAAAGGGAAAATCCTGCTTCGTTTTGTGGATGAAAATAAAAAGACAGAGGCGTCTTTAAAGTTCAACATTCTGAGTAAGCAAATAAGAGGACTAGATTCTGAAGGTCTACATCTCAATACATTGAAGCAGCAGTGCCCAGGATGTATCATCTTTGTACAGAGCTCTGCTGTGTGGGGAAAATGATTTTTTTTTTTTTTTTTTTTTTTAATTTATGGCTGTGTTGGGTCTTCGTTTCTGTGCGAGGGCTTTCTCTACTTGTGGCAAGCGGGGGCCACTCTTCATCGCGGTGCGTGGGCCTCTCACTATTGCGGCCTCTCTTGTTGCAGAGCACAGGCTCCAGACGCGCAGGCTCAGTAATTGTGGCTCACGGGCCTAGCTGCTCTGCGGCATGTGGGATCTTCCCAGACCAGGGCTCGAACCCGTGTCCCCTGCATTAGCAGGCAGATTCTCAACCACTGCGCCACCAGGGAAGCCCGGAAAATGAATTTTTACTTGCATTTTCTCAGTTGGGTGTCATTAAAACCTTGGAGCTAGATGAATTGAGTGTGACTATATTCATTTTATAGATGAAGAAAAGGAATCCCAGGTAAGGTAGCTGGCTGTGCTCAAAGGCCAAGAAAATGAAAGACCAAGGGCTATGACTTCTATTCCCATCTGGCAAATATTCTGTTCCTCCACCCTGCCTCCCAACAGAGGTGACATGGGAAACGCCTGGAAACTCACAGGATGAAGGAACTACTTAAAAAGAGGATATTCACAGTTTGTCCTAAAGTTTTCGAAAGAACATCATAAACCAAAACCAAAACCTAAAGTCTCTTATGCTGTTAATTATATCCAGTATTCCTCAGTTCCCAGTCAGCTTCATCTGCTGTCTGTTGGCTTAGAGACATTGAACTGGCCCTTCATGTTAGTGGAAGTCCTGGGAGCAAGCTTCCACGGTTGCCTCTGCGGCCTGACAGCCTGAGGGGGAAATGCAAGTGGACAAAAGGATCGTGGCTCACCCAGCTCCCCACCAGTTCTTGCCCACGCTGGCTCTGCCCCACTTTAGGAAAGCACACTGCCCAGGGAGATCTAGGCCAGACTGATACCAGCACAGAGCAGCAACTCCTCACGCTACATGCTTTTAGGGTTAACCTCAAAGACCAAAAACAAAAGCAAGCAAGCAAAGAAAAAAACCACATATTAGGATAGGCAGAAAGGATCCCAGGGAAAGGTGTTGACTGCCCTCAACTTTGTTCTCCACCGACCTCTGTGACATTAAAATACCTACACAGAAATCCTAGGCTATTTAAATACCCTAGAGATGATCAGAAGTCCTTTGAGATTTAAATCTTTCCTGCCAAGGAAGGGAACAGTGCGGGCAGGGGAGGAGAAAGGTGACGTTTCCAGCTTTTTTTTTTTTTTTTTTTTTTTTTTTTGTCTATAGAAACTTTATTATTAATAGCCCCCAAATGGAAACAATTCAGATGTCTTCAGTAGGTAAGCGGTTCAACAAACTCACATACGACTTAGCAACAAAAGGGAACAAAATATTGATACATGCAACAATCTGGATGAATCTCCAAGGAGATGCTCCGTGAAAAAAATCCATTCACAAAAGATTAAATACAGTATTATTCCATCTATATAGCATTCTTGAAATAACAAGTTATAGAAATGAAGGCCAGATTACTGGTTGCCAGGGGTTAACAAGGGGACCAGGAGATGGGGAAGGGGTGGATGAGAGGAAAGTGGATGTGACTATAAAAGGGCAACATAAAGGATACTTGTAGTGATAGAACGTTCTGTATCTTGACTACACCGATGTTGCACAACACTGGTCGTGATACTGTACTACAGTTCTGCAAGATGTTACCATTAGGTGAAACTAGGTAAGGGATACATGGGATCTCTCTGAATTATTTCTTACAACTGCATACAAATCTTTATTTTCTATCTGAAAATAAAAAGGTTAATTAAAAATAAAAAATTAGAGCTTCCCTGGTAGCACAGTGGCCAAGAATCCGCCCGCCAACGAAGGGGACACGGGCTCGAGCCCTGGTCCGGGAAGATCCCACATGTCACGGAGCAACCAAGCCCACGCGCCACAACCACCGAAGCCCGCATGCCCAGAGCCCATGCTCCGCAACAAGAGAAGCCACCACAATGAGCTTCTTTACCTGTAAGACTGAGGGACTGTTCTGCTCATTACCTTCACAGCCCCTTCTCAGCAGGTGTAATGGGTGACCCCTAACTACTCAGCCAAATGGGGTATGGGGAAAAAGACCTACGTTCTGTATTCCTTTGATCCTCTCTGAAACAAATGGTAATGTAATTTTTTAGAAGGACTGAACATAAAAACAATTTTTTTTTTTTTTTTTTTTGCTGGTTCCTATTAAGAGTTCTTCTCTCATGATCCACAAGGGATGGAGCTGTTGTTACTGTCGTTTTGCCCGAGGCAGCTCTCAGAGAGGGAAAAATAAACTAGTCATTTGATATCTGCAGCTGGTGTTCTACATTTGCTTACCTCCTGTACCAAAGCCCCAGGACAGAGCTTCTGTGGAAGCCAGACTTGACAACTAGTTACAATGACAGCAGCTATCCCAGGAAAGGTGTAAATTCTTCCTTTCTGTATCTCCCCTTCACTAACTCAGTAACAAGTTCTGGAATATTCAACCAAGAGGCTGAAGCCACATATAAGATGGAGTAAAATGGGGAGACTCTTCAAAAGGCTACAAGGACATTGCTTCTATCTGGACTTCAGGGCTGCAAAACCAAGCCCAGGGATGCAGAGAACTTCTCACTATCTGGAAGGGGCGCAGATGGTGCCACGTGGACAGACTGCACCACGATGGACGGGGAGGCCGGGGGAAAGGAACACGCATTCGGTACTCTCACAGGGACCCGACAGCGAGACGGCTGCGTCCGTAAACTGCAAGGGATTGGGAGGCAATGCAAAGCTGGGGGGGCACAGCAGTCCCCTTGCTGGTGACATAGAAGTCTCTACTATTCCCCAGGACGTGTGGTCCATCTGCACAGTGAAGAACACAGGACCATGGTAAGGTCACTGGATTTGGCAATTGGGCTGCTGCTGATCACGGAGAGAATGGTTTATATTGATGGGAGACAGGACAAAGGAAGAAGGGGTATCAGCTACATGGAGGGGCATACAGAGTGGCTTATCGACAGGCAAAGAGGAGATGGCCCGTGATAGTATCTGAAATGAGATCTGAACAGGGCACACCCAAAGGGGCCAGGACACCAACTGAGAGGAAGAAAGAGGCTGCAAAGAGCTAAGGCCGAGTGTGGGGTTTGGGGTTCACTTGTTTGTTTGCCACAGGAAACTTAGGAAGTTAAAGATTAGGAAGTGAATCACATGCACATTACTGTCAGTGGGTGGGAGAATGGGTGTCTTGCTGTTAGTAGTCTGGAGGCTCAAGTTACCTCGGTGTCAAAATATCGGGGTGCATCAAGGCTGCTACACACTTCCTTCCATGACCTGCAAAGGACAAGCTGGCAGAGCCTGCTGAATGGGAAGTATGGACTGACCACCTGTTGGGACCTGCCTATCTGTCTTCAAATCCTTTTTAATGACTGCAAACCTCCCTCTCTGCCATCTCACACTGAAAACTTCCAAGGTTGCCCTGGTATCCCACTTACCCCAGTGAGATTTCACTATGGTTCAGACACCTCAAGAGTATATCACACTTACGAGATGTCTAAAGGGCTTTTTACCCAGAGCCTTCCCTTTATCTTATTATTGTTTAGGTTGTATTTCCATACAGATGCTCCTAGAATTACAAACATACTTTATAAAGTTGTAATCACTGGGAGCCCTACAATCTTGCATCCTTCTCCCACTTCATATTCTACCATAAGCACTTTTTCACTTAGTAAGCAATCTTTACAGCCCAACATTTTAATAGAGGCATGTACTATTTCGTTAAGCAGATCCACCAGATTTGACTTAAACACTATTGTTGGAAATGGCGATTTCCAATTTTTCACTATTAAAAATAATGCCCCAAACTGGCCCTTTTCTAGATCTCCCTATTTCTGAAGTGACACTATTACTCTCCCAGTAGGCCTGAAAACTCTTCTTCCTTAAGTATTTGCTTTTTGCTATCAGATGGGTTGATTTTTCATCATTGCTACTGATTTTACATTTATTTGGTACATACTCACTTCACTGAACGCATTAATTCTAAAAAGTTTTCAGTTGTTTCCCTGAGGTTTTCTAGACACATAATCAAAGAATCTATAATTAATGATAATTTTATTTTCACCTGTACAAATTTCAGTTCATGTTTTATTGCACTGGTCAAAGCTTTGCAAACAAACAAAAATAGTAGTGACAGAGATATTCCAGCCTAGTGCTTAGGTTGTTTTGAATATTTATCTTATTAAAGTTATTTCTATTTTTAGCTTTGGATTTTCTTTAATTCTTAAAATATTAACTAGGTTAATTATATAATATAGGTTTACTTGATCTATGAATATAATAATATTAAATTGTTCTTGAATTCCTGTGACAAATTCTGCTTTCTTTTTTTTTTTTAACCTGCTAACATTATTTATAGTCTTTACATCTATATTCACAAGAAAGGTTGGTCCATATCTTCACTGTCCAAAATGGTAGCCACCAGCCACATGTGGCAAATGAGCACCTGATTATGTGGCTGGTCTGAATTGATATGTGCTATAAGTATAAAATATACACTGGATTTTGAAAACTTAGTTTAAAAAAAAAGAATGTAAAATATCTTAATAATATTTTATATTCATTACATGTTGAGATGTTAATATTTTGAGTATACTAGATTAAATTATTATAATTAATTTCATCTGTTTCTTTTTACTTAATGTGTTTCTTTCTACTTACTAGAAAACTCTGAATTATCTACGTGGCTTACATTATATAATCTATTGGGCAGTGCTGGAACACTGTTTCCTCTTTACAAAGGTTGAATTGACCTCAAAGAAACAACTGAGTTGTGTAGGATCTTCTACAAACTGGAACATTTGCTATAAAATATGGTTACGTGGGGCTTGACAGCTTGAAAGAATTCACCCAGATTCAAGTCCCCACCACCACTGTCTTTGAGAATTTTCTAAGTTACAAGTCTGCTCTGAGATTCTTTTATAAAGGATAAAGCCACAAATGCCAGGAACTCTCAGAGTTGGATAACCTATATTAGATACTAGATTAAATCAAAGACTTACCGATAGCATTTCAGATCTTAGTATAAATGAGCTATTAATGTTCCTCACTTCTGGGCTCGTTTTTTATTGAAAATGTAACAAGCAGTTTTTCTTTGTTTTAGAGGCTACGCGAAGATTCTCCTCTTTACGCCAAGGTACGGCTAACACACCTGTGTGTACGCGCCTCTAACTGTGCGTAGAAAACGTTCCTGCTGCTCTTCCGAGCGTTACAAAAACACACTCTGTCTTTTCAGTCTGAGACCGAAATTTCACTCATCAGATCTCAGACGACAGCCAGCTCGCGTCAATAACGAGGTTGTTTAGGGGGGACTGGGAAAGGTGTGTATGGAGGGTGCAGGGGGAGGGCACGAGCTGCACAGCCCTCTGACACCTGAGGTACGCCGTCTGAACACGTTAGTGTGGGAGGGGGGTGGGGGGAAGCCGAGGGTACCTGCAGGAGGACATACAGAGTCCCACAGCAAGCAGAGACATGAATATATTCCTATAGCTTGCATTTCCAAAGCTATTACACCCAGAGTCTTTGATCTTTTATCATTTCTTTAATGTGAGGTTGATAACCATCTGGACTGCCTGGGTTCCACTCTTACTAGCTACGTGAACTTGGACATGTTACTTAATCATTCTAACTCAATTTCTTCATCTGTGAAATGGGAAAAATAAAAAGGCCTATGTCAGAGTTTGAGAACTGAATGGGATAGGGTATGCAAAGCTACCAGTGAAGTGCCCTGCACATAGTAAACATCCAATAAATGTATACCACGAAAATAACAGTGTATACATCAATGTCATTAGCGTCTATCCAGTGTTGACTGCAAGATCACCAATTAGTAAAGTTTCATCTACTAGTAAGTGGCTTGTCGACCACAGGACCAGCCATCATCAATTAAGGAACAGCAAAGTATGCATCCATTAACACGTAAACAAAAACTGGGTCATTCCAACATAGCTGCATCACTCAATCACCATGAAAGGCTGGAGGAATCCAGGTTGTACCCAATACCTCAGACAAAGTAATCGTCACAGAGACAGTTCCTGGGGACAGTTTTCCAGAGATGCACAGGAAGTTCATCTCCTTCCCTCCATTACAGGCTACGAAGCTGCCTGTGACTCTCCATTCCCAGGCTCAATCCCTGTCTCAGCTCAGCCCAAAGCTGGATGGTCAAGGTCATCTGTGGCAGAGTGGAGGCGAGGAGGCAGCCCACACCTGCTCCCTGCTCCTCTTGGCCTCACCTGCGGAGCTAGAGCCTTTGCCTGCACCTCAAGTTACCCATTTGTTTCTCACCTGGGGATGGTTACCGATCAACCTCTACAACCCACTGCTTCACCAAAGGAAAATGAAAACCCAAATACCAATCATTCTCACCCATGAGACCTCTGTCTTTCTTGAAGGGAATCAGGAAAGGGTGAGAATGAGGGAGTATAGATAGAAGTAAAAACCATTAGAAAATCGCAAAATGGTGGTGTGCTTACTTCAAGGGAAAGGATAGGGAAGAAGTTTTAAGAGTTTCTGCAGTGGGCAGAGGAGGAGAAAAATGCTAGCCACGAAGAACAGCTGAGGGCGGCAGAAAGGAAAGCAGGCAGGCCAGTGCTTCGGAAATGAAGAAGAAAGAGTTGATTCCTGCCTCTACTTTCTCCTCTTCCATGTATCATCGTGCCTGGCTAAGCCCTTCCCTCCACTCCGTTCCTGGTGAAGCTTTTCCCTAAGGACATGAAGGTGGTGGAGCCTGCAACCCCACTGACCAGGGAGTGTGAAACGGTTGGGGACGGGGGATGGGCAAGGAGAGAATCCCGATTCCACTAGCCAGGTCCACATCAGAAGGGAATGCCTTCCTGGAAAATCTGAATTGCCTTGGAAATCTGAGTTCAGTTCTCCAGAGAACACTGGTATATACGGTGGCAAGGGACCACAAGATATAAGAGCAGCTAAGACATAGGCTTTCAGAAGCTGGCTTAGAAAACTACTGAGCATGCATTAACATTTTTTTTTTAATGGGAAATGTACTCTGGGATTCTAAAGAAGCTCAAATAAACTTCTGGAATGCTGAGCACATTAGAAATTGTATACATATTTTTACATACTAAGTTAGCACGGCTATAAATAAAAGAGTCAAGGAACTTGGAGCGGACTGGAGAAACACTATTCCCTCAACCAAGCAAACTTAACCACATGGAGTATATGTAAATAATGAATCTCAAATGACAAGTCTTGGGCACTCCAAGGAGGAAAAAATATCCATGGGACATGGCACTTAGAGGTAAGCTTCGTTAACGAAATGAGACTTCAGCTCAAAATACTACGTTTCTCCAAAAGAATAGGAAAGCCTCATATTTTTAGACAGAGTAGAAAATTCTCCCCCCACCCCCTTATAAAATATAAGAAGATGCTTAGAATTTAGTTTACTTATAATTTTATTGTTGTTGCATTAAAACCAATAAGTAATCTATGACCAGCATTCAGTTTTCAGGACCTGGTACTTCTTAAATATATACGATTTTCTTTCCTTTGGAGAAAATGTATTAGGCAATTTTTTCCTTCACATAATTTTTCTGTAGGTTTTCATTTTCCTTTGGTAAAATTCTGTTTTCCTTCTTTCAAATATCTTCATTTCAAATAGTTGGTTCATTAGTGTCCCTATAAACCATAAACATTATTCAAAACAGTTACGTGATCTTCTATGGGACTAAAAATGCTTTCATCTCTTTCCCATGAATCATTTCACAGAAAGTGGTAGTACCAACATGTCTATTCACCCTCTCACTGCAGACAACACAGGATGATACCAGAAGGGAAAAGCCACGGTTATTGATGTCTAGGGTTTGGTCTGAGCTATGAAGGCCGCCTTATCTTTAATCATAAACCCTAATTTACCTTTGTCTGCTCGCTGTCTGGGTCTTCAAGCCAAGTGTAAGGGTCACAAATTTTATGCCCATGATAATCCTGTACCTGCAAAAGACAAAATATGGTATTAGATAACTAGTGTCTAATCCCAATTAAGTTACTACTTTCCAAATGTGGTAGAGAGATAGGAAAGGGGCAGTCAGAAATAGTCCAATTGGCTCACTGGCAATGTGTCTGCCCAAATTACCACATGAACCGAAGCTGGCAGGTTCTCAAAGGTGTCAAGCCACCCTTCATGAAAAGAACGTTTTAGCTGGAGAGGGAAGAAAGATGAAAGGTCAGAATAGGAACCGCTCCATCTGTACAACACAAAACAAAGGCCTGCCGCTGTGCTAAAGAAACTTGAAAACGTGTTGTCGGTAGCAAAGCGCAGAATTACACAATGCAGTGGGGATGCCGGAAGGGCACGCTTGGGAGGGAGCCACCACACACGAGTGCATTGCCCTGTTCTTGCTAAGCTGACTGATGATTAGAAAATCTCCCTACAATGTACAATATGATCCGTTGTGCCTTTAAGTCTAAACTGCCAAAAAGCAAGTTAACTAATGTGCAATGATGCTAACTGATGTCAGCTGAGAAAGCTGACTTACATGCCACAAAAGAACGTTTCTAAAACTGAAGGTTTTCTTCCGTTTAGTGCATTGTTATGAAATGCTTTCTTTCACTGTGTAGAAAAGGAGGCACAAAGGCATCATGCATTGGGACTACCCTGATAGTTGATGAATAAAATTGCCGAGTGAAAGAAGGGCCTGGCTGAGGGGACACTTTCAGGAGAACTCACAGGAGCTGATCTTCAGAACCACGTGGGAACTTCTGAAAAACCACATTCCTGGGCCTGCCCTCAGACCGAGGCCAGAAGGACGACAGGGAGTCGCCACTCCCCAGGTGATGATGCCTAAGGAAACTATCCACAGGTAAATGTCGCTACAAAACCTCTCCATTTCATACTCACGTGATTAATCTAATCAAATGAAACCACATGGACAACGTCTTTCCAGTCAAGTCTCTCTCAACAACTCAATAACATTCCGGCTAAGGCTTCTTATATGAGGTTGTCCAGAAGACTACCAGTGCCTCCAATGAGTTTTGCGTCTGTCTCCTTGTTTTGTTCTATAATACCAAAATGTAAGGGCTATTTCCAAAGGAAAGAGAACACTCTCCTGGAAAAGGAAAACCTGCTGTTTCTACTGCTGGTCAAAGTTTCAGCGTGGCTGCTGGCCAACTGAGAAGAATCTCCCCCAAGCCTCAAACCTCAGGCTTTCTGCAAGGGGTCAGCATCTGTCCTCATCTAGTGCCAGAGGAGAGCACCTGGGGAAATGCACACCTGAAAGAACGGGCAGTTCAGGTGGAACACAGGAACTGTTCTCAGCAAACAATGACTGACAAGTGCAACTGACACAATCAGATGAAAGCCTTCCTGATGAGTCTTCCTAAAATTACCAATTTTCAATCCTCACCAAAAGCCTCTCTAAATTTTAGCTGATTATCATCACTGAAGAAAAGCTTTCTGTCTTTCCTTCTCATCTGCAAGTCTCTTACATTTTACACACCTTGGAATGGTTACAAAATACGCTTATAGTAACAACCATCTTTTCCTCTGTCAATAAGGAATCAAACAAATTTAAACTTGTGAAAGATCTTCCAATCCAGTATTTTTAGGAGCGATGTCAGGCACAAGATGGCAACACACCCAGGGCCATACCGAGTTCAGAATCAGCGCTGTGACTCCAAACAATCTGCCAACAGCTTTTCCCCAAATATTCCTTGGAGGGGATAGACCGGACACTTTAAAAATGTTCCTCGATTATGATGCTACTAAAACTCAGACATATCCAAAGACTTAACTTTTCATAAAGAAGGGGAAAAGATTAACTGCAAGTCATCTTAGTTTTATGGCTAAGTGAAGGTGTTGCCAAGTGCTAGACCCAAAGCAATGAACATTTGCTGAATATCCATATTGTTGTGCCTGATGCTTTAAAGCAACCCTGTAAGAGAGCTGATGATATTCCTATTTTCCAGACTGCAGAATGCAATTCACAGAGACTGGAAGGCCACAGATTTACTGTGAGCCAAACACTGCGCCATAGCCACGTTATCTGATTTGGTCCTCACTGGGAGGTTATTACCGACTCATTTTTCCAGATGAGGAAACCGAAGCTGGAGAGAATTAAAGTAATAAAGCAATTGACAAGGGTCAGATTGTCAATAAGTGGGAGGGAGGACTGTGACCCACCTTGAGCCGACCTCAAAGCCTGCAGACTCAACCTCTGGCTAATGAAGCAGGCCAGTTCTGAACTGGCAGGTGCACAGCTGGACCTTGACTCAGAACCCAGTGTATCCTACACTGGACTGCCTCCTGAATGGTGTTTACCTCTGAGCAAACAGCCCCATCGCCATCTAAAGCAGACTGAAGTTAGTTATCAAGCAGACATTTTTAACCAGGACAAGAAACTGATTCTCTCCAGGAGAATCCCGGGAGCCAAGTGCCCTCTCCCCATCCCGCCCGCTCCCTACATTTTTCTTTTACAAGACGATACCCTACAAATGGGGTGATCTCATAGCTACATCCCCTGAACTCAAGTTGTGCAGTATCTGATTTAAGTTTGCAAACCATGCCTTATTTTCCCGAGAGGCTTTAAAAATAGAGTCCTGATAAGACACTGTTACTATTCAATATTTCACTTGTATTGTTCAACAGCTCACCTGCTGCCTTCAGGACGAAGTGCAGACTTGTACACACAGCACGCAGAGCCCATCAAACCTGGCCCCATTTTCTTTTTTTTCCCTTTCCAGCTCCCTTCCAAGCTCATCCACCCATGGATATTCTGGTCACAATGGCCTTCCTGCCATCCTAAAACAAATGCAATTCCACGACTGTACAGCCCTACATAACGATGACTTTAAGTCACACGCCAGGAATGTCCTTTCTACCTTAACCAACTGGCCGACTTTCAGGCTCAATTCACATACTGTCTCTTCCTACTGATGGAAATTAATCTCATCCGCCTCTGTGTTCTCCACTCACCCTATACATTCTTCTAACTGCTGTAGCAGGGCCGAATTCCCTGAGGGCAACACTCTCGGGGGACGGGCAACGGCATTACAGTGGAATGGCAAGGTTTCCAAAACTCTGCTCACTAAAGCAGAAATCCACCACAAAGGGTTGCATGCTCCAACCCCACGGTTCAGCAGGAGACTGCGCAGTATGTAGCTGGAAGATGCTCAAGGGAGAGAGACAGAGAGCTACAGCAATCTCTAGCACCTGCTGGAGAGAAACGAACCCATCCTAGAAATCAAGGCTACAATTTGAGCAAATGCGTAAGTCAAGCCTAGGGTTAGTAATCAGGACTCTGTCACAGGAAAAAGATACTCCATGCAGGCTATCAGGGCTGGGATAAATACACTGGGATCCACAGAGCAGGGTCCAGGCTGGACCAGAACCACATTTCCTTGGCCTTGAGGTTGATCATGAGTTCTTTGATAAAAAGGAACTGGAGAATATTAAAATCCATGGTATACTCTTTCAAGTTAATTGTTCATAAGCTTTCTGATGTCTTCAAAAAGTCCTCACTTAACCCTTTCAAGAACTGTAAAACACAGATAAGTGAACTGTAGGATTTTGGTAACCCGAAAAGGGAAAAACTAAGCAAGAAGCAACCCCGCCTTTAAAAATAAAACAAAACAAATCTAAAACAGCACCTATCAAACCACATAATAGTTCTTTATAATTTTATCTCTCCTGAAAACTCAAAGATCCTCAAGAACCAAACTGAGATATTCATGTCTTCCCGTTACTAAAGTCCGTCACACTGCAGGGCTAGACCAACATGTGAATGAATGAATGATGATATTCTTACTACAGCAGCAAGTAAGCTCTGTGATTAGCCAAGCCGGCCATAATAGTTCATATATGGGAGAGAAGGCCTGTAACAGGTAAGTGATCTGCCAAAGAGCACCCAGCGAGTGAGTGACAAAACCAGAACTAGCGCTCAGGTCTTCTTACTTGGTCTCTCCTCTTTTCCATTCCGGCTGGATCACTTTACACCCAGACACAAAGGAAACAACTCTCTGAACCACAGGGATAGAGCTTCTTGGGCTGTCAGAGTAAATTTAATATGCAAGCAGCTGAACAGGCTGAGAAAACATGGTTACCAGATGACCACAGGTCAAAGAAACCATGGATGCATCAGTGTCACTTGGAAGTCTTAATTTAATACAATACGTCCTTTACTCTAAAGCCCCAGTACCCTTTATCCCCAAATGAGACTGCTTTAAAGTACAGACTTTCTGGCATAAATCGGGTCAAAGCAAATAGAAAAAACCTAGAACTGTATCGTACAAAAATCTTTTTTATTTGGATTCCATTTTAAGTAATCTGAAGAATTTGGCTATTCCTACCAGAATCATGCCCACAACATTTGGATTTACTCCAGTTCTTAAGATGCCAAACTAATTTTTACACACACACAAAGTGTTTGCCCAGAATTCCACCCTGGGGACCTCAACAGTGACCCTGAGGTCATCTACAGCTGAGGGAAACGGTGGCTAACCCCTGCACTAGGCAAAACTTCATTCTTTAAAAGGCCATCCTCTCCCCTTCTAAGACCTCGTCTCGCCCCCACCAACTCCTGTTCTAGTTTAGGAACACTCGGATCAACACTGCCACAGCTCGGGGCCCTGCTCCACCTTCCCCAGGACTCTACCTCGGCCCTGCATCCCCAGCGCCCGTCGCCCAGCGCTCGGCCAAGGGCAGGGGAAGCGCTCGATACACGTTTTAAAATCGAATGAATGAACTTCAACTCTAAGTATTTTTAATTTGTGAGTTGAAAAAGTTTGCTTTTGTTTTATAATTGGACATCACCTACACGCATACACACTTTTTCCTACCACCATATTTAAGCAAGAGCCTCCGCCAGTCAAAAAGCAGTGACACGTTCTGTCTTCCCACTCCCTTAAGATGCCCATTCCCACCTGGGCGTCTGCCCTTGACCCCGCTGATCTTAGCAAGCGGCCCAGCGGCGGCTGACCACCGACTCCGCCGCCAGCAGGCGGAGGGTGACGGCCACCAGGGCCCCCTCGACTAGGGAGGAGCCCGGCGCCCCCCGCCCGGCCTTGCAAACAAAGGCCGAGGGGGAGGGGAGGGCAGGAGGGGAGGGCAGGGGGCGGCGGGGGTACTCACGGCGGTCTCATCGCGGTACACGTCGGGGTACTGGAAGGACAGCATGGCCGGGGGCGCGGGGGCGGCGCGGGCTCCGGAGCGGTCGCGAGGGGGACGGGCGGGCCGCGGGGCGAGGCGGGGGCGCGGGCCGGGCAGCGGCGGCGGCGGCGGCGGCGGCGGGCAGCTCTCGGCCGGGACTCACGACCGGACCTGCGGCGCGGCGGCGAGGACGTGCGAGAAGCAGGAAGGAACTGTCGGCGAGGCCGGCAGCCCCTCCCCGGCGGGCGGGCCCAGCGGCTGCGGCGGCGACAAGAGGAAGGGGGCGGCGCCGTGCGTGAGCCAGGCCGGGCGCACAGCTCCCTCTGCAGGAGCGCCGGCCGCGCCCGGGCCGCCCGGGCCCAAGGACTACTGTGCCCGGCGCGCGGTGCACCCACGCCGGGACCACCGCCCCGGGCATCCCCGCCACACCCACCATGCCACGGAGCCGGCCACACGCCCCACACGCCGGCCCCGGCCACTGCGCCGGGCACACGTGCCGTCACGCCGGCGGGGCCACCACGCCTCCTGCCCCCTCCCGCCCTCCCCGAAGTCCCCCCGCTGGCCGCTTCGCCATTGCCGCGCTCGCAGGGCCTCCCTCGAGCAGAACGAACCAAAGGGTTTGCGTATTCGATTCCCCCATCTTCCTGTTCCCGGACTGGGTAGGGGAGGCGAGGAGAGACCGGGCCTCTCCCCAGCCTTGAGAGCAAAGGGCTTGAGGTGACCTAATTTACACTGCCTGTGACCCTGGACTTGGGAAGGAAGGAATAATGGGTCATGAGGACCATAAAGGAAACACACCTCTTTTCTCAACACCCCTGGTGGGCGCTGTGTGGTCGGGCAGCTGGATTATTTAGGTGCGATGAGGTGTGAGTAGGACAATGGATGAGCCCTTATTTGAGATTTACCAGTTGAGAGGGGACCAAGGTGGGAGGACTGGAAATCATCTAGGGTCTTTTGTTCATCCTGCCTGTTCCTTTAGCGGCATCTCTTTTCTGCCAGTGTGTTTGTTTATTGAGCATCTTTTATGGGGGGGAGGAGGTGCGGGGAGGTATTAGATGCTTGACCTCAAACCCATGAAATTTTAGTAGTTATATTTATTCATCCTCGGGCTAGTGATAACGTGTTCTGGCCTTGCTTTCCGGACTATCAGGAAGAAGCTTTATAGCCCCAGTTATCAGAGCTATGGTGTGTGCCCAATGTGTTTTGTACTCCTAGCTTCTTAAAAGTCCTGGGAGGAGGGTATGGGTGTGACCAGAAAGTCCTTCACGTCCTGAATTACAGGTGGGCACGGTAGCTATTGTAAACTTGTGTCTTCTGTTTCATTTTTATTACCATCCCAATTCCGTGCCTCACCCACAGTTCAGCGTTTCTGTTAGTGGTGGGATGTTTGATAATTATGTTTTCTATCTGTTTCCAGACCCATCCTCCTTGGGCAACCTGAGAATCCTCAGTTCTGGGAGAGCTCACACTATTGATGCCAACTTTGTGCAAACAAACACAGGGACTTAGCACTCTGCAGCCCAGTCACCACCTCCTGCCTTGCCTGCCTGTCACCTGGCCCAGGGGCTGCCAGGCATTACCTTATGCTTCTGCCACTTGTGGTTGTTTTTTAAGGGCAACCTAGGAACACCTGTCCCAGGAGATTCCCTAACAACAACAACAACAACAATAGTTAATGCTTATTAACTGCTTCTTATATGCCAGGAAATTACCTCATTTTAACTTTATTAGATAAGAACTAATAATATCGCAATTTTGCAATTGAGGAAAATGGGCTGTCTTTAGCCCGGGACTTCACAAATAATGGGAAAAAAAAAAAGATTCAAGATTCCCAGATTGCTCTGATGCCAACACTCATTCTTAATCACTCTGATGGTCTCCCTCTGCACAAATAAGTAGCATTCTGTGGTCTAACGCCCACCTGTTAATAGGTGGAACTTCCCTAGGACTTCATTTTATCAGGACCTGAGGTAGAAATTATAGGAATTGTGGTACCCAAAGGACAAATCACAACTCAAGTAACATCCTCTGTTTCCCTCCAGGCAGTTATCCTGGTGCCCAGCTCCTCTGGTCGCTGAAAGTCAAAGGTTTGTACGTGGCCTAGGCAGTGCAGTGAGCTGCCAGCAATAGATAGTCTGCACCTGCAGTGAGGTAGCAAGGAGGGGAAGACTGGATAGCCCTATCCCCCTCCTGCTGGCCTGGATGATCGTACACTACCTACATTTGCCATGTACTTGATATGTGTTGTCTGCTTTCATCCTCCTAACAAAGACATTTTGCAGATGAGGAAAAGGAATCTCAGTAGCTTTAAAGGAAATTGTCCGATGTCATCACACAGCTAAGACAGAGCCAAGATTCAAATTCAAATCCGTCACTTGACTGCAAAGTCCCTGCTCTACCTTGACCATAGAAAATGAGGAGAAGGGAAGTATTTGGGCCATCTCAGAAATGGAAGTGCTACCTCCAGAATAAACCCCAGAGTGCCGTTTGACGTGCGTCACTGCACACCATTTGCAGGGGAATTACAGAATTAACACTGTGACAACTCATGCTCTAACCTAGAACTCATTACCACAGCACAAGGCCTTTGGGGGATGGGGACTAGCAGAGATATAGAAAGACCTCCAGGGAAGCTGGCAGCCCCTGCTCTAGTGCCTGACCTCAAACTTTGCACCCCACTCAGTTAACCAGAGTCACCCTCCTAAGGAGGCAGGCTAGTGATCATTTACTGCTGCTTGGCTATCTCAACCCCACTCCAAGTTCTTGTCAAAGTATTCCTCCCCACCAACCAGAGTTGATTTCTGGTAAATGCACAAGGATGCTTAGTCAATGGGGTACGTGTAGACTGAAATCCACCTCACCCTCCACTTGCCACTCTGCGTACATGGGCTGCATTCACCTGGAGGAAGGGCTGTCTTTATCGTCTCGTAAAGGTCCGCCAGCAAGGGGCTGCATCTGCCCTGGGGGAAGCCTATTTCTCTGATTCACACCAAGAGTGCCGTCTTGTTAGCTAGCACCCCTGAAAGCCTGATACCTCGTGTGCTTGCCCCGATGAGCCATCCTTTAATTTGACTTCTGGTTTCCAGGTAACTAGCTAATTACCCTGACTGGTGGAGTGCAGTCATTTATGACTGCTTTCCCCCAAAGATTTATATTACGTTTTCCAGTGTGACTCAATGAAAGTTCGTATATATTCCTATATGCAAAGCATCATGCAGCATGAAATAGCACCTGGAATAAGAGTGAGGTTCTCTTCTTGGCCCTGCCGCTGTTTCACTGGCTTTGAATGAGTCCTTACATCATCACTGTTTTTAATCTACAACAGGAGAGAATTGGGTCAGGTGGTTTCAAAGAATTCTAAGATTCTTTAGTTCTAATTAAGAACTCAAATGAAGATGTAGGAGCCTCACAACTAACTCAGGAATTAAGAATGAAGTTGCCCTGGGGGAGTGCTGGCCATACCTTGTGGACAGATGAAGGTAATTGTCTATCTACTGAAAGGGCTTTCTCTGTAGTTTTCTTCTGTTTTCAAACCATCCACAAGCACAGATTTGGCTCAGAGGCCATTGCTGGGCCTGCGGTTCTTAATAAATTCATAGATCTTATCATTTTAGGAACTGTAGCTGTTCCCTTCTAATACTCTTCTCTCAATACAGCCATGTGGTTAAAAGGTTATGTGAGGTGTCTGGAATTACAGCTGTGAAGTCTCCACTCCCTCCTCCCCTTCTCAACTTAATGCCTAACTGAATTTAATACCAGAATGAGAGGAGAGGGCTGAATTAAATCCAGATAAAATTGGGCGGAGAACGTGGATCAAGAATGAATCTGGAGTATTTTTCCACTTCAGCTTATGGAACTTATTTATACCATTTCTAATGAGGTTCCCAAGTTAGGTGTGTTTCCAAATCAGGAGAGAGAAATCTTTTTTCCTATTCTGTTATTAGGAGAAAAATCAGGTGTGGCCCCTACATGTAAAATGAACTTGTTTCATTTAAGCAAAGAAAGGTGTTCATCTGTTCATCTGTTTTAAATTTAGAACTTAATACCTTTCAGCAAATACAACATGCAATACAAAAATGTGTCTGTTCAAAATTCTTGGCTATAAAAGTAGAGATAGGAGATTAGGAAAGAACAGAGAGGAAAAGAAAATGAGATAGACAAAGCAAAATGGAGAGACAGCATCCCAGATATGATATGAAGGTAAAAATAAGCACAAAAAGGTAATATGGAGACACAATAAACACAGGACAACACATGCAGGAAACCAGAGCTGGACAAACAGAGAGAGAGCCTTTCACAGAACAACACCTCATTATATGACATTTAGAATATTAATGTTAAAAATTTTAAGTTCTGTTGGAACTTTTACAACTCTGGGTAGTAATGATGGACCTGTTGGTGATTTTCCTCATTAATCGACACTAAGCTGTGTGTCTAACCTGTGCACTAGAGGCTCTCCGTCCTGTTCAGTACCTCTGAGTCTCTCTGGGCTTACTGAGTAGCAACCAGACTGTTTTTCCATATACTACTGCTTCTCTCATGCAGTCCTTACAGGTATCATCTTGAATTAGCTAATTCTGAAGAATTAAATCTACATTCAAGTTCACTGTGCTGGTCTTCCTTGACATTTATAGTTTAACCGTTTCACTGTATGCCATAGCATAGTATTATGGCCTCTAATATATAATTAGCGCTGGGAAACATTAGTCTTCAGCCCATTACTCTCTGCACCTTTGGAGATTCAGGGTCCTATAAAACCTGAAGAGTTTGGCGCCCAGCTGGTTTAGAGGTTGCCTCATTCCCTAGGGCAATCTAAGTTCTCGAAGCCCTGTCTTGCTGATAGCTCACGTTCCATTAAAAGGTAGCTGACAGATTTCCCAACTGTATACTAGCCTTACCATTTCCCTCCTTATTTGTGGGGGAACGGGGAAAGAAAATCTCTTTGTTGTCTTTATAAAAGTACTACATGGAGACTTCTAGTTTGGGCGATAGTGTACACTAGATAGTTCCTGCTAAAGAAAGGATTGTTAATGCATCTCCAGGCTCCCAGGGACACCTTGCTCACTCCCTCCAAACAGACTGGCCATTAAAAAAATATGAGCAAAAACAGGAGAGTGTGAAGCAATAGAGTCACCAGCATAAAGAATTCCAAGGGGCATCATTTGCACTACATTCTATGTATACGTTACTCTTTGGAATTGTGCAATTTACTTTCCATGTACAGACTCCAGAAAGATTGCCCTCAAAACAAATGACTATCTGAGTTGTCTGTTAAAAGGGGTCATCTTTGAAGGAAAGCATCCTAACGTAGGCCCAGAGGTTTTCTACTCATTAACTCAACCACGATTTAACTCACAATCACAGATCATGCAAGGAAACGATATTGGCTTTAGTCTGTTAGCATTCAGCAACACTTTCACATTCCTTTGAAATCCTTTGCATTGCTAGAGGCTGTGAACCTGAAAACTGCATTTCCTACATGCCCTCGTCAGGTGGTTTCTGGCTAGGTTCTATCAATGGAAGAAAACAGAGATGAGAAGCTGTAGGAGGACAGACACTACTTTTCTCTTTTCTCTTAGGTGCTGGTAATGGCAGGCACCTGCAGGTCACTGCAGGTTGCTGGAGCTGCAGCATAGTTGGATCTGTGGTAGGGAACCTTCAGCGCCTAAGGGGTCAGCAGCAAATTCGTTAATATCAAAGGCACTGTGGACTCCCAGGCTCTTGCAGCATCCGTGGGAGTGCAGGCTGTGGCTTCCTCTGGAGAAGTGGCAGTAACCAGTGACGGTGCGGTTGGTGTAGCACCACGGGGTCTGCATGACACCATTTCACCCTTTGCTCCCCCAACCTTAGGAGAAAGAGTGGCTTGTGACAGTTATTAATCTCCAGGTAACATCACCTTTCCTTTTTCAATCCTCCAGGCCTATCCTACTTGTATAACAAATTACTTGTATTAAATTCCCCATTGGAATTATCTAGCATGATTATTTTTTTTCTATCTAGACATTTTTTAAACCATAAATAAGAGTAAGAACAAGTAACAAGCAACATGTTTAGACTCTCTGAGGGTTTTAGGTATTGGAAAGATCAAATACATAATATAGAATGCCAAGATATGAAATGTTTCAAGAAAAAAATGTCATCCCCTGAATAGTAAGTTGTAAGAAAGTATTAAAATGACCAACTGGATTTGGAAAAAACAAAATATAGCTTTTAGAAATGAAAAATAAGTTGGTGAAATAAAAAAGTCATGGATAGATTAAATATCAAATTAGAAAGTTAATTAGTGAACTGAAAGGTAGCTCTGAGGAAATGACACTAAATGCAATAGAGAGAGACAAAGAGATGGAAAATATGAAAGAAAAGGACAAGTATTAAATAAGATAGAAAGTAGAAAAACCATTTGATCATCTCTGTATGTTAAGAGAACAAAATTCCATACTCATTCATGAATAAAATCTCAAGGAAAAGTAGGAATAGAAGAGAATGGCCTTAACCTGATTTAGGTAACTATAAAAAACAAAAATAAAGACCAAAAAACCTAACCCCTAAAACCACAATCATTTAAAATATGGAAACATTAGAAGTATTCCATGTATAATCTCAAAAGAAGAATAAGCATGCTGCAATACCCACTTCTACTCTACATTGCACTGAAGGATTAGAAAAGAGAAAATAAAACTGTCATTATTTTTATACGGTATAATTGTTTACTTAGAGAACAAAAATTCTGCCAAAAAATTATTCAAAATAAGAGAGTGGCTCACTGTGGCTGGATATATGATCAATGTGCTAAAGTCAACTGTGTTTCTAGGTACATGAACAAACAAATAGAAAAATTAATTTTAAAAAGACCCACTTAGCAACAGAAAGTATAAAGGAGCCGGGAACAAATCTGAAAAAAGATGTGCAAGATCGGACCATAGAGAAACAGAATACCTTCTTAAAAGACATGAAAGAAAACCTAAATAAATGGAGAAATAGCCCATATTCATGGCTTGCTATATTTAATATTGAAAAGATGTCAATTGTCCACAAGTTGATTTGTAGATACAATGCAACCGTAGTTAAAATCTCAATACTTCTACTTATTTTTTTTTTGGTGGAACTTGACAAGCTGATTCTATAATTTATACAGAAGAGTAAAAGTGTAAGAACTGTCAAAACACTTTTGAGGAAGGAAGGGAAGCTTTTCCTATCAAGAATTAATATAAAGCTACAGTAACTGAGATAGGATGCTATATGAACAGGGATAGAAAAATGGAATAGGCTAGAATAGCCACAAACGATCGCACAAATACAGGGAACTTTGATATGTGACCCTGGTGCTATTGTATATTAGTGGAGAATGGAGGAACCACAGATGATCCTTGAACAACATGGGTGTGAACTACACTAGTCCACTTATATGTGAATATTTTTCAATAAATATATTGGAAAATTTTTTGGAGATTTGTGCTAATTTAAAAAAACAGATGAACCAAGTAGCCTAAAAATATCAAAAAAATTAAGAAAAAGTATGTCATGAATGCATAAAATATATGTAGATAGTGGTCTATCCTTACATAGGCATAAGGTAAGTAATATTTAATATAACATTAATAATGTGTTAGCTTTCTTACTGTTTTATAACTTTGCTTTCAAAGAATCACATCACTGTAGAGTATGCCTCTCTCATAGTTGGACAAACTGCATATCAGTCTATTATCACAGGTAAGTGGTTTTAAAAAAAAGGTAACAATGTTTCTAACTCATTCATATGACTGTAATACTGTATGTCATAAAAATTTTATGACTCATTCATTAATGTGTAGCCTGCCGTGAAGCAATCACACTGCTTACACTAGGCTATCACATTGAAGCTTTTTCATTATTAATCATGAATTGTGAACCTGTAAATAAATATGAATTTCTTTTTCATATTATCTCTTCATTTTTGATGCCTAGTGTTTGTAATATGTATAACATCTACAGTATTTTGTGTCATATAAGACAATATTGATGTAGGTACTGACAAACAGATGATTCATCTTGCAAACAAATGATGTAAACTTATGGTATCAATAAATACACTACAGTACTGTAAAGGTATTTTCTCTTCCTTATGATTTTCTTAATAACATTTTCTTTTTCTCTAGCTAACTTTACTGTAAGAATACAGTATATATAATACATATAACATACGAAATATGTGTTAATTGACTGTTTATGTTATTGGTAAGGCTTCCAGTCAACAGTAGGCTACTAGTAAACTTTTTGGGGAGTCAAAAGTTATACATGGATTTTTTTATTGCATGGGGGTCAGTGTCCCTAGCCCCTATGTTGTTCAAGGGTCAACTGTATTTAATAAACAGAGTCAAAATAAATGTTTATCTATGAGGAAAAAATAAAATTGTTTTCCTACCTCATATCATACTGAAATAAACTCCAAAAATAAACCAAACAATAAAAATACCCCAAAATAAACTCCAAAAGGATTAAAGCCTAAATTTCAAAAGCAAAATGTTAAGACTTTTAAACAAAAACACTGAGAAATTTCCTTCTTACCTGGGGCCAGAAAAAATTTCCTTAAATATGGCACACAAAAAGATCACCATAAAGGACATATTGATTGATTTGACTGCATTAAAATAAAGAACTTCTAGACATCAAATGACTCTTTGAAGAGAGCGAAAAGGCGAGACACAAACAGAGAAAAGATATTTGCTACACATAAAAATAACTTCCTCTTGGATTGAAAAATGAACAAACAATAGAAAAATGGATAAAAGATACAAATCAGATACAAATTCTGATACAAATCAGGTTAGGGACAGAATGGTAACACATATGGTCAATAAACACTCAGAGCTGAACAACAGTATTAATAATCAGGGAAATAGAAATCATGATCACAATGAAGTCTCATTTTATACCCATTCAATTATCAAAATATAACAAATGTGACAGTACTAAATATAGAAGAGGATGTAGATTCTTAAACAATGCTGGTGGTATGAACGTACAATAAAAACCTCATACTACCCTAAAATATAAAGCAAATATTAACAGAACAATAAACAGGAACAAATTCACAATCAAAACAGGAGTTTTAAAATATTTCTCAGTAATTAAAGAGCAAGCAGAGTCAGTAAAAATACAGAAGAATTGAACACAATGATTGACAAATCCGATGTACTGTTTTTTTTTCTTTTCCCCAGAATGTAAATTTTATACCTAGTGAAAATTAATCAGCAATGCTGAATTTTCTCTCCTTTGAGAGCCTATTAGCCCTGGGGGATTACCTACCCAACCAGCCAGTCAGCACCAGTCCTGGGATGCCCCAGGTTGAGCAGCCAGCTGTGTGGGGACCCAGCCCCACCCACCAGTGGGCCAGCACCAGCACTGGACTCCCTCCCGCCCCATCCCCAAGCAATGCCCAAGGACTCAGCCCTGCCCACCAGCATGCTAGCAGACTTTGCATGAGGCAGAGCCTGGCAGCCAAGTGGCCAGGGGCCAGTCCCACCTTCCAGAACACCCACAGTAGTCAGCCCCAGCACAACAGAAGAGCCCATGCAGCCCATGTAGAGGAAACCCCTATAGCATGTAGCTCTGGTGGCCAGAGCAGAGTGTGCTGCTGGGCCCCATAGGACATCTCCTATGTAAGGCCACTTCTCCAAGATCAGGAAACATAACCAACCTACCTAATACACAGAAATAAAAAATCAGAGAGTTAGGCAAAATGAGGAGACAGAGGAATATAGTCCAAATTAAGGAACAAGATAAAACCAGATGAAGAACTAAGTGAAGTGGAGATAAGAAATTTACTCAATAAAGAGTTCAAGGTAGTGATCATAAAGCTACTCAATGAACTTGGGAGAAGAATGGATGAATACAACGAGAAGTTTAACAAAGAGTCAGAAAATACAAAAAAGAACCAAAAAGAGCTGAAGAATATGATACCTGAAATTAAAAATATACCAGAAGGAATCAACAGTAGACTATATGATATAGAGGAAAAGATAGGTGAACAGATTTCAAACTATACTACAAAGCTACAGTAATCAAAATAGTATAGTAGGGGGAGGGGCAAGATGGCGGAAGAGTAAGACGCGGAGATCACCTTCCTCCCCACAGATACGTGAGAAATACATCTACACGTGGAACTGCTCCTACAGAACACCCACTGAACGCTGGCAGAAGACGTCAGACCTCCCAAAAGGCAAGAAAATCCCCACGTACTTGGCCGTGTGGATGAAAGGCTCTTGGTGCTCCAGCCAGGCATCAGGGCTGTGCCTCTGAGGTGGGAGAGCCAACTTCAGGACACTGGTCCACAAGAGACCTCCCAGCTCCACGTAATACCAAACGGCGAAAATTTCTCAGAGATCTCCATCTCAACATCAAGACCCAGCTTCACTCAACGACCAGCAAGCTACAGTGCTGGACACCCTATGCCAAACAACTAGCAAGACAGGAACACAGCCCCATCCATTAACAGAGAGGCTGCCTAAAATCATAATAAGGCCACAGACACCCCAAAACACACCACCAAACGTGGACGAGCCCACCAGAAAGACAAGATCCAGCCTCATCCACCAGAACACAGGCACTAGTTCCCTCCACCAGGAAACCTACACAACCCACTGAACCAACCTTAGCCACTGGGGACAGATACCAAAATCAACGGGAACTACGAACCTGCAGCCTGTGAAAAGGAGAACCCAAACACAGTAAGATAAGCAAAATGAGAAGACAGAAAAACACACAGCAGATGAAGGAGCAGGGTCAAAACACACCAGACCTAACAAATGAAGAGGAAATAGGTAGTCTAGCTGAAAAAGAATTCAGAATAATGATAGTAAGGATGATCCAAAATCTTGGAAATAGAATAGACAAAATGCAAGAAACATTTAACAAGGACGTAGAAGAACTAAAGAGGAACCAAGCAACGATGAAAAGCACAATAAATGAAATTAAAAATACTCTAGATGGGATCAATAGCAGAATAACTGAGGCAGAAGAACGGATAAGTGACCTGGAAGATAAAATGGTGGAAATAACTACTGCAGAGCAGAATAAAGAAAAAAGAATGAAAAGAACTGAGGACAGTCTCAGAGACCTCTGGGACAACATTAAACGCACCAACATTCAAATTATAGGGGTCCCAGAAGAAGAAGACAAAAAGAAAGGGACTGAGAAAATATTTGAAGAGATTATAGTTGAAAACTTCCCTAATATGGGAAAGGAAATAGTTAATCAAGTCCTGGAAGCACAGAGAGTCCCATACAGGATAAATCCAAGGAGAAACACACTAAGACACATATTAATCAAACTATCAAAAATTAAATATAAAGAAAACATATTAAAAGCAGCAAGGAAAAAACAACAAATAACACACAAGGGCATCCCCATAAGGTTAACAGCTGATCTTTCAGCAGAAACTCTGCAAGCCAGAAGGGAGTGGCAGGATATACTTAAAGTGATGAAGGAGAAAAACCTACAACCAAGATTACTCTACCCAGCAAGGATCTCATTCAGATTTGATGGAGAAATTAAAACCTTTACAGACAAGCAAAAGCTAAGAGAATTCAGCACCACCAAACCAGCTTTACAACAAATGCTAAAGGAACTTCTCTAGGCAAGAAACACAAGAGAAGGAAAACACCTACAATAACAAACCCAAAACATTTAAGAAAATGGGAATAGGAACATACATATCGATAATTACCTTAAATGTAAATGGATTAAATGCTCCCACCAAAAGACACAGACTGGCTGAATGGATACAAAAACAAGACCCATATATATGCTGTCTACAAGAGACCCACTTCAGACCTAGAGACACATACAGACTGAAAGTGAGGGGATGGAAAAAGATATTCCATGCAAATGGAAATCAAAATAAAGCTGGAGTAGCAATTCTCATATCAGACAAAATAGACTTTAAAATAAAGACTATTACAAGAGACAAAGAAGGACACTATATAATGATCAAGGGATCGATCCAAGAGGAAGGTATAACAATTGTAAATATTTATGCCCCCAACATAGGAGCACCTCAATACATAAGGCAAATACTAACAACCATAAAAGGGGAAATCGACAGTAACACAATCATAGTAGGGGACTTTAACACCCCACTTTCACCAATGGACAGATCATCCAAAATGAAAATAAATAAGGAAACACAAGCTTTAAATGATACATTAAACAAGATGGACTTAATTGATATTTATAGGACATTCCACCCAAAAACAACAGAATACACATTTTTCTCAAGTGCTCATGGAACATTCTCCAGGATAGATCATATCTTGGGTCACAAATCAAGCCTTGGTAAATTTTAAAAAACTGAAATCGTATCAAGTATCTTTTCCGACCACAACGCTATGAGACTAGATATCAATTACAGGAAAAGATCTGTAAAAAATACAAACACATGGAGGCTACACAATACACTACTTAATAACGAAGTGATCACTGAAGAAATCAAAGGGGAAATCAAAAAATACCTAGAAACAAATGACAATGGAGACACGACGATCCAAAACCTATGGGATGCAGCAAAAGCAGTTCTAAGAGGGAAGTTTATAGCAATACAAGCCTACATCAAGAAACAGGAAACATCTCGAATAAACAACCTAACCTTGCACCTAAAGCAATTAGAGAAAGAAGAACAAAAAAACCCCAAAGCTAGCAGAAGGAAAGAAATCATAAAGATCAGATCAGAAATAAATGAAAAAGAAATGAAGGAAACAATAGCAAAAATCAATGAAACTAAAAGCTGGTTCTTTGAGAAGATAAACAAAATTGATAAACCATTAGCCAGACTCATCAAGAGAAAAAGGGAGAAGACTCAAATTAATAGAATTAGAAATGAAAAAGGAGAAGTAACCACTGACACTGCAGAAATACAAACGATCATGAGAGATTACTACAAGCAACTCTATGCCAATAAAATGGACAACCTGGAAGAAATGGACAGATTCTTAGAAATGCACAACCTGCCGAGACTGAACCAGGAAGAAATAGAAAATATGAACAGACCAATCACAAGCACTGAAATTGAAACTGTGATTAAAAATCTTCCAACACACAAAAGCCCAGGACCAGATGGCTTCACAGGCGAATTCTATCAAACATTTAGAGAAGAGCTAACACCTATTCTTCTCAAACTCTTCCAAAATATTGCAGAGGGAGGAACACTCCCCAACTCATTCTACGAGGCCACCATCACCCTGATACCAAAACCAGACAAAGATGTCACAAAGAAAGAAAACTACAGGCCAATATCACTGATGAACATAGATGCAAAAATCCTCAACAAAATACTAGCAAACAGAATCCAACAGCACATTAAAAGGATTATACACCATGATCAAGTGGGGTTTATTCCAGGAATGCAAGGATTCTTCAATATACGCAAATCAATCAACGTGATACATCATATTAACAAATTGAAGGAGAAAAACCATATGATCATCTCAATAGATGCAGAGAAAGCTTTCGACAAAATTCAACACCCATTTATGATAAAAGTCCTGCAGAAAGTAGGCATAGAGGGAACTTTCCTCAACATAATAAAGGCCGTATATGACAAACCCACAGCCAACATCGTCCTCAATGGTGAAAAACTGAAACCATTTCCACTAAGATCAGGAATAAGACAAGGTTGCCCACTCTCACCACTATTATTCAACATAGTTTTGGAAGTTTTAGCCACAGCAATCAGAGAAGAAAAAGAAATAAAAGGAATCCAAATCGGAAAAGAAGAAGTAAAGCTGTCACTGTTTGCAGATGACATGACACTATATATAGAGAATCCAAAAGATGCTACCAGAAAACTACTAGAGCTAATCAATGAATTTGGTAAAGTAGCAGGATACAAAATTAATGCACAGAAATCTCTTGCATTCCTGTATACTAATGATGAAAAATCTGAAAGTGAAATTAAGAAAACACTCCCGTTTACCATTGCAACAAAAAGAATAAAATATCTAGGAATAAACCTACCTAAGGAGACAAAAGACCTGTATGCAGAAAATTATAGGACACTGATGAAAGAAATTAAAGATGATACAAATAGATGGAGAGATATACCATGTTCTTGGATTGGAAGAATCAACATTGTGAAAATGACTCTGCTACCCACAGCAATCTACAGATTCAATGCAATCCCTATCAAACTACCACTGGCATTTTTCACAGAACTAGAACAAAAAATTTCACAATTTGTATGGAAACACAAAAGACCCCGAATAGCCAAAGCAATCTTGAGAACGAAAAATGGAGCTGGAGGAATCAGGCTCCCTGACTTCAGACTATATTACAAAGCTACAGTAATCAAGACAGTTTGGTACTGGCACAAAAACAGAAATATAGATCAATGGAACAGGATAGAAAGCCCAGAGATAAGCCCACGCACATATGGTCACCTTATCTTTGATAAAGGAGGCAAGCATATACAGTGGAGAAAAGACAGCCTCTTCAATAAGTGGTGCTGGGAAAATTGGACAGGTACATGTAAAAGTATGAAATTAGAACACTCCCTGACACCATACACAAAAATAAACTCAAAATGGATTAAAGACCTAAGTGTAAGGCCAGACACTATCAAACTCTTAGAGGAAAACATAGGCAGAACACTCTATGACATAAATCACAGCAAGATCCTTTTTGACCCAGGTCCTAGAGAAATGGAAATAAAAACACAAATAAACAAATGGGACCTAATGAAACTTAAAAGCTTTTGCACAGCAAAGGAAACCATAAACAAGACCAAAAGACAACCCTCAGAATGGAAGAAAATATTTGCAAATGAAGCAACTGACAAAGGATTAATCTCCAAGATTTACAAGCAGCTCATGCAGCTCAATAACAAAAAAACAAACAACCCAATCCAAAAATGGGCAGAAGACCTAAATAGACATTTCTCCAAAGAAGATATACAGATTGCCAACAGACACATGAAAGAATGCTCAACATCATTAATCATTAGAGAAATGCAAATCAAAACTACAATGAGGTATCATCTCACACCAGTCAGAATGGCCATCATCAAAAAATCTAGAAACAATAAATGCTGGAGAGGGTGTGGAGAAAAGGGAACACTCTTGCACTGTTGGTGGGAATGTAAATTGATACAGCCACTATGGAGAACAGTATGGAGGTTCCTTAAAAAACTAAAAATAGAACTACCATACGGCCCAGCAATCCCACTACTGGGCATATACCCTGAGAAAACCATAATTCAGAAAGAGTCATGTACCAAAATATTCATTGCAGCTCTGTTTACAATAGCCAGGACATGGAAGCAACCTAGATGTCCATCATCGGATGGATGGATAAAGAAGATGTGGCACATATATACAATGGAATATTACTCAGCCATAAAAAGAAATGAAATGGAGGTGTTTGTAATGAGGTGGATGGAGTTAGAGTCTGTCATACAGAGTGAAGTAAGTCAGAAAGAGAAAAAGAAATACAGTATGCTAACACATGTATATGGAATCTAAGGAAAAAAAAAAAGGTCATGAAGAACCTAGTGGCAAGATGGGAATAAAGACACAGACCTACTAGAGAATGGACTTGAGGATATGGGGAGGGGGAGGGGTGAGATATGACAGGGTGAGAGAGTGTCATGGACATATATACACTACCAAATGTAAAATAGATAGCTAGTGGGAAGCAGCCGCATAGCACAGGGAGATCAGCTCGGTGCTTTGTGACCACCTAGAAGGGTGGGATAGGGAGGGTGGGAGGGAGGGAGATGCAAGAGGGAAGAGATATGGGAACATATGTATATGTATAACTGATTCACTTTGTTATAAAGCAGAAGCTAACACACCATTGTAAAGCAATTATACTTCAATAAAGATGTTAAAAAAAAAAAAAAATAGTATAGTACTGGCCCCAAAACAGACACATAGATTAATGGAAGAGAACTGGGCTATTTGCTAATGCCATACACAAAAATGAACTCAAAATGGATTAAAGACTCAAATGTAAAACCAGAAACCATAAAACTCCTAGAAGAAAACATAGGCAGATGTTCTTTGACATTGGTTTTAGCAATATTTTTTTGGATATGTCTCCTCAGGCAAGGGAAATAAAAGCAAAAATGAACAGATGGGACTACATCAAACTACAAAGCTTTTGCACAGTGAAGGAAACAACTAACAAAATGAAGAGGCAGCCTACTGAATAGAAGATATTTGCAAGCAATATGGGGTTAATATCCAAAATATACAAAGAATTCATATAACTCAACATCAAAATAACATCAAAACAAATAACATAAACAAAAACAACATCAAAACATCAAAACAAAATAACATCAAAAACAGCAGCAACCCAATTAAAAAGATAGGCAGAGGATCTGAATAGACATTTCTCCAAAGAAGATATACAACTGTCAACAGACACATGAAAAGATGCTCAACATTATTAATCATCAGGGAAATGCAAATCAAAACCACAGTCAGATACCACCTCACACCTGTAAGAATGACTATTATCACAAAGGCAACAAATAACAAGTGTCCGCGAGGCTGTGGAGAAGGGGAACCCTCGTACACTGTTGTTGGGAATGTAAGTTGGTGCAGCCACCACAGAAAAAAGTATGGAGGTTCCTAAAAAAATTAAAAATATCAGTACCATACAATCCAGCAATTTCACTTCTGGGTATTTTTCCAAAGAAAACAAAAACACTAATTTGAAAAGATATATGCTCCCCCATGTTCACTGCAGCATTATTTATAATAGCCATGAGATGGAAGCAACTTAAGTATCCATTGATAGATGAATGGATACATAAAGTGGTACATACATATACAATGTAATATTCTTCACTCATAAAAAAGAATAAAATCTTGCCATTTGCGACAACATGGATGAACCTAGAGGGTATTATGCTAAGTGAAATAAATAAGACAAATACCATATGATTTCACTTACATGTGGAATCTAAAAAACAAAACCAATGAACAAGCATAACAAAAGAGAAACAGAGTCATAGATACAGAGAACAAACAGGTCGTTGCCAGAGGACAGGGGAATTTGGTGATAGTGAAATGGATGAGGGAGATTAAGAGGTACAAACTTCCAGTTACAAAATAAATAAGTCATGGAGATGAGATATATGGTGTGGGGAATATAGCTAATAATATTGTAATAACTTTGTATGATGACAGTTGGTAACTAGATTTATCATGGTGATCTTTTTGCAATGCATAAAAATGTAGAATCACTATTGTGCACCTGGAACTAATAGAATTTTTTTGGTCAATTATACTTCAATTAAAAAAAAATAATTAAAATTAAAACCACTAAACTGTACACCCCCCAAAAAATTCAAAAAATTCAGTTAATAAAATTTGCCACATTAGAATAACAAATAAGAAAAGTCATGTGATTATTTTAAGTTTATAGAAACATATTTATTGAAATTCAACATCCATTCATGAGTTATAAATAAAGATAGTATGACTACATATGTATATAATTTTTTAAAAATCTATGCATAAATTATTAGAATTAATAGAATTTAGGGAACTGCTGGTTACAAAATGGATATATAAAAAACAATTGTAGGGCTTCCCTGGTGGCGCAGTGGTTGAGAATCTGCCTGCCAATGCAGGGAACGCGGGTTCGAGCCCTGGTCTGGGAAGATCCCACATGCCACGGAGCAACTCGGCCCGTGAGCCACAATTACTGAGCCTGCGCGTCTGGAGCCTGTGCTCGGCAACGAGAGGCCGCGATAGTGAGAGGCCCGCGCACCGCGATGAAGAGTGGCCCCCCGCTTGCCACAACTAGAGAAAGCCCTCGCACAGAAACGAAGACCCAACACAGCCATACATACATACATACATACATAAAAAGAATGTAAGCAGACAAGAATAGCATTAAAAAAAAAAAAATTGTATTCTTAGAATACAATTGGTTTTTATATAATAAATGATGCTAAAACATGAAATATAATAAATGATGCTAAAACAATCATCTTAATATAGAAATTTTTAATTTGGACTTATAGCTCATATTATACATAAAAATAAATTCCAGGTAGATTAAAGACCTACCACAAAAGAAAGAGCAGTAAACTTTTTAAGACAGAACAGGGGAAAAAATCCCCTTAGTTTTAGGATGGGGAAGGATTTCTTAAACAGAAGCACCAACCGTAAAGGAAAAGAATGATAATTCTAATTACATTAAAATTAAGAACCTCATTCATCAAAATACAACATAAAGAGAGTGAAAGGAAAAGTCTACATTAAAGACAATCTTATCTATAGCACACATAGCTATCAAAATCTAGTATGCAGAATATATTTTAAATATTCTGAGAAATCAACAAGAAAGCATTTATCAGCTCAGTAGAAAACGGACAAAAGGTTTAAATAGGCTCTTCATAAAGGAAGAAATCCAAATCACCAATTAACACACAGAATGGTGCTTAACTTCACTAGTAATCGGGGAAATGCAAATTAAAACCACAGTGAGGTACTATGACAAACCCAATAGATTAGAAAAATTAATTCTGAAAATATCAAGTGAAAGAGAGGATGTAGAGCAAGGGGAACTCCGCTCATGTACTGCTTGGGGGGATCAGAGGGGGCTGGTGGCAGGGGTGGAGCACAGATTTGTAAAACCGTTTTGGAAAACAATTTGGCTTCACCTGGTAAAGTTGAACTTGCACCTACACTACAACTGGCAATTCCATTAAAATTCCAGTAACGTTCTCCATTCTTTAGAGAAATGTTTACATGTGCACCAGGATACATGTACAATAATGTTTACAGCTGTATTTGAGCGTAATAGCACCAAACTATTAGAAACAAAACATGTCCATTAACAGTAGATTGAATAAATAAACTTTGGTGTACACACGCAATAGATTATACAATACATATTACTTTAAAATAAATTTTAAAAATTAATATTTGCTTGACCTTAACAGAAGCAAAAGAAATTGAAATAAAACTGATGGTATTGCTGAAACGCAGGTAGACATTTCTTTAAAACTGGAGATGTTAGTTCTCAAAAGAGCCCTTTGAAGTTAAGGGGGTAATATGAAAAAATGAACAGACCTGCATCTCCTCCCCCACCACTTTTTGCAGAGGCAGCAGTTGAATAAATAATTCATTACAGTTTGAAGAATCAACATGTCATAGTCTTTATGGAGTGTGCTTGTGTGTGTGGGGGGGGGGTGTGTGTGTGTGTTCTTAACTACAAGAGTAAATCTCAAACAGTATTTATTGATTTCTTATTCTCCATCCATTCCGTTGAAGTCATTGTGGAAATTGATGGTTTTAAGTTCATGTTTAACTGATCTCGAATTTCCTGGCATAACCCTGGTATCAGAGACACTAGTGGCCTAAGACTACTCTTTGGGCTTGTTTTGTCAACTTGTCAGATTATGGAGGGAATCTCTTCACCAGATAGCCCACGAAGCTGGTGCCAACTCACAGTTTCCTTTGTAAGCTTTGGGGACCAGAGACTGACCAGATTGTCACATAAGCACAGGGAAGGAGTGGAGCCCTCCTCTGGGCCAATGGGTACCCCTCAGGTAGGATAAAGTGGTGGACAAACCGCAAAGCCACTCTATGCGATCAAGATCCAAGAATGGGGTTAAGAGTTTGAAGTCTGCCAAATCTGAGCGATCCAAAGGCAGACATCAAAGTGAAGGCATGAGACCCAGAGTTTGGGGCCAGGGAAATCAGAGCTTGTGTGAGTCTGAACTGTTAGGATACAGAGAGGGGCAGGAGGGCCCTGGAGAAGGTCTTGCCTGATTGATTACTGCTCATGGTACCCAGGGAATTCACAATCAGCTATGTGGTTTATTTAAGGGCCAGCAAGAAAGCAGGGCCTGGGTGTTTCCACAAGATGCAAAACCCCAGGGGTGAAACACTAGTAAGCACACTGATCGCAGTGTAATGTAAGGAAGTCTCCATTTATATAAACAGTATTCAATAAGCTGCCAGTAGGAAAGCTATGGAGCAGTGGCTCAGAGCCTCAGGGTGTCTTTCTGCAAGCATTTCTTCTTAAGAGCTAGTTGCTGTCCAGGGAGGCTTCCGGGTTTATACTGGAGCACCTGCGCCCCCTCTCAACCCTTTCTATCCACCGAGTCCAAGGACAGCAACTCTGGCTGCTCCAAGGACCTCTTTTCACATCTCAGACTGGGTACTGGGCTCAAAAATAAACTTTCATAGTAAATATAGCTCACTTGTCCTCTCTTTCCAATCCACCTACGGGGGCTCAAACCAAACTGATCTCTGATAACACATGAACTTTTTTTTTTTTTAATATTCCTTTGATATGCATCTTTTTTAAAAAAATTAATTAATTAATTAATTAATTAATTGTTGGCTGCGTTGGGTCTTCCTTGCTGCACGCAGGCTTTCTCTAGTTGTGGCGAGCGGGGGCTACTCTTCATTGCCGTGCGCGGGCTCCTCACTACCGTGGCTTCTCTTGTTGCAGAGCACAGGCTCTAGGTGCGCAGGCCTCAGTAGTTGTGGCACACGGGTTCAGTAGTTGTGGCTCGAGGGATCTAGAGCTCAGGCTCAGTAGTTGTGGCACACAGGCTTAGTTGCTCTGCGGCATGTGGGATCTTCCCGGACCAGGGCTCGAACCCGTGTCCCCTGCATTGGCAGGCGGATTCTTAACCACTGAGCCACCAGGGAAGCCCTTGAACTTCTTTTTAAGATAGAAGCCTAATGATTTGGAATCCAGTAGGTAAACAAGGAAGCAATATCTTCACACTCTTCGCACCTTGGGGCAAGGTAGGATATCCTCCCATCCAGGTGGCTGGCAGTAGATGGGGAGTAAGGGTTTTTTGAGGTCCGAGGTGCCACTGTGCAGGCCTCCTGCCTATCCTATGTCAAGAGGGAGTGTGCAAGAGAGAGCAGAGTGGCAGGATCTCCCCCGGGGCCAGAAGGACCTGGGGTGCCAGTTGCAGATTCCTGGAAGAGTGTCTGGGGCACAGTTTGCTGTGGTCCTTTTCTCCTGTCTCTGGCGTTAGAAACAGGAGCCAACTGCTTACTGGTCCATATTCTTTGAAGTGAAGTAGAGACTAATTCGTAATTGCACACTTCTAAAGTCTACTCCTCAGAAGCCTAGACTCAGTCCTGATGGTTTCTTTATGTTGTCAAGGCAGCCCCAATTTCACAGGCAATCCCCTACCCCTTATTCACTATCTGGCTCCAGTTCACGCTCGCATCTGCCTAACTCTCCTAAGCCCGGGCCACCGGGGTTTCAAGGTTCACTGCTCTGCCCTCTGCTGGCCTGACTCAGAGTTGGCAGCTCTGCTTTTAATTCAAGCAGGGGCAGCTCTTGCAGTTAAGTATTAGACTTCTTATCTGGGGAAGTTTCCAATTTATAGAGAACTTGGAAATGCTTATGCTATGGTACAGTTTCTGCGAATGTTGCATGAGGCTCTCGGGAGACTTCCCTTAAGTCTGCTCACCGGCTAATGGCTTAATCCTTCTGGGAAACGTTTTCTTCCAAGGCCAACTTCTGAGACTACTTTCTAAGCTACTGATCCTCTCTTAGTTCTCAAGTACATTGTCCAATACTTCACCTAGATCCTTAAAGTGGAGTTAGATATCCCTTCCCTGAGGTACTAAACCCAGGAAGTTTGCAGTGATACCAACTGCTTCCATCTATTCTGATAAAGACCATTCCCGTGAAAACACACGTGCATGTCACCTACAACTGCCAAGAGCACTCAGCCTGTGTGTACAGCCCAGGACTGCCTGCCTTTAATCTGCTCTAGAAAGAATGTACAAATATTAAAAATATATTATCTACTATAGTGTACAAATATTAAAAATATATTATCTACTATAAGGCAATCTCTCATCATGATCAGAACAAACACAAAGTGTGTTATTGAGAATTTACCTGGAAAATCAAGATTTGCCATAATAATTCAAAACTTTAACAAGAATAGGATTTTTTTTTTTTGCTTCCTATCCTTATCTCTTCAGAATCCATTCTCTTAGAATACTTGAGTGTGTGGGTGCATTCCATCACTGAAATCAGCTTCTCTTCAACAGACTTTTACAAGTCTAAGAGTTCCTGATTAGATTTTTATTTGCTGGCCTAGAGGATTTGACAAGCCACTAAATTCTTCTATCCTTCAGATTAACACCTTAGCCTCAATTCTAAACTTGACCTGATGTGTTGCTCTATTTACCTAAAGTATTTCTTTTGCATTTGTGTCAGTTATTAGGGACATCCATTCCTCACAAATATTTAATTGTTTCAATTGTTATACTGATCTTTCTGGAATTTTTCCAATTACCATTTAGGAAACATTTTACTTCTTATGCACACAGAAGTACAACTAGGATAAAAGTCATTTATAGGATAAAATGCAAATATTGGGTCAGGCACCAAAATTTTGCCCAGTTTTCCCTTAAATAAAAAATACAAGTCTTTCTCAAAGAAGATAATCACTTAGGTATGTACAGGCAACATCCATGTACAAGGGATTGAATTAAGCAATGGAATTATAAAAAGATGTCATATATATTGTCCCATTCTCAAACATTATCTCAGATTATTATATTAGGATTTTGATGGCCACTTCAAGAGTAAGTTTTTCATTTAATAAATATTTATAGAGTGTGTGCCACATTCCAGGCGCCATGCTAATATCCGAAGATTCAATTATGAATATGACACAGTTCATGTTCTCATGGAGCCTAGATCCTGGAAGGGAGATGAGTGCAGTAGGACCTATAGGATAGGGGGCTGTGAGAATGCAGAGGGCACCTAACTCAGTCTTGGAGGGAACAAGAAGGGTTTCCCAAGGTAGTAATGGGCAAGTTGCAATCGGAAGATTGAGTAGGAATTAACCAGGTACAGATCAGGAGGGAGGAGGTGGGGTGGGAGGGGTAGGTGAAGAGTGTTTCAGGGAGCATCCTATGGAAATGCTGAGAGCTGAGGAACAGAGATGCATGTGAGGGAGCATGGGAGTTCAGTATGGTTGGAGCACATATGACAATGTGGGGCGTGAGGAGAGATGAAGCTGGAGAAGAAAACTGGTCAAACCAGGCAGGTCTCCTATATTCATTGTTGATAGGGAACTAGGAGAATCGTGCACTGCATTGATAGTAAATAATAGTGTGTGAGTCAGGTCATATCATGGATGTGATAAAAATGATAAGAGCCAGGGTAGGCTTTGCTGCAGCAACAAAGAAGTCCTAAAAATTCAGTGGCTTAGAGAACCACTTAGAGTTTCTTTCTTTCTCACTTTACAGGACTGAGTAGTTTCAAGTTAGCGGGTAGAGGTAGGAAAGGGAGAAGGTGGGCTCTACTCCCGGCAGAGATCCAGGCTGATCGCAGAGATGCTGTTATTAACACATGGCTTCCAATGTCACCACCACACCAGCTAGAAGGGGAGAAGGGGACTGTAAGTGGGCGGGCCAGGCCTGAGAGTAGCACGTGGTGCTTCCTTTCACATTCCATTAGTCAGAGCCCAGTCACGTGGCTACACCAACTGCAAGGAACCAGGAAAATGGAGCTCAGCTACGTGCCGGGAAGAAGAGGATTTGTGGGGAACAGCTGGCGGTCTCTGCCACAGTGATGGGGGGAAGAGCTGGTGCACGGTGAATCAGAACTATTGCTCACATTTCCCTTCAAAGCCCTTTGTCTGCTTGCCTCTGACCATCTCACAGTCTTTGTCTTCTTTCATTTCCTAATTCCCTCCTGCAGATGTACCTTGGTCCGCTTGGATTATTTACCTCAACTCTAACCACCAGTCTTTCCTCAACTACATCCCATACTTTGATCAATCCCCTCCGACTCTCAGCATGACAGGTCGTTTGATTGCCCAGCTCAGTCTGTTTGAAGGAAAGAGTCCAGCCCTGCTGGTCACTTGGGGTAACCAGAAATGCTGGTTGGTGAATCAGTAGGTGGCACTCTGGGTCAGCAAGACACCAATTCCAAGGCAACACACACATAATGAGGGCAAGGTTGTAGCCACGCTCAGGAGAGCACAACAACAGTGGCTCACTTGACCTACTTCCTCAAGACTCAACTTTCAAAAGGAGCGACTACACCCAGACTGACCAGTGGATTGCTAAAAACAGGGATGTCAACATGCTCTGGAGTGACAGCCAACAAAAATATTTCCTTTGTGTGGATGCTTTCTTCCTCTTGCGCTCAGGAAGGGCAGAGAAGTTCGACCTGTCTGGGTTGGAGAGCGCTGTGAGCTGCTCTCCTCGAGGCTTCTTAGGAAGGCAGAGAAAGAGGCGTGTGTGTTGTTTTAATGGGAGCTGCAGTTGCTGCTTTCATAACCACTGATTTGTCCGATTTGCTATTAGGAAATCCTCAGGCTCCCCATCAAAGGCCTCATTGTTGCGTTATTTCTTTCTTTCACTTGTGTCACCCTGGTAAGGTATCCTTTCACTCAGCAATGTCTTCTGGGTCATTTTTCATAACACTGTGAAGGTGTGGACAGAAGTGGTAAAATAGAGATTTGGAGACCTTTCCCCACTGAGAGTTTAAAATTGACATTCAGCAGAGATAAGCAGGGATGGAAATTTTGTTCATGAAGAATTTGTTGTTATCTGTTTATGTCTCTTGGATCTGTCTCCTTTTTGTCCAGATTCAGATATTTAAAGATCATGTATCTGTGCTCCTATTCATAGAGACCGCCACTGGCATGATAGATAAAAAAGGTGCTACCTAGAAAAAAGACGTCTGTGTGTCAGGCTTTTTATTTTTCTCTTCATTTAATAGACAAGCCTCATAGAAATGCAGGCAAAGAATTAATTTTCCTTAAAGCCAGTTCAGGTATTATAGCGTATGAGCGATTAGTAATGGATATTGTCTAAAAACATCACATAGTTATTATTGACCATCTGATTCTTAGCCATATTTCAAATTAAGCTAGCCATATGCACATGATAATTCTTTCATTAGTAATGCTTATCTCTTATTCTGTTAGACTTTTTTTTAAAACCATTCCCTAAAACATGTCTTCCAAGAAGCCCTCCTTCAGTCACCTCCACTTGACTCATACTGTTTCTTTATATTTTACATTTGTATCCCAGATACGGGATAGGCCCAGGGATCAGTCAGGATAGACCAGGTAGTGTTGAGGTAATAATCCCCAAATCTCAGTGACTTAAATCAACAAAAGTGTGTTTCTTGCTCACATGCCATGTCCAGTATGGACCAGTAGGGGGCTTTGTTCATGTGTAGTACTCATGGACCCCAGCCAGACTGATAGAGGCTCCATCCTAATGGGTGTTCCATAATCATCATGTTAGGGTGACAAGAATGTAGTGAAATACACACTGGCTTTTAAAGCTTCTGTCTGGAAGTGGTGGGTCACTTCTGTTTATATTTTATTGGCCAAAGGAAGTCACATGGTCACAATTAACTGCAAATCAATAAGAAGCAAGGATAGGTTAAATTAACAAATGCTGCCTTCCATTTGAATAAGTCTTACAACTTTAAAGCACTTTCTCAGACATCTCAGGCAAGTAGAAAGGGTTGGTTAATAACTTTCTCATTTTACATATGAGGAAACCAAGGCTTAGAGAGATTAAATAATTTATTTTAAGGTCAAACGCCTTTCCTTTAGATTAGGTTAGTGTGACTCCTAGGGTTTTTTTGGGTTTTTTTTAATTAACTCTCCACAATTTCATATTTATAACATTTGAATGAACAAGTGTCAATGCTGTGGCACTAGCCTGGTGCTCAGAGTAAAAGAAATCAAACAGCATCTCTCTAGCTATGCTGCCGTTAGTAATCAAGAGAACTCCAAGTCCTTAAAAGTCTCCCCTCTCAACTAATTACAGGAGTTGAAGGGGATATTTACTCTGTGCTAATAAATCTGGTCAGACAGGGGCCATGTGGTCCTCTGCCCGTGACCTGACTCTCCATGGTGACAGCTCCTGCAAGCACGGGATGCCTGTGTTGAAGAATGCATGCCCCTCCCTGAGAGATGATGATGCCTGTGAAATGGGCTGAAGAAGACTCAGAGGAGCTGTCTCCTTTCACAAGGAAGCCAGCGCCCACAGTGTGAAGAACTCTTTAGGTTTTATTGACTCTTTTGTTTCAGCTCTTTCTCTTTCAGACTCACACACGAGCCTTTAGCCACTTTGGGACACACCCAGGATCTCATGTCCTCTTGGGTCAGACTTGTGACCCTCACCTCTCTTCTCTCAGAAAGAAGGACTCTTTCCCAGAAGGCCCTTCGGTCACTCCTGCAGATACCTGGTGAATCCACCTTACCACCCCATCCAGACACGCCCATCCTGGGTTGAATGTCAGATCAAATGGACCTACTTGCTACAATATATATATATATTTTTTAAATTTTATTTATTTTATTTATTTACTTTTGGCTGCTTTGGTTCTTTGTTGTTGTGCGCAGGCTTTCTCTAGTTGCGGCGAGTGGGGGCTACTCTTCGGCGCAGTGCACGGGCTCTAGGTGCGCGGGCTTCAGTAGTTGTTGCTCGCGGGCTCAGTAGTTGTGGCTCACGGGCTTAGTTGTACCGCGTCATGTGGGATCTTCCCGGACCGGGGCTCGAACCTGCGTCCCCTGCATTGGCAGGCAGATTCTTAACCACTGCGCCACCAGGGAAGCCCTTGCTACAATATTTTAAAGAAATATAGACTTGTTCCTCCATATGGCAAAAAATATTACTAGTTAATGTAACGGATTGAAGCACAACAGTATTTCAGGAAGCGTGCAGAGGATCATGCATTTCAGGTGCTCTGTTACCTCAACAAGTGAGAATAAATGGTACAGGAAAATCAACATGGAACTCCAAGGCCCAAACCTACAGTCTACTCTCAGGTCTGCCCCCTTAGAGTGACCTTGGGAAAATCACTTAACCCTTCTGAGCCCTTTCATTGTTCATAAAATGAAGTAGTGGAGATGGATTTCTAAGGACTTTTTCAACTATGGAAGTTCGTGATTTGTGGAGGCGAGATTTATTATTTGCAATTATCGTCAACAGGTGGCAGCAAAAATTCAATCTTTAGTGACTTAAGAAAAGAGAAAGCTAGCTGCCTTTGACTTAGCCTCAGAATTTCAGAGAACATTTACTTGATTTTTTTCATTTTCAACATGATGAGAAAATTAAAGCTCCACATTTTAAGATGCTGGGATAGAAAGAAAATATGGACAATATTTGTTGTAAAATGAATGGAAAAGTAGGGCTTTAAAAATGAATATGTCTTGTAAACAACTGAATTTAGTAATTTCTTCCAGTCACTTTGAATGTGGCAGTGGCTAAAGGTTTTAGGATACTAAAACTGCCATATAAAGTAAAATTCAGACGGGTCTTTTATAGCTTTATTTTTAACATAGATATAGAAGGGTGGACTAAGATCTGTAGGAGTTTCTTTTTGCATGTTGTATAAGTTTGGCATTTTTGTATTAAGTGTGTTGGAAAAGTTAATATATATGGCAACATACAATGTCATTACATTTTACATTTTATCATAGCTCAGATCTCATCAAAATGAATCCCAAATAATTATTAAAAATGTAAAGCCTTTTTCATTTATTAAAATTTTGCCAATTTTAACAGCTTAAAGTGAATGGATCAGGGTAAGCACTAGTCTAAGTATAAAAAAATAAATGTGAAGTTTGAAGAGTATGGGGCTTTGTGCCATCATATCACCATTAAACTCTTCAGCTGTAAAATAGGAGCTTATGGCTCATCAGAGAAGGATGTACTTCAACAGAAGTTTGAGCATTTTTCAGAATTTTATATGAATCATGTATTCCTAATCCTAACAAGGATTATACCTTGCATTTTTTTTCGGTCTTCCTCTGTTTATTGGGTGCTCTGTAATCTTGATGGTCAACATGATGATGGCTGATTAAAACTAATGTATTTTTTTTAATACAAAGAATTTTATAAAGATTCAAACACTGCTAATACATAATGTAATCAAATCTCCCAATCAAGGTACCTGATTATCTAAGTCACTTGAAGTTACATGTTCACATAAAATTCTCTTTTGTCCATCCTCAGCCTAAGTAGGGATGTCAAGTGGGCAGTTGAATGTACAAGTCTACAATTCAGAAAGAGCTCAAGACTATAGTTTGTATATCCTCTCTTCAATTTTCAGAGTAACATGCTATCTAAATATTCACATTATTAAAATTGTAAATTCCTTTGAGAGACTGCCTACCAAATAGCTCCTATTTTCAAGAGTTTTTTCCATAGCATTTTACCCAGTTCCATATATCATTGTTTTCTTAACAATATTAAATGAAATGGAATCAAGTGGCATAAATACATATATTCATAGATTAGGAATACATGATTCATATAAAATTCTGAAAAATACTCAAACTTCTATTGAAGTTCATCCTTCTCTGTTGAGCCATAAGTTCCTATTTTACAGCTGAAGAGATTTAATGATGAAATGATGGGCGCAAAGCCCCATACTCTCTAAACACTACTGTTTACCTTGATCCATGTGCCATAATACTTTTATTTCTTCCAGAGAGGATATAACGTAGTGTCTGTAGCTGCACTGCCCAATAAGGTACGCACTAGGTACATGTGGCTACTTAATGTAAATTAAAAACAATTAAAATTTAGTTCCTCAGTCACACCAGCCACATTTCAAGTACTCAGTATCCACATCTGGCTATTGGACAATATAGCACAAATAGAGAATATTTCCATCATTACAGAAAGTTCTACTGGATCTCACTGGTCTAGGATGGGGAACACTGTGGCCCTTTACATGTGTAGGTGTCATTTTTCCTGCATGTAATGCCCAACTTTTACAACTGGCAAAATACGAAATACACCTTGGAAGGAAATCACACACTTGCTTTGAAATTACTCTCCTCAAAAAATGATTTCTCTCTGTTTGGTGAAGTTGACGTTAATAATTGCTCAGCTGGAGTGTGTCACAAGAAATAAAATATCATAACATCTTTAAAAGTTAATGTCTCAATGAAATCCTCTTCTAAGGTAACTTTATATTATCTAATATAGGAGAATTTTTTTCTTCTATCTAGAAGGTCTTCTCTTTTGGACCTGATAAACTGTATCTATCTAGCTGTTACTGGACAGTTGTGCTACCAAATAGAAAAGTTAGACTGTAGTTGAATAGGTTGCCCTTTGACCCAGTTCATCTGGGACTGTCTTGACTGTCTGCATTTCAGAAGTGCAGGCCCAGGACATTTAATTATAGCAGATGCTGTGATATCTCCTTCTCGATCTATGAGTGAATCTTATCAATGTGATTACTAATTCTACTTTAGAATAGTTGTGTTATAGAGAATAGACTTGTGGTTGCCAAGGGGAAGGGGGTGGGGGAGGGATGGATTGGGAGTTTGGGATTAGCAGATGCAAACTATTATATATAGGATGGGTAAACAACAAGGTCCTATTATATAGCACAGGGAACTATATTCAATATCCTGTGATAAACCATAATGGAAAAGAATATGAAAAAGAATGTATACATATGTACAACTGAATCACTTTGCTGTACAGCAGAAATTAGCACAACATTGTAAATCATCTATACCTCAGTAAAATAAATTAAAAAAAAAAGAATAGTTGTGTTGAATCAGCCAACTCAAACAGCTACTTATTCTCCTTTGGGACCTGGAGTTGTGGAAACAGTTAAATTGAAGTGTTTTCTCCACTGGAAATATCTACCACATTATTTTGGGTTGGCATGATATTTTAGAATAATACTTCACAACACTGTTTTCCAGGTGAAAATAACTCCAAGAGAGGCTCTTAGTAAGGATGAATACATCTTTGCTGGATGGCAGAATAGTTCTACTATTTCAAATGTAGTGCATGGTGAGCATATTCACAGAAAATCAGACTGGTCTCTAGCATGGATTCACTGGGCTCTTGAGCTGAGGTGCTATAAAATCTAGTAACCTTGCCTAAGCACCGGGATGTCTATGCCTCTTTGTCTGGGAGAGTAGGGGGGGGTTAGAAAGCTTGCTGGACATACAAAATTATGAAGGAATATCAGAGGCAACCTCCTGCATGTATTTTTTTAAAAAAATAATAAACTTATCAGAGCAATCACTATCTAACAGAGTGTTACCTGCATGTTGGAAAAGGTAGATAGCAAAGAGCTTTAGCGATCATAAGAGCTAAAGGAAATATAAACACCTGGGCCTCTTCTCATTTTAAACATCAACTCTGATTCACAACTGGCTTGGTGTCAATCCTAAGCAGGGCAGTTGTGTGTGGCTGTGCTCATTGCACAAGGGACAGTCTACACAATCATAACAGATGGCCTCGATGAATGCATTTTAGTTACATCCTCAGAGATCCTCGGCCACTCCAAGAGGTGATGGGAAAAGAAAGGTTCTTTCCCTGAAGCTAGTGTCTCACATCCCTTTGGGGTCACCAAGGTGGGACACACATGGCTGAAAGGTACTGTAAGCCCTTTCTCGCTCGGGGATGTTCCTGGATATAAGTTGAAAACTTGCTCAGACTTTGAGCCGTAGAAGTCTGAATACACCGGCTGTGATACTCCAGGGCTATAGAGCAGCTTTAAAGCAAATCAAGAAATATCAGTGATTTTTAAAGTACTATATTCAGCTATGCCACTATCTGGATCACCTTAAATTCTAAGTTACTTGGAAACATTGGGCAATTATACCAAATTTCAGCCTGCAAGACTGAAATTCCTAATCTCTTCTTAGGAACTAACTGATCAACAGCAGGGGCAGATTGCGAGCTGACTGCTAGATACCTGAGAGATAGACTACTTGTGTTCAGTTGGCATTTTGTTGTGTTGGGGTTCTCCATAGTTTGGGGGCTTGGAGTTTGGGGTCTTGCCCTCTGGCTCTGCCTCTCAGTCCTGTACTAGCTCACTCATAAAAGGGTTTGGGTGAGAATATTTCCAATGTCTCTTCCAACCTTCCGATATAACTCTTCTTTGTTTTATTCAAATGCATTGAAAGGGTGCTTCATAAAAGAACATTTTTAGATTAACACTAACCCACAAAGACTGGCCTATATTTCTCAGACAATCAGAACGTTCATGCTTGAAGAAGTCTTTAATTTCTAACATTGGTATATTAAATTGCTTCTCCCTTATCCCTACTTTATTTATTTTAAAAAATTAAACCTTTTATTTTAGAATAGTTTTAGATTTACAGAAAAGTTGTAAAGATGCTACAGAGAGAGCCCATGTACTTTGCTTCCAGTTTCCCCTATAGTTACCATATTACATTACTATGGTACATTTGTCATAACTAATGAGCCAGTTTTAATACACAGACCTTCACTAAAGCTCTTACTATATTCAGATTTCCTTAGTTTTTACCTAATATCTTTTTCTATTACAGGAAAGATCCCATCCAGGGTAATACATTACAGTTAGTTGTCATGTCTCCCTAGGCAACTCTTGGTTGTTTCTTAGAGTTTCCTTGCTTTTAATGACCTTGACAAATTTGTGGAATACTGGTGAAGTATTTTATACTGATAGAATGTTCCTCAATTGGGATTTGTCTGATGTTTTTCTCATGATTATATTGGAATTAGGGGTTGGGGGAAGAAGGACCACAGAAGTAAAGTGCCCGCCTCATCACACTATCTCAAGGGTACATGCTATCAGCAGGACTTATCATAGTTGCTGTTGATCTTGATCACCTGGGTGAGGTAATGTTTGCCAGACGTCTCCTCTATAAAGTTACTCTTTCTCCCCCTGTCTTTGGAAGAAAATCACTTTGCCCAGCCCCCTCATAAGGGGATTTAACTCAGTTTCAAGTTGCCATAAATTGAATATTAGAGTAAAATCTCCTCAGTGTTGAGCCACAGTTCTGAGACCATTACGTAAGTTTGGCAGCCAACAGTCTTGTAAGTTATTACTAACCCTGAACAAAATTGCTGGTGGGAAGAGAAGGGCTATGACTTGTCCTTTAATATTTTTTTCCTCCCTTCTCCTGAGGGGAGTTGTACTCACTCTCAAGAAGTGCAAAACAACATGGTTCCCTGCCCCTGTCCCCGCCCAAGGTCTAGTGATAATAAACTATTACTTTATTTATTTATTTATTTTATTTATTTTTGGCTGCGTTGGGTCTTCGTTGCTGAACGCAGGCTTTCTCTAGCTGCAGCGAGCGGGGTCTACTCTTTGTTGCAGTGCGCAGGCTTCTCATTGCGGTGGCCTCTCTTACTGCAGAGCACAGGCTATAGGTGCACAGCCTTCAGTAGTTGCAGCACGCGGGCTCAGTAGTTGTGACACACGGGCCCAGTATTTGTGGCACGTGGGCCCAGTATTTGCGGCACGCGGGCCCTAGAGCACGCGGGCTTTGGTAGTTGCGGCGCATGGGCTCAGTAGTTGAGGTGTGTGGGCTCTAGGGCACACAACCTCCAGTAGTTGTGGCACGTGGGCTTCAGTAGTTGTGACACGTGGGCTTAGTGGTTGTGGCTCATGGGCTCTAGAGCGCAGGCTCAGTAGTTGTGGCGCACGGGCTTAGTTGCCCTGTGGCATATGGGATCTTCCCAGATCAGGGCTCGAACCTGTGTCCCTGTATTGGCAGGTGGATTCTTAACCACTGCGCCACCAGGGAAGTCCCTAAACTATTACTTTAAAGGTGGAGGAAAATGTGCTTCTTTTTCATTGCTTTAGCAAAGGATTGGGGAGATCTGGGTCAGCAGCATTTTTCTAAGGTCTAGCTATGTGAATCTTAACATTTACATTAAACAGTTTCTGTGCTTCAGCACCCTTGACACTTCCTTTTGTTTCCACCCCTGCAGGAACAACAAATTCCTAAAGTGTGAATGTTATTGCCCAAACCAAACGTTTTCAGCCTATCATTTTATCCTATTTTTTTATGTTACAGAAGTAATATATGTTTTTCATAATAAAAAATTAAAACAATCCAGAAGTATACAAAATATAAAAGTAGAAGTTTCTGGCTCTGCATATGGTAGAATTTACTCTATTAATAAACAATGGATTCTTTTTGGCTTTTAATCAAAGATGCTGGTGTTGTTTTATTAAACAGTATATAGACAATTAAAAGAGGAAAAAGATTTAAAATTTGGCTTGGCCTGTTCATTCGTTACTTATTTAAGCAAGTATTTTTTGAACAGCAATCATGTGCTAGATGTGCTGGCACATTTGCGGGGGTATAGATGATGCGAAAGGAAATTATCTGTGCTTAAAGGAGCTTCCAACCAAGAGTGAGAGGCAGACTTCCATAACCGACAAGGAAGTCAATAAACATCTTCATGCAAGCACATTTGTCACCCAGAGAACTTTAAGAAACTAAGTTTTGCTTTGTTAATAAGATCATGCTCTATTCACAATATATTTATTAGTTTATTTAGTTTGGTGAATTTGGAACACTATTAAAAGCTCTTGAGCTGATTTAAAAAATGAGCGAGAACTGATTCTGTTCAACTCTATAGGCACTTTCACTGTTTTTCTGAAACTGCATGGAGTAATTCTGTGTTGTTGTTTTTTTTCAAGATGATGAAAAAAGATATTTTCCACTGATCATGCCACGAAGGGAGGATGGTGAATCTAACATTTTAATCTTTTTAAGTATATCGAGTATACCACACTTAAAACCTTTGATGATGAAAGTATTGCTATGGCATTCTAGGGTAACTAATCTCCTAACAGCCCTTTGTCTATAATGATATAAGAAAATGCACCCTTGGCAATACTTAAACTCACTAAACATGAATTAATCTTATTTTATTAAAATATTATATTAAAATTTATTGTGATAAAAAATATTTTGCTGATTAAATCAGCTTTGAACTATTTTATCAAGAAATTCTAAAAGATAAAAAAAAAAATCCCATAGAATTAATTTCCATTTATTTACAGACCCTTTCCATGTACATAAAAATTATTTCATGATTGTAGTCTTTTGTACATACAGAATTTTACATTATTTTTTACTTTATGTTTCATAAGTATTGTTCCCTGTCTTCCCATCATACTTATTATTTTCATAGTTGCCTAATATTCACAGTATTGATATTTTATTATTCAATTAGCCTCTTTTGTCAGAAATTTAAAGTCTTTCCAGTTTTGGATAGTATAGGTAATGCTGCTCTAAGCATATCTCTTTATTTAGAGATACTTTCCAATAATATGCTTTTCTCCTCTTAGATTGTTTTCTTAAGATATATTTCCAGAAATCGGATATTATATTGTCTGGTATTTGATATGCGTTTGTCAAGTTGTTCTCCAAAAGAAATGCTACCTATTCACAAAGTCTAGAACAATAAACGGACAAAATTCTTTTTCTGTAGCCCTGCCAATACTATAATGATGAAATTCCATTAGTGCTATGCAACAAAACTCAGATTTCTTTCTTATTTTACTGGTAAATCTTGGAGTTATTTGGAAATCGCTCTTTGCTAATGTAAGACCCATGACATCAATCCGTAGATCGTGCTCCTAACTACAGGACTGTTCACAGGGAACAGGACCCCACCGCAAGCCACCTGGGAACCTCCACTGAGACTAGCCCTATTATCTCCTTCCCTCCCTCCCTCCCTGCCTCTCTTTCTTTCTTCCTAAATTAGATTCTGAACTGCTGACAGGAGAACAGGACCAACACAAGCGAAATAGAATAGTGAGCACCAAAGTCACATGACCTCAAAGGGCCTCTGAGTCCCTGAGAGTAGCCTGAGTTTTTGGTTTTCTACAGGGAAGAGGAGAGGATGGCACCATCTTCCAACCCTGGAAACCTTGCCTAATGAGAAGAGTGAATGATCCTTTTCTGGGGGAAACCTTGTACGGTCATTGGTGTCTCTCATAAAGAGAATCAAACTAATACAAAGGGAAAAAGAGTTCCAGGATATATGGTGAGCAAAACAAATTGCTTAATAAAGTATCAACAATATCAGCTCAGATAGCCTGGGACATTCCATTGCTACTAAAATACAAGAAGGCTTCCTTTTCAGATGTAGCTTTCTGAAGAGAGCTCCGAAGCGAGCACTAGGTCCCACAGTCTGAACTTCGACAATTATGTGCCATAAAGAACAAAGAAAGGGTTATCGATAATAATAATTTATCAATGGGAGTGTGTTCTCTACCTTTCAGTGTGTCTTGAACCCTTCAAATGGCACCATTGTTTCCTTGGATGAAGTCAGCCAGGCAACCCCCCTACCCCATCACCGGGGAATCTTTGTTGCCTTCCTTGAAAAACATTTAAAACAAACAAGCCCCTTTCTCTTGCCATAGACAGTACAAGCAATATTAATGGTTACCTACCTGTGATAAGCACAACAGTCTCATTTTACCTGACTTGAAAGGGTCATCTGTACTGTCAAGCCCAATTAACTTGTCTTACTCTCACACAAAGAAGGAAGGTTACCGAAAGGCCACATCTTGCCCTGTATCTTGGCTGCTCTGGTACAATGGCCTGATCAAAGGCCATCAAAGCATCAGGTCAATAAAGGCAGACCCTGCTTTTTGAGGATACTGGCATAGTGCCACATGGAAGCCTGTGGGTTCTTACTGGAAGGCCCAGACACCAAGACAGGATTTTATATGTACAGGGCCTCCCAGAGGTTGAGAGAGGCCCTGGGCCACTTCTCAATTTTATAACAGGATTATAAATCATTGTGGTACATTTTAAATGTTTATGGTTAATAAATTAATGCTTTTCATACAAAAGCAGTACAATATAATTTGGCTTTTCATAAGATAATTACAGGATTTATAAAAAATACTTAAAGTGTACTACAGGTGGGATACCTGTAATGGAACAGAAGCTTAAATTTGAATGATGAACATCTTCTGTCAATCAAAGACCTCCTTTAGGGAAAAAGAACCCAAAGTCCACATTTGAAGCCCTGGGTGAATGAAAAGTCTGAGTCAATTGCATGTCCAGGGCTCCCTTGGCTCCCCTGAGACCTGTGTGTGCATAATTCAAGCAGGTCCCAAGACTCACATTACTTGTCTGGTTCACAAAGCCTATGTCAGGTCTGAAAATCTTTTGGACACTCAAATATCTGTTGGTATATGTGATTCTGTTTCTTAGATTTCTACCGCTAATAGGAAATAAATGAAAAAGTCACTTATTTATTCTCTGCTTCTAGGAAAGCTTGGCTTTATGTCACCCTAGCTGTTTAGCTACGGTGTGGTTCTTACTTCCTTTAATGGCTCTTTTCAGTGTTTATACATTTGAATTTCTGAAGAAAAATTAAATGGAACTGAGATTATTTGATCTGGAAAAAAGGGGAATTTGTTAGAGTTTCCAGATGTCCCATATGGCTGGGGTTCTCTTGTAATTCTGTTTTTAAAAGAACACACACACACACACGCCCACGCACGCACACTCACATGCACTTACACACACAATGTCTGAGTCCAGATTAGACAGCACAGGATTAGCATAATTCTCGTCAAAATATGTACCATAGTCTCCAACTTTAGATCTGGCAAAACTAGCAAGGATGAACATTGATAAGAGTCTTTAAGTATCTAAATGTTTTCTGTATAAAGTTGAAAACCAGATTTTTTTACACTTCTACTAAGAATATAAAAGAATAAGTGGATTTAAACTAGGCTGGACCACGAATACATTCTGGATAGGAGAACTGTTAAACTTCAGAATATATTGACAAGAAAATTTGTGGAGTTGTGTCCTCCTCTGGTGGGATGAAGATCTTAAAAACAAAACTAGATAATTTCCTTTGATATAAGTGGTTCGATCCTTACTCTGGTACAGAAGAGGAATGAATGAAGAAAAAGCATTCATGGTCTCTCAGAACTTTAAAAATATTTTAATGTACAACGTAAAAATTAAATTTAATTGTCCTGAAATATCTCTAATACCTTCTTTTGGCTACTCCTTTCTGATGATCGCAACTCAACTGGATAGACTGAGTCATGACTTGAACTTTAAAAATATAACTGAATGTATGACTTTTAATCAGATCAGAGTTGGAGTTCTGTTGTCCTGGGGCATTTTGGAAATGAAGTTCAATATCTAGGAAGGATGGAAGGCCAACAAGAGATGAACCTGGGATTATTATGACCCACTTTTAGCTGAAATTAGGAGATGGTAGGTGGGCACGGTAGAACTTCAACAGAACTTTGTATAGAAGCTCCTGGTGTGTGATCCTTGGAGTGTGAGATGATGGTCCTTTTGAGCAAGGGAGGCTCTCAGTGCATGTAATAAAGATGAACAAAAGGTTGGGTGACAGGAACTGAGCTTAGGACATAGCGCCTTGACTCTCTTTGTCGTCCTTCCTTGTCTCTCTCCAAGTTAGCAGGCAGAGCGGCTGTTCCAGATAAGTGCCGACACCAAGGTGTCCACGTCTGGTAGGCTTAACAATTTTAGTAGATATTTTGGGACAAAAGAGAGGCTTATAACCTAACTACTCAGTGGATCTGTTGAACAAATGGTTTTGAGGATGTCTTTTGGCACCAGTGTCTACTCTGGTAGTCAGGTTTATGGTTCCCCAAAGATGTCCATGTCCTAATCACTAAAACCTATGAATATGTTACCTTACATGGAAAAATGAAATGAAGGTTGCAGATGAAATTAAGGTTGCTAATCTACTGACCTTAAAAATAGAGATTATCCAGGTGGGCCCAATGTAATCACAAGGGTCCTTATAAATGGAAGAGAGAGGCAGTAGAATAGGTCAGAGTGATGTGGTATGAGACCAACTAAACCTACTTTTGTTGGCTTTGGGGAGAGAGACAGAGGACCAAAGCCAAGGAGTTTGGGCAGCCTTTAGACGCTGAAAAGGCAAGGAACCGAGTTTTGCCCTTGAGCTTTCAGAAAGGCATGCAGCCCTGTCAACATCTTGATTTTAGCCCAATGAGACCCATGTTGGACTTCTGCTCTACAGAACAGCAAAATAATTAAATTTGCATCGTTTCAAACCACTAAGTTAGTGGTAATTTGTTACTGTAGCCAGAGAAAACTAATACACCTATGCTGAAATTCCCAATGACATTCCCCCCACCACACTAAGCAGTCCTTCGAGGAAGAAAAGCAGAACCATGATTATTTAGTGACCTGTACGCAGGTACCGCTCACTCAGAGCAATGAAGACTATTTGTGATGCTCCATTCTCCCACCCCAAAATAGAGACAATGATCAACCTCAGAGCAAGATATACTCACCTCTCCCATCTCTCTAACAAAAGCCCTCCTCACTGGCCCCTAAATCATGATTTCATTTTTCTTTTTGTCCAGAGCACACTTGATAGAAAGCTTTCACACACAACACATTTTGCTGGGGATGCTCAAGGTTAAGATCAAGTCCCTGTGAGTATGTGGTGACTCCAATCATACCCCTTATGCCTAATTCAGGAGTGGGGACACAGTGAAAGGTGAGTTTGATAGAAAGAGCCGTTCTAATTTAAACAAAATGCAAATCATGCACAACAAATACCCCAAACCTGCATTTTAAGATGGAAAGTAAATGGCAGTTGAGGCCAGTTAAGAAGCTGATATATTTTCCTCTCCTACTGGTTTTTTTGTGTGGGCAGTTTAGGTTCCTTGAACTCACTAATATTCAACTGTGAGAACTAAAATTATCTCTGTGGAAGGGATAAGGGGTTTATCCACCAGATGGTTCCTCAGTTTCCTTTCCTGTAAAACGAGAGTGAAATTAGAATGATCTTGTGCTTTAGCACAAGGAACTGGCGGCAAGGCTAAGAATGCTTTTGAATCATGTCCTTGGGTAATAGGAAACTGAGATATGAGTTAGGAATACCCCCATCCACTCTTTATTCTTACTAAAGGCATTTTTGGTACTATGATAACTAATGTTTATGGTGTGTTTACATGAATAGTTACATTTAATCCTCTCATGTTACAGATGAGAAAATGAAGCAAAAAGAGATGAAGGAAATTGCCCAGGAGATTACAGTTAGTACTTGGTGAATCCAGGATTTAAATCTAGACTTCTGGAACTTCATAGACCTAGTTCTTAACCATGGAACTTTATCACGCCTCCAAGGATGGATGCCCTCTACCATGAGAAGAGACAGGCTTAACATGTGATGATTTTGCACAACATACATTCACATAGGCAGGTCCCCTCACACCAGGAATGTTTCTAACTTTCTTCTCCACCTGCCCAAACCCGACTTAACAATCAGAGCCCACATCTTTCCATTTCCTCCCCAAGACCTTTCTCCTTACCTCGTAAGCAGGTCTTTGGGAGTGGAGTACCCATCCTAGTATCCTTTGCAACACTTGGCACAGGGCTTTGCATGTAGTAGGCAGCTGCTGGGGAATGGAAGTGCCCCTGGTCTTTGTCTCAGAAGAGCCGGACTTGAATCTGCTTTCCCACTTATTGGTAGTGTGGCTGGAGATTCAGTGACCTCATCTGTAAAGAAAAAAAGGAAAGAAAAGAAAAATAAGTAATATTTATCTCACAGATTTGTGATCCAGATAAAATGAGCTCTTGTTCATAAAAGTATTTTGTAAATTAAAGGACCATTCCAGTAAAAGGGATAATAGGATTATCAAGTAGGATTGTCAAATAAATTTTGTGTTGCATTTCTTGCACTAGTCCTGAGATTGTAGAACTATGACCAATTTTAAACATGAGCACATTATCACGAATGCATTATACTGCCATTGAGGAAGGCTGTGAGATCAGGATTATTTACCCTGGGAAAGAGAAGCAAGTTTTCAAAACAAACTCCAAGTGTTTGTCTATTCAATCGACAATTGTGAGCATCTCCACAGAGTCTCTGGCCTCAAATTAGAGCAAAAAGGGATTTGGTCCAGACATAAGGAAATGCTTCATGAATATAGAGACTATGAAACCTACTATTAAGGGAAATTGTGGAGACAAATAACAGCCACAAATAAGTGACTTCATGCTGCCAAATTGACCAAGGAGAAAAAGAAACATGTTTATTTTTCAAAATGTGCATGTTCTGAAGCAATTAAATCTCTTCCCTCACTAAATTGACATAGTTTTGGTCTTAACGGCACTATAAAATTAAATCCTTTAAAAGAGATTTAAAATATAAGAGATGGCATCTCTTCTGGAGAAGAAGGGAAAACAAAATGAAGAAACTCTTAAAAACAGAATTATTCTAGAATACATATTGCAGACTACCATAAAAACTTATTTAAAGATAATAAAGCCTCCAAGAAATGGTCTCAATGAAATTAAAAGCATCCCACATAGATCCCGTCTCTTTCCCCCCTCAGATTGTCTCCCCCACCTCCTGCCACAATCACTCTTTCTACTTGAGCACCCACCACTATTATGCTCAGATTGGGGACCACAGCACCCTACTTGGCTTGGTAAGTGGTCAGTGTTGAGAAGGTAGAGTGGCTTTCAATACCTATACGGATGTTACACAAAACAGGTGAAAACCTAATGCCATTACAGACGTGGTTCCTATCTAGTTCTACTTCGTATGTGTCTTTCAGAAGGATGGGACCATTTCTGTGACGACTGAACACTGACAGCAAATGTAATCTGAGTCCAGTTAAAGGTCACTGACCGCGCTCCACGCTCTGCAATAAGCTTATCAGGACATCTCTTGAAATAATAGTCACTTCCCTGTCTCCTTCATCTTCTTTGCTCTCTGCCTTCCTCCCTCCTCCCCCAGCAGTGCCCACCCTTCCCTTTCGGGCATGTATCCTTCAGCAAGGTTCTCTCTTTTCTTGGGCTTTTCCTGTTGCCATCACAAAGCCCTCAATGTCCTGTACGGGGTATCTTCATCTAACCTGGAGTCAAAGGCCATTCTTGCCTCAGGAAAAAAAAAAAAGAAAAAAGAAAATCCCATAATTTAAATGTCTTCCTTAAAAAAGAAGGGGATGTAGTTTTAAAATAAACACTAAATGAATATATACTGAAGAAAACTTCTACACAAAGCAATGCCATTTCATAATTTTCTTAGAGAATCTGAGAGTGAAAAGTGTTTCTATCAACACATGGAATCTGTCATGCAGGCAGCATTCCTTTGCATTTCCTGGGTCATTGACTCAAGACTCAATTTTCCTAAAACACAGAAGTAGATTATTTAACAAATGCTTCGAAGGAGTCTGCCAAAGTGATTACTAAAATAGACATGTGCCATCGCTGCTCCAGGTCTCAGGACATTTCAAGCACTTATTATCTTGAGTGGTTGCCTGCCAAGTTCCAAGATCAGCAATTGTGTGGAAATAAGAATGATTAGTCTTTTATTGTAGCAAATGTAACTAGCTGATTGCCAAAGATAAGCTCATTTGTGCAGAGAATTGCCAAAATCTCTAAGTAAACCTGACACAGGTATTTTGCATGGCTGGGGGTACCTAATGTGCCTGTCTAGAGTTTATTCCAGGGTAGTTTATTCGCAGTTATTAACCAGTTTTTTGCATAGTGTCTACAGTGTGAAAGTGCCACAGGGGCCTTGGGGTGAGTGAGACCCAAGCCCTGGGCTCAGCGATGGGGAACTATTCTGAGAGCACTGAATCTGGGTCCTTCACTATAAAGCACAAGGCCAATGTCATCCAGTCCCCGACCCCGTCTCTGCCCACATCTCCACTGACTTTCCTCCTGCCTTGCTACACTCCCGCCACACCAGCTTCCTTTCTGTTCCTGAAACTTTCCAAGTAAGCCCCTGCTCAGTGCCAGGCAGGAGGAGCCTCAGTCCTAGACGCTCCGCCTGCCTGGCACTCCCAGATATATATCCACAGGGCTCCCTCCTCACTTCATTCAGGTTTCCTGTTCAGATATTCCCTCCTCAGAGAGCCTCCCTTATCATCCTATCTGAGAACACGCCTGTCACTCATCATCTCCTATCTTTGCTTTAATTTTCTTTTTTTTTGAATGAATTCAACCATTTAAAAAAAATTTTATTTTAGTTTTTTATACAGCAGGTTCTTATTGGTCATTTATTTTATACATATTAGTGTATACATGTCAATCCCAATCTCCCAATTCATCCCACTACCACCAGCACCCCACTTTCCCCCCTTGGTGTCCATACGTTTGTTCTCTACATCTGTGTCTCTCTTTCTGCCTTGCAAACCGGTTCATCTGTACCATTTTTCTAGATTCCACATATATGCGTTAATATACAATATTTGTTTTTCTCTTTCTGACTTACTTCACTCTATATGACAGTCTCTAGGTCTATCCACGTCTCTACAATGACCCAATTTCGTTCCTTTTTATGGCTGAGTAATATTCCATTGTATATATGTACCACATCTTCTTTATCCATTCATCTGTCGGTGGGCATTTAGGTTGCTTCCATGACCTGGTTATTGTAAATAGTGCTGCAGTGAACACTGGGGTGCATGTGTCTTTTTGAATTATGGTTTTCTCTGGGTATATGCCCAGTAGTGGGATTGCTGGGTCATATGGTAGTTCTATTTTTAGTTTTTTAGGGAACCTCCATACTGTTCTCCATAGTGGTTGTATCAATTTACATTCCCACCAACAGTGCAAGAGGGTTCCCTTTTCTCCACACCCTCTCCAGCATTTGTTTGTAGATTTTCTGATGATGCCCCTTCGAAATGGTGTGAGGTGATACCTCATTGTTTTTTTGATTTGCATTTCTCTAATAAGTAGTGATGTTGAGCAGCTTTTCATGTGCCTCTTGGCCATCTGTATGTCTTCTTTGGAGAAATGTCTATTTAGGTCTTCTGCCCATTTTTTGATTGAGTTGTTTGTTTTCTTAATATTGAGCTGCATGAGCTGCTTATATATTTTGGAGATTAATCCTTTGTCCATTGATTCGTTTGCAAATATTTTCTCCCATTCTGAGGGTTGTCTTTTCGTCTTGCTTATAGTTTCCTTTGCTGTGCAAAAGCTTTTAAGTTTCATTAGGTCCCATTTGTTTATTTTTGCTTTTATTTCCATTACTCTAGGAGGTGGGTCAAAAAAGATCTTGCTGTGATTTATGTCAAAGAGTGTTCTTCCTATGTTTTCCTCTAAGAGTTTTATAGTGTCTGGTCTTACATTTAGGTATTTAATCCATTTTTAGTTTATTTTTGTGTATGGTGTTAGGGAGTGTTCTAATTTCATGCTTTTACATGTAGCTATCCAGTTTTCCCAGCACCACTTATTGAAGAGACTGTCTTTTCTCCATTGTATATCCTTGCCTCCTTTGTCATAGATTAGTTGACCATAGGTACGTGGGTTTATGTCTGGGCTTTCTATCCTGTTCCATTGATCTATATTTCTGTTTTTGTGCCAGTACCATATTGTCTTGATTACTGTGGCTTTGTAGTATAGTCTGAAGTCAGGGAGTCTGATTCCTCCAGCTCTGTTTTTTTCCCTTAAGATTGCTTTGGCTATTCAGGGTCTTTTGTGTCTCCAAACAAATTTTAAGATTTTTTGTTCTAGTTCTGTAAAAAAATGCCATTGGTAGTTTGATAGGGATTGCATTGAATCTGTAGATTGTCTTGGGTAGTATAGTCATTTTCACAATATTGATTCTTCTAATCCAAGAACATGGTATATCTCTCCATCTGTTTGTGTCATCTTTGATTTCTTTCATCAGTGTCTTACAGTTTTCTGAGTACAGGTCTCTGACCTCCTTAGGCAGGTTTATTCCTAGGTATTTTATTCTTTGTATTGCAATGGTGAATGGAATTGTTTCCTTAATTTCTCTTTCTGATCTTTTGTTGTATAGGAATGCAAGAGATTTCTGTGCATTAATTTTGTATCCTGAAACTTTACCAAATTCATTGAATAGCTCTAGTCGTTTTCTGGTGGCATCTTCAGGATTATCTATGTATAGTATCATGTCATCTGCAAACAGTGACAGCTTTACTTCTTCTTTTCCAATTTGTATTCCTTTTACTTCTTTTTCTTCTCTGATTGCCGTGGCTAGGACTTCCAAAACTATGTTGAATAATAGTGGTGAGAGTGGACATCCTTGTCTTATTCGGGATCTTAGAGGAAATGCTTTCAGTTTTTCACCATTGAGAACGATGTTGTCTGTGGGTTTGTCATCTATGGCCTTTATTATGTTGAGGTAGGTTCCTTCTATGCTCACTTTCTGGAGAGTTTTTATCATAAATGGTGTTGAATTTTGTCAAAAGCTTTTTCTGTATCTATTGAGATGATCACATGGTTTTTATTCTTCAATTTGTTAATATGGTGTATCACATTGATTGATTTGCGTATATTGAAGAATCCTTGCATCCTTGGGATAAATCCCTCTTGATCATGGTGTATGATTCTTTTAATGTGTTGTTGAATTCTGTTTGCTAGTATATTGTTGAGGATTTTTGCATCTATATTCATCAGTGATATTGGTCTGTAATTTTCTTTTTTTGTAGTATCTCTGTCTGGTTTTGGCATCAGGGTGATGATGGCCCTGTAGAATGAGTTTGGGAGTGTTCCTTCCTCTGCAAATTTTTGGAAGAGTTTGAGAAGGATGGGTGTTAGCTCTTCTCTAAATGTTTGATAGAATTCACCTTGAAGACATCTGGTCCTGGACTTTTGTTGGAAGATTTTTAATCACAGTTTCAATTTCATTACTTGTGATTGGTCTGTTCATGTTTTCTATTTCTTCCTGGTTCAGTCTTGGAAGCTTATACCTTTCTAAGAATTTGTCCATTTCTTCCAGGTTGTCCATTTTATTGGCATAGAGTTGCTTGTAGTAGTCTTTTATGATGCTTTCTATTTCTGCGGTGTCTGTTGTCACTTCTCCTTTTTCATTTCTAATTTTATTGATTTGAGTCCTCTCCCTCTTTTTCTTGATGAGTCTGGCTAAAGGTTTATCAATTACGTTTATCTTCTCAAAGAACCAGCTTTTAGTTTTATTGATCTTTGCTATTGTTTTGTTTCTATTTCATTTATTTCTGCTCTGATCTTTATGATTTCTTTCCTTCTACTAACTTTGGGTTTTCTTTGTTCTTCTTTCTCTAGTTCCTTTAGATTGTTTATTTGAGATTTTTTTTTCTTGAGGTAGGATTGTATTGTTATAAACTTCCCTCTTAGACGTGCTTTTGCTGCATCCCATAGGTTTTGGATCATTGTATTTTCATTGTCATTTGTCTCTAGGTATTTTTTGATTTCCTCTTTGATTTCTTCAGTGATCTCTTGGTTATTTAGTAACGTATTGTTTAGCCTCCATGTGTTTGTGTTTTTTATGTTTTTTTCCCTGTAATTGATTTCTAATCTCATAACATTCTGGTCAGAAAGATGCTTGAAACGATTTCAATTTTCTTAAATTTACCGAGGCTTGATTTGTGACCCAAGATGTGATCTATCCTGGAGAATGTTCTGTGTACACTTCAGAAGAAAGTGTAATCTGCTGTTTTTGGATGGAATGTCCTATAAATATCAATTAAGTCCATCTTGTTTAATGTATCATTTAAAGCTTGTGTTTCCTTATTAATTTTCTGTCTGGATGATCTGTCCATTGTAAGTGAGGTGTTAAAGCCCCCAACTATTATTGTGTTACTGTCGATTTCCTCTTTTACAGCTGTTAGCATCTGCCTTATGTATTGAGGTGCTCCTATGTTGGGTGCATATATATTTACACTTGCTATATATTTCCTTGGATTGATCCCGTGATCTTTATGTAGTGTCCTTCCTTGTTTCTTGTAACATTCTTTATTTTAAAGTCTATTTTATCTGATATGAGTATTGCTACTCCAGCCTTTCTTTTGATTTCCATTTGCATGGAATATCTTTTTCCATCCTCTCACTTTCAGTCTGTATGTGTCCCTAGGTCTGAAGTGGGTCTCTGGTAGACAGCATATATATGGGTCTTGTTTTTGTATCCATTCAGCAAGCCTGTGTCTTTTGGTTGGAGCATTTAATCCATTCACATTTAAGGTAATTATCGAGATGTATGTTCTGATTACCATCTTCTTAAATGTTTTGGGTTTGTTTTTGTAGGTCTTTTTCTTCTCTTGTGTTTCTCACTTAGTGAAGTTCCTTTAGCATTTGTTGTAGAGCTGGTTTGGTGGCGCTGAATTCTCTTAGCTTTTGCTTCTCTGTAAAGCTTTTGATTTCTCAGTCGAATCTGAATGAGATCCTTGCCGGGTAGAGTAATCTTGGTTGTAGGTTCTTCCCTTCCATCACTTTAAATATATCATTGAACTCCCTTCTGGCTTGTAGAATTTCTGCTGAGAAATCAGCTGTTAACCTTATGGGAGTTCCCTTGTATGTTATTTGTCGTTTTTCCCTTGCTGCTTTTAATAATTTTTCTTTGTCTTTAATTTTTGTCAGTTTGATTCTTATGTGTCTCAGTGTGTTTCTCCTTGGGTTTATCCTTCCTGGGACTCTCTGCACTTCCTGGACTTGGGTGGCTATTTTCTTTCCCATGTTAGGGAAATTTTCAACTATAATCTCTTCAAATATTTCCTCAGATCCTTTCTCTCTCTCTTCTCCTTCTGGGACCCCTATAATGCGAATGTTGTTGCGTTTAATTTTGTCCCAGAGGTCTCTTAGGCTGTCTTCGTTTCTTTTCATTCTTTTTTCTTTATTTGTTCCACAGCAGTGAATTCCACCATTCTGTCTTACAGGTCACTTATCCGTTCTTCTGCCTCAGTTATTCTGCTATTGATTCCTTCTAGTGTAGTTTTCATTTCAGTTATTGTATTGTTCATCTCTGTTTGTTTGTTCTTTAATTCTTCTAGGTGTTTGTTCTTTAATTCTTCTAGGTCTTTGTTAAACGTTTCTTGCATCTTCTTGATCTTTGCCTCCATTGTTTTTCCGAGGTCCTGGATCATCTTCACTATCATTATTCTGAATTCTTTTTCTGGAATGTTGCCTATCTCCACTTCATTTAATTGTTTTTCTGGGGTTTTATCTTGTTCCTTCATCTAGTACATAGCCCTCTGCCTTTTCATCTTGTCTACCTTTCTGTGAATGTGTTTTTCGTTCCACAGGCTGCAGGATTGTAGTTTTTCTTGCTTCTGCTCTCTGCCCTCTGGTGTGAGGCTATCTAAGAGGCTTGTGCAAGTTTCCTTATGGGAGCGGCTGGTGGTGTGTAGATCTGGGTGTTGTCCTCGTGGGCAGAGCTCAGTAAAACTTTAATTCGCTTGTCTGCTGATGGGTGTGGCTGAGTTCCCTCCCTGTTGGTTGTTTGGCCTGAGGTGACCCAGCACTGGAGGCTACAGGCTCTTTGGTGGGCTAATGGCAGACTCTGGGAGGGCTCACGCCAAGGAGTACTTCCCAGAACTTCTGCTGCCAGTGTCCTTGTCCCCACAGTGAGCCACAGCCACCCCCCGCCTCTGCAGGAGACCCTCCAACATTAGCAGGTAGGTCTGGTTCAGTCTCCCCTGGGGTCACTGCTCCTTCCCCTGGGTCCCGATGCACACAGTACTCTGTGTGTTCCCTCCAAGAGTGGAGTCTCTGTTTCCCCCAGTCCTGCCGAAGTCCTGCAATCAAATCCTGCTAGCCTTCAAAGTCTGATTCTCTAGGAATTCCTCCTCTGTTGTTGGACCCCCAGGTTGGGAAGCCTGACGTGGGCTCAGAACCTTCACTCCAGTGGGTGGACTTCTGTGGTATAACTGTTCTCCAGTTTGTGGTCACCCACTCAGCAGCTATGGGATTTGATTTTATTGTGATTGCGCCCCTCGTACCGTCTCATTATGGCTTCTCCTCCGTCTTTGGATGTGGGGTATCTTTTTTGGTGAGTTCCAGTGTCTTCCTGTCAATGACTGTTCAGCAGTTAGTTGTGATTCCAGTGCTCTCGCCAGAGGGGGTGAGTGCACGTCCTTCTGCTCCGCCATCTTGAACCAATTTCCCGCTTTAATTTTCTTTATACACCTTCTTTTGTTTCATTCACAGATATGTCTTCATTGCTTCCTACAGTATCTGGTACATGGTTGGTGCTCAGTAAACATCACTAATCTAATGAATGAATGGATGGATGGATGTTCAACCTAATGAGGGGACTGGACAGATTCACAGATAATTACAGTACAGTCATTGCTAGAAGCCACATCTTCTGTCCTTTGCTAGTTCCTTTTATTCCCACTCTCCTTAACCTCCAAACTCCCCACTCCCCCATTTGTCCAACATTATGTGCTCCCTGTGATGTTGTGAAACCTCCTTTTGCCACTAGCTTTATCTAAACAAGGTGGGTTTTTTTCTCCCCTATGGATGGAAAACTCAGCAGTTTTCTTGGCTAGGGTCCATTGAAAGATTGCAGAAAGATTTCTTTCCTAAAAGGATTCAAACGTAAACCAGGACTCCATCTTTGCAAGCATTCCACCTAAACAAGTTATATATTTTGGGAATATGTACAGTATATAATTGAACAATACATATATATGTATATATATATATGTATATATATACACACACACTCATATGGGGCGGGAGAGAAAGAGAGAGAGAGAGATGCAAGCTTAGTTCTCTGCTTTTACCTAAATTCTTATCTGAGTAAATTTAAGCTGGAACCTAGCTGTGACAACAATTTGGTAAATTTTCTCTGTGAGTATTTTTAAAAACATTCCCAAGGCCCACGTAAGGCCAATAATATTCCTTCAGGACACTCAGCTACCATGATTCCTGAGAAAGAAGGGTCAGAGAACTACCTAGCATTTATTAAGTGCTTACTATATTCCATGTACTGACCTGGAGTTTTACAACTTTGCTTAGGCCCACAGCAGGGTTCTTGTTTGTTATGCATTACTTGCTAAGGCAATCAGAACACCAGTAGCCTATGAGCCTACCTCTAGTACTTCAGGCATCTTAAGAGTTCCAGAAACATATGTGATGTCTCTTGAATGACTAAGCATATTAGATAGTGTGGAGCCTAAGCTGCTGTAACAGAAAGCCCATAAAATACATCACCTTAATAAGAGAAAAGTTATTTTTTTTCTATGTAACAGCCCAAAGGTGTTCTAATAGGGCTGAAAAGGCAGCACTGCCCTGCAAGTTCACCTAGGAACCACGCATGTGGGTTGGTTCTGACAACATCAACATATGCATGTATATCTAGATTCAAAGTAGCTTGTCCAGTTGTTGCCGTTTCTAAGCCAGAAGGAAGAAGAAAAGAGGAAGTGTAGACTGAGCACTTTCATCTTTAAGGAAAAGATGGAGGAGTTGCAAATGCCATCTCTTCCTTACATCCCACTGGTGAGAATTTAGTCACATGGTTATACTTGCAAAGGAGGCTGGGAAATGTAGTCTTTAGCCGGGTGGCCATGTGCCCAGGTAGACTTGGAGAGAGTTATATTACTAAGAAGAAGGGGAGTGAATGGTCCTGGGGGATGGTTGGCAGTCTTTTACCAAACTAGGTTATTAACTGGTTGAATTTTAGGCCTGAGGAATAAGCCCTCTGGGTGATATAATGAACACTGGCATATTCTGCCTGACTAGAACCTTTGAACAACTTTCCTGAGTTTGGGGAATTTCCTGATGTTTCCCCATGAGCAAAGGCAATAGCTTATTCTTCCACCATCTCTGGCAGGTAGGTCCCAAGCATGTGCCCCAGGCTCTGCTGACCAGATATACTGTACAAGACTTCAGTTCAGAGGCAAGCAGCATGAAGAGACTTTCAGAATCCATTCTCTAGTGGGGGGTAGCAACAGAGACATTTGATTTGGGGACAGCAGTAGCACTGGTTCTAGTGTCAGTTATTTAAGCACAGATCACTCAGAAGAGGAAATTTGGCTGCTCTGGCCAATGAAAAGAGTTTCCTTCCCAATTGTGGACTTGTTTTGGGTTTCCTTTGCTTTGGACCTTGCAGTTGGAACACACATAGAAACTGTTTGTGTGTTTATTATTCCCCTGAGGCTCTTCCTAGAGGTAAGGGTTCTAACTTGGGATAGAGATTTCGGTTAGCTTTTTAATCAGTTGTGTCCTGGTAATGGTTTTTGTGGGATAAAAGCTCTACTTGTATCTCAGTCATTATGGATAGTGAGTCAATTCAAGACTTTAAGTGAGGCTTATTATCTTCAGAGATTAAAGCAGTAGTTTCTGAAGAAATTAAAAAAAAAATCTTGTTAATTAGAGAGCGTCACTGGATTGTGTTTGTCATCATCAGAGAGCCCTGCTGCTGGCTGCTATTTCCTGTGTCAAACTTCCTCTCATCCCTCAGGTTTGCACTTATGACAATTAGAAGGGCTGTGTCTCAGCCACTGCCACCCACACCTCTTTCCCACTAGCACTGATTGGACGGAATTTCAAAGACAACTCAGAACACATGACCTGGGTGGGAAGAACTAAGGGGTCTCATTATGTTCTGTCTTGTTTCATTTATTTATGTCTCATCATAATCTAGGCCGGCTATTCCCTTTGAATCTTCCATAGATTCCAGTCATAGGCCAGGCTCATAACTGGACCCAAATTAGTGGACATAAGAAGCATAAAAGGCATCTAATAAATATTGGCTGAATTGAAGTAAATGAGATTGAAAAATGCCCCCACCGAGGTACAGACCTCTTAGGGATTGTTTGGTTGAAAAAGCCAGAAACCCAGATGACCAGCTAAAGCCAAAAAGGGAAATTTATTGGAAGGATATATGGATTTCTTTATGAGAGAATGCACGAGAAGTGGAAACTCATCAGGGATGAAGGAGAATGCTCTTTAGGATGGTGAGTTCCCTCATTTCTGAAAAATTGGTCTATTCTCTCTCTCTTATTTTCTCTCTTTTTCTCTGTCTCATTCTCTTTCTCTCTTTTTTCCAGACTGACTTAAAATTTTTTTAAAAATTTTATTGAAGTAGAATTGACCTACAACACTATGTTACAGACTGACTATTTTTTGACTTTTCAGAGTGCATGACAGAAAACTGCATCTCCAACCCCACATGAAGTCCACTTTGAAGTGCTCAGTATATGTCACTAGAGTCATTCTGTTCCCAACACGTGTAACATCTGGGCACTGGCTTTCTTTCATGTGTTGGACTGACACCATTGTCAAGCAGAATTCCTTCCCACTGACCTAGGATGTTGCCTGACATTCTTTTTAATACAGAACTCCAGACAGCCATTACCAGTTGTTTGAAAATGCTCATCTCTGTTCTAATTCTTCTTTCACTGGACAGTCCTCCAAACATTTTAAGGTAGCTATGGAGTCTTCTGTGAGTGTGTTGCTCTAAGACTGAGAACCATTAATTTCTTGAGTTATATGACATGGTTTTGAGCCTCCCTTACTCTCCTGGTAACAGCAGAGTTGCATCAAAAGCTCATTTAACTTCCAGAGATTCAGTGATATCTGTGTTATACCAAACCACAACAACAAAAGCTTTGGCGGGAAATCCCTTTATGCTACCCTTCTTATTTACACTCACCATTCCCACAGGATTCACAGTGAACCCGGGAAGGGGAGCCTTAGAAAACATACATAGGGAAACAAAAGGAGATCATTCATGGCTTTTGACCTTTCCATGACCCAGGTGCTGGCAATGTAAAATCTACTTAAGGAATTTCCAAAGATAAAGTTGACTCTACATGATTTACAGTGTGGTGACTTTGGAACTTATACCCCAACTAGAATGTGACTTCACTCTATTCTTTCCTGAAGGTGGTCCTCTTTGCCCTCCTTTCACTTTAGAGTTGGAAGCAGGACTCCCCATGTGGTCTCAGCAGCAGAAGAAGTTATCATCTTATAAGTTCTAGATGCTATAGTTCTACATATGCAGCATATCAGCAGCACAGGGCTTACTGAAAATTAAAATCCTGCATCTCCAAACATGTACAATAAAACTCAAAGATGATGCACCCACTCATAGTGTGAATGCAAATAGAATAGTCAGCTCCCACCCAGCCCCATTCTCATTTACCTTGCATTATCTTACCCCACCAGGTAAAATCATACTCCAAGTGTGTGATTTAACTATCATTTAGAAGATGACTCAAGTGAAAAGCACATTGAAGAGGATGCAGTACCAAGAAGATACTCAGTAAATGTTAGCCTCTTCCAACCTCAGCAGCAGCCCTATCCTGCACAGGTGCAGGCCTTTACCTGAATCGTTATTATTCTCACCTCATCACCTCATCAAGCCTGTCATGATGTTTCTAGTCCAGGGTCCCATTGCCCAGTGTATTTGCTAGTGTTCCCAGGTTTGCATGCTTCTGATTTGCCGACTGACCTTTGGACAGCATTTTCCTTTTTACGTGTTCAAACCGGGTGGGAGCCAGTTGACTCTGTATAACAGAGTGCCACCTGGTTAAAAATATTCTAAAATGTTATCTAATGATTTTCTAAAAACTACATATGTTGAAATAACTTTCTAGGCCCCAGATGGAGCTACTCCTGACTGGGGTGTCAGGTCAGCAAACCGAAACTTAGATGGCTTTCCTGCCCCTGTAAATGCTTCACTTGACTATAAACATAGCCTATCCAGTCAGCCAATCCCCAAACGCCAATCCCCAAGGCCCACCTCTGGGCCTTCTCACCCCAAACAAAGGTAACTATGTGGCCCTAGCCAATCAGATATTTTCTATTTTTCTCTTCCTTGTTCTTGGTGCTTCCTGCCTCCTGCTCCATTTTGCTGTTCTGGAAAAGGAGATTGTCTGCTTCGTTTGTAACACCTAAATTGTCTTCTTTAATCATTTTTTTCTTACAATTTATTTATTTATTTATTATGATTCATTTAATTAATTAATTAATTTATTTATGGGAGTATAATTGCTTTACAATGTTGTGTTAGTTTCTGCTGTACGATGAAGTGAATCAGCTATATGCATACACATATCCCCTCCCTCTTGGACCTCCCTCCCATCCTCCCCCCACCCCCATCCCACCCATCTAGGTCATCACAGAGCACTGAGCTGAGCTTCCTGTGCTATACTGCAGGTTCCCACTAGCTATCTCTTTTACATGTGGTAGTGTATATATGTCAATCCCAATCTCCCAACTCATCCCACCCTCCCCTTTCCCGCCCTGTGAAACGCATGTAGCAAGTTGAAACAATAGAGCGCAATCCCCATCGCTGGTCTCCTGTTACACAGTAAAGATTCTCAAGTAGCAGAAGAGAAATAAAGGAACAAGAGATGTAATATTTTGTTGTTGTTCATCCACTTTGTCTCAAGTTTAAGGTACACTGAATTTAAGAATCTGCCTCCTCATCCTCCACCTTTGGCTCAGCTTCTAGCAACTTTGGTTGTAGTCATGCCTGTGCTAAGCCTGCAAATACAATAAAACAGGAAAGTACAAAAAATTCACCAAAGGCTGTCAGGAGATCCTCCAAATGATTAAGGATGACGATACTATACAGAAAATGAAGCCATTTGAGAGATCTGAGATATCCTGAAGGAAGAGAAAGTTTACCTGCAGTAGTTCAGGAAGGCTTCTGATACCATGTGATACCAAAGAACAATGCCGAAGTGCAGGATAGACAAGAAATGAAAGAGAAGAAACCGGTTTCTCAAAGAGGAGAGAGAGCTATAACGAGAACCATGAACCTCTACAAACATCAGGCTTAAAGGGATTAGATTTACATATAGATCATCCAAAAATAGAAAATAGGATTGGCATACGAAGCTCCAATATGCCCCTCCCTCCTTGCAATTTCTAAAGGTGAAGGTCAGTATTTAACAAAACCACAGAGGTTAATAAAACACACACACACACACACTTGCAGATGCATAGATAATGTTTTATATATAAATAAAACATTATATACTTATAATGTTACAATTAATAATGTTGTAAATAAACGTATATAAAACATTATAAAGGATCAAGATTAAAATATATCCTGATACTGTAAAAAAAAATTATAGTAAGAAATATGGCTGAAAAACTAAGGACCCTGCATGATTAGGGATGAGTTTTGTGTCACTTGCTATACACACACACACACACACACACACACACACACACACAATACAGCTTAAAATTTTTAGGCCTGATCTGTAATGTACAGGGGAGCAGTGTGGGATAGAAAACTGCTCTAGGATAGAGCATGGTGTCTGGAACTAGAATATCCCAGGTTTGAGTCCTGGCTTGGCCACTTGCTGTTTACTTTAACTAAAATTTTCTGAGTCCCAGTTTTCTCATATTTAAAACTGACATAATAAGAGAGAAGTGACAACATGTTGTATTCTGTAACGTCTAGATGACATAATATCATCTCCTTTCAAGTACTGAGTAGACAAGAAAATAAGCATAAAGAAAAATTCCATTTTCTTGAGCCAAGACTTCCTGGCTGTACTGTTTGTGTTTATTCCACTGATTTTTCAATAATTAGGAAAACAGGAATAATGGAAGCACCAATAAAAATAACTCAACTTAGAAAAAGTAATGTGGCCAGAAAAACCCATTCTAATGTGTATTTTTATACATCAGAAAAAAAATTCATTTTGTAATGCTATATTGGGACCATCCCTAGAGGTCATCTGTCCTAGACAAGTTGTATTAATTATCAGTCCAAGTTCAGAGCTGGAAATAGAAATACCTCCAGGTATTTTATGAAGAAAGAAATTTAATACAGAGAAATAGCACTTCAAGAAAAACAAATACTGCATGCTAACACATATATATAGAATCTAAAAAAAAAGAAAATGGTCAGAAGAACCTAGGGGCAAGACAGGAATAAAGAGGCAGACCTACTAGAGAATGGACTTGAGGATATGGGGGAGGGGAAGGGGAAGCTGGGACAAAGTGAGAGAGTGGCATGGACATATATACACTACCAAACGTAAAATAGATAGCTAGTGGGAAGCAGCCGCATAGCACAGGGAGATCAGCTCGGTGCTTTGTGACCACCTAGAGGGGTGGGATAGGGAGGGTGGGAGGGAGACGCAAGAGGGAGGAGATATGGGGATATATGTATACATATAGCTGATTCACTTTGTTATAAAGCAGAAACTGACACACCATTGTAAAGCAATTATACTCCAATAAAGATGTTAAAAAAAAAAAAAGAAATAGCACTTCAGAAACTGCTTGAAGGGCTGGAGGTCACCACTGACATGGCTGAGCTGGAGAACAAACTGCTCCTACATCAGCAGCCTCTCTAACACCTCACCTCCTCTCAACAGCTTTGCTTGTCAGCAGGAAAGAAAACAATCACAGCTACAGATCATCTCTACTAACATTTGTAGAGAAAAAGATAGCCAATAAGAAATTTCAATGTGTTAGTTACTAAGAGCAAGTGTTCAGGGTCCACAGGGGCCATGCTTGTGATGGTTGGGTTTTCATTCCCGAGCCTGATAGTGGGATTTAGTGTTCTGGGTGGTCGGGAAGACACGGAGTCACTTTTTTCATTTATGAACCTTTTTAATGAGAGACACTCAAGTGTGATACAACCACTCTGCCTGTTCAGTGCGTAATTTTAAGAACAATAAAAACAATTTTAGAAACAGAGATAAAACAAAAATAATCTTTGCCACTAGGGAGAGAAACAAAGAAAGAATTATTTAACTACCATTTCTCCCTTACATTATAAATTTTCAAACTAGCAATTTTGGTGGTCTTTAAAGTGAAGTTGAGGGAACTTCAAGATAATTACCCGCACCTGAGACTGGAAAGCATCCTTAAGTCCTGTTCTGAATAGCGGCTTAGAGTGCCTGATGTGTGCAGATTCACGTAAGTTGAAATTGAAAGTTGGCTCTGAAATAACAAATTTTACAAAATGCAGAAGATTGAATCTTAAATGAAAATAACAGAATTTTCTCTGCATTTTAAAAATTTAGGTGTCTTCTATGATTTTAATATCAAGGCGTATGTACCAATACTGTTTTCTCACTGGTACCTTCTCCTCCAAAACTTGACCCTCTTGTACTTGATTTTCCTCCTGCAGTCCTAGGCAAATTGTAACTTTTTTTTTTTTTTTTTTCAGTTGACAGACATTATTTGAACTGCCATCCTTATAGTAAGATTCAGGTGAGGGTAAGCTTGGGCAGGGAGGGAGTCAGAGGGTATGTATAAATTCGCCATCTCCCCCTGTTCTTACTTCATATGCTCCTGAGACCTGGAAGGTCAGGCACACTCTCTCCATCTGGTGCATGGGTACCCGGCATTCTCAGGGTGGTTTGTTTCTGACGGTTACAGCTGCTGGATCAACACTTATTTTTTTTCTAAATGACTCAGATCTTTATGTTCTGTTGCTTTAGGGTAATACCTATGACAAATATTAGGACATGACTGTGCAGGACTAGAAAGAGTGGACGTGACAACTAGCATTCACTTTAGGAAGTAGCATCTGAAGGCTATAACCCTTCAAGTCTGATGACTCAGCCGCCCAAGTCCCAGGTACCTACGTGTCATATTCCTATAAACACCCGATACTTCCCGCCATAACATATTACTAGGTTAGAGACATAATAAACGTCAAATTTGATGACAAAAGTCTTGGTGTCCAGAGACACCCAGTGCTGGGACCAAGAGCAATAGCTGTGATCAATTCTAAGTATGGATGGCACAGTTATTAATTTCACAGCTCTGTTGACACATTATATGCCAGGCACTTCCCCTCAGGTTTATGTGGGATGGCTCTGTGATTTAGGCACTATTATTATTCCCATTTTTACAACGGAAACTGACGCCCAGAGGGGTTAAGTAATTTGTTCAAGGTCACACAACAGTGGTAGCCTCAGAATCTAAATCCTAGCCTTTTGGATGAAATTCCTCCCTGGGATCTCTGTTCATATTACTGTTATTATTCTGGTCCCCCAGCCTCAAAATATCAGATCTGGGAGGGATCTTAGAAGTTATAGCAACCCATTCATTGTAGGGATGAGAAAAACAATGACTGTCTTGAGGATCCATATCTGGATGATGGCAAAACCAAGAGTATAACCAATGTTATTTTTTCTATTACACCACACCTTGGCTTTTCTCTGCCATTGTTCTTTATTGCTAATGAATCACCAGGTCTTATCCGCTTCCTTCCTAGCTTTTATGATCTCTGTCCCTTCATTCCTATCCCCACTGCCATCACCCAAATCCAGGCACTGGTTACCCTTTGCCTAGAAGAGTGTGGTTAACTCTGACCGGCCTCAGGACTGCCTGCCCCTCTTCCTTCAAATGGGCAGAAATGAGAACAAAATTAATTAGTAATTATACAATTCACCTTTCAAAAAATGTTGTGTCTATTCCATTCAGTCATTTTCTAAACGTTGCCAAATTTCCCCTTTGTAATTGCTAATTGTTATTTTTAAACAACTTTAAACATTATTAATGCTCAATTTTCCCTTGTAATTAGATGCAATTATTAATTTTTCAAAATTGAAGTATAGTTGATTTACAACATTGTGTTAGTTTCTGGTGTACAGCAAAGTGATTGAGAGATATATATATAGTCTTTTTCATATTCTTTTCCATTATGGTTTATCACAGGATATTGAATGCAATTCCCTGTGCTATACAGTAGGACCTTGTTGTTTATCTGTTTTATATATAGTAGTTTGTATCTGCTAATCCCAAACTCCTAATTTATTCCCCTCCTTTCCCCTTTGGTAACCATAAGTTTGTTTTCTATCTTTGTGAGTCTGTTTCTGTTTCGTAAATAAGTTCATTGTGAGATATTTTAGATTCCACATATAAGTGATATCATATGGTATTTATCTTTCTCCTTCTGACTTACTTCACTTAGTATGATAATCTCTAGCTCCATCTATGTTGCTGCAAATGACATTATTTCATTCTTTTTTATGGCTGAGTAGTATCTCATTGTATGTATATGTGTGTATGTATGTATATATGTATACGTGTATATATATGTATATATGTGTATGTTTATATACCATATATTCCTTTTTTTTTTTTTGGCCATGCCATGCAAACTTGTGGCATCTTAGGATCTTAGTTCCCTAACCAAGGATTGAACCTGGGCCCTTAGCAGTGACAGTGTGGAGTCCTAACTACTGGACCACCAGGGAATTCCCTATACCACATCTTCTTTATCCATCTGTCAATGGACATTTAGGTTGCTTCCACGTCTTAGCTATTGTAAATAGTGCTGCTGTGAACACTGGGGTGCATGTGTCTTTTCAAATTATAGTTTTCTCTGGTTATATGCCCAGGAGTGGGATTGCTGGATCATATGGCACCTCTATTTTTAGTTTTTTGAGGAAACGCCATACTGTTTTCTGTAGTGGCTGCCCCAATTTACATTTCCACCAGCAGTGTAAGAGGGTTCCCTTTTCTCCACACCCTCTCCAGCATTTATTATTTGTAGACTTTTTAATGATGGCCATTCTGACTGGTGTGAGGTGGTACCTCACTGTTGTTTTGAAATATACATTTGAGGTCAACAGCAGCATATAGATTTTTTTTTAAAGCTTTAATCTCTTCTCTAAAGTCCAAACTCATATCTGCTTAGTCAACAACAAGCATCTCAAACCTAACATGTCTAAAGTGAACTCCTGTCCTTCTCCCGCATACCACAGCCAATTTCTCTTTTTTCCTAGACTCCACTATGTACTTCCAATAACTCAGACCAGAAACCTTAGAGTCATCCTTAACTCTTTTCTTCCTCTCACATAACACATTCAGTCAATCGGCAAACGTTGTTGACTTTACCTTTAAAGCATGTTCAGGGACTTCCCTGGTGGTCCAGTGGTTAAGAATCCACCTTCCAACGCAGGGGACGTGGGTTCGATCCCTGGTCGGGGAACTAAGATCCCACATGCTGCGGGGTAACTAAGCCTGTGCCCCGCAACTACTGAGCCTGCACGCCTCAACTAGAGAGCCTGTGTGCTGCAGAGCCCACGCGCTCTGGAGCCCACATGCCACAACTAGAGAGCTCACGCGCCGCAACAAAGAGCTCACGTGCCACGACGAAGATCCTGCAGGCCGCGACTAAGACCAGATGCAGAAAAAAAAAAAAAAGTTCAGAACATGACCACTTTTCACTCCTCCACCACTCTCACTTTGTCCAAGTCATCTCTTTTAAAAAAAATTTTATTGACCTATAGTTGATTTATAATGTTGTGATAATTTCTGCTATACAGTAAAGTGACTCAGTTATACATATATATATTTTTATATTCTTTTCCATGATGGTTTATCACAGGATATTGAATATAGTTCCCTGTGCTATACAGTAGGACCTGCTGTTTATCTATTTTATATTTTGCATCTCAAGCCATCATCTCTTGATGAATTGTTGCAACAGCTTCCTAACTGGTCTCCTTACTTTCCTACCATCTTTTCTTAATACAGCTACCACAGTGACCCTGTTAAAATTCGAGTCAGACCATGTCACTCTATCACTCAAAGCCTCCAATGTCTTCCATCTCACTCAAAGTCAGAGCTCTTACACGGCTCACAGGGACCTAAAAATCTGCACCCCACCCTCCAGCCCCGCCTCTCTGACCTAATCTGTCACTCACTTCCCTTTCTCACTCCACTTCAGACACTCTGGATTTCTCAGAATCTCCAAGCAGGTGTCAGGACTTTTGTACTTGCTACTGCTTGAATGCCTTTCTCCTAAATATTTTGATGTCTGCTTTCCCATCTCCTTCTATACTCAGAAACATACGTTCAGTGAAGCTTTCCTAGATAATTTTTTCTAAAGTTGTCCATACATCCCCTAATACCCATTTCCTGCTTTATCTTTCTCTATAGCAACTATACCATTTGTGTGTAGAGTATTGTAGTAAGTTCTCACTTCAAACGCAAGCTCCATGAGAGTAGGGATTTGTCTTTTTTTTTATTCATAGTTGTTCCATTGTCAAGAAGAGTTCCTAGCACACAGTAGATATTCAGCAGATATTTCTTGAATGAACAGATGTACTCGAGAGCTGATAACACTTGACAACATGGATAACATCAAAAACATTATGCTGAGCTAAAGAAACCACACACAAAAACGTATATACTGTACGAATCCATTTATATAAAGCTCTAGAAAAGACAAAGCTAATCTATAATGACAGAAAGCAAATTAGTGGATGCCCAAGTCTGGGAGTTGGGTGAGAAAACTGACTGGGAAGGGACACAAAGAAAATTTGCGGGGTGATGAAAATGTTCTTTATATTGGTTGTGCTGGTAGTTGCACAGGTACATACTTTTGTCAAAACTCTTTGAATATTACATTTAAAAATGGACACATTTTATTGTACTTAAATGATACCTCATTTCACCAGGTTAAGTGAGAGAATGCCAGAAACAAAGAGTTAAGTTATGTCTTCGGCATCATAAGATTCAAGGTGAATTTGAATGAAAAAAAAAAAAGGATAAATCTCACAAATTGTTACCTATAATAAGCACAGTGTTTAGAGAACGGAACATAAATTATCCTTCCCTCATTGCCTATGTAAGAAATGAGTTATGTCTTTAGATGTTAACAAAATGTGTCATACCTCAGGTTTAGCTCTTCAAATTTTTTTTTCAGCAGGATTCATTCATTTCTCTTTCTTACCAAATAGAATGTTCAATTAAATTTCTATTAAAATTAAGCCAAAATAGGAGGATGTAGACCAACTGGGATACAGTGCCCCCTATATCACTCTAGGTCCTATCAGGAAATTCAAAATGGGAACTTAATATAGGAAAACAGTGCAAGCCCCAAACTATAAGCATAGGAAACATAACTGCTTTGGAGTACTTGAGGAGATGGCACTTTTTCATCTAGAATATTTCCAATAAATTTTAAGTTAGGTAGGTCCAGAATACATATATTTGTATACATTACATAAAAATAAATTTAACAAAAAATACACAGTAACTAAATAAGGAAAATGGCAAAATATTTCCATGGGACTTAAAAAGAGACTAATTGATGGATATACTATGATGTCTAAATGGGCCTATTCTCCCTAAATTAATCTATAAAGGAAAGAATTATTACAACAATGTTATAGCAATGGTCTGACTGAATCTCCAGAGAATTAGGCTAAGTGAAAAAAGCCAATCCAGAACGCTTACATACTATATGGTTGCATTTATATAACATTCTTGAAATGACAGAATTATAGAAATGGAGAACAGACAAGTGGTTGCAAGGAGTTAAAAGGAGGCAGATGGGAGCAAGAGGGAAGTGGGTGTGGCCAAAAAAAGGCAACAGGAGGGATCCTTGTGGCGGTAGAAATGTTCTGTATCTTGACTGTATCAATGTAAGTATCCCGGTTGAGACTGTACTATACTTTTACAAGATGTTACCCCTGGGGGAAACTGGATGAGGGGTACAGGGGATCTTTCTGTGTTATTTATTACAACTGCATATGCATCTACAGTTATCTCAAAATTAAAAGTTTAATTTTGAAAGACTAAATCAATTATTTAACCATTTGGGAAAAATTAAGTTATTCCTCTATTTGTTTCTTGACATCAAAACTAATTCCAGAATCAAGAGTTAAATGTAATAGCAGCTCGTAGCTCCCATTCATTGAGTAATTACTATGTGCCAGGTATGTTTGCATATATTCTCATTTTCTCCTTCCAACAAACTTGTAAGAGAGGTATGACTATCTACACTTTACCAAAGAGGAAAATAAGGTGTTTCCCGAAATTCATACTTTAAAAAAAGAAAAAATCTGCAAATTGAAGAGAAACAGTATTCAACAATGTGTGAGCCTTGATTTGGATGAATGTGATTCTAAGCATTTTAATTTCTTTTCTTCTGTAATTATATGTGCTGGGTTGTCTGTAATGAACATGTTTTATATCTTTAAAAGTTTTAAGGTTGGGCAAAGGGAACAAAGTAAGAATTTTTGTCAAGGACAAGGAACAAGTTAGCAGGGGTTGATGGCTCACACGGCACAACACAAAAACTCCAGCTGACTATAAACTGTGTTGGATGGCCACTGACAGATGAATGGATAAAGAAGATGTGGTATATATATATATATATATATATATATATATATATACATACACACACACACACATATATATACAATGGAATATTACTCAGCCATTAAAAAGAATGAAATAATGCCATTGGCAGCAACATGGATGGACCTAGATGTTATTATACTAAGCGAAGCAGGTCAGAAAGAGAAAGATAAATACCATAAGATATCACTCATATGTGGAATCTAAAATACAAATGAGCATATCTATGAAACAAAAACAGACTCACAGATATAGAGAACAGACTTGTGGTTGCCAAGGGGGAGAGGGGTTGGGGAGGGAAAGACTGGGAGTTTGGGGTTAACAGGTGCAAACTATTATACATAGGATGGATAAACAACAAGGTCCTACCGTAAAGCACAGGGAACTATATTCAATATCCTGTGATAAACCATAATGGAAAAGAATATGAAAAAGAATATATATGTATAACTGAGTCACTTTGCTGTACAGCAGAAATTAAACACAACATTGTAAATCAACTATACTTTAATAAAATAAAAAAAAAAGAATAACAACAAAAAGGAATGCCTACCACAATATGTCCCAAGAATTATCCTAAATCTTTACTTACATTCCTTCACTTCATACTCACTGAAGTTTATGAGATACCTACTATTACCTCTTTTTCACAGATGAGGAAAATGAGGCTCAGAAAGTTTACCCAGCTCCACCTGACACCAAAGCCATAATTTTAATCTTCTAATTTCTTTTTCCAAAAAATGTGTGGGTTTTGTGTAGAATAAAATGTACTAAAAAAGTTTAGAAATTTGTTTAATTTCTGCTTCTTAAGCAAGTGTTTATGCATATTGATCATATATTATTTCTTTAGACAAAATTTGCTTAATGAGCAGCTGACATCACTTTTTCATTAGTTCAAACCTCATGGAGTTTGAACCCAATTAGGGAATCAAAGGGATTCTAGGAGTATTCACACAAAATACTCCCACTCCATACACACACATAAAATTTGTGCCCAATACTATACACAGAAAACCCTAAAGAGTCTGTCAAAACACTGTTAGAGCTAATAAGTGAATTTAGCAAAGTTGCAGGATACAAAGCCAAAATACAGAAATCTGTAGCATTTCTGTATACTAATAATGAACTATCAGAAAGAGAAATTAAGAAAACAATCCTGTTTACAATTACAGCAAAAAGAATAAAATAATTAGGAATAAATTTAACCAGGTAGGTGAAAGACCTGGACACTGAAAACTATGAGACACTAATGAAAGAAATTGAAGAAGACATAAATAAATGGAAAGATATACCATGCTCACAGACTGGAAGAATTATTGTTAAAATGTTCATACTACCCAAAGCAATCTACAGATTCAATGCAATTCCTATCAAAATTCCAATAGCATATTTCACAGAACTAGAACAAATAATTCTAAAATCTATATAGAACTACAAAAGATCCTGAACAGCCAAAACAATCTTGAGAAAGAAGAACAAAGCTGGAGGTATCATGCTTCTTGATTTCAAACAATACTACAAAGTTATAGTAATCAAAACGGTATGATACTGGCAGAAAAACAAACAGGTCAATAGAACAGAATCAAGAGCCCAGAAATAAAAACACGCATATATGGACAATTAATTTATGACAAAGGTGCAAAGAACATACAATGGAGAAAGGACAGTCTTTTCAATAAATGGTGTTGGGAAAACTGTACAACCACATGCAAAAGAATGAAACCATTATCTTACACCATACACACAAAAATTAACTCAAAATGGATTAAAGACTTGAATGTAAAACCTGAAACCATAAAATCCCCACAAGAAAACATAGGTGATAACCTCACTGACATCGGTCTTAGCAATGTTTTTGTGGGTTTGACTACAGAGGCAAGGAAAACAAAAGCAAAAATAAACAAATGGGACTAGATTAAACCAAAAAGCTTCTGCATAGCAAAGGAAACCATCATCAAAATAAGAAGGGCAACTTGCTGAATGGGAGAATATATTTGCAAATCTTATGGCTGGTAAGGGGTTAATATCCAAAATATATAAAGAACTCATACAACTCAACAACAACAGCAACAAAACAACCTGATTAAAAAATGGACAGAGCATCTGAATAGACATTTTCCCAAAGAAGACCTACAGATGACCAACAGGCACATGAAAAGATGTTCAACATCACTAATTATTAGGGAGATGCAAATCAAAAACCCACTGAGCTATCACCTCACACCTGTTAGAATGACTATTATCAAAAGTACAAGAAATACATTTTGGCAAGGATGTGGAGAAAAGGGTACCCTCATACATGGCTTGTGGGATTGTAGATTGGTGCAGCTACAATGGAAAATAGTATGGAGATTCCTCAAAAAATTAAGAATAGAACTACCTTATGATCTAGCTATTCCACTTCTGGGTATTATCTGAAGAAAACAAAAACACTAATTTGAAAAGATATATGCACCTATATGTTCATTGCAGAATTATTTACAATAGCCAAGATATGGAAACAACCTAAGTGTCCATTGGTGGATGAAAGTATAAAGAAATGTGGTATATATACACAAGGAAATACTACTTAGCCATAAAAAAGAATGAAATTTTGTCATATGAGACAATATGGATGGACCTTGAGGGTATTATGCTAAGTGAAATAAGTCAGAAGGAAATAGACAAACACCATAGGATTTTATCCATATGTGTAATTCAGAAAAACAAAAACAAAAACAAAACAAAACAACAAACTCATAGATACAGACAAAAGATTGTTGGTTACCAGAGGGAAGGGGGCTAGGGGCTGGGTGAGAGGGGTGAAGGGGGTCAATTGCATGATGATGGATGGTAACTAGACTTTTGGGGGTGATCATTTTGTAGTGTATACAGATGTCAAATTATAATATTGTATACCTGAAATTTATATGTATAAAAAAAAGACTTCACTGTATCAACAATAATAAATAACCCCGATGGAGCCAGTAGGAAAAGAAAAAAACTCGTGCCCAAGTGCTGTTAGAGGAAATCTGAAAAAAATATTTTGTACTTAGTACATATCCACCTTTTCAAAAAATTACTATTATTACAGAGATAAAATAAAAATACAACTTCTCCCTGTAGTCTTCTAAACAACACTCTTGTTTGTATTTCCCTATGACAAGTGTTCTTTTTTCTTTTTTTTTAAACAAGAGAGACATTTTATGATAAAAGAACTAATACATGCAGTGTACAGTAGCCATAAACATTTCCATACCAATCAACAGTACAGCCAAATACATAGAAGAATATCATTTTTTTCAACATCTTTATTGGAGTATAATTGCTTTACAATGTTGTGTTAGTTTCTGCTGTATATCAAACTGAATCAGTTATACATATACATATATCCTCATATCTCCTCCCTCTCGAGCCTCCCTCCCATCCTCCCTATCCTACCCCTTTAGGTGGTCACAAAGCACATGCTGATCTCCCTATGCTATGCGGCTGCTTCCCACTAGCTATCTATTTTACATTGGGTAGTGTATATATGTCCATGCCACTCTCTCACTTTGTCCCAGCTTACCCTTCCCCCTCCCCGTGTCCTCAAGTCCGTTCTCTACATCTTCATCTTTATTCCTGTCCTGCCCCTAGGTTCTTCAGAACCATTTTTTTTTTTAGATTCCATATATATGTGTTAGCATACGGTATTTGTTTTTCTTTTCCTGACTTACTTCACGCTGTATGACAGACTCTAGGTCCATCCACCTCACTACAAATAACTCAATTTCGTTTCTTTTAATGGCTGAGTAAGATTCCATTGTATATATGTGTCACATCTTCTTTATCCATTCATCTGTCAATGGACACTTAGGTTGCTTCCATGTGACAAGTGTTTTTATTTAATCTATGCAAGGTATTTTTAGAAAGTAAGGAACTGGAGAGAAATTTAAAACAGAAAATAAAAACCACATAAGTGCTTGGATATGAATTCAATTTGCCTTGCATGGTCAAATAACTAATTCCATGGGGACTGTTGTCAAACACAACTCAAGATCGCCATGATAACATCTTCATTTAAAAGGACCAAGAACCTAAAGTTTTGACAGATAAGGAAGGACATTTCATTTTAAAAGAGTCTCTCTGGCAATCTATTTCATCAAACCTTGGCTCAAATTCTACTTCCCCCTAAGAAATTTCCCTGACACACCGTATCCCACCCTGGTCACTCCCTTATGTGGTATTGATTCATATTTATGCCAAAAATTTTTGTGACATCAATCCACCCCAAAATTTACATGTTTCTTTAACTGAACCACAAACTTCTTGAGGTCAAAGACCCTATTTTTTGGTTCTTATTTCTTTTTTAACTTTCTTGCCTTGATGCTAGGTATAATACTAGGCCATAGTTGGTGCTTGACTAATAAATAAGCGTTGAATGAACTAATGAATGACTAATACGTGGGGGGCTTGGATATATTCCTAACCATTAGGAAGACAGCGTAGGAAGACCATTGATCTTGTTGTTCAAATAAAAATGTATCCAGTTTCTCAACATGTAAAACAGATAAAAGCAAGGCTTTTGTTTTTTCAGAGGGAATTCGGAATGGGGTGTGGCACCCCTGTTATGCTCCCCTGCAATGCTTCTTTTAGGTGGCCACAGAGGAGGTTCCTTAGGATAGAATTGAACAGCCCTGGTGGAGAGGGAGGTCTCTGCCCCAGGAGACTGAAGACTTGTGCTGAAGATCTGGTTCTGCTAGTAACTAGTTGTTCAACCTTGAACAAGACATTTAACCTCTATCTTTTTCCACTTACAAAATGGGGATAATAATACTTGTCCATCCAGCTTTTGTGTGGGTTGTTAGGATCAAATGATTGTGGAAACAAAAGTGTTTACAAACAGTAAAAATCAGTATAAACATGAAAAATGCCTCACTGCACTTACAGGTCAATAAATATTTATGTAGACAGAACTTTGTAATCCAGGATAACTAAAAGTGCTCATTTAAAACCTTTTTGTGGCTCTAGTAGTTTTGAAGTAGAACACGCATAAGAATAGTAAAATAGATGATCTTTTTATTATGCAGGACAATGCCAATTTTACTAACCATCTAATGTTAGCAAGGGGATGTACCATTAGTTATGTGTTTGGCCCTAGAAATATCTTAAGACAAATCTATGGAAGAAAAGAGGGGGAAAAAGTCTAGAATATAAATGTCAACTGTGTACGCAGTAACAATAAATTCCATGAGCTCATGGGAAGAGATCACTCGAATTAATTGGCATCACCATCAATCACAGTCTGTTGATTGCTCTAGGAACAGGGTGTAAATCCCATGAAATGAAAAGTGGGGCTGCAAAATATCAATCTGCTTTAACCTGCTGTTAAGAAAGGAAGTGAGTAGCACTGTCCAAATGTTGTATTTCCACTTGCCAAATTCAACAATTAGACCCACACTTTCATGAATTAACCTGCGAAGTGAATAAATCTTCTCTTCAACAGTTTCATGTCATTGGTTCAAACGGTGTAACGTTTCTTACATAAAGAACTTAAGGAGGATAAATCATTAGGGAAAGTGGGGGGAATTTATTGTACTCCAAGGCTGTTTTTAAACAGACCTCAACTGTACTAGAACAAAAAGTAGCCTTGTGTTTAAGGATCGTGGATTTCAGGTTTGCAATAGGCATTGTAAGAAACCAACAAACTGTGCGTGTATTTATTCCACCTCTCTTTACACTAAGAACTGTGCTGCTTTGTGTTTGTATCTCACCTAATGCCTAGCAGTTTGTTCCCAGGAGAGGAGTGGAAAAAGACGTGTTCCCCAAGTCAGCCATTACAATTTAATTTTTTATTTTTCCAGTAAAATTTGTACTTTCTTAATTTCTACAACTGGGGTAAAAAAAAAAAAAATCTGTAAGCTGACACACCATTTCTGTTGGCCACCTCAGAAAGTTCCTGAAAACACCTTTTGCAAGTTATATCATTTCCCTCCAATGTGCCAATTTTTTCTCCTTTTTCACTCTAGGGGCTGAAAAGAAGACCACTCCACCTTTTCCATAAATATCAACATTTCAGTGGAAAGCTGTTTATTTTCTTCCTGAAGCACATTAATACTACCAACCAACAACAGCAGCTTTTCACACTCAGAAAGCAAGACTGAAAGGGCCAGCATGACTCTCCAGCAGTGACAACCAACGCTTTTCCACCTCAGGCTGTTTGTGAGAAAGGATTTTCTATTTTTTCTTTTAGGGCCTCTTTTCCCATTCACTGATATTCACCCCTAACCCTACTTCAGGGAGAGTAAAAAGGGCTCAGGAACACCTTAAAGTTGGTCTATTAGAAAATTTTAAAAATGTCAGATTGTAGACTAAGCACTGGATACAGTGAGTTGAGGCTTTTCACATCAGAATAGATCAAGACATATTTTCTCACAGCGCCCTTGATTGAGAGATTATTTTTTTAAAGAAATTTAAATATATAAATTGAAATAAATTATTTTTTCTCATCAATGTTCTGGAATATGCAGGCTTTAGCTAGAAAACCTTGTGCCTGGTGCCTGAAAGTCCCAGGTTTTAGGCAGGAGTTAACTTGTATCTCCAGGGAGCAACTGACCTCTTATGTTCTTTAGCTATCTCAACAATCAGGGGTGCTGAATTAATAAAGATTAAGTCTCACACTGTGGAATATGGCAGCAGCCAAGCAAAGCCAAGCTGGACGTATGCTGGTCATTCCAAAAAAAGGAAGTCCTATCCTGGGTGGATGGGCAGTGCTTTCCACAGCAGCTCAACCTTTATGAATCCACCCTTCTTTACTACCCCAGTATCTGTAACAATTCCCGTTGCCTTCCCTTATTTTTAAATTATTTTTTGGGATAATCTTCAATCCTTTTTTAAAATTTTCTTAATTTCTAGGGTTGTATTTTCCATCAATTCCAGTACTGATGACAGTTTTTCATTAAGATTCTGAAAGGTATTCAGAAAACTCACAGACTAATAAAATCAGCACGTTGCTAAAATTCAGAGCAATCAGAGAAGTGACTTGATCTTCCCAAGGATACACAACTAATTTTTGCGAAGATATTGGAAAAGCCCAGATTTCTGGACCATGCCAGTCTATAAGATAATTTGTGTGTGTAAAACTATAGTCTTTATAAATACAGACTTTTCTCCTATATGTTACCTCTCTACTCTGGTTTCCTGTTCCATCAGGGTAGGGACCATAACTCATTCATCTTTTCATCCCAGCATCTGATATAGTACCTGACAGATACTGGGGGTTTGATAATGTTGGGTATCACTCCATTTACTATTTAATACTTGTCTAACTGGCTGACGAGTATGTCTCCTAACTTGATTAAAGCTCCTCAAGGGCATAAACTATGCCCTTTATTTTGAAGACAGTATAGTTCCTAGCAGTATTTAGCACATGTAGGCGTTTTTAAAAATTGCAAACACAGAAGAATGTCACAGAACTACATCGACCCAATTTTCGGAAGATGTGCTATGGTAGGCTGAGGAATGGCACCACAAATATGTCCAAAAGGAACTTTACAGATGTGATTAAGTTAAGGATCTTGATTTGGGAGATAATCCTGAGTCATGCAGGTGGGACCACTGTAATCATAACAGTCCTTATAAGAGGGATCAGAGGCAGGAGAAGTCAGAGCCAGAAGAGAAGGGGATGTGATGACGGAAGCTGGGAGAAGAGTGATGTGCTTTACAGATGGAGGGAGGTGACCCCAAGAAGCTGAAAAAGACAAGGAAACTGATTTATCCTTCAGAGCCTCCAGAAGGTATCAACATCTCCAACACCTTGAGTTTAACCTAGTAAAATGATTTTGAACTTCTGGCCTCCAGAACTCTGAGAGAATAAATTTGTGGTACTTTGTTACAGCAAAATCACAGGAGACTGATACAAGTACCATGAAGGCAGTTTCTACAAACTGAACAAGGTAAAACATACAACCGCACACTTGACATACACACTGAATGATAAAACTGGAAGAGATTTTGAAAAATTATCCTTTCTGGTCACTTGGCCTGAGGCAAAAGATAGTCTGCAGGATAGATGGTGGATGTTTGTCCATTGCGTTTTTTAAGATCTCTAGGAACAATGACTATATTTCATTTTATTTTGTTTTGTTTTTTCAGACTGGCAGAAGATAAAATTCTGCTTGCCTTTCATTCATGTGAAACACATATAACTTATTATTTGGTTTTTACCCAAAGAAGAAAAAAGGTGAGCTGTGTGGCTGGTAGGCAGGCAACTTTACCTCCAAACTTTCTAATATAGATTTGAATCTGAAGATACAAGTAGTAGGAATCAAGCAAAACAATCCAATAAACAGATGGTTTTGGACACAAAATATCTAGTTTTCTTTAAGCCAATGCAATTCTGCTGTGGTCTAGTCCTGACCTCAATTCTACATTTTAATCCCACAATTTGTGGCTTGTGTGTATGTGTGTGTGTGTGTGTTATTCATGTGAACTAAACTTACCCTTGGCTTATGAAACATGTGAATTGGAAAGCTGTTCTCAAAATGAGCTCCCTCCTGGAGGATTTCCCAAAGCTCAGCCTGCTTTAATTACTTAACCAAGAAGTTTTCAATGAACTGTTTTGAACCTGGCATTCACAATACACTTGCCTTGTGCTGAGCGATAGCTTAATGACAGGAAGCTTTCTTAGTTGGACCACCCGGGGAACGCTGCTTGAATAGAATATGGCTGCCTGTCGAATAAGAATGTGGGCTCCTCTGGACGTGCCACACCTGTGTTCCCTTAGCTGCAGCCGCCCTCCTGCACCGCCCCGCTCCTCTTCATTTCCCATGTAATTCAAGGTGTTGAACTTAATCCATACAGCTTTGCATCAATAGCCTCATTTATGGGTCCTCCTCAGCCCCTGGCTATGTTAGAAACCTCTTCCCATGTAGTCCAAAGGTGCTGGAAGGCTGTGCAGATTATGGATTCAAATGATGTCTGGGATATGACAGAACTGTGTTTATGCAACAGCTCCAAAATAGTTTGAGAGTATAATCTTTAGGATTCCCTAAATAGCCCACTTCAGTTTTGACTGATTTTTACCATCTTCACAATCAAAAGCAAAATCAAAGTATTATCTAGGTCAAAAGGATCAAACTAATTTGAACACAACTTCTCTTTCTGATGGGGATTCCTATAATCTCAACCCGTTTGATTATTATTTCAAATAAATCAATAGTCTCAGCTTACCTCACCACAGTACATTTGTTCTGGCAATACATCGTTTTTTTGGTTTAGAATCCACTCCTCCACCAGTTCTGTGGTAGGGTCCTAAGGGTAGAGCACATTAGCCAGATTTAAATTTTATTCCTTTAGTCATCAATGACTATTGGTTCAGGGGCGAATATATGCTCTAAGATGGACCAATCAGAGAAAATTTTGGAGTTTTGCTAGGAATGCTGGGACAAAGATGTTTGTTCCTTTAGACAGATTTACACCCAGAAGAATGTAGTCCTGGAAACTGCTGTCAGTCATTTGCAGCCATTTGTGACTTAAAGAATGGAGCCAAAACTGAGACAAGGAACCTAACAGTGGGAAATGAAAAACTGGTTCCTGTGACATAGTTTGAGTCCTGAATTGAGTCTTTCCTGGATGGTTTAGCTACATAAGGCACTAAATTCCCTTTTTTGCTTTAGTGTTTTTGAGTTGGGTTTTTGTCTCTTGCAACTAAAGGAATAATAATTGTTACGATCATAGCATTATAATGATACTGAAAGTTTAGATATTGTTCAAATCCAGTGATTTAATGATGTCTGTGAAAGTGTGGTACTTGTATTGATTGAGTACCAAGTCCTTGAATTTAAACACTTTCTAGTACTCTCTCAGAAATCAGGGAGGTGGAACTTTTGCTACTGTTAGCATACCTAAAAATATAAAAGCCATTTATTTGTTCCTGAAAACCTTTTCTTTATTCATAGGTAAACACATAGTTAGCCTCCGTGGGAAAATGATTATAATGTTTGTTTAAGCAGGTCCCATTTCTTTATCAGGTATATTGGATACAAAAGTACTGGAGACATTCCTGCTGGAAAATTCAAGTTGAGAAAAAGTAAAAATACATCGGTATCTATCCATGGGCACTCCTGTGAGGATTAACGTATAATATTTACACAAATGGTGAAATGTTAGAATAAAGTTATACAAAATTCTAATCTATTTTCGTAATTACTGTTTGTTACTGATTATTAGATGAGCTTTTAGCAACAGAGATATGACCTGAAAAATTTTTTATTTTCCTTGTAAGAATCTGAAATTCTGAACTTTTGAATTTATCCTTAATTGAAAGGTTCATTTTGCCTCCCTCCCAATGGTGGCTAACAAGGACTTTTTCAAACAAATCTGCAGTATTGTTGCAATACTGTTTTTTTTTTTTTAAACAAATATAATTTCTTTTTTTAAAATTTTTTTTTTTTAAACTTTGGATTTATTTATTTATTTATGGCTGTGTTGGGTCTTTGTTTCTGTGCGAGGGCTTTCTCTAGTTGCGGCAAGTGGGGGCCACTCTTCATCGCGGTGCACGGGCCTCTCATTATCGCGGCCTCTCTTGTTGCGGAGCACAGGCTCCAGATGCGCAGGCTCAGTAATTGTGGCTCACGGGCCTAGTTGATCCGCGGCATGTGGGATCCTCCCAGACCAGGGCTCGAACCTGTGTCCCCTGCATTGGCAGGCGGATTCTCAACCACTGCGCCACCAGGGAAGCCCAATATGGTTTCTTATACTTAAAACATTTTAGTATAGGATGACTTAAAAATCAAATGAGTAAGAACAAATGAGAGCATCATTCTGTTGTGATAAAAATGACTTTAGATGTTGATCGATGTATTATTTTGTTAACAAATTCTAAAAATTAGAATAATGTTAACAAGGAAAATGTTTTAAAATTTTATTTCCTCTTTATGTCTAGCTCCTATACAGCTTCCTTGCCTATCTTTTCTTTGTTCTCCAGCTTTTTTGATACTTCTTTATTCTCTTTTCATTCCACTAATTTATTAATTTGGAACATATGAATTTGACATTTTTATAGGTAAAAGTGGTTGAATTTTTCAGTAATTTCATATAGTTCAACCTAATACAATGTACGTTTTAAAGGAAATTTTATAGTTTTTAAATGTCAACTTCCAGATTCTTCTTCCCACCATAATCTTTATAAATGGATTCTATTTTTATCTGTATCGTGATGAAACTCTCCCTTTCTAGGACAAAAAACAAAAACCCAACAAGTTAGTTGTCTGAACTAAGATATGTCAGTTTTTAGGGGCTGAACTGTGCTCCCCACCCCTGCCAAAACAAGAGAGATGTTAACGTCCTAACCTCCAGTACCTCAGAATGTGAATTTGGAAATAGAGTCTTCACAGAGATCATCAAATTAAAATGTGGTCATTAGGGCTTCCCTGGTGGTGCAGTGGTTGAGAATCCGCCTGCCAATGCAGGGGACACGGGTTCGAGCCCTGGTCTGGGAAGATCCCACATGCCGCGGAGCAACTGGGCCCGTGAGCCACAACTACTGAGCCTGCGCGTCTGGAGCCTGTGCTCCGCAACAAGAGAGGCCGCGATAGTGAGAGGCCCGCGCACCGCGATGAAGAGTGGCCCCCGCTCGCCGCAACTAGAGAAAACCCTCGCACAGAAACGAAGACCCAACACAGCCAAAAATAAATAAATAAATTAATTAATTAAAAAAAAAAAATGTGGTCATCAACATGGGTCCTAATCCAATATGACTTGTGTCCTTATGAAAAGGGGAGATTTGGATGTGAGACAGCACAGAGGGAAGACTATGTGAAGACACACAGAGAGAAGATGGCCATGTGACTGGAATGATGCATCTACAAGACAAGGAATGCCAAGGATTGTTGGCAAACACCAGAAGCTAGAAGAGGCAAGGAAAGATTCTGCCTTAGAGCGGTCAGAGAGAGCATGGCACAAATGACACCTCGATTTCAGCTTCCAGAACTGTTAGGAGTATACATTTCTGTTGTTTTAGGCCACCTAGTTTTTGGTACTTTGTTATAGCAGCCCTAGGAAATGAATTAAAAAAAAAATATTGGTACATGGGCTTGACAATGGTTTACTAGCTCTCAAATGAAAGATTGATATTATTAAGTATTGATAACAACTTTATTTGTCTCCAGAAATTGGAGGAGAAATAGATGAATAGAAAAGTCCCTCTTGCTCAGTCTCCACAGATATTTCTTTTCAATATTATTTGAAGGAATACGGAGTAGAGTTCTAATGACTATTCTTTTTTGGAAACTCTATTCACTGGCATAATATGTGGCCTGTAAAAAATACAAGACTGGTTTCATCAGACCAATTTTAGCCTAATACATATTTAAATGACTCTCAGTGTATAAGAAAGACTTTAGTAATAAAAAAAATTATTTTAAAGAATCCCTGGGAATTCCCTGGTGGTCCAGCAGTTAGGACTCTGCGCTCTCATTGCCGAGGGCCCGGGTTCAGTGCCTGGTGGGGGAACCAAAATCCTGCAAGCCACGTGGTGTGGCCAGAAAAAAAAAAGAGAGAGAGATGCTGCCTGGTGTATGAATCATTGAATAAAGCCAATAAGATCTTAAAAAAAAAGAAAAAGAAAAAAAGAGGCCCTCACACCCTCACATCACAATAGACATAGAGCCTAGTTCTATGGTTGCAGAAAAGTATCAAATTTTATAGGTTTTACTGAAAATTAAGAGATATTATATTATAACTATACTAATGGCTGAAATTTTTATATTAGACAAATATATGTCCATAACTACTCAAATTACACTATGTAGTGTATCTAGTCCAAAAACCTCAAGTAAGAAGCAATTTTTGATGGCTTCAAAATAATAAATACCATGAAATTTAAAATGGAGATTTGACATATTTTGGGAGATAAATATGACTAGATACACATGTAAACCATTCTTTTCTTTTTTCGTTTAGTGTAACTTTGCTTTAATGACGACAATAACGTGGCTACAGATGTGAAATCATTTCTCTTCCTTTTCTCTCATTCTTTCCTTTAAAGGATTCATATTATTTTTTATTGATACCTGTGTTAACATTTTGGTATTTTTCCCAAGGATATTGTAAAAAAATACATCATAAAAATTTAAATTGAAAAAAATATGTAGTCTGTGGGCCAGATAATAATGGCATATTCCTTTAAAACTAGGTATAAGGAGTACAGGACACGTGGCCAACATTCTGGAGCTAGAAGCTTGATCTTAACAAAACATAACTGATATTTCTGCCTGCTGTGGGCTTGACACAGAGACTTACAAAGCCCAAGATAAATGCATTTTTGGAGATGCAACTTGCCCTTCTATACTTGTACTTTTGTAGATAACTTGTTTAAACCAATTCTGTATTTTCTTTGTATGTTGGAATTGATTTGCTAAAAGATATCTACTAACAAAAAAGTCCAGCTAAAACTCAGAATTCTCAGGTCATGGGACTTGCTCAGAGCCAACTTTTATTTTCTTTCAAGATTTTGTACAAGTTGCAAGAGAGGAGCTACAAATTATCTTATTAATTCTAATGAAGTATGGATATACATTTTAAAGAAGTCTCAAGGGCCAAGCATATTGAAAAGATGAATTAAGACAAAATGTACTACATGAAAAGGCAATTTCTTTAAAAACTGTCACCAACTCAACCCTGATTTGTAAGTAGGAAAAGTTATCAATTATTTAAAAAGGATATAGTAATACTCCCAAGTATATACTTCCACCACAAAGAAATTAAGAATATTTTACTTAGCACGTTCAATCATTGTGGAAATCAATGAGAAAAATAACAGTGGAAAGCTATTTGAAAATGCCTATAAGTTTAACCAGTCATTAGGAAGGAATTAAGTAAGAGTAAAGAAGACAATAAAATGTTTGCATGGTCTCAACGTCTTCGTATTGATCATATATTTGGTAAATATGCATGATCACCTTAAACATCTCAGACCATTTCTTCAGGCATTATCATTCATTATCATTTAGCTCTCAGATTCTACCAGAGTGTGCTAAAATAGTACTATGAGATTAATGTATGCCAGAAGGTATACCAATTTGAAATGCATTCCAGAATCAATTAGAAATTAATGTGGGTTATAAGTGGCAGTGGGAACAAAATTACAGTCAACTGAGAACTGACTGTGTGCATACATGTGCTCAGACACTTTTGTACATGTTGATGCAATTCTGCGAGATGAAGGTAAACGCCGCAAATTACCTGGCTGCTTCTGCTTTATTTTCTGGTTGGATATTCAATTGACACAAGTTATGATAGAGGGGAGATGATATTATTTGATGAAGTCTAGGCCTGCTGGTATCAGTGCTCCTTGGCCTTCACGCTAGCGGAATGGCTCACATCCAAAACCTGTCGCGTGAGCGGACCTTGTTATTTTCGCCTGCATATCTCAACCTTTGTTGGGCTTAAAAGGTGACTATGGGGCTTCCCTGGTGGCGCAGTTGTTAAGAATCCACCTGCAAATGCAGGGGACACGGGTTCGAGCCCTGGTCCGGGAAGATCCCACATGCCGTGGAGCAACTAAGCCCGTGTGCCACAACTACTGAGCCTGCACTCTAGAGCCCGTGAGCCACAACTACTGAGCCCACGTGCCACAACTACTGAAGCCTGCGCGCCTAGAGCCTGTGCTCCGCAACAAGAGAAGCCACCGCAATGAGAAGCCCACGCACCGCAACTAAGAGTAGCCCCTGCTCACCGCGACTACAGAAAGCCACGCGCAGCAACGAAGACCCAACGCAGCCAAAAATAAATAAATAAATTTATTTTTTAAAAAAAGTGACTCTCAACTGAAAGGAAAGATAGATTTTTCTTTTTCCCTTTCTCTCCCCGCCCCCCACCACTTCTTTTCTTTTGTTTTCTGTGTGCATATAATTCTCTTTGGATTATCTAAGCTCCACACTGGACCTTGACAATACCTGAGGAAATCCTAAATGCTTAGAACACAGGGAATACAGGGCCCTACTTTTATTTCTGGGCTGCTTGCCTTCTGGAGAAAGCATTGAAAACTTCTTTATTTGCAGGCTTGCTCATCCTTCTTGAAACTGACTCGCAGATTTGCTTTTATCAAGGAAGCCATGAAGGTGTATGGGTATCTGACTCTTTGACACCACTAGATCAGATGAATGGCCTCATTTTCACTAACTTTCACTTTGATATACCTATTTTTGCAAGCTTTCCCCCTTCTCTTCCATTTTAAAATTGGATGTGTCAAACATGCCCCGACTGCCTTAGCATTGCCTATCTGTCCCATGAAGCAGTGCTGGAAAATTTACATTTAGACAGCACCTCCAAGAGTTCTTAATGACTTGGTGCTGAAAGGCAGCTGGCTCAAGTCCAAGTCTGGGGTTTCACTGCTCTGGCAGGAAGGTCAGTTTAGTCCTGAGAAGAAGGAAAAGAAAAATACTATACTCTGTATATCCTGTGAGAGAAAAATTACAAATTCAGATGTAATATTGAAAATACTTCCTTTTTAATTTCAAAGTAACTGCTTGTAGTAGCCAGTGAACTCCCAATGGTTAAATTATTAGCTTCAGACATTTTGCTTTAGTTTAGACAAAAACCTCTAAGTGGCCTACTTTCATTTTCGTCTGGTTGAACAGTTTGTGGTTATAATATTTAAAATAACCTTTTAAAGTGATCCTGGTAAGGGGGGGTAAAGGAGTTAAAAAAAAAACAACAAACCACCAAACCTCAATTTTTGAAACTTTTTTCCTGAAGACCTCTGCCTAATTGTTCCAAAAAGGACACAAAAATTTAAATCAATTATGCAAGTTTCTTAGAGTCTCAGAAGAAACAGAAAGCCAAAATAAATGAATAAATAAATGCAGGCACGGTTTGCATTATTTCTTAGGTCAGCTATTCATCTTGCTTTTCATAAATTTTAGAAACACAGCCATGTCTACCTGAGGTGGAAAAAACAGGGGGTGTGACTTAACAGCTCAGTAGGAAAATCTGAGTGAAATAGAACCACATGCCAACTGACAGGAGGATTACTTGTAGATGATGTGTGTTCTCTAGTTATCCCTGAGACTCCCCTGGTATGATTAACCGTCTGGTTGGGAGGTGAAGGCTAGGACAGACAGATTAATAGAACCACTTTTCTTCACAACTAAATCATTTGTTAAATAAAATCTATGGGAAAACTGATGCCGTAAAAGAAGTTAGATAGCATCACCCTGGTGTTATCACTCTTGTTATCCTTGACCTCTAGAGACTTAATGATCTTCAAATAAGTCATATTTCAACAAATCCCTTTTCAAATGAAATCAAGGACTGGAGAGTTTATTTAATAACCACCACAAACATTAAGTGGTGTAAAAATTCTGCCTTCTTGACTTAACAATCAAATGTGCTGAGTAAGCCTCCAAGTCCTAAAGTGAAACACTTTTCCCCCTTACTTTCCACTACTTAATCTACTGAAAAAAATGATTGCTACTGCTTTTGGATTTTCAGGCATAAACCTTTTTGTTTAATGCAAACTGAACAAAGCTGGTTAGCGGACGTCAAGCATCTCAGAAACTGCTCCAGGACAGCATACACGTCATGTTGAGGTTTGAGGAGTTACCCTCTGCCATCACACCAGTGCAAAATGCAGTAGGAAACTTCTTGTAACTTTCTGTCAAAGAGTCACTGCATGAAAAACAAGAAGGCTGACATCTGTTCTGTGATATACTGGAGTATTTTGATCTCTCTGCTTGGCCTCTCTTAAGAACAGATTTTATGAAGTCTGAGATCACTCTGAGGGGTATCCATTAAAATGTGACTGTTTTTTGTCGATGTGCAGATTCCTGTATAGTGATGTTCCTTATTCTTCTTTTGGGTTATGGACTCCTTTGAGAATCAGTAAGGGCTATAAAATCCAGAGAAAACACACACACACACACACACACACACACAGAAGTTGCATATCTTGTTAGGGAGTTCCATGAAGTCCTTAAATCTTGTCCATGAACCCCTGTTGCACACAAACTATATTTTGTCTGATTGATGAATTCATCTTGCATTTTTATAACCTGTCTGGGCTGCCTGCATTTTATTAGTACTTTTTGGTAAGGGGAGCCAAGACTCCTTTAAATGTCGACACAAAAATAAGATTCCTTGAAATGGGGAGGTAACAAACAAAACTAAAGACCCAACAACCCCAAAGATTCAACTCCTTTAGGAAAATCTGTCATCACTTTTCCAGGTGTTGCTATTTTATTTTTTTATGGTAGTGAGATTCTGGTCCTTTCCTTCCCTTTGTGCCTCCATTCTCTCTTTTCCCTTCCCACTCACCCACCCCAACGTGGACACATTCTTATCTGTTCTGTTCTGAATTAGTGTGACACAATTGTAACTCATTTTATTTGTGAAACAAGGTCTTTTTCCTCCAGTGTATGCAATTTTGTGTCACAGAGTATCTTCCCCTTTCTTTTGAAAAGACATCTTCAAGAAGAATAAGTTCTGAACCCAAGAAATATTTTCCTTTCTCAAATTAGCTGTAGATACAGTGCATTGACTCATTTCAAACGTTAAGAGATTGTACATGTTTTCATCAGTACCAGTTTGCCCTTTAACTCTTAAAAAACTAAGTCTAAGCTAGTTTCACACCTCTCTTTCCTCTTTGCACCTGATCCTTCTCTCCACACCCCCAAAAGAGCAGCATTTGTAAGATCCTATGGACTCTTACCTGCCGGAAAACCAGTGCTTGTCTCCCATTTAATTTCTCTTTAAGTGCAATTTTCCAGTTTTCCACTAGTTGGGGCTCTGTACAAAGGAAAGAAAACTAAGGGCCTCCTTTGGAATTATTTACTAACAAAACATTTTATATGGTTATCTCTAAACTATTTTCTGAGTCTCTGGAAAGACACTCACTAATTTTATTGTTGTCCCCATATACCAATCATGAGGTTGTATATTGTTGGATCAGTTGTGTTTGCTTTGTTTACCTGGGTTGGAGAAGTCTAAACTCAGCTTACTGCTTTTGGTATGATTTGCAGGAATCCAGTTCACCCAATGCAAAATTATTACAAAATGTGAAATTATAAAGTGCATTAATGGAACATTTGGTCCATAAGTAGCAAGATCATCTTCTTTGTCAATTTTTTTCTAGGACAGGGAAGTAGCCACTCATCTTTTAACCCCCATGGCACAAAGTCCTGCACAAATTAGACCCTTAATAAATGTGGTCAGATTTCTGCCTCTGCCTAAGGACCAGAGTTTGCACAACATTATCCAGTATCAGTTCTCTGGGAAGATCTTTGGGAAACTGTCTTGGTGCGTGCTAACTTCACGTTTGCTTCTCTCTCTCTCTCTCTCTCTCTCTCTCTCTCTCTCTCTCTCTCTCTCTCTCTCTCTCTCTCGGTTTTAATTACTTTGTGTCAGGTTGAAAGATTACCTTGGGTAGTCACATATAATCAAGGTCTCCCAGCACTTTGCTTACACTTTTGTTTTGTTTTAGCTTTGTTTATCCTGTCTCTCTCCACCTCCCCGGAGATCCTTTGGCAAATCTGATAAACAATGCTTTTTTCTTGCTCGAGGCAGAAAGTCCAATCGAATACAATGGGAGGCCAGACTTGGCTGAAATGCAGGCTGCAGGTGTGCTCGGCATTGTGGTCATCTAAACCAGATGCTGGGAGTTGAAGCACCTGCTTCCCTTCTCTGTCTACACTCTGGAGACCACCGCTCCTGGGTAACAGAGGCCAGAGAACCAGGCTGAAGAGAAGCATGTATATACCACAGCATCCTCCTGACAGATCAAATGAGTTGCCCTAGAAATAGTTTAACAAAGTTCCCCTGTAAGTCCTCAAACACATACAGTTTGATTTGTGTTCTCCTTCCCTTCCTTAATCTGACACCACCATCCTCTCAACGCACACACTTGACAACATCGACGACTAGAAACAGACACTCAGTGGCAACTTAGTTTTTCTCTGGATAATATTATCTAGAAAGACAAGGCTGGCCACAGACAAGAGGGTGATAATTTTTATGGTTCTGATAACATGAGACGGATGCCAAAAGCCTTGCACAGCCTCAGATTTTATGAACATTTCTATAGGTGCCATCAATTTCTGAACAGTCCGGAAAGAACATTAAAACTTCTATCTTGAATGTTGATCATCAAATAAGAGATCAGGGGAGAAACTGGTCCCTATGGGGAGGTGACTTCGCTCTAAGCACTGGCTGCCAGAGAGGCCAGCTCTGGTATTTTTATTAAGCTGATTCTAAGTTATATTATTTCAGCTCTAAATATTAGTAATAAGTTGACTGCAAGCATGTGTATTCAAATCCTTAGTGGGAAACCTGTATGAGTTAAGTTCTTTCCTGCTGTTAATATTTTTATTTCCAATTTCAGTGCTGCTTTTTGTCGTGAATGAATGCCCTTCTAGGACAGAGTTCATACTTTTCATTTATACAGAGAGATCTATTTTCTCTGTATATCCTTGTGCTGTGTTCCTAAGAGTCAACTGAGAAAGCTTTTGCGCTGAAGAATGAAGCCCTGAACCCACTCCACTCTGGAGGTTTCCACGCAAATGCACACAGTGAGGGGGCCGGGGCCTCGGCCTGGAGGAGAGACATGTACTGGGCCTGTGTCCTTCTCCACACCACTAGCTCCTCCATCCAAGAGAAATCTGTCTCTTGTCTGTGAACTCCTACTGATATCACAGCTTAAGGAAGCCCTTTACATTTGTTCTCTATAGCTCTGTAATAAACAGATATATTTTTGTTGCTGCATGCCCAGACCAAGTCTACATGGGAAAGAATAATTCCTGAAATGAAAAATCAGGTTTGTGGGCATGAGAGGGGACAGAGGGGTGGAAAGGTAGAAGAGTGACAAATCAAAACAAACTAGTGGAGTCGATTTGAAAGGAGGGATGTGTGATATTTAGTGAGAATTTTTTGAAATCACCCAAAGGGTTCACAACATGTTTCCCAAAAAAAGACTACTTCTCTTCATCTCATGGCCACATTCTTCTCTGTCAAAGCCTCATTAGAAGCGGCACCCAGACATAACACAACTAAGGAAAGAGAGGGTGGATCTGTAAGCAAGAAAAGGAACCCCAGATCCTAGAGTTACTCTGATCTGCAGATGTGCCTCTTGGAGTTTGGAATTCACTGGGGGGCAGCTAAAGGGGCTGGAGGGGGCTGCTTAGATGGAGATGAATATGGAAATGGAGATTAGATAAAGATAAACAATGCATCTTTTCTTTAATATCACTGGAACTGTTTTCACTTATCTGCGTGACTCTTTCTTTTGTGCCTCTTAATTTGTCCTTGAAGTTCTGTATCTAATCATTAGCTGAGCAACCAATAATTCTCCCTCAGTCCCCCACCCCTTTTTACAACCAACTTTAATCTTTCGACTCAGTGAAAAACATGTTTCCCCTATCATAACTGGTTTAACAAAAATTCTCTTTCAAGTTTAGATTGCTCAGATACAATGGCTTTCCTGCAGCTTCACGCTAGGGAAAGGAATTTACATTAGAAAAGAGAGATTTATGATAGCATTGAATTTCCATTTGAATATGGATAGTTAATATCATGCATATGTTTTTTTATTATTATTATTTTAAGGTTTAAGCCGTCCCATAGGCAAAAAGAAAGCTGGAAACTGCGGGCCTGGCAGGGCTCAATGAATAATTTAATCTGGATTTCATTCACAAACAGCAGACCAGTCCTAGGGAAAGGACCGGTGCTTTTCCCCAGATCGGAACTGGAGTTAAGTGCCAGGATTTCCTGATTTGTTTACATTTCTCAAAAAACTTTTTTCCCCCGGACTAGGACAGAATTAGACTTCCTTTTCCACTTTTGGCTCCTTCCAAGCTATTCTTGCTCAAGGTATTCTCTCCCCTTTCCCTGCATTCTCCCCCCTTTCCCTGCATTCTCCTTTGTTGAATTCTCAGCTGGGTTCTTTGTCTCAGGAAAACAGGGCGGAAGAAGAATGGTCCTCATGACAACAATAAGCCCACCGTAGCCGGCTTTTCCCGGACAGAGCAGAGTCTGTCCAACCCTTACATTTAAAACTTTCTGGTCTGTCTCTCACTGAGGCTTAGAAAGGATTCTGAGAGGCCAGGGTGTTATACACTAAGTGACTTTACCCAATTCCTAAAGCTATAAAAGGAGACATTGAAATCACCTTCATTCACCTCAACCCTACTGGTGACAAGACTTGTCATTCTGATGGCAAAACTTCAGCCAGATCTAAGCATGGGACACAAATGTTTTCTGTTTGGTGGCTAGGCTTCTAGGACCCCTGGCTAAGGGCCTCTGTTCTACCCTGTTATCTTCCCTGCCCTGTTTGGTTTCACTTTCAACATCTTGATCATCTGTAATTGTCACAATGGTTTGTTTTGAAAAGTTACTCTAAGTTTTTTGTTTATAAATGTTTGGCAATCAGGGATTAGTTCCTTTTCTTAACAAGGGAAATGTAGGCATTGGTCACTGGCCAATCTGCAAGGTTAAAAGGCAACCAGATCTTGTTGGGGACCCACCAACAAGAATAAACCAGAGAAACACAGAAGCTGTTCGAGGGGATGGGGGCAGGTTCCTTAAAAGAGAGGTGTAACTCTCTTTGGTTTATTGACATTTCTATTTGTTTTTTCCTTCTCTCTTGTTTCTGAGGCTAAAGGCCCCTTTAAATTTTATTAGTTAAGTCAACTCTGTTTTGAAACATGTCTGCCATTCTGACCCTAGGAATAATTGTGAAAACTATCTTGGAGCAACCCTACCTTCTCTTCACCTTGGGTTCCCTGGGGCAATCAGTGTCATCTGTCCTTTCTGCTTTCCTAGAAATCAAACCCAACTCTTGGTCGAGAATCAGATAACTTTACTTGCACTTGGGGTATGGCTTTAAATACATCCACCATCCCAGGATTATTTGTATCATAACAGAAGAAGAAATCTAAGGTAAAGGAATGAGTCCCTAATGGTGGAATTTATGATATCAGTGGAGGTCCTTGAAGCAAAATATCATCCAAGTGCTCCTGAAATCATGTCATACTGAGGGTGGATTACGTTTAAAATATGGGTCAAGTCAGGCACATGTTGTTTGTATCCTTATGTATATATATGTAGAAGTCACACGCAGAGAAACATAGTTTATTACAAAAATCCTGCTGTCGCTGCTGCTGAGGGCAGACAGATGAATGATCACGAGCCTTTTCTCAACCATATATTAATATAGCCAAGTTGTGAAGCAAGACAATATTTAGCTATTCTGAAATGTCCTTTATAACAATCATTTACTCACTCAAGTCACTGTGGGAGTGCCTACCTCTTAAAAGACCAAAATAGACTCTTCTATGACCTCCTGCAAAGTAAGGGTGGACAAATGGCCACATTCTCACTATAATCTGAACATGCATCAAGGTGCACTTAATAGATTGATGTGCAAAAAGAGTTTCAATGAACACTAGCACATTAGGGACATCAAAAGAATAAAAATTTTCTTTTTTCCCCTATTGCTTTCAGAGAGAGTACTGTAGGCATAACTGTCACAAAAGAAACTGAGGTTTAACCTTTTGATGATTTGAAGGACCAAATCTTGCTTTGGATTATCTTCTATAACAGGTTACTTGTGAAATGATCAGCTGACAAGTGTAAGTGAAGCACATGTTCCAGAATCACATGGTATCCTCACTAGAGTACAGAGAAAGACATAAAATGAGTAATGACATGATGTCCAATGTGAAATATATCTTCTAAGGGGGGAAACCCCATAAACAAACACGTGTGATGGGAAGGAAAAAGAACAGATTTAGAACGTTAATAGAAAACTTAAAAATCATTTAAATCACATGAACAAAAATGTAAATTAGATGGTAGAATACGTTACATTTTATTTTATTACTTTTTAAACCACTTGATTGGGGTTCAACAGATACATAAAAAGCTCTACATATTTAATGTCCTCAACTCCCTGAGTGTGAAGGAGAATATGATACATTATGTATTGCATATGTAGATACTGCAGATATCAGTATTTTCTAAAATACGTTTCATACAATGTTCTTAATTCCAGGTCTTTATGTCAAGAGAAGACCAGAGGTAGGCAGCTTACTTGAGAGCGTTTTCCCTACATGTATGAATACAGTAAATATTCTGGAAGACTTTCAGATTTCTCTAGTTGTAGTAAACAAGGTCAATTGGCTCATCTGAAGGGACCCTTAGGGGTCCAGCTGGCAGTGCTTGGAGGCTGACCCAGTGGTTCTTTTGGGCTTGTCTCCAGGGCGAACCTAGACTCCAGTAGAGAGGAAACACGAGTTAGCTCCGTGACAGCCCCAGTGTCCCAGGCACTGGGGGTGCTGAAGGTGGGATGGATTTCCATGTAGCAGGTACATATACTGGTTTGCCTTATGATTGTCAGGGGCCTGAGCAGTAGAGAGTAGTCCGAGTGCTGGTAGACTGCATCACCGTTCTAGCCTGTTACTAAATGAGTTTTTCTCTCAGGCAAAAGGTGTGCTTGCCTTTCTCTGGGAGCTGGCAATGGAGAGGCTGCAAAGGCATTTTCTAGGCCTTGATTTCTGTCTTCTTACATACCATATTCTTAATTCAGTAGCTACAAAGCTCTGTACATTGAATAAAATATAAAAATATAGCAGTTTCCAATCCTAGAAACAAATTTTAAAAAAATAATGGCCATGCTTGCATGACTTCAAATGTGTACATGGTGCACGAGTGGGTGAGAGCGGATTCTTGTACATAAATGACTTCCTGTTCTTTTAAGAGTCATTTTGTGCTTGGTCCCTGGAACGTCTCTAGTAGATTGAGAGTCTTCCCTGAATCATCAGCTGGGTTCTCCTTGGCCTTTAGGGAGGTGCTGTAGACAAGTCTGCTGCCTTCTAGACTCCCAAAGGGGGCTTAGAGGGAATTGTTGCTTGAAGCGATGGTCTCTGGGTAGTTTTGGTGAGTAAGAGACCAGCAGGGTCTCTGGGAACATGGGCAGCAGTCAGTGTGAGGTGAGGTGAGGTGAGGGCAACACAGAGTAAGTTAGCAGATCTAGGGAGCATGCCCCATAGGTCCTGGCTTAGTCTGCATTTAGCTTTTTGACTCTGCAGCCAGAGCCTGCTTGGGGCCAAATGCCAAGTCTGGGGGTCTGTGACCATGGGAGGTGGGCAGCGGGGTCCTTAGACCCACTGCCCAAAACTGGCAAACAGTCTTGGTATGTCCAACATGGAGATTCGGCCTTCCTGGCAATCCCCCCACTCCACACATGGAAGATCATGTGAAGGTCTCTATTTCAGAGGAGAGAAAGCTGGGACACTTGGGGAAGGTGTGACCACTCAAGGCCACTTTATGATCCACTGACAGAACAAGATGAAATCACCCAGTTTCTGGTTGTGTGTCCCAGATAGACTCAGGCATGCGTTGAGTCAATGGCAGAACTCCCTTCCATACTTCCTTTGCCCAATCTCACCCCATGCAGCTCTGCTACCTCTTCTCAGCACTTAAGCTTGACACATTTAGCACCCCCTGGAGAGAAAGGGACCTTGGCTGGGACAGAGTCCACACCCACCACGCCCACCCCCCCTTGGGCAGCCTTGTTATCTCTCCTTGGAGTGTGATTTAGTTCCACATGACACTAAGATATGATAACCTGAACTCTATTACCTTGGGAAAGGCAAAAACTGAGCAAAAATGCTGGTTGGAATAGCTCCGTTGATGATAGCTAGGAGGTGTTATCTTGGAAGAAGATGGAAAATAACCCAGAGCCAAGAGTTGTTTTGGATGGCTAAAGGGAATTAAAAAATAGATGAAGATCTGCCCACACTTTAAGAAAATCCTCAAAAACATGACAACTGCCAAGGTTGCACTTCTTAGCAGTTATCACGTACTTTTCGTTTTCTGCTTCATCAGCTCTATAACCCTGCAAGTTTCATTATTAGGGTTTCCTGCTACACTTTTAATTTTCAGTTACAGATTGACTAGGGACTGCCAGTATGTCTGGCCTACTGATGTTTGCTGGTAGATTATCCTTGTAAAAGTTACTATTGTCGGGGTTCATTTTGTAAAGGTAGTGAAGAATAGCAATTCACATAAATTCCACAGCCTCATTGCTTGTCATGGTCCAACAACTAAGAACAAAAGAGAAAGATGGCCTCATTTTAAACAAACCTTCTTGTTTTAAATAACAAACTAAACAGACAAATAAGCCAAAAACAACAACAACAACAAACAACAACAACACGCCACAGTTGAATTTACCAAGCTGAAGGGTTCAGACTTTGCCTGAGTCAGGGACTGGTAATTGACATACAGTTCAGGGATTCATTTTCCCTTTTCTCAATATTGAATGAAATTCCCTTTTTAAAGGCTAATGATTTATTGTCTAAAACTGGAACTGGGACAAATTCAAAGCAGGATGAAAGGAAGTCTCCAAAACAATAGCACTGAAATTCTCCCAGGGCTGTTTCAATTGTGAGAATTTAGTGCACCTGAATTGCTACATCGTGGTGAGACAGAGGACTTGAGAGGGTGGCAACGTGCCTAAATGTTGTATTTTTGAATCTCAGTCTAAAGAGGTGGCCTCCTTTGGTAGAATGAACATTGATAGGGTTTTTTTGGTTTGTTTTTTGTTTTCTATTTTGTTGAAAATACTCTACAATTTTCCAGGAATTAAGAGATACCCAGGCTAAGCAAGCTCTGATCATAAATGAAAATAAGAGCCCATGTTCCAGTCCTCAATACAAAACTTCAGGTATCCTTACTGAGCATTTACTGTGTACCAGGTTCTAGGCAACATGCATTACATGCATGAGTTCATTTGATCTTCACAACAATATTATGGGCATAGGCACTATTTTTATTCCTACCTTACAGATAAGGAAACAGAGAGGTTAAGTAACCTGCCTCAAGTCACGTGGCTAGTGAGTGGCCAAGTCAGAATTTGAAACTGGGCAGTCTCACTTCATGGCCATACCCTTAACTACTTAGCAATATTGCCTCCTAAGAAAAGTAAATTGCCTAGATTAAAGGATGTTAGGGATTGAGGGTGAATAGGAATTGATATTTGGTCCAAAGAAGCCCAGCATGTTTAGTTTGAGATGAATCCTGATAACATTCTGCTGCTGAATAATGAGGCCAGATGAGTTGGGTCCTGCTATGTTCTTGCTACACAGCTCACATTCCCAATTCTATTTAGTTTTATTCCCAATCTAACTCTTTCTGAAAATGATTGAAGTAGCTTACATGCACATGTATATCTTTATTCCAGGCTCTACAGAGCTGCAACCTTATTTCAACCACCTTCTAAATATCACTGCTGAATGCAGGCCTTCAGGCACCTCAAATATCTACGCTGAACTTTCCAGCCCCACCCTAAATGAACTCTTCAGTTGGACTTTTCTCTCTCTGTAATGGTGTAACCTAGTGGCTCAGACTCTGAAGCTCAGGGTAAGTTTTATTTCCCTCTTTCCTACATGGTCTGCTGCCTTGACACCCCCCCGGCCCCCAACAAAGTACACGATCAATTCGTCATCAAGTCCTGTTCATTCTCTTTGCCATATCTGTCCTTACCCATCCCTACTGCAATGAATCAGATTTCTAAAACCAGATTTTGGAACAAATTTCCAACCAGTTTTCCCATGTTCAGGCTCCCTGCCTTCAATATGGCCACTAGATGAAAGTTGGGAATCAATTCCTTTGACAAGAGTTTTTTGTACTCTATGCTGTGCCAGGCACTGTTCTAAACTAGAGACGCATCACCTCTCTGCCTTGCTCTTGTGGTCCCTTCTGCTTGAAATATCCATCTTCATTCTGCCCCTCGCCAATATTTCTGCTTTCAGCAGGCACTGAGTTCTCTGCCTCTGCCAGTGAGTGAGATCACAGGATACACATCCCTTACCCCCTGACCTGACGTAGGTTGGATTTAAGGAGCTCTACCTTGGGACTTCCCTGATGGCGCAGTGGTTAAGAATCCGCCTGCCAGTGCAGGGGATACGGGTTCGAGCCCTGGTCTGGGAAGATCCCACATGCTGTGGAGCAACTAGGCCCGTGAGCCACAACTACTGAGCCTGCGCTCTAGAGCCTCCGAACCACAACTACTGAGCCTGTGTGCCACAACTACGGAAGCCCACGTGGCTAGAGCCCGTGCTCCACAACATGAGAGCTACCGCAATGAGAAGCCCGCGCACCGCAATGAAGAGTAGCCAAAGCCAGCGCACAGCAACGAAGACCCAACACAGCCATAAATAAATAAATAAATAATAAATAAAGAGCTCTAGCTTGACACTTGGACTGTGGTAGAAAGTCTCTTTGTGGTCATTTAGTCTGTTCACCCTCCTCAGTTTCTGCTTTGATTCTAATACCCACCTTAGTCCTCAGTCTTGGCACCTGAATTTATGCCACATTATTGTTTTCCAAGTTCCTCTTGTTAACCTCCTACATCACATCTAACTCATTGTCCCCTTAATATAATCCTGCCCCTAAATCCCACCCCTGTGAGACCCAACCTCCCCAAAGACTTTGCACTTCCTAATAGCCTACCTGCCTCTTTGGAAACTAGAATACTGTGGTTTATTTGTTCAAATCATTAAATGTTTACTGAAACTCTTCTATGTGCTGACCACACAACACAAAACAAGAGTGACAATTTGCTGTCCTCATGGTGCTCGCTCTCTCATTGGAGCAAGTGGTTAAATAAAGAAGCAAGATAATTTCAGAGAGCAAGAAAGATGATAAATAAATAAATAAATAAATAAATAAATAAATAAATAAATAAATAAGTAAAAAAATGGGCTGAGCTGGAGGAAGGGGAGGGTGGAGGCCAGCCTAGATGGGATGTGCAGGGAAAGCATTTCAGGCGAGACTTGAATGATGAGAAGGAGTCAGCTGTGCGTGAACCTGGGGAACATGTTCCAAGCAGAGAAGACTGCAGATGAAAGATCCTACAGGGGCCACCAGACTAGTGTGCTCCAGAAACAGAACAGAGGCCAACAGAGCAGAACAAAGGAAGGGAGAGTGGTAAAAAAGGCGCTCAGCAGGGGCCGGACCACGGAGGCTTTGTTGCTGTGTTCTCGAGAAGTAGTTTTGCTGGATTTTTCCCAGTTGTTAGCTGCCTAGCCCTCCAGATCTTCTGCACTGTCAGACTGACCTTCCCCTTGGCCCCTTCAGTCTGATTTGTCCTCCTCCTGACCCCCAGACGAGCCCCACTTCGATGGCAGAGTATGTTTATGGACTCTCTGATTCCACTCACTGCCCATGGTCATTAAGTGGGCAATACCCAGTCAGCACATCGAAGGTGAGATGGTGCCCATCCAAGGTCTACCTGTCCTCCAAAGCCCCATTCCCATGCCAGTGCCTTCAGGATGTTTTACTAAATGATCCTGGTTGGATAAAGATCCTTTCCCAGTAGTCTACCTTAGTCTGAACCTTCACCCAGGTCTCCTCACATGCTAGTTTATACTGTGGTATTACCTTCCTTCCTGGATTTTATGCCAGAAAATGTCTGGTACAATTTTGTTCCACTCAGATTAAATAGCATGGTGTCCTGCTCTCATTTGTCATGTGAGAATAACTGTGTTTTGGAGAGTAAACTCTTTGTGATACCATCTGGGTATTGTCATGAGGATTAAGAATATTTGTGAAGCACCCAGAATGGTACCTGGCACAAAGTAGGTTCTAAACAGATTGTAATACTATGATCATTATCATAGTTGTGTGACTTTGGGCATAACACTTTATGTTTAAATGATGCTGCTGGATAGAATGATTTCTAAAATGTTTTCTAGTTCTAAAACTTGATTATGACTTGGATGAATATGCTGAAAAATCTCAGGAAGAGACAGAGTCTTTGGTTGTTGGTAACCTCAGTGGGAAGGCTTGTAAGCATTGGAGATTCTTCTATGGCATTGGTGGTACATTATTTTCAACAATGCAGCAACTGTGCATTGATTCTTGATAATATTTAAGGCATTTTGAGTGTAGAAAGAGTGATAATACTTTCTTCAAATGTGCACCAGCCATAGCAAGCATTGTCAAGGATGTGGATACACAGAAATACTCCTATACTTCTGGTAGGTATATACATCAGTACAGCCTCTTTGGAGAATGATTAGAAAATAGTTAGGAAAGTAAAGATGCACATATTGTATAATCCAGAAATTCTGAACCTAAAGAAACTCTATGTACATATGCACAAAGAGGTTTGCTCAAGAATATTCATGGGAGCATTGCTTCTCATAACAAAATTTGAAGTAACCCAAGTGTCTATGAACAGAATGGATAAATAAATTGTAGTACGTTCACATACATCCATTAAGATTAGTGAGCTACGGTGCTTTGTGACCACCTAGAGGGGTGGGATAGGCAGGGTGGGAGGGAGGGAGATGCAAGAGGGAAGAGATATGGGAACATATGTATATGTATAACTGATTCACTTTGTTATAAAGCAGAAACTAACACACCATTGTAAAGCAATTATACTCCAATAAAGATGTTAAAAAAAAAAAAAAGGAATTCCAACAGGAAAAAAAAAAAAAAAAAAAGATTAGTGAGCTACATATATACAAGTATCAACATGGACAAATCTTAAAAACATAATATTCAGTGAAAAAACAAATTATCTTAAGATGTTATTACCCAAAACTCCTAATTTACCCCTTTCCCCTCTGGTAACCGTAAGTTTGTTTTCTATGTCTGTGGGTCTGTTTCTGTTTTGTAAATAAGTTCATTTGTATCATATTTTAGATTCCACATAAAAGTGATATATGGTATTTGTCTTTCTCTTTCTGACTTACTTCACTTAGTATGATAATCTTTGGGTCCATCCATGTTGCTGTAGATGGCATTATATCATTGTTTTTATAGCTGAGTAGTATTCCATTGTATATATGTACCACCTCTTATTTATCCATTCATCTGTTGATGGACACTTAGCTTGCTTCCATGTCTTGGCTATTGTAAATAGTGCTGGTATGAACAAAGGGATGCATGTATCTTTTCGAATTAGAGTTTTCTCCCAAAACCTAAGTCTTGATGTTTGTCTTTGTGTTCACATAAGAAAAATACCTGGGTTAGGGTTTTGAGACTAAGTATCAATACTTATAATGAATAATAATGAAAATAATTAAGATGACAGCCTTCAAAAAGCGTTTCTTACTCTTACATCCTGGAAGTGTAAAGTATTATTTCCCTTTATATAGATTTTATCTTACCAAATATCCATTAAAGTACTTAATTGTATATTGTTTTTTAATTTCATTTAAATATTTTGCATGCTTATCTTCCCAACAGAACTAAACCAGAACCCTGATCATCCAATTTTCAGTCTGGAGTTTTTCCTGTCAACAGCATGCTGCTTTCCTACACAATAACTGCTCCTTGAGGTGATGAATACATAATCATGGCTTTAATGTATCAATTTCTCTCGTATAAGAAACCTAGGCACTCCTCAGAGCACAGCAGAATTATTTAGCTACTAAAGAATTGGATTTTTCTCTAGGGAGTAGGACATGACAGTATTCTTTCCCCAATATACAGGTGTCCCAGTTTGCAGAACACTACAACAGAACAACCAATCAACCTGATCATTTATTCAAGAGTTTATAAAAATGCATATTTCCAGCTGCCTCCTAGTCACCCTGCAGCGCAAGGTGAAATGGTCCCACCACGCTGTCTGGTATCACTGGCTCCCATCCAGGAAACAAACACCTTGCCCCTCCTCTGTTCTACTTTGATTGACACTTGTGTCTCTCAAAGGCAAAAGTCAAATTTTAATATTCAGATCTGAATACTCATTGAATTCTCAATGAGGGCAGGACAAATTAGAGGATACAGGCAAATTTTTCGGCAATGTGGATGAAAGCAATCTTTATTTTTCTCTAATACTGAGTCCAGCTTTGAGGTTCTCTATTTCCACCAGATATAAAGCCAAGCCTTTGTAGTGTGTTTTCGTTTTCTTTCTTTTACTCTTTTTTTTTTTTTTGATGTGAGCTGGCATCTCTCATGAAAAGATAAAGGCATCAGTTAAGTATACTACCAAACCCCAAGGATAAAAGCTATTGTTGTGAACAGGAGTTAGGCACGCACATGGTATCAAGTAAGGGTCTGGAAACAGAGCTGCTGCCAAGGAAAACAGATGTCTGTCTCTTTTACGGAGGCCAAATTGTGTGTATATTAGCAATTGCTAATCTCCTGATTGACTTAACAATGATGGTATTGATGAACTAATTTGGGTTGAGTACAACCATTGCCATTACCATAGTCACAATAAAATTTAAAAACCGATTCAACCAACTAGTAACAAGCGACAGCAACAGTAAAACAATAGCCAAGGAGCCATCCTAAAAGAGAAAAGGATGCATCAAATCCAGAAAAGATAAAGGGTCAGACAGGCTCTGCTTCCAGCCTTTGCTGTTACAGCAAAAGTCCAGATGTGGGTAGGAGAGGAATTCCCCCACATAACAATGAGTAATAGCGACTAACTCACAATCATAGGATGCATGAGACAATGATGAATTGTATATTTCAAGCCTATAGAAGACAATCAAAACGGTCACTTTCTTCCTAGTGGGATACACTAGCAAAATCGGGAGTGAGAGAAAATCCCGCTTGAGGTTTTGCACACTGTTTTTCCTGTTTTTCTGACATGGTTATAAACAAGAAAAAGTGCAGATGCTCAGATCCTCTTCTCTGTCGCATGACTATGTTTCATCCTTTTATTAGGTTGCTCTTATTGTTCCTTTTATGTTGTTGTTTTTAAACTCCCCTGCACATGCTGTCCTCGGGACCTTTGGATCTCTCTTTCCCTTTCTCTCCCTCTCTCTTTCTCTCTTCCCTTCCTTCCTTCCTCTCCCTGCCCTAAATCCCCCCCTTTCGTCTTTTTTTTCTGCATTTCTCAATTCTCAGGATTATTGGGAAAAGAGGGAGGGGAGAGTTAGGCATAGACCAATGAGCCAGAATCAAGAGGAGCAGGATGAAGTCAAGAGTGGCTGTCTAGAAAAAAGAATGGACTATGGCCTGGTAAAGCCCAGTTGACTCTCTCCGTCTCCTTAGGAGCCAGTTCTGTCCTTGTTTACATTCACAGTAAGGGGGCATATCAAGAAATAGGTCAACTTGAAAGTTAAATAACTTCAGCATGACCAGGCTGGTCATGAGAACAAAGAAGAAGTTCTGAAGCCAGTCTAGAAGTTCAGGTTCACTTTTGGGAAGCAGAGGGTCCGGTTTGATAAGTAATGCCTGATATCAATACAAGATTAGACTCAAACATTGACTTGCTTCAGAGCTCAGCTCCCTGCGGCCCCTTCCCAAGGATTGGAGGTATGGTCATGTAATGAGGTCCACTGACTGGGAAATAGCCTGCAGAGTCACTTGAACTGCAGTGGGCCTTGTTGTGTTTTCCTTTTCATTGCATCAATTTCTCTGGCAAAGCCCTATTAAAACTATGTGTTTGACTCAAGCCCTTTTCACTTTTTAAACTGAATTGCCTTATTCTCACGGAGGTCTTATGAGATTCACAATTCTTACTAACAGTTAGAATAAATGATGCCCAAATTTTTGGGCTTTATTTGCCCAGTAGTCCAAGGCTGTGTCTACAAGAAAGCAAACACCTAGATGTATCCAGATTTTGGATGTTGGTCTGCCTGATTCCAAACATCTGGATAGTCAAAAACATCAGGACGTTTGGCATCAAGCAGACCAAACATCTAGATGACTGCTTGAGTTTTTCACTTTTTCATTGAAAGTCTGGTGTCATGTAGACACAAGCTGAAGCTCTGACTTCATTTTGTAACAGCTTGCAGGCTGCCAGGCTGGCTCCAGATTCCTTTTATTGCAACTGATGTTTTTTACAAGAAAACTTTGCATTCTGTGTGATGCCTGTTGCTCTTATGCTCAGAAATAGATTCATTACACAGAAAATAGATGACCCCAACCAACCCCCAAAGGCCACATGCTTGAGGAATAGTTTGAAGAAGCTGAAGAATTTCAGAATTTTTGTGAGCACTGTCTTTGTGAGCAAAATCATGATCTAACTTTAGTAAGAGGGGGTGGCTGGAGAGAGAGTGGTAAACGTGCCAGATCCCTTCTAACAACCCTCAATTTGTTTCACTCTCATCTCAGCCAAGAAATCTCGTTTCCATGCTGGCAAAGGTGGTGCTTCCTCTATTGTCAGATGCAGATTAATGACAAATGGCCAAACTTCTGTAAAACAGAGGTCCGCAACCCCTGGGCCGCGGACCAGTATGGGTGCACGGCCTGTTAGGAACCGGGCCACACGGTAGGAGGTGAGCAGCGAGCGAGCAAATCTTCATCTGCCGCTCCCCATCGCTTGCATGACTGCCTGAACCATCCTCCCCGCCCCCACCTCCCCGCCACTGGTCTGTAGAAAAATTGTCTTTCATGAAACTGGTCCCTGGTGCCAAAAAAGGTTGGGGACCACTGCTGTAAAATACAACAGTGATTCCACAAATGAAACAGTGGGGATCCTTTAGAAAACACCACTTTCTCCAGAACTTTTGCAAATAAGATGCTCCACTTGGCCTAGTTTTAAAGAGTTTCACAACCAAAACAAGGGCTTATGCACTTCCCAACTTGGGAACAGTTGTGCTAAAGATGAAAGTAAATGATCAGCAACTATTTAGTGACCACCTTCTCTATGCCTGGGTGTCATGAACTGCCTGACTTCACACCCTTTGTCATCCCTACTCTTGCCAAGTATACTTATGAACTTCTCCAATGAGCTCATACCTGCCCACTCACTGTGACCAGCCCTGCTCTAAAGCACAGAAGGATCCCTGGCCTTAGAAAGCTGTTGGGACTTGTTCAAGCCACACCCATTCTCTTCTCCCTCCATACCTGATAGACAAGATCCCTTGCCTGGATCTTGCTCCTTGATACCTCAATCTCTGGCCTGTGTGTTTAGTCTCCATTTGAGTCCCTGGTTGTTTATTTTTTAGTCTCGGAGACTAGATTCATCATCTCTGGGCTCCAATCTCCAACTCTGGGTGAGGTTTATTAGCTACTGGAACGACAGGATTTGCTTCTTCCTGTCTGTCTTAATGGCAACCACTTGTTGAGTACAGGATCTAGCATTGAGTTGACCTTTTTAATATACTCCTTTATTAAATCCTCACTTGAGACTGGTAGTATAAATTGCTATTCCACAGAGTAGAAACTGAGGTTCAGAGTAATTTAACAACATGCCCAAGTTCACAAGGTAGAAACTAGCAGAGGCAGAGCCAGAATTCAAACCCAGGATTGACCCTGAAGCCCAGACACGTAACTGCTCTTCAGTATTGCCTCACGTGGCTTCTCAACTTGACCCCCTTGCTCGCCTAGCCCACAGTTCATCTCCACCTTCAGCACTTTGACTTTTCTTCACTTGACTGACTTTATTTGACCCTCTGCCTGACATGAGTTCACTCTTTCCTTTATTAGACAATTCACTTTGTGGCAGGCATTGTGTTTTGTGCTAAGAATAAAATAATGAACAAGGTAAGACACAGGCTCTATCCTCATGGGCAGACCAGCTTCGTGCCCGGTGGGGGAGACGAACAAGTGAAAAGGCAATTTCAATGCAGGGCAATCAGTGCAGTGACACAAGGAGCTGTTTATAATACCTGGTGGTTAAATTCACGGTCCAGAGTCCTTCCAATCTTCCCTGTTACTAGTCCCAGCTGGCCCCCTTTGTCTCTCCCCTATTCAGCTGACACTGGGTCTCTGAGCCCTTTACCAGCAGGCTCAATCCCACCCTTTAACGAAGGCAGATGGAAGGATGGAAGGTTGACAGTCTCAGGCCACCATCTGCAGGAATTTAGGATTGAGTTCTGTTCTCCAGATCTGGAGAGCTCAGTGGCTCAGTCATAACTCCTGGGCTCCTATGCTCCCTCAGACCTCTTTTACAGCCTGGGAGGTATAAGTTCTGGAGTTCTGGGGTTCTGGTGTTTTAGGTGTGAGCTGGCTTGTTGCCAGCATTTTCATCAGAAGTTCATAGAGCCTATGAGGGTTCAGCTAAAAGTCCCAAGTGTTGACCAAGTTACTCTCCTCAGTACGTTCTAGGTGTTCTGTAGGATTTGGGCCACACTATTCCTTCACCCTAGGGCAGGGGTCCTATAACCTATGGACCATGTGACTCCTGACCTGGACTGCTGTTCAGAATCCCTTTCTACCATGTTTCATCCCCTGTGTGAGATCTCCTGATGCGAAGGGTTCCCTGAATCTCACTCTGAGCTTGGGACCTCTTAGCTGCTCCATCCAGGATCGCTCACTGCAGCCTGGTCAGTTTGCCCTCGACCTTATGCAATATTGGTAATTTTCTTGGAAACACAGAGGTCTAGAAGGAAATATAACCTCTCTCAGAGCAGTGATCATATGTGTAAGTGGTTGCTCAATAAATATGTGTTGAAAGAATTAAAACGAGTAAAATTAAAGCCAGAACTGGTGCCAGTATTAAGCAGCACAGATCCTTGCACACATTGGTCATCCAATAACCATTTGCTGATTTGAAGTTGTTTGAATTGAACTAAATGTATCTGGGGAGATAAGATTTATAGATATGAAACAATTAAAGAGCAATAAAAGACAACACACCTCAGTTTCTCTGTATCATATCGACTGCCCTGTGGATAAAGGAGATAGCACTAGGGATCAGAGCGGTAAGCAAAAAACTTACAGAAGATGAAGGACTTGAGATGGACTTTGGCCATTAATTCATTTCATGCTTTTCCGAATGAATTTTTCAAATAATTCTACAGTAGATAGATCACCCTCATTTTACAAAAAAAAAGAAAAGAAAAAAAATGTTAAAAAGGCTGAGAGATTAAAGGATTTTCACATATGAAATGATAATTTTGTTCAAATTTGGCAAATATTGATGGCCTGCTTTGTGCCATGCTTTATTGCCAAGACTAAAACATATGAAATGTACAAGAAAGACACGCTGTCCCCTTCGAAGCAACACATTGGTGTGTCTGTGTTGTAAATAAGAAATTAAAAAACAATGCAATAAATTCTAAAAAAGAATTATGTAACAAGTGCTATAGGAATCCAATGGATGGGTGTTATAATCTGCCTTTCTGGCCATGGCAGGAGTAGGAAGACATCTTTTAGGAATTATGAGAGCTGAATCTTGAAAGATGACCTTTAGTTCCCTGTGCTGGGGAGAGAAAGTATCAGAGAGGACATTGCAGGGGGAAGACTTGTACTGGGAAAGAGCACGGGACACACCGATGCTGGATAGGAATGTTAAGGACAAGCTGTGAAATGCCTCCAGCACCTTTGCCAAGGTGGATAAAGAGGGACTTCTGGACTTGTGCTGGTTTACACGTCTAGACTGTGGATTCTAGGGGTGTCTTCTCTCCACTTTTCTTCTTCTTTCCATGTTAGCATCCAGACCTGCACTGTCTCTGCTGGGTTCTTCCTTGTCTAAACTCATTTATGCACAGGGACCTGCACTTACAGAGTCCCAAAGGAGGCCTGTGGTCCCTGTCAGCTCTCTACAAGGATGCCTGTGACTCGGGCCATCTCCAGGAATCTCCCTGTAGTTGGATTCTGCCTCTGTTTTCCTTGGGGAAATCTAAAAGAAGGATGCCCACGATCCTCTCAGAGTCAGAATAATTGGTTTTGCACCTTCCTAACCATGTCCAGACAAATTCAAACACTATACTGTGTAGAAGAGACAGAGCAGAAGACAGTTCTCTCCACCGTGGTATTTATTCTGGTCCCTGACTCCAGAAGCATTTATTTTTAAAGACGGCTGAGGATCAAAGCCAAGTGTGTCACTGTATCTCCTATTCTATAGATTTGCAAACGTGACTCTTTCTCCCAAATATTAGACAATTCCACTTTCCATTTTGGCTGGCCGATGGCTTTTTGAATTCTTTCTTTTAGAAGTCAGCGTGGCCCGACACATACCATCTCAAAATTCACTAAACCATGGAGAGGATCATCCTTCCTTCTGGCCCCATGACAATGCACTCCAAGAATCCCAGGTGCTTCTTTCTATTCTGGGAATGGGCTCCAGTTTGGAGATTTGCACGGTCCATTAAATCATCTCTGTGTCCTGGTGAGCCTTCCTGCTATGAGTCCAGAGCCCTCCACATGAGCATGAAGCTGATGGAATTCTCTGCCAGGAAAAATAGAGCCTAGACTAAGCTCAACACATCAGGGTTTCACCTCTCCACAGCATTTTAAAGGAAATGGTACAGGTTGGGGACCACATCAGGACTTCTGCTTAACTCTCCGTGGGCCAGACTGTCTGTTGTGTGGTACATGAAGTCTTGTCCCAGCGCTGACTGAGTTTACAAAATGGCACTCTCCCATTATGGATTTTTTTTTTTTTTTTTTTTTTTTTGGCCACACCACGCAGCACATGGAACTTCCTTAACCAGGGATCGAACCCACGCCCCCTGCAGTGGAAGCGTGGAACCTTAACTACTGGGCTGCCAGGGAAGTCCCCCTTGTGGATTTTTATTTAAGAGAAAAACACTTTCCCCCTTTACATTAGATTTTTTTTTCATCTTTCCTGAAATACTTATTTTTAACTTCACATCTTCCAAATTTTAGATGGCACAGGCAGATTTCTCACCTCACTTGGTGTCTTACCCAGTGCTTCTCAAACTTTAGTGCATATGAATCATTTGGTAAATTTTGTTAAAGAGCAACTTCTGATTCAGGAGATTGGGGTGGGTCTGAGATTCTGCATTTCTAACATGTTCTCAGGTGATGACAATGCTGCAGGTCTGTGGATCGCACTAATGGTAGCGCAACTGTAGAATATTGAGCTCCTACTAGGGACCAGGCATTGGGAGAAGTGATAAGGATGCAGGGGAGGAGGACAGAGGTGTACTTTATATCCTTGTAACCAGTGTACAATCCTAGTTAGTTAATTAGTAAAACTTGATTTTATTCTTGATTGAGCTTGATCTAAAGTTGGACTCCATCTAATTTTATCTAAGTAAGATTACTAATTTACTTACAAGCAGACTCTTCTTTTAACTCTCCAGGAAGTATAAAGTGGTCGTCACAAGAGGGAAGAGACATGGGAACATATGTATATGTATAACTGATTCACTTTGTTATAAGGCAGAAACTAACACACCATTGTAAAGCAATTATACTCCAATAAAGATGTTTAAAAAAAATAAAAAAAATAAAAAATAAATAAATAAATTACTTAAAGTGGTCATCATTAACTCTGATTTCCCAAGATTAGTTCCCCCTTTGGGGTAAGTGAAACACATAATGATTTATTCCTAGGGTTGAGTGCTTCTCAATCTTTTTCATTTCATGACATAATAGAAAAATATAATGCTGGTGTATCACCCCAGGGGAAGCTTCTTGCCTCTTGAGTGGTTACTGGCCATTGGAGAGCAACTGGCCCAGGGTCTTCCCAATGGAGATCCAAACCTTAACATGACAGTAACCCATACACTCAGCTCCCTGATTGGCAAGCTCTGATTCTGCTATAATTTCTCAGCTTCAGAAATTCATCATAAAATATAAATGCCAAAGATATTTATATTTGGGAGATTTGGAAAAGTACCACTAAAGTCACTATCAGTTAAGAGTCAAGTGAAAATTAATTGAGGGCTGACTCAAATAAAGGAGGAATCTGGGAATGACCTAGAGCATGGCAAGGAAGAAGAGGAGGCACAGAGGGTAGGACAGGAGAGAAGGGATGGTGGAAAGGCAAGGGTGGCTTCTCCTTCCTCAAATTTTGCCAAAGCCTGCCTGTTTCAGCATTGATCACACTTGCCCCAAATAATTCCCCTTCTCTCAGCAAATATTATTAATCTATATGAAGACCGAAATAAAAACTAAAATGGAAGAAAAAATGGGTAGGTATCTATCTTTGCATAGAATTTTTTTTTTTTCCCCTCAGTGAGTTGAAAGGCAGTGACTTTAAATAAAAAAATTCTTTTGAAATGTTTCTATGATAGGGAATTAGTGTCCAAGCCCATGTAGTTGGATAATCCCTTCCAATAACATGTGCTTTATTCCTTGTAGACCAGAGTCAGCAAACATTTTCTATAAAGGGCCAGAGAGTAAATATTTTAAGCTTTGTGGTCCATGCAATATCTGTAGCATCTATTCAACTGCTGTGGCATCCACAGACAGTGCATAAACAAATGGCCATGGATGTGGTCCAACAAAACCTTATTTATAAAGTCAGGTGGGAGGCTGCATTTGGCCCACGAGCTGTAGTCTGGGACCCTATTATGGACAAAACCTTATATGTTATTGAACCAAAAATAAAAGTTGAATGTGGAGAAGAACAGAGCATATATACTTAGAGGGCAAGGTGGACCACAGAGGTATGAGGATAGATCCTTCTTGAGCACCAGACGCTGAACATAGATACCCACCCAGGGCTTCTGAAAAGAGGTAGTAGGCCTGGCAGATTGCCCAGGAGTAGGATGTAAGTGGGAAAATGAAGACTTAATTAAGGCAAAGTTTCCATGAAATGGTCTTTCTAGGTCAACTTGGCAGATAGATTTGAAATGCCACCATTTTGCATAAGTTTTTGGGTTTTTTCCAGAAGTTTTTCACCAGCCCTTGGCCACATCAGTTGTACGCATGAGATGACACTGAGAAACAGCAGTCTGAAGAAATACTGCACAGTTGGCATAGGTTTTCATGTTTCATTAAAATTCATGTTTTATTAAAATTTTCATGTATTTTCATGTTTTATTAAAATTCTCCTTTGACCACATACTGATTTATCTCTGTGAGTCTATGAGATTATGCTAATTTGGATGTCTGTGGTTTATGAAGTGGGACCACCTAGCCTTTTAAACTGTGCTCTCTTAGTTCCTTAAAAGAGGCCAGATTAAGACTCTAAATATTATGAACTCAAAATTCAGCAGATAGATAAGTGAACTTTTTAGGCTTGTAAAACATATGTGCACATTTATTGTACATATTATTCAAATATGTACATATTTAGAAGTCAAATTTTTCTTCCTGGGTGGCCTTACCTACTTTAACTATTAAACTTCATTTGAAATGTAAATTAAAAGTATCTAAATGCAAGTGCTTTTATGTTAATTGCCCAAGTAACAATTTACTTCACTCATTTATGTTTCCATTTTTGTTTTGTTTTCACAGGAAGTGAAATGCCTGTCACCAGATAGAACAGTAGGCAAGACTGGGACTTCTTGTTTGTAATAAGTGTGTTGTTCACATTATGCCTTTTAACATTTATCCTAAATCAACCCTTTAATCTAGGAGTCTTTGATCCTAGTTTCTTTCTAGAGTCTTCAATACCAGGACTTCCCCCAAGTTATTCTTTTGTAAATTGATATCATGGCTGTTAGAAGGCAATAAATGAACAATGCCACATCTAGTATTTGTAACAACAGGGATTATTAACTTAATTACCTTATCCTTTTGAAATATCTGAAGAAGAATTATGACCGCTGGGACACCAGCCACAGTCACCTAATCTATTCCTTAAGTTATAGCAGCAAAGTCTTCAGCAGGCATCCTTTTGTGGTCTGGCTTATTGCAACCCCAGTTGTGGCATTTAGCAGAGTGTTCTGTCATGGGAGTCTAAAGGCATGGTGCTGATGTCAGGAGTTTTGAATTTCCTTAAAAAGTAAAATTTCAAAATTAAATTTGGGGACCAGTGTGGAAGGGTCAATTTTTCACTTTGTCAAGTGAGGACAATAAACAAAAACCTTCCATCTATTGTATCCATAACTTCAAAAAAGGAAGGGCATTTGAACACCAAAATAGGAAGTAGGAAATAATCTCAAACTAAAGAGCAGAGCTTTATGGAAAACAACCTCATTACATTGTTTTTATTTTTTCTATTTTAATATAGATTGGGGAGCAAATGCATACATGATAAAAGAAGACAGGGAACTAGGAAATCTTAAAATCTTAAATAGAATTAGAAGGGCTATTTTTCGTGTTCAGGTTAAAAGATTTGAAACTATTCCTTTATAGTAAGTGAAGTTAAAAGAGTAACTGATAAGAGTTAAGAAAGGTTTTCCCTTCAAGCACTGTAATTCTATGGGACATAGTCCTTCAACAGGATAGGACTTTCCTTAGAATGTCATCCCTATAATTACAATGCAGGGAAATTTATCTCAATATTTTCTAAACTTTTCAGAGGGTCAAATGAAAGCCATTATTCAAGAGAGCTATTAATATGGTGATTTTAATTGGTAGTGATAATAATAACCATATACAAATATTAAAGAATGGCAGTCCTTCTATATAAAGCAACATTTCCTGTTAAATCTGTTTTTTTAAACATCTTAGATGGGAAAATTATCATACCCCACACAACAAAAAATTTATAGATGTTTTCAGCTCCTTTCCTATCCAATTTTCATTTCCTGTCCATTGGCCTCAGGAATATGAGCCAAGCAAAATTTCAAAAGCTCCTGGAAAAATAGAAGCCGCGTGTGTGCATGTGCATGTGTGTGTGTGGGGGGGGTGGGGGGTAGAAGGACAGTAAAATGAAAACATTAAAACTACCCCTTTTTTATAATTTGCCTCTGTCTTCCAAAGGCTCTGACACATACATGCTCTGGCTTTGTGAATTTCCCTGTGATAGGCAGCACCTGATTGATAACGTGCTATGGTGAGGGAATCCAGTGGAAGCATTTACTGAAGGAACATAAATGATTTGAGAGACACCAGAGCTATCTTATCCTCAGGGTTATCAATAATGCTGCTATAAATATCAACACTTAATCCATTACATGGTAAAAAAAAACAGAGGTAACTAAAACTGGGACCTGGACTGGGTATGAGCCAACGATTCCATACCTTCTGTAGTTGGAGGGTCAGGCTGAGCTAGTACCACAGGGCAGAGATGGAGAGTAGAAATGGGTGGCATCTGTGCTTGGAGTTATAAGTCAGTGCACTTTCATACACAACAGTGAGCATCCCTGTATGGATGGCCTTATGCACAGGGAAGGAGCCATTAAAAAGTGAAATCCCTGCATCATGAGATTCTACGGCAATACAGGAAATCGACATTAGGATTTGCGGTTTCCTGCAAATGGGGAATCTAAGAGAATATTAAAAAAAGCCACATGTTTCAACTATCAGTGGAGATGTTACCCAAAGATTTCTCACTCTATAAGTGTCAGGGACAAACATGGGATAAAACAGAAGGTTGAGAATAGTAATTCTAGAAGCTAGGAATACGGTGTGTATAAAATATTCGCTTAGAACATTGATGGTAACCTGTCAGGAAGAGTGGGGCTGGGTAATGAGTTAATGAAAATAGAATAATGAAAAGCATAGCTCATATTTACTGAGGAATGATTCTGTTCTGGGCACTGTGCAAAGGGCTCTATTCAGTTACTAAATCTGTCCTTCTGAAAGAGGACAGGGGGTTATTAAGGAAATTATTAAAGATAGCTGCCTTTTGTTACCACCACTGGCAAATTTACTATCTTTATTGTGCTTTCCAGGTGACTAATAGCAATAGACTGTGCTCTGGTTATTAGAAAGAATAAAGTCTAAATACTGAAAAAGGATAAAAAACATGCAGATAAATATTTTGAAATGACCCAGATTTGGAAAGTCCTAATACGTTGCCAAACTTTCAACATTTTGCTCACCACAGAATGACTCCTCTGAGAACAAAGTAATTGCTGACTTCAGAGAGCTCTGAGGAAGTTCAGTGGATGGAAAGAATTTGGCCAGCAACTGGGTGAATCAAATCTAGAGTTTTTCTATCACTGGTTGTGTATGTGTGTGTGTGTGTGTGTGTGTAAAGCACTTGACTATATCTACAAAATTTAGCTCACTACCTGAAGTATTTCTCAAGGTCAAAAATTCACTGGAGAATGGTAATGCTGCCTCTGGGTTGTTCCACACTTGGGCTACTCCTGGACAATGTTAATTATGGACACCAGAAGTTCCCAAACCTAGCTGAGCCTCGAATCCTGGAGAGCTTTAAAAGTATATATTCACAGACCTACTCAATCAGGCTCTCCAGGAGTGGAGCTGGCATAGATGTGTATGTATATTTTTACAAGCGATGCCAATCCCAGTTTGGGCGTACTCATTTAATTCAGGCTGGCAGTGAATCTTGGGAACCACTCATCTAAACAGCTCAACTGACACTCAGGTTGAGCGGTTGTTACCTGTTCTTACTGATTTCCTTAACAACAGCAGATCTGGGTGGACACCTCAAAGGCTTTAATTTTAATGGATTGACCTCTCTACACTGTCACAGGAGACTCTGCTTGGCATTTCTGCCTTTCAAAGAACGTGTTCCATCATGAAATCCTAAAAGAACCTGGACCACCTGGCTTTGGGATGGATGCCCCCTAAGAGATTTAGGGAACATGCCTTAATATCTGCCCTCAGCAAGATGCCAACATGGACTCCAAACAAGCAATTCAAACCTGGAAAATGTCTCAAGTGCCACATGAGATGTTATGAATAAGCTCTTAGTTCCATTGATTCTTCCTCTTTCAGTTTTCTGTGCCTATACAGTCTCTTGGTTTCTCTCCCTACCTACAAACTCAGCTTATCAGGCTATTGGGCTCTCCAATGGACAGAATCGCCTGCAAGAGACAAGGGCACCAAGCTGCCAGCTGACAGTCCAGAGACCACGGCAGCTTGAATTTTTAAGGCCACTAGGTCTCACTGTAGGACAGCCCACTTTGATTATTGATTTTCCTTTTTTGAAAATTATTTTGGTAAATCAATCTCCACCAGCATCGCACATGTGTGTGTAAGTTTGGCAGAATACAGCAAGGCATTTTCGAGATCTCAGCCTTCATTCCTTTCCTGGAGAGACAGGGAAATGAGCACTTGCTCTCATCCCTGGGGAAACGGCCCCTCCACGAGTCAAAAATGCACCTTCAGAGACACTGCCTTTCCCCTTCCTATTCCAATCCCCCCTTTCCTTTTGGGTCTCCCCAGTTTTGGAAGTCGGGAAGAATGAATACATTATTGAACTTATTCGCTAATCAATTTACCTCAACATGTATTTCTCATGGCCATTGCCAAGGGATACCAAATGAACCATGGAGAGAATAATTTCTAATGCAAAGTCAAAAGTGATTAGCAGCATGAAAGAAGAACAAAAAATCGCTATAGGAGCTGGGTGGTCAGTGCTCCTATGTCATATTATGGAAGAGAAGTTTGTGGGAAACGTTCCCTCTCTTTCCCTCCCTGTGGTCAGTCCCCAGCTCTAAAGGGTGTGATAAAACATAAATCCTAAAGGATTTGAGGTCTTTTGTCTCAGGAGTCTCTGTGAAAATGTCAGCATTCATGGAGTTGAGGAGGATTGAGGCTAGCTTTTTGGGAGCATGCTTCAGATCACCCAGGAGCCTGTTGTGCATGAAGATTCCTGCTTGCACCTCAGAGACCCAGGTCCAAAGGACGGGGCTTATCCTTCATGTCACCTCCAGGCACTTGTGCAAAATTCTCCTAGGACTTAGGCCAGTGTCTCCCCATCGAGACAGTCAACTCTCTGAGTCAGAACCCCGACTTAAACTGATTTTAAGATCCACAAGAAGCGAGGGAGAAAAGTAACAGTTGTGCATATAACAGTACACACTTGTGGCCTTTAATCCTCACTGCCACTCATTTCACAGATGTGGAGACACACTGAGAAAAAGATCAATGATTGATCTGAGGTCATGAGTGGTAAATGGCAGAACTTGGTTCTAAACTCAGATCTCCTGACCCCAAAGTCCAGTATCGCATCTGTGTTGTCTCACAGGGTACATGGTAGTTATTCAATCAGTATCTGCTGAGTGGAATTGAATCAGAGACAAAGCAGTGCTTCCAGAGTACCGTTGAAGTCCCTAACCGTGATAGCAGATTCATCTATTTCTCTTTGCAATTCTATTAGTTTTTGTCACGAGCATTGGTGAAGACAGCTGCACTTCTGGCACCTTGCCCAGGGGCAGGTGCCCAGAGCTCAGCGCTGAGGTACACAAGCGACACAGACACAGCCAGATGGAGTCTGCAGCCCATGATGGGGACATTGGAGCCCCACCCAGCCTTTCATTGAATCTTTCCCCTTCTCAGTTCTGTGATTCTAGCAATGACTGAGGTGCAGTGTGCTATTGGCAAAACATCTTTTTCTGGCTCTACTTTTCGACACAGAGAAAGGGAAAAGCCAAGCCACCTTATAAGGTTCCACTGCTTTTTTCTCAAAGTTGCCTTTATCTGTAATGGCTGCATTAGTAGAGCTCGTACTCTGTCCAAACAGGTTACACCATCCAGAAAAGGCACAATCATTACATGAGTCATCAAGGAAGCTGAGAAGTTTGCATCTATAGCCACGGTAGAGTTTTCTGCAATATATATCTATAATGAAGTTTTCTTTCAATATATTAAAAAATCACTTTTACCGTTCATTTGATGAAACATTAAAGGATGTTATTATAATAGTCTACAAATCAACTGCAGTAGAAAGAATATGAATTGAATATTAGATGGCTAAGTTGACTAATGTCTACATGGAAAGTTGTGGTTTGAGGTAGGCAGATGAGAAATCTTTTATCAATTTAAATTGTTATTATTCTCATCATATTTTCTGCAATCTGAGATTTAAAAAATGTTTATAAGCTTTATTTCCCCTTCAGTGTTCAAAGCCTTTATCTTGATTATTTGGACCTTTTGGCTTTCTTCCTCAATGCTGTGATTCACTGGTTTCCTGTCATTTCACTCTGCAGGGTCTGGTTTTCCAACTGGGACAGCCTGCCATATACTCTCAGCAACAAGAATTAGCTTGGAGTGATTTGGGCCTGAGATGGCGGCTCCCTGATTCATTTGGGTCTACAGGGAGATGGCCACAACCAAACAAAACAGCCGAAAGGAAAAGCTACCAGGTCCTCCTGTATCTGGACAGCCCAGATGTTATTTACAGCTTTGTTTATGAAGTAATTTCTTGACCCTCCTGGCTAGGATCCACACACTTTGTCATTTTAGAGCACACACGTCCTGTCACATGGTGACGATGTGCCCTGAACAAGTAAACAGGCTGCGAGACTGTTATGAGGGTAGAAAAATCTTTTAACATAGCACTCTGCTCCTCTCTCCACTTCTAAAAAGGACAAAGGGAAGCAGAGAGGCAGAGAACTGAAAACTGTTTTATTTTTAGATTTTCAAATAGCCACAACCCATGCAGCCATCTTGAACCTCCTACTATGTGCAAAGTGCTATGACTAAAGAAGTTAGATAGTTCATGAGTCCAACTCTCAAAACCCTCCCATTCCAGTGAAAGATAGATATTAATAAACACAGGGAACCACATACAATCTGAAGGTGAAGTTGGTGTAACACTTGGGATGGGGTACAAATACTCCTTCTAGTGTTATTATAAATAATACTGAAAAGGTAGGAGATAGCACATCCCTCAAATTAAGAGAAGGATTCACGAGATTAAAGTCTGTCCCTAAAATGGAAGGCTGTGCTGCCCTGTTTACTTCCATCACCACCAGAAGTCTCCCTGGACAAACCTCCTCCCCAGCGTCTTGTCCCTCACGGTGGTGTACATTCTAATCCAGTCTCGCACTGTTCTGACCACTCTCCAAACCCCTTCACCAGGCTGTTGTCAGCAGAATCCACTGCATCTTCAACTTATGCTCTGAACATCCTTGTTCTACCTGAAACCTGAATATTCTCTGAGGATGGTGCAGCTTGCTCTTAGAGGGCGGCTGATACGTTCTCATGCCCTAAATCCTACAGCACCTGGGGGTGGGTGGGTGTCTTCCTTGCTCCTCCCTCCAAATCACCAGTTCTTTTCATGTTCATATGCCATAAGGTACCAGCTACTATCTGTCCTCATTGAGGTAACTCACTGACAATCTGGTCATTCTTCCTCAGTCACTAAGGATTGTAGCACATCACTTACTGCCTTTCCATCCTTGTGGACTTTACCACCGCCCCCCCATCAATGATTTACCTAAATGTGCTGCCCTTGACCTTGTCCACAGTTCCTTGACCCCCTCAGTTGTGATGTCCTCTTCCTTTTTATAACACCTCCTCCAACCTCTTCCATGGTCATGCCCTAGAATTTGACATTATCAATTCATGCACTGCCTCCAAAATGTCAAGCTTCCCACTCTCTGTTCACCATCTGCTGCTTTTCCAACTCATTTACTGTAGTATCCGTACTGTATTACTTTGACCATATAGGGTCCACTGATCCATTGACTCTACCATTTTTCGGTGCTTATTATCCACCCCACTACATGTCCCGAGAGCACTTTCCCTACTAGAGTTTATGGTTCATGGCTATAATCACTTCTTTGCATATGTCCTCAACCCCAGTAGTGAATTGAATAGTGTCTCCCCAAAATTCATGTCCACTCAGAGCCTTAGAATATGACCTTATTTGGAAATAGGGTCTTTGCAGATGTAATTAGTTAAGATGAGGACACAGTAGATTAGGCTGGGTCCTAAATCCAATGACTGGTGCCCTGATAAGAAGAGGAGAAGGACACACAGAGGCACAGACACAGGGAAGAAGGCCCAGTGAAGATGAAGACAGGGAACTGGAAACCACCAGAAGGTAGGAGAGAAACGTGAGACAGTTTCTTACGCAGAGCCTCAAGAAGGAACCAATCCTCCTGACACCTTGATTTCAGACTTCTGGCCCCCTGAACTGTGAGAGAATAAATTTTTGTTGTTTCAAACCACCAAGTTTGTGGTAACATTTTTACAGCAGCTACAGGAAACTAATATAACCCTCTCTCCCTCTGTTATATTCTTACAGCAAAAATCCGGACAATGATTAAATTCCATTCTCCACTTTCTCTGTGCCTGCACCTAACTGGCAGATTTTAGAAATCTCACAAATGTACTAACTGGTCTCACTTTACAGTTTTGACCACAGATCTTATATAGTCTAATTCAGCTGTGTTTCGTAGTGTATTCCTCCTATTCTCTGGGGGAAGTATTTCACACTTTCTTTTCATTTCCAAACTGGTGACTCTGCCTCTCATGACCCTAAGAAAATAGAAGTAAGGAGAAGAGAGAGAATTCTTCTTCCTTCCACCAAATCTACAAACCTACTTGCATTTGTACACATATTTTTCTATTTTTCTTCCTGTTTCACTCATTTAATACATAAGTACTTACGAAGGGTACTCTATACCAGGCAGTGTTATGAATTCTGGAGACAAGCAAACCAAGTCCCTTCCTTTTTGGTGATTATATTCTTGGGTAAAAGACAAACAATAAATTTATAAACAAATACATATTCAATATAATATTAGACATGAAAGGTATTATGAGGGAAAGCAAAGCTATGATCAACAGGCAGGGTGCAATTTTGGGAGGAATATTCAGGGAAGACATCCCTGATTAGGTCTGAGCAGAGATCTGAATAAAGAAAGGGATGGATGAACTGTCTGTGCTTCCTTCCAAGGTTAACAACCTCTGCTCTGGATTCCATCCTCCTCGTCCCACTCGAAGACTTTTTTCCCTACAATTTTCACCCACATCTTCTTGCATTACTAATGTCTCCCTCTTTACTTGATCATGTCCATCAAAATACAAACATGGTAAAATATCTGCCATCTTGTAAAAACTGCTCCTGGAATCCACATCCCCATTATTTTTTTCTTCTTTGGTATAAAACTCCCCCAAAGAGCTTCAATATTAACTGTCTCACCTCAAGTCACCGCAAACATTTTAAAAATTTCTACCAACAATTTCTATCATGTCAATTGCAAAGTCAATTTTTAACGCTTATCTTATTTGATTTCTTAGCAGCATTTGAAGCAGTTGATTACAAACCCTTTTTTAAAAAATATTTTCTTCAGATGACATCTCAGATGCCCCAATCTCCCTATCTTCCTGTACCCTCACCGAACTCTCATGCTCAGCGTCTAAGTGTCTAAATGTTGGAGCATCCTAGGGTTTAATCCTCAGAACTATTTGCCTCTGTATCTACACTCAAGTGTTAGGCAATGTCATCCTGTCTCACTGCTTTAAAAACCATCCATATGCTACTGACCCAGATTTTATCTCCAGGCCGTCAGAGCTCCAGACTCATGAGTATCCAATTTCCTATTCAACATTTCCGCTAATAGACATATCGAATTTAATGTGTGCAAAACCAAACTTGATTTCCTTGCCTAACAAGTTTAATGCTTTCCCACTCTTCCCCATCTCACTTACCATAGTGGCTCCGCCCCAAATGTTAGATATCAATTACCCTGCACTCCTTTATGTCTTTCTATATCCAAATCTAGCACCAAAGCCTGTGAGCATTACTTTCAAGTCATGCCCTCCTTTTAGCATGTCTACCACTGTCAGCCTGGCCCAAACCTCCTTTGTCTCGCTGTAGATTGGCAATAAGCTTCCTAACTGGCTTTCCATCAGCTTAACTTGCCCTACTTCCATTGTTTATTCCCCATACATTATGAATGGCCTTATTAAAATATGAATCAGACCATGTCATTCCCTTGTACAAAATACTCTAGTGACTTGCCATTATATCCAGAATAAAATCCAAAGTCCCTGTCATGACTCACAAGGCTCTGTGTGATCTGGTCCCTTACCAATCTCTCCAACCTCAGTTCTCACCATTCTGTTCCAGTCATCCTCACTATCCCAATGGTCCCCACCAGGACAAGCATGTTTCTAACTCAAAGTCTTGTACTTATACTTCTCTCTGCCCAGGAGGCTTTTCTCCTCTACATGGCTTACTGTCTTACTTCATTCAGGACTTTGTTCAACTTATTTTCTCCTCAGAGAGGCCTTATCTGACCATATTATTTAAAATAGCACTGTATCTGTATCCTACACAATCATTTTCTATCTCCTAACCTGCTTTATTTTTCTCTGTGGCCATTAGTACCTGATATCATATATTATGTTTATTTACTTACTGGAATGTCTAGAATGTCTTTCCTACTAGAATATAAATATCAAAGGGTAGGGAGTTTGTCTTATTCACTATTTGAACTCCAGAATCTAGAACATGGTAGTCATCAGATAAATATTTGTTTAATTAATTGAGTAAAATTATTTTATTAAAAATTTAAATGCATGGAGAAAATTTATAATATAAAGTTAATAATCAAAATAGCTATTAATCACTGAATAGATTCCAGGCAGCTTGCTAAGTGCTTTACAAATACAATATCTTTAATTCTTTTATTAACCTGAGAGCTGATTTTATTATAATCTCCATTTAATAGATGAGGGAAGTAGAGCTTAAAAAGTGTAAGAAATTTGCCTAACATCATACAGTAGTAGGTCAAAGAGCTGGAATTCTAACCTAGATCTGTTTGGTTCCAAAGCTCCAGGATCCACAGTCTCAACCCAGCAAATGTTTATTCTTGTTTATGATAGAAAAAGGGCTGGTGGTATTTCCAGTAGCATGCTGGAGTAGATATCCTGCATGACACTCCTGATCAAAACAAATTCTTGAATAGAAGAAAAATGTTTCACTGAGCTGGCACAAAAGAAAGGAATTCACCAACCACATAAAAGAGAAACCAGAAATCCTGAAAGGTCAACAAATGCCAAAATGCATCCCTATGAGAGTGTGAAAAAGAAATAAACCCCACTGTACAGAAGAGGTAAAAAAATAACTTGCTATCTAACTTTTGGTTCTAGAAAGGAGGAAAAAAAATCTCCCTGAGAATTCATAATCATATTTTGGAAAGATTAGCTGTTAGAATTCATACTTTCAAGCTGAGGATTTAATTTAAATAGTTTCCAGTTGGTAGCACTTGCAGGTAATTGGCAGAAATAGATACAAATCTACTCTAGAGAACTGGATGTTCAATCCAAGCCTCAAAGGATTCTTACGGAAAAAGTTTTAAGGAAAATGAGCAGCTCACAGTCACAAAACACATTAAGAAGTAACATAAAAGAGAACTTCAAAGAGCAGATACTGGCAACAGACTTTGAAAGACTTAACCAGTTTGATTTGTCCGATGCTGAGTATGAACTATACTTAATATGTTTGAAGAAATAAAAGAGAAGTTGAAAATGTGAATAAGGAAAAAGCAGAATTTAAAAAACAATAGAATGTCTAGAAATTTAAAAGGTAATACTTGAAAATAAATGTTGGTTGATTACCTCATCAGCAGATGGAATACAACTGAATAGAGAATTATTGAGCTGGAAGATGGAACTATTGTCCAGAGGCCATGGGGTGAACTGCTGAGCCCGCAGACTCATTAGAGGAGGTGAGGAAGAAGTAGGGGACAATCACCCAAAGCATTCTAGCAGGCTGTATGGAAGCTGAGAATGCCAGCTCTCAGTTGCCCCTGCAGCAGGCTAAGCATGGCAACCATCAGGACAAACAGTTTCCAGATGATAATAGGCAGCTCTGAAAAACAGTAGATCTACCAGCATTCACCAAAGGACCCGCATGAGACCAGGTTGTCCTTTTGCCTTAATCCCACAAGGACACATAAGTCACATATCTCCTTCTATACACTTGGACATCCTCTTAAGGGGCATGGGCTCTCTGAGGGTTCAAGCATTTTTATGAAAATGAGATACTATTACCTAATGTTTTTTAATTACCAAAGCTTATTAATATGAAATTAGATTGAGATTTGAGTTAGTTTTTATCCACAAAGCATTTGGAGTTGTGAATAAAACTATGTTAATTATAGACAAAATTACAGAGCTACATTTTCTCAGCACATCTGAATATACGACATGACTACCTTTGTATAATCTTCTGTTTAAATTAGCTAAAATCATATTTAATTATATTCAAATTTAGTCAGTTTTATTCCTTGTAAATTTATAATATTTATTAAAATATAAAACTAAAGATATAGGGCAAAATTGTTTTATTACAAGTTTTCTTGTTTCAATGCACATGACTCTAATGCAACTTTTATGCAGCTCTTAGATCATCTAAGTAGTAAGTTGTTTGATTCTTTGTGCCTGTTGTGGAGACCTGGCTTCAGTAAAGCTTTGAAGTAATTCTACAAGTTTGGTAGGGGGCGGGGGAGGAGAAAGCCAGAACTAAAGAAGGTTTCTCATTTCTGCCTATGTGAAAAATTGCTGGCACCTAGACATCAGAGAGCAGAGGGCATTTGGGGGTCCAGAGTAAGGGTTGAGATGCTAGGGCAACCCCAAGAACGCCCTGTTGGTCACTGCAGCCTCTGTCTCAGGGCAATGATTTTGCATGGATATAAAGGACAATCAACTGGGTAGTGGAAAGAAGAATCTTTGTACCTCCAATCCACAGCCATAGTGGGTGCTGGAAGGCCAGTGAGTGTCTAAAGACAGACACTGACATGGACGTGCTAAATCATGATCCAATGGGTGTGATGTCATTATCCATTTTGCTGCCTCATTGAGGTTACCCATCTTGCAGTCATGACTGGTCCAATGGCTGAGGACTGAAAGAGTTCCTAAAATTATTCCCAGCAGTAGAGGGATATGATGGGAGGAAAAAGAGTTTTCTTTCTGGCATGGATTCAATGGTTGTGTGCTGAGAAGGGAGGAGAGACCAGGTAAGAATGTATCATTTTAGCTCATATATTTTACGTTGGTCTCATCCTTGAGTCAGGATGAATAGCTTACAGGAAGAGCTCAGGACTAGCAGGTCAGATTCTCAAAGACTCAAACTTAGAGGCATGGTGGATATTGCTAAATTCAGCCTCTCTCTTGCAATAGAAAACTGTTCCTGGCTCCATGTCCTCTGCCTCTTATAGGACTTTCCCTCCACCAGCCCTGCCACGAATGGGAGCCCACTTCCTCAGGAAGGGACATGTCCTTTTCTGGACCAAGTACTGTCTTTGTTGCAAGGGAGCCTGACGCTTGATTCATGTGGTTTGTGGCCAGTTTGACTACTGAGATGGCCTGGAAGACATTTTTCCCCATTCAAAGAGTACTCTTGTCCTCACCTGTATTCTTTTCTCTATGTTCAATTGTTATCTCCGTTGGCATTCATTCATTCATTCATTCATTCTTTTATTATTTATGGCTGCATTGGGTCTTCGTTGCTGCGCACGGGCTTTCTCTAGTTGCGGCGAGCAGGGGCTACTCTTCGTTGCAGTGCACGGGCTTCTCATCGCGGTGGCTTCTATTTGTTGCAAATCATGGCCTCTAGGTGCACGGGATTCAGTAGTTGTGGCCCAAGGGCTCTAGAGCGCAGGTGGGCTTAGTTGCTCCGCGACATGTGGGATCTTCCTGGACCAGGGCTCGAACCCGTGTTCCCTGAATTGGCAGGCAGATTCTTAACCACTGAGCCACCAGGGAAGTCCCTCTATGCTGACTTTTAATATAACCTGTCCAAATTCTGGTAACATTCTAGTAGAATTATCTTTTCTGACTTGTAATTTTGTTGCTTTGAAATTCATCTGTACTCTGTTAAAGTTTGTCTTGAATCCCACTTTTTTTTAAAGCTATCTCTAAAAATTATACTAAAACATTGAAAATGTGTCAAAAATATTCATAACTAAATTTAATGTGATTCAGTGCAAACTTAATGTTAGATTCACCACAAGCTATAAGAAATAAATGAACAATATAATTAAAATCCCAAATAACTGAAAGTTATATGATATAACTGAAGATAAGGAAGATGAGCTTTTCTTCCTTACTTTCTTTAGGAAGAAGTCTGTCAATCATTTCTTACCTATTTTAGTTAGTGACTAAGTCTATTCAATTTCTTAAATAGTTCTAAAAATTTATTTCTACCTCTGCATTCCTACATCTCTCTTGGTTCAGATTTCATTATCTCTTGCCTGCATTCTTATGAAATTAAAGAGAAGAAAGCAGAGGGAAAGAGATCAGTTATTGGGGGATCACTATGTACTAGGAAGTTTCTTATATGAGGATTTAGGAATGAATAATACACGGTTCTTTTCCTAAAGGGAAGACAGATATGGGAACAAGTAATTATATTAAATTGTGATTAGCACAATAGCAACAGTAGAAGACACAGCATTAGTGTTGAGGAAGGAGTGATTAACTTCCGTGCACCGGTGCTGGAGAAGGCTTTGCACAAGTCAATTCTGAGCTGGCAGTGAAGGGAGTAGGTCAAGGCATTCCAGGAAGAAGGAACAGCAGATATCTGGCCAGCTGTGGATGATCTGGCCCCTCCTACTTTCTCCATCCTCCACCTCACACTCATGAGCTCAGACACTATCAAAATGCTTGTTTCCCCTGTACATTCCACGTGGTTTTATGCCTTTCTGTTTTTGCATGTTGTTCTCTGTATTTCCTACCTTTATTCTGTAACTGATGATATGTAGGGAAGATTTTTGAGCAAAGGAGAAACATGATCAAACTTTATTTTAGAAACATTATTGTTGTGGTTCTGTTGAGGCTGAACTGAGGGAGGAAAGGAGAATAGAGAAACCAATTATGATACTACTGCAAGCATTAACAATACCCTATACTAAGGCAGTTGCAGTGGAAAGAACAGGATGCATATGAGGGATGTTAAAAAGGTGGATTCAATGGATAAAGATGATGTGGTACATATATACAATGGAATACTACTCAGCCATAAAAAAGAACAAAATAATGCTATTTGCAGCAGCATGGATGCAACTAGAGATTATCATACTAAGTGAAGTAAGTCAGAAAGAGAAAGACAAATACCGTATGCTATCACTTATATGTGGAATCTAAAATATGACACAAATGAACCTATCTATGAAATAGAAACAGACTCACGGACGTAGAGATCAGACTTGTGGTTGCCAAGGGGGAGGGGGGATGGAGAGGGATGGACTGGGAATTTGGGGTTGGTAGATGCAAACTATAACATTTAGAATGGATAAACAACAAGGTCCTACTGTATAGCACAGGGAACTATATCCAGTCTCCTGGGATACACCATAATGGAAAAGAATATTAAAGAAAGAATGTCTATATGTGTATAACTGAGTCACTTGGCTGTACAGCAGAGATTGGCACAGCACTGTATATCAACTATACTTCAATTTTAAAAAAGGTGGATTCAAAAGTGATGATGATGATTTATTGAGGGGGATAAACAGGGAGAAGAAGAAATAGAATGGAGTGAGGGGTATCTAAGGTGCCCCTTAGATTTCTGCCTTGAGACATTGGGTGTTCTGCATTCCACCAGCCAAGGCAGGGAATATAGGAGGAAGAGCACTTTTGGGGGGAAGATTAATTCTATCTGGATGTAAGTGTTAAGTGAATCTTTGGGGTCAGAGATGACAGTAAGTAGCTGGATTTGAGGCTAGGTTTCAGGAAAGAGGTCTGGGTTATGGATTTATATTGAGAACCATCATCAAGTAGGGGATAGCTAAAATAAAGGAAATACATTTATAAAGTGGAGAAAATATGAGTGAAACTCATGGTTGACTTCTAAGAGGAGGGACACACTGGGGTAGAATCTAAGCTATGGTAGAATCTGTTCTTGGAGTAGCCCAACTGGACAGAATGCTACAGTTTCCCAAATAAAATGGATTTCAATTTCTTCAACCCGATGTTACTGAGAACAACCCATCCAGGATAGGGGAGGTCCAGCCTCTCAAACTGAGGCCCTTACTTACTTGCCATCCTGAACATAGGAGTATCTGGGTGTAAGAAACCTTCCTGGATGTGCCGCCTGAGAAAATGACTTGCAATTTAATGAAGAAGATGCTTTCCTCTCTAAGTAATAACAGTAAGACTTGCAGACTAAGGAAAGATAAGAAGTTATGAAATTATTTTGAAATGAGGAAAGGATGTTGTGTATATTAAATGCAAAAAAAAAGTCTTCACAGTCTGGCAAAGGTGGTACAAAGGATGTTTGTATTTCTCCAGTTGCTATCCTAAATATGGCTACGCTTTCTTGCCAACACAATGCATTGGTGGTGTTGGCAGGTAGGGAATATCTTAGGATAGTAAAGAGAGACAGATCCAGCAACTGTAGTAAAATAAAATTCTCTTAAAATCACTCAGTAACATTTATTCTGATGAGTAGATAGTAAAGACTTAACAAATTCTTGTTAAACTAATCAATGACTTCATTGTTTACCAAGCAATTTTTGAACTTTCATTTGCCTTTTCATGTAAATTCTCCTTTTGGAAAGAGAAAATGTTGACCATTGGACTTGGATGTATAACTGGTGTCAGGGATGTGCCTATGATGTATCTGGCACATAGTATGTGCTCAGTTAATATTGAGGATGGAAAGAAAGGATGGAGAAAGGGTGGGAAGGAAAGGTTAAGTTAATATCTTCATAAACATTTGCTCTCAAGACTTTGGGTAGTGTAAGTGGTATGTTCTAGGACAGTGATTCTTAACTTTGGCTGTGTCTGAATCACTCAAAAGCTTAAAAATAGAGGGAGACTCAAAAAGTTTCCACCCTAGATCCACTGATACAGAATTTCAGGAGGGGACATCAGGCTATGTGTAAATTTTTAAACCTCTGCTGATGATCGCTTCTGTTGCACAACCTGGGTTGAGAATTGCTATCTTCAGATCTGATAGATCCTGGATACATTAATTAGTGAAGTTCCAGGCCTGTAGAAGTGAGAGGTCAGATCTTGAACTCAGAGTATCTATACTTACTCACATCCTTAGGACACCATGGGGCTCCCCTAATTAATTTGCTAGGTCTTATTGTCCTGACTGTGGAAAATCATGGTTGTCTGTACCTGGCTCATGATACACAACCTCAAGCTACCTAGTAAATGGGGGTAGAAAGCTGGGTTGATTCTCGTCTAATTATTATGTTTGAGGAATTATTGATTGCACCATGCCTAACTATCCTTCCCCAGCAATGCTAATCTGGAAAGGGTTCTTATGTTCTTGCTGCTTTCTCCCCCTCAAAAGAAACAGATTTCCAGCTCCCCTGCAACTATTAGAACAAATGAAGTCACTAAACACATTTTCTCTAAAACACAGGCACCTAATAATTGTTTATAGAGTCGTAAGTACTTGAATTTTTTGAGTTTGATGATCAAACTCAGTGTTTAGGTTCTATCCTCATTCTTACAGGAAAAGAAAATAGCAACAAATCAACACTTCACCTGTCTCAGTTATCCAAAAATAATCCTTCAATAAACTCCTCACCCCAAGATTCAAAGCTACCCTTGCCCATGAGGCAGGGAGTTGGGCAGGGATGCCTGAACCAGACAAGGTTGCGGCTGGGGAAGCAGACCTATTGTCACATTCCTTTTTGAACTACTTGCTCCAATTAAAACATGGCTCTACCATCTTGGAAAGATTGATAAGGGGGGAAGAAGTAGGAAAAACTGTATTGATCTGTATCAATGCCCACCTAATAGTCAATGTTTTCTCTATCTTTGAGTATCACACATTCTCTAAATTGCTGAGTAGCTTGAAGCACAGATTTTTTTCTCTCCTGAAAAATTTCACTTTTACATTTCCATAGATTAATATAAATAGACTTGCCTAGAGTTTAAAAAAATAAAGTTTTACGGCCACAAATATCAGAAAATGTTTTTCTTTTCATAGGTGTGCTTTCTTTGTATGGTAATAGCTCTGTCTAGATACAAGAATGCAATCAATGCTTTTATGGTAGAGAGTCAGCCAACTGGAAATCCTTCCTTAATTCCAAAGATAAACATTGCATTTGTTTACTGCCATTGTTGATTTTTCCAAATTCAGGTTATCTTTTTGATGGAAAAAAGTAAGCTTTAGTTTGAACAGACAGTTCATAAATGTCACTCCATAAATGGAGCTGGAAAGGGAGAGCCTCCTTAGATCATCATAAGAAGCATGAGCTGTGTCTGACAGGAAGGACAGGCTCAGGAATAACTAGCATTTGGAACAACCTCCTAGAGAAGGGTGGTTCATAACTCCAAGGGAAAGAAGCCCTCACAACTCAACAGACACACAGACTCAGATTCATACATACATTGATGCTTGGTAAGATCCATGGGCAAATGTTGCCCTGTTCTGTGACAGACTAATCTATATCTAAAATACACATTTTACCTATCAGGAAGATCCTATATCATTAAGTAATCTGGAAGGAAAAAAGGCAGTTTTCAGGAAATACTTGTAAAACGTCAAATTAAAACTTCCCAAGTATTTTCTACACATTCCTCTTTTATGATGACTTGATGCTTAGAAGTGATTACAGTTTCTGGGCACAGGTGATAAAGATCTATAAGAAAAATTCAGAAGAAAGATAGTCATCACTATAGATTCATATTCATAAGTTCATTTCATTGTATACACAGACATACACATACTCCCTCACTAATAAGAGTGATGATCAAAATTTATTGATTTAGGACTTCTCCATTTAAGACTTTCTTTCAAAATTTGAGGTGGTGATGGATCCATAAGGGTTTCAGTAAGGAATCAGATGGCATATTTTAAAATAGTTAACTGAAACTGGTTTGAAGAAAGGATTATTTATAGTGGTATGATCAAGATTAAGGAAACCAACAAGGAATGGTGAAACACCAAGATGACTAGGAACAGCTGGAAGTTATTACCACCACTGGGCCTGAATGAACAAGGAGGTCAATGTAACCAGAACATGGGGGCCCTGCAGATCTAGGAGAAGGCCCCCCAGTAGGAGTTGTTGTTGTAGAGAAACTTAGTGAGGCAGGGAAGGAGCAGCGATGAGTGGGAGGTTTACTCCACCTCTCTCTTCCCAAACATCTGGTCTATTGCTCATGTCTTCCATTGGCCCAAGCCATCAGAAAGCCAGAGGTCACAGAATTGGATGATGCAGCCCGAACATTAAGTCTTTTAAGACCCAGAGCAAAGCAGAGAATAGATTTGGGGAGGTAAATGGAGATTAAACATCTCAATGGGAGAGCAAACATATACAGAAGAGTTAGCTAATGATACAAAGCAGTAAAGGGCAAACATCAAAACTAAAGAGGACAATCAATATGGACAGTAGGAGAGAGCACAACCTAGTAGTTAAGAGCACAGATTTGGAGGTTGGCAGTCATTTTCTCAAAGGAAGGCACTACTGTATGTGTGACCTTGTCAAGTTACAGAACCTCTCTGTGCCTCAGCTTCATTCAGATGCAAATAATAGTGCTTACCCTATAGAGCTGCTAAAACACTTAAATGAGATAACATATATAAATCTTTTATCTTGGTATGTGGCACATAGTAAGCACTCAATCGATGTCAATTACTATCATCATCAGCAGCAGCAGCAGAGGAGATTAGCCATAACCAATGGCTACTAGGGTCAGAGAAGGATGGGTAGAATTTGGAAATGCAGAAAGAGGGAGGAAGGACATCTAGAGAGGTTAAGTAGTGAGGGTTGGCGTGAACAAAGATTAGGAAGCAGGAATTCACAGAACATGTTCACAGAGTTGTATCAGGAGCAGTAGGTTCAGATTGGGAGGGGGTGGCCCAGTGGTGGAGGCCCTTGAACGTCAACTCAAAATTTGGCTTTTATCTTGTACGTTGCGGGAAACAATAAAAAAAATTTTAAAGCAAATAAAGTAAGAGTAGTGTTTTTAGAATGTGAGACAATGTGTGCGTTTGTAATAGTAGTGCATTTATAACGTGGCAGAATTTAGGATGAACTTCAGCAGAAGAACGAGTCAGGTTTAACTGTGAGTTACCAAATTCTTTGAAAAAAACATTGGGAAAATTGATATAAATAAAATCGTTAATTAACCTCTATTAGTTACTATAAGTACACTTCCCATTTATCCTCCTAACAGTTACTGCTATCTTTGTATTTTCTGGGTCTTGGTGTTGCATCCATTAACATTTCAATCTGCTTCTACACTCAGTGATTCTAGTCTTAGCAACATTTGACCATGAGGTTCTTATAACTTAAACATTTTAAACAGAATGGTTTTCTTGTGTTCATAGGAGAAAGAAGGGCTTTTAATAATAAAAGCATTCATTTTTTCAGGACTTATGATGTTCTAGTTGTTGTATCTTATAGGTCTTAATGCATCTAATCGTCACAAAAATTCCGTGAGGAAATTCTATTACCATTTCCATTTTACAGATGAGAATATTAAGGCCTAAGACATCTAAGTAACTTACGAAATGCACACAACCAAGAAGATTTAATACTAGAATCCAGGTTTGTACATAGGTGTCTATGTACCTGTGCTACATGTTTCCCAAGAAAGACACCTAGACACCTGCAGGGTGTATAGCTCCAATTATTAAAGTTTGGTCTCAATGCAAAATTTCGTCTTGAGTTACAGTGTATTTCATTTCTGCATCTTACTTATCATTTGTTATATTTTCAAAATCCTTTACTATTTACAAAGTTTACATCTGTGGTCATATCTGATCCTTACCATGATGTAATAAATTTGAAGTGGTTAACTAATTTGTTCAAGGCCTCCAAGTAGTAGGTAGCACAGTTGGGACTTGATTACAGGTCTTCGAACTCCAAATTCTGCATTTTTTCCACTAGTTAAAAAGAGGTTTAATTAAGAGCAGAAAATTTAAAGAGGCATCTATTTTTTTTATGTAATAATCATTTACAAAGCACAGGTTATGTCTCTGGCAACATCCGGGGTACTAATTCAAAAGAAAAAATCTCTGCCCTTAAGGTACTCATCACTTGGGAGACTGAAAGAAAGATAGTTGCAGAATCAGAGGGGCTATCATCTCATTGGTACAGAAACTAGACAAGCACTAGGAAAGGACCTGCTCAGCCTGGAGTGGGAGGAGACAGCAGTTTTGGTGGTTTGTGACTGGTGTGGAAAGAAAGATTTACTAGGGAAGCGACATATGAGTTGAATTTTGAAGAACATTATGTGTGGAGAGAGCAAAAGGAGAGAGCTTGTGCAAAGATTTGTAGGCTTAAAGCACATAGCATTGGGGAGGTGTATGATGCCTGACCTGGTGAAAGCACAGGGTAAAAAGATGAGGCTGAAGAACAAATCCAGGACCAGATGGTCCAGGGTAAGGAAGTGGGACTTGAGCCTGAAGGAAGGGTTGACATGCTCAGATTTGCGTTTCAACAGCCTCTCTTTGGAAGCAGCCTAGAGCAAGGTTCCCCAACCCCTGGGGACCTGTTAGGAGCCGGGCCGCACAGCAGAAGGTGAGCAGGGAGCAAGGGAAGCTTCATCTGTGTCTCCCCATTGCTCACATTACTGCCTGAACCATCTCCTCCCGTCTCCTCACCCCGCCCCGCAACCAGTCCATAGAAAAATTGTCTTCCACGAAACTGGTCCCTGGTGCCAAAAAGTTTGGGGACTGCTGGTCTAGAGGATGAATTGGAGGGGACTGAAACTAGAGATTCAGATACCACATACATAGGTGGCTTCTTGCAATAGTCATGAGAGAAAGCATTGCATGGAGATGTTCAAGATGCATGGAAGCGTAGATGGATTCAAGGGTGAGTAAAAGGTGGACTCATCAGGACTTTGGGACTCTTTGGATGCAGGAGAAGGAAGATATCTAGAATGATTTCCAGATTTCTGACTGGGGCAACTGTGGAATTTAGTGGAAATAGAAAATATGGTGACGGGACAAAGGAGGGATCCTGTGAGGATGTTGAGATGTGTTCTGTGTTTGAGACAGCTGGTGAAAATCCAAGTGGAGGTGAGTCATACAAAGTTAGATGTGTTTGGAGACGGAAAGTAGTCTGCACTGGTGATAGAGATTTAGAAGTCAGCAATGCATGATTGGTGCTTAACAATAATAATACTTCCAAATATCGGTTGACTCCCATGCGATAGGCATTCATTTTGCTGCACATACCTAATGTTTTATTGTCTCATTTAATCATCCTAAGAAAATTTTATGAAGGACACTATTTTCTTTATTTTAAGGGAGAGGAAACTGAGGTTCAAAGAGTTTGTGAAATTAGCACGGTAGTCATAGGGTGGATGAACTAGAGAGATTATGTAGAAGAAAAAAGAAGATACAGAGAACAGATTGGTAGTTGCCAGAGGTGGAGGGTGGGTGAAAAAAAAGCAGAGAAGATAGCAGACCACTCCGAATGCTGAGGAATAACTTGAACAAATATTTATTGAATGCCTATTATGTGCCAGACACTATTTTAAGTATTAGAGATTTTTCCTAAAATTGAAGGGAACAAATTCATTACTTCATTACTTCAAAAAAGTCCCCAATTATAAAAAAATCCACAAATATTTCTTTAACTATAATGTTTAAAAAATGCACCTGATCAGGTTCAAAGTGGAAGTTTGTGTTTACCTACCCCAAATTACTGGTAGGATTTTGAAGAGAAAGATGATGTTAGAAAAATAATGACAAGTTTTTTATCAGGAAAACAAAGATTTTAGATTTCTGTTGGATGTGAAAGCTCTTTGGGAGAAAGTTAACAGCGGATGGTGACAGGGCCTGGGGTTTACTCTTTGTCTTTCATCTTCATTAATTATGTAATCCACTTAATAAATACTTAATGGGGCGTTCATGTAAAGAATGAGATCGTAGTTATAATAATACACTGTTTGACACAAGGTAAACACAAAATTGAGGGTAGACATCATTAGAACCTAACTCTGAATCATATATCACCTTGCGTGGCATTAAATATAGGTTTTTGATTCCCAATAACAGTAGATATCACTTATTAAGGTGCCAGTATCTAGTACCAGATCTAGTACCAAGAATGTTACAATCATTTTATTTATCAGCCTAATAACAGAGGTTCTCAGCTTCCTATCAATCTTACAAGGTTGTTCTTATTTATCATGAGGAACTTGAGTCTCATAAAGGTTAAATAACTTGCCCAAAGTCATAAACCTAACACAAGGAATCTAAAGAAATGATGATCTAATTCCATCCTACAGCCTCTCAGAGATAAATCCTCAGTAGGCAGGTCAAAGAAAGCCCTTCACCACTTTATCTAAAATTATTTGCCTGTTTTGACCATACCTTAGGCTTTTCAGCAAAATGACTCTGAATATGTGCCTTATTATCCTCCTCCATTTACACAGATATTTTTGCGATTTCCTCACTATCATCCTCATCATTCTCAAAATATGAATGACCGTCGGCAAAGCAAGGCTGAGTCAAAAACAGAAGATGAACAGTGATGGTTGTGTTTCTGGCAAACTTACAGTCTAAGAGGCAAAACAAAAATCCCTCAGATTGTCCATTTGTCCCTATGTAGTTATCAGGCCTAACATTGTTCAAACTACATATGAAGAAAGTGTGTCATAACACTTACGCTGAGGGGAAAAGTGAACTTAGAGGAAATGACAGTGCTTTCTTAGCTAGGAAATCTGTCACTTCTAATTAGTTAATATAAAAGATTCATGGAAAAGGTGGAATTTCAGGAAATGTATGCTAGTTTCATGTTTCACTGTATGAATCATTGTGCCTGGCTTCCACAAGATCTGTATGCAAATAATATACTGGCTTTAATGAACTAAGTAAAACAAAACAGGACAGCCATCCAGGGTTTCCTCAGGGTATTAAATCAACCACTCTGTGATTTCCACAATGTTTACCCAAATGAATTACCTGGATTATAATATTATAGAAATATACTGGATGAAATCAAATTTCTCTGGTCAAATATAAAGCATTTAAAGTTCAGTATTTGCTAAGTTTCTACCGAACAGTGTGACAGTTTCCTTTGTCCCTTATTTAGTAGAGAAAACTGTTTAGATGGACTATATTATCATGGGAAATATTATCCATTAAGATGATTAAGATGGTTAGATTTTCTTGAAGCCAGTGCCTTTCCTTTAAATTGCTAGAGGAACTTAGCAAATATTTATGATCTAGAGAACAATGTATGTTATGCATTTAGCTTTACTACTAGGAATAAAATTAATTTAAATGTTCATATGGAGTCTAAACTAGCTATGTTCACTTTTTACCACAGCCAGCTTGACATTTTATTTTTAATCTTTAGCTACTTGTTTTGGAATTAATTTGACACAACTTAGTGAATTTTCCTGTATTAGATCAGGAGGAGAAAACAACTCAAAATACAACCCAAACCAATAAAGCAATTAAATATTTTCTTGGACTTACACCTAGCCACTCTGTGATTATAAAATTGTTTCTAATGTTATATATGTATATAAATGTAGTTAGAGATATGGCTGTATAATATACTATCTTCATATGGCTACATAAAATTACTTTGAGAATTAAGTGATATAAAATATGAAGCATAACAATAATAGCAGCAATTATAATCATTATTACAACTATTTTTATCACCATGATTATGTTTTCTTATCTGAAGACTATCAGCCAATGCCTTTTATAGATGAGAAAATGGCAAATTCACTTATTAGGATAATGTTTATTCTTCTTGGTTCATTGTAATTGTCTGTTGGTTTTAACTGAAATATTAAATTATTTACCATCCTCAATTATGCACTTAATTTCACAAGTATGAGTGAATTTCATTTGGTGGCAGCTCCTAGTAGGAACTCATTCAATATGTTCATACTTAATTGCTGTAATCATGGCAAAGGATTTATCTTAAAATTAAGAAATTATTGTCCTCCATAATGTATTACACCAGGACCCTAATTATTAACAATTCTTGATCTTTTACGGTGTTCATCCTTATTAGTCACTGGCCTCAAACAACAGATTCAAATATAATGAACAATGAAGTCATTAGTCATTTGTACTAGGATTGCTAATGCAAAATCACTTAAGCTTATAACTCTTTTTACACTTTTTATTTCTGAATCTCTAAGACTTTTTCTCTTTTAATTGACTGTGTTACATAATTTCTCAGCAAGTTGGTGACACAAGGAATATCACAAACTGAATTAATTAATTAATAGATCTTAGTTTCTTGGGCAAATTTTCTACTTAGATACATTGGCTGAAACTTGAAGTGAGAATGAGTTGAAGAATTTTCCAAGGAGTTAAAATTCAACAAAATATGGTCATCTAAAGGCCCTTCAAGTAACATTTCAAGGCAGAATCTACAGCAATATATTCTCTCCAGAATGACATAGATGATTGCCAAGATACTGTTTAGACTACAGTAAAGCAGGGATAAGATCATTCCAATTCACCCAAAATATTTAACCCCAAACGACTGTTCCAAAGAACTGCAAAGATGAAATCCACTCTGTACGAAAGACAGGGAGTGGTGCTGCATAGATGGATCACAAGCCAGTTCTTCCTGGGAAAGTCGTCTAGACTTAAAATGAAGGAAGTAAACCATGTCCCAACTTGCATGCCTTGTCATCAGAGTTTCCAAGTAAGAGTTACTTGGCTTCCAGACAACCAAGTGAGACTGAGGCTTTCAACAGATAACCTGAATGGTTTCTCTGAAGGGCTTCACACCCACACTCTTTTTTCAATGCTTCATTTAAAAAAAATGAATGGCAACATGCTTTTGGAACTTAAATAACAACAACAAAAACCTCTCAACATTTTCTCCCATCGAGTTATATTTTAAGTCATCGTAGAAAGACGGGGGACTTCCCTGGTGGCGCAGTGGTTAAGAGTCCGCCTGCCAATGCAGGGGACATGGGTTCGAGCCCTGGTCCAGGAAGATCCCACATGCCACGGAGCAACTAAGCCCGTGCGCCACAACTACTGAGCCCATGTGCCACAGCTACTGAAGCTCGTGTGCCTAGAGCCTGTGCTGCGCAACAAGAGAAGCCACAGCAATGAGAAGCCTGTGCACCGCAACCAAGAGTAGCCCCCGCACGCTGCAACTAGAGAAAGCTTGCACGCAGCAACAGGGACCCAACGCAGCCAAAAATAAATAAATAAATAAATTTATAAATAAATAAAATAAAATTATATCTTAAAAAGAAAAACTGAATATGTCCATATTTGGTAACGGTAAATGATAGCAGAAATTACATTACATTATTGTTCATTGATGCTCTGATGTAATTTTTGCAGACAGGAGCAGTAGTGAGGAAAGAGAAGACCTTTATATGGAGAGTTATACAAGCATAAAGATTTTGAATTCATAAATTGTCACATTTGAACACTCTCTTACTCCAACTTCTCTGTTAAAATAGTAGTGCAATACAAAATAATTCTTTTTTCCTAAAAAACAAGTGATGCAAGGGCACATTCTCACAGAAAAATGAGCAGGTAAATTAAATATGCAAATACATGAAAGAGGAGACTATAATGGAAGTTCAAAATCTTGCAGTCCAACAAGGCTATCAAACAGAATTCGTAAATGGAACTACTACTTGTTGAAGCCATGTGTGCTGATGTCACAGATCCGGTCATCAGAATTTGATTCCAGGAAAATATCCTATTACATCAGCTATTTAGCCACGTCCACAACCCACCCCACCCTCACTAAATCCAGTATTTTCTCATTTTTAACCTACAAAAGGCTCTGAAAAATGGTGGGGCTCATTGATATATTGACATTTTGCCCGCAAACCTGCAACTGAGAAAATTATTTACATTTGATGGAAATATATTTCAAGTATATTCAAAAACATATTTTCAAATGCAGAGCGTTTTCTACTCATCCCATGTGTCATACATATATTAAACTAAAGGTTACCTGGTCTTGCTTCAGTCTTATCCGTGTATCTGCCTAACCCACAGGGACCCATCTTTCAACATTCAGCTTAGATATCAACCCCTTGGGTAATTCTTTTCTAATACCGTTAATTTGGTTAACTGTGCCTTCTACTTACCTTAAAATAACACTCTAGTCTGTCTGTATTGTGGTTAATATTTATTTATTTTGCCTGCTTCTAGATGTTTACTCAGGACAGCAATTTCCACTATTGATCACCTCCTCTCTAGCACCTAAGAGCAAACTTGGCACTTGGAGGGGCCTCAAAACATAAAATGGATGATTTCTGAAAACCATAAAGTTGGGTGTTATCATTTGTTATTAAGGCTATCTTTAAGATTAATAACATTACAACTGACACTGCAGAAATACAAAGGATCATGAGAGATTACTACAAGCAACTATATGCCAATAAAATGGACAACTTGGAAGAAATGGACAAATTCTTAGAAAAACACAATCTTCCAAGACTGAACCAGGAAGAAATAGAAAATATAAACTGACCAGTCACAAGCACTGAAATTGAAACTGTGATTAAAAACCTTCCGGCAAACAAAAGCCCAGGAACAGATGGCTTCAGAGGCAAATTCTATCAAACATTTAGAGAAGAGCTAACATCTTTCCTTCTCAAACTCTTCCAAAATATAGCAGAGGGAGGAAGACTCCCACACTCATTCTATGAGGTCACCATCACTCTGATACCAAAAGCAGACAAGGATGTCACAAAGAAAGAAAACTACAGGCCAATAACACTGATGAACATAGATGCAAAAATCCTCAACAAAATACTAGCAAACAGAATCCAACAGCACATTAAAAGGATCATACACCATGATCAAGCGGGGTTTATCCCAGGAATGCAAGGATTCTTCAATATACGCAAATCAATCAATGTGATAAACCATTCTTAACAAATTGAAGGAGAAAAACCATATGATTCTCTCAATAGATGCAGAAAAAACTATTGATAAAATTCAACACCCATTTAAGATAAAAACCCTCCAGAAAGCAGGCATAGAGGGAACTTACCTCAACATAATAAAGGCCATATATGACAAACCCACAGCCCACATCGTTCTCAATGGTGAAAAACTGAAAGCATTTCCTCTAAGATCAGGAACAAGACAAGGTTCTCCACTCTCACCATTATTATTCAACATAGTTTTGGAAGTTTTAGCCACAGCAATCAGAGAAGAGAAATAAATAAAAGGAATCCAAATCAGAAAAGAAGAAGTAAAGCTGTCACTGTTTGCTGATGACATGATACTATACATAGAGAATCCTAAAGATGCTACCAGAAAACTACTAGAGCTAATCAATGAATTTGGTAAAGTAGCAGGATATAAAATTAATGCACAGAAATCTCTTGCATTCCTATACACTAATGATGAAAAATCTGAAAGAGAAATTAAGGAAACACTCCCATTTACCACTGCAACAAAAAGAATAAAATACCTAGGAATAAACCTATCTAAGGAGACAAAAGACCTATATGCAGAAAACTATAAGACACTGATGAAAGAAACTAAACATGATACAAACAGATGGAGAGATATACCATGTTCTTGGATTGGAAGAATCAACATTGTGAAAATGACTACCCAAAGCAATCTACAGATTCAGTGTAATCCCTATCAAACTACCACTGGCATTTTTCACAGAACTAGAACAAAAAATTGCACAATTTGTATGGAAACACATAAGACCCGGAATAGCCAACGCAATCTTAAGAAAGAAAAACGGAGCTGGAGGAATCAGGCTCCCTAACTTCAGACTATACTATACAGCTACAATAATCAAGACAGCATGGTACTGGCACAAAAACAGAAATATAGATCAATGGAACAGGATAGAAAGCCCAGAGATAAACCCACGCACATGTGGTCACCTTATCTTTGATAAAGGAGGCAAGAATATACAATGGAGAAAAGACAGCATCTTCAGTAAGTGGTGCTGGGAAAACTGGACAGCTACATGTAAAAGAATGAAATTAGAACACTCCCTAACACCATACACAAAAATAAACTCAAAATGGATTAAAGACCTAAATGTAAGGCCAGATACTATCAAACTCTTAGAGGAAAACATAGGCAGAACATTCTATGACCTAAATCACAGCAAGATCCTTTTTGACCCACCTCCTACAGAAATGGAAATAAACAAAAATAAACAAATGGGACCTAATGAAACTTAAAAGCTTTTGCACAGCAAAGGAAACCATAAACAAGACGAAAAGACAACCCTCAGAATGGGAGAAGATATTTGCAAATGAAGCAACTGACAAAGGATTAATCTCCAAAATTTACAAGCAGCTCATGCAGCTCAATATCAAAAAGCAAACAACCCAATCCAAAAATGGGCAGAAGACCTAAGTAGACATTTCTCTGAAGAAGATATACATATTGCCAACAAACACATGAAAGGATGCTCAACATCACTAATCATTAGAGAAATGCAAATCAAAACTACAATGAGGTATCACCTCACACCAGTCAGAATGGCCATCATCAAAAATCTACAAACAATAAATGCTGGAGAGGGTGTGGAGAAAAGGGAACCCTCTTGCACTGTTGGTGGGAATGTAAATTGATACAGCCACTATGGAGAACAGTATGGAGGTTCCTTAAAAAACTAAAGATAGAACTACCATATGACCCAGCAATCCCACTACTGGGCATATACCCTGAGAAAACCGTAATTCAAAAAGAGTCATGTACCACAATGCTCATTGCAGCTCTATTTACAATAGCCAGGATATGGAAGCAACCTAAGTGTCCATTGACAGATGAATGGATAAAGAAGATGTGGCACATATATACAATGGAATATTACTCAGCCATAAGAAGAAATGAAATTGAGTTATTTGTAGTGAGGTGGATGGACCTCGAGTTGTCATACAGAGTGAAGTAAGTCAGAAAGAGAAAAACAAATACCGTATGCTAACACACATATATGGAATTTTTAAAAAAATGGTTCTGAAGAACCTAGGGGCAGGACAGGAATAAAGACGCTGACGTATAGAATGGACTTGAGGACACGAGGAGGGGGAAGGGTAAGCTGGGATGAAGTGAGAGAGTGGCATGGACATATATACACTACCAAATGTAAAATAGATAGCTAGTGGGAAGCAGCCGCATAGCACAGGGAGATCAGCTCGGTGCTTTGTGACCACCTAGAGGGGAGAGATAGGGAGGGTGGAAGGGAGACACAAGAAGGAGGAGATATGGGGATATGTGTATATGTTTAGCTGATTCACTTTGTTATAAAGCAGAAACTAACACACCATTGTAAAGCAATTATACTCCAATAAAGATGTTTAAAAAAAGATTAATAACATTAAACATGATTTTGAATACTGAAAAGTCAGAACAAAAACATCACGTGACATTATAAAGCTTTGAAAATCTCAAGGAAAGCAAAACTTTATCCATATAGTTCGTAAGGTAGTTTTTACACCAAAAAAAAAAAAAAAAAAGTCATACTGTAAACTCATGTGCTTAGAAAGTAAAGATTTGCCGTGAGTATGCAGAAGGAAGGTACGCTTTGAATGGCTATTTTAGTCCACGAAGTAAGCAGGATTTTGCCAAGAAAAGAATAAGTACCCAATTAGATGATACTAGTCTGGGCAAAATATTCCCTGGGGGTAGGTTCAAATCTGAATACTGAAAAATCTGCTATTTTATTTTCTCGTAAACAAAGCTTGTGGAAAATAATTTTAAAAGGAAAACATGCTATGACATGATGCAGAATTACGCCACTGGTTATTTGGAGAGGCAGTACTAGTCACTGAAAAAAGGTCAGTCTTAGAGGCAAACCATTCTGGGTTCAAACCCCAGCTCGATCCTTTAGTTGCTTAAACTTATAAAAGGTATTAAATTCAGTTTTTTAAAACTCCTAAATTTCTCCTAAATTCATTTTTTAAAACTTCTAAATTTCTCTATAATTCCCTATAGAGTAGAGAAAATAGTACCTCTTTTACAAAGCAAAAAGAAAAAAAAACCCCACAAAAACAACCCCTCCCCTCCCAAATATGTACAGGGCTTGATATGTGGTATATCGTCAACAAATATTATTTATTGTTGTTTTACTTCAGCTCACTTATCCTGTTGATTATCATTAAGGATTCAGGCACATATCTGAAATCCTCTTCTGAATCTCAGTGTGAGAAGTGAAGTTAAAATTACATGCATCTGATTAGAAGGACCGTTACAAGACTTAAAGTTAAGAGGGTGTCGTATCAGTATATAGTATTATTAAATATTAACATGGAAAAGTATTTTTCCAAATCAAAGAATAGAGGATGATAATTGGCAATGACGGAGGTCCAGGAAAGGGACCAAGTTGTCATTATGGGTTTATTTACTATTCATTCCTTTTCTTGGGACATGGATAACTTATCATTACAAATTCAAGGAAAGCCTCATTTAACAGTGCTTTTCAAAATAATTGAAAAGACAGACTTTAGTTTGCATGCCACAAAATAATATATAGTTCTATCCAGTAACTAGTTATCTTGTCTGTCCTGTTGGGAATACAACTTGCTTTGCTTTAACCAGCAATCCTAGAAATTTTTTTTCTTCTTATTTTAGCTAATGAGTAGAGGTCACACTGCTACCTCCTGTGTTTCTGGTGGTTCTGAATCTTCCTCACAAAGGTGCTTAGGTAAAAAAACAAAAACTTGGTCATTCTGTCTCGGGCACATTAAAAGAAACACAAAGACCACATCCAAAGGTCACTTGAGATTCTCAGGGAGATTAAGCTCAGGATTGTAAAATTTGATGTCAGAGGACCCCTCTCTGGGGTGCCAGCTCAAGCACTGACTTCTGAATCCACTGTGCTGTACCAAAAATTCACCTGATTTTTCTCTTACTTTTTTCTTAAAAAAATAATGAAAATAATAACTACTTGACATGCAAGATTACTATTGAAGAGATGATTTCACACCCATTATTTGATTTCCTCTCCCCATCTCCCTGTGAGACAGGAAGAACAAGGATTATTCCCACCCCATATGTTCTGGACGAGGTCTTATGATTTGTCCAAGTGACAATTGCAAAATTTAAGAGACAAAACTTTAGCCTGAACCCCATCTGAGTTAGAGCTTGAGCCCTTTACTCTGATGATCGATAGTTTCTGAAGTGTGTTCCACCAAGTATTAGCTTCACGTGATGCCACAGGATAAAGAGTTTGCAGAGTCAAAGAAGGTAGAAACTGTTGTATTAAAGAAAATTCAACTGTTTACTGCATCCCTCAATAGAGCAGTGTGTGTTGTCAATAGGAAAGAAGGTGAATGTACCATATTCCCTAAACTTATTTCACCACGATTGTCTACAACAAGTCAGACAAGATGAATACTTTCATGGGAAACTGCTTTATATCATGCTTATTGGAGAGCATAGATGTTTTAGTGGATATTTAATAGTTCAGAATTCTGATTTAGCCCCTGGCTCTCTTCTGTGAAGCCAGCTGCCATATTGTACCCATAAGTCCCCCTGACAATGGAAAGCAACGAGGCACTGACCTTTTGGTCCAGGTGTCCTGATGGGTTCACACTTTCACAGCCAAAGTCCCCTAAAAGTGGAGAAATTTGTTTTACCTTTAAAAATATTATAATTTGGAGAAAAGCTACAGTTTTTAACATGTGCATCATTTTAAAAGTTGTCTTGCTTTAGACTTTAGTACATAAGTTAAAATAAGCCATCTCTTATGTTTTTGAGTTGTACTGAGTCTATTTAGGGAGGTTTCGGGGGCATTTTGGAAAAGAGGGATGGATGTCACCATGTGGAAATAACAGTGTTTTTGGAAAAACAATTAAAGGAATATGATTCTGTGTTATGTGCACACATTCCCAGGAGACCTATACAGGAAAATTAAAAAGAAAACCTTCCCACCATTGGTGAAACAAATGAAAGATTCTGTTTTCATTGGCTTACAAAATAATCCCCCAAATATTTAGCAACAGTATTTTTATTTCTCTCATTTTGGATGCTTCGTGAGGATAAAAGACTTAATTTACAAGTGGGAAATAGCCATATATATAATTTCAACCATCCAAATTGAAAACTGGTAGCATCTCACATTTTTAATTAATAACAGTGTTGCCTTTCACATCAACTCATATGGGATTGATGCCAGCCAATGTGCTATAATCTCATTCCAAATAGAGAAAAGGCTGCAGAGACAGATGCGGCAGATATGTTCCTGTGGTTATGGTTTTGTTTGGTTTTTTTTTTAAATTGTTTGTCATGATGGTTGCACAACTCTGTGAGTGTACCGAGAGCCATTGAATTGTACACTTAAATGGGTGAACGTGAATTATATCTTAAATTTTATTTATTTATTTATTTATTTATTTATGGCTGTGTTGGGTCTTCGTTTCTGTGTGAGGGCTTTCTCTAGTTGTGGCAAGTGGGGGCCACTCTTCATCGCAGTGCGCGGGCCTCTCACTATTGCGGCCTCTCTTGTTGCGGAGCACAGGCTCCAGACGCGCAGGCTCAGTAATTGTGGCTCACGGGCCCAGTTGCTCCGCGGCATGTGGGATCTTCCCAGCCCAGGGCTCGAACCCGTGTGCCCTGCATTGGCAGGCAGATTCTCAACCACTGCACCACCAGGGAAGCCCCCTGTGGTTATGGTTTTTACCTAAAATAACTGAAATCCATAGCTGGTATAAAGGAACCATGAATATAAGGATATACTTGTATCCTAAAAAATGAGGATCAACCTAAAGGAATAAGAATCCTCCCAATGGCAGGGCTAGAAAACATTTCAGCTATTCAACTGGGCACTCAGACAGTCCTGGGTTTGAATCCTAGTCTTGCTAGGACTCACTTACCCGCTATGTGACCTTCTGCATGTTTCTTAACCTTTCTTTAAGTCTCAGTTGCTTATTTGTAGGATGGAGATAGTCATGCCTATGTCTCAGAGGTAGTGAGGATGAAAACAGATCGTGTATGTAAAGAGGAAATGTTCTGATGTGGTATAATCAATCACTTAATAACTGTTATCTTCACCTGCAACAAAAAGGGGGTTAGCATGGAGGCAGGCTGATAATTTGAGAAACATTTTGTAAAACTGATAAATCTGGCCTGTATGTTTGAGTCAAGTAAGACATGATCCTTGGAAATGATCCTCAGAAGCAATGCAGCAATAAAATGTATATTTTATCTCTTTCTAGACTATTATCTCCATGTTCACCACAAGGATTACCTATCAAGAAGTGAGCAAAAAAAAAATCTGTGCCCTACTTCTGAGATTTTGACATTTATAGATTTACTTGATATTTCTAGTAAAATTGCTGAAAAACAAAATAAAAAAATACTCTTTAGTAAAAAGCGAGGTCGAGAAGGGATCTATGAAACCTATAAAATCATCTAAACTATGGAAGAAAATAACATAGATTTGTTTACAAAATCTGGTTTACTAGAATGTGGAAAATAACCTATAAAATTCAAGAGACAGAAACTTAGCTCAAACAGGAATGAACTGTTTAACATAGTGAATAGTGTATATATATATGATACTTGTTATTCTCAAAAGATAGTTTAGACTGAATATAAATCACTTCCAAAATAATTAGCTATAATTCATGAATGACAGATCCATAATGCCCTTTTGAGAGAATCAGAATGCTTGTGGTTTATCTAGACTCTTTGGCGGTCACGATGATAGTGGGAAAGCACTGCCCAGAAAACATTCCTGGTCCAGCCTGGCATTGATTTTATTTTTAAATTTTAATGTTTTTAAAAAGAAACGAAATTGAGTTGTTTGTAGTGAGGTGGATGGACGTAGAGACTGTCACACAGAGTGAAGTAAGTCAGAAAGAGAAAAATAAATACCGTATGCTAACACATATATATGGAATCTAAAAAAAAAAAAAAAAAAAGGTTCTGAAGAACCTAGGGGCAGGACAGGAATAAAGACACAGATGTAGAGAATGGACTTGAGGACACGGGGAGGGGGAAGGGTAAGCTGGGACGAAGTGAGAGAGTGACATGGACATATATACACTACCAAATATAAAATAGATAGCTAGTGGGAAGCAGCTGCATAGCCCAGGGAGATCAGCTCAGTGCTATGTGACCACCTAGAGGGGTAGGATAGGGAGGGTGGGAGGGAGACACAAGAGGGAGGGGATATGGGGATGTATGTATACGTATAGTTGATTCACTTTGTTATACGGCAGAAACTAACACACCATTGTAAAGCAATTATACTCCAATAAAGATGTTTCTAAAAAAATAGAATTCACTTTAAACAATTATAAAAAAAATTTTTTTAACGTTTTTACTTGGAGGAGAGTCTTTGGTCCATTTTCAATTGTAGTTTTGCTGCCGTCTAGTTGGACAGTCTTGTGTTTCGCTAAATTCTGGGCTACCTAAGGCCCTTCTACTTTCTGTACACACACTGGGTTGGAGATAGTTACCCAAGTTCCTGGAGACAGCTGATCTCAGCCAAGAACCCATAACTCAGCTTCTTACTCATCAAGCCAGGACTAAAGAGAACAGTGCATGACTGATAGATAGGTTCTTCATTCTGGCTCATACATCATGACCAGAGCTTGGGGAATCAATCTGTTTGACGTTAGCTGGTTTGTTTACTCATGTTAGCCTAATTTTCAAGACATTTTCTAGAGACTAGAAACACCTGAAGCTTGGAAGAGGGATAGTGAACTTGTATAACAACAAAGAGGCAAGATAAATTACTTTTCTCTTGAAGACATCTGAATTGCTTTAGAGTATCTCTTTTCTCCAAAAAGTTGGTATTTGCCGTGGATTCGCTTTATCATGATGAATAACAATCATTCTTTTTTTTGTTACAGTACACTCTTGACTGAATAGTGAATACCAGCTTTCAAGATGGAAACCACCATGGCAATACACATGAGTGATATTTCTCATGCAATTGGTTCTGGAGTCTGATGCCCTTGATGGCTGGCCTGGGAAAGCAGCGAGGTCATTGTTCACTCCCTCACTCTATTTATATACAGCTATTGAAAGTTAGAGGCTTTCTCCGGGGCTTGTCCTCTTCAATGCAGTACAAAACACAATTCCCACTAAGATGCCACTTGAAGTAAGGAAACTGTATTCACATCCTGTGAGCCAGTGTGGATTTTTCCACTCATGCCCATTTAAATGTCTCAGTTCCTGAACGCAAGAAAGGGGGTGTCAGAAGCTTAGTGCTTCCAGGATTTGGAATGGGGGAATCTGTGAGTGCTGTCTCATGACTTGAGGAAATTTATCTATTCTGAGAAACTCAAAGTTATTTATCCCTATAATAATTACTCATTTCTAATTTGAGAAAGAGTCATTTGGAAGACAAGAGTCTCACTGCAGTGATTCATTTCTTTCTCTCATGGGGATTAAGTGCACTACTGGACAAAGTACAATGTGAGTTGCATCATTTTACACTACAAATAAGAGCAATATGAGATATTAAGGGATGGACATTTTCCAAGGTCTAACTCTGCTTTGTGTCAACAGCAGTATTAGCTTTAAGGGTGTTCTTTTTTTCTCCCTTTTTTTTCTTAAGTATCTCCAATTGTAATGCCGTGTGCAATGCGCTCTCAGAAATGGAACCAGTACAGAAAACGTGGTAAAACCTCCTGTTTCTAATCCCACACAGGACACATAAGTAGTGGTCCTTTGAGGTTGGCCTTTGTCCGAATTGTGGGAACAAGGCTTAGGGACAGGGACTGTCCCTAAGTGAAGAGGCTCAGGCCATCCGTGTGCATGAACACACACGCCACATGGTGACCAGGTAGAACCCAAACACTCAACTGGCAGAGGCAAGGACAGCTTTATGAAAAGGGGAGTAAGTTCCTACAACAAAAGTGGGTGTATCTGTGTGTGTAAAATTAGGCAAGAGAATGACTGGAAACTAGACAATAGATGTAGAATAATAATACAGAGAGCAACCAAGAAAATATGAAGATGGAAATGTAAATACAAAGGTGTAGAATTAGTAGAAGACAAATGCCTTCAATGAATGGTTTATCTCCCTAGAGCTCAGGGCACTTTGTAAACCCTTTTGGTTATTGGCAAGAAAACTTTGGGAGTTAAATGGACAGAATTATTATATTCCTTTGATAACCAATAGCAACTTGCATTGGTTTAGGAAGAAGAAATCTTTTGGGGACGGTAGTGGTTGGATAGATGTTAAGAGATAAAGATTTTTGTCCTGGTCCTATCATTAGACAAGTCATCTGACCTCTCTGGGCCTCAGTTTTCCCATCTGTAAAGTGGGTTAATGGATTCTAAAGTTCCTTCTGTTGCGGAGATATTCAACATAAAACTACTCTTTTTAAAGAGCATTTTGGACCTTTCTTCATATAAACGTGACTATTTACCCACTCTTCTGAGTCACTTTAAACCTCTGTGTATTTCCTTAGGAAGATGACTGTAAAAGATTTCCATTTCTTTTAAAAAAAGTCAGGCCTCTATTTAAAAGACAAAATTTCTCAAAATGAAGTAAGCAGAAGTACTTGCATTTGGGATTACAACTGGTATCATTGCTGTTATCTGATGCTTTATTTGTTTCTAAAATTTTGAACTTATACCTAATTCCTTTGCATTCTTGTATTTCTTCCTACTCATTAAAAATAATTTGTTATCTCTTCTGGGATTACAGAAGGAAGGAAGGAAGGAAGGAAGGATGGAAGGAAGGAAGGAAGGATTGAAAATTTTAGGATGTCTGTTACTGGCATTTTACATGCCATTATTCTATCACTCTTAAGCTAGATCAATAAAGTAAAGCAGATGACAGTGTTTCTTTTGGGGTCCGTGTGGGGATGAAGCTACTTTAGTCCAAAACATAAACACATAGGCCTGTACATTTACTAACCTCTCTTTCCTTTCCTAAAGGCCTCATACAGGTCTACACTTCTTCTTTATGCTTCCTCACCTCTAATTATCTCCTCACCCTACCTGCAAGCTGACTTCTGATGCCACCCTACACTGAAACTGTCCTTGCCAATGGACTCACCTCATTTACTCTCTACAGAAATTAACACCATGTTTTCCTTCCTGACAATTCTCTCCATCCTAATATCTCATGACACCAATCTTTCCTGTTTTTTATTTTCTCTACCTCTTGGTCATCTATTAGAATTCCTCTTTGTCTGCCCGGCCGTTAAATATCTGTGTTTACCAGGCTCGTGTCCTTGACCCTTTTTTTTCCTTACATGCTCTTGCTGGGTGATTTCCCTCTCACAACTTTTATCTCAAGTCTAGATCTCTTCTCTGAAGCTCCAGGCCAATGTTTCCAGCTGCCTTCCAGAATTCTCCACCCACAGGCATCTTACACGCAAACATTTAAAATCCAACTCTTTGTCTTCCATCCAAACCTACTTCTCTTCCCATAATTTCTGTCTCGGTAAATGCCCCACCATCATCCAACTTAATCTGGAAGCATCGTCTCATCCCTCACTTCTGATCAATTACCCAGCTCATCTGTTTCTGTTTCCATTATCAAAGTTCAGGACCTAGTCATTTCTTACTTGAATTACTGCAAAGGCCTATTCCAAACTTTTCTCTCTGTGATCAATTTTCCAATATGCAACCAGAAAGATTTTTCAAAAAAAAAATTATCTGACAGTGTCACCCCACCCTCTCCTTCCCAATGCTGGAAAGCTTTCTGTTTAACTTCATGTTGAAATCTGAACTCTTTGTCCTGATTTTCTAGTACTTCTTTTCCTCCCTCGTATCGGTCTCTCCAATTTGTCTTCCAGCACACACCCTCTGTTCTGCCAACCTGTATTCACTGCAGTCTCATGAGCCAGCCATGCCCTTTCAAAAACTGTTCAACAAATATTCTTTAGTGACTGCGGGGCATCTTCACCTGAGCTTGGCAGGGTGTATTGGGGTTGCCTACTTGTCCTGATGAAGATGAGGCCTGGGTCTTACACCTCTCAGGCCAGTGACCCCAGCAGTTCTGAATAAAGCAAAACTCAATACATGAGCTGAGATCTAGTTTTTAAATTTCACCTTGCTTGTAAAAGTTATTTCAGAATTGCTATATGATTAAAGCATGCTTTATTTCCTCTTCTTCTCTTAGTTTTATCCAAATTTTTTTGATAGAAACAAAATTTTTGTTTATTCCCATGTCTGATTCCTAGCAGACATACTTAAATTGTCTCCTTCAAATGATCATCTACAATTTCTTCTAGAAGATCCAAACCAGTATTCGTGAATTGTTTAGACTTTTTTCTTTACTATTCTGACCATAGTATAAAAACTTAGCTGCTTGCTATCAAACTAAGAGAAAGACAAATTATAAATTATCAAATACAATAAAAAGTCTTTGTGAAGATTTTCTTCCAAGAGAATTAATATTTAAAATTCTTCTGTCTTTCTTAGTAACTAACATTGCTCCTCGATTTATTTTAAGGATAATGAACAAAACTTATCACACTTGATTGTTTCTGCTCACTTATTTGCCTGGTTCCCCCTTTCTCTGTGAGCTCCACAAGGGAGGGACCATGTCTATCTTTTCGACACCATATCTACAGCACCAAGCCTTACCCCATAGTTGGCCCTTAAAAAACATTTCTTAATGAATGTTGAAATATCTAGTTTTTGCTTTATCTTATAAAAGCCCGATTTTTACACACATAAAAGACAAAGTTAATCTGCCAGAGATGAGTGAAAATGTCACACAAGGTCACAAAAATTGTACTGGGCCAACTCTTTATCATGAAATGCCAAAAAGTATTTTGTTTCCCTCAATATCATGTCATTCTAAGCTTGACTCTCATACACAGCTTGTTGAAAGTTTTGCAATTCAAAGTAAGCTTTTGGTCAATCACAGCCAGTCCACTAACTGAATCTGGGATGAGTTTAGTACTGATTAAACTTGGCGAGTATCTCTACAGGAAGCAAGGCACAACAAAGTGTATTTCTATTTCTAAGTCTAAGACAGGGAGGCAAAGACAAACTTTTTAAGAATCACTCCACCTATAAGAACACGAACATTGGGTTCAGAAGTATCCATTAACCCACATAGATTTTCAACAATAAACTTTCCCAGGATTATAAGTTTTCCTTCTTCAGTTTCTTCATTAGTGATCATTCATCAGGAAATCACACCACATCAAAGGATGCCCATAATAGACTCAGTATTCTCCATTTAGTATCATTTAGGCAAACCATTGTCTTTGCATTTATGGTTGTTAAGAAGAGAGTCTTTTTCAGTATGTGCTCTGGTTAGGAGAGAATAGAATAAACCCCAAGTTACAAAAAGTGACGTTTTGGTTTTCTGATTCAGCACAAGGAAAGCCAGAATCTGCAAGACCCGTATTTCCCTGGTGGTGAACCCTAGAATCCAAGCGCTGATCTAGACATGAGTATTGCAAAAACAGAATGAGATATCCTGCTAAGGTAGCAATGCTCGGAATGGTCAGGATGGATTCCATCTTGCTGGGAAATGTCTCTCAGTTTTGTAATAAAGCTGGAATGACTTCCCAACAAAGATGCTTTCAATGAAGAAACGCTTGGACTTTCTGGTTTTCCAAACGTGGGAAGAAAAGACATTGTTTGTAAAAACGAATCCAGTGAAAAGGGGGCTCTGTCAGTGATAAACATTTATGTTATTCTGTGTGTTTAATATGGGAAAAGAGCACATTGAAAGTTGGCCAAACATGGTCAGTATTAGTCTCTGCAGAGTTCCTGAATCTTGTGCTGACAATGTTCTCTAACTAACATTTTTCTCTTCTATTCCCAAATGGATTAACAGTAGGCAGACAGAGAAAAAAGGGAGGGCAAACTAAAATAGCATAAAAATCTGCACACTTACTGTGCAACTTATGTGATGTTGTCCCTTTTGTCTAATGCTATTGTCTAAATTCTGTCTAATCTCAAGAGCCAACTCCTCTCCGACTTAACTAGATGTCACCTCCAGCACTTCATACTCTCAGAAACATACTCAAATTTGGCCTTATATGACAGTCACATGTGTACTTAACACTTCTGAGCTCCATGTAGACATCCTTACTTATCTCTGCAGCAACCAGAATCATTCCTGATCAATGGAATCTAAATTTCTAGAGTAATTAGCCCTTTAATTTTTAAAATTTGTAAGTATTTGATCATACTGTAACTGGTATAAATCACACTAAACTGCTGTAAATAATGAAGTTTACGTTGAATATAGAAACATTTAGTAATATCTTTAATGTAAGGTGATTTACATAAATGTAGATAATTTACATGAAAATGGCACAGTTGTCTTTTTTTCTCTTTTTTACCTTGTTGGTTCCTAGTGTCTGTAATAAGCATTTCTGCTGACGATCTTTCCTGCTGCTGTGTACTGTTTAACTGTAATGGTCATTTTTATACATTGTGATTCTTATATAAGTTTAGTATCTTCCCCATAACATCTGGGTGGGGTTCCCCTTATTTCGAATCCCTCTGCTGTCACTCCCCTAGGTAATTATTCAAGCCTCATTTTTTATTTGGTTTGTTCTCTGATTCCAAATACCTAAGGATGCCTGTCCTTTAATTCAGTGGTAAATATTTGGGTTTTAAGGAACTTAAAGCAAAAGACACTGGGGCCCTTGCAATGATAGAGGGGGTGGAGGGGGCTGCCTGATTATCCTTCTGAAACAGGAGACGCCAGTTAGTGGTTACAAAGAAAGGGAAATGGAAAGGATGCAAGAAAATGAATGCTGGATGCCCAGGATCTGATACAATAATGGCTAGAATTGTAAGAGTCTTGTTGGTGAAAGAAGTGTCATAATCCGTATGCCTTCAGCTATTATACTTGCTGGAGTTCTAGCTGGAGAAGGGACTAAAGCACAGCTATGGGAGCAGGTACTGGGAGAAAGAGCCTGCCAGCTGTGGGGCTTTCCCCTAAGAAGAGTGGCCAGCAGATCCTATGGCAGTGGCCATGGGGTAAACTCAGACCTGCTGCCAGGCTAGAACCAATGGCTGAAATTCATATTTAGTAATTAGGAAGGGCAAGACTGCAGGAATCTCTGGGTAGGAGCTGTGCTTATTTTCTAGCAGGTGATATAGTCAGATTCAAAATCTTCCTGTGTTGAGAAGGAGCCCCCTGAGTGGCCGAAAGTTCAGCGATCTTTAGTCACAACACAGGACTGGAGTGCAAATTAGAAACCAGAATATAACTCTAACCACACAAAATAAGGGACAGTGTTAGGAGATGAGAGAGGGCATTGTGACTCAGTGCACACAGGGTAGCCAGAGGTAACCATAAACCTCACTGGGAAGGGGATACTGGTGCCAGCCCCATCCCCCTTAGGGCAGATGGAGTTCTGAATTCCTTTCTTTTGTTCCAGTTAATGGGCAGGGCTATGATTACAGGACCATTTGTACCTGTGTTGCATGACTCAGGAACAGGCAGGTATAAACACAGGAAAGGAAGGTAGGAGTCTGATCTAGGCCTTAGACTCTCCTATCGTCCCAAGAACTAGAAGTGCCTGGCAAACTCCAATGTACTGTTCAAGTCCCAGATCCAACGTTTCTGCTTTACAAGTTTTCCTCAAGTGCCCCATGCACTTGAGACCAAATAGCCATCACCGCCACCACTACCACTGTCATTATTGTCATTACTATTATTATTTCCTTCAGGGTTAATACCATCATATCAGCAGTTATGTGATAACCCTCAGCTCACTTAAAATGCCATCCAACTGCTTACAATGGATCGACATTATTTTTAAAGGGTTTTCACTATAAAATTAGACACAATATTTTAAACATCACATAACCTAGAGGCTTATCAAAATTCTGTGAATAATGTTTAAAATATAAATGGGGTGGGTCAGTTCAGATACTTTTGGCTGGAGATAGGAGAAAAGTCAATCTCCAACTGGCTTAAACAATAAGGGAAATTGTTTGGCTCATGTGATGAGAAAGCCATAGGGAGTGCTAACTTCAGGTGTGGCCTGGCCCAGGGGCTCAATGATATCATCAAGGAAATGGGGATTTTTCTTCCCTTCTTTCTTGCCTTCTGAGTTTGGCTTGTCTCTGAGGCAAGTTTGCCAGAGTTGCTAGGCTACAAACATCTTTATTTACATACAGCAGGGAAGAGAATATCTTTGCCTCAGCATTCTAGAAAATGTCTGGCACTTCACTGTGAGTGGATCATCTTCAGGACTTGCCCACTCAGGAACCAACCACTTGTTGATTGGCTAAGAGGTCACATGTTCAACCCTGGATCCTGGGGTAATGCCTGTTCCCCCAGAACCACATGAATTCTAAAATGGGAATTGGAGCTGTTGGGAAGGAAGAAGGAAAGAATGGACACTGAAAGATAGCAATCAAGGTCTTACAGTACTAACAAGAAACCAAGTCTAGTTAAGGAAAGGAGCTGATTAAATACACTGCGTAGCTCAACAAACTATCAGAAAGGCTGGCAAACCAGGTTGGGTAAAAGTGCATGCATTAGTTTGCTAAGGCTGCCTCAACAAAATACCATAAGCTTGGGGCCTAGACAAACAGACAAACAAAAAAACCCTTATTATCTCAAAGTTCTTGAGGCTAGAAGTCTGAGATCAAGGCGTCAGCAGGGTTGGTTCCTTCTGAGGGCTGTGAGTAAAAATCTTTTCCATGACTCCCTCCTAGCTTCTGGTAGTTTGCTGCCAATATTTGGAGCTCCTTGGGTTGTAGATGCACTACCGCAATCTCTGCCTTCATGCTCCCATAATGTTCCTTCTGTGTGCACATGTCTCTGTGTCCAAATTTCCTCTTTTTATAAAGACACAATCATATTGAACTAGGGCTCATCCTAATGACCTTATCTGAACTTGATCATCTACAAAGACTCTATTTACAAATAAGGTCCCATTCACAGGTTCAGGGGGTTAGGCTTCAACAGTTTTGGGGGGACCCAATTCAACTGATAACAGTGCAAGAATTAACTCACACCATGGCAATCAGGTGGTGAGGTACCACCTGTGGAACCTCAGCCACTAGATACTTGATGCCACTTCTGCTGGCTCTGGTGGCCCCTGAAGCTGACCCTGCTTCACAGTCACTGTCTCATGCCAGCTCCTTGACATTGGGGTATGGGGAGAGAGCATCTGTCTCCTTCTCCTTCCCCTCTCCTCCCCCAAGATTCATAAAATTTGATGTTCTCCCAACACAGGAAAGCCTTCAGCTGCTGGGCAGCCAAAAATGAAAACTGTACACTACAGGTGGTAACCAATAAACTACCATGGGCAAAGGTGGATTCTTTCCTGATTTGTATAAGGAGAGGGTTGGGGAAAAGGTATGAACTGAAGGGACCAGGGGATCTGATTCTGATAGAATGAGAAGAAGAAGAAATGGTAGGCTGGAAAGCCAAATACAAATTTCTGTTCTGCATTTTGTCCTTGAGGTGACTCAGTTTATCTTCCTCTGCCTGTGGGAGCAAAGAAACTGTATTGGGTGGTTCTTTTATGCTGGGCAGGGCACACGAGCAGAGCTCGCCAAGCAATGCTCAGGAGTGAGGGTCTCTGCCAATGGAGAAGCAAAGCCCACAGGCAGAGTTGTCTTGGTATCTGCACATTGGCAAACCCATGGGACACCTTGATTAGCCTCAAATCCACCGCTGACCAATGTGCTTTTGAAATAGTGCTAAGAAGCCTGTGTATCTGAGATAAGCCTACTCAATGATGGGCTAACTTTTATGTTCTAATATGGCTGTGATTCATCTCCTTGTGATAACTCTTTGTGTGTCCACCTCCCTTATACGGTTGTAACTTTTTGGAGGTTAGAGGATGTCTCATCTATCATAGTGTTTTCAGTGCCTAGGATGGATCTGGCACACTTCTGATGCCCAGCAAATGTCAGACGAATTAGTAAATGGATGGATCAAAAACGTTGTGTGTGTGTTGACTTTGAGGGTGAGGCAGGGACAGGAGAAGTTACTAAACAACTTTAAAAGGCTCTCAGTTTGAGAAGAAAATTTCCTCAGAGCAGTTCTATCATGATCCATGACTCTGCTTTATTTTCATCACAGCCATGGTACATAGTAAAATAACGGGAAACAAACAGAGGTCGGAGGATGTGTATTTCTTTTCCCAGAAATGCAGGGCTTGCTTGGCCCTGTGTTTGCATCTCAGCAGAGGTTTCTAACATTGGGGGCTTGGGGCTACTTCTACTCCTTCTCCAGTGAGAAACCCTAGACACCAGCAGAGATTTTGCCAACAGATTTTGCCAACTTAAACCTTCAACAGAAATTCTGCCAACAGATTTTGCCAACTTACACCTTCCTAAGGTGACCTTGAACAACATTTTCATTATATCTGTCCTAGATTGTTACTTATTGGTATGTTTTTAAACTCATATCTGCATATAAATAATAAAAAAAAAGAAATAAAATGATTTAAAGTCTGAAGTGAGAAGAGAATTTGAAATGTTTTAGCTTATGCTGTAGTCAACTCTGAAAATGCATTAGCTCAGCCCTTTGAATTTGTTTCCCTCGTAGTTCTAGAAGCAAACGAGAATTTCAAACAAAAATCTGTTTTACTTATACAGTACAAGTTTGAACTTTAGTTAGAAAAAACATGTTTTAAAAATTTCCTTTGAAAAACAAAGGCTTAAGTTAAGGGGAAAATGTTTTGGAAAACTTGAAGTTTCAAAAAACAAAATTTGAAGGAAAATAAAAATGGATTTAGGGCTTTCTGAAAAATCCCTAATACTAGTAAGCACCCCCCCGCCCCCATCGCCCCCCCTTCGTAACAGGAACCGGTCTAAATGCTTTTGCTCTCCCAACATGGAAATGAAACCTCTTTGGAGGTGCCAGTAAAGTGTTAATTACTCTTCTCATTATTACATTGATACTTCTTTTCTATCCTTGTTTATAATTTTCAATTAAGATGCAGATGACTTGACATTGCAAATTAAAAAAATTCAGACACTTCCTTCTGAGCATAGAGCAAGTGCATTTGAATGGCCCATAATAATCAGAAGTATACAAACTGAAAACATCCATCACTTTTTATCCTAAATTAGTCATATGAAATTTTTTTATATTTGGAAAACAAAATATCCGATCTACAATTTTTTAAAACCGTATTTTAAAATGTTTATTTAATAAGCACATTATCAAATGCTAATTGTGTATATGGCATCCTGTTAGGTGCATGCCCAACAAGAAAGATTTTAAAAAGATATTCCTATACATCTCTGGTGTGTAACTTTATTCATATCTTATCTCAGACCCAGCTCCTAGGCTTCTAGAATAATTTTCTGCTTCATTTTTATGAAGGTGTCATTTTCCCTTATAAGTATCTGTGATTATTCTCCTATTGTAAAAATCTCCCTTTCATCAGTCTCATTGCATAAATGTTCTGCCTATGTTACTACAGTAGCCTTTAATCAATGGACCCATCAGTATCCTCACCAGTTTATAGTAATTACATTCATATTATTAAGTCTTATGATGGTCTGGGTAGGGGTATTAAACTCAGATGCAAAGCAACCGAAGTGTCCTTTGACAAAGGAATGGATAAAGAAGATGTGGTACAAATATACAATGGAATATTACTCAGCCATAAAAAGAATGAAATAATGCCATTTGCAGCAACATGGATGGACCTAGAGATTGTCATACTGAGTGAAGTAAGACAGAGAAAGACAAATATCATATGATATCACTTAGATGTGGAATCTAAAAAAATGGTACAAATGAACTGATTTACAAAACAGAAATAGAGTCACAGATGTAAAAAACAAACTTATTGTTACCAGAGGGGAAAGGGGGGGGATAAATTGGGAGATTGGGATTGACATATACACACTACTATATATAAAATAGATAACTAATAAGGATCTACTGTATAGCACAGGGAACTCTACTCAATACTTTGTAATGACCTATATGGGAAAAGAATCTAAAAAAGAGTGGATATGTGTATATGTATAACTGAATCACTTTGCTGTACAGCAGAAACTAACACAATAGTATAAATCAACTATAGTTCAATAAAAATTAAAAAAAAAAACTCAAATGCATTTATTGGCCAAGAGGGTAACAGAACGTGTGAAATAAAAAAATAATAGGGAGTAGTAGACCTTTGGCAAACTGGGGAGTATATACTCTGTCTAAAGACATTTAAATTCATTTAAGAACATGATGCCAGCCCAATAGAACATAGCTGTTGAGATTTTTGAGTCTGTTTGTGGATTTTGATTTTCTCTCTTAACATTTTGGACAATGATAAGACAACACAGATCTCTCCCTTTTAACACACCAATACCAAGATTTGTGGTCAGCTGCTTACTCTTGACCATGGTAAAAATAAGTACCATAAAATATTTTCTGATGAAAGTGCTGTTAGCTAAAATAATAAAAATGCTAATAACTGAAAAGCAATTTTCATTACCATTGACCTATCAGAGCCATATGGCATGTTGAATTCCTAGGAACCCTCATGATTGTATTGCTTTTATTTTTGATTATGAAGAAACTGTTTGAGAGCTCTTCTGGGCAGATTCTTGTTCTGTGTACTTACTAAGAATCATTAGACACGGTGTTTGCTTTCTATCGTGTTAACTCCAAATTCAACCCAACACTCCTCAAATTGTTATCCCCCAATTCAGCCCAAATTCAGAAGGAATACTCAATTTACCACCCCAGAGAAGGAGCCAATCTCGAAAGAATAATGGGAAAGAACAACAGCTGCTTTAAACAAATCTTACAAACACAATTTAGCACAGACACAGAACAGGAAGAGAAAATAAAGACTGACTAATTGCCAGTGGACCAGGGTGTGCCCTGAAGCCTTGAATCTGGAAATTATTAATTTGTATTTTTTCTCTCACCTCCCCAAAGGTTCAGTGAGTACATTGATGTCTGGAGTAAAATCCACACAAGATGCATTTTCACCACAGCTTCTGGTTCTCTGGGAACTCCGTTGCCTGCTTTCTTGCTGCCTCTAACCTTTCGTGTGAAGTATCATTCTGGCAGCCAAAAACATGTCTGAGTTACTTTGTGTTTTCAAGAATCTCACTTTCTCTTTGCTCATAAAGTCTGCAACCTGCTGCGGGGATGTTCGAAATATGTTTCCTGAGTCCATACATTTGGGGAGAGTAATGGAACGATTCACTTTAGATCCACCCATATTTCAGTTCTCATCCCACCCAGATATCGGGGTTTCCTTTTGTCAGATGGTCTGTAGCTAAAACCACAAACCCATTAGTGATCAGTGAAATTATGTCTTCGTTGTCTTTGTCCTATGAATGAGGTAGCTATTAGGTCTGTGTTCTTTTGTGAAAATAATCCAAAATGAAGTGAATATAAAAAGGAAAGCCCATAGAGTTTTTTAAGAGCAAAAGTACTCAAGTTTGAAAAACACTTTAGATTTATGACACTATTATTGGCTTCAAACCTAGACGCTTTGTTATATTAAAAACATCTTTTAGAAAGCAATCATTTTAAGAAGAGTATAAAGAGCCCAAAATATGTATCTCTCAAATAAGCTTCTTCCTTTACTTAACCAGAACCAAATACGTTACATGATGTGAATAAGATAAAACCACAATCAGTGGTATTCCTCCTCCAAACGGAGGTGACTTCTCAAAATGGCATGGCCTAGTTACACCATTTTCAGTGTTAAGAATCATGGGGAGGATCGTAGCCACAATGATTAAAGTTTTCCAAAGAATGTTCTATAAATCCTGTAGCAACAATTTCACTATTTCAATTCTAGGGGGTGGAAGGTTACTAATGGTTCAGTATTTCTTTTTTTCATTCTCAAATTGTTCGTTCCATTTCTTCAAACACAGAGCATTTAGGAAATGATCCTATAGCAATTTAATGAAAGTAGCTAGATCCATCAACTTCACACTGAATAATATGTAAACTTGGATGTTTAATTAGCCTTTGACTCTGTAAATTACAAAGTACTTTACTAATCATTTGAGGGAACCCTATATAAAGGCATATGTTCTCGGAGGGGGAAGCTGATTTCCATAATACTATGCACATCCATTCTCCCACTAAAACACTATGAATCATGTGGATATGAAGACATTTGTGAGTGGTGCTTGTTATCATAAATAAATATTAAGCTAAAATCTACCTGTGGAAGGCTTGTTCGTTAACCAGCTGTTCATGGTAAACAACTGCATTTACTCTAAAAGAAAGACTTTATAACTCTCAAAGCACTTTAGCAAAGCAGGAAATAATGCTCTAGTAACACTTTTAAAAATTTATTCCATCTTTGATGATAAGATTGAGAATCTTCAAGTGTCAATTTTATTCAGTCATTTGTATGAAATTATTAAGGCATCAGTTTAGGCTTAACTTCATTAATAATTAATGTTTATCTAGCACTTTCACTTACCCCATTTGAACCTCATGCAAGTAAAGAAATATGGGCTCAAAAAATTTAAGTGATGCCCTTTAAGGTCATTGAGAGAAACAGGTGGAAATGGGGTTGAAGTCCCTATGTTCTGACTCCAGAGCCCATGAACTGGCCCTTCTAACTGTGATTTCAATAGATATACATATACCCATATTTAATTTATGAATTAATGTTTATCCTCATTCTATACAAATCACTTCTGTTTAAAGTTGTGTGTGTGTGTATTAAAGCTGGTTACCACCCACCCACATCTAAACTGATTTACCAACCAATGGATTGCAATTCACAAATGGACCGCACTTTGAAAAGCTATACCACAGGGTCCCTCATGGCAGGGCTGTCTCGTGCAGCCTGTGTAGCTGTGAAGAGATCCATGCTCAGAGAAGCTCTTGGTTTAAGGCTCTCCTGTTGTCATCCAAAACTCTTAATCCTAATTTTATCTTTGAACTTGTGTTTTGTAAGTGAAGTCCAACAGGACAATGGAGCATGAACTTGAGCAGAGATAGATGCAATCTGCATGTCTGCTGCTCCTTGGCCTCCATTCACATACAGCATTCATGATGCCCCATGAGTACAGAATTCTGGTGAATCAACACTGGGTGGGAATTCAGTGAGACTCAAAGTGAGTACATGGTAAGTGTGCTATGTCTCTGAGTAAGTGGGGACGCTAACAGCCTGGAGAGTCCATGCTCAATATAAACCTGAATTTGCTTCAACTGAGATGTAAGGCAATGACATTCTAAGAAATACAAATTACCAAATAGCCTTATCATATCATTTCTTACTCATATTACTTCCCTGTATTAGCCAACCACTTAGGCTGAAAATGATGACGTAGAAGGAAAGGGAAAAATAGGACAATCCAGAGTGCATTTTCCTTTCAGTCTGTCCTGAATCATCAGTGAGGCAGAGAGAATGAATGTTGGTAGAAAGTGTGTGTGTGTGTCAAGAAATGTAATAAAACAGTAGATTTAGTTTAGTGCAGTATATCTGGTGTTCTGGTAAGAATGAAATACATAAGCATGTATTAGTTATGAAATACAAATTGTGTAATTTTGGTGATTCTGCATATGAGTTAAATGTTATTATATTTGCATTTTAAACTGTCATTGCACAGAATAAAGATGAATAATAGAATTCATGCAAATAATTTAAATTTTCTTTTCTTGGAATGACATTAAATAGCAAATAAAAAAACTATGACAAGTCAAGAGAGGGAGAGAGATCACCAAAGAAAATGAAAAGCTTTTTAATACCTTGAATGGCACAGTTTTCCTGGTTTTTGCATATGGGGTCTGCCATTTTCATTTTGCTCTAGGCCCTGCAAATTATGTAGCTACCTGTAGTGGGTTTACTGGCAGCCCTCACTCCCAAATAGTATGTCCGTGTCCTAATCTCTGGAACGTGTGAATATTACTTTATATGGCAAAAGAATGAATATTACTTTATTTGGCAAAAGAGTGAATAATACCTTATACGGCAAAAGATGTGATTAAGTTTAGGATCTTGAGAGGAGGAGCCCATGCTGGATTATCTAGGTGGATCCTAAGTCCCTACATGCAATCAAAGTATCCTTATAAGACAGATACACAGAGAAGAGGAGACAGTGGGACGATGGGTTGGGATGATGTAGCCAAAGCCAAGGAAGGTCTGGGGCCACCAGAAGCTGGAAGACACAGAGAACAAAATCACCTCTAGGGCCTCTGGTTAGAGAACAGCCCAGCAGACACCTGGATCTTAGACTTCTTGTTTCCAGAACTGTGATCTAAAAAGTTGCTGTTGTCGTAAGCCAGCCAGTTTACGGTAATTTGTTATAGAGCCCTAGGAAACTAACACCCTGACTCTGTTTCATTGAACGTCTTTTCTCAAACAAAACCTGTGGACCTTGCTCCAGGAGAGCATGGAAGTCCCTCCCTTTTCTAGATGTGGTTGCTGTGTATCATCTGGCACCACCTGGATGCTAGTTTCTGATCATTTCACATGCTAATTTTGCCCCCTTCTCTTGGCTCTGGGCTCTAAACTCCTTGGGAATAAAGAACATGTCTCAATGCCCATGTCCTCTAGACTGTCTTGGACAATGCTAGTTTCATGGAAAATCCTCAATGGATTCCTACTGATTGACCACAGGCCTGAAACACTGATGAGGTTTTTATCTTATTTTTATATTTTTCTATTTAATATTTAGAGGACTCATGGTTGGGAACTAATCTCTCATCCTTACTTGGACAAAGAAACCATTAGTATTGAATCTCAGACAAATTTATTTTAACAAATTGACTACTGTACAATAGCCTAAAAGTGATTTAAATCCAAAATGTCTAACAACCTTACTTTTGCTATTAAAGAAGGGCAGTCCCAGGAAGCATGTGCACCAGAGGCCTTTCTTCTGCTGTGTCAGATATTGTTGCTCTGATTACAGATAGTAGAATTTAAGGCTAACAGGGGAGGTATTTGGGGACAAGGACTTTTCTATATTCTTTGAATCATAACTTGGAATAGAGTACATAGTAGATACAGTACACATGTCTTGTTTAAAGGATACATGGACTTTAATTAACCTTTTTTTTTAATTGTGTGGAATTTCTTTTTTTTTTTAACTTTAGAAGATGGTCTAAATTAAACTTAGTTCAGGAAATATGTATTGAGTATCTTTTTTGGAAGACACCCTTACTCGTCATCCGTGGGGTACACAAAAATGAGTAAGACATAGTTCCTGTCCTGAAGTGACTGACTTTCTAGTAAGGTCCAGCAATTACATAAATAATTTCAATATGGTAACTAAATCTATTAGGACACACACACACACACGTACATGCACACTTGCAGGCCAAAGGCATGCCAAGGAAGAAAATAATTCTGAGAGGAATGACTGGTGATGGGTTCATTAGAGATTGTGATATTTGGACCACATCTCAAAGAACAGAACTTTTGTCACTAGCTGAACAATTTTAGAGGAAGGATATTCTAGGAAGAGACCTCACACAAGCAAGGAGAATGTAAGCAGTGTGGTCTCTGCAGGCCCCTGCTAATATACTGATAATGTTTCCAGAGGATGTGCGTAGGGGAAGATGTGGTAGGAGATGTGACTTAAAAAGGTGCTTTAATTCAATCACTCAGAGCCTTAAACACTGGGCTAAGAAGAGCATACTTTACCCTGTAGGATGTGAGAAATTTTGCAGGTTTTTGAGCAAAGGAAACATGTCACTCAAACTTTGTGCCATGTTAATGAGGTGTGGGTTGAAGAGATAAGGATTTAGTTGTAAAGGGAGCTATTACGTGGATTTAATGAAGAGATGACAACAGCATGGATTTGGAAGGTAGCTTGGGAAATATAAGGATAGAGATAAAGTTGTTTGAGAGATAATTAACAAGGAGAATCTACAGGATTTAGTGTCTGATGAGATATGAGCATAGAAAAGAGTTAGAGATGAATCCAATAAAAGTGTCCTGAGAACAGGGAAGTTAGACAAAGCACGTAAGAAACATAGGAGAAGGTGCACTTCTGGAAAGAAACTCTTCAGTAGTATTTTGAATTACCAGTAAGTATTTTGAATTGGAGCTCAGGAGATATAAAATTTGCAGTCATCAGTGTGGAGACTGTGCTTGAAGCCACAGAGAGGGTAAGAGCCCGGGAAGAAAACACAGAGTGAGAGGAAAGGAAGGAAAGAAGGGGAGGGTTTCATGGTTGTCAATTTACCCTGGCATGCCTTAACGCTCCTGAAATGCAGAGCAAAAAAAAATTTTTTTTTAGTCAGGTTTTTGAAGTATAAATTTATCTAGTAAAATTCACCCTTTAAAGTATACAGTTCTATGAGTTTTGATGGCTAGATAAAGTTGTGTAACCATCACCAGAATCGAGATCTAGAGCATTCCCATTTCTCTCCAAAAATTCCTTTATGCCCTTTAGTAGTTAATGTCTCCCCACACCCCCGCCCCTGGGCAACAATTAGTCAGTTTTCTAATCCTATAGTTTTGCTTTTGCAGAATGTTCTATGGATAGACTCATAATAACACGTAACATTTTGAGTTTGGATTCCTTTACCAAGCATAACGTACTTGAGATTCATCCAAGTTGTTATGAGTATCAGTAGTTCATCCCTCTTTATTGGTGAGCAGTATTCCCTTGTATGGAGATACCACAGTTTGTTTATCTGTTCATCAGCTGATGTACAATTAGGTTGCTTCCAGTTTTTGTTGATTATGAATAAAGGCTTTTGTGGAAACATAGTTTTCATTTTTGAGGGGTAAATCTTAAAGAGTGAGATTGCTGGGTGGTATGGTAGGTGTATATTTAATTTTATAAGAAACTGCCAAACTGTCTTCCAAAGTGATTGTCACATTTTGCATTCTCCTTGGCAGTGAACGAGCCTTCTACTGCTCTGCATTCTTGTCAGCATTTGGTGTTGTCGTCGTCGTTATTATTATCCATTCAGTGCGGGTGGTTTCTCATTACAGTCAATTTTGTGTATGTTTTTGAATATGTGCACTCTTCTGGGAAAAGAGTCCATAACTCCATCAGATTCTTGAGGGTCTATGAACTTGAACGTAAAGAATTATTGAATTATGAGATTGGAGGATGAAGAGAAGTCAGAAAAGCACACTGAGAAGATTGGAGAAGAGTTTTAGAATGTAGAGTCTGGAATGCCAAGGAAAGAAGAAAGTCTATAAGGCAAACTAAGAAAAGGATGCTGTACTCAGCAAGGGAAGAGTCTCACTGATCTTTGAGATGCCTTTCAGTGGAGTGGAAGAGAGGAGGAGAAAAATACGAGTGAGCCCGCTTAAACCAGAAATATGAGGGAAGGAGATGGAGGCATCACATGCAGACCATTCCTCTAGATATCAGCCTAAAGGACAGTCCAAGCTTCTCCCTTTTGCTAGAAAAATCACTTCTGGGGAGCCCTAGACGAGGCAATTTTGATAACAGTGAGCAGTGTTACTGGTATGCACATTATCTATTTAAAAAATGTGGTTCTTCAACGTGCACTTGATTTTACTGGCACTGACTTCAAGTTTTCCTGAGAAGCAAATTCACTCTACCACTGATGCCACTGACTGGGCTGGAAAGAACTTTTGGGCATGTAGAGTGTTATTGTGGGTGAAAAAGCTTTCCCCAAGTACATGTCCAAGGGTTTTACAACATGCAATAGTGTGCTGTCAGGACATTTTACAAGTCAGCTGACGCGGGCTGCAGTGCCACAATCATTACCCTTTCCCGACGGCCTGCTGCTGGGTGCAACCTCAGCTAATCTATCTGGGCATTTGGGCATTTCCCCCAAACACAGAAAAGATGAATGCACTGAAATACAGAGGCAATCAGCATGTGGTCAGTCAGGATTCACCGCTATACTTTCAGTCTCTGCGAAGATTACGAGAAAAGTTGTGAAATGAGAGGAGACAAAGATTTAGTAAAACTCGGACAGCTGCATTCAGAGAACAGTTTTCTTAGTCATGAGGTATAATGTGAATATAAGAGTGATCCATTCCTGAGCGCGCTCTTTCTCTCACTCACAGACAGACAGACAGACACACACACACACACACACACACACACACACACTCTGCCTACATATTTTGATTCCTGCTAGCTCCATATCCACCCCTCCAGTGTTCTCCTTTGGAATTGGGTCAGGCAGATACGTGGTATTAGGGCTGTGAGTAGCTTGTCCTCCACTTGTTCACCTCTAAGATGGCTAGAATAAGAGTATCATATTCACGCCATTACAAGATTGGAAATCTCATCTAGTGCCTACTTCCTCTCCTTGACTTGTCTTAGACGCTAGATTCACAATTCCACTTGAATTGTTTACATGTCAATACTCTACCCCAGAACAGATCACAAAATAGGTTACTGCAACAACCGTGGTCCCATGGAAAAAGCATAGGATGTGGAATCAAAAGAGATGGGTTTGAGATCCAGCCATGCCACTATGAGCCAGTTACTAATTCTTCCTGTCCTGGGATTTACACCAATAAGATGGAAACAAATAGCTCCTAATTCGTACTTCATCTTGTACTGGGTGTTCAAACAATCATGAAAGTTCACATGAACTGTAGATGGTTCATATGAACTGCGCATTGCTGTTACCACTCTCTACAAACTGCCAGTCTTGGCTTCACTCTGACCCCTCCTCCTTGGGAGGTGCCATCAGCGCTTCCTTACCTAGGAAGTCTGCCCTCTTCTCTTCCGTGCCGAACCTTCCTCCCAATCTTCTGGAAGCAGACTTAAACTCACATTGCAAGCTGTACTTCCTAACTTAGATATCCTTACAGCAGATGAGTTACCATATTTGCTGGGATCTGTGCCTCTTTTCGTTCCTCCACCTTATTATTAGGAGTTAGGATAATCTTTTCAAAACAACCCCTCCCCTGCACCATTTACTCCTTTCCCCATAGCAGCAATTTTAGTCAGTTGGTGGAATGCTCTTGAATGGAGAATTTAGGGAAGCATTAGTATAAGTGAACCCCTGCCCCCCAGCCCTTGGCCATGAGGAAGTGAATTGTGCCTCCAGCTTCCTGATACATGTGAGGGCAGAAGTTATTTTCCTGCAATGGGTACTCCACAAACTTTCCCAGTCTCTGCTCAGTCATTTTCTAACAATGTTCCATCTGGATTTACCTGATATTGAATTAAGGCTTAAAAAAAAAAAAAGCTTATGTGAACGAAAGCCCTTATCATTGAAGAGTTTTAGACAAAGCACTACATGGTCAGAATGGTAGAGACAGCAAACTTGTCAAGGTGCATGATAGATAAGTTAGCTCATGGGAAACCAGGTCCTAAGATAAATGTCAATGTGAATCATGCTTTTTCTTGCAGAATTGGAGCTACAAACTGCCCTTTGCCTGTGAGAAGACTTCCCACTCATACTAATGTGAATGGTATGCTTGGTCCAAGGACGAATGTAATCCTTTAGGATTTCAAAACTGTGTGAAGACTTTGAAATAATGGTTGAAGAGCTGGTCTATGTTGATCATCACATGACGGAGTTAGAGACTATGATCTCTTCTTGCTTCAAAGTTCCCTTGAGGAATGATGTGGTTTTTGTTTGTGTTCTCTGATCTGCACTTTGTCAAAAAATAATGTTAAAAGTGGAATGAAGATAGGGTGATTATACACATCAAAGAAATCCTGTTATTTTTGCCTTTTATTAGACAAAATTGGGTGTGTTTTCTTTTCTAAAACCCATGATTTGATAAACTGTATTTCTATGCACAGAGTCCAGTAGATAAAAGGCACTGGTAAATATTACTTAAGTAAAATTATATATAAGATTGGCTTTTGTGAGTGCCAGGTCTGCTGCATGATACTCATTTGTTAATGTAGCCTTTCTCCCCAGCTCTTTATGTAGAAAATGATTCTTGTGCTATTCCAAATCCCAGTTGAAGGGCAAAGAGTGAATAGGCCCCTACAAGAAGGTCTAGAGAGATGGAATTAAATTCTAACTTCTCTCAAACCTTTAGCAATTTCCTTTTCCCATTTTATCTACCTGTAAAGTCTCCAAATTACTCTAGGATTAGATTAGCCCTGGAAGAATCAACCCCAGCCCCTGGGGCCTCATAGATATGTGCTGTTCCAGTCCTAAGTTTTACAAAGGCAAGCTGACCCCAGAGAGGTGAGCAAGTTGGCCTTTCTTTGGGTATCTATATTGGGAAGACAGTATCTATGTTGGGAAGACTTTTATTTTGCATATTTGGTTACTTTTTAATTAAAATGGTGATTAACTATATCTGCTCACACTCATCTTCCAAAAGAGAGGTGCCAGGCTTTTCAACTTCACAGCTGAACCATTCTGAGGCAACTTCATTCACTGGTCAAGCTTACCTTGAGGGCTATTTGCCAGCATGGTGGTCACCATGGGAACTGCCTGCAAGCACCCTCACTGACGTTACATCCCTACCACCCAACAGGCAAACCGTCTCTGGCTTTGCCAGAAAACAACAGGCTATTGATTGGATGAAAAATGAATGTCACTGCAGAAGCCGTTTTCTTAGAAGCAAAGTATCTTCAGGTATAAAATTTAGATCAGAAAACACTATGTACCAGCAATGAAGATAAATACTGTGGACCATGCATTTTCACCTCTGCTTGAATTTATGGGATTAGCTTTATTGAATGAGCCCAAGGCACTTTTCATAGCTCAGCTGAATTTTATTTTAAAAGTCAGCAGGGAGTATAAAATATGGAAAATTAGTTTCTGGGCTTCCCTGGTGGCACAGTGGTTAAGAATCCACCTGCCAACGCAGGGGACTCGGGTTTGAGCCCTGGTCCGGGAAGATCCCACATGTCGCGGAGCAACTAAGCCCGTGCGCCACAACTACTGAGCCTGCACTCTAGAGCCCCCAAGCCGCAACTACTGAGTCTGAGAGCCACAACTACTGAAGCCCATGCGTCTAGAGCCCATGCTCCGCAACAAGAAAAGCCACCGCAATGAGAAGCCAGCGCACCGCAAAGAAGAGTAGCCCCCGCTTGCCGCAACTAGAGGAAGCCCACGAGCAGCAACGAAGACCCAATGCAGCCATAAATAAATAAATAAATCTATTAAAAAAAATTAGTTTCTGAGAAGAGGTGATTCTTGGGTAAACATAGACACAGCTATGAAATGGTTAATACCCAGCTAACTAGAGCCCGGGGCAGTCATTTATGGTATGATTCATGAATGCTAAATAGAAGGAAAAAGTTCACTTTTAAAACCATTAGCCCAATGATAAGATCTTTGAGAATTTCATCCAAAACACCATTCCCTGCCTATTGAGAGTCTCTTAATGTTTGTGGGAGATAACCTCTTGACTTTCTTTTTCTGCAATATGCTTTGCCTGGTGAACCTGGAGTTCGGCAGAAAAAGATAACACCTTCCCTCCTGTGGACTTTGACAAATGCAAGTTCTGAGTCTACCGGAACCATTTTATTCTTATCCAAAGAACTCTAAGAGTCAGCATGTTCTTTTTAGTTAAATCACTCACTTTCTAATTTTTGCTTAGCCTTTGTCATAGCATTGTGTTATGTGGCCATTGGCAGTTTTAGCAAAGATTATGGTATTATTAATGAAGTTAAAATTAATAATGATTTTAACATCGTGTAGGTTTGCGATGTTCACTAATAATGAAAACAGCTGACTCTTGAACAACACGGGAGTTGGGGGGGGATTAACACGGAATTGGTGGGGATTAGCGGTGTCAACCATCCATGCAGTCAAAAATCACGTGTAACTTATAGTTGGCCGGACACATACGCAGTTCCTCAGTATCTGCAGTTCTGCACCAGCAGATTCAACCTACAAGGATAGTATAGTACCGTAGGACCGTATTTATTTTTTAAAATCTGAGTATAAGTGGACTCCTGAAGTTCAAACCCTTGTTGTTCAAGGGTCAACTGCATAAACATCTTTGAGATCTAGGGGCAGAACTTTTCACGGTGAAGCTAATATGCTACAGCTCCTACGAGAGCAGCACATTTAACACACCAGGTAACCAGCGGCATATGGGGTGGAATGTGGGCCCTGCAATGACCACTGACCAGCATTCAAATCCCGACGCTGCTGCCGCTTTCTGACTGTGTTTACTTTTGACAAATTACTCAATTGTGTTAAATTCCATTTTCTCATCTATTAAAGTAGGGCCACAGTTCCTGCTTCATAGAGCCATCCTGATGACCAATGAGATAATGTGTGAAAAACTGCATAGCGCCTGATACATAGTAAGTGCTCATTACAATGACCTGGTTTTCCAACCTCTCTGTCTTGAGTCCATGAAAGGGGCCTCAATTATCAGAAGTTCATAATTATCATATGGTTTCAACTATTCACTGATCCTGGAGCAAAAGCTTCAAGAACAGCATGAGAGTAAAGCTCAAATTTCCGTAGCTTTAAAATGGGCTAATTATTTATGTTAGCAATGATAGTGAAAACTTATAATGCCTCAGAAACCAAAGTTTCATACCACCTTAGGTGACTCTGGAAGCACGTTTCTATCGCTGAGAGCGTCAGCCTTTCTAGGCCCTTTGTTTCTGTCTAACCAAATAGCTGGGGATATTTGCTTCATAATTTCTTCTACCACTGCAAACCTATTATAATTGACAGGAGAAATATAAGCTTCATCAATCTCTGAACCCTTCCTTTCCTCATTGAAGTGGAATTCATTTGTGTCATGGGGATTGAAGAGGAAAAGCAAACGCACAGAGAAATTAGTGGTATTACTATCAGTCATGATGAAAATGGCTAACACATTTATTAAGCTATATGACAACTACTTGCAAACATCTCTGTTTATCCCCACAACATCTTTTTGAAGAGAGGAATATTATCAACGTCATTGACAGATGAAAAAACCAAGGCACAAAGAGGTTAACTAATTTGTTCAAGGTCATCTCTCTCAGAATGTGGAGGTGGGAATTTAAATGCCGGTCATCTGAATGCAGAACCATGGTCTACAAACCACCACATTGTTGGGAGCCTGATAGCAACGAATCAAGAAAAGGAACAGCCACAGCGGGTGCTCACCAACACGCTAGCCTAGAGGGCCATTTCTCAGCAGTGATGTTCCTGTAGTGCCAAGGTTCCCTGGGGACCCTCACTGTTCTTTAAGGAAAGTGAAGATGGCTATCGTATTTACATTTATTATTACGCAAATAAAGAGAGTGGAATTTGGGAAGGTGATATTTGTCAATATCTGTTTATCCTGGTAAAACTGAAAGGCACTTGGGAATCCTTAGGACCTGAGTCATGACTTAATAATGGTTGAATGTATTAAGTATGAAAGAGATATGTGTGGAACCCCTATTGCTTTTCCGGTTAGGTGGGGAATCTCTGTCTTACTTTGAATCTATTGTCTCTTTCCTTCATATGTAAAAACAAACAATCTGATTTAAAAATGGGCAAGAGGATCTGAATAAATATTATTTTTTCCAAAGAAGATACACAGATGGCCAAGAGGTACATGAAAAAGTGCTCAACATCATTAATTACCAGTGAAAGGCAAATCAAAACCACAATGTGATATCACTTCCACCTGTTAGAGGAGATGTTATCAAAAAGACAGGAAATAGCAAATGTTGATGAGAATGTAGAGAAAAGAGAATGCTTGTACACTGCTGGTGGGAATCTAAATTGCTGCAGCCACTATGGAACACAGTATCGCAATTCCCCCCCAGAATAATGATAGAACTACCATATGATCCAGCAATTCCACTTCTGGGTATATATCTGAAGGAAATGAAATCCCTATCTCAAAAAGATATCTGCATCCCCATGTTCATTACAGCAACATTCACATTACAGCCAAGACATGGAAACAACCCAAATGTCCATCAAAAATGAATAGACAAAGAAAATGTGGTATGTACACACAACATGCACACGTGCACGTGCGCGCACACACACACACACACAGTGGAATATTATTCAGCCACAGAAAGGAAGGAAATCTTGCCATTTGCAACAACATGGATGGATTTTGAGGGCATAATGCAAGTGAAATAAGTCAGGTAGAGAAACACAAATACTGTATTATCTCATATTTTTATACATAGAATCTAAAAAACCCAAAAATTTAACTCATAGATACAGAGAACAGATTGATGGTTGCCAGCACAGGAGGTTGGGGGGTGCAAAATGGATGAAGGGGGTCAAAAGGTATCAACTTCCAGTTATAAAATAAGTAAGTCATGGTGATGTAAGGTACAGCACGGTGACTACAGTTAATAATACTGCATTGCATATTTGAAAGTTGCTAAGAGAGTAGATCTTAAAAGTCCTCATCACAAAAAAAATTTCATAACTGTGTACAGTAATGGATGTTAACTAGACTTACTATGGTGATAATTTTGCAATATATGCACATAGCAAATCATGTTGTACACCTGAAACTAATATATGTCAATTATACCTCTATCAAAAAACAAGTACCAAATGAATGGATAAATGTATAAGCCTGAATTTCATCTGCTATAACTTGGCCTATTTCCCTCTATTTCAAGCTGAATATTGGCTAGTATATGGAGAAGTGGGATAGAAACCTAAACAAGAAACTGAATGGAGACAGATGAGAGAAAGAGAAATAAACACAGAAGCAGGAGAAGAAGGCAGGGGTCACCTTCTGAGTAAAAAATAAATTTCACTTGCTACAACCTTGTCACACCTCTGTGTGCTAGGTGTTGCCCCTCTCTGACACATCCTTCCCTGGGTCTCTCAGACCTTTACCCCCTCACAGCACTGCAGTTGCCCAGGGCCCACGCTCATTATTTAGTTAACATTTTCTTGTTCATATTGTAAACCTATGATTGCCTTGGACAACGCTTTTCAAGTTGGTTGTTGTATAGTCCTTGCTGTAGCACAAGGGAAATATTTTCAGGTTCACACAAACATTATTTGATGATCATCAGCATCTTGACTATTATGATCTCCGTTGGTCACCTGGAAATTTCCAGAGGAGGTGTAGGTCCTAGTTAAGAGCCTGGGCTTTGAAGCCGGACTCACTGTGAAACCTGGTTGTGCTATTAGCTGTGTACCTTCAGCAAGTGACCCAAACTTTCCTCTCTGTACATTGGGGATGGCAATACCACCTGCTATGCAGAGTGGCTACAACAATCAAGTGGTACTAGGGATTCTTAACTTTTTGTGTCATGGACCCATTTGACAGTCTGGGGAAGCCCTTGGAAACTCTTTTCAGCATAATATACTTTAAATACATAAAAGATATGATACTATGAAGCAAACAAATCATCTTAAGAGTTTTCCAATATTTTTAAAAACAAATTTGTGATTAGTAATAAACACATTAAATAATATCTAAAAGTAGGTGTAATATTAACAGGAAATTTCAAGTTTGTGCTACGTATAAGTGTTATTTTGAGATAGCTGTAACAACTAATGTAATATGAAAATATCTGTGATTTCTACTGGTGATAAAAACAAAGATACTGCTAACATCACCAAAGTTTGCTGCTTGCATCTACAGTTGAAAGAAATGCTAAGTTCCAGTTAAAGGTTAGTGAAAACAAATATGTAAATTTTTTCATCCAAGTTCAAAGATCCTCCTCAATTCTGCCTGGACTTTTTTGTGGGCGTCTATGGGCCCCAGGTAAAGACCTTGGATTGATGTCAGAAAAGGCTTAGAACAGCGTGTGGCTCGCAGTGAGAGCTTTATAAAGTACTCATTACTCAAATATTTCTTCTTAGGAATTGAAATAATGCCATGCTATTAGGGTGAACCACGGGAAATTGCCAATTTTGTAGGTTAAAAAAAATTAAATGTTGGCTATTTCAAATGATTCAATCTAATATAACTTAGGAACTCTATAAAGTATCTTGTGAAACTATTTTAATTCTTTAATTCTAATAACTAATTCTTTATACTGAGTTTTTTTCCTCCTAAAACAGTATATATCAGCTTAGTGGGTTTTCAAAAGCATAAACTATTTGGAATTACATTTGACTATTTCTTTTGGTTCTTTCCAATATTTTTTGACAAAGACAAATGGACACATTTGGGGTTATTCTGAGATTTATGATGCTTTTATACATACATCTTTATCTTCTTAATTACAAATGATTTGCTCATCTCTAATGATGCATTTAGATCTGGAATATATCTTCCATGTTGCCAAAAAGCTTAGTCTCATTAATTCGGAGGAAGTCCATGACTTAGCTGCATTTAGTTGTCACACAATATTTAGAAAGATACTTTAAATATGGTGCCTCAATCACCCCCAAATGGGTATCTAGTATAGTCACAGAAGTAACATGTCACCCTGGGTAGCGCTACCCTGTTCCTGGATTGAAAGAATGGAGGCAAGGGGAGATGTCAGTTACTTCAAACAAATGCAAGTTCTTAACAACAAAGTATTATCATTGCAGGTTTACTTCCTGTAGCCCTAGTTAGATGGTAAAATCCAAAGGTAAGGATTCTCTCTCTTGCCCATTATAGTATCCCCAGTAGTTAGTTCTATAGCTGGCACAGAGTAGAGATTCAAGAAATGTTTGTTGAATGAAAGAATGAAGAGATGAAGAAAAGAAGAAATACTAGCCTCATCAACTGCTCCTCTCACCTTCTGCTGATAGATGAGTCAGTAGTTATGATTCTGCTTTGGTTTGATTTCAACATTCCAATGTTAAGTTTGAATGCTCAGAAATACTGTCAATTCCATAAAATATAATTACTTTTGTGAGCATTAAAAAAATAGATTGCTTTTGAAGACTGTGCATTCTGTGAAAAAGAATGTGTTAATCAAATTAAGCATATAAACAAGATTGCTGAAAGTCTGACTTACATAAGAAAATCACCTTTCAAGTATTATCAAGCTCTTTAAGGGCATGTTTCCGTTCAAACTACTGATCATATTATTAAAAATTGGTAGATAATGGAAAATATGCTCACAAAAATATGTAAAATATACTCATAAAAAATACTAAAAACACCTGGTATCTAGTAGGTGCTCAAAAAGAATGTTAATTGAATTCATCTGGTAAGTAAAAAGTCCTATCAGTTTGTTGTTTAAATTTTTGTGTTTTTAAATTTGTGACAAAACTTGGGCATCTTTTCACATGGTTTATTAACCATGTGTATTTCTTCTACTCTGAACTGTCTACCCCTTGCCCCTCTTATTAAAAATGGGCTTGTCATATTTTTAATTGATCTATGAAAGCTCAATCTTTTGTCCTAAAAAATTGAAAATGTTTTCCCCAGTTTAGCATTTACCTTTTGGCATTGTTTATGTGTGTGCGAGTGTGTGTGTTTTTGCCAGGTCAATGATGAATATTATCCTATATTTTAAAAGGTTATCTTTAGTTCTTTTATAGTTTAATTTTTTTCTCTTCACATCTTTGATCCATCTACTTTGGGGTTAAGGAATTATGTAGAAATCTAGCCTTATTATTTCCCAAATGGCTACCTAGGTGTCCCAAACTTTTAATTGTAAATCTATTTTTTTTCCACTGATTGGAAAACCCAGCTTTATCGAAGTCACTCTGTATAAACTTGTGTTTGTTTCTGAGTTCTTTCCATTGAGCTCTCTATTGTTACAAACCACAATTACAGTTGGTTAATCTGCACTCTTTACTTTCTTTCCCAGAATTTTCTTTGCTATTCTTGCGTGTCTATTTTTCAGATAAACTTTAGTCATTTTGCAAGTTTCCTTGAACTTGTGACTTTGATTAGGGTTTGATGAACATTTAAGCCAGTGCCTGACACATAGTAAGCCCTCTGTAAGTGTGATGTATAATTGTAATTTTAGTAATAATTATGATTACATCAAAAATGATAGAGATGACGAGGCTTAACATCTTTGCAATACTGAGTCTTCTTATCCAAGGGAAAATCTGGATAATTTCCATTTATTTAAACTTTAAAAAAATTTACCCCAGTACTTGAAATGTTTTTCTAGTCAACCCACTGTCATTCTCTTGCAACAACTGTCTTACACCTTCCTCATCCTCCTCAAATCTTTCCCAATGTCTATACTTTTGCAGAAAAAAATCACTGTCATCTGGCTTCAGCTCCTTTATTTCCTCCAGTCAAATTTGCAAGCCCCCGCCCTTGGCATTCCTTCTCCCCTTCCCCACCCCAGTTACAAATGATCCTCATGTTGCTAAATCCAACGGCCATGACCATGCCTCATCTGACTTGATTTCTCAGCAGATCATTTGAAACAGGGTTTACTATTTCTTTCTGGAAATACTCGCTTCCCTCTGCTTCCCCAACATCACTCTTGGATTTTCACTTTCTCTCTGACTGCACCTTCTAAGTCTCCTTGACTTTTAGATGTTCAAATTCATCAGGAATTTCCTCTGGGCCACTTGTTTGTCTTTTCACTCTCTCTTACTGTCCATAACTATCAGCCTTGACTTTGAATATCATCTATATGCCAAAGACTTAAAAAGCTTTTATCCCTGGCACGTACCCCTTTTTCTGTGTTCCAGCTGGAGAGATCTACTTGCCTTCTTGAAATCTCCACTTGGAAGTCTTGTTGGCATCTTATCTTAGTTTTAAAATTGAACCAAACCATCCCCTACCCCACTTCAGATCGGTACTTCCTCTCATCCAACCCACCTGGGAATATGGCTTCTCCATCCACTCCATTGCCCATGCCAAAATCTGGGTAAAATCTATGATGTCAACATCTCACATTCAAATCATTACTAAATCTGTCCAGTATCTCTTGAATCCATTTACATATTCCCATCTCCAAGGCCCCCACCCAATTCCAAGGACCCCCATCACTAACCTGGACTCCTACAGCCTCCTTTTTTCTACATATTTATGAGGATCCTTTCCAACCAAGCTGTTCTCTACTTAAAAGTCAAATTAATAGTTAAAAAATGTAAGTTTATTATTGCTTTGCTTAAAGCATTTTCATGGCTTTCCATTATTAACATAATACGGTTACTCTAATCCATGAGTATAATGACCTGTCCCCAAACTATTTCTTCAGCATTACCTTTTGTCAACCTTCCACATGATCACTATTCTCTGCTGAGACCCCACTCCCTCAAAGGTGAAAGTCTTCTTTCTCCTTTCCTTTCTGTATGGTCAATTCGTTCTCATTCTTAGGCTTCATTTTATTTATTGTCAAAATATTTATTTATTTATTTTGGCTGCACCAGGTCTTAGTTGCTGCACGCGGGATCTTCCTTGAGGCATATGGGCCTTTTAGTTGCCGTGGCATGTGGACTTCTTAGTTGCGGCATGCACTAAGGGATCTAGTTCTCTGGCCAGAGAGCGAACCCAGACCCCCTGCATTGGGAGCACGGAGTCTTACCCACTGGACCACCGGGGAAGTCCCTAAGCTTCATTTTAAATGTTACATACTCAGGGAGGTCCTTCTTGATCCTTGAGTACAGACTAGATTCCAATATTTTATGCACCGATGGGACCCGATACTTTTCTCTAACTACATTATAGTAGTTATTACATGGCTTTTTTGTGTGTTTATTTCTTTATAATCTATTTCTATTACTAGATAGTATTCTACATGTCAGGGATTATATAATTTTTACACCTTTTTTATTTTAAAATAATAGTAGAGTCACATGCTGTTGTAAGAAATAGTGCAGAGGGATCCCGTGTACATTTCACTTAGTTTCCCCCAATGACAACATCTTGAATAACCATAGTACAATATCACAACCAGAAAACTGCCATCAATAGAATCTGCCAACCCGATTCAGAGTTCATCAGTTTTACATGTGCTCGTGTGTGTGTGTGTGTGTGTGTGTGTGTGTGTCATTCCACACAATTTTATCATGTGGAGATTCATGACTGCCACCATAGTCAAGGTACGGAAAATTTATAAGGCTCTCTCATGCTACACTTTTATAAACACAGTCATCTCTCTTCCTGTGATTTTTTAAATTAATTAATTAATTAATATTTTGGCTGCTTTGGGTCTTTGTTGCTGCGGGCAGGCTTTCTCTAGTTCTGGTGAGCGGGTGCTACTCTTCCTTGCAATACGTGGGCTTCTCATTGTAGTGGCTTCTCTTGTTGCAGAGCACGGGCTCTAGGCACGTGGGCTTCAGTAGTTGTGGCTTCTGGGCTCTAGAGTGCAGGCTCAGTAGTTGTGGCGCATGGGCTTAGTTGCTCTGCAGCATGAGGGATCATACTGGACCAGGGCTCGAACCCATGTCCCCTGCATTGGCAGGCGGATTATTAACCACTGCGCCACCAGGGAAGTCCCCCTGTGATTTTGTTAAATTGCAATGTCTCTATGACTTAAGACAGAACTTGGTATACTGTAAGTACTTAAAGAGTGTTTATTACATGATAAAGTGAATTATATAATTTATTAAAGCTGGAATTCATTAATATAATCTACCACAACCAAAAAGGATTTATCCTAGAAATTCATGGGAGGAAAATCTATCAAAATCATGTTCCATTACAATATTTAAAAAATAAAAAGTTAATAATAAACAAAAACTATTAAAATTTTGTGTCAATTTCAAAATAAACTTTTTTTTAAAGTACAGAACTATTCTTACTTGATAAAGGAACCCACATTAAAAGAAAAGCAAGTATTAATTCCATGGTAAAACATATTAGTCCCTTTGCTGTCATTATTATTCTGTGTAATTTTAGAATCTGGTCAATGTAACAAGATATGAAAAAGTAAGAAAAAAAGCTTGATATGAGAGACTATCTATCAATGTCCTCCAGACAAAGACCACCAGGAATTCATCTGTTGTTAAACAATGTGGGCTTATTACTCCTTGCATCAAGAGAAGGCTTGCTGGGGAATGAAGCCAACAGAGATTTGTGGGGTGTCTTGGTAACAAGATATTGGGAAGGACTTAACTACAATTTGGCTTGTGTTAAGTGATTTTGGAGGGTTTAAGGAAGCAAGGCTTATCTCTGGAGAGGATGCTGTCAGGAAGTGGAGATAACTCTGTGACTGGGTGTCAGTAAATTATTAAAGTCTTAATAAATCTCTTCTAGAGGTATGGGAGACTAGACCAAGGCTAAAGCTGTAACTGGTAATAATGCAACACACTTATTAGTCAAAACAGGGACATATTTGGTAATTTGTGGCTTGGCCATTGTTCATGATTTGTCTGTGCACAGACATGATTACAGAGTGGTCTTATTTTAGTCTGGATACATGATGGTCACAGTGTAGCTTCATCTGATGTTGATGTTCTGTGAAATTATGTATATTTAATGGAAGAACCCCAAGGCCTGCCTAATAGTACCAGGCCAACTCCCGATGTCAGGGATTGCTTCTCTTCTTCTCAAGATAATTATCATTATTTGCAAACCATATTCATATATGTACAGAAGCCATTATAATAATGTTACCTTAATATTTATCAAAAGAGTATATTATTCAGTAATATTTGTATAGAAGACAAAGATGATATATACATATATATACCTACACACGTATAATAATACATAGCTATATATTGTATATATCAGCAATAGGTCACTTTAAAATAATGAAAAATAGCCTGAGGCCGACTCCGCTCCACTGACCTGCCGCTGCCCGTCCGGGACGTGGCCGAACAGCTGCCGTGTGGATGAAAGGCTCTTGTTGCTCCAGCCAGGCATCAGGGCTGTGCCTCTGAGGTGGGAGAGCCAACTTCAGGACACTGGTCCACAAGAGACCTCCCAGCTCCACGTAATACCAAACGGCGAAAATCTCTCAGAGATCTCCATCTCACCATCAAGACCCAGCTTCTTTCAACGACCAGCAAGCTACAGTGCTGGATACCCTATGCCAAACAACTAGCAAGACAGGAACACAGCCCCATCCATTAACAGAGAGGCTGCCTAAAATCATAATAAGGCCACAGACACCCCAAAACACACCACCAGACGTGGACGAGCCCACCAGAAAGACAACATCCAGCCTCATCCACCAGAACACAGGCACTAGTTCCCTCCACCAGGAAACCTACACAACCCACTGAACCAACCTTAGCCACTGGGGACAGATACCAAAAACAACGGGAACTACGAACCTGCAGCCTGTGAAAAGGAGACCCCAAACACAGTAAGATAAGCAAAATGAGAAAACAGAAAAACACACAGCAGATGAAGGAGCAGGGTCAAAACACACCAGACCTAACAAATGAAGAGGAAATAGGTAGTCTACCTGAAAAAGAATTCAGAATAATGATAGTAAGGATGATCCAAAATCTTGGAAATAGAATAGACAAAATGCAAGAAACATTTAACAAGGACGTAGAAGAACTAAAGAGGAACCAAGCAACGATGAAAAGCACAATAAATGAAATTAAAAATACTCTAGATGGGATCAATAGCAGAATAACTGAGGCAGAAGAACGGATAAGTGACCTGGAAGATAAAATGGTGGAAATAACTACTGCAGACCAGAATAAAGAAAAAAGAATGAAAAGAACTGAGGACAGTCTCAGAGACCTCTGGGACAACATTAAACGCACCAACATTCGAATTATAGGGGTCCCAGAAGAAGAAGAGAAAAAGAAAGGGACTGAGAAAATATTTGAAGAGATTATAGTTGAAAACTTCCCTAATATGGGAAAGGAAATAGTTAATCAAGTCCTGGAAGCACAGAGAGTCCCATACAGGATAAATCCAAGGAGAAACACACCAAGACACATATTAATCAAACTATCAAAAATTAAATATAAAGAAAACATATTAAAAGCAGCAAGGGAAAAACAACAAATAACACACAAGGGCATCACCATCAGGTTAACAGCTGATCTTTCAGCAGAAACTCTGCAAGCCAGAAGGGAGTGGCAGGATATACTTAAAGTGATGAAGGAGAAAAACCTACAACCAAGATTACTCTACCCAGCAAGGATCTCATTCAGATTTGATGGAGAAATTAAAACCTTTACAGACAAGCAAAAGCTGAGAGAGTTCAGCACCACCAAACCAGCTTTACAACAAATGCTAAAGGAACTTCTCTAGGCAAGAAACACAAGAGAAGGAAAACACCTACAATAACAAACCCAAAACATTTAAGAAAATGGGAATAGGAACATACATATCGATAATTACCTTAAATGTAAATGGATTAAATGCTCCCACCAAAAGACACAGACTGGCTGAATGGATACAAAAACAAGACCCATATATATGCTGTCTGCAAGAGACCCACTTCAGACCTAGAGACACATACAGACTGAAAGTGAGGGGATGGAAAAAGATATTCCATGCAAATGGAAATCAAAAGAAAGCTGGAGTAGCAATTCTCATATCAGACAAAATAGACTTTAAAATAAAGACTATTACAAGAGACAAAGAAGGACACTATATAATGATCAAGGGATCGATCCAAGAGGAAGGTATAACAATTGTAAATATATATGCACCCAACATAGGAGCACCTCAATACATAAGGCAAATACTAACAGCCATAAAAGGGGAAATTGACAGCAACACAATCATAGTAGGGGACTTTAACACCCCACTTTCACCAATGGACAGATCATCCAAAATGAAAATAAATAAGGAAACACAAGCTTTAAATGATACATTAAACAAGATGGACTTAATTGATATTTATAGGACATTCCACCCAAAAACAACAGAATACACATTTTTCTCAAGTGCTCATGGAACATTCTCCAGGATAGATCATATCTTGGGTCACAAATCAAGCCTTGGTAAATTTAAAAAAATTGAAATCGTATCAAGTATCTTTTCCGACCACAACGCTATGAGACTAGATATCAATTACAGGAAAAGATCTGTAAAAAATACAAACACATGGAGGCTACACAATACACTACTTAATAACGAAGTGATCACTGAAGAAATCAAAGGGGAAATCAAAAAATACCTAGAAACAAATGACAATGGAGACACGACGATCCAAAACCTATGGGATGCAGCAAAAGCAGTTCTAAGAGGGAAGTTTATAGCAATACAAGCCTACATCAAGAAACAGGAAACATCTCGAATAAACAACCTAACCTTGCACCTAAAGCAATTAGAGAAAGAAGAACAAAAAAACCCCAAAGCTAGCAGAAGGAAAGAAATCATAAAGATCAGATCAGAAATAAATGAAAAAGAAATGAAGGAAACAATAGCAAAAATCAATGAAACTAAAAGCTGGTTCTTTGAGAAGATAAACAAAATTGATAAACCATTAGCCAGACTCATCAAGAGAAAAAGGGAGAAGACTCAAATTAATAGAATTAGAAATGAAAAAGGAGAAGTAACCACTGACACTGCAGAAATACAAACGATCATGAGAGATTACTACAAGCAACTCTATGCCAATAAAATGGACAACCTGGAAGAAATGGACAGATTCTTAGAAATGCACAACCTGCCGAGACTGAACCAGGAAGAAATAGAAAATATGAACAGACCAATCACAAGCACTGAAATTGAAACTGTGATTAAAAATCTTCCAACACACAAAAGCCCAGGACCAGATGGCTTCACAGGCGAATTCTATCAAACATTTAGAGAAGAGCTAACACCTATTCTTCTCAAACTCTTCCAAAATATTGCAGAGGGAGGAACACTCCCCAACTCATTCTACGAGGCCACCATCACCCTGATACCAAAACCAGACAAAGATGTCACAAAGAAAGAAAACTACAGGCCAATATCACTGATGAACATAGATGCAAAAATCCTCAACAAAATACTAGCAAACAGAATCCAACAGCACATTAAAAGGATTATACACCATGATCAAGTGGGGTTTATTCCAGGAATGCAAGGATTCTTCAATATACGCAAATCAATCAACGTGATACATCATATTAACAAATTGAAGGAGAAAAACCATATGATCATCTCAATAGATGCAGAGAAAGCTTTCGACAAAATTCAACACCCATTTATGATAAAAGTCCTGCAGAAAGTAGGCATAGAGGGAACTTTCCTCAACATAATAAAGGCCGTATATGACAAACCCACAGCCAACATTGTCCTCAATGGTGAAAAACTGAAACCATTTCCACTAAGATCAGGAACAAGACAAGGTTGCCCACTCTCACCACTATTATTCAACATAGTTTTGGAAGTGTTAGCCACAGCAATCAGAGAAGAAAAAGAAATAAAAGGAATCCAAATCGGAAAAGAAGAAGTAAAGCTGTCACTGTTTGCAGATGACATGATACTATACATAGAGAATCCAAAAGATGCTACCAGAAAACTACTAGAGCTAATCAATGAATTTGGTAAAGTAGCAGGATACAAAATTAATGCACAGAAATCTCTTGCATTCCTGTATACTAATGATGAAAAATCTGAAAGTGAAATTAAGAAAACACTCCCGTTTACCATTGCAACAAAAAGAATAAAATATCTAGGAATAAACCTACCTAAGGAGACAAAAGACCTGTATGCAGAAAATTATAGGACACTGATGAAAGAAATTAAAGATGATACAAATAGATGGAGAGATATACCATGTTCTTGGATTGGAAGAATCAACATTGTGAAAATGACTCTGCTACCCACAGCAATCTACAGATTCAATGCAATCCCTATCAAACTACCACTGGCATTTTTCACAGAACTAGAACAAAAAATTTCACAATTTGTATGGAAACACAAAAGACCCCGAATAGCCAAAGCAATCTTGAGAACGAAAAATGGAGCTGGAGGAATCAGGCTCCCTGACTTCAGACTATATTACAAAGCTACAGTAATCAAGACAGTTTGGTACTGGCACAAAAACAGAAATATAGATCAATGGAACAGGATAGAAAGCCCAGAGATAAGCCCACGCACATATGGTCACCTTATCTTTGATAAAGGAGGCAAGCATATACAGTGGAGAAAAGACAGCCTCTTCAATAAGTGGTGCTGGGAAAATTGGACAGGTACATGTAAAAGTATGAAATTAGAACACTCCCTGACACCATACACAAAAATAAACTCAAAATGGATTAAAGACCTAAGTGTAAGGCCAGACACTATCAAACTCTTAGAGGAAAACATAGGCAGAACACTCTATGACATAAATCACAGCAAGATCCTTTTTGACCCAGCTCCTAGAGAAATGGAAATAAAAACACAAATAAACAAATGGGACCTAATGAAACTTAAAAGCTTTTGCACAGCAAAGGAAACCATAAACAAGACCAAAAGACAACCCTCAGAATGGGAGAAAATACTTGCAAATGAAGCAACTGACAAAGGATTAATCTCCAAGATTTACAAGCAGCTCATGCAGCTCAATAACAAAAAAACAAACAACCCAATCCAAAAATGGGCAGAAGACCTAAATAGACATTTCTCCAAAGAAGAGATACAGATTGCCAACAGACACATGAAAGAATGCTCAACATCATTAATCATTAGAGAAATGCAAATCAAAACTACAATGAGGTATCATCTCACACCGGTCAGAATGGCCATCATCAAAAAATCTAGAAACAATAAATGCTGGAGAGGGTGTGGAGAAAAGGGAACCCTCTTGCACTGTTGGTGGGAATGTAAATTGATACAGCCACTATGGAGAACAGTATGGAGGTTCCTTAAAAAACTACAAATAGAACTACCATACGACCCAGCAATCCCACTACTGGGCATATAGCCTGAGAAAACCATAATTCAGAAAGAGTCATGTACCAAAATATTCATTGCAGCTCTGTTTACAATAGGCAGGACATGGAAGCAACCTAGGTGTCCATCATCGGATGAATGGATAAAGAAGATGTGGCACATATATACAATGGAATATTACTCAGCCATAAAAAGAAATGAAATGGAGGTGTTTGTAATGAGGTGGATGGAGTTAGAGTCTGTCATACAGAGTGAAGTAAGTCAGAAAGAGAAAAAGAAATACAGTATGCTAACACATATATATGGAATCTAAGGGAAAAAAAAAAGGTCATGAAGAACCTAGTGGCAAGATGGGAATAAAGACACAGACCTACTAGAGAATGGACTTGAGGATATGGGGAGGGGGAGGGGTGAGATGTGACAGGGTGAGAGAGTGTCATGGACATATATACACTACCAAATGTAAAATAGATAGCTAGTGGGAAGTAGCCGCATAGCACAGGGAGATCAGCTCGGTGCTTTGTGACCACCTAGAGGAGTGGGATAGGGAGGGTGGGAGGGAGCGAGATGCAAGAGGGAAGAGATATGGGAACATATGTATATGTATAACTGATTCACTTTGTTATAAAGCAGAAGCTAACACACCATTGTAAAGCAATTATACTTCAATAAAGATGTTAAAAAAAAAAATAATGAAAAATAGACTTCTTTCATAAGAGAAAACAAATGTATAAACTGGGATTGAAACCAAGCAGGACCCTGTGGGGCTCCTGGGCACAAAATCTTTCTGTGTCCCCCATTTTCTTGTTAGCAGAAAATCGGCTTCATTCAGTCTCTATGACCTTCCCTGAGTTCCAAAGGGCAGGTTCAAACAGTTGTTAATCAGGGAAGGGAGGGGATGCGGAGACAAGGGAGGAGCAGTTTAAGAAAACAAACAAAAAAAACCAATAGTGCAGCCTTGGGTCAGGGTCCTGATTCCCTCTCAACGGATACACATAACAATATCTTTGAGTTGTTTTGCAGATACTGAAATCCCCACCAGGTGAGAAAAGTTAACTGTATGGTGCCCAGGAACACGTAAACCCCAGACCAGAAGGTTCATGATGCTGACTCCCAATTACCTCACCACCAACCAATCAGAAGACTGTCCATTAGTGGATCACGCCCTCCTCTTTGAACCATTATGATAAAACTCGGCACTATTCCTCCCCTGCAGGTCTGGACACAAAGTTTTGAGGGCGTTAACCTGCTGTAGCCCCCTTTACCTGGCAAAGTTTAAAGCTATCATTTTCTACTTCACCCAGGATTCGAGATTCGATTTGGTACTGGGTACAGAGGCCGAATTTCGGCTACAGGATTACAGTTAGGAAGACATGTCAAGTAATTTTAGATAGAAAAAAAAATTTTTGTACTCACACATAGAAGATGAGTCAAACATTTAGAAATGCTCTTAATAAACATGGTATATTTCTTTTTTTATTGAAGTGTAGTTGACTTATTAGTTTCAGATATACAATGTAGTAATTCTATATTTTTATAGACTATAATGACTATAATAACCCCAAAGTTATTATAAAATATTGACCATGACATGGAAGCAACCTAAGTGTCTGTCAACAGATGAATGATACATTTCTTTTTATATATTTTGTAATGCCTCAGCTGCTTCAGATATCTGCTTTCCCCTTTCCTTTTCTCAGTGTATCAGAATGCCAACTATGAAAGGAAAGCTGTGTTCTTTCCTAAGTGTATTTTAGGGTCTCGTCTACCAAATTGAATTGAATAGGAAAAAGCTGGTGAGAGACTGTCTTTGTGAGCAAGTATTTTCTAAGAAACTAATTCTAAGGTTAACTTCAGAATTCACCTTCTAAACAGTTATAGCACGTCATGGGGATTGGCATGGGTTATAAATGAAGCACCTAATTCATTATGTTGTCAAACCACAGTATTTTAATGATAGGGAAAAGTTTTTTTATTTTTACTTATTAATCAAGATATAAGTAAAAGTAGGCACAGTGAGAAATGACCCCAAAATATTTTTCCAAATGAGAACATAGATTTTTCTTCAACACAAAGGCTTTTGTCTCTTTTGTTCTATGACAGGTAGCATTTGTGGAGGAATGAGTACGATTTATGGAAATTAGAGAGATCTGGCTACAAATTCCTTCTCTTCAATTTACTAGGCTGTGGGGTTTGGGCAAATTAACTTCTGAGCTTCAGTTTCTTCCTCTGAAAATGGGGCACATGACCACCACATGGCACTTTTACAATGATTTCATGAGACAATATGTTAAAAATAAAAACTATTTTAGTGCTTGACACAGACCAGTTTTTCAGAAAAGGAAATGCTGATAGCCTACATACCTGAGATTGATTCAGAAGCAAGAGGAATTTAGTAATAATTCTGAACAAATATCTGACATTAAACATTGTGAACCCTAATGCATAACTCTGAATTCAGTAGAAGTTGAGTAACTGTGACTTACAGTAGTAAATTTTAAAAATTTAAGAAGACATTCAGACAACCACCTTAAAGGAGTTCTGATCACCAATTCCAATGTGGGTGTGGAGGAGGGGTTCCCACACACCAGTAAGCAATTCTCCGACACCAGCTGGGTGTCCTACAATTCAACTCAATGCTGATGCTATCTACCCAGAGATGGCATCAGATTCCACAGGTTAAGGGCTCAATCTCACAAGACTGTCCACCCCTGCCTCTTCTGCTTCAGATGCCAACTGCAAAACCAGGTTGTTACCTGTACTTCTTTACCCACTGGCTATAAATCAGAGGTTCCCACAACCCCTTCCTTGGGTTCAGTTAATTTGCTAGAGTGGCTCATAAGACACAGGAAAACATTTTACTTACTGGATCACTGGTTTGTTGTAAAAAGATATGACTTAGGAACAGCCAGATGGAAGAGATGCACGTGGGGAAAGGGTACAGAGCTTCCATGCCCTCTCCAGGCGCACCACTCTCCTTGCGCCTCCATGCGTTCGCCAATCCAGAAGCTCTCCGAGCGCCCACCTCTTTAGGGTTTTTATGGAGGTGTCATTACCTAGACATGATTGATTAACTCATTGGCCATTGGTGACTGATTTAACCTCCAGCCCCTCTCCCCTCCCCGGAAATCAGGAGGTGGGACTGAAAGTTCCAACCCTCTATTCATGGTTCGTTCTCCTGGCAACCAGTCCCCATCCTCAGGGCATTTTTAAAAGTAACATGAACCCAGATGTGGTGGAAAAGAGCTTATTGTAAATAACAAGACACCCATTTCACCTCTATGGCTCTGGAGCATTTTCAGAAACTGAGGTCAAAACCAAATATTATAATAAAAGTTGCTCCCATTGCTCTTATCACTCAGGAAATTCCAGGGGTTTTGGGAGCTGTGAGCCAAGAACCATGGACGAAGATCAAATACACATATTTCTTATAAATCATAGTATCACATAACTTTTCTGAAGTTCTTTATTGTTAGGCCATGCTGACACTTTCTGCTCCTGGTAAAAAGCTGTCTATTTCCTGCCCACTAGCAGTACCAATTAAAATGCCCATTGAGATCACAGGTGTTGGGAGACTAACCCCCTGGTGTTTCTTCATTGAAATGCTGCAACGGAAATGTGACTCTAATACTTCTTACCTGGCTCTCATTGAAGACCTAACAACCACCACCAGAGAACTGTCTTCCTTGACTATCTTGTGAAACTACTGGGATCTTCTAGCAAGCCCTGGATTTTCCTCAATCAGTCCGAGAGGATTCAAAGCTTTTTTCCTTAAGGGATGGCTTCTACAGCCCCCTCCTCCTCCTCAACAGACTAGAATTTGCCTGGGGCTATGCAACATACTGGGAAGGCGACCTGTAGTTGTCACTCAGGTCTTCTGACTCTTTCTCTGGCTGGTGACTTGCTGCCTCTCAAGGCTGCTGCCCCCTCCCATAACCCTGTCTGGTTCTGACTTAGTGGAGCCTTTTCTTATCTCTGCGCTTCTCTTTACATTTACAATCTTGACTGGGAATGAACTTGGAGCCACCAAGCTCAAGTCTCTTGTGAGCCAAATCATTATTTAATCAAGTTGGTGGATGTAGAAGAAAAGAGCAAAACCACCTAAATATGGACGATAATAGTTCCTGACTTCACCTCTACTTGTGAGAAATAATCACTCTTCCCAGTGACATATACAGTAAGTTAGAAGATTGCCATTTACTGCTCTTGCTTTTAACATATTTGTCATCATTATATATGGCTTTCCATCAATCAGCAAAGAATTAGATTTCATTGACATATAGGTTGTAAATTCACCTAGAAAAAATAAGACTCCTTTTCTGGCATGGGTATGCAATAAATGAGTATATACAACTTAGTTCAGTCTTACTTTAATTAAAATATGCAGTATCGAATAACTTATTTGTGTTTTCATCTTATCTACACTTTTTTTTTTAATGTTCAATAAGTCTCTGAGGCATAACTTTCTTCCTATTCTATATTTTTTTAGTTGAGAATTTTTAAAATTGAGGAACTACTTTTGTCCATTTCTTCTATAAATATTGCTGAATTTTCCCTAAAATATTAATTACTTTTGGAAAGAGAAATAAAGATACAGGAGGAAAAGGATATTTTTTTACTGCTGTCAAAATTTGAATATTATAATTGGTCTACATGAATATTAAGGTTCTTCAGTCCTAAAAAAAAGTCTGTACTTTAATATATGATAGCTATCATTGCAGTTCCTTTGTGAAGCACTTTATAGATATTATCTCAATTTATCTTCATATCACCCCAACAAGGCGGATATTCCTTTACAAATATATGATGCACCTTAGACTTAAAAAAGTGAAATAATTTTCTCAAAGTTACATAGCTAATTTAGTGACAGAGTTAGGAACCAAAATTATATAACACATTCACCTGTTACATAATGAGACATGAACTTTTTTCCCTTCTAGGATGTGATAGGCAATAATTTTGCCAAATTTATATAACTAACAAATTAATCAACTAAACAAATGCAAATTGAAGGTGAATAAAGACCAGTGCAGACCACTGCAATAAAGTGAATATCGCAATAAAACAAATCACATGAATTTTTTGGTTTCCCAGTGCATATAAAAGTTATACTTATGGCACATTTTAGTCTATTAAGTGTGCAAAGCATTATGTCTAAAAAAACAATGTACATATCTTAATTAAAAAAATGCCTATTGCTAAAAAATGCTAACCATCATCTGAGCCTTCAGCAGGTCATGGTAGTAATATCAAAGATCATTGATCACACATCACCAGAACAAATATAATAATGATGAAAAAGTTTGAAATATTGTGAGAATTATCAAAATGTGATACAGAGACAGGAAGTGAGCAAATGCTGTTGGAAAAATGGCGCCAATAGACTTGCTCCATGCAGGGTTGTCACAAATCTTCAATTTGTAAAAAAAAATGCAATAAAACAAAATGCAATAAAATGAGGTATGCCTGTAAATTCCCACATACTCAGGTGTGCAAGAAGAGCACGTTCTCTATGGATTATAGCAACTTAAATTCTGATTCTAAGCCCTGTGTTTCGTTCCTTCAAGCAACCTCATCCACCTTGTCCCAAAGCTCAAGAAAGCATATCACACTGGTGGGGGACTTAAAATGATACCATGAGTGGAGGGGCTTTTTGTAAGACTGTCCCTGGTCAGTGTATCCATTCCTCTTTTTTTTTTTAAATAAAAATTTGTTAAAGAATTAATGACAAAACATAATAATAAGCATAAACAGTAAAACAACGAACATAGAATTACTGAGAACTCAATCTCTATATAACACTATGTACATTCTTACTGTTGAACATGGTCTTATCCAGTGTGAAGAGCAATTTATGCTTTACTTATTTTTGCTTGTCAAAAAATGAAGGATTTTCTTCCTTGCTTCATGAATAAATCTTTTGTTACTTTACCTAGGCTCTCTAACTGGGAAAGAAAATTTTGAAAGTATGATAATCGTAATTGAAATTGTATTATAACTGAAAGTCAGTTATGTTGTCATTAGCTTGCATTGTTCTGTTGGAAATAATTGTGAAAACTTGAACTCCATCTTAGGATGATTATTAAGTCAACAAGGGCTCTTTATTACCATTTTTATCAAGGGGGGTTATTAATGTCTAGTCTTAAAAAAAGATAATTTAAAATTTTGACAACACTTTTTTTGGCTCCTATGTACCTATTCATTAAGGAATCATTCACCTAATGACATAAGCAAAATACCTTTTCTTTCTCCTATCGAAATGCTTTTTATTTCTTCCATCCACCTGGCTCTGGGTTGTCAGTAGTCACAGTGAAGCAGTAGAAGGAAAGAAGACTGGGGCCCTTAAAAGAGGAAAAATAATCTACATTTCGTTGTGCCCAAAGACAATTTAAATCACTAGATTTACAAGAATGTTTCTACTGAATCAACATTATAGCACCTATTTCTCTACCATTAAGTGAGCAAAAATGAATAAATGATTGTTTCTAATTATCCAGAAACCTACGTGACTTGAAAGATTAGTAAAACCAATTTTTTCAGTCACTAGTCTGAACAAAATAAAGGTAGGTCATGAACTCATGGTAGCTAATTGTGTTTCATTTATTAACTGGACATCAGGAAAAAATACTAATGGATGTTTCCGTGGGAATAGATTGGGATACCCCTGCTGTTACCAATTTCCCGGATTTCAGCTAATTTAAATTTAATAAGTCTTTCGGAACATGCATGATGGAACATTGATGATATGGTTCCTACTAGACAACTGCTGACCAAATTATAATTTGATCTTCAGTGAGTTTGATTTGGAATCTTAGTGCTCTTGAAACTTATAATGAGTTCCTAAGGAGAAAGGCTGTACTCTTGGTCTTAATGTCTAAATATATTGACACGTCAAGATGTGACTGCTGCTAAAATCAGCATATCAAGGCCTAGAATGTTCATGGAAGTAGGTAGAAAAGGTAATGATAATAATAAATCCTACACATAATCAACATCTAAGCCCAAACTGGGGATGAGCAAGATACCCAGAAAACGCCTCAGCAGTTTTGAGCAAGTTTTTCTTCCTAGGTTGTTATATCAAGTATCTTATCCAGCAAATTTTTGTTGCAGTAAATGTTTATATATCAGAGTAGAAAATCCCTCAATTTTAATGTCTCTCATAAAGTTGATTATCTTTGCATTCTTTTGTTTCACGTGTAAGCAATATGTTATTACATTCTCTAAGCCTATGGCAGGCTTTTAATTCACTTGACCATAATCCTAACCCAGATGCTAAGACTCTGAGAACATAAATAGGCTTAGGAGTAGTTCCAGTGGAACTTTACTAATTATTAAGGCACCTCTTAACCTCTTGAGGTTGGCGTGATGGAGAGAAATCATGTTTCTCCTTAATGCCACTGTGAAAGAGAATTCTAGGCTGGAAGAGCAATAGGTTAGTGCCAGTAGCACTGATTATGTTCACACCTATTTGAAAGGAAGCAGGCAGGGGCAGGCCTAATGGGCAATCTGACAGCTTTTGCTCTACATTTGGTCTTCTTAAAATAAATGAGAAAAATGTAAACGTTTTAGAGTTTCTATGTTTTAATTTCCCAGAATAAATTTGGTTACTGGGTAGGGCTGTAGGTTAGTAATTATTTAGAAGGCAGGATGAAATGTATTTTGTTTGTCTGATTTCTGTTCAGTGTTTATTTCACCTTGAGCATGCGAAAATTTAGTGGCTTTCTTAACGTTTAAGGTTGACTACCCAGACTGAAGAGTTTTAAAACAGAGAAGAAAATGTCAAGTCTCTTGTGTTGTTGACACACTCAAACCAGTGATCATACATCATCTTTGTCTTAACTCTGAACTATGTGTGTGAATAGACTTGGTACTGACCAAAAAATACATTTTGATATTTGGATTTTTCTACACTAAAAACACTGCTCTGCTAGGTAGGCTCTTTGCATAGTTGGCCTTCTGACCATTTTATAGCTCTAAGCACATGTTATTTTCTCCCAGTGGACTCAGAAGTTCTAGCAAGTTCTCAAAGGGCAAATATTATTATTCCTGTTGGAAACAAACTAAGCAAAAACTAAGTTCCAGAAAACACTGTTTCTGAGAAATTCTCAAATATCATCAAGAAGAATAAATGGTTAACCTAAAAGGAAAAACAGAGCTATGGCAACATAACATTAAAGAACAATACTGGGAGGAGTGGCTTCAAGATGATGGAAGACTAAGACGTGGAGATCACCTTCCTCCCCACAAATACATCAGAAATACATCTACATGTGGAACAACTCCTACAGAACACCTACTGAACGCTGGCAGAAGACCTCAGACCTCCCAAAAGGCAAGAAACTCCCCACATACCTGGGTAGGACAAAAGAAAAAAGAGACAAAAGAATAGGGACAGGACCTGCACCAGTGGGAGGGAGCTGTGAAGGAGGAAAGGTTTCCACACACTAGGAAGCCCCTTCACTGGCGGAGACGGGGGCGGGGCGGGGGGTGGCGGAGGCGGGGAGCTTTGGAGCCACGGAGGAGAGCGCAGCCACAGGGGTGCGGATGGCAAAGCAGAGAGACTGCCGCACGGAGGATCCGTGCCGACCAGCACTCACCAGCCCGAGAGGCTTGTCTGCTCAGCCGCCGGGGCGGGCGGGGGCTGGGAGCTGAGGCTCGGGCTTCGGTCGGATCCCAGGGAGAGGACCTGGGTTGGTGGCGTGAACACAGCCTGAAGGGGTTAGCGCACCACGGCTAGCTGGGAGGGAGTCCGGGAAAAGGTCTGCAGCTGCCGAAGAGGCGAGAGACTTTTTCTTGCCTCTTTGTTTCCTGGTGCGCGAGGAGAGGGGATTCAGAGCGCCGCTTAAAGGAGCTCCAGAGACGGGCGCGAGCCGCGGCTATCAGCGCGGACCCCAGAGACGGGCATGAGACGCTAAGGCTGCTGCTGCCGCCACCAAGAAGCCTGTGTGCAAGCACAGGTCACTATCCACACAGCCCCTCCCGGGAGCCTGTGTAGCCCGCCACGGCCAGGCTCCCGTGATCCGGGGACAACTTCCCCGGGAGAGCGCACGGCGCGCCTCGGGCTGCTGCAACGTCACGCCGGCCTCTGCCGCTGCAGGCTCGCCCCGCCTCCTCCGTACCGCTCCCTCCCCCCGGCCTGACTGAGCCAGACCCCCCGAAGCAGCTGCTCCTTTAACCCCGCCCTGTCTGAGCGAAGGACAGGCCCTCAGGCGACCTACACGCAGAGGCGGGGCCAAATCCAAAGCTGAACCCCGGAAGCTGAGCGAACAAAGAAGAGAAAGGGAAATCTCTCCCAGTAGCCTCAGGAGCAGCGGATTAAATCTCCACAATCAACTTGATGTACCTGCATCTGTGGAATACCTGAAGAGACAGCGAATCATCCCAAACTGAGGTGGTGGACCTTGGAAGCAATGATATATATATATTTTTTCCCCCTTTTTCTCTTTTTGTGAGTGTGTATGTGTATGCTTCTGTGTGTGATTTTGTCTGTATAGCTTTGCTTTTACCATTTGTCCTAGGGTTCTGTCTGTCCCTTTTTTTTTTTTTTTTTTTAGTGTAGTTTTTAGCACTTGTTTTCATTGGTGGATTTGTTTTTTGGTTTGGTTGCTCTCTTCTTTCTTTCTTTTTATTACTTAAAAAAATTTTTTTAATAATCATTTTAATAACTTTTTTATTTTATTTTATCTTCTTCTTTCTTTCTTTTCTCCCTTCTATTCTGAGCCGTGTGGATGACAGGCTCTTGGTGCTCCAGCCAGGCGTCAAGGCTGTGCCTCTGAGGTGGGAGAGCCAAGCTCAGGACATTGGTCCACAAGAGACCTCCCAGCTCCATGTAATATCCAACAGTGAAAATCTCCCAGAGATCTCCATCTCAATGCTAAGACCCAGCTCCACTCAACGACCAGCAAGCTACAGTGCTGGACACCCTATGCCACACAACTAGCAAGACAGGACCACAACCCCATCCATTAGCAGAGAGGCTGCCTAAAATCATAAGGCCACAGACACCCCAAAACACACCACCAGACGTGGACCTGCCCACCAGAAAGACAAGATCCAGCCTCATCCACCAGAATACAGGCACTAGTCCCCTCCACCAGTAAGCATACACAACTCACTGAACCAACCTTAGCCACTGGGGGCAGACACCAAAAACAACGGGAACTACGAACCTGCAACCTGCAAAAGGAGACCCCAAACACAGTAAGTTAAGCAAAATGAGAAGACACAGAAACACACAGCAGATGAAGGAGCAAGGTAAAAACCCACCAGACCTAACAAATGAAGATGAAATAGGCAGTCTTCCTGAAAAAGAATTCAGAATAATGATAGTAAAGATGATCCAAAATCTTGGAAATAGAATGGAGAAAATACAAGAAACGTTTAACAAGGACCTAGAAGAACTAAAGAGCAAACAAACTGTGATGAATAACACAATAAATGAAATTTAAAATACTCCAGAAGGAATCAATAGCAGAATAACTGAGGCAGAAGAACGAATAAGTGACCTGGAAGATAAAATAGTGGAAATAACTACTGCAGAGCAGAACAAAGAAAAAAGAATGAAAAGAACTGAGGACAGTCTCAGAGACCTCTGGGACAACATTAGAGGCACCAACATTCGAATTATAGGGGTCCCAGAAGAAGAAGAGAAAAAGAAAGGGACTGAGAAAATATTTGAAGAGATTACAGTTGAAAACTTCCCTAATATGGGAAAGGAAATTGTTAATCAAGCCCAGGAAGCACAGAGAGTCCCATACAGGATAAATCCAAGGAGAAACATGCCAAGACACATATTAATCAAACTATCAAAAATTAAAAACAAAGAAAAAATATTAAAAGCAACAAGGGAAAAACAACAAATAACATACAAGGGGATCCCCATAAGGTTAACAGCAATCTTTCAGCAGAAACTCTGCAAACCAGAAGGGAGTGGCAGGACATAGTTAAAGTGATGAAAGGGAAAAACCTACAACCAAGATTACTCTACCCAGCAAGGATCTCATTCAGATTTGATGGAGAAATTAAAACTTTTACAGACAAGCAAAAGCTCAGAGAATTCAGCACCACCAAACCAGCTTTACAACAAATGCTAAAGGAACTTCTCTAGGCAGGAAGCACAAGAGAAGGAAAACACCTACAATATCAAATCCAAAACAATTAAGAAAATGGTAATAGGAACATACATATCAATAATTACCTTAAATGTAAATGGATTAAATGCTCCAACCAAAAGACATAGACTGGCTGAATGGATACAAAAACAAGACCCATATATATGCTGTCTACAAGAGACCCACTTCAGACCTAGGGACACATACAGACTGAAAGGGAGGGGATGGAAAAAGATATTCCATGCAAATGGAAATCAAAAGAAAGCTGGAGTAGCAATTCTTATATCAAACAAAATAGACTTTAAAATAAAGACTATTACAAGACACAAAGAAGGACACTACATAATAATCAAGGGATCAATCCAAGAAGAAGATATAACAATTGGAAATGTTTATACACCCAATACAGGAGCACCTCAATACATAAGGCAAATGCTAACAGCCATAAAAGGGGAAATCGACAGTAACACAATCATAGTAGGGGACTTTAAAACCGCACTTTCACCAATGGACATATGATCCAAAATGAAAATAAATAAGGAAACACAAGCTTTAAATGATACAGTAAACAAGATTGACTTAATTGACATTTATAGGACAGTACACCCAAAAACAACAGAATACACTTTCTTCTCAAGGGCTCATGGAACATTCTCCAGGATAGATCATATCTTGGGTCACAAATCAAGCCTTGATAAATTTAAGAAAATTGAAACCGTATCAAGTATCTTTTCCGACCACAATGCTATGAGACTAGATATCAATTACAGGAAAAAATCTGTAAAAAACACAAACACATGGAGGCTAAACAACACACTACTTAATAACCAACAGATCACTGAAGAAATCAAAGAGGAAATCAAAAAATACCTGGAAACAAATGGCAATGGAAACATGACGACCCAAAACCTATGGGACGCAGCAAAAGCAGTTCTAAGAGGGAAGTTTATAGCAATACAATCCTACCTTAAGAAATAAGAAACATCTCAAATAAACAACCTAACCTTACACCTAAAGCAATTAGAGAAAGAAGAACCAAAAAACCCCAAAGTTAGCAGAAGGAAAGAAATCATAAAGATCAGATCAGAAATAAATGAAAAAGAAATGAAGGAAACAATAACAAAGATCAGTAAAACTAAAACTGGTTCTTTGAGAAGATAAACAAAATTGATAAACCATTAGCCAGACTCATCAAGAAAAAAAAGAAGACTCAAATCAATAGAATTAGAACTGAGAAAGGAGAAGTAACAACTGACACTGCAGAAATACAAAGGATCATGAGAGACTACTGAAAGCAACTAAAAGGCAATAAAATGGACAACCTGGAAGAAATGGACAAATTCTTAGAAATGCACAACCTTCTGAGACTGAACCAGGAAGAAAGAAAATATGAACAGACCAATCACAAGCACTGAAATTGAAACTGTGATTAAAAATCTTCCAACAAACAAAAGCCCAGGAACAGATGGCTTCACAGGCGAATTCTATCAAACATTTAGAGAAGAGCTAACACCTATCCTTCTCAAACTCTTCCAAAGCATAGCAGAGGCAGGAACACTCCCAAACTCATTCTATGAGGCCACCATCACTCTGATACCAAAACCAGACAGAGATGTCACAAAGAAAGAAAACTACAGGCCAATATCACTGATGAACATAGATGCAAAAATCCTCAACAGAATACTAGCAAACAGAATCCAACAGCACATTAAAAGGATCATACACTATGATCAAGTGGGGTTTATCCCAGGAATGCAAAGATTCTTCAATATACGCAAATCAATCACCATGATACACCATATTAACAAACTGAAGGAGAAAAACCATATGATCATCTCAATAGATGCAGAGAAAGCTTTCGACAAAATTCAACACCCATTTATGATAAAAACCCTCCAGAAAGTAGGCATAGAGGGAACTTACCTCAACATAATAAAGGCCATATATGACAAACCCATAGCCAACATCATTCTCAATGGTGAAAAACTGAAACCGTTTCCTCTAAGATCAGGAACAAGACAAGGTTGTCCACTCTCACCAGTATTATTCAACATAGTTTTGGAAGTTTTAGCCATAGCAGTCAGAGAATAAAATGAAATAAAAGGAATCCAAACCAGAAAAGAAGAAGTAAAACTGTCACTGTTTGCAGATGACATGTAACTATACACAGAGAATCCTAAAGATCACACCAGAAAACTACTAGAGCTAATCAATGAATTTGGTAAAGTAGCAGGATACAAAATTAATGCACAGAAATCTCTTGCATTCCTATACACGAATGATAAAAAATCTGAAAATGAAATTAAGAAAACCCTCCCATTTACCATTGCAACAAAAAGAATAAAATATCTAGGAATAAAGCTACCTAAGGAGACAAAAGACCTGTATGCAAAAATTATAAGACACTGATGACAGAAATTAAAGATGATACTAATAGATGGAGAGATATACCATGTTCTTGGATTGGAAGAATCAACATTGTGAAAATGACTATACTTCCCAAAGCAATCTACAGATTCAATGCAATCCCTATCAAACTACCACTGGCATTTTTCACAGAACTAGAACAAAAAATTTCACAATTTGTATGGAAACACAAAAGACCCCGAATAGCCAAAGCAATCTTGGGAAAGAAAAACGGAGCTGGAGGAATCAGACTCCCTGACTTCAGACTATACTACAAAGCTACAGTAATCAAGACAGTATGGTACTGGCACAAAAACAGAAATATAGATCAGTGGAACAGGATAGAAAGCCCAGAGATAAACCCATGCACATATGGTCACCTTATCTTTGACAAAGGAGGCAAGAATGTACAGTGGAGAAAAGACAGCCTCTTCAATAAGTGGTGCTGGGAAAACTGGACAGCTACATGTAAAAGAATGACATTAGAACACTCCCTAACATCATACACAAAAATAAACTCAAAATGGATTAAAGACCTAAATGTAAGGCCAGACAGTATTAAACTCTTAGAGGAAAACAAAGGCAGAACACTCTATGACATAAATCACAGCAAGATCCTTTTTGACCCACCTCCTAGAGAAATGGAAATAAAAACAAAAATGAACAAATGGGACCTAATGAAACTTAAAAGCTTTTGCACAGCAAAGGAAACCATAAACAAGACCAAAAGACAACCCTCTGAATGGGAAAAAATATTTGCAAATGAAGCAACTGACAAAGGATTAATCTCCAAAATTTACAAGCAGCTCATGCAGCTCAATATCAAAAAAACAAACAACCCAATCCAAAAATGGGCGGAAGATCTAAATAGACATTTCTCTGAAGAAGTTATACAGCTTACCAACAAACACATGAAAGAGTGCTCAACATCATTAATCATTAGAGAAATGCAAATCAAAACTACAATGAGATATCATCTCACACCAGTCAGAATGGCCATCATCAAAAAATCTAGAAACAATAAATGCTGGAGAGGGTGTGGAGAAAAGGGAACCCTCTTGCACTGTTGGTGGGAATGTAAATTGATACAGCCACTATGGAGAACAGTATGGAGGTTCCTTAAAAAACTAAAAATAGAACTACCATACGACCCAGCATTCCCACTACCTGGCATATACCCTGAGAAAACCATAATTCTAAACAGTCATGTACCAAAATGTTCATTGCAGCTCTATTTACCATAGCCAGAACATGGAAGCAACCCAAGTGTCCATCAACAGATGAATGGATAAAGAAGATGTGGCACATATATACAATGGAATATTAGCCATAAAAAGAAACGAAATTGAGTTATTCGTAGTGAGGTGGATGGACCTAGAGTCTGTCATACAGAGTGAAGTAAGTCAGAAAGAGAAAAACAAATACCGTATGCTAACACATATAAATGGAATCTAAAAAAAAGAAAAAAATGGTCATGAAGAACCTAGGGGCAAGACGGGAATAAAGACACAGACCTACTAGAGAATGGACTTGAGGATATGGGGAGGGGGAAGGGTAAGCTGGGAGAAAGTGAGAGAGTGGCATGGACATATATACACTACCAAATGTAAAATAGATAGCTAGTGGGAAGGAGCTGCATAGCACAGAGAGATCAGCTCAGTGCTTTGTGACCATCTAGAGGGGTGGGATAGGGAGGGTGGGAGGGAGGGAGATGCAAGAGGGAAGAGATATGGGGATATATGTATATGTATAACAGATTCACTTTGTTATAAAGCAGAAAGTAACACACCATTGTAAAGCAATTATACTCCAATAAAGATGTTAAAAAAAAAAAAAAAGTACAATACTGCAGTAAGGGTAGAAAACACATGTAAGGTTTCACCCTTGGTGTTCAGCCTTCTAAAAGGAAAAAGGTCATGTATATCAATCTGCAGTATATTAAAATTGTGTTCAAAGTTTATTTCAAGTCACAGAAAACATATAAACTAAGAAAACAGAATGAACTGATTTTGTTCTGAGAGAAGGTGATGGGAGTCCCCCACCTGGCACCAATTTGAGTCATTCAAAGGGTAGGATGCAGAAATCATCTTTTTGCAACACTTCAACCAAGTTATGGAATTAATTTTCAGATTTGTCGCCAGGTAGTTTTGAAAATATTTTAAGGCGCTCCAGTAGGCATCTGTATTTGTTCCTTTAAGATCAGGATACTCTGCCTCTGCTCAGGAGGAAGCTTGGCAATCTGGTCTGCAGTTAGTTGAGGAACCTGCATGATCAAAGCAGCCTTCTCATGGTCCTGTGTTGTGACTTGGTTCTGGCCAGGACTAAAGCCACCAGGCTGGCCTCCACCCTGAATGCTCACTCCTTGCATGACTGCGACATGTCTGGATCCCTGGGGGCCAACTGCCCCCATGTTAATTGGACTGAGACCTGGATTCCACAAAGTATACGGCCTCTAGGGCCTGGGACTGGGCCCCTTGTATCCATGCTTCTGGCCTCAATCCCTCTGACTTCCACTGCACGGGCCTCCATGGCTCGTGCCTCCATACCTCGTGCATCTATGCCTCGGGGATCTCTTCCACCTCTGCCATCCAATGGTGTACCCCTCTGATCTAGCATGGGTCCTCTTGGCTCTGCCGTTAGAGGTCTGGGCTCAGCTAATGGCCCTCCTCTCATCTCATGTGGGGGTGGGCCGCAGCTGTCAGGGCCAGGGACATGGTGCATGGGCAGACCCTGAAAAGGTGGTCCCAGGTAACCTCTAGGCTCTACCTCTCCAGTTACAGAAAGGAAAGTGCCTCTGCATGGGTCATTTGGAGCGTTTCCCAACAGACCTCGAGGAGTTGGGACGTTGGCAGGCAAGGGCCCACGCTGCATAGCTGCTCTGGGGTCTTGCATCGGCACTTGTCCCACTCCATGGACACTGGTCCACTCCCTGGCATTCCAACCTGGGCCTGCATTCCTCCTCCAGGCGCTAAGGAACCAGGGCCAGGTCCTGTTACGGTCGCTGGTATCTGCCCTGGTGCTGCAACTCCAGCCTGCAGAGAAGCTTGCATCAGAGGAGGTGCGCCATTGACATGCATTCCACTCAAAGACTGGGCCTGAGGGGCCTGAGAATTCTGTTGGTTTATCGACACATTGGATCCTGAGCCAGGTCCAGCGCTGTGGACTGTCTGAGGGTTGCCTGCAATCAGTGTTGGGATATTTGTCTGGCGACGCAGAATTTTCAAGGGAATTTCTGGATCCACAGTTCTCATCACTACCTGGGCTTGTAGCAAAGCATAAGCCAGTTGAGGGTTCTGAAGCAACATGTTCCGTGCTTCCTGAGGACTATTCTGGACACAGAGCTTCATTTGTTTCATCAGCTCAAACATCTGTTCTGGTGGAAGACTGGCAACTGCTTTGCTAATGGACTCAGGGGCATCCTCAGGACTCAGGGGCATCCTCAGACCATCCTCAGGATGGTCTCTCCATAAGGTGACTCAATGACAGGGACACCAGTGCCAAGGCTCTTCAGCTCTTCTTTGTTCTCTTTGCTGGCAGCATTGTCCACTCGAAGTGCTCTCCCACTGAATTCACACCCATTTAGGTTTCGCACGGCACTAAGTGCTGTCTCCTGGTCTTGGTATTCACAGAAGCCACAACCTTTTGGCTTTCCTGTCTCCCTATCATATACCAACCTGAAACTAACAACAGGTCCAACCTCAGAAAAGATGTCCTTTAATTGCTGTTCAGTAGCCTCATATGGAATGTTCCCCACAAACACCCAATGTAGAGAACGATCCACCACAGGGTCTCTCACAGTCAAACCCACCATCGCTCTCTATCCATTCCTCTTTGAAGGTTTGCCACTACTTTGGAATTGTGCCTTGCAGGCAGAACCTGAGTCCACACCTTTCCTGGACCCCCAGAACTGTCTCTGTCTCCTCTCCACATTCTCCATCACGTCATTATTATTATTATTTTTTAAGCTGGAAGCAGTGAAAGGGGGACCTGACAATTGCCTGCTTTCTCCACTTGCTCTGTCTATACCTGGGAGTCCCATTCTTTATTTCCCTCTCCAAACTTTCTCCATTCAACTTAGTGTTTAGGCCTTTGGGGAAAACCCCACAATGGCTGATGCTCTACTCCTGCTTCACACCTGGCCTCAACTCTTCCCTGAGGCAATGAAGTTTGGGCCAACTGCCTTCCTGAATGGGATAAAATGAAGGGTAGGGAAAATATAGGAGAAAATATAAGCTAATATCTCAAAATAGGCTCAAAACCAACAAATATTTAGGAAGTATGAGAATCGTCTTAAGTCTGAAGGGGCATGGGAGTGGGATGGAAGGTGCCGACCCAGTAAAAGAAATTGTCCCCATCCCTAAGAGCTCACAATTTATTAATAACTGGAATAAAAGAAAAACAAAACTAATATATATGAAACTGTCAGAGAACAACAATGCCAAACTGTGCAATAGGAAATCAGAGAGGAGAGAACTTAGAAAGAGCTGAAGTAACAGTAATATCAAAATATTTTAATAATATCTACTGCCAAATTAATTAGATATTACCAACACAGTTCAAAAATATATACTAAGCATCTACTGTGTACCAAGCGGACTACTAAGCACCAGGAACACATAGGGAGCATAATTTTATCCTCCAAGTCAGGGGTGGGAGCTGAAGATGGGGAGGAGAGAAGGAAGAGACATTGGAAAATACTTTTTAAAGGATGCAATTTTGAGCTGGGTATTAAAGAGTAGAATTTTGCAGTGGAATTATAATTAGAGAAAACACTGTGTGCAAAGGCAGTGATAGAACTGATCCAGTTTTGAGCTCTTCCTTTCCCCTCAAGCTTGGGGGTGAGTCTTGCTGGGAAAAAAGAAACAGCACAAGTAGAGGAAAGGGATTTTTTTCATCAAATACACCTTGGTTAGAGGCTTCCTCATGGAACATGAAGGCGTGGGAAGGGGCTAGTTCAGATTCCCTTATACAGATTGAGGATGAGAGTTGAAACAGAAACCATAGCTTACAAAATGGTCTGCACTATGACTAGTAAAACAGATAAATGACTTAAGGTCAAAATTGTATATCTCTTTGTTTAAATGCATATGTTCCAAGATAGAAACATAGAATGATGTAACAATAACTCTGAAAAGGTTGTATGTTCTAAAACTGAGACCACTGACTGTTCCAGCAACTTGCCTGGTTTACAGATTCTGAATAATCCATGCCAAGACCATCTTGTGACTTATTCCAGCCCCTAGGTCCTACAAAAACCTTACCCTAAGCTCCCCCACTTTGGACTCACTCCATGGTTTGTACTGTATTTGACTCACTCTTCTGCTTTGTATTGTCTTTTGCTGCAGGCTAAGTCAACCTTTTTTTTTTTTTTTCTTTTACTACAGGTGTGTGCTAGTGGTCTCTGGATGATATTTTAACCAATCAAGGTCCTATCAAGATTTGTCAGAGACTCTTGTTGCTGTAGAGCTGGACTCTTACAGATAGCCATACCTGAGAGCCCTAATTCTCCACCCCCTAAAAGCCACTCTGCCTGTCCTGACAAACCGAGTCTCTCTACCAATGTGAGCTCCAAGTCTTTTGTTGAGCCCTTCAGCATTGGTTTTATTTTGTTTGTCTTATGGATACAATCTCCCAGGACTTTTTGGTGATTTGATCATATTTGCACTCCTTCTCGAAGTTCTGCCAAGTATAATCAATCCTTTTATACAACTCTTCCTTCCGTCTGAGGTCTGTGTATTGGCAATTCTGTGGAACACCTAAGAGGTTCAGAGGGCAGGAGGTGGGCTTAGGTCCAACAAATTTGCACTGTGGTTTGGCAACTGGTGATCAGATATCACAGTTTCCTGGGAATTTTTTTGACCTTTTTGGGGAGCTGAATATTTTTTGAATCATTTGACAAGGTAGGTCCTGTGTAGCAGAACCTAATTCTCTGGCAATCATACGTATTTTGCCTGCAACATGGACAAACCCTAAGACAAGGATTATTACTCAAATTTGAAACATATTTCATATGTCCCATGATCAATCTGGATTTCTCTCTCTGGGGAAAGCCAGCTGCCATGTCATGAAGACACTCAAGCAGCCCGGTGGAGGCCCATGCAGTGAGGAACTGAGACCTCCTGCCAACAGCTGACATGAACTTGCCAGTCATAGGAGTGGCCATCTTGGAAGTGGATCCTCCAGTCAAGCCTTTAGATTACTATAGCCTTAGCTGACATCTTGACTGCAACCTCATGAGAGATACCAACCAGAACATCCTGGCCGAGCCACTCCCAAGTTCTTGACCCACAGAGCTCTGTGCTAAAGGAAATACATGTTTGTTTGTTTTAAGTCCTTAAGTTTGGGGCAGTGTGTTTTATAGCAATAGATAACTAATATAATAGATAACTAATATCAAGACAGACCATGAGTACAATAGATAGCTAATTTCAAATGGCCTTTTCATTTAATTTGGACACGGATGGGTTATCTTTGCCAGTGTCTGTAAGATTAGTCCCACATCTGCTAATTGTCAAAGGCAATGGTTTTAGAAGTCCCATGACCATTAGACAGGAGTGTCTACTAACAATTCAGACTCGTGAACCAGCAAAAAGCTAAAGTACTGCTCTTTACTGAGATTTTGTACTATTCCTTCCAGAAGACTCAATTTCTGATTATCACCAGGGGCTTTAGGTAATTATAAGGAAGAAGCAGGAATCCCTGTGGATGATAAGTATGGTAGTTGACCTTTAAGATGGCTCCTAATGATCTCTGATTCCTGATAATCATGTCATCATGTAATTTTTTCCCTTTGAGCACAGACTGTATCTAGTGACTTGCTTCTAAGTCATAAACTATAACAAAAGAGATGGGATACTGTTTCCAAGATTAGGATACAAAAGCACATGGCTCCCATCTTACTTGCCTCTCTCACTCTCTTACTGGCTTATGCAGAGGGAAGCCAGCTGCTTTGTTGTAAGCTGCCCAATAGAGAGGCCCACTTAGCAAGGAAAGGATGTCTCTGGCCAAGAGCCAGCAAGTCTAACAGTCCACAAGGAGCTGAATTCCGCCAGTGAGTGAACTCAGAGGGGATCCTCCCCCAGTTGGGAGCTCCAGTCAACACCTTGATTGTAGCCCTGTGACAGGCCTTGAGCCAGAAGTATCCAGCAAAGCCATGCTCAGATTCCTGAACCACAGAAACTATGAGATAATAAATGTTTGTTGTTTTAAGCCAGTAAGTTTGGGGATAACTTGTTACATAGCCATAGATAATGGATAGATAAAATAAGATTAAATTATTCTGGTTAATTTTTACAATAAAAATATTATATGATTTTATATAATTATGTTATATATTATTATATAACAATATTAGAAAGGAGGTTTTTCTCTTCTATTGAAGTTTTATACATAATCAGTTTTATAGGAATTTGGTCACTGATTATCCTGGGAGTAAGGATATATTATGGACAGTGAGGACACTGGCAAATCATTAATTTAACTCATAAAGTGTATTATAAATGTCACTAGTTGACAAGGACATTTAAACCTCTAGAAAAAAAGTATTTTTCTCTCTCATTATCCTATTGACAATTCTTATACTAGTCTTCGTGCATGAGCATGAGTATATCTCTTTCAAACACGGATCATATTTACAGCAACACATTTTACTTAAACATAATCCAGAATGCTAAACTTCTTGTTTGATTTGTCAAGTTTCTGTTTCTTTTATCTTACGTTTGATTGATACGAGGACTCTTGCAATCATTTTGTAATCATTAAAATTTGGAGAATTCCAAACAAATCTAATTTTTATCTTTCATTTTATAAGGCAGAAGAGCAAATATGTATATATATATATATATATATATATATATATATATATAGACATCATTGACCATTTCATTCTTTGGAGTTCAAATTTGGCAAAGACAAAATCAAGAACAGCTGTTATTCAAAAAGTAAGATGTCTTATAAGGAGTTACCTCTCAAAAAGGCACAGGGCTCAGTTTGCTTTCAAAGAGATTCTTTCAATATTTAAGAAATGCATTTATGTTATTTATTCTCTTGGGAACATAGCAAAAGAGGGATTATGCTTCCCTGTGTAAATTTATGTAGTTAGAATAACTCTGAGAGCAAACTGGGCAGAATGAATGAGTAGTAGGATGGCAGCAGAAATGAAAGGTCCAGAGGGCAGAGCCAGAGAATCTCTCAGTGCAACAGAATGAAGAGAGACCTCTGGAAATTTTTTACTTGAGGATCCAAACTCTGATCAGTATCTGCTCGGAGAAGGATTTTGTGCCTGATGAACATAGTCATTGGCAATTGAACCAGTCCTGATGCCCCTGAAAATTAAATGTATACTCTTTCCACCTGAGACTCACCTGTGTTTCCATCTGTATTTTTTTAAATCAGATGTTAAATTCGGGCATCAAGTATAGAATCTGATTGTCTAGCTCTTTATTACAGAACAAAATAAAGGGAGAGATTTCCCTCGTAGTCATCTTTTCTTATCTCATAGCTACTCCTTTGGGTTGAGACCACTGACAGACAGTTGATGTTTCCATGGAAACCAGCTAAATAGCAAGGTAGCGATGTAAGGGTTTCCTTTAGAAAACAATCAGCTATCACACCTTGGCCTGTGCTTTTAAACAATTCCTAGTCTCTGCATCTGTCAGGACAGAGCTAAAATAGCAAATACACACAAGAACTGAACACCAGAGAGAGGGGGTAGGGTTTAGAGAGCACATGAATAATCATTTCAGAGGATTGCTAGGTACTGGGAGAGCAGATTCTGAGAGACTAACACTGTGGGAAAATAAAAGGCTATTTCTGGTTGTTTGGTTTTTAATATATAATTGTCAACATCCAGCTGACTTGGAAAAAATTCACAAGAAATGATGCATATCAGGTACCAAATGCTATTACACACCTAAAACTCAGCTGTGGTCTTTCCTTTCAAAATTCTCTTTCTTCCTGCCCCTAAAACCCCAAGAGGCAAGGAATCCAGGCTTCTAGACACTGCTGGATGAGTCAAGGTACCACAGCCCAGACAAGCTAAGCACTGGCTCTGTCACACACGGATGCAAAGGCATTCAAGAAACCACAGCCCTCTGTTTTCGTGGCTCCTGCCTTCTTAATCAAATCAACACAGAGTACGCAGAGTTCACCCACACCACCAACAAACCCCGTGAAAACACCTTGGGGTGTTGGCCAACAGAAGTGTCCATCCAACTGTGATTCACTGATCAAGAGGAAGGCCTCTGAGGGCAGCCAATCAGAGTCCGGCGCAGGGAAAAATCACTTGGCTCTTACAGGAAGCCATCTAATTATGTTACCGTAATCCCCAGGCTTGAATTTTTCAATCACCTCAACACGAACTCACAGACTTCACCGATTATGTAATTACGGAAAACTTCACAACAAACATGAAGATTCCTTCTGGAGGCCACATTGAGGACTGGGATGTGCATTTGATCGTGGGAGGGAAGCACACGGCCCACAAAGGGAAGAGCAAAGAGATTTATTGAACTTAAAAGGCTGCAGTTTAAAAGGGGCCTCTAGCAGACCTCCCTTTTCGTGTGCACATTTTTTGCACCTGCAACTGTTTGTGGGCTGGAAAGCAATAGCCCTCTCCCTTCTCCCAAGAGACCCTGCTTTAATGCCTTGGCCCCAAATGTGTCATTTTCCTGCCGGGGGGCAGAAATCAAAAGAAACCAAGTTTTTAGAACTTTGCTGTAAAGAAAATAATAGTTCTGAAAAGGATTGGAGCCACATTTTCAGGTTTGACACAGTTGTTAGAGAAATGGCAGAAGGGAAAACATTCCTCTTCACTTTCTTTCCTAACTTGCCGAAGTTCTTCGCTGCTCCAGGTTCTGGGTGACATCTGTAGCATCCATCTCAGTGGGGTCTGTTGCAAGCTTTCCACCCTGCAGCACGGAGCTGTGCTCAGACCAGTGTTCAGAGGCAAGAGTCCAAATGGCCCTACTGCTTCTTCACAGAGAAGATGCCATATAAATTATTTCCATTAAAACCAGCGTTTGAGGGGCTTCCCTGGGGGTGCAGTGGTTAAGAATCCGCCTGCCAATGCAGGGGACACAGGTTCAAGCCCTGGTCCGGGAAGATCCCACATGCCGCGGAGCAACTAAGCCCGTGTGCCACAACTACTGAGCCTGCGCTCTAGGGCCCGCGAGCCACAACAAGAGAAGCCACCGAAATGAGAAGCCTGCGCACCGCAACAAAGAGTAGCCCCCGCTCGCTGCAACTAGAGAAAGCCCGCGCGCAGCAACGAAGACCCAACACAGCCAAAAATAAATAAAATAACTAAATTTTAAAAAACAGAAAACAAAAAAACCCCACCGTTTGACACCAGAAGTGAACTGTGGAATCTTAATTACAGTGCTCATGACTGAAGTGCTGACAAACGGTCCTGCTTTAGATGGTGTTTGTGGGTGGGGCTTGGGTGAGAGCTGGGATCAAAACCTGATTGTAGCCGGTGATCCACTTCCTCCTTCCCCCCCAGCCACCTCATCTGTTAGATGAAAGTTAGAGTGGAAAGCCTCTTTTAAGCCATTTGAACTGTTTTATTCAAAGAAGCATCTGTGGATTTTTTATAAGACTGGGCAAGATTTGCCCAATTATTTTTTCCATCCTATCCAGAGAATGGAAATTTTCAAATCAAGGGTCATAACTGAAGCAAAAGTGTTTTGCGCATAGGAGACAGAATGCATCACTAAATAGAGGGGAGATACAATAAAGCCCCTCACTCCGTATATATAACAGCACACAGATGAACTTGATTGAGATGAGACTAGCAGAGGCAAATCAAGTAAACTTGGTTTCTTTGGTTTAGCTTGGAAGACACTGAGGATTTTTTCTATGGTATAAAACTTGAGGACATCGGGGTTCTCATATATCTTGTAAAATACCCGTATGCCACGTGGTCAGATAGCTTGAGATTTTTAAAAAGTAGGTATATTTAATCTCAGTGGGTGGCAGGGGCAGCATGGATATCTGTTGTCTCAGCTAGACAGACTGATCCTTTTTCTTCCCATTCTTTGGTTCAATCTAGTATTAAAATTTTTGAAGGAGGTAGGTTTGGGATTCCTGGTTCTTGTAAAGCAAAGCCCACGACATTCTTCAGTTCAGTTGTCTCATGGGGAAAACAAGGGGAGAAGGCTTAAGGGGTTTGTTATCATTGGCTACTGAGTTACACTTATACACAGAGTTGTACTGATGGCATGGAATGGAGAGGGGATGTTTAGGGGAGAGATGGGAAGCCTGGGGTCTCAAGAATACAGGTTAAGGGATTGGAGATAATGGAAGAAAGAAGAAAGAAGAGGTGAGGCAAACTCAGGAGCAAAACATGAAATAGTAAATTATGTTGGGCTACTCGGTAGGGAAAGTGCAAGGTTTCACTAAAACACATGCTGGCCTGACCTCGCTGGGGTCAAAAGGAACAGTCAGGAAGCCTGCCTAGAAAACTGCCAAGAGGGAAGCTTTAGAGCCAAAGCGAGCAAGGTCAGAATTCTAGGAGGCTTCCTATCCACACAAATGGGTTCCCCGGAAAGTCTTATTTTAGGTCTCTGTTGTCGAATAAAATAATTCCTCCTTTGATGGAAATTCCTCTCATTTCCACGGGACAGAAAGGATCAGGTGAAAATTCAGTGCCTTGGGGAGAATGGGGTCCACTAAGAAGATTAACCTGGGAGGAAATTTTGCAGGACCTGATATACTTAAGAGCTAGAGATCAATATTCAAAGATCTCTGCGTTCCATGCCATTGAGATTCCAAATGCAGTTTTAGGTGCCTGTGGGGAATTTACTGGGTAGTGGAACCCTAACACATCTTTTTACTCTGTGAAGCTTCTTCTATGGATGGATTTCTTCCCCCTTGACTTGTACAAATAAAACAGATTGGGGAAAAGGGCAGTGGAATGAAAACCTGATGCCTCCAAAGCGGTTTTAATTATGGTTTTATTTGGAGAAGAAGATTTTTTCCTTTCTATTTTATTTTCTTCTCTCCTTCAGAAAGTACATCATTTGATGGTGTCTACTTCAGCACTTTGGTATTTTAAACACCCCTCCCAGCCCATACTGGGAGGCCTTTCTTCCAATGAGAGGGCTCCCCATAGGTTCTCCTGAGGTGCGGTGCAGTTCCTGGTGTTAGCACCACAGGCAGAGGCCCTGGGGAGCCCCAGCAGCTGGTGCCATGGACTTTGGGGGCCCTGGAGCTCCAGCAGCAAGTTCTCCAAATGCAGCCCTTTCTCCAAGCATGTGCAATTGAAAAAGAACTTAGAGCCTATTTCACTTCCCACTCAACAAAGAGAGTATACCAAGGGTTAAAAAAAGAAAGAACAGGCTCAAAGTGGAGTCACTTGTGCTAAGTCTCAGGTCAGCAAACCAAAATGTAGTACCTAACCTAACTGCAATTTCAGCCTCTCCTAGGAGTGGAATTTTAAACCAATCAATCTGGAATTTCCTGATCAACACTGGTGAGGTAATCTGCATGATAGACACTTTCCCTGCTGCTAAAGGAAGGTAATCTTGCCTGAAATAATCTTTTCTTTTTTTCCCACTTCCATGTCCCACCCCCTTTCTGCCTTGCATTTTGTTGAGGTCCTCTGAGCACCTTCCTATTTGCTAGATGGGATGCTGCCCCATTAGTGAATAAAGCCAATTAGATCTCTGAATTTACTCAATTGAATTTTGTTTTTTAACACAAGGGTTTAAGATTTGCTCACCTTTACTACCAAGCATGAAAAGGAGAGACATAAGAAATAGATGGTGATAAAGATATGCTAGACGGAGCCTTCTCTTCTTTCCATTATTAAAGATGCTGTTGACCTGTTTTTGAATTGTACTCTTTGAATCATTTCTTTCTCCGTTTATTCCAGCACTACAGGGCTGTGGGTTTTTAAGGATTAAAGTTTCTTTTGGGGGTACCACTGGACTCCTCCAACCTTGTTCAGGAACGCGAATCCCCCACCATGGCCTGCTCCCTTCAGAAGAATGGCCTGATTTATGGACATTCTCTGTCATAACCCAGAGGCAGTTAGTAACTCTCCACATGCCCCACCTAATAGATTATCTGTCTGTAGTTGGGAAATTCCACTAGTCATTTCCTGAAAACAAACCTTCTGCTCTATGGTTGCGATGACAGCTGTAAAGTGCCAGGACTACTCCTCCACTCTAATCAATATGCATCCTTATGGAGAGACACCTAAGCCTCTTTGCCCAGCATCTTCCCTCACTCCTTCCCTGTCCAAACCTACCCTCTGCCTGTTTCTTGGATTTGTCAGGTTTCCCTGGTTTTCAAGCAACAGCTATTTCTCCTTTAGAGGGAAAAGTCACCTTGACAATTCCCCCAAATATTGCCAGTAAGTACGTACAAAATAAAAAGTAAATCACTGTGGATATAGAGTTCAGGTTTTGTCAATCTGTCCACAGTATTTATTGAGTGACCAGTGTGTGCAGGGAGGGCCTGGTAGGAAATAGTCTTTGGGCATTACAGTATAAAACAACAATAACAACCACCAACAGACTGAGTGACTGCTGCAAGATTCAGAACACTCAGGAAAAGAAAATTTGTGTAGGTTTCAGGCCATATTCATCGAATACAGCATCTATATGACAAAAGAGATCTCCTTCACAACACCTCAGATTAGTGTATTAACTCACCATAAGTCAGTGTATATTCCAGGGTATAATAGTTCAAAGAAATGTTCTTTTGATTTACCTATATGCATATCAACATAAAAAGAAAAATAAATATCTAAGACTTAGTGTTCATTTATTTGTAACCAAATCTAAGCTCTGAAAAGCTTGGTATACTAGATATATGTATTTTTTAAATATTATGTTTCTCTGTCACATTAATAAAAAGTAATTACACTCAAGGGGACAAATTATATTGGTTTCTCATCTTTATGTTTCTGAATCAGAAAGAATGTTAATGAATTAAATCTAAAGATAATGTGAGGGAGCAGCCTAAAACTCTTTTGGGCCGGGGGTAACACCAGCACACAGATCAGCTGGGAGAACTTGCAGAATGACAGCTCAGGCAAACAAGATAAAGGAAAGAAAGGTCTGGAACTTGGGTAGAATGAAATATTGAAACCTGAGAACTTTCTTCGGAGGAAAGAGTCTTTTCGGACACAGCTGTCTTGGAAAAAATTCAAATTGCTCTCTTTCAATGATTCATTTTATGATAATTCTATGTTTGAGTATTTACCACGTGAGGAAAAGAAATAGAGCGTTTCATCAGACTTCTTAAGAAAAGATGCTACTCAGTGGACTCCTGGGCTCCCTGGTCTTGAAATCAATCCTGATCTGAGGTGGGAGGGGCCTAAGGAGTTGAAGGGGAACTCAGCATGGAAGCATCCCCAAGGTTCGTCCAGCCAAGATCTTGACTCTTGATTTCGATGTATGAGCTTCTGCTTTGTAAGACCTGCTTGTAAGATCCCCACCTGCGGATCCCTGACTCAGGTTCTGAGCCCAAGCCACCCCCAGTAACCTGCAGTTCCCCAAGTTCCTCTGGGCTGGGTGGTTGTCTTCCCAGAGAACGGAGAAGCTCCTTCATCTGTTTCTAATGACTGCTATTTTGTGTTGGATTGTGTGCTGCTGTCTGTCTCCTGAAACATCCACATACTCTCTAGATGCCCCTCTTGGCATCTACTAACCACAGTTCTCATTTGTTGAACATTTACCTTATAGCAGTCACCATGTGGAATAACTCACATGCGCTGTCTCACCGAAACCTCACAGCAAGGTCACGAGTTAGTTAGATATTAGTTATTCCCATTTAACAGAAGAGGAGTCTGAGGCTTTGAGAGGTTAACTTGTTAGTAAGTGGTGAAGCTGGGCTTCAAACCTAGATCTGTCTTATGTCTGCCTCCTGCTCCCCCGTCCCTCCCCACGGCCAGTGGAAGATGGTCCCGTCTGCAGCAGGGTCTGTCTCCCCTCCATGGAAGACAGCTTGGTCTAGATCTTTCTCACTGCGTGTGTGTTCTGAAATATGATGGGCTCCTCTGAACTTTTCATTGCCTTTTATAAGTAAATGGTCAACAATATTCTCACTTTGTTCTATCACAGCTACCACAATCATATCCTCAGTGACACGTAAGAATCCAACAAGCACGTTAGGACGTGCACAAAGCAAAAATCCCAAAGCATCCCTGCCTTTCTGACGTATAACAGTCCCTCCAAAGACATCATAAAAGGAAAAGGATGCAAAATCTCTGGGAGGAAGTTTTCTGAGAGCGTTTACGTGACAAAGAAGTCAGGAAAATAGGGCATTGTTGTGATGCCCTTCATCATTTCAGGATCTGAAGTGGTTCAGAAAGAAAGATACTCCAAAAGGAAGATGGACTTCCAGGGGATGTGACTCATACGGAGGAATATGAAAGCAAAGTGACTTGTCAGATAGACAATGGGCTTTTATTTGAAGCATATGGAAGAATACGAGAGGTGGAAGTTAGGAAGGGAACAAAGAAGATGTAAGAAGATGTTCCTGGCTCGGGCAGGCTGAGGGGGTGGGGTGGAAAGGCAGAGGCAAAGGAAATGCATGCGGGGAAGGGACACAAATACAGGAGACTTCTGTGTATAAAGTAGAGAAACAAATGCCCTACTTCTAGTATCTTCAAAAATATTGCCTATTTACTAACAAGAATGAAAATAAATTTCTCTAATGCTTTCTTCCAAAGCTTTCCACTGATGCCACCCATTAGCCAAGAGAAAATCTTAACCTTCTGTCCTCTGATAGACAAAACGATCACAGAGTTTCCAGTCTCATAAAGGGATGGTTTCCGGAAAGAAACATGAAAAGTGTGTTTCCTAAAAGAGATACCAAAAGTTTACGTTTTTGAGCTTGGCTATTACCAGTAAGCCTCAAGGAGACCAAAGAAAACAAATCCAGGCAGAAGAAAGGAATCAGCCTCCTTGGCCGGTTTACCGCTCCGTGTCTCCACAAGGCATGGTCATGCGTGTATAGCTTCCTTTGGTGACACATCTGTCCTCAAATAAAAATCTGCGATGACTTTTCCTCTGTCTCTGAGGAAATTCCTGTATCAGAAATCTCTGTTTATCATGCTGAGTACCTCAGAAAATGCCATCTGGTGCTCTGGAACTTGACATTCTTGTGCAAGTTTATCCTGATGAAATCCTTGGCATTTTCCTGAGGTTTTTTACCTTCCGGCCAAATGTTAATTGGTACCTGTTCCTGTAAGTCTTGAATTCTCCTTTCCCAGCTATAAAGATCAGCCTTAGGGGCACTTTTTTACTTAGAAATCTTCCCCTGAAACTGTGTCCTGGTTTCTGGCCCTGACCAGAGCCCCCTCCCCAGGCTCTGCCTCCTTGAAGTCCTTGTGCTGTATTTATTCTCCACTTTACAGAACTGACCTGCTATACTGGTTATTTAAAAGTTTGCAAAATACTTTAGACCATGCTATGTCATATGTCATTTAGTGTTTATCAGTCACCATATGTGCCTAAGCCTTCAAGAGTATCTCTGGATTGCCATCCAGCTCCTTTCAGATAAAGAGCCCATACATACTTTTCTTTAAGCATTATTTCCATTTCCATTGTTTTTTAGGTAATAACCTAGGCCTGGGAAATAACATGATGTAGGAGAAAAAAAAGCATTGAATTTGATGCCAAAGACATGTAATTTTAAATCCTGGTTTCCTCCCCACATTTTTTTCTCTCTCTCTCTGAACTGGGCAGGTGACCTAATTTCTTATTTCTTTATCTTTAAAGTGGAAGTGATGGTGAAGTTGTAAAGATTAAATGTGATAATCCATTCATGTGACTGGCACGTAGGAGGGGCTGAAAAATATTTCTTGGATAAAAGCGTGAATTAATAAATTAATAAAAGAGGAGGGCAAAAGAAGGAAAAGGAGACCTAGTTTTGCCTCTCCACTGTGTGCTGGCTTTATAGTAAGTTTTTCAGTTTAGTAAAGGAAATAAAACTACCAAGCAATGCAGTAAGTACAGATGATGGAGGAATGTGTAGGGGACTCTGGTGTACAGAGGAAAGGCTCCTAACCCAGCCTTATGAAGGAAGAGAGGCAGGGAAGAATCCATGCCTTACCTCTCCTATTAGATCTCTCTTAGACCTGCTTTGCCTGCCTCTTGTACAGTGATCGTTTACCAGTGCATTAACATTTTATGTAAGACAAGATACAATGATCTCATGTTGTATATCACACCACAGAAATTCAAGCACTTTGGGTGGTGACTTGGTGACCTGATGGAGCTGGGCCGTATAAAGCGTGCCTAAGGAAATAGTCACACTTTCTTTTCAAGGTTTACAGAAGCTGCTTTTTGGAGACCTGATATGAAATACTCACACAAGTCTGTGACACAGGAAAATGGAATTTCGTCCTGGTTCTATTTCCTACTTGGTTTACCATCTACTGAAGCAAAGCCCCAAACCTCCGCATTCCTTAGTTTCGTAGGTACCAGACGTCACCAAATGTATCTGTGTGCTATTGAAACAGTGTTAGTGATGTGAGGGACAAAAACTCGTGGACATGTCTCCAAAGTTAGCCATTTCCTATAGGTAGATTGATTCCTAATCCTGACAGAGTTATTGGTTACCTCAACACAACCGAAAAGCTTGCTTTTCTTCTCTATGAATTTTAAAATTACATATTTTCCCATGTTAAACTACTTTTCTCCTAAATGAAAGTGCCAAAATGCTAGGACTGACCCCACAAAATCAAATATCTTGATGAATTGTCTAGTAGAATGTTCTACTGGTAAACATTTCCCCCCTAAAGTTCGAGGATAGCCCTGTGTTGTAGATCAGTATTGTTCTCCTGTTTTACAGATGAGAAAACTGAGGCATGAGTACAGCATGTGATTTGCCTAAACTTTTGTAACAGCTTAAGGGAAGGTCTGGGAATCTCTACAGTGCCTGTGTTTTCAAGTCTGTTGCTTAGTCATGAGACATCAGGCATCTCAAGAACTATTAAGATCATTAAAAATGTTCTCTTAGGGGAGGTCAGTGGTTCTATTCGCATGATGTAAAGTGCGATAAACTGCAGGGAGGAAAATAAATCACCTCAGAACAAAAAACCACATTTGAGAGCAGTGGAATCTCAACCTCAGCTTTGAATATTCTTATTCAGGAGTTGGAAAATTATGTGAGATGACTGCATTGGACTTGGCCACAGTAATGTCTATGCTATTCAAGCACTCTTGTGCAAACTCAATTTCTAAAAGTTACGAAGGGAATTTTTGTTCAGCAAAATGTTCTTGTAAAAGTTGTCTGCTATTAAACTGTAGACACAACTCCAAGGAATCTCTTACTAGAAAGCAATGCATGATTCCAACATGAATCACAGGCTAAATTGACTATTTTCCCAGGATGTTATAACTGACTGCTGTACTCAACGGAAAACTAGGATACTCTACTACATCTGTGATTGAGATGCCCAGTGAACAACCATTTAACCAAACAGTATGAGTTCGTCATAAGTCAAAGGGAACCCAATGGAACGTGGTTAGGGCAACTTTCAATTCAAAAGACTACAAATTGATAGAATGTGCATCGTGGACATTAATCACCACACACCTAAATCACAGTTAAAGTGAATCTATGAAACACTCTGGAACATTTGGCCTTTTTCCATCTGGATGTCAGGGGCAATAAAATTCCAACATGGAAAGGGAAATTCACTCTACAGTCAAGCCTTGAAAGAATGAATCTCTTTGTGTATCAAGGTGGATCATGACCCCCATGTAAGACTCATTAAGTGCCCAGAAGCCCATGGCACTGTAATTGGCAACGCCTAGATCAGGAATGTACTTTTAATTCCAGTTTCACTCTAACCATAATTTTTATTAATGGCACCTGTGAGAGAAGGAAATCAGAAGAAGGTACTATATTTTTTTATGAAACTACCTAACATTCAAACAGTGCTTTGTTCTTTGAAAGTAGTTTCACACATCCGTCCCTCACAAAACCCGACTGCATTAGTTCAAAAGGCATTACCACCTCCACTTTTAAATAAGGAAACTGAGACCCAGGTGAAGCTAAGACATTTGCCGAGTTCAAATAATAAATTAGCAGCAGAACTTAGACTAAAAATCCAGATTTCTTTCTCTTTTTTTTCATGTTGATAGTTTTCATTTAAGTTTTTAATCCTCCCATACAATTTTCTTTATGTACTTTTGAATAGCCTTTAATATTTCCTGATCTCAAACAGCAAATATTTGGCAGACACTCTATAAAAAAGAACTTCTGCCTTGGTTCTAGACATGGAATACTTGTGGCAAACATTTCCTTATTAAAAAACATTAGGATATTTATTTCGTTGATTCACAGGATATTCATTTCATTGATTCATGAGGTAAAATAAATTTTTGTGTGTAGAAACATGAAGCTTCTTTTATTGATTTGTTTGTCTTTGTTTTAAAAGTTAAAAAATATAGAAAGATACAGTAAAAAATATAATAAATATGAGTGTACTTACCACACAGCATTGACCAATATTGACATGTTCTGGTTTTGCTTTATGCATAAATACGAAGCCAATAAATCTCCTCACTTATTCATCTTTGACATAAAATCCAGATTTTTGGACCCAGGAGCCGGGGAGTGTGAGGTCACACAGACCATGTGGAGACACAAAACCCTTCCCCCACTCCTGTGGGAAAAGCTCTGACAGCAAACACTTAAGTTACAAACAAGCCTCTCCCCCACTAAGACACAACCAGTAGACCCCAAATATAATGCTGCTGGTCTTTTCCTGAGAGAACTGTTGAGTCATTATTTGCTGCATTTTTCCAGAACCTTTCTTCTAAAATTTTAGACAGCACTTGGTCCATACTCAGCTCAACAAGGGGCTTTGGAATAATTATTTCTTTAAAACTGTTTATTTATTTAATTTATCTATCCATCCATCCATCCATCCATCCATCCATCCATCCATCCATTTATTAGCTCCCAGTGAAAGGGAAGGGGAAAGTGCCTTGGGCAACAGGAGTGACTGTAGCTGTTATTTGTGCAAAGTAGGAAAATAATTGGTTGTTTTTCCTTGTCTATTCAAGTTCTGCAGATCAGCTGTTCTGAAGGGTAATAGACTGGTCTAGCACATTGAGAAACTTAGGGGAAAACTGAGGTAATGTGAGACCTTAGGGGCTTTTCTTGTTGTTGAAAGGCAAATAGCATTTTCTATTCAAGTCATGTAATATATGGGGCATACGAACTAATGAAGGAGTCACTTCTTGTTGGAAAGTGAACAAGCTTGCCTAGTGACATAGTTTTCAGTGTCAGTGTGTGTGTGTGTGTGTGTCTGTGTGTGTGTGTTTTCTTTCTGGGCAATGTCTCCCTTTGACTCATCTCATATTTTGAATAATGGCATTTTTTTAACTGGCAAATTCATTTTCAAATAGTTTTCACCCTTTTTTTCTCATTTTAGAGATATGGCTGAAGCAGCAAAACTACAAATGGAACCCAAAGCTTTGACTGTTAGAAACTTTGGGGTATAGAAGACAAATCAGAACAATGCAAAAGGGATATTTCCAAAAATCTGTACTTCACGATAAATTAATCTTTACTAGAGTCACATACTAAAGATTGAGAGATTGATAAAAGTGCTGTGCTTTACCAATATCAAATACTATTATTATTAACATAAAATAATGCACACAAATAGCTATACAATTATATCCAGTTTATAATGATAATTCTCTCTATGACTATTTTTTACTTCCTATTTAACAATCATTTCTTTTTTGTCTCTTTGGGCTCCATTTTTTTTTTTTTTTTTTCTTGTTTATGTCATTCACTTCAATGCTTTGTCTGAGATTAAATTAGATATGAATTTATGGGTTCTAGAATATAAGAGCCTCTGTTTCAGTGCACATGTATTCAGCTGGGGCCAGTGCCTTCTTGATTGATTGGTGGGAAAGAGGAAACCAGTAACTGACATCCTTAGCAAAGCACTGGGGTATTTTTCTGTTGCTGTTTTTTTTTTTTTCTTGTATACATTTCTGTTCACCAGTCTTCTCTCAGGGCAACTTGGATTTCCATGTCTTCCAAAGCTTTTTGGACTGCTATTCTGTGTTCCACTCTACCACATGTATCCTAATGATTATCTGTGCTTCTCTCCACCCTTTTGAGATTTAATCTATCAACTCATTAGCAGGTGAAGCCCTGTGAGGTGCTGCCATGTGAAAAGTTTTAAGTACATCTTAGATTGTAGCTCTTCAGCCTCATATCCAAGAGTGGAAAGACTCTATTCTGTAAATTAAAATCTTTGGAAAGACTCTGGAGAAAACGAGCTCTTCTAAAAGAAAAGAATGGTTAACATACCCAGATAGTTTGTTGCATCTTTCCATGGAAAAGAGAATCTATGACATCCTCCAAAATACCAAGTAGTCTTCAATGGATAATATTGCTCTTGTTGGTATCAACTACTAAAACTATTGAAAACTCCACAGTTTATAGACCACAAGGTGTCCTAAAAGTCCAATTTTTTCACATGAATTAAAAGGTCTATCTGATACAAGTGTTACAAAGACTTTGTCCATAACACGAATGATGTCCTTGGTACTATTAATACTTCGGCAATTGATTCTTGTCTCTTTGGGGGATACTTGATTTTATTCATATGCTTGTTATTTGCCCTGTTACAAGCACTCACAGGACACTGTCAGTAACTCGGTGTTGGATAACTGACTTGTTGTTTTTCAGGTTACCAATTACCCTTCCCAGCTTACATCTTGTGTGGGCTTGGCAGACATCAGCTCCCTAGCACCTAGAAGGCACGTCTTTCTCCAGGGTAACTTCATGGAAACATGGACTCTGTTGCAGCTGGCTGAGGTTGGAATCAACTCCTCCTCTGTCTGCGTTACAATATAAGTGAAGACTAACCAGCCCAGGCAGGTTTCCTGTATCCCTGGATTGATCTCTTTGCCTCTGTTCAAGAGCTTTTTCTGTAAAATAGCCAGACTACATCTAAATTTAGCCATGTGTTATGGTACAAACAGGCTTTCATGCTTGCTGTGTCATCAAGGGGATTTCAGGATTGTCTAATTGGTCCGCCTTGGCGGAGCTGACGCAATCTCCCATTGGTTTGTGCTCAGGAATCCGGGTGGGAAGTGAAAGTACAGACGAGCCTGCCTAGGCCGTCTCCACCAAGCAAGAGCTTGCCGCTGGCTGTGTGTGGGTCTGAGACCCAGATTCAGGCCAATTCAAAATGAAAACCTTCAAATGAGTGCTCCGAAAGTAAAACAAAAACTGAATCTGCCTGCTACCTCTCGATGAGGCCCATGCCTGCTACCTCTCGATGAGGCCCATAAGATAGCAAAGGTTTTGGGGTACAAGGTCAAGCTGAAGGATTAAGGACAGAAAGCGGTTTGCCCCTCAGACTAAATATGCTTTCCCAGTGGCATGGCTGTGGAAAGGTGGCACTTAGCAAGGTCAAGCAACCCACACGGGATGTAAATGTCCCCTGCTGGACTGCATCTCACCCAGGCCTTTCCCTGTGACACCTCCACAGAGGGACAGGCTCCAGACTGAACCTGAAGAGTTCTAGGAAATCCTCTCTGATTTAGGACTTTAAAAGGCAAAAGAGATCTAGAGGGATTTGGAAAAACTAGTACTGGGTGAATGTTTATGCTTATGGACATTTACCAGAAAGGGAAAAAAAAAATGCTCTAATATTCTCTAAGCTATTTTTATCACTTAAATGAAGAAGAATTTGCTGAGGTTGTTTGGCATAAAGCATATCACAATGTTTTTCTTATTAAAAATTTTCTCTGATTATCTATTCATGCTCACTGACAAAATAGTCAAATGTTACAGAAACATGTTAACATAGAAGATGAGAGGTCTTCTCTTTCAGTACATCCCCAGAGGTAACTTATTTTCAAAAATATTTATTTATTTATTTGGCTGTGTCGGGTCCTAGTTGCGGCAGGCGGGATCTTCGTTGCGGCACGCAGGATCTTTTGTTGTGGTGAGTGGGCTCTTCATTGCGGCACGTGGGCGTCTCTCTAGTTGTAGTGTGTGGGCTCCAGAGCGCGTGGGCTCAGTAGTTGCGGTGCGCGGACTTAGTTGTCCTGCAGCATGTGGGATCTTAATTCTCCAACCGGGGATGGAACCTGCGTCCCCTGCATTGGAAGGCAGATTCTTCACCACTGGACCACCAGGGATGTGCCCCAGAGGTAACTTTTGATAGCAATTTGTTTTATATCCTCAGTTTTTTCCCCATAGATAAACTATTATCTGTCCACCTATCTATCTACCATCTATTTATCTCTATTTTTTTTACAAGAATGGAATCTTCCTTGATACATTTATAAATTGCTTTTCATTCCATTCAACAATATACCTTTCCATGTTTGTTTATAAAGATATACCTTGGTTTCTTGTTTGGTTTTTAAGACTAGACTTCTTTAAAATTATAAGTTATACACAGAATTAAAGCAAAGAATACAGAGAGGAATATATTGAAAGTAAAAATGCTTTCCTTCTTTCCTTATCCTACAGTATCACTCTGGTCCTTGGAATATTTTTAAAGCATATGCAAGTGTATGCATATGCGTACTTGTTTACTCTTGTATATATAGATTTTTCGCACAAATGGAATTGCACCGTATAGTTCTGTGTCTCCACAGAACAAGAAGGTCTTTCAATCGTACCAAGGGGTATTTAAACTGAAAGCACAAAAGTGCCTTCCAGGAGGGCAGAGACCACATCTGTCTGGCTCACAGCTACAGGGACTTTGCCTGGCACCCATACTCAGAAGCCCTGAGAGTCTTCTATTCCAGTCAGAAAACCTCTGGGACAAAATCTATCCCTTGACTCCAGATGCTCAACAGACCCATAGGAAGTTTGCTTCTATAGATTCGAGGTCCGGATCTCCATGGAAGAGGGCTTCCTCTTATAGGCACCAGCCTGCAGTGAGACCCGTTCCTGGATGTGGGAACTATGTGGTGCTCCAAAGCGGGTAGGGGAGCGCGTGCTGGCCGGAGAGGGAATAAGGAGGCCAAAGAGGGCCACAGACCTTGACTGTGCTGAAATTCTCCTTCACGTCCAGCGATCCATGAAATATACACAGTCTTTTTGGGGGAAGAAAATCCAACTTTAATAGCAATAGTGGATTCCTAGTAATCAGTGAGATTATTAATAATGAATCTTGGTAAGATTCTTAGTGGATTTTTAGTAAATTTTGAAAAATTATTCCTGTGTGTGTATAGGCTGACACAGCCAAGTAACAATATTAAATAATGTGTTTTATTTAACTCTTTGCCCATTATAATTTCTCTAACATATTCATTCTATAATATGCCTCCCTCCCCAAATATGATATTTGGTCTTTAATTCTTCAGTGTTAGGGGAAAAAAAGGGGATTCATGTTACTAAATTTGAGCATCAATCCAGGCTATAAAAAAGCCAAGTATTTCAGAATTTTAACCATAATTTTGGGGTTAATAGAAATTGAAACCAATATATGGTATTCTTGAATAAGAGAGAAAACCTATCTATTGGAGACACTTCAAAGGTCAACACATCCCAGAAAGGCCCTAGCATATAACAAGAGACATTTATTAAGCACTGACTTTGGGACATTGAAATGTCACCCAAGGATTTACGGATTTTCAGAAATGTGTACAATTTCTGTGGGGAGTTTCCGTTATCCCAAATAACGGGGATAACAGAAAGGAAGTCTTTTCTTAGGGCTTATTTAAGAATGCTCTAAAGTGCTAATGAGTCAGGATGACGGTTGTCCAGCTGGCTACAGGCAGTTGGTACATAAATCAGAAGGAATCGGCCATAGTGAGCCTCTGTATGGAAAAGCTAACACAAATTGGCAACTGATCATTCCCTCTCCTTTATTTCTGTACAAACTGTGTACAGAAAACTGTGTGCCAGAGTGTCTGAGAATAGTGACATTCTAATCCCTAGTAATTCTTAGGAAGTGTAATTGTAGGAACAGATTTCATAAAGTGCTTTCAATCTTATACAAATCTATCTAAATCACAGACCCCTGTAAATGCCATTTGGACCTCAGAGCTCTAGCTGGGACAGCAGCCTCATTCCTCTCTGGAGCTTCCCAAGGGCAATCGCTGGTCCCCTGGTGGAGCCCTTGCCGTCCTGACTGGGCACATCTCACCAACTGCCTTCAGTTCCAGAGAATTTGGGGCAATCTCACCTCATCTGCTGTGCCATGGATTTGCCCCCTGAATTTGAAAGGCCTCTCCCTTTTATAAGGAAAAACCAACCCTCTGCTTCTGCCTCATTTGCACAGGGAGCTGCAAATGCCTGAATTGAAGTGATTGCTCACTGTCCCTGGCTGTGAATAGGCTCTCTCTGTTGAAAACTGAAAATCTATGGGGCGGATGGCAGGAGTCCTGTTGAGTGGTGCGTACTTCCCCTCCACAAAAACACTTTTAGATGCATAAGGGATGACAGAGTGAGACTGGAAATGATTTGCTCATAGCTTCCAAAGCTGATGAGCATCAGTGAACGAGCCTCTTGGAATGCGGGGCGTCAGTGTCCCTCTTTCAACTTGCACATCATCCTGTAAAATAAGTGGCAAGCACTACCTCAAAGATGCAAATCTGCGAACACGGAGCAGTACTAAATTTGAAAGAATTCATACACAGTAACTGTCACATTCCCCATCAAAATGTCCTATGATGGTAATGAGGTAATAGTCCACTGGGATCCTTAATACAAGGTTTCTTATATTCTTATGGCATTGCATTTAGGATCATCTAAGGTATAAATGTCTAAGGGGAAAGGCCAAGAAACTGAGAATTTGTAGTCTTGGATTGTTTTCTTAAATCTACTCATTACCTACAGGGTAACTTTGAGAAAAATACAACCTGTTAATGGGTAGTCATTTCAGTTTGTCTACTCATAAAAAAAGCCATAAATTATCTCTACCCTTGCAGAAGCCCTGGGAGAACAAATGCTCAAATGAAAGGTACTATATAAGTATAACATGGTTTTACAAAGTTTGAAAGCTGTTCTAACCTCCACTTAAATAGTCAGCATGATGTCAGCTTCACATAAAGAGAGTCTCCAATATAACCAGTCCTAGATGCTGTAGTGTGTTTTCTTCGAGCTACTAAAAAGAAAAATGTTTTCTAAATCCAATCTATTTTCTTGGGCAAATGAATTAAGTTTGTGTTTAACATGACCCTATCATGTTAAAAGACTCCATTATGAAAACAAGACTATTGCCTGGGAGCCTCTTCCATTCTGTTTATATCCCATGTGTCATTACCTGTACTCTTCTGGGCTGCCTGCGACTCCTGCTTCTCTTTGGCTGGTTATTAACAGGACAGATAGTGTCTTTTGCCTGCCAGTGCCACATTTAAGCCATCTGAATCCTTGAGTCTCCTAGAACAACCTGTAATTTGGATTAAGGATATATCAAGTAACTCAAAGACCCTGAGACAAATGTGGTTAAAAGCAGGTATTTTTCTGATTTAGGATGGGGGACAAACTTCACAAGCTTGATTAAAGAGACATTCCGAGAAAGCTGACCACACCAAAACCATCTAATCCTGTCTGGAAGGGCTATGGGATCCCTGCTCCGTGGCTGGTGACATCTTCCCTCACGAGGAATATTATGTCTTAGAAGCAGAGAGAATCCCCCCTCCCACCTACAAACAGTGCTGCACTGGTCTCTGGGAATGCAAGGACTTTGGAAGCACCAGACGGAGAACGGTTGAGGGGTGGGCTTTGATGACCTCTAACCTCCTGAGGTTCAAGGTTGAAAAACTAACCCCCGAAATGGGAGACTCGTAATGCTGCCTAGAGGCGGATGGTTCCTTTGTGTATTTCTTTCCTTTCCACAGTGAGAAGGCTCTTCACCTTGAGAGAACCATGATCCAGTTGTGGATGTTTTCCATTCTTGATAAAGGGTCTGAGCCAGACCCTTCCTGTTCATCAACATCTGTCTCAGCCTTGACTGTGATAGATGCTCAGAAAAATATTTGTGGAACCAATCAACAAACAAACAAAACATTGTTTCATTACTTTTTCCTTGGTAATTATTCAATTAAAAAATGGATATCCCATTTACAAGAACTTCAAAAGAATTTTCCCATCCTGAAGTTCCCAGAAATCCAAACGGACAAAATATTTCCATTTTAATTTTTAAATATCAGAAGAATGCAGTGACCACAGTTTATATTTTCCCTCCTATTTTCCTCAGGGCCTGGGTTGCTCATTTAAATGCAATTTGCTGCATGTTTGGGTCAGTGACTTGAGTCGGGAAGCTCTTACAGTAATTTGGCACTGTGGAAATCCCAGAACTTTGGCTGGGGTCTGGAGGAGAAGCCCAGGATTGGCGGTCTTGGTGGCCATGATAGTTAGCACCAGGCAGAGGTCCTGTCTACTCGGGGCAGCAGGTCCCCAGCCTAACCAGTTTGGTTTAGCATGGAATCAGTCAGCAACACATGAGAAAGCCAGGAGCCCAGGCAAGATGACTAGGAAGGTTATAAACCAGAAAACTTCCGCCTTGGTATTCGAAAACCACACGGTATTTTACAACATTCCTGTCTATTAACTGCTGGGAAGGGCACTACCTTATTGCCTTTTGCCTAATGAAACCAATCTTTCCCCTCAGAGGCCCCCGTGTTGCTTTGATCAAGTTCAAAAGATGAGGGAAATGATGACTAAGGACCTTGGGAACCAGACTGAAGAATCTCACAGACATACTCAAGGGTTTTTTGGGGATTGTTGTTTGTTTTTTTTAACTGATGCAACATTTGGGTAAACAATTCCTATAGTCTGTGCACTTATCAAATTCCTTTACCCAAATATTTGCTATTTATAAAATAATCAAGGAAACAGACTTGTGTTTATTATTCCGAAATCAGCAGCAGTTTGATGAATTAAAAACAGTCTTACTTTTTCTTCTTTCCTCTCCCTTTACCAGCGGCTTGTAAAAGTGCCAACATTACACGCCCAACTCTCTCTTTAAGCAGTAAAAACGAAAAATAAAAGTGACCTTAGTGAACTGTAGGTTGACTCTGCCCAGGTTAGACTTTGGGTCAACTGCCATACCCACTTTGCATCAGAGGTCGGTATTTGGAACCGATTGAGTTGGAAGGGGATAATGTCAATGTCTGTTTCCGGTTCACAGGGGCCTCCGCGTCACCGCAGAGTTCAGACGTCTGACTAGCTTCCTGACTTTGAGAGTCTCCTACTTTAAACACGAGGGACTGACCCTGGAAAGGACAGGAAAGACACGCACAAGTCTGCCTCTGACTCCACCAACTGTCACCCTCAGGACGGTTTCGCCGGGTGGGACTTAAAGCACTGTTTTGAGTGGACAATGCTTTCTGTTGCTCTGATGTGGGGAAGGTCAGCACTGGGTCAGTTCTTGACAACGTACCTTCAGGAAAGCCCCCTCTCCACTCATCGTGATCAACGCACAGTGCAAAATCAGACTCTGCAAACTCAGAATACCCTTGTTAAGACTGGCTCTTGGCTAGATTGTAGTGAAGTGGTTCTATTTATATTTTACATGTGTGAAAGAAAGACTTCATTAGGGGCACACATCTAAACTTTTCTTTCTAAAAGAGGCAAATGTACTAAATCATCATGAGGAGGGAACCAAAGCATTCAAAAGAATCCTTTCATTTAAAACTAACTACAGGTATCCGTCATCAAGCTAAAACTCCAGGGTTACAAATAACTTCAACTTTGCACAGAGTTGCCACAAAGTTTAACAACTAGATTGACATGTGGAAGCCCTCTTTAACGCCACTCTACTCTTGAATGTCCTCAGTTTTGTCCTTATTTTCCTGAGCTTGTTTCTATGTTAATAAATGGACTAGTTAGTCTTGCAGACTTCTAGAGTTCTCTCACTCACTGCTCCTATTCCTTTATAATAAGCTGAGCTGGCTGAAAATCAGATTTCTGCTCAGCCAAGGTGAGACTGGTGGTTGCTAACCCCTGAGGGAAGTGGGCTCCTGTTGGCATGATTTGGTTGAGAGAGACCAAAGCATCCAGTCTCCCAGAGGAAAGAGGGGAGAGGGGTGGGAGGGGGCTGTGGAGGGATGGGGGTTTGGGAGTGGGCTGGATCCCCAGCAACTAATGCGGGCAGGCATTTGTGGAAAAACTGTGCATTACATACTCATAAGCCAATAATAGGTATTAATGAATAAAAATTTCATTTACCATTATGAAAGGAAGAATTTTCTATTCATAAGTGAAAATTTCAGTAAATAATTTCATTATATGTAGAAGGATCCTGGAGGCAGGAGTCACCTCACCCCCCAAAGTAAGAGAAGCCTGGGTATAACGCCATTTGCAGCAACATGGCTGGGCCTAGAGATGATCATACTAAGTAAAGTAAGTTAGAAAGAGAAAGACAAATACCATGTGATATCACTTACATGTGGAATCTAAAACACGACACAAATGAACGTACCTATAAAACAGAAACAGACTCACAGATGCAGAGAACAGACTTGTGGTTGCCAAGGGCCGGGGGTAGGGGAGGGAAGGAATGGGAGGTTGGGATTAGCAGAGCCAAACTAGTATATATAGGATGGATAAACTACAAGGTCCTACTGGATGCACAGGGAATGATATTCAATATCCTGTGACAAACCATAATGGAAAAGAATATGAAAAAGAATATATACATATATATATATATATAAAACTGAGTCACTTTTCTGTATAGAAGAAATTAACACAACATTGTAAATCAACTATACTTCAATAAAATTTAAAAAAAAAAAAAGAGAGAGAGAAGCTTGGGTAGAGCTTTGAGGCAATACTGCCTTCAGCTCTCAGTCACAGACACCCCCCACAGTGGAAGTCCAGAGAAGAGTGGGAGGGAAAAAGCTTTTGTTGTTTTTCTCTTGTTTACTGGCATTATGAAACGATGAGGGAGGCTGGTCCCTTAGGATTCAAGGAAAGGCTCGCCCAAATTACTTTCTCTCAGGAACTTTTGCCTTGAACCACTTTTAGGCACTGCACTAGTTCCTTTTTGCTGGAAGAACGTTATTGTATTGTCTGAAATAGTGCATGCTTCCTTCTAGAATGCCAGCGGAAAACCCCAGTGATGTCTTTTCCCACTAAACTATTAGGATTTCTCCTTCCAGTAAATACAAAAAGAAGAACACGCAACCATTACTAACTGGCAGCCTATGAACGTTTTTTTAAGTTGAAAAGTTACACATATTTTTATCTTAAAATTTCTACTACTATAAGCTTTATGAGGGCAGAGACCATACCATACAGCTTTGTATCCTCACAATATCCAGTATTACTTATGTACATAATTGAAGATGATAATGATTTTTTAAGTGAAGGAACTTGCCCTGCCTCTCCTCCCCCATTAAAAGTCTTTTTCATATAGAACTTTGACCAAGCAAGGCCCATAATATCTGTAAAAACGTGATGGAAAAGCAATGAGGATAGTCCTTGTCCCACAGTCTAGTATGAAAATCTAGATGGAAGATTGGTTTTACTGTTCATTCTCTGTTTTAATGACGGGAAGGAGGAATGTGAATAATTGAAGAACAACTTAAAATTCAAACAAAACTCACCTGAATTTGGCTTTGATTTGTGGTGAATCCCACACCTCAGTACTGCCCATGATCCTTTTCCATCCATCCTTAAGTTCAACCTCTGTTCAGTTGATCAGGTCCTAGCTGGAGGAGGGCCCAGCAGAAGGTTCCAGACATCCAGAGGGACGAATCTCCTAGAAAAAGAGCAGGGTGGAAGAAGGTACTGGAATGGAGGACCCAGCAGTCATAATTGAGCCTCATCTCTGCTACTATATCACTTTGTGTCATTGAGAAATGCTTCTTCCTTTTCATGCCTGAGGTTTCCTCCTGTCAACTAAGATAAATGGACCAGATACCATATATATTTCCTGTCGGGATTGTGATTGAAACTCACATATAAATAAAAATTAATTGAACTTTGCACTATTGCGGTATTATGCTGAATGTGGGAAAAGGTTATGAATGTAATAATAATAGCTAAAAATGGATAAACTAAATCTAACAGAGAATTATCAAAAAGCTCAGAGAAATTCAGGGACAAAAATGGCAAAAAAGTAAAATATTTATATATTTTTAATTCCAGCTTTTACCACTGTTTCCTCCTACAGCTTATTTCAACACACATTTCAAAGTTATAATACTTTTGAGTAAAGCCCCTCGTTGACTTGAATGTATGCAAATTTGATCCTGGTCATTTGAACTCAACACAATTCATCAATTTTTGAAATCTGTATTCTAGTTATTCAAGTAAATGAATAGTGTCATTTGCTTATTTGATTTTTTTTAAAGGGTCCCTTGAGAAACTACTTCTGGGTATCAATACTAAAAAGAAAACACTGGCTAAAATCATAAAAGCAGGAGAATTAATTTCAGGGCATTTTAAGCTCCCCCTGCTTCCTGGGCTCACAGGGCTTCAGAAGCTGAGAAATGCTCTCTGATGTCACTGTTTTCTGAAAGCTGATCCATTCAAATCCATATGGTGGACATCTTTGAATCACACACTTCTTACATTTTTCAATGTCTCTGAAAAAAGAATTTCCCCTTTTAATCCTCAAAACTAAACTCAAATGAATTGTTTTATCCACCTGCAGCTTCCTCAGAGGAATATAAACTCTTTGATTCAATTTATAATTTCCTCATATTCCACCCCCACCCCCCAAATTATCCTATTTTAGTTTTAAATTCTAATCATTATTACTCTCACTGATTCTGAGCTGGGAAAATGGAAGATGGCTTTTTGTGATGTATCATGGAGATAGTACACAAGTAGGAGGCAGGAAATTTCTCATTTCTTTAATTTTCTACCACAGTCTACCAGTTTGTTAATTCAATAACAATTCAACATGGTTCGACTGTGCAAATCCAGAAACCTTTTTAAGGAGAAAAATATCTATCTGCTAAAAAATAAAGACCAGACAGAGGAACAGAGTGTGGACCCCATTGGTTTGAGCCTCAGAGGAAGGTCCCTGGTGGCAGGACCCTAAAAGAAGAGCCTGTAATATAGAATTGCTGCTGGTCCAAGAAGCCCTCACACAGTGCCCATGAGTGGGCAATCAACAGATGGTTGATGGGCAGGGTTCTCCTGGCCTCTGTCTGTTTGCTCTTCAGCTAACACCTCCACATTCTATCCTTGCATTGTTCACACTCTGCTTCTATCCCATGCCAACACCCATTAATGTCTCTAGATATCTTTCCCACCTGTATACATCCCTATTTTGTGTCTTTGTTTTATAAGGATATATATATTTGTGTGTATATATATATATACTATTGCAGAATTTTTAGACTGAATGTAAGATGTGGTTCTAAAATTACATAATGTCACCATGTAGTCATGAGTTCTTAATTCATACCCTGTTGCATCTGTGGGAAGAGCCCACTATTCGTACCCAGGCTATTTGTTCTATATCCTATAAGACCTGGTTATTTCTCACAGGCTCTCTGAAGCCTCTCTGACTGTCCCCCTCCTTGGGGCTTCCCAAGTATCCTGAGCAACCTCTATCATAGTTTTTAATAGACTGTTATGGGTTAATTGTGTTACCCCCCGAATTTATGTGTTGAAGTTCCAACCTCCAGTACCTCACAATGTAACCATATTTGAAGATAAGGTCTTTAAAGAGGTGATAAAGTTAAAATGAGGCCATTAAGGTGGGGCCCTTATCCAATGTGACTGATGCCCTTATAAGAAGAGGAGAAACACCAGGGATGCACGTCCACAGAAGGGCCATGTGAGGACACAGGAAGAAGGCGTCATCTGCAAGCCAAGGAGAGGGGCCTCAGGAGAAACTAAACCTGCAGACACCTTGATCTTGGACTTCCAGCCTCCAGGACTGTGAAAAATAAATTTCTGTTGTGTTAAGCCATCCAGTTTGTGGGATTTTCTTATAGTAGCCCTACGAAACTAATACACTCTCCTATAAATTGTTGTTTATCTGTCTTTATTTCTCTACTGTGAACACTCTTGAAGGGATTGTTGTTCATCTCTCTATTCAAAGAACCTAGCAGGGCACCTGGCATATATAAAAAATGTTTGTTGAATGAATGAATGAAGGATTTTCCTGACTCTGAAATTTGATCATGAGCAACTAATCACTTGCTCTCTTATTTTCCTCACTATTTTTATTCATCCTCTACCATCCTAATTCTAATAGTTTGAACATGTGTCTCTGTTTTGCACATAAGTCTTCAATGCTGTCAAATTTATTTAGTCTTCAGCGATGTCATGCAGGACATCAGCCATATCTGGAAGCACTCCTCCCACACTGGACGTACACACAGAAGTTGGGCGCTGTGGTTTCTCATCACGGCAACATGCCCAGCCCAAAGAGTACAAACAGCAAAACCATGGTAGACATGCCCCTTTTCTAGAGCCAAGCTACCACCTCAATCTCAAAGAGGCTGAAATTGCTCCTAAGAAAACCTCTTCCAACTGCCAGTTCTCAAGTGATCAAAATGAGAGAGGAGATCATTCATAGATTGACCAAGTAAATGTCAAAAACGGTTCGAAGTGAGTTGGGAGCTGCCCCACATCCTAAAATAATTACTCCAATAAAACTCCTTTATGTCTCTCTCTATATATTTCATACAATGTTACATTCACATTTATTTATCTAATACGATGGAAATATAAGGGAGGAAGTTAAAGTCTCAATTATGGGATACCTCCATATAACAACTCAGAAAGATCACATTTATTTGAATAAGACATGATTGTACTTTGAAAACATTTCCTTTTGGAATCACTCTGCTCAAATCTCCCGGTCCCCTGTGAATTTTGAGTAAAGAACAGCTGGGCAGCGTATTTACGCATCCAGAAAGGCTATATTTCTTTTTTACTTGCTCCCTGACTCTGCATTCTTGCTGAAGAAATGTTACGTTGAAATGGAATGATATTTTATGTGAGTGAGGGTGCAGGGTGAGTCCTCTTGTAAAAGAGTAACCTTGACCTCATACAAATAGACTCAGGATGGATGACCTGCTGCTCCGGATGTTGGTTAGCAAAGTTTGCAGTGGACACTGTTTGAACCTGATGTTTGCAGGGGTGTTTCCCCCATAGCAAGATTTTGTAAAGGCAAGTCATTTATTCCCAGGTCCTGTTTTGTTTTGCATGTTTTATTTTATTCTTTAATTCCTAGCTTAACAAGTTAAGTCTAGCAATTCAGTTCTTTCCCATAAGTGGGGATGTTTAAGGGTCCAGAGTACCTTTATGTGCTAATTACACTGAATACTTTGGACCAGTGTATTTTGCCTTCCAAAGAGGTATTATAAGGCAGATTACACATTTAAACAAAGAAATCCTCTAAATTTTAACCCTAGATGCCCTGAGGTGAGAAATCAAGAACAAGGATCTCCTCTATGACTTGAGATAACGATGAGGATGGTTTAGTGAATTCCTAGGACCACGTCTTCTAGAGACTCAATTAAGTAAACTTCATATTAAATGTCCATGTGTGCTAGTCATGATGTGGTCCTTGAGGGGCCATAAAGGATAAAAATCTTTTAAACGTTTCTGACCCTCAAGGAGTTTACAGCAAAGTTGGGGACAAGCAATTTAACCATGATCAACCTTTTAGTTAAGCTAAATACACATAAAATATTTCAATAACAGATCTGAATAAAAAGAGACCGCAGCTCTCATGGTCAATTGCCAAGAGAATTCAACAAGCAGGAAGCGCTTTGAGACCTCAGAGAGGACAAGCTTGGAAACGCGTCTTTCAGGATAGGCAGATGTAGGTAGACCCATGAGGAGGCCAAATAAACCCATCCAATTGTCTATAGATTGTGAAGTCAGGCAGACCTGGGCTCAGCTACACCTAGGACGACCTGGGACCAGTTCCCTTATGCTCTGAATCTGTCTCTTCAGAATAAAATAGAGGCAGTAAATCTACCCCTGTGAGTCGTTGTGAGGAGTGGATGAGCTCTCGGTGTAAGTAAATTCTTGGTACAGAGCTTTGCACATATCAGCATTTATCATACCAAACATCACATTATGTATCACTTTGTCTTTTAGTCTACTGTCTCTGTTTCCCTCACTCAAAAGTAAGGCATTTGAAGGTAGGGAATTAACATTGTTTCGCCCTTGGATCCATAGAGTCTATATTACTACCAGACACATGAAAGTGCCTAGTACATATTTGTTGAGTAAATAAATAAACAAATAATTTAACATCAAAAAATCAAACTAGCTAATATTATTGTTCAATCCTGTATTTTTCATACTCCTTTTCACCTCTCCATTTCCTTCAGCCTCGGGAGCAGTAAAAGATGCTGCCAGCAGCAGGCTAAGTTCTGAATGAGTGGGGTCATCCGCAGTTTTAAAGTTGTCCCTAATAGTTAAGGCTATTAGGATTTGCATTATTTGCCTGGAGAAAAGTAGATGACACTGTTGGGAAAAAATTACTTGTCTTCCCATTTCTTCCCCCAGCATCAGCTCCTGCCAGCTGGCTTCTGGTCACTTTGTGCCCTTTGTGTCCCTCTCACCCATCAATATCCAAAGATAAAGAACAGAGACAAATCGTGGGGAGGAAACAAATCTTTTTTCATGTATACCTTCCAATACCTTTGGAGAGAGAGTTGGAATGTAACTTTCCCTTTCTCTAACCCAGCTCAGTGCCCCATTTTTAAGCCCGGGAAGAGTTAGTTAGCCAAATCACGCCCAGCGAAGCATGCCAGGTAGAAAATGTTTTGTTTGCCACGACACCAGGTCAGGCAAGAACGGGCTTCTGCTGTGAGATCACTTGGCTTCATGCAAAAGTCCCTGTTACCGCCACAAGAGACAGACTTACTTATTTTGACCTAATTTTCTGTTTCGTTATGATTTTGTAAACTAAAATTAAATTTGGTTTGTTTTCAGAACATTGACCAGGGTTTACATCACTAGCAGGAGGAAGGGGATCAACAATCAACATTTTATCATCTTGGGTTGGTATGTGACCAGCAAGAGAGTCTCATTAAAATCTTATTTGCAGGAAATGGACTCATTTACAGCTCCCCACTCGGTTGTATGTTTGTTAATAGCGTGGAGGGGAGGTAAAGTGAGCCACAAAAGGTCAATTGTGGATCAGGTGTGAGTCCTCCAGACTGCAGATTGCGGACACCTCATTGTGTCGTCCGCGTGTGGCTCAGAGCTTCTATCCAGGCACGCTCTAACCTCTTAGAAAGTCCTCTCCCAGACCTGCAAAACCCATTATTGCCAAAGAAAGGTGAGAATTACTGAATGTTTTCCTTTCTTCTGACTTAAAATGCACGTCATCAACCACGTCAAGGAAAAGGACAACGTGCAAAGTATTCTCTGGGGTTTCTCACCCCTTCTAAGATATTCTTGCAGTGAGTTCTCAGCTGAAAAATGGTTTCATCAGAGGACTTTAATGTCCCTGTGTGAGTATTTCCAGAGAGCCAAAGAAACGAAATTCAAATATATCAGGGACAGCTTGTGGAGAGGTTGATTCTAAAACTGAGGGATTTTTGTTTTTCATGTGAAAAATATCTTAAAGTCTAAACAAGGGTATTTATGGGCTTTATAAAAATTTTTTGTAACTGTACTCATTAGTCAGGGTCCTGGTAAGAAACAGAATTCACCCCAGAAGTTTCCAGTGAAAACAGTTTAAGAAGTGACTACTTACAGGGGTATGGGCAGGCTAAAGGAATACACAAGAGATGCTGAGGCACCCAGAGAACAGCGACAGTAGAAAGATGTTACCACCCTTAGGTCTGAAGGGCAAGGGGGGGAATAGGGCTACTTGAACTCAGTGGAACCTACTGGAGGCTACAGTCCCTGCCAAAGACCCACCAAGGAGACAGGGAGCCAGGAAGAAATACCCCAGCACTATCTCCTTTCAACCCCTGATGCTGCTGGTGCTTCTCGTTGGTCTAACTCAGGTGGAAGGAAGCGGCAAGGGAGACTGGGTGATACATTCCCTAGGGGTCAGCTTCCCAGGACATAAAGCCGGGTGAAGAAAGGCAGAGAATTAATCTGCTAAGACAATTGGAGCATAAACAGCTGTTCTCCATACGCAATGATTCTGCCCAAATTTTTGGCTAGTATTTATGATAAATTTGCAGCTCTCTATCCAGACTTGCTCTCTACCCTGACCCCCTTTGAGATCCTGTGATCTGTACTAATATTCCAGGCCCTGAAATAGAATTTCTCTCTGTGCAATGCTAACTCTTCTCTATTAGGATTGATCCTGATTTCCCATGTCAACTAAATAAATTTAAAATTATAAAAACTGTGAAGACATTTCTTCATGCTATGAATCTTTGAATTCAAAATCTCTGACACGGCACGGATTCAGTCCTTCAAGGACATTAAAACATTCTTACTTTTGTTATCTCATAGATCTTTACCATATGTCTGATGGGTAGGCATCTTGATACAGTACCTAGCACAGTGGAACACGAAAATAGACGCTTAATAAATGCTTGTTGACAAGATGATCGTGTTCAAACACCTTGTGCAGATAGAAGAGCTTATGCTGAAAAGTTAAGCAACTCAGCCAATATCTCACGGTGTGCCAATCAGAAGAGAAGCCAAGGCAGAAGGTTTACCCTGACTATGTTGCCTCCAAACAAAGATTTTGCAAACAGGGCAAGAATTTGAATAAGAGTTTATTTTCTTCCTGTACTTTGACCCAATCTTAAGAAGAGTTGGGAAATTCAGGGCATGGCTTTTCAACTGATTTGTTTCCTAGATTGCCAGAGAAATGTAAGTCCCACTATATCTTCTTAATCATTAGACATGAAACATTGTCACCAACAGGAACAAAAAGTGGAGTTCTACACTTAAATTCCACTTAACAGTGGAAGTGAACTGAACTATTATGGTTTCTTGCATTATTTCTGGGTTGGGGGAAAGGAAATATAAAGGGGAGATTAAACCTGAGAATTGCTTGTGAAACCAGTGACAGCAACTCTCCCTTACCAATGAAAGTAAAGGATAGGAATGACCTGAAAAAGTAAATGTACATGGTTTTAAAACCTCCACAGTTGTTATCAACCCATCTTCAGCCAAACATTTTACTATATTCCAAAGTTCTAAATGCCAGTTTTTCTTGGATGTCACTGGTTTCCTAATGTCCCATGAAGGACTCATATAGAGAAGGAGAAATGAAGGGTCCTGATCTGCTGCAAGCCTGATAAACTATTTGTGCAATAATATTAAATCAGGTAGATGAAATTTTGACAAAGGGTAGGTCAGTCATCAACATGAAAACATTTGGGCATGAGGCTGGGCTGCAATCTTGGAGGCCTGTGTCACGCCTGCTTTTGGAGAGTGTGTCACCAGCCTGCTTGATTTGTAGGAGGCGCCTGTGTGCACCTCATGGTGGGTGCATATGACATCACAAGGGAAGCTAACAGAGGGCTCGGTTCTTCTCAAAATCACATTTATTTTAAGTCAGTGATAACTAGTTTCTAAATACCTTATGTTCTCCATTCAGGCATTATCCTCAGCTCCTTCCATTATCACAATGGCATCCTATCCTATATACCTCTTGAATGTGACCTTTGCCTAGTCCAGGATACTTACCTGTCATTTCCCACCTAAACCATCATGGGCCAGATTCTTAACTGATTTCCCTCCATCTACTCTCCCACCTTAACCCCCTTCCACACTGCAACCATCAGCATTGCTTAAAAACACAAATAAGTCCAAGTCAATTGCTGGCTTCAAATACTTCAGAGGTTTCCCATTGCCTTGAAATCCATACTTCATCTCTTCATGCTTCTCTCTCCAGCTTTTCCCTTCACTATTCTCTATCTCACACTCCCCTTTGTCAGCATAAATGTCAAACTTTATGAACTGACAACAGTCTACTTTTTCAGCTCCAGCTCCTACCACCCTCTTCTTTACCATCTATATCCAGGCATACACTTGCCTGGCAAATGCTCTATCTCTCAAGACTCAGCTCAGATGACACTTCTCCTGATACTACCAGTGACACCACCCTTTCGTAGGTCAGACTAGTACAATAGACATGTCTAGATTATTGCATGGACCACATTGTATAGAGTTCACTGTCTATACGTCTGTCTCCTCAGTGGACTCTAAGGTAATAATCTTCAATCTGCTCAGGATTTTAGTTCCTTATCAAGCATAAGCACTGCTCTTACACCTGGAAAAAAGGAGGTTCCATGCTTCAGAGACCCCTCTTGGGCCCCTCTCCGGCAGTGTCCCTCCACATGAGGTGAGAAGTCTGCGGGACCAACAAGATAGGCCTTCCTGGATTCCATGTCTACCCAGATCCCATACTTCCTGCTTCCAGACCATACTCTGTTCACCCAGATCCCAAGGATTCCCTGTCCAAATGGCCTGAATGTCCTTTGGGGGGCTGCCCAGGTCTTTTCCCTAGATCTGTCCTTCAGAGAAGGGACCAAGAGGGTGTGTGCTCACTCCTAGATCCAAGGAGTGGCCAACACTGGCTATTTGTAGAGTCATATGGACAGAGCTTGTATAAACAGGTTAGATTGTCCACAGGTATTCATGCCAGGTATCCAGTGATACTGGTCAGAGCGGGAAAAGGCAGGCTGAGAGCTGGGGGCTGGGACCTCAAGGAATTGGAGAGTTCTAACATTGAACCTGGCCTTCTAGGTAGTCATGAAGCAATATTTATCATGGTGAGAAGATGGATTATATTTTGTCATTCGCAACCTTGAAATATTAGGCATGTGTCACGTGAGCCCCCATTTGTACTCTAGTCGGGACCTCTACAAATGCCGGGAGGCTGGTGTCTTGTCTAACACAGTGCAGGACATGTAGGAGATTCACAATGTATGACTGAGGATTAACTCAAAGCAAAAAGGTGTGGAATAATGAGACTCAAGGGAAATAACTCTGCAGCATTTGAGTAAGAGAAAATAATAGAAGATATGAATTACCAAACTAGCTAATATACTTCCTAAAAAGGTTTATATTCAAAGGGCAAAGTTTAAACATTCTGGCTAGGAAGATGTTATTTACCAAATTAATGGTCAATTTTTTAAAGCCTCACTTGAATTTTCCAGCATTCTTTATATTTCCAAAACACAACACTAATCTACAAAACACTCCACAGATGGGTGAAGAATGAAGTCAAATAAAACATCAGTCACGTAGCAAGCTCAATTGTGAGGATTACACTCTACCCAGAGAGGAAGAATTAATAAAAACTAGCAACAAAATTTCTTGGAACCAGCATTTCGGGTCTCTGTCACTTCAAATGATTCCTTTATCCATCATAGGTAGATAAAATCAGTACTGTGAAGAGGAGGAACATTTGTCTTTCAGGTGGAACCTTGAAAACTAAGGTCTTGCTTGTCACAGAGATGATGATTTCAAGGAACATAGGTGTTTTAACCTTTTGTCAGGTGTAAGAATCAATGGCTCATCATATTGAGTAACGAAGACTTCTTATCTCTTATCTCTTTTCTAAAGATAACACTTTTATTGTCACATAAATGTGTGTTGCTAGCAAAGGTTAAAAAAAATTTCAGGCTAAAATATGCATTCAAATAAGCTTATATGTGTATGCACGTATATATGTATGGGAAGAGAGAGAGAGAATCTATTTAATCTGGAAAATCAACTAAGAAACATCTATTGATTAACTTCTCTATACCCAGCATTTGCCACAGTATGCTAAGCATAAAAGGAGAAAAAGACCAGGTCTTAAAAAAACAATGAGATACCACTCTACACCTACCAGAATGGACAAAATCTGGAACACTGACAATACCAAGTGTTGGTGAGCATGTGAAACAAGAGAAAGTCTCAGTCATTGCTGGTAGGAATGCAAAGCCACTTTGGAAGACAGTTGGGTGATTTATTACAAAGCTAAACATACTCTTGCCATATGATCCAGCAGTTGTGCTCCTTGGTATTTACCCAAATGATTTGAAAACTTACGTCCATACAAAAATTTGCTCACGGATGTTTACAGCAACTTTATTCATAACTGCCAAAACTTGGAAGCAACCAAGGTATCCTTCAGCAGGTGAATGAATAAATAAACTGTGGGGCATCCAGACAGTGGAACATTATTCAGTGCTAAAAAGAAATGAACTATTGAGCCATGAAAAGATGTGGAGGAAACTTCAATGCATGTCGCTCCGTGGAAGAAGCCACCTGAAAAGGCTACAAACTCTATGATTCCAAGTATGTGACATTCTGAAAAAGGCAAAACTGTGGAGACAGTAAAAAGACCAGTGGTTGCCAGGGATCAGGGTAGGGGTGGGATGAAAGTCAAGAGGATTTTTTGGGTAGTGAAACTAGTCTGTATGATATTATAATGATGAACACATGTCAAAACTATGGAGACAGTATAAAGATCAGTCAGTTGTCATGGATTGAAGGAAGGGGAGGAGAGATGAATAGGCAGAGCACCGAGGATTTTTAGGGCAGTGAAAATACTCTGTATGATACTGTAATGGTGGATATCATTATGTCATTATACACTTCATTACACATGTCATTATACATTTGTCCAAACCCATAGGATGGACAACACCAAGAATGAACTACAGTGTAAACTATGGCCTTTGGGCGACTGTGCCATTTAAGTGTAGGTTCATAAGTTGTACCCCTCTGGTGGGGGATTTTGATAATAGAGGCTGCTATGCATGTATGGGGGCAGGGATATATGGGAAATCTCTGTAACTTCTGCTCAATTTTGCTGTGACCCTGAAACTATGCTAAAAAAAAAATAAAGTCTTAAAATAGGAAAAAGAAGAAGAATGGCAAGGTCCTGTCCCCTGGGAAGTTTACAATATTTGATGGGAGTTGGGACTGGAGTGACAGGAGAAGTATTATGGGCATATGTTGGTGAGGGTGAGGTGGAGGGGATGGCTCAGATTTGCCAATTACCTCCATGAATAGACCCTGGGATTAGGTGTGTTATGTTGAAGTATCTCGTTTAATTCTCACCAAACCAGTGCATGTAAATACTATCCCCATTTTCCAGATGAGGAAACTCATGTTTAGAAGAAGAGCTCAATGAAAGGGCAATCCAATTAAGCAGGTGCCAAAATAACCATTTAAAAGGAACTTATAGGAGTGTAAATTGGTACGGCAACTATGGAAAACAGTAAAAATAAAACTACCACATGATCCCAGCAATCCCACTTCTGGGTATATATTTGAAAGAAATGAAAACAGGATATCAAAGAAATATCTGCTTCCCCATGTTAACTGCAATGTTATTTGTAATAGCCAAGGTATGGAAATAGCCTAAGTGTCCATCAATGGATGAATAGATAAAGATAAAAAAGATCTGATACACACACATGCAGGAGTATTATTTAGCCATGAGAAAGAAGGAAATCCTGCTATTTGCAACAACATGGGTGGACTTGATGCTAAGTGAAGCCAGACAGAGAAAGACAAATACTGCATGCTATCACCTGTATGTGGACTTTTAAAAAAACCAAACTCAGAGAAATAGAAAAGTGGTTGCCAGGGGCTGCGGAGTGGGAGAAATAGGGAAATATTGGTAAAAGTATACAAACTTTCAGCTGTAAGATGAATAAGGTCTGAGGATCTAATGTATAAACATGTAGACTATGTAGATAACACTGTATTATATAATCAAAATTTGCTAAGAGAGTAGAATTTAAGTGCTCTCGCTAAAAAAAGATATGTAAGGTGATGGATGTGTTTATAACTAGATGAGAGGAATCCTCACAATGTATATTATATCAAATTATTACGAGGTACACTTTGTCAATTATACCTCAATAAAGCTGAAAAAAATAAACTTGATGAACAGCTGAATCAGATTGCTCATATAATTCACTATGTTGTCAAAGACACAAGCAGTTTCCTCTCAATTCATCACAAGGTCTGCAAATGGAAAACATGGATGAGTTTCACAAGAACGATCAAGGGTTCAGACACAGTGATAACATGTATTGTGCTCACCTAGTGCTAGTAATGCCCCATATCAAGAAAAGATTTAAAAGTAGAAGCAATCTAATGCTTATCTATAGCATCATCAACACTTCCTGCTTGTTTTGCTTTAAGTGTTGTTGTTTTGTTCTGAAAAATGTTTCACATGTGCTTAAGAAGGATGTATATTTTCTAACTGCTGGGTGTAGGATCTGTATATGTGTCTGTTAGATCATGCATATTAATTATGTTGTTCAAATGCTATCTTTACTGAGTTCTTGTTGCTTGACCTTCAAATAATTAAGAAAGATGTATGGAAATCACCTAGTGAATATAGTACATTTGTAAATTCCTCCCTGTAGTCCTATCAATTTTGCTTTATATATTTTGAGTCTATTTTAGAATTATTAAGTCTAAGTGAGTTGAAAAAAGAAATAATAAAAGGAATGTAACAACCCACAGAATGGGAGAAAAATATTTGCAAATGATGAGACTGACAAGGGATTAATCTCCAAAGTATACAAACAGCTCATGCAGCTCAATTAAAAAAAAAAAAAAAAAACCCAATCAAAAAATGGGCAGATCTAAACAGACATTTCTCCAAAGAAGACATACAGATGGCCAAAAAGCACATGAAAAGATGCTCAACGTCGCTAATTATTAGAGACTGCAAATCAAAACTACAGTGAGGTATCACCTCACACCGGTCTGAATGCCCATCACCAAAAAGTCTAAAAACAATAAATGCTGGAGAGGGTGTGGAGAAAAGGGAACGCTCCTACACTGTTGGTGGGAATGTAAATTGATACAGCCACTATGGAGAACAGTATGGAGTTTCCTTAAAAAACTAAAAATACAGCTACCATATGATCCAGCAATCCCACTCCTGGGCATATATCTGGAGAAACCCATAATTTGGAAAGATACGTGCACCCCAGTGTTCATTGTGGCACTATTTACAATAGCCAAGACATGGAAGCAACCTAAATGTCCCTTGACAGAGGAATGGATAAAGAGGATGTGGTACAGATACACAATGGAGTATTGCTCAGCCATAAAAAAGAATGAAATAATGCCATTTGCAGCAACTTGGATGGACCTAGACATTATCATACTAAGCGAAGTCAGAGAAAGACAAATGTCATATGATATCACTTACATGTGGAATATTTTTTTAGGATGATACAAATGAATTTATTTACAAAACAGAAACAGACTCACAGACCTCGAAAACAAACATATGGTCACCAAAGGGGAAAGGTGGGAGGGAGGAAAAAGTTAGGAGTTTGGGATTAACATACACACACTACTATATATAAAATAGATAAGCAACAAGGATCTCCTGTATAGCACAGGGAACTCTACTCAATATTCTGTAATAACCTAAATGGGAAAAGAATCTAAAAAAGAATAGATATGTGTATATGTGTAACTCAATCACTTTGCTGTACACCTAAAACTAACACAACATTGTAAATCAACTATACTCCAATATAAAATAAAAATTAAAGCAACAACAAGGAATATAAACATTTTGAAATTATCAGGAATATGGTGTCTGTTAACTTAGAATTATTTTATCCCATGTTTTCTTAAATTCTGCCTTAGTGTGTGTATTAATCCCTCATTTGAATTTAATTAAATAACAGGAAAATTTTACATACATATTTTAAAATTTTCTTTACCACCTCACTCCTCACCAGAGAGTCTGGTACTGAGCCCTGGTTCTTTGGTTTGTTGAGTTTAAGGAAATCTTTATTTGCATTGAAACAGTGTTTGACATAACTGAAGATTTATATTATCTTGTGTAAGAAGGTTGTAAGTTTAGAGAGAGAAGCTGAGACAAAGAAATTACTCTGCTAAGAAGGGGAGAGAGATCTCAGGAAGTATAAGACCTGAGAATAGGGTGTCAAAGCTAGGAAGATTGAGCCTGAAAAGAGAACGGGAGAGAGAGAAAAGAGACCTGGAATAGGAATGTATCCAAAAGGGCTTTCTCAAGGAATGTGCTGTGAATGCAGTGTGGCACTTCTCCTTACGCTCCTCCACGGTGTCTTTGGTAAAATCTACATGGGTCATCAATGTACACTTGGAGGAGCTGGAGCCATAGCACAGGGAATGAACATATTGCTTAAAACAAAGAAATGTTGAATCTTTGTTATCAGAAAATCAATTTCTCTATGCTCTCACTAAATAAAGATAAATATTTAAAGACTATCAACTTGAGGGAACATGTGGTCATCCTCCTGCCTGGGGCACTGATATCTCTGGTAAAATAACCTAGTCAGGCAGCAGCCATTGGCATGGTGGGGATTCACCCAGCCCATGATTTCTTTTACCACATACCACCTCCTGTGTAGTGGGAAAAATTCTGAACCCCGAGAGGGGAAACTTAGCTGTAAGCCTTAGCTCTGCTACTTATTAAGGCTTAAATTAATATAACTGGGTCTAAATTAGCCTCTTTGGACCCCATCTGTGAAATGTGAATAAGCAAACCTTTTCAGTCTCTTCACAGGTTAATTTTAAGGATCAAATAAGAAAACAAAGGAGAAAATATTTTGCAGACTACACAGATGATTGGGTCAACCAACCCCACAGAAATCCCTGAATAATCATAAGCATGCTTGGCCTGAATTAAAGGTCCTGGGTTCAGCATAAACTGATGATACCAAAGAGTATTAGTCACTTGGTAAATGCCAAAATGACCAGAATGCAAAACACACACACACACACACACACATGCCCCCCCCAAACGAACAAATCCAAGAGATCAGGCCTCTTGTTTTTATAGTCAGTATCAAAGTTTAGTCATGTGACTTCTTAATAGTTTAATATTTTCTTGTTGACTCGATTTGTTTTCTGGGAATAGAGTGGGAAGAATAAAGTTAGGATTCGATAGAGTGTCTAGCTAGAAGTCCATTGGGTGGTATCCTTTCTCCTAATAATTTTGAAAATTCTGGAAGTCAATTTGGATATTTTGAATGGCAAGGGCTACAGTGAATGCCTGCTTGGTTTATTGCATGTTTAAGGTGTGAAGGCTCTGAATTTGGTGTCCCTAGTGGTGACAAGAGGTCCTTAGTAGACCCAATGTAATCTCTCTTGACCTTAATTGCCATGGCCTAACCCTTTCCTTTCTATGTTAGAAGATTTTCCAGGTATACAAAATACAAGTACCTTCCTAAATCTAGTTTTTATTCCTCAATATAAAGGAGAGAAGTGAGTGCCAGCATGAATTTATCTTGGGGTTTTTCCCATTCAACGTCACTTTCTTTTTCTCAGACATGAGACTCTATTGAGCCAAACTAATAACTAGTTAACATTTCTCTTCCTTGATCAACCAATAAAATAAAAGCGATTAAGCAGTAAGAAGTATGGAGAAACTTCATGCAACACTGCAGGTTTTTAAAGTTCTCTCCTAGGGAGCCTTACCCTTACAGCTCAGGAGGTGTTAGTGCCAGGAAAATCTACATTTATAACTCCCTTAGGCATATATTCCTAAACAGACAATTTCAGTTTCTGGAAAAGTTGTGCTTGTCCTAAAACATACAAAACATAAATGAATCAGCTTGTGGTCCCAGTGCTGGGGATTGTGTTTGTCATAAGGAAGGATTTATATTTCACCATCTTCAGCTTCAGTTACAGTTTACATCGGAAACTTCAACTTCCATGCCTAGCATATTTTGTGAAATTTTCACTAACCTCCTAATTGAGACAAGGCTGAGCTATCAACTGTCAATTTGGATGTCTTTTAAGGACTAGAAGATAATCATCAACCTGTTCCCAAAGCAGTGCAACACAAGCCTTGGAGAACACGCTCTGGGAGGTCTGGGACAGGGTTTCCTCCTCTTCTATCTCCCACAGGCCTGATACAGAGCTGAAAAATATATGATGGCAATAAATGCTGAATTAAATTGAATCAAGATTGCCAGAGGAGATTAGATCCAAGAGAAAAGTCAAAGTGACAAATGAGAAGCAGGGTATTAGAGAAGTAAGGAAGACAGAAACCAAACCACTCTCTCAATAGGAGACACAAAGGGTACCAATCAAAAGTCACTCCTATTGAGCCCATGTGGGCAAGTTCCTTTTCGCATTCATCTCCCTACCTCTCTGTTCTTCCATTGATACTGTTGACCTCGATCAACTACGAAAATCCAACCCATCCTTTAAGACCTCCCTCCAAATCACCTCCCCTGGGAAGCCTTTCTTGATCTCCCCAGTAAGTTGCATCCTTCCTTGCAGAGCTTGGACCCACTTAGCAGTTTGTCCTTGACTTTGTTTTAGCACTTATCTCCTTGTATGTTTGTGGTGTGTTCACATATCTGTCTCTTCCCTCCTCGACCCAGACTATAACCTTCTTGAAGATACTACATTGCTTTTCCTGTTATCTATGACTGTCATCTCTGTATCCAGTCCCTAACTCAGTCCTTGGCCCACAGGAAGCGCTCAGTAAATGTTTAGATAACAATGCCCAGTGCAGATTTCATTTGTGGTTTCCATTGGGGGCCTAAAAAAAAAACCTTCTTGAATGCCCGCTTGAACCGCAGGAAAGCTAAGGCTATTTCTCAACAGGCAAGAAGAGAAAGCACGTTAGACACAGAAGAAGCACCTTAGGTAAACATCATTCGTACCTAAATGTGTAAGCCACCTCCTATACACCAGTTCACATTCCTCTAGAACGGAGGAGATCAATAGACCTTCGTGATAAGAAAGTTCTTTCAGAAGAGCCGCTTCCCTGCTTCACGACAGGACTCCATGTGGGATTACTTTCTACGCTGCTTTCTCAAGGGCCTGGTTTAATCTGGTTTTAAAATAACCACTACAGAGACGGCTCCATTAATACCCTAAGATGGCTGTCTCCTGGATTAGTGGACTTCTAGGGATCTCTTGTACAAATAAACAGTTTGTGACACTGAACCAGGGCTGGCCTGCTTTGGTATTTCTCTGTGTGCAGCTTAACTGAAACATAGCTGGACTTGGAACATGTTTATACAAACTAACTAATCCTACTAGATCATCATGACCTGCAATCACCCTGTTCTTCCCAGCCTGCACTCAACTTGTGCCAAATGAGGCAGCGCTTTCATAATGAAAGAGTTTCCATTAAAGAGACAAGTCGGACCCCTGCATGACTTTCCTTTCACTCCAGGGTCCCAAGTCTCCCCGTACCTAGCACTCCTAAGGAAACACATTAAGGGCACCCACCTTCACAGGGCTGCTATACTGAACTTAAAAAAAAAAAGCTTCTCTTTGTTACCAGTTGGATCAGACTTAGAAACTCTGAGTTGGAGGCTTATCTCCTCTTCTGGTGGCAGCCATTTTGTTTAAACAGGACCTTATGGTTTCACGCCACTTATGATAACTCTAGTTACTAAATAGTTCACTTATACACCTATTAATGAAATGATATTCCTACAGGCTGCACAGTCATACTTGGAGCTCATAGAGTATCTTTCAATATTCTACATTTGGAATCTGATGGAACATCAACCGTATTTTCCCTCAAATATCTCCTCTAAATTTTTAAACAGCCTGAAGATTCTAGGGGATATAAATCCATGTGTTTCTAATTCGTTTACACTAGTACCATTAAAATCCTGTATTATAAGAGTTAGCTGATGTTCAAGAAACCAGTTCGACTTTTAAATAATCTTTGTAAAGTCTTTCTTCTTAACAACAGGAAGATGTGTTTGCCAAAAGAAAATGAACTGAAACACTAGAAAATCTGGGTTTGATTCAAAACTAACTCAGGCAGTTTAAAAGGGCTGTAAACTTGGTGAGTGAAAGGAGTTTAGTTTCCATATACTACATATCCATATGCCATGTTGATACTTGGTGTGTGTATCCTTAGCTCACACGTGCTGATGTGTTGTGTTAACATTTGGAAAGTCAGAGCCAGTTGGCAGGTTAGGTTAGAACAGGGTGCTAATGAGGTCAAGATTCCAGGCCCAGTCTTCCTGAGGATGGGATGCCATTTCTCTTAAGCCAACCACTTGCCACTAATGAGCTCAGTGGCCTTGGGCTACTCTGATTTAGGCTAATTTAACAAGATTACTGAGGGCTACAAAGCACCAGCGCTGTGCTTAGCACTGGGGCTACTCCCAGGAGTGTGATGTGGTCCCTACACTAAAGGAACACACAGTCCACCAGGAGAAAGAAATAAGTCAATGTACCAGGGCAGCAGTATAATACAGGAAAGAGGTAGGACTTACCAATCCTCAGGGGTCAAGAGAGGCTCCACGGGACAGGCTTTTCCTCATCTTTCAAGGCTTAGCACAAGCGCTACACTCTTCTATGCAGAGTTCCCTAGGCAAACATAGGTGGTCCTTTCTCTGTTGTCCCAATATACTTGGAAGAGACCTCCGTTAAGGGCACTCAGGAGAATTTGGTGAAGAGATGGTAGAGATTATACAAGATTACAGACAGCGTTTGGAGAAGAGAAGAGCATACCAGATGGAAGAATAGCAGGGGATGAGGCTGGGGAGGTAGAAAACTAGGATGCAGCTCTTGAAGATTTTACATGCCCTGCAGAAAAGCTCAGATTTCATTTTGTAGCCTATGGGGAGTTGTTAAGGGTTTTAAGAAGAATTTGACTTGTGTTTTAGCAAGACAAACTTGGTAGGCTGCTTGGATGGGAGAGAAATGAGCCTGGAGGCAGTGGAACCAATCTGGAACCTACTGTCAACATTCTAGGAACCTCTCTAGGAAGGAGCCAAGGTTGGCCTGAACTTAAGCCATAGTGGAGAAGATGACAAGGAGAGGATGGAACCAAGAAATGGCTAGAAGGCAAAAGCAGGGAGACTCAAAGAATGATTGGGCGTGGGGTGAGGAAAGGAAGGACTCCTGCATGATCCCAGGTTTCACCTTTGGGAGATGAGGTGGATGGTGGTGTCACCAGTTGGTATGAGCAATGTGGGAAGATGTCCAGGATTGTGTAGGGGAAAAACATAAGAAGTTCAATTTCAGAAGTGATGAATTTCAGTTGTTTAGGGACATTTGTGGGGAAAATGTGGATTGTGTAATAAGAAATGAGCTATCTCTTCAGGAGTTTGGGGAACTGAGATATAGATATGAGATGAGATAGTGATGGAGATGGAGATATATATCGAGGTAGAGCAGGTAAGATTGAGAGAAGAATAGGAATGAAACAAGAACACACTCAAGGATCCTAACATCTGAGTGATGGACAGAGAAGACTGATCCAACAAGAATTCTTAGAAAGAATGTTCAAATACGTAGAAGATGAACCAAGAGAGGGTGGTGTCAGGGGCAGCAAAGGAAAAGAGAGGGAGTGGCCAGTTGTGTCAAATGCCCCAGGAAGACCAGAAAGGAAGGGACTGAGACAATCCACTGAATTTGGTGTCAGGAGATAACCAATGACTTTACCAGAAAAGGTGTCAGAAGCAAAGACCCATTTTCAGAGGAAGGTGTGAATAGATATGAGGCGTGAACCATGCTTATTGTTGGGAAGCTTGAGGACACTAGAAAGGAGAGGACGAGGTAAAAGCTGGGGGTAATGCTCCCTTCCTGTAGAATGGGCAAGATTTAGAAAAGTTGAGAGGTTGAAGGTAAGAAGTCCCTTGGGTTCCACATATAAGTGATATCATATGGTATTTGTCTTTCTCTTTCTGACTTACTTCACTTAGTATGATAATCTCTAGTTGTATCCATGTTGCTGCAAATGGCATTATTTCGTTCTTTTTTATGGCAGAGCAGTACTCCATTGTATATATGTACCACATCTTCTTTATCCATTCATCTGTCAACGGACATTTAAGTTGTTTCCATGTTTTAGCTAGTGTGAATTGTGCTGTTATGAACATAGGGGTGCAGGTAAACCAACTATATTTCAATTAAAAAAAAAGAAGCCCCTTGGGAAGGAAAGAATACATACAATGTCTCCAAGAAGGAGAGAATAAACACAAGGGAGGGACCAGCCTCAACAGGAGGCCTAACACCTCAGCCACCATGAGAAAGTTCTTTCTCAGCTTTTGGAGTAAAGTATTTATGATGTTTTCACACTGAAATCTTCTTTTCCATTATTCATCTAAAAACTTTCCTATGTCCCCACTTTGAAAACATCCTCGAACTTTGTTTTTAGATATGAGACAAAATCTTGGTGAAAAGATATAGAATTAGGAGGCATGGTTGAGGTGTAGTGAGATGAGGCTGGGGAAGGCACGGGCTGGAGACCCAGCTCTGTCGCTTCTATATTCCCTGGCCTTTCAGGGCCTTGTTTCTTCACCTTTGACTAACCTACACAACAGGGCTCCAGAAGAGTCAAATGAGACCAGCTCTGTGAAAGCTCTTGGTAAACTAGTGCAAGGCAATGTTAGCAGCTGTGTCCTGTTTCCTGGCACCTGAGTCTGTCTTGTCCCGTTTTGACTTCCAGGGCCCCCTTGTTTTAAATGAGGTAACACATGCACATAAAGCCCTTAAACGTTGCTTGGCACAGGTAGGTACATGATAAAAGTTAATGATGATCAGGCTTTCCTCTACATCCCCCCACCTCCACTCCCCTAGGATGCCCCAACAAACCATCCAGATACTGTGTGACCTCCTGTGGTGTTCACTTTACACCCTTTCTGGAGCGTGTCGCCCTGCCCGGAATGAACGCTCACTGGTCTTGTGTCACATTTCCTCACACCCACACCTTCTTAGCAGCTATTACAATGAAGCTCATCTGTTGAGCTCTCACTACAGCAGTGATGTCTGCTAACATTTTAAATGATTACTCCTCCCAAGAGTATTCACAGTTTAGTCTGGCATGAATCTTTAGCCTAGTAATGTACCCTCTAATAGTGGAATATCAGGTAATATGCTAGGCAGCTTAACACATTGCAAATTAAATGAAGTTCAAGCTTGATATATTCGATATGACTAATATTTTCCATCATAAATGGGAAACTGAAGCTGAATGTTCCTTGGGAGTGTCCTATGTTACAATTCTTATTATTCATATTCACATTTACTGTTTGTTTATACCACAGACAGCCCTTTCTGAAAAGGACTTAAGTCAGCTTACAATAAAACATGCATATAAAGAATTTAATAAAATCAAAATAGAAAATCAAGACCGTGGAAAAAATAGAGAAATGTTTTAAATATTATATATATACATATATATATGAAGCAAGTAGACTGTTAAGTCTACACACACCCACACACATACACATACACATACACAAATGCTACGGATTGGAGCTTCCTGATTGCCTGGGCAAAAAGAAAAACAAGACAATTCAATTCTGCAGTGGGAATTGTAGCTGCTCACCAATGTCTATTCCTTTCTAAACATGATGTTTCACATTTTCCTTACAGCTAACCCAGCCATGAGATTAACTTCTAGCCAATGGGATGTAAGTGGAATTGATAGGTACAACTCACAAGTCATACTCTTTAGCATAATAGATGTGATAGGATGCAGACGTAGTGGCAGGAACTGAGGCAGCTTTTGGAACCCAGAGGGGCTGTGTGTTTAGGATGGCAGAATCTCTGTATTAGCCCTGGACTGCTGACCTTTGGGCTATTACTTTGCTGAAGGTACTGCAGTTTTGGACTTTTTGTTTCACCAGATTAGACTGTACCCTACCAACACAGAAACTGGTATCTAGAAGTGGAGTTCTGCAGTAGAAATAGAAACCCTAAAATAGATGATAATGCCTTAATGGTCAAGCAACAGACACTGAGGATAAAGACTTTGAAATCTGTTAGCTCTTGACTTTTGTCATGGTAAAACTACCACCAGTGGTAGATGACTAGTAATTGACAATCTTAGCAAAGCCTTAAAGAGACGTTAACTCACGTGTAGCTAGCCATCTTACAAGAGATCTCTGCTCTCAGAAGTTCTCTCTTGCCTGCAGGCTACAATGTAAATTGAATGAAAGTCTAGTGATTCAAAGGTTTGAAAAATACATCTACTATTTTACCACCAAATACAGTGAGAGATGAGACTGTAACACCAAGCCTTCCTCAGAGCCTGATATTGAGTGTTCTCTACTAGGCAACTGGGCCACTCCCACAGTAAAGATTAAGGGTGTTGCCTTCTCACTCAAAGCTATTGTTTCAGATGGCCTTTAGAGAGTCTCCAGCAATATGAGAGAAAGGAGACCAGGAAATGAAAGAATAGAATCTTTTGGCTTAAGAATTATGGATAAATGAGACCTTTGGCAGTGGTTACTGGAACTGACAGGAAGCTAGTAGACCATAAGTCTACTAGGTTTTAAGGGAATTGTATTGCCAAAAAAACCACAAGCCTGCCCTGAAAAAGACAGTGGCCATCTGAACCTTAAAGTAATCCCCAGCTTCCTAAACCTTCACCAGCAGACAACAGGCTATGCCCACTTTATAAGTGGCCGTGAAGGATAAAGGCAAGAAAACCTCCCACAGGACCAGAGAGTTGCTCCCAGCATGCCAGCCTAACCAAGGGGCCCTGCACTGCCAGGGCACAGAATCTGCAATTCCCATCTGGTGCGGTGTGACAGTTGCTATGGATGAGTGGCTGCTCTATGTTCATCATTTTTCACTTCTCTGAATGGGAGTTGTTATTGTGGTTATCCACAATAAGATGGTCATAAAGCTTTGTTTATTGTGGTAGTTTGGGTGGAAGGTGGGGCTGAAGATAACTTCCCTCTTAGTTACTAGGTCACCAGATTACAGGAGTTGGAGCTAGACTCGATGGAGAGGATGATACATTATGCAGAGATTCTGGACTTTAAGTCTGAGGGAGAATGTTCTGTGTGTGGGAAGAAGGGTGCATGTGGATATTTGGATGGCCAGAGGAGCCAATTCTGGCAGATACTGAGTTTGTCCACCAATATCTATGCCTCTTTCTTCTTTATAGTCAAGCTCTTCTCATCCTCCCTCAAAAGCAGGCATGGCCATGAGACTAATTTCTGACCAGTGGGAGAAATTAGTAAGCAGAAATAATGTAAACCACTTCTGAGTTCCTTTGCCCTTTGTCCCTTGGAAGAATCACTTTGAACCCAAAGATAGAAGCCATGTGTCAATGATGGCAGAGCTTCCTATCAGCCCTAGATCATCTATGTCTGGACTTTCACACAAAATAATAATAAATGTCCAATCCATTTAAGCCACCGTGTTTTGGGTACCTTTGTTACAGCAGCTTAGGCTAACATACTGTACTTACTAGAAAGGAGAAAGTTGGCCAGTTTTGGAAGAAAAGGCTTTTTGTTCTTTCTGGCTCTCAAGCCAAAAAGAAAATTTTCAAGTGTAGCCTTATATGGAGTGTCCTGTAGACAGTATCCTTGGCAACACCTTATAAAAAACTCAGAAGCTTCATTTGCAAATATTTTCTCCCATTCTGAGGGTTGTCTTTTCATCTTGTTTATGGTTTCCTTTGCTGTGCAAAAGCTTTTAAGTTTCATTGGGTCCCATTTGTTTATTTTTGTTTTTATTTCCATTTCTCTAGGAGGTGGGTCAAAAAGGATCTTGCTATGATTTATGTCATGGAGTGTTCTGCCTATGTTTTCCTCTAAGAGTTTGATAGTGTCTGGCCTTACATTTAGGTCTTTAATCCATTTTGAGTTTATTTTTGTGTATGGTGTTAGGAAGTGTTCTAATTTCATTCTTTTACATGTAGCTGTCCAGTTTTCCCAGCACCACTTATTGAAGAGGCTGTCTTTTCTCCACTGTATATTCTTGCCTCCTTTATCAAAGATAAGGTGACCATATGTGCATGGGTTTAGCTCTGGGCTTTCTATCCTGTTCCATTGATCTACATTTCTGTTTTTGTGCCAGTACCATACTGTCTTGATACTTGCAAATGAAGCAACTGACAAAGGATTAATCTCCAAAATTTACAAGCAGCTCATGCAGCTCAATATCAAAAAAACAAACAACCCAATCCAAAAATGGGCAGAAGGCCTAAATAGACATTTCTCCAAAGAAGATATACAGATTGCCAACAAACACATGAAAGAATGCTCAACATCATTAATCATTAGAGAAATGCAAATCAAAACTACAATGAGATATCATCTCACACCGGTCAGAATGGCCATCATTAAAAAATCTACAAACAATAAATGCTGGAGAGGGTGTGGAGAAAAGGGAACCCTCTTGCACTGTTGGTGGGAATGTAAATTGATGCAGCCACTATGGAGAACAGCATGCAGGTTCCTTACAAAACTAAAACTAGAACTACCATACGACCCAGCAATCCCACTACTGGGCATATACCCTGAGAAAACCGTAATTCAAAAAGAGTCATGTACCACAATGTTCATTGCAGCACTATTTACAATAGCCAGAACATGGAACCAACCTAAGTGCCCATCAACAGATGAATGGATAAAGAAGATGTGGCACATATATACAATAGTATATTACTCAGCCATAAAAAGAAACGAAACTGAGTTATTTGTAGTGAGGTGGATGGACCTAGAGTCTGTCCTACAGAGTGAAGTAAGTCAGAAAGAGAAAAACAAATACCGTATGCTAACACATATATATGGAATCTAAAAACAAACAAACAAAAAAAAAAACGGTCATGAAGAACCTAGGGGCAAGATGGGAATAAAGACACACACCTACTACAGAATGGACTTGAGGATATGGGGAAGGGGAAGAGTAAGCTGGGACAAAGTGAGAGAGTGGCATGGACATATATACACTACCAAACGTAAAATAGATAGCTAGTGGGAAGCAGCCGCATAGCACAGAGAGATCAGCTCGGTGCTTTGTGACCACCTAGAGGGGTGGGATAGGGAGGATGGGAGGGAGGGAGATGCAAGAAGAAAGAGATATGGGGACATATGTATATGTATAACTGATTCACTTTGCTATAAAGCAGAAACTAACATACCATTGTAAAGCAATTATACTCCAATAAAGATGTTTAAAACAAAAAAATCAGAAACAGTTCAGAAGCAGTTTGCACATAACCATCCTCCACTCTCTCACCTTTTTAAAATGTTAAAACCAAAAGCATAACTTTGAAAAGCAGCTCAATGAAAGCAGTACTTTAGGAGATTAAGAGGTACAAGTACTATGTATACAATTAATGAGGTACAAGGATAGATTGTACAGCAAGGGAACATAGCCAATATTTTACAGTAACTCTAGGTAGAGTATAATCTGTAAAAATTTGAATCACTATGTTATACACCTGAAACTAATATAATATTGTAAATCATCTATACCTCAATTTTCTAAAAAAAGCATACAAAAAAAAAAAAAAAAAAAAAGAGCCTCCACCAGAGTGTTTCAAATGTGGAGTCTTGTGGGGCGTCGGGGCCGGGGAGACTTGATTCTAGGATGGAGCTTAAAACCTTCAGGAGTAGCGGAATATACAGAATGCTTCCCAAACTAAGTCATCTAAAACCTCTCCAGGAAACTCCAGCAATGGCGGTGTGTATTTGATGTCACTTTGGAGGTCTGTGGAGTGAATAGGGGGGTTAACATTCTATCAGGAAACCAGAGAAGCATGACTAGTGTTCTCCAGTGCGTTACATCTTACCCTGTCCTTGCTTGAAGGGGACTAAAAAGCTCTGGCTCGCCAGAAGTCAGGGGTCTGCTTAGGATGGGCTCAATCACAGGCACCAAAGCTGCCTTCGGCTTCAGACTTCTTTCCACCCGGAGGCATTGTGCCACTCTCTGGGCCTACAAACAGCGCAAGAAGTGGACCCTATGCTTCTTCCGTCTTTTCAGGATAAATCTCAGAACCCAGAACACAAAGAGCTCACCTTTGAAGCACTGGTCCTTGGCACTTGGCCACCCAAAGAAGCCTTCAAAAGCCAATCCTCTATTTCACTGTCATGCAAAAGCTATTTTCTATCCTAGAATTCAGAGTGTATTTTACAGTAAAATAACATAAAACACTTTAATCTGTCTTCCTGATTGTTTTATAGAATTGCTGGTTTCTAAACTGCATTATTTCAACATCAATTAAGAAAAATAAACGAGAGACTCTGGGTAGACTTCTGCTTATGAGCACATATAAGCCTCTAGTTCTATACCACAGCAGGACAGCTGATTCAGACCTGGAATAGTTTCAAAACAAGTGTTACTCTGACACCTGCTTTACCCATAGACAATCTTCTACAATATTTCTATGGATTTTCAACCAGCCAAACAGTAACCTTCTGGCTATCTGAACACGTAGGCTTCCTCTATGGGGTTATTTGATTTTATACAATTTAAATATACAAATTATCTGCCAATGAAACTGATTTTGGATTCAGCATAATATCGAGCCCCATTTTTATTGCATATTTAGTATCTGACCATTAGCCTCTTTGGGACATCAGAAGCTTTGGGGGAAAAAAACCCAAATGATTCAAGGATAAATCTTCAAATCTTCTGGAGTAGCAGAATACAGAGTGCTTCCCAACCCATGGCCTCTAAAACCTCTTCAGTAAACTCGAGCAATGATAATGAGGGTCTCAAAGGTGTGTCTTTTATGTTACTTTGGAGGTCTGTGGAGTAGATGGGGGGTGTTGATATTCTACCAGGAAACAAGAGAAACCTCATGATCATAAGAACACTGCCAAGGAGGCTCTTTGTTTCCTATTTGTTGCACAGTGTAAATGCATCTAAACACTTCTCAGTTCATGTTAACTGAAAAAAAGCTGCATACAAAACTATACACATAGCGTGTGTGTGTGTGTGTGTTTATAATTTGGAGGGTGAGTGTGAGGATACTTTTTATTTTCTCCTTAGTACATGTTTGTATTCTTGAAAGAAAGACATCTTACTTATACATTGACAAAAAACACTCTAAGAAATATCCCCCATCCAATCTGCCAGAATTTTATAACAGAGGGGTTGGGCTGACATTACTTAAACCCAGTGGCCTGGCCAGTTTTAGCATCTTTAAAAGTGTGACAATCAGACATTATGTCCTTCTTGATGTGAGGCAATTAGACACACATAGCATCTACCGGTGAAATATTCTTTGTCACCTGCCCTCGCCTTCCCCCCGCAAAAAAACTAACTTTGAATCAATCAAGCCTCAAGATCTAATTGCCAGTTTACAGGAAATACAGGAGTTAGAGAAACAAGTTAAAAGACATTACCAGGAAGCAATCTACCAAATCCAGAATCATGCGGGTATTCCACATGATGAAGGATCAGGTTTCTTCAACAGAAGAAAAAAATGGCTAAGAAAAAGGAAAATAATGGTAAAGTTTGAAAGGGATTTATGAGAGTTAATGATTAAACGCAATGCATGGACCTTGTTTCGAACTTAATTCAAAGAAACCAACTATAAAAAGATCTTTTTTAGGAAACTGGGGAAATACAAATGTCAAGTGGAAATTGGATCTCTATTAAGAATTAATATGAAATGTTGATTGAGGAAGAAAATAATGCCAAGGAAAATAACTGTCAACCTAGAATTGTGTACCTAATGAAACTGTCCTTTGAGAGGAAGGGTGAAATAAAGATATTTTCAGTCTAACCACCATCCTCTCCCCGAATACATCACTACATTAAGGTGAAAAGTAAGAGCATCAGAGGATTAAATATTGTCTCCTTTTATATCAGTTGAGACTGTGATATAATTTGGCAGTTTCTATCCTGTTGTAATTCTTGCAGAAGGATTAAAATCCAAGTTTTGCAGCAGCTATCACCAACTATTGATGTAAAGTACAGAAAACATGTTCCTCACAGTGATGACTAATGTCCAAAAGACCAAAGGGAAATAGCATAGATAGATATGAAAATAAGATGATAAATAAAAGCTGAAAACAGACTCATGATATTTTCTTTACGATGAATATAGTTTTACTTAATAAATCAATATGCCTGAATTTCAGTTGTTCCTCAATCAAGATTTTGGACTAAGGGATGCAACCTTCCCTTTGATAGAATGCTAACTCGGAGCTCAGCCTTCCTCCACCTGTTCCCCATGGAGGGTCAGGGATCCTGGGGAAGGAGCTAGAAGGTCAGTCCCACAATGGCAAAGATTTTTGTGTTGTTCAATGATGTGTCCTAAAAATCTACAGCAGAGACTGGAACACAGTAAGCACTCAATATTTAGGGGTTGAATTTTTAAATGTGCACCATAAATAAAACATATTAAAAGAGAGACCATGAAAGCTAACCTGGGGCTTCCAGCCTTCACTTAGCAAAGAAGATACTGGAGGAGGAACCACTGAGGGTTCTTCTGTGCTTTTGTGTGCAGGCCTACCCTGGAGAGCCCTTAGGATAAGAAACATGGGCATGTGGTGGGGGGAAACGATATAAAAATGAGGGCTTTGTGAATTAGTTGAGTTGCTGGGTAGAGAATCTAGGCTGCCATACAGTATCTTATTCTCCCTTCTGGACATGAGGTCAAGGACTACAGGAGAAGTTTCTCAACTCACTCCATCTTCAAGATGTCTTTGTAGGAGGTTGAGGTTCACCATCAGTGAGTAGAGTGGTAAGATTCCTGTTTTGGTGGAAATATGGAGATCTGGAGCAGCCCAATGTAGATAATGAGGGTGTTGTATATTTAGTGGATAACCCAAATGGATAACCTAACTCTCTCCTACAAAAATCTATGTCCTAGCCAGCATTATACCCATGGTGATAGAGGAAGGGCATATTTACACATGTGTTTTGATTAATATCATATGCACATTCAACCTGCATCTGCAGACCCTTAGCCCACATCTGTAGTCCATCCAAGCCCATTTATTTATATTGAGATCTGCAGATTTCATAGGGAAATCCACAGATTTGTAGGTCTCTTCTTAAAGAGCACCATCCTACCCAATAAATTCGACTTGGGAAGCTTGGGATGAAAACTCCTGTGCGCTTAGGAGAAGATCTGATTCTGGGCACAACTCAGCACCCCAACAGTCCCGTTGTCAGCTTATCCCTGATATTTTAGCAATTGTAAGGTTCTCCCAATTTGCAATACATTTCAAAGATGTTGGAAAACAACCAGTGTAGATTTGTTAAACATAAACACTCTCTTCCCTACTTATGTGGAAGTTTTTGTGCAAACATCATGGCCGTAACAATGGCTGTAAATGCCATTAATTTTCATATGTATTTAATAACTCAGTTTATACTAATTTAATGGGGAAAAGGCCCTTTATAGGCTGGTACAATCCAACTAATCAGTTTACCTTGAGTCTCCCTAGCTTGCCAAAAGGAGTTTTCATTTTAATGGGTGTGACGTGAAAAGATGAGGGAAGTGCCCTTCTGCAGTGCTTTGAATGTTTTTGTCATTAAGTTGCCATGAATGTCTTGATTGTACCATCATGTTAATAGTCTGCTCTGAATTAGGAGGAAATTTTATTTCATAACACTTGTCACCAAAGACAAGCACATCTCACCACCCATCCATAACATGTATAAACATATAAAAAATCAAATCCAGGTGCACAGTTAAACCTGAAATCTTAAGATGGAACAGGTTAGACTAGTAGAAGGAAGTTTTATAGGGTTTTGATATTCCTACTTTGCAAAGGGTAAATAAAAATCTGTCACTTGACACAAATTTGCAAGGATGGTCAAGCAATTTTTAACAAAAAGGAATAAAGTTGGGTGAGGGGAAAACAGATGCTATCAGATATTGAGACCTATTATAAGGCTATGGTAATTAAATGTGTGTAAGTGCTCAGGAACAAAAAGATAAATCAGTTAAATGGAGAATTCAGAAGTATATGAAAAAAATTATAGCTTGAGAAAATGAATGTTATATAAATTATGGCCTCAAAAGCAGGGGATTATCAAAAATCTAAAACCATTCATTGATGTAGCTGTCCCCAATAATTCTTTACTGTACTCTCAGGTATTATTCAAGGATAATGAAAATGTGTGTTTATTAGAAGCACCTATAACAAAGGCAGAAAACTGGGGCCAATATAGATTCTTTTGATTGGTGACCTACACTTGGAGGGTTAGAGCCTTCCGAGTATCCCATGGCAATAAAAACCACATAATATTGTATGTCATTCAAGCTGTGACACTCTGGAGAATAACAGGGACTTTATTAATAATTATGGCGAGAGAACACATAATTCTGGACCATCCTGGGAAAAGCAGAACATACCGGCACGGTATCCATGCTCATATAATGCCAGGGAATCCATATTAATTCTAAAGCCCTTGGGGACACTTTAATTTTTAAAGTTGCCCCCAGGGATCCAGACCTAGCTTTGGGTCAGTCCATGCATTCTGTTGTGGCCCAAAGAATGTGGAAGTAATTGTTCCAGAATCACATCATTCTTTACTTCCCTTCCATACCCCACCATCTTTAAGTTCTTTCAGTTTCCTATAGGAAGCAGGAACCGGAGTACATTTCTTAGGTAGAAAGATAAACTCTTGATCCCCTTGTAGCCTTCCCAAAATGACTAGAAGGCTAGCATTTTCCAGAACCAATCCATTCCACCATGAATTGAGCTAATCTGGTCAAAAATAAGGTTATAAACTAAATTTTCTACATATGTTATGTGGTTTTATCATTTTCAGGCCAAGACATTTCAAAGCTGGTAAGATACCTGGACACATAAAGAAGAAGGGAAGGGAGTAGGTGGGGAATTAAAATTTCTTGAGCCCCTAGAACATGCTGGGCACTGGGTTTGATGCATTCTAAAGATTGTCTCATGTCAATCATCCCAGGAACACTATGAGATAGGTGTTTTATACTCATTTTTAAGATGGAAATATTAAGTCTCAAAGATGATAATTTGCCTAATATCCCACAGCTCTTAAGAGCCAGCTAAAGGAACATTTGTTACCCTATGCTTTCCCACCTCCACCTGAGTTTCTTCATTTTGTTATTGGCTTCATCCTACCCAATGTTCCAAGTGATAATGATTGAAACTTCCTTTAAGACACAACCATTGGAGGCACATCCAATGGAGAGGAAAATGCGAAATCTCTCAGTGCTGGAAAGGCAGAAACACCACTAGCTGGTCATCTGAAAGAAAGAAGCTACTTAAAGAAAAACTTTAAAAATGCAGCTTTATTTCCCAGACTACTACACTGTCGTTTTCTACACTGACAACAAACTTTTCTGTACCGTGGCTTCAGCATATGTGTCGACTTCTCAGAAATTATCATTTTTCTGCTCACCCCTTAGAGTCTCTATCACCCTGGTGGTGAGTCCTGTGCTTAAAAGGCCGATGCTCCCCTAGTGTTAGATGTGCTTTTTACATGTGACCACATCAGTTGCTTTGATTCTCAGTTTCCTGTACATCTGGCTGAAGAATGGCCGGATGGAAAGTTGAGGGGGATGGAGTTGTGCACCAGGCCGTAGTACACAGTGGCTGCAGCATGCTGGATTACATACCAGATTTTTAAACTGCATTCTAAAGTTGACTTCACACTCTGCATCACCTCGCTGGTGTTGAATTTGGGGTGTCCTGAGTCAGGCAGATAAGGTCCTGTGCTTTTTTTCTGGTAGTTCATCATCTCTGCTTCTGATAGTTCATCTCTACTTTTGGTCTACATCTCTCTCTCTCTCTCTCAGTCTCTTTCAATTAGGCTAGATCTCATCAGAGATATACTGAACTTAAAACAAGTGGCTATGGTTAAAAACTCTAAAAAAGTCTGCGCATAGTTCACTAGGTTTTTATCACAACTCCCCTCCCCCGCAACAAATACTGGAAAATTAGAAAGCAGCTCAAGAAAAACTGTTTTGAAAGGTGCATAGGTTTGACTTTTTGCTGTGGGCATACCCATATTTAAGTTACAGGATTATCCATTGTGCTCAGAAATTATAATAAACAGGATACTTGACAAACAAGGATATTGGAATCATAGAATTGCATCATTGTTCATTAGAGAAAACAATGACCCTTATGATGCTGTGCATGTACAGAACGACATTATCGTTTATTCGGAGTGCAAGCACAGATACGGAACAGACGAATTAATGAGTTGAGATGTCATCCGAATTTCCGTGGGTCACATTTACAGCTCAGAATTGTAGCTTTATTGAATGGTGCCAAAACATTCTTACTTTATAATAGCATTAGTGACAATTCACTTGGATAATCCTATTTGTTTTCATTTATTTTAATGAGGTAGTTGGGGACGGTAACCTGCAATGGAAAACTGGGGAACAGGCGACAGCATGATTTGAAATGACTCTTGAATTGAAAGGTAGCTAAAAGCTAAACTAAGTGCTTAGATACACAGTGGTTATCCAGCACTGTATACTTTACTCTAAAAACAGTGAGGCTAAAGTGCCAATTTTAAGAACCTAGGACTTTACTACCTTTTAAAACTTTTCCTGCATGGATGAATGGATAATAAGGACTAATTTGCTGCATTTTTGTGGCCTGCTTCCACATGTTGTATCTCCCAATGATGCTTTCTTTATGGAAAAGAGTGTGCTGGGAACAGCACATTTTTTTTTCCATGCAGTGATCATATGTCTATGATTCATTAAATCCTTCAATATATACACACAGTCAGTGGTGATGCAGACGGCTAACGGGTATGGATATTTGCCAAGCCTTCAGCTGTCCCAGCTTATAAAAGGGGTTTCTAACATTGAGAACTTCAATTATGTCACTTAAACCCATCAACCTTTTCCCCTTGCCAAATGCTATAAATCTTTCGGATCTCTTATTTCTATAACATCTGATGCCCGGAGTAAAAAAAAAAAAAAAACCCTTCCGAAATTTTAATTTTCCATAGAGACTCAGAATGAACAAAACGGAATGTCTGTAAATCTTCCCTATCATTAAAAATGAAAAGTCTTTCCTCATTCCATCTTAAAGGCTAACTCAGCTGGTAAGTAGACCTCTCACATCTTTTTGGAGCCCAGGATAAGAACTGATACTAGACCCTGGTCTTTTAGGTCCAGGGAATAAAGAATAACAAGATACTCCCCACAAAGAACACCATTCTTAGGTCAGCTCCAGGTAGGCCTTGTAAGATCTAGTCAATGTCCAAGTGAAATAGATGTGAGATAAAGGCAAGAATTCCTATTTTATCAGTCCAGGACCAGCCAAGAGACAAACTATACCAACAGAGAGGATTTAATATAAAGAATACAAAGAATTACTTACTAGGTACGGAATTACTGAAGATGCACAAAGGAAATACTAAGTTATCATGGAAACAGGATAGTTACCACCTGTGGGGCTGGGGAACAAAAGGAAGAGACGGGAATTATTAAAACCAGATGCTTAGAGAAAGCCCCAATGGATCCTTCACTCAGATGTCTGAGGCGGGAGCACTGCTGTGATGGTGCTGGGCCTCAGGCCTTGGAGGGTGGGCCCTGCGGAGGGCAGACTCATACCTTCCACAGGCAGGTGGCAGCTGGCAGGTGCTGGACTATCTAAGGCCAGTGGAGGGGCCTCCAGTGTTGGCCCAGGCATCTAAGAAGGAGATGCTGCCGGCCGAGACAGTGTCTCTGACGGGCTACCCTGAGACTCTTCTGCAAGTTTTGGAAACACTGCAAAGTGGTAGCAAGTGCTCTTACTGGAACCAACTGTCACAGCATGGGTGAAGAAGTGTTGCTGGCTGATACTGAAGGGAACAGCCAGCAAAACTGGCCTCAGAGGTAGCAGGAAGGAAAAGAAACTCTCTCCTCCTCCAGGCTTACAGTCTCCCTATAGCATTCCCTATAGGCAGAGCCTAACAGAGAGCTAGTAGCAACAGAGAAATAAATGTGTTTGGCAGAGATCCAGCAGAGTATAGAAGTAGAAGCATGGGTTTGATGCTGAGAGACAATAGCTTGATAATGAGAGACAATAGCTTTATACCTTAAAAAACTATTGAACAGGAGTGGAATTCAGAGTGGAATTCTTATGATGGATCTTACACTTGACTTTGTAGTTCTCCATTCACCACCAGCACCACCACCCTCTCCCCACCCCTCAGCTCCTCTACTAAGAACACTTATTAGTAAAACTTGAGTCAAGATTTTTTCTTTCTAACTTTGATGCATTATTACATCAGAACCAGAGGGCAATCGACTAGAAAAGGTCTCTTCTAGAGATTACCTAGATGACGTTTACTTCAGAGAGTTGTTTAGCATTTTGAGGAAAAAATTTAAGTCTATTTTTATTTAAAAAGGAAAAGCAAACCCTACTTGAGAAACAATTTACGATGGAGGTCTTATTCATGAGCAGAGGCAGGAGGCAGCAGTAAAACGGCCCTCGTCATGCTCTAGAATGTGAAATACCTGTTCAGAGAGGTACTTCCTGCCATCCTTCCTGAGTGTGGGACAGAACCTTCAAAGTACATGGTTTCCCTTTCAAAATCTCTAGGCTTCTCTACTGGCCTTCTTGTCAGTTCTGAGTTGATTTAGATAACAGAATGAGAAAGCCCACTTGTTTGTCTTATTTTTTAAGTTTTATTTTTTAAACTGTGGAACCCAACCCTTTACAAAGATTTTTCTTCTGAAGTGCAGAGTGGCCTGCAGGTGTCTCCTAATAGGAAAGCAGGACACCAGTTGGGTTTTTCGGGTGTTAGGGACTTTAGCTGCTGAAAATGAATATCTGATTCGTGTAAAGAATGATCAATCCGCTGCCACTTGGTTTACAGAGCAGCTCGAAAATCCCTGGAGGTTGGCTTACGTAACAGCCTCTCACAGTAGAAAACACGAAGGCAGTACCCAGGGGTGTTATTTTCCAGTGTTTCTCCTAGAGAAATTAGTTTGCCATCTGGCAACAGGAGAGATGTGCAAGTATTCCTAGAAGTAACTATCTACCTGTGTGCTGGTGCTTCCACACTGGAGGAGGCCCCTTTGGGAAGGGCCGGTATCAGTTTCTATCCTACAAGCCTCCCAGCGGGGGTTCCGCAATGGAACAGTGAAAGAAGTACTTAGGTCTCAGTCTACACCCTGAACTCACTTTTGGACCAAATTCCTAACAGGAAAGTGACAACAGGTGTTGTAAATGATGCTTCATTCAGTAAACTAATTGAAACAGAACACTGGGCATGATTTATTTGCATGAGAAAGATAACCGGGCATGGAAAATTTTGATCTGAGAATATTTGCAAAGCGGATAAGTAACATCACAAAAACAATGAGGCCAGGCCTCTGGTAACACAATATGAGCACTGTTTCATTTACTTTGGGATGCAGGAGGGTGAGAGATTGTTTGTTTCAGTTCCCATAAAACTCAATTTCCTCCATAGTAGAGTTGGTCCCAATTGCATATTTATTCTTGCATAGATACTGGGCTCTCCCTCAAGTCTGAAGATTTCAGGTTACCAGTCATCCCCAAGAATAAACATGGGACAAAGCTGTAGGTTCTAGCATTGAAACAGAGGTCCTCTGCATTTCTGTGGTCTGGTAAAGCACCTGGAGAAATCACAAAACCCCTCAAGTCTTAGGTGCTCTACAAGGATGGTGCAAGATCACCCAGCCTTAATATTTAAAAAGCCACCTGAGGATGCCTCACATGGCCACAACCAGACAGAGGGAAGCTTGGTGAGACTCTCCCGGGGGTACAGGGTGGCTTGAATTCTGTTAACAACCTGGACAGAGCCAGCCAGACCAATACAGTCACAGCAATAGGAGGTCCTGAGAGCCTATCTTAGACCAAATGCATTAATAAATGAAGAGATCTGTAAGGAACCTTCCCACCAACATTAACCACACCAAAAGCGAGCCAAACCCAGGCTTCTCATAATTGGTTCTTGTTCCGATACTAGAGTGAGAAGAGCCATTTGCTATGGCCAACGGTTACTATCACTCTCCTCCGTAGAAAGCCACTGTCTTCTAAGAGCTTACTAAGGGTCTCCACTAAAGAACAAAAAAACATGGGTAAGACTGGTTTCCTCTCAAGTTATGACTCAACTTTGGTCACCACACTTCCACTTGGGCCTATTAACATTCAGTGGCCAGAATGTCACTCTTCTTAATCGGCTGCTCTAGCAAACAACAGCCCTGCTGCCTTGCAGTCATATAGAAAGCCACAAGAATATTTCCTTTTGACTCTCTTCTCTCCGCATCAGACCCACAAGTCAAGCTAATGCTGAGATCTATCTTCTCACAATCTACTAGAAAGTGGCCTGCCCCGACTTGCTTATCCTGCTAAAATGAGAAGCAAGAAATAAACAACTTCATGTGAATTACAAATAGAGGGCACTGGTTATTGAGCCTGCCCATAGCATAGCACGATGGAAATGCAAGAAAGTGTTCTGCTCTATCTTGGCCTGAGTCGGAAGCCATGCCCCTTGTGAGACAGGGTCTTCCCCTCAGTATCAGGGCAAGCAACGTGGACCCACGCAGAAGCCAGGATCCCCACGAACACTCACGGACCCCTGGACTTGGTGGGAGGGTCGGAGAAAACAAAAGCTATTGTTTTCTTTTCTCCATCTATCCTGGAGATCAGAAAACAGTAGCAGGTTCTGAAGGGTCACTCTTTATACGTGATCTCTGTGCTCAAGTGCACATTAACAATTTCTTGGTGTTCCTTGGCTTTGAGGTTTTATTATCATTGCTGTTGTTAATATTATTTATAATTTTAGTAATATTAAAATAATAGCTAAGATTTATTGTGCCAAGTACTATGATAAACATTTAAATATTTTATTATATCTCCTTTGAACCTCACAGCTACTGGTTGAATTAGATGCTAAGATCATCCCCAATTAAAAATTAGGAGCCTGAGGCCAGAAGAGGTGAACTCTTTGGAAACCAGGCTGCTAAAGAATGGCAAAACCTGGGTTCACTTCTAGGCCTGGCGCCCCCAGAGCCCATTCTACTATCCACTTCAGGTCAGTACTTCCCCTGCCCACCCCTTAAAAACACTGAGTGGTTTATATCCTCAGCAAACCCAAATGCTTAGCTCCAAGAGCCAAACAAAAATAACTGTTACAAATACCAATGTTTGATTTCTCTGATGGGGCCTCTCAGGGTTATTAAATTTAATCCCTTGTCCCTTTGCTCCAGTAGCTTCTTTGCCCCCTTGGGAAGCATTCCTCTAACTCCTTCCCCCATTTCTTCACACGCCCTCATCTCCACCTATCCTCACCCAGGTTGTCTGAATTCTACTCAGCCTTAAAGATGTAACTCAACTTCTGCCTCTCCCAAAAAGGCTTCTCCAACTACTTATAGCTCCCACCTCTGAACTCCTATAAAACTTAATATTTATACTACTTACTTGGTATTTATATTTTATTTTTTACAGTTAGTTCTATTTGAGAATAATCCATCTTCAGGCTGAATTCACTATGCCCCATTTTTTCATTGATCATTTGTAATCTTTGAAGGCAAGCATTCTATATTAAAAGATTGTAATATCTCCAAACCCAGCAAGCTCAGGCACTCAATAAATGACCAGTGAGAGCTGCGTTAGAAAGCCTATCTCGGCCTGGGATTTGAAACAGGCTGGGCTGGTAGGGAAAGAAGCTAGCCTGTCTTCCTGGAGCTCTGGTGAATACGGTGGAATACAATACAAGAATAGCCTCAGGAGTCTCTTCAGGAGCAGAGAACAATCCTCTGACCCCCTAATTCCTGGCCGCCCATGTCCCAACGTCTCTCACATTATCCAATCAAACTTCTAAATTTTGAACTAAAAGTATGTAGAGTGTCAGACCCTGAAAAACAACACCAACTTTTACTTACTGGTTTCACTTACCTTCACACCTGTGGTTTGGAAGGTGTCAAATTTCCCCTGAAGCCTTTCTGCAAAGCTTTATCCCCCTCCTTTTTCCACCCTGCCAGTCACCCCTGTCAACAGTGACAATATCCTTGTCAAACAGAAGTCACTCGAGCTATCAGCTTTCATGAGCATTTGAGTTGGGATAATCCCTGCTTCCTACAAAACTGTTTTCCTTCTAGGAATGGCTAGTTCCTTTTGCTTTAAGGTTTCTGAAACTTGTCTAACTAAAGCCTCCTGCCCGGATGATTTCTCACGGTTTTCTGAAGATTTTCTTCAGCTAAAAAGATTTGCTAAAGCTTGGTTTTCTCCAGTTCGTACGATGAAAAAGTTCGGCATATTACTTTTTTTTTCAGACTACACACGGCACCCCTGAGAGTTTCATGTGCCCTAGAAAGGGGTATCTCCCCTGGGATAACTGTTCAAATTACTTTTTGTTTTCAGTAAGATCGGCTTATTTACCCCTTCCATTTCCTATCTAGAGCCCATCCTTTGATGACCTGAGCTGAGTGAAAAAACTTTTGCCAACCCCAGAATCCTGTCATCTATTTTAAATACACTAACTTAGAGGAAAGCCATAGACAGTACAGTAAATGTAACTATGCAAAAGAGCTCCCATTCACCCAGCTTGTGTGAGCGCTGATTTGGGCAGTGAGTAAACCAATAAGTAAACATCCAAACCTGTCTTACCTCTGTCCCCCATGACAATTTCTCCCTTTTCAATGCACCAATTCTTTGTTCTCAAACTCAACATTTTAGAGTTGGGAAAGGACACGTAGCTCTTCATCTTCCCATGAAGTTGAGTTGAGCCCCATGCTTACTGAGAATGAGCCAAAACCACAGAATTATCTGTACATGAAGAGAAAGCACTAGGTAAGAAGAGACAGAAATGATACCCCACAGGTGACTTAGGACAATCCAATGAAGCTCTAAAAGCAGGTCTCTCTTCTCTCAGGGGTTTGGTCTTCACCCGACTAAAATTAATGCAAAAGAACCAGGTGACTGGAGTAACTAGATGTGGGGACCAATGTATCTTGATTGACCAAGTGCCTCTGGGATGTTCATGGTAAGACAGAAGGACAGTAATTCATCTTAAAGCAAACAATTAGAAATAGTGCCTTTCTTTCTCATCTTCTGATTTCCCTGAAATCAGCTAATGGCAAAGCAGAAGCTCTAAAACTCTGATTTCCTTTCTAAAGCACAGAACAATCACTCCCAAGAATCAGAAGATACACAGTCAAGTCCGGCATCAACAAGATACCAGCAATGCAGCCTTGGGCAAATTATTTAGCCTCCCCCAATATTTGTTTTCTCAAATGTAAAAAACAGAATTTCACCCCAATTATCCCACAAGGATGTTGTGAAAATTGACTGAATTAACATATAAAAGTACGTTATAAACTTTAAAGGTTTAGTTGTATATAAACTCAACATAATACAATCATTCTATTTTTATTTTCCCATTAATAAGTCTTGATTTCCTGCCATTTCTCAAATCCACTCTTTTAATGTACCAGTGGTTCTTTTCTGGAATATTGAAAAATTTCTTTTGCAGTTTGAACTCCATTTCTAATCCTCTGCAAAATAAAATTGAGCAAAAACCCCAGTTTTCCTATTTCTGGATAAATATTCAGGCATTCTGCTCTTTAAATTTTTTAAAAATAACTAAAAGAGCTGGTTTTCTTGTGAGAATTTTTTAAAGCACGTAAATTTTAAAAATTACTTTTATAACAAAATTTGGTCATGTTATTGTTTTGAAGTACATCAAAAGAACAACTGTATTTTGCTTAGAGTGGTCTTTTGAGAACTCTATTTAAATTTCAATATATTTGTATTTATTTATTTAAATAAGAAAGAACACAAACGCCAGCAAAAAGAAGAAAACATCTCAAAAGTCTTTTGATATATATTATAGCAAAATTTCTTTGTCTTTTTTAAAATTGAGGTATAGTTGATGTATGATATATGTTTCAGGTGTACAACATAGTGACTCACAATTTTTAAAGGTTATATTCCATTTACAGTTATTATAAACTATTGGCTATAATCCCTGTGTTGTACAATATATCCTTGTAGCTTATTTATTTTATACATAGTAGTTTGTTCGCTATATCTGTGAATTTGTCTTTTTTGTTATATTCATTAGCTTGTTTTATTTTTTAGATTCCACATATAAGTGGTATCATAAAGTATTTGTCTTTCTCTGTCTGACTGATTTCACTCAGCATAATACCCTCCAAGTCCATCCATGTTGTTGCAAATGGCAGAACTTCATTCTTTTTTTATGGCTGAGTAGTATTCTCTCGAGAATTTTTAAAAATATTCTGGGCCCACAAGAAAAAGATTGAAATCTCTTTAAACCTGACTCTGAGAATAAAAGAGCTCTCAATAACAATTCATATTACACTGTTACAACATCAACACCTGCAGATCTCAAGAAGCATTATAGACACTGTTACCTCAATCATTGCTTCTGTGTTTTATATACATTTTAGAGCTAAAAAATTTTTACCTAAGTATTTTGCAAAAGCCATCCTACTATCATGTTTAAAAGCGCAAAATAAATGAAAAAATGATGGTGCTTTGGCTAGAAGAGGGAGGGGGATGTGAACTTAGAAAAGCAAAATTGGAGGGAGCAGAACACTGACTAGAAGCCATTACTCTCATTTGGTGACATCTGAAACACATAACTTTTACAGTGCATTTTTCCCACCTTTTACTTGTATATCAGTTTAGTAGAGTAGCCATTCTTGAATCAGCAAGAATAGCACATTACCTTCTTAAACATCACTAATTATCCTCCAAAAATATTTAATTAAATGATTAGGACTAATTAGACTCTCCTAATGCTGAAATGAACAATTTATAAGACTCAATCATTTAATTTTATAAAAAGAAAAAAATCCAGACAATGTAACCAAAGGATCAACTTCTTCCTGAACTGTTTAACTGATGATTTGGGCGTTATATAGATACAGTTCCATTTAGAACTGACCCTGGGATAAAACCAGAAATCAACTCTAGCGTTAATACTTGTTGACAATGATGATTCATTGTTCGTTAGTTGATGCTAAACTTTTTAAGGGGTGGAGGCATTATTAACCAGATCCTTAAAGAACTCACAAAGAGAAAACCATGGAGTAGGCAAAAGCTTCAGAAAGTGAGATGAGTTGTGGTGCAGTTATAATTTAGGGTAAAAGCTAAGGGTTTTAAAATACCAAGCAAAACATTTTTTTGTAAATGGAATTGTCATTTCAAATGTAAAAGTGTTGGCCTTTAATTAGGGAAGTAAATCTGTTTGAATAGATGAGACTTTTAATGACAATGTGTTGCTTGCTAAGCCAACTACCTATGCTAGATATATAGAAATATCGATTCATTTTCTTACGATCGGACCACACTTAACTACAGTTGCTCTGTTGTGGGTAAAGAAAAGTGGGGAATTTTCATAAAACACAAATCAACAGGTGAAAACCATGTTTCCTTTTGTGACGCAAGGAAGAAGCTACACGTAAAGAATGGTAAGAAATGAGAACTACTTCAGCAGGGAAGCAATGACTTAGACCCTGAACATATGCACTGGTTGTGCAAACGAGACTTCACCTCTCATGGCTTTCATGTATCTTGACCCAAAAAAAGAGAGGTCAATGATCCAAAGCTCTTTTTTAAAAGTAAAAATAAATAGGTGAAGTACACCTTTTTTTTTTTTTTAAACATCTTTATTGGAGTATAATTGCGTTACAATGGTGTGCTAGTTTCTGCTTTATAACAAAGTGAATCACTTATACATACACATATGTCCCCATATCTCTTCCCTCTTGCATCTCCCTCCCTCCCACTCTCCCTATCCCACCCCTCTAGGTGGTCACAAAGCACTGAGCTGATCTCCCTGTGCTATGCGGCTGCTTCCCACTAGCTACCTATTTTACGTTTGGTAGTGTATATATGTCCATGCCACTCTCTCACTTTCTCCCAGCTTACCCTTCTCCCTCCCCATATCCTCAAGTCCATTCTCTAGTAGGTCTGTGTCTTTATTCCCGTCTTGCCCCTAGGTTCTTCATGACTTTTTTTTTTTTAGATTCCATATATATGTGTTAGCATACGGTATTTGTTTTTCTCTTTCTGACTTACTTCACTCTGTAGGACAGACTCTAGGTCCATCCACCTCACTACAAATAACTCAATTTCGTTTCTTTTTATGGCTGAGTAATATTCCATTGTATATATGTGCCACATCTTCTTTATCCATTCATATGTTGATGGACACTTGGGTTGCTTCCATGTTCTGGCTATTGTAAATAGAGCTGCAATGAACATTTTGGTACATGACTCTTTAGAATTATGGTTTTCTAAGGGTATATGCCCAGTAGTGGGATTGCTGGGTCATATGGTAGTTCTATTTTTAGTTTTTTAAGGAACCTCCATACTGTTCTCCATAGTGGCTGTATCACTTTACATTCCCACAAACAGTGCAAGAGGGTTCCCTTTTCTCCACACCCTCTCTAGCATTTATTGTTTGTAGATTTTTTAATGATGGCCATTCTGACCAGTGTGAGATGATATCTCATTGTAGTTTTGATTTGCATTTCTCTAATGATTAATGATGTTGAGCATTCTTTCATGTGTCTGTTGGCAATCTGTATATCTTCTTTGGAGAAATGTCTATGTAGGTCTTCTGCCCATTTTTGGATTGGGTTGTTTGTTTTTTTGATATTGAGCTGCTTGTAAATTTTGGAGATTAATCCTTTGTCAGTTGCTTCATTTGCAAATATTTTCTCCCATTCTGAGAGTTGTCTTTTCGTCTTGTTTATGGTTTCCTTTGCTGTGCAAAAGTTTTTAAGTTTCATTAGGTCCCATTTGTTTATTTTTGTTTTTATTTCCATTCCTCTAGGAGGTGGGTCAAAAAGGATCTTGCTGTGATTTATGTCATAGAGTGTTCTGCGTATGTTTTCCTCTAAGAGTTATGATAGTGTCTGGCCTTACATTTAGGTCTTTAATCCATTTTGAGTTTATTTTTGTGTATGGTGTTAGGGAGTGTTCTAATTTCATTCTTTTATATGTAGCTGTCCAGTTTTCCCAACACCACTTATCAAAGATAAGGTGACCATATGTGCATGGGTTTATCTCTGGGCTTTCTATCCTGTTCCATTGATCTATATTTCTCTTTCTGTGCCAGTACCATACTGTCTTGATTACTGTAGCCTTGTAGTATAGTCTGAAGTTAGGGAACCTGATTCTTCCAGCTCCGTTTTTCTTTCTCAAGATTGCTTTGGCTATTTGGGGTCTTTTGTGTTTCCATACAAATTGTGAAATTTTTTGTTCTAGTTCTGTGAAAAATGCCAGTAGTAGTTTGATAGGGATTGCACTGAATCTGTAGATTGCTTTGGGAAGTATAGTCATTTTCACAATGTTGATTCTTCCAATCCAAGAACATGGTATATCTCTCCATCTATTTGTATCATCTTTAATTTCTTTCATCAGTGTCTTATAATTTTCTGCATACAGGTCTTTTGTCTCCTTAGGTAGGTTTATTCCTAGATATTTTATTCTTTTTGTTACAATGGTAAGTGGGGGTGTTTTCTTAATTTCACTTCCAGATTTTTCATCATTAGTGTATAGGAATGCAAGAGATTTCTGTGCATTAATTTTGTATCCTGCTACTTTACCAAATTCATTGATTAGCTCTAGTAGTTTTCTGGTAGCATCTTTAGGATTCTCTATGTATAGTTTCATGTCATCTGCAAACAGTGACAGCTTTACTTCTTCTTTTCCGATTTGGATTCCTTTTATTTCTTTTTCTTCTCTGATTGCTGTGGCTAAAACTTCCAAAACTATGTTGAATAATAGTGGTGAGAGTGAGCAACCTTGTCTTGTTCCTGATCTTAGTGGAAATGGTTTCAGTTTTTCACCACTGAGGACGATGTTGGCTGTGGGTTTGTCATATATGGCTTTTATTATGTTGAGGAAAGTTCCCTCTATGCCTACTTTCTGGAGGGTTCTTACCATAAATGGGTGTTGAATTTTATCGAAAGCTTTCTCTGCATCTATTGAGATGATCATATGGCTTTTCTCCTTCAATTTGTTAATATGGTTTGGCATAGGGTGTCCAGCACTGTAGCTTGCTGGTCATTGAGTGGAGCTGGGTCTTGGCATTGAAATGGAGATCTCTGGGAGATTTTCACCATTGGATATTACGTGGAGCTGGGAGGTCTCTGGTGGACCAGTGTCCTGAACTTGGTTCTCCCACCTCAGAGGCACAGCCTGATGCCTGGCTGGAGCACCAAGAGCCTGTCATCCGCACGGCTCAGAATAAAAGGGAGAAAAAGAAAGAAAGAAAGACGATAAAATAAAATAAAATAAAATAAAGTAAAATAAAATAGTTATTAAAATAAAAAATAATTATTAAAAAAAATTTTTTTAATAAAAAAAAAAGAAAGAAAGAAGAGAGCAACCAAACCAAAAAACAAATCCACCAATGATAACAAGTGCTAAAAACTATACTAAAAAAAACCGGACAGACAGAACCCTAGTACAAATGGTGAAAGCAAAGCTATACAGACAAAATTACACACAGAAGCATACACAAACACACTCACAAAAACAGGAAAAGGGAAAAATATATATATATCGTTGCTCCCAAATTCCACCTCCTCAATTTGGGATGATTCATTGTCTATTCAGGTATTCCACAGATGCAGGTACATCAAGTTGACTGTGGAGATTTAATCCGCTGCTTCTGAGGCTGCTGGGAGAAATTTCCCTTTCTCTTCTTTGTTCGCACAGCTCCGGGGGTTCAGCTTTGGATTTGGCCCCGCCTCTGCGTGTAGGTCGCCTGAGGGCGTCTGTCCTTCACTCAGACAGGACGGGGTTAAAGGAGCAGCTGATTCGGGGGCTCTTGCTCACTCAGGCCGGGAGGAGGGGTACGGATGCGAGGTGAGCCTGCGGCGGCAGAGGCCGGCGTGACATTGCAGCAACCTGAGGCGCGCCATGCATTCTCCCGGGGAAGCTGTCCCTGAATCACGGGACCCTGGCAGTGGCAGGCTGCATAGGCTCCCGGGAGGGGCGGTGTGGAGAGTGACCTGTGCTTGCACACAGGCTTCTTGGTGGCGGCAGCAGCAGCCTTAGCGTCTCATGCCCGTCTCTGGGGTCCGCGCTGATAGCCGCGGCTCGCGCCCGTCTCTGGAGCTCCTTTAAGCGGCGCTCTGAATCCCCTCTCCTCGCGCACCAGGAAACAAAGAGGCAAGAAAAAGTCTCTCGCCTCTTCGGCAGCTCTAGACTTTTCCCGGACTCCCTCCCAGCTAGCCGTGGCGCACTAACCCCTTCAGGCTGTGTTCACGCCGCCAACCCCAGTCCTCTCCCTGCGATCCGACCGAAGCCCGAGCCTCAGCTCCCAGCCCCCGCCCACCCCGGCGGCGGAGCAGACAAGCCTCTCGGGCTGGTGAGTGCTGGGCGGCACGGATCCTCTGTGTGGGAATCTCTCCGCTTCGCCCTCCGCACCCCTGTGGTTGCGCTCTCCTCCGTGGCTCTGAAGCTTCCCCCCTCTGCCACCCGCAATCTCCGCCCGCGAAGGGTCTTCCTAGTGTGTGGAAACCTTTCCTCCTTCTCGGCTCCCTCCCACTGGCGCAGGTCCCGTCCCTATTCTTTTGTCTCTCTTTTTTCTTTTTTCTTTTGCCCTACCCAGGTACGTGGGGAGTTTCTTGCCTTTTGGGAGGTCTGAGGTCTTCTGCCACCGTTCAGTAGGTGTCCTGTAGGAGTTGTTCCACATGTAGATGTATTTCTGATGTATTTGTGGGGAGGAACGTGATCTCCCCGTCTTACTCTTCCGCCATCTTGAAGCTCCTCCCCCACCTCTTTTTTTAAAAACCATCTTGAAGGCAACTGCTTTATAGCTTACACATTTTAATTAGTTTGAATTAGAAAACATGTTCTTCATGGTCAATTATTTCTCACTCAATTGTTTACTTACTTACTCTGAAAGTGACCCATGGAGTTTTGGTTGAGCTAAGATAGATATTCTGAAAAGCTTTGCCTGATATTTGTTGGGGCACCTTACAATGCAGTTCTTTCTAAGACAGCATAATGACATCTAGATAAATAGTTCAATACATCTGAGGGCATTTTGAGTAACAATTTTTTACCTAAATGATCATTTAATATCTAGGTAATTACTCTTTTCCTGTAAGCATTACTCATTTGGTGTTCATTTTTACCTCATTTTTGAGAGGAAGGTAAGTATAATGAGTCATTGAGACTAAAGTTAATTTCACAGATTCATGCTTCAAAAATACAATGCTGAAAGAGGAAAGAGACCAGAGATCAACAACAGCAGCAAGTAAGTCATTTAAGACTCCTTGGTTCTTTTTTATTTTAGAGATGAGAAGGAAGAAAAACTTTGAATAGGAAGAATCCAGAAAAGATGAAGGTCTATGGAAGAAAAGACAGGGTAAGAAAACGTTGAAAAATGAGAGTAAATAAATTTGTTTCAGTGGGAAGTAAAATCTGTAAGTTCTGATGGTGTTCTGAATCTTTGATTCTGTTTTGTAATTTAGGTTAGTCCCTGAAGAGAAATACTTTTAAAAGAACTCAGGATATTACTCCAACTCTGATTTCCCCAAAATAAAGAGAAAATTGTCTCCTCTCCTATTAGAAGCTTAAAATACCTGGATATGCAGGATTATTCATTTCAGAGATTGTCCCAGAAGCCAAAACAAAAGATAAGTATCTGCACAGTGGGCTGGGACCCGTAGGGACTCCCTTCCTTCTTTCTACACAGCCATACATGAGGGTACTAAATATTCCCATCAGTAACAGCACTTTTCTGTGTCCCTGATCTGTTATGGGAGTGTGGGGAGAAAGTTTTAGTCTGACTGAGATGAGTAGCAGCATTTAGGTCAGACAGATATCATTCGGGGGTCTGTGCGGTAAAAATGAGGATGTAGCACTCACTCAGTTTCCTCCAGGAGAGTCAACTGACACAGGCTCAGAGGAGGCTCCATGCTGCCCCCCAAAAATGAGACAGTTCATCACTGTGGGAGTAGTCTCTGTCCTTTCAGTCACCACCATGGGCATGCTCCCAAGACACTGGCACCAGAGGGCAAAGGAGTTGACCACACTCCTAAGCCTTAGAGCCCTGCCGAGAGACGGCGGGCTGGTGGCAGTAATAACCACTTGGATGAAGTGGAGCCTTTATCTCTGAGATCTTTGACCACAACAGGAGCAGCTTAACCCCACTGATTAATAACAGAGCACCAAGAAAGAGCACCATAAGACCAGATTCCACTCATGTTTCCAAGGAAGAGCTTATTAAGTCATATTATGTGGTTATACCAATACAGAGAGTACCATGTTTTTAAAATAGAGAGATATTTCACGTACCAAAAAATGTACCTGTAAGTGTACAATTGACTGGGGTTTTTTAAAGTATATTCACAAGGTTATGTAGTTATCACCATTATCTAATTCCACAACATTTTCCTCACCCCACAAAGGAATCGCAGACCCATTAGTAGTCACTTCCTACTCTCTCCTCACCTCAGCCTCTGGCAACCACTAATCATCTTCCTGGCATTATGGCTATGCCTATTCTGGACATTTCATATAAATAGAATCATAAAATATGTTGCGGAACTTCCCTGGTGGTGCAGTGATTAAGAATCCGCCTGCCAATGCAGGGGACACGGGTTTGAGCCCTGGTCCAGGAAGATCCCACATGCCATGGAGCAACTAAGCCAGTGCACTGCAACTGCAGAGCCTGCACTCTAGAGTCCACAAGCCACAACTACTAAGCCCGTGTGCCACAACTACTAAGCCTGTGTGCCACAAGTACTGAAGCCCACACACCTAGAGCCCGTGCTCCACAACAAGAGAAGCCACTGCAATGAGAACCCCACACACCACAACAAAGAGTAGCCCCCACTCGCTGCAACTAGAGAAAGCTGGCACACAGCAACAGACCCAACGCAGCCAAAAATAAATAAATAAATAAAATTAAAAAATATATATATCTTGCATTTTGTGTCTGGCTTCTTTCACTGGGCATGTTTTCAAGGTTTGTCCATATTGTGACATAATGTATCAGTAGTTCATTCTTTTTTATTGCTAAATAATATTCCATTGTATGGGTATATCACATTCTGTTTATACATTCATCAATTGCTGGATGTTTGGGCTGTTTCTACTTTTGGTTATTATGAATAATGCTGCTATGAACACGGATTTACAAGCTTTTATGTGAATATATGTTTTCAATTTTCTTGAGTATATATTATAGCTAGAAATGGAACGTTGGGTCATATGGTAACTCTATGATTTAACTTCTTGAAGAAATGCCAAACTCTTTTCTAAAATGGCTCTACCATTTTACATTTTCATCAGTAACATTTGAGGGTTCCAATTTCTCCACATCCTCCAAAACTTGGTATTTTCCACTTTGATTATAGCTAGTCTAGTGGGTGTGAAGTGGTATCTCATAGTGGTTTTGATTTGCATTTCCCTAATGACTAATGATGCTGAGTATCATTTCATGTTCTTATTGGGCATTTGTATATTTTCTTTAGAGAAATATCTATTCAAATGCTTTGCTCATTTTTAAATTGAGTTATTTATCTTTTTTGTTGAATTATGAGAGTTCTTTGCATATTTTGGATGATAAATACTTGTCAGATATATGATTTACAAATATCTCCTGAATCTTTATGGGCTATCTCACAAAACTTGTTTTGATGAAGTCCAGTGTATCTATTTTTTCTTTGGTTGCCTGTGGTTTGGATGTTATAGCTAAGAAACCATTGCCAAATCCAAGGTCATGAAGATTTACCCTATGTTTTCTTTAAGAGATTTATCATTTTAGCATTTACATTTAGGTCTTAATTGATTTTGAGTTAATTATTGTACATGGTGTGAGGTAGGAGTCCAACTTCATTCTTTTGCATGTGGATATACAATTGTCCCAGCAACATTTGTAGAAAAGACTATTCTTTCCCCATTGAATGATCTTGGCATCTTTGTTGAAGATCAATTGACCATAAACATATGGGCTTATTTCTGGACTCTCAATTCTTTTCCATTGACTTATGCATCTATCCTTATAGCAGAAACACACTGTCTTGACTATTGTAGCTTTGTAATAAGTTTAAAATCAGAAAGTATGAGTCTTCCAAATTTGTTTTTCTTTTCAAGGTTGTTTTGGCTATTCTGGATCCCTTGCATTTTCATATGAATTTTAGGATAAATTTGTCAATCTCTTCCAAAAAGGCGGGTAGAATTTTGATAGAGATTCAATTGAATCTGTAGATCAATTTGGAGAGCAATGACTTGCTGAATTTATTTATTTATTCTAATAGTTTTTTAATGAATACTTAAGACTTCATTACGGCTTTCTATATACATGATCATGTCATCTACAAACCAAAACTGTTTTACTTTTTCCCAGTCTGGATGCCTTTTATTTCATTTTCTTTCTTAATTGCCCTGGCTAGAAACTTCAGTACAATGTTGAATACAAGTGGTGAGACCAAACATCTTTCTCTTGGGAAAGCATACAGTCTTTCCTCATTAAGTGTAAAGTTATCAGGTAGAGGAAGTTTCTTTCTATTTCTAGATGTTAAATGTTTTCATTGTGAAGGTTGTTGAATTTTGTCAAGTACTTTTTCCTCATCTACTGAGATACTCATGTGGTTTTTGCCCTTTATTGTATCGATGTGATGTATTATATTAATTGATTTTTGAATGTGAAGCCAATCTTGCACTCCTGGGATAAATCTCAATTGGTCATTGTATTAGTTTGCTCAGGCTGTCATAACAAAACAACATGGACTGGGTGACTTAAACAACAGAAATGTATTTTCTCACAGTTCTGGAAGTATAAAATCAGAGTGCAAGCACAGTCAGGTTCTGGTGAGGTTTCTCTTCCTGGGTTCCAGATGGCCACTATCCCACCGTGTCCTTACATGGAGGAGAGAGAGGGAAAGTGATTCATCTCTCTCTTTTCACATTTTACTATAAACAGTCAGGAAGAACCAAGCCACTCCTTCAATATTTTGCTTAACAATATCCTCAGCTAAATATGCAGTTGTATCACTCTCCAGTTCTACCTTCCACAAAACACCAGAACACTGTTCTGCCAAGTTCTTTGCCATTTTATAACAAGAATCACCTTTCCTTCAGTTTCTAATAACACGTTCCTCATTTCCATCTGAGTCCTCACCAGAATCTCCTGTAACATCCATATTTCTACCATGCATCTCAAAACTTTTCTACTCTCTACCAATTTCCCAGTTCCAAAGCCATTTCCACATTTTCAGGTATTTTTTATAGCAGCACCTAACTCCTGGTACCAAAATTTGTCTTTGTTCGCTCAGGCTACCATAACAAAATATCACAGACTTAGTATCTTAAACAATAGAAATTTATTTCCTCACAGTTTCTGGAGGCTGGAAGTCTAAGATCACAGCTAGTGTTGAGAGGGGCCCAGAACAGGAGAAGGCTCTACAATAGGTCCAGGCTGCTGTACAATCTGCTCTACCACTTAGGCCATATGATTCATGAGGCCCAATGGACCTTGAAAGGTCAGTGACAGATAGAGATGCAGTTTGGGGTCTCTGGCAGGACCTTTGGGTAATTGAAGTGCAGGCCCTTACCATTTGTGAGCAAAGCCCTGCCATCCTCTGCAGATATCAGCTCTCCTTTTGAGAAGCAGCTCTTGGCCTGCTACTTGGCCTTAGTAGAGACTGGATGCTTATACATGAGCCACAGAATTACCATGTGAGCTAGGCTGCCCATGAGGAACTGGATGTTATCTGACCCACCAAGCCATAAAGTTGGGCATGCACAGCAGCATTCCATCATCAAATGGAAGAGGTATATATATGATGGAGCCTGAGCAGGCCTTGAAGGCACAAGCAAGTTACATCAATAAGTGGCCCAAATGCCCATGCTCCCCACTCCTCCTATAATGCCTTCTCTCTCCTAGCCTATACCTAGGGCCTCATGGAGAGTTCCCTATGATCAGCTGAAAGAGGAAGAGACAACTTAGGCCTGGTTTACAGATGGTTCCACACACTAAGCAGGTACCACCCAAGAGCAGACAGTTATACAGTTTTGCCCCTTTCTGGAATATCTCTGAAGGACAGTGGTAAAGGGAAATCTTTCCAGTAGGCAGAACTTCAAGCAGTACACTCAATTACTTTACCTGGAAGGAAAAATGGCCAGATGTGCAATTTTATACTGATTCATGGGTTGTGGCCAATGGTTTGGCTGGATGGTCAGGGACTTGGAAGGAACATACTTGGAAAAATTGGTGGCTAGGAAATTTATGGAAGAGGTATGTGGGTAGATCTCTCTCTCTCTCTCTCTCTCTCTCTCTCTAACTTTTGATTCCTGGACCCGTGAATTTTGGTTATGGGAGAAATATCACCTTATATTTGTAGGTTATTCAGACTATTTACTGCCTTTTGGAGAACTTTACCTTAGCCCTGCAAGATATTGGGTTGGCTAAAAAGTTCATTCAGGTTTTCCCATAACATCTTACGGAAAACCCGAACGAACTTTTCGGCCAACCCAATATTACCACCTAGCTGGTGCTGTAACTGAGTCTTCAAAAGGTGATTCCATTGTTCTGTCAAACCAGATGAGGAACATGGTAAGACTAGTGAGTTCCCTGAGCATGGACCCATTTTCTGTGAAGTGAGTTCCTTGATCAGAAGTGATCCTGTGTGGAACACCATGACAGTGGGTAAGGCATTCTGTTAAGTCCACAGATGGTAATTTGGGCAGAAAATATTGTGTGCACAGAAGGCAAATCCATGTGTCCAGAGTAAGTGTCTATTCCAATAAGAACAAAATGCTGCCCCTTCCATTGATTGAAGTGGTCTAATGTAATCAACCTGCTACCAGGTGGCAGGCTGATCACCCCAAGCAGTGGTGCTACACCAGGAATCAATGTTGGTCCCTGCTACTGGAAGACTGGGCCCTCAGCAGCGTCTGCAGCCAGGTTGGCCTTGGTGAGTGGAAGTCCATGTTGCTGAGCCGTGTGTAACGACCATCCCTGCCACCAGGGCCACTTTGTTCATAAGCCCATTGGGCAATGACAGGGGTGGCTGGGGAAAGAGGCTGACTGGTATCCACAGAATGGGTCACCTTATCAATTTGATTATTAAAATTCTCCTCTGCTGAGGTCACTCTTTGGTGAGCATTCACATGAGACAAATATCTTCACGTTTTTTGGCCCATTCTGTTTCTCTGGAGAACCCTGACTAATTCAGTCATGGTACAGAATTCTTTTTACAGATTGCCAGATTCATTCAACTTGCTAATATTTTGCTGAGGATTTTTGTATCTATACTCATAAGAGATATTATTCTGTAGTTTTCTTGTGATGACTGTGTCTGGTTTTGGTATCAGGATAATACTGGCCTCTAAAATGAGTTGAGAAGTGTTCCCTTTTCTTCCATTTTTTGGGAAAAGTTATTGAACAATTAATATTAATTTTTAATTAATACTCTTTTTGTTTGATAATCTTCACCAGTGAAGTAATCTGGTCCTGGGCTTTCTTCTGTGGGATTTTTGTTGCTGTTGTTACTAATTCAATCTCTTTATTTGTCATGGGTCTATCTGAATTTTTTAGTTTTTCTTAAGTCAGTTTTGGTAGGTTGTGTCTTTCTAGAAAGTTGTTTATTTTACATAAGTCATTTGCTGCATACAGTTGTTCATAGTATTCCCTTATAATTTCTTTTATTTCTGTAAGGTCAGTAGTGATGTCCCTTCTTTCATTTCTGATTTTAGTAACTTGAGTCTTCCTCCTTTTCTCTTGGTCAGATTAGGTAGTTTTATTTTGTTGATCTTTTCAAAAAACCAACTTTTGATTTTATCTATTATTTTTATCCTTTCATTAATTTCTATTTCCTCTTGAGTCACTTTAGGTGACTTGTGTCTCTCTAGGAATTTGTCTATCTCATCTAGGGTATCTAACCATACAATTGTTTATAGTATTCCTTTATATACTTTTAATTTCATTAAGTAGTAAGCTCCTCTCTTTCAGTCCTGATTTTAGTAATTTGAGTGTTCTCTCTTTTTTTTTTTTTTTTTTTTTTGATCAATCTAGCTAAAGATTCATCAATTTTGCTGATCTTTTCAAAGGCCAATTTTTGGTTTTATTAATTTTTCTTCTATTCTTTTTTCTACTGGAGCCATATTTAAATTTGATTAAGTTCTCAATCTTCTGTTCTGTTCTGTCTTTCTCTGGGAGTAGTAGGGAGGCTGTGAACATTACCTTATGGACTGCGTCATCTGGGCTTTCTGTTACTCTGGCCTCTTGTTGGATTCAGCATCAGAAGCTGTGGGGAAGAGGGAGAGGTTGGGGAGCATTCTTGCCCACTCGCTTCTGCATCAGGATCTCAGTTATAGCAGCTGCTGCACACCTTTTGTCAGGAAGTCCTTCTTCCCTGGCTCCAGTTCACATTAGACACTGGACACTATTTTCTCTCATTACTTCTTTAGACTTGGGATTGGTAAATGTTGCCCATTGTTGCTAGTCTCTGGCCCCCTTGTTTTTTCCATTAATGTTGTCTACACTTGTACTAAGTGTCCCTTTATTAAATTCTCATAAAAATCTTATCAAATTGTAACTTCTGTTTCCCTCTGGGACCCTGACTGACACAACCCACATTCATGGTCTGAAACACATAGTATAATCTGCTACAATATTTATCCTCTCAGCCAGCAACCTTACTTAGGAAATTATATATCTATATCTCTATCTGTATCTAAATCTATATATACATATCTGTCTATCTATATTCATCTATGAAACATTAGTAATAGACTAAATTCCCTAAATTGTGCTAGGGAACTTGAAAACATATACAAAAGCATGTACTTTGATCCAACCTCAAGCCAGATACAAAAATAAAACTCAAAATGAATCATAGACCTAGTGTAAAACCTAAAAACTATAAAACTTCTAGAAGAAAATTTTGGATAAAAAAGTTTGCAACCTTGGATTAGACAAAGAGTTCACAGTCATGAAACCAAAAGTATATTCCAGAAAAGGAAAAAAAAAATAGTGAATTGGAGTCCACTGAAATTAAGAACTTCTATGCTTTGAAAGGCACTATTAAAAGAATAAAAACACACACCACAGACTGGGAAAAAATATTTGTAAATAAAACTAGCAAATGCCCTGAGGGGAAAAGAATCTTGGCTTTACACATGCTATTGCCTTATAACTGTTATTTTTTAAATTTGTCCTATTTTGTTTTTCAGCTTTATTGAATAGCAGTATTGGTGTACAATAAACTACTATTCAAAGCTTACAATTTGATGAGTTTTGACATATTTATACACCCATGATACCATCACCACAATCAAGATAAAGAACATTTCTATCACCCTCAAGAACTTCCTCATTGCTCCCCTCACTATTCCTTTTCTACCATCTGTCCCCAAGCCACCATTTGTCTGATTTCTGTCACTACAGTTTATATTTTCTAGAATTTTATAAAAATGGAATTTTGCAATACACTGTTTTGTGTCTGGCTTGGTTCACTGAGCATATTATTTTAAATTCATTCATGCTGTTGTATATGTCAATAGTTCATTCCTTTTTATTGATGAGTAGTATTTCATTGTATAGCAATAACACAACTTGTTTATTCATTCACCTGCTGATGAACTTTTGGGTGGTTCTTGATTTTTGCTATTACAAATAAAGCTGCTATGAAGATTCATATACAAGTCATTCTTTTATATCTGTTGGGTCAATAATACCTAGGAGTGGGATGGTTGAATGTATTGTAGGTATATGTTTAACTGTTTAAGAAACTGTGAAAGTGTTTTTCCGAGTAGCTGTACCATTTTACATTTTTTCCAGCAGTGCATGAGAATTTCACTTGCTCTACATCCTCACCAGAACTTGGATATGGACAGCCTCCTGAATTTTATTCACTCTAGGGGGTATCTACCATTATCCCATTGTGGTTTAATTGACATTTCTCTAATGATTAATGATGTTGAGCATCTTTTCACGTGCTTATTTCCTATCTGTATAACTTCCTTGTTGAACTATCTGTTCAGATCTTTTGACCATTTAAAAAATTGGGTTGTCTTCCTATCAAATTGTAAAAATTCATTGTATATTCTAGATACAGGTTCTTTGTCAGATATGCATTTTGCTTTTCTATTTTTTTTGCAACAGTGTCTTGCCTTTTCATTTTTGTAACAATGATTTTGAGGAGCAAACTTCAAAAAATTTTCAAGTTAAGTCTAATTTATATATTTAATTTTTTCACATCTTGCTTTTGGTGTAGTATTTAAGAAATCTTTGCCAATTTCCAAGTTACTAAGATTTTCTCATTTTCTTATAGAAGTTTTATAATTTGGGGTTTTACATTTAAAATCCATTCTGTGTTCAGTTTTATATATATTATGTGTGAGGTAAGGTTACAACTTATTTTTTATATGTGATTAATTGTTCCAGTATCATTTGTTGAAAAGATTATTATTCTACTCTGAATTTCCTTGATATCTTTGCCAAAAATTATTTGATCATAGATGTGTGTTTCTTTCTAGACTCTCTTCTATTCCAATGATAAATATGCCTCTTTTTATGTCAAATCATATTATCTTGATTCCTGTAGCTTTGTAATAAGACCAAAATCAGCTAGTGTAAGTCTGCCAATATTGTTCTTCTTTTTCAAAGCTGTTTTGACAATTCTAAATACTTTATATTTTTCCATATAAATTTTAGAATCAAGTTTTCAATTTCTACAAGTAAGTTTGATATGATTTTGATTGGGATTGCATTGAATCTATAGATTAATTTGAAAAGAAATGACATATTAACACTATTGATATTTCTAATTCAGGAACACATTATATCTCTCTTATATTTAATTCTTCTTTAATTTTTTGTAGTAATGTTCTGTAGTTTTCAAGAAGTACACACTTTTGTCAAATTTATCCCTAAGTATTTTAAATATTTTGATGCAATTTTATATGGTATTTTTAAAATTTTAAGTTGCTGATTGTTCATTGCTAGTATATAGACATATATATGTGTGTATTATATATATTCTTTTCTTTTTGTATATTGACCTTGTGTCTTGCAACCTTGAAAAACTCACTGACTAGTTCTAGTAGTCTTCTTGGTAGATTATTTAGGATTTTCTGTATAGATAATCATGTCCTTTACATAGAAGGGGAATTTTACTTCTTCCTTTCCAATCTGTATACTTTTTTGATTTTTTTTGTCATAATGCAGCAAAACACAAAATTTAAAACCAAAATAAATATTATCAAAGAAAAATATTGAAAATATATAAGGAAAAAGTTGTTATAAAGAATAATCAATTATAGATATGGGATATGAAAATATATTGATTTTAATGTGCTTAATGGATTAGACGTGCAGCTGAGTGGTACTGAAGTATGAGTTAGGAATTTGGAAGGCCAAGGTAAAGGATATGTCAGGCATCAGAGAAGAATAAAGAGAGTGAGAAAGGATAAGAAAAAAGTAAGGAATATGGAGACGAGAAGTTGAAGTATCAGCATTCATAAAATTGAAATCCCAAGAGGAAAAAAAAGAGCAAAGTGATCAAAATATTTGAAGAAATAATGGCCCAGAATTTACTAAAATTAAATAAAAATATAATATCTGAGATTGCAAGGTCTCATAGAATAACAAGTATAGAAAAACAATAAGCCACACCTAGAAACATAAATAATAACATTTAAGAACATCAAAGAAGGGCTTCCCTGGTGGCGCATTTGTTGGGAGTCTGCCTGCCAATGCAGGGGACACGGGTTTGGGCCCTGGTCTGGGAAGATCCCACATTCCATGGAGCGGCTAGGCCCGTGGGCCACAGCTACTGAGCCTGCGCATCTGGAGCCTGTGCTCTGCAATAGGGGGGGCCGCGATGGTGGGAAGCCCACGCACCGCAATGAAGGGTGGACCCCGCTTGCCACGACTAGAGAAAGCCCGTGCACAGAGACGAAGACCCAACACAGCCAAAAACAAATTAATTAATTAATTAAAAAAAAATCAGCTATACTTCAATTTAAAAAAATAAAAAATAAAAAATTCTAAAAGCTTCCAGAGAATAAAGGATATCACCTACCTAAGAAACAAGAATCAGATTAACATAAAACTTCTCAGTAGCATCCCTGGTTGCAAAAGGACAGTGGAGAGACATTTTTTGGTGTTAAAAGAAAAAAAAACTGTGAAACTAGAATATTATAGTCAAATAAATTATTGTTTACTTACAAGAGGAAAATAAAGATTTTATTATAGTTATGAGACCCAAAATTGTTTATCACATAAAAACAGTCTGAAAACACATGCAAAGGATATATTTCAAGAAAAAGAGAACTAAATGCAAGAGGAAATTATGTGATATGGGAAATAAGTCTGAGTAAATAACTGGTGTCTCTACATGCAATTACCAACATGTGCATGCACAGGCACACACACACACATAAAACGGGGAAAATGAGTACATAATAATTGGAATAATAATCCAAACATTTCCAAAATGGTGGTTGGGAGATTGATTGGAATAGGGGCAAAAAGGGGAAAATAAGAGAAAGAGGAAAAACAAAACAAAACAAAACAAAAGTGTAGGTAATAAAAACATGAAATAAGATAGCATTAGTAAGTCCTATTAAAACTATGATTGTAATAAATGTAAATGACTTAAACTTTGTTAATTAAAAGACAAAGGATCTCAAACTGAATAAATGAGAATCAATAAAATTTTGTCTATTATATAGTGAAAAGAAAATGCTTCATAAAAGTAGAAAGTAAAGGGATGGGAAAAAATATACCCATTTCATACCAATCAGATTGGAGGAAATGGAAAAGTCTGACAAAACAAAATGAAGGCAAAAATATAAAGATAAGAATTATTATGCACAAAGGCTAAGAGTGTAAGTTAATATTAGTATTTTGGAGAGCAATTTTGCAATATCTTACAAAGTTCCCAGGATCTAGCAATGCCACTACTTGGTAATATTGGTCAAGGTAAATATTGCTAGCTGCTTGATATGTATGGAATTGTCTCCCTCAAAATTTATATGCTGAAGCCCTAATCGCCAGTACCTCAGAATGTAACTTTATTTGAAGAAAGCTTCTTTAAAGAAGTAATTTATGTTAAATGAGGCTGTATAGATCACCCTAATCCAATCTAAGGTCCTTGTAAGAAAAGGAAATTTGGACACACACTGAGAGACGCCAGGGATGTGCATGCACAGAGGAAAGGCCATATGAGGACACAGTGAGAAGACAGCCATATACAAGCCAAGGAGAAAGGTCTCAGAAAAAAACCAAACTTGTGCCAACACCTTGATTTTGCACTTTTAGCCTCCAAAATTGTGGGAAAATACGTTTCTGTTGTTCAAGCCACCCAGTCTGTGGGTTTTTTTTTTGGTTTTTTTGGTTTTTTTTTTTTATGTCAGCCCTAGGAAATTAATACACTAGTGTAAAACAACCTCAAAACATCAGTAGCTGAACAGAACATTTTTTTCTGTGCTCACATAAATCCTAATCTAGTATTCAGGGATGGCCTTCCATCTAGTGATTCCAGGTCCCAAGGTGTTTCCCTCTGGTGGCACCACCATCACCCAGACTCTAGTTCTCCACTGCATCCTCTGTGTGTAACCAGAAAGCAGGAGAAGAGAGAGAAACACTGGAGGATCCTCTATGGGAAATTTTCATGCGCCAATACTGGAAACATCATGTATCATTTTTACCCACATTCTACTGGCCAGAAGCCAGTCATATAGCACTCAGCTAACAACTGTAACAGAATCTGTGGAATGTATTCCAGCCACAGTGTGTACAGAGGAAAAGAAAAGAAAACAGGAATTGTTTAGTACATAGCAGTCTCAGCCACATAGATAAATAACTTAGAGAATATCTCACACATTTGAACAAAGAAGTGTCAAAGGATGGTCAATATGGCATCGTCTGAAATAGCAAATGGCCAGAAAAATCTACATGTACAACAACACAAAACTGGGTTTAAAGAAGAGACTTATTTAAAAGACCTCAAAAGCACAAACCATAAGGCAATAAGTTAATGGATTTAACTGTTAAAACACCAGTGATGACATCAAGAGAAGAGTCACAGACTGGGAGAAGATATTTGCAACATCTAAACTTAAGAACATATTTGAGTGCAAAAGAAGGTCCTATTAATTATTAACTCAGGACAATGGGCATAAATCTTGCATATAGTCACCTTATCTAAAACCAACAAGGTATTCGTCACTCAAATACTCACACAACCCCTACAAATCATTAAGAAAATATGGGAAACCTAACAGGAAAGAGGGGGGAAGAGAGAAGGATTGACAGTTCACAGAAAGAAAAACTGAGTGGCTAGTGCATATACAAGGAGTTTTTCAATGGAAATAATAATAAGATAAATGCAAAAGAGATAATAACTTGTATCCATCAGATTTGCAAAAATCACAAAGTCAGATAATATCAAGTGTTCATTGGGATGCAGGGAAATGAGAGCCCTCATGCACTTCTGGTAGGTGCCATTCTGAAGAGCAACATGGCCGTACTTTGTGAAGTTATGTATACATTTACCATATGACTCAGTCATTCCACTTCTGGATATATGTTGTGAGTGGACATATGTGAGGCTGGCCGCTATATTAAGGGTTGGAGGCAACCCACATGTTCATTACTAAGGGAATGGAGTAACTAAATATAACACATGCACACTGTCAAAATACCATGAAGTAATCAGAAGCAATGAAATTTACTAGATGAATACATACTGGGTTGGCCAAAAAGTTCGCTCGGGTTTCTCCATAACATCATATGGAAAAACCCAATCGAACTTTTTGGCCAACACAATATGTATATATTTTCACATGTATATGAAAAGATCTTAAAAACCTAATATGAATTTTAAAAGTAAATTAAAGATCATAGATATAGACAGCAAACTAGTCATTACCAGTGGGGAAAGGGAAGGGGGAAGGGCATGATAGGCGTAGAGGATTAAGAGGTACAAACTACTGTGTTTAAAATAAATAAGCTGGGACTTCCCTGGTGGCACAGTGAATGAGACTCCATGCTCCCAATGCAGGGGGCCCGGGTTTGATCCCTAGTCGGGGAACTAGATCCCACATGCATGCCACAACTAAGAGTTCACATGCCACAACTAAGAAGCCCACGTGCCACAACTAAGGAGCCTGTGAACTGCAACTAAGACCCAGTGAAACCAAATAATAAAAAATATTAAACATAAAATAAATAAGCTACAAGGATATATTGTACAACACAGGGAATAGAGCCAATATTTTATAATAACTTTAAATGGAGTAAAATATATAAAAATTTTGAATCACTATGCTGTACACCTGAAACTAATATAATATTGTAAATCAACTATACTTCAATTTTAAAAATGTAAATTAAAGAATGAAATTGATAGAACAAAACCATTTATGCAAATTCAAAACACATGCATACACACAATATTCTTAAAGTCTATACGCACATCCAAAGACATATAAGTACTCAAGAGGGGCTGCTTGTGGAGGGGGAAATAAAGAAATAAATCATCGTTTGCAGAGGCCTTGATTGGACTGATGATGATAGTGGGTCTTGAACTAGTGAAATGACTAGCTCAGAAATGTGTACCTAAAACTCCTCCCCCAAAAAACCCTAAATAAAGGGGAGGTGGTGGTGAGGCATGCAGGCACGAGGACAGGCAGGCAAGTTGGCTAGAAGATAGGAAAAAAGCATAAAAGGGTCCCTCAAATTTTGGTCAATTCTTGTTAAATTGGGATGGTTTGAAAACTTAAAAACCAAACTAACAGAACACTGTCCTGTGACACCATTGGTTTTGCAGGGTGTGAGAAACTTTATGGGGTTTTGGGTGGGCTTTCTTTTTTATCAAGAAGCACATGGAATGGTTTGAAATTCTAAGCATGGTTTGCCACAATGAATGCCCTATACTGTAATTAAACCATTGGCTTAGAGGCCTGTTTGCCCTGTTTAAAGTGCTTTGTGAAACTCAGCGTTTGCCTTTTGTTGCAGTTGAATCTTTCTGACAAGCAATTGGGAGAAAGGAAGTCTCTACATTTCCCTGCTCTGCATTTAGGCAAACGCTGTGTGCACTGTCAGTTAAAAAGCACCACCCTGCCATGCCTGTTTGACTTCAGTTACAAGTGTTGGCAGGAGATGTTCAAGGAGACAACAAGAGGTATTTAGAATCTGCAGTCCTTTGAGATTCAAAATTATAAAGCAGCCACAGGAATGAGTCAGCCTATTAAGTTAGGCCATAACCACAGCTAGCTAGAGCACTCAGACTTCCAAAGTCATGAGAGGCACATAGCCCTTCACGTGCTCCATTTCTTTTGTATCCTCACAACACCTGGGCCACATCCCTTCCACGAAGTTTCCTAAATGAATTTTGTTGATTAACCGCTAGACACACACACAGACCCACACCCCTGAATCTCAATTCTGTGCAAACGTTATAATGTTCTCAGAGTCCTAAAATTGTTAGAAGAATTAGTTCTATGTTTTACTGGGCAGAAAACAGTCTGTGGAAGATAGAACCTGATAGACACTTTGAATGATGCAAACTTCCACAAAGTGACAGATGGCTGAGTGAAACCAAAGGAATTAATTAAAGGGCAGTCGTAATTTAAAAAAAAAAAAAAGCAAACTCATGAGTAGCAAGAGAAAATGCAAAACTATCAGAACTAAGTGATTTAAAATATCACAGCAAGAGATAGTGGCCAGTGAAACATGAGGAGTGAAGTGGCAGGAAGTTCAACTTTCATCTGTGTTTTAATATGCTCTTCTGGCCCTGTTTACACCTCTACTACAGTATTTCTCTGCTCTCCCTTGTAGTAAAACTCCTCCAAAGAATTGTCTCTACTCCCTGTCCTGACATCCTCATTTCTCACCCTCTCTTGAAAACACTCACATCAAACTTGTGTTCTCACCACTCCATGCCATCGCTCTTAGTAAAGTCAATGAGTTCCATGCTGCCAAATGGAGTACTCAACTCCAGTCCTCTCCTTAACTGCCTTCTCAGCGGCGTTTGCTTGCTCCTCTTCTTGAAACTGCCTTGAACCATTTTTGAAAATGTCTACTTTCAAATACTTTTAGACTCACACAGAAGTTGCAAAAATAGTTCAGAGAGTTCCTGTGCACCCTTCACTCAGCTTCCTCTAATAATAGCACCTTTCATAACTGTGGTGCAAGTGTGCTTGAAACTTTAAAACCTGCTCCTTCATTCTTTCGACCTTTTCCTCACTTGGCTTCCATTTCCACCATCCTCCTGGTTTTTCTTCTCCTCTCAGTCTTTTGGGTGGAGACCCCTTCTCTTCCCTATTTCTAAAAGTTGGCATGCCCCGGGGCTCAATCATCATACCTCTTTTTTATCTAAATTCACATCTCACATGACCTTGTCTAGTCCTATAGTTTCAGATAGCATGTATAGGAAGAAATTCCCAGATTACCATCTCCAGTGTTGAACCCTGCATTGAATTCCTGGCTTCCATATCAAACTGCCTACTCAGGCTCTCCACCTTGACATCGAGTGAGTATCTCATTTTAATATGTCATAACTGAGCTCATTCAAGCCCTGCCATCCAACACTTTCTCCCACATTACCCTTCTCAGAAAGTGGTTCCAGCATTCAGCCATGCACTTAGGCTGAACACTGGAATTGTCCTGGACTGTTCTCTCTCTCTCATATAACTACATTCAATCTAACAGCGTAATGAATTGGCTCTAACCTTCAAAATATGACCTATGTCTGAGCAGTGCTCACCACCTCTTGTCTCTACCATCCTAGGCCAAACCACCTTCATCTTTGTCCTAGATTATTGCAATAACCTCCTAACTGGTCTCCAGACTCCCACTCAGGGTCCCTAAAGTTGATTCTCCACATGGTAGTCAGGGATTCTTTTAAAATTCAAATTGTCATGGCACTCTTCTACTCAGTATCTTTCCATAGATATAAAACCATTGTTTCCATAGAATAAAGTCCACGGCACTTGCCATGCTCCTTCATTCAAGGAGCATGGACAAGATCCTATAAAATCCCCACCATCCTCTCCCACAAACTCTCCAACCACATTTGCTTCCTTAGTTTGTGCAGCCTCCTGGCTATTCCCAGAACACCTAAGCATGTTCCTACAATGGGCATTTGCTCCTAGGCTTCTCTCTGTCAGGAACACATTTCCCCAGCTATTCCCATTTAGGATTCTGCTCATTCCCTCAGAGAAACCTTCTCTCACCACCTTATCTGAGGCAGTACCCCCTCACCCATAGCTCTATCCCTATTCAGGCTTATTGTTCCTAATAAGAATCTGACATCTGGCTGGCTGGTTGGTTGGTTGGTTGTCTGTCTGTCTATCTATCTTCCACACTAGAACATAAACTCCAGGAGAACCAGGACTTTGTCTGATTTTGGTTCACTCCTGATTCTCTGCATGACATACAGTAGGCACCCAATAAATATTTGTTGAATAAATAAATAAGCAAAGGAACAGTAAAGAACTGTATATGGAAATGTTCTCAGAAAACATAAAATATTTTGATTGGAAATGATAAAATTTGAAATCCAGGTTAAAAATATAAGATTTCTACAAGGACTAGTTGAAATTTCTGTCACTTATGATGAAATGATTGTCTTTAGTCATTTCAGCCTTACCACATAGCAAATGTCATTGATTATAAATACCCTGAATTATCCATGGGTAATTATGAGTATGTTAATGTCAAATATTTCAAATGTAAAACCATTTGAGTTGGTTTACCTCAAAGAATTTGCAAGCAGCTTGCAGTGATATATGAGGTCCACCAACTCCCCACTATGTAAATGAAAGAAACATGGTAAATGGTTTAATCTCTGTCCACATGACCTCCCTCCTGGGTCACTGCTCTAACAATAAATAGACTCACTTGAACAATAAAGGTGTGAGAGTTTTAAATCATATCCTTGGTTAGTTTAATGACGTTATAAATATTTTCTTCTTTTATCTTTAAAGGTATGTATACATGAATTACAGATATAGACTACATTTTTATTATCTGTATTTCTCATTCTCCCTGAGGCAGTGTTCTATCCTATGTAATTCTTATCTTTTTTTTGAAAGTGTCTTTATTTTGCGTTTTTTCTTTTTTTTTTTTTTTTTGGCTACATTGATTCTTCGTTGCTGCGCACAGGCTTTCTCTAGTTGCAGTGAGCAGGGGTTACTCTTCGTTGCAGTGCGCGGGCTTCTCATTGTGGTGGCTTCTCTTGTTGTGGAGCACGGGCTCTAGGTATGCAGGACTCAGTAGTTGTGGTGCATGGGCTCAGTAGCTGTGGCTCGTGGGCTTATTTGCTTCGCGGCATGTGGGATCTTCCCGGACCAGGGATGGAACCCGTGTCGCATTGGCAGGTGGATTCTTTAACCACTGTGCCACCAGGGAAGTCCCTATCCTTATGTAATTCTTAAAGATAAAAGCCAATGACAGGTATATCCAAAACCAAAATATGATCTCCCTATCCTTTCTCATTATCACTTGGTAAATCAGTGCTATGTTATAACCTCTGAGAATGTGGGTCTAAATTATAATAGTATTTGGGGGCAAAATGGGCTGAGTTCCTTGTATCAATTCTATGATGAAAAAATTTACAGATGCTCAAGGAAAGAAAATGTGGTCCTATGATCTCACAGCCAGAAAGTATAAAGGATGCGAACAAACAGCTTTCAACAGGCAAGAACGCAAGGAATATTTTTCCCAGGAGCCCTTTTTGAGGACACTATTAGAGACGAACTATAACCAACCAAAGGATGACCAGGAAAACTATGACAGTTGGACAGGAAGCAAACATTTAATATATTTAACAGGTAGAAAATGGAATGGAATGGAAGTATTTTGATAAAATAGAAATGATACCCAAAAAATTGTGAGAGGAAAAGAAAAGAAAGAGAGAAAATTATTATAAAGGTAATCAGTGGAAAAGAAAAATACAAATCTTCCTGAATAACTATACCTACATACATAAAGCAAAGAAAATAAACTACAGGGGCTTCCCTGGTGGCGCAGTGGTTGAGAATCTGCCTGCCAATGCAGGGCACACGGGTTCGAGCCCTGGTCTGGCAAGATCCCACATGCCGCGGAGCAACTAGGCCCGTAAGCTGCAATTACTGAGCCTGCGCGTCTGGAGCCTGTGCTCCGCAACAAGAGAGACCGCGATAATGAGAGGCCCGCGCACCGCGATGAGGAGTGGCCCCCGCTTGCCGCAACTAGAGAGAGCCCTCGCACAGAAACGAAGACCCAACACAGCCATAAATAAATAAATAAATAAATAAAAATTAAAAAAAAAAAAGAAAAGAAACTACATAGTTAAATTTCTTTAGTTGTAAAAAATAAAAAGTATAAAATAGCATGACAGATCTAAGATCATATTTATCTGTCATAAGGATAACTATAAATGAATTTAATACACCTATTGTATTAGAGTCTAAGCTGTTACGTCAAAGAGAATCCAAACCATAGTGGACTGAATAAAGTAAATTTTTCTTTCTTGTAAAACTTTCCATAAACATTCCAGGATTGCCGGGAAACTCTATTCCATAAGGCAATCAAGGGACTCAGGTTCTGTCTACCTTGTAGCCTGGACATTTGTAGTATGTTGTCCTCACCAGCATTATCTAGGCTGGTTTATTATCCTCATAACCCCAAGAAAGGGGACAAAGGAAGGCCAGAACAAGTGGGTTCCTCTTTCGAAATAAAGTTGCACAATTTCCTTCCACTCATATACTTAGTCACATGGCCAAGTTTAACTGCAACGGAGACTGTAAAATAGTGCTGGAATTCAATTCTGGCATTTCATAGAAATTTTATGTTTTTCTGAATCCCAATCCCAAGAAAACTTGTCAAGAACTCAGGAAAAAGGAGGAAAATGCTAATTTTTCTTGCAGGAATCAAAATCTTGCAAGATGGAGCTATTAATAATTTGAAAGAATCTACTCACATACAGTTAAAAACATAACAGGAAATGCTGAATTGTGGATTTGAAGGTTTAGGTAGACATTTCCAGGGAACCAGGACATGGGTACAGGGGAGGAAAGCAGTCGCAATCTAATCAGTCAGTCTTGTTTTTAGCTATTGCTGTGTTCTGAAGAGGAGAGAGCGAGAGAGAGAGTGAAAGATGGAGACAGAGATAGATAGATAGGGAAACTAAGGCTGGAGAAAGAATCATCCAAAAGGATTGAAGGAACCATTCCTTGAAGCTCACACAAGGCCAAGAATAGTTTCTGTTCTCATTATCCAGAGTGATAAATGTCATAATTCAAAGGGCTTCAAGTAAAGTACTCAGAAGGCTATCGCCTTAATACTGCAGAAAAATTAGCCCTAAAATAAATGCTGCTCTGGCCCTGTCTAACAAAGCTTAAAAGCCAGGTTCCCAAAATATTCAAACTGTTTCCAGGTAATTTAACTGTGTCCCAGAAGAAAGCTCAAGAATATTTATATAAATATAACAATATCAAGCACACAACAAAGTAACATTCACAATGTATAACATCTGATCAATAATTTCCAGGCATACAAAGAAGAAGGAAAGTATGACTCATAATGATGAGAAAAGCAAATCAATTGAAACTAACCCAGAAATGATACAGGTAATAAAATTAGTAGATAAGGACATTAAAACAATTACTATATATTATTCATTTTGTTCAATAAGCTAGAGAAAAGATTGAGAGTTAAGTAGAAACATGGGAGACATGAAAGAGATCAAATCAAACTTCTAAAAATGGAAAATATATTTCTGAGATGAAAAATATACTGGATGATATTAACAGCAGATTAGACCAGAAGAAAGAAATGATTAATGAACCTGAAGATATAAATATAAAAATTATCCAAAATTAAACATCAAAAGAAAAACTCTGAAAAAATAAAAGTAGCAGAGCATCCACCAATATACATATAATTGGTACCCCAAATAGAGATGAACAGGAAGCTAGAAACAAGAATTTGAATAAATAATGGTTGAACTTTTCAAAATTTTATGAATCTATAAACACACAGATCCAATATTCCCCAAAATGCAAGAAACATTAATAAAGCTATGAAGAACATCATAATCAAACTGCTTAGAACCAGTGATAAAGAGAAACTTCAAAAGCAGTCAGGGAAAAAAAAAAAAAAAAAAAAAGCAGTCAGGGAAAAAAGACAAGCAGTCTTCTTGTAAGAAACAATGCAAGCCAGAAAATAGTAGAGCAATATATTTAAAGTACTGAAAGAAAAAAAAAAACGCATCTAGAATTCTAAACTTAGCAATTTTTTTTCAAAAACAAATGTGAAAAAAAGACTTCCTCAGGCACACAAAAGCAGAAAGAATTTATGACCAGCAGACATGTACTGTAAAAATGTTAAAAGAAAGTCATTTAGGCAGAAGGAAAATATTGATCATTAAAGATGGGAATCTAAGTCTAGCCAAAAGGATGGTGAGTAATGAAATGGTACCATGTGGCTAACCACAAAAGATTTGTTTGTTACTTAAATCTCTTTGAAAAATGACTATTTAAAGCAAAATACATTGTATTGTAGAATTTATCACATAACGTATTTTAAATGTTTCTGCATCTGAAAAGCTTCCAAATACATGAAGCAAAAACTGAAAGGACTGCAATAAGAAACAGACAAATCTACAATTACAGCCAGAGATTCTTCCTAACCCTTCTCTCAATAATAGGTAGAACAAACTGGCAAAAAATCTGTAATGGTATAGAAGACTTAAACAACACTATCAACAAAATTGACTTGGGTGACATTGTAGAACATTACCCACCAACAGAAGAATACACACTTTTTAAAGTGCAAGCAGAATATTTATTAAAATAGATTATATTCTAGGCCATAAAACAAATCTAACTAAATTTAAAGGAATTCAAATGATACAAATTATGTTTTCTGACTACTGTGGGATTGAATTAGAAATCAATAAAAGAAAGATATCTGAAATACTCCTAAATATTTGAATCTAAATAATACATGCATGTAAGTGTATTGCCTACTCAAAAATTAATTAAATAAAAAGGTTTTTTAAGCAATGGGGTTAATTTGTTTGCATAGCGGACAAATAGCCATTAAGGTGATTTCAAAGAAACCTTACCCAAATATTCTGAGATTTATTTGAACAGATATATGTTCTTTCAAGAGTACCACCATAAAGGACAATACAGTAGTTATTTGGGTGTAGAAGTGTGGTTAGTTTGCTAGAAAATCATGCTTATTTCTCTATAGCCACACAGTATTTAAAAATTCTCAAAATTGTTTGAAAGGCAAAAGTAATAATCTAGCAACAGACTTGCCACTAGAGCTGATATTTTTTGCCTTTATCTCAAGGGAGAAAAATTAATTCTTACATTTATCCTTGTTTTTGCTGAATGTTCAAGTATTCAACAAGTACTTATGAAGCACTCAGTATGTGCCAGACACCATTTTAATAGACCAAGAGCAGGGCTTCTCTGGTGGTGCACTGGTTAAGAATCTGCCTGCCAATGCAGGGGACATGGCTCAAGCCCTGGTCCGGAAAGATCTCACATGCCACTGAGTAACTAAGCCCGTGTGCCACAACTACTGAGCCTGTGCTCTAGAGCCCTGTGCTCCACAACAAGAGAAGCCACCGCAATGAGAAGCCTGCACACCACAACAAAGAGTAGCCCCCACTCGCGGCAACTAGAGAAAAGCCTGCGCGCAGCAATGAAGACCCAACACAGCCAAAAATAAAATAAATAAATTTATTAAAAAAAAAAATAGACCAAGAGCAAAAAACAGTCCTTGTTTTCATGGAGATTATATTCCAGTGGGGTGAGTGGGAGAGATGTACAATAAAGAAATAGACAAAAATATAATGTGTTAGGTGAGAAATGACATGTGACAAAATAAAGCTGTCCAGGTAGCTAGAGATATTGATGAAGGACCAGAGGAAAGAAGAATGTATCCTGACACAAGAAAATATTTTATTTCTTTGAAATTTTTAAACCTAGGGTTAATTTCAGTTGCCTTTGAGTGAAGTCATCATTTAATCAAAATTTCTAGATATTTTAAGACATTTTTGCAGAAGCACAAAAGGAAGAGCCCCCCAAAAGGCAAACATTCAAGCATTTTAAAAGGCAGGTGCCAAGGAGAAGTCTGTAAAACAACAGCATAAAAGATGGAGGAAGCTAAGAATTGGCTTCAAATCAGCAAATGGTCAACAACTTTGTCTCTGAGGCCTGTTCTTGTTACAGGGAAGGCTACAACAACAACAAAAATAAATAAATAAATAAATAAAAGAACGGAAAGAAAAGAAAGCATACCTACTTCTCAACGGGTTATTAAATATTACTAAGATTCCTTAGAAATCTCCTCAAAGAGCCCTTCTGAAATTGGTTATCCAAACAAGTTTCCTTCTTCCAATTCATAAAAGTAAAAATAAGGTAGTACGTATAAAGATGAGAATTTTACATAGTAGAGAATGATTCTATAGCTTATTAAACAGGAGCAGTGCAATTCATTCATCTGATTAAAAGGAGGCTGCACATGTATAGTTTAGAAAGTTTCTCCAGGTGATCTTAATTAGCAGCAAAGGACCACAGACTTCCATTTGACAATTATTGACCCACTGCACTGTCACTGCTGGCAGAATGAGGCTTGATTCATTGCAAAGAGGCTGGGTATAAGCTGTGTACACACTCCAACATAGCCATTATGTGGAAGGTGAGTTAGTTAGGGGTCAGACTTGATGAAAAGTTCACAGGATGGGGGCTTTTAATTACTTGACTTTTTAAACTGATGATTGAAAATCATAACTCTGTAATTATTTCTTTACTTGACATGGTATTGTTTTTCCTCTGTTTCCTTCAAACCTTTGAAGAATCCTGCTTTCTACCTTGGTTGGTACAGAGTATCAAATACCATATCCCACAAAGGTCTGATACAACAGAAGTCATGGATGGCCAGGAGTGTGTGTGTGTGTGTGTGTGTTTTAACCTAGGATTTCCATTTACGGCAAACTTTAGCAGCACTATCACCGCCCACCTCACACACACATGCGCACACACACACACACACACACATACACTCCCTTCAACACATTCTAGTCATTGAGTTGAATAAATAGCCTGGTGCCAGCCTAATTGAGCTTGAAGACATCCTTCCTGAGCCATTTGCCCCAGTACATGTTCCAGTGAGTCCAGAATATCAAAGACTAGTTCAGCATGACATGAGCATCCCACAAACTCTTTCTGGCTGAACGGCATATGCACTGGTCAATTTTCAGCTGGTGGTCTGTAGCCACATGGATCTACACGTGTTGTCTATGTAGTAATGACAGAGAACTGGCCCTAAATGGATTTGCTGACTTCAGATGAGAACTTTTGAAATGGGACGGGAACCTTGGATATTAGAAGCTTCTTCTAATTTCCATATTTCCTGGTGAATAGGTGTGCACAATAAATCACATTCCCCAAAATTATATTGTAATTTTGAGTTCCTTAAAACTTACCATAGGCAGAAGCAAGAAGAACTACAATCCTGCAGCCTGTGGAACAAAAACCACATTCACAGAAAGACAGACGAGATGAAAAGGCAGACGGCTATGTGCCAGATGAAGGAACAAGATAAAACCCCAGAAAAACAACTAAATGAAATGGAGATAGGCAATCTTCCAGAAAAATAATTCAGAATAATGATAGATAAGATGATCCAGGACCTCGGAAAAAGAATGGAGGCAAAGATCAAGAAGATGCAAGAAATGTTTAACAAAGATCTAGAAGAATTAAAGAACAAACAAACAGAGATGAACAATACAATAACTGAAATGAAAAATACACTAGAAGGAATCAATAGCAGAATAACTGAGGCAGAAGAACGGATAAGTGACCTGGAAGACAGACTGGTGGAGTTCACTGCTGCAGAACAAAATAAAGAAAAAAGAATGAAAAGAAATGAAGACAGCCTAAGAGACTTCTGGGACAACATTAAATGCAACAACATTCATATTATAGGGGTCCCAGAAGGAGAAGAGAGAGAAAAAGGACCTGAGAAAATATTTGCAGAGATTATAGTCAAAAACTTCCCTAACATGGGAAAGGAAATAGCCACCCAAGTCCAGGAAGCGCAGAGAGTCCCATACAGGATACACCCAAGGAGAAACACGCCAAGACACATAGTAATCAAATTGGCAAAAATTACAGACAAAGAAAAATTATTGAAAGCAGCAAGAGAAAAACAACAAGTAATATACAAGGGAACTCCCATAAGGTTGACAGCTGATTTCTCAGCAGAAACTCTACAAGCCAGAAGGGAGTGGCATGATATACTTAAAGTCATGAAAGGGAAGAACCTACAACCAAGATTACTCTACCCGGCAAGGATCTCATTCAGATTTGATGGAGAAATCAAAAGCTTTACAGACAAGCAAAAGCTAAGAGAATTCAGCACCACCAAACCAGCTCTACAACAAATGCTAAAGGAACTTCGCTAAGTGGGAAACACAAGAGAAGAAAAGGACCTACAAAAACAAAGCCCAAACAATTAAGAAAATGGTAATAGGAACATACATATTGATAATTACCTTAAACGTGAATGGATTAAATGCTCCAACTAAAAGGCACAGGCTTGCTGAATGGATACAAAAAAAGACCCATATATATGCTGTCTACAGGAGACCCATTTCAGACCTAGGGACACATACAGACTGAAAGTGACGGGATGGAAAAAGATATTCCATGCAAATGGAAATCAAAAGAAAGCTGGAGTAGCAATACTCATATCAGATAAAATAGACTTTAAAATAAAGAACGTTACAAGAGACAAGGAAAGACACTACATAATGATCAAGGGATCAATCCAAGAAGAAGATATAACAATTTAAATATATATGCACCCAACATAGGAGCACCTCAATACATAAGGCAACTGCTAACAGCTATAAAAGAGGAAATCGAGAGTAACACAATAATAGTGGGGGACTTTAATACCTCACTTACATCAATGGACATATCATCCAAACAGAAAATTGATGAGGAAACACAGGCTTTAAATGACACAACAGACCAGATAGATTTAATTGATATTTATAGGACATTCCATCCAAAAACAGCAGATTACACTTTCTTCTCAAGTGGCATGGAACATTCTCCAGGATAGATCACATCTTGGGTCAGAAGTCAAGCCTCAGTAAATTTAAGAAAATTGAAATCATATGAAGCATCTTTTCTGACCACAACGCTATGAGATTAGAAATCAATTACAGGAGAAAAAACATAAAAAACACAGACACATGGAGGCTAAACAATATGTTACTAAATAACCAAGAGATCACTGAAGAAATCAAAGAGGAAATCAAAAAATACCTAGAGACAAATGACAATGAAAACATGATGATCCAAAACCTATGGGATGCAGCAAAAGCAGTTCTAAGAGGGAAGTTTATAGCTATACAAGCCAACCTCAAGAAACAAGAAAAATCTCAAATAAACAATCTAACCCTACACTTAAAACAACTAGAGAAAGAAGAACAAACAAAACCCAAAGTTAGCAGAAGGAAAGAAATCATAAAGATCAGAGCAGAAATAAATGAAATAGAAACAAAGAAAACAATAGCAAAGATCAATAAAACTAAAAGCTTGTTCTTTGAGAAGTTAAACAAAATTGATAAACCATTAGCCAGACTCTTCAAGAAAAAGAGGGAGAGGACTCAAATCAATACAATTAGAAATGAAAACGGAGAAGTTACAACAGACACCACAGAAATACAAAACATCCTAAGAGACTACTACAAGCAACTCTATGACAATAAAATGGACAAACTGGAAGAAATGGAAAAATTCGTAGAAAGGTATAATCTTCCAAGATTGAACCAGGAAGAAATAGAAAATATGAACAGACCAATCACAAGTAATGAAATTGAAACTGTGATTAAAAATCATCCAACAAACAAAAGCCCAGGACCAGATGGCTTCACAGGTGAATTCTATCAAACATTTAGAGAAGAGCTAACACCCATCCTTCTCAAACTCTTCCAAAAAACTGCAGAGGAAGGAACACTCCCAAACTCATTCAATGAGGCCACCATCACCCTGATACCAAAACCAGACAAAGATACTAGAAAAAAAGAAAATTACAGACCAATATCACTGATGAATATAGATGCAAATTCCTCAACAAAATACTAGCAAACAGAATCCAGCAACACATTAAAAGGATCATACACCAAGATCAAGTGGGATTTATCCCAGAGATGCAAGGATTCTTCAATATAGGCAAATCAATCAATGTGATACACCATATTAACAAACTGAAGAATAAAAACCATATGATCATCTCAATAGATGCAGAAAAAGCTTTTGACAAAATTCAACACCCATTTATGATAAAAACTCTCCAGAAAGTGGGCATAGAGAGAACCTACTTCAATGTAATAAAGGCCATATACGACAAACCCACAGCAAACAGCATTCTCAATGGTGAAAAACTGAAGGCATTTCCTCTAAGATCACGAACAAGACAAGGATATCCACTCTCACCACTATTATTCAACATAGTTTTGGAAGTCCTAGCCACGGCAATCAGAGAAGAAAAAGAAATAAAAGGAATCCAAATCAGAAAAGAAGTAAAGCTGTCACTGTTTTCAGGTGACATGATACTATACATAGAGAATCCTAAAGATGCTACCAGAAAACTACTAGAGCTAATCAACGAATTGGTAAAGTAGCAGGATACAAAATGAATCCACAGAAGTCTCCTGCATTCCTACACACTAATGATGAAAAATCTGAAAGTAAAATTGAGGAAACACTCCCATTTATCATTGCAACAAAAAGAATAAAATACCTAGGAATAAACCTACCTAAGGAGACAAAAGACCTGTATGCAGAAAACTATAAGACACTGATGAAAGAAATTAAAGATGATACCAACAGATGGAGAGATATACCATATTCTTGGATTGGAAGAATCAATATTGTGAAAATGACTATACTTCCCAAAGCAATCTACAGATTCAATGCAATCCTTATCAAATTACCAATGGCATTTTTTACAGAACTAGAACAAAAAATCTTAAAATTTGTATGGAGACACAAAAGACCCCGAATAGCCAAAGCAGTCTTGAGGGAAAAAACGGGGCTGGAAGAATCAGACTCCCTGACTTCAGACTATACTACAAAGCTACAGTAATTAAGACAATATGGTACTGGCACAAAAACAGAAATATAGATCAATGGAACAGGATAGAAAGCCCAGAGATAAACCCATGCACATATGGTCATCTTATCTATGACAAAGGAAGCTAGGATATACAATGGAGAAAAGACAGTCTCTTCAATAAGTGGTGCTGGGAAAACTGTACAGCTACATGTAAAAGAATGAAATTAGAACACTCCCTAACACCATACACAAAAATAAACGCAAAATGGATTAGAGACCTAAATGTAAGACCAAGCACTATAAAACTCTTAGAGGAAAACATAGGAAGAACACTCTTTGACATAAATCACAGCAAGATCTTTTTTGATCCACCTCCTAGAGTAATGGAAATAAAAACAAAAATAAACAAATGGGACCTAATGAAACTTAAAAGCTTTTGCACAGCAAAGGAAACCATAAACAAGACGAAAAGACAACCCTCAGAATAGGAGAAAATATTTGCAAACAAATCATCGGACAAAGGATTAATCTCCAAAATATATAAACAGCTCATGCAGCTCAATATTAAAAAAACAAACAACCCAACACAAAAATGGGCAGAAGACCTAAATAGACATTTCTCCAAAGAAGACATACAGATGGACAAGAAGCACATGAAAAGATGCTCAACATCACTAATCATTAGAGAAATGCAAATCAAAACTACAATGAGGTATCACCTCACACCAGTTAGAATGGGCATCACCAGAAAATCTACAAACAACAAATACTGGAGAGGGTGTGGAGAAAAGGGAACCCTCTTGCACTGTTGGTAGGAATGTACATTGATACAGCCACTATGGAGAACAGTATGGAGGTTCCTTAAAAAACTGAAAATAGAATTACCATATGACCCAGCAAGCCCACTCCTGGGCATATACCCTGAGAAAACCATAATTCAAAAAGACACATGCACCCCAGTGTTCATAGCAGCACTATTTACAATAGCCAGGATGCGGAAGCAACCTAAATGCCCATAGACAGATGAATGGATTAAGAAGATGTGGTACATATATACAATGGAATATTACTCAGTCATAAAAAGGAATGAAATTGTGTCATTTGTAGAGACGTGGATGCATCTAGAGAGTGTCATACAGAGTGAAGTAAGTCAGAAAGAGAAAAACAAATATTGTATATTAACGCATATATGTGGAACCTAGAAAATGGTACAGATGAACCAGTTTGCAGAGCAGAAATTGAGACACAGAAGTAGAGAAAAAAACCTATGGACACAAAGGGGGGAAAGTGGCAGGGGTGGGTGGTGGGATGAATTGGGAGATTGGGATTGACATGTATACACTGCTGTGTATAAAATGGATGACTAATAAGAACCTGCTGTATAAAAAAATAAATAAAATTAAATTAAAAAAAAAAAGAAAAGTCTGTACAGCCCCTACCTAAGGTTACTTCAGTCATGTGGGGGAGGCAGATGGGCACACAGACATGGGTGTTTAAAAAAAAAAAAATTACCATAAATTATCAATATAATAGTATACTATAAATATCCCTCTTCAAAAGTGAGATTTTGTTTTTGTCCTGATAGAAATCCAGGAGCTTTTACATCATATGGTGAAATGAAGGATTCAAAAAGTTTGAAAATCACTGGATGAGGCCACGGAGTTTTGTGAATAGTTAGGAGATGTTTCTTTATTATAATTTAAATGTAGCATTGTTTTTCTCTCACCACAATAACAATGTCAAAAAACTTGCCACCAAAGAGAAGAACTTCGCCTTCCCCTTTGGGAAACTGGTAGGTCCAGCCATAGGATTGAGTTTGTATCCTAAATAGAAATAGGGAATGTGTTGGACAAAAATAGAGGTTGGATTAGTCATCAGTACATTCATTTACTCTGACCCAGTACCTGTGTTCCTCATCTCCATGTGTTGCTTCGTTTTAAGTCTGGCAAGAGCAGCACATTCATAAAATGGTCAAAATGACAAGGAAGGGCCATCTTGGAATCTGGGAGTTTCCTCTACCACATGAGAACACTCTGCCAGCATGACAGAGGTGTACATCACACCAGCACAAAGGAAAATATGGCATTGCAAAGGGTGTGGGAGGGAAGCAACAAAGAGAGACACAGTGGTTATGTCAAGAAAAATACAAACATCTTTTTCCTTGAAAGATGACTATGACTTATCTCAAACCTAAAATCTGTATAGCTCTGTAAGTTTTCTGCACCCAGTATCTTGGTGAGAGACACTGGTGTGGACCATTGAAAAACAGAAGCAGCTCACTGGTTCTCCAGTGTTCTTTACACTACTTTAAAATTCTGGGCACCTGATCCTGAATGGGTGAGTGGCAGATACACCATCTGATTTTAACCACAGAAACCTCTGTTACAGTAACATAAAAGGGCGGTTGAAAGGGCTATGAAATCAAAGTGCACTCAGGACTTTGATGTGGGCAGAGTTGCCTGGTGCCTGTGAGTGCCACCTTCCTTGTTCCCCACCTGTGACCGTCAGTGGCTACTGATTCTTATCTATCCAGGTTGATTCACTGGCAGGTGCAAGGTAGTTAGGTCCAACTTAAAATGTGTAAATCTATATTCACATATGCTGTGCCTGACCCCCACCCCCAAATCACCCAAAAATAAGTAACTCAGGGAGAAGTTTGAATGCTTGGACCTCACTCATCCTCATATATTCAACTCAAGCTATAAACTTGCCTGATATTTTATTTCCATTCAGAATAGGAAGCCTTGCCTTCAAGTACCAGCCTAACGAGACCATTGGCTGTCTGGTTTCCAGATTTGTATGGCATCAATATAATGCCCCAATCCAACTGAAGGGTATCATCATCTAAAGCTGCTATGGCACTCTGGGGGGTATTCTTCCTGCCCAAAGGTCAAATAAAAGTTCAGAGACTATTTAGTTCTGTCACATAAACTAGAAGGGCAGAAACAACTCAAAGGGTTGACATTGTAATTCAACTCAAAATCTGCAATTGAAATTAATCTTATTAAAATCAGAGCCTTGGTCAAAGTCAACATCGATTAAAGCAATATTTTTCTGAGACCATAAACCAAGCTAGTTTATCACTATTCTATAACATTTCCTCATGGATACGTGGGCAGATTGAGCTCGTCTGATGGCTTTGCTTCTGTACAGTCTCAGAGTATAGGAAAGGAGCAAAGGAGTGAGCCTCACTCAGTTAGGATACATGGTTTAGGTCATTTAGAGATAGAGTAGCCAGGCTGAGCCTGGATGCTGAGTCATCTCTCTCCGCAGGATGCTCTCCTCACGCATTTCCATAATGAAATTGCCTTCTCTGCATATACACTCTTATTATCTCTTGTTTAGTGCAAATTAGAACTTTTTTTTTAACATCTTTATTAGAGTATAATTGCTTTACAATGGTGTGTTAGTTTCTGCTTTATAACAAAGTGAATCAGTTATACATGCACATATGTCCCCATATCTCTTCCCTCTTGCATCTCCCTCCCTCCCACCCTCCCTATCTCACCCCTCTAGGTGGTCACAAAGCACCGAGCTGATCTCCCTCTGCTATGCGGCTGCTTCCCACTAGCTACCTATTTTATGTTTGGTAGTGTATATATGTCCATGCCACTCTCTCACCTTCTCCCAGTTTACCCATCCCCCTCCCCGTATCCTCAAGTCCATTCTCTAGTAGGTCTGCATCTTTATTCCCGTCTTGCCCCTAGGTTCTTCTGACCATTTTTTCTTTCTTTTTTAAAGATTTTTTTTAGATTCCATATATATGTGTTAGCATACGGTATTTGTTTTTCTCTTTCTGACTTACTTCACTCTGTATGACAGTCTCTAGGTCCATCCATCTCACTATAAATAACTCAGTTTTGTTCCTTTTTATGGCTGAGTAATATTCCATTGTATATATGTGCCACATCTTCTGTATTCATTCATCTGTTGATGGGCACTTGGGTTGCTTCCATGTCCTGGCTATTGTAAAGAGAGCTGCAATGAACATTTTGGTACATGACTCTTTTTGAATTATGGTTTTCTCAGGGTATATGCCCAGTAGTGGGATTGCTGGGTCATATGGTAGTTCTATTTTTAGTTTTTTAAGGAACCTCCATACTGTTCTCCATAGTGGCTGTATCAATTTACATTCCCACCAACAGTGCAAGAGGGTTCCCTTTTCTCCACACCCTCTCCAGCATTTATTGTTTGTAGATTTTTTGATCATGGCCATTCTGACTGGTGTGAGATGATATCGCATTATACTCTTGATTTACATTTCTCTAATGATTAATGATGTTGAGCATTCTTTCATGTGTTTGTTAGCAATCTGTATATCTTCTTTGGAAAAATGTCTATTTAGGTCTTCTGCCCATTTTTGGATTGGGTTGTTTGTTTTTTTTGATATTGAGCTGCATGAGTTTCTTGTATGTTTTGGAGGCCTCCAAGTTGACCTTGCTAAGGGCAGTACGCTGTAAACAAAGGAGGATGGGATTTGGAATGAGACCTATGTAGCTTCAAATCTTGGCTCTAACAGTCATTAGCTGTGACCATGAGTGATATCATTAATCACGCCGAGCCTTGGTGTCCTCATCTGTAGAATGAGAGTAATAAACTGTCTTACTGGGTCATTGTGAACATTAAGGGCATAATATCAATACATATAAGCAAAACTCCCAGCCCAGTGTCTGGCACATAAGGGCTCAACAAATATCTCTTTCATTCTCCTGCTTCTTTCTACTTTTTCTCTCTGCCAATTATGTAAAGCCAATAGTCTTTTCACAAGTTTTCACAAAGTTAGAGTTGATAGGATGCATATAAATTATTGCCTTCAGAAAACCAACGTGACTCAAAGGTCTCCTGACCTCCAGGTGCTACTGACCCACAACAACTAAATCTTATACCTCATGGCATAGGACTTTATTCTATACTCTCAGGCATTTGGGGTGGCCAATTCCGGCTTCCAAATAGAACTGAAACTTCTTAATATCAAGGTACAATTTTTTCTTGTTTCAGCCTTGAGAATAAATTGATATTCATAGATTAATCTGCCTAAGAACTATATTTAGTCCTGGACTAAACAATCATTTCAAGAACCCCAACATTAAGAATATAGTGTAGAGTATTCTCACAAACCCTGAAAACTAACAAATTCCACTAGCAATCTCAAACGACTAAATACATTCTTGAATTAGGTACAATTTAATTAAGTATAACTCAAATTTTTGAAGTCTTGAGTTAAATGGAATTCCTGAAAAGATCTTCTGAGAATATATTTGAAATCAAAGTATGTAGTGTTAATTTTCAAAGGGTTGATAAAAATTAAATATTTTACGTCAATAAAGTGTAACTTTCCTGGGAATTAAAGTTTTTAGGAAACCCATTTGTATCTGATTTATTCAAAGACTACTTATAGGGTAAATTTTAAGAACTGTGTAGTAGGGGCTTCCCTGGTGGCACAGCAGTTGAGAATCTGCCTGCCAATGCAGGGGACACGGGTTCGAGCCCTGGTCTGGGAAGATCCCACATGCCGCGGAACAACTAGGCCCGTGAGCCACAATTACTGAGCCTGCGCGTCTGGAGCCCGTGCTCCGCAACAAGAGAGACCGTGATAATGAGAGGCCCGCGCACCGCGATGAAGAGTGGCCCCCACTTGCCGCAACTAGAGAAAGCCCTCGCACAGAAACAAAGACCCAACACAGCCATAAATAAATAAATAAGTAAATAAACCCAAAGTTTAAAAAAAAAATAAGATCTCATATGCCGCATGGTGTGGTCAAAAAAGAAGAAAAAAAGAAAGCAGAAGGAATATTTAAAAAAAAAAAAAAAAGAACTGTGTAGTATAGTGTATTCTCTCTCTAACCTTTCTACTGCAGAACCATTGTGTTTCTTGCCAAAATCGGTTGAAAACGAAGAGAATTTAGTAATATTATAACAATTCTAGACTTTCTGTAACTTAAAGGTTTATACTGTCATAGACAGAGCTAGTTGTGTGATTTTGCATGATGGATCCTTTTTTTTTTTCCCCTGTGGAATGGAAGGGACAACTTCCCTATGGAAAAGTAGTATAGGAAATCAAAAACAGAAGCTTATTTGTGAGGGTTGTGGTTGGAAAACTGGTCACTATTCACTTTTTGAGGTTTTTGAAAAGTCCCTTCTCTACTCCTTATTTCCACAAAGGATGAAAAATAGGCATCATGTGAATTGGGATGTACACAATCATATTACATTTTTCCAGTTAGCAAACATTAATCTGATTAGACATTGCTGACCGCTAGAATGTAACGTATGTATATGTGTGTGTATATATACACACACGTATATACACATGTATATTTGATTCATATATGTATGTATCGTTCAATGGCACTTTTCCCTTAAACACACTTTAATATATTGTTCAGTTACTTCTTAATTACGTACATGGACATAATTTACTGATTTCCTTAGTGCTAGCATTGCCTAACAATGTATAGGAACAAACATGTAGCAGGATTTGCTTCTGAACCCATAAAAGCAAAACTGGGCATTTTTAATTGATTCAAATTGTACTCAGAAGTAACCCAGATTGGAAATGACCATAGGGAGCATCTGGAGAGCCAGTCATAGGCAGATGGGCAGATAGATGGCCCTTAGGGATCCTATGCCTAATTAGAATCTTCCCCAAACTATTGGCATGGTGGGACGGGGGGTGTAAGTCTCCCAACCTGTGTGGCAACAGGTACCACGTGCACCAAGATAATGAGAACAGCTCAGTTTGGAGACCCTTGTGGAGTTTCCATGCCTGCCGTCTGGGAATCAGTGTCCCCACGGCTCCCTTCCTCAGAGCGTCAGGGGAAAACTTACCACCCTCACACAAAGGACTATTGAGGGGGCCATGAGTCAACCGGAAAACATACACGGCACTTTCTCAACTTGTTTCTTTCCACTCCTGCAAAATAGCATGTCTTTTCATTTGAATTTCCCCTCAACAAAAGAAGGGCACCACTTTGACAAGCATTTACACGTGGGCCTTAAGGCAGGGTGGAGTCTAGTTCATTAGGAACTAAACTTCTAGTAAACACCTTGATGGGCATAAAATCAGGCCCAGTTATTTCGTGCCTATTTTATACCTGGCTGAACTCTTTGAGTCCCTTGAAACCATGAAAGGCCTATGAAGGGGATGGAGGGTGCATTGGGGGGTCTCAGTCTATTTACAGTGGAGGTCTCCCCGGCCACTTCTCCAGGCATGCGAGGAGTGTTGCTCAATAGAAACTAATACTCTGCTGCACGTCACACGTACTTGTATCTCTGTAAGTCAGTGTAGTTGATTCAAAGAGTTATGTATAAACAATAGCGGGCGAAAAAAAATTGCCCCTGGCAGATTGCAAAGGGAAATTCTGTTTCTAGTTTATTCTTTTATTGAGTTCTGTGTAAAGTACATGAAGGTATTCCGAAACTCTTCTTTCTTTTCTCTCTCTCTCTCTCTCTCTCTCCAGCTAATGCTGTTTTCCAGTTTCTGAGCTGCCAATGTACCATGAGAAATCTACTCATTGACATGACAGAAAAGGCAGTTGTACAGCAGAAATGGTATGGTCTGTTGCAATAAATTACAGGTTTCCTTTTCATGTTCAGCACAAGAGGCGGCCCTCATGCAATTAGCTACAGCTGGTTAAAGAAAGAAACCATGCATCTGTGGACACATCAGACAGAGAACCAACTCTTATTTTCTGGCATATACCACTATAGGAACAGAGAAGAGACCTGATTTTTGTTCCTGAGCATAAGCCATTTTTTAAAACTTGCACTTCCCCCTCTGAATCACCAAGACAGCGTACCATTTGGGGAAACAAACCTACGGTCACTTTTTTTCCATTAAGGTCACTCACTGGTTATGACAAATAGTTGAGTGTCTTCCACTTGGTTCTTGTCTTCTTAAGCCTAGCAAAATCTTTCCTTGGAGTATCTTAGCCTCATGCTGACTCTTGATTATACGATTGCCACTGTGTGCTATTCTCAACGGGACGTTTATATTGGTACACAAGAGTCCTTCGAGAATAATACTTTGATATGCTTTATGTCTTCCTGTTTTTGTTGAATGATCATTTGCATGATATAATTTGCAGTTTATTTCAGAAAAACTAAACATTCAGGAACACTCAAGAACCATTCTAATTGCACATGCATGGGGCACTGGATCATACAGACATTAATAACATATTCATATCACTCAATTATATAGAAGATGTAAATATACTTCAGTGCATGTACCGAATGAATAGTTTGTGTTCCAAGAGACAACCTAAGAAAATACTTGTTTTTATCAGTTTGAGGAAGGCATTGATATAAGTCTATATAATGCATGTACATTCTAATGATACACTTCTTCATCATCCATGTAAGTCTCTAGCTCTATTTTTTCTGCAAATAAAGTTGGCCCTAGGAAGTCTGGGAGTTATTTCCCAGACATATGATTTTCAGATAATGAAATTTTAAATCATTTCAATATTTGAAAACAACTCTTCTTACCAATACTGGTCAAGGATAAATTTACTTTATAAATGAAAGAGGGTAAACAAAATTAAGACAAGTCATGAGATTAAAATTGTTCACATTTATCTCCTGGAACTCTTGGGGTCCCTGTAAAGTTAACAATTCATTCGGACACATTCAAATCATGAAAGTAAAAAGAGATTTTGCCTGGGTGTTTAACACAAAAAAGAGAAATCCTAATGGAAATCATCTGTAATTAGTGATTCTTCCCCCCAGCAAAAAATTGGCTCTGTTTGTTTTACAGAAAATCAGTAAAGCTACTGATGTTTGAAAAAAATAACTTGACAGTCCAACTGAAGATCACAGGGCATTTGTTGAGATGTCTCCAAAGCATTTGCCTGAAGATTTATTTTGAAAGCTGTGCTTAAAAGTAAAAAGCCAGTTGCCAGTTTCCCTCCCTCGTGTCGCAACCAACCTTACAGTGTCATCAGAACAAAGACAACAATGATTCCCATATTTTTATTTCATTTAAGAGAAATAAGAGAGAGACATACACAGAGTGAACAGCCTTTAAAGAGAAAATCAATATTACATGTTTGGAAGGAAGGAAAAGAACCATAGTGTGTGCCCAGACAACAAATTTCTACCATCTCAAAACCTGTAATTTACTTGAAAATGTGTAGTTTCCTTGTACTGGACTTCCAGACTCCTCATGTAATGAGCAACTGACATGTGAATGGAAACAGGTTGGGAGTAGGGGAATTATGAGACCTGAAGGCAAACATTTGCAAAATTGTAAGAATAAGCAATATTTTTTGGACCTTTTCCCTCCAGAGAGACAATTTTGCTCTTGAAGAAAGAGCAGGCTAGAGAGACCCCCAAGTGTAAAAATTATACTCAACTTGTATCTATTTAGTAAAAACCATCTTCCAATAAAAGCAAACTCACCACAGAGTGAAAATAAGACAAATTCAAATGTAAACTATTATAAAGACCCGAGAATCATGGCTATTGAACTTTGAGAGGAAACAACCAGTTCATTATGCCTGGAGGCATTTCAAGCTGAGAAGGACCAAACACTAAAATCTAAATCTGTATTATTGCCTAAAAAATAGCATTGGTAAGATAAAGGATCTATCCTTCTGAGTCTAAAAATAAAAAATATTCTCTATTGTCCATATTTTGAGCATTATTTAGTCAAAGAAAGGTGACAAATTATGAAATTGTTAAATAAATATTGCCTGACTGTGACACCAGTTACGAAGAAAGGAAATCTCCTGAATGCACATCTTTTATTTATACCTGGAGAAAAATAACACAGAGCTTCTTAGTGATATTATTCTAATTATATCAAAGGTATTTTGATAGTACTTGAAACAAGGTCATAAAATACAGAAGAAAAGTTCACCAAACCCCCAAGCCCAGAATTTCAAACTACCCCTCAATAGGTGATACAAACTGATAGTTTTGATAAGATGATTATTTCCTTTTAAAACACCCCTGAGGAGGATACTGAGTTGCAAGTGAGGATCAAAAAGTTCCTACTTTACCAAAGTCCTACTACTAGTCTTTCATGCATGAGCATTAAATTTATTTATACAGCAAAATGTATTGAGGGCCTACTATCTCCAGGGAGTCCTCTGGGCCACATTAGGAAACAAGGCAGACAAATACACTTGCTCTCATGAAGTTTATAATCTAGCTGGGCAGGTAGAAGATAAACCATAAGCAAAAGTAAATCATATAGTATGTGAGTAGGTGACAAGGGTTATGAAAAGGAAAGTGTAGAGTAGAATAGAGGGACCAGGAGTACATGTCAGCAGTCCATTTAAATAGGGTGATCAGAAAAAAACCTTATTGAAAGAGTGACAACTAAGCCCAGAGCTGAAGGAGGGAAGGGAGTTAGACGTGTGGAAAAGCCAGCTTCTCAACCTCAGTCCTACTGACATTATGCGCTAGGTAATTCTTTGTGGTAGGGACTGTCCAGTGCATTACAGGCTGGTTAGCAGCCTCGCTCTACCCACTAGATGCAAGTAATATGCACCGCAATTCCAGTTGTAACAACCAAAAATGTCTCCAAAAAATAGTCAGAAGACCCCTGGTGGAAAAAAAAAAATCACTGTTGAGAGTTACTGGTCTGGGAGGAGCATGGCTAGCAGGGTTAAAAAACAAAATGAAATCAAGATATGGCTAGAGTGGAGTACAGAAGGAGGGAGTTGGGGCTGAGGTCAGAGAGGTGACAGGAATGATCTTTTAGGGCTTCCTTGGCCTGTGTAGATTCTTTGTCTTGTACTCTGAATGAAATGGGAAGCTACTGGAGAGTTGTAAAAGTACCACTCTGGCTGCTGCGTGGAGAATACACTACGATGAGTGAGTGGTCAAGGGCAGAAGCAGGGCGATCAGTGAGAAGGCTATTATTATGATCCAAGCAAGGGATGATGGCGGCACCTACCACAGTGACCAAGATGAGATCAGATGCAGAATATCTTTTTAGCGTAATGAATGAAATTTCCTATCATATGAATGAAGGGCTTGAGAAAAAGGAGTTAAAGATCCCTAAGCAACTGGAAGGATGGAGGTGCCAACAGCTGAGATGGGAATTGCAGTAGACAGAGCATGATTGGGAGGGTAGATCAGGGAACGGATTTAAAATCATTCCTTGGCAAGTAAGATACAGGAGAAAATTTATTTTTGCATATGTCATGATGTTTTAAATCAAAGCAGTGGCAAATTTTCACATGTGAATGTAATATTGGATAGGAAGAGAGATAAAAACCTTTATCTTAATGCAGAATCTGTTTAAATGCTTCTCTTTGGATTTTTTTGTATGAGTGCTTTTTTCTAATACAAGAATCTCAATGTAGACATGCAGTGTATATGTCTGCCCTAAGAACATAAAGCAGCATTTCTTGAATTGAATACATTCAAGGGATATCTCAACAATGCCACAAAATATTTTAATTTTTTTTCTCCTAAAGAGAACCTATAATTGTTTTAATACAGAGAGTTATTACTCTAAAATTTACTTGTGGAGACCCAGAGTACTAGAACTGAGTTCCTTCAGGGCTTTGTTCTTACTTCTGTCACAGCTGTGACCAGGTTGGATTGCCATCTTGTGCAGTCTTGTGTGTCACCTCCACTGAACCTTGAGCTGTTTAAGGTCACGAGCTGGAGTTTCTCTACCTCAGTATCCCAATGCCTATCACCGAATACACACTCAATAAGTATCAACTATGTGAAGGAGTGAATGAAAGGATAATTACAAGGAACCCAGACCTTGCAGTATACATTTACAGTACAGCCTTAGACACACAAACCAATCTCACAAAGGTAGAAACCATGACTCTGGTTCCTCTCCTCTCCTTTTCTTTCCTTCCCTCTCCCACTCCTCCTGCCTGGTATGAAAGGAGATGGTAGACTTGGAAATCAGTCAGACCCGAGTTGGAATCCCAACTCTCCCACTGACTACTTATGTGAATGTGGACAAATTACCAGGTGACGGCTCAGATTACTTGGTAGGCAGACTAGTTCCCACGTAGATTTCCAGCAAAGCAACAGCTGTGTGTACAGAATTTTACAGTCAGAAAAATCTTAAAATCCAAAAGTACTTCTTTGAATTTCCACACACATGTGTATTGTTTTAGCTTCAGTGACACAATCTGGGAGGCAGCGGGTCCTCTAAATGTCTTAATCTTGCCCTGAGACTAGCACTGTTTAGGTCACTAGGACATAGGGAATAGGACACGCTTGTCCTCGCCTTCATGGAACTTTCTGCCCAGTAGGGAAGGCAGACTTTAAACAAATAATTACAAAGATAGTTATTTGAGGTTGAGTAAGTGTTGGGAAGGAAAATAATGACATAACGTACTGGAAGAATCCAGCCGAATTTTTGGGAAGGACAGGGGTGGGAGGTATAAGAAGCTTTTCTATGGAAGTCACATTGAAGCTGAAAACTGAATCATGAGTTGGAGTTAGGGGCTGGTGTGCAGAGTTAGGGAGGGAATAAATTGGAGAACAAGGGAGTTGGGGAAAGAGAATGGGGGAGAAGAGTGCTCCAAACTTCAGGCACTGAAGGATATCCAATAAGGATCTGGGCTTCTGCATTTCCCCATCAATAAAACAAATATAATCCCCGGAGTAGGTACCCAGTTTATGTTTGATGGATGAATGAATTCTGGAAACCCTTTATTCTGGTAGCTACACTTCACAGACTTCATACACACACTCTCAACCATCCCCTAAAATGCCGAAGTGAACCACCTGGCAAGCCCCAAGTTTCCAAGGAGCTCAGGCTTCCAGTTTGCCAGTATTCAAATGGCCACTTTGCCTTTTATCTAAGGCTCTTCTGAATCACTCTTCAAACCACAAGGCACTTGACAGCATTTGTGCTGTGAATAAGGTTCCATCTTCCATCTGCGGGGGGCCCTAGCTGATCAATCTTTCTAGAGTACGTTGTATCTATATGACTGGTGAGCTCACCCATTCATTGGGTGGTATGGCTACTGCTGTCCTTATGAAATTACAGCTGGGGTCTGCTTTTGTTTCACTTTTAATGAAGCCTACAGACTAGAGGAATTTTTCAAACCCTTACATTTTTCTCTTTAGCTCAGAGGAAACTAAATGAAAGGGGGCACTTCCCTTTTATTTAAAGAATCATTAGAGATAAGTGGACTCAACCAAATAAGGAAAATAAAACCTGAAGACCTGTTCCCACAGTTGCACCTCCATTCCCTGGGCCTTTCCGGAGAACCCCTGTGGCTCATGTATTTATGTTAACTCTATCATAAAACGTGATCTTTATTGCAACCTGACGTATGAAGTTTCAGCTCAGTGACAAGTCTACTTCCCTCTCAAACTACATTTGCAAACTGTCCCTTTTTGAAAACTATTCAAATATTTTGAAAAGGGAGACAAAACCAGTGGCTTGAATCCTAATTCATTCTTCTATTGTAGTTCCTTTAGTACTGTTAAGAAAAGAACAAATGTTTGGTGAAGAATTTGCCAAGCTCCTCATAAGTTTCTCTCAACACCAACAATGGATATGACCTATTTTGAGTCCTGTAGAGTTTTTGCCATATTTATAATAGAAGATACTGCTATTTTTCATATTTTTTTCTTTTAAAAAGGAAATTATTTTATTCCTGTTATTCCTGGCTATAAATATATACTACTCTCACTGTAAAAAGCATTCAAATATTATAGAAGTTTCTCTCATCACCTCTGTAATTTTGAAAATGAAATTGCCAAGATATTTAGAGGTTTACGAATTGCTTGAACTCTTACAAGTTTCACACATCCTATTCAAGTCATCAGAAAGACTTCAAACACCTGTATTCTTCCAAATAACTAACTAATTGTGCACATCCACAAGCTGTCAGCTTTTCCACATTTCTTTCTAAAATTTTAAAAATCCAGTTTTATCAACCCAGACTCCAGGGGGAAAAAGTAGCATTTTGCATTATAGAACAGACTAAAATTAAATAGCAGATCTGGGAAATACAGACATAGCATATTGTTCATTCGGTCCACACAGACTGAGTGTGAACAGCACGTATGCCTCGATGGAGGAAGACAAAAGATAAACGTATTACTCCTATTTTCAGGAGCTTACGATCTAACTAATGAGATATGATATATAAAAATGGCACATGACGTTACGACACAATTTTTTCTGCCGAGGATCACCAGTTAGAAGAGGCAGGTGTTTCTCTGGGTCCCAATCATCTTCACACATAAGCTGCACTGAGATTGATGCCCTGATGCCAGCTTCCCAACCAGTCCTATTGGTATTATACCTTTTGGCATTGGAGAACATCCGAGACTTCCTTGCCTTGCATGTTTGAACAGCTCTGGTCATGAGATGCTGCTGATAATGAGCAGATTCCAGCCCCTCCTCCACCTCCATCTCATCAAGTAAGTAACCTTTATAGAACACCGCAAGCAGCAGTAACAGAGGCTATCCAGACTCAAAGAGATTGAAGGAGGACATGAAGAGGCGCAGGTCAGTCATCTAAAGGTGTTTCAAGTCAGTGACTCTGCTCAGGTAGGGGAAGCAAAAACAGGCATCTGAGATATTTTGAAATCCTCTGGGGAAACACCAAGGTGCTATGGCCTGACCCTCAATGCTAAAAGGACACTCACTGCTTTCAAATTCTGTGCTTCTGAGGTTACATCTCAGTGTGCTCTGAAAACCTACACACAACAAAAATTTTCACTCAGCTTAGAAACTCATTCCTGCCTGTAGAATTCTCCTATCATATAACAGCAGCTACTTCATTTAGAGATAGAATTATAAAGTTGCTGGAAAAAATGAATAAAGAAAGCAAAGATGACCTGAGGAAACCAGTAGAGAATACTGTTCATTACAGTATGTTTTTCAAACTGCAGGTTGAGATCCTTTGGGGGTGGGGGGGGGGAGAGGTGAAATCAATTTGGTGAAACCAAATACAGGCATACCTTGAAGATGTGGTGGGTTTGGTTCCAGACCACTGCAATAGAGTGAATATCGCAATAAAGTGAGTCACACAAATTTTTTGGTTTTCCTACCCAGAGAAAATTATGTTTACACTGTAATTAAGTCTATTAAGTGTGAAATAACATTATGTCCAAAAAATAATGCACATAACTTAATTAACAAATACTTTGTTGCTAAAAAATACTAACCATCATCTGAACCTTTAGTGAGTCGTAATCTTTTTGCTGGTTGAGGATCTCGCCTAGATGTTGATGGCTGTTGACTGATCAGGGTGGTGGCTGCTGAAGATTGGGGCAGCTGTGGCAATTCTTTTAAAAAAGATGACAGTGAGGTTTGCCACATCGACTGATTCTTCCTTTCATGAATTATTTCTCTGTAACATGCAATGCTGTTTGATAGCATTTCACCCCCAGTAGAACTTCTTTCAAAATTAGAGTCAGTCCTTTCAAACCCTGCTGCTGCTTTATCAACTAAGTTTATGTAATATTCTAAATCCTTTGTTGTCATTTCAACAATCTTCACAGCGTCTTCACCAGGAGTAGATTTCATCTCAAGAAACCCCTTCTTCACTCATCCATAGGAAGCAACTCCTTATCCATTCAATTTTTATCATGAGATCACAGCAATTCAGTCACATCTTCAGACTCCACTTCTAAGTCTAGTTCTCTTGGTCTTTCCAGCACATCCACCATTACTTCCTCCACTAAAGTCTTGAACCCTCAAAGTCATCCATGAGGGTTGGAATCAACTTCTTCCAAATTCCTGTTAATGTTGACATTTTGAGCTCTTCCCATGACTCATGAATGTTCTTAATGGCATCTAGAATGGTGAACACTTTCCAGAAGATTTTCAGTTTATTTTGCTCAGACCCCTCAGAGGAATCACTATCTAAGGCAGCTGAAGCCTTATGAAATTTATTTCTTGAATAATAAGACTTGAAAGTAAAAATTACTCCATGAATGGATGTTGTGTTAGCAGGTATGAAAACAACATGAACTTCTTTATACATTTCCGTCAGAGCTCTTGGGTGATCAGGTACATTGTCAATAAACAGTAACATTTTGAAAGGAATATATTTTTCTGAGAATAGTGGGCTTAAAACATTCAGTAAACCATGTTGAGGATTGGTTTCAATTTAAAGCCACTAGATGTACTAGCCCCTAACAAGAGAGTCAGACTGTCCTTTTAAACTTTGAAGCCAGGCATTGACTTTTCCTCCCTAGCTATGAAAGTCCTAGATAGCATCTTTTTCCAATATAAGGCTGTTACATCTACACTGAAAATCTGTTGTTTAGTGTAGCCACCTTACTTAATTATCTTAGCTAGGTCTTCTGGATAACTTGCTGCAGCTTCTACATCAGCACTTGCTGCTTCACCTTGCACTTTTATGTTATGGAGATGGCTTCTTTCCTTAAACCTCAAGAACCAATCTCTGTTGGCTTCAAACTCTTCTTCTGCAGCTTCCTCACCTCTCTCAGGCTTTATAGAATTGAAGAGAGGTGGGGCCTTGCTCTGGATTAGGCTTTGGCTTAAGGGAATGTTGAGGCTAGTTTGATCTTCTATGCAGACCACTAATCTCCATATCAGCAAAAAGGCTGTTCTTTTTTCTTATCATTTGTGTGTTCACTGGAGTAGCACTTTTCATTTTTTTCAAGAACTTTTCCTTTGCAGTCACAACTTGGCTAACTATTAGGCCTGGCTTTTGGTCTGTCTCAGCTTTAGACATGCCTTCCTCACTAAGCTTAATCATTTCTAGCTTTTGATTTCAAGTGAGAGGATGCATGAACTTTCCTTTCACTTGAACACTTAGAGGCCATTGTAGGGTTATTAATTGGCCTAATTTCAATACTATTGTGTCTCAGGGTATAGGGAGGTCCAAGAAGAGGGAGAGATATGGGAGAATGGCAGTACCATAGTCAAAACACACATACATTTTAAGATTAAGTTTGCCATCTTATATGGGCACAGTTTGTGGCACCCCAAAACAATAACTGTGACATCAAAAATCACTGATTGCAGTCACCATAACAAGTACAATACTAATGAAAAAGTTTGAAATACTGTGAGAATTACCAAAATGTGACACAGAGAGATGAAGTGAGCATTTTTCCAAACGCTGTTGGAAAAATGGTGCTGATAGACTTGCTTGATGCAAGATTGTCACAAAACTTCAATTTCTAAAAAATGCAATATCTGCAAAGCCCAATAAAGTGAAGTGCAATAAAATGAAGTATGCCTGTATTTTTTTAAAAAATGAAACAGAATAGGACAGGAGAAAAGGGAAAAAGAAGAGGGGAAATAACAGGGGGTACCTCATAAGAATAAGTATTATGTTGACTATGGGTCATGGTGAAAATCATATAAAAAACACTGTATTATACAATTGCTTCAATATACTCATCAAGCTAAATTCCTCAAAAAACAAAAAACAAAAAACAAAAACCAGGTTACCATTGGTATGACACTTGGATCTGGCCCACAGTCATAGCCCAACTGAGCCATGGCAGTGGCTCCAGGATGTCATTTGGCTCATGGGATGGCACAAGAGAACACACTCAGACAAAGAGACACAAAATCCCAGCCAATGCTCCCAGCCAGATCACTCTGCAATACTCTGTACATTTGTTTTTGCTTCTTCTGGAGGGGAGGTGTTTATATGTATACTTACTGAGGAGGGTTTGCATTGAATCTTAGCTTTATAATACTATGATAATAGCAACTAATAAGGACTGAGCACTTACATGCTTTATATGCATCATCTCACTTAATTTTTCACATCAAGCCTATAAGGAAGGTTCTAACATTATTCCCATTTTTGTATAGCAAAGTTGAGATTCAGAAAGTCAAGTAATTTGCTCAAGGTCCACATATTGGTGAAGCCAACACTCCCACAGAAACAATACTGTGATCATTCATGGTGTTGTTCACAAAGAACTGGCCATTCACGACTTGAACACCTCTTTTCTTTGCTTTCTAGGCCAACTGACCATAAAAACAAACAATAGTCAGTTTCTTAATCACCTTTTACTGCCATTTAAAAATTCTTTCTACTAAATTTGCACTCTAAAAGCAACTGAAAATTTTCAGTAAACTAGGATTCAACTAAGAACACTAATTCGTTGATGGATGGACTAGACTTTGTGGTGATCATCTATCTGTACACTGTACTCATCCAAATACAGCTCTTTTAATACAAGTAGAAAAAATAATTTGGCTTGTGAAGCAAAACAAAAAGGTTTTTTAAATCTGTTCTTTCATTGCTCCTTTGCTTTAAATAGATAAGCCTATAGCACATTTATTAATAATAATCATTCCTTTAGATCTAAAGTTAGTAACAGTAGCTCTCTCTTTTAAACTTCCCTTTATACCGTGAATATTATGTCTTGTTATTTATTCCTCCTAGTTTTTCCTCATTAAAAAAAAAATCCCTTCAAATTCTGATTTTGTTTTGTAGGTTATTTGGAGATCTGGTTTACTTTAAAACAATGAAGCAGGCAGAATCCCCTGAGGGCAACCCATTGAGAACTGGGAGGTCCTAGTGGCACAATTAAACTGGCAACAAATCAATAGAAACAAAAGAAAAGACGAAAGAAAACAATAATTAAAACATTCTGCCAAAAAATAGAACAGGAATTAAAAGATGCAAACAATTGTTTTGACACACTAATTACATTTTAATTTTCATTTTGCTGAAGACCAAAAATAGACTTTTGCCTTTTACAATATTCTGGTGTCTCCTTGCTAGGTTGATAACACCATGATTATGTTACAACTGAATGGCAGATATTTTCACCAAGAGAGGATGGGGTAAACAGTTAAATGTTACCCTGCCTGTTGATTCACATTATGTGAATCAAACCCTTTACAGCTCATTCTGGCATGGCCCATCATGGTCCATGTGTTTACATGTGCACTTAAGATGATGTATTATCATGAGGCTGAGGATGCTAATGAAGATGAAAGCCACTCTATTGAGTTCCATGTAATAGGCACTTTGCTAAGCACTTAATATATATTATTTGATTTAATTCTCATAACAAATTTAATACCTAGGTAATTTTATTATTCTCCTGTTTTATAGTTGAGTAAACCAAGATTTAGAGAGTTAGACAAAAATTTTTGCCCATGATCACACAGATAATAATTAGAGGAACCAGGATTTGAATCCACTCAGTCTCCAGAGCCCATTCTCTGAGCCATACGGTTCAACTAGAGCATCGGTCCCTAACCTTTTTGGCACCAGGGACTGGTTTCATGGAACACAGTTTTTCCACGGACCGGCGGGCGGGCGGGGGAGATGGTTTTGGGATGATTCAAGTGCATAACATTTATTTTGCAATTTATTTCTATTATTATTACATTGTAATACATTATGAAATAATTATACAACTCATCATAATGCAGAATCAGTGGGATCCCTGAGCTTGTTGTCACTTGCCGCTCACCGATAGGGTTTTGATATGAGTCTGCAAGCAATTGATTTATTATGGTCTCTGTGCAGTCAAACCTCTCTGCTAATGATAATCTGTACTTGCAGCTGCTCCCCAGTGCTAACATCACCGCCTCAGCTCCACCTCAGATCATCAGGCATTAGATTCTCATAAGGAGCGCGCAACCTAGATCCCTCGCATGCGCAGTTCTCAGTAGGGTTCGCGCTCCTATGAGAATCTAATGCCACTGCTGATCTGACAAGAGGCGAAGTTCGGGTAGTAATGCAAGCAGTGGGGAGCAGCTGTAAATATAGATGAAGCTTTGCTCACTCGGCCGCCCCTCACCTCCTGCTGTGCGGTCCAGTTCCTAACAGGCCACGGACTGGTACCAGTCCTTGGCTGGGGGATTGGGGACCGCTGAACTAGAGCTTCCCGATCTCATGACAAGGCCAGCAGAAGCAGCTACAAGTTTGCTGGGCTGTTACTAATCATTGCTAGACTCATGTAAGTAACTGTGAGTATTCCTATTTCAAAGCTGTTAAAACTGTGGGAGAGGAGGGAAAGTACACCTTTTAACTCTTCTAAGGAGTTTTGATGCAAAGGGAGAGAGAAAAAGAGCCCTAGCTGGAAGGAAAAGTGTGGCCAAGAGAAAGCTTAAAATTGCAAGAAAGAACAGCATGTGTGTGTGTTGACGGAATGATTCAGCGGAAGGGAAATATTGAATGATGTAAGAGAGAAAATTGCAAATTTCTGTAGTGATATCATTTGAACGGGTGAAAAGAAATGGAAAATAGAGTAAAAGTGGGCGATTGGATTTGGTGGGAGCAGCGTGGTGAATTTGATGACCGGAATAGGCATGAGGCTGAGAATATGGTGCAGATGGTGGGTGTGTCAGTAGATATGGTGAAGGGAGTCTGTGGAAATTCTTTTAAGACTGAGAAGCCTGGAAAATGTGAACAGTTAGAATGTCTCCATGAGTGACTAATGTTTAAAAAAAGCAAGAACTTAGAAATGCATACTCAAAGTATTTTCAGGTGAAACGACATGATGTCCGGTATTACTTCAAAATACTCCAGAAAAAAATTTTAAAAGTGCTGCTCAGAGTTAACAAAATGTGATAATAATGATACCAACTGACACTTACTGAGTACTCACCATGAGCCACTGCATTAAATGCTTTACAACTGACCATGATTCCTGGCTCTCTTGATTCTGTTTCCATTTTCACCCACTCTCTCTTTTTTTTTTTTTTAAAGCACCACAGACTAGGAGCATCAGATTTTCAGACATTTTTTTTTTTTTTTAATTTATTTATTTATGGCTGTGTTGGGTCTTCGTTTCTGTGCGAGGGCTTTCTCTAGTTGCAGCAAGCGGGGGCCACTCTTCATCGCGGTGCGCGGGCCTCTCATTATCGCGGCCTCTCTTGTTGCGGAGCACGGGCTCCAGACGCGCAGGCTCAGTAATTGTGGCTCACGGGCCTAGTTGCTCCGCGGCATGTGGGATCTTCCCAGACCAGGTGTCGAACCCGTGTCCCCTGCATTGGCAGGCAGACTCCCAACCACTGCGCCACCAGGGAAGCCCTCACCCACTCTCTTAAAAGGTTAAGAGAGACTCACCTTGGCCTTTCCTTCTCCATCATGCAAACACTTCCCTCTTGTATCCACAAGCCTAAAACCCCTTGGCTGTGTGTTGGAAACCACCAGTGACCATGGAGTGAGATACTGAAGATTGTTTCCCTGCCTGTAGCTGTGCTGCCACCATAGGCTGACAACATTGCTTGCACTAAAAACATCCAAGTCTTATAAGCTTGGGAATTTCCTTAACTTTCAATCCTCCTACTACCTTGTTTTAGTTTATTTCTCTGAGGTTAAAGAGACTCTGGTATGGGGGCAGGGAACACAGAGGCCCATTCTGGGGCAACTGTATTGATAAATCCATATCTACATACAAGCAGCATGATGATGTTATTAAACTATTAATTAAAGGAGTTTTTTCCTTGGAATCTTCCTTTACATCCTTGCCCCAAAGTTGTCTCATGTAGTCACCTAGCTTGGCTCACATCCATTGCTCAAAGAAGAGATATGAGCACAAAAAGCAGAGGAAAAAGGAATCCACTTCCTGAATATTGAGTTACAGAAGTGTAGATTTTTAGGGGTCAAAGGGTGGATTCCTAGCACAGAAACAATTTGAGATGAAGGCTTCAGAGGAAGAAAAATTCTCCCATTAGGTATGAAACTAGACATGACTTGTGAAGGGGAAGTTGGATGGTGGACAAACCAGGGAAAGAGGGGGCCGGCTGAGTGGGGGTCAAAGAAACAGAAATGTCAGAAGAGCTGTGTATTAGCTGCCATAACAAATTACCACAAATTGGGTGGTTTAAACAACAGAAATGTAGTGTCTCACCATTCTGGAGGCTAGACGTCAGAAACTGAGGTGTCAGCAGGGTTGGTTTCTTTTAAAAGCTGTGAGAGAAAAGCTGTTCCAGGTCTTTCTCCTTGGCTTATAGATTGTCCATCTTTTCCTATGTCTCTTTACATCGTCCTCCCTCTACATGTGTCTCTGTGTCCAAATTTCCCCTTTTTATAAGGACACCAGTCATAGTGGATTAGAACCCACCCTAATGACCTCACTTTAACTTGGTTCCCTCTGTAAGGACTCTATCTCCAAATAAGGTCACGTTCTGAGGTATTGGGCTTAGGATTGCAACATATGAATTGGGGGGCAGGGAGGGATTGGACACAATTCAACCCATAACAAGCTGGAACATGAGGATTTTCTTGAAGGGACCCTATCGATGAGCACCGCAATGGCTGTCCATCACTAGAACTCTGGAGCCACGTGGGAGCTGAGGCAGCCTCCAAGGACAACTCAGCTCCTCTCACGCATTCCCTGAGCCTCAGTACCCGTCACTCTCATCATTGTCTGATGACAGTTTTCCTTCATCCAGTGGGACAACTGCAGTGGACAACAGCAGGAATCAAGCCCAGCTGTGCTCTAACACCTGGAGCTGCCTCATCCAACTAACCGATGCAGAGAAGCCTCTTGAATCAATCCACAACAGATTCAGCCACCACATCAGGTCAGCAGGACCCTGGCTATGTGGCAGCGTGGTGGCAGTGTAAACGGAAAGTTCTTCCATCACTACTGTGGTGGAACCACAGAGCACTGTCTAGCAATGCCATCAGCAGTGGGGCAGTGCTAAAATCCATTCCCGGAATATGTAATATACACGATAGAGATATTTTTATTACATATTTCCTCACCTATAAGGGTTTTCTTTTCATCATTCTGTGTCTAGCTTTAACAGTTAGGGGTTAAATAAAAATTTTGATAGTCTGCCTTCTAATTCCTAACTTGATTTCAAATTTTTAATGGACTTATTAAATCCAAGATATTAAAACAGTACAAAACACAAGGATGGAATTACCAAAAATGCAGTTTTGCTTTCTAATTTTATAAGGGGAAATCTCATTAATCATCACATATCATATGAAATAATAAATGCCCTGTAATAATAGGTAATAATATATAATGACAAGTAATATTCAGTTTTATGGTTTTCTCCATGATTTCGAAGGTCATGGCTGGAAAACTCAAAAGGAAGTTTGAGTGTAATTTGTTTCCCCTCTTCCAATAATATTATTAGACACACTTTGAACATAAATTTGATAAGCTCAGCAAATTAAACCAAATTTTTGCCCCTAATTCAAACCAAGTTAATACAAGTCTTAAAGGGCAGGAAGTGAGTGGGGTAAAGAAAGTACTGAAGTCAGTTGAATTTAAGAATCACTATCGCTGCAATGACGTGTCAGTTTCTACCTCTGATTATCAATTTCTACTTAGGAGGGAGGTTCAGAAGCCTTGTCAACTATTCTTAGAGGCATCAGTGCTGCTGTGGCCATAAGGACTCACAAACTGCTGGGCATCCTTAAATGGAATATTCAGATAGAAGAGAAAATATAATCATTGCCTTGTACTAGGGAAGCTATGTCACTATACCTCAATACAGATGGAAGAGTATGCAGGAAGACCCAAAGAAATGAAATCTAAAATATTATGGAAATTTAGTGCTTTCCAAGTTAAGATATATTAAAAGAATTAGAAGTCTTAGATTCGGTGGATAAAGCCAAAGAGACAATATGATTAAAGTCTCTAAAACAATGAACAGTAAATGTGACCATTCTGGAAAATGAAACTTAACCTCCCTATATGCACCCCACCCCCAAATACTAGCCATGACCAAAAGGAATGTTATTCACAGTGACTGATATTATGTTGATCTTAAGGTACACTCTGAAAATATCTCTTGGTTCCCTAAATACAGCCATTTCTTATTCTTCTCTTTTCCTTTGTATAAGTCAAGATGGCAGTTAGGTACAATCCTATGCTTTCCTACTCAGCCAGGCTAGTTTCACTTTCCTGAGACACACCTATCTACCGTCTCATTTGCCAGTTTTTCTCCAGCTATCCTAGTACCCTATAACCCTAGGGAGCTTCCTTTAAGGATGGCAAGCTCCCCTTCAATCACAGAGAATTTTAGTTTTCTCAGACTTTCTTTCTTTCCTCTCTTTGTACCATTGCTTTGTACAAAGATTAAATTCCCCTTTATTCACCCCAACTTCTTCCTTCCCTTCTTGACAGACTTTTTGAAAGAATAATTTATACATAGATTACATCCACCAATTCCTCTCCTCCAACCTCATTCAGGCCCCTATCCACTGCCAACCACTCTATTTCTTTAATTCTCTATTGAACTTCTATATATCAAGGTCATTAGTGACCTAACTACCAACTCTAATACCTAAATTCAGACCATCCCCCTTCTTCTTGGAGTTGTATACATAATGGCTTCCTGGATACATTTCCTGTCTAAATTTTCAGCTACATTTTTGACTGTTCCCTCGTGTTCTATCCTCAGTCTTCTTCTCTTCCCGTTCTCTCTGTTCTCATAAATTCCCATCTACACGCAATTTACTCCCACATCTATGGGTCCTACTCCTGCCTTTCTTCAGAAATTAGAATTATATTTTTAAATTCAATCATAACATTTATTATACTTTATTGTAATTGTCTATTAGCAGTCTGAGATGATCAGATTCTAATCCCCTAAAGAGAGGAACCATATCTTCCTTCTCTCCTTCTCGTTTTTCTTCCTTCCTTACCCAACAGGTCTCCAGAGTAAGTCAGCCTGTTCAGGTAAATCTATGGAGAAGGGGACATCGCCAGTAACCAAACACTGGAAAGAAGTAATGGAATGAGGTTTATGGATAGAACATTCCAGGCAGAGGGAACAGCCACTGTGAAATACCTGCATTAGCAGTGTGCCTGCTGTGTTCACAGAACACCAAGGAAACCAGTGTGCCTAGAGCAGAGAATCTGAGTAGGAGATAAGGACAGAGAGATAACAGGGGGCAGAGGTCCTATAGGGCTGCACAAGGACTTTGGATCTTTCCCAGAGTGAAAGTGAGAGCCCCCGGGGAGGGTGGTTGTTGGGGCAGAGAAGTAACATAGTCTGACATATATTTTTTTCTACTCTGGTTCTACCTATAGACTATAGGGAGACAAGAATGGCAGCAAGGAGATGAGGTAGGAGGCCTTTGCAATAATCTAGGCACAAAATGATGGTGACTAACATGGTAGTAAGGTTGATGACATTAAATGGACAGATTCCAACTACGTTTTGAAAATAGAGTTAATTGGCTTTTTCTGACAGAAAGAAAGAATCAAGGATGAGGCAAAGGTGTTTGGAAAGAAGTCTAAGGATGAAGTTTCCATTAATTGAGATAGTTTCAAGGCAGGGAATATAATAATCAGATTTGTGATTAAGTGGGTCACTATGGTGGTTAGATGGCGTCTGTTCTGAAGGAGCAAGACTGTGTTGTCAGGTTGTGACAAATTATCACAGTAGTCCAGGAAAGAGATAATTAAAACCTGCGCTGGAGCAAGGAAGCTGAGATGCAGATGATAGACCAAATTCAAGAAATATTTATGAGAGAAAACTGCTTTCTATACTTATTGATAACTGTAGCAAAAGGAGTAATGTCAAAGGATATAAGCTTAAAATTTTAATTAAAAAAATAAAAACAAATGTCTAGCTCAATAGAATTTGTAAATTCTGTCTGCTTGAGAGTTCAGTGATACACATCCTTTTTTGGAATGATCGTTAAATGTAAAGTTGGCTTAGAACAATTTTGCTTGGTTAGTTTTTCTTTTCTTTTTTTTTTTTTTTAAGACTTTCTAACATATATTTGCTGAAAAATGATCCCTCAAGGAGGATGATAAAAGGAAAATTTTAATCAAAATGACAAAATTTATCATCACCAAATATTCATTCAGAATCCATAGCATTTCAAAATAGCAAATTATAAACTCCAGGGAATGTAATAAAATGCATTTTACCTCTACTTTTTAAATTAAACTTTTCATTCAAGCATACTGTTCAAAAAGATAAGTGCACAAATCTTAAGCATACATGTCAATGAATTTTCACAGAGTGAACATATCCATGTAACCAGCACCCAGATCAAGAAACAGAACATGGGGCTTCCCTGGTGGCGCAGTGGTTGAGAATCTGCCTGCCAATGCAGGGGACACGGGTTCAAGCCCTGGTCTGGGAAGATCTCACATGCCGCGGAGCAGCTAGGCCCGTGAGCCACAATTACTGAGCCTTCGCGTCTGGAGCCTGTGCTCCGCAACAAGAGAGGCCGCGACAGTGAGAGGCCCGCGCACCGCCATAAGGAGTGGCCCCCGCTTGCCGCAACTAGAGAGAGCCCTCGCACAGAAACGAAGATCCAACACAGCCATAAATAAATAAATAAAAAATAAATAAATAAACCCAAAGTTTAAAAAAAAAAAAGAAACAGAACATGACCGACCAGCCCCCAGCCCTGCCCAACTCCCTCTTGCTTCCTTCTGGTCCTTACACACCCCCAGAGGAGTCAATCTCTTGACTTTCATCCCCAGGGAAGAGCTTTGCCAGTTTCCAAACTGTAAATGAAAGAAATAATACAAGTAGTATTCTTTGTTTCTGGCTTCTTTCACTCAACATTATGTTTGTTAGTTTCAGCTGTATTATTGCATGTACTCCTTTCATTTTCATTGCTGAATATAATTTAATTGCTTGAAATTCACAAAATTTATTTATCCATTTTACTCTTGATGCATATTTGAGTTATTTCCAGTTTTCATCTATTATGGCAGCACTACTATGAACATACTTGTACTGTCTTTTCATCTATATATATATTTTTTCTATCTATCTATCTATCTATATCTATTGTGTATATACTGAGAGTAGAATTCCTGAGTTATAGGTTATGTGTCTATTCAACTTTCATAGATACTGCCAAACAATTTCCCAAAGTGGCAATTACATTACTTTTTTTTTTTCCTGTTTAAATTTTTGGAAAATATTCTGTTCTAGAACTGATTTTGACCTTTCCTGGAAATAATTTGATCATACACCAAACATTCTGTCAGTGCAAGTTGTGTATCAGAGTAGATTACAAAGGATTCTGACTGTGTAAGGAAACTATCTTAGAAATTTAGTTCACACAAGACACAGTAAGGGAAATCAGAAAATTAAGGAAAAGAGAAAGAATATACAGGAATAATGATAACAGCTAAGTTTTTCTGAGCACCTACTTGCTCCCCTCATGAAGGACAGCAGCTTCTTTCCCCCAAATGCCCCAGCATGGATGTCCTTGTGTCTCACTGGGGCAAATACCCACCTCTGAATTAGGCCAAAAGCGAAGCTACTCCTAAGGCTTGAGTGGAGTCAAGTTACTTGAACTGGCTTTGCTGTGCTGTATGTGCTGTGCTGTTTAGTGCAGTATCCTCAGCCCTTCACACGATGTCTGGCATGTGCTAGATGCTGAGTACATATTCGTCCAGTGAATGCATAAATTAATTATTAATAAAAATAACGGCTGGCGAAAACATCTGATTGGAAAAGATAAGCGTAAAGATTTATGCTATTGATACAGTCACACCATAAAATTGTACTCTATCTGTTTGTTCTTCAGTTACATGTGTGACCTGGAATCAGCTAGGTCACCCTGCCCTTCAGGCTTCAGATGAGTTAGCTCAGACCACCATCACCTATGGCCTGGGAAACCCAATGTTTATCCCAAACCCTCCTGAGAATTTTAGAGCAATCTCTTTTTTTTTTTTTCTCATCACTGATGGTTTCATACTCCCAAATCCAATGAATTAGATCATCTTGTGAATTATCTTGCCATATTCTGTATGCTCTCCTTTTCCTTTACTGTGTGGTCTTATATAGGTCTAGACACCAACCTGATTTCTTTCTATCTTCAAAGTACTACCAGTACAGGACAGTACATACAGCAAATTTTTACTAAGGCTTGGAATAGTAGAGGAAGTTTACATCACTGAACCACAGACAACTTAAAATTAACTAGTAGACAGCTTTGTTTTAAAATGTCTCCCAGACATCCTGACACCAGGAATCTTACTAGTTACTACTTCTCAGTAGATAATTTTCTTCATTAATTCCAGCCTTATGACTAATTGCTCAGTCTTCCTTTCCTGGACCCATCTTCTTCCCCTCTCCTTTTTCAAATGCCTGTTGACTTTACATGCAAAGAATTTAAATTTTCTGGACTAATCTATTGCAAAGCTCTCATCTCCCACCTTCCATTCTTTAGACTCTATCATACAATAGCCAGACTAACCTTCTTAAAATGTAAATCTGATTATGTCACTCTTTTGCTCCAAACCTGCCAATAGCATCCCTTCACACTTAGATTAAAATACAAACTCCTAACTTAAAAAGTTAAGAAACATTAACTTAAAAAACAAAAACAAACAACACTAGCTTTAAAAGTTTTATCAATATGAATGGAGAAAGAAAATATGACATACACACACACACACATATATATCGTTAGATACACACACAACCTTGTGTATGTGTGTGTGTGTGTGTGTGTGTGTGTGTATAATATTCAGAGCCATGAAAAAGAAGAAAATCTTGTAAATCTTGGATTCATGACAACATGCAAGGAACTTGAGGGCATTAAGCTAAGTGAAATAGGTCAGACGGAGCAGGACAAATACTGTATCTGTATGATCTCACTTTTAACGTAGAATCTCAAAAAGAAAAACAACAACAAGTGCATAGATACAGAGAACAGATTGGTGGTTGCCAGAAAGAAGTGGGAGGTGGGAGGTGTGTGACATGGGTGAAGGTGTTCAAAAGTTACAAACTTCCAGTTATAAAATTAATAAGTCATAGGGATATAATATATAGTGGCGACTCTAGTTAATAATACTGTATTGTTTATTTGCAAGTTGCTAAGAAAACAAATCTTAAAATGTTTCACCAGAAGAAAAAAATTGTAATGATATGTCAATTATATCTCAATAATTTTTAAGAAGGCCTGAGAGAATGGTATTAGCAGAACTGCTCCATAAAAATGTTAAAAAAGTTCTTTAGGTGAAAGTAATTATGTCAGATGGTAATTTGGATCTATACAAATGAAGAGCTCTGGAAATGGTAAAAATATGATTAAATAGAAAACAGATTTTTTTAGTTTGAAACTTCACTAAAAGATAATTGACTATCTAAAGCAAAAATAATAACAGTGAATTGTTAGGTTTATAGTATATGTAAAAGTAAAATGTATGACAATAACACAAAAGTGGGGAAATTGAAACATTCTGTTATGAGTCTTATGCTATATGTGAATTGAAGGTAAACTGTAATAAGTTTAAAATGTATATTGGAAGCCCTGGAGTAACCACTAAAACAATAAAACAAAGTGGTTTTAACTAAGCCAATAATGGAGAATGAAATTTAAGTGAATTTTATTTAAATTTGAAATGAAATTTAAATAAAGCCAAACTAACCCAAAAGAAGTCAGGGAAAGAAGGAAACAACAGAACAAAGAGCAGATGGGACAAATGGAAAAGAGATGGCAATATGTTGAATTTAAATCCAATGATTTGGATAATTACATTCGATGTCATGATTTAAACACCCCCCGCCCAATTAAAAGGCAGGGATTGTCAGGTTAGATTTAAAAAGGAAGACCCAATTATATGCCCTCTAGAAGACATATAAATAGTAAGACACAGATAAAAGTTAATGAACGGAAAAGATGCACTATGAAAACACTAATTAAAAGAAAGCTGGAGTGGCTATATTAATACCCTACAAAGTAGATTTTGGAGCAAGGAATAATACCAGGATGAACAAGTAATTTCACAATGAGGTGTAAATTTATCAAGAGGACATAACAATACTAAACATATATGTACCTAATAAAAGAACTTCAAAGTACAAAAACAATATAATACATATAAAACAAGACAGATATAACTGAGGGGAGAAATAAATATATCCACAATTATAGTTGGAGAGTTCAACTTTGTTTCAGTAGTTCAGAAAACAAGTACCAAAAAAATAAATAAAAAAAGAAGATGTGAACAATATTATTAAAATTTTGACCTAATTGACATAAAATACTCTACCCAACAACAGCAGAGTAATACAGATTCTTTTCTAGTGTGTACAGAACATTTACCAAGAAAGGCCATTATCTTGGTCAGAAAATAAGTGTCATAAATTTAAAACAATTGAAACCATAAAAATATGTTCTTTGACCACAATGATATTATATTTGAAAGCAATAACAAATAGCTATATGGAAAATCTACAAATATTTGGAAATCAGTCAACGTATTTCAAATAACCCATAGGTCAAAGAAGAGTTCACAAGAGAGACTGGAAAATACCTTGAGATTTATGAAAACAAAAGCACAACATATCAAAACTCGTGAGATGCATTTAACACAATGCTTAAACCTAAATTTAAACCACTAGTTGCCTGTATTAGAAAAGAAAAAAGATTTCAAATAGATGATCTAAGTGTCTACATTAAGCAATTTGAAAAAGAAGAGTAAATAAAGCACCAAATAAAAGAAAAGAAATAATAAATATCAGAGCAGAAATCAGCAATATAGAAAACAGTAAAACAATAGAGAAAATCAATGAAAACAAAAGCTGTTTCTTTGAAATTATTGTTAAAATTGATAAAACTCTAGCCCAGGTGTTGGTAAATTATGACCAATGGACGAAGTCCAGTCTGTCACCTGATTTTGTATAATTTGCAAGCTAGAAATAGTTTTTATATTTTAAAAAGATATTGGAGAAGAAGAGGAGGAGGAGCAGGGCAGCAAGGAGGAGGAGGAAGGAGCCTAAAATAGTTACTATCTGACATCTTAGAGAATAAAGTTTGCCAACCACTGGTCTAGCCAGATCAATCAGAAAAAAAGAGAGAAGACAAATTACATTATCAGGAATGAAAGAGAAGCTATCACTACAGATCTTACAGACATCAAATAGATAATTGGTAATTTAATTTGGCCAATAAATTCAACAATTTAGAATAAATTTTAAAATGTCTTGAAAGACACAAACTATTAAAGCTGACTCAAAAAAATCATCTGAATATCAAAATTTAGAGCTAAAAAATCTTCTCATTAAGAAAACTTCACACCCACCTTCAACAGTTACTTCTGCTAAACCTTTAGAAAGAAATAATACTAATTCTATATAAACTCCCAGAAAAGAGAAGAGGATGGAGTCCCTTCCAACTCATGTATAAGGTCAGTATTGCCCTGATCCAATACCATACAAAGATATTATAAGAAAAATAAACCCCACAGAATATCAAGATAATGTACCATGTCCAAGTGTTGCTTGTTGCAAGAATTCAAGGTTCATTCAACATTTGAGATTCAATTAGTGTAAATTTAGCAAACTAACAGACTATAATGAAGGATACACTAGAGGGTAATTCGAGAAATTGTTCAATGGGTGTAAAGTTACTGTTATACAAGATAACTAAGTTCCAAAGATCTGCTGTACAACATAGTATCTATACTTAACAATAAGGTACTGTGCCCTAAAAAAAATTTGTTAAGAGGGTAGATTTCATGTTAAGAGTGCTTACCATTAAACAAAATAAGACAAGAAACACAAAGATACTTTTGGTGGTGATGGATATGTTTATTGTCTTGATTACAGTGATGGTAACAGAAGTTTATACATATATCCAAACTCATCAAATTATATACATTAATTACGTGCAGTTTTTTGTATACCAATTATACCTCAATAAAGTTGTGGTGGAGGGAAGGAGAGGTCATTATATGGTCATCTCAGTGGATTAAAAAAAAAAAAAACACACTTAATAAACTTAACACCCATCTCTGATAGAAACTTTCAGTAATTTAAGAATAAAAATGAACTTCCTCAACTCGATAAGGAACATCTACAAAAAACATGCAGCTATTACTGTAAGAATAGATATATAGATTGCTGGAATTGAATAGACACTCCAAAAATAGATCCACATACACATCATCAATTGATTTTCAGCAAGATGCTGACATAATTCAATCAAGAAAAAGTAGTCTTTCCAACACAATGATGCTGGAAAAAATGGACATCTATATGCATGTAAATATTCACATCATCTACAAAAATTAATTATAGATGTATCCTAAACCAGTATGTAAGTTCTAAACCTATAAAACCTCTGGAAGAAGACACAGGAGAAAATCAATGTCACCTTCAGTTAGTCAAAGATTTTTAAATATGACACCAAAAGCATAAGCTGTAAAAGAAAAAATATGGATAAATTGGACTTATTAAAAAATAATTATATCTCCTCCTCAAAAGACATTCTTAAGGAAAGGCAAGTCACAGGCTAAGAGAAAGTATTTGCAAACATATATCTGAAATAGGTCTACTATCCAAAATATATAAAGATCTCTAGCAACCCAATAATAAGACAATCAATCTGATTTTTTTTTAAAGGGCAAAAAAATTGAACCTATACTTCATCAAAGAAGGTATATTATGGCAAAAAAGTACATGAAAAGATACTAAACAACATTAGTTACTGGGGAAATGCAAATTAAAATTACAATGAGATTACCTTCACACCTACTAGAAAACCAAAAATTTTAAAGATTAACAATAGAAAGTAGGTGAGAATGTGGAAGAAGCACTCTCATACTTTGCAATCAGAAATGCAAAATAGTACAGTCCCTTTAGAAAACACTTTGACAGTTTTGATAATCCATCTAGCCTAAAATTTCCAGACACCAAACTGGTGTTCTTTCCTCTATGTCATGCTGCCATCACCTGACCAAGACTTCCAAAAAGAAGACGAGGTAATAACAACCATTAAAACTGAATTTTCTTCATTTGAGGTCTTAGGTGGGGGAAAGAAATATTTTAAGCATGCAAGCAAAGCAAGGACATTAGAATCATATGGAATTGCTATAAAACCTCTCATCAGTAATTTACCCATACACAACCTTTGAAGAGGTAAATCTCTCTGAGAGTTGATTCCCTCTGCTATGAAATTGAAATAATAAGGTATTATTTGAAAGGTTATTATGTGATTAAAGGTATTCTATGTATACCTTAGTGTAGTACCTTAGCAAGCAGTTAAGTCTTCTGTATATTTTTGTGCTCTTAGTGAAGTAGAGCCATTCTCTATTAAAATAAATGTAGGGAATGCTGGTTAACAGGTTTCTACACATCAGGATTTTTTAGAGTCATCAATACTCAATAGTCATATTTACTCTCCAGGAAAGGAAATATGCATGAGTTATCTTTCACAATTTTTCCATGAAATCATTTTTCCATGCTATATGAATTACAAAACTCTGCCTTTAAAAAATGTACATGTCCCTCCTAATTTTTTGTCCAACATTTTCTAGCTTGTTCCTCTTGAACATTGAAACATTTAAAGGTTTTAGTTAATGGCACGGGCTTCAGAGTCAAATCCAGGGGTTCAAATTCCTCCTCTATCGTTTCCTAACCATGCAACCTGGGCCCAGGATAACTCTGTTTCCTCATCTGTAAAGTGAAGATAATCACCTAATGTAAAGGGTTATTGTAAAGATTAAATAAGTTCATAAATGTTAAGCATTTGGCACAGTCCTTACTACATCATAAGCACTCAGTAATTGTTAGCTATCACCCAGTTTTGGTGTTTTGATTTAGGAAGAAGGCTGCAGTTCAAAGTAGCCACAAAGAGAAATTGAAGTGATTAGTGTTGCTCGAATAAGCAATGACTCTTCCCCTGAACACATGGGTACCTGCCTGCTAACCCCTTCCCACTTGTTGCATGCTCAGGGTATTCCTGGGCAGGAGACCAGGACATTCACAGCTACCTCAGGCATGAAGCAAAAATTTCATGCCCATGGGGCTACATGGTTACCTTCTGGACAGGATATGACCTCCATGATCTCCATGATGACATGGTATTATTGGATAGCATTTGCTTCCCAGCTAACTGGAAGGCGTTTAGAGGATGGCAACCAACATAAGAAAAGGTTTGGAAATGAAACCCTATGAGAGCAGATGAAAAACCTGGGCATGTTCAGTCTGGAGAACAGATAGGGCAGCAGGAACCAATGGACAGTCTCTTCAGAATGTCAATTTATTCAGGATTCAAAGTCCCAAAAGAGAGTCTGATTGGCTAAGCTCCAGCCATACGTCCATCTCTTGCTTAGGTAAGGACTGAGAATTTTGGCAATTACACCAAGGGAGAGGTAAGAAAATCAACATTCCGTAACCAAAGGAAGGAAAAAAGAACGCTAGGTGGAAAAACAAAAAAGCCCACTACACCCTATGAATTCACATTAAAACTAACAGGTATCATTTGAGTACTTAATGTAAACTGTGAGAACAATGAGGCTTAGAGGATTTTAAGGAACTCATATAAGGTCATAGAGCTAATAATTCATGGAGAACGGACTTGGAACCAGGACATTCTGAAACTGAAGTTCAGTTTCTTAATTAATATACCATATTGTTCCCACTCATCCTTTTCATAATCTCTGCTATCACTGCCACTCCTTAAAGCAGCTTTGTCACCAACAAATAAGACAGAGGTCAAAAGAGTCAACATGATCCTCTTCCCCTCTAAGGCATTATGATCCAACACAAGACTGAAAGCTCATGTTCCTCACCACGTACATACCATCCCACACATACCCTAGATTTGGAGGACCTAGGGAGGGCAATCTAGGGAACTAAATTCCCTTGCGATGGGCCAAGATTTGATCTTGAGGGGCTTGGAATAAAGGATGATTAGGATTAACCATTCCAGCATCAGAATCTCCTTATCCTCCTAAGAATCTTGAAGAGCAACTTGAAACATCACACCAAGCTATTACACAGGTGAATAGCTTAAAAAGGAGCAACGTGAGGTGACGTCTCTCTCTATATACACTGTCCTGTGTAAACAGACTGTAACCCTCTTGCGGGCAGGGACCATGCCCCACTTCTGCTTCTTTGTAGCCACTGCAAAAAATAGGCATGTAATGATGTGGATAAAAACAAATATAATGAAGATAAAGGTGATAAGTTTGACTTTCTAGTTTTAGATCTAGGGTAAATCTCCCACTTTCATGACCTCTAATCCTAAATATTTAGATTCTATGGAGCCAAATTAGAGTTCTGGAAAGTGAAAAAAAAACAAGGAAAAACGTTACGTCTATGGAGCCAAGAAATACTACAGTGTCATATTGAACATCAACAGCAAGACAACTGGGAAAAGGGAAACCCATCCAGTCCAGTTTAATGGTTAAATCACAGACTTTGTTTTTTTGTTTTTTGTTTTTTGGGGGTTTTTTTTGTTGTGCCCCTTGGCATGTGGGAATCTTAGTTCCCCGACCAGGGATGGAACCCAAGCCCCCTGCAGTGGCAAATGCGGAGTCTTAACCACTGGGAATTCCCCATAGACTTTGGAATTAACCAGACCTGGGCTCAAATCTCAACTCAGCTACTTACTGTTGAGGGACCTAACAACTGTTAAAGGTTAGAGGCGACTTTTGCAGATGACCCTCTATACCTTGTTCCACCATCAGCAAATGCAAGGCCCAAAAAATTTGTAGAGAAGGTAAAATGAGATTATGTATGTGAGCCCTTGGCATGGTCCTTCTACCTAGAAAGCCTCAGCAAATACTAGTTGCTATTTCAATACTTTGTTACCTATCTTTCTACCACCACTACAGTGGTGTACCTGGGGGCTGGGGCTGTGCTGATTTTAAAGCTACTGAATAACATTATAGGCTCTAGTCTAAAATTTTTGTACATAATATCATAATTTCTAAAAAGACTTCAGAGCTAATATGGTCTACATCAGTCATTTTATACCAAGATGTAATTCTTGTTGTCTCTGAAAATTTTTTCCTAATAATTCTACACTTTCTTAATTTGAGCAATTTTGTTGTAATATAATTCAATGAACTTTTATTCATCATCTTCTCTGGGCCAAGCACTGCACTAAGGAACTGGAAATATACAGATCTGAAACACAGTCTTGGCTTAAAGTTGCTTGGAGCCCCGAAGTATCAACAAATTGCAAACAGCAGGGGGGAAAATATAAAAAAATTAGAAGATAATCTCAAAAAAGTTACCCTATAACTCAATTACGCAGAGATTAATAAAATGAAAGAAAAGATAAAGGATGTGAAAAACAGTCCCTAGAAAATTTTTGTATATTATAATGTTATAATATATAACAAATATGTGTATTAAATTCCAGAAGAAAAGAAAGCAAATGGACAAAAAGCTAACACAAAAACCTACAGAACTTTGACCTACACCATTGGGAGACTTAGAATTTAGATCCTTAGAATTTGAGTTTATAAAGAATGATGCAAAATTAATGAAACGACTTAACTGGGTCAACATTTTGAATTTCAAACGGAAAGAAAAATCCCACAAACCTCACGTAGGGAAATAAACAAACAAAATCAGTTTCTTAGGAAGGGAAAATCTTGCAGCTATCATTGTCTTCATCCCCTACAACAACAAGTCTCCAAATTCCATACTTATCCCTACTGTTTCTAATGTATAAAAACAACAGAAAGACCTATTCTTGGGTATATGAGGATAAACAGAGACCAAAAATCATTTATCCTTTCTGATATTTTTAATTGAAAATATATACCAGCTGATCTAGAGATTAATAAAAAGAATAAACTCAAAGAATACTTATTAAACTTAATGCAAATGTTAAAAATAAGCTTTTAAAGAGAGTATAAATACTGTAAAGGATTATTAGAGCACAATAAAAATGTGCTCTAATAGGGCACAGCAAGCAAAGTGAGCAGGAAAAAAGAGGAAATCAAAGAACACTAAATTTTCATTTTATATAGGGATATTAGTAGTTTTACATAAACAGTCTTAGAAAGATATAAATATTGGTACATGATAAGCTAGCATCTCAAACCATCAAAGTAAAAATGGATTACCTAACTTCTGATTAAGACTACCAGCTAACTATGTGGGAAAATATAAAGTTAAATTACTGCAACATACAAGGCACCAAAATGAATCCCAGATGATTTAAAGATAGAAATGCAAAAAATAAAATCATAATTACACTAGAATAAAATATAAGTGACTATACAGTCTTAGGAGAGAAAAACTTTTCAATGTGTGACACCAAAGGTAAAAATATAAATGAAAAGACTGATAAATACAAATGCTTAGTAAATGGGGAAAAAATTTCCATTTGCAACAACATGGATGGACCTTGAAGGCATTATGCTAAGCAAAATAAGTCAGATGGAGAAGGACAAATACCCTATGATTTCACTCACGTGTAGAATAAAAATAACCAAACAAACAAAATAAATGAATAAACCAAATCAAACAAAAACAGACACATAGATAAAGACAACAGAGTACTGGTTGCCAGAGGGGGAGGGATGGGGGGTGGAGAGTAGGAGGGTAAAATGGGGAAAGGGGTTCAACTGTACGGTGATGGATTGAAACTCAGTTTTCGGTGGTTAGCACGCTGCAGTATATACAGAACTGGAACTACAATGTTGTACACATGAAACTTATATAATGTTATAAACTGTAATTTCAATAAAAAATAAATCAATAAAATAAATTTTTTTTAAAGTCCATTGTCATGTTCAAAAGTGCAAACAATAAATAAGAACGTTTTAATGGTGTTTATTAAAAAACCTCACAACACAAAACAGATACTCAGCAAATATGTGCTGAATGTTTCCCCCTCCACTTTTAATTTCTCTAAGTCTTTTCTGAAAATAAGTATCAGTCTGATGCTGCAGGAGACATTAATATCAAGGATGCTTCATGATTTTATTCTACAACGGATGGTTGCTTTTGTTCTTTGCTTGGCTCTCCTTACCAAGCAAAACCTATAATCATTTTAGACACCTTAAAAAGTGATTCATTGTAATTCCATTGTAACTAGAACTATAGACACTAAAAAGTCAATATAACTAGAAAATTTGTTTGTGTGTATAAGTTACACCTTTACAATTAGTGCCCTGATTTGACCAGTTTAGGGCCAACGAAATTGTGCTATATTTGCGTGTATGTGTGTGTGTTTTCCTTTAAACTTGCTTTCATTTGGTAAAGACAATGCAAAATATTTTGCATATGTTTTAATTTCCCTTTTAGGAAGAAGAAAAAAAAATGCCCATTCCCCACTCCACCCCTGCAATCCCCCCAGGCTGTGGTTGCAAAATTTGAAGAACTTTACCTTCTCCAGTTTGGATTAATCTCCAACCAGATTAATCGATTCCTCCCTTGAAGGATCCCAGGAGCTCCAGCCCAGCCTTGGCCCCTGGCCAATTGGAGGAAGATACAGGAAAGGCAGCGTCTGAACCAAGATTAACCCAGTGAAACAAATCTACTCTGAACTAGGCTCAGAATGACTTTGTCCCTTGGATCACTTGAAAGTAACTATGCTTCTCTGAGAATCCTGTAAACCTAAGATCATCTGAATCTAGTGTATGCAAAACCCACTTATTTCTGGATTCAATACTCAGAGGATTGAGTGGATCCAAACTGCCTTTAGAAAGTGAAAGGAAGAGTTGAAGATCACTGAATACATTAGCTACAGAATCAGCAGAGATGAAAATCAGGGAAAAAAGAACAAGCTCAATGGAAGGCAGGTAAAATTAGGTTAAAAAAAACCAGTGAACCTGACAAATCATTTCATGAAAGGGTAATTCTAGGATAATGGATATATTACTGGAAATAATGCTCACAGTCTTATGGACCTGGAGAGAAAAGGAACCAGTGCCAGGAATAAATAAAAATTAGGGAAACAGAGTTGACAGGAAAGATGGGAAAGGGAGGTTTTACCTTCAGACAGCTCTCCCATTTTATTTTTCCTAATGCCAGCCCCAAATCCCTTTTTTTTTTTTTTTTAATTTTTTGGTATATGTGTGCACTGTTTTTTTTTTTTTGGTGGGTTTATGGATTTATTAGTAGTAGTATTTCCTTGCAGGGAGGATTAGAATCCCTGATGTAGGGAAGGGGAAAGAAAGTTGAAAAATTCTTACTACTTAATGGCAGGACATAAGGTCTGTTAAGATCTATGTTGCAATAAGTTTTTCAATTTTTCTCCCCAGTGCCAACTGCCAACGATTAGTTAATTTTATTATACAGTCTAGCAGGCGCATAGAGGGAGACTAATAAAAATATTTGTTGAGTTTATTATGGAGAAAACGCTTCAGTTACTTTCCCAGAAGTACTGTTATCATAGACCAGTGTCTGTCAGGTCATATAAACAGCTTTACTATAAAGAATGTTTTCCTTTAAAGGGATCTATTGTCATGGGACTTTATCTATTTGAGAAAACATAGATTTATCAGTGAAGAATATAAGAATGTGAAGCTTGTGACGTTATCCAGAAGAAATAAAGAGATGTCTTTAAATGTATTTAAATAATGTTACTTTCAATAGAATAAAGAAAAAAAAACAAACTAAAGTTTTTAATTACTGATACTATCTAAAGCTTAGAAGAAACAATTTTAAGACCTTGGCTAATTTTATTAAACTTTTATTCAGTCTTATAAAGCATCTTTTATTACGACATGTGATACACACACACACACACACACACACATGCATCCACTCTAACGGCTGCTGCTGGGAATTCGAGAATGTAGAAAACAATTCCTATAAGTCATTTACCAAACAGCAGGATCAATTTTTCTGATTTCTTTTCAGTTGGGTCTACTATTTGTTCCTTTGTTTTTTGAATAGTGCTGCTACCTGCCCAGGAATCACAGTTCACTTCCAAGGCAACCGTTTCAATGATGGAAAAGAATCAACAGTGACAGATCAATCCCAGGAGAACTTTCTCATGGTCTCTTGGGGGTGTATTCCTCTACTCTGATAAACCCAATTGTAGTGGACCACATCTACTCAGTAAGTGGTTATAAAGCTTTTGATGCTATAATTATTATTAATTTGACATGTTTTGATCTTCAAGGTACTAAGGCAATGGCAAAAGAACATAAAACCCCACTGCTTTCATTAAAGAAATCCAAGAAAATGGCATACTTTACTAGGAACATCATTTCACCTGTAGAAAGGGAAAATTTCTATTTTTTTTATCAGAAATGCATTTTTATTTTTCTTTGAAAACAACTTAAAATTTTAGACAAATGATTTTAGTATATAAATTTGATTTTGTTTTTATACAGAATATAAAGATTTCCCTCATTGATCTTCCATGTGAAGGGGATTACAAGCCTGAAGGGAGATACTTTCTGCTCACAAATGTGTATCTTATGTGTAGGGTACTGGAAACCAATGTGTAGTGATTCCACACATAAATTAGGTCAAGTGACACCACATATTAATGAGGGGGTAAGAGAAATAGTCTATTAATCAGATTCAAGAAGCAAACATGACACAAAATCTGCAGGTAAGACCAAGTGAGTAACTTTAGTTAGGACACTTCAGGTTATACTGGAGTAACAGGTTTGTGAAGCTAGAGTGTGTACCACATTAAAACAGCAAGAAAGAGCTATTTCTATAGAAAGGCTGGAATGAGGGATTTTTCACTAAAGCAAATTAACTTCTTGTCAACTGCCAAAATAAAATAAAACAAAACAAAACAAAACAAAACAAAACTGAGCATATGAATGTTAGTATACTGAAGGCATATTATACCAATTTTTGTGCAGCATGCTAAAGTTAGTTAGAACCTCTTAACCTGTACATATAGAACATTATTTCACCTGTAGAAAGGGAGAATTTCTATTTTCTGTGGGACTTCTGAGGCGCTTTTCTTGTGGGTTCGCCACTAGAGGGCCTCATGATGCTATACACTTAATAAATACTTCGAATATTGATTACTCTTAAATTAATTACTCGCAAAACACTGTTTTTCATGCTCAGAGTTCTCATTTAAATGGATAAAAATGGGCAGGAAAAAAAAAACCCGATTTGTTTTCCATCGTATCTGCATTAAGAACATTCGGCAGAATTGGAGACAGAGACTAAAGTCCCATACTACCAAATCTACTGAATCACACACCAAGAGATTTCATCTCCTGAAAGAGTGGATATGGCCAGCAGAAAATGGGACACTTCAACATGATTCTTGAAATTCATTCCCTGTTCCATCATTTTCTTCATCCTAATCATTATAAACCAAGAACCAACACTCAACTAATTGCTCCTCTGGAGATAGCCATGTTCAAAGTTCAGCTTGTATTTCTCAGAAAATGCAACAGAGTGATTGCTACTTCTTGATCTAAGACCTCTGGATGTCAGCCAGTGGTTCTTCTCTCACCTGCCAGTTTGGGAGAAATTGTTGGGAGTTGTTAAGTTGGGCTTGGATTCAGTTAATATCTTGCTTCCTTGATTTCTTTCGCCTGAGTTTCGTGAAAACATTTGGCAAAAGATGGCCAGGACATGTTGCCTTTTGTGGTGCATGAATAACCTTAACTTAAACTTCAAATTATTATTGCCTAATATGTAATTATTTCTCAAGAAACTTGGGCTAATAGTGGTTTAGCTATGTTTTGTTTGTTTCTCCAATTAATAAGCTTTGTTTTTTTAGAGCAGTTTTAGGTTCACAGCAAAATTGAGTAGAAAGGACAGAGTTCTCATGCATCCCCTGTCCTTACACATGCACAACATCTCCCAACACAGGGGTACATATGTTATAATTGATGAACCTACACTGACACATCATTATTGCCCAAAGCCCATCGTGTACATTATGGTTCACTCTTGATGAAACCATGAGTTTGACAAATGTATAATGGCATGTAGCCACCATTGTAGTATCATACAGAATACTTTCACTGCCCTAAAAATCCTCTGAGCTCTGCCTATTCACCCGCCCCATAACTCCTAATCCTTAACCCCTGGCAACCACTGATCTTTTTACTGTCTTCATAGTTTTGCCTTTTCCAGAATGTCACATATTTGGAATTATACAGAAGGTAGCCTTTTCAGGTTGGCTTCTTTCACTTAGTGATATGCATTTAAGTTTCCCCTATGTCTTTTCATGGCTTAGTAGCTCATTTCTTTTTAGTGCTGAAGAATATTCCATTGTCTGGATGGACCATAATTTATTTATCCATTCACTTACTAAGGGACCATCTTGGTTGCTTCCAAGTTTTGTCAATCATGAATAAAGTTGCTATAAACATTTGTATGCAGGGTTTTGTGTGGACGTAAGTGTTCAATTCATTTGGGTATTTTGTTTTGTTTTTAGCCAATCTGAGCTCTTTGAGCAGTGCTTCCTTGAAGTAGCTGATGTTTGGCCATTTTGGTTCTGTTGACTCATAGAGAGCAATATGGTGTCAGAATTGGAAGCGGATTTGGTTGGCTAATCCAACCATTGATTCTAAACTTTAGGACAGCGGTCCCCAGCCTTTTTGGCACCAGGGACCCGTTTCGTGGAAGACAATTTTTCCACGGACTGGGGCAGGGGGGGATGGGAAGATGGTTCAGGCAGTAGTGTGAGCGATGGGGAGCGACGGGGAGTGATGGGGAACGGCAGATGAAGCTTCGCTCGCTTGCCCGCCGCTCACCTCCTGCTGTGCAGACCGGTTACTAACAGGCTGTGGACCCCTACTGGTCCGCAGCCCAGGGACTGGGGACACCTGCTTTAGGAAAATGAGGCTCACACATGTGAACTAGTTGTTATTCTATTCTTTTTAAAAGACTAATATTCCTGGGTTCTGTTTTCTGTTTGATTTGCTTTGAGATGTTTTTTAAATGCAGCCACATTACTTTTTGAACAACTAGTAAATTTCAAAGAGCTCTTTCCTACTGGGTTCAATCTGGAATTTTACCATTAGCCTTTTCAGGAAAAAAAAACATAGAAATATGAAAAAATACAGCAAATAATTTTTTAAATGCAAAGCTTGGAATGGGAATGAGCATGGAGAAGAAACACTGTTTTAACAGAGTTATGGTTAAAGGCTTGTCCCAGGTAGTGGTTTTACTTCAATGCTGCCATAGAAAATCTCATCTTGCTGACTGCCCGACTGGCCACCAGCCTCCTCCTCCTCCCCAGTCAACCCTCCAAGGAGGGTACTGGCCTCCAATCTGGAAAATCAGCCACAGTAAGTAGAACTGGATGCTAAATGAGACCTCTCCTATTATCTCCCTTTCAGCTGAGGTCCCAGAGCTGAGAGTCACAGGTGACAGAGACAATGGTGTTTCCCTCAATTCAAGACAGAGGGCCTTTACAAGAACCTAGTGTGAGTCTTGCCAGGAGAGGATATTGACATTTTACCCATGTCACACGTCTCTTATCCCTCCCCCATGCCCTCTCTAAACAGAGATCCAGAACAGAGCCTGGTTGGTTACAGAATTCTTGGGAAAACTTGGCCTGCATTTCTTGGAATAAAGAGACTGGAAGAGCCTGAAGAATAGAAGCGTGGGTGTCCTGTCAGTTGCAGTAGCTGCGAAGGCATTGCAAGCAATCAGCCAGGGGAGCACCCCTTGCTCTAGGAATGGTAACACTGGAGGTCCTCTAGGGAGGAGGGGAGTGGTCTCATCAAGAACCCGCAAAAGCTCCTGCATCAGTCAAGACAGGTGCTTGCAAAATCTTCAGAAGAGCAAAAGGAGCAAGACTCCTAGAATGCTTCACAGAACAATATATAGAACTGACCCACTACAGGAACTAGCATCTCTGGGGCCATCGTTAGAGCTAGACGTGAAAGCCACATCCACCACCACTTCTCCCCACACAGGACTGTGGCAATGAGCACAGGAACACTGCTGCAGGAAAGCCTCATGTTTCCACTATTCTGCTCATTAGACACCACAGCCTAAAGCCTCAGGAAGATGATCTCCATCTCATGTCTGCCTTCCAAACCTCCTGGTGAGTGAATCCAATTGACAGAAATGAATTCACACCTAGAACTCTACCTGCAAGGAAGTCTGGGAAGTGTAGTTTTCATCTGTCCAACCCCTCCTACTGGAAGCAACACAGAAGGAGGCTGAGTGGACCCATTCTGAGTACCTAAGACAGCACCCATGAGAGAAAGGACCTATAACTGGGCTCCTGCTGCACAGAAAGCCTCATTTCCATGTTACAACAGCAATGGCCAAGTAAGATATTTTTTCGCTTTTACTTCACTTCATCTCCTTCTCCTTCTTCTTTAGCCTAGAGGAGCCAGAAGTAGAACATAGCTGGGACTAGTAGACAAGGTGAAGAAATGGTAAAGAGGCCATGTCCATTTCTTGCATTGCAAGTTTCTGAGACTGGGTTGGGCCTGTGTGACATGGAAGGGGAAAAACTTTGAATTGATATGAAATCAGAGTTTTGATATTCGACAAAGTTGAAATTTTTAATTGCTGAAACCGTGACTGGTCATTAATATCAGAAGGTGATATTTAGTATGTCACCAACTAGGATAGCACGGACGTTGAACGATCAGAATGTACACTAGCCATTAGTAATTATTATGTACTTTTCAGGCTGGACATTGGCCCAGCCTGAAAGTGACCTGAACTGGAGAGGAATCTTCCAAAGATATTGTTTAGAGGAAGGAAAAAAGGATATTGACCAGAACAGATGTGAAAGTTAAGTATGAGGAGACTACAGTGTTGTTCTTTGCTTATACCATACCACGCTCAGCTCATTAGATCAACTAGTTACAACAGATTTTTCACTCGGGTTAAGCCCACTGATCATTTTATTGTGCTGTAGTAGTCATTCATGGCTGGAGTTTAGCAAATAGATACTGGACTTTTCCTTCTTGATTTGAGTTTAAAGAGTTGCGTCTATGTAGGTTCCCTGGACTCATCTGCCACATGACTCATTCCTCTTTCAGCACTTCCAGATGGAAGATCCACTCAACGGGGAGCTTATCTGGGTATCTCAATCCTAATATCCTCTTTTTCATGCAAGAGGTAGAATTTATCAGAAAGGAATAGCGGATGATTATAAGAACAGAGTATGTAGATATCTGAAGTTTCAGTAGGTGAACTTTTCATGGGTCTCAGGCACATATTCCCAAAGGTAACAACACATCCTTATATCCATTCGGTTAAGCCTGGCATTTTAATGTATTAATCTTTTTGTAGAGTAGCACTGAAGACCATTCCTTTTAAAACCTTTGAGACATTTTTTTGGTTTGTATATAATACACTTATTTTTAAAGTTAAGGGTCATGTAGCAGCAGGACATTAAAATGCAATAAACTCTCAAAAGCTTCAAATGTATTAAGCAAATAAGTTTGCTTTAGAAGATGGCCAATCCCATTTGTCATTTTAAAACTTCGCTGCATTAAGGGACATTATCTTACCACTAATATTGGATTTGGGGGTTCTCCCTGTGGCTGTGTTATTTCTGTGTTACTAGATCCCAGTGAGTTTTAGATGCTCACGAATAATGGGTTACTTTGCAAAAGTAGTGTATACTGAAGTATGATTGGTCCAAATCAGTTCTATTCTCTAAAGTGATGCATCTGCTATCTATATTGTGGGGCTCCATGCATAGAAAGAGTGCCATGATGACTAATGTCTACTTGTTGCTGTTTTCCAATCACTACTATTGTAGGGTAAGGAGAGAGAGGGACAACATTCATTTGTTAAGTATTGCTGGAAGCACCTGGTTTTGACGTAGATTTCAAAAAAAAAAAAAAAAAAAATCTTCCAAAATTAGCTTTTAGAAAAGTTTTAAAGATAATTCTGTTTAGCTTTTTCCTCCCTCTGCACATATAGCCTTATACCCCACCCCCCAAAAACAAACATGTCTACTCATAAAGTCAAGCCTCTATTTCATGGTTCTTATTTTGTTTAAAGTTGTTCTCTGTTTTGAATCACAAAGCCAGCGACTTAGCTGCTTCTTTTGTCATTATGCTGGCTTTCTGCCAAATTCTGACCCCACTTTTTTAGTTTGTTTATTTTATTAAGCAGAATGGGTATACTCGCAAGCATCCATATTAAAGAAGACAAATGAGATAATAACCAAAATTCATCTTCAAGTTGATCCAAGTTAAATTATGAGTGTAAGATGGCGGTTACTTAAAGAGAGAAACAGAAAATCTATTCTCATTCTTAAATTTGATACAAACCTGGGTTTCCAGATTTAGACCAAACCCATACAGAAGACTGCATTCAGCAAACACAATGCCTGTCATGGCTCCAAGCATCGTGGTCATCTGTACTAGCTCATGCATAATTATGCCCCGCCACGGGGTTTATTAGGACTTCATTCTTGCCTTGTGCTTATCGTTAGGACAGACAAGCTTCCACTGTTTCATTTCCTTCTGAGTAGAAATAAAAGACTCAGGTGTGGAGACCAGGAAAGAGATTTCCCTCTCAGAAACGGTGAGGCTCTTGCCTGAGGCAAGATGTTTGAAATGTGCCATATAAAACTTATCTTTCTGTTCCCAAATAGGCTTCACATGCCAGGGAAGATGGAAGTGAGCACTGGCTAAATCAAAGACAGTTTTGCCTTTCAACACTACAGATGAGGATCTGACTCACCCAGGACACCCTAAACAGTCTCTCTCTCTCTCCTTCTCTTTCTCGCACTCTCTCTCCCCCAGAAAACCTGGTTTTGCGATGGATTTTCCATGGTGAGAGTTACAGAACTATAACCCAGGGTACAGACCCAGGAACTACAACTCATCCCGGCTTCTCCAGTCCCACAGATAGACGAGTGGTCTGGAGATAAGAAGTGAGAACTCTAAAGAGATGAGAATAGCAGAAAGACCACATCGAATTGGATGACTCCAACAGATCAAGGCCGTAGCATTATGACAGTCAGATTTAAGACCCGTGATGCCACTATGAGAAGGCTGCAGTCTGAGTGTTGCCCAGATCCTTGAAGTCTCCCCAGGGCAATGCCCAGGAACTGGGTCTTTATCCCTTAGTGCGTGCAGTGTCGTTTGTGAAAGCTCTCCCCACAAAGCCATCAGATGGTAACAATTTTCAGTCACTTCCAACAAGAGATGGTTTTGAACTTTAATATGCAACGTAATTATGACTGCAAACACTTTGTTAAGCAAACAAACTTCAAACCCTTTTTTAAAAAACAGCTCTTCTCTGGTCATTTAGTCTTGCACAAAGGCTTTAAACATAAAACTGTGTGGGGAACTAGGGAATCCAGGGATGGGAAGAAGAAAAAAAAAACCTGCACAAAATCAAATGGCTTTAATGTAATCACCACTTGTGTGCTGAGTATCTGAAAGTTTTCTTTCAAATCAAAACCTAGAAAATACAGCATCCTACACTCTATTTCCACTCTTTAACCATCTGACTTCTACTGCAGAATTACAGATAATATTTTTAAAGATAGAGAAATAGACTTTGTTCTTCAATTTTCCTTTGCTTACTAAACTCCTCTTTTCCAATTCTGAAATATCCAAGTCTTCTGAGGTTTTTTTCTCTCCCCCCGTCTCCCCCCGCTTTTTTATCTTCTCACGGTCACTTTTATTTTTGCCTTTCTTAGTCATTTTTCAAGAACTGGGATCATTACATAACACATAGAAATCCATGGATATCCCCTTTTGAGGAAAAAACCAGGGAACCTGGCAGATTTGCAGTGTGAAGGGATACTGGGAACAACTGGACCCTGAAATAAGTCACCTGAGGAGACTGCAACCTCTATATCCCCAGATCCTATAGAAGTCTGCGTTTTCCCTCATCTGTATGATCCCCCAAAGTTCATGTCCCTGCCGTCTTCTCTATTTGGCTATTCGGGGTCTTTCGTGTTTCCATACAAATTGTGAAATTTTTTGTTCTAGTTCTGTGAAAAATGCCATTGGTATTTTGATAGGGATTGCATTGAATCTGTAGATTGCTTGGGGTAGTATAGTCATTTTCACAATGTTGATTCTTCCAATCCAAGAACATGGTATATCTCTCCAGCTGTTTGTATCATCTTTAATTTCTTTCATCAGTGTCTTATAGTTTCCTGCATACAGGTCTTTGATCTCCCTAGGTAGGTTGATTCCTAGGTATTTTATTCTTTTTGTTGCAATGGTAAATGGGAGTGTTTCCTTCATTTCTCTTTCAGATTTTTCATCATTAGTGTATAGGAATGCAAAGAGATTTCTGTGCATTAATTTTGTATCCTGCTACTCTACCAAATTCATTGATTAGCTCTAGTAGTTTACTGGTAGCATCTTTAGGATTCTCTATGTATAGTATCATATCATCTGCAAACAGTGACAGCTTTACTTCTTCTTTTCTGATTTGGATTCCTTTTATTTCTTTTTCTTCTCTGATTACTATGGCTAAAACTTCCAAAACTATGTTGAATAATAGTGCTGAGAGTGGGCAACCTTGTCTTGTTCCTGATCTTAGAGGAAATGCTTTCAGTTTTTCACCATTGAGAATGATGTTTGCTGTGGGTTTCTCATATATGGTGTTTATTATGTTGAGGTAGGTTCCCTCTATGCCCACTTTCTGGTGGGTTTTTATCATAAATGGGTGTTGAATTTTGTCGAAAGCTTTTTCTGCATCTATTGAGATTATTGTATGGTTTTTATTCTTCAATTTGTTAATATGGTGTATCACATTGATTAATTTGTGTATATTGAAGAATCCTTGCATCCCTGGGATAAAACCCACTTGATCATGGTGTATAATCCTTTTAATGTGTTGCTGGATCCTGTTTGCTACTATTTTGTTGAGGACTTTTACATCTATATTCATCAGTGATATTGTTCTGTAATTTTCTTTTTTTGTACTATCTCTGCCTGATTTTGGTATCAGGGTGATGGTGGCCTCGTAGAATGAGTTTGGGAGTGTTCCTTCCTCTGCAATTTTTTGGAAGAGTTTGAAAAGGATGGTTGTGAGCTCTTCTCTAAATGTTTGATAGAATTCGCCTGTGAAGCCATCTGTTCCTGGGCTTTTGTTTGTTGGAAGATTTTTAATCACAGTTTCAATTTCAGTGCTTGTGATTGGTCTGTTCATATTTCCTATTTCTTCCTGGTTCAGTCTCGGAAGGTTGTGCATTTCTAAGAATTTGTCCATTTCTTCCAGGTTGTCCATTTTATTGGCATACAGTTGCTTCTAGTAATCTCTCATGATCCTTTATCTTTCTGCAGTGTCAGCTGTTACTTCTCCTTTTTCTTTTCTAATTCTGTTGATTTGAGTCTTATCCCTTTTTTTCTTGATGAGTCTGGCTAACGGTTTATCAGTTTTGTTTATCTTCTCAAAGAGCCAGCTTTTAGTTTTATTGATCTTTGCTATCATTTCCTTCATTTCTTTTTCATTTATTTCTGATCTGATCTTTATGATTTCTTTCCTTCTGCTAACTTTGGGGTTTTTTTGTTCTTCTTTCTCTAATTGCTTTCGGTGTAAGGTTAGGTTGTTTATTTGAGATTTTTCTTGTTTCTTGAGGTAGGATTCTATTGCTATAAACTTCCCTCTTAGAACTGCTTTTGCTGCATCCCATAGGTTTTTGGTCATCGTGTTTTCATTGTCATTTGTTTCTAGGTATTTTTTGATTTCCTCTGATTTCTTCAGTGGTCTCTTGGTTATTTAGTAGCGTATTGTTTAGCTTGCATGTGTTTGTATTTTTTACAGTTTTTTTTCCTGTAATTGATATCTAGTCTCATAGCATTGTGGTCGGAAAAGATACCTGATATGATTTCAGTTTTCTTAAATTTACGAAGGCTTGATTTGTGACCCAAGAAATGGTCTATCCTGAAGAATGTTCCATGAGCACTTAAGAAAGTGTATTCTGTTGTTTTTGGATGGAATGTCCTGTAAATATCAATTAAGTCCATCATGTTTCATGTGTCATTTAAAGCTTGTGTTTCCTTATTTATTTTCATTTCAGATGATCTGTCCAATGGTGAAAGTGGGGTGTTAAAGTCCCCTACTATGATTGTGTTACTGTCGATTTCCCCTTTTATGGCTGTTAGCATTTGCCTTATGTATTGAGGTGCTCCTATGTTGGATGCATAAATATAACAATTGTTATATCTTCTTCTTGGATTGATCCCTTGATCATTATGTAGTGTCCTTCTTTGTCTCTTGTAATAGTCTTTATTTTAAAGTCTATTTTGTCTGATATAAGAATTGCTACTCCAGCTTTCTTTTGATTTCCATTTGCATGGAATATCTTTTTCCATCCCCTCACTTTCAGTCTGTATGTGTCCCTAAGTCTGAAGTGGGTCTCTTGTAGACCGCATCTATATAGGTCTTGTTTTTGTATCCATTCAGCCAGTCTATGTCTTTTGGTTGGAGCATTTAATCCATTTACATTTAAGGTAATTATCAATATGTGTGTTTCTATTACTATTTTCTTAATTGTTTTGGGTTTGTTTTTGTAGGTCTTTTCTTTCTCTTGTGTTTCTTGCCTAGAGAAGTTCCTTTAGTATTTGTTGTAAAGCTGGTTTGGTGTTGCTGAATTCTCTTAACTTTTGCTTATCTGTAAAGGTTTTATTTTCTCCATTGAATCTGAATGAGATCCTTGATGGGTAGAGTAATCTTGGTTGTAGGTTTTTCCCTTTCATCACTTTAAATATGTCCTGCCACTCCCTTCTGGCTTGCAGAGTTTCTGCTGAAAGTTCAGCTGTTCACCTTATGGGGATTCCCTTGTATGTTATTTGTTGCTTTTCCCTTGCTGCTTTTAATATTTTTTCTTTGTATTTAATTTTTGATAGTTTGATTAATATGTATCTCAGCGTGTTTCTCTTTGGGTTTATCCTGTATGGTACTCTCTGTGCTTCCTGGACTTGATTGACTATTTCTTTTCCCATGTTAGGGAAGTTTTTGACTATAATCTCTTCAAATATTTTCTCAGACCCTCTCTTTTTCTCTTCTTCTTCTGGGACCGCTATAATTCATATGTTGGTGCGTTTAATGTTGTCCCAGAGGTCTCTCAGACTGTCCTCAATTCTTTTCATTCTTTTTCCTTTATTCTGCTCCCTGTCAGTTATTTCCACCATTTTATCTTCCAGCTCACTTATCCGTTCTTCTGCCTCTGTTATTCTGCTATTGATTCCTTTAGAGTATTTTTAATATCAGTAATTGTGTTGTTCATCACTGTTCATTTGCTCTTTAGTTCTTCTAGATCCTTGTTAAATGTTTCTTGTATTTTCTCCATTCTGTTTCCAAGATTTTGGATCATCTTTACTATCATTACTCTGAAATCTTTTTCAGGTAGATTGCCTATTTCATCTTCATTTATTTGGTCTTGTAGGTTTTTACCTTGCTCCTTCATCTGTAACATTTTTTTGTCGTTTCTTTCTTTTTTTTTTTTTTTTATGGGCGGTGCTGTATTCCCGTCTTACTGTTTGTTTGGCCTGAGACGTCCAGCACTGGAGTTTGCAGGCAGTTGGATAGAGCCGGGTCTTGGTGCTGAGATGAGGACCTCCGGGAGGCCTCACTCTGATTAATATTCCCTGGGGTCTAAGGTTCTCTGTCAGTCCAGCGGTTTGGACTCAGAACTCCCACCACAGGAGCTTGGGCCCGACCTCTGGCCTGGGAACCAAGATCCCACAAGTTTGTCCTGTCCCCTTAGGTGTTCTTGGTCCCCCACCAGTGCCGGGTAGCTGCCCTAGTTGTGCAGAGACGTGAATTCCACATCCTCCTACTATGCTATCTTGACCGGGACCATTAATCTTGACTTGGAGATATTTCTACTTTCTCATTCACCATCTATTTGGATTGGCCAAAATGTTCGTTTGTTTAGCGAATACGTTGTTCAATAAAGTTCTTTGTGAAAATGAAAAATGTATTTTTTTATTTTTACTTAAAACCAAACGAACTTTTTGACCAACCCAATACATTACCTCTTCAAAGTCAACATGGAAACAACAAAAGCCAAGTTTCTACTCTGACTGTGATAGCTTAAAAATGAAATCCCTTGCTCCCTATGCCAAAGAAGGCCCCAGTACAGTTATTCACATCGGTAATCTGATGATATGAGAACACCAATAAGCTTGCTGTCACTACTTAATTTTTTAAGGAAATTAAATAGAATCGACCTCAAGCACAGTTTTACAACTGAACTTAGACGAGCCCCAAATTCTGTTTTTGTAGAATTTTTAAATCAGAGCTGAAGCCTTTTGTCCTCAGCCTGCTTCTTCAGTCAACAAGGTAGAAGTTCCATAATCGGCTCTCAGCCCATTTTGGGAGGGGGCACAGTGGGAGGCTGCATTGGGCTGAGGTCCTGAGGAGAGTCTTTCCTTCCTAACTGAGGCTATGCGGACCAGACAACAGAGGCCATCTTCTTCCCTCCTGCTCCTCAATAATGAGAATGAAAAAGAACCACTTCACAGATGCTTCTCACCTAAAGCCTTTCTGGATGCAGGTTCCTGGGTGGAGAAATCCCAGGGGCATAAAAAATGTCCACTAGGTTTTCAGACTCTATTAAGTGGAGCATTGCATCAAGAATTAACTGCTGCTCACTATTTACAATAGCCAGGACATGGAAGCAACCTAAATGTCCATCAGAGAGGAATGGATAAAGAAGATGTGGTACATATATACAATGGACTATTACTCAGCTATAAAAAAGAACAAAATAATGCCATTTGCAGCAACATGGATGGACCTAGAGATTGTCATACTGAGTGAGGTAAATCAGACAGAGAAAGACAAACATCATATGATATCGCTTATATGTGGAATCTTAAAAAAAAAAATGGTACAAATGACCTTATTAACAAAACAGAAATAGAGTCACAGATGTAGAAAACAAACTTATGGTTACCGAAGGGGAAAGGGGGAGGGGGGGATAAATTGGGAGACTGGGTCTGACATATACACACTACTATATATAAAATAGATAACTAATAAGGACCTACCGTATAGCACAGGGAACTCTGCTCAATACTCTGTAATGGCCTATATGGGAAAGAATCTAAAAAAGAGTGGATATATGTACATGTATAACTGATTCGCTTTGCTGTACAGCAGAAACTTAACACAACATTTTAAATCAACTATACTCTAATAAAAATTTTTTTTAGAAAAAATATTAACTGCTGCTACCTAACCTCACCTTTCTGGGTTTCCTGTCCTCACACACATTGATTTGGGGAACAGTTGTAGTCTAATGATTACCTAACCATGGGAATGCCCCCCAAGTGGGGGACCCTATGCTCTCTAGGGAGAGGGGATGGGGGGACTGGGGTCCTATCTTGGGATTAACCAGAGTATCTCCTTCTTCAAGCTAAACTGGCTTGTTTCATCTGCCCCTGCCAGGGCTCAGGTAGCCAAAATTGGCTTTCACCAGAGCCTAAACTATACCATTTGGGAGATCTTCTGACCTTTCATATTTTTTTATATCCTCCTTTTTCGGTCACTCTATCCAGAAAGTTCTTCTCTCTTGCTCACCATCATTCTTTTTCCTTCATATGGCTACATTAAAATCTGCCTAGGAGATTTGATTTTATCTAATCATTCCAAGGTTATAGGCATTGGGAAGAGTATTTCAGCTTGAGGAGAACCTTGGAAAATGAATGCATCATTTAAGAACGAACATTGATAGTACCCAAAGAAAAATGTGTTTTCCATTCTGAAAAAAAAAATTACTATGTGTTGTTTGGTTTGGTTTGGGGAGTTTTAGTTGGGTGTTTGGAATGATGTTTTAAGGTTTAATGCAGAGATTTCTCTTGACTATTAACATTGAATAAAATGACTGGTGGTTGGTAGGGACATGTAGCATAGGGTTCATTCATGGAAATGGCTATCTTATGGGTCATAAAACTAATTAAAACCAAATTTTTTGGAAAAGAAGAAATACTGACAATATCATTCAGGATGTGTGTGGCCAACTTCAGTTTGTTATAATATTACTCAAAATGATTCCTTCATGTGGGAAAATATTTTTTACTGCAAACAAATACAGAAAAACATAATTGATCTAGACAAACAAAACAGACAAATTAGCACATGCTCAAATTCCAGGGTCTAAAATAAGTCAGGCTACAGAACCTAAGAGAAATTCCATAAGCTCTGCCTTTTATTTCTGTTTCCAGGTTGGTTTTCACAGAATCCTCATTTGTGGTTGAAATTTAACATGACTTGACCATGACTCCAGAGATTAGAGATGTAATTAGGAAGTAGTGGCAAAGAGAATGTTTTAAAAGAGAGAGAGAGAGAAAAGAAAGAGAAAAAGTAAAGCAGGGCCCCTAAGTAGTTCAAATAGATCTGTCCAGCTGCAATAGAGCTAAGAAAACTCAGAGGCTATATTTCAATCATGGATGAAATTAGTATGCAGGAAGCACTTAAATCAGAGCTCTTCTTATTCAACAAGGTTTATTTATAGAATCTGAATAGCTCTAGAAAAAATTCTGATGATTCACATTGCTTTGGCCTAAACTTTTATTTATTGTTTCACTCCATCAAATATTTATTAAGCATCTTCTGTGTGGCAAACACTGGTGCTGGGAGAACAAGAGGAGTTTGCTGGCCTCATGGAGTCTATCATTAAAAAATTACCCAGATAATCATTTGATTAAAGTTTTGATTAATGCTTAAGGAAACTATAGTGTGCTCTGAGAGTATACTTTGTCTGGGGATGGGGGTTCAGGGAAGGTGTCTGCAGACTTGACGTTCCAACTGAGATCGGAAGAGTGAGAAAGAATTAATGACTAGGTGACAGGATACTGAAAAGATTCCTCAGCAGAAGACACAGGATGAGTCAGGACAGAGATGCCCTGGAACCAGCACATTCAAGGGAACCAGAGAAAGTCAGAGCATGACTACAGGGACAATGAGCAGCCGATGAGGCTGAGAGGTGGGCGGGGACTGAGTCATGTAAGGAGGAGTGATGTTCTAGACATTTAGCAATTTGCAAAGGCACAGACCTGGCAGGTCAGAAGGGAGGTTGACTCTCAACAACCCGGCTGGTGGAACCGGTACAACTGGCTGACCATCAGCCCAGCATGAAAGGCCTGGTAGGACATAGTATGAGCTCTGGTTTTGATGCTTAGAGCCAGAAGAAGGCATTGAAGAGCTGTCAGCAAGGGGGCATGAGGATCAAATATGAGCTGCAAATGTTTTCTAGAGAGAGCAAGATGAGAAGATGAGTTCAGCTGACCCCTGAGTGCTCCCCACACCGATGCCAAGTGCCGTGCGGGGATTCTGAGATAAAGATCAGACCCTGCAGTCACTGCTCTCAGAAAGCTCACAATTGCTAGCTAATGCCACCTAGATATTAATCACGAAAAGATCTGCTCTGGTTGGGTAGAAAGTTCTAAAAGCTCTTCAGAGCAATATGTGGGAGCAGAGAAGCAGCGTTTGCCTGAAATTCATTATCTCTTTATATAGTATTGTTGAAAATACCATCCCAGTAGCTCTGCATTATAAAGGGAAAATAAATTAAATTTTTTTATTATTGAAGGACTTTTTCATCTGAGAGCTCAACATTTCTAGCTAAATCACTGCTCTCCAGGCCTGCATAAACTACTCTCCAAATATAGAAAAGCCGGAGAATGTCTGTGAGGGTTTCATTTCAGTGAGCTGTCACTGGCATTCGCATCTCTGTCTCCATGTATCTATCAGTCTTGGTATTGCCAGACACAGAGAGGACAAGAATTGCCAGAAACACTTCCATGTGGGCGCCATCATGTCTGTTGGTCAAGAGAACAGGTTAGGGGATGTCCTCCCCAAATGTCCTATAATGTCAAGGTGGTCTCATCTAGTGATTCCCTTCCTAAATAATGCTTTAGCAAAGCTATGGAAATTAGTGTAGACCCATAGTATGGGGTGGGAGGGAGCAGTCAACTTAATATTAAAGAAAATAGACTAAGGTCAAAATTTTATCTTTAAATCTCCATTTGACATAGTGAAAATTTTAGTAACAAATACCTAAATAAATGAAAAACTCATAAAGTATTCAGAAAATGTAGAGATAGGGGCTTCCCTGCTGGTGCAGTGGTTGAGAATCTGCCTGCAAATGCAGGGGACACGGGTTCGAGCCCTGGTCTGGGAAGATCCCACAAGCCGCGGAGCAACTGGGCCCGTGAGCCACAACTACTGAGCCTGCGCGTCTGGAGCCTGTGCTCCACAACAAGAGAGGCCGCGACAGTGACAGGCCCGCGCACCGTGATGAAGAGTGGTCCCCACTCGCCACAACTAGAGAAAGCCCACGCACAGAAATGAAGACCCAACACAGCCATAAATAAATAAATAAATAAAGTGTAAAATTTAAAAAAAAAGAAAATGTAGAAATACATACGGCATATACAAAGAGACAGTTCTCTTTCCTCTCTTTAATCTCACTCCAATTTGATATGTATATATTGGCATTTTTCTATGTTTATCAATATATATACATATATAGTTTTTATTCCTTATAAAAAAGGGACCATCCTAACAAGTTATTTGAATATCATTTTCATCACTTAATAATATATCCTGAACATCTTTCCAAGGTCATCTGTATAGCAGTATCTCATTCTTTTTAATAACTGTATAGCAATTCACTGAATGGATTTGTCATCATTTTGTTATGTGTTCCTTTATTATGGAGCAATTTATATTGTTTTCAGTTTTGGGTTTTTTTTTGTCTTTTAAGCAAAGTTGGAATAGTATCTTTACCACTATGTCTTTATCCATTTGTAAAATAAGATTCCTACAAGTGGAACTGTAAGATCGTAGAGGATTCACATTTTTATATTGAAAGAAAATTTCAAACTGCCCTCTAAAAAGGGTTATGCTGATTTACTTTCTCAAAGAAATCATTTTAAATGGGGGGTAGGGGGAAGAAATGACCTAGATTTTTAGTGCCACTGACATTTACTCACATGATGCTAAGAGCTTTTGGATACATTACCCCCAGGGGTCACTACTCGATCCTAGGAAGTGGGCAGAGCAGATATTGTGAGGTCATTTTCCTGCTGAGACATCTGGGAGTAGAGAGGCTGGGTCATCTGCACACGGCCACGCTAGCACCCGACATAGGTGAGAAAGGTAGAGGTGAAGGCCACGGGCTCTGATGACGGACTGTCGGAGTTCAAATTTTGCCTCTTTTTTGCATCTGATGACATGGGCTTCACTTCTCTGTGATGGTTAACTTTATGGGTCAACTTGGCTAGGCCACAGTCCCCATATATTTAGTCAATATCAGTCTCAATGTTGCTCTGAAGGTATTCTTTAGATGTGATTAACACGTGAATCAGTGGACTCTGAGTAAAGCAGATTACCTTCCATAATGTGGGTGGGCCTCATCCAATCAATTGAAAACCTTAAGAGAAAGACTGAGGTCCCCTGAGAAAGAAGAAATTTGTCCTCCAGACTCACGCTGCAACATCAACTCTTCTGTTTCTCAGCTGGCCAGTCTGCTCTGCAGATTTTGGACTGGCCAGTCCCCACAATTGCCAATTCCTTAAAATAAATGTCTGGATAGATACATAGATACATAGATTAGATAGATAGATAGACAGATAGATAGGGAAAGATAGAGTTGGACACACACACACACACACACACACACACACACACCCTATTAGTTCTGTTTCTCCAGACACACCTAATATTGATACATTCTCTAAACCTCAGTTTCCTCATCTATAAAATGGTGACAATACTACTTACTTCCTACTTACTTTGTGAGATTATGAAATGAAATAACCCATATTAATGTGGATGGGCCTCATTGGATCAGTTGAAACCCTTAATGAAAAGACTGGGGTCCCTAAGAAAGAGGAAATTCAGCCTCCAGATGGCCCTCAGACTCAAGCTCATTTGCCAGTGCCAGGCATATGGTCTGGAGTCCATACATGTTGACTATGATTTTTAGATAAATGAGCTTGAACCCACTGCTCTGTTCATTACCACCCTCCTCCTCCCCCTTCCCAACACACACGCCCTCTCACACACACTTATACTCACACTCTCATGCACACTTACACACAAGACCCTCTGGAAAACTCTGAGCACAAGCCCTTCCGTTTACAGACAAGACATAGAAGGAAGCCCAAGCTGTGAAGAGACACATTCAAGAGATTTCTGAGCAAGGTTGAAACCCGAGGTGAGACCATGTCTGTCTTCTGGAGGTTTGTTCCCTAGGCAGCCCTGCCTCCCCACTATGAGCTGGGAATCGCTAGTTCCATTCATTTAAGCTGTTTGCTTCCCAGCCCCCATAGGGTATGGACCTTGACCTCTGCATCACACAGTAGTGATGCCATGAGACTTTCGTTTCTTCTGCTATGTGTCACCTTTAGTCAGGACTCTCACTGTGTTTGCTTCCTCTCCCCTGGGTTTCACTTAAGTCAGTCATACAGCAAAAGGCAGGAGGAGAGGGGGAGGAAAACTAGAGAAGGAAACATTTATCAGTGACATAATCAGCAGCTAAGCCATTACCTAAAAGCAGACAGGCCACTGCTCCACTTTGGCCCAAGGGAAGCAGGTAGGTTCTCACCACTTTTATTTTGTGATGACAGCAGGCCTGATGGAGTTAGAGCTAGTGTTGGCCCTGGGTTGCTTGTTCTCCTAGCTATAGATGGTCCTATGTGGCCAGCAACACGTTCCGAGTCACACTCACTCCGGCTTTGGCTTTGTGCTTTCAAAGATGCTGCTAGTATGTCTCGCTACGATCGGTCTTCAAGCAGGCGGGCTTCCCAGAATATGTCCAAATATGAAGAAGAAATTTGAAAATCGATTCATGGTTGAATTGCCAACCCAGAGTGACATTCAAGAGAGGCTAAAATGAAAATTTATTCATAAATACGAGTATATCTTAGGGAACACATCATGGCTAATTGAAATGGCATTTTGGTATCTTCAAACTCATTGCAGATATAGAGGTGGCCACTCTCCTTGCCTGGAAGTCACGTCCTGAGCAGACAGAGTGGAGGAGTGGAGGGAGATGCACATGCTCATATTTGCAGTAGATCCACCAAAAAGTGCCTCTCCATCCAATGCTGAGAAACTCAAGTTTGATGGTAAAACGTTGAGAAATATTAAATGGCCTTATATATTGCTTGTCAACACCAACAGCGCTCAGGAGAAATTTAATATGCTCTCGTAAAATGAACTCAGTTGGTAAATAAACGTTATGAATTGTGAATAGGCTTTGAAAGGCTTAAACCTTTCCCTAGTGAATACATTTCTGTTAATAATATTGCAGCTCTTAGCAAAACTCATTAAAATTAAGTCTTTTGACGAAGGTCACCCTTGTGACTATGTATAAGTCAACTAAAAGTCCATAACTAATCCACGGTGTGGTGGGATGAATTTGGACTGGGCTGGAGGCCAGATACCTATGTCTTTGTTTAGTTGTTGGTTACTACTCCTCAGTGGCCCTGTCACTTGCACAGTCTCAGAGCCTGTGTGTGGCCAACTCCTCTCTTGTAAATTTACCTGGATAAGCTATTTCCCAAACTAGAAATACGACGAGGATAACATCTCTTTTTTATTACTTCTTTTAAAATGTAACCTGCTCTGCTAACCAGCCATCTGGTAAGTTCTTCTTGAGTAGTATCCAGAAAATTAGCAAGAAGTCCAGGGGCATCTGCAGGTCCAAAATGGTGCAGAGACCTGGAGTCTGACAAAGTCACAACCGAGGTCGCCACCCAGTGTCACAGAGACGCTCTGTATACTTTGCTCTCAGTCCTACATGCTAAGACTGGTCATTCTTGCCCACTGAGTCAGGACTGCCCAGCCCAGGGGGCAGGACTCACTCAGGTCTTCGCTGCTAAGCTCCTCAGTTTACTGTCACATACTATCTCCAAAGTGTACCCACTGTGCTAGGGAGGCTGTGGGTAAATGAGATTCCTAGGGCTGCTGCAACGAAGCATTACAAGCTGGGTGGCTTAAACCAGGGGTCCTTAACCCCCGGGCCATGGACTGGTACCGGGCCACAGCCTGTTACTGAACCGGCTGCACAGCAGGAGGTGAGCGGCGGGCGAGCGAGCGGAGCTTCATCTCCTGCTCCCAATCGCTCCCCATCGCTCGCGTTACCGCCTGAACCACCCCCGACCCCGTCCGTGGAAAAATTGTCTTCCACGAAACCCGTCCCTGGTGCCAAAAAGGTCGGGGACCGCTGGCTTAAACAACAGAAGTTTATTGTCTCACAGCTCTGGAGGCTAGATGTTTGAGATCAAGATGTTGGCTGGCTTGGTTCCTTCTGAGGGCTGGGAGGGAGGTTCTGTTCCAGGACTCTCTCCTAGCTTCTGGTGGCTTCATGCGTTCATTGGCTTTCAGATGGCATTCTCCCTGGGTCTTCACATTGTCTTCCTCTACATGCCTATCTCTGTGTCCCAATTTCCCCTTTTATAAGGACACCAATCCTATTGGATTAGGGCCCACCGTAATAACCTCATTTGGACTTGCTTATTTTTATAAAGACACTATTTCCAGTAAGGTCACATTCACAGGTACTGGGAGTTGGGACTTTAACACCTTTTGGGGGAATGCAATTTAACCCATACCACTGGGTCAAAATGAACATCCATATTCAGTCAAACCAAATGCTGGAGCTTCAACTCCAACATGGACCCACCACACCAGGTCTCCCAGAAACGCTAGAAGCAGGGGTTGTGGTTTTGATTCTTTCTCTCACAGAAGACCCTTTGCTTCCTATAAGTCCACCCCCTCCTCTAAGACAGGATTATTATATCAGGCATCCCCATTGTCTTCAAAGCACTGCAATATTTTACCCCCAAGCAATGGCTGTGATGATTCAATGTACATTCCCAAAGCTAAGGGCACCGTGACAGGACATACTTCTCAACTTCGCTCAACTTTAAAAATCTCTACATAGAATAAAGATAATGGTGTCTGTTTTGACCACTTCATAAAGCTGCAAAGACCATATAAGATGTTAGGGAAGAAAAAAACACAATAAACCCTAAAGAATATCTCAAGTAAACCCTTATCATAGAGCAGGCGTTGCCGAACTTTCTCTGTGGACCAGATGGTAAATACTTTGGGCTTTTTGGCCCAGGAGGCAAAACAGGGAAGGATATTATGTAGATACTTATATAGTTTTAAAACCACGTAAAAATATAAAAACTATTCTGAGGCTGTGCAAACACAAGCAATGGGCCTGCTTTGGTCCTAGGACTGCCATCTGCCAATTCTTGTTATAAAGGATTCTTTAACTGGGAAAAAAAATGAATCCTCGTCTGATTACTTCTATTTGACTGAGGTAATTTCATCATCTTAGTTTTCACCAGTCCCTCACCCACTGATATTTTGAACGTTTTCTTATTAATACACTACATTCACTTTACACCTAAATTGAGTTGTGTGTTCTGTAAATTACTTTGCACAAGCAGCTCAGGAAAGAGCTGGAGTGTGTGAAGACAGGGGATCCTGGTTTGTTTCTTCTACATCTCCCGACAGCCAAAGCAATGTTTGTTGGAGAGTCATTTATACAAATTGAACCTTATAAAAATCCTCATACGGGACCTTCCCAAACTGTACCCATTGTTCTAAGCCGACTGCCAGCTCTCACTCCTCCAGCTATTCCAGTTCATCCTGACGTCCACCTTTTCTGCTTTCCCACTGAATGCATAATCCATGCCACATAATTTACAAGTTAACGCTTGATGCATTCTCACGTTCGTTCTGACTCTTCGATAAAACCAAAAACACTCCAAGAAAGGAACTGCTGATTTTTCTTTCCCTTGGAAACTAATTAGCTCCATACTAAGCACACTCAGAGGCTGTGGGTTCCCCGATGGGCAGGACCAGCTGCTGCCCCGGCACTCCTTTATGGATTAGGCTGGGTCACTGTCCTCCCACCTCTCTGGCCCAGAGCTTCTCACCAAGGCCTGACTACACGGAATCAACAGTGATGCCATCCATGTGGGCACCAAAACTCCAGAGCTCAAAGAAGGGAACTGGTCTCCACCGCTCCAGCCGTGGCTGGAAACCAGGAATCAGTACTGACCTCAAAACTGATAAATTAGAAAAAATATTAGTAATTGAAAGATTTTCTTCATCACAAAGGTTTTTTTTTTAAGTCTCATATGGGTACTTTATAATGAACAGTAATATAGTATAAATACTCCTTTTGGGTCTTACGCAAACTGTACTTTTTTTAAGTTGCTCTGATCTGATTTTTTTTTTAATTTTATTGAAGTATAGTTGATTACAATGTTGTGTTTAATTTCTGCTGTACAGCAAAGTGATTCCATTATGGTTTGTACAGGATCTTGGATATAGTTCTCTGTGCTATACAATAGGACCTTGTTTATCCATCCCATACATAATAGTCTGCATCCAGCACAAAGTTTTAGAGAACATGAACCAAGTTTATTGCCTAACTTGTACCCTCTCGAAATATATGAATTTCTATAATAAAGGGGAAAGCCCAGCATCTCCCATTTCACTTGTCTCCTCACTTGGCATTTTCTTTCTTAGAAGATATTGCAGTAATCAGTATAACATTTTGAAAATTAGGGGACTTCCCTGGTGGTCCAGTGGTTAGGACTCCGCCCTTCCACTGCAGGGGACGCAGGTTCGATCCCTGGTTGGGGAACTAAGATCCCACATGCTGCACCGGCGTGGACCAAAAAAAAAAAAAAAAAAGGAATAAGATTTTGAAAATTAGAAGCCTGATCCTTACCATATAGTATAAGTCCCACAGCAGTGACCAATATTTCGAAGGTTGTCAAAGAAGGGGCGTAAAGCACCAGACCGATCTGTTTTCCTTCAGGGATGACTGCAGTGCAAGATTAATAAAATACTCCAAGATGTGGCAAGAATAGGTGACATCACCACACCTTGGGTGCGGGGGAAGCCACCTGGCACGGGCACCCGTCTTGCCCCACCCCTGAGGTGTGGCAGAACACCACAGTATCGCCACACCTTCTGAACGTGACGGCTCAGTGAAAACCAAACATTTCCAAAGGCGAAGGAGGGAAATCAATAGAGGCGCCTCAGGAAGTGATACTGGAAAATGATGTGGTGCTCCCAGAGGGTTTTCACTGCCAGTGAGGAAATACAATGAAAAAGACCACTCTTTGAAGGGATGGGGCACCCTTGCCAAGGACGCGTGTGCACCCCACAGCCTTGATTTTTGAGTGGCTTTTTGGGATTAGCGTCTTCTCTGGTCAGTCCCCACCAGGACATTTCCCGAGTTACTCAATCTTCTAAACACTCTAAGGGTTTAGAGACAGAGCTGAAAACTTAATGAGCATTATGCGTACTGTGGGCTTCTGGTATTTCTAGTAAGCTTAGAGAGCTGCCAAATCATCCTGCCAAGTTTCCTTGGGCCTGGAAAGGCCTGGGAATGCTAATCCAAGAAAGTGGCTGGCTGGTACAACAACAAGAACTAATTCTCTCACAGGCTGAAAGGGAAATGCTTCGAGATCGGGGAGGTGGGCTTTCTTTTGTGAGGGAACAATTAGGCCCTAAAGATGTTGCCCTTGGAAGAAGCTCTAGGTGGAACTGGACAGGGTTGAGAATAGTCTGCAGGACCACAGAGACATGGGATGTAGGCACGAGGGATCAAATGCACATCTTCGTCCGCAATAGCGCCCACCTCCTGCAGACAAGAGCTAGTGTCTGAGGAGCTCAGAGAAATCAGTCCCAGTAAAATCTGTTTTCCTCAGTAAGGTTGGAGAATGCCAAGGTTCCCACACATGGTTATAGGGACAGAGAAATACATTACGTTCCTTGGTGAAAGCTTTGGCTTTCACACAGGTTTGATTTTATCTATAGTTTATATGTAGTTCTTTAAAACTGGCACCTGACTTCCTCCTTCTTTTTGTTCTACTTTATTTCTTAGAAGACTGACTAGCCATCATGAAGAATCTATTTTTGCAACAAGTATTTTCAAGGATCACACATAACGATATTAACAACATAATTTTAGTAAAGAAAGGAGTGAAAAAACAAAGCAAACCCACTGAGCACTCTACATGTGCAGGTTCTGTTTTAAAGTATTTTGCATTCATTGTCTCATTTTTTTGAAGAAAGATATTTTCTGTTAATTTTAGAATTGATACAAATCAGAAGAGCTATTAAATTCCAAAGGGCTGAAGAATAGATGAATAATGGAGAGAAAGGTTTATCAGAAGGGAAGGTCCTTCAGCTCAAGTCTAGCTGGATAGAGGAATCACCACTGTCTTGATTAGCATGTAGGTCGATGATGGCCCTAGTAGGCATCTCAATCCATTCTTCAAACAACGATTATCCAGATCCTCTGCATCCTCCCCTCCCCACCATGTGCCTCGAAGGAGTCTCTCATTAGAAGCAAAATGGAGGGTCAGTCATCCTTTGGCCTTTCTGAGGAACCTATGCCTTGACTTCAATTTCCACCTAATGCATACTATTGATTGGTTATCACTGCATCTAACAATCAGTCATTTATTCAACCATTATTTTTTGAGTGTCTACTCTATGCCAAATATTGGGCTACACACTGTGCATCCAAGGTACAATTGCTGCCCTCAAGAAGTCTGCTGCCAATTCCCTTCTCGCCAGGAAGCAGGAGGCAGGGATGCTGGCCAGAGCTGCAGAGTGGTGCCCAGGGAGCCACTTCAGGCTGCATGTACATGGTACTTCAACACGTGACTCCTCTACCCACACAAGAACTGGAAAACTATTACTTCTAGAGGATCATTGCCAGAAGTCAGGTAGAATAGTCTTTGACATAGAAGAAAAATCCAATTAGTGATCAGAAAGGTCAGAAAACAAATGAAAGTGATTGTTTCCATTTGGGGCTGGAAGAGGATATGCAGGACTCTCTGAGTCAAGGGTGTCTAGTACACAGACTTTTACTGGGCTCGGATTCCTCCATGAGCAGTGAGGGAGCTCTTAAGGATGCTGTTCATGGCACTGAGGCAGCTCAAAGGTCCAGAGAAGGCAAGAGGACAAGAAAACGATCAACCATGCTGCAAAGGAGCATGGCATATAGTCAAAGGACAACGGATTTCAGAATCAGATCAGAGTGTCAATCCTGGCACCACTGCTTCCTTGGACAAGTAACTTTCAGCTCTGTGAACCTCAGTTTCCTTATCTATAATAGGAATAATGTTTTTGTCGTGAGGATTAAATGAAATGATGCATATAAAGTCCCTGGCACATTCTAGATATCCAGTAAGCAGTAGTTATTTTTGCTGTCTTTAAGTGTGGTAGCATAATTGCTACAATAGAAGAAAGCACCAAAAAAGCCATCTTTAAGTCTTCCCCAGAAAAATCTAGACGAGGTTTCACTGGTGCACAGCCTTGAAGAACAATAAGGAGTTCCCCGAGTGGTCATGGAGGCAAGGGAGAAGAAATCACCTGGGTGAAACATGCCTAGTGCTTACCAGTGTGGTGGGAGCACAGAGGACAGAGCACATGAGGGAGAGGTGTGAGAGGAGAGGTGGAGCCATGGCGAGGGGCCTCGCCACGAGGGGATGCGGGCCAGGGACAGGAGCTACATCTTCCCTCACCAGAAGACAGGGAAGGGTTTTAAGCTGGCGCCCACAAGGATCTGGTAATAATAGCCAACATTTATGCAGCCAACACTTAATTAGAATTCCTATGTGGGGACTTCCCTGGTGGCGCAGTGGTTAAGAATCCTCCTGCCAACGCGGGGGACATGGGTTCGAGCCCTGGTCCAGGAAGATCCCACATGCCGCGGAGCAACTAAGCCCGTGTGCCACAATTACTGAGCCTGCACTCGAGAGCCCGCGAGCCACAACTACTGAGTCTGCACACCACAACTACTGAAGCCCGCGTGCCTAGAGCTCGTGCTCTGAAACAAAGAGGAGCCACCGCAATGAGAAGCCCCCGCTCACCGCAGCTAGCGAAAGCCCGCATGCAGCAACAAAGACCCAACGCAGCCAAAAATAAATTAATTAATTAATTTATTTATTTAAAAAAAAAGAATTCCTATGTGCCAGATGCTATTTTAAGCACATTACATATATTAATTCACTTAAGCCTCACATAACTCTTTGAACTAACTACTAAGAGAACTAAGCCACAGATAGTTAATGAACTAGCCTAGAGTACATCACACTAAATGACCTCAGATGTGTACTTAGATGGATAAGACTAAGAGGAAGGACATTTAGAGAGAAAACAGATTAGAAAAGAGAAGGCAACCCCAATGTTCATTGCAGCACTATTTACAACAGCCAAGACATGGAACCAACCTAAGTGTCCATTGACAGATGAATGGATAAAGAAGATGTGGCACATATATACAATGGAATATTACTCAGCCATAAAAAAGAATGAAATAATGCCATTTGCAGCAACATGAATGGACCTAGAGATTATCATACTAAGTGAAGTAAGCCAGACAAAGACAAATATCATGTGATATCACTTATATGTGGAATCTAAAAAAATGATACAAATGAACTTATTTACAAAACAGAAATAGACTCACAGGCATAGAAAACAAACTTATGGTTACCAAAAGGAGGGGAGGGAAAAATTAGAAGTTTGGGATCAAAGTATACACACTACTATATATAAAATAGATAACCAACAAGGACCTTCTGTATAACATAGGGAACTATACTCAATATCTTGTAATAACTTATAATAGAAGAGAATGTAAAAGAATATATGTATGTATAACTGAATCACTTTGTTGTACATCTGAAACTAACACAACATTGTAAATCAACTATATTTCAATAAATATTTTTTAAAAACACAATTTCTGGCTCTTTGGGGAGAGCAGCAGATCAAAAAGTAAACAAACCTGTTTCCTACTTTAAAAAAAAAGAAAAAGAAAAAGAAAGAAATAAAGAAAAGGGAAGGCATTAGAAATGAGTTAGGAGGGGCTATTCAGGTAGGAGCTGAATGCGGCAGAACTAAGGGAGTGAGGGAGAAAAAGGATACACGTCAGTGTAAAATCCAGAGTATAGGGAGTCTAGTGACCAACTTGGATATGGGAAAAACTCCTGTGAATTCAGTTGGTCTTTTTCTTCTCTTTGAAATATTTCTATAACATTGTCCTTTTCCAAGGGGATGGGCTTTACAAGAATGACAGCTTGCACTTTCACCAATAACCATTCAGTTGCCCCTAGCCCCCAAATCTAAACACTCAAGGTATTAGGACTTCAAAAAAAATTCAACCTGGTGTTTTAGTTTTCACCTTGAAATGGAGTAGTCTTCATCTAACAATAGACATGTTGTTTCTGTCTTCTAGGAGTTTCACTTTGATGTGTCAAAGGAAATGCCATGAACTCTAGAGGAGAGTCATCGCTGCATGAGTGCAGAATAAACAGCAGGTGTGGCTGGGGCTTTAGGAGAGGTGCCAGGCCTCCTGCTCCATTTTTAGGGATAAAAAAGATAAATATTTCAAATGCTTTGGTTCTCAGGAGTCAAAGACAGTTTCCAAAAGAGTCTGCAAATAGAAACCCAACACTTCAGAGTGAAGCTGCCTCACAGAGAGGTGCCTCTCCATGTCACGCTGATGATGATTAGGAAGCTGAAACCAACACGCTCTTCTTTGAATGACTTGGGTGAAGCAGGTGGGAGGCAGATGCGCTGTCTGAACACCTGGGTAGGTTGACGGCAGCTCTTAGTTTGAACCTTATGCAATGACCTTCCCTTTTAGAACCTTACAAACTAAAGACGCAAGCAAACAGATGACCTGCAATAGCCAGCTCCAGGGGCCAGAAAGAGACAATAGCAATAATCCCTTCCATTCTTACTGTTTCTGTATCTTTCGCACAGTGGTCTCGCTGAAATGATCAAGTGCAAATTCTTGTTCCCATTGAACAACTAAGGGGTCTGAGGCTTAGACGTGTCTTACCCAGGGTGACAGCATGATGGACACAGAGTGGGACAGACAGGTCTGGCTGTAAGCCTAGTGCCTTTGCTACCACACCGTGATGAAGTGGATTGTGATGTCTTTCATTCTTCTAGCAACAGAATCCTCTCTTCCTGACAATAGAAACTTCTCATTCCTGGGGGGCCCTACTCCCCAATTTAGGAACGGACATGTAATGTAGGATGTAGGTCTCCTCCAGTGGGTTAAAAGATGGACAGCTGATCTGAGCTGGCCCATCTTCCATTCTCCCCTGTCCTCCCCATCTTTCACTTTTGGTGAAAGATGCTCTCTTCTTGCTGAGGTTGTGAAGCTGGTAGGCTGGGGGTCTGAAACATCCACTGGCCATCCTCACCCAGGAAAAATGACTTGCAAAGAGATGGATCTGGAAATTTATCACTTTTAAGCCTCTGATTCCAGCCATGTCAGAAACTAGCCTACCCTTGGACTGTTCAGTTACATTAGCTAATAAATTATTCTTATTGCTTAAGCTCATTTCAGTGTTTTGTGTTCGTTTTTGGTTTTTGACTTGGTCACTTTCAACCAAGGGTCCAGACCAAATGATGCCCAATAGAAATAACAAATCACAACATGAGTGGCTCAGAGAAGACCTCCTGAACACGCTACGCAGTTCTCCACCCTCACTTTCCACTCCCAGGCCCACCCTCATTGATGGTTCACCCATGCTGTGGGTAGCCTACAGCCTGGCGTTATTCCATTCCTTTCTATAACCAGAATGGTTTCTTCCTTCCTCTGTCTTGGATTCTCCAAAAGGCACACCCTGGATCAAGTCAGTGGCTGGTATAAGGGTTTCTGGGAGGTGGAAGGGAGGTGTAGGTGGGGCTATTGTGGGCTGTACACGGCAATATTCGTGGAATCAGAGGGAGAGGGGTGGGTTTTGTTCATCTTACTTGTTTGTACTCTTTCTGGCTGCTTTCAGGGCACCAAATCAATAAAGTAGAATCCTTCACAGGACCTCCATGTGGCCAGAAGGCCCATGAGGATTTGCCTATTGGAGCCCTTACCCACTCTCCTAGCATGAAGGCTAGCCCAGCAAAGACAAACTCTGTGCCCCTTCATGTCTCTCCCAAAGCTAAACAGAGACAGTGAGGGGACCTAAATGTGTTTGCTTTTCCTATTTCTACCAAATATACAGTGTTTCAAAAGAAATGCCTTATGTAAACACAATAACACAACCTAATATGCACATAATGAAGTTGGAAGGAAACTGTGCCCTGTTTCACTACTACAGCTTACAAATTGCTTCTTTGGCAATGCTAAATTCTGAGAAAACTGTAGCTATTTTGAGGCACAAATTCCAGCCCCCAAAACCAAAACAAATATCTTTGATTTCTTTAAATAATGACATACAGGAGGTTTGAGCCAAAGCTGTCTCATTGCCTCTCAAGAATGCACACACCCCAGTGATGGGCTTGCCGCTGGTAGCTCTGCATGTCAACTTGCACGATCTGGCCTCAAGAGCATTGCTGACATATTGTTGTTTGTTTTACTCAGGATTAGCAGAAAATTTTTGTGGGTGTTTTACGTCACTGGAGTAGGAAGCACTGAAAAGTTGTACCCGCCTGGTTGATATTTCTGGAAAGACAACTCTAAATTATTAGAAGAAGGGAGAGGTGGGTGGCCAGGAAAGAAAAGAATGAGTAAGAATCAAGAAAGCCCCGTCAGGAAAGTCCCACATGGAAAACTGAATTGATGGCAAATGGGATTTCTTGCATGTAGCAGCGTTCAGCTCTCCCAGGACGAGGAGATAAAAGTTCTCATTGTCTCAGAGGGGTGGGAAAAAAGCATGGATTGCATGTCAGTGTCTACCAATTTGTGGAACTGCACTTTGGCAAACAACAGTGAGAGTTATTACAAAGCAGCCGAATTTCCCTTTCAGTAAACTACAGATCTGTATATCATTGGATGGAAAGGGCTAGTAGAGTTTAGTCTGGAAACATTTGGTATGAAGTTTGAGATTTTTCAGATACTGGTCCAAAGAAGTAGAACAGTCACGGAAATAAAATCTAGCCCACGTCTTTTTTTTTTTTTTTTTTTGGCCCAAGAAAAAAACTAACACTGAAATATAAGAACGGGCAAAGGATGTGAATATACTGCTTGCAAAAGAAGAACTACAAATGCCGAGACTCAAAACAAGCAAAAACAAGAACAAAAAACCCTGGCCTCATTTATAATCAAAGAGACGCAATATAAAGTAATAAGGCCCTATATTTTATCCATTAAATGATCAAAATATTTTTTATGTGGCAATCTCATCTTTGACAGCGTGTCAAGAGACAGGGACATTTGGATACTGATTCAATTAATGCTACCATTATGGAAAGTAATTTTGCCAGTATTTTTTTAAAATGTGGCCCTTTGTCCTTGTTAAGCTTACTTCTAGGAATTTACCCTAAGGAAAATTACAAGCTGCACACAAATATTTACATTCATGGTAGCACTGTTTAAATATTGAAAATGGGAAATAACCCAATGTCTAACAATAGAAGGGTAAAATGTCTAACCGAATATGACAAACATGTTTAAAAGCATTTCTTCGAAAGTGTTTAGGGTCATGGGAGAACGCTAAGAATACAGCGTTAAGAAGAAAAATCCAATTCCAAAGTTGTGTTTGAAATATTATCTCATATATAATTTATATAATATATACATATATTAAATATATATTATGTAGTAAATATTATATAGTATATAGCATTACATAGTATAAATCATGTAGTAAACATAGTATATGTTATCTATAGTAAATATTTATACATAAAAAAATATGGGAGAAAGTAAAATTTGTTCATGGTAGTAGTTACTGGGTGATGAAACTATAAATTATTTATATATATATTTAACTATCTGCAATTTTTAAACATTTGAGATGTGGGAAACCTATTTTAAACAAAGCACACTTTATATGTCCTAAGTTATATCTCTAAGGTAGTCAGATAGCCGGACAGCCAGATACAATTGGGCAAAGCATTACTCTTTAACATTTTATTGTATTTATTTTTTAAAAAGCAAAGTAGAAGGGTGGGATGAAGTTGTAAAAAAGTATTAGACTCACAAATATGTTATATGTCATATAAAATATGATCTGTTATATAATATATGTGTATATGATATACATAAAAGATTTTGATCTCTTAATAGTAAGAAGATGTGTGAGAAACAGGTAAGTTACACATATATAAAAGGAAACTTAGAAACTCTTTGGAATATTAGATAAAAGTGAAACTTCATAGTACCAGAAACATGGAGTATATTTGTATGAACACTATATTTAACTCTGAGCTCCTTAGAAGTCAAGCCAAAACGAGGAAATATAATGAGTTACACAGTTCCAATTATTTGATGAAAGGAAGCACACAAATATATCTGGAAAGACAGACTTCTTTTTCCTAAGGATTTCTAGTAGAAATTTGCTTTGTATATCTTTATAAGAAATGCTGCATAGCAAAACAGACATTGATCTTTGATAGCAAGGGCATCATATTAAAATAAAGCTCAATGAATATTTCTATAAGGAGTCAAGCAAACATAGCCTTGGATGTTACTCTCCGGTGAGCTAGCTTGATGCAGGAATAAAACTTAAAGAATCGAGAAAGGATTCAACTGTCTGCCACAGGCTGAATTTGGCACACAGGGTGTTTTATGAAAATTTTTAATCCATTGCCAACATTCAAAAATCAGATTTTACATAAAAAACCAGCTTTGGAGTTTCTTTTAAAAGGCTGCTATATTTGGCAAACTAAATCACTTTTTTCATAGCCATTGGATGGCCTCGAGCAGCCACGACTCCTGGGAAGGGTCATCTGTGCGTTGTGATCTCAGTTAGAAGGCTTCCTTCCTGTGCCATGGTGGCCTGGCCCCTGGACGCTTGTGCACATGTGAGCCTCGATCTAGAAGAATGAACAGAGAGCATACTCTTTGGATTGTAGCTCTCAAATATAAATTGTTTCATGTTCACTAAATCTAGATAACAGTCAATTTAACATTTATTTCTCAGATGGTACGTTAGAGGGCAACATAATTGATTCCATGATTCAGAAAAAGTTCATGAAATAGCATGCTGGAAGCTGCCATCTGATAGCGATTGTCTTAAAGAAGTCATGTGTTTAAGTCTGAAGGGCTTTGGAATTCCCACTTCCTCTGAAGACCAAGGTGGTTGGCATGCAATCAAGCAAGCACTGCCTCTCCCTTGACATTATTCCTTTTCCCCCTTTCTCCTGCCCCACTGTTTTGACTCTTCCCAGCACTGGTCATGAGGCATTTGTCTGAGTTTTCCCAGTAGCGGTGATGACTTTGCACTGGCCCACATGCACTCTCCCCAGTTCTCCCACCCTGCCCTCCACACAGGGTGACTCATGCTATATACTTGTGAAAAGACAAGTGGGAATTCAATTTGTGGCACAGAAATGAGAGGTGTTAGCTAATCCAGACAGAGATTGAACTATAAAGAAAATACCCTTGACCTTCTTAGCCAATGTTATACCCAAACAAGTTGAGAGGTCTGCAGCGCATTTGTCTACTGGACCATTTTTAGTGGTAGCAAGAAAGAGAAGTTTTCTTTAGTCAAGCAGTCTGTGGCAGAGAGTGTTGGTTGCATGGTTGATAGCCATCCCCTGTCCTCTTTCTTGCTTATGGTTTTGTGGGTCAGGAGTTTGAGGAGGGTGAGCTGAGAAGCTCTTGCTTGGAGTTTCTCATGCAGATGTAGACAGATACTGACTGGGTCTGCTGTCATCTGAAGACCTGACATGCAAGGCAGCTCATTCTTGTGGCTGGAGTTTGTGTTGGCTGTCGGCTGAGAGCTCAGCTGGAGCTGTTGACTAGAAAACCTACATGTGGTCTCTCCAGCATGGTAGTCTCAGATAGTCAGGCTTCTTTCCTGGCAGCTGTCCTCAGAGTGGGCATTCCACAAGAAACAGGCAGAAGGTGCAGGGTCTTTTATCCTTCTGTGGCTTCGGAAAGCACACAGCATCACTTTCACCTCGCTCTGTAGGTGGAAGCAGTGCCAAGCGTGCCCCGATCGAGGCAGGAAGAACACAGGCCTCCCTACTCAATGGGAGGAGAGTCAAAGAATTTGCAGATGACTTTAAAATCTTCTGCAAATCGTGATGCATCGGCACATGGTAACTTCACAGGTAGGCCTGCATTCACAAAGTTGTATGCTGTCCAAGTCAGCTGTTCATTTTCATGCAAGAAGGATCCATTCGAAGTTCGCCAGTGTTATGAGGCCCTGTAGGTGAAAGGCGTCATTATCTGCTGCCTCTTGTTCCCCATGCAGAGGAATGTGGTTCCTTCTGAGGCTGCCCCAGATTTCTCTACCCTCCGTCTCTATTCCCTCTTCCTCACTCTCTCTCTCTCACACACACACACACACACACACACACACACACACCCTCCCTCTCATTCTTTCTCTTCCCACCACAACTGGATCTTTTGGCTCCATGTCTCCACATACACACAACTTAGTGCAGACATGGCCATCTCACCATCGCCCTGACATCACCCAATGGAGACTAAGGACATTCTCTGGGTTGCAGTTCCAAATTCTAGGATCCAAGTGCAGACCCATTGAGAAAGGGCATAGAAAATTAGGAAATCTAACCTATTATTTGAGTCGCAGGTAACAATTAATTCTATGTAAGCTGGCTTCCAGTAACAAAAAATAGCTCTTCCAGTCAGCATCCCCTTCACCGGCTTTCTATTACCTTCAACACAACTGCTTGATTTGCCCTCCATCCTGCCCTCTGCATCCACATCTTCTGTGATCCCCACAGGTAGCGATGCTTACCTGTCTTTGTTTCCTTCACTTGCACAGTTCACTGGCTCCTGATACAAGCTCTCAGTTCTCCTTACCAGAACACAACATCTCTGGTCATGTAAAACTCATCTCAAACATTACTTGCTCCCGAAAAATAGTTGCAAACACATGGTCAGACTGCGAGCTGGGCTCAGATATTCGTCAGCTTAAGGCAGAATCATGTTCTCTAGGGTCCACCCTCCTGGTGCCCGCTTTTCCACGATAGGCCATGTAAACTTACAGGTGTCTCCCTTGTGGCAAAAGCCCCATTTGCCATTTCTTTACATTTTAGTTTTGCATGTCTTTTTAAAGAACAATATGGAAGACAAAAATGAATCTAGCTTGTATATACTTTCAACATTTCCCGCATAACACTGCCCCAGGCATGTGTAGCTAGGTCACTTAGTCATGGAAGTTCACAGGACTGAGGAGCTTGGTTTTCTGTCCATCATTATGTAGGTGCTTAAGAAATACTCAGACGCCTCCTCTACTGTCTCCCCCAGATAAAAAAAAAAAAACGTTGTTGCAGATCATCCTCAATTATAAGAGAAAAGGATGCTGTAGTAGCAGAAGTCATGCTCCAAGTAAGGGTACATGTGCTTTTGGGTGGGATTGGGGGAGGAGGCTAGGAACAGGAACAAGAACTTGCAGATATCTTGTGCCGGCTTCCTCCCTAACGAGGGGAGGAAGAGACCACACCAGAATGATGCTGAGGATTTTGGAGAAGTCAGATACAGTACCTTTAGAATCTCGAAGCATGCAGCCTTCTCAGCTAATTCAGATTCTACTGAAACTCATAAATAATAGTATCAAATATTACAAGAAATCAGAGAACGATACTCTTTTCAGTAATTTTAACAACATGGGACTTTTTCTGTTCTAAAAATCTAGAGATTATCAGCTGTCAAACCTCAAATTCACAAAGAATAAAAAGCATCATATTCAAAACAAGACCCGATGAGTCTCTGAGACAAGGACAGTCTATGTAATCCAGTGATTAATTTATAAATATTTGAGAAACTGCTCAGCAATCCCATCCATCCCAAAGCATCTGCGAGTAGTAACGTATTTTCTCATTAATCAGACTTTAAGTCACTGTGCCCTGCTCTGATACCTTTCAATCAAGAGACTCAAACTGCTTAAGTGTTCTAATTTGGAAGTGTCATTAGACTAAAGCTTTTATTTAACCTTACATAATCTCATAAACCATAGTGAGTAGAAAGAACCCAAGACAAATACAATATCCTCCATTTTCAGCTCTTTTACTCTTTCCCTTTTTATAGACGAAATGTAAATGGACATGTTTTTAGTACTGACCACACCTTTAAGAAGGATTCATCAAACTAACTGAAGAGAGCATGTTCTAGGATCAGCTACTTTGCAGGGCTGAGAGCTGTGGCTGAAGGGAAGTGGGGTTCTCTCTGTCTCTGTTGTGAAGCCTCTTATCTGTATTTGGTGAACTCAAAGGAACACCTGAGTTCAACTTAACCGATTTCATTACTTTATTGTGCCTTCAACTTCTTTCTGAAGCTAGACACATTTTACCTACTGAATAGATTGAAAAGATTGTTTCCTACAAGCAGGACATTTTTAACACTATTGCATCATGTTTTGATTTATTATTGCTTATTTCCTTATATACCTAGACTGTTTTCCTCCAATCTCTTACATCACTAGCACATAGACAAGAATAGTTAGTATATTTTGTCTCTTTGATTTATTCTGAAAAACACAGAAGACGTTCCCCACTATACCCATTTATTTCTGTAATCAAGATTTTGAAGAATCCAGGTCCGTTGGGGGTTATTGAGAGCTTCTGAAGCGTATGTCACTGCCCTCAACCTGTTCCACCTTTCTCTTAAGATAACTCAAGAAACATGTGATCCACCTCATGAGCAAGCCAGCAAGGATACAAGGTGGATTTACAAACAGGAAGCTACTAAATGCACATAATAACACGGATGCATAATGTATAAATGACACACAAAGGTCCAAGTCCCATCTCAGTGCAGTTACAAATAAAGGAGGAAGTAAACGTGGTGGTCAAGAGTTCAAATTCTGTGGTCAAAACCATCTGAGCACAAACCCCAGTTGTGTGATCTTGGGCACAACCAATAATCTCATCAAGCCTCAGTTTCCTCTTCCATAAAATAGAAAAATAAGACTAGATACCCCATGGGACTTCCCTGGTGGTCCAGTGGATAAGATTTCGCCTTCCAATGCAGGGGGTGCAGGTTCGATACCTGGTCGGGGAGCTAAGATCCCACATGCCTCATGACCAAAAAACCCAAAAAAACATAAAATAGAAGCGATATTGTAACAAATTCAATAAAGACTTTAAGAATGGTCTACATCAAAAAAAAATTTTTTAATTAAAAAAAATAGATACCCCATACAATTATTGTAGGAATTAAGTAAAATAAACTAACATATTTCCTGTACACAGTAGCCATTTTTTACAATGATGCTGCTGCTATATTATAAAAGGCAGAATGAAGTAATGGTTTATTGTAATTGTTCAACAAAAATTAGAGCAAAGAGAAAGTAGTAATTATGTCATTCATGAAGACACTTTTCTCCCATCACCTTCCTCTTTCACAGAACACAACAATGTTCTCAATCTCAAATGTGATCTCTCTTTAAAAGACCACTGCCCATTGCTGTAAGCATTGAAACTGACAGGATGAAAACTTCCCTTGATTGCTACATATCTTGATCGCCACACACATGTATCCATACAGCGGCACATACAGTACCAGCCTACTGCCCCATTTCTTTGTTCTCCTTGACAAGAAAACTCTTGAAAACAACCTTCTATGTTCACTAATTCCATTTCCTCCCCTCCCACACTCTTCAACCCATTCATATTGCTCTATCATCAGCACCCTTCATAAAAACCTAATGCAGTAGTATGCACCACGATCAGCTGTAGCCTCCACACTGCCAAACCTAGTGCTTAACCTTCAGCCACCTTCTGACTTGTTCTCTCAGCAGCGTTTGCCATGGTTGATCCCTTCCTTCTTCTTAACCTTCTTCATTTGGCTTTCAGGGCACCCTCTCTTCTGGTCTCCACCCACCTCACTGGCCAGCCCTTCTTAAACTCCTTTGTCATCTTTCCCAGAGTTCAGTCCTCTGCTCCCTTGTCTTCTATCTACATTCACTGCTTCCGCCTTATCTTCTAGTCCCATGGCTTTATATACTGTCTATAACTTACGGCTCCCAATTTTTATATTTCCAACATTGATCATGCACCTACTGTCCAGATTCTTATGTCTATCTTCCAACTAGACATCTCCATCCAGTCATCTAACAGAAGTCCGAAACTTAAAATGTTCACATGACCATTTGATTCCCCGCTCCTCCCCCAAATAAAGCAAAGCCTTTACCTGCTTTAGTCTTCTTCGTCCCAGCCAATGGCAACTCTATCACTATCTTTCCAAGTGCTCATGCCAAAGCCTTCAAGTGGTCCTTGACTTCACTCTTTCTAGCACATATCTAATACTTCAGCAAATCTTGAAGACCTCACCTTCAAAATATACCCAGAATTCCACCACTTCTCACCTCTTACCACTAAACTCTGATCCAAGCCACCATTGGGCCTAGGTCATTGCAACAGCTTCCCAACTGCTTTCTTTGCATCCACCGTTGCCCCAGCATCCTCTTCTCTCATGGTAGTGAGAGGGAACAGTTTAAACATGTCAGAGCAACCCTCTGTCCAAAAACTTTGGGGGCTTTCATTCCACCCAGAGGGACTGATCTGGCCCTGGTTCCCTCTGCAAAGTCTATCTCCTACCAGTATCCTTGCTCCCTTGGCTGTCTCAGCAGGACCATTTCAACAGCCTCCTGTTTCTCTGCTTCCTATCTTGCCCCCCTCCCCTCAGTCCTGCTCTGATCTCATTGGCCTCCTTTCTATTCCTCAGATACTCTAAACCCACTCTTTGCTACAGGCCTCTTGCATTTGCTGTTCTCTCTGCCTAGAAAAATCTCTCCTCAAATAATCCATTTGACTTGTACCCTCTTCTCTTTAGGTCTCTGTTCAAACATTACCTAATCAGAGGGACCTTCCTTGACCATCCTAAATAAAAAAAAGCAATCTCTACCCCAATCACTTCCTATCCTCTACCACACTGTATTTTTCATTTTAGCACATAGGAACACTAGACATGTTATATGTGTATATTTGTTTACTGTCTATCTGTCCCCCCAGGAAGGTAAACTCCATAAAGGCAAGGACTTAATTTTAATCACTGGTTTAGTCCAGTGCATAAAAATGTGCCTGGCCAACAGTGAATGCTCCGTAAATATTTGCTGAATGGATGGATCAATCTATGAATCCATGAATAAATGAATAAATAAATGAATTGGCCTTCCACTCAATGCACAATTTGTGGTAAAGTTTTTAAAAATTAAAGGAGTAGGTCAGACTTGGGTGAGTTAGAAAAAAATGATAGTAAAAAAAAAATCAATGAAATTGGTTAATTGTCCAGCTGATACCATTAGAAGCTGATTTTTTCATTCCTGACATTTCCAATCAAAGAATCACTCCCCTGACTAAAACCTACCACCAGGCTGAGTCACAGGGGACGAACTGCTAGGCCAGTTTTTCTCCTGGGTGACCTGAATGACTCAAAGTGCCAATGACAATGGCGGCTTTATGTCCCAGGAACTCCACTTGGAAGCCTGGAATCAACTGCCAGATTCATTCAAGTACATCTTGCTCAACATGGTTAACTGGAAATGTTCATTCCTTGAACAAGATTGCTGCCATAGCTTTTGTCATCCACTCGCTGTGAGACTGATTTGAATGTTAACATTTTTAAGTGAAAACACTTTGATGCTAAACAAAACCATCTGAAGACTTTCAAATGTCTGGATATGGTATTTTGTGTGCGGAAAGGCAACTTAAGTCTTACTAATCATGAACTAAATATACACGATTTTAATTGTCAGGAGTCCAAACATATCCTGTAAGTGTAAGAACATCTTACCAAACGCTAAGTATTGCGGCATGCTCTTTGAATTTGTGTCTCACATATTAACAAACTATGCTAAGCTTCTAAGGCTTGAAAATCCCCTCCCCCTCCCTGTCAACCGCAACTGCATATAGTGAGATGAACAATAGTGAGGTACGCAAGCTGATAAAGAAGGTGTTAAGGATTTTATTATTATTACTTATTATCATCATTATCATTTGTTTTGGAAAAAACACTTTTAAAATATTTTTAGTGAGTTTTAGTACTATCTTCACAATCGATTTATAAATCTATATTGGTGTTAAATGACTAGACGTAAGTCTTTTGGATAAAAGGGACAAAGAGTATTTCTACAGATTATCAGGAAAACAAAAAGAGGAGAAAGGAAATGGTTTATGTTGTTATAACCAAGTTTAAAAAAAAAAGATCTGGGTAGCCTTGGGTGATAGTATAAAACTGCACACAAACCACTCCTTTGTGTGAGTTTTTGACCTTGCCTTACAGAAGATGTTCACATTGTTCCATTTTCACCTCCAGAGAGGAGAGGAGTTGAGCAGCTTGGGATACCCAGGTAAACTTTCTAAGGTAGTTTCTTCAATTTCTCCCAACCTGAGATATTGGTTTGCCACTTCCTGGAAAATTTGCTTTTAGGTCTATGAAAATGAGACCACAGCTGGCAATAATGAGCCAAGAACTGGACAGACCGATGCAGAGTGCTGTGCTAAGTTCCTCAACAATACGAAGAGAATTTGTATACTCCAATATGATCATTTTAAAGGGTGACATCTAATGACACTCAGTTCTCTGGGTGGATCAGAAGGTCCCCTTAGATCAAGTGAATTAACTTGTTGTATTCATTGATGTTTCCAGTGCAACATTCCACAGTCTTTCTCCTACGTAGTCATAGAATCTTATGCCTGAGAGACTCATCGACTCCAATCCTATTCCATCCACAAGGAGGCATTGATCAGCTACAAGGCAACATGTTGGATACTTGGAGATGAAAAGACACAGTCCCAGAACATCACAGAGCTCCCAGTCTAGTGGATAAAATCTTTATCACAGTGCTGCTGGGATCAAGGGAAGGCGTTGCTATGGGTGCAAAGATGGGGCCACAGAAATCTGCATGTGGCTTTAGAGAGAGAAGGTACAGCAAGGATAGGGAAGGCTTCCCAGGAGATCGGCTCTTAAATCTTCAAGAACGAGTAGGAGGTGACCTGACAATAAGGATCTAGAAGTGGAGGAGGACGATTTATAAGAGGAAGACCATCTGAGCTGTGCTGTCCCAGACTGCAGCCACTAGCCACTTGTGGACATTTAAGTTAATGAAAAACCAATAAAATACAAATTTTAGCCTCTCAGTCACCCTAGCCACATTTGACATGCTCAGTATCTACACGTGGCTGGTGTTTACCATAATGGACATCGTTACAGAAAGTTCTATTGGAGAGTGCAAGCTCTGAACAAAAAGAAGAGTGAAAGCATAGAGACCTAAGCAGAGATGCTGGTGGGAATAACTGCAGTGGGTTGAGTACAGCTAGAGGGCAGGGAATCCAGAGAGGGTACCCAGGTGATGAGGTGGGAGGCACGGGCCAGCACAGGCAGACCATGTTCCTTGGCTGATATCACAAAATGTAGCAGGATTGGAGTTTTGGCAGGTTCTGCCTCTTATTATCAACCAGTCACTGCAGCATGGGAAACCTGCATGGCCAAAACGTTTGAACAAGCCTCCTTAGTTCACCCATTGTGTTTATGAAACCATATGTCTTCTGGTAATGATGGCAACTTACCACATCATGAAAGCATTACTTTTCCTTGAAAAAAGGAGATTGAATTTTTTATTTTGGTATCTTATCCCTCTTTCTATTTTTTTTTTTTTACTATATTTTTAAAAATCAGTTTAACATTTTGCCCTTAAAAAATTGGGTTTTTATAGTTTCTCGGGTCTACAACATACAGATTTTGGTAGAATCGAGTTTAGGCTGTAAGAATACACGATCACGCTGTTAAGAATTCAAAATGATTATAGATAAGCTACATCCAACCTCACCAAGCATTTTTTCCCTCAAACAATTAAAAAAAGACCAAAGTGAAACTTTTAAAATAATATCAACTTGGAACTATATAGGATTTCATCAGTCATTTAGAATCCCCTCTCCTACAATCCTCGGCTTTCTTAGCAGACCGTATGAGGGCACAAGAGACTGGGGCCAAACATCTGTCACTTAGCTAAGTAGCCTTGGTTCAGTCCTTTACCGTCTGCAACCTGTTTACTCATCTGTAACAAGGTGTTAAAAATGCCTCTCGAGAGAGTGGCAGAGACTGAGTAAATTTATATATGTAAAGCACTTAGCACATAAGATCACCCTATGTGTTTGCTGGGGAGGGTAAAGGGATGAAGGAGCCTGTTGGCCAGGCTATTTACATACCCTGATGATGCTACAAGTTTGTTCTAGTACTTCTGGTATTGTTTTCTGAAATGGGTTTTTAAAACTCCTTGCACCAAAAATGCACATTAAAGATTATGAAGAGACAAAACCACCAAAAATAAATAACTCCCATTTATGCCAGACACCAGTGCCCAGCACCTACAAGGCTTTCCCCAAATGGATATTTATCAATGAGATTCCCAAACTTTCTCATTCACAGTACGCTTAATGACTCAATAATTTTTCGCACAGGATCCTACACCAAAATGTATACTTAATATTTTTATTTGTTAAATAGTTAGGGGCAAACAATACAGTATAATAACTCATGCAGCACCCAACAGATGTTACTGTGTTTCCTAAGAAAATTTAAAATAAGCCACAGCACCCTTACGACTTCATTGCAACATCCCAAGGTATCTTGGTACATAGTGTGAGGAACCATGGGTTCCACATTTTACACGTTAAAAAGCACTTTCACAGCATAATCAGCTCACTTATCTTTACCACAAATATTGTGAGACACTATGTAGATGAGAAAACAGACTACAAGAGTGAGTTCAAGATTGCACAGCTAGGAAGTTGCAAGTCAAGAAGCGAGTTTCCTGAATTCTGACTCCTGAATCTTCCCCCTGATCTGTATACTCTTCCTTCCTCCACTCAGAATGTCAGTTGCATCTTTTATTCACCTTCATTGTTTTCCAGTATTGTTCTCCACAAAAACTTAGTAGACTGAGGTATGTAAGAAATATTTCCATGCCAGGATACTCCTTTTTAAATTTATATTTTAATTCCTCAACTAGACAAAGTGTTATTCTAAAAAATTATTTTATAGTAAGTGAACCTCCACCGAAAATTTTTTAAAGTTGCAGCAGGTGTATATATGTTTCAGGATACAGTAAAGTTCAGGTTTCAGGTGAGATAGTAGAAAAGTTGTCTTGCAAATTAGAGAATGAAAATAGTAATAATAGCTAACAGTTATTGACAGATTAACATGTGCCAGGCACCTTACTGTATGATTTACAAAATGAAACGTTTCCAATAACTCTATGGTGTAGGTGTGATTATTATCTACATTTTTAAAGGTGAGAAACTTAAGGGTCAGAGGCTGTAACTTAACCAATAAACAGTAGAAAAAGATCTGGAATAGCCAAAATAATCTTGAAAACAAGCTGGAGGACACACACAACCTGATTTCAAGATTTACTATAAGTTACAGTAATCAAGACAGTGTGATACTCACCAAAGGATAGACATATAGATTAACTGAACAGGATAGAGTCCTTAAATAGATCTAAACAGTGGGTCAGTTCATTTTCAACAAAGGTGCCAAAGCAATTGAATGGAGAAGTTTTGCCTTTTCAACAAATGGTGATAGAACATCCATATGCCAAAAAAAGAACCCCAACCCACACCTAGTACCATATACAAAAATTAAATTCATGAGAGATCATAGACCTAAATGTAAAATCCAAAACTATCAAACTTCTAGAAAAATAAAATAGGAGAAACTTCTGTGACCTTGGGACCCACAATAATTTCTTACATGGAGCAAAAAAAGCATGATTTATAAAAGGAAATTAATAAACTGGACTTCACCAACGTTTAAAAGACACTATTTAAAAAATTAAAACACTCCATGCTTCCACTGCAGGGGGCACGGGTTCGATCCCCGGTCGGGGAACTAAGATCCCACATGCCGTGCAGCCAAAAACAAAACAAAACAAAAATTAAAACACAAGCCACAGACTGGATGAAAATATTTGCAACACACATCTGATAAGGAACTTGCATCTAGAATTTATAAAGAATTCCCAGAACTCAATAATAAGAAAACAAACGACCCAATTTTTGAAGTGGGCACAAGATTTGAACAGTTTATCAAAGAAAATATATGGATGGGGAATAAGCACATAAAATGTTCAAAATCCTTTATCATTAGGGAAATACCAACTAAAACCACAATGAGATACCATTACACACCAATTAGAATGGCTAAAGCTTGTAAAACTGAGAAAACCAAGTGCTGATGAGGATTGAAGACGTAGAGCAACTGGAACTCCCATGCGCTTCTGGTAGGAAGGCAAAGTGGTGCAACCACTTTGGAAAATAGTTTGCCAGTTTCTTATAAAGCTAAACATATACTCACCATGCAACCCCACAATCCCACTCCTACGTATTTACTCCTCAAAAATTAAAACATATGTCCATATAAAAACAAAGGTTTATTGCAGTTTTTTTCATAATCACCAAAAAGCCATAAACAATTCAAGGTCCTTTGACTTGTACATGCATAAAAAAATTGTGTTGCAGCCATACAGTAGAATACTCCTCAGCAATAAGAAGGAATAAATAACTGATATATACAGTGTTTCACTGCCACAGCAATCTTTTTTATCCTTCATTTCCCTTAGACTCGATCTTACAAAGCATCACTGCTGCTATCATATTTGTCATCATACTATTATGTAATTGCAACTTGCATTTTTATAATCACATATATTCTAATCTTATTTTACAAATAGGCTACTCACTTGAATTGTATTTGATAAATGTTCTAGTCTCCATGATGGGATTCAGGAGATACACTCTAATCATCAGCAACAAACACCAAACCACTTGGCTGATAGCATCCCTTACATATTGATCTTTGCCAGTTTCTATTTCAGAAGGTGAACTCACCTTTTTTTTTTAACTGAAATATAGTTGATTTACAATATTGTGTTAGTTTCAGGTGTACAGCAAAGACATTCAGTTATATTTTTTTTTTCAGATTATTTTCCATTATAGGTTATTACAAGATATTGAACATAGTTCCCTGTGCTATATAGTAAATCCTTGTTGTTTATCTTTTTTATGTATAGTCCTTTGTATCTGTTAATGCCATATTCCTAATCCCCACCCTTTCGCTGTTGGTAACTATAAGTTTGTTTTCTATGATTGTGAGTCTGTTTCTGTTTTGTATAAAGATTCATTTGCATTATTTTTTGATTTCACATATAAGTGGTATCATGATATTTTGTCTTTCTCTGTCTGACTTACTTCACTTAGTATGATAATTTCTAGGTCCATCCATGTTGCTGAAAATGGCAATATTTCATTCTTTTTTATTGATGAGTAATATTCCATTATGTATACACACACACACCCCACATATTCTTAAACCAATCATCTGGAAGGTGAACTTATCTTAAAAATGTTTTCAAATTTTCATGGAGTCTCACCACAAAAAGTATGAGACAAAGTCCCTGCTACTGTCTAATCTGGGAGACAGAATTCATGACTTTTCTTGGTGAACCCAATTTCACATCATTTTACCCTTTGTAAGAAAATTGACTGATTAAATAACTTAACTGTTATTATTTTAGTAGTATTTCATATGAATGAATTGATATATCAGGACAATTTTTCTTTATTCAATTGTAGGTTCAATTTTTCATAAGGGAAACATAATATATGACATTGTATAATATATGATTTATAATCCATATTGTTCAGAACACTCCAGTCTCTTAATATAAAAGTAAAATTATATGCTCCTTTTGGGGATGCTTCTTTTTTTGGGAACCCAGCTACTATGATGTTGGGAAGCTCAAAAAGCTGCCCATAGAGACACGGGTCCAAAAGAACCCTCCTCTCCCTCTTCCTGCCGATTCAATCTAGTCATGGCAGTGAACCAGATTTAACCATGCAGACATCAGTGCTCCAATTCAGCAGTTTTGAAACTTCTTAGCCTCAAGATCCCTTTCTCTGCATTCTTAAAAATTATTAATGATGTCATATGTGTTTGTTCATATGGGTTATATCTAGTGATATTTACTTTATTAGACATTAAAACTGAGAATTTAAAAGTATATATATTTGTTAATTCACTAAAAACAATAAAACTATTACATGTTAGTATTAATAACATATTTTATTAATGTTCTAAATCTTTTACATGTTAATATTAGTGGCAACTCTATTTCCCAAAAATTAACTTAGTGAGGAGAGGGGCATTGTTTCACATTTTTGGCAACTCTCTTTAAAGCAGGGCTTAATAAGTGACAGCAAGATTATCATATCCACTTGTGCATTCAGTCTGCTGTGATATCACCTGTCAGGTAGCCTCTGGAAAACTCCACTCTATACTCATGGGAGAGTGAGAGTGATAAAAGCACATAATGCCTTAGCATTGTTAGGTAAAGAGCTTTGACTCTGCGGAATCCCACACTTTGAGAACCACTGCCTTGAGGAATGGCAATGCAATCATCTCCAGGAAGGAACCAGGTCCCTGAATGGTTGGGTAGAGCACAGCCTTCTGCCAACCTGGAACACCCGCCAAGCACTATATTAAAGAATCTGCTGGGGTCTCCATTATACAAATATTCTCCCACTATGACCTCAGGAGAGAGGCCTCCAGGACACTGCTGTTCCTTATACCACTCAGCCTACTTAGCCAGACTACAACCCAGATTCACGCCCTGGTCTCTCAGTGTCTGATTCCCTATTTCACTTCCAATGGCCACCACAGAGCCAGGGAGAGCCCCTCTCCTCCTCCCCAGGACCCACTCCAAACTTCTTCATGTCTCAGAGTCAAGATCAAATACATCACATACAATACCTAGCTCAGAAAGAGGAAGTATCCACACCTCCATCCCAAATTAAGACCTTTCTCTCTGAGCTTTCATCCTCGGCCTCAATTTTAAGCCCTCCTCAGAGTGACTGAGAGTGGACATAAGCATTCCCCTTAAGATAACCATCACCCTCATCCACAGCGTATGTTCTGGCCTTGAAGCCTGGAAAAGATAGCCTCTTAACAACTGACATTGATATATTACTCAAAGTCTAGATTACACAGTCTTTACCACAGTCACCTTGTTAAATATCCACAAAGATAAATAATAACAGCATTGACAAGGGCAAGTTAGTGATATAGACAACTTATTCTGTGCTATCAGACTACAGTGATGGGAGGGATAGAGTGATATGTTCGTGTTTTTCATGACATTGAAGGAATTTAGTGGATCCTGACTAACATCTGTGTAAAGAAATAACAGAATAGACCAGACCAGAGTACAATCCATGCCTGAGCTCATAATGAGTTCTGCCACTTACTAGCAATGACTTTGAGGCACTTACTTAAACTTTTGACTGCTCAGTTTCCTCATCTGTAAAGTGAGAATAATAGTTTCTACCACATAGGATTATGAGGATTTAGTTGGTTAGTATTTTTAAGGTACTTAGAACAGTGCTGGGACATACTAGGTACTAAAAGTATTTGTTAAACATGATATACAAAGTGTGCGTATGCGTGTGTATACTGGGTCATGATAAAAAGTTTGGAAAAACTCAAAGCTAGAGGAAGTAAGACATAAACTTAACTTCAGCAGACAGATAGGATATAGACAAGCAAAAGGAGCTTGTGTGCCAGGGGTGGGGTTAAGGTTAGGATGCATGGAGTGTAGGGGTCTGGGGTTAAGTCTCTCCTCGCACAGTCTGGGAATTATCAAGGGAGGGGAGGAGAACATTAAGAGGGGAGAAAGTTGTTGTTTTACCTAATGTGGAATTCTTTTGCATTCAATTCCCTTTATCAGGACCCAGATGTTTTAAAAATGATGCCAAGCTGTGATAAAAACAGATGTACATGCAGGAAATACAGCACATCCAGCCAGGAAGACTGTTGGGTAATTCAGTTTGTTAACGACAAGTACGGTGTAATAACCATTTGTAGGTAATCATTAAAATATATCCCCAACAATCATTTCTTATGGTTGTTATTGTTTTCAAAATTTTCATCTCTAAAAAAAACTCTTCAACCCACTTACCCAGCTGGGCAGAAAGCGAGCTGCAGTTAGTTATTTAATCCCAAACTGACACAAGGAGGGTGGACAGTATGGTCTGAAGATCTTCACTCCCTAAAAGTTGGAACTCAGCACAAAGAGGATGTCTGTGACTTCCCCTAACCCACACAACAATGTTGATAAGATCACTCTGAATTGGTTAAACCCATCTAACTTAGATCACTAGGCAGGATTCTAAACCTGACCATCTTGACATGAGTGCTCATCTGATGACTCCTTATTTGTGTGATACATAACCATCCAAAGCTGATCTGTTACTGAACTGGGGATAACAAAGATAGAGGCTGGCTGGGTCCAACTGCATCTCAGCGCCCATGAAAGATCCATTCATTCAAATCAGTTCAAAAACAAACCTGCAGGGAAATTCTGTACTGGTGATATAACACTATGATTCAGAATGAGAACTTAAGGAACCTGAAAAGATCATCACCAAGCAGACTGTCTTGAGGTGGGTAATGTATTATTATAATCCCCATTTTACAGATGAACCAACATAAACCAAAAGAGATTAAGCAACTTGAATCATGAAATGAATAAAGGACGAGGGAAATGTAGTGCCCACAGCCAAGCATCCCAGAGTGTTCCTGGTGCTGTATTGCTTGGGGCTTTCCCCATCTTAGTTTCTATTATTCAAGAACATAGTTTTACAAATCACGTATCAGCTATATAAATAGGTACCTGACCTGAAAGAGATATGTGTCAATTACCTGTAGGGCTGGATGGCCCGAATTACAGTCCATGTGACTGAATCCACTTGGCATGATGTGAGTATACACTCACTGCACGTTTCACACATAAGCTAAACAATAACAAAAAATACTTTCCTTCAGATTGCCTGGTGATTCAGGTAGGGGACATCCACCAAACTCATGGTTAGGGAAGACGAACAACAGGTCTGTCAACATTATACTTCGTGGAGTGTCAGTCACAGCTTTTCATGGAGAAGCAAGTTGTTTTGGTTTTTTTAAATGACATGTTTGCAAGTAGTTAGGAAGGGGTGTGCCTATTCAGATCTGTGACTAGGACACCAGGAAGGCTAGCATCAGTGTGAAACCCATGAGGCAATGACCTTAAGTACAGGTGGTTGCCACGATGTCTATTATTAGGATCAATGAGATACAGTCAGAAGCAAAATGGCAGGATGAAAGGCCAGTTTCCCCTGACAAAGTGCAAAGGCATGCTATAAACCCTTGCATGAACAAAACAGCCTTAACAGCAACGACAACCAGGAGAAAAATTAGAGGAGGTTTTCCACAACAAAGGAAGTATTGTTCTCCTGTGGTCACCCTTAAATTCATCCTTTGTTGAAGAAGACACTTAGGCTCCACAAAAGAATTGTGGCATCCCACCCAGCAGTCTCCCTGTGGGCCAAGTGATGGAATAAATGGATTTAGAGTGAATTGTTCCTTCTGACACTGGAGATCCCCCATTTTTACTTCAATAGCGAAGCATTCTCCAAGAAACAATGAGGTCCAGTAGGCCAAGCCAACAGCTGGTAAGGCAGATGTGGGCAGAGTCGATTCTCTCCCAGAGGCTGGTACCCTGTCTGACCTGGGACAGGACAACTATCTCAGGGCCCCCATTTCCTAATCTCCATGGTGGGGCTCCCCATGCTGACATTTGGTGATGGTGATCACTATAGACAAGCACATAGCCCTTCCATGAGACTTCTTTTTCCAAGTTCTGGAAGCCAAAAACCTGTTTGCTAAGGGAAATCAAAAGCTTGCAAGAAAACACATATTGGTTGTGCAACAGACATAGATGGTGCCAGACAACTGTCTGGGTTCATGTAAAGTCAGAGGGGGAATTCCACAATTCCCCAGGGATAAGAGGGACTCTCGGTAAACCCTCCTGCTGCGGAGGCCTTCATCGCCCTATGACTCCACAAATACTCTCTCTCTGCCCCACCCCTGCCCCCAGTTGGGACAGTAACCATCTCTGCCATGTCATCAAGGTGTGCCTGGTCTAATTTCTGCCTTCTCAGTATCAAAGTCCATGACATTCAAAAACATTTATTAATTCAACAATAATGTCTATTGAGCACCTCTTAAGTTCTTTGGCAGAATGAGATGGGATATAAAAGAGTCATAATATAATAATTTAGTCCACCTGAACAGCATGCTTGGCATTGAGGATGTAAAAGTTGAATAAGACATGGCCCCAGGTTTCCAGGGGCTCACAATCTAGTGAGGAGCCTGACAGGTAAATAGATAGCACGAGGTCAGAGCTCTACAGGAGGCAAGCAAGAGTGTGTAGAAGTCATGAGAAATTTCCTGCACTGCTAAGGTGTGTGTATGCCATTTCTTGCGCCTGTTCTTTAACTGGCAGAAATCCTCAAGAAGATCATGTTGTCTTCTGAGGGTCCCCGCCCCACACCCCCTGATCTGGTCAGGTAAGAATGAAAGAAAATAATTATAGGTGGGGTTCTGAGTGATATAATTTGGGGTGTAAGTTCAGTTAAGCTAGTAAAGCCCATCTGTGAAAAGAACTTTCTGTAAACAAGGCACCATGACTGTCTCCAACTCATGATGAATAAATGAAGTAATTTATCGCAACAGACACATTGCCTGAAAGAAAGTGGCTCACACAACAATATGTCTTTTATTTTTCCTCTTCTGGGGTGTGGTTAGGTGACTTTCCCCTGGTTAAGGGACTTTCGGGTCTGGGTACATAAGGTTAAGTGCAATTGTAAAGTTGAAAGAACCCAGCCAGGAAGTATTTACGATTTGATAGGGAAAAAAAAAAATCCCTTGATGTTACGAAACTAAAAAAAAAAAAAATACACAAAAACTTGGTGAAAACATTTTTAGCTCATTGACTTACATTTTAAATCCTGTGATTATGTTTTATGATATCTTATTGGGAAAGCATTTCCCAATACTTTCTTATTAACAGATATTGTATAAAACACAATTACAATGAAAGATAACGTGTTGCTTTACTTCCTCACCTCCTTTCCAATCTAGACTCTAGACGACCCCATTGTTAAACAAAGCCCTATGAATATCGACATGTTTGTTCCATTCTCCTCCTAAGCTTTGTGCTCCAGATCTTCCAATTCTACACAGATTAAGGTTCTTAAACTCTGCAACGTGGTTTCCTTTGCTATGGTTTCTCCTTCTGCTTAGAATAATCAAACACCGCTTTCCTTCCCCCTCAGATTTTAATTGAGTAATTTAAAAATTAAATCTGAAAATTCGCTTCAAATTTAAACCTGAACTTGAAAATTCAAAGGAAAGTATTTGTGGTTTGAAATTCTCTCTAGAAGTGAAGGTAAGGCTGGAGGGAGACAGAGACCTGGGGGAGGAGGTGAATCCACCTTCCCCCACCCCCAGTCTTCTCCCCAATCTTGCTTCCATTATTAAGTTCACTAACACTCCTTTTTGAAAAAAAATTAGTTAATTACAGGTGACAGATTTATAGAAAATAATGACCAACAGTCCTTTCCGAATTAGGGCAGGAGTAAAAGGCAAGAGGGAGGATGGAAATTCCTCAGTTTTGTTACTGCCGACTCTCTACAGTTGCTTTATTGTGTGCTCTTGGCTTTCCCCTTTTGCAAAAAAAAAAAAAAAAAAAAAAAAATACTGAGAAAGGAACTAATTTTGGTAAAAAAAAAAATGTGAGAAACTGGAAAATAATAACCACTAATACATTGTGTAGTGCTTACTCCGTGCCAGACACTCTTCTAAGCATTGTATATTTATTAATGTACTCCTATCTATGAGGTTGAGTACATTACTAACCACATTTCACAGGTGAGGAGATGAGGCACAGAGAGGTCAAGGAGCTTACCAAGGACACACAGCTATTAAGCTTATATTTGAAGTGAGGCAGGGCGGCTCCAGAATCTGTTTTAGTTTGTTTTGTTTTTTAACCATTAGGCAGCATTACCTCTTTACACTTTAACCCCCGTTTCGCAAGAACTTACGGAGCTGCCTATGCATAGTAGGATGAAGGGGAGGATGAGCAGGGTTGTTCACAGGAAGTTAAAATAGGACGGGGCTGAGGGAGGGAGCACCGCCAGCTAAAGGGCAAAGGGGCTGCTCACAGATTGTCCGGGTTTCCCATTTAAAGAGTCTGGAAACAAACCTGATTGGGAATATTCAGGGAACCCTGGAGGCAGAGCTTCTAAGGTCTTACTTTTTTGGAGCTGGAGGGTGGCTTGGAGCCTCCCCAGAGAGTCTCCCTGTGGAGGAAGCCGCATGTAAGGGCGTGTTTCCAGCTCCAGGTTCCCAAGCTACCCACCCTCCTTCAGCTCCGAGCTGCAAGGGGAGACCTGAGTGTAACTGTTCCCACCCAGACTTGGGCTTTGGCCAACAGACAGTTTCTCCCAGAGCAGTGGCCACAACAGAACCCACGTGGAGGTCCTGTGCATCTCTTTTCACCCCATCTTTCTTTTATTATCGTCTTGGGAACACACCTTGTCCTTCTCCATCATAGAACAAGCAAACATCAGCCTTGGAAGGGGCTGGGTGATGGTCTAGCTCGGGGAGAGGAGCAGAGGAGATTCCGGCACTGTTCAAAAGGAGATGTGGATTTTTAAGAGGTTTAGAATTGATATGCTGGTCCCACTCCTTCACTGCATAGCCAGGAGGCTGAGGCCTAGTGGGGTGAAATGACTTAAGGGGGGTCACTGGGCTAGTTAAAGGCCGGGGGAAACTAGAACCCAGACCTGGTATCCTTGGATCTCACCACAGCTGTTCCCACCCCGTGTTGAAGGCAGCACCTGGCTGTCACCCCGCGGTCTCCTCCTCAGAGCACCTCCTGGACTCCTTGAGAGATGGTCGCAGCTGAGGTTTCCACAGACCCTCTTCAGCCCTCACTCCCTGAGCCCAGAAACCACCCTTTAACAGGTGACAGATCACAAGTTGCTGACTTCACCTCTCCCACATGCCTATTTCCATACTCCTTTTCTGTCCCATCGCTAGAAAGATCCAGACACTCATCTTTCTCCTGGATTCTTCTTTCGCTGTCCTCTCCATTTATCTTTTTTTAAATTTTTTTCAACCAACTCTTGTGAGGTCTGGGCCAGTGCACCTGCTTCTTCCCAGCCACGTTTTCCTGGCTTGCGTCTGGGGTTTCAGTCTCACATGTGCCTTCTCACTCGTCCACGAGGTAGCAGGAGGGCTGTGTGCTACCGTGGGGTCCCCGCTGGTGGCCAGCGAAGACCACGTGGGCTGCTTTCTGTACCTCATCAGTCGGCCCCCCAACACCTGGGTAGAGCAACTGAGTGACTATCTTAACATCCACTGCCCGGGCTCCTACCTCACAAACCCAGAGAGATCCGCATTGCGTGACCCCGATCTCCTCCCTACGGGGATGTTCAGCCACAGAGCTGCCTTCACGGTCTTCATTTCACTCCAAACCAGCTGACAGCAACTGCTCTTTAGTCAACCCTCTCTCTGTGGCAGGAATCTCGACAGGCCCTTTGCGTACATCATGGCAAACTTCATGAGAAACCTGTGAGATATTATCATTCTCACCGTTTTGCCGATGAGGAAGCTGAGTTGTCTTCCTCAATGAGTCCTTCTCTCTCACCATTACTAAACGCTGAAGTTGGGGCTGAAACCCAGGTCTGTCGTGGACCCCATCCAAGCTCTTCCCACCACAGCATCTTCACCTTTAAGCCAGTGTTACACGTCATTTTAATTTCAGGCATTTCACTGAAGAACCTTCTAGTGAATTAACTGATCCCAATATTTCTACGTGGGGCTCTGTTCTCTCTCCCCTTCAATGGCGTCTGGCTCCACGTCTTGCTCCTGTGCTTCTCTGCCCTTCCCCAGCTGCAGGACTCGCCTCTCCCATGCTGGCTGGGCCCCCTTCTTGCCTCCTGGGGTCTCGGTAGGGGAAGTAATTAAAAGTGACGGAGGACAGGGAACTTCCTCCTCTGCTCTTGCTCTTCCCTCTCTCGCCACTCAAGTTTTGTTCACCCCAGGTACAGGGTCCTCCCCATTCTGCCTCTTCCCCTTCGAGCCTGAAATTCCGGCTCTTTCCGCAGGTGCTTCAGTGAAAAATCACTCCGGGGGGGGCAACTGCTCCGGCTCTTGGGCAGCACACAGTTTGCCTTCCTGCCTCCTGCTTTCCGTTCTGCTATCATCACATAATGTTTGCTGGGCAATTTGCTTTATAACTAAACCTCTCCCCTCCCTCCCAGGCCACTGACACCTTAGCTTGACTCTCAGAGCTCCGGCATGTTGGAAGGACCAGCAGGGCGAGTAACATGCTTCCACGAGGACCAGGCTGAGTCTTTGTCGAAGCCACGAGATTTGTCAGGAACAGAGCACCAACCAGAATCTCAACTTGAGCAGGGGGTGGTTTCTCTTAGAGTCCAACAGTTTATCCATTACGCGAGAAGTTCTCAAACTTTGCTTCAGAAGTGGAGCTGAGGTGATTTTCCACTAAATTAGGATAACAGTGGTCTAAAAGTGGGGGACTAAAAGATAGTGGGTAGTCTTTGATCATTTTTATTTGTTTCTTTCACAATATTTTTTAAACTTTTAAAGATCCTTCCTACTACTCATCTGAACAAAATAAATTAATAATTCATAACAAAATATTATAATAAATATATCTGAGTATTTGATATACTCAGGGGTTTTTTTTTACGATTATGAAATAGTATATACACATACAATAGAATTGTAGTTTCTGCTAATAAAATTACTACTTCCTAAAGTGGAATTTATTACATCAAAATTTAATTTCATGATTCTCCCCTCGGAGCCCCTGGACTGAATTTCCTTAAGGGAAGAGTGGCCGGGTGGGTGGGTAGGGAAGTGACTGAGTTTGCTTATTCCTCACTAGAATAATTCGAATGCAAGATTAGCCTTGGGCAGCGGTTTGGATCAGAGCACCTGCCCTGGTTGCCAAGGATATCGGAGCTTCCTCAGTGTTGCTAGGGAGGTTTGGAGCCAAGGGCAGGAGGAAGCCTGCAGGTGAAGCCAAGGATGGGGAGAAGAGGCCAGAGCTGGCCGTGCCAAGACTCACAGCTGCCCCCTTCTGCCTCCAGCTTTTTCTTTGCCTTTTGCCTTGTGTCTGTTCCTTCTCTTTCTCCCACTAAGCTTCTCCAGATGATGATTATATTCAGCTCCCACTCCTTGAAATGTGGGCAAGAGGCAGCACACGGCTGTGATGGGGAGAAGCCGGTACCTTGGCCACTACACTTTGGAATCTCCTACTCTCTTGCTAGGATGCCAACACCTTTGGAATAGAAGTAGGGAGAAAATATCAGTCGCCTGACCACGTTTGGGTATTTTGTGAGTCCATCTCTTCAGTGAGTTCCAAAGATACTGAACACATTCACAAAATAACCACCTCATCCAGCAGCAAACAGTGAAAAAGCAAAGGCACCAGAACTGCTTCTCATTCAGGCTTCCATGGCTAGATTCTCCCCTGTCTGACCGAAGTATTAAACTCCGTAGCAAACCTACTCGATAGCAAACCGTCTCTTCCTCCGGGTATACAAAAAACGAGAAAGGTCGCCCACTGATTTCAGTAGTGAAACTTTTGCTCATGGAAGGCCAGACGTGCGATGCAGTGGGCAGCGTGCAGACAAGCAGGAAGTTCCGTGTCATCGAGTTACTTGGCCTTTACGAAGCTGGAAGTGGTGGCCCCTGACCTTGATGGGCAGTACACTCCCTCCCCGACAACATCGACAAGTTCTTCTTGAAATTTTGAAGCAAGGTCCGCCAGGGATGCTGCCTCTTCTATAGGATGTAAGTGGGCAGCTGAAGTCCATCTTCAGAGTAAGAGGAGAGCAAGGCTCCAAGAGCAGCCGCAGGCAGACCCCAGAACAGGGCTGGGCCACTTGCGCGTGCTGAGAATTCCCTGGTATGATTCTCACGCTCTCTCTCCCAGCCCCATTCTGATTTAATTGATCTGGGTTGGGGGCCACAGCCTTGGGATTTTGTAAACCGACCCAGCTGATTGGAATGGGCAGCCAGGGTTGAGAACCACCTCTCTGGTCAACAGGATGACTTGCTCCCAGTCTCACTCACAAGCATGGCGTCCCCTTTAAGAGCAAAAAACAAAAGAGCCTCATTTCACTCATTTGGTGCCAGAGACCACGTCCCCCATACCTCATTCTTTTGCACAAGCTCTCAATACAGGAAATGGTGCAGGTCCTAAGGAAGATGAAGCCTGGGTTCTCAAGAAGCCTGAGCTCAACCACTCACTGCGCTGGTACACGGTATGGGTCACAAACGACTTTCAGCCCAGAGACTCAAAGAGAGAAAGCCCACAGTCTCCAGGCAAGTTACTTCACGTCTCTGGTCTCAGTGCCTTCTTCTGTAAAACAGAGGATTGGACTCACTAGACAATCTCTGAACTTTTCCTAGCTTTAAAATTATGTAAGTGTCCGGTGTTTCAGTCAATGCATCAGATCATTTCCATCTGTACTAACCTGTTCCTTCCACCTACAAAATGGAAACAAAACACATCATCTCCAGGAGGTCTGATGTATAAATTCTTAGTTTGAAAAGCCAAAGGATTTTTAAGCTCTTTGTGGCTAAATTTCATATTAAATGTATGAGTTGAAGCAAAGCAAGTCTGGTCAAGGCTTATGCTGGCAGAAAGTAAGATGAGAGCCATTCCTGTTTTGACACACCTCTGAAGGACATGTTCTGAGAGAAGGATAAGGGACTGGGGCACATTTCATTTTTTGCTCAGAGCCCTGAGTACACTATGGTAATACGGCTTCCTGAAAGAACCTGCTAAGCTCTTCCTGATGCAATTCTCTTGAGAAATTGCCTAAGAATATGGATTTCCGATGGTAGATTTCAAGGCCTGGGCTCCAAGGTATGCTTGATTCACGTGCAAATCTGACCACACCTGCCATCTGTCACCAGGCAGGAAAGGGACGTGATGAAGTGGGACCCAAAGCCCTAGGAATTCAAAATTTGCAAACGTGAAATTGGCAGTTTGCCATCCTGTCTATGCACATGGATTTCCTTTTCTGACTAATTTCTTTTGTAGAAAGAGTAATGAGCTTCATTACTAACATTGCCTCTATTGCTACCCCTAGGCAAATCATTAATAGTCAGCTCTATCACTTAACCATATTTCCAGTGCTTGAATTTTACTCCCTAAAAAACTCACAAGAGATAGATAGGCAGGCACATATATATCTATTTTACATATATGTGTAAAATAGTAGTGTGTGTGTGTGTGTGTGTGTATTTAAGTTGAATACACACCACCATCAAAATCAATATCAGCCATTCACTTTATTGAGCGCCTATCATGGTTTCTGCATTCAAGAAGCTTGCAATTTAACTATGGCAGGGGGCGGGACCAGAAATGAATACAAAACATCCATAAAACAAGATAGATAGCCATGTACAGCATAAACTGTCAGTCCTCAAAGTGTGGTCCAGGGACCCTGAGGCTCTCTCAAGGAGTCCACCAGGGAAAACCTATTTCTATAATAATACTAAGAGGTTATTTGCTTTTTTCACTCACATTTCTCATAAGTGTACAATGGAGTTTTCGAGAAGCTACATGATCTGTGACATTGCAACAAACTGAATGCAGAAGCAAATAAGGAATCCAGCTTTCTTTTATTAAGCCAGAAATTCAAGAGACTGGCAAAAATGAAAAAAAGCATGTCAATCTTCTCATTAAATATTTTGGTTTTCAAACCTTTGCGTATTTTTTCAGTAAAAATATGTTGGTAATGTTAATATGTAATGAGTTTATCATTGTTATTGTTAAATGAATTAATAAAATTCTAAAAATTTTCTCAGTTTCAATTTTTAATAAAGTAAATATCAGTAGATACAATCCACATTAACAAAAGCTTTTTGGGATCCTCAATATGTGCTGTGTCAAGGGTCCTGAGACCAAAAGTTTGAGACTTGCTGGCCTAGATAGCATCCTTTGCCTGAAAAGTTCTTTTTCCCCCTCTCCACTTGATTCAGGTTTTACCTATTTGATCAAAACTGAAGGCTACTTCTTCCATGAGGCTTTTCTGATTCCCTGTCCCTTCCTCAGTCACACAGAAGTGGCCTAATAATTGTTCAGATATCTGGTATGCACCAAGTACTCCCCTAGGAGCTTTCACATCTGTTGGATGTTACCTTTCACTCACGGGATCTCCTACTCCCCTATTTTTCATGGGATATTCTTACTTTGAAAATACAGGCTATCATCTCTTTAAATTATAAGCTCCTTGAAAGACCTACACCTACTTAACTTTGTGTCCTAGAAATTGATAAGTGGGTAATGAATGTTATATGACAAGAGTGACTTAGACATGAACGGTATAGGAGTTCAGACGAAACACCTACACTGAGGAAATGTGATGAAGAAAGTGAGATTCGAGGTAGATGTTAAAGACAGGGGCAGGCTGCCATTAGTAGAATGGAAGAGAGAGCACGTTTTGAATGTGGGACTAACATGAGTAAAGGCACAGAAAGAGGAATTCTCAAAGGGCACTCAAAAAACAATGGAAAGATTAATGCTAGAACTGACATTATTAACATTTGTACAAGGATATGTAAAGGATCAGATAGAGATCTGGGTCGTTTGATAATTTTCTTTGTAGACTTAATTTGAAGAAATGATCACATAAAGCCTCTGGAAGATGAGGAAGAGAGAAGTATTAACATCCGGTAGCTTATTTCCCAACATGAAAACTCAACATTAAAGGTAAAACTAAGCCGAATGCAGTAGGGAGGCACAGTAAATGACCAACGCTTCCTACATGGGTCAAGCCAACCCTGACCTCATGTTAAAAGACTCAATGTTCAGTTATCTAATACGTAATATACTTTCCTAAAAATAACGTAACTTCAAGTTTTGAGATGCCAATGGCTTTCTTAAAATCATATTTTTATTTTGTAAAAACTTGATTAAAGTCAAGTCACTAAGTTTCATAAAAATGGCATCTAATTGTTTTTTAAAAACCTGTTTTCACAAAATAAATATTGGAAACAAACGCTTCAGGCATTTCAAAGTAATTTTTTATATTAAGTGAGTGCCTCTTCTTTATAAATAAGCATGATATTTTCCTGACAGACACACCATAGTTTGCATCCCCACCCAAAGTTCTGCAAGTCTTTAAACATTTTGAACTTTCCAAATATTTTAAATTGGTCAAATATTTAATATTAATAATATGATATTAATATTTAAATTATTTGATTTTTAAAAAATAATTTTACCTTTTTATTGTGTTCCATTATACAATTTTACATAGTACCTTTATTATTTTAAACAATCATTAAGAAAATCAAATTAATGTTTTTGAGCTCTACATCTCAGTATATAGATATACCTAAAAAAGTACAGCCCAAGCACAGTGGTGCAATTTTCCAAGCACTTTCAAGTTGCTTAAATATTTACAAATATGTAAGTACCCTGTTTGAAAGCATCATCATTTTGGTATCAGAAAGAAATTCCATAACCAACTGTACAGAGAATAAAGTTCAATTAAAAAGTAATTTGCTCTTAGTATATTTCTAATACATTGCCAATTGACAATAAAAAACAACCCCACCCCCCCCAAAAAATACCCAACAACCAGAAAGTAAAGAAAGCTGACACCCAGCCTCTCTGGAGTGGGTTGGAAAGTTGAAGAGACACAGGCTTGATCTCCATACGAGGAGGAAGGGGGAGAATACATCCCTCCTCATGGGAACCACTGTCCAAGGCACTAACCTGTTCAGTGCATTCTATTTGCTTTGAGTTTGTTTTGATGATTTAACAGCAACAAAAAAGATGGGGAGGGCATGGTTTAGGTGAAATATGAAACCTGATGGAACTATATGAATATTTGCTACCACTAGCTAAATAATAGAGTTGTGACATTGTGAGTTTTCTTTAGCATATTTTTGATACAGAGAATAGCCAATACGTATTTAACAATTAGGGGAAACGTTTCCTGTACAGTGTCATTCAGGATAGACATTTTCTTATAACCGGTTCATCAAAACACTATTTTGTTAGAGGCCATGAATCCAGAAAGAAAAATAAGCTTATAAAATTATCTGTATTGTTCTCTCTTCAATGGAATGGAATTTTTCTGTAAGTTTTCAGAAAGCACCTCTCCAATTTTTTCTTAAGTACCCTACATATTCTATAGGCAAACATATGTTATTTTCCAAACCAAGCATTTTGAAAATTCTTCTTAGATAGAATGAACTTTGCTTCTCTGCACTGGCATACATCTGTTTTAGTATATGTGCATACCAACACACACTGTGACACACAGAGGCAGCAGAGGGAGGGTAGAAAAACTATGGATTTAGAGGCAGAAACCTCAGGAACCAGTTATGATTCGTTTACCAAATTATATGACATGAACAAAGTCAATTTTCCTGAACTCCAGTTTCCTTTTTTATAAACCGGTTATACTAATTACCTCTCTGCCTATCTCAGAGAATCATGATAATACCCACCAAAAGATGACATATAGGAAAATATTTTGTACAAAGATATGATTTTCACAAAATATTTAAATATATTTCTTATGCTTTAAGGGCTCAGTTTCAATAAGAGCTATCTTTGTTAGGCAAAAGTTGAGTTTATGAAACTAAAAGTACAACTTTCCATATGATGTGGAGTTTCCTGTTCTGTGTTTTACAAGGCCATGCCCCAGATGGGTGGCTATTTATTACCATATGACCAACTCAAGCTTTTATTACAGTTACTAGAACATGAAAATATTGACAGAGCTGAGATCCCTGTTGTGAAATGTGAGGACCATGAAAATCTAAAACATCGTGGGGCATCATACTTCACTGACGGGTTCTAACAGCTAAAGAGATGGAGGATAATTTCAACAACGTGATTACAGTTGGAAATAGGTTAAATATTACCTTACTGGTGAATTTACCAACTAGACTTCCCTGCTGGTCCTCAGCGGTCATGCTGAGACGTGGACTTCGATGCGCCCGTGAGGCTGACCCAAGGCCAAGGAGAAGGAAGTCAGTCCTCCTTTCTGAGGCACCGCCCTGGCGTGCTGCCGGGCTGTACCCCAGGTGTCCGCCTGCTGCACTGCCCTGAACTGGTTGCCTTAGCTATAGCTCAGGGCCTGGGGTGGGACCTCCCTCCCTCTCAGTCCATGCCTCAGCCTTGCCTTCACTCCCAAAGAGCTTCTTATTGTCTGTGAAATTGCTGCTCTGGAACCAGGTTTCCTGTGCCTCATACAAGTGACAGTCAACTCAGCTGACTGAGTTCAAGGGTCTCACCCTGAAATGAGTACAGGGGGCCAGGCAGAAAAAGTAAATGGTAAAATGGGCCAAGCTGGGTCTGTCACCCTGGAGAGTGCCTGAACCCTGGGGGCAGTGACCTCTGAGCTGTAGCTAGTTGTAACCATACAGAAATATAGGCCCCAATGTGGCCAGAAATTATCAGGAAAAAAACAGAAATTTGCCTTTGTAGCTAAAATCTTGAACTTTTAAATGTTGGCAAGAAAATCAAAGTATTTTCTAAGGTTTTTTTTTTTAATTTCTTTGTTTGCTTTAATTTCTAAGTTGACAAAACACATCAACAAGCAGTATTCAGCCAACAAGCAGCCACCCTGCTGCCTCTTATTTAATGGGTGCAATAGGGAGACTATTAAAGGAGGGCTCATATACATACAGAGTCCTCCTTGCCTTGTCAGTTAACACACGTGCGTTGGAGAAACTGCCTGTTGATGACCCACTTTTCTTCGCTGGCAATCAAAAGTTGTTTACAATGAGTTTTTCAGACGAGATTGGAGGAAAAGGTGCCCCATATCACAGAGGAGGAAATCGTGTTGGAAATTCTGTCCTCACGGCTCCCCCTTGCCTGCTCTACTGACAAATCTAGCTGACTCTGCACTAAATCATCCTTACAGCTTCATCCAAGGTGGACACCATATTGTTGCCCCACTGGCTACTTTGTAGCCCCTCCCGCAGGCCTTCTGCTGGTCCAGAGTCTCTGGGTGAAAGGAGAAGAATGTACTGCCAGAGGGCAGGACACACACAGATCAACACACCAACCCAATATCCAGATGAGGAAGTCATAGGTCAGTTAACAAGTTATTAGCCAAGATAGAAATAAGAGCAGAGTTCATTATTTCCAGTGAATCCAAAAAATTGTCACTAATTCAGAGAATCACAAAGTAATTACCCTAGATAAGACTCGGGGGTCATCTTGCCCCGCCTGATCATTTCTCAGATGAAAAGATCAACGCCCAGAGATGCTTCTAAACCCACTACGTCAACACCACTTGCCCGTTTACTGTCCAATACAAACAAATTGGAGAAAAGATGGCATTTTGTGCCCAGGCTCCTTCACGTAGGTATAGACTTTGCTAGATGCTGCATAAATGTCAGGCCAGCACTTCTCAGAAATGGAGACGGTCAAGAGATGTTATTAGTGGTCACTATATTAGTCTATCACTGATTATAATACCAACACCCAATAATTATCTCCATTTTAATCAGAAACTGGTCAAGTATGACAAATGTGCCCTTGTTACTCAAGAGCTCACTGCAAAGCATCGCTCTGCTGTTTGTGATTTTGAAAATCAAAAAATGACTCAACCAAAAAAAAAAAAAAAAAAAAAAGATTTGATTGAATTACCTTGCAGAAACCACCTTTAAAACCAGTGAGCCTGCAAATGGGATCTCAACCGGTCTGGAAGTAGGCCACAGCAGGCTTTCTCTAAAGAGAGCCAGTCTGTCTGCAGCTATGGAGAAAGCAAGGTCTAAAGTTTATAGTCCAGGATGTGAGATCTGTCTGCAGCTCCACCAAGGCTAGGGAAGGAGCCGCTCTCCTAGGTTGTGGGAAACAGGCTTACGACACAGGGCACCAAGAGTGGCTCCCAGTGAAAGCGATGGGTGCTGCTCAGTGGCTGTCACCACAGAAACTGGCTTAACAGTCACATCCTGCTTGGTTAGCACCATGTGTTCCTGGGAGGTTTTTATAGATATTTATTATTCCAGAAAAAAACAATTAATCAGGTCAGTCCTGAGCCTCCCATTTAACCCATGGAGAAACTAGGGTGAGCATTTGGCCTTTCCCAGCCCCCTTCCAAGATGAGTCCCTTTGACACCTAGGATGCTGAGGCCCAGACTCCTGGTCACGGCAGCAGCGGTCCCCTAAATTGTGTTGAAACGTGACAAGTGAGGGAGAAGATCCAGATCTTGGAGGAATTCATCTTTTGGTTTGTGTTGGTTAATTTGGGTGAGAGGGAGGGGTAGTCTCTACCATTTCAGAAATGCAGATTTAGACCTTAGATGGCATCACCACAGAATATATTTTGCTTTTTTTTTTTTTCTTTTCAGACCAGATTCTGCCTTGGGAACAATTTCCAAGCGTGACTTCAACTGGAAACTTTATTAGCTCTTTCAGGCACGACCTGTGTCATTCAACAAAATGCTGCTTCCGTGTAGAAATAAAGGTGCTTGTAGCAGGGGAACTGTGTCTACCATACAGAGGAGTTAATTGTACCCACAAAGAACTGGCCTCTTACCTATTATCATATGCTCCGAAGGGATGTAGCAGCTACTCAGGTCAAGTTTTATAGAAGGAAAAAAAGTGGGACATGCTCTCTAAAATAAAATCCTTTATATTTGTATAGTAGGAGTTTAAGATGCATTTTTCTATAACTAATGCAATTCTCACAACCACCCTTGTTTTATAGATGAAGCGCCAGAGGCTCAGGGGTGTTAAAACTCGCCCAAAGGCCCTGAGCTTCTAAAATGCTCGAGTCCACCCGATGACGTCTCCACCTCCGCTCCTCCTTCAAACACATGCTCTTCCCTCCCCAGCTCTACTTGCCCAAGACAAGACGGAAGCCGGGCTTTCTCCATCTAGGACTCCCCTCCTATCATGAGATAAATACCTTCATGCCCTCTTCCACAGCCAGCTCGTCCCCTGCCCTGCACTTTTGGTAAAATGCTAAGTCATCATAAGCACGAGGATCAGGGCCACACCTGCCTTCTTCCCTGCTCTCTCCCCAAACCAAGCACGAGGCTGTCCCCTAGTGCCATAGATATTTGCAAAAGGGAGGGAGGGAGGATGGGAGGGAAGAAGGGGGGAAAGGAGGAAAGAAAGAAGAGAGGGAGAGAGGAGAGAAGGAACAGGAAGAAAAGAAGGGAATCTTAGAAAATTCCTCTTCTCGCATTACTGCAGCAGCTAAGCACACATAAGTGTTTTTAAGCACTTACTAGGTGCTTATATTCTGCCAGGATATAAGAGAAGTGCCCATTAGGGGTCCCACAGTCAGGAAAATTACAATATAGCTAAAGGAGAACCAAAATGGATCTGAGAAAACACCATGGAACAGACTGTCAGAGTGAGGAGACTGGAAATGGGGAGATGCTGGGTCAGGAGAGGCTCCCTGGCTTGGGGCCCTGGGGGAGCCCGAAGCTGCTTGAGCTCTCCCTTAGGGGACAGGAGAAACCTGGTGCCCGTGTTTTACGTGATTTCCGCGCTTTACGTGAGACGGGCCAAGAAGGTCACAAGGTGCCACTGGCTACTCTGTAGACATGAAGTGACTCCGTGAGTCATTGCTAGAATGTCAGAGGGATTTCTTAGTCAGGAAACAGTCCCCACCTTGGTGTTTATGATCAACAACGTAGACAAACAGAAGTCTAAAGAGCAAACAAGCCAGCACAGCGCCCCAGGCCCCACTAACTATGAAAGCACCCTCAGCCTCTGCGCATCAGGCCTTTCACGGCTGCAGGGAAGTGTGTAAATGCTCTGTGTACACCCCTGCCCTCTGCTCAGCATTTCACTCAGGGGGCTGGACCAACACTGATGCACACACAATGCACCCACAGTAAGATCTCTCTGAAACTCATAATAAAAAGTTGTGGAATGGCTTTGCCATTTCCACATAAAAAGATTGTCAAAATCCTCATCCAAGTCACTCTACATAATCCCCATGGGGCAGACTATGACATTCGTAGCTTGACATTTAAAATGACATTCTTCTTTAAAGGAAAGGTGGTTTACATGAACTAGATTGAAATCGTTTGAAAAGAAAGGGTTTATGTCTTGCTGGACAAACATGTAGAACCTGGGAGTCACCCAATGTTTGGGGCCTCATTTTGCTCATGAGTATAAGGCTTAAGTGGAAAGATGAATCATCTCTATCCTTCCCTTTCAGCTCGGAGATTCCATGAATCTGATCGCTTTCTCTTCCTGAAGTAGAAAACAACACTAAAAGGCATGTAGTCTCCTGTTAGGAACATTCAGGACCCTGAATATTGTGAATGGCCAGTAAAGCCACATCAGCCTCTGCAGGACTCTCCCAAATGGAAGGCCATTCTCTCTCTCCCTGTAGCTGAGATTAAGCGAAATGACTGGAGATTTGGAGATGTTACCAGCAGATTATGTTAGTAGCATTTGTTTTCCTTAAGTATTAGCAAGTCTTTCTTTGTCCTAAAAAAAAAAATAAATCATCAAATTATTCTGCCACCAGATCTTCAAAATATTGGTCAAAAAAAAAAAAAAAAAAAAAAAGCACCCATCTTTGAACTAGAAAACCTAGATTTTAGTCCTGGCTTTACCACTTCCTACTTAGGTGACTTGATTCTCAGCACTCAGGACCTCACAAGCCTCATTCTCTTAGAAAGAGGGTGGGGGAAGGCAGAGGGCCTTCCACGTCCAGCTCACGGGTTTGCCTGAGGGACCCATGAGAGAAATGGTGTAAAAGTGCTTCGTAAATCTTAGTATGTTCTCCAAATGAAAGGGGTCGTAGTTTTTTACTGTGAACGCTTGTTCAGGTGATTAGAAGCTGGATCTTTAAGCACACTAATAGCCTAACCGTGCAGTCTAAAAGTTAATGCCTTTAACAGTCTGAAAGTTAATGCCAAAGAAGCAGTATTTTTATTATTACCCCGACTGAGAGGACAGAGAGGATTCAGTGTTAACAATCTGAAATAAAGTCCTCAGAGGGAGCTCCACCCTTTCAGGATTATTAAACCTGTGACAACACAGGCAACCCCGTGCACCTGGAGCACCTCCCTCCCTGAAGCAACTCAGGTGACAGTGGCATAACTCATCCTTTCCTTGGTATCGAGTGCAACTGCCACTGAGAACACCACCCTTGTCCAGGTAATGACAGCACCAATGTGGGTCAGTGTCACCTCCTCAGGAAACGCAGTCCCATGACTGAGACTTGTGATGCCACATGAATCTCCACCTAAGCATCTTGGTTGGCCAAACAGATCTCCAGGAAAGCTGAACTTCCCCAGCTCTTTGCTCCTCCAGGCCACACAGGGACTGTTCCAGGCAGAAAGGAACACCTGTCTTACCTGGGTTGGCATAATCACGACAAGTAACATGAAGAGTCACCAGTCAAAAACAACAGTGGACTGGGGTACTCTTGCAGGGCAGAACTTTTCCTGAAAATCCTGAAGTTCAGATGTTTACAATTACAGGCAATGAGGCTCAAAGAGCCAGCTTCATGGATCACTTGGGTTTTATTTTTGGTTTTGTTTTCATTAGACGCAACACTGAACTGAGCCCTGAGCCTTCCAGGGAGTTGCACAACCTCAGCTTTTAGAGATTGTGTTTCATGGTCACGGGGAAAAAAAAAAAAAAAAAATTGGATTCGATAGGTTTTCACAATCGTATTATCTACTTAACCTTCCAAGATCATTTCTCACTTAATTGCAAGTGCCAAGGAAAGATCATAGAGTAGGGGCCACATGAGGCAGTCAGAACGATAGAAAGGTAGATTCTTCACAATTGACGTAAAATCTAAATATAATAGCAAAAGCCATTTCAAGAGCTCTGATTGAAGCACCTCAGATTGGAAATAACTGCCCTTCTCCGATAATTATTTCCATTACAAAATGGATACTTATATGTTCTATGTTTGTATATTTACACATAAATTTATATTTACATGTGCCTAATAGAGATTATATGGATCTAAAGTGACAAAAATATAAGCTTTAAGCTGTGGGTGGAAGGCTCTCGCTCTGTTACACCGTGGCTTTGTACAAATGCTCTCATCCCCTTATAGAAGAGTAAGTACCACTGGGAGTTTTGAGGTCCATTAGAACAGGGGTCCCCAACCCCTGGGCCACGGACCAGTACCGGGCCTCGGGCTGTCAGGAACCGGGCCGCACAGCAGGAGGTGAGCGGCGGGCGAGCGAGTGAGGCTTCATCTATATTTACAGCCACTCCCCATCGCCCCCCACCGCTCGCATTACTGCCTGAACCACCCCCCCCATGCCCCACCCCATCTGTGGAAAACCTGTCCTCCACGAAACCGATCCCTGATGCCAAAATGGTTGGGGACCTCTGCTTTAGGTAATTCCTTAATGAGGTGGACAATACAAAAAAGATCTGGTTAAATTATTGTACGTTTCAAAAGGATATCTTCCGAGAAGATTGGTGTTTGGTGACTTGGCTGCCTCAGCTGAAAGTCTCAAAGAAGATTCTGAGCACCCCACACCAGTGGTCGTCAGAGGCACCGGGCAGCCACGGTCTGCTCCAATCTTCGTCTGCTCCCTACTCCGCCCCACCTCTCCCACTGCCAGCCTATGGCCAATACTAGCAAAGGTCACTCTCTTTGCCTCTTTTCCAAGAGCAAAATCCACTCTTCTCAGTGATGCTCTTGCCTCCCAGAACATCACTTCCAGGTATCACTCCTGACCCCAAGCTTGCTGTGTACTCTGTGGGCACCAGTGTCCCAATAACAGAGCCACAACCAAGAGATGTCATCAGACTCTCTGCTCCAGGGATACCACATGCCGAGCTTGGCAGGCACACCCTATGGAGGCTCCAGACCTCAGGGGGTGGACCCAGAACTACTCCATCCCCCGCAGGCACCTCCTGGAGGGGACATTCTCCATTTCGGCACACACCGCCCTCATCCACATCCACATGAAACGTTCTGGAACCATTTGCTTTCTCCCTCCCCCAGCAAGCATCTAAGCAGGATGGAAAATTTATTTTAATAACATTGGCCTTCATTCAAAACCATCTACTGAAAACCTACTCTGTAAAGCACTGTGCTAGGATACAGAGATGAAAAAACAGGTAGACCAAAGTGGTGGTGGGTGTTAACAATAGTCATTAAGGTCATCCTAGATCCTTTGCTCTCACTCCATGATCACTAGTAAACTCTGAGTTTTATAGAGGCCTTAAAACACTTTGACATACCTGATCTCATTTGATCTTCACAACGATCTCGTTGGATAGGGATTATTCACCTTGTAGATGAAGAAACTGAAGCTCATCGGTGCTGAGTAATTTAACCTCAAGTCAAATAGCTAGTAAGTGGCAGAATCAGGAGTCAAACTTAAAACTTCTGACTCTAAGTCCACTGCTTGCTCCATACATCACCCAGCCTACTGAGGGTCAAGGTGGGAAGTGTTTCTTCAAGAAACCTTCTGGTGGTAACACAACCACAAACAAGCCTTGAACACCTACCATATGCAAAACTTGCCCTGGCCTCTGGGAAGGAGATACAGCAATACAAAGATGACTGCAACACTGCCCTTACTCAAAGGAGTTTAGTGAAGGGAAGAAAAATCATGGGAGGTGAACTAATTCAAGGAAGTTAATGAATCTGGGCAAAGGGAAAGAGAAAGTGCTGGTGGGGGTTGGAACCTAAATGATTGAGATTGAACTTGGGTATTATGTTTGGGAGGGGCTATCTTTATACTCTGTCTCAATTACTCTTGGGCCAAGAAGCAAGGAGTAACAATACGGTTTTCCATACAGACTTTTCTACAGTAGAGAAAGTGTGCTGCCCAGTTTACACAAGTATTCTTTTCTGTGTGTGTGGTATTTGTGGTATTTTTTTTTAATTTTTAAAAAAATTTGTATACATTTTTTAAAGGTTACACTCCAATTATAGTTATTACAAAATACTGGCTATATTCCCTGTGTTGTACAATACATCCTTGTAGCCTATCTTACACCCAATAGTTTGTATCTCCCACTTCCCCACCCCGATATTGTCCCTCCCTTCCCCAACTGGTAACCATGAGTTTGTTCTCTATATCTGTGAGTCTGCTTCCTTTTTTGTTATATTCACTTGTTTGTTGTATTTTTTAGAGTCCACATGTAAGTGATATCATATGGTATTTTGACACAAGTGTTCTGATTCCTGAGAATTATCTCCTAATTATAAATTGGAAGAGGATTTGAATAACAATCCCAAAAAAATCCCTTAGAATTTGGGAACTGCACATGAGTCTTTAAGAACCTGAAAACTTTCCAAGAACTGATAAACGTTTTAATCTACAAAGCTAAAAAGGAGACCTTGGACCTATTATGATTCTCTGAAATTTTGTCTAGAATTACCACCTGGTCTCTGTTTTTAGCATCTATTTAGCTTTGAAACTTTGAAACAATGGTATGGCTAGACAAACTGAGTTACTACCATTTCTCCAGGAAGATGAGGAAAAATTCAGCGAGAGTTGGCATTGGCCATAGCAGACAGTTGAGAAAGTGCTACTCATGGTCAAAAGCAGCAACTCTGGTAATAAAAGAGGCTCTGAACTACGTCAAGCACTCCTTAACACAATAATACCAGGAAAGCTGTTGTGCAAGGGGGCGGGCCAAACTTTGTTTCCCTTGTATGGATGGGACGGGATCACGCTGCCTCTGCAGACCATCAGTGCTTCCTTTGTGTAGGAGTATTATCCCTGTGAAAACTCAGTCATGATGTTCACTGCTTGAAAGACCAAACAGGAATTTTGGAGCATCCCACCAACCCCACTCATTTGTCCAGTCCACCCTGACCTCTTCAGGCTGCAAACCCCAGATAAGAAGCCACCATTGGCATCTGGCACATGCTGAATGCAACGGAGTAGAAAGGCACCTGGAGACAGATGTTCTACTTCCTGAGGAGGAGGAGGCGAGAACCTAGACCCTAGGAGACTTGAGAGAGGGAACTGAGGAAGGAGACAGAAGACTAAGGAGAGAGGTGGAAGAGGGGGGGAGATATGTGACGGCCTCTTTTCACAGACCCCTTACCCTTATGCAGTGGAAGGAAATGAATTCCTGATCCTGTTATGCCACCCTGCTCTGTGAGGTCTACTAGATGTTTGAATAAAGAACTGTGCTTACCTGCTTCCCTGTCCAGAGATCTAAAAGCAGTCAACTCCCTTGTGGATTATCAGGGGTGTCATCACTAGCCATTAACAGTCTTTTTCTTAAGCTACCCCAAATTCATCTAATTTTTTTTTTTTTTTTTTTTTTTTTTGCTTAAGTTAACCATAGTTACTTTCTGTTGCTTGCAGCCAAAGGATCCTAGCTACTCCCTCCCTAATCTTTTCAATACTGTACTTCTAAACCCACCTAGATGAGCATCTACATTCTCCCCATCCTCTTGTTACAATGAAGGAAGTGTCCCTTCTCCCATGGAAAAACAATCCCTTCAGTGGGTTCTAGATCCCACCTCCTTCCAGACTTTCTAGGACTCCATTTCTTAGGTTATTTTCTCTTTTCTGCATCACTGGTCTCTCCTTGCCTACTGGATCATGCTAAGCCTACAAATAGACTCTGCAAGCAACCATCTTAAAGGATCCCACTTGCCCCTACATCCCCTGCAATCACTACTCCTTCCCTCTACTTCATGTTATAACTGCTCTTCTGCAGAGAGCTGTGTAGATGTGCTGTTTCCATTTCCTCACTCCCCAATTCTCTTTTCAACCCGCTCCTATCTTGATTCTACCCCCGACATGGCACTGGCACTGAAACTGCTTTTGCCGGGTTGCCGGTGAGCTCCACGTTCCAAATCCATTGGATATTTTCCTCGTTTTACTCTGCTGTTTGGTAGCACCGGCCTCACTGGCTGCCCCCTCCTTCTTGAAGCCTCTTCTTGACTCATGAACAGGCTGCGCTTGCTGAGAGCAAAGAGGAAAGAGCAGCCGCTCTGGGAGTTGTGGGGTCTGAGGAGCCAGGAGGCCCCAGGCAGAGCCTACGGAAGCTCATTTCACTCTTACACGGCAGGACCTGTGGTCTCCTTAAAGAGTTCCCATCATTTCACTTCCCTAATTGAAATCTTTCGCTGACATTCCTTCATGCTTATTGTAAACTCCACACTCTTAAATGCCCTCAAGGGGGGACTTCCCTGGCGGTCCAGTGGTTAGGACTCAGCGCTTTCACCGCCAAGGGCCAGGGTTCAATTCCTGTTTGGCAACTAAGATCCCGCAAAGCCCCGCAGTGCGGCCAAAAAAAAAAAAGCCCTCAAGGAAAACCCCGCATCATCTGGTCCTATCTACTGATACATCTCCAACATAGAAATAGTCTCTTGACTTGTCCAATACCCTGTGTTTTCCTTTCAAAACATGAAGATCTAAGAGTTGTTTTCTTCTGTTTTGTTTTTTTTTTTTTGAACTATATAAAATCATTGTGATACTTAAAATAGAAAGTAAGGGAGAGAACTCATTGGCTATTGAATCCAACAAATACTTGTATACAAAAGTCTATCACTGCCAATGAGATTTAGGCCCATACCTATCCTGGGAGCTCTCTGTTTTTTCAAGCAAACAAAACCACAACCCTCTTATCATCAGTTGTACTAGACCAGCCACCTCAACCAGAGGTAACACAGAGACCCTGTCTTGTAATATACTAGGTGGGAGAGACCTCACAGAACCAATGTTTTATCCATGTAAGCCAAGATGAAGCTCAAGACAGTGTGCGAACTTGCTAGCCACCTAAGAAACGTGATGAAGCAGTTGACTTAAAGACAAGAGTTAGCACTCATGCCAGACTTGTCTGTCCCTTGTTCCCCATGCCATGAGTATTTGAGATTTGGCTGCAATCCTGAAAGCATATACCCCCATTTCATTTTACACTTTTGCCTTATACTACCACTTCCAGGGAAATGTGTCAACATCCAGGATCAGATTTATACAGAGGAACTAACCCACCACCGCAGTCTGTATTGTTTTCATGTACAGCATGCATTATGTTGTTTTGCAAAATTTCTAAACACAATGGCAAACATTGCCCAGTTTGTCTGTCTATTGGTAGAGACAGCTACACACTCATTAGGCCAAGAAAAGAGTGGTTTTCTATGAGGTGTAGAGGTGGACCAAGGGTGGTGATTTTCAAAGAATAATAGAATAAAAATCTCTAGCATTTTAATCTTTTGCTTTTGCCTGTGGTTCACAGTGGTCTGTGTTGGGGGTCAAGATGCCTGGCCTCTTTTCGGACAGACATCGCTTGACAAAGCTATCCAAAGGGTTTAGCTAGCTAAGTATTTATCTGGATTTTATCAACCTGTTATGGTTAGGAAAATAAAAGTGATTTCAAAAACGAAGTAGAAAGTCACACTCCGTTTTTAAATTTTAAAAAAAGGGTTTTTTCAAACCCAATGGCTTCTTTTTTAGCCTCTTTCCCTCTTAAGTTAATTTGCTTGGTTATTTTATCTTCTTCTAATATGCTCTTCCCCAACATCTGGGTGTAACTGAATCAAAAGATTCTATCCTTTTTCCTTTTTCTGAAGAAGGAGCATGTAGATGTGACTGGCCTAGTGCAGTTGAAACAAGGCATAGAGCCTGCCATATCACTGGCACTGTTACAGTATAAAAATTTACCTTCAAGGAACTTGAGCTTGGGCTTCAGTGACTGGCTGAGTCGGTGGAGGTCACAAAGAGATTCAGTAGCATTAACTAGGATTGGTCAGTCAAACAATGAATCAATAGGAATTTGCTAAAAACTCCTGGGTGTACAGAGATTAATTCAGCACTGTGAAATTTAAAGAAAAACACCCATCTGGTCCCTTCTTCAAAAAGCTCATAACCTAGAAGGGGAAACACAATCAACAGCAAACTTTCATTGTCTTCTTCACCATGCCAGTTATTATTCTCTTGTTCTTAGGAGAATTCACCACCCTCCAGTTTTGAGATAGGAAGAGCTCTGAAATCAGCACACATCACTACAGAAATATAAGTATTTGGGTCCCTAGGGCTTGCTGTTTCATTCCCAGCACACAAGCAGCACTTGCAATTTTCCAGTTTCTCCCTATTCCTTCATCCTTTCTATCATTTGGATATTGGTCTATCTCCTCAATTTGGAAGGGTAGGGAGGTGGGACTGTGAGGGCTCCCTTCAAGTGCTAGAACAATGCAACTCATTCATAATTGTATTCCCCACCATCTAGCACTTGACATGGCACCTGGCACATAATTGGCACTCAAGGAGCAATTTTTTAAATAATTTGAAACCAAGGAAGAGCAAAGAACAATATAGATACCTCAAAGGCTGGATGCAGGAGAATGATGAGAAAATTCAGAGTTCAAGGAAAATCTACCGACTGAGCAGATGAGATCAGATCAGAGGGTGGGAGACTGGAGTTGGGCAGGTTGGCAGGGAAGGGGCTATCAGTTACCTAGCCCTGAGATGATGAAGACCCAAATTAGGAAATGAAAAGGACTCAAAACGGTAAAAGAAGTTTGGGGGGAGGGTGGAAATCAGTAGAACTTGATGAATATCAAGCATCATGGGGAGAGGTTATGGGGTGAGCCAGGATCAAGGCAAGGGAAACATTAAAGATGACTTCAAAGCTGTGAGCTGGAAAAACTGTGAGACAAGGGTGTCATGGCAGAGACAAGGAACTTGGAAGAGGAACTGGTTTTGTGGGGGAGGTGATGAGCTCAGTTAGAGACTGTTGAATACAAGGTGATGGAAAGATGTTCAAGTGAAAATGACCAGTGAATAGCCAGAGATATGGGAATAAACCCTGAGCAAGGAGTAGGACGTGAGCTGTAAATCTGTGAGTCATCAGCCTCATGCGCTTGCAGCCATGAGAATGGAGACAGTCTCTATGCCTCATGGGGACCAGCAAGAAGAGAGGAAAGGGTAGCAAAGGTACCAAAGGGTAGCAGGGGACATGAGGGGGAACCAGAGGCAGATGGGAAACTTCAGGAGAACTGGAAAGTTAGCAGGGAGACAAGAGAGTTTAATGCTGAAAGTGTGAAAGGATGAACATTTTCCAAGAAGAACTGGGTGGAAAAAGTAGTGAGGGCTGCAGAAAAGATAGTGAGAATGAGACTGAAGGAAGCACATTGGCTGTTACAATGACAGTCGGTGACTTCTAGGAGCCAATTTGGGCAAAGAGGTAGGGGTGAAAATTAAATTTCAGAGAGTTCAAGAGGGATTAGGAAGAAAGGAAACAGAGTATATGAACCATATATTCAATAAAATGTCAGTAGAAAAATATAGTATCGTGGCTAGAGAGGACAAAAATATACAATAATTATTTGTGGAAAACTTTTTAGAAAATACTTTATCACATTTTTTTCAAATGAGGTACTTTATTCCTAAATCCCTTGTTGACATGGAACCTAGAAATTCAGATGGACTTTATAAATATCCTTGAAGCAGAGCTTAATCCTCACTCCACCCGCCCACACAGTCATATGCACACACTCACTCACACTCACTTTCAAATTTCACAGACCCCTACGCGTGCCTCAAGGGTTGCACTTCTCAGGATGTGGGCTTCTTGATAAACTTGCCACAGTGGCAATTTGGACTCCAGCGGTATCAGGCTGGGTAGCAACCATTGCCCAAGACTGCCTGCCTCTCAAAGGAATGCTCTTATTTGGGCATTTCCTCTCAGCCTTTGCCCTAGTGCTGACAATCCACCTTTTATGCAAAACAGACTTTGTGCAAAACAGACTTCGTGTTCAATGCTCATGTTTACCATTTAACTAGCCTCACCATATTAGGGGCTTTGAAAATGACTAATTCCATCATTCTTGAATGGTCAATCCTACACTGGTTTCAACACAGTTTCTGAGAAGACTGAGAAACCTACAGACCCAACTGCTAAGCGTGTGCTAAGAAACAGCAAGAACACAGTGACCAATACCTTCATTTTTCACATGAGCACTCATCTGTCTAAGGCCATCCCACCTCCTGTAACCCCACCCCTACCTTGTCCCAAAACATAAATGCCCTATGCCTTTCCAAGGTTAAGGAAGATAAGACCTATGAACCTAGAATGTGTACTTACTGTGTAAGTATTTAATATCATTTCAAATCTGGTACCCATGATGTTGCTTGATACTAAGCCCAATTTAAATTTGAATAGGGAATATAAACTTCCGTAAGTTTCATTTGGAAAATAAAACCAATTTTCCCTAAACCTGAGAATAGTGAAAAACAGATGCCTTCACAGAAACAAACAGAGCACACCCATGATTTTGATTTTGGGATTTAAAAAGAAAAAGTATTAAATTCTAACATACAAAAAAATAAAGTGCACAAGTTTCAAGCTTAATGAATTTTCATAAAATGAACACATTTAACCAGCACCCAGATGAAGAAATAAAACATGACCAACCTCTTAGAAGCCCCTCGAATCGTCCTTCCGGGTCACTACCTCCCTGTACATGAAATCATCATCCTGACTTCTAAAATCATATATTGGTTTTACCTGTTTTTAAGTTTTGTAGAACTAGAGTTATAATGGATAGATTCTTTTGTGTCTGGCTTATGATGCTCAACAGTCTGTTTTTAAGATTTGTCTATGTTGCTGTAGTTTGTCATAGTTTGTTCATTGTATAAATATACTGCAATTTGTAATTTATACTGCAATTTATTTATCCGTTCTTCTGTTGATATTTGGGTTGTTTCCATTTGGAGGCTATTGCAAATAGTGCTGCTAGGAACATTCTTGGACGTGTCTTTTGATGCCCACATGCTTTCATTTCTCTTGGGTATAAATGTAGGAGTGGAATTGCTGAGCTGTACTGTGTGCACACTGTCATCTTCAGAAGACAGTGCCAGACAGTCTTCCAAGGTGGTGTACTTGGTTAGCTTCCACCAGAGTGTACTTGAGCTCTAATTGCTCGATACAATCACCAGCACTCGGGACTGTCAGGTGAGGTCAGCTTTTTTTCTTTTTTTTTCTTTTTTTTTTTTTTTTGCCATTCTGATGGGTTTGGCACTTAAATTCTCTGCAAAGACCACAGTGTCAGGAACAACAGCAGTATGATCATTCTCAGCCCTCAGTGAATGTTATTAATATTGAGAATTCCCCACTTTAAGAATTTACAATTCCGAAAATGATCTTTTTTAACATCTGAGACTTACTTCGTGTTTACGTTGAATGGGGATTTCACTGGGTCTTTAGTTTAAAAGTCATACAATCCATAAAGATAAACTGAAGTGCCAGAGTGCCTCAACTCTACTGCCAGATGTCTTAAAAATAAACAAAAGACAGGAAAGGAAAGATGGTAGGAAGGAGGGAGGGAAGGAGGCAGATAAAGAGACCTTGTTGATTCTCACTAACCAAAGTGATCTCATAAACATGACTGTTTTCAACAACTAAAAAGGGACAGGTTCTATAGAAAAATCTTTGACTTCATTTTATTTATTTATTTTTTATAAATTTATTTATTTATTTATTTATTTTTGGCTGCATTGGGTCTTCGTTGCTGCACGCAGGCTTTCCCTAGTTGTGGTGAGTGCGGGCTACTCTTTGTTGCAGTGCACGGGCTTCTCACTGCGGTGGCTTCTCTTGTTGCTGAGCACGGGCTCTAGGCACGCAGGCTTCAGTAGTTGTGGCACACGGGCTCAGTAGTTGTGGCTCATAGGCTCTAGAACTCAGGCTCAATAGTTGTGGCACACGGGCTTAGCTGCTCTGCAGCATGTGGGATCTTCCCAGACCAGGGCTCAAACCCGTGTCCCCTGGATTGGCAGGCGGATTCTTAACCACTGCGCCACCAGGGAAGTCCCTGATTGACTTTAATTCCCTCATAAATATATTATCCTTTGGGAATGGCCATGCCCCCCAAAAAATACATACACATACACACACATACATATTTATATACGTGTAAAATAAAGTATAAATACAAATAAAGAGAAATATCATATGATATTTCTCATATGCAGAATCTAAAAAAAAAAAATGATACAAATGAACTTACTTACAAAGCAGAAACAGACTCACAGACTTAGAGAACGAACTTATGGTTACCAGGGGGGAAGAGTGGCAGGGGAGAGATAGTTAGGGAGTTTGGGATAGACATGTGCACACTGCTATATTTAAAGTGGATAACCAACAAGGAGCTACTGTATAGCACAGGGAACGCTGCTTAATGTTATATGACAACCTAAATGGGAAAAGAATTTGAAAAAGAATAGATACATGTATATGTATAAATGAATCACTTTGCTGTACACCTGAAACTAACACAACATTGTTAATCAACTATACTCCAATATAAAATAAAAAGTTTAAAAATGCAAATAAAAATAAATGGAGGAAAACACTGACGTCTCTGAGAGGATATTCCCAACTTCGCGTCTCTCCAACACATTGACTATTGCTTGATTTAGATGATGGTTGTTGGGAATGTCCCTGAAATGCCTATCCTATTCATAGTCATCCCTTGAACTAACCGTGCACAACTCCTCGAAAAACCCCCCAAAAAAATTTAGGAGGAAAGGCAAAGGGAAAAGGAACAAGCCATCTGTTACCGAGTCCTTTGCTTGACTCCACACCCAGTGTAGATACTCCTCGGAAGCCAGTTCCGAAGCCAACTCCCTAAGAAGACTTTCAGGCCATGATCACTCTGTTTCCTTGAGCTCCAAAGTGCAGAGCAGGCCAACCTCCTCCCAGATTCCTGAGCAAACAGGGCTCCTCCTCATTCCTCCCAACACATGCCGTGTTCACCCCATTGTAGCATTGTGGTCCATCTAGGGCCAGAGAAAAGGCTGTGAAATTCAAAATGGCAGAACCCAGGTCTTACTCATCTTTGGAGTCACCCAGAGTCACATGCACCTTGCAGGCACAGAGTAAGGCCCAAGAAAACTTACTGCATTGAACTGCCCCCCAGGCCAACTCGGTTCATACCGAGAGTAGTAAGTTGCCCATAAGTTTAAAGTACATGCTGTGTTCTACAGTGTGAAACCACTTAGATCACGTTTCTATCATTTTGGATACTTCCACCCTCCGGACACACACACACACACACTCACACACACCTCTTCCTTCGAGCACTGCAAAACCACTCTCCTGGCAGTGATCTATCACAGCCTGGCTAGCCTCACCCCGTTAAAAATGAAAGCACAGTTGGCAACAGTGTGATGGGAGAGACCAAGATTGACAGAAGGAACAGTGAAGTCTACTTCCATCGGCCACTAACTGGCTGGGGCTCTTGTCTTTGGAGCCTCGCCTTTCTCACGCAGTAGGAGGTCTCCCGGCTTCCAGCAATATTACAAAGGTGTGTGTCTCCAGAATTCCTCAGAAGGAGGGAGCTGCCGCTGCTCTTCTCCCAGTTTCCCCAGGACCCTGTCAAAGCCTGAGCAAGGTCTGAGTTTCTCTTTGCTCAGAAAGCATGTCGGTTACATCCAAGATCAGTTTGTTAAATAAAAGCGCAGTGAGAGCGCTTCCTGTCTGTTTTGGCAACAAGATACTTGGAAATAGGAACTCAACAGCTGTACTGGCAGCCTTCAAAACTCACTCTCCCTTTCCAAACCCAGCCTGGTTGGCTAATTGGATGAGGGAAAGGAGGGGACCCTTCAAACAAGAACCAGAGACTGCGCAATAGAAGCCCAGCAGCTAAGGACTTTATCAAGACTTTATCAAGAGCTCAGCAATTCTCTCCTTTTCTATAGCTGAAGAACCATAATTTTCCAAATTACTTTTTGCCAGATTGTTGCTCACAAGAGCCGGTGAGGTCTTGGCTTTCTCCTAATCCTGAACAGGTTGAATCTTAAGAAGTCTAAAGTAGATTTTCTTCTCAGAGCTGTCTGATCCACGATGAAGTCTGCACAACCCCCTGTGTGAGTCTGTTTGCCTTTTCTCCCAAAGCCAAGACAAAGAAGTCACTCTGGGAGGGCGAGAGACACTTACTGAAGTTCTTTTTCCAGCGCAAAGTAAAAACCTGGATGTAGAGACCGATAGAAAGCTGGATGAACAAAAAAAAAATGTATCAATAAAGTTGGTTCCCTTCCAAAAAGCCTGGGTCTAAAGGTGTGCTTGGATGTTTTAACAAGATACCTGGAGGGAATTCCAAAGTACTTCCTCTTCTGGAAGAATAGAAGAGAAAATTCATTCTGGCTTCGAAGATCAGGAGTGAGGCTGACTTTTTTTCTTCGATCTTTTTTTTTTTTTTTTTTAATTCCAGGCTGAACATGAACACGGCCAAACACCAGATGTTTAAAGTGGTAAACTAACTGCTGGAGTTCTCTGCAAAAGTTGTTCAGCCAATTGCACTTGGGTGGTGGCTGTCCCTGCTGGTCTCTAGCCCCCTCCTTCCCATATACTTTTTTTTTCAGGTTAAAGTTCAACCCCAGCTAAAGCTGCATTTGGAGAGTGGGAGTGTATGTCTGGCCACAGAAGAGAAGGAGGTGGGGAAGGTGACTTTCTCTGTAGTTGTGTGTCCTAGATTTTCTGAAATGATTACATTCTGAGGACTCAGATGCAGCTCACACTTTCAAGTCTGAATGCTGACTCATGTCCTCCCCTTCAGGGCAACTGAAAGGAAGGGTGGAGTTGGAGAATCTGGGGTTGGGGAGTAGGGTAGGAACTGGTAGGGGTTGGGGGGAGCCGAGAGAGAGGGCATGTGGACACCAGCAAGATCCCTTTTCTGAACGCAAGTCTTCCGATTTCCTTCGAGACTCATGAAACTTGATGGAAGAGTCTGCAAAAGTTGCCCATATGGCACTTCCTCAACCTTTATCAGCCCACCCTTTCCTTTTTTCTTTTGAGATTTTTGGGACTCAAACAGTTAATAAAGGCCGAGGGAAAATATCAAAAGGCTATTTCTGTCTTGTTTGCAAGGATCAATGAAATGAGTCAAATGAATTGAGGAAAACAAAAAACAAAAAAACAAAACAAAACAAAACAAAACAAAAACCCGTTAACTCAGGCTGATCCCAAAGGGAATCTTTGCTGAGACTTAAAAGTGTCATTTCCCCCAATGACTTAAATGGGTTCATGAAAGTTTGGGCCATTCATACAGCTGGCCACCTGCAGGGACTTTGAGTAGCCTAATCTTTTAAATACCCAGCAGTCTGGTGGTGTCACTTATCTGGCTATTAACAGAAAACACACACTCTTTCCTAGTCCCAGGTCCTGTTGGAGTGCTATCAGGAGAGCCATCTGTGGTGGGCCCAGAAACTAGCATACCCCTGGTGATCCAAGACACGTTTAAAGGACAAGTTTGAAACCAGCATTTTATGTTACATTTCTGGTGTGTACAGATGTGTCTCCCACAGAATCGATAGTTAATGATTTTTGATGGTTTTATTGTACTCGGATAATCCCTTTGTGACCACTGATTCTTTCTTCAACAAATATTGCTTCTGTGCCTACTAAGTGTAAGGCACCTTGATGGGGGCTGAGGATACTTGCAGCTTCTGTCTACTGGGGAGCCTGACTCTAGGCACATACACCCACACACATCCACCCACAAATGCAGGTATTTAAACCCCACATCGAGGTGGGCGCTGTGATGGAAGTGAACAGGAGGCAGTGGGAGGTGTGGAGGATGAGGTGGAATCAGCTGTGTAAAGGAAGATGTGATCAACTCCACTGGCTGGAGCCAAGTGCTGAGATGGGGTCTCTTTCATCTTTACAGCCCCTTTGCCCGACCCAGTGATGAGCACACAGAGGACATTTAATCGTGTGGCTCTAAGCTTCACCTCACTCACTACAGATGCTCTTAGGGTGACATTCAGCCTCAGCACACCGGCTGTACCAATTGTTCAGTTGCTACAGCTCAGAGACTCTGGAATGCCCTCCTCCACCCCTGCCAAGCCCATCCCCAAGACCTTCCCCACAATTCGCCAACTAATGGGGTCATGGGTCCCCAGCAGAGCCAGAAGCTTCAGGACCCTGCTCTAACATTCCCACTGGTGCCCATTCTAAATTGTGAGTGCTAGAGCTATCTTGGCTAAAATACTTCAGAAATTATCCCTGCTCATAGACTTGGGGGGCGGCGGGGGCAGTTTACGTGAGAGAGTACAACCTCAGCTGGCTTAGAAACAGCCACGTGCCTTGGGGGAATGGTTAGGGTTTTGACAGTAGTGTCCCCTTTATCAGTCTCATTACTGTCATCAAATACCATCTCCCCATCCCAAGTCCTGGAATAGAATGGCAGAGAAATTAGACATGGCTTGTGCCCTTTAATATTATATACTTAAAATATATAAGGTAGACCTGTGTGCAAAAAGTGGCATCGGGTGTGAAGAGAGAAGGCATTCATATCATCTCAGCAAGTTTGATTTGGGGCAAGGACAGTCCTACCCAAGTTAACTATTTCTTCCTCAAAGCCCCACCTGGCATTCTGGTCCCTGTGATAAGTCAACCAAACAGTGAAACTCTCTTCAACTATAGGAATTCGAAGAAGCAGAAATAGAAAAAGACCTATTTGATTCTCCTTTTCCCGAAATAAATATAAAACACATATTTGCACATTTAATATTAAAATATAACCATGGAGATAATAGAAACTGCATCTTTAAGTTTAGGGGCTCAAGATTTAATTCAGAGCGAAATTTTGGAGATATATAAACACTTAATCACAGTAAGTCATCTTGTTCTCTGCGGTGAACTGAAGTCTGGTTCTCCTTTTTCTGATGTAAGAAAGCTCTCTCCAGTCACTGCCATCTCTTTCTGCTCTGACTCCTGGTCAAAAGCTTCACCATTCATTTAGACTTCGAGAGAATAACAGACCTGCCAGTCCCTGTTGGTGGCCTCTCCTGCTTCTCCTTAATAGAAAGGAAAACATCGCTTCCTTTCATGTGGCTTAGCTGAACCCCATTCCTGCTTACTGTCTCAGCAGAGGAGAATAAAACAAAAACAACAAACCACAGGGCTTTGACTGTAAAGTGAGTTCTTCCTGGTGGCATCTTTCGAATCAGAAAAAATGAACCTCTCTCAAAAAAACAAACAACTCAATTAAAAAAATGGGTGGAAGATCTAAATAGACATTTCTCTGAAGAAGACATAAAGATGGCCAAAAAGCACATGAAAAGATGCTCAACATCACTAATTATTAGAGAAATGCAAATCAAAACTACAATGAGGTATCACCTCACACCAGTCAGAACGGCCATCATCAAAAAAATCTACAAACAATAAATGCTGCAGAGAGTGTGGAGAAAAGGAAACCCTCTTACACTGTTGGTGGGAATGTAAATTGGTACAGCTACTATGAAGAACAGTATGACGGTTCCTTAAAAAACTAAAAATAGAGCTACCATATGACCCAGCAATCCCACTCCTGGGCATATATCCGGAGAAAACCATAATTCAAAAAGATACATAAACCCCAGTGTTCACTGCAGCACTATTTACAATAGCCAGGACATGGAAGTAACCTAAATGTCCATCAACAGAGGAATAGATAAAGAAAATGTGGTGCATATATACAATGGAATATTACTCAGCCATAAAAAAGAATGAAATAATGCCATTTGCAGTGACATGGATGGACCTAGAGATTGTCATACTGAGTGAAGTAAGTCAGAGAAAGACAAATATCATATGATATCGCTTATATGTGGAATCTAAAAAAAATGATACAAATGAACTTATTTACACAAGAGAAATAGAATCACAGATATAGAAAACAAACTTAGGGTTACTAAGGGGGAAGGGAGGGAAGGATAAATTGGGAGATTGGGATTGACATGTACCCACTATTACATATAAAATAGATAACTAATAAGGACCTACTGTATAGCACAGGGAACTCTACTCAATACCCTGTAATGGGCTTTATGGGAAAAGGATCTAAAAAAGGGTGGATATATGTATATGTATAACTGATTCACTTTGCTGTGCACCTGAAACTAACACAACATTGTAAATCAACTATACGCCAATAAAAATTAATTAAAAAAGAAAAAATGAACCTCTCTTCTAGAGTCCATCTCTCTAGTTTTGTAGAGGCTTTGTGCCTTTAAGACTGGAGATCCTTGTATCGAGCAGAGAATTGATCCCCTGGGAGTAGCAGGAAGCTTCTAGTGGAGCTATGGAGCCATAGGGCCCTGAAATCACTGTCAGTGGTGCTCTGTCACTCCCCATCTTACAGCTTTAATCTCTCGTCTTTTGCCTTCCCCAATCTTCTTTTTCTTCTGGTCTGCCTAAGCCTCTATCCCCTAACGGGGTAGCTCAATTCAGTTACTTCAGTTCATTTCAATTCAACTCATGTTATTAGGTGGGAGGAGGTCTTTGACAGTACTTTGTAACAGATAAGGTGTTTTACAGACAAAGTTATTATTACTAAGTACTCATTATGTGCTAGTCTCTTTGCTGGATGTAGGTGGGGATGGTGAAGGCAAAAAAGATGAAAAGCCTTGACTCTGATGTTCCAAGACCTGGTGTCTCATAGAGGAGATGGAAGATACTTAAGAAAATATGATGACTGCAGTAAGAACTAGAGACCATGGGTCATGACAGTGGTCTTCCCAACCTCCTGGAGAGGAGGGAGCATTTAAATGCACCTAGGAAGGCATGTGAGACTTCTACTGACACAGGTAGTAAGGGGGTTGAAAAAACATAAGACATATGGTATGCCTCTTGCTCGGGGATTCACACGTCCTGAAAGAAGTGGATCCCTTCCAAAAAGGAAAGAATCCCACCTGATCGATGATAACCCCAAGAGAGAGTGAATGAGGACTCTGGTCATCTAGCCTTAGCCTCCATGATGTTGAATGTATGAATTAATTGTCTAAGTTTCATCCCTGTTGTGAAAGATATCAACTTACACCTGAGGTCCTTAAATAAGTATGACAGAAATTCACCTGTGCACAGAAAGGAGCCAAGTCCTCTCGGTCTGGTTGAGGGCTTGAAGAGACTAAGGGTTTCTTTGAGCCATAGAGTATAGCCTGGGAGTGGAGGGTAGAAGGTGACATTCTTTTCTAACCAAAGTGCAAACACTCTTATAAAGAAAGGTGCATTTAGAAGGAATGTGGTCCCCATACATCACCTGTGATTAGCTTTGGGGCAACTTCCACGGACAGGAAGGCTTCTATTCAAGAACAGACAATTCACCTGCTTACCCTGTGGGTCTTAGGTCATCCCCTGAGAATGGGAACAATGCCCCCCAGACCTGTGGAGGAAACTCAATCAACCAACTCAGGTGTGCAATGAAGCGTTTGAAGAGCCACTGAAGATGATGTTTATTCTCATTGGTTTTTTTGTGTGTTTTTTTTTTTTTTTCTTTTTTGCGTGGAGGTAGATAACACGATGTCTTTTACTAGAAACTACATCTGGGAGATTTTTGTTTTTCTGTTTGGGGCTTTTACCAGTTCTGTATTCAAAGACCAACACAAAACCCCTATTTACTTTCTGTCCTGGAAGATGCTGTCAGCTATGTGTTGAGCACTTCCTAGAAAATCCTCCCCCTCCCCCACCCCAACAAGCCTCTTCAGTTTGGCTACAAAAGGGTATTTACCTCTGACACTTACCATCAGGGTTCAAACCTTGTCAACTTTTTACCAGCCCTGAACACACAAAGCCACACTCCCCTAAAAGGACACTGGGCTCTCCTGTATGCATTTCAATGATGTTTTTCCTCTAACTTTTGCGTTTTGGAAAATTGCAGAGAACCAGATCTCATGTCCACTTGAGACAATTTTGTCAGCTGTGATTTTCCTAAGGCAGGGATCCGTATTCAAAGACGACGGCAAGAGGAAATTTTAGCCCAGATATTAAAGGGGAAACAAATGAACAGAGTAAATAAGCTTAGAACTGCTGCAAAGTTTTAGCCTTTCCAAAGGAAAGTAAGGACAGAACTGTAATTAGAGTCTCAGATTATAACCTTCTGATTATATCCACTTGCTTTTCTTTTCCACACTCATTCAAAATCACTACTTCTTTGATGAAATTGAAAAACGGAGTGTTTCTAACACAAACTCTCACTGGGTGATTGAAAATGGAAGTGGGGGGATTTGGGAGGTGGGACTCTCTAAATGGCACTCAATGCAAAACTAGCAACCTACATATATGAAAGAACTAGTGAGTGAGATAAATCGCCAGAAGATGTAAAAGAGAGGGAGTGAGAGCCGGGCAGTTTTAAAACTCTTCCAAATCTACAATTCAATGTGTTTAGCTGGCTTGTTACTGCTGAAATTAGATCCGCAACGAAAGAACCAAAACGACAGACAGTAGGCTCAGACAGCACGGGCAGCATTTTTGTGCCAAAAGCCCTTGTAGAAAGGGAATGTTTATCATTATTCTCGGGGAGGGGGTGTGTGGAGAGAAACCCTTCTGGCATCCACCCACACAGAAAATTTTTGTACTTCTTACCATGAAAATATTAACTTAGAGGAAAGGAACAGACCCTTGGGGACTTCCATCCTAAAGCCTTTCTGAAAGGGAAATGCCCAGAAACACATCCAGAAGGGAAGAGACTGGCAAATGGATTTGTGCAGAATCCAGACACCAGATATGTCCCACAAGTTGCACTTACTCACCGGGGAGTCATGCAGATCACTTTCTCATACTGAGAGGCACTGCCAGTCCTGGCCACTCCCAGCTCACAGCCCACTGTCAAGCCCTCAGCAGAGCCTGTGGTTGTTTGAAACATCGCATTGCTGCACCTGTCCCTGCTCAAAACGCACCAACTCCCTGTAGCATCCTAGGTGCCCCAGATAGTCTTATCTTAGTTGCCCTTCTCAGAATCCTCATTGATCCTATAGCGGCAGGACCCAGGCACCAGACACACTTGGGGACCCAGGTTACTCTACAGCCACATCCCTTCATCCAAAATGAATCTCCCACTTTCTAACATATCATGAAACAGAGTTGGAGGGGGTAACCTTGGGGGACTGCTAATGAACTTTCCTCATAGGCAATTTCTCCCTGTTTCTTTTTCCTTCAAAGAGAAGAATTCGTGAAAGCATTTGCACAGAGTCATATGGAAAATCCTGGGTTCAGCAACCATTCTTTTCCGTTTACAAACACCACCACGTTCACTGTAGGCTGACAACTGGTCAAAAGGGGCTATAGACACAGGGCAGGGGTGGAGTGGGGCGCTGGGTACTCTTAGAACACCCCGCCGATTCAGTGATGTGTTTTCCATAAGTCCGATATGCTCCAGGTTCAAGGTAAAGAGGAGAGACTGGAAAAGAAACCTCAGAACATGGACCCCTCCTCCAGTTCCAGAAGTGGCCCAGTTCCATTGTGTATTTGGGACGGCATAATCATTTAATCTAAATGTCCATCTACAGATGGAGTTGAATAATTGCCATGTAGCTCCTAATGATTTGTAAAGGAGGCTGTTCTCAAACGAGAGGCACTGAAAACAAAATTACTTTTCATGGAGAGGACTTTCACGGTGAGAATATTTGAAGTCCTGAAGTTCTGAAGTCCTGAAGTTCTGAAGTCCTACTTTGCCTCTCACCAGCTGACACAGAACTTTGCTGGATACAAAGATCTCATCTGAAACAATGAAGACAGTGAACTAACAGATTTGTAAGGCCCCTTCCACAATGAAATGTTCATGACCCATTTTTCTTCCTATAAAAATATTCAGTTATCCAATTATCCAGCAGCCACTGAAACTGACCTTTCCCAGCCACCCAGTTTATTGCAGCCAAGGCCGTGCCAAATGTGCAGCCAAGAGAGAGCTGGGATTTTGCTGCATTCCTAAACCACATTAGGCTGTCTCTTCTGTTGCTAATTGCCCGCATCTCTTCTTCTCCCTGTTGGTACAGATTACTCAGCGTTAACTCTCTAGTTGATTCAGCCAAAAATCACCTGACAGATGTGCATCCTGGGAAGTTTGCCACACATATAACAATAGGACATTAGAGGACCAAAGAACCTTAGAAACTACCAGGATGAGTGGCCTCCAGCGTCTCAGGGGGATATACAAGAAGATCTATCAGAATGTAGGAAAAATATTAGATCACCTGTTTTTATTTATTGTATCATATGCCTTTAAAATTTTATTTTAGGAGTATGTTTTATAAGGTACCTAGTATATTAGAACCTTAAAGATTCATCGTATTTATAAATTAGTATCCATCTATTGAGGCATGCATGCTAAACTTTTTTGTTGTTGTTACCTACAGGAGTGTGTGATCAACAAAAGTTCAAAGATTAACCATATATGGCCCCAGACCAAGTTCTGTTTTTGCAAATAACATTGGGACATAGCCACACCCACTCATTAAATACCATCTGTGGCTGTTTCTACACTAAAAAGGCAGAGTTCAGTAGCTGCAGCAGAGATGGTGTGACCCACAGACCCTGAAATATTTATTATCTGGCCCTGTCCAGAAAAAACTCACTGACCCTTGATCTAGACTAACAATTCATTTTTATAGATGAAGGAATTGAAGCCCAGAGATGTCAACTAAATTAGCAAAGCAGAACTAGAACCATGGGTCTTCTTCAAAGCATTCTTCAGCTGAGGCTTTGTGCACACTATTACACTGTCAGCCCCACACCCTGTGTTCTTTCGAGTCTTTTTTTGCCCAAACTAAGGTATTACTGGACTAAAATTCCATTTCACCCACCAAGGCTACGTCTGCCTGAGCTCACCTCTCACCTTTCCCCCATGCCTCTCCCCCACCCCCCGCTGGGTGGCATCGGCTTCTTCTGTGCCACACTGGTGGCCTGCCCCTGCCAAAATATGCTGTCACACTACTCATCTGATATTTAGCCCAAACAGAAGATCACCTATTTTTTTTCCTTTTCTTTACACACTCTAATTAGTACAGTGCATTTCTTGAACCCCCTGGAAATGTGGTGACCAATAACACATTCACCTATTGGAAATATCTGGCAAAGGTGTTAGTGCTGGTAAGATAATGAACATCAGTCAGAACTCTCCAAACATGGAATCACCAAGAGATCATGTTCTGCCCGCGTGCTGCCCCCAACCCCCGCCAATGTCTATTTCTTCAAGCACGTGAACTTTCTAGTCAAGTCACCAACACAAGCAGGTGTCAGGGTGGAAGTCTGCCCTCATGAAGGGAAATTAGTCTGGGACTGAGGGACTGAGTTTCATGATGGAATCACTGAAGTTAGTGGTCCTCTAAGTGTGGTCCAGCAGTAGCAGCATCACACGGGAACTTGTTAGAAATGCAAAATTCTCACCCCAAAACTATGGAATCAGAAACTCTGAGGATGGGCTACAGAAATCTGTGTTTTAACAAGTTCTCCTGTGGATTCTGATGCTTGCTGAAGTTTGAAAAACACTGATGAAAGGAATCTGGCATCACAGCCAAGGACCAGGAGTCAGAAGGAAAGGAGCTCTTCTACCACCATGGCCCTCCCCTGAAGTCTCAATCCTGCCAAGCTTCACTCCATCTTTAAATTTGCAGAAGGTCCAGGGAGAGACACTACTTCCTTGTCTTCAGTGGAGCAGAAAATGTAAGAATGAGCTTTGGGTACTAAATGGGAAAAGAAATTCCAGCTCACCTGCTGACCATAGTGTCTTAGCTCAGTTACAATCCTTTTGCACTGCTGGCTCACTGCATTTTTTAACACTTATCAAGAACTTACTAAATACAAAACTCTTACGTAAAAATGGATTGTGTACCTCTTTCTCAGTGAACATTTAACCAATACTATGGAGTTTAGGCTCTGACGAAGGAGATAGATTTTTAGCTGAGAAAATTACATGCAAACAAATATTATGGAAATCCAAGTTAAGTGCTCTGAAGGAAAGGAACCAGTTGCTGCATGAATGTATCATAGAGGAACTTGCCCTAAATGGGGACACTTCCCTGGGGAACTGACATTTGACCTAATCTATCTGCAAGACAAGATTTTAAAAGTTTTGAAAAAGAGGAGAAAGCATTGTCCAGTAAGGGGGAAAAGTTCGTGCAAAAGCCCAGTAGCAGAAGGAGAATGATATTTTGAAGAAGTGAGAGCAGAGCAGTGGGGCTGGAGCACAGGGTGGGAGGGCATATGGCAGGACAGAAGGCAGGGGAAGCGAGATGTACTCTCGAGAAAGATTCTGTTAGCTGTTCTCACAGCGAGCGAGCTCGGGCTGCTGGTGGGAAACTATAAGGAAGCTGGAGTGAAGTGACCATTGTAGCTGTCCAGGCCAGACTGGAAGGCAGGCAGGTTAGGCCAAGAAGAGGCAGAGAGAAGCAAACAGATTTTGGAAGATACTCCAGCAATAGCAATATAGACGACTTGGTGGCAAAAAGAAGAAGTTGTCAGGGAAGATTCCTTAATTTCTGGTGTAGGAAACTGGATAACTACTCACAGAGAACACTGGAAGAGGAGCAGCTACGGCTGGGTTGGGGCAGTTATGGGAAGTCTATGAGGTCTGTTTTGAACAGGCATGTTTGGGGTTCCTTTGATATTTACAAGTGAGAGTTCAGGTAGGCAAAGTAGAGTTCTTCTGGAGTGCACAAGAAAGGCCTAAGCTGGACATAAAAATTGATATTCATAGGCATAGAGATGATAACTAAATCTACAGGTTCAGAGGAAATTACCTACAGAGAGTACATACAGAGACAAAGAAGAGGGTCTGACAGAGAAGGACAAATATTGTATGATCTCACGTATATGTGGAATACAAAAAATGATGAACTCATAGAAACAGACGGTAAATTGATGGTTGCCAGGGTAGGGGAATGGGGAGATATTGGTCAGAGTGCAAACTTCCAGTTATAAGATGAAAATTTTCTAGGGATCAAATGTACAGCATGACTATAGTTATCAACACAGTATTATATACTTGAAAGTTGCTAAGAAAGTAAATCTTAAATGTTATATCACACACACACACACACACACACACACACACGAGGTAATTATGTGAGGGGATAGATGTGTTAACTAACCTTATTGTGGTAATCATGTCTCAATATATGTGTGTATCAAATCATGTTGTACCCCCTAAATTTACACAGTGTTTTGTGTCAATTATATCTCAATAAACTGGGGGGAAAAAGATGGCTCTGAGACAAACTCTTCAGGAAATACATGTAGTCACATATACATGAGAGAGCACTTCCTCTCAGAGACGACTGAGAAAAAAGACTAGAGTGGTTGTGAAAAACCAAGAGAACAAGCCATCACAAAAACAAATAGAAGAAAATGTTTCCAGAAAGAAGATTCTACTCCCAAGGTAGAACTCCAGGCAGAGTCACCGTTTTGTAAGAGATGTAGCAATAAGCAAGAACCTTGGCTAGGAGTGTGCTGAAGCTAGAAAAATCGTCAGAATTTTATTCAGAAAAAAATGATTCTGCTCTGTTAGACTTTGTCACTTTTGAGATACCAATCTTTCCTAAGGATTGATTCAGTAATTAAAATCCAATCGCATTTAAATAAAAAAGATATTGGACCAAATTTTCTCTGTATAGTAAATGAACTGCAAAAGCCTCCATTTCCTAAGCTCTCTTCCAAGGCCCCATTAGGTGGCTCAGATTTTTGAACAGCAATGGAAAGCTCCTTTCTTAGTGGTGGCTAAGGCAACAAATACAATGTCTTAGCTCTAAAACCATGTCATAGGAGAAAAGCATTAAGCAATATCAAATATGATTCATCCTCAACCTCCTTAGGTAAAACTTAACACAACACAGGATATGTGTAGATAATGGAAACCATGCAAAAGTAGTAGTTGGCACAATAGATAAGTTACTGCTTTGGACCCACAAAGTTCCTTTTAACAATAACTTCTAACATTCCCATCTGGTCTGCTGCATATTACCTCATTTAGCCTATATCCAAAGGATTGACATAGACAGTTATAATGACTTAGACAAGACAGCACAAGTTGGGTAGGTCTTGAGGGCAGAGGCTATCTGCCAGGGCAAGACCTGTGTCTGATTCTTCCTTGTGTTCCCCACTAATACAAATGAAAGTTAGAATATGAATGTATGTTGGGCACAGGGTGGTGATTGATTGATGAGGAACACGAGGGAGGGTGTATACATATAAAAAGTATTTGAGCTGTACACTCAGGATTTGTGTACTTTATATTTACATACTTCACTAAAAATAAAATCAACCTGAACATAAATACTGTTTGATGGCAAAATGTTTACCCTGAATTGCTTGACCTGAGGCTGTAACCAGTCATACCAAACCATTAAGTTCCTTGTAACTTTATTTTGCATAATTCTTTTGACAAGAATGGGCGGGGGGTGTGAGGGAGGGGCAGGCAAGAGTGGTTGGCCCTGAAGGCCTGAACTTGTAACTCACATCTTCTGTACTAGACACTTAAGATACATCAATCATATTTAATCATCACAGAAATTCAATGAAATAGTTATTATCATTCTCACTTCACAGATGAGGAAACTGAGACTCAAAGGGATTAAATAACTTACTATATGTGTCTGAGCTCAGAGACAGTGATCTTTTCAATAAACCTAATGTGCAATAAAGAAATGTTGCCCAGGAAGCAATATGGCCAAGAGTCAAGCTCTATCAGTATCCTCATATTCCAAGGTGAGGACACAAGAAAGACCTGTTAAGGAAGAAGGCTAAAAAGGAAAAAGGACCCAGACCATGGAAACAAAGCTTGCATTATGTGTGGGAAGCTTGGAGAAAATTGTTACACATAGTATATTTTTCGGAAAAGTAAAGCCTGTGGAAAGAAGACACAAAGAATTTTAACTCTTTAAAGATGATTATAAGTCAGTATAATGTTTAGCCACTTTTGAACCAGAAGAGGAGAGACAAAATAGAAATGTGTCTTATTTCTATACAAATTTTATCCAGTTGTTTTAAAAAATTATTATTATATAATTCTTATGAAACAAGTGCGTCACATCATTAATTTGTTTATTTGAACACCTTTTTTTCTAAATGTGTTTCCTTGGGTCTGGCCACTTGCTGAACTATCATTAATTCTAATAGTTGATTATCTTGTGTTTTTTAGGTAGACCGTCCTGTAATCCAAAAATAACAATTGACAGTTTTGCCTATTTTTTCCCAATCTTTGTGCCTCTTATTTATTTTTCTTAACTTGTTGCATTGGCTAGACCCTCTAGTTCAATGTTGAATATTAATAGTGATAATAGATATCCTTTCCTTTAATGAGAATGTTTCTAATTTCACAGTTGTGTTCTACTTTCCTATATTTCAGCCTCTCTCTCATGTTTCTGCTCTTTCTTTGTTTTCACTCTATTTATGTCTACCTTGCAGGAAGATTTTGGGAAAATAGTGAATTAATTTTCTTTTGGGCATGGAAAATAAAGGCCAGAAGTGCTGGGGGCTTGGAACAGCTCAATCCAGGGAATCCCCAGAGCACAGGTGAGGGGGAGGATGAACATAAGCATACACTCATCACCAACCAAGTAGAAGAGGCAAATGCTCACCTTCTAAAGAGTGCTGAGGTTGGGGTGGGAGTCCCAGAGGTCCTGTATGCCACATCCACATGCAAGTGCCAAGGAACCAGCACCAGCTCCTGACTTCAGATAAATGATCTGGGCACTGATTTGTCTTTTTATTACCATGTGCAGAGGTCAATGGGCATTTTCATATGGACCAGAGTTTGTCACATATTTGAATCAGTGGACAAAAGAAGAAACTTAATACTAAAGAGATGTTTCTTATCTTATGAAACCTGCCATTAGGAATTAAGACCAGTTGTTTTCAGCCTTTTTCCTTGCGGGAGGTTATTGATACTAAGTAATTGTTATGCCCCACAGCGTCAGCATAACCCTATTAAAGGATGTGAAAAATCAGCATCTCCCTCCCTGAGGCAGGGAATCTTTACTCACTTCTGACTTCCTATTCCTTAAATCACCCCTTTAGCAAAACCCAGAGACTGACAGAAATATTTCAATCTACATAAGAATCACATCTCATGGAAAGAATAGAAATGAATTCTTTTACAACTTTATCAGTTGATACTTATTAATACATTTAAAATATTCAAAATTGTATATGTATACATGAGGAAATGGGGTATAAGTAGAGCGTAATTTTAAATTTATTTATTTATTTATTTAATGACATTCTTGATTCTGCTGAGATCCTTTGTGTACACACAGAGACTGTACCATCCAAGAATTTATAGACTTGACTAACCCCAGATAGAATCTGATCGCCAGCTACACTGGGTTCTCCTGGGAAAGCTGTGCAGCTATGAATCAGACATCACCACAGACACACATCAGACAGTATTTAAATTTTTAAAAAAAAACAACGCTTCCTTTCTGAAAAATTACTATTCATTGCAAAGCTGTAAAGATACCATGGAGGGACAATGTACATCAGAAGACAGTACTCCCTTCCCACACTCCAGCTCCTCCAGCCCGGGCAGCATGCTTTCCTTCACCTCACCTTCCCTCACCAGCACTCTGCAGACAAAGGGAAGACCATCAGACCCAGAAAAGGAACTCAGAGGTGAGTAGAGGCCAGTTTTTGATGTCTTCGACTGAGAAAGGAAGAAAAGGGGAAGAAAAATGAAACTACCTTGTGCAACTAAGAACACAAGAATAGTAAAGGGAACAAATGCAGCATTTCATTCAAAAGAAACATCGATGGAGAGTGAGGGATTGTTATTCCATAGCAAGTGCTGAAGTGAAGATGCAAACTTCATGGGGATTCCTGGAGAGTCATTCTGTGAGACAAGGTTTTGTCCTTGATAGCTTCTCACTAGCAGTCTTTTCTTTTTGAGTCATGACTTTGCTTTTATAGCAATAGTCAGGGCCAAAACATTTAAGAAGATTACCATTTGAAGAAGAACAAAAACTTCCCTCTGTTTACACTATTTCCTCATGTTGGGAAACTTTAAAGGCTAAAACTTTAGCAAGCTGAATTTTCCTGTAACTCTTATGTGTTCAACTGTAGCCAGTGGGGCTGAGTTCTTCACAGATTTAAAGTTCTGTTATCAGGAGTAAATTTTTAAAAAATAAATCCCCTTATATCTGCTCCCTGAGATACTCACTCACTCCCACCAGGAACTAACACTCAAATCACAACCAAATATGATATTCAGAAGAGCTAGTAGCTGGAGAGAGAAAGTCAGTCAATCCAAGAAATGGGTATGACATCTTACCTCTTTCTTCTCCTGGGATAAGATCCTTAACTTACTAATTCACTGTCAAGTCAGGAAACCATGGCCCACAAGCCAAATTCAGCCCACAGACTGTTTTTGTACAGACCACAAGCTGAAAATGGCTTCACATTTTTAAACAGAGAAAAATCAAAAGAATATTTTTGTGATGCAAAAATTTGTGATACAAATTATATGAAATTCAAATTTCAGTAGACTTAAAAATTTTTTTATTGAAACACAGCTACACTCATTAATTGACTTACCACCTACGGCTACTTTTGAGCTACAACCGCCAAGCTGAGTAGTTCTGACAAAGACCATATGACCTTCAAAGCCTAAAATATTTACAGTCTTGTCCTTTGCAAAAAACGTTTGCCAACCCCTGCGCTACATAAAATCTGGCCATCACCATCCTATAATTTGAAAGCTTCATATTTCATAATGTACTTAATATAACCCAAATGCAGTATCATTAAACAGGACAAAAGTCACCACTTATACTGGATTTTGTGGGACAATCCTTATTTTAAATGTTCTGCCATGTTGCCGACATGTATTCATTATGCAGAGCCCATGTGATACATGGCTTGTAAAAGGCAGGAACCAATCCCAAGGGGCTTGCATGCTTTGCTTTCTTGTTTGGGAGTCAAGATGGAAGTTTACACTAACAAGCATTTCCAAATGAAACTCTTGTGGAACAACATAAGAGAAAGAAAAAAATCACACACTGAAATTATGCAGGAGTTCAAGAAGACCCAAATGTATTGATATTTTTCCTAGAAGGTTCTCAGTTGCTTTTGCTAGTGAGGCCGACAGCTCTGCTCCAAAAATTACAACAAGGTTGAGAGTGAAACAGAAATTACTGTACTTTTCTCTTTATCTGCAGAAAAGGTAATCGAAGGGGACGAGTTCTGCACCTAATGCAGCAACTTAACCTTAAGACACCGGATATCAGGAAAAATGCCTCTAGGAAAGCTAAGCATGGAGAGGAATCAGACAGCCATGCTGTGGACTGGGGTAGCTGAGCAGAGAGATCCACAGGGAACTGTCCACAGCATCAGAGAGATTGAAATTGACAAGGCTTCTCTGAAACTGTACCCACAGAACTGGCCAAGGACTTCTAACAGAGTGTTCTACCACACGCGCGCGTGTGTGTGTGTGTGTGTGCGTGTCCAAAAGGAAAGCTTAAGGAACATGGTGATAAAAGAGTGTGTGATTGGATGTCTTGAGGGAATACACCTGCACCAATGTAACTATGCTTTCTTTGCAGTAACTATCCAGGTCAGCTTTCAGATTCTCACCCTGTTTTCAGCATCATCAAAAGCATCCATTTAAGTGGGAGCTTCCCAAGGGATTATGGTCTATGGTCTTGGGAAATAAAGCCCAAGAAACAGCCCCTATAAGAACAGACCATTTGGGCCCATCCTCCAGCTGAGGAGAGCATGGCGTCTGGTCTCTCTGTGCTTTCTCCACCTTCTCTGACCATCCTAGGTCACAGAAGTAGAACAAACACCCGGCAAGTTCCTCTGATCTATATGTGCCACAGACTTAACTTTCTCCACTGACCAGGGGAACAATTTTTCAGCACACTAAAGGTGCAATTCCCTGTTTTTGTACTTATTTCTGGATTTGCATGTAACTAGGGTTCATACACTTAATATTTCTGTTTTATAAAACGAATTGCCTCCGTAGCTGTTTCTACACCTTTAGGTGCCATTGCAGTCTTTTTTTTTTTTTAATGTGAACACTCATTCAAACTGACTTGAGAGCTATGATTTATGGAACAGACTGAGTCACTAATCTCAGCTGGCTGCCTTTGTCCTTGTTGAGGTACTTCCTTCTTTTCTAAAGGGAATTTTCTTTGAAGAAAAAAAAAATCACTTTTCGATTACTTGTTACAGAACTTTTTTGAAAGGGAGTTTTTTTGGGAAATTATATGAATCCAACAGTGAAGTTCTCACAGAGCAAAGATTCTACTCTTCATGTTGTGGACATTTACAAAGAATCTAGAGAAAACCATCTGTGCAGAGATTGTTTATAAGACACTTTAATGAAAAAAAATCTTTTCTTAATAAAATTGACTTAGGGGTGTGCCACCACCTAGCCATTTAACCTCTCTGGGCCTCATGGTAGCCTCCTACCACGAAATAAATTAGTTAGCTAATGTAATTGTATCCTATCATGCTAAGAAGAAACATAAAATGAAAGGTGTTTTTAATACTAAAATTAAAAATAAGAAATGTCCTACTAAGACCAAAAAAAAAAAAACAAACCCAATTTATGAGCCAGTAAAATATGAGGTAATTCAAATGTTATAAGGGATTTTACTACAGGGGTTCTTGTCATAGCCAGGTCATGCAGGATCTCTCAAAATGTGATCCAATTCACCAAATAGATCCAATTCACAAAAACTGATGAATGTAACCATTTTGAAACCCTTATACTGCTTCAATATGATCCCTTTGTATATACGTTGATCCATATATCAAAAGATATCAGATACACTGATGTTCTAGGCATTTCATAGACATTGTCCAATTTAATCTTCCTAACTTGGAATTTACAGATAAGAAAACTGAGGGTAGACTGAGTGACTATTGTTTGAACCCCACTTGAATCTGTCTGATACAAGCATTTATATTAACTCTGTGCTTTGTAGACTCTGGTTCCAATGAATTTTTACTTTGTCACAAAAAGAGATCTGGTCAAGTATATTTGTTCTATTGGTTTAAGTTCCTTTTTGGTTTAAGTTCCTTTTTTCCTCCTTTCCCTCCCCCAACTCCTTTCAACTGTAGTGTTTTTTTTCTCTTTTGTGGCTGGGTTTGATTTTAAACAGACGTCTTAGGAAAAGAAGTATGTAACACTGAAGGGCCAAAGAGCTTCCTAACTAGAATAGGCAGGTCCTATTTGAGGGTATGGAGCTCTTGGTGAGGGGAAGAAGCCCACCTCAGTAAGCCCCAGGAAGGGATTTTCTTACATATATGTGTGCCTGGTGATATATCTCCATACCTCACTCTCTTTAGTTCATGCAAAATGTTATACATGTTGTTTTCTTTTCTAAATGAAATTATAAAAGGATTTTACCTTCACTCTAGCTCCTTATTGAACATAAGTGATCAAGAAGATTTAATGCCATTCTCCAAAACCAATTAATCCAAATGGTTACTTCCAAATTGTTGTCTTCCCAGGTTTATTTAAATCTATAAGCAAATTGAGACCTGCCAAATATTGACCTCAAACGTTAGGTTTTTTCCTACATAAATAGCTCTTGGCATTGAAACTGTGGCTTGAGAATAAATGACATTGGTCCCAAAGCCTTGAGAAGATTGCCTTTTTTTTTCTCTTTCTAACCTGCTATTCATAGAGTAACAGGAATGTTAAGTGCTTTCTATTATAGACTTGATTTTTGACGGGAGAAATTGGCTGAATGTGATCTATTTGGGTGGGATTTATTTTAAACTTTTTCCTATTGAATATTCTGAATTTCTCATTGAGAAACATCTTGGGAATTCCAAAAGTCGGCACACGGGTGGCTTCTTTCTGTCCCCCATCTTTTCCAGCACATTGACAGTGCTCCTTTTTGTGTCTGGAGGAGAAGAGTTGAACATGTTCCTTCATCAGCCGCCACAATCAACCCAATTGTCTGCAGATGGACGGTTCGCACTGTGACACATCATCTTGACAGCAAATTCTTTTCACGGCTGTGAGCTCTTCTGCTTAAACAACTTACTTCATTGACATAAACAGGATCTTCTTCCCCCGGCCCAGCAGGAGATAGAAGAGAAGTCTTTTCAGAGCATGTCTTCCTCTGCCACAGAGAAAGTGTGAAGCCAGAAGTCTGAAACTGGCACCATTTTGTAAAGCTAGGCCTTGGCATTACTCCAAAGTGCATGATATCTTGGGAACCAGGTGTGCAGTCAAAAATAACTGCTTTCATTTCTATAACACTGAGAGTCAACAAAACTCATTTACATACATAATTTCATTTGATTCTAACAATAATCCTGTGAGGTAAGCAGGACAAAAACTATTATTGCTATTTTTCAGATTAGGAAGCCAAGATTCAAATGTTACTATTATGATTATTTTAAAACAATGGTAACAACAAAGAATGGGGTGTTGGGAGCACAGCGTAATTTCACATGCATTCCCACCATTGCATTGACAACAACACTGCAAGGAAGCCGGATAAATGCTCGTATTTCAGTATTTCAGATAAAGAAACAGATAAATAAAGGTAACCTTTGTTAGCGTTTCTGCTAACAGATATCTCTACAGAGCTTTTGGCCGAATACACTCCCCTGAGGAACTGTCCCTCTTCGTGGGCAGCTGTGTGAAGAGGACAGGCCAGGGCCCTGGGTGGCATGTTCTGCTTGCTGGCTCTAACTCCACCCCTTTCCTCCCACTCACTTCCAAACCCACCAGCCAGCCTCCACACAGCTGTGGAGAACAACTCAATTAGACATAGTTTTATTGAGAATTTGAATAAAAGTCATATAAATAACATTACTGAAATTTTGGAAAATAGAAAGAGAAAAAAACCACCAAGAAGTCCCATGACCCTAACTAAACCTCTCTTAGTATTAGGGTAAGTTTCCTGTAACTTTTTTTTCTTCCCTGTACATCTGCTTTTCTATTTGTAATTATCAGACAAATTTGTATATATTTTAATTTTGCACTGTCAGTAATTGTATCCTAAGGTGTTTATCTGGTCACTACACTAGTCTTTTTAATGCCCATTCATTCTATCAAGTAAATAAAATATAATTTACCATGACCCTATTGTTAGACATATATGCTATTTCTGCTGTTTCATAGCTGTAGCTTTCTCCCTGTTTTGGATTGCTCTTCAGGATAGATTCCCAGAAGTGGGATTGCAGGGTCAAAGGGCATTTTTCTGGCTCTTGATCGCACCGAACTGCTTTCCTACGGATTTGTCCTAATTTAAACTGCCACCAGCAAAATAAGAGATTCATTTCATTGGGATGATTATTGTTTTAATTTTTGCTATTTTATTTTTTATTACTCTATTATTTAAATGTGTATATTGCTAATTATTAGTACATTTCAACGTTTCCTTATTATTATATATTCTTTTTGTGAATGGTCTGTTCATGACCATTAGACTTTGACAGTATCGTTTCACTGAATAGTTAAAACTATGAGTAGTTCCCAGAACATGAGGGAGAAAAAGGCATAATTAGGAAAACTAATGACTTCTAAAATCATAGTTAAATGACTTGGCAGTTCTTCTGCCTGGTATATCAGAGTTTGATTCATGTATGTGTTATGGAAAGCACAGTTAAAATCACATCAAGGTCCATAAATGATCCTGAACGAAAACACTTGCCCTATCTTTACACTTGACTGCAATTCTTATTAATTAGCACAGAAAAAGTAAAGGTACTTTACTTTACATCATGGGATCAAACCCAGCCCCTATGTACTCCATACCAACTGAGTTAACTTATTGGAGGAGGTAAACCAACTAAATGTGCTGAGCCTGTGTCTTCATTTATAAAAAGGAATAATATTAATCCCTACACAAGTCTGTTGGGATGACTGGGGAGACAGGTTTACATATGTATATTAAGATGCAAGAAATTAGCAATTTTGCCTTCATTTTGAAACAAAACTTAAAGAGCTAAGGATCCTTGGTAAAGATTACACTTGACACTAGAAATGCCAACATGGATACAACCTTCTCATTTTCTAATCATTGAGGACATACAGCTGAGACATACATGGAACAGATAATATTTTCTTCTTCTATGTTTGAAGTTTAATATTATTAAGAGACTTTATAAAATCTACCAGCCCTTATTGTAACCACTCAACAGAGACTGTAGGCACTGGACAACTATGGCTGCAAATGTTTCTTCTTACTTCTAGACTCTCATGGGAGCAGAGCCTGTAAACTCTCCAACGCCTATGGCAACACATGGCACAGTAGGCATTCCATAAATACGTGTTTACAGGATACAGAAACTAATTCTATCAGAGTAACCAGAAGTTACTGACTCCTGCCTCAGGCTGAATAAACAGGCTGACTGAAGGAACTTAGTTTGCTAAAGACCTCTGTTTTAGGGAGAAGAGTGGGAGCGAAATGACCTAACTGGTATAAAAAAACACATACAAATTTAAACACCAAATCTATGCAGTCTGCTTCCCAACAGCATTAAAGGGCCTTTTACTCTAGCACTCTGGGCCCTTTACAACATATACCTGCCAAGCACAAGAGGAACTAGCTTGTGTTTGATATCCCATCCTCTTGATATTCTTCAGGAAACAAATCCACTGAGCTGCATCAGGACAGCCAAAGATTTTTATTTAAAAGCCAACTTAGTGAAACAAAAATGTATGTACCAAGGACAGTGAAAGGATCTAGTCCATTGACATGTTCAAACATTTTAAGGAAAGCTATTATTTCAAGCACATGTCAAGATGATGAGGAGGGGGTGTAATGAATTACAGAAAAACCGGTGTTTATGCCTGAGAGGTCCCTGGGCTGTTCTGTACCTCCTGGAAATTGTTTATGTGCACAAGTCCTGTGATCATGGGGCTATGATTAGCGGATGCTGACAGTGTGACAGCAGAGGAAGGCATGAATCACCGCTGCTCCATACAGGAGAAAGCTGAGCAAGATCAGCTCTGCCTTAGAGATGGACTTCTTTTTCCACATTCTGCCTAAGTTCTAGTGACTTGGTGCTATGGGACAGGATGGCGAAAGAGGGGGAGGACAGATGAGGGATGAATTCCACCATTTCAGAAAATTCCACTTCTTCCTATAACTCTCATCATTCAGGAAATTACAATTTCTTAATTTGCACCTAACAGCTAATGACCTCCTACCTTTTTGCCATATTGAGTCATCAATTTTTTTTTTAATTAAACTCCCCAAAGTGCCCAGCACTGCATTTCTGAAATGGTTCTAGCAATAGAAACATTCATTTCTCTTCATCCCATGCTTTCTCTGCATCAAGAACCCAAGATAAGAATGCCACCAGTCAAGGGAAGGTAAATAAAATTTGGTAACTTTCCCAAATTTCTAGGAATTATCCACAGTGAATTTGACTGGATGATTGAGTTATAATAATATGTCATGGAATTAGAGATATTTTGTTATAATCTGGAAATGGTAGGAAAAGGTAGCCAGAAAAATGCCTTTCCTGAACACAGGCGGAGATATCCGTCTTTGGCAAAGTCTGTACAATGGTGTTTGGTTGAGATGTTCTATCTGTCTTTAGCTACAAAGACAGATTATGAACCTCGGTTAAAGCAAGTAACTAGAGAAGAAATGTGGTGATACACAAAACTGCCTAAATCAGTCACGAGACACTAGTTTGCTTCAAGTATTGGCATTACTTGATTGCAGAAGACTTTGTAGCCCTGCAACCCTTGAATTTGTTATGTCTGACCCTTTGGGTGAGGGATAGCAATTCTATATCTTACTGTCTATTCAAGAGAGGTTCTTGAGAAAAAGTAGACGCACTCACCACTGTCATGGACAGCAGTAGTGGATTTGGGCACATAACTTCGTCTCATCTTCCTGTGGGCCCTTTTCCTATCTAAGTCTGAAAAGCTGACCCAGTTCTAACTAAGGGGTGATACGGTGGGGAAGACCAGTTAACTGCAGGTAACCAAGAAGAACACACCCTCAGAATGACATGAGGTGGGACAGTTAGTGTTGATATCATCTTCTGATGTCTTTCCAGTGATTTCCTTAGAAGAAATCTGTCCGTGATCACTCACATAGACACAGAAAAAAAAAAAAAAAAACGGGGTTGGATGGGGGCCTTTATTCACAGCTGAAACTGATGAGGCCTCCTGGCAAAACCCCAAAGCACTTTGTTTCCTGTCTTCTCAAAGCCCTGACCTCCAGTATTTAAGGAACCAATAACATCTTCCAATTTCTTGAGTTATTTTTCTCATGCAACTCATGGCAGCTGTTTGCCAGGTCAGCATTCAGGCTAATTTGTTACAGAAATGTGGTTAATGTGTGTTTACCAAGTTCTAAAGATTAGCATAAAGGCCTAATTACATGTCATGTGCAACCAAATAAGGTGTATAATACCTTCACCAGTCACATGTATTGTAAAGTTAGAAGCTTGAGATCCAGAACACTTAATTTCTAGATGTGTCTCCGTTTCTCATTTGTTGTTTTTGTTTTTCCTTGGAAAATAGGATAACAAAATATTCTGATAATGATTTAACTTTAAAAAAAAAACTTTCTGAAAAGAAACACAATTTTTGTATTAGCTATGTACAAGTGTTATTTAAAAATATTTTTCTTCTGTATTTATAGTAACCATGGGATTCACAGGTAGCTCAGCAATCTTGCATACTTGTTTTGAGGACTGGAAATTTCTGCCCAGATAATGGGAAAGAAAAGAAAAATACATATATTCTGTTCATTTCTTCAAATACTAAAATTTTGCAAGTGTTCAGCCTATATAAATCATGTTACTATCTGCTCTCACTTGAAAAAAATATTAGTGATATTCAAGTACAAGGGGGAAAAACTGATATTTGATTGTCCCACTGACAGCTAAAATCCATTGGAAACCACATACATTCACTTCCTTTTTAAAAAATTTCCAGGAACTCTCTCAAAAGAAAGAACCAAAAAGCTTCCCAAGCAATAGCCAGACCATTGTTCCTTTGTCCCTTTTGGAGTTTTGTAGCACTAGTTGATGGAGGAAAATGTAGTGAGCTGTAGCAATATTTTCTCAAGTTTAAAGCCTTCTCAGATATTGGAGTTGGGGTCCAACTTAGGTATTCTGGTGCATGATTGTATATTTCCTTGTCCAAATGCAACTTCCCATTTCTAAGAAGGGAAAAGGCTGGAACAGTATAGTAAAAAGGATCATAAGCCTGCTTGGATATCAAAGAGTGCTCCCAAAACCACATTTTGATGAGTTAAGTGTAAATTAATCAGAAACTTATGGCTTACATTTCCCTGAAAACACACATGGATTTAAAAAAGAAATGAGTGGGAAAAAAAAATGTCCCTAACACAATACATTTAGTATATTGCCTACCAACATTTAAAAGAAAATAATTCAATACTTGCAGCAGAAAAAAAGGATTTGCCCAGGATTGGGCTGAGACTCTGGGCACATATCTCTGCTGTCCCTAGCCCAGCACAATGACCTTCAGGGACTCACCTCCTATGACCCAAACCAATTTAAGCACAAAAGTACATATTTTTTCTTTACCAGTTTCTTCATTGCTTAACATTTTCTTTAAAGAATAAAAGTTGAAAGATACCAATGGCAATGGACAGAGTAAAACATAATACATTATTTTCTACCTTAAAAAACTCATTTATTCACTTTTTCAACAAATACTTATTGAGCACCTACTATGTGTCAGGCTCTGTTCTGAGCTCCAGGGAGTCAATAGTAAATATAGTAGATAAGGCTCTGGATTTATGGAGTTTACCATGACAGGAAACCTTCCCTCTCTTGTTACTGTTGTGAAGCAATTCTTTAGCTGTTGTCAAAAACTTGGATTTGGAAGTCTGAATAACTAACTTTGTGTCCATCCTGAACATCTGGGGAAGAAGAAGGAATAAAAGGTCCCAGAGAACCCCAAGTGAATTTATGAGAGGCAGGCCTCAAGCTTACTTGAGTTGGCTTTCTAGCAAAGACTCTGTGAACAAAATGATGTAAACTGATCTGATTTTCAGAGAGAAGTTGATGTTATAAAAGTTATGATCCTTTTCAAGGGGCTCATTTTAATCAGCTATAAATGATACAACCATACCTGACAGAGCACAGATCTTTAGCCATTATAAATCAGTTCAACAGGGCAAGTACTCAGATAGTGTTTTATTTATTCCCAGCTCAAGAGAGGTGCTATGAGGAAAGGGGGAGACCTAAGGAATAGCTTCATGTGTTACCCAGCACTTAGATGCCCTTGGCCTACATGTGTTCCCCATACAGCAAGACATTAAGGTAGATCTCCAACTTCCAAAAATTGCCCACAGCTTCTATCTTAAATCACAGACACCAACCCAACAACACTGCTGTTCTAAGCCCTGACCTCCTGACCCCCCATCTCCCTCCTTGTATGCCTCTACCAGTGGTTACACAGCCCCCTACCCAAATAGGTACCCCACTTCCTCACCCCCAGCCTTCTTTATCTCAGCCTCCTACATGTTTCCTTCACTGTTATATCCTCAATGCCTGACTCATAGTAAGTAAAGTATTTTTCTATTGGATGGATGGATGGATGGATGGATGGATGGATGGATGAGCTTCCCTGAAAAAATTCCTGACTTGAGGCTCCTGGTCTTTCTGAGACTAATGCTTCCATGCAGACTCCTAGGGAGAGACCCCTGACAGATTTTCCCCATCAGTAAATTCCTGAAAGAAGTCAACACAAGTGGACTCTATTGTCAAAGAGACCAGAGTTCAAATCCCAGTTCTCCTGGAATTTATGCGCTCTATTACTTTGACTAATGACTTTCCATCTCTGAGCCTCAGGGCCTCATATTACACCTATGTCCTCAGGTTGTTGAGGATGGCATGAGATGGGCTCCATAGAGCACCAGGCACATGCTAAACTCTCCGTCTCCACCCATCCATTTTCTAAGGTAAATTCAAGACGAGTAAGCTGGAGAAAAAATCCACGTACAATTAAATTTTCCTTAAGAACTCTTGAGGACAAGGGCTGGGAACAGCAGAGGGAAAGGCTGGGAGGTCTTGAGATAACTACTGCAGACATTTTCTTGAGAACAGCTGTGGCTAAGGAGGGTTGCCAGGGAGACCACTGGAAGAGAGCAGGAAAAGGGGGGGACAGGGTCAGTCCTAGAAGGTGTTAAGACTCAGAATACGTCAGGAAGAAGTGACAAGTCCAGAGGTCTCCAAAGTGCATGAGATGACCCACTGGGATGTGGAAAGGAAGCATTAAAGTCTCTACTTAGAGTTTTTTAATCCAAAAAGAAAAGCTTTTTAAAAATTAAGCTTTACCAGTATTTACTATGCAGGTTGGCACTGGCCTCCTCATCCTATCCATACATCAAGAGGTCAAGGCCTCAGGGACTGCTCAGGCGGGGTCCCGAGGGAGAGGGTTCCCTTGGTGGACAGTGGCGCTGGGGCTTGCAATGCACTGCAGCTCCCATGTGCTTGGCTAAGTGGACTTAACAGCTCATCTAGTCTAGTTTTAACTAAACTACCCTTCTCAAAACAGTCAGGTGGCCCAGAAAGTTTATCCTAAAGAAACTGTGGATTGAAGATAATACTCATAATACGAGGATCAGCAACAAGAAACAATGTCAAACAACAAGAAACTACGAAGCCAACACTTCTACTCCAAGTAAGAGCTCTTCATCATCCACATCATGAGATTAAAAACTATAATGGGGCTTCCCTGGTAGCGCAGTGGTTGAGAATCTGCCTGCCAATGCAGGGGACATGGGTTCGAGCCCTGGTCTGGGAAGATCCCACATGCCGCGGAGCGACTAGGCCCGTGAGCCACAGCTGCTGAGCCTGCGCGTCTGGAGCCTGTGCTCCGCAACAAGAGAGGCCGCGATAGTGAGAGGCCGGCGCATGGCGATGAAGAGTGGCCCCCACTTGCCGCAACTAGAGAAAGCCCTCGCACAGAAACGAAGACCCAACACAGCCAAAAATAAATAAATAAATAAATTTATTAAAAAAAAATTTAAAAAAAAGAATATCCTGACCTGATTCTATGATATCTATACATTTCTCCTTTAAAAAAAAAAAAAAAAAACTATAATGATCTCGTCAGAACTGGCATATTAAATCACACTGCTCTCATTAAAAATATTATTAAGATTTATCTCAGCAAGAACAAAAAGGTCTTTTGTACCACTGAACTAAGTAAATAAAATAGAAATTATGATTAAAACATCACTGCAGCTATAGCTCATCCCTTTAAAAGTTACATATCATGTATGCTTTCTTTGTAAAATATACGTATCTTGATATAGTAGAACATGCATATATTTTACCCATAAATAAGCAGGCGTACACTAGAAGCACACGCTCATATTTTTTCCTGACAGGGATTTCCCCTGATAATTTGGGAGACACTGGCCTTGACAGCAGTTTGTACATGTACACACTGAAGGAAATCACCTGGCTGCAATGAGCAGATCCCTGCAAGTGTGAATCAGTGTGAGCCAAGCCCTGTCTGGGTTCCTGGAGACCACCAACAGTCAGGCCCTGGGACAGGATACACGCAGGTTCCTCAGAGCAACCACGTGGTCAGCAGCCAGGAGGGGGCTAGGCAGGCAGACCAGCCCAGGTGAAGACCCACCAGCATTAGTGGACATTTACGGCCCTGTTTATACAGCTTACTCATAAAGAATATTTTGAGGAGGAAATTAAAAGAAAAAATGGAATCTGACTTTTTAAACCGGAAGGGGGAAACTTTCAATTGCAGCAAGCGGTCTGGGGGAATGCAACAAGATAGGATTGGAAGATAAGCATACACAAGGGGCAGCGAGAGAAGATGACTCAGCCAAGGGCGGATTGAAGAATGAAATGAACTCCTATTCTAGCAAGCAGAAACAGGGAAGGAAGCTCCTTTGATGCCAGGATTCTCATTTTGAGACCTAACAATAATGACATGCTTCACAATGGCAGAAAGAAGTGCAGGAAGGAGGAGGGGTGGTGCTCAGCATTCAGCCCATCTTCAGGACTAAGGAACAGGCGTGCGCCATTTTGGAAGATGGCTGAGCCTCGGAGGAGGGCGCTGCCTCGGGAGTATGTGCTGCCAAGAGAGCCGGTACACAATGAATCAAAGAGGGAAAACGGTGTTTCTGCTCCATCAGCCTCCCCACCTCTCCCTTTTCCTCAGTGTGCTGGGGCATTTCTCGTAGCGGGCTAGCAGGGGCCAGTCTAAGGAAGGATGATGAGGGACGTGGACATATTTACAGAGGAGGTAAAAAGGCAATCACATCAAGAGGATGAGAAAAGGGGAGCAATAAAAAGAAAGAGGAGGAAGAGGACGTAGTTAACCCCAGAAGTTGGAACGAAGGTACAAAAATCACATTAAAAATGACCAAAAAAAAAAAAAAAAAAGATGATGAGAATAATAGGGTTGAGGAGTAGAGTTACATGAAAAAAGATATGAATAAATTCGCCAGAATTAGACGAGGTAGTAAACTCAAATTTCACTCACATGCAGAAAGAAATCTTCGTCCCATATAAAAGAAAGAAATCTTAGACCACATTGTGGGGGGCAACTGTTCATTTTGGAAATGATAAAAACGAGTTGCCGCCTACTCACCAGAAGGCAATCAACATGCCGTGGAGCAAGGAGGGGCACCCATGCCTCACTTTCCTGTTATTCAAACATCTGGCCATATTACCCAAGGTTTATGCCTTTGAATCATGGGACCTTGAGGCTGCCAGACTGTGGAGCTTACAGTGCACGGGACGGCATGAACGTGAAGGAAAGGAAGTGATAATAAGGGTGGAGAAAAAGATATTAAAGGATGGGGAACACTCAAAGCCAACACCAGGAAACTCAACACGAGCAGTTATCATTCACATAACACTTCCTCACAGATGACAAGTGGCAGCAAATAAACTTAAATGTAGGTGCCATCATGTCCTCCAGCATCTTGCAAGGAGCAAACATGTCTGCCAATGCCCTGCTTCGGAGGAGAGAAGCTTTTCCTTTTGTCATCAACTACAATTCTTGGCACAAACACAGCATTCTACTTTTACATCTGAAAAAAAAAAAAAAAAAAAAGGGCTAGTTAAGTTTGGAATTGAGCTCAGATATGACGTGTGGAATTCTTCATTCAGGGAGCTCCATATTGAGGTTTGACAGCCCCGTCATCACCTTGGCTGATAGCTAAACTGGATTTTTAAGTTCCTAAAGGAATTAAGGACAAATAGGCAAACAGTAAGGACTATTGCCTCTTAAAACAACAGCAACAGCAACTCCACAGAACTTCACTTTTTAATTATCTTATGTTAGACTTATTAAATACTAAGCAAAATATATTGACTTAAAGACGATAAGACTTCTCTGGGTGTCTATGTTTTTCTTAAATGCTAAGGTTAAAGCTGTTCATTTTTCTTTTACTAAGATCAGCCAAATAAAATGTGCATGAGCAAAATATCTTATGCAAATATTGCCCACTCTTCAGCTAACATGGAAAAACTATATAGATCTTACGTGAAACATAACTTGATATTTTCCCTAATTTTTATATCATAATATTTCACAACGGTTAACTAGATAAGAGTAACATTAGAAGAAAAAGTTACGAGAGACACACAATACATGTGAGGCAGTGCCGCTTGTACGCTAGCTGAGGGCCCAAGATACACAGTTCTGATGCTCTCCTTTGCTCTGGGTCATTGATACCTAACTGTGAGGCAGATACCACCAGAGGTGTCTCATTTTAATACTGAGAAAGCTATTCCCCATTCAGTTCCCTTTCTATCTTTCTGATTGTGTCACCTAGAAAGTCTCAGGTGGGCTACTATGGGCTTATCATCTCTCTAACAATTGCTTTTCTCCCCTTTTAATTTCAAAGAAAAGGTAGCTCTCAAACTTGGGACATTCAGCAGGTATCTTAGTCATCTCAGACTACCATAAATTCCCTAGGCTGGGTGGCTTAAACAACAGGAATTTATTTCTCACAGTTCTGGAGGCTGGGAGGTCCAAGATCAGGTGCCGGCAGATTAAGTGTCTGATGAGAGCTCCCTTCCTGGCTTGTAGATGGCTGCCTACTCACTGTGTCCTCATGTGGCTTTTCTTTGTGCATGCATGTGCAGCCAGAGAGAGCTTTCACATCCCTTCCTCTTTTTATAAGGACCACTCTTCTGACCTCATATAAATCTAATTACATCCCAAAGGTCCACCTCCAAATACCATCACATTGGGGAGTTAGGGTGTCAACATATGAACTGGGAGGGTGGGGACACAAACATTCAGTCTATAACAGCAGGCAGGCAACATTTACTAGACTTAATTTAATAAACTAGAATTTAATAAACTTTTTTCATTACACTTACTTTTGTAGTTACCTTGTATTTCTAGCAAGTGATCACGGGTTTCCATTTACAGTAGTGACAAAGTAGTTACTTTTAAAATATATTTGTCAAAAAGTTAATTAACTTAGAGAAAAATATCAAGTAAAATGTAATAAAGGGGGTATGAAGATATGGCAAAAATCATGAAGGTGCTAGAAGAATGACTGGTTGTCCTAGAAAGCCATGCAAGGAAGTCACCCTTAGCTTGGATAATCTGAATGGAGAAAACCAGAGCCTCATATCCCTCATTTGCTCCATGACTCCAGGGCATAAGTCACTTGTGTGAAGGAAAACCAAGATTCTTATCAAGAGCATTTGGGCAAAATTCACATAACTGGCAATCTGAGATGGATCTAGAAAACTGGTCTAGATGTCAGGAAAACACTTGTTTTCAGCAATTTCTCTTCACTAGGGTAGATTCCAAGTAGGTTTACAAAATATAAAAAATATTCCAAAATGGATAATGGAGGAGTAGAGAAAGCTTCCCTCTTCCCTGTGGAAGAGCCCATCTATCAATTACGAGCAGCTCACCCTGAATATCAAGGGCTTTTGAAATCAAAGGAAGCTTTCTTTCTCACTGTTGCAGAGTCTAGGTGAGACCTGCGGCTTTGCAGGGCAGCTCCCTTCCAACCTGTGACTGAGGAATCAGGCAGTTTCCACCTTATGGCTCCATAATTTTAACCCATGGTTTCCAGGCCAGCTTGGCAAGGGAAGAGAGAGCTTAAAGGTTGGGAGGGCTTCCCACTGCCTCTGCCTAGAAGCAGCACGTGTCATTTCTGCTCATGGTCCATTGACCAGAAGTAGCTGGGAAACGTTGTCTCCCATGTGCCCAAGGAAAACAGGATATTGGTGAGCATCCAGATGATCTAAAAGAGTATACAAGCACTCACTTTGAACTACATTATGAATTCTCTGGAGAATCCATGAAGAATTTAGAAAATGTAACTGAGAGCATGAAATAAGCAACCCATGTATTCTCAGCAGTACTTTGCCAGAAGGTCTTGTCCCCCTCAAAGGTGCCTAAATTCCCCGTTAATATCCTAGGGCAGAGCTGCATACTTGGGCAGGTGTCTCCTGTGTAAATCACCAATAGTAATTACCTTCTTCTCCCTGGCTCAAGGGAAACTTCAGTTTTTACAAAAAGATTGGTACGAGGTTTCCAATAACAATTTCCTCTCCAAATAACTTCTTGATAATTTTGCTTTGGATTCAGGGGCTGAATCAATTCAATGAGTGATGATTCTCCACCAGCTCATCGTGCCTTAGATCTTTACCATTCTGTGCCATAAACTTCCTGTTCCCTTTCTTAAATGAATGGTTCTGTCCCCAGAGACTCCCCGTGTTCATTTACAACACTTTAATCTTGACCAAGAGCCTACAGGATCCATTGGAACATAGGCCATGTTGACATGTTTAGAGGCAGGAGTAGAATGATTGGGGTCAGCTGCCACAGAGAAAAGGAGCACAGCTAGCACCGCTGGTGACATTCAAAGTCGCCATCTGGATTTTCCCACTGTAGCCGGTTGCTTTGGAACATGAGGAGAAGACACACCCCAGCGAAACTGTGGTTGTTCTTCATGGCTCATTCTTTAGATTGGTTTGAGCCATTACGAGGGAAAAGTAGAGAAATGCCTCAAGTCCTGATTTCACCAGGACTGCCTAAACTATCAGTGACTCCAGGGCCTGGACACACTGAGGGCTGAGGCAGGCTCTAATTCCACACGCGGGGAAATGTAGAGGCAGTTTGGGGAGTTACAATGCTCACGTACAATATGGTGGTTCTCAAGTGATTCCTAGAAATGCCCAATCCTTTGTGGAAGGTCCAAAATTTGAAATCCTGGCCTTGGGGCAGGTAACAGGGGGAGTCACCTTCCACTTTAGCCACAAGCATTTTCCTTTTCCTCATCTATGAATTAGGGATTTAAAAAATAGTAATATTCAGTTCAAATGGTCGTTGTGAGGATTCAATGAGATAATGCCTAAAGCAACAGTGCAGGCCTCAATCACTTCAATCTCCTGGTAGGACTAGTTCAGATGGAGGATATTCCTGAGCTGCAGGGTACAATACAGGGATTATGCAGAAGGCAGGGAATTTTTCTTTTCTTCCCTTTGTTCCTATCTCTCTTTCCCAACTCAGACCCAGCCTTCTCATCCCATATTGATTCCTCTTAAAATCTGGTCATTCCATTGAGATTAGTGAGAGAACTCTGCTGCTCCAACATTTAGAGAAGCAAATGGAAAAATGGAATGAATAAAACTGGATTCAACCTAGACAAGAAGAGTCAGGAATTTTATGAGTCAACTCTAACATAGCATTTTCTCCTTCCATACTGAAATCTTGCCCTTCTTATAAAGAGGCCCGTATTGTGGAATATTATGGACAGTTTTGAAATGCAAGTAAAATGGGATGCAGAGACCACAGTCGTGTCCACACATGACCTGAAGCCTCTGTTTGACCTAGCCTCTTCACAGGAAAAAATGAATATTGCATCAAACTAAGTGTGCCAGGACCTAGACCTTTAATTATACAGCTTTGCTGTATAAAGGAGGCCGCCACTAATTTTAAATTGTCTGACTATTGCCTGAACAAGAAATGTTTGCAAGAGAACAGAGCAATCCTGAATTGGGCCATAAGGACGAAGGTCTGTGCCATTTAGTGCCCCCAAATAGGTAAGCTAAGACACAAATCACCTTATTTCCATCCTGTGAGATTGCAATATAAACGACGAAGTAAACTTTCATTGATGCAGACTACAGGCTCTCTGTAAGACATTCTATGAACTAGCGATCCACCCCGGTTACTTCCACTCTGAAGACATTTATTAGCTATTGATCCAAGGAGAAGCTTGCTCAGAGAGCACAATTCAATCAGAAATTTCCGGCAAGAATTAACTGTATAATAATACCCTCACTTGACAAGCAAACGTTGTGTTGTATATGTTTACAAAGCCTGGTTTGTAACTTTTGGTGCCCCCGGCACCATGAAAAGAAATCATGACTCTTGACAAAGAGTGATGACCTAGCCTGTAATCCAATGGCACAACATCTGTTACCATGTTTTTAATCATTTATTTCCTATGATAAAAGTAATCACTTTAAAGGTAATCCTGGTTCACTGCAGAAACTTTGGAGAATATGATAAGGAGACTAAGAACTCATAATCCCACCACCCAGACAATCACCGTCCATGTTTTACTTTTCCTTCGTTCATACATATTGATCCGAATAGCAGAAACCACACACACATCTTTCTATACTACCCTTTACACTTAATATTATATCTTAAGCACTAACAATCATTAAAAATCATCTGCTATGATCATTATTACAGCTTCATTCCTTTGCATTGAAGGCCATGCTACTATTTACTTACCCATTCTCTTAAAGTTAGACATTTAGGCTGTTTCCAGGTTTTCTGTTCTTATAAGCAATGCTGTGTTGAACATCTTTATGCATACAGTTCTATCAGTGTTTTAAACTGTTTCCTTAGAACATACTTCCAGACACCAAATTATCGAGGCAGAGCATATGAACATCTTATAAGTAAGTGTTTGTTTCTAACATGTAGCATACGTACAGGGTCACACTTGTCTTTCTAAGGTGGGGTGACGGGATGAAGCAGACGAAGTTTAGGGAAGGAGTAGGGAATGGTGAGGAGGCAAGCAGGAATCCCAATCTCTAGTTATCCTACAAAGCATTCTGGCATCTGCACCACCTGCTGAAATGGTATCCACTCACCTAGTTCCTGATGTATAGGATGTGTTGACAGAAGGACAGGAGGGAAGAAGTAAGCTTCCTCCTTCCAGATAGAGAAGGGCCACCAGGCCAGGAAACATGGCTGGGGTCTGTGGGTCTTCCACCTGTGGGGCCCCATGGCATCCAGAGAACCACTCCTATTCATGGTCCCTTTGCCGCTGGAGGAGGGAAGGCACCCCTGGTTGACCTGCCCAAGGACATCCATGCAGCTTCCACCTCTGTCCACGGAACCCCCATCCTTTTGCATTTAATGCGGGAGGAAGCAATCAAGCGACCATTTTTAAATGTTCAGGAAAATCCTGTGCAATATAGCGGGTATGGCAGGCCTCCGGGGAGGCAGCAATTCCCTCCACTGGGATTCCCTAAACTCACCTCTTAGGACTGCTTTGGAATGAGGGAAGAGCTCATTCACGCCTTTCATTTCTCAATTTGTTCTTTGATTCAAAATATATTTATGGGGTCCTATCTACCACCAGGCTACTGTTTTCGGCAAGGAGGACTCGACAGTAAACAGAGTGACTGCCCCGCCTGCCTAAAGCTTCTGGTCTAATCAAAGAGACAGGCAATTCAGCAAGCCATAACCACACAGAGGGACAGCAGGAGCCAGCCTGGAGACGCGGGGGTTCTGGGGGAGGAGAGGCAAAGCGGGGGCCATGGGGGGACCCCAGAAGAGAAGTGCCCCAGGCAGAGGGGAGAGCTGCAGGGCAGGAAGGAGGAACCGCACGCTTCTGGCACGCCACCCGCCAGGTTCTGGGGGTTTTCTCAGTAGCCTTTCCTTTGGGTACTCAGTACATACATATTCCTGGGTATAAATACATGTGTTCTAGATAATATCAACAGACACAGATGTAATAGTAACCTCTAGGTTTACAGAAAAAACTTTTGACTCCGTTACTATCCCTCTCTGAATTTGGCTGAAGTCCAATATTTGAACTGCATTAAATAAATAGTCAGGGTTTGGGGTGGCGGGTGGGAAAGCAGCTGCATTCATAACTGTGGCACGCAACTGAGAGGATGCACGTCCCTACTGAATCACTTTAAGGCAGAGTGGCAAATCCCATTGTTTGTGAGCATTGAGTCAATTCATGGGCAAAGATGAATAGTGAACTCAGGAAATGACGCTGAAAATTAAATGGCTGTTGCACGGTAGCCACAGGCAGAAGCCCTCCGCAATCAGTGGGGATATTCCCTCCGTGGAAGAAGGTTCAATTGAGGATGAAGCATGATATGATTATGTACCTTCAGTACATCAGCTAACCTCTCCTGAGACTGCACAATCCTCCTCCTTTGTGTCTTCCTTTCCACCCCGCTAACTGAACCGCAGTAATGGATATCAGAACAGTCCTTGCGTTTTTTTTCCTATCAAATCTGTTAAGAGGGGAAGAAGGTTCCTGTTGTTAATTGCAGGGGATCTCCCACTCTTTGTTTTAAGGAAAGTTTAAACAAAATGATCATCCACTCTGAGGCTTTAAACAAAGTTCAAACAGAACAAAGTTCTCTTGCCAAGGTTTAAGGCAAATTTCCTCTGTCCAGATGGCTTCCTCAAGCAGGCCAATGTAAGAACCGAGACACTCAACCCTGCTGCCTTTTAATGCAGCTCCCTGATTGTTGCTAACGATCCCCAGCTGTCCGGCTTTGCTAGTTCCTTCACCTCTCTCTGCCGGCCACATCCGAGGGGAAAGGGAGATGCTTTGCCCCCAAAGCAACACAGGTGGGCTCCTAAGTGGTGGGACCATGCACAGGGGACAGGGTTAGAAAATTCATTTCCACAAGAAACTTCAGGAAAAAACTCAAGGGTCATTTTTCACATCAGGTAAGTAAACCTGATGATGGGAAATGCCACTAACTAAAGCAAACCCATCAAGAATCCAGGAGTGTGACCATTGTCCTGGGCAGGCCACTTGCCCTACTGACTGGTCCACACATTGGTCTGGGCATCAACCTAGGTTGTGGTGGTGGCCATGAGAATTCTGAGAGTGTTCTAGAAATATGTGCCCACCCTCTCCACTCTCCTCCCCAGCTGTCCATTTTACTCAAGCCCAACACCCATAAGACACACTCACTTTGGATCAATACCAGATACAAGGGGGGTCACATCCATGTCCTGTATTGATTTAATGCTTCCCCTTTGATTGTGTGTGTCCTGCAGACTTCTAGCTCTGTTAGCCAGTGTGCCCAGAAGTCTTCATACACAAGCCTGCCTGGGGGTCCCTGCGATTCAGACATTAAAAAGTGTTTGCTGGTGATATCACCACATAGAGTGCACAAGTTTTCATAGTCAAATCCACTGCCTATGTTTGTCTAAGTTCCCTTTCTATGCCCTGTATCCATCCTTTCACCTCCAGATCCTATTTCTCAGGGGAAGCAAACTTATTATCTTTAGCCTAAAATCCAAACATAAGAGGCTAACTTAGCAGGTTTCTTGTTTATTTGCTTATTTCTTTGTTTTAGCCCATGTTAGGATATTATCAAGTATTCTTTTTTTTAATTCCAAATATTGGAAAGGAAGTTTGAGCTCCCTGATTCATCTGGTAAACTCATGGCATGAGGCTAACAAGAGGCACAGAACGGTCTCATGCAGAAGGATGACAGGCTTTGCATTCAGACCTGGATTGAGATTCTGTTCCTTTGATTACTTATCCTCTGACACTGGCCATATTTGGTGGCATATCTGAGCCTTTGCCTTATCACCCTTGAAACTAGAGGACACACTCTGGCTCTCAGGGTCATTGTGGGGATTAGAGATAATATATGTAAAGTTCTAGCCCAGTACCTGACACGTAATGGGCACTACGGGAACTATTATTAGATGTCAAAAAGTCTTTACATTTAGTCGAAATGTGAGCCAGTTTCTTCCCAATAAATGGCCATTTTGTCCAAAGGAAATGATATGGAAAAGAGTAGATGGCTTGGTTAGAAAACAAACTGCCCGTAGATGCAAAGTGGCTGGTGACCAGTGTCTGCTCACACAGTGACCCTGTGGGAGGGGCACCCCCAGAGTCCCTCCAGCACCCCCCTCAAGTTTTCTATGCCTTAGGACAGGCCACTAGACCTCAATTCCACACCTATTTCTGATTACAATTAAACTATCCACCAGGCTGGCAAAGATAGAACAACACCTTCCAAACTTGATCAAAGATTTGACCACTACCTCGTACACTTGGTGTCTAGAACATACCTGGCAATAGGGGGGGCATACAAATATCACCCTGCCCAGAAAAAGAAACCCTAAGATGAGGCTTCCTGATACAGACCTCAATTTTGCATTGACTTTTGCTCACTGCAAATCATGTAAATACTTGATGTAAAGACTTGACTGTCTCCTTGCTCGTTGGTATAATGCTCTTATCCTCTCTGTCCTACACGTGTTCTAGAGTGACAGCAATCAGAAGCAGGATCCCAATGCTTTCCAGAACCTTCAAAAGAGGCTTTTTGACAAAAGTGAGAGCAATGTGGACGCAGGAAGCTTACTTTCTCACACTAAAACACAAGATAAGCTCTTTAAGGCCTCCTAATCAATGATATATTGATGAAATATGTCTTACAACATTAGAGGCAAGTCTAAGAAAAGTATTTTTTCCTGCTAGAAAGATTGCTGGGCAATCATTGCCAGAGTGCTCTCAAGCCAAAAGAAAGGAGCAGGCGAAGTCAGTTTAAAAGTAGCTTATTCTTTATACAACACAAAACCCCCTATATACATGGCTGCTAGCAAATATATTCTGGGTTTCACTCGTTTATATTTTTCAAACTTTCTTCAAGTTTTCAATGTTACTCATCTTTAAAGATGATTATGACAAAGCTTGACTCCATCAATGCACATATATTCGCCCCCTCTTTGATGGTAAAGCAGAATTATCACTGGTCCCTACTCCTAATTCAGAACTTCCCTCTCCAGGGGTTCCAGAGGTTTCCATGCATCTGTTGAACCCCAAGAAATCTGCATTCTACTCAAAAGAACAACAACATGGTATTACGTTTTTGTGACTATAAATAAAACATTATGTAATGATAAACCAACAGTAGTAATAAGACCTGCAACACAAAGTAAAACAACAGCAGCTGCAGCCTGGAACAGGTGGTGAGGAGCCATACCCAGAAATCAGAAACAGCTTTTGTGCTGAATCAAGGCCTGAGAAACCCCCTTCGATCTCTGTGACTTGGCCAGCAGGAGGTCTGCCCCTCTGAATAACAACAAACACAAAACCAAAGAGGGATGGTGGTATGAAGCATGTTTTGATCCATTTTCCTTTCCAGCTTGGCCAGGTGCACTGGGTGACATCCTCGCAGGACCAGCTTCTTTGCAGGTTCTGTCACCATCAGTGACTCTAGCCACTGCCTCAGAGCACACACTCCTGCGCATGGGCAGGTCCTTAGCTGAGATATTTCCAAAGACCTGGCTTGGCCTGATCTTTCCAGGCCAAGCTCTGGTGTCCATGTACCAAGGCCAGCAGGAGAGGGTGGGAAGTCTGCAGGGTGATGTCCCTGGGAGAGGGGCATCCAAAGTTACAGAGACCAGGAGGTCATAGCAATGGGCTTAAGATAACAATAATGTTAAGCTTCTCTTCTGACAGTTATGTTGTTGGGGAAGGGTGGTAGGAGCTTCTTTAGGTCAAATGAAGCAGATAAGATCAATTTGGCCTGGCAAAGGTTGGAGAAGAGAAGAAAGATACTCCCCCCGCAGAGCTTAAGCTATGGCCAATACAATGCAATTGCAAAGGGTATTACTTTTTTTCATTTGACTTATTATTTTAAATCTTTAAAGGCAATTATAAAAACAGATTGATTACAGATGAATTTAGTGTCATCAGCTTTAGCCAAAAAACAAACAAGAACAACTGATCATGTAACAGCAGCAAATAATAACTATGACTAGACCCTTTGATAACATCACGTTTCAAAGCCATTTATCTTTCCCTTGTTGAACTACTGAATTAGCAGATCCTTCGTAATCAACTCTTTTAGTAATATTTTTAAAAGATTGGGTTAATGTGCTCACAGGCAAGAAACTGACATGCTTCATGGGCAAGTCTCAAAATCCAGCTGGCCTGCACAGTAACAATTGCAAGAGTGACAAGAGCAATAACTTAGGCTGCCTTCTCAGGGGAAAGACGCGATGCAGACTGCCCTGGATGACACAGATGCACGTGTACCTGGGGCGGGGTGTAAGGACAGATGAGGAATTACAGACCCAGACCCAAAAAAGAAAAGGCAAGAAATGTTCACATCAATAGTAGAACTGAGAGTTCTGACACAGCAAGTTTCCTTCCTCTTTCACCCAAGGGCTCCCTTGGTCATTGGAACCGTGTGGACAATACATTGGTCTTTGGGCCTCTGAGTGATTCTCTTCCTGTCAAAGAAAATTGAGCTGATAATCTAATGGTAATAACTGTTCGCAGTACTTACTGAAATAAGTAAATATGCACTAGTTGGGCCTGTCCCCTTCTGCTGACGAAGGTCAGGATGTATTGATAATTGGAGGAGGAAAAGCAAGAGAAGGGAAAGGAAGCAGTGGGGCAAGGATAGGCTGTTCCAAATCAGTGTTGGGCCACAGCCAATTCTTAGCCAAAAACCAGAAAATCCTCCCTAAAGATTAAATCTTCGCATAAACTCTATTTCCCCAGCTCTATTCCTTTCCTCTCCCCTCTCTTCCTTTTTTCCTCACTGCATTTCCTCTTCCTTCTCTTTCCTTTGAAATCACCCAGCAGACTAGAAATGGCTTAAAAGCAATCCAAAAACTAAAATTTTTAAATATAAATTATGTTAGAAATTCAGAGGCAAGGATAATATATATTAGAATAGAAAACTGAGCCAGAGGGAATTGAGAAAACATAACCACAGGGTGAGGATCTCACAGTTATGCAAATCAAGTTCCAGATAAACAAACAAATGAAAACTGACCCCAGAAGAAACAGAGATATTTCAAAGAACTGAAACAGTGATTGGCAGTCTCAGAGACATTTAATGTGAGGTCCACTTTTTTAAAAAGCCTAATATAAAAAGGAACAATTAGAAAGCATGATAGAGTTCACAAAAACAACAAATGTGATTGTCAAAAAAAATATGAAGAGACCAAAGAGTAAATTAAGTGGGGCAAAGACCAAGTTGGGGATCTAGATAGCCAAGTGCAGACATTATCCCAGCACATAGAGCAAAAATTAAAAGAGATAGACATGAGAGAAAAGATCGCCAGTGGGAGGACACATCTAAGGAGTCCCTTTTCCATTTAAGGGAAAGACTATATAAGTAATAAATAATCAAAAGAAAAGATAAAATAAATGTCACCAAGTTGGGCAAAATCACAAGTCTTAAGAATGAAAGGGCCCTACAAATGAGAGACAGATAAAATTTTTAAAAGATCCACACCTAGATAAACATTGTAAAGTTTCAAAATTCTTTAGATAAAGAGAAAATTCTGGTGGGTTCCAAAGAAAATAAATGAGAATCAGACTGACTTCAGACTTCTCATCACCACATTAAATGCTAGAAGAAGCAATGCCTTGCATTTTCTAAGGGAAACTTATTTGAATCTAAAATGTCTGTGCCCTACCAAATTACCAATTAAGGGTCAATAAAGGTATTTTTAAACAAGTAAGAACTAAGAAATCTTACTATCCAAGAATCCAGTATGAATACATTATCCAAAACAGTATAATAGCAACACCAAAAAATGATTTTAAAAGAAAGAAAATGACAAGAGAATAAAAAAATGGTATCATCTTAATATGACCCAGGAAGAGTAAAAGAAGCTGCAAATAATTAAAAGAGGATCCACTGGACCTTGACACTTAAGACCGTCTATTCTGAGCAACGAGATTTTCAGTGACACAGGATTACCTTTCCTTCAAAATGGGGTGAATCACACGACTTAGTTTTTGCTGTTTGCAGGGGGGGCTTAAATTTTTAGAAGTCTTTAGAAGCAGTAACAGAAGAGCTTAATTTTATTAAAGGAAAAAATGTAAATGACATAAACCTTGACAATTTAAAAATGATAAAAATCAAAAGTTGAAGCAGGAAAGGGAAGTGAGAGGTAGTAAAATGCTCTTGATTCCTCATGGGGGATGTAACATGCATTAGCAAATGATAAAGCAGGAAAGAAAGTTCAAGTGTGACTATGTTAGGTAATGAAATAGTGAGTTTTCTTCATCAAAATGGCCAAATGAGGACATGCTTCTCTTCCCTCCCAAATGCAAGAAAACAAAGGAAAATGAAAAGGTATAAGCCCATAATATCAAAGAGAACTAACTGGAGAAGAACTATCAGAACATGAGTTTCTGAAAAAACAGATGAAGTATTGATAAATTAAAATAGGATGAAAGGAACCTCAGTCAATTATTCCTGGGGAGGAAGTTGCCATAGAGGAAGGAGCAGGGCATCCCAGGTATGAACAGGTGGAACAGAGGGCAGGGGTGAGGAAAATGGTGAAAACGTGAAGACTAACTGAAGGTCTTAATCTGAGAGAGTTACCCACCCCGCCCTATTCCAGTCCCTACTCCTAAATCCAGACTGACAGACAGCTAGCTACTCATTATCTCTAGGCCTTCCCCCACCCCAAAATTGTAGGGTTCTTTGTTAAAGAAATTAAATGAACTCTCAGAGGAGAACTAGGGAAGCTAACACGAAGTCCCCCTCATTCTGATATTTAAGGGACATGTAGGGTAAAAGGCAGCTCCCCGCCCTTTCTATCTAAAGTAGACAAGCACTTCAATCCACAGAACTGCCAAACAGCCTTCCCACACAGCCCCCTCTACCTTCAAACTTAAATTTGAATGGATAGAATAGATGTGCAATTGAAGTACAAAATACATTCAGCAAAATAAACAGATCATTAGTGTACAGCTCAGTGTAATATCACAAAGGGAATACACCCATTAACTACCACCAAAACCACCTAGATTTTTTTAAAAATATATATTACCCGAACCTCAGAAGCCCCCTTCATGCCCCCTTCTAGTCACGACTCCCTCTTCTCCACAAAGGAATCTGACTCCCAGATTTGTTTTGTCTAAGTTTGAATTTTACATAAATGGAAGCATGCAATATCTATGTTTCTGGCTTCTTTCACCTCACATTGTGTTCATGAGGTTCATCCATGAGTCTATGAATAAGATGCACATGGTCCTGCCCTCACGGAGCTCACACTTAAGTGTGTGGAAACACTCAACAAGCAAATAAGAAAAACAACAACAAAACTATCAGATACACAATAGTAGAGTTTTGTAATAGAGAGGGACTAGGTAGCTCCTTTAGACTGAATGAGCAGAAAAGTCTCTCTGAGAAAGTAACATTTAAGCTGAGACAAGAAAGCACCAATCATGATAAGGATAGATCCATAGATAAGGAGTAGTGTAGAATATATAAAAAGCTCCCCTCCCCCCTCCTTCCATATATATATATATAACACACTCACACATCAGTAAGAAAAAGGCAGTCAAAACAATAAAAATTGGGCAAGAGAATGGAATAGTCATTGCACAAAAGAACATATCCAATAAATATATCTAATATCTAAATAGCCAATAAATATACAAAATGTGCTCAACTTCATTAGTAGCCAGTAAAGTTAGCAATTTTAGCCACCAGAAAGACTGAAAAACCCCACACACAACTGATTTTGCCAAGAGTTAGGAAAGATATGAGAACAACTAGAACTCTCCTATGTTGATGCAGGAGTGTCAGTTGGCACAACTGATACCAACCAGGATTCTTGGTCTTCCCCAATCAATAGAAATCGACTAGGGGCCAGACAAGAAATTCAGGCAAAGTTTTATCGGGGCCCCTGCTGCAGCAGAGGGGAATGAGAACAAGTAACAGGTTCCCTTGCTCGCTCCCTGAGGGTGGGCTCGGGGGGGCAGTCGAGCTGGTTCCTTATATGGTGTGAGGGTAGGGGTGTGTCCAGAGGTGGGCCGGAGGGGTAGCTTAGGTGGTTTGCCCACCCTTTAGGGGATGTTGAGTGCAGGGAGCATACACAGTACCCTGTTTTTTCTCTCAACACCGTTTTTGCTCTGGGCTCTTCAGAAGGGGCAGTTGGGTTTTTTTGGTCTTTTTGTATCTCTTGTCCATAATTTGCCCTAACTGTGCAGGCACACAGTTATTTTTAGTCCCTCGTAGTTTCTTTGTCATTTGTAGCTTGAGGAGACATTTGTCCAGGTGCAAGCACTGCAGGAAGGGGTTCCAGGTCCCAGCCTGTCTCACAACCATTTAGAAGACTGTTTGCCATTATCTTCTAAAGTTGAATTTAAGCTACTCTCTGACCAGAAACCTCATTTCTATTTACGTCCAAAAGAAATTTGTCATATGTGCACATATGACATTAAAAAAAAAAACAACACATTTTTTTGTAATGTTTATAGTAGTTCTGTTTGTAAAAGACAAAAACTGGAAACAACCAGATGCCCAGAAACATAAGGTTAATAAACTGTGGCATATTTACACAATGGGATACTGGACTACAGTTAGAATGAATGAACTACTGCTACACAAAACTTGAGGGAAAAGCCTGCCTCCAAAATCCCTTTTTTGTTCTCCCTGAACCTGGGCATTCAACCTCCTGTCCTCAGCTGAACTGGGAGCCTCTGCCTCCTGCTCTGTGCTTCCTGGCTTTGGGTCAAGGGGAAGCCACACAGACATCCCTTTCTTCCCTCGCATGCTCGCTGGCAGCTGGTAAGGTCTTCACACTCTGATTCCTCAGTTTTCTGGTGACACTGACCTGAAATAGTTGGGGGGACAATCCACGCCAGGACAGCCTGTGTTCTTCACCATTGTGTGCCCAGCTACTAACAATGCCTGACACAGAGAAGGGGCTCAATAAATACTTGTTGAACAAAAGGATGAATGTTCAATCACTGATGTCCCTGTGACATCCCATTTGGGATCTACTGATATCTAACCGCTTGAAGAAGTGCACTGTCTGTGTAAGGGGTTGAATTCAGTGGTCTTTCGGGTAGTCTTAGTTGGCATGTGCCATGTTGCTTTGCTAATTTTGCATGCACACACACGCGCACACACACACACCCCATCAAAATTTGTGTTTTACTCTCACTGTCTTTTCAAATTTAGATATAGGATGGGCAGCTTGTTGTTCCCAGGCAAAGATGAATTAAATTTGGTTTCACTTTGTTTGCCATTACAGATGGAAATTTCCGCAACTCTGTTTCTGAAGGTGCTCTCAGACCCTTAAACTCAGAAAGTTTAACCAAGGATTTGAAGAAATCTTTACTCCCACAGGACTTTCTTATCTCCTAAATGTTATCCTTTCCTTTTTGTGTAAGGCAGACTGAGAGTTGTATTGAGAATCAAAATAAGTTCAAAGAAAGAAATGGAACAGGAAATCCAATTATAAAGCAAATTTAAATGAAGATGAGCTAATTAGCAAATAAATGGCATGGCTTGCTGACCCTTTGGTTAGATGGTAATTTGCCCATACGTAGAGTTCTAACAATAATATCTAGCAGCTAGTGTATACTAAAAATGTATTATGTGCCAGTCAGTGGGTTAACCCTTACCTAGATAAAGGCAGGATTGATTTTATCAGGGTGCTAGATCAAGCCTGGAAGAATTCAGTTCTTATGTGTAATAGATAATTCAATAGTTGGTGCTCTGGTGTGAACTAAAGTCAGAATGACGGGTTTCCCCTTGTCCTTGTTAAAATTACTTTGCCATAAAATTGGCTGTTGGAAAGTCCTGAAATTCTGAGAAATCACAGGAGATGCAAAGATGAATGTAAGATTCAATGCCTGCCTTCGAATTGCACGCCATCTTGAGTGAGAAAGACAAATAGATAAATTCAATCCAGAATGCTAAGGACTATGAAAGGCAAAAGTGCAAAGTATTGTGGGAACCTGGACTTTACCAAGGAAGTGATGTCTAAACTGAGTTCCTGAAAGAGGAATAGGAGTCTGGAAGGAAGACTCCTCCCAGGCAGAGGGGCCAGCACATGCCAAGGACTAGCTGTGGGAAAGGGCATCCTGCATGAAGGGAACTGAAAGCAATTCAATATTGGCTAGAGCACAGAGCGTGTGCGGGCATGGCAAGACTTGCTACTGAGAATTAAACAGAGTCCAGACCATGAAAACTTTGTAAGCCACGCTGAGCAGTTTGGAATTCATCCTGTGGACTATGGGGAGTCACTGAAGAATTTAAAGCCAGGGAGTGATTGATCAGATTTGTGTTTAGAAAAATCACTTTCAAGGGGTGAGACTGGGTGTTGGGGTGGGTAGTGATTTCAAGGAGACCGTGGTGATGACATCATAAGACAAATTAGAAGCAACAGGAATGAAGAAAATAAAAAGAAGAAAGTCAAGAGGAGAGGGAGGGCTTCCCTGGTGGCGCAGTGGTTGAGAATCTGCCTGCGCATGCAGGGGACACGGGTTCGAGCCCTGGTCTGGGAAGATCCCACATGCCGCGGAGCGACTGGGCCCGTGAGCCACAACTACTGAGCCTGCGCGTCTGGAGCCTGTGCTCCGCAACAAGAGAGGCCGCGATAGTGAGAGGCCCGCGCACCGCGATGAAGAGTGGCCCCCGCACCGCGATGAAGAGCGGCCCCCGCTTGCCGCAACTGGAGAAAGCCCTCGCACAGAAGCGAAGACCCAACACAGCCAAAAATAAATAAATTAATTAATTAAAAAAAGAGGAGAGGGAAATAAGAAGAAATTAAAGATGACTCCCAGGTTTCCAGATGACTGTTCCAGAAGAGAATATTACACTTTGCAATATATGATCAAGGATGCTTCCAAGTCAGGAAAGACACATGCATTTGTTTTTCAAAACTTCAAATTCTATTAATTACAATTATAGTGCTGCTAATACCATCAGGGGGCTTGACCATAGCTAAAAGGAAGCTCAACGCTCCAGTTTCTTGTAGCGGGGGAATTTACAGTTTTCCTAGTTCATTTCATCTAAAGAGAAAGAGGACTTGAAAGACAGTTAACCAGAGACACCAACTGATTACAGTCTAGGGAGAGACCAGTTAGATGTTGGTCAATCTGCAGAACAGAATCTCCTGGCAAGAAAGCAAAGGGAGAATTGAAGAGAATGATTAGTGTTAATGGGATGTCACCAAGTGGGCACTACAGGTGGGAGTGAGTTCAGGGTAGAAGCCGAGAGTCAGATTTGATAGGATGGATTGATTTGCTGAGAAGTGATTGGCCAGGGGTGAGACAAGGACCCTGTACTTTAGTAAATTGGCTCAGAAATATCTCAGTGTAACCCAAACTGTTTCCTGTTTGCTGTTAGCAAATTGAGCAAAAACACTTGGAGATGCTCTCAAGCAGCTGGCATGGCAGACTCCCTGAGTTCTATAGAAGGCTGCAGCTCTTACACTAAGTGGTTGTTTTGCAGACTGAGCTATGACTAGGACTAGAAACGCTCAACTAATCCTGAACCAGCAACCACTGCAATAGGCTCATAAAGGAGGTGTACCAAGGAAAAGCACCAACAAACAAACACCATTGTTCATAAGCCTTCTGCCTTGACGCCTACTGTTTTCTTCTGGTAAAGTGGGCCGGACCAAGTGAAGCCAGAAGCCTCCTTTTGCCTAGAAGCGGTGCCCTGAGGTCTGGACAAGTTCTCCAGTTAGGGTTTTAAAAATCCCCACAAGTCTGAAGAAGCATTCTTAGAGGTCTTCAAGTTCTCAACAAGAATTTTTTGATTTTGAGTTTCCAGTTCAATAATGATTATAAAAATTAATATAAACATATTTGGGATTAACTTCGTGACCTCCTTAAAATCCAGTACTGCCCAGTAGTGCCAGTGTTGTCTTTGTTTCCAGTTTCCAGTCATATCGGTAGCAAGTAGTACTTTGTTGTCATGAGCTAATGAGAAGGGGGAAAAAACAGAAAACATACGCAGTAGAAGTGATTCTCCAGGTGGAGTGCTCCTAAGCGCTCCAGTAATGCTGGAGTACTTAGGTAATACAGTATAGTAAGTCGCTCGGTAGATAATATTTCAAACGCTAAGGTAATTCTAAGGTAATACTAATAGCCATCAGGAAGAAAGAGCTGCATCCTGCTTTCATAAATGACAAGACAAATCTATCTTGGTCAGAAATGCCCCAGGGGAGAACTCAGAAGACACAGGCAAGGCAAGCAGGAGAAAATGTGAAGAGCACAGGGGTGGCTGATGGGCCCTGGCTAACAGCATCAGAAGCTAAAGTACACAGGGGGAGAGGAAGCCAGAGTTCTGGATGGAACAGAGGATGAGAGAAGAAGGTGCTTGGGAGGCCTTAATACAGAGCAACAACTCTGTCCTAAAGAAAGTCCTTCGGGAAGGTAGGATTTAACTTGATTTTTTTTCTCTGAGCTTCTGCATTCTTAGGGGTTCTGTTGCTTGCAATCCATAATACCTAGATTTGAGTTGTTTCTCTTACAATACATTTGTAAGGCTGAGGTAACCTTTATTATTAGGCTAGAAGACTTTCGTGATTTGTCAGGTTCTGCTTGTGTAACAAGGAAAAGCATCCACCTTAACGGCATCCCCAGGCCAACACTAAATTTGTTCATCTACTCACCATATGTTTACTGGCCATCTATTCCATGCTAGCCACTAGGATATAGTCGAGAACAAAACTGGCTCAGTCCCTGCCCCCATGCAGCTCTCTGCAGTCTAGTAATCTAATGATCAACCCCACTGGACCACGCTTAAAGGTGTAAAATCTCCTCCCCATCCTGACACTGCATTTATGTTTTAAGTAAAATAATGAAATAGATGTCAATGTACTGGCAAGGTCTGTTCTCTGGCAGGTCCCTTCGCATTCATCTGGTTCCTGTTCCAGCAGCAGCAGCACCTGGGAGCTTTTAAAAAGGCAGAATCCAGGTCCCATCTCAGATCCTCCCCATCCGAACCTGCATTCTGATTCCCAAGTGATCCACGTTCACATCCACATTTGAGAAGCACGGTTCTCTAAGACAGTTCTAAGAGAAACGGCTGCCTTTTATCCATGAAGATAAATCTGCAAATATTTTATATGTATTTTTTTCAAACAAAAATAATTTAGATTTGATCGTAGTTTCTCTGGATAAGCCCTATTTCAATGGGTCTCCGGCTGGCCAAAAAAAGCGTGTCTGGTAATAATCTAAAAATAAATTCCCAAGTTCCCTTTAGAACTTCTGCATTTCTCATACTTGGTTTTTTACTTTTACTTCCAAACAGCCTATTGAAGGGAAAAAAGTCTCGATTGCTGTGACTTTTCTTGAAAACTTTATGAAACCTTTAACCTTGGAATTCACGTATTTAGAATATTTATTAAGATCGTCTAAAATAATAATCATAAATCTGATTTACCAATAAAATCTCACATTTGAATCCTTAAAAATTAAGACTGTAACTATCACAAAAGTTTTCTACCAATTATATTAAAGGTATATATTCCTTTGTATCAACTGTAAAGATAATCGAGGGAATTCATCAGAACTTTATATAGATATATATTTTTGTTGGGGGGAGTGGATGAGAAAGAGAGAAACTTTGTTCACCAAACAATGTTAAATAAAACTACTTTAGGACTCTCCCTGCACAGTCAAACAATAAGGAAAGTAAGAATTGTTTGGAAAACACTTTATCAGTTCTATGCCCTTCACTACTTTAATATCCCACTCTTCTGCCTCAGGGCTTTCCCCCTACTTGTCCAATCACCTAAAAGCCTTTCCCTTCTCACTCACTGGTTGTCTAAATCTCTGATTCCCCAAGGTGTTCTTTACTTCTTTCTTTTCTTTCTTTCCTGGACTTCTACCACTAGCACTCTTATACAGCCAGCATCACGCTACTATCCCACACTTTAATACATTCAACCTTGTCATTTTTGCTGCTAAAATGTTAGGCTCTTAAAGACATTAAATTAAATTTAAAATATATTTTTTATATTTATAAATTAAATATATTAGATTATAGATACAAGAAAATTCTGGGCACATAATAGATGCCCAATAAAAATGCATTTGTTGATTGGTCAACTAGGTAAAAACTCCACTTGCATTGAATGAACAAGGATATGAAAAAGTCTTCACGTCACTTAATTTAAATGAAGCTGAAAATTATTAGAATTAATAAGATTCACAATGAACACCTGGCCTAAGGTTAAGAAATTTAGGGGTTTCACAGTATTTGGTTAACTCTTTTTTTGTTCAGTTTCCCCTTCAAATTAGCTAAAGAACTAAAACAATTTAGGAAAGGTTGTTTTCAAAGTGTTTCTGTACCCACAGATCTTATCAGTATTAGTAACAACCTTATGAGCACAATCAAATGGGAGCTATAAATAAAAGGAACACAGTCTAATAAGAATTCACAGGCACATGTTGACCTCTAAGAAGATACAGCGCAACTTGAAACTTTGTCTGCACGTGACTCCATAGTTGACCCCCAAAAGCCCAAAATTAATTTTAAAGTTTCCCATCCTCTGTTGTCTTTTTGATAGATTATACATCTTATGCTAAATCTTCAAAGTCCATTAAAAGTCCCACCTCTTCCAGCAAGCTCTCTTCTGCTCCTAAAGATAACTACCACCCCTCTCTTCTACAAACCACAATTAAATAAAGATTTTAAACTACCTTAAAGAGTATTTGTTCTCATAAATGCTTTGTGTTTAGGTCTTATATTTTTAAAACTTTGATATATCTATACAGAGCTAGGCACATAGGCACACAGGAAAAATCTGCTAATCAAATAGAATAATTCTAGATACAGTGACTAAAGAAAAGTGATTATTTGCTCATACGTAGTACGATAGGAAGTTTTGGAAGTGAATTAAAGTCCTGAACAATAATGGTGAAGATTGGGGAATGTTGGATAAAAATGACAAGTGATTTTGTATCTCACAAATGTTTGGGGCCATACATTTTTCTGAAAGTAGTCGGGCATGAATTGAAGATGCATATATGAACACCCCATCTTCTATGTTGAAGCATCGGCTCTAAGGAGAAGGCAAATGATCTCTCCTTGCAGAACAGATTGAGAGAGTCTAATGAGTTCAGCTCAGAGTTACACGTCTCCTAAATCAGATGCCAAATCCTTTCATATCAGCCAGTCCTCATAAGCCATAAAACAGCCGTCAGTCTATCAAACATGATGGAAGAATTTTTAAAGTTCCTGGAATAACTGTCATTCTGGGTATATTTTTTTTTTCTTGTCCTATGGGAAAACAACACAGGAACCAATTCTATTCGAAAACCATCACATTCCAAATTTCGTCACAGTCACCTCATTCTTAGCACACAGACATGTCCCATATACCTCACCCCACCTCCACTCCCCAGTTCCCAGTGATTAAAAAAAAAAAAAAAGAACTTCACCCAAGTCCTGCTGACGTCAATGGTGTGCTTGCGTGCAAAGACAGTCTTGTGGATGGATTGAAGACAGTGGTGTTGTAACTTTTCTTAAGGCCTCAATTATTCAAAGAAACCTCACTTCTAAGGGGAAGTGTCAGAAAGCCCAGAACTCTATTTCAAGGAAAAGGCAGCAAGTAAATCTTAAAATAACTGAATGTGTTTCAAAGTATGTTCTTAAACTGAAAGTTGACATTCATGTCTTGGCAATGTCCTAAACCTCACAGTAATAAAAAATGATAATCATACCTCCTTAGGGGGGAAATAAAAGGTAAAGGAAAAAAAAGCATAAATAAGAATAGAATCACAAGGATCCACAATTTTTTATATTGGGGATTTTTTTCCTTTGTTTCTTCAACGTTTTACTTATGCAAAATACCGTCTATGAATTTAGGTTCTCACACAGTTTTCTGACTGATCAGAAAATTAGTGCTGGACATTCAGATATCTACAAAGAGCCACTTGCTCAAAATAATAAATTAGTATTTATTAAGAAATAAAAATGTCACGTTGGACTTTGTGCTACATGATGGAGGATGGTGAGTATCTAAAAAAACTCAATTAAAGAGAGATATTCTTGCTCTCAAACATTCACAATCTACTAAGAGGAACAGGTATATATATATATATATTTTTTTTTTAACATCTTTATTGGAGTATACTTGCTTTACAATGGTGTGTTAGTTTCTGCTTTATAACAAAGTGAATCAACTCTACATATACATATATCCCCATATCTCCTCCCTCTTGCGTCTCCCTCCCACCCTCCCTATCCCACCCCTCTAGGTGGTCACAAAGCACCGAGCTGATCTCCCTGTGCTATGTGGCTGCTTCTCACTAGCTATCTATTTTATGTGGTATATATGTCCATGCCACTCTCTCACTTCGTCCCAGCTTACCCTTCCCCCTCCCCGTGTCCTCAAGTCCATTCTCTATATCTGTGTCTTTATTCCTGTCCTGCCCCTAGGTTCATCAGAACCTTTTTTTTTTAGATTCCATATGTATGTGTTAGCATACGGTATTTGTTTTTCTCTTTCTGACTTACTTCACTCTGTATGACAGACTCTAGGTCCATCCACCTCACTGCAAATAACTCAATTTCATTTCTTTTTATGGCTGAGTAATATTCCATTGTATATATGTGCCACATCTTCTTTATCCATTCATCTGTCGATGGACACTTAGGTTGCTTCCATGTCCTGGCTACTGTAAATAGAGCTGCAATGAATATTGTGGTACATGACTCTTTTTGAATTATGGTTTTCTCAAGGTATATGCCCAGTAGTGGGATTGCTGGGTCGTATGGTAGCTGTATTTTTAGTTTTTTAAGGAACCTCCATACTGTTCTCCATAGTGGCTGTATCAATTTACATTCCCACCGACGGTGCAAGAGGGTTCCCTTCTTGTTTGTAGATTTTTTGATGATGGCCATTCTGACTGGTGTGAGGTGATACCTCATTGTAGTTTTGATTTGCATTTCTCTAATGATTAGTGATGTTGAGCATCCTTTCATGTGTTTGTTGGCAATCTGTATATCTTCTTTGGAGAAATGTCTATTTAGGTCTTCTGCCCATTTTTGGATTGGGTTGTTTGTTTTCTTGATATTGAGCTGCACGAGCTGCTTGTAAATTTTGGAGATTAGTCCTTTGTCAGTTGCTTCATTTGCAAATATTTTCTCCCATTCTGAGGGTTGTCTTTTCGTCTTGTTTATGGTTTCCTTTGCTGTGCAGAAGCTTTTAAGTTTCATTAGGTCCCATTTGTTTATTTTTGTTTTTATTTCCATTTCTCTAGGAGGTGGGTCGAAAAGGATCTTGCTGTGATTTATGTCATAGAGTGTTCTGCCTATGTTTTCCTCTAAGAGTTTTATAGTATCTGGCCTTACATTTAGGTCTTTAATCCATTTTGAGTTTATTTTTGTGTATGGTGTTAGGGAGTGTTCTAATTTCATTCTTTTACATGTAGCTGTCCAGTTTTCCCACTTATTGACGAGGCTGTCTTTTCTCCATTGTATATTCTTGCCTCCTTTGTCAAAAATAAGGTGACCATATGTGCGTGGGTTTATCTCTGGGCTTTCTATCCTAGGAACAGGTATATATTCTGCCTTCTCGTTAATTCAAAAAACATTTGCTACGAACCAGATATGTAGTATGAAATACTTGAATAAAGCTTTAAACATCAGTTGACCAATAAAAAGTAATGAAAGTTACAGCCAATCCCAAGTGCATTCTAAGAAACGTGAGCAGAGGTTAGTGGGTATCTGGGAGCAGGAGTGGGTTCCTCAAGAAAACAGTTTATTTGGCCCATCCTTAAGACTATTTGTTTCTTGCACTCTACCCCATTATAGACAACAGGCTGGGAAAACATCTCTGTGACTTGGAACTGTTTTCATTTACAAAACTCTGTCAACCAGAAGTTCAAAATAAGAGTGTACTTCTTTTCCAATTTCTACATGAAAAAGGAATTCTTTCATTCCAGGAAAGACAGTGTTACCCAAATGAATCACAAAATTGTTGCTTTGACACACTTCCCGATTTGTGGTTGTTAAAAGCAACTTTCAAGTAGAAAATGCTGTCTAACTTTCAAGTAGCTTACTCCTCAGAGTCTTTTCTGAAGTGTAGGGTACAGATCAGCTGACCAGTTTATTTCAATTCATCTCAATTCCATAAACCATGTGTAAAGATCTGTTCTCAGGGCTGACGTGACACATGAAAAATGAAGACAGAGCCTCCACCCCCGTCTCCCCAGTGGACTCACTTCTACATAGAACCTCGTTAGCGCCCTCGCGCAGCAGGGACACACCAGCCAATCTGGTTATCTTAGCCTCTCTAGCTTGCTTTCTTCATGCATAAAAAATACCATTAGAGGGGGATGTTGATAATGGGGGAGGCTATGCACGTGTGGGGACTTAGGGGAAATCTCTACCTTCAGCTAATTTTGCTCTGAACCTAAAACTGCTCTACAGAATAAAATCTGTTTTTAAAATGCCATTAGATGAGCTAAGTGTTTTTATTCACCATTTGAATTTTACTACTTTGGTCTTAAAGGATTAACCCACCTACATAGGTGTTATCTTTTCTCGGAATGCTCAGAGAGTTTATCTAGAACTTTCACCAGACTTTGGCCGTGTCTACCCTTCCTGCTCGCTGTTTTCAGGCAAGTGCTATGTTTGTGCGTTCACTGTCCATCTCCTCCATTAGAACGTAAGCCGCAAGAAGTCAGGGCCTCTGTTTTCTTCACAATGATAGCCCCAGAGCTCAGCACAGTGCCCGGTACCGAGTAAGTACTCAATAGAGTTAACCCAGCAAAGTGAATGAATACATTGTTGGAGAATGAACCACAGAGCCACCCTTCTAGACTCTGCTCTCCGGGGGCAGGGTGCCTATCGAATGATTCTCTAAAACCTGCAAAATACACACTAGGGATTCAGTAATTGTGTGATGTATCAGTGAATTGAATCACAGCATCTTGAGTCGGTCTAACCGTACACAGACGTCCTTCTGCAGCATCCCATCTGGACAATCATTCAGCCTCTCCTGGATGCTGCCAGTGAGGGAGGCTCAGTACTTTCACCACAATTTCTACCTTTATGTTAACATGACAAATGAAAAAGAATTAATTACCTCTTTATCCAAATATGGTGCTGTTCAGATAAAGTAAAGGACATGATCCTTGCCTCCCTAAAGGTGCCCTTTTCTAGCAGAGTGTCATCACTGAGCCCAAGCTGATGACCCCTCTGGGTGTCCCTTGTACGAGTGGATAACCTAAGGCAGCGTCCTTCACAATGTGTACCTCTGAATCCTCTCTGAGCCTCAGAAAAATACAAATGCCAAGACTCCTCTTCTGACCCCCCGAATCAGAGTATCTGGGGGAGGGCTCTGGCTAGACATATTTAGCTAACCAGGACTGAAAAAACACTAAGATAAGGACATTTTTAGTTTCAGGTTCAAGAAAGAAAGATGTTTGTGGCAGAAATCCTTAAATCTTGAGTAAGAGAGAAAAGGTTTGAAGACATTTCTCTGCCCTTCTCCCGAGATGGTTTGGGCTCCCATGAGGACAGCAGAGGCAGAGGTGGGAAAGTTGAGAGATCGGGGACTGGGGACATTGTGACAGACGGAGGGAAGCCAGCATGCTGATGCAGCGCAGACTTTGGGGGGAGGTCGGCAGCAGCTGCAGCCACCAGGGAGACAGGCAGGGGACTCAGAACAGCCAGAGGCCACAAGGGGACTGTGGTTGACAGATGCACTTGAACACATGGCAGACACCCTGCTGGGGACTTCCAGACTGCTTTGGGGAGGAGAAGTCTGCAGGGAGAGTCATTCTTTCATCTAAAACATATTTGCTGAGCACCTACTATTTCCCAGGCACTGTTGGAGGGTCTGGGGTTACAGGAGAGAGTGGGAATAAACATAGAATCAAGCTCAGGAAATGTGAGTTCTTAAGGCTCATGGGACTGTCAGGGGCTCTGCCTAGTAAAGTCCTGAGGCATTAGGAATGCAATTTAAATAGCTAATGTCAAATCAGATACACACAGATCCAAAAAAAAGTTTCTCTTAGTGAAATAAGTCAGACAGAGAAAGACAAATACCCTATGTTACCACGTATATGTGAAATCTAAAAAATAAAACAAACGAATATAGATAACAAAACAGAAACAGATTCACAGATACAGAGAACAAACTAGAGGTTACCCGTGGGGAGAGGGAAGGGGGCGGGGGCAAGATAGGGGTATGGGATTAAGAGATACAAACTACTATGTATAAAATAGATAAGCAACAAAGATATATTATACAGCACAGGGAAGTTTGGCCTTGTTTTATAATAACTTAAAATGGAATACAACCTATAAAAATAGTAAATCACTGCGTTGTACACCCGAAACCAACCTAATATTGTAAATCAACTATACTTCAATTTTTAAAAAATAGATACACATAAAGAGATCAAGAGGCTATTTGTCTTCCTAGCCTCTTACTTAAAGAAAAGGGAAATCACTTTTTGGCCTGCCTGTATTTTTGAGAAAGGTACACATGCACAGCAAACGCCGGCACCTTCTCTGGGACACCAGGTATCACTTCTACACGGAGCCCGTCCTCTGCTCGTTTCCCGCTCTGCCCCACAGCGCTCAGGAGAATGTCAAGTGGGGTGCGGCCTCCCCTTTGTTCTGGCCACAGCTGTCTCTGCCCAGGGTAACGGTCTTGCCCGTAACTGCTCACGAAAAGCTATGAAAGGCGAAACAGGCTGCCACATGAACACGATGCTCTTTAATTACAAGGTCACCCCCCCGCCCCCGCCCCACCACCCCGTGGAAGGAAGGCCAGCAGACAGGCCGACACATTCCAATTATGCTAATACACCTTGTAAACATCCATTTTTTTTTATTCTGAGATTAAAGAGAGCCTGTATCCTCACAGCACTCCTGAGACGACCGTGCATCTCAGGGCTGTTGCCAGTGCTACTGGGGAAACAGGATTTCCTTTGGTTAAAATAGACTTTCACAAAAACAACAGCCTCGAGTCTGGAGGTGGTCAAATGTGACTTCCACTGCAGGCTGTCCAAAATTTCAGTCATAGTTCTCAAAAAGCTTTCAAGAAGGACCGAGTTCATATTCTCAGAGGAAACCGATTAGCCTCCCCTGTTTTCTTCCAGCCCTTTCCCCAACCACACAGAGCGTGTGGTCGGTTCCCTTGGTTGAGCCTGGTAGTGGTGGGCCTTGAGGCTGAAGTCTGGTTGCCGTGTGGGTCAGCCGCCTTCACTCACTGTCAGCTCCTGCTGGGCCACACACACACTGATGGAACTAACTCAGCCACATCCTCGTGTCCAGGTCAGCTAGGGACCAGTGGCCTGAATGTGCCAGGTGAATTGTCTGGGTCCCCAGCCACTGGTTCCAAGCTAATCTGAGGAGAGGTGGTAATGAGATTGAAGAAACCCATGCATATGCCTTTCTGAGAGCAGACCTTCTGGTGGGTCACCATCATACGAAAAAAAAATGTCCTTGAAATTCCTGATTCTCTATTACAAATAAATGTTGGAACAAATAAACTCCCAAAGGAATAGGTTTTCCATTTGAACCAGTAAAACTCAACTCCTATAAGATGAAAAATCCTACTTAGTGCAAACAACTCCACGTTACAGCAGTAGCTGCTTATCATCTGCTGAACAGTTGCAGGCAAATCAGTCTTTATAAGGGCATCACAGTTTCAACACCTAGGAGAGTTCAACACACAGAGAATACAGGCAGCGAATCTTTGAAAACTCTCCTCTGGTGGCATGAACATTCACTTCTAATTTCTCCATCACATTCATTTGAATTTTTGTATATCAGTCCCTCAAAGAGAGTGTTCATGCTACAAACTGGGGGAAATTATGCCTTATGGATCCCTCTACAAAACACAGTCCCTCTGAGATTGTGGAAGGAGGTGATGAGAACCAGTGACTCTTCCACTTTAGGGGCTTTTACAGCAAAACTCCAAGATACTTGGGGGCTACTTGAGTGCTCAAAAGGCAGGAAGTGGGCAAGGTGGTCCTGAGAAGAGACAAACCTGTCTACATCCTCCTGCCCACCCTCCCCCTCCAACCCACCTTGGGCTTCATACAGATGCAAGTGAATATCACGGGAAGCACTGAAGGGCAGGTCAGTCATAAGGGCACTGCACGGTGAGAGTGAGAAACGAAAGGCAGGGTCTGTTCCCCACACATCCCACATTTGGGTGAGGGAGAGCACGAAAGTGCGGGGTGATTTAGGCTCATTGTTGGTACCCGGGAAGCCAGAGTATTCATTGCTTTATGCACTCAGTAAACACCCTGCCTACCTAGCTATGACGGAACAGGCACTGGGGTGAGTGCTGGGGTTGGAAATGTGAGTTGGACAAAGCCCTCAGCCTCAAGCTGCTGAGAGTCTGGTACAACAAGTACACAAGGAAACACATTCAAAAATAAACAATATAAAAGTTCATAATAACATGATGTGAAGAGAATACAGAATACAGAGATGGAATAAAGGAGCAAATGATTACCTTGACCTGGGTGGGAGCAGAGTGGTCAGGGAAGGGGGGAAGGGGGAGGGGGTTGTCTAGGCTTTGGTGACATGAGCCAGACCTTAAAGAATAAAAAAGAAACCCATCAAGGAAAAATGAGAAAATAAAATTCTAAGCAGAGGGAACGATCCATGGAAAAGCACAGGCGTGTACACTAGTATCGCGCACTCGGGCAACACCAGGGCCTTCAGGATGGCTAACAGTGCTGAGGGTAGAGGCAGGAAGCCAGGCCGTGGGGACCCTTGAACCCCAGGCTAAAGGATCTCAACTCCATCCCATACTCTTGGGGAGCCACGGAAAGCTGGGCGGTGGGCAAGAGTCACTTAATCTGCAATGTGTTTTACAAAGATCCCTCTGGCTGAAGAGGAGAGCACAGATCAGAGGAAAGCTAGACTGAATGAAATGGAAAGTTATGGCTCAGGTTCAGAGTGAAGCAATGGGAGCTTGCACTAGGGCAGTGGCCATGGAAATGGAGAAAACAAGAGGGGTGGGAGCCAAGTTTAGGAATCAAGTTTATGAGGTTGAATCATGACAGGATTTAAGGAATGAGGAGGAGGAACTACATCTAGAATGACTCCTGGGTTCTTGGGGGCTGGAAGATGAACACAGGAGAGAAGTTTTGAGGCGTGTGTTGGACGATGAGCCGAGATTGGAATATTTGGAGTTTTAGGTTCCTGTGGCTTGTTCAAGCTTGAAATGTAGGAGAGAGGTCAATGCTGAGTAAATATCTCAGACACTCATCTCTTCCAAAATTGGGCAGAGCCTCAGCACAGAGGCACCCAGGATATATTTTTTAATTAGAGAAGAGTCTAGTGGAAAAGTGTAATAGGAATGAGAATGCCAAAGGAATACTAAAGATGAAGAGACTGTCACTCATGGACATGGTAAATTTCAAATTTACTCTATTTAAGTACCAAATTCTCATTGTCTAGTAAACTTGGTAAACCTCTTCTAGGTAAAATATATATATATATATTTTTCCCTTTTCCTTAAACTTTATGTGGAAATCACTGCATTAAGAGTGGCAAGTGACCTCATTTCCAATTCCAAATTTGTTTTTACTTTTCATAAAAACTGAAAGTGATGCTTCTGAGCAGAAATGGATAAGCATTTTAAGGACTGCCTTCTTCTATGAAATCCAGCCCATATCAAACTTTTTTTTTTTACTAGAAATTTCTAATACATTACGAAGACTCATATTTCTTTAAATAGAAAATAAAAGTCCACTTAGATCAGAAAGACTGCTTCTTGTTTGCTGGGGGGTTTTTATAGTTGCAGCTTAAATTCAGGATGATTTTTACGAGGCAGGGAAGACGTAGATCCCTCTGCAAAAAGAGGAACTTTCACAATTAGTGAAAACCAAGAGTGCTGATACAAGGGGCTGGGGGAAAATGATGTGACCACAGCAGCGTGGTGAAGGGAAGCATAGCCCCAGCCGCCTTTCCCAGCCCGCATGCTGGTCCCACACACGCCCCCACGCTTACGGATGCTCCTCCGTGGGCTCCATCTGACCCCCAAAGCAGGTACCACAATAAAGAGCCAAATGCCTATCTTTGCTTCTAATACTGAAACCAGCTGTGTTTATCCCTCTCTGACTACCTCACCTTCTGACTGCCCTCGTAGCCTGCACAGAAAAAATGTCTTCGGGCCAGACAGGCAACCTTTCAGCTTCACGGAGCACGTAACTTCTTGATAGCAAACGCCTTCTGTAGGCTTGTTTTCAAAAACTGCAAGTACCCAGTAGAAGCCACGGTGATATATAAAAGGATGTTCTCCTCTTAGAAGGAGAAACTTCAAAGCAATCCCTGACATGCCAGAATTCACTGCTTTTCCAGTAAATATTATCTATTTTGGCCAGAGAATTCTAGGTTTGGGGATAAATTCAAAGATGAAGAGCCTGTGTTTGGTGTAGCCTTTCTATTTATATTCTAAGCTGGAAACGTCATCCACTGGGTATGTATAACCTCACAAGGCGGCCGCTCAGAGGGAGTGGAGCAAAAGCTCACTTTGACTTCGCTGACCCTGTCCTTGAAAAGCCATCAGCAAGCATGCAGGCAGGCCCAGGGCAGGTGCTGTAGTGATGGATGCAAGAAGCAGGGGTGGAGGGAAGTCTGTGCTCCAAGGAGTGTTCATCTCACAAGAGAAGGGCAGGCACCCTTGTAGAAAGGAAGGTTAAGGGATTTGATGCATAAATTTTAAAGATGTAAAAATACTACAAAATAATTGCTATACTAATTATGAGTACTTTATATGTAGTTGTTAAAGAACTTACTTAAGGAATTACACGGGTTTTTGGCTTGTGTGTGTTTTGTGTGTGTGTTTGCTTAATCTGTGTCCTCAATTCTAATTCATAAGATGTCCTTTCTGTCCCCAGCCTGGGCTCCAATTTCACCGTCTTTCACATGCTCACCACAATCTTCCCCATAAGCTTCACCAACAGCTCAGTTGGACCATTGCTACGGACACAAAGTACCTTTCATTCTGCAGGGAATCAACCTCAGCAAAGCCATGAACATCTTTTTTGGTTTTTTTGGTGAGAGGAGGGGGATAAAATTGTTCACTCTATGACTTAGAGATCTCACCTGGGGCAGCTCTAACTCTTTACCTCTTCATGATCATAACAAGCATGTCACGCAAACTCTTCTCTCTACCATATGCAAAATAAAATCTCAAGATCTCTGACACAAAGGAATACATGAGCCAACCATATCCAAGGCAGTAAAGAGACAGTGTCTAGAGGAACAAAATGGAGGGAAAATGTAGACAGAGCCATGACGCTGATTGGAATAACTGAGATTTAATTGGGCTGAACACAGGATGAGAAGTTAGAGACACGGGCACTTGAATCCCACTTTGCCATTGACTCACACGGCAGCTGCTCATGTCCCCTTTGCCTCAATCCCTCCATGGTGTCATTTAAATCACCTACCTATCTAGGACACACAAAGTTATCCACTTTTCTTGGACCAAGTTTTCTATGTGGTTGGTGTGAAAAGCAGCATTCTTGGGAATATCCACTTCTTAGGAGAAAACTTAAGTCTCCAGTCCTCTTAGTGCCCAAAGACTAGGGTCATCTGTCAACAGATGCCCAGAGGCCCCTTGCCCATCCCTGAGCCCCCTAAGCCTAGACAAATAATTTTTTTTTCAGCTAAGAAAGTCTGGCTGGGGGTTCCAGATTGAATCTCACAGGTATCAGTCCTTGACGGAGCCACTGCGGGTTCGGAGCTTAGTCTTCAGAAACTAAGCTTCAATCAGCTGAGCCAGTGGGAGCCCTTCTGGAGGCAATGGGCTCATGCTACCCAAACCCACACAAGAGCAACTGTTCCAGCAGCAAACAAATGAACTGATGAGCTGGGAGGCCTGAGTCCACACATCTGTGGAGGTTGCCCTTTCCTGGTTGGGTCAGTCATCCAGTAGGTCCACAAGGGAACTCCTGCTTAGTGAGCTCCACTTTCCATCAGGAGCAGCTGGTCGCTGTCAAGGACTAGCTCCTGCTGGAAACACTCTTAGAGACTGCTCCTCTCTTCCCAGGAAGCTTTCTATACCAAGAACTGAGGCTGGCTGCCCTGAAATCGAACACATTCTTATCCAAATACAGCTGGATGGACTTCTTCCTTGGCTTGCTTTTTCCTGGCCCTTGTACCTAGCACACCCTTCTATTGCAGGCTAACAATTAGTCAAATTGAAATGCAGCTGAGTAGTGCACACTTTCTTAACATGCTACATTTCTGGCTTTTGCTGATAACATCCTAGGATCAGCGGCAGCATTTTAACAAACCATCTCTTAAGGCAATCTCCTTCATTTTCTGTTGATCCTTTCCAGCTTTTGTTTCACAGGACAGGTTTTCTCACCAGGGCCCCAAATTTTGAGAGTCTGCCTTCAGAGCTTGCTACTTCCCAAGAGATTGTCTGTGCAGACATGCCCCTTGGGTGTCTCTGAAACAGAATCAAAACAGGTCTGACATGTGTCACACACAACTAGGCATCCTTAAATGAGCTACACTGTGTAACAAGAGAAATCAGACCCACCAAGGCTATAGTTAGCTTTTTCTCAGTAAAGAATGCTACACTGCAGTATACCAACAGTATACTGTCCTTGGGAACAGTAAAGAATGTTCCCAAAGAACAGTCTTTGGACCAATTGATTCAACTGATTAAAAAACTATGCAATTGTTAAAAATACATATTCCCTGGTCCCCATACCAAACCTACAAATATTAGAATCTCTTTGGTAAGATCCAAGAATCTGTATTTTTTTTTTAAACTTTCCTAGGCATTTCTTTTTTTCTTTTTTTTAGCTAGAATCTCAGCTCTGCTATTACTTAGGGACATACACTGGGGAAGTTACTAAATCTCTTTGAGCCTTAGTTTCCTTCTCTGTAAAATGTTTATAATACCCACACCTTAGGGTTTTTGTGAAGAATAAATGAGATGATATGAGGGAACTACCAGACACAAAGTAGGCACCTTAGACTTGGTAGCTATCAACAACAATAATAAAAGAACAATGCAAATGAGAATGGCCTTGCATCTGGAGCAGGAAGGAAACCAGGAGGGACTGAGCACAACACTGGGTCACACACTGAGGGTCAGATGCCCCTGAAGGTGCTCGGACACCATTCATCCCAACAGGCAGACACAGCATCCAAGTGCAGGCCCAGCTGTCAGCACGAGAAGCACAACAGGAAAGAGCAGGGATGTCTTGGGACATCCTAGGGAGAAGCTCTTGGGACTAGAAGGAGGAGCCTAGAAGCAAGGAATCCAAAAGCCTCAGAAATCCAGGCCAACATGCAGCCTCAAAGAAGCAGGCAGCCACGTAATCTGGCAGTCCCACTTCTGGGTTTATATCCAAAGGAAATAAAATCACTATCTCAAAGAGATATCTGCTCTTCCATGTCCACTGCAGCATTATTCACAATAGCCAAGATATGAAACAACCTAAATATCTGTCAGATGAATGGGTAAAGAATATATGATGATATATACGCACACATATTACACATGTATACATATTCAGCCATAAAAAAGGAGATCCTGCCATTTGTGACAACATGGATGAACCTGAAGGACATTATGCTAAGTGAAATAAGCCAGACACACAAAGACAAATATCACATGACCTCACTTATATCTGGAATCTAAAAAAAAAACAGGTTGAACTCATAGTTACAGAGAGTAGAATTGCAAGAGACTGGGGGATGGAAGGAAAAGGGAGATATTGATCAATATTGATCAAAAGATACAAACTTTCAAATATACGGAAGTTGACTGATTAATGTTAAGAATCAAAGTGTAGGGACTTCTCTGGTGGTCCAGTGGTTAAGAATCCGCCTTCCAATGCAGGGAATGTGGGTTTGATCCCTGGTCGGGGAAATAAGATCCCACATGCTGCGGGGCAACTAAGCCCGCGTGCTCTGAAGCCTGAGCCACAACTAGAGAGAAGCCCACGCGCCGCAACGAAGATCCCACGTGTCGCAACTAAGACCCGGTGCATCCAAATAAATAAATAAATATTTTTTTCAAATGAAGAAGAATCAAGTGTAGAATAAAGGCAATACCTGGGGGGTAGGGGGTGGGGGGAGGAAAGAAATTGGTGAGGGAGAGTAAGAGGTACAAACTTCCAGCTGAAAAATAAATGAGTCACAGTTATGAAATGTACTGTGTGGGGAATATAGTCAATATCAAAGTAATATCTTTGTGATGACATGTCGTAACTAGACGTGTGATGATCATTTTCAAATGTATAGGAAAAAAATCACTATGCTGTGTAACGGGAGCTAACATTGTGTTGTAAGTCAATTATACTTCAAAAACAAACAAACATACAAACAAACTCATAGAAAAAGAGATCATATTTGTGGTTCCCAGAGGCGGGAGTGGAAGGAAGGGGAACTGAATGAAGGCAGTCAAGAAAGGTACAAACCACCAGCTATAAGATAAATAAGCACTAAGGATGTCGTGTACAACATGACTAATACAGTTAACACTGCTGTATGTTATATATGAAAGTTAAGAGAGTAAGTCCTAAGAGTTCTCAGCACAAAACAAAATTTTTTTTCTATTTCTTTATTTACTTATTTTTGGCTGCGTTGGGTCTTGTTGCTGTGTGCGGGCTTTCTCTAGTTGCGGCAAGCAAGGGCTACTCTTCATTGCAGCACGCGGGCTTCTCGTTGCAGTGGCTTCTCTTGCTGCGGAGCATGGACTCTAGGCTCCCGGGCTTCAGTAGCTGCAGCACAGGGGCTCGGTAGTTGTGGCTTGCGGGCTCCAGAGCGCCGGCTCAGTAGTTGTAGCGCACGGGCTTAGCTGTGCCATGGGATGTGGGATCTTCCCGGACCAGGGCTCAAACCCACATCCCCTGCATTGGCAGGCGGATTCTTAACCCCTGCGCCACCAGGGAAGCCCTCTATTTCTTTAATTTTGTATCTATATGAGATGATGAATGGCCACTAAACTTACTGTGATGGGAATTCCCTGGCAGTCCAGTGGTTGGGACTCCTGGTTCTCACTGCCGAGGGCCCCGGGTTCAATCCCTGGTCGGGGAACTAAGATCCCACAAGCTGCGTGGTGCAGCCAAACACATAAATAAATAAATAAGCAAACGTATTGCGATAATCATTTCATGATGTATGTAAGTCAAATCGTTATGCTGTACACCTAAATTTATACAGTGCTGTATGTCAACTATATCTCAATAAAACTGGGAGGAAGTAAATAGATAAATCCAATACCTGTACTCACCATTGTACGTAGTTTGCTTTTAGTTACAAAATTTTTAGAATTTCTTTCCCTAAAACATTCACAGCAGAGGTATTCATTTCACTTGCCTATTTCACCTCTAAATACCACCACAGTTACTGGGATTACATGAGGTAAAGGAATAAACCCAATGGCTATTAACCCAACATGGCTATCTGGAAATCTGATAGGAAAGTTACCTACAGCCAAGTCTTACAAAGTGCTTAAAAGCTCAACCTGAGACCTTAAATACATAAATTTTAAAGACCTAATGTACAGCATGGTTACTATAGTTAATAATGTATTACATGCTGGAAATCTGCTAAGAGGCCAAATCTCAAGTAGTCTCACTACACCAAAAAAAAAAAAAAAGATAACTATGGGAGGTGATGGATATGTTAATTTATCTGATTGTGGAAATCATTTTACAACACGTACATATATCAAATCATCATGTTGTATACCTTAAATATATACAATTTTATTTTTCAAAAATACATAAATAAAAATCAAAACAAAACCAAAAAAAAAAAAAAAAAAGCAGGCAGTCAAGCCTGGGTGACCCTACTGGGATTCCATAGCAGGATTCCAGCCCCTTAAGACAGAACAGAGGACTGTGGAGTAGGCTTTTTCCAAAGACAGAGACTGTGGAGTAGGCTTTTTACAAAGAATAGGGCAGAAGCCCAGATATCAGAACTCAAGATAAGTGACCCCCAGAGGACAGGGCCTAGAGCCCGATCAATTTCTTCAGAGAGCATCGGTGTAAGTCTTTGTCATAAATTGGTCTGACTCAGGCGAAAGCCACAGTATGACTACAGCAGCTGAAACAGTGGGGCTGGATGGACCCAGGTGGCGAGTCACCGGGGTCGTCACCCTGCAGGGGCAGCCGGCAGAGCAAAGCTCCTCATGCCGACAAGTGCAGCAGGGTGGGGGGCTGCGGGGGGCCAGAGGGCAGGTAAGAGTCATGTGATGGGAGAAAATAAAGGACTTTTCTCTCCTGGGATATCAGAGCCTTAAAGCGTTTCTTCATCTGAGGAGGGAAAGACAAAAAGCCACACCAATATGTTCTCTAGGGAAAAACAGAAGAACTAAACTGTCAGAAGGGTGGGCAGCATGACAAACCGGGCGGCACATGCTGAAAGGTATGAGGCAGACACGAGAGGGGATCACAGAACAAGACAGCAGGTACTAAGTGAACGTGATCAGGAGCTGGGGGTGGAGGGGACAGGAGAGTGAGGGGCCTCCGAGCCTTTGGGAGGGCCAGAGAAGAGGGCAGAGAATATAAAAAAAGAATTGTGAGCTATGTTCTGGAACACTCTCAAATGTTAGCAAGAGGGTTAGAAAAAGATGAGAATTCCTGTCTGTGCTTCTTGTAACACAGCACTTTGAGACTGGACCACGTGGGTCCCAGCTGTCCGATGGCTGCGGTTGGCGGGAAGGGCAGTGCTGAACAAACAGCGTAGCCCGGCAAGACCTCTCCCATTATCACATCTAGAGAGTGAGAGCCGGATTTGTGGGGAAAAAAGAGCCAGGCGCCCTTGCCAAAGCCTCCTGGGCTGGCAAGTCCCAACCTGCCCAACCTCAGCTCGCCCCAAAGTGCCGGCCACACCACAGGCCTGGCCATGCTCAGTCCTGTTGCACAACCCCTTCCGCTTCCCCCGTACTAGGTGTCCTCATGCCTGAGGGCCAGCTAAGCGCCCGTCCTCCCCAGAAGGGAAGTCTGAGCACTGCTAACCTCAACCTGAACATGAACCTGCCCCAGCCTTTGTCCACTTCCCCCCACCAGCAGCTTCCAGCCTTGGCTTCACTCACCATTTTATTCATGCCCTCATTCCAGCAACCCCTGGAGACTCCAGGAGGTGCCCCCCCTCACCCAAGAGCACATGCCCCAGTAAGGTGATTCTACCTCAGTCAAACAACTAATCAACCAGGAAACCCAACTCCAGACCCAATGGAGAAAACAAAGGAAAAGGAGATAAACTATTCCAGAGGGCAGATTAGTTCAATGTGGTAAAGGAAGGGGGAGGATGTAGGCTACACCAGAATCCCGGGTTCTCAACTGGACCACACACACCAGATTCGAGGCAAGAAGAGTAATTCTAGGTCTCACTCACTGAGGGGCAGAGGTGCTGTCAATTTCCTGCGTTGTTCACGAAGAGAGCAGCTTAAATCCTCAGCGGCAGCGGCAGTTGGCGACAGGGAACCTGCTGTGAGGGATAAAGATGACAAGGTCTGAGCGCCAGGGACTGGGATGGGCAGAGGTCAAGGAGGTCAGTCCCAGGGAGAAGATGCAGGAGTGGGGCGGGATGTTGGACGGAAGGGGAGAGATGTGATATTTGTCAAGTACCTACCAATTGAAGGGCACTGGGAGATGCTTTACATATGTCATCCACGTTCATTCTTACAATAACTCTGGGAAGCATCTCCATGTCACAGCGGAGGTGCCTGAGCCTCAGTTTCTCCTAAGTTGAAGCTAAGGAGCGATGAGGCTTAGATTTGAACACCTGCGTGTCTCATTCTACATCCTGGGCGTGTTCCTACAGCACCAGTGAGCGTGAACCAGACACCACAGGATCTGGCCCCAAAGTGTGCCTTGGGTGAAACCAAATGACATCTGAGATCTATGTCAAAAATCACCTGGGGGGTGGTGGGTGGTGAGTGGGAGGAGAGCAGAAAACAAGACTGGCCACGTGTTCATAACGGTTGAGGCCAGAGGATGGCTGAGCCCAAGGCTCAGTGTACTATCCTCTCTATTTTTGTACATGTTTGAAATTTTCCATAACACAAAACAAACTCTCTGCTGTATGAACAGTCAAGTTAACACACCATTTCCTCTGGCTTTACCCATCACTAGACTCTTGCTCTTTGGTCTGGGGCTTCCTTTTGGTTATAAAACTGAATATTCGCTTTACCGAAGAATTCTCACACTTTCCTAGGAATTTGCTTCTGTGTTGGATAAGTACACACAGTAGGCATAGTTCCACTGAAGAGAACACTTTCAGGACTTTCTTGTTCCATGAAAATAAGAAACTTAAGAGCTTTTTCTCATTATAATATTAAGGGGGAAAAACAGGATATAAAACCACATCTGGGGCTTCCCTGGTGGCGCAGTGGTTGAGAATCCACCTGCCAATGCAGGGCACACGGGTTCGAGCCCTGGTCTGGGAGGATCCCACATGCCGCGGAGCAGCTGGGCCCGTGAGCCACAACTACTGAGCCTGCGCGTCTGGAGCCTGTGCTCCGCAACAGGAGAGGCCGCGATAGTGAGAGGCCCGCGCACCGCGATGAAGAGTGGCCCCCGCTTGCCACAACTAGAGAAAGCCCTCGCACAGAAACGAAGACCCAACACAGCCATAAATAAATTAATTAATTAATTAATTTTTTTAAAAAAACCCACATCTGAATCATAAAATGGATTGGATATAAATATATACATAGAAGAAGGAACTGCACTAACATGAAAACCATGGAGTTAACTTTCTGAATTTTACAAACTTGACAATGAACAGGCGTTCGTTTTTGGAAAATATTTTAAAGAAAGTTGGTTTTTTTAATGGGCTTTAGGGAAACAGAACTGGACTAATTAAACTCTTTGGTCTATAACACTGTGTTATCATTGGTCTAGCAGTACTTTTCCAATAATTAGTATTGAGAGGCTACTAGTAACAGCTATCATGTACCAGGCAATGCATAGGTTATTTCTAATCTCTACAACAATCCTGCAAATTGGAAGATTTTGCACTGATTTTGAACTCAGATCTGCTGGTTCTGAAGCCTGTCTTGCTCCATCACACCTGACCTCCTGCTTCTTCAGCTCTTACATTCTAGAGTGCAGAGGCACCAGCAGCAGATCCCTGGAACAGTTAGGACTAGAGGTTTACACCTCCAACTGTGGCTCGGGTTCTCCTATGCTGTCATGACCCGTATTGCCCAGTAGTCTGGGTCTGGCCAGGATGGAGCTGATTAATCACCATCTGGCCAACAAGACAGACTAGACTAGCCTGTTCTTCCTTCCTCTGAGCTGACAGACGGTAATCCCAGCACCCTACTCTACGAATCGATGACTTCTGATTTATACTGGAATACGACCATTCTCTCCAAATAATACTCATATAACAATTTCCCTATGATTTAGTTATAGGGTCTCGGAAGGGAGAACACTATTTCATTAAGAGGGAAATGGGCCAAGATTACCTCTCCTTCCCCATGACAGCAGAAGCCACGACCTGGTAACCATGGCGAAGTACAGAGAGGGGGAAAAGGTGCCTCTATAAGGAGGCTGAGGGCAGACACTGAAGCCAGGGGAAAGTCGGGAATCTGAGCCAGACGCTAAAAGAGGTTTCAGACAACCGTCTGGATGGGCCACTGGTGCTGGCAGCCTCTTGAGGTGACAGGGCAGGTTGGCCTGTTTGTAACCGGCCATCAAGGAAATGATCCAGTCAGCAAGCCAGGTCTGGAAGTTCACAGGCTGGGAGCTGTTGTGAGAGCCACTTTCTTCTAGTTCTCCCAGCCTCCATCTGAGTGACGGTGAGGCCTGAAGCAAACCCAATTCATTTTCCTGTCGGTGAGACGTGGAGACACCTGCTCCTTGACAGGAAGGTGTCTTGTTCTATGAAGTGTGTTGAGCAACTCAATAAAAAGTATTATATACACAGTTCTATTTTATAACAAATTCCCCTAGAAATGGCCAAATCATTTCCCCTGGTAACTAATGCTGCCCACCGCACACCAATTCCCCAGTGGTAGGTTAACCACTGTGGCAGAACAGCTGTGCACAAGCCGTGCGGCCTCTCACACCTAACTGGTTCCCAGCGGGCGCTCGGCTAGATCTGTTTCCCAGGCAGCCCGAGACTTGGGTGTTGTGTGTTGCCGATTCTTGGTCTCTTCTTTGTTCTACTCAACTTACAACAACCAAAAGTAATACATCCACCCTTCACAGCCTCCTCAATGATAAGAATCGGTAGGGATCCGATGTGGGAGGGAAAAAAAAAAAAAAAAAGCCCAGGAAAGTATTCAGAACCACTTTCTTCTGGAAAAGAAATGGAGATCTAAGGAGGTGGTGTATCTTATAGAAAAAAATCATCCACCTTTGCAAAACAAGAGTAAACCAGGCCCGAGTGGGATAGAAATTACTTCCTAAAAAACAGTTACTGCTGAAGACACTGACGCCTGAGTCTCTGCGAGCGGGCAAGGAGGGAGACTTCAGCAAAAGGATTAAAGTAACTCACTGGTCACTGAGAATGATAGGGTCACATCACAGCCACTGTGGCCCCAATCGTCAGGCTATTTGGCTGACTTAGTCTTAGCAGCTGTCTGCCCTTTGCAGGCTTCCCAGGTAGCTGAATGACTTCCATTCACTTTGGGCTACATGGATTTGATCATCTCACCTTGTATTTGGCTGTGATCCCAAACACTAATCCTGAAATCTATAGTGCCTTAAGATAATTAAAATAAAGAAAAAGAAGACATTTGAGGCTTAGGAATTCCTGCTTTCCGCTATTTTTGCCGAAGAAAGTGTTGCTTGCTCTATTTTTAAGGGGCAGGGCATTTTCTAAAACATCTAAGGTGACTTAAAGGACTAGGCATCAGTTTTGGTTTGATTTTATATTTTAACGATTCAAAAATTACTAGTCATGAAAAAAATTAGTAGCCCTGTATGAAGTGATTTTACCTTCAAAAGCACCTTTGTGTACAGTGGTTTTGGTTTATGTGGGTCTTCTGTTTTTGTTTTGGGGTTTTTTTTTTTAGTATAAAGGGAAAATGGTGGGGAAAATACATATTGTATTTTATCAAACCCCAAATGTGAAAAATAGTTTAAAAGACTGCTGACGCAATTGCAGCTGGGCTCATTGAAGCCTAATTAAAATGCCGGTAACACATGATCCTGCCCAGAAGTGCTGACTACCGCTAGGCAGAAACCAGGGCCATTTGGCTGTACAATATTAATAACAACAGCAGCCAGAACATTATCATAAATGTTTTGAGTGAAGCCCCCAACCTCTATTTCAAGGTTTACAAAAATCTATGATTTTCCAGGCAGTGGTAACCACAGAGAAACCAGACTTAATTACAGAATAAGAAACCAGCAACTGAACATATGGCTTAGACTAATGGACTGCTCAATCACTATGATTCAATCCTTCATTCATTGTTCTGGCAATGCATTAGAAGCCGGGGATACAAAATTAGAATAAGGTTATGATCCATGATCTCAAGAAGGTCAAAGTCAGAGGGCTAAAAATCTTGGACTTAAATCTTACGTTTTCTGAGTGACAAAAAAAGCTGGTAGAGAAATGAATGACAAATTAACTCCAGACAGAAAGACAACATGAATGGCTGAATAGAAGATATAGGAAGGAGTTATATATAAATCCCTCTGCTGAATACTATGAGAAGATAGTTGAGTAAATAGAGATGATGCCATCATTCAAATGTATATAGTGCCCCAATATACCTGGCATTATACTGGTAGCAGTTAAAACAAATTTTATCTCAGCCCTAACAATAATAGTGCACTGAAATAGTGTCTACTCCATGCCACACAATATCCTAAGTACTTTACATACATTAACTCATTTAATCCTCAAAACAACCCCATGAAATAAATACCATTATCATCCCCATTTTACAGATGAGGAAACTGAGAGGATAGTAATACATCCAAGCTTATTCAGCTAATAAGTGATGGAGCCAGGATTTGAACCAAGGCAATCTGGCTTTATAGACTGTATTCTCAACTACTTTGTTATACCTCTTCTCTATAAAAATGGTTATGTTAAAAACAAAGGAACCGTACATAAACACTGTACCCTAGTTGCTAAATTTGTTTCTCATGGGGGTACAGGTTAACAATTCTGAAACTGCTTTACATTTATGCTGTGGTTGAACAAATATTAAATGGACAGTGGACAGTGGGAGCCAGGTTTCCTACTATTGGAGAAGGGGTTACAGATAAGCAAGAACGACTAGAATGAATCCTACAGTGCTGTCTTATAGTCAGAGACACCAGTATAAACTCATGTTTAGCTTAATGTATATATACACATGTTTAGATACAGAAATAATTATAGATATGTGTTTACACAGCTAATACACACACATTATCCCCAGCTCTGTTTGCTGACAGGGCCCAGAAGCAATGGGGCCCAAGAAGAAATGAGCACACCCAGCACCAAGATCTTGGTTTCTAAATACCATTTTCCAATTAAAGGAACCAGGGCTCTTCGAAGAAATGGCTATTTCTGGGAGTGGGGCAGGGAAAACACAAGATATACCTGCAGCATCTTGTGGTATCAGAAAAGAGAGATGTGTTCAAAAAAATAAAAGGATGGAGGCATATCAAAGGGACACAGGAACCAACCTGAAAGAGCTCCCATGGCCAAAGGTGGAATAATTTAAGCAACAAAATAAATAGCATCCTACAGGATTATAACCCAAAGTAGAAAATACATACACGAGTCCACACTGATATAAGCAAATGATTAAATAAACAGATGGGTGAAAAGAGACAAATCTTCCTTATAGAAGAATTCTAAATAATGTATGCAGATACTCTTCATTCCAGGAGGTACAGCTTTTCCCCTCCCTGTTTGGGGATGGGCTAACCTTAGTGACTCACTTCCAAAGAATACAGTGGAGAAGTGGAAAAATAATACCTTTACAGTGGAGAGATCTGCCCGCAAATGCTACCTTAACCAAGTGATGAAGGTTAAGATCCTCTGTGATATTATGTGGGTATCATGTACCCTGTCATGTGATGTGACAAGAAGGACACTCCACTTCTGTGGTATTCTTTCTAAAAAACCATAACACTAGTTTTTAATCGTGAGAAAACATCACACAAACCCAGACTGGGGGACACTCTATAGGGTATCTAGCCAGTGCTCCTCAATACAGTAAGACTGTCAAAGTCCTGAAAAACAAGGCAAGACTGAGAAATTGTCACAGACCAGAGGAGACCAGGGAGACATGTCTAAATGCCATGTGGTTCCCTGGATTGAATTCTGGAACAGAAAGAGGGCATTCATGGAAAAAACTGGTGAAAGGCAAATAAAGTCTAGAGTTAGGTTTCTTCGTTTTGACAAATATACCATGGTAATGTAAGATATTAACATTAGGAGAACTGGTGATGGGCATACAGGAACTCTCTGTGCTACCTTTGCAACTTCTCTGTAAATATACAATTTTTCCAAAATAAAGAGTTTAAGGAATTATTACATTCTAAAATAGGCAATCTATGCAAAATAAGTAAAAGAGCAATCATGTATCATGCCAGTGAAAGGAAGCTAGAAATAAGAGCATAACAATTTTCACGTTAATGTCAGTTTTCTGCTACCTAGCACTACTGATAGGACTGTTATTCCTTAATTCTTCATAAGGTATTGTATTCTGGGGGGAACACTAAACCCATCCAAGCTCATTCCATTCACAAACGCTTACTGGGTACATAAGCGCCAGGCACTGTCCTAGGCACTAGAGATGCACTGGTGGACAAGGCATGCTTCCTTTGTCCAAAGAACATCTAGCTTCGTTGAAGAGAGAGATATAAGTCAACACAAAATAAAACACAGTATGATAAGTCCTGACTAAGAAGAGGTAATTTTAAGATGGTAGGGGCACACCCAGGAGGAGCATCTGACCCTTTCAGTGCCAAGGCACCATGGAGGACAGAGGTGGTCTCCTGGAAGAGTCCATTAATAATCTAAAGTGTCTTATGACCATCACAAGGACCCCTGGTGATGGTGATATACACCAACCTCCTGTCAGCATAAATTGCATTTGGGAAATACAAATTTAATTATGCCACCTCTTCCTAAAACCCTTCAAAGGCTTTCCATTACTCCAAGCTCCTCACCGTGCGGGATGGGTAATTTGATATGCTAACTTGGCTAGGTTATAACACCCAGTAATTACCCACTAACTGAGGTGGGTTTTTTAATATTTTTAAATTTCTTTTTAATTTTTAGTTTTTGGCCATGCCGTGTGGCATGTGGGATCTTAGTTCCCTGACCAGGGATCGGATCCACACCCCCTACAGTGGAAGTGCAGGGTCTTAACCACTGGACCACCAGGGAAGTCCTAATTGAGGTGCTTTTGTGAAGACATTTTTAGATGTGCTTAACGTCTGCAGTCAAATTTAAGTAAAGGAAATTCATTGATAAAGTAGGGGGCCTCATCCAATCAGTCGAAGGCCTTAAGAGAAAAAAACCAGTTTCTCAGAAAAGAAGAAACTCTTGGGACTTCCCTGGCGATCCGGTAGTTAAGACGCCACACTTCCACTGCAGGGGGCGCAGTTTCAACCCCAGGTCAGGGAACTAAGATCCCGCATGCATGCCACCGTGAGGCGGGCACAGCCATAAGAAAAAAGAAGAAGAAGAAATGCTGCCTCAAGATTGCAGCATCATGTCCTGCCTGAGTTGGTAGCCACCTGCCTGCCTGCCTGACCTACAGACTTCAGACTTGCCAGCTCTCTTTATGTAAATATATTTCATATATGGGGCTATATTATACATAGGATATTATATAGAGAATTATATATATGTAGGATATATATTGTATATAAAATAGGATATGCATTATACATATCTTATGGATTCTGTCTGTATTATATATATATATATATATATATATATCTTCTCTTGGTTCTGTTTCTCTGGAGAACCCTAACTGACACACCATGGTCATGGTCTCTGGGCTTCATGTAGTCTGGCTCTTACTCTCCTCATCAGCCACGCCTTCCACCCCACGCCTTCCATCCCACGCCTTTCACACTGTCTCTTCTACTCCCACTGGCCTTTTCTCATCCTGAGTCCTTTCAGCTCTTTCTGTCCCCTCCTTCCACAGGCTGTTCTCTCTGTCTGGGTCACTCTCCCTTCTTTTCCTGATTGACACCTACTCATGCCTCAGACCTCAGCTCAACTGCTGCCTCCTCAGGGAAGCTTCCCATCGTCAGACCCACTTAGTAAGCCTTCAAAGCACCTCACAGCTCTCCTGAGTACCTGGACAAATTGCCACTTCAGGCCTCCTTACACGTAAGCTCCACAAAAGCAGGAATGATGTCTGGTTTTGCTCTTTTTTTCTAATTATATTCCCTAGTACAGTGCTTGGGGCATGAAAGGTTCTCAATGAGTATTTGTTTAATGAATGTCAACACAGGTGTTAGAAGAGCAGAAAACTGCCCCTCTCCGTAGCCACAGCCTCTGAAGTTCTCACAGGTAGAATCCAGTGACACAGTCCTCTTGACAATTCATCAAGCTGAAACTCAAGGTCAAAAAAAAAAAGGGGAACTTGGAAAGGCAGTCAAAGCAGGCAGAAGGAGGGGGCTTTACTTGCTGGAGACAGAAATGTCTCTGCAGATGGGCTGGAGGTGGTCAGTGCGGCTGCAGCCTCAAGTTGACACTGATTTCTCCAAAAATACCACCTGCCTCTTCACCCAAACTGGGCTTTATACAATCACATTTCCCACTTATTACCAACTGCCAAATGCTGAAACTCTCAGAAGCACCTTTTTTAAGTCTTAAAAGAAATAAACTCTAGCCTATTAAAGAAGAAGAAAAGAAAATGAAGGTATGTTCTTACCAGACTTCTTTTAATAAAAAAGGTTCAAACCTAAAAAAAAAAAAATTTCCCCAAGTTTAAGGGCTAAGATTTTATTAGGAGGTACATTCCGAAGGCAGCAAGGGTGAGGGGAAAGGCAAAGGAAAGCAAATGATATACGCAAATGATCATTACATTTCTTCTTTAGGTTATATTTACCCTGAGTTACCTGTACTGGACAAGCTGGCAAATTTCCCAAAACATCAGGCCACTGGGTCACGTTTCTAAAGGCAGTAACTACAGCCGATGCCTCAACTCATATACGTGACAATTTTAAAGCATATCTTCAAATTTACTGACATTTTTCCTAGTGACACATGGGGTCTATATCCCCTGCTTTTGAATCTGGGAAGTTTGTGATTCACTCGTATCCAATAATATGTGTTGAAGTGCTGCCGAGTGACTCCAGGGCTTGCTTATGGATAACAATACAGTTCTACCTTATTCACAGGGACAGTCATCAGTGGAGCCCTGAGCCAAAAGGTAAGAAGTGCGACTTTCCTAAGGCCGCCATGCTATGAGGAAGCCAAGCCACAGAGGGAGGATGCGTGAAGGTGCTCCAGTTGGCAGTAATGGTCTTCAAGTCCTCCTCTCCCAGGTGCCAAATGTGTGAGTGAACATGTTCTCAGATGACTCTAGTCCCCAGCTGTTGAGTCAACCCCAGACTTTGAATCTTCTCAGCTGAGGCCTCAGACATGGGGGAGGGGAGGCACAAACAAGTCATCCCCACTGTTCCCTTTCTGAATTCCTGCCCCCAAAGCATACAAACACTGGTATTGCATTACACTACTGTGGTTGAAGGGGTGTTTGTTATGTAGCAACGGTAACCCGAACAATATAGAAAAATGGGAGTTATTTCTTAGATGTCAAAACAGGTGTCTAACTTTCCTCCACAGGAGTCAAAACCCATCAGCAGCTTTTACCTCTGACAAATCTCTCAAATGTAAACAAGCCAAACAAACAAATAAACAAATAAAAGTTGGCTTCGGCATTTCATGAAAGGAGTAGATTTCAAGCAGAGAGACACTTACTCAGAGAGAGAAAAGAATTGTCTTTGAGAAGGGACGTGCTCAGTCAATGTTTGACGAATGAAGAAAGGAAAGGCTCAAAGAACCATGAAATGTTTAGGTGAGGATATCGCAGAGGGCAAAGGATCATTTTCCAAGATCAATGGCAATCTTAGTCCCCAGTTCAAAACATTCAGTCCTCCAGAAATTTCTAGGGCTTATCCTTGTGTTCTCTTCCTGTAATATTTAATGGCATTTATCAACAAGCAAACCACATGCCAAGGATGTATACTTGTATATGACACATTTTCTGATGCAAAACTGAGCTGGATAACAAACACCTTGAATCACAGAAAGAATCAATATTATTTTGACAAGCTGGAGTAATGAAGCAAGATAAATATAAGTGGCTGAAGTAAACTTATCCTAGAGGGCAGCTGAAGAGACTGTGCAAGGACTTCAGAGTCTTTGGGGGAAGTGTTGGACTCACCCTGAAGATGATAGGAAGCTATGGAATACTTTAGAATAGGGAAGCACTGTGATAAAACACAGTGTTTTAGAGGATTAATTCAACATCTCTTTATGTGATGAAGTCAAGGGAGAACAAACAGAAGGAAGAAAGGCCACTTAGCACTTAGGAGAATTTGCAGTCCCACAACAATAAAAATATATGGATCTGAGCTAGTATGACCATGGCATGAGGAAAAGAGGGGCAGCGGTGATTCAGTGGCACCACCAGGAAGACTTGGGCAGCTGATGGGGTATCAAGAGTACAGGTGAAGGAATAGTCAAAGAAGATTCAGAGGCCTGGAGTGAGAGGTCAGTAGAGCTGATGGAAACAGAAAAAATGGAGGAGAAAGTATGCTTTGAGAAGAGGAAAAAGAGCCCAGTAGGAACCCATGGGCTTTGAGATGGTGCTAGCAAGACACTTAGGTAAAAAGAGCCAATGGATAATAGGAGACCTTGGATTAAGGTTTAGGGAAAGAGACAGGCTTAGAGAAGTGGGTCTGGGACTCATCAGCCTGCAGGTGATCCCTAAAGCCATGAATGAATTCCCATAATGCGCCATGTTAGACTCTGTTAAATCTTCGGTCTTTATGGCATATTATAGCTCAGAATGAAATATTTTGAAAATATACTGCATCTTTGTCATGTAGTGGGCTGCATAATTAGGTCAACCACAGCACAGCCATTTTTTGACCTTTTAATAATTTAGAAGCAAAAATATAAATTGCCAAGAGTACCAAAATATGAATTTGTTTTGACTCTCAATATATTGGGTTGGCCAAAAAGTTCGTTCGGGTTTTTCCCTACAATGTTATGGAAAAACCCAAATGAACTTTTTGGCCAACCCAATATTTTGAACTATTCCTCCTACTCACTTCAACTGACAGGATTGGCCCCAGAAATTAAGAACCATTTTTAATGCCTTTAAAGAATATCTGGGTGGGCTACTATCCCTTCGGCTCTCCACTTGAATAAACTGTAAGAACACCAAGAGCTTGTGTAGAGCCAAAAAGAACCAAAGAATGTGCAGCTGGAGGTATCAGCTGTGCATGTTGAGTTCTAGCCAAAATAACTCCCCAGGGTGTCCAGCTGTAGAGAGAGAAAGAAAAAGAGAAGAAAGACAGTAATTCAGTCGGGGAAGTTAACAGTGGCTGAAGATTTGAGTTGGCCACAGAGCACTCTTACAGTTGGGTACCAGAAGACATGCTGCTGCTACATTTGGGTAACTTACAATTACAGAGTGAACATCTGTCTGTGACCATCTGTCTGCAAGCATGCTGGGGGTCAGAGGCACAGTGAAATATAGACCTGAAAGTGGAATGAGATAAGATAAGGAGAGGAAAATATGTAAGGCATCTAACTGATTTCACCTAGAAAAAGACAGCCAGTTGAAAGAAAGTGTGGACGAGGTCTTCTTAAATAAATTATGACTCAGCAAGTGCCATTTTATCTGTCTAAGAAAATAATTACAGGAAAGCAATGTTTCCTGAAAAGTGTCTCTTCCTGAAAAAGCCCGTTTGGAATAGCGACAGAGGTTTCTGGCAGATGGAGGGCAGCACTGCATGACTTCTGGAGATGACCTGGCCCAAGCTCAGTCAGGTACAGAACTGAGACATGACAACCAAGCCCTTCTAGAAAGCACTGAAACCTGCTTTCCTCGGCCTCCATGACATCTACCATATTCCATGTGTGGATGGTCCTCTGACCACTCACTTTTACAGGTTTTTCTTCCTCTGCTTGTTTCTTAATCCCAGAGCTCCTCTGGGCTCTAAGCCCTCCTCTCTCCCCACTCAAACACTCCCCTTAGGGAATCTCATCTGCTCGGTTGGCCTTAGAGTCATTCATGTATTGATGACTGTCAAATATTTACTCTCACCCAGACCTTTTGTCTGAGCTCAGACCTGGACAGCACCTGCATACTGCATATCTCCTCTTGGGCATTTTACAAACTCAACTTGTCTAAAATTGAACCCATGACTCCTGGAGACTCATGCCTTCTCTACTGCTTCCTATCGGTAAGTAGCCCCTCCACTGTCAGGTTACCCAAGTTGGCCACCTGGGAATCCTTATTTGAATGCTCTTTCCCTTGGCCCACACTTCACCCACACACCAGTGGCCCACATTAACCCACCACTCTCCAACCCCCTTTCCCTTAGCCTAGACTCAGGAAACACTATCTTTCATTTCATTATCACAACAGCCTTCTGAGTTGTCTTCCTGTCTGTGATCTTGACTCTGCCCTATTTCATCCCCATTCCATTCTCAAGCACTCACTCTGAAACAAATCCCATCACCTCACTTCTTCAGCCTGAAACTCTTCAGTGGGTTACTACTGTTTTTAGGATAAGGTCCAAAGCTGTTAATATGATCTGCATAATTTGGCCCATCTCACCTTCTTACCCCTCATCGTTGCCTCCAAGTCCAGCCATGCTGAGTTTTTTCTAGTTCCTTGAACCCACCAAGTTCTCCTTCAACTACAGACTTTTGTATATGCTGCCTGGCATTCTCTTCTCCCTTTCTTTGCCAAACAATGACTATTCCTCCTTCAGGTCCCAGTTTAGACAAAACTTCCCCTGGCAAGCCTTCCCTGTCCAGTCCAGTCTGTGTTAGGTGGCCCGCAGTGAACTCCCAAACACTACTTTTCCCCAACAAATCACACTCTGTTAATGCCCACTTATATGCCTTTATCTTCCACTAGACCTTGAGCTCAATGAGGGCAGGTAGCATGTCTGTTTTGTGAGCAATTGTATGTCCAGCACCCAGCCCAGCATTATTATATATTGAATATGTAAATGATTCCATGAAATATGGGATCTGTAGGCCCTCTGATCAGCCGTGAAACACTGCTAGGTCTACGTCAAACTACGTCCCCTCAGAGAATTAGAAAGATTTTCAAAGTTCCTTTGACTAAGATGAGCCTGGCAGCTGGAACATTCATCCAGGAACATTCATTCCCTGATGTGTGGCCAGCAGAAGTCTACTGAGGGATTCTCAGCTGCAGCTCACTGCAAAGCTCCTACTCCAAGCACAGAATAGTCTCTTCACTTCCAACAAGGGACATCAAGAAAAAAAAGAATCTTTCCTTTGGTGTCAGGAGCCTGGGAAGGCAGAACATAAAGCAGAAAATTCTAGATGGACTCAGAGTCGTCCTAGAGAAGATTGTATTGGACTGTCCCCTAAATCAGTGGTTTCAAAACTTGAATCAGAATCACCTGGACAACTTGTCAAAGCACAGATGTCTGAGCCTGACCCCCAGAGTTTCTGATTCAGTAGGTCTGGGATCGGACCAGAGAATTTGCATTTCTAACAAGTTTCCAGGTGATACTGATGCTGCTGAGCTGGGGACCACAACCTTGAGAACCACTGCACTAAACATTTGAGTCACCTCTTAATCACACAAACATAAGAGAAGTAGCCTCCCCCTGTGCTGGGGGAGGAGAGGCACTCTTCCTAAACCCCTAGAGAGGAAGATCTCACTGCTGGGAAGGGAGTGGGGAAACTTGCATAAGGATTCAAGAGCCCGTGGGAAACAAGAAATCAGAAAAATGAAAATTCCAATCCCTTCTGCATTGAGGTTGAAGGCTACTAGAACCACTCTGATAACTTAAGACAGTTCAAATTATAATAATTCTTCAAGAAAAGTACATCAAGGAGCCTTGTGGTGGAAGTGCCTACCCAGCAGTCATTCACTGGGCACAGGGAAGAGCTCCAAACATAGGTCTGTCCAGTTAGTGTGCACACACCCAGCCCACAAAGATTGGCTCAGAGCTGCCTAATGAGAGTCAGCACCAAACTGCTGAAACTGTTGGATCAGAGACCCTCTTTTTCCTCTGGGGTTGCCAAACTGTTAGGCAGTAAGTCTGGGGCTTCTGGTGGCCATTGCCCCAGAGGGAAGAGTGTGGCAGAGAATGACACCAACACTGAAGAAAACTCAGGCAAGAAAGGACAGAGAGGGACTTCCCTGGTGGCACAGTGGTTAAGAATCCGCCTGCCAATGCAGGGGACACGGGTTCGAGCTTTGGTCCGGGAAGATCCCACATGCTGTGGAGCAACTAAGCCCGTGCGCCGCAACTACTGAGCCTGCGCTCTAGAGCCCATGAGCCACAACTACTGAGCCCACGTGCCGCAACTACTGAAGCCTGCACACCTAGAGCCTGTGCTCTGCAACAAGAGAAGCCACCACAATAAGAAGCCCTCACACCGCAATGAAGAGTAGACCCCGCTCGCCACAACTAGAGAAAAGCCCATGCACAGCAACAAAGACCCAACGCAGCCAAAAATAATTAATTAATTAATTAATTAACTTTACAAAAAAGAAAGGACAGAGATAGACTCCTGATAACATTGTCTGAATCTAGCAGAGCCTGAAGTTCAATATCCTTGAACTTGAGCTGAGTTTCTGTCACTTGCAACTGAAAGAGTCTTGACTGATGGAATTCTACCTGCAAACCAACACGTTGCTCTGGTCTAGGATGCTTAAGTAACCATCTGCTCTAGCAGTTTCTCTCGAGATAGACAGAACTTCCAGGCCTACAGCTTTGCCAGCCCCTCTGGGATTCTACTGATAAAATTTTTCCTAACAAATCACTGCTTTAGCATAGCACTTAGCCTCATCACTGCTTACTTGCCTTCATTCTCTCCTCTGTGAGCTCCCTGAACATATACTCTTTATAACAGTTTTCTTGATTGCCAGGCAAAGCAGCTGGCTTACAGGTACTCAATCTGCAAACAGCATTTAAATGAAAAATAACAAATTTGGGTCAGATTAGTTTGATAAATGAAAGAAAAAAAGGAGAGGAGGAGAAGGCACGCTGGAAGGAATACTAAACTAAAACCGGTAATAACTCACAAAGGTGAGCTCCTAAAGTCAGGTAAACCTTCACTCAACTCCAGAGTATTTCTAACTGAATCCCAACTCCTACTAACAGCTTCAGCATTTTTCTTTTCTTTGAAAAAACCATTATGGAGGAGGGGGTGCCAGAGAATGACAATTGAGATGGTGACTCCCACATAAGTCAGCTTCCTCTTCCCCAAATTAGTTTCCAGAAACTCTGCCACATCATTCACTGAGAACCCCCTGGCTTCCAACTCAAAGGAAAGTCTCAGACGTCTCGGGCACAGACAACAGCAGCCCTCCTTTGGTGGCTTTCAACTATAAACAGCTTCCTGCCAGAGCGCTCACCAACCCTGAACTCATGGAAAAGAATTACTACAGAACCCAGGAAAGAGTTGGAAGCGTACCCGGCACAGGGTTTGTCACTCACATCTCATATTAAATGTGCCTTTTGCCTCCTAAGGAGTCTATCGGAATCCCTGGGCACAGCTGTGGTCACGGACACTCCATCCAACAACTGGACCCGAGAAGTGACCCATCTTTCTGACATCAAGAGACCTGCCACGGAAGAAAAACAGAAACGGCACGGATGGAGCTGCCTTTTCAAATCCTTGTGAATGTCATGAGATTAGCAGCTTTCCTCTGAGTCGGCCTCAAAGACTTCCTTTACAATTGTTCATAAGCTAGCTCAGGGATAGGCAGTGAAATTCACTCAAATAAAAACATAACCTCAAACATCCAAAACAGCTGGTGGAAATTGTGACTGTTTTAGAGGAGCGGACTTATCTAGCTGAGTCAAAACAAGTGTGAGCGCTTCAAACAGGCACGAGATCAGAAACAAAATTAGGTGTTTATTGAGTGCTGTCCTTCTTGATTTTTTTTTTCCTCCCTTGCCAGACGTGAGTCTCCACTTTAGCTTCATCCTGACAAGGAATAAAACCCTTTATGATATCAGAATTGACATTTTCGGAAATTTATTTTCAAGTAATTTTTTTCTAATTATAAAAGTAGTACATGTTCTTTGGAGAAAATTTAGGAAACACAGAAAAACCACAAATCAGAAAATAAAAATCACCTGTAATCACATTGCTACTCTTTCCGTTTTGTTCCTTTTTGACTTTGGTTTTTCATACACATACATACACCACGTAACTTTAAATATATATTTAAATATATATAATCATTATTAAAATGACTCCTTTTGATCCTACATTATAACCATTTCCCCAAGTCACTGATATATTCTTTCACACATATTTATGCCTGCGTATGAACACCATAAATTACTGAGCTAATGCCAATTGTAGACATTTACGGTACTTCTAATTCCACGCTATTGTAAACAGTGCTGTGAAGAAGATCCTTGTTGATAAATCTTTGCACACGTTCATACTTAGAAAACTTACTTTCTCTTTCAGGGCACTGAAATTCAGGATGTAAAAGGGATGGTAATGGGCACTGAAGGAGTGTAGCCCCTTTCTCCCTGCGAGTTTCTGCCAATTGTCTTCTTTTGCATATTTTCAGACAAGTTAGCTACTTTTAGAACTTGTAGGCCTTCCTGGTCTCATAGAAGCCTTGTTTTCAGTCAAGTTAATGATCTCTCCAGTTTGCAGTGCAGAAACATCGAAATAACTGTTTCTTAAACGTATGGCAAGAAATGAAGGCAAATAAATATTAGAAAAGATTACTAACATTATTAGGAAAAAGAAAATAGAGAAAAGTAATTCCATCAAAAGAGGTTATCAGACTGATTAGACTGGGCTACTCAAAACTTTGTCTTCCAGAAAACTCTCAAATGTAGATGATTTGTCGCAGGTTTTACAACAGAAGGGAACTAGCTAAAATTTTCCACTTTCTTATTTTTCCTATTTTCTAATCGCAAGAGTGAAATGAAACATTCCTAAGGAGAAGGCTCTTAACTGGCATTATTATCTCTCATTTGAGATTTACTGCCAACATCGAACAACAATTGCTTCTGTATTGGCACAAGCCATTCAGTCACTCACCATTGGGGGATGAATCACTCCCCGTGAAAAATCATGCCAGAATTTGGATAACAGAGAAGTTTGCCTCCAGCCAAAAGCTCAACAAATGCTGGCAAAATTTAGGAAAATCATTATCATGAAAGGCTGCCATGGTTTCAAAGAGCATCTCTTAGTATTTACTGCACTCTATGACCTCTAAAAAAAAGTGCAAGCAACTTCATGCACACACACAGCCCCTGCCAGTTTCACTTAAAAGTCTCATTCTCTTCATCACCACTGAGTGGAATTAAAAACAGTTGGTCAAGCTCCACTAATCGACAGCTGCTTGCAATTAGATGAAGCATTTAGAGCCATTCTCTTAACTACCTTCCCAACTGCCTAAGCATTCAGCATGAGCAATACACCGTGATAATTTGCCAGAATGTTTAACTTATCTGCATCTCTAGTGGTTTCTATACCTTCCTTATTTTCTCCAGTCTTCCCACACACTGTCTGACTCTTCCAGTTCCTCTTGTTAAATTAGGGGTATACAGAGAAGAGATTATACAAAACCAGGTCGAGCTGCTTTGTGCTAAGATGGAAAATTCTACCCAGGCAACTATTAGAGAGCAGAGTAAGTCTTGATGTTTCTCAAAGAGAAGAGAAAAGACGCCCTTTTTCCTCTTTTTTTTTTTTAAACAATGAACCGGAAAGTTCACTGTAATTTTTCTCATCAAGGATGATGAAGAAAAATAACAGTTCCTGGGCTTTTGTAAGCTCTTTCCAATTCTCATAACTCATAAACATTAATTTTGGAGTAGGGAGAAAATGCACAGATCACTTTATTCAATTTTTTCCTCTACAAACTGGGCATTAAGAGTCGAGATGCTTTTCCCAAGATCACAGAAAAAAGTGGCAGAGCATGGCCCGAATCCAACTCCCTGACTCTCAGTCAGTCCAGACGGCTTTCTGCTACTTCAGCTCCCTTCGCTAAAGAGAAAGTCTTCCAACTCTTCTAGAAGGAGGCAGGGACCAGCACGGCTACACCACTTGCCCAGTTCCAAGGGGTAGAGCAGCTGTCCTCCCAAACCTCTCCAGCCAGGAACCCACCCTGGGGCTTAAAGTAGAAAAAAAAAAAAAAAACCAGAGATGATATGGCTTCACCTGTGCAATCATCCTTCCCACTCCCCCACCTAAATAAGAACCCCACAAACTTAACCACATTCAAGGTCACATAACCATGTTTCTTCTCTGTCTCACGCTCCCTAATGCTGATCGCCATCCCACACTCACCTGACCTGTTGTGTGGTAAAGGGGGCAGGAGGGGAATGCAGGGGATATTGGAGGAAGGGAGGAGAGAAGAAGCCAGAGAGACGAAGGGCAATCAGCAGAAGGGAGCAGTTACCTACTCAAAATTCAAGAAGCGGAGTGAGAGTCGAGACAAGAATGGGAGCCCTCACGCCCCGGACTGCAGGTCCACAGCCCTGGCTTTTCCTATCTCTGCTCTTCTAGAGGCTAATCCTCTTTTTTCCAGAAACCTCCTTCCCACATCCCCACCTAGTCCACTCCTCCCGACAGTCATGGAATCTTCCTTCTGTATCTGAGGACAATTCACTCATATTTAACTCATTAAATATGAGTTAATATTTAATTAATTCATATTAAACTCATATTAATTCACTCATATTAAACTCCTATTTCCATTATACTTACAGCAGAGAGTTATCCTTATACTTTTTCTGCTTCAAAGTCTTTCTGTTGATCATTTTATGTTCTCTGTTTTATATAGATAGATAGATTCCTGTTACATATAGAAAGTTAGATATAGATATATAAATAAAGGTAGAGATATAAAGAGAGAATGAGATAAATTTTTTAAAGTTTTTCTGTGGCCATAAATGTTCTAAGTGTCAAAAAATACTATTCTGGCTCTTTCCCATCTTGCAAGATGGTGGATGAAAAAAACAGAGAAGCTGGATATAAGGAGAAGAAACCTGAAGCCAGGAAGGCTGATGCCAGGGCAAGGTTAAGAAGCGTAACCTCAAGGCCAAAGCACCTCAGAAGGGGAAACCCCACCACAACCAAAACCCCATCCTACTCAGCGGAATTGGCAGCTTTTCCCCATCTGCTATGTGTTCCAGCAAGGCCATGGCGAAGAGGAAGTAATCGGCAGCTACATTTAAGGTTGAAAAGAAAGAGACATTTCTTGCTGCTGACACAAAACCACTTGGGGGTGACAGACATGGTGGGACCCGAGTGGATCAGCTTCACAGAATGCCTAGATACTGTTCTACTGAAGATGCGCCTTGAAAGCTGTTGAGCCACAAAAGAAAACCTTTCCGTCAGATGTAAGGAAGCTGCGAGCTAGCATCACCGCCAGCACCGTTCTGAGCAACCTCACTGGGTGCCACAGAGGCACGGCGGTGGATTTCCCGAAGCAGCTGAGCAGTTGCATGCTGCTTGTGACTGGACCTCTCATCCTAATCGAGTTCCTCTGCTAGAACACGCCAGAAATTTGTCATCGCCACCAAAATCGGTGAGTGGTGCGGAAATCCCAAAACATCTCCCTGAGGCTTATTTCAGGAAGAAGAAGCTTGGTAAAGCCCAGACACCAGGAAGGTAAGACCTTCGAAGCAGAGAAAGGGAAATCCAAGCTCACAGAGCAGAGCAAGGTTGACCTGAGAGCCCTGGACTCACAAACTCTGCGAAGAAATCAAAGCTATTCCTGAGCTCTAGGGCTACCTCTGTTCTGTGTTTTCTCTCACAAATTGGTGTTCTAAATTTCCTACCAAGAACCTAATTAAATAACTGATACGTTTCCCAAAAAAATATAATTCTGGTTGGTGTAGGTATTACGTTTATCACAAGTATAAAGCTGGTCAACATAACATAATTATACATTGTGTAGGTAATTATTAAATATATACAATGTATCAGAAATGAATCTCTCAATGAATTCAATGACCCTGTTTTGTATCCCAATTAACTCATGTATCTATGATTTGATAGTACTTAATGCTAAATTATGACAGTTTTCAGAGTCAATTCTTTTTCTAATTTTTCATTTTTATAGAGGTAAGAGAAAGTGCTTGTTTTATCCACCTAAATAGAGGAAAGGAAAGTTTTGTTATAGCAATGACACTAAATGCTAGTCTCCTTTCCAGTTATACATCAAAATAACAAAGTGATCCATCATCAAAAATAATTTTTAATGCCCTGCCGCTGACAGCTTACTTAGGGCCTCCTTCAATTTTGTTGAAAGCCGAGAACTAGAGACCAATTGCCTTGAGAACAGATTTTGTTTTTATTCCATGATAAGAGTCTTTTACTTTTTCAACATGAAGGTTTTTTGAGGTCTTTTTTTTTTTTTTTTTTTGAGTTTTTTAATTGAGTTATTTTATCTTTTTCAGTTATATTTTGAGTTATTCCTTGTTTTATCCCCCAAGTGATTTTTACACCCTAGGACAAGATACCCTAGCAAGATTCACTAGGAGATAAGTTTGCCTTTATTCATAAAGAGGTAGAAAAGGTAAACAAGCACTACCAAAATACTGGCCCTTGGGTAGATCCATTTTAGGAGAGCACAGAGGAAGATGATTCTCTTAACAGTACATGTGCCCGCATACCCCTTAGAAAGTCTTCCTGCTATCCAAGAATGTGCACATCCCAATTTGAATGTCACTGGACTAAAGACCCCACATGATCTAGTCCCTACCTACTTTCCAGTCTCTATTCAAATCCTTCTCTTGCTCATGTTTTTAGTTCCTCTGGTTTATTGATGTGATGTTCCTGCTGCCTGAAAGCTATTTTCTCAGACATCGTCTCTGACTATCCAATATATAATAGGTTTCCCAGTTTCTCTCTCTCTCTCATAGTTCTCTTCTCTTTCCTAACACTTAATCACAAACTGCCATCAGATATTTATTTGTATTTATTTAAGTAGCCCACTAGACCAGTGTCTAATGTGGTCCCCTACCAGAATCTTTAGCATCAATTGAGAACTGGATAGAAATGCAAATTCTCAGGCCCCACCCCAGATGCAATGAATGAGAAACTCTGAAGCAATCTGTATTTTATTAAGTCTTCCAGGTATTTCTGATGCTGCTAAAGTTTGAGAACCACTGTACTGGGTCATAATCTCCATGAAGAAAGAGCCTATGTCAGTTTTCTTCATCACTATATACCCAGGACTTCGCCCAGTGGCTGGCACATAAGAGATGCTCCATAAATATATATTGTTGAATAAACTCAAATAAGACAAAAGCTTGCCCACAATAAGAAATACATTTATTAAATATACGGAAATAGGGACTTCCCTGGTGGCGCAGTAGTTAAGAATCTGCCTGCCAATGCAGGGGACATGGGTTCGAGCCCTGGTCCGGGTAGATCCCACATGCCACGGAGCAACTAAGCCCGTGTGCCACAACTACTGAGCCTGCACTCTAGAGCCTGCGAGCCACAACTGCTGAGCCCACGTGCCACAACTACTGAAGCCCACGTGCCTAGAGCCCGTGCTCCACAACAAGAGAAGCCACCACAATGAGAACCCTGCACACTGCGTAGCCCCCTCTCACCACAACTAGAGAAAGCCCGTGCGCAGCAACGAAGACCCAACACAGCCCAAAATAAATAAATAAATAAATATTTTAACATATATATATACGGAAATATATACACACACACATATATATGGATATATGTGTGTGTGTATATATATACACATTTCACAAAATAATACCCTTACTACATGCCATGGACTCCAAACATTCTCCATCCTATTCTATTTGTTTTATTTATTTTCCTCCTTTTTTTCTGGTAAGAGGACCCCCAAATTTATTTCATACTCTGCTAATGGGTCTTATGTGCAGTTTGAAAACCCTAGTCACTAAGGCTGTTCTAAAGAAATCCACACTTATGGCCTTGTTACTCTTTTAATCTGGAATTCCCTTCCCTCCCATCTCCTCACACCCAAGTCGCACTGATTCTTCAAGGCCCACCTCTCAGAGTGGATTTCTCTGTTGTGAAGGTAATCTTTCCCTCTTTTAAATTCCCACCATATTTTCTCTGCACTCAGCTTATGCCTTTTCTTACTTGTTTCTTTTAATATACTGTTTATGGAGTATCACTTTTCCTATTAAAGTTAATCCTTCAGAGCAGAATCCATATCTGATTCATCTTTGGACTCTTCACAGCATTTAGCATATAAATTCAAATAATGTTTCCTAAGTAAACTAGACTTTCAAGGTTCCAGGGCAAAATATTTCTAAAGGAAGTAGGATTTCAATGGGTGGTGGAGAGAGGGAGGGCAGGTGAGAAAAAAGGAACCATATGGGCAAAGTGCCCACGACAGAAAAGCAAGGCACATGCAGGCTGTGTTATGTGTGTCGTGGAGAAAAGGTGGGAAAGGCGGGTGGGGTCAGACGGCAGAGCAGACTTTTCTGCAAGGAAAGGAGAACCATCACAGGTCTATGGCTGGTTTTTGTTTTTTTGCTTTTAAACGACAATTTTTGTGGCAAGATGTAAGCGATATAAGGGTGCAGAGGCTATGAACATGTGCCTCTCGGATCTCCTGCATATTCCAGCACATTCAGTGGCCCCCAGTTGCTGCCCCTGTGGGTCCACCACCGTGTTCATGCTGGGGGCACTATTTCCCGGCTGCCCCCAACCAATCACTGGGGGAAGTAGCACTGACCCTTTCCTGTGAGACACGGGACTCCTTCGACTTTGGCTCAAGGACTGCCGCTACTTGGGCGCAACTCTTTGAAAACAAGTCACTGCAGTGTGAACCTTCCCATGCCGTCTCCTCCTCTCTTCCAGCCAGATCCACACTGCAGGGTGACGTTCTCCCCACCACCCCTGCCTCCTCACCTTAATCCTTCCCAAGCATTTCCCCTAAAATATCTCCTACACTGCTAATCCTGTCTTGCTGGCCACTTCTCTGGGGATATGAACCAACGGCAGAGGAGGAGATAAGATCAGAAATGAGGTAAGAGGCAAAGAGGTAAGATGGACATGCCTGGGCATTAAAATACACATATGCCTGAAAATATACCTACGTGTTCATTAATGTATACATACAGATATTGAATTACCATAGACACTCAAACTTACTGAAATTACCAAAACTGAAGGAAGGAAGAGTTCACCTAGGAAGCCACTGTTAGGAAAAAAGGCAGATCTTTCATCAAACCACATTTCTTAGTAGGCATAAATCCATCTAAGGTCAGATAACACGAGACAATCTTTCACAAAATGTAAGATGTCCTGCTGACCAGAACTCTCTCGCGCTATCACGTGCTGCCAGAGAAGCTTGGACCACAAAATACAAGCAGATGTCAACACTTTCACCTTCCACTTTCTAAATATCGCTGATTGGGCCAAGTTTCATTTCACTTATTGGGCCACTTTCCATGTTAGGGGAGAAGGGTTGAGAAAGGGTGGAAGAAAGCGTTAGGATTCAAGTTTCATATCTGCTAAAGTAAACTGATGTTGCTTACTGCTGGGTTTCAAGAGAAAAGCTTCCCTAAATGAGCCAACAGTTGTTCAGAGGAACACATAGACTTGGGGTAGGCAAATGTTTTCTGTAAAGGGCCAGATAGTAAATATTTTTGCTTCTGTGGGTCATGAGGTCTCTGCTGCAACTACTCCTCTGCTGTTACAGCCCAAAAGCAGCCATTGACAATACAGAAATCACCGTGTGGCTGCATTCCAATAAAACTTTATTTACAAAAACAGACAGTGGGCCAGATTTGGCCCATGGACCATCATTTGCCAACCCCTGATATAGAGAACTAGGACTGCTTCCCCAAAATACCCTCTTCTGGTTTGGATGTGGATGCTCCACCTGCTTTCTCATCTTTTATCTGCTTACTACAAAAAGCACACAATTAAAATCTAGTTGAAAATGATCAGCTATATTAAACACCAATGCAAATAAGGGAAATGGCCATGAAACAAGCTCTGGCCTGGAGGAAAGGAGGCAAAATAGTCATCAGACTTCAACCTGAAGTTACTTTTATCTACCGGACCGTTGGTTCTCAAAGTGTGGTCCTTGCACCAACAGTACCAGCTGTGCCAGGGAAACTGTTAGAAGTAAAAAATTCCTGAGCTTGTCCCAGACCTACTGAATCAGAATATATGAGTGGGACCCAGTGTTTTAACAAGCCTTCCAAGTTATTCTGATGCAAGGTCAAGCTCGAGAAGCATGGAGCTATGTCTGAAGCTGCCTGTGCCTCAAATTCTCCAGCAGCAAAGTAAGAATGTTGAAATCTTGTTATTTTCCCCTATCACTAAGGTCACAAAGAGATTGCCAAAACCTGGCTGATACACACTTAAAGTGGTTCACTTACCTGAAGCCTATGAGTGCTTAAGTCAAAATACATGTTTTCTTTTTCTTTGAATTTGGATCATCTGCCATTTAGAAGAAAAGATTATTCAGTTCTAAATCAAGTATATATTCATAAAGATTTTCTTCAGCTTGATTTGTATATTGATCAATAGAGTCCTTAGAATTGTAGAGATAAGATATATAACTTGTAATGGGGATCAGAACCCATTGGCCGAAGCCAAGATTTGTGTACCACAGGTGTGTGGAATTAGGTAATACCCAAACCCCACCCAAGTACCTATTTGCAGCCCTAACTTATGTGGGGACCAAGGAGAATCCTGGGGGAAATCTCAAGCCTATCTATGACTGGGCATCAGATATCAGAGACCTATCTGGGAGGCTTGGTGGGGTACACGGGGAATGGAAATGAAGAATGAGAGGGGAACAGAAGCCAGATTTCAAGTCTCCCCCTTCCCCACATGCACACACACACCAAAATAAAATTAACCATTACTAATGGAAAGTCATCTGACCAACTGGATATGGCATTTGGAGCCTAAACAGCTGAGCCGAGTCAGGTGCTGGGTGCGGCATGGCGTATGAGCGATTTCCCCGCAGCTCTCCTAGAGGCACACGTGCACCTAGGGATACACAGTGCCTGGGTTCACTAGGCTTGTACATGGATAAGGCAGGCTCACTAGGGGACTTCCCTGGTGGTCCAGTGGTTAAGACTCTGTGCTTCCACTGCAAGGGGGCACGGGTTCTATTCCCACACACCATGCAGCCAAAAATAATAACTAAAATTAAAAACTTTATAAAAGCTCAGTAAGTTCTATAATGTTTCAAGTTCTATTATGTTCCATGGGTCCGAGAGATTTGATCCCTGGTCGGGGAATTAAGATCTGGGCAGCCAAAAAAATAAGTAAAAAATTTTAAAAAGCAGGCTCACTAAGTTCTATAATGTTCCAAGTTCTCTAATGAGGCACTGGCAGCACAGCAGAGGCCAGGAGTTTTGCAGTCAGGAGCACCACAGGAGCTTTTATTAGGCACCTTTTGGGGACTTCCTCAACACCTGTGGAAGTCTATGCGAGGTCCTGGAGTTCCCAAGTGAGCCAGCTGGAGGCTGGATGCAGCAAGATTTTGGTAACCATGTTAATGTAGCTTCATGGTACACATAAGATGGTGAGGCTGGGGGATGTCTGACACCCTTTGTGTCCTGTATCAGATATGCCCTGCCTCACCTTTCATTTATTCCAACAATCACTACAGTGACTGGTTTTGCACAGACTCCAACAAGCCTCACCCAGGTGTAACCCAAAGGGCCTCTACTCAAGCAAGCCTCTTGCCTCCCACCCCGGGGCTTCTCTGTTGAGACTGGGGAGAGGGGCAATTAATATGCATGGGGTGAAGCTTTGACCATTGGGGATAGGAACTGATTAGTGAATATTTCCATCCACTTCCCACCACCACCAAATGGAAGGCTCTGAAACCCATTTCATTCAGCTCATCAGGAAGACCTGGGGGATCAAGTAACCAGTCGCCCACAGTTGCTGTTGACTCTATACAGCAGGCTTGTTTTGGGTCTCCCACCTTCTTTGCTTTGCAACCCTGTCCATTCCTGGTGATTCTTGGATCACACTCCCCACATGAATATTTGCACTTGAACCTATGGTTCAGCCTCTCCTTTCTGAGGAGTCCAGGCTAAGACAGGAATGTTTCATTTTCACATGACTTAGAAGTAATAATACATTTGTGGTCAATATAGGACTTGCAGATCTTTCAAGACAAACAAACGGTACTATTTTCTATTTTATATGATTTACAATAGTGTAATAATTTTATTACATTCCTCTAGCAAAGATATATTTAATAATGCTCATCTATTTCCTTAGATGCCTGATCTTGCATTTCCAACGTGCAACGTACAGTGTGAGCCTTCCCATGCCGTCTCCTCCTTTCTTCCAGCCAGATCTGCACTGCAGGGTGACGTTCTCCCCACCACCCCTGCCTCCTTTTTTTAAAAACGCTAAATATAACCACAGGCCAGAACTCTAAGAATTCATTAAACAATACTCTAGTGACCTGAAACAGCAGTATCAAACAAGTTGCGAAACAGACTCAAGATAGATGATGGGAAGAAATATAAGCGGAAAGAAGACACAAAAACGACAGTCTTAGTTTCAGCAAAGAGAATGGACAACTGAAGACTCCCCTTCTACAGCTACAATGCTAAGTCATCATTTTCTAAAAACCAAGGGTGAAAATGTCTTCACTCATATTTAATTTCCTAGCCTAGCCTGCCCCTCCCTCACACCACCCCCATCCTCCCACTAAGGGACTTTTGCTTCTCTGAACTGGTGGTTGCTGCTTTATTCTGTTTTCTGTTTCAGGCTTTAAAACTCTCAAAGATCATTTAGATTGCAGGCAAATTCAAGGAGAATAATTTTATTAAGGGACAGAAAATAAAGTAAATGCAGCTAAGATTTTCAAAATAATCTATAGGTTAAAACACTTCCATACTTATTTAAAAAACAAATTCTTCGAATATGAAGTGTTGAGGATAGGGAGAAATTCCCATTTCAGATACTCTTTAATCCAAAATGGAAAAGGATGCGGGTATGGATTGATTTTTCCACCTGTGGTATCAATTTTAATGTCTTGGACATCAGTGTAAAAATAACCTTCCTTCTTTGTCATAGCTGGCACATGGACCACCTCACAGATCTCCTCAAAGATCCCTAATGTTGCTGGGCACCCCATATCATCAACCTTCAATCCTCTGCTGCCTCTGCCCAAGACCTCCCCAGGTGTGAATCAGTTTTAATTCCAGAAAATATTCTTCTGGAATAATTCTTCTTCAAAGATAAAACCTTTAACTGCTATTAAACATACCACTCGGGACTTTTGTCATCATTAGGACAAATTCTCCACCCTTTCAGCTCTCAGGGATTGCATCCCTAAGGATAGCGTAGGCTGGCCATCTGGTCCTTTGGCCGTGAACAACCTTGTTTTGATGACATGGCATTTTGATCACAGTGATGTGATCACCCTATAAAAAAGTACCACTTTGATATTTTTTCAATAAAAGGATCAATTAATTTACTGAATAAATGATTTTGTTGAACTCGAGTTACATGAACACTTCTTTCAAACTCACCTTCTCTGCCCTCACAAATGTCTCTAATAGTAACCCAGGACCCACACAGATGTGCTAGGGAAGGAAACCTCCGTTCATTTGATTTTTCCCAGCAAAATGAAATGGCCAAAATAAATAAACCACCTACATAATCAAAAGAACACATAATACTACATTTCTCAGCTCTCAAACGTGGCTATGTTCTGGCTAACAAAATATAAACATTATAAATATTTCAGTTTTTTCCTAAGTTTATCTATAAATACAATATGATCCCCATAAAATTCCTTCATTTTTTTTCCCCTAGAGCTAGACAAATTGATTATAAAATTATTGGTTCTTCTGGGACAGGTCATTAAAAGAAGCTTTTATCCCTTTCCTCCTTCCTACTGTTAAAAGTGAGATGGCTGAAGCTGCAGCAGCATCTCAGGCTATGAGAGGTCTTGCAGATGAATGCCACATGCTAGGAGGGTGGACCAGAAAGACAGAAAGAGCTTAAGCAACTGATGATGTTAGAACCACCATACGAACAGTGAACTACATTCAACCTTCTTTTACCAGAGAAAACAAACTCTTTTTAAACACATAAGCTACTCTGTTGGGTTTTTATTAACTTTAGCTAAACCTAGTTCTACCCGATACAATATACCATTGGCCAAGCAGCCAGCTGGTAGCACACATGATTCAAAATAAGTTCATCGTTTCTGATGTCCAAAACTCACTTTGAAATGCATCCTCCCACCCCCACAAAATAATAAGATGTAATGATAAATGGATAGAGGAATGGAGAGAGGTAGATAGATACACAATAAAGTAAATGTAGCAAAATACTAATGTAGAATATAGATGGTGGGTATAGGCACATTCACTATATAATTCCTTCAACAATTCATAATAAAATGCTGAAAATCCTATTGACAAGCCATCAGTACCATTTATTATGTTTTTAAAAGATATCCCTCGTAAGGAGGAGTTTTGTAGCTTCTTTTCTCTCACGAACAAGGCCCCTTCTCTTCCTGTTCTATAAACACTATTGTGGCCTTAAAGTCTTAAAAAATAGAACTGGAAGTACTGCCAATGGGACAAACTGGGTGCAAGTAAAAATTTTAAAGGCTGTATAAACAGAAATCCATCTGGAAACATGTTTTCTCCATCAGCACAGTAAAAGCTAGAACAGAATTTCCTGATATAGATGTACTGCTTGACTCTCTGCAGATCCCACTGGGTACAAGAGAGAGGCCTCTTGCTCTTTAATTTAAAAGTAACTTTCACTCATAAAACGAGGTTAAGAATGTTAGAATTTCAACTCAGCTGAGCTCAGCACTGGGCAACATCCTTTTCTTCCCCTGTTAACTGTCCCTTCTCTTTCCCCATCATCACAGGGACATGACTAAGGAGATAGAATTTCAGCTTGGTCTTCTGATCAACTTGAAGCATTTCTGTTGAGAGAGTAACAATTGTGGTGTTGGATCTTTTCCCATTGGTCTGTATTCTAAGCAAAGCAAGATTGGAAATGACCGCTGAACAATTCCTGGCGAGAATTCTAAAGTTTGCAGAAGCATTTCCTGCAAACTGTTAATATAGAAGAAAAAGTCTTTTCCTATTCTCCAAGATGCAGTAAGAATAGTAAGAATGTGAATCGGGGTTGCTGAAAACAATGCCAAAACACTGATTTGGACTATCATGTCTACTAAAAGAATCTATTCATTGGGACTAAAATGCCTTCAGAAAATGGTACAAATTTAATTCCAGAGAATTTAGCTTGGAACTCATCCAACGGTATTCATTTATTATATTTATTGAGGGATATGAGAGTAGACACTGAGCAAACTGAAGAACATAGATTCACATTGTAATCCCATAGGGTCACTTGCTTATGACTTACTGAAAATTTCTGCTTCTGAATTAACATTTTCCAAATTTGATCTCATCTCAGAAAGAATGCTCTTACAAAGCCTGGAAAAAACATCCTCAGCTGTGTTTAAATTATTCAGGGATGAAAAAGAATACAATTTACATATATATTTAATTTTGGTAGAAAATCACCCATGGTACATGGCGTTTTATAGCATGGTCTTCTGGGAGAGAAACAAAGGATGGAGAAGTCAAGACATTATAGACATTGTCAGTATAAGGCAGAATATCAAGCACTTTACATGGATTATCACCCCTGATCCTCACAAAATCTTTTAAGACAGGGATGGTTATTCTTCCCATTTTATAGATGAAGAAACAGAGGCTTAGAAATGTTTACCCAAGGTCACCTGTCAGTAAGCGGTGGAGCCAACACTGGGACCCAAGTCTGTCTGATGCCAGAGTCTGGTTTCTTAACCGTCATCTGGTATTGCTGTGACCTTTGAAAGTCAAGTGTCCCACAGAACACTCAGTGAGAGAGTGAGGGAGGAGGAGGGGATTGGGAGGAGGAGGAGGAGGAGGAGGGAAAAAGGAAGGAGGGATGAATGGAGGGAGGAAGAGAAAAATCTGTCTAACATATAGGTTGGGAATATTGTAAAAGAAGCATTTAGAGGTTACAGATACGAAGTATTTCACATCAAATCTGGATGATTTCTTTGTTTCTTGCTTACTTTTTCATTCTTCATTTCTTCCTTGTTTCATTTCTTCTGGTAAAATTTTTTCAAAAAGAGGAGCAAGTACTTATATCTTAATCAATTGTGAAATTGATTCCTTGTAAACTACCTCTTCCTCCCTTCCACTTTTTCCAAATATTTATTAAACACCACTGTGTGCCAGACCCTGTCATTTATATTCTAACTTCACTATAAAATAAATCCAATTTAATTTACTTTTATTAATTAAGAGGAAAAAATATTTTAATTCTTGACACAGACTAAGACCATGAGGCACTAAGCCAAAAGGCAACAAACGAACTGTCAGAATATTAAAAGTGTTGACATGAAAGAATTGGATGAAGCCTCATGTTCATGAACCAGACTACTTTCTATGACCTTAACCATGAAAGACATGCAACCACTACTGATATTAAGGCCATTTGAGAAGGGCATTTTGTGGGAAGGAAAACAGATAAAGAGAGTGGATAGGAACCAGAGAACCAATGACCGTAGATGAGAAAAACTGAGAATACCTCATTTTCACTTTGTTTATGGCCTGGTGGCTCTGTGAGTTATGAGAAAATAGTCAAAACCTTGTCTATCTTTTTCACCATTGTATCCACAGCACTTGGCACTCTACCAGGAATACAGTAGGCACTCAATTTTAAAAATTGGTTAAGTAGATAAATTAGTTAATGAATAAGCCAGAAAATGACAAAGAAGCAGTGACTCTGATAAACAACAAGGTCCTACTGTATAGCCCAGGGAACTATATTCAATATTCTATATTCAATTTCCATAATGGAAAAAAATATAAAAAAGAATGTATATATATATGTATAACTGAATCACTGTGCTGTACAGCAGAAATTAACACAACATTGTAAATCAACTATACTTCAATTAAATAAATAAATAAATGAAGCAGTAACTTTATTGTCTCTGTTATTTGACACAAAAGGAATAGCCATTCATCCAGAAAATGTTGACATCTCTATATCCAATTTATGTACATCCAGAAATCTCTGACAGCCTAGAAAATCTATTATGAATCCATATCTCACAGTAACCACAATTCAAAACCACAGTAATCTATAATTCTAATATAAGATACAGTCATAGATAAGAGATATAGAAAGGCAGCACATGGAGGGAATTACTCACTTCCTTACTTCTAAACCTGTTTGGTTTCATAAAGAGATTTAGTAATCCTCAAGATATGTCATACCCCTGAGGGAACCTTCCTCTTGGAAAGATCACCTTGTTGGTTTCTGTTAAATGACCCCATCGACCACTGCCTTCCAAGCATTCTGAATCAAGAAATGATTGTGAAATGTGGGGAAATCTTATTTAGTTCAAATCATAAGGCCCTAAAGCCCTCACCAATAGTCACTGATATTTAGTATGATCAAGTGTAATAGGGAAAGCAAATATTCTGCTCAGTTTTCCTCATTGATGTCACCTGTTTCTCTTCCTACCTCAACCTAAGGGGGTCTTATTTAATAGAGTCATAATAGTTCAGTGTAAAAAAGAATTAGAACACATCAAAATGACAATATATTTTAGTAGTCATTTTTATTCAAGCCTTTTTTTTTTAAATTTATTTATTATTTATTTATTATTTATTTTTGGCTGTGTTGGGTCTTTGTTTCTGTGCGAGGGCTTTCTCTAGTTGTGGCAAGCGGGGGCCACTCTTCATCGCGGTGCGCGGGCCTCTCACTATCGCGGCCTCTCTTGTTGCGGAGCACAGGCTCCAGACGCGCAGGCTCAGTAGTTGTGGCTCACGGGCCTAGTTGCTCCGCGGCATGTGGGATCTTCCCAGACCAGGGCTCGAACCCGTGTCCCCTGCATTGGCAGGCAGACTCTCAGCCACTGCGCCACCAGGGAAGCCCTATTCAAGCCTTCTGAGTCCCTCAGCACACATTTGTTCCCTGTCTTAACAACAATCCTCAGAAGCCATTGAGAGTAATCGCCCTGGAGCCACTCTGTCACAACTAGAGAAAAGTCAAGATATGACCCAAAGGAGCAAAAGAAGAGCAAGGCTCAATGGAAGTGAGAAAGCACATCTGAAAGGGACACAGAGTAGAGGAACCTGGCATGGAACACAGGGTCCCTGAGAAAAATAAATGGACGAGCAGAGCTAAAATGGGTTATAAAGAATTTGAGTCTTGATGTAGTGATAACAGAGAATAATAGTACCCAGATAAAACATGAAGAAAGCGGTATATAGATGCATAAGAGAAAAAAAGGAAGCAAAGAGACAAATTAAATACAATGTCAGAGTAATCCAAACTTAGGTGATGGAGACCTTGGCTAGAGCTGTGGTCATAGAAAAGTCAAGAAGGGACCAGATTAAAGGCTCACCAGACTGTGTGTCCTTGGAGCTGCATGTTTCTGGTACCACCATGCACAACACATTTATGTTGAATGAATGGAATGGAGAATGAGAAGATGAAGAAGAAGAAAAGTGACAGGCTCAGTAGCTGTAGGATGGCTCTAAGTATTTACTTCAAAGGATAAGAAAAGGAGAAGTACCTGTGACAAGTTAGAGAAGCATAGCACTTGGCCATGGGATTGGTGTAACAGTGGGAACTCCAAGTGGAGCTGCCCAACATGCAGTCAACAATATGGAAATTCAGGCCATGACAGAATCAGGACTGGAGATGGAAGTTTAGAGGTGCGATCTAATGGCTGGCAAGTAAGTGAGATCATAAGAGAGAAGCTGAGGACAAGGAGCAGAGCTTTAGGTACATTAGGAAAGGGAACTAACAAAGGGAACTGAGAAGAAAAAGCCAAAAAAAAAAAAAGGAGAAGAACTAAGAAGATGTCGTTTCACGATTTTGGCGGAGAAAGTTTCAAGGAATGATTTGTGGCATAATGAGGACTCAGACGCGAGGGTGTGGGACGCTGAACCCGAGCCCTGGCTCTGCCAGAAGCTTACTTTGTGACCTGGGGCAAATGTCCAAACCTGCGCGGCCTCCATGTCATAATCTGCAAGTGGTCTCTGGGGGTTATGCCAGTTCTTAGGTTTCCTGGAATTCTGAGGACTAAAGGTGTCAGAGATCAGGACGGATGAAATGAGGAAAAGAGAGTGGTAATTAATCTCAACGCAAAAGTGTCTCCATTAAGGGCAGAAACCAACAGGCAAGGACTGAGAAGAAAAGAATAGATAGGGCTTCAAGACTCTGCAAACAAATACACGTGCCCAAAAAAGCAGCAAGGTCAAAGGGAGATTTGTTTTGATGATAGGAGAGACTAGAGTTTGTTGAAGCCAAGGAGAAGAGAGATTAAAGGTGAAAATTTGAGACAAGGTCATAGAAAAGATGAGGAAGAATGGGATCCAAAGTATAAATAGATAAAAATGAAAGAACATTTTTGTTCCTGGGGTGCTAAGGAGAATGGTGTCATATAAGTACTATGAGGGCAAAATTTTTGGAATAGAGACTATTTATACCTAGAGCTGAGTCTCTTTACAACATAGTCGAAAAAGGAGGCAAATCTTTGTACTAGTTATCTTTTGCAGTATTACAAATTACCCCAAAACCTGTGGTTTAAAACAACAAAAATTATAGTTGATAAGAGGCAGGAATCCAGAAACATCTCAGCTTGGTTGTTATGGCTCAGGCTCTCTCATGAGACATGTAGTCGTGATGTTTGCCTGGGCTGCAATCATCTGAAGATTTGACTGGGCTGGAAAATCCACTTCTGAGACGGCTAACTCAAATGGTTGTTGGCTGGAGGCCTCAGTTCCTTGTCACGTGTACCTTTTCTCATGTCATGTCACCTGACTTCCCCCCAGAGCAAGTGATACAAGAGAGTAACCAACATGGAAGTTGCGATGTCTTTTATGACCTAGTCTCCGAAGTGACATAGTCACTTCTACCATATTCTATTCATTAGAAAAGAGTTACTGGGACTTCTCTGGTGGTCCAGTGGTTAAGAATCCACCTTGTAATGCAGGGGACATGGGTTTGATCCCTGGTCGGGGAACTAGGATCCCATATGCCGCGGGGCAACTAAGCCTGCACGCCACAACTAGAGAGCCTGTGTGCTGCAACTACAGAGCCCACGCGCTGTGGAGCCCATGCGCCACAACTACAGAAGCCCACATGCTCTGGAGTCTGTGCACCATAACTACTGAGCCCGCAAGCCACAACGAGAGAGAAGCCTACACACCACAACTAGAGAGAAGCCCACGCACCACAACGAAAGATCCTGTGTGCAACAACTAAGACCCGATGCAGCCAAAAAACAAATAAATAAATATATATATATATATTTTTTTTTTTTTTTAAAGAAAAGAGTTAGTAAGTCCAGCTCACTCTCAAGGGAAGGGGAATTAGGCTCCACCTCTTGAAGGGAGGAGTATAAATTACTTGTGGACAAATTTTAAAACCACCACAGTCTTCAAAGTCCATGTGGATTAGGAGGAGGATTGGCAATTTAGAAAACAGTAGCTGTGAAATATCCATTGAAGGGGTATTCTAGGGGTTATTTAGTGTAGATTAAAAGGTTCCCAAAAAGGTTACACTAATGCTACAACAACAACAAAATGGCCTTTTACAAAGAGTAAAAATAATGATATGACTTTATACCAGAAAGAACGCTATTGTTATCAGACAGAGTAAAAGCTCAAAAAGAACCCATTAAAGGTCATAAAAGGTAAGAAACTAAAACCACACCAGATACACCAGACACACTTGTCCTCTCTAGAGTTAGGGAGGAAACACTGATGCATGCACAAGATCTGGCACATGGCTATGCTCACTGCAGTGGTCAACAAACTCCAATTTGGGCCCTTATCCAACTGGGTAGGAAAGTTCCTGGGCTGTTTGCCTCAGTGCTCTCAGTTCCACTGAATTAATTATCCCCTGAAAGCAATTTAGAGCAAGAATCATGTTGTTATTATTATTGTTGTTGTTTATTTTAGTATCCCCAATGTTAGTGTAACATCTAGAGGAAGAAAAGCATAGAGAACACATAAATATCTATTTGATGAAAAGACGTCTGGATGGATGGATAGATGGATGGATGAAACTAGTTCAAATAGAGAAGCCAGTGTATGTTATTTCCCTTTATGCACTTCGAATGCTTAGATTTTAATGGGACAAGAGAATTTCTTCTTAAACTTGGAAATATTGGTAGTTTACAAAGGATCATATAGCACACCATGTGGTAGCCAAATATGCATTCTAATATAGGAAACAATTAGCAAATGTATTAAGGGTGCTATTATGTTGAATAATTAACAAAGTTATTTGTTAAATTTTTAGTTTTTTTCTTGTTTTTTTGTTTTGTTTTGTTTTTCTTTGTTTTGTTTTTGTTTTTGTTTTTTGGCTGCATTGGGTCTTCGTTACTGCGTGCAGGTTTTCTCCAGTTGTGGCGAGCAGGGACTACTCTTCGTTGCGGTGCGCAAGCTTCTCATTGCGGTGGCTTCACTTGTTGCGGAGCACGGGCTCTAGGCGCACAGGCTTCAGTAGTTGTGGCTCATGGGCTCTGAGTGCAGGCTCAGTAGTTGTGGTGCATGGGCTTAGTTGCTCCACAGCATGTGGGATCTTCCCAGACCGGGGCTCGGACCCGTGTTCCCTGCATTGACAGGCGGATTCTTAACCACTGCACAACCAGGGAAGCCCCTTCGTGTATTTTTTAATTGAATGATTTATTTATCTTTAATCTTCTTCTGCCTGTCACTACTATTTAATGATAAATGTGTACAATAGATATGCTTGAACTTAACATATTTTCAAAAAGGAGGAATACAGACTCAATTAAAACTTCCTTAATCTAATTATTTTTAAGGTTATCTATCTTATTTTAATTAAAACCTGATTTAAAACCCCTGTTTATCAAAAATAAATACATAAACAAGAAAACCAGTTAGAATACTAGCTAAATTCTTCCCAATTACAGATAGCTCAGGTGCGTATTTTGACACATAAGAGATATCATTTCTCCCTTTTCATAAAAATAAAATTATATCATCATAAGCATATACTTAATTTTGCTGAGGATCTGTTGTAAATAAATTGGATACTGTACTGGAAACAAAGAGCATATGAATGTCTTTATCTGGGTAAAAAAAAATAGAAATAACTGTTTGGTGGGTAGCTCAAAGAGTTGTTCAGATCCATTTTTAACATGGCTATAACTTTTCTGCACATTTTAGTGTATAATGTAGAACAACGTTAAGTTAAATAAGATTAAAAGCAAGTGAGATGTTTGTTGCTTGTTTTAGTATTAACTTCATTGTACCCTTATTCTAACTCAATATTATGCTCGTGTTTGAAACTTATACACATGGAAATGTATAATGTATCACATAATGAAATATGAAATGTATATAAATGGGAATTATGTAGGGTGGTGTAAATATCAACATGTCAAATGGTCTGAAGAAAGAAATGCGTATTCTGCTCTGAACTTTTATAGAAAACGATTTAATTTTCTACTTTTATACAAATCAACTTCAATCATTTCTAAACACTAGGAAATGAAACGTATTCTTTATAATGGAAGGGGGAAAGAGTTAAAGCTTGAAGGAATTTGAATAAAAATTCATCCCCTAGACACTTCTAAGTAATTCCTCAAAGTGGCAAATGGTGAAGTAGAAGGAAAGAATGCTACCTGCTCACTATGAGCAAGAATGGGCTGACAACTGTGACTGTTTTCATAAGTGGGCACTGATTTCATGGGATTTCTCTAGTAAATATCAGACATCCTAACAAAAACACCAGGGTATAATAAACAACTCTAAATCCATTCCCAAGGCCTACAACATGAGCAAGGATCCAGAGACTTCAGGTCCTGGCCCTACTTCGAGACAGCCAGGGAGAAATTCCCCATGCCCACGGTGTTAGTGTCTGGGTATCTGTTGGCGGAAGTGGGGATTACATTCAGTGGTGTGCTGGAGTCAGATCTACAGTCTCTCAAGAACCAACCGTGTGTGTGTACCTCTTCCCAACTCCACATTCAGGGATGCTGTACTGGTAGCTTGAAATGGGCCATGTGGGAATATTTATACCACAAAAGTTGGTAAACCCTACAAATCAGGGCTTTTTATCCAGAGAGCCAGCTGTTGAACATTTATAGGCATTCCACTGATTGATCACAAGTCAACACGTCCCTACAGAAAAGCCAGTGAGCAGTGCTTGTGCCACAGCTCCCCAGTGCAGTGATCCTGGGAAGATTATCTTCTTCAATTCCCAAATTTCCAGTAGATATCAACTCCCTTGTGAAAACACATTAGGCTATAACTATGAATTACTTCATCTAAATGTCCGAGTTATTGACTGTGCTGATCCCATTGTCAAAGTCAATAAAATGTCACTGGATTCAAATTTTGAGTCCTTAGCAGCAGAGAGACAGAAAAGTATAAGATGTGACTGTCCCACACAGTACCTAGAATTACTTTACTTTCCATCAATGTTTATTGAAATGAATTGCCCAGACAATAGCAGTTATATATGAAAGAGAATGAAAGAGAAGTAAGCAGCATGGGATGAAAATAGAGGAAGAGATGACAACTAACAACCCAGGGGCACCGGTTGCATCAGCTGGGATGTGCATTCCTAAAGACCCCATTCCAGACTATAGATTGAAACAGATGGCCTGACTCCTTTCCATTCTGTTTCTCTAAGCTGACACTAACAGTAAAGATGACTGTACTTGGTAAATTCATTTCCCCTCCCGATCTGCTCTCCACCTCTCTTCACCCTGCTCTGTGCCCCAGGAATTGACCATAGACTGCATCAATTAAGGCTCCCTTGTCATCTGGCTCCAGGAAAGGGAAGTGGGGAGGAGAGGGAGATCAGAGCCTTTTGCCCCAGTTCTTTTCCTCCACCAAAAGGTGGCTGCATCCCTCCACCAAGGATCACAGCTCTTGTCGGGCAGCCCCTCCTTGAAGGTCCCCAATTCCAGTTCCAAAACCCCACCCTTCCATTACCCCTTTAAGCCTTGGGTGAAAGCAATGCCCGGCCAAGACAGCTCCAGCATACTGCACCATCACTTGCGGGCTGCCTGACACCTCGCCAAGAGCTTTTAGTTGTCCATTTATTACATTCTCTTCCTATTACTCAATTTGAGCAAACCATCTATTTCCTGCTGGGACCCTGACTGATACAACAGTGTTGGAAAATCTAGATAAACACCACCAGATTATTGCCTTCCCTAATGCCTCTGATGCCCTCCACATGACTGCTGCACAAAACTCTCGTGCTTTCAGACTCATCTAAAATATCATGCAAACAATTCACAAGAGCTCAGGGAGCCCCTGTCCCACACCCAGCACCATCACGGACACTGTGTCCCAGGTTACCTATAAGGGGATCAAAGTGGTCAACTTTTTTGCCAAGGGGGGTGAGGTGTAGGGGAGGGATAGATTGGGAGTTTGGGATTAGCAGTTGCAAACTATTTTATATAGACTGGATAAACAACAAGTTCCTACTGTATAGCACAGGGAACTATATTCCATACCCCATGATAAACCATAATGGAAAAGAATATGAAAAAGAATGTACATATACGTATAACTGAATCACTTTGCTGTACAGCAGAAATTAACACGCTGTAAATCAACTATACTTCAATAAAATAATTTTTTTTTTAAAAAGTGGTCAACTTTTCACTTTTCCAAGTTGAACTTGGAAGGCTGATCTAATTTGGAGCCTGATCTGATTTCTCCCATAGAGCTGTACAGGTGTACATGACTACATTAACTTTGATATTATTTTATTCCCCATATCAAACTCCTATATTTATGTACGGGATAGTTACCGAAAAGAAAACACACAAAGCTCCACCTCCTCTATAGCCTCAGCATAAGGCCAGAACAGAACTGGTAGCAGAGAGCACATTGACCTCCAAAACGTCAAACACTTAAGTCTAAACTCAATGGGAGAACTGTACCCACCTCACTATTCTCACACGGAACCATCCTTGAAGCCTGAATGATAAGAGCTAATGTTTTTTTATTACTTCCTATAGGACAGACCTTGTGTTGAGCACACCACCTGGACCGTCTCATTCCACACTCTAAATAGCTCTTCGAAACAAACGCACTGCATTAGCACTCCCATTTTACAGATGATGAAACTGAGGCTTACAGGTTATGGTCCTGGTCCAAGCTCACACAGCTGGTCGTAACGAGATGCGATTTGAAGGCAGGCAGCCTGCTTCCAGAATCCAGGCTCCTACCCACTCACTGCACCAGAACCCAGGCTGGGGTCAAGAAAGTGCCGGTGATTGGAAAATCTTATGTTTGAGGGGACAGTTTTAAAGAAGAAGGAAAAACCTTCAATTTTCCTGCAATATATTCTTTTTTTTTCCCTTTGAAATCTTCAAGGTTACCCACTCAGACGTGGGAGTTGGGTCGGGGATGTGGGTGAGAGGGGTGTTCTATATATTATTTCTGTGCTCTGGACAGAATGTCTTCTTGGCTTCAAACTCTGCTCTCCCCACACCCTGCAGGGTTCTCAAAGTTCACACACTTCCAGAAGCCCCTATTGTCTTGGCTCCTTAAAGGCTCTGTAGTGCCCAAGGCCATAAAGCATTTATTCCTGTAGTTCCTTCTAATTGACAAAGGCAAAAACAATGATTTCAATGAATGTTTTACCTACACTCTCTTTTGTGATATTCCAGGTATGCAACAATTAATAGAAGGAGTTCCCCAGGGTGTTGTAACTCTAAACTTCTTCCCATGGATGTGGAAGGAAATGGTCTATTTCACAGAAGAGTATTTTGTAAAACTCAAATGTCAAATTGAGCTGAAAATGAGTTCAATTATTTTACCTAGTCCTTTTCTTGTCCTTGGAACACCAGTATATCAAACTAGAACTTCAGATAATGCCCATCAGCCACTTCCTCTGGTGGCCAGTTTTGGTTTAAGATTAGAAATTCACTGGAACTAACAACCGGCCTTTTGCGTTTCTAGGAACATTGCCATATCGATTGTCATCTGCTCCTTTTTAACTCTCCAAAAAGCTGAATGTCCTGTTTCATTTTCTCCCCAACTCTAAGGATTGGGGTATTATCGGTGTATTTGTTTGCTAGGGCTGTCACAGACTGGGTGGCTTAAACCATAGAAATTTATTTTCTCACAGTTCTGGATACTAAAATTCCAAGATCAAGGTGTTGCAGGGTTGGTTCCTCTTGAGGTCTGTGAGAGAAGGATCAGTTCCAGGTCTGTCTCTTTGGCGTATGGATGGCTGCCTTCTCCCTGTATCTTCAAACTGTTTTCCCTCTGAACATGTCTGTCTCAAAATTTCCTTTTCTTATAAGAACCCTAGATGTATTGGATAGAGTCCACTCTAACGACCTCATTTTAACTGACTGACCTCTGTAAAGACCCTGTCTCCAATTACAATGATATTCTGCACTCCTTGGTGTTCAGACTTCAACATATTTTTGGATTTTGAATTTTGGGGGAGACATAATTCAGCCTATAACAATCAGTGTGTGACCTACAATCAATGTACTGTCCTTTTCATATCAACCTACTGGTACTTAATGTAAAAAAAAAAAAAAAAAAATCCAAATAACACATCTGTTTTTGACAAATAAAACCCCTTACATTTCAAAAACAGCAGCTACCCCACCCCACCCTGACTGAAGACTTTTAAAACTTGTTTTGTTTTGTTTTCAAAAAGAAAAGAAGAAAGGGGGGTGAAAACAGCTTATTGAGAAAGCTTAGATTTTAAAACAAGTCCACCTCACAGAGCCTCAGGTCCTAATCCTTAGAAATTCCCACCTGAATACCCTCATTCTATCACTTATGATTCTGGGTGCTGGCCTGCCAGTCTGCCTCTGCTTTTTTTTTTTTAACTACTGTTTTTCACTCTTTAGAACATTCATTGTTGTGGTTCTATTTTTATGTATTCCCCAGGGAGAATTTTCCCAATTGGGTTTTTCTTCCTATATTTATCTTTCCCATGGCTTTGGATGATGTCCATGTGGGCAGGTTTAGTTGGAGAGAACAAGATAAGGGCAATACAATCACCACACTCCAGCAATAGCAAATGAGCTTCCTTTCGTAACATTTTTCCTTGAGTACTATTTCTTACTTTAAAAGAGAAAGAGAGAAAGTTCCTGTTAATGCAAGAAACATTTCTTACTGGCCTATCCACTTTGTCATCCCCTCCAATTCCAACCACTACAAAATACACATTAAAAAAGGTGGCCAGGGCTTCCCTGGTGGCGCAGTGGTTAAGAATCCGCCTGCCAATGCAGGGGACACGGGCTCAAGCCCTGGTCGGGGAAGATCCCACATGCTGTGGAGCAACTAAGCCCGTGCGCCACAGCTACTGAGCCTGCTCTCTAGAGCCTGTGAGCCACAACTACTGAGCCCGTGTGCCACAACTACTGAAGCCCGTGCCCCTAGAGCCTGAGCTCCGCAACAAGAGAAGCCACCGCAATGAGAAGCCAGAGCACCACAATGAAGAGTAGCCCCCGCTCGCGGCAACTAGAGAAAACCCACACACAGCAAAAAAGACCCAATGCAGCCAAAAATAAATAAATAAAATAAATTTTTTTAAAAAAGGTGGCCAAGTGGGAGCTCAATATATGTGCATGAGCTGAATGAGTGTCTTTATCTATGTATTTTATTTTACAGAACTGGTTGGCTAATGATTCAATAGCAGAACGTAGTGATTCAAACACTAAGTAGTTTATATAACCTTCAAGAAGTCATTCCATATCTACACCTCATATTTCTTATCAATAAAATTTGAGTTATATCACCCAAGATACTTATTTTATAGATTTCAGGTGAAAAAAGAAAGATAATATATGTTTTAGAAAAAGAAATGTCCATTGACAGAGGAATGGATAAAGAAGATGTGGTACATATATACAATGGATTATTACTCAGCCATAAAAAAGAATGAAATAATGCCATTTGTGCCAACATGGATGGGCCTGGAGATTATCGTACTAAGTGAAGTCAGACAGACAAAGACAAATATCATATGAGATCACTCATACATGGAATCTAATTTTTAAAAAATGATACAAATGAACTTATTTACAAAACAGAAACAGACTCACAGATATCGAAACGAAACGTATGGTTACCAAAGGGGAAATGCTGTGGCAGGGGTGGGGGGATAAATCAGGAGCTTGGGATTAACATTCACACACCACTATATATAAGCCAGATAACTAACAAGGACCTACTGTACAGCACAGGGAACTCTACTCAATATTCTGTGATAATCTATATGAGAAAAGAATCTGAAAAAGAATGAATATATGTATATGTATAACTGAATCACTTTGCTGTACACCTGAAACTAACACAACATTGTAGATCAGCTATACTCCAATAAAATTTTTTTAAAAAGAATAAGCTATTTTCAGCTTACAGATGGGCTCTATTCCAAAATAGACAATGACAACTAAATTACTGGGAACTTGGAACACATTTTCCCAGGAAAAACAATATGACAAAGGGGGTTGGGTTTGCAGGCACCCCCAAGGGAGCCTGAGCATCCCATAAGCAGGTGAAGTGCAGAGCTAATGTCGTCCTAGAATACAATCAGTGCACTTTTGATAATCATGGGAAAGTAAATCCATGTTCCGGCGAGGGGTTATCAGGAGTTCTTCTGTGTCACAGGGACAAAGGGCACCTCTGGGATATATGTTATCTGTAGTTGAAGTGCCTCTGCACCTCCTACACATTCAACTCAACAAGAAACTCTAAGAAGGGCAGAAGAAGGGGGTCTCTAGGCCTAAAGGAAGGGGCGTCTTAGAAGTAGAAGAGAATAGGGACTTGGCAGCCTCAAGGGGACAAAAAGGAGAAAACTGGAATAAAGGAATCAGGAGGGATGGGCTGTGGGGAAGAGGTCTTAGAACCACTTGTCCAGAGGAGCTGATGAAGATTGGGGGCAGTAGATGCTGATATATGGAGCTGCCAGTGTACGCAGTATTCTAAATCAGGCTCACAGCCAAGTTTGTAAACAAGTAAGCCAGCCATATATATATGCATATATGTGTGTATATACATTTTTTTTCTTTTTTTCCCTAATTTAACAGAACACTTGTACACGTAGAGTATTCGAAAGCTGACATGAAGGCAATGGTGAAATGTAGTCCTCAAGATGAATGATACCTTTTTACGGCACTGGAGGACAAGTCTCGGCTTCGCTTCGTCCAGGGTGTAACAGAAGCCACACTGGAACCTCATTAAATCTTTTCAGAATGAATGAATAAATATAAGAAACAAGAGCTGGATAATGAAGCCAGAGGTCAGAAAAAGCCGTGGATATCCACTTTAACTGAAATAGAGTTGTGTTACATTGTAAATACAGTTAAATGTCCATCAGTAGGAGAAATACCATGCAACTTTTTTAAAAATAAAGAGACTCTATAAGTGCTGATCTGAAATATATACGTGTGTATACACACATATATGTACAGATTTAAGGTATATTGTTAAGGGATAAAGGCAAGGGGCCAAACAGTATACGTTTTAAAGAACAGTGACATAGTCCTATATAAATATATATACTTGCTATATAACAAGATTTCTAAAAAGATATCAGCTGTGGCTGCCTCAGAGGAGGGGAAGATGAATTGACGGTAAAAAGCGGAAAGACAAACCTTACTGTTTTATCCTTCTATGCTGTTTAATTTTTTATCACAGTAAGAATGACTTTTTTCATTTTTTATTGCGGTAACATATACGTAACACAGAATTTACCATTTCAAACATTTTTAAGTGTGCAGTTCAGTGGCATTAAGTACACTCACTCTGTTGCACAATCATCGCCACCACCCATCTCCAGGTGAACAGAGAAAAGCTGAAACTCTACCCATTAAACAACAACACCCCACTCCCCCTTCCCCACAGTGACTTATAACTTAAGAGACTAACATAGGGAAACTCCTTCCACACAAAACAGCCATCATGCTAAATTCATGCTAACAGTGCCACCTTTAGAAGTGATAAACATACTTAATCATTTATGATAGATATAATTTGATGATAAACCCATGCTGTGAAATCAGACTAACAAGCAGGTTTTGTAGGTTCTGTTGAAATAATAATCAGACTCTTTCTGAAACAGGAAGTTCCGTAACACAATACCAGACTGAGCATTCATCTGTATACAATTAATGTATGCAATTTATTAATCATCCCTGATGGGGTTTTTTTGCCACCTCCTAACTGTTCTGACTCCTGATCATTGCCACATCCAAGCGTTTGGGACTTTGAAAACACCACAAAACCGAAGTAACAGTATGCTAATACATGCTCAATGCTCCACTCACCCTTCCCAGACTCTTTTCCCCCTACCCTTTTCCTAGTTACTTGCCAACAGTGAGTCCATCCAGAGGGGAAAGATATTTTATTTACACAAATGTGTGTCAATTTGCTCTGAAAGGGGGGACACTATACAACACATGCAATGCGTGTTCAGGTGCCACTTGAGAGGGAAAGGCTAGCCAGAGGCAGGAGTAGGCAGGCTGGGTGGGTGTACCAAGGGTAGGAGGTATGACAGGGGAAGGGACTGTGGAGGTCCAGATGGCAGGAGCACAGCCAGGGGCATCTGGCACACAGATCTGGGAAGTACGAGGAGCCAAGATCTGGCTGAGGGTCAAGAGAACGGAGAAGAGAAAGCTTAGCATCCAGAGGTCTGCACTGTGGAGCTGCCTTTGGACAGTGTTTGGTTCATTCCGATCCACAACACATTGCTCAACCAGTCTCACTACTAAGGCAAGAATATGATGTAACTTTTCTCAGGATATTTTGTTCTTGATGCGTCTGCTAGATATGGAGCTAAAGGAAATTAGACTTAGGACTTCTCAGTTTATAAAGACAAAACCACCTACCTGAGAATTTTCACCTATCTAGTTACTCCCCAAGAGAGCAACTAAGAAAAATGAATGCAAAGCCAATGATATTAGCCACGCATAGAAGTGGGTAGTGAGCAGGAAATGTGAGACTGAGGAATCGTGAGGCGTCCAAAAGCAAGATGGTTAGGATGTGTGACCTCAGGGAAGCATGTCCAGGATGAGATTACAGTTAAGAAAGTTGAAAACTAAACACTTGTATTGAGAAAATCTCCAGAAAGATTATTACAGCTGGAGGAAAACTATCTGCAAAGAGTCTGCAAAAGTAATGACAATAAGAAGAAGAACAAGAGGTAACCATTTCCTGAGTGTAGTAGTCTGTGGCAGGCATCATTCTAAGTGCTCAGCATACGTTAACTCACTAACCCTTACAGTCCCCTAGGAGGGCACGACTGTGTGTATTCTTCCCATTTACAGATGAGGAAGCTGCGGCATACATCAGGAGAAGTGAGGAGATACCCTTATATTCCAGCACTGCACAGGGGACAAGAACACTGGATGATTGAACACATATTTTCTGCTCATTCAAGAGGTACAATCTGCTGTTGGGTAGGAATAGTCCATGGGATTCGTCACAGCCAACATGACATGTCCAGGAGGCCATCCACCTTCCCTTGCTTTGATGCCATTCTTTCCTGGAAATTATCTGAATGGAAATTCTGCTTCCCTGGGACCCTGATTAGTGAGCAGAGTACCCTTGGCACCAGAAAGGAATATCCACCAACAGAAATTAATAAGTTAACATTCAAGCTTATACATCAGTCTCTTGCACGTGTCATTAACCGAAGTTGGCCCCAGAAAACCTCCAGAGACTAAACAATTTCTCAGCTTCCAAGCTGAGAAACTGGGCCAGGGTGGCCTCATCTCAGAAGGCCTTGTCTAGGATGTCATTATTTCTGGTCCATCGTGAAAATTAAGATTAATTTGCCAAATTTAGTGTTGGTTCAGCTCTATTCTTTCTTTGCACACAGCTGTGGTCCCCCCTAAACCTGCCCTTTCTCTAGTATCTATAGTAACAAGTCTGTTTCTTCACAGATGCCTGCCTATTCACTATCAGTGATGAAAGAAACCCCTGGCCTCAGGATAAGAGAAAAATCACAGACAGCTGGGTTCAAGGCTTAGCTGGACAAGCACATAAAAGGGAGATGATGGTAATTTAAGGAGCAATAAATGGAGAGGAGTACCCTACAAATTTTTGCCTAGAACTTAGATTCATCACCGGGTTTCAAGAGCTTATTTTAATTGAAGATAGATTCAACAAATATGCATAGAGCATACCTCCACGTCCCAAGCCACATGCTGGGATCTGTGGACATATAGGCAAACTAGACCTTAAAATCTCACTTTCCACAGACCTCAAGAAGCTCACATTCTACAGAGTTTGTTTCTGTTTCTTTCTCCTCTCAAGACCAGGAGATAATAGTATACAATACATAAATTCTTCCTGAATTGACTTAAATTTAGGTAATTTCAGGTCAGTGAGATAACCAAAGAGTTTGCAGACATACTCAACCACCTGATTCTCTAACGCATTATTTCTATGCATGTTTCCACCAAGTTCTAACAGAAAAAGGTTTAGTAAGGGAATAAAGGTCAAAGAAGGAAAAACAAATTGAGTTGAATCTTAAGAATTTACAAATATCCCAGAGACCTGTCTTCCACATAAATTTCCCCTGACCTAGTCTTTTACATATGAAAACTAGACAGATGCAGCTGCCCAATATAGAAAGTCTAAGGCAGGTCGGGTAAGTGTTTTAGTGAATGCTTTTCCTCTCACTACTACTAAAGGTACTACCTTTAGATTCATTAATAATAATAATTCCTAACCCCCCTACACTGTTGGTGGGAATGAAATTGGTGAAGCCACTATGGAAAATAGTATGAAGTTTTCTTAAAATACTACAAATAGAGTTACCAAATGACCCAGCAATCCCACTCCTGGGTATATACCTGGAAAAGATGAAAACCCTAATTCAAAAAGATACAGGCACCACAATGTTCATAGCAGCAATATTTACAATAGCCAAGACATGGAAGCCAACCAAATGTCCATCAACAGATGAATGGATAAAGAAGATGCTGTACATATATACAATGGAGTATTACTAAGCCATAAAAAAGAATGAAATATTGCTATTTGCAGCAGCATGGATGGACCTAGAGAATATCATACTAAGTGAAGTAAGTCAAACAGAGAAAGATAAATATTATATGATATCACATATATGTAGAATCTAAAAAATAATACAAGTGAATTTATTTACAAGACAGAAACAGACGTGCAGATATAGAAAATAAACTTATGGTTACCAAAGGGGAAAGGGAGTGGGAGAGGGATAAATTAGGAGTATGGGATTAACATATACACACTACTATATATAAAATAGAAAAACAACAAGGATTTACTGTGTAGCACAGGGAACTATATTCATTATCTTATAATAAGCTAAAATGGAAAATAATCTTTAAAAATATATATGTATATGTCTATATACATATGTATATATGTATATGTCTATATACATATGTACATATGTATATATCTATATACATATGTACATATGTATATGTACATATGCATATGTATATATGTATATGTCTATATACATATGTATATGTACATGTACATATGTATATGTCTATATGCATATGTATATATGTATATGTCTATATGCATATGTATATATGTATATGTCTATATACATATGTACATATGTATATGTGCATATGTATATATGCATATGTCTATATGCATATGTATATATGTATATGTCTATATACATATGTATATGTACATGTACATGTGTATATATGTATATGTCTATATGCATATGTATATATGTATATGTCTATATACATATGTATATGTATGTCTATATTCATATGTATATATGTATATGTCTATATACATATGTATATGTGTATATGTACATATACATATGTATATGTGTATATGTACATATACATATATATAGAACTAAACCACTTTGTTGTACACCTGAAACCAACACAATATTGTAAATCAACTATACTTCAATTAAAAAATTAAAAATAATAATAGTAATAATGCCTATAATGTTAAGGGCATGTATTTTGGAGTCAGGAGGTCTCAACAGGAGTCCCAGTTCAACCAACGAGTAGTTCTGTGAATTTCTCACTTCAATTTCCTCATTTGTAAAATGCATATGATCATAATAATACCAACACTGACCACCCTCACAAGAGTACCGTAAGAATTGTTTTCTATATAGAGTAAACTATTTGTATTTGAACATTACTAACAGCATTTTTTTTTAAAAAAAAAAGGCAGGTATAATCACAGGCAGCGTTCCACTTTCCTTTTCAGTGCAGAAGCAAGTAAACAGTGTCCTCTGGCTTAGCAGGAGCAGAAGCTTATAGAACTTGTTGGCTTCCTGCTGCCCCACTTCTTTGCACTGTCCTGGTCCTCGAAAAGTCTTTGTTAGAAGCACAGATGCTGTTACGGCTACTGGGGTTGTATTATCAGAAAATGTCCTTCAAGATACCCAACTGCTGAGGAAACTTACGAAGAATCAGCACCTGAAAATCTTAGAGCATTCTACACTTGGATGAAAACGCTCATGGTTCAGACTGGACTTGGTTGTGTTAGGAAGCACATCCTCACCACTAGGGCCACACTGTGATTTTGTGGGCCCCTTCCGCCATTTAAAAAAAAAAAAAAAAAAGCCAACATTAAAATCACATTTTGGGAATTCCCTGGTGCTCCAGTGGTTAGGACTTGGTGCCTTCACTGCCATGGGCCTGGGTTCAATCCCTGGTCAGGGAACTAAGATCCCACAAGCCATGTGGCACGGCCAAAATAAATAAAATCACATTTTATGACTACATTGGTAGAAAGATAGATATAATCCGGGCAGTATCCATTATTATATATTCATCATTATTATAGCATTTGTTTCTTTTAAAAGAAATTAAAATCCTAAAAGTATTGTGGGCTCTAGACACCCGGCCTGCTGCGTCGAATGGACAAATTGGTCCTGCTCACTGATGCAGGTGCCCGCCACTGGACCCCGCTCACCTCTCCAGTGATCTCTGCACACACACACCCCTATCCCGCTCTGCTCTCATTCACTCATTCACTCTGTTCCAGCCCACCTGGCTCTCCTTCTAGTCCTCCAACACTCTCAGCATATTCCCATCCCAGTGCCTGAGCCCTCAGGGGTCCCTCGGCCTGGAATCCCCTTCCCCAGATCTTCACATGTCACTCAGGCCTCAGCACAAATGTATCCACCTCAGAGAGGCCTTTCCTGATCACGCAGCCGCTGCCCATTCCATTACCCTATTGTAGTTTCTTTTTGGTGCTTACAACAGTCTGAAAAGTCTCATTTCTTTATCAATTGTTGGCCTCTCATGCCAGCAAGATATAAAGGATATGAGTTAGATGAGGGCAGGGACTTGAACTGCCTTATTCATCCTCATGTCCCCCGTGCCTGGTCTACGGTGAGCCCTCAGTAAACATTTAAGGAATAAGTGAGTGAGTGGAGAGGCTGCAGAGATTTCTCGGCTCACTCAGCAAAAGTGGGAACAAACCAGAGGTGTGTCTGCCCCTTTGTTCTTTTGTCTTTATAAATAAGGAGCCTCCAGCAGACCAGGACAGGCACTTTGAGGAGTTGGTGTCCAGCAATGCAGGGAGAGGAGGGAGAAGGAGGCAAGCACTTCTTCACTTACCACCAGACAAGACTCACAGGAGAGCACAGGGCATCCCCGCAGCTGCATTCTCAGGTTCCTTTAAGAAAATTCATTCAACAAATATCTGTTGAATGCCTGCAATGGGTCAGCCACCATCTAGGAAGAATTGGATTTGTTTCTACCCTTAAAGGATGAAATAAAAAGGCAACCAAACAGAACGCTGAAGACTAGAAAGCACCTTGAAAGGACATATACAGGGATTCCACTCCTTCCCTTCAGGCAGGACCCTGGACATTGTTAAGGACTCAGAGAAGACTGGTTTTAGGGACATGGTACCGTTTGTTTGTTGGCCAGCATGCTTCTTTTTGTAATAGTACATCTATTATTTTTTGAGGGATTATCTCTCCTCCATTATACGTAAATTTGGTGGCAATCTCATTCAAAGTCCCCTTCCATCCTCTTCTCTGCAAAAAGGAATGGTCATGTGACCCAAACAGAGCCAATCAGACTTTCTCCAGAGGCTTGAATCTTAGCAAAGTGACTCAAAGAGTTGGGGGGGGGGGCAGTGGCAGGGAATTGAAGCATTCATTTATTCCAGTAGTGACACCTTCAAAAAACCATGGGTTAATTCCTACTTCCAAAAACCCCAGGAATACCCTAGTGTCCTTCTTTTCCAAGCCCTGTTCACCAATGTTCCTTGATTTTGTGAACTGCCTATTAAATACTTTTCTGTTTAAGGAAGCCAGAGTCATTCCTGGGAAGCCCCCGGACTAACGTAGTGGGAAAGATGTGGACAGGAGTCATTAGACTGGGAATCCCAATGACCCCTCCTTTGTGCTTCGGCTTCCTGAGACCTACTCGATAAGCATCCCAACATTACCAGGAGGCTAAAATGAACTAGTAAATTAACCGGTCCATGTGGCAAGTAGGTCTCCCAGAAAGCAGATGCTGAGACAGAGTTAGGAGAGCAAGTGGTTTATTTGAGGGTAACACCTCTGCAGGATAAAAGGGGGAAGAAGCAGAGCCAGACAGGGCGTCTTCAGCCCACCATGTGTAATCTTGTTGTAACTTGATGATGATGGGAACCTACACATGCCTAAAAAGCAAGGAATCTCTTGGCTGGTTGGGGGCAGTGGTGGGGATCCAGACGCCAGTCTTTTCCCTTTCGAGATTCAAAATTATTAGTACTTCTTGAATGCGCTGTTAAGAGTCTCAACTGGATGCCATAGGGGAACTCACCCTGAGAGGGGGCGTCTAGACCAGGGCCCCAGGCTCACTACTAGGTCTGTGGGTGTCGGAGGAGAGGGTGGTTCTAGCACCGCTCATGGAAGCCCGTCCTGAGCCACCCTTGCTCAGAATCTCTTCCAAGGCCCTGATTCAATGAACAGTCTAGACACCAAATAACTAAGTTTTAACTGTTAAAAAAATTTTTTTAAGTCTTTCCAGCACTACCCTCCAATATGCATAGAAAACTGTTGAAGTTAAAGGATGACAAAATAAATAAGAGATAAAAAAACAATTAAGCATTTTAACTTAAGTGAAAAAACAGAGTTCAAAAGATTTAAATCAGTTTAAACCAAATTAAGCTCGATTTGCTTATGTGCTGGCGATGAAAGTATTACATTTGTCTCCAAAAGAAGGAACAATCCTGGTCAGAAAGAGGGAGCATGAAGGATTTCTCCTGGCCCATCTGAACCAGGCATTAAGAAGGAAACCACTGGCTGAAAAGTGACAGGCTTCTTTTTCAAGTATGATTTGTAGAGTAACAAAATCAGGGGTTGGGCGTCAGGAAGGGAGGAATTCTTTTTCTCTCCCAAATTGCCCTGGTGTTGCCAGTAGGAAGACAAACGCTTGATTCTAAGTGACCTTAAGATCCACTTATTTGTCATCTAGGAAACAATAAGGTAACAGTTTTCAAAATACCTGAACAATATAAACAAACAGCTGCTTTGACTAATCTGGGATCTACTGCTTCCATGAAGTCACCTCTGGGACATTTTCAGAAAGGTCTTTTTTTTTAATCTCCCGACAGCAAGAAAGACCTTGCCTGAAAACTGGTGCGTAAAAAGGAAGCCATCATTCACACTAATGGTGCCTTCAGCTTGCTGCCCTGCACCCTGAGCTGCCCTAGAGCTGGAATGTGAGACTGCTTAACTGCAGGGATGGGCAAGAGAATGTCACCACCCCTCCTAGGCACTCCAAGTAGGCTTCTTCCTAGCAGATTTTCTTCACGTTTTCGTCTACAAACTACTCTAATCACTAAAATAAAGCACTCAATTTCTTAGCACCTGAAAAGTGCTGACATATATGGCCTCAAATGAATAGGGTGTTTAAATCCCTTCTCCACCTCCCACCCCAGCAATAGCCACGTGTAGTGTATGGACACAATCCATCTTTTATTCCAAGTGCTGTTCTCAGTTTGTTTTTCCTTCTCCCTGCCTCTCCACTCAGGCATACGTACAAAATTTGAATCACATTCAAAAGCTGACCCAATTGTTCTTCTCAGGAATAATTCCTTTTGCTTTCTGAAATTTGAGGGGAGAAATTTCATTTGTTTTTCACCAAACCACAAAAATGGCTGATGTCATTCTTATACCACAGGAACTTGTGCTCTAAGCGCGACTAAGAGAGGTATGTTCTCATTTCCAGCACAAATTATCAAATTACGCACAGTCTTAGCGAGGAACAAGAGAGCAAGGGTGAAAGCCACATTATAATCACTGATTATGCACAACCCTCTCGCAGTATCTGCCGGGGCTTGGTTCCAGGACAACCACAAATACCAAAATCCGCGGACGCTCAAGTCCCTTGTATAAAATGGTGTACAGTACAGTGGGCCCTCAATACTGAGGGTTCCACTTCTGCCGAAATCAACACAGGATTCCATCCACGGCTGGCTGAATCCGCGGATGTGGAACCCGCAGATACCAAGCACTGACTGTATTCTTACATTTCTCCCTTCCTTTATTTACTTCCAAAAAGTGTTAACGGACTATTTGGGGCTTATTCCTTTCTATCATTTCCCCTCAGCTGGGAGCTGCTAGCTAGTTATATAGATCGGTACCAAACAAGAGCAATGTGTCTACTGAGAATAAAGGTTCCACCTCTTCAACTGTTTTTGTAACAGGGTTTAGGTACGCAGAGATATCATTGAAAATTGTATCAATCGCGTGGTCAAAGATCTGCTTTATAGGGTCCTTTGAATATTTTTTTCAGATGAGCCTTTTTCAAACTTAGAGACATTATAGTCCAGCTATAATGATATAATTTGGTCCTCTCTCTATGAGGACCAAACAATGGAGCTGATTTTTCTCAATATTGCACACCTAATTAGAGGCAAATTGAAACTAGAACCTAGATCTTCTACCTCTGTCTTTATTGTATCATTATAAGGGTGGTCAAGAAATTTATATTTATAAAGTGGAATTTAAGCTAGATTTTTCTATTGAAAGAAATGTTCAACACTATTTTCCTTTTTTTTTAAAATCTTACTATGTCTTCAACACTATCACTTCTGCACAGCTATCCAGATCTGTCTTCAGCTTTGCCTCAGAGCAAATAAATATGGAGAAATAAATTTAGCTGCAGTATGCTGAAGTGGCTTTAGACGCAAGGAAGAATCTGAAAGGAAGGGTTACTGAACACTGGATTAACCAGGCAGGCAGTAAAACATTAAAAATTATAGAGTCCCTGAGGACGTGGAACTTAACTCTCCACCATCCGAGTGTGGATTGGGCCTACAGACTTGCTTCCAAAGAGTAGAGGGGAAGCAATTTTTAGTGGTGAAAACTGGAAAACACCACCTCAGCCCTGTTACCAAGGTTAATATCATGCTGATAGCATGTGCTCTTGATATGATGTAATGAGAATGGCCCTTCATCTCTGTGGTCTTCCTCCCAAAACCCATAAACCCTGTCTAACCATGAGAAAAACACAAGATGAACCCAAACTGAGGGATATTCTACAAAATACTAAAACAATACTCTTCAAAACTGTCAAGGCCATCAAAAACAAGAAATATTTGAGAAACTGTCACAGACCAGAGGAGGCTAAGGAGACATGACAATTAAATGTAACGTGGTATCATAGATGAGATCCTGGGACAGAAAAAAGACATTAGGAAAAAACTAGTAAAATCTGAATAATTTAGTGTGTAATTTAGTTAGTAATCTACCAATGTTTATTTCTTAATTGTGACAAACATACCACACTAATATAGAATATAACAACATGGAAAAACTGTGTCTAGGGTATATGGGAACTCTCTGTACTATCTTTGTAACTTGTCTAGAAATCTAAAACTATTCTAAAATTAAAAGCTTACTTAAATTTTAAAAAAAAGTATGGAGCAATCTTATGCCTTAGACACAGTTCTGTATAACACATAAATGAGACCCTGGAGTTTTCTTCATCTTGGTAGTGTATTTTGTTTCATTCAGAATGAGATATAATGGAAAAAATCACATACTTCTATATTCTAAGAACCATTAGATCACCTCATGTTTCACTTATGGAAACATCATCTTCAAAAGTGGTAGAAAGAACTTCTGCTACTAAAAATGTTGAATTAGTTTGTATCAGACCATTCATCGTGATGTTCTCAATGAGCAATCATGGATATAATATTTTTAAAATATGTTTGAAGTAAACAGAAAGCATCTAAGACAACCAGAACTTGAGAAGGCAGGATACTGGAGAGAAGAGATGTACAAAGAAGTGGGCCTGACATTCAGAGCAGCTTTTCTCCTCAAGCCATTTGCCAAGTTATAGGCAGCAGCTGTGAAGCAGAAAAGCTTAGCAGAGCATACTTCAGCCTCATGGACATAGGGACAAAAAAATTGGAAATTAGGGTGCTCCAAAGAAGAGTCCTCATAAATATCCCATGATTTCAGTTAAAATTCCTGAAGGATTTCACTGTGAAATAAGGGCTAACCAGAAATAGACCAGCTCTCATAAATATTGAAACCCAGCCTTGAATCCCTGATTAGATTAAGCTAACTAGCTTAACTACCTGCCAGAGGTAAAAATATATCCTCTCTGCAAGACGATAACATTATCCAGAGCCTTAAATTATCACCAGTTTTTCACACACTCTGAACAGCATTCAAGAAAGATTATCAGAACATCCAGGAGATAAAATTTAAATGAGCCCAAATTAAAAGGAAGAAAACACACAGTAGAATCATAGCCACAGGATATCCATGTACTTTAACATAAATGTAGTATTCAAGAAAATAAATGGCAAAATGGATACTTCCAAAAGAAAATAAAATCCATAAGAAAATATTAAACTGAAATTCTTGAACTAAAATAATAACTCAAAATAGGAAGTCAATAGATAGGTTTAAGAGAGAAAAAAAGGATGGAAAATACAGGAAGGAGTGTGAAAGTTATATGAGATATGGATAAAAGATCTAACATATATGTAAATGGATTCCCAGAAGGTAAAGAAAGAGAGAGTGGGGGAGAAGTAAAATTCAAAAATAGAATAGCCAAGAATGATCCAACTGATAAAAACATATTAACCTATAGTTTCAAGGAGCCCCAAGCAGAATAAATGTAAAGAAAACCACACCTAGGTACATCATAGTAAAATACCTGAAAACCATAAAAGCAGGCAGCTGGGACTTCCCTGGTGGTCCAGTGGCTAAGACTCCACACTCCCAAAGCATGGGGTGCAGGTTCGATCCCTGGTCAGCGAACTAGAACCCACATGTCACAACTAAGAGTTTGCATGCCACAACTGAAAATCCTGCACGTGGCAATGAAGATCCCTAGTGCCACAACTAAGACCTGGCACAGCCAAATAAATAAATAAATATTTTTAAAAATTAAAAAAAATAAAAGCAGGCAGCCAATAAGACACATTATCTTCAAAGGAACAGTCATGAGGCTGATGACTGACTTCTCAACAGAAATGATGAAAGTCCAAAGACAATGATGCAATGGTACATTCAAAAAACAAACATAGAAAGAGGATACTACAAAGACTTATATGTCAATTAATGTGAATTTTTTAAGGAAATAATTTTCCAGAAAGAATGGATTTATTAAACTAAATAAAGAAGAAAGAGAAAACCAAATAGTCCTTCTTGCATTAAACAAATTGAATCTGTAATTTAAAAACTTGTGCTCTCATATATTCTTCCAAACATTTAAGGAGGAAATAACCATTTTTTCATAAGATCTTCCAGATAATAGAAAGGGAGGGAACATTTCCTTACCAATTGTATAAGGCTAGCATAATCTTAATATAAAAATGGAACAAGGGAATTCCCTGGTCGTCCAGTGGTTAGGACTCAATGCTTTCACTGCCGTGGCCCGGGTTCAATCCCTGGTTGGGGAACTAAGATCCTGCAAGCTGCGCAGTGTGGCCAAAAAAAAAAAAAAAAAAAAAATAGGGACGATAACATTTCAAGAAAAGAAAATCACAGTAAAATCTCTCATAAACATAAAAGCAAGACATCTTAAACAAAATATTACCAAATTGAATCCAGCAATGTAAAAAGGAACAATGAAATGGAATTTAAACAGATGGAGAAGAGGCATTTCAAAAAATTAAACACCTCTTCAATATTTTAAGGTAAATGTAAACAAAGCACATTAGGAATAAAGGAGAATGTCCTTTATCTGAAAAAAGTTATCTACAAAAAATTTGTAGCAAACATCCTACTTAATTGTGAAATTTGTTGAAAGCTTTCCCCTGAGACTATAATAAAACAAGGTAACGGAACAAGGACACCAACTATCACCAATTTATTTAACATTTGTATTTGAGGTCCTAAATGGCTCAATAAGGAAGGAAAACAAAATGAAATAAAAGACATAAGGATTGATGTACTCATGTACAAAAGTCCAAAAGAATCAACCGATAAACTATTAGAATTAGGAAATGAATTTTGCAAAGTCATTGGATAAAATATGAACAAAATTAACTATATTTCTAAATAAGCAGTAAGCAATTGTAATAGCAACCCAAGAAATAAAGTACTAGAAATAAATCTATCAAAATATATGTAAGACCTCTAGGTCAAAGACCACAAATTACTGAGAGAAGTTCTAAAAGGCCTAAGTGAATAAAGCAACATACGATGTTAATATGTTAAGACAGTATTGTAAAGATGTTATTGTAAAGACATCTATTGTAAAGATGTTAGACAGTATTGTAAAGATGTTAATTCCACCTAAATAGATCTGAAGAGTCGCAGTTCTAATCAAACTCCAGCAGGGGTTTTTTTGATTGTTTTTCTCCCAATGGAAATTATTTCTACACATTTCCTTATATAGAAATGTAAAGGATCAGGAATAGCCAAGACAATCTTGAAGAAGAATAAAGTGGGAGAACTTACTCTATCAGGTATCAAGACAATATAAAGCCACAATAACTGCAAAAATTGGACGACAAGCTGACTATAGAAAACAGGGTAGGTAGTTTTGAAGGTCTAGGTGAGGATAGTGACCATGAATTCTTCGTAGCTTCTGTTGGTGGTGGGAAACCTGATTTTCCCTTGATAGATGTTTCCACATGAAGGAGCTAACATTCCTGGCTTCTTTCCATCCTCTCAGCTAACTCCTTTCCAAGGAGGAGGAGTGCCTTACTTGATCAGTGAGTTTGAGAGAAGTTGCTGAGCCTGCAGTGGGCAGACTGTTCTCTCCTTGGGTGCTACCCAGCCCATAGGAACACAGCTTGACAAAGCCAGGCTCCCTTAGCAAGCAGGCTCAGCTGAGGCTGTATGTAGGGACCCAATACCACAAAGGCAATGGTGACCTATGAGTGTATGAGGTGCTGGTAATGAGGTTTGCCCAGGAAATTAAGAAAGAACTGGTGTGATTCAAAACTATGCTTCACTCCCAGGAGATTAAAGGCTTGAACGATATTCCTTCCTTGGAAATTCTGAAGAATTTATAGGCTTGATGAATATTTTAAAAATTCATGTCCCATGACTCCTCAACTAGTTTGTGAGCATCAGGGATCATACCTTTTCCCTCTTCATTACCCCAGTGCCTGGCAATAATAAATAATACTTGGTAATGAGGGAGGTGAGAAAATGGCTAATCTGATCACTTATGGAACTTGCTGTTGAAGACACTAATGTTAAATCTAGTTTCTAAAATCTGCACACAATGGAGAAACAGGATCAGCATTTCCAATATTACAAAACAAAGGGACACGTACCCATCCCTCTTCCAGAACCCTTGAAGCCAGATTGTTTTGGAATTTAGAATTTTTCCTCTTCACTGAGGTAGTACTTCCCATAAATATTTCACAATAAGTGGGTAAATAAAAATATCAAAGACTGTAAATATCCTCATGTTAGTTCAGATCAGGTGTGAGTTAATAAAATGAACCTTGATAATCTGAAAAATAAAACTATGCTTCAGTTTTATTCAGAATGGAAACAGTGGAAGAATGAAAAGTATTAAAGGAGGACTGGCTAAAATACCTGGAAGAAGAGAAAAATTATTTAAGGAAAAGACTGAAGTCTTAGAAGACCAGCTGCATAGGATGGACATATAGAAAAGAAAAAAGAAGATGCACTCGGTTCTAATGGTTCTTTGAAAGGAAATTCAAAACAAGATGAGATCTGAAAGACTACCAGGGCCCAATAATCTAACAGGGGAAGGAAGGCATGATTTTGGAGGACAGACTAGAAAACTGCCTTCACAGGAAACTATTGGGAAATATTCTCAAAAAACCTCAAGATAGAGAGTCCATTATAAGAACACATGAATGATGACCTTTTAAATATTATGACATCTATTCCAAGTGACTGGGTACAGACTGGGCATATCTGAGAGGAAAAGTTCAGAAATATCAGAATAAAATACTCAAAAAAATTATTGAGCTAACTTTCAGGGTAATACAACTATTATACATGAGTACATAGGTCTTGTCTGCACCCTAGGAAAAGATGTTGAAGAAAATTGTGGAATTAGGACTGTAAGGGCAGCCATAGCAAGGACAGAATATATTAATGGAACCCAAGAAGAACATATTGTGTCCAGACCTGGATAAGATATTGGTCTGGTGGGTGGGATCAGCTAATCCAGGTAGACAAAATGTGTTTGAACAAGGATGCTTTTGACAAACCCCAAATTCACCGATTTTGTATCTCTTGCTATGGGAGATACCACAAGACATAATCTAGATGGTAAAGGAATGTGTAAGAAAAACAATGATCTGATCCATAAAGTACTGAAAAAGTATTACAGCATACAGAGCTAACCCCACCTGTGTTCGAGAAGGAGAGGGACCAAATTTAAAAGCAGGTTGGAGAGATGATAGTGAAAATGATGGACTAAGGACTTCCAGAATTTCTGTGCTCCACAAAAGCAATGAGAAAACTGCTAACAATTGTCAGAATCACTTCTGTGGTTAATTTATTCCTATGAATTTTATTCTTCTTGATGTTATTGTAAATGGAATTATTTTCTTAATTTCGTTTTCCGATTGTTCGTTGCTAGGGTATGGAAATACAATTGATTTTTGTATGTTGAGCTTGTATCCTGAAACCTTAGTGAACTAACTTATTAGTTCCAATATGTAATAGGTTTTATGTAGATTTCTTTGGATACTTAGGATAATATCATCTGCACATAGAGATAGATTTACTCTTTCCTTTCAAATCTGGATTCCTTTTATTTCTTTTCTTGCCAAATGGCCCTGGCTAAAACCTCCAGTACAATGTGGAATAGTACTGGCAAAGCAGACTTCTTTTTCTCGTTTCTGATCTCAGGAGGAAAGCTTTCAGTCTTTCATCATTATGCATGATGTTAGCTGTGGGTTTTTGAAGGTCGAGGAAGTTCCCTTCTATTCCTAGTTTGTTGAGTATTTTTATTATGAAAGGGTGTTGCGTGTTGTCAAACACTTTTTCTGTATCTGTTGAGATGATCATGTGGTTTTTGTCTTTTTCTCTGTTAATATGGTATATTACATTGCTTGAACTGGTAATCAAAAAACTTTCCACAAATAAAAGCCCAGCACCAGATGGCTTCAATAGTGAATTCTTCTCAATGTTTAAAAAAGAATTATCACCAATTTGTCACAAATTCTTCCCCAAAACAGAAAAGGAACACTTCACAAATCATTCCATAAGACTAGTATTACCTGATACCAAAACTAGCAAAGATAATCAAAAAAACTACAGACTAAACCCCTTATGAATATAGATGCAAAAGACCTCAACAAAATACTAGCAACTGGGTCCAACAACATATAAAAATGATTATGCACCATGAGCAAATGGGATTTATCCAAGGAATGTGAAGCTAGTTCGGTGAACATATGAAAATCAATCAGTACACCTCTTAACAGAAGACTTCCCTCAATCAAGTTTATTTTATGGGTCATGAAATAACAGCTGGCATCAAAGGACAGGGATCATGGCAAGACTGAAAACTAGAATTTTTTCCACTGAGTATCTGCCATGGCCTTTGGCAAAACTGAGTCCTGGGTTCTGGGAACATCATTTTGTTTGAAATAATTGCCCTAGGGCTGAGGATTTGCTTATTTTCTAAATTTCGTGGGTGTTGGCTATTGCTGTGACAATCTTGTATATCCTATTTAATTCTTTGGACTCTTAAAAAAGGGCAGGCACATGAGAGCCTTTGTGGTGAATTAACATAACCTCTGAGGCTGTGAAGACTTTGGCTCCTAAAAAAGAAAAACCCTTGAGTTAAAACTAAGCAGAATAAGAAATTGGAGAGGATGGATTTGGGATTCAATTTCTTTATACTTTAACCTCTTTGAACTTAACTTTTTAGGGAATTTCATCTTTGGACTTGAATTTCTTCCTAAAAAGATTGATAATGGAGGGAATTTTTATTCATATTTGAGGCATCTCTATGTTGGTGGCACTTTATTATTGGAGTATCCTTATGTGGGTGTTTAATCTTATTGTAGAACGTCTCTATTGGATAGATGTGAAATAGAATAAGGAGTAAGATTTCTACCTTAGGTTATTTTAATAATTGTCCATTGTAACCCATTTAAGCGATTTCTGGGGGGAAATTTACACTATTTATCAGCAGTCCCCAGTAGGTTTGGGGAGCTGCTTTGTGGAGGTGGGAGAAGGAGTGCCTTGGGGGACTGTCAATGCCCTCTTCCTGGGGGGCCAGCCCCTGAATGATCAAAGCCTTCACGGTAAAGCCCAAATGCTTAAACCAGGATATTGGGCAGAGGGGTAAGGGTGCCAATATTTTCATAGACTCTCTAGAGAGTGACACTCCTGGGTTTTGTCCTTGGGATTGGCGAGTTTGAGGGAAGGAGATAAGCCAGCCTGTAGGAAGCACACATTCTCTGTTCCTTCATGCCTTGAGTTTTATGGCGGTGGAAGTAGTTTCGTAAGCAAGCTGGAAAGATAGGAGTTGTGATCGGAGAGTGAGAATTCTGAATTAGTAACTTTGGAGCAAGGGCAGTATTGAGTGAAGATAGGATCCAGGGTCATTGACACGGGAGAAGAAAAGGACCATTGGAGGTTGAGGAGGACACAGACCAAACCAGAGTACGGAATGCACCATCTACAAGCACTCCAGAGCCTGCCAGAAGAAGGTGGGTGCTAGGAAAGACCAGGAGCCTGCTAAGCCACATCTTTGATGAAGGAGGCACACCTGGGAGGAGACAGACGACAGTGGAGGAGCAGTGACGCGTGCGGCTGAACACCAGGAGCCTCAGTGGAGCGAGAGCTCTAGGCGATGGTGGCGCAGGGTGACCTGGAAGCAGCAATGGAAAACAAGGACAATCCCCGACCCTACCTCCAGACCTGGAGGTCTAGGCATGTGAGAGAAAGAAAGCGTCCAGGTGACAGACTACGGGGGAAGGGTGGAAACTTTCAGATGAGATTGCACACATGGAGTGGGTTTTGCAGCAAGAATGATGGTGGGGGCTGGATCGTGTTTGAGGAATTAGAGAGTGTAAAGTGTGCCCGGGTAGCAGATGATGACTAGGAGCTGGGGAGGCTTGTTCTTTGGACAGAGAAAAGTTTTGGTACCTCCCTGGTAGAAAGGTAACTACCCAGAGTCATCATTCTAAAAGACAAGCCAGATAAAGAACAAGGACATGCTGTATAGCACAGGGAACCATACTCAATGTCTTATAGTAACCTGTGATGGAAAAGACTCTGAAGAAGAATATATACATACATATATATATATATATATATATATATATATATATATATATATATGTATAACTGAATCACTTTGCTGTACACAGCATTGTAAATTAACACAACATTGTAAATTAGCTATACTTCAATAAAAAATGGTTAGTAATAAAAAGGAAAGAAAAGAAAAGTCTGTTCAGGACTGCCATTCCCAAAGCCCTCCAATGACATGCTGTTGCTCTGAAAATAAAACCCAAACTCTTAAATACAGTTTTCTAGACCCTTTGAATTTGTACCCCCCCCTCACCACACCCCATCTCTCTCTCCTCTGCTGCACACTTGATGCACACACCAATATACTAAGCCAATTCCAGGTCCTGAAATCTGCAAACTCTCTCCTTCAGTGTCTAAGTCTTTGCACCCTGTCAATCGCTGTCACTCAGGACAGAAACCTCAGAGGCATCCTCGACTGCTCAGGTTCCTTCACACCCACAACCAGTGAATCCTCACATCTTGTGCTTTGTCTAAAATATTATGTCACTCTCACCACTCCTCACCAACTTCACCTCTGGCACCTTGCTCTAAGCACCGTCTCCCTCGCGTGAACTGTTTTAAGCGCTTCCTAACTAGTCTTCCTGCCTCCACCTTGCCCCCACTTCAGTCTGTTCTTTTCTATCTCTTCAGTCTGTTTTTCATTAAAAATAGAAATCAGATGACGTCACTTCTTTGTTCCAAACTCTCCAAAGGCTCCAATTCAACATGGCCTCTAAGATCCTTACATAACCTGTCCCATCACTGCTGATCACCTATGCCCTCTCCCACCCTGCAACAGACACACATACAAAAGCTTCCTTGCTGTTCCTGAAAGAGCCCAGCGTGCATTCTCCTCCGGACCTTTGCAACTTCCCTTAGCTTTGTTTCTCCGAAAGCAGAGTCTGAGACAAGGCTAGCCTGGAGCAGTTTATATGGGAAAAACAGAAAGGGACAGAAAGCAGGAGGGACAGGAGTGTCACAGAGAAGGCAGGCAGGCAGATATACAGATGCGTGATTGATTTGATCACCTCTGTAGGAGACAGGTACTCAATCCTATGGCACCATTCTCAGGAAATTCATCTCAACTGTCTGCCACAGAAACAGAAGAGATTAGAACTTATCTATTAGAACTTCCTATTATTCAGCACCCCATGCCGCAGCATCAGAGAGGTCCCAAGTCAGAAGTCAAAAGTGTGTGAAAGCATGTGGTGCAGGTGCCAATGGAGGTGCCATCAGAGTACACCTCCATGCAGCTGGCTGAACCCTGGGGGACTGGATGTTGCAGAAATGGCTGGAGAAAGTGGCAGGAAGACAGGATTTGTAGTGGCACACAGGAGGTGTCCAAAGCAAACTTGCTCCTTCCTCTGCCTGGGACACTTCCATAGATGTCTAAATGGCACTCTCTCTCATGGCTCAAATGTCATCTTCTTAGAGAGGTCTTCCCCAAGCATCCAATTTAAGATCGTAACCACTACACACACACGCAGATCCTCCATACTTAAAATTATGACTCCTATATAATTTAACTGATATTCTAATTAGAGGGAAATGGACAAAAGGAAAATAACAAAAAGATTGCTACATAGAGCCTAGAAGATTGTGAACCATTTTGAAGTTTGCTTAAAAAAAAAATGGGCATGTAAAGCAACTATACTCCAATAAAGATGTTTAAAAAAAAAGGGCAGGGGCTTCCCTGGTGGCACAGTGGTTAAGAATCTGCCTGCCAATGCAGGGGACACGGGTTCAAGCCCTGCCGGGGAGATCCCACATGCCCCGGAGCAACTAAGCCCGTGAGCCACAACTACTGAGCCTGTGCTCTAGAGCCTGCAAGCCACAACTACTGAGCCTTGGCGCTACAACTACTGAAACCCACGCGCCTAGAGCCCGTGCTCCACGACAAGAGAAGCCACCGCAATGAGAAGCCCACGCACTGCAACAAAGAGTAGCTCCCGCTCACCACAACTAGAGAAAGCCCGCATGCAGCAATGAAGACCCAAAGCAGCCAAAATTAAATAAATAAATAAATTTATTTATTTTTTAAAAAATAAATGGGCATATGGTTGGCTGATAATACTTTGCTGAATCCTATTTAATATCAGCTTTAACTCTATAAATATGGAATACTAATCAGACAGCAGGAAAATGAAGCTTTCGTTATACATGATTTCCTAACCTGAGTGAAGGATTTTATCACTAGGACAAATAGGAGAAAAGGGGGGGGAAAATCTCTTTCCCTGAACCACCTAGGTCCTGTGTAGTTACAGATCTGCCTATCTGAAACCACTGGAACACTGTATTAAAGAGACATTAAAATCATTTCTCTTCAAGAAAAAAGCATCTGTAGAACTAATGATCTGCAGACAGGTAGGATATGATGGATTCCGGAGTAAGAGAAACAGCATGAATATTTAGTGTATTGATTCACGGTGAACACGATCTGTGTAGTTACACGTACTGTGCTTCCGCTGTGAACAGTTGCTCCTCAGAAGCCATAAGTGGGAACCAGGTTCAATGCCACTTTTAGAGCCCTAGAAGGAATGCTGAGAATCTCTCTCAACATTTAGAGAAGGTCTTATTTAAGGCAAACCCAGTGGGTGACCACCTTATTTTAAAGTCTTCTGGAGAAAAAAGGGGCATTCAAATGCCCCATTTAGAAGCCTGTCTCCTTTTTGAGCAATAATTCTATTCTGTATCTAACTCAATCCTGCCAAAATGTATGTCCATTATGTGCAGATTTAATAAAGCTGTCAAACTCTCTAACAGTCTATATATCTGGTATGCATTTTTACATCGCCCTGCAGCTTCCGTCTTTGTAATACTAATGATAATTTAATGATAATTTCTTTCATCCTTTCTTGCAAGTTTAATTTCTTCTTCACTGTGTCTCTGGCTCAGTTTCCTACTTCCTTTGACCTGAGGATTTAAGAGGCTAACCCAACATGGGCTTCTATAACAGGACTGATGATTTGTACGCTTGTTGTTTCCAAATTCAGTACGGTCTAGCCCCTTGGAAGCTTGTTGAAAATGCAGATCCTTGGGCCCCACCTCAACCACTGGATCAGAATTTGCCTTTTAACAAGATCCCAGGTAATTCATTGCACTTAAAGTCTGAGAAGCATTGTTCTAGAGAAGTAGAAAATGAGAGTAACACCATCGTCCCCAATACCCTCAAAGGGCCTGGTGTTTTGATCTCTTCTGCTATTGATTTTTTTCTCATAACTATGCTTCTAGCATAAATTAGTAGTTTATCTGTAAAAAATTAGTAAAACTACAACATCATTTTAGAGCCATCCAAAGATGATAGTTTTTATTGTAATCTTTGAAGAAAAGTTATTTCTTCAAGGTGCCATCTACTATTTATCATACAAATGAAGTTCAATATATGCTACCTTGCATTGTGACTTGCTAAGGTTGATCCCTCACCCCCTAGATTATAAACCCCCTGAAGGGCAGGGACTGGGTTTTATCTCTCTTTGCAGCTTGAAAGTGGGCATATATTCAGATTTTTATAAGCAGTTGTTAATGACTATAAAAAGAAGGCATTTCCTTGCATCTTTTGTCCTAAACAATTAGCCCATGGATGCAAAAAGTTGGAGAGTCAATTGCACTTGTCAATTTCATTGTGAAAAAACAAAACCAAAATTCTTGTTAAAATCAATATAGATAAAAATCTGCCATTTCCTTTTGCCCTACCAATCCCATTATCCTACCACAGTAAGAGATAAGATAGTCTGATCACATTTAACACCAGGCTGTCACTACCTAGGGCTTCTTCAAATTGCTAGCAGATTAAGTTCATGATTACTTTTTTCCCTAATAGCACACTTTTAAGGGTCACTTTTTCTAAATTTTAGATATATTTTCTATCGTACACAATTTCCTAAAGATAATCAGCAGCACTGCAATCTTACTCAGTTCACTAGGAAATGTTAGTGTTTCTACAGCCCTAAAATACGAATAATCAAGGTCGATTTGTTTAATTTTTCATAAGGCAAGTTCCCTTCTTCATTTTGGTTCCTCTTCCTACTGAACTGCCTTTTAAGAGTAAAAGAGATCACTTTTTCTAAGGAACGTATCTACATGCTATGATATTGCCTTTTTCGAGTCATATCTTAGCAGCTTTCCATCATAAAAAAGGGCATCAACATTTTCTTTTACTTTCCCTCTATTGCTCTGTATTGTGGGTACAATAGAGGGATTTTTTAAAGTCTTCCTTCTGCCTGAAACCCTATGTTCCAGAGTCTTCCCTGCGAAAGGCTGAGTACAAAATGGCTTTTTCAAAGTGCTTTTCTGAACCTTTCTACAAGCCTTCAAAGCTTATTTGTATTTGTTGATAATCTGCTCAACTATCCCACTTTCTCCCCTTAGACAACTCTGTGCGCCTCATACAGCATCGAGCACTTAAACACTTCTTCACTGATTGATCCATTGACTGGCTTTTACTCTTTCACAGTAGATAAAGTCTGTATCCATACAGGTAATGTAAAATTGAGAGTTCAGGCAATCACCTAGCTAATTAAAGCAAAAGCCAATCATTCTCTCCAGCCTCCATGTTCCTCCCACAATAAAACTTGCAAACTCAGCAGATTGCATGCTTCTAACACGAATCCACACATAGTCACTAGAGTTACTCAGCCCTCCACCAAAGTATTTTGTTTAAAAGTAGCCAAGATAGGGACTTCCCTGGTGGCGCAGTGGATAAGAATCCGCCTGCCAACACAGGGGACACCTGTAAAGAGAAGCCACCGCAAGAAGAAGACTGCACACGGCAACGAAGATTAGCCCCCGCCCTCCACAACTAGAGAGAGCCTGCGCACAGCAACGAAGACCCAACGCAGCCAAAAATAAATTTAAGAATTAAATCTTTTAAAAAAAAAAAAAAGTAGCCAAGATAGCACAGAGCTTTGTAAAACATAAAGCCAGGATGGACATATATACACTACCAAATGTAAAACCGATAGCTAGTGGGAAGCAGCCGCATAGCACAGGGAGATCAGCTCGGTGCTTTGTGACCACCCAGAGGGGTGGGATAGGGAGGGTGGGAGGAAGGGAGACGCAAGAGGGAAGAGATATGGGGATATATGTATATGTATAGCTGATTCACTTTGTTAAAAGCAGAAACTAACAAACCATTGTAAAGCAATTATACTCCAATGAAGATGTTTAAAAAAAAAAAAAAATACAGCCAGGGTAACCGATTTCTCCATATCAGCACAGGATTTCAATTTATTGTATGTATTATATCATCCCAAAACATAATAAATCATGCTGTAGGTTATTTATTCATTTTCTTTTAAAATCTGACCTCTTTCTTTTTTGCAGGATACAAAGTGAAGAAGAGGCATCTTAATCTGTATATATTGGAGACAAAGCAACAGGCTTTCTAATAAACATTAGACATTAACATTAGCTTTGCTTTAAATTAAAATTCTCTCCACTGTGTACATAGATTCTGTAACTGCATTAGATTTTACAAAAATTTTTTCACAATATTTGGACGTGTATGCAAATGGATTAGGAAATAGTGCAGTATATTTATTTATTTATTTATTTATTTATTTATTTATTTATTTTTATTTATATTTATTATAATCACCTCATTCCAAAAAAGTATTTAAGATGGTATACAGAAATGCAAAACTCACATCCACATACTTATAAGCACTTACACACACATGTACACTGACACGTACTATGAGACAGACTAGGTACTATTGAGAATCAATTTTACAGCAGAGTTCAAGCTTTAGTTCCTATTTGATAGTGTGTCATTTAATTACAGAAGACAGCATATATAAATGTTTAAGTTATAAGTTAAATTGTATTAAGCTCCTTTGCTGGTTAGACTTGAGTGAACATGACTGCATACTCTGATTTCAAGACTATAAGTAACAATATACTACATCATTAGTCATCTTCAAAGACTAGGAGGTCTTCACACCTTTCTCTCAATTTCCCCTTGCCAGAACCAAAAAAGGATACTATAAATGTCATGTTGTAAACAATAAATCACACTTTTATGGACTTAGAAGTTAATTTTGCTTAGAAGCATTTTTATGGACTTTGGAAGCTAAAGAATAAAAGCAATTCAGTTTGTAAGATCAAAAACGTTCCTTCCGGGGAGAAGCATTTGTTCTTTGTTCCTGGACATTCACCATTGGTTTCAGTTTCCTCTTGGTATTTTTTCACTGCTAAGAGGTATAAACTGAAAATGACATATATGTAATGAAGGCAACTTTTTACCCAGTCTCTCAATGCACAGAGAATTTTTTTTTGTTATGTATGGGAAACAGTAAAACAATATTGGAAAGACCTCCCCCCGGACTACTGCCCTTTCCTCCTTGCTGATGAGATGGTGATTTTGCTCAGCTGTCCACACTTCTCCTAAGGACATGAGAAAGAGTGGTCCAGGTCCATGGGGTGAGCTGTGGTTAGTCTATGGCCTTCATAGTAATGAATGATGAGATTAGGAAGGGGCATGTGACCTAGGTCTGCTCAATAAGATCCCATTTCTGCCTCTACTTCTTGTCTCTCAAAGGGATTGTGAAACTACAGTTGGCCGTCTTGCTACCACAAGAGAAGCTGGGCCACCTTGATGAAAATGGCGGAACAGAAACATGGTACCTGGATCTCTGGTGACACTATGGTGCCACTGGAGTAACCAACTCTGAAACTGCCCTACTTCTGAAGTTTTTCTGTCACCTAAAATAGTAAATTACTAATCTTTTAAGCCATTTGAATTAGGAATTTTAGTTATTTGCACCTGAAATCTAATATACCCCCTTTTATCTCATGCTGAGATGGAGGAAGGGGAAATTCAAAATGAAGAGAGACTCTCTTGATATTTCATTATATATGTAGGAGAAAGGGAGAAAAGTGAATACAGGACCTGAGCATGAGTACTCCACTCATGTATTAACTGTCTCTTTAACCTCAGTGTTCACTCACTCGTTCCATCTTCTGTTGTAGAACACTAGATTCCCTAGCATTTTGCTGGGTACTAGGATACAAAGATTAAGATACTACAAACCTCACTCTCATAGGCCAATGAATGAGACAGATGTGAAACTTGAGGGGCACCTAATTCAACCTGGGAGTGAGGGGCCAGCCGTCTCATTTGGCTGTGTTAAAGGAAATAGACTATTCAGGGAGGGCTCCAGAAGAATTTTTTTCCCCAAGTTCTAAGATATTTTCCTTTAATTTATCCAAACATTTCATTCATGAAGTCATTCATTTCAGAGCAAATCTAAGTGACCCTTAGAGTTACTCTTAAAGAATCAGTCTTAGCCAGACACAGGCAATAGAGAAGGGACCGTCCAAGAAGGGAACCACCAATGTGCACAAGGGCACAGAGGTACGAGAGAACACAGCTGGGAACTAAAAGTCACCTAGTACGGCTGGCCCTGGAGAAACAGACGTGAACCAGACAATAAAGGTCTTTATCCTGGAGAGAATCAAGAGCTATCAGAGGACTGCAAGTGACAGAGAGACATTATCCTATATATTTTTTTTTTTTTTTTCTTTTTCTTAAGCAAACCACTCCGGCATTAGAAAAGGATGATAAATGCGGAAAGGGAAAAGGGAAGAGACAGAGGGACAACACTCTGAAGCTATTGCAGAACTCCACCCAAAAATGGTTAGGACCCAAACAAAGGCTGTGGCAATAGGGACAGAAAGAAAAAGAGGGAAGATAATGATGATTAAAAGAAATTGATCCGAAACAGAAACAGACTCACAGACATGGGGAAGAGACTTGTGGTTGACAAGGGGGCCGGGGTCGGGGGCGGGGAGGTGTTGGTGGTGAGGGAAGGATGGATTGGGAGTTTGGGATTAGCAGATGCAAGCTATTATACATAGAATGGATAAATAACAAGGCCCTACTGTCTAGCACAGGGAACAAAATACAATATCCTGTGATAAACCATAATGGAAAAGAAAATGAAAAAGAATGTATATATATGTAAAACTGAATCACTTTGCTGTACAGCAGAAATTAACACAATATTGTAAATCAATTGTACTGAAAAAATAATAATAATAAAAAAAAAACCTGATTGCTGGCAGAGTAGATGGAGGGACAGGAAAGGTAACCTAAGCTGACTCCCGGGGGAGATGAGCCAGCCAAGAACAGAGACAGGACATCCATGGAGAGGAGAAGTGTAGCACAGCACAAGCAAGAGACACTGCCCTGGCCAGGAGCCATGAGGAGAGTGCCATGTGTCCTGATGGCAAATAGTCCATCCCAGTGTCACCTCTGCAATCTGAACCCACCTGAACTGAGTTCATCTCGGAAAATATGTCACTTATAAACTGTGAATAAACGACCATCTCCTCTTCCTAACCCCTTTCAATCCTCAAGTAACAGAAAACCTCAGAGGTAGATATAAATACAGTGATTTATTTTAGGACATGTGGATAAAACACAATGTAATACAAGGGAAATGGAAGAGTAAGTTGAATATCCTTGTTTACCTAGGAGCATAAATAAGCTCAAAATTAAAGAGAAATCATTGAAAGTGATTTTCCCATTTTAGTTTGGCTAGTTGGTCTGTATCACACTGTGTAAATGCAACAGTTAACTTATATTAATATTTACATTTGCTTATTCATGTATGTTGTATAGGAAATAGGAGATATATAAATACATAGACATTTTTAAGTTACCTTCTGATGGTATCCTTAAAGACACAGATGTTGCCTAGGAATAAATTTACTTGCAGCCTTCAATGACATTCTATATGAAAGGGAAATGGCCTTCAACAAATGGAAGGACAACTGGAACCCCCAGAGGCAGCTCTTTTTGGCCTGGAGGCAGGTACCTGGGAAAGCAGAGTCCTGTTTCCTCCCGCTCCCCTTCGCCCTGGCTGAGTCAGCAAAGGCTACACCAGTCTCTCTCTCCAGCATATCTGGTATCTAACAAATAACTGAGGTTGACTTTTCCCTCACTGCCTACCTCAGAAAAATTGTATTAAATATGGAGGAGGTAGGCAGTAAGGAATGCCTACTACTCATTCAGAAAAAAAAAAACGTGGAGGAACTATTGTGAGCAAAGTGCCTACAAAGATGTAGCTCCTGCCTTCAAGGCGTTTACAACCGTATTAGTCCTGTACCAGTGGTGAAAAGAGTGAACTAGTGAAAAGAGTGACTGCTAGTGAAGCAGTCCCTGAAGCTGCGGGGCTTGACTCACTGCAGCATGAGGAACTGAGCTAGCTCTTAAAACTGAGTGAGCTTTCCTTAAGGGGCAGGAGCAGGAAGAGGAAAGACTATTCGAAGTTAAAGGAACAGCGTGAGCAAAGAAATGAAGGCCAGAAAGAACGTGGTGAACGCAGGGCATAACTCACACGTCTGCTCTTTGGCGACTCCCCTCGGGCCTCCGACACCACTCCGGCGCCTCCATAGCATCTCCTACGGCTCAGAGTTATCTCCTTACTGATGTCTCTCCCCAGCGAGAATGCTAACTACTAGAGCCTGGGATGAGCTTTTTCATCTTTGCATTCCCATACGAGCTGCCACGCCTGTGCATCACTGGTATTCAGCACCAGCTCGTTGAAGGAACGCGCCTGCCTGTGTGCGTCAGTGAAGGCAATTCCAGGCAGCTGGAACCAGGCGGGTTGGGGAGGTGAGATGGGAGATGAAATAAGAAATGGAGCTGGAGCCAGACCACGAAAAACTCAAACTCCATTATTAAAGAGTTTAGACTTTATAGAGCATGTGGACTGTTTTCACCCTGAGGCACTGGCGGTGGACAACCAGATAAGAACCTATTATGATGAACAGAGGCCTTGAAGATTGGGAATATGAGAGACAGCGTGAGGGACAGAGGACTTGGAAGCAATTTAAAGTCAGTGCTTACCAGGTGCCAGGCACTGTGCTAAGCACTTCGTCGAAGTCTGCCATTTCACTAAATCTTCACGGTGCTCAAGCAGGTACTGTAGATGTTATTCCCAATCTGAAGATAATGAATCTGAGTCCAGTCTTCACTCTTCCCAGCCACATCTGACTCTGAGAACAAAGCATTATTTTGAGCAAACAAGTATGAGGAACCCAGAGAGAAAAAAAAAAAAAAATTCCAGCACTGATCAAGAAGAAGCACAGTCTTCCAACAGGACTGGGGCAGTCAGTCCCCTCAAGGAAAACTGAGGCCCGCAGCCATGGACACAAACATAAAACTCCATCTTTGCAATGATTTAACCTCATGATGAAAAGTTTTAACACCAACTTTAAAATGTGCAGAGTTGCATAGTTTTTTATTTCGTTTTATTCTTTTCAGATGGTACAAGAGCAGAGATATTTGAAGACCTTTGCCCCAGACTAGATTTCTCCATAAAATTTTCCATGCAAGGAATATTTACAGGGATAACTATTTTCTCCTTGAAGGCATGAATTTGTTCTTATTCATTATTGTATTTGACCTAACACAACCCTTCACACATAGTTGAAGCCCTATAATGTATCTTAAACCAACCAGAACCTAATCAGTTTGGGAATGATAGAAGGCGTGGCGGCAAGGTGACGGACATTGAGTGAGAGGCTCAGAATCCTAAGTGTTGTCTTGGGGGTGGGGAGGAGTAGAAGAGAGAAAGAAAGAAAGAGACCACAGACTTCCCTCTGCAGGATACAGTGATATTTTCCCAGAAGCAGCCTCTTAAAGCCTATTGCTATCAGGAGGCAAAATCGTAACTGATCACAAGTTAACAGTTTACTGCCTTTGTCAAAAAAAACCACAAAGTAAGCATGGGGGAAAAAAAGTGAAGATCCTTATTGCCTGGAATGAAAGCGTGCATCAGTGATGTGCAGAACAGACAGGGGATGCCTACATCCTTTTTGAAAGAAAACAAACCCCCAGGTGATTTTTTTTTTAATGGCTACTAGATTATAACAGTCGAGAGAGTGAGGAAATAAGGACTGAATTAGAAGAAACATGATACAAGGAGATCATGATGCGGTTTTACAGAGCAGTATTAATATTGTAAAGAAAATAAATGGAAAATAACTTCACCTCTAAAAATGTATGAATTTACTTAGTTTCAGTATTAATGAACTTACTGGTGACATGAAATAACATCTTAATGAATCCGTGCCCCTAGAACACACTTACACCAAGTGTTCATCACTCTAAATCTGTTACCTTTTAGTTGTTTTCTTCCTTTGCCTAAGTAGCCAGCAAAGCCTCTGAAAACATTCTTTTTAAAGAACCAAAAATCAATTTCTTGATTCTTTCATTCTTTGTACAAGTATTTTTCCTAACCATTTATTAAACAGAAGCACTCGATACTCCTGTGCCCTGGGGGATGTGATGATAAATGACAAATTCCAGAGGTAGGGAGTTCTAATCCTGTAGCAGAGCTGACAGCTCCACAAAGAACTACAATTCAAGTAGTAAGTGCCACAGGAGAGATATTAACGTGCCCCTAGGAGTTCAAAAAACAGAGAAAACACTTCTGGCCGAGGTGATCAGGGAAAGCTCCATACAGGAGGAAATGAGCAGGTTCCTGAACCCAAAAACGCCCCCTCCTTTGGCTTTCAGAAAGAGATGTCACCTAATGCCAAATGCTTTGCTTTCCCCTCCGTGTGCTCGCTGGTTGACTGAGAGAAGAAATCCTGACCTGTCTCCTTCAGGATCCAAGTGCTTCTTGGATAAATACAACAACACACAAAAAATAACCACCAACAGAATTCCTAGACGTGTCTTCAAATTAGTGACAATAGTTTTAGCAAAGTGGGTGGTAAATTCAGCGGCATTTTGTGAGATGATTTACCTTTTCCTTCTCTGTGCTTTTCACTCATTCATACAAGGGAAGTGTTTTCAGTCAATCCAGCAACACACCTGAAACAAACAAATGACCTAACAAGCAAACAAACAACCCGAGACTATTGGCTATAATGATTTGATCCTTGAATATTAGTGAGGATGATGCAATATTTGGCTTTAACCCCTGGCTCCCCTGTGTTTGCTAGAAGCCCTCCTGGCAAGGGGAGATGGAGGGAAGGGATATATGCCATCCCTGCCCCCACCTCCAGATGTGAGCCTGCCTCTGTCCCCTTGTATTCGTCACCTTTTTTCACCTGTCCGCAAAGAGGAGGGTGTAACTGTGTTCTCATAATGAGAGCTAGACACATAGGAATCATCTAGAGGGCTTTTCAATTATAAACATAATGTAACTGAATTCTGAAAATCTATATTTCACTACATTGAAAAAATAATGTATCTATATGGTCTTCCTTTTGGAAAGAAGGAAAAAAGAGAACGTTAAAAATATTTCTAAATCTCCCACTATTTCTAAACCCACTCACTTCCCCAGACACAGATGTTCCTTTGAGTTTGGAATGTATGCAGCCTTTCTTCTCTTTTTTTCAATAAACAATATATGGTGTTTTCTCTGCTTTTTGAATTTATACAAATGGTATCACATTATCCACGTCATTCTGCAACTTGCTATTTTTCTTCTTAACGTTGTGTTTCTAAGATCTGTCCATGTTTGTTTTGCATATGAGATCTGGTTCATTACCAGATCTCATATGCAAAGATAATTATAATTATGGTCTGCTTCATGGGCCCATTTCCCACTGATGGGCAGTGAGGATGTTCCCTGTTGTTCACTGTTACGATGCTGCAAAGGTTTTCCTCCTCTGTCTCTCTGTGCAGCTGTGCAATAGTGTGGGGCATTTGTACCGTTTTGAACTTAGCTATGATGGAAGTACATTTCCCAGAATTCCCTCCCTGTGTATTTCCCAGGTAGCTGGAACCATGAGAGTTATTTTGCCCAAGGTTTGGGATGCAGATGTGAACAGCAGCCAGTCCTGCAGCTCCTCCAGCTCCTGCAGGTCTCCTCCTTCAGCCCCTTTCCTCCCAGGCCAGGTGCATGTTGAGCTCTGAGACAAAGGGCAGCAGCTTCTCCTGCGGGTTCCTCCCATCGTCAAAGCTGAAAGGTTGGAGGTGGTGAGAAACCTACAGTCTCCAGGCCATCTTTGTTGGTTCCAACTTGTCCTTGCTCTTCCCCACTTCAGGTCCATCATTCCTTTTCAACTGCCCAGGCTGCTGACTTCAGGCTCCAGTACCAGACACAGAGGCAACAACCTCACGTAGACAAAGTCAATTCCCTATAATAAAGCCATTATTCTACATCAGACCTAGTGGATCAGCTTCTCTGGATCCAACCCTGCCTGGTACACTGGGGGGATGACTTCAGAGTCAGAGAAACCCAAAGCTGCCATCTCCTCCAAATACCTCACTCCCTCCTGCTTCCCTTGGAGGTGTGGATGGAGAGTAGCTGCCTTATGCCTAGGAAAGAAAAGTTGTTCATATTAGAAGAAGATTCCCTCCCACCTCCTCTGTTAACCTTCTTTTCATCCTTTTGAGGGCAATGCCTACTCCTTGCTTAGAAATTAACTGATCAGTGGAACATAAAATTCCTTCTTGCTTTCTTACAAAACTAAACGTACTCTTACCGTACAACCTAGCACTCATGCTCCTTGGTATTTACTTATGTCCATGAAAACCTACACACAGATGTTTATAGCAGCTTTATTAATTTATTGATTCATAATTGCCAAAATTTGGAAGGAGCCAAGATATTCTTCAATAGGTGAATGGATAAACTGTGGTGCATCCAGACAATGGAATATCATTAACCACTAAAAAGAAATGAGCTATTCAGACATAGAAAACAAACCTATGATTACCAAAGGGGAAGGGGGAAAGGGATAAATTAGGAGTTTGGGATAAACAGATACAAACTACTATATATAAAATAAACAACAAGGACCTACTGTACAGCACAGGGAACTATGTTCAATATCTTATAATAAACTATAATGGAGGGACTTCCCTGGCAGTCCAGTGGTTAAGGCTCCATGCTTCCACTGCAGGGGGCGCAGACTCGATACCTGGTTGGGGAACTAAGACCCTACATGCCACGCAGTGCAGTCAAAAATAAATTTTTTTAAAAATAAAATACAAACAAAAATAGAATAAAAAATAACCTGTAATGGAAAACAATCTGAAAATGTGTATATATACATATATATATATATGTGTGTGTGTGTGTGTGTGTGTGTGTGTGTCTATATATATATGAATCACTTTGCTGTACACCTGAAACTAACACAACATGATAAATCAACTATACTTCAATTAAAAAAAAAAAAAGAGAGAGATGAGCTATCAAGCCTGGAAAAGACAGGGAGGAACCTTAAATTCATATCACTAAGTGAAAGAAGCCAATCTGAAAAGGCTACCTACTATATGATTCCACCTACATGACAATCTGAAAAAAGCAAAACTATGGAGAGAGTAAAAAGACCAGTGGTTGCCAGGGATTGGGGTGGGGGAGGGATGAAAGTCAAGAGGATTTTTAGGGCAGTGAAACTACTCTGTATGATATTATAATTATGAACACATATCATACATTTGTTCAAACCCACGGAATGTACAACACCAAGAATGAACCCTAATGTACACTAAGGATTTGGGGTAATAATGATGTGTGTATGCAGGTTCATCAGTTGTAACAAATGCACCACTCTGGTGGGCCATTTTGATAATGGGAGGGGCTATGCATATTTGGGGGGGGAGTATATGGGAAATCTCTGTATCTTCCCCTCAATTTTGCCGTGTACCTAAAACTGCTCTAAAAATTGTCTTAATAAAAAAACATTTTTTTTAATTCTTTATTGCCAAAGGTGTACAAAGAAGGTAACTGCCTTATTTTTGAGTTAAAGGAAATTCAGTTTCTTGATTTTAAATACAAACCATGTGTCCTTTGAAAACAACGAGTAAGTCAACACAGCACTTCACCAGGGCTCCCTCTTTATTGGGTTTTCATCAATATTGAAACAGATGAGGTTGAGAAGAAGAAAAAAATTTTTAATTAGTTTTTAAAGCTGAAAGGTGTAGCTGAGACAAGAAATAAGCCAAGAGTAGAAGTCCAACAGATTTGCTTATCCCAGGGAGAAATGCGAGAGAGCCAACTCTGTTACATTCTAAGAGGGGTCGTAGGGCAGGGCTAAACTGAAGTCCCTCTTGAGAGGATGCCAGCAGCCAGGGCCCATTAACAGCAGCACAGACAGCAGGGAAGGGAGAATGTGATTCTGGAAGCTCAGTCTCCTGAAAGAATTTCCTGCCTCGTCAAGATGCCAAGGAGCTGAAAGCTGGGTCCTTGAAGAGAACTAAAGCACCACAGTAAAAAAGACTGAAATCCACTTTTTTGAGTTAGATTACTTCATCCTACCAGCACTAACCCTTTCCTCCCTCAACTTTAGGATTGATGAGGGATGGGGGAGGAAGGGGTGAGCAATTCCTCCTTCACTGCTTTTTCTCTTAGGAGAGAGAGAGAAAAAAAGAGAGAGAGCCTCTGAATAAGTTAAATATTTTCCCCTCATGTAACTATGCTCAAATTAGGGTTATAAAACAGACATGTGAAATCATAAAAAAAAAAAAAAGAACAAAAGGTAGGACAAGATATTTTTGACAAAATAAGTAGTAGAACAAATAAGTAGTCAGAGTTATTATTGCACCTAAGACTCCTATGTTACACGCATTCTTAACATAGCTCTACACCTGTCGTGGTAAAAGGAATGTAGCTTTATATGAGTCTACTTTAGAGTGAAGGGTGAGTGCAAGTTTGGTAGTATCTAAGTTCATCTCCTGTTAAATATTCAAATCCAAGTGAAAAAGAGCCTCCAGATAAAATAAGTAACTCTTTGCTTCCATTGGATGCCTTCATCTGTGAGTCACCGAAGACCCAAATAGAGATGCCCTAAACTCTCAGGGCACTTATTTTCTTACATAACCAAAGTCCAGAGGGAGACCAGTTCCAGAGCTTATTAATTCAGTGGTTTAGCAGCAAGGTCCTGGACCCAGGGTCTTTCCATCCTCCCACCTCATCTTCAGGGTGCCAGCTAGGTCTTCTCATAATCACAAGACAGTTACAGCATCACATCCTCAGACACCAATGTCCAGAGGCTTGTGTCTCTTTTTAAGAGCTAAGATACCTCTTTCAGAAACTCCTTCCCATCTCTTTGTGGAGAACTCGATCATGGACCCATCCCGAAGCCATTCACAGGTAAGAAGAATGAAACCTCCGTGATCCGCTTAGGCCAGTTGGGGTTGAGCCAACTCCTGCGGGTGGACACAGGAGCCAAGACAAGGCTCTGGGTGAGCCACTGAGAGCATGTGTTTGTGCTGAAAGCCAATGTCTGGTCTACATCTACATAGGAATGAAATATTTGCTATCACGTTCAAAATGGGCAGTTTCCATAATTTTTTCTAGTTTAATATTTTGCCTGTTGAGAAGTCTAATGAATAAAATGTTAGTAGGAACTAACCCCATCTGAAACATCTTTATGCCAGTAGTCAGAGCTTATTCTAAATGAGCGATTTGAAACCTTTTTCCAGGTAACATTCCCCCCAAACATCAACAAATAGCCAAAGACCACCTAACTTCCTTGTTGAGAAAAACACTCGATATTACATGAACAAGTTCCAAAATCCTGGGTGTTTATCAGACAGCCACCTTTTTTTGTCTACCCAGCAGTCTTCTTTCTGTTGAAAAACATAATCCCCTGCCACCCAGTATTCCTATGTGGTTTTGGTACACCTGCCAACTACAGTGCCCACTGCAGAGGTGACATGAGGCCCAGGCCTTGGCAATCAGGGCACTCCAGTCCCTTGACTACAATATTAGACTATCAATCAGACATTTAACCCTAACCCAGGCAAGGACCCCCCAAAAAAAGTCCTTCTTTGAGATTTATGAGATGAAAAAAACAAAAGAGTGTCACCTTTCTTTTCTTGGATCCTGCCATGTTTGGATCCTGGGGACCACAGGAGAAAATGTGGCCAAGAACACACAAAAAGCAGCAGAGACTAGTGGCCGTGAGAGGGAGAGACAGAGAAAGAAAAGGAAATAAAGAGGTGGATCCAGCTGGCTTGACCCTGTGAACTTCCCAGCGTGACAGATTGCATAACTGGCGCCAATTTTCACCCCTCCCTGTATCCACCACTTTTGCTCTGAGACTCTGCAGTGTGCCTCACTTCCATGGGGAGAGCGTATTTTCCCACTCCCTGACTTTGATCTTGGTCAGGGGACTGACTTTGGCCAATGGCATTGTAGTACACATGACCCACAAGGGCTCTAATTGCCCTCGCCATCACCAGGAGAACCTGCCTCAGCTCACCTGCTGTCGGAGAAGCCAAGAGACGCGTGGCGTGGGTCCGGCTCCGTGCTGCAGCCTCCCTCGGCCAGTCTGCTGATGCCTGAGCACGCTCAGTTGAGATCAGCAGAGCTGGTCCAGCCACCCAGAGTGTGAGCTAAATCAGTGCCTGCCTTCGCATGTCACTGAGATTTGCGTGGCTGTTTATTACACAGAAATGGCCGTATGAGCCCAGAGATCACTCCCTGCTTTTCTTCGCCTAATGTCTGTTAGTTTGTTTTCGATCACCAAAATGGAGGCTTCGAAAAGGCAGGGCTTTTGGCCTGTTTTCTGTTACATCTCTAATACCAATAAAAAAAGACTGGGACATTGTGGGCACTCAATAAATATCTGATGAATAAAGCAAGTTTGAGCTGCATTGCTGTCACTTCAAGTCCAAGCTCTGACTAATACGAGCCACAGATCTGATGGGCTTTTTTTGTTTTGGGGGTTTTTTTTTTTCCTATTTTTAAAATTAATTAATTTATTTATTTATTCATTCATTTATTTATTTATTTATTTTGGCTGTTTTGGGTCTTCGTTGCTGTGCGCGGGCTTTCTCTAGTTGCGGCGAGTGGGGGCTACTCTTCGTTGCGGTGCGCGGGCTTCTCATTGCAGTGGCTTCTCTTGTCGTGGAGCACCGGCTCTAGGTGCGCAGGCTTCAGTAGTTGTGGCTCGCAGGCTCTAGATCGCAGGCTTAATTGTGGCACACGGGCTTAGTTGCTCCGCGGCATATCTCCCCGGACCAGGGATCGAACCCGTGTCCCCTGCGTTGGCAGGCAGATTCTTAACCACTGCGCCACCAGGGAAGTCCCCAGATGGATTTTTTTTTTTTTTTTCCTTTGATTTTATAGCATATGTTTACGTCACAAAAATCACATCAATAGAATTTAGTCTAGTGGTTTTCTCCCATATCGGAGGATTTTCTGGGTCAATAAATCATTCATGTATCAAGGGATGGCACAAAAGTACAGATTAGTACTTAAGTCAATCCTCAATTATTTCTTGATAGAGAAAATGCAAGTTATAAAGCCCTAAACTCACCCAGCCAAGGCCACACTACGGCACTGTATAGCAATGCTATTCCTTTCTTACCTACACCTCTGCTGATTATTGAGACCAGAGACCACCATTTGATTTCTGTTTCTTATTTTTTATTTCACACAGAAAAGTTTCAAGAATGGTACAAAGAACTGCTGTAGGTCTTTTATCCAGATTCATCCATTGTTAGCATTTTGCTCCATTTGCTTTATCATCTGCTCACTCTATTTTTCCCCTGAATCATTTCAGAGTAATTGCAGACATAATTCCCCTTGATTTATAAATACTTCAGTGTATATTTCTCAGGAATAAGGGCTTTCTTTAACATAACATAACCACAGCACATTTACCAAAATCAACAAATGTAACATTTAATACTGATATCCAACCCACCACTCATGTTGTTTCCAATGGTTCCAATTATGTCATTTATAGCTTTTCTTTTTTTTTTTTCCTGTTCTGAGATCCAGTCCAGGATCACACAACTCCAATTAATTGTCATGTATTTTTAGTCTCCTAATTGGGAACATATCCTCAGCCCTTCATTGTTTTCATGAGTTCAACATTTTAAAAAATTTCTAATTGAAAGTAAATGTATTTAATAGGATTTATTCTTTGTTGAGCATTGCACTGAATTATATATTTAAGTTCTCTGAATCTCTCTCCCATTATTTAGTGTATAGTAGCAAGGAATTTTATTTATCCTAATTTTTTAAATTGTAGTAAAATACATGCAAAATTTATCATCTTAACCACTTTAAAGTACATAGTTAGCAGTGTTAAATATATTCACACTGTTGTACAACCATCATCACCATCCATCTCCAGAACTCTTCTCATCTTAAAAACTGAAGCTCTACACCTGTTAAACAACAACTCCCCATTCCTCCCTCTCTCCAGTCCCTGGCAACAACAATTCTATTTCCGTCTTTATGAATTTGACTCTTCTAGGTACCTCATATAACTAGAATCAACTGGACTCATTCCAGGTATTTTGGTGGGGGGGGGGGTTCGACTGGCTTATTTCACTTAACATATTGCCTTCAAGGTTTAACCATGCTGTCGCTTGTGTCAGAATCTCCTTCCTTTTCAAGGCTGAACAATATTGCATTGTATGTATATACTACCTTTTGTTTATTCATTCAGCTTTCCATGGACACTTGGGTTGCTTTCACCTTCTGGCTATTGTGATTAATCCTGTTAATGAAACTGGATGTACCCTGCTTTCAATTTTGGGGCGTACATACCCACCAGCAGAATTGCTGGATCATGTAGTAATTCTATTTTTAGTTTTCTGAGGAAATGCCATACTGTTTTCCATAGAGGCTGCACCATTTTACATTCCCATCAACAGTGCACAAGGATTCCAGTTTCTGTATATCCTCACCAACACTTGTTATTTTCAGTTCTTTTCTTTTCTCTTCCTTTTCCTTTTTTCACCCCTAGTAGTAGCCATTCAAATAGATGTGAAATGGTATCTCACTGTGGTTTTGATTTGCATTTCCCTAATGATTAGTGATGTTGAGCATCTTTTCATGTGTTTGTGGGCTATTTGTATATCTTCTCTGGAGAAATGTTTGTTCAAGTCTTCTGCACCATTATTGAATTGGTTCATTTCTTTTGTTGTTGTTAAGTTGTAGGAGTTTTTTATATATTCTGGATATCAGCTTGTTATCAGATATATAATTTGCAAATATTCTCTCCCATTCCATGGTTTGCCTTTTCACTCTGTTGATTGTTATCATTTTATGCACAGAAGTTTTAAATTTTGATGTAGTCAAATTTATCTATTTTTTTCTATTGTTGCCTGGGATTTTAGTGTCACATCCAAGAAATCATTGCTAAATCCAATGTCATGAAGCTTTTCCCTCATGTTTTCTTCTAAGAGTTTTATGGTTTTAGCTCTTACATTTAGGTCTTTGATCTATTTTGAGTTAAATTTTGTGCACGGTTTTGGTGTAAAGGCCCAACTTCATTCTTTTGCATGTGGATATCCAGTTTTCCCAGCATCATTTGTTGGAAAGCCTGTCCTTTCCCCATTGAATGGCCTTGGCATCCTTGCCAAAAATCATCTGACCATATATGTGAGGTTTTATTACTGGGTTCTCTATTGTATTCCACGGGTCAATATGTCTCTTTATGCCAGTACCACAGTGTTTTGATTACTGTAGCTTTATAAGTTTTGAAATCAGGAAGTTTTGAGACATTCAACTTTATTCTTCTTTTTCATATTGTTTTGGCTATTCAGGGCCCCTCAAAAATTCATACTTATTTTAGGTATGCAAAAAAACACCATTGGGATTTTGACAGAGTGCATTGATCTATAGATTGCTTTAGGTAGTGGTGTTGACACCTTTACAATAGTAAGCCTTCCAATCCATAAATACAGCATTTCTTTTCATTTATTTGTGTCTTCTTTAATTTCTTTCAGCCACGTTGTGTACTTTTCAGTATACAAATCTTTCACCCACTTGCTTATGTTTATTCCTAGGTATTTTGTTCTTTTTTATGCTACTGTAAATGGGGTTATTTTCTTAATTTCCTTTTCAGATTGTTCATTGTTAGTGTATAGAAATGCAACTGACTTTTTTTTTTTTTTTGGCTGCGTTGGGTCTTTGTTGCTGCACGTGGGCTTTCTCTAGTTGTGGTGAGTGGGGGCTACTCTTCATTGTGGTGCGCGGGCTTCTCATTGCAATGGCTCCTCTTGTTGCGGAGCATGGGCTCTAGGCGTGTGGGCTTCAGTAGTTGTGGCACACAGGCTCAGTAGTTGTGGCTCATAGGCTCTAGAGCGCAGCCTCAGTAGTTGTGGTGCACGGGCTTAGTTGCTCTACGGCATGTGGGATCTTCCCAGACCAGGGCTTGAACCCTTGTCCTCTGCATTGGCAGGTGGATTCTTAACAACTGCACCACCAGGGAAGTCCCTGCAACTGATTTTTGTCTGGTGATTTTGTATCCTACAACTTTGCTGAATTTGTTTATTAGTTCTAATTGTTTTCTGTGGCATCTCTAGAGTTTTCTACATTTAAGATTATGTAGTCTGCAAACAGAGATAATTTCAATTCTTCCTTTCCAATCTGAATGCTTTTTTATTTCTTTTTATTTTCTAATTGCTCTGACTGGGACTTCTAGTACTGTTTTGAATAAAAGTGGCAAGAGTGGACATCCTTGTCTTGTTCCAGATTTTAGAGGAAAAGCTTTCAGTCTTTCTCCATTGAGTATGTTAGCTGTGGGCTTTTCATATATGACATTTAGTAAGCTGAGGTAGTTTCCTTCTATTTCTAGTTTATTGAGTATTTTATCATGAAAGGTGTTGGATTTTGTCAAATGCTTTTTCTGCATCAATTGAGATGATCATATGCTTTTCTTTCTTCATTTTGTTAAAAGTAAATGATAAGTAGTCTGTTCTCTTGCTCTTTGATTAAGGTAAAACAAGCTACTATAACAGCAAAAAATATAACCGACCCTCAAAGAAAGTTCAAGTTAATTCATTCATTTAGTCAAATATTTATTGAGAAAATGTTCAGTTTGTGGCAAGCAACTTTCTTATCACTAGAGTTCAAAGGTGAAGGCATAGATCCTTTCCTTCAAGAGTGTCACAATCTACTGAGGGAGACAGGCCCTTCCCCAATCAGCCCATGAACTCTATGCTGTAATCACAACAGTATATCAACCACATCCCCTGTTTGCTCACAGAGTTCCCTGAGATCATGGTGCTCTGACTCTCCTCCCTTCTTTGCCTGTCAAAATCATAGATATTTTTCCAGTCCTAGCTCAAATTCTACTTCTGAGAAATACTCTCTGATCACCTTGTCCAGAATTAATTACTCCACCTCCGTAATCTCTATGATACCCCACTCACTACTCTGAAAATTAAAAAGTAAAGAGAAAGCATCAAGCATTTATCCTGCCTTTTTCCTATACCATAGTGCTTCAAGAGAGCAAAAGAGCAGATGGGAGAAAGTTTTTTAAAGAAATATTCCAGTTAATAAATGCAGATGAATGACAGAGTTAGAAAATCACCATTTATAAACCTCCAGTGAAATGATAGATCTTCTAGGCAACAGTCATCAGTGGATCCCAAAACCATTAGGAGAAAGGCTGTTGGGGAGATTAAGCTGACACCCCCTGAACCCACTGATCACTGAAATCAGGATAACCAGACATTATCTGCTTCAAGAAATGATGCCAGAGCAAGTGTGCTATAAAGTATTCCTGCTGAAATACACTGAACCTGCTGAAATACACTGAACCTATATCTAATCAAGCTTCTAGGTCTAATCACCAATCCATAGGAAACACAGGTGGAGGAACAAGATAAACAACACCACAAAGGAAGCAATCTGCCAAATCCACAGACTGTGCCACATTTTACAAGGACAAATGTCTTGGTTTCACTAAAAAAAACATTAAACAAAAAGGAGGAGGAACAGTTATAGAATAACAGAGGCTTATGAACCATAACAACGATTTACAATGTGTGGACCTTATTTAGATGCCAATTCAAACAAACCGACTGTAAAAAAGGTATCGTTGATACTGTTAGAGAAATGTGAATAAGGAGTAGGTATTAGATGATATTAAGGTTTATTGTTAATTTTGTTTGGTATGCTAATAGCATGGTTATGTTTTTTAAAAGTCTTTATCACTTAGAGTTGCATACCAAAGTACTTACTGGTGAAACAATATGGATCCTGGGATTTGCTTTAAAATACTTCAAAAATAAATAAATAAATAAAAACAAGGGAATAGATGAAATAAGAATGGTATAAACGTAGGCTATATATATAGAGAGAGAGAGGTAGAGAGAGGTTCATTATACTATTCCCTCTTTTTTCATATATATTTGAAATTTTCCAAAATAAAAAGTAAAACAAATCTTAATAAAACAAACAGTAGCAAGAAAAACCCTTTGATGTGGAAGGGCATTGGAGGATCAGAGGGTGGGCATCTGTGTCAGAGTCCAGATCTGCTACTAACTAGCCACTCTAGGGCTCTGGGCCTCAGCTTTTTTATTCATAAAGAGTTGGATTTGGACTTCTAAAGTCTCTTTCAATTCTAGCATATTATGACTCTGTTACTCTGAAATCCCCATCTCTGGTTCCTTCTCAAGAATCCTTTCCCAACTAAGTAACTGTAAGCAAGATAGGAGTTTCCTCTAACTCTCCCAGGACTACTCTCTGAATATATGACTTGCCTATCTCACTTTCTATTCTCTCATTCAGAGAAAGCACCACAACTAATTCCTGTTTATTTAAGTCATTCAGCACTTGCTGCACTCCATATACACATCTGCTTCTGTTATATGTGTATATGTGACAGTGTTGTAAGTCGGAGACTGTAAACTAGGACACTGTCAACCCAGCATATGGGTGTTTGCTTTAATCACGCTGATAACTTAACACATTGTCAGCATGCAGCAAATGTGTACGATTATAATACTACGGTGTAAATAGTGAACTTTCTAAGCAACCTGTTGCAGCTGGCCTAACTGGCCACAGAGAGAATACAAAAACCTGTATATTCTGGCTTAATTTGCTTCTTTTCCTCCTGTCCCACATTATGAGATGTCATTTGGTGGATCATATTTCCAGGGATGAGAAATGTGAATAAGGAGTAGGTAAAATAGGCCATGCAAAATTGGCTTAATCCACAATATTTCTCTTTTCCCTCACTAAATCAGGGTGTATGACCCCTTTCCTGTGTGAGGAATGCAAACTCCTCCAATTTTATCTTTTAGATAACTTCTCAAAACCAGGTAGTGACCACATGAGAACTTATGTAGATGTCTTTTCTTTTCTCTTTCTTTCTTTTGTTGGCAGAGAGGCGGTGGTGAGGAGAGGGATGAGACAGACGGCTGTGCTTTTGAATGTTTAGCCAATTCCAACTGAGTTATCATATTTTGCCTATATGTAAAATTGCTTTAGGTAAATTTTCTCTAATCCATCCTCTCAACTGTGGGATGACCTGGTTTAAGGTTGTTAAACACTATACGTAGATGAATTTCATACCTGCTGAAGCAGTATTTCAAAACCTTTTCTTCATAAAAAAATGTGGCCATAAATTTCCATCAGAGGTTGCAAAAGGGTAGCCCTTTACTGTTGCAAGTGACCTCACAAGACTATGCCGGTGGGGCAGTACCTTGCATACTGAATTACAAACTCCTCAGCTTGCATTCTATACACAGGGTAACGATAGTTCCTATGTTTAAAGGATCTGTTACAAGGATCTAGTGAAACAATACACATAAAGTGTTTAACACAGTGTCTGGGAGCAGTAGTCACACAAGATAGTCCTTTGTAAGCACTCCCTCGCAGTCCCTAGAAAGAGGACATTTTCAATAAACACTTGTTGAATTAATACATTGAATGACATAATTAGAAAGATAAGTGGTTCAATATCCATGAACAAATAGAGGTTCTCCCTTAACAGGGTCATATAACTTCTCAAGGCTTTTTACAAAGAGTGTTTTAAGCTACAGAATGCCCCAACACAGAACTTTAAAATCAAATAACTCAATTTTGAAAGTTTAACAGGGAGAGTTAATAAAGGGAAGGCCCATTTATTCAGATGAATCAAAGATGAATCTGAGATATAATCATATTTTATGTGTATAGGTCATTCACCCTAGAATCAAAGCACTCACCACATATTTCACTAACCCTTGTAACACCCACAGGTAGATGTTGGAGATGATCCCTTTGTTACTGATGGAGAGAGAGCCTGAGGCCCAGGACAGTGAAGGGACTTGTCAGAGGCCACATCAAGTGAGTAATGGAGCAAGAAACGGAACTAAATTCTAGTCTTTATCCCTGGTGCACTTTAGGTTTTACCACGAAGTTGCCTAACATCTCAGTTACTTTTTAACTCTAAAATCCATTTTGAAATAAACCCTCCCCTTAAAAAAAAAAAAAAATAGCCAAGAGTACAAGATTCAATAACTAAGGTAGAAAAAACATAAATCAGCTGGGTTTTTTGTTTGTTTTGTTTTAATGGTTCCACAACATCAGTTAGCAGCGTCTAGGGAAGAAAACGGAAACAAACATTGGTTCAAAAACAAACTTCCGCATAAGGCAAATCGCTGCCTTTTAGGGCAATTAATGTGAACGCTAATTTGCAACTGAAAACAACGAGGATTTGGTTTTGAGTTTCCCAACAGAACTATAGAGGTTGAGCATATTCCTTCATTGATTTCCCTATGATTCTACCTGGGGGTGGTGGGTAAAGAAACTCTTTTTAATTCACTCATTAGAACAGGGATTACCAGAATTTTCAGGTATTTTAATCTCCACCTTCTCCCAGAAGCCCGCAGGATGAGTAGTTATGGTTTTAGTATCCCTTGACTGAAGATAAAATAAATAAAGACAAAATGACCAAAAGCTCCTATGAACTCGGTGACATTCTCAGTGAACTTGTGTTTACTACCCCACCATATCTCCGTACCAGAAAACAACCATCGCGCTGCGAAGGCGTGCTAGGTAGACAGGTTCCCGGACGCCCGCGAGGAGCGCCCAGGCAAGGACCCCGGATTCGGGGGCGCAGGGCCGGGAGGGTGGAGTTTACGTTCTCTCCATCGCTGCACTAATGGAGAAAAACGGACTCACAGAGTAAACCACTCCACTTCCAAGCGGTTTTTCTGATTTTTTTTTTTTAAGCATAAAAAACGATGAGAACCAGGAACTCGCTGGCAGCGCCCTGCCCCGCCGCGCGCCCGCTCCCGCCGCGCGCGCCCACGCCCACGCCCACGCCGCGCGCCCGCGTCCGCGCGTCCTCGCCGGGGCTCGACGCACAGCCCGCCCAGCGGAAACCCGCGCCCGAGCTCGCCCAGCACGCCAGCTGCCCGGAGCAGGCGGGCTCTCGGTTCCCAGAGCTGTAGTTCCCAGTTTCTAGTTTCCTTATCGACACGATTTCTCCCTCGGGGTCTTCCGCGGGGATCGGACGGTGGCCGCGGGTGGGGAAACCCGCGCCCGCGCCGGGCTTGGTCTATCCGGCCTTGTGTGGCTGGCTTATTCCTACCCGGAAACTTCGAGCTGTGTGGGCCCCGGCAGGGACTTGGGAGGGAGGGAGTTTGAGAAGAGGCTTCACTTTTTAATCTCCTGGGCAGTTTGATGGGCGCATGCCAGGCCCGCGCTGGCTTCGGGGCAGTTCGGCCAGGCCTCGGGACACACCCGGCGGCCGCGGAAGTGCTGAGGGGATGTTTGGATGGCCGGAGCCTCTGGCTTCCTCTCAACCTTCTGACCTTTCAGAGTCCAGGCCTGTTGTGCCTGAGGCTCGCGATCGGCCCTCGTTGCCATTTTCGCACGAGAAGGTTGGGACTCCAAGCCTAGACCCAGATTGCGAGGATTCTGGCCTTGGCTTCACGGTTTATCAACTGCTTACTGCCCTTGACCAAGTTACTGACCCTCACTGGTCCTCAGCTTCTCTGCGAGGTGGGAAGTGTAAGAACACCAACTTCAGAGGGCTGTCGTGAGAACGGTGCGAGATAAGGCATTTAAACAGTTGGGGCACAAAGATTGTTCAGTTCGTGTCAGGGGCTGCTTGGCAGAATTCAACAAGTTCGGTATAAGGACTCATCCGACAACAGGTATTTCTTTTTCTTTTTTTTTTTTTTTTTCTTTAACAGGTATTTCTTGACCCTGCGTGCCAGGCCCTGCCCTGGGAGCTAAAAAGAAAGCAGCGAAGGTAGCAGACAAAAATTGCTGTCCCCTTGGAGCTTGCATGGCTGAGGCGGAGGGGGCCGGGGAGGGGTTACCCAGCAAACGTATAGTGTGTCCCATAGTGAGAGCAGGCACAGGGGCACAGATGCAACTTTAAACAGGGTGGACAGCCGAGTAAAGTGAGGGTAGGAGGGGGAGCCATGGGAGAAGCTGGTCCAGCTAGAGGGAAGGTCACTAAGGATCTGCTGTCCAATCTCCTTCTAAATCCTGTCACTCCCTTCCCACTCCCTGGACCCCTCCCACCTCAGGCAAGCACATCACCGGGAGAGACCGCCCTAGGGAGCTCTGCCTAAGGAAACAGGCTGGGTAGCTGAAGGGAAGCCCAAATGTAGCCCCAGTCCCAGCCCTCACGTTTAAATGAAGTTCTCCTCCCTCCATCCCACCCCACACTCTGCAGCCCATCCCTGTACATCTTCAAAAGAATTTCCCTGACAGAATCATAAAGGGGGTAAACTCACATTCTCCAAAGGAATCCAACTTCCCCTTCCCCCTTTCCGTGGACGATGACGAGGATGGCGGGTGATGGTGCTGACATAAACCAAGCAAAAGTGGCTTCGCCCCGCCCCACCCCCAGAGCTCTCAGCAGGAATAGTAACCGCACACCTCCAAGACACTGTACACAGAAACATCAGTAACAGAGGAACAATATCAGCTGATGCTACTACATTCTTCTTTACCCTGCACCACTACAAACAGAGAAATGGCTTCTAAAAGCTAGGTAAGGTACAAGGCATATGTGCACACTTACCAGTCTGGCCTGAATACACACTCTCAATCTTATATATCAGTAAAAATCACTACCACTTACTGTGCTCTTCTCATGTGCTTAGTGTTTTCTGTGTATTTACTTATTTAATATCACTGATAACCCTATGAGGTAGTATCTACCATCATTTTACTGGTGAGAAAACTGAGTTTTCGAGCAGTTAAATAACTTGCCCAAGGTCACAGAGCTAGGATTTTGTGGAGTACTCCCTTTCTCCCATTTTATTGTGGGTTCATTCATAATAAAATAAATATTTATTGAGTGCCTTCCATGTGACAGACACTGTTCTAGGCACTGGAGATACAGCAATTTTTTTTAAAAAATCCCTGCCCCCGTGTATATGACTGACATTCTTGTGGAGGGACAGAAGCAATAAGAGGGGGGAAAGGGACTTCCCTTGTGGCACAGTGGTTAAGAGTCCGTGCTCCCAATGCAGGGGGCCCAGGTTCTATCCCTGGCCAGGGAACTAGATCCCCCATGCATGCCGCAACTAAGAGTTCACATGCCGCAACTAAGGAGCCCACAAGCTGCAACTAAAGGAGGCTGCCTGCTGCAACTAAGACCCGGCCCAACCCAATAAATAGATAAATAAAATTTTTTTTAAATGGAATAAAAGATAAAAGAAGAGGGGGGGAAAGTAAATACAGTATATGAGAAGTTAAATACTGAGGAGAAAAATAAAGCAGGGAAAGAGGAAAAGGAGGGGATGAAGTTGCAATGTTAAATAGGTGGTCAGGGAGAACTTCACCCAGAAGGTGACATTTGAGCACAGAGCAGAAGCAAACTATGCCTTTGTGAGGAAAAGCGCTCCCCGCAGAGGGCACAGCAAGTGCAAAGACCCTGAGGCATGACCAACAGGAAGGGCAGGGTGGCTGGGGAGAGTGGGCTTGGGCCAGGAAAGAGGGGTAGAAGTGGTCAAGGAGGGGTGGTCACTCAGGGGTGTAGACTGAAGGACATAGGCTGTGACCCTGAGTGAGGTGAGGAGTCACTGGGGGCTTCTGAACTCCCTCATAGAACTGGATCACTCTGACTGCAAGGGGGGACAGGTAGAAACGTGAAGAGCAGTTGAGAGGCTGTCATAACAACGTAGGTGCGAGATGATGAGAGTGTGGGCCCAAGTAGCAGTCGCATTGGTTAGATTCTGAGGATACACAGAAGATAGAAGCTCAAGTGTTTTCCAGTAGGCTCCATCCTGAGTGTGAAGGGAAGAGGAGTTAAAGATGATGCCAAAGTTTTGGCCTGAGCACCTCCTGGAAAAAAAAAGAAAAAATGCCTTGCTCTTAAGGATGGAGCAGGTTTGGGGGCAAAGCTTCAAGCAAGTTACATTTGAGCATCTTGTAGACGTCTGGGTGGAGATACATATCCGGCAGGCAGTTGAATAAACAAAACTGGAGGCTGGAGCTTCGGGAAGAAGTTCAGGCTGGAAATATGTATATTTTTAATGAGGGGTTGTCAGGCTCTAGGTGCTGGTAACTGCAAGAGATCACCTAAGGGGTGAAGGCAGTTGGGGAGAAGAGGGCGGGAACCCGGCCCAGGTGTGCCCCTACTTTCCCCACTTCATTACGACCAAAGAGAGAGGGAGACGAGCACTCGGCTTACTAGGTGCTTCCACGTTGAAGCTCTGCCCACTCTCCTGGGCAGAGTTAATCCCTCTCATCGAGGCAGCTGGGAGGAAGCAAGAGTTTGGTGTGCCCCGCTGGGCATTAAACAGCCCGAAGCTCCGGTGCCATGATCCCAGGCAAGCCGCTAAATCTCTCTGGTGTCAGTATTCCCCTCTGTGAAATGGGGATACTAACACCCCTTTACTTAGTAGTAATCTGGATTCAGTGAATGGAGCCCAGAAAACCGGCCCTTGTGCTCCTTCCTGTTCCTCAGGGCTCTCCCCAGCATTTCATGTCCCATCCCCTCCACGCATTGTCCTATCTTCGTACACGCTCCCCCAGTGCCACGCTGGTACAAAACGGGTGTTCCGGGAAAGCATGAATGAAGCCAGAGATGGGGAGTGGACTCCGGAGCGGACGCCCGGTACCGGAGCGAGCCCGCAGCTCATCCCGCCTTGAAGGGCAGGGATCCCGAGCATCAGACCTGGTGCGGAGCCGTGATGGCATGCCTCTGCCTAGAGCCTGGAAAGGGGGCGCGGTCCCCGACGCCCCCTCCCCCGAACCCACAGCCGTACGCGAGCGCCTTCTTCTCCCCGCAGACGCGGCGGGAGGGGCCCCGGCGCTTCTGCCCAGAGGCGAGCAGAGCAGAGCCGGCTGCGGTTCTCCCGGACCAGCTCCGAGAGGCTGGCAGCCGTCGCGCTGTGGCTGTGCCGCCGCCTGGACGCGGAGGGCCGGAGCGAGAACTGGGCGGCCTGCGCGCTGGGAACTTGCGGGACTGCGCCAACCCCGTCCGCCTGGATGCACCGGGAAAGGCGCCCTGGCTGCGGTTATGTTTTTTAAAAACAGGGACTCCTCTCCCCCCACTGACTGCCGTCCCTGATTTCTGAAGGAAAGGGGAACACAAGTTTCCTGTAGACAGGTCATCCGAGGAATATCGTGTTAGGATCCTCTCCGATCTGCAGACCAGACGGTTGTTCTGGCAGAAGCAGCCCTGGCGCCCGCGACGCGGAGGCGAGGGGTCTGCCCGGGACGAGAACGCGCGGAGAAGAACCCAAGCCTTCGGACCGTTTCCCATGCCCGCCGGTGAAACCCTCAGGGCTGGTGTTGAGGATCTCACGCGTTAGAGTAGAAATTCATTAAACCGAATTTACAAGGCATCCTTTCAGTACCTTCCAGCAAACCGGGCCAAGATCCCAGTCTGGCAACAGTGGAGGGATTAATCTGGATGTTATTCGCGGTGGTACTTCAACTTTGGGAGGGAGGGGCGGGTGTCACCGATCTCTTCCAAATCGGACGCAAGCTATGGACCTTAGCTCAAAAACACACACCAGTTTGGGATGCATGTTTGACGTTTCAGGAACACACACACAGACACACACACACGCACACACCCCTCTCCCTATATCACACCTGGAGCCCTAGAAAAAAACCGGTGCCTGACAGAAAGAGTATGCACAGGCTTTGTGATCTCTGTAGAGGGAAAAAAACAAAAACAAAACATCCACAGGGCTTGTTTGGGTGGTTGGTTTTTTTCTCAGTAACAAGTGGACAACAGCTAATCAAGCGATCAAGTGAGTTTGGTGGATATGAAAGGACACAGACCTCCTGGGAAAGGAAAGATGCAATTAAAATAGAATCATTCCCTTGGGTTGTCCTGCCCTCTCCAAACCACCAGCAAAAATGTAATTAGGGCAAAAATGTTTTGGAAGGAAGTTAGCAAACAGGGAAGGTTTCCTTAAACGTAATGATGACAGTTCTGTAATTCTGTTGTTCTGTTAACCAAGAAATTTCTATGTTGTAAGTCAAAAACGTTTGATGGCCTCAGAGAAGCAGTACATGTGCTGTTTTTTGCGGGGGAGGAGGTGGTCAGGAATGCCTTACATACTGGTCCAAGGATAGCAGCTCTCCACAATCTAACCGGCCTGCTGGTGCTGTTTTAGTGTAACCGTGGAGGATAACATATCTGTCTTATTTTATTTCACCAGATGGAGAAAATGGAACAATATTTGAAGAAAAACACCCAACATTTCCTGTCTTTTTGTTCTTAACATAAAAAGTACTTTATGACTATTTTTTTCAGCATATTTTCTCCTCCTCTGGGGCGCTTTTTAAAGCCTCAAAGCATATATTTGCCAGGAGTCTTTGGATTTTCACAATATTCCTAACTTTTTCTATAACCAAGACTTGCTGGACCTGCTCCATTAGGGAAACTTGTGTTTTACAAGCTGTAGACAATAACTGCAATAGCTAAGCTTTTTTTTTTTTTTTTTTTTTTTTGAGGGAAAATTTTAAACTTAAAACACTTAGTATTTATGGGCCATTGCTTTTTCTTTTATTACCCATTTAACCATGTCTTTTCTTTGACGCTCATCCAGAGAGACTCTCATCATCCATGGCTAGATCAGAGAAGCCAAAAGGAAAGGTCTTCATCATCTCTAATCTCCATCTCTCACCTCCCTCCAAAGCAGTTTACAATAAAGAGAACTCACTCCCACATCCTGATCCCCGCGCTTCTTTGATCTTCCCCATCATTTTCTTATTAAAAACAACTGCCCTGTTGCCACCACCACCAGTTTCAGGTTGTCTGAGTAACTATTTTCATCCTTAAATTTTTAATTTTGAAAATCAAGTTACATATTAGAGTTATTATGGCAAATACGATATCCCCACTTGAAAAACAGGGGAAATCTGTAGAGCACAACCTATTAATTTTCCACCAGTTAGAAAGCACTAAAATGCTACTTTCTGAATATGGGTCTCTGGTTTTCCAGCCTGGCTTCTTCCTGTCTCAGTCACACCACCTTTCATGGTTTCCTGGATAATTTCTTCCACTGAACAGTAATTAAAAGTGAGTGAATATTCAATTTCATACCCACCAACATCCCCATTTTAAAATTTGCATTCTGTAACAAGTTACCAAACTCCAGCCAATGAAGCAATATACCACCAAATTCCAGTAGAACAAAATAATTTGAGAAAGACTTCAGATTTCACAGTCTTGGAATTTAGTAACTACTAAAACACACGTTTCCTCTTTACTAATGAATGGGGTCAAATAATTAATTTAGCAAATAAAAAAATGTAAAACAAAGGTTAAAAAGCTTATGCTTTAGATTTTATACATAAAGATTGTAATCAAATTTGGGGAAGGGGCATTAACATTAGCCAAAGTTGAAAAAAATGAATAAAGCAAGGTTCTTTAGATTTTTATATAATGCCTAGACTTGTATAATACCTTATACAAGTCTCTAGGGGATTCTTACATTCACAGTTAGACATATACCTCCAGTTTCTGAGTTTCAGTGTCCCTAAGGTCAAGGGTACATTCCACTTGGAATTATCTTCCTCCAGGAAATATGTTCTCATCATACAGCTTTCACCAGGTGGGGTGGCTGGGTCGGGAGTTGCTGCTACAGTTCCCTCAGCGGCATTTTCTCCTTCCAGCAGAGCACTGGCTGAACATTACTGCCCTTGCTCAGACAACTGTGAGCCTTCCCTGCTATAGTGTAAACTGTACCAGGGAAGGGATTACATCTATTTTGTTCAGTATTGCGTTCCAATACTTATTAAGTATTTAATGAATTAATAGAGAGTTGAATTGATGTCTTTTTTTAAGCCTAGGGAAGTCAAGTGCAAGAAACAAAACCAAAGTCCCTCCATCTCCTTCATTCAATCTAGTGAGGAAGCCTCATGAGTAAAAAGAGGGCTGCGCAGCAACTGACCAGACACCTGAGTTTAAAACCCACCTCAGATACGTACCAGTTGTGTGACTTTGGAGAAGTTACCTAGCCTCTCTGAATCTCATCTCCTCTTCTGTAGAAGAGGTATAATAAAGCCCACCTTGTAGGGTTGTTTCAAGAACTTATAAACATAGAAAACACCTGACATATGTAGGCAATCTATAACCAAACATTATAGAAACAATAAGGACCTACTGTATAGAACAGGGAACTGTATTCAATATCTTGTAATAACCTATAATGGGAAAGAATCTGAAAAAGAATATATATATGTATAACTGAATCACTTTACTGTACACTTGAAACTAACACAACATTGTAAATTAACTATACTTCAATAAAAAAGGTTTAATTTAAAAAAAAATCATCATTCATTCATTGAATGTATGTCTGCTATGAGCGCCGGGGATACAAAGATGAATAAACCAAAACCCTTCCTCAAGACATCAATCTCGTAAGTAATATGGCAAATGCGGTACCAGAGACAATCAAAAGGAATTATGGGAGCAACTCAGCTGGAGAGAGGGGTACAATCCGAACAGAAGGGAGCATATGATTAGAGACACAAGGTCTAAACACTATGGCTTGTGTAGGTGACCACGTGAGGCTGGCTTCCCATTTAATGCAAAGCGACCCCCCGACTTGTTACAATGGCTGATGAAAACCCATCCAAAAATCACACTCACACATGCTGTCTTCTCTCTGACCTCATCTGGTACTACTCCCTCCGCTCTCTCCTCTCCTGGATGTGCTAAGCACACTCCACCTTAGGGCTTTGCGCTGGCTGTTCCTTCTGCCTAGATGTTCTTCCTCTGTTTATCCGTGCCTCACCTCCTTTCGCGTCTTGGCTCTAATGTCATCTTTTCAATAAAGCCAAACTTGATCAGCCTATCTAAAATCACACTCCCCCCAGATCCTATAAAACGTGCTTGCTTATTAAGTCTATTTTTTACTGTTACCACCTACCCCCTTCCATAAAAACACCATGAAGGCAAAGATCTTAGTTTTTTTCCCCAAGGTATGCTAAGTGCCTAGGACAGTGGCTGGCACACAGTAGTGTCAAATGAATGAATCAAGTGTGGCTGGAATGTGAAGTCAGGGCAGGAAGCAGAGAGAGGTGAAGCTGGAGTGATGTACAGAGGCTTTGAATGCTGTGGCTAAGAGCTGAGATTTTTATCTGGTAAGTAAGGGGAAGCCATTAAAGGTGAGTGGCATGTTCAGATCTGCTTTTTAGATAAGTCACTCAGGGAAAGGATTTGAAGGGAATGATAATGGCAGAGCCTTAGAGTTAAGAGGCTGCAGCAGCAAGTGAGCTAGAGAGTAAGACAGGAAAGCCCTACATTAAGAGCAGTAGAAATAAGAAAAGAAGGGAGGGGACATATCTGAGACATAATTAGGAGGTTAAATCAGGACTTGATAACTCACTTAAAGCAGAGGGAGAGAAAGGAGACTCAAAAATGACTCTTTGGTGTGTAGTATGGGTGACTGGGAGGTTGAATTCAGTGAGGTCTAGAATATGGAGAGGGAGGGGGTGGGTGATGAGTTCATTCCATATATATCCATAGTGGTCCCAGTGTCACTTGTGGAAGAGGAAATTTGGAGCTCAGGAGAGAGGTTTAGATCAGAGATATTCTTTCTACCTAGTGAAAATTACACTAATTTTAAAAGGAGAACAACTTTCATTTCAAACATCCAAAATCACAAAAACAGTAGGAATTAAAACACAGCTATGTTTCTTAAGATCTTATATGTCTACATAAATATCTATGATTTTTTCCCCCTGATAGCAAAGAAAATGTGATTTGTTGTTGTTGTTATTTAATTGACTCTTGCTCCAGACTTCACTTATTAGGAGAGTTTCAGCTAACTGCCCAGAGAAAATAAGCATCTCTTCCCCTCCAAAAGTTACCGTGTTTGGTTGTGAAGTAACTAGTGGTATAATACAGAGAACATACCCTTTCATTTTGTAAAAGTGTTAGGGGGAAGTTAAAGAAATTCAAAGGCAATATTATATATTCAAAACAAATTTGAGGAAATACTTTCCAAATGACATGTAATTAGTTAGTGGAAGTTACTATCACAACATATGATTGAAACAAATTGCTTTATGAGCTTTCTCTTCTCCATCAAAACTCTATATAAATATAAAGCATGGAAGAAGGGACAACACTATATTGTCACTTAAAATTACAATTAGGAGGAAGTGTAAATTGTTTTACTTCACTAACGATAATAATAATAATTTATTGAGTATTTACTTTGTGCCAGTGCACTGTGCTAGGCAATTGTCCAAGCTTTACCTGATTTCTTCTTGCCCTTTGAAGGGAACAGATGATAAAACAACAAAACAGGACTTAGACAGTTGAGCAACTTGCTAAAGGTCACTTTGCTATCAAGTAGTGAAGTCATCTTTTAGGAGAAGGGAAACAAAATTTTTTTTCTTTCCAAGATCCAATTATTAGTTGCAACTTGCCTTGACCTGTTACAGATGGGCGCTGTGAAAGCACTGCAGTGTAAGGCAGTCTGACTGGTTCACAGTTGCTGCTATACCCAGAACTTAGCAGGTCAGGCACTTAAAAATAGGTACTATGTATAATAACTTTGTTATATACACAAATGACCAAATGAATAGGATAAGCCCATGTTAGTTGATTTGAGAACTCTCTCCACAGTGTTCATAATAATATAACTGTTTTCAATATAGTGAAATATTTTCTTTCTAAAGGTGAACTTATTATTTAGGACTCTGAAGAGAATGTTTTAAACTCAATAGACAGTGACTAGCCACGATCTTAGAAAACAAGTGATAATAGCAAGTAAGTGCCCAAGCACACACACTGGTTTGCGAGCTGGGCCTGGGTTATACGGACTCACAAGCTCATCCGGGAGCCAGCGCAGAGCCCTCGCCCTACACTTTTGCTGAACTGATTCCAGCCAAGTCACCCATGGATTAGAAGTGAGATGGAAGCCATCGTCAGTTGTTTTTTAAACCAGCGCTGTTTCCTAGGCTGCATAACAGGCTAGCATCTGTGGTCCTTTACTTTAACCGAATAAACTGCGTGGAGGAACTCCCTCTTCAAAAACAAATTACCAAATCAGCGCTCAAAAGGTGAAGCTCCGACTGCTTTCTACTTTTGACTGCGATCCCCGCCGCCCTTGTAATTCGCAGAGCGTTTCGTGGACCCACCAGCTCAGTTTTACCCCTGGAAGGCGGGAAACACCGGCTTCCCAGCCCCTCTCCTTCCCGGAGCGTGGACCCGGGGTCAGCCCCCCACCACAAGCACGTGCAACCCTTATTTCTCTAGAATGCCTCCGTTTTGTACCGGTGACCTAAAAATCCTTTTTAACCGCCCCCTTCACTCCATCGCTCGGCTGTGAACCCCAGTCCAGAAAGTGAAAGTGGGCGCAGGGCCCTGGCGCTGCCTCGGAGCGCGCGCGCCGGGGGTGGGGGCGGGGCGCGAGGACGTCCTCCCGTCACGTGACGCGCGGCGCCCCAATCCCAGCCCCGCCGCGCCGCGTGCGCTGACTGGGCCTGGGAAGCTCTTCTCTGTCAATGAAAGTTGTCATTTGGGCTGTTATCGCCTAAACACAGTGTAAAGAGGGCTTTGCACCTCCTTCCGCTTCAGACCACCCCCCGCCCCGCCACTACCTGTAGACGTGGAGAGTCAGACGTCCCGAACTCGGGGCTCCTGGACACTGTGCACAATCACTTTCATCAACCGCTACCTGCTTAATGTGGGAAAGAGCACGTCCTTTTAGGTGTGTCTTCAGGTGGGCCCAAGAAGGACTGTGGCCTCAGTTCTCTCTGGTTTGTTTGCTGGGAAGGGAGCTAGGACTGTACGCCTCCTTCCTCCAAAGCAGAAGAGCAAAGAGATGGTTAGAAGGAGTCCGAAGCCTTTGGGCCCCAACATACGACCCGGAGAGTCTCCCCGTCGCCACCTTTCCTAATTTAAGAGAGGGGACCTGCGAGCCCCTGGAAAAACGGCAGATGGATGCAGACGTCAACCCTTCTTTTACAATATTTCAAATGACTGAATCTTTTTCTCCACTGGAGTCTTTATGCTTAATTCAGTATCTTAAGCAATTTAAAAGAGCTGGAGTCCTAATAGATAAAGTTTTGCCCTTTCCAAGATTTCTGGGAGGCTTAACGGTAGCTTCACGGTTTTTACCCCCAATATCCACCACGAAACAAAAGCTAGCTTTCCCGAAGTCAATGACAATAGGAAAACTGGTTTAATCCACCTCTGGGTAGGCAACCCCCAGCCCCCAAGCCCTCCTTCACACTCCAACCTGCCCTTAGGTATGTTTGTGTAATCAGAGACTGATTGTAGCTGCCTCGCCGTTTCTCCCCGGGAAAGCTTAGTTTGAATTCCTTGAAGTTGCTTGTTTTCTAGGTTAATCTAGGCGAGCAGAGAAGATGCCACTCGGAAAATAGCTGGGTTTCCTGCTCGGCATCTTCAGGAGCGGGCTGAGCTGCGCAGGTGTGCGGGTTGTGACTGCATTGAAGAGGGTGACGTTAAAAGGTCTTTAAAACGTTATGTTTGAGATTTTAGGAAATATATTTTCCAAGACTACGGTGACTAAAAATATTTGGGCTAAGATTTTAGTGAAGAGAATCACGCCCAGGGTTAGTAAGAAGAGCGGTGATTTGGGGCTTTGCTCTTGTTTAATCTGAAACCCTGGCTATGCTGATAGGTATCTCTCCGGCAATATTCGGTATTTTAAAACGGTGTAGAAAGAGGGTGGTTAGGATTGATTATTATGGTTTGTTTGAAGGATAGAATTCCGTGTCACCAACTTGTAAGGGTAAATGAAATGCAGAACCGGGTACACCTTATTTTGGGAGTGTTGAACTTTGCTTTCCGAATTTATGAAATGTGAAGGGGAGCAAGGATGTCTGCGCTGGTTGAACCAGGGCAGGAGCGATTATTACTCTCCAGTCACGGAAAAGCTGCGCCCAAAGTTTTGCAGAGCTTTGGGACTGTGGCGAGGGGGGCGAGGAGCGGGAGCGGCTCTGGGGACGGGGCTCTCAGCCGGCCTGCGGTGGACGCAGTTGGGAGCTGACCGTTCACTGGAGACGCCGTGGGAGGCCGGGGGGTCGAGGTAAGACACAGCTAAAGGGGGACCCCGCTGGAGACAGGCTTTTCCCCCCAGGGTCATTGTTGAACAAACACTTTCCACGGTGAATTCTACGGAGCTCAGCGTGTGTGCAACTAGCGGCTCTCGATTGGACTATATTAGCCTAAATTAAGTAATTAAAAAAAAAATCCGGCAGCGAAGCTTCCGCTGGAAGACAAGCGAGGACCTGTGACCGAGCGGAGATAGCTTCTCAATTACGCACCTTTACTCCGTGCTCGAACGCCTTTCTTTAGAGTCGCTCACCCCTCAAAAAAGGGGGTGGGGGAATGAGAATTACCAAAACGTTGTGTTCCTTTGGACGAGATGACTAGGAAAGAATTAAGTGTCCTGACATCAGGTCCAGAGGACTCTCGACATAGGTTGAATTCGTCATTTTGTCTCGAGGTCCGCGGGGCTCCAGGACAAGCTTCCAGAGAAATCCTTTCCCGGATGCCCCTGCAGTCACAAGCCTCATCACTTCCTAAGAGTAACTTTCTTGTAGCAGATTTCGCGGCTCGGATGACTGGGTGTAGAAACTGTAAGGTCAGTTTCTGCGCGCGTCCGAGAGGCTGAGTGGGGAAGGCACTCTCGCGATCCGGCCTCGGGTCGCGCGCCTTTCGCCCCGGTCGGGTGAGAGTGGGCAGGTTTCAGGAGCCTCCGCGGACCTCGGAGCATCCCGAAGGCTTGATTATTATTATTTTATTTATTTATTTATTTTTGGCTGGGAGAGAAGAGGGCCCCTTGTCGAGAGGATTAGAGTGCGCTTTTTTCTCCCGCCTGGCGCACCGCCTAACTCCTGAGCAGCCGCGCACTTCCCTCTTCCCGGTTTTGAAAGCCAGAGAGATGAGTCAAACTCAAACGCAGAGGAATGACAATCGGAGCTGCTCGCCCAGTCTCTACCAACTTCCCTCACCCCCGCCCCACCTTCCTTTAGGTCCTAGGTTCGAGGCAAGTCTATAGGTTAGGCTTGGGCGGAAGAGGGTCTGGGCAGGTGCCATCTGGGGGCGCCTACCCTGTTTTGTCACATTCTCCTTGGGGGTTAAGGAGCCACTGACTGCGTCTCCCTTTGATAACCAGGCTGGGCACGTGAACTCAGCCGTCTCGGCACTCTGGGGGACGGTCCCTTAGGGTTTTGCTTTTTTCCTTTTTTCAGCGGAGACTTCTAGGGGAAAAAAAATTTTTTTTTTAAGTTTTAAATATTTTGATGTATATAGAAACGAAAAATAAAATTTCCAAACGGGAGGCGGGGAACCAAAGGAAAAATCTGATTCGGAGGTGTTTCTGCTCAGCGGTCATTGTCGACGCTACCCCTGTGCAGGACAGAGGAAGAGCGTTTCCGAAGAGAACTGGTTAAGTAGAACCTTTAGCAGTAACGTAACAGGAAAGACACAAGTGGGGAAAATAATAAAATGCACAGTAGATAAACGATACAGATGATTTGAGAAGCTCTGCTCCCACTGAAAGCCTTGTTGGACAAAAATTATTTGGTTGCTTTCACAGTATTACATCTTTTTTTGAATCAAACTTCTTTTTTTTCCATCAGCCAACTAGACTTGGTTCCTTAATTAGAAGGCACAATGAAGTTTCTAACAGATGTAGTCAGCCACAAACTCTGATCCAAAAGAATCAGTATAATTAATATTAGGGGACATCTTTAGTTTATAAGGCCTGAAATTAAAATATGATGTGTTTTAAACATTGTGGTACAAAAACACAGGGAAACATATTTGTTCCAGAGCCTTGTAGTGACACCATTTCCTTGCTCTGTGTTCAGTGAAAAAGGCTTCAGTAGGATATGGCTACTCTCCTCTCTCGTTCCAGTACCTTTTTATTCCAACTTGATTTCTTTCTGATCAAAAAAAACTTAGGAAATTCTACTCTAAAAATATTTCCTGATTTTAAAAAGTCAGCAAGACAAGATGAAATCCTTTATATACCACATGGTCCTGAACAGATCACACAAATATTTTTTCTTATAACCTCAGTGTTATAAAGAATATGCTTGAACAGCAATTCATCTAAATATAGTTTTTAAATATGTATAATTTAATCTGAATGAATGTTGCCAAACTCCTAGTACACCAAAATATAAGCACAAAGGTCAAATTCTTTATAATAATTGTCAGATAAATGTGATAACCACTGGTTCTTCTTGGTGAAGTAAAAGTTAATTGATTGATCATTTCTAAATTGAATATATAACGTCAAGACATTATTAAGTGAGATTTCCAAACATATCCAGTTCTTACTTCTTCTGGTATCCTGCCTTTTAAACTCTCTATGTAGTATGTTAAAGATGTGGCATTGTAAATTGTTTCCTCGGCATTGGAAAGAAGCAGAAAGTGAATATGTTTTCTATAACATTCAACCCTCCCCTGGCAAAAACCCTATGGTTTAGACTGTATTTTAATGTGTGCCATATTTTGAAATCAGTTTTTAACAAACTTCAGCCTCTGTGCAAGAACAACTTATTATCCTTCAGTAGATCTTTATGGCTATTTTAAATAAAAGTTTTTAAAAAGTAAATACCAAGAGAGAATATTACAAAGTAAAGTCTGTATCTTCTTAGAAGTTCATATCCATTTGAGTCTTTGGATTCATAAGTACATTTCATTTTACAGGGATAAAGTCTTTTAAGGGGACATAGACCTGTATTATCATCTCCCTTTGACAGAGGGGGAGACTGTTCTGACACAAATAAAATGTTTCTGCTGAACGGACTGTCTCCTGGGTTCAAGTCACATCACCAAGATTTTGGTTTGCTATATTTAAGTAAATAAGAAAAAACAATGTTGGCCTTGCAAACGCTGCTTCTTTTATGACTGAGATCCCTTCACTTACCTGCCCCGTACTGTACACTTACACTACATACTTACAGGCTGCTGAGGAGTACTGAGCAGTAAAAATCTCTTGATGGGCAATCTAATTTAAATGACAAATGTGTATTGGGCACATGATATAAGGGGGGAAACGTAAAAAGTAGAAGACATGAAACCCAGAGTTTACAAATAAAAATGCTTCACCAATAAACATAAGGTACTGGGATGGATCACGTTACTTTCCCCACACATTCTTTTAATAGCAGTATGTTAAGTTTTGCTCTAAGTAACTTCTAGCTGTCTAAATTGTTGGTGAGTTTTGTCATGTCTTATGGAGAGCCTGAAAGTGTGGGCCAGGAATATAATTTTTTTAAATCATTTCTCTCAGTTTATCTCTTTTTTTTAATACTAGGATAATTGCTTAATTGATGGTACAAGTTTAGTCCTTTCTAAACAAAATGACTTATTTGTTCTTTAAAGTTAATGACATTTCTCAGTTGCACTTGATTAAGAGACTCATTGTATTTAGGAAACTGTCCGGTCGTGTCTCCTGAACTGGTTAGTGGTGATGATGCTGCATTTAGGACTCAAGTTTCCCTAAGTACTGCTATCAATCCACTTACAATTCTTTTTTTATTAGAAGTAGGTTGGAGAGGTTGTCCTTAGAAAACTTGTCTTCTCTATACTTGTAAGAGGGATTTTGAAGTATTTCTTTACCTAGTGGAAATTTTAAAAATATTTGGAGTTATTACAAACTACTGGAAATGACTAGAAACTAGTGAAAAGGAGAGCTCTCTGGGCTTTATAATAGACATTTGGGGGAGAGCTTCCAGAGTATGTATTTTGAAAAAAGGAACCATACCATCTATTTCAGTAGTATTTTACTGTTTGGTAGTTAAATATGTTGGTTTCTTGCCCTTCAAAAATGTACTTTAAGTCAAAGATTTTTCTTTCAACGTTTTAGCCACATTTGCTCATAAGTTTTCAATGGTTCTGTAAACAAAGTTGCTTGTGTAAGCAGTGGAAGGCTTTGTACACCAAACGGGATGTCTTTCAACAGTTGCCTGAGTAAAATACGTGTGAGGTTTTCCCTGATGAGATTTCAAATATGGCTCTGAATGCTAATACAACCTGTGGGTAACATATAAAAGCATGTGTGTTAAACATTACCATTGCAGAAGAAAAATACTGTGTTTCGTTTGGCTGGAACGTTTTAAACTTTAGTAATGGTGAGGATCATTGCTTTAAAGAAAAGATCACCACATGTAGTATTTATTCACATCTGACAACCGAGAGTCAATGTTTTGTAACTAATTCACTTAGTAAAAGGGTGGTGTATGCTCAGGCAGAATTATAAAGTCAACTGATTGTTAGATTTTAGAAATATTCTATTAGAAAACTGCATGCTTTGGTCGATTTCTGTTTTACATTAATACATGTAATTATAAAGTGCAAGGAGTTTCAATATTTTGAATTTTGAGTATTTTTGTTACAAAATTAATTTGCATCTGTTTGTGGTTTTCCAACTAGTTTGTTATTACAGGTTAACATTGCTGCCTCTCACAGTATTTCACACATGAAATATCTGTGAATTGCATTATTTAGTTTGCGGCTAAATATTCACCCTTTTAAAATTTTTTAACTTAAAGGAGTACTTTAAATATAAGAGAAGAGACATAGTTGAAAAAAACTTCCTAAAATATTTATATTGGATAATAAATATTTTCTGTCCCTGACATAAATTAATCTAAAAAGTGCAACATTTTGGTTGACGAGAAGTTTAAACTGTAAATAAACCCATGAGTCAAATGGCTACACTGAGTAGTTTCCTTCTGTACCTTTGACAGTTAATTTTACTTTATTTAGATTTTTACCACTCCCAGGATTGCCATTCTCAATCTATTCATGAGTCAGACACAGGGAAGCCAGTTCACCTAGTTTAAAATAAAATGACATTAATTCCCAGTTTTTCTCAGTACATCATTCCTTCTTCTCACATCTTTCCTTTGTCAGCCCAAGGACCATTAGCCAACCCTCATCAAAAGGAAGTGTTTTATCACTTATGGTTCTGTCTCTGCTGGGCTAGTCACATTCATCTTCCCTCACTGGGTTATTACAGATCAGCCTGGCTGTGGTTTTGCATCGGGATTTTTAAAAAGATAATACTCATGTACTTTTTCATCCACGTTTAGAAAACACATTGTGATCCATTAGAAAAAAAAAATATTTGTATACAAAAGTGACACATAATGCTTTTGTTTGTATTAATCTAGAGCAAGACACCAGCTACCAGAAAGTTTGTGGCTAGTAATTAGGTAGAGGACTGTGCCTTGGAACCAGAGAGAATTGGTGTCCCAAGTACACAGTAGACCTAATGCCCTTCCAAATAGTTCCCCATTTGGAACCTTTCTCCTGCTGGTTTCTCTCTTCATTTTTGCTCATCTAAATACTGTCAGTTCCTGATGGTCCAAGTAGACTTGATTCCAAGGGCATCCTTTGTTCAGCCGGTGGCAATCCTGTAGACTTCTATTGCATTTGTTGCCACTTTTGTGTTACTTGCCTTGTATTCAGTCCTCTTGAACATTAGAGCCATTGTGTGATGGGCTTAAGTATATCAGTCCCCTGCCCTCAAGTAATGTGGCACTGGCTCGGGGCCTTGGGTGCAGCAGAAGAGATCTGCACCCAGCGTTTAGCCGCAAGCTGACGTAACCTTTGGAGTCACCCGCAGTGCTTCAGTTTCCCTATCTGTTCAATATGGGGAGTTGAGATGAAATGGTATTTGAAAAAATATGCAGCCAAATCCAAGAGCTTCAGAGTATTTTCAGAATACTTGGTTTTATATATTTCAACTATATCCAAAAGAATAATATAACCACCACCATCTTCAATGTGCTTATCTCTATGTACCTATCTCCAAGACACATCAAAGCCATCTTTGCTTCAACTTTTAAAAATATACACATTTTTATGTTGTATTTTTTTAGGACGCTTTTTTATGTTAAAGCCTCCTAAATTTACTCTTTTCATCTCTTTTTCCTCTCTTCCTAAGGAAGGTTATTCCCACGCATAGGTTTTAGACTTATTGTATTTGTCTCTATTCATAGCATTGTTTTGCTTATTTTAAAAAGTGACATAGGGATTTCCCTGGTGGCCCAGTGGCTAAGACTCCGCGCTGCCAACGCAGGGGGCCTGGGTTCGATCTCTGGTCAGGGAACTAGATCCCTCATGACGAAACTAAAGATCCCTCATGCCACCAACTAAAGATCCCACATGCCACAACAAAGATCCTGCATGCAGCAATGAAAATCCCGCTTGCTGCAACTAAGACCCGGTACAGCCAAATAAATAAATAAATACATAAGTAAACAAATAAATAAATAAAATATTTTTTTAATAAAATAAAAAAACTAAAAAGTGACATAAATAGCACCATACTGTATACGTATGTTCTTTTTAACTAAACATTTTTTTTTTTTGAGATTTACCCACACTGATATATGCTGCTTTGGTCCATTCCATTATCAATGCTGTAGTATTCCATCAATGAACATACCATCACTTTTTTTGGGTAATTACTATTTTTTTTTTATTTTATTGAAGTATAGTTGATTTACAATATTGTGTTAATTTCTGCTGTACAGCAAAGTGATTCAATTATACATATATATTCTTTTTCATATTCTTTTCCATTATGGTTTATTACAGGATATTGAATACAGTTCCCTGTGGTATACAGTAGGAACATACTATCATTGATTTATCTATTTTGTAATGTTCACTATTTCAAATAATGCTGCTATGAAATTCTCCTACATGTCTCCTTGTGCACAGGTTGTCTCTCTAGAATTTGACACAGAGATGGAATTGTCGGTCATAAGCTTATGCATATTTGCAGCTTTGATAACTGTCACTAAATTGCTTTCCCAAATGTTTGCACCAATTTACACTGCTACTAGCAGTATGGGAGAGTTTCTGCTGCATTTATATTGTCACCAACACCTGCTAAGATTAGACTCTCAAATATTTTCCCACTTCAGATGGGTATAAAATGGCAACTCATTATTGTTTTAGATTATATTTTCCTAACTGCTAGTGAGACTGTACGTTAGACACCTGGCTTTCCTCTGATCTGAATTGTTTGCTCTTACACTTTGCTTATCCTTTTCATATTTGGGGTGGCTTATTTTTCTTACTGATTTATCATTCTTTTTCCATTCTGGATTCTAATTCCTTATTGGTTATGTTTGCTGTAAAAATATTTCCCTGTTCTGTGGCTTAGCCAGGCATTGTTTATGGTGTCTTTAAAAATGCATAAGTTTTATTTTTAATGTCATGAAATATATTTTCTCTAGAGTTTGTCCTTTTGTCTCTTGTTTAAGGAAATCTTCCTTAGCCTGAAGTCATAGGTTTATTTACCTATATTTTCTTGTAAGTTTCATAAAGTTTTGCTTTGTTTTTAAATCTACCTAAAATATATTTTTGTGTTTGGTATGAGGTAAAAATCTACTTTTCCTCCCAAATAGATATCTAATTGTCCAAGCACCATTTATTAAATAGCCCATCCTTTTCTTATACTTTAAAAATGTCACCTCCATCCTATATCAGATTCATACATACATCTGTGTGTCTCTTTTCTTTTTATTGGTCTAGTTGTCTATCCTTGTACCACAACAGTGGAGTCAACTGCTTTATGTCTTGACATCTGGTAAGTTCCCCAGCTGTGTTCTTCAAAATAGTCTTGATTTGTTCTTGGCCTTTTTCTCTTCTATTAGACTTTAGGGTTAATATATATACTTTTTCAAAGTGGAAAAACAGATTATAATATTTTGGGGGAGATGCTAGTATCTATAAATAACTTTCTGTGGAATTTCAAGTTGGAAATATTCATTTAATATTTTCTCTCTTTAAATTTTGGATCTTCATTGAACTGCGTTATGTAGTTGATACTAAACTACCTTCAAATCTGCTGCTGAATTTGGCCGTCCTGAATTTTGGTGCATGAATAGAGTTGGAAAAGTTAATTTAGTTTAAGAAAAAAAAAAAATCAGAGGTTAACTAAGCTGAAAAGTGTTCTGTTGCAAAAAATGAGGGTTTTTGTTTTCTTAAGTAGCATTTGAATTGAGATGTAGAGGTAAGGCCAGGTAATCGCTTTCTTTTCTCCTTTTGTCATTAAGTAGAGATAGAACAATGGGTGTTATTTGAAAGCTGCCCTTCTAACCTTTGCTGCTTTTAAAATGCCTTCAGGTCATCACAAGTTTCTTAGTGGTGTTTTAATTTTTTTTAATTTAATGTTTAACTTCAGAAAGAATTGCTTAGAAACGCTTAACCTTGTTGAGCTGCAGGAAAATGGTTAGATAATGGTATCTATTGGTGATGATAAGGATTTTCATAACATGTTTATTTGGGGGCCTGATTAAAAATAAGATTGTCAAAGTTATATCTAACTGAAAATTTACTTTGAATTCTTTCATCCTTAAGACATCTAATATTGGAAGTGAATAGTATTCAAAAGTAGGAAGACTTCTAGGGCTTTGATTTTTTTTTTTTAATGTATTCTGCTTTATACAAACTTAGAAAATACTTTGAATTATCCTCATTGACTATGAATCTATGTCATAATTGTTTTATAAATATTTGGGGTTTTTTCCTTACTTACCTCATTGCCTTTGTCCACTGGAAGAAGAAATGATGCTAAGGCATTCAATTCATTCCATTCTATAATTTACCATGGAATGGCCCTAGGTGTTGCTGTGTATACCTGTAGAGAGTGCAGTTTCTGGTTCACAGTGCTGATTTTTCTCCATTTCTCATCCACTTTCTGCTTTGAACTTTTTGGCCACGTTCCTCAGCTGTGTGTGTGTGGCCAAGAGAAAAAAGCAAAAACCAAAAAACCCCACGGAGTTAGCCATTCTCCTTTGGAGCCTTCAGCAGGATTATGGTGTTTGGGAATTTTTACTTTATTATAATGCAGTGGTTTTAGTTTGTGGTTATTTTTTGTTCTTTAATTGGTTTATTCCAACTTAATAAAGACTAAGACAAGCCTAGTCCGAGAATTCCTTTACAGATACACATAGGAACATATAGTTGGAATTGAAGATAGTTGCTTATTTATTCATTCACTCATCATACATACATGGACATACTATGAATAGAGTGACCATATAATGTGCTGTCCAAAGCAGGACACTTTTGAGAGTGAAAGGGGGCATTAGGAACAATAAACACAAACCAAGGTCTTCCCTGGCGAGCCATCAGGCTCTGAGCACTGTGTATCATGCTTCCTACAATCAGGAAGTTTTTTAAAAACCTAGTTAACTCTCTCAGAATGGGAAAGGAAGGGAAAGAATTGATTAGAAGGAAGGGGGAGGCTTCTGTATAGGCACTGCCCCTATTAATATAAAACAAACACCCAGAGACTGCAGGTTTATTGGGTGCTAAGTGTGCCCTGCCTGTAATCTGCTAGTTTCGTTGAATTCACACATCCTTGGTCCTGCTTTTCTAGAAGTCGTGTCTCTACCTTGCTTCTTTATTATCCTTAGACATTTTGGAAAAATATATAATTGACATACAACATTGTATTAGCTTTAGGTGTACCTTCGACATTCAAAAAATTTAAATGTCTTTAGCGTCTGCATTTCTTTTATTTTGGACTGGTAACATACTTCTGGCCCTAGCCTTTGTGACTAATCTTCTTATTTTATAGTTAGATTAATTAGATTTCCAGGCCTTTCTCTAGGCAAAATCAATTGGCTATTTCTTTTGACTACTTGAGGCGGCCTCCTAGAAGGACAGGTGCTTTTCATTGCTGTTCAGTCATTCAAGTCACAGGATTTGTAGGTTCTTGTTTTGGATTATAAAGAATCTGAAAGGAGCGCAGACGTTCACCTCCGGTCTGGACCTTGCTAATTTTTGGACCTGAGTGCAGATGATTCTCAAAGCAGAACAGCTTTGTGTGCCTGTGTTCCGGCACTGTGGCTTTGCAGTTTGCCTCTCCCTCCAAAGGGAGAGGGAGTGTTGAGTGGAGGGGAGAAAGAAGGAGGAAGGGTTTGCCTTTCCTTGTGTGGCAGACAGGATGGGGAGAATGTATGGACTGTTTGGGAAAGAGTCATTCTGGTTTTGTGGGTTATACCCCTCCCTTTTCTGAAATCTATACTTGAAAGTACAAAATATGGGAGTGTGTGTTTGCTGATAGTCAGATCAAAGGTTCCCAGGGGGCTGAACTACTTGAAAAGGGAAAGGAGGAGAGTAGCTCTCTGCAACCTGACCTCTACCTGCTCTCATTGTAACCAGGCTTGTGATAGGCAACTAGATAGAAAACCACTGGGTATGACCTTCCCAGGTGCTTCTGAGATGGAAAGTATGGCCCTGTGTATGGATATGGTAAATTTGAGCCATTGGAGGTAGAAAGACAGTAACATACATGCTAACATAAATATTGAAACCTGACTGCTCATCTTTCATCAGAGTCCCTTGGTTTAGAATCCTTTTGTTCAGCAATAATGAATGTAACTATTGACTAATACTGTTTAAAAGACTGATATTTGTGGCACCAAAGGTAAGCGTAACCTGAGTAACTTCTTGACCCTTTGCAAATATTTACAGGTTGAAAGAATATAGTTTGACCAAAGAGCCAAGTGATTTTGTAGTGGTTTACTTTCTGGTTTTCCTACAGTTCAGTAGATAGCTTATCTGGAAAAAAAGGAAGGTTTTTTTTTTTTGGTGGTAGTGTAATAGATTATTCTAAACTGCTTTGTTGTTTTTAAGTTTTTGGAAACAGAATCTGGATGAATTTTTTTATTGAGGGAGGCTGGAGATAGTGGTAATAGCATGACATATTATGCTCTTATGAATATATTAAAGCACTTTAAAATCTTTTATACATTTTGGCATGGTGATTAAAAATATATCTGGTCGGCATACAGCTACCTTTTCTTAGAATAGATGTTGAGTTGAAAAATGTCTTTTTATGAGCTTCTCAAAACAACTATTAGGAATGATATATTTGTGAAAAGGAGAACAACCTTCCCCAAATAAATGATTTTATGGAAACAACGAACTCCTCGCTAGATTTCCTCTTCTGGTTTTGTGGTTCTAATAATGTGGTAAGTTTACCCTAGGACTGACACCTTTAATTCTCCAGTCCCTTTGTACAGTTAAGTGCTGGCTGAAATCTTCTCAAGGCTGAAAGAATGACACATTCAAGCAGCCTTTGACAGTGTTTAAACACCTCTTATCAAAACTTAATTTCCATGAATGATTGATTTTGGCACTTGATGGAAGGCTGAAGAATGTTCAATTACCCTATTTTCATGTGCTAATGAAGCCTAAAGTGACTTAAGGGGATTTCTTTACACCGGGGCAGCCTGTTTGGATATGCACATGACTTCTTAGGTTTCTCTCCCAGGGTTTGTCTCTACTAAATAGTTGTTTTATTGAGTAACTGTGGCTAATCTGTGTGCTTGGCCACAGGCCTTGGCCTTCCTCTGCAGAGGGACTGTAATTAGTGAAGCTGTCAAACCAGGTGTTTAATTTCAAGAAAACTTATTTTGTACAAATCTTCCAGTAACTTGCAAAGTCAATGAGGTTGTTTTCTATTTGTTCACAGGCACTCCTTGGGTATCAGGTTTTGAGTAAAATCAATATAGAAAACATTTTAAACTGGGGAGAAAGCAACTTTCAATTCCAGATTTGGGGTTTAAAAGCTTGACCGTTAGATTCAATTTTTCACACACTGCACTAGAATTGTTATTAAAACGTTTAGTCCAAGCTTGGCCGGAAGTATAAGTATAAAATTTAAGGATGTCCTGGCTTCTTTTTTTGAAGGGGAGTTGAAGAAGGAGAGAGGAGAAAAATTGCACTATAGGAAATGTCTTAATATTCTCCCCACTAAAATATATGCTGGTCATGGATTTAAATCTTGATGCTTATGCTACATGTTCTTTTATGATCAATCTTCAGTAAATTTTAGTATTAAGAAGCCAGAAAACTTTAGATTTAGATATCCTTCTGGGTTGAGATTCCCTTGGGGTTTATAATTCTGTAGATTCCAGAAAGGTTGTTTCTCTGGCTGCTGAAGACTTCTGAAGACTGAAGGAAATCAGAGGCTGGTTTTGCGACCCCAGATGTGCCACTTCTAGCCTCTTAAGTTCGAAACAACAACAGTCCTCATCCAAACTGCTTATTACTTCCTCACGGGTTCCAGTTCCTTCTAATGAAGGTGTCTGACTCCCCCAAGCATGGAAAGTGCTGGATTCCCGGGAGATCAGATTCTTGTTTAGATTGAGGCAAACATGCTGTGTGTAAACACTTAAGCCTCTCCTTCTGGGTGTGTTCAGACTCAAGCAAGACTGACAGTGTCTTTTTCTTTTTTCTTTTTTTTTTCCCTTTTTTATTTTCCTCCCCTCTGTGGATGGGGTAGGGATGACCTCCTACACAACAATTGAGTCGTTGATTACTGACCCCTGGCATGATCTTTACTTTTGTAGGAAGAGGGAAGTATGTCAGGGAAAGGAGCAGCTTTGCTTCCTCAAAGGACCCCTGCCAAATGAGCTTGCAGTTAGGAGATTTTAATAAATTTGCCTTTTGGGGTGAACCTAAACTCTGATTAAACGGAAGCTTGAGATTCTTTTAAAACGGCATTTAACTTCAGGTATCATTTTGTCAGCTGTTCGTCCTTAGAGGACACCTCCTTTTCCTCCATCCTCCCACTGTTATTCTCCCATTCCCCCACCAAAACAAAACAAAACAAGAACAGAAAGAGAACAAAAATGAGACCATTACCAGATATCACCAAAGTATCCTCAGGGTTTGGCTAGTACCCATAATGGAGAAATGCTATCTTCCTTCGAGCTCTGCAAGGTGAAGTCCATGTCCTGGTCTCCACTTTCCATCAGAAATTGCCTGTCCTGCTTCCTACTCAGATACTGTGTTGTAGGGGGAAGAGTATTAAACTGGAAGGCAGGTATCCCCCGCATGGCTTCTCTACTTTGACAACAGAGCAAAATCATCTTGTTCCCTGGGCCAGAGTGTAAGTTTAAAATGTCTGAGTTTTCTCCTAACTCCCACGTTCAGTGATTGTTTATGCCACTTGCATATAATATGGAAGGTGTGCTAATAGATGATAACACACTGCACTCAAATTAATTATTATTATTTGCAGTTTCCCCGGTATATTTCATGAGGGCTTAGTCACAGTTAGATCTGACCTGTTTTCCTTCTGAGTGATTCCTCTCTCGTTTTTTCTTAGTTTGCTGCATTACCATTTCACGTGTTATTTAGGAGTTGGTGAATCAAAAATTATTTGCGGCAAAAGCAACTATCATTTTTGCTACTATTTGAGCAGATCATTCATGGAAAATGATCTGCTCTATTACATCTTCCAAATTATGTGGAAGTAAACATGCGGGGGAGTTGACAATGAAAAAGTTATATTCCAAACTAATTTTCTTGGTACATTTAATCTTCTTAATTTCTTAAGACTATTAAACAAAGGAGATAATATAGACATTTCCCACATTGTCTGGACTTTTCCCTACTTCTTTAATCCTTAAGACCTTCTCTTACTGTCATTCCTCACTTGGGGGTTAGCAAATCAGGGCATGCCTACCTATTCCTTTTCTGTCACACTGGTTAGCCTTCTTTATGTTTTCCTCAACTCAACTACTAAAGACTCTCCAGCTCCAGGCTCTCCCAGGCTCTCTTTCCTCCACAATGGAGTCACCTTCAGCTTCCTAATGCACTGATGGTACTACGCCCTGTGAGGGCAGGGATGAGGCCTGTCCTCTCCCCCGCTGTATCCCTTTCACTCACTGGGTGTTTGTTCAGTGAAAAATGTACCACTTTGATGAAATCTCTTTTTATCTCCAGAGCCCCTAATGGCTTTACATTATATACAAACTAAATTTCATGCACCTTAATCCCGCATTCTTGTCAAAGCCTTTTAGGAAATGGCCCCAACGTTTCTCACATAACTCACATCAGTGGGAATTCTCTCCCAGGTTTACCTTCCTTCCTGTCTTGGTGCAGAGCTGGGGTACCCCCTTCTTTAAGTACCTGCTTTCTAGGATTTTCTTCCTTCCCCAGACAGGAAGGGACAGCCCCTCAGGTAACATCTGAGTGTAGGAGGGAGAGTGGGGTTGTTTGGTGGTGCCCCTGTCTTCATCCCTGTTTCTCCAGGGCTTTACCTGATGCTTTGCTACAAATAGATGTGTGATTACTGGCAATCTCTTTCCCCTCTTGCGTGCCCTGTCTTCTTCTCTCACCAGTCCCTCCCACCTGGAATCTCCTCCCTTTCAACTCTGCCTTTCACCAAGTTCCCATCCATGGCCAGACATCATCTTTCCCTCCTGAAGACCCCAGAGACTGAGCATAATTCCCACATGGCAGGGATCAGATTCTGCCAAGTGTTCGTATCTTCCCCTTGGGTCAGCTACCTTCTCCTGTCTTATCACTATCTTAGTCATTATTTTCTCCCCTAGAACACTTGACTGGGGGCTATTATGCTCTTGGTTTTGCTTCTCAGCATGAAGTAAATTCACTTTGACAAAAGATATTTGAAGCAAGGACAGTGAACAAATTCCGAATGCATGAACTATACTAGAGTTATATATGTGACAATCAGGTAGTTTTTTTAAACTAATTTTTATTGGAGTATAGTTGCTTTACAATGTTGTGTTAGTTTCTGCTGTAGACAATCAGGTTTTAAAATGTGACTCCTGTGCTTCAAAGTGGATTCATTCCAGTTCCAATTTATATTGTAGCAAATATTAACGTGGATTTTAAGGATTACTTTCTCTTTCTTCTGGGGCAGAGAGCTGGATCACATTAACATGAAGAAAAAATTGAGAAAGGCTCTACATTTACTTGGATGAGTAATTAGCACTCCTTAGGTAAATCATTCCCCCAGGGTTATGTTTTGTTTTGATTTTCCTCCAAACTCTGCTCATTTCAAAAATTCACACATATTCAGAGCTGCAATAAAGGGAGGAAGAGAGTACAGAAGATATATCCATATAGGTACATATAGAGGAAAGAAAAAGCTATATCTAGGTGGAGAACAAAAATGAATCAGTAAATCAGGGGTACAAGTAGGAGAGAAAGCATTGAAATTAAAGAAGGGGCTAAGAGAAGGGGGCAGAGGCCAGGGGAAATTGCTGAGCCTCTGCCGTGAGGGGGTGTGATATCCTACCGCCCCTGATTATCTGAGTCACCACTATGGCAGGTCAGAGTCAGCAGAAGTCCAATAGGCCACTCAGAAAGCTATGGGGTGCTCAAATGTGCCCAGTTCCCCCCTCTGGAGTATGGTGAGGTTGGTGTAGGCCCTCTGCAAGCTAATTTAGCTCAAGCCTCAGGGCTTGAGATACCCAAGACTCTGGCGGGACATTCCTAAAGGTGTTTCCAATCCTTTATTTTTTCTCCTTAAGGAGAAAAACGCTTCTCCCTTTTTCAGAGAAGCGTTTACTCAGAATCTCAATAAATAAAAAATATGTAAGTGATAGCTTAATAATATGAATAAAATGCATAATACTATAAATTTATATATTTAAAACATTCATTTATTATGAGATGAATCAGTTCAACTCTTGTTGAATCCCAAATATGAAATCTATGGTTGTGTAGAATAGTTACAGCCTTCCATCTGCCTGGGCATCCAATTAATTTCTATATGTTGTTTTGTGTTCACTTTATCAAATCAATCCATTTCGTGACATGATTGCCTAATTCGGTTCAATTCATCTTAAGACTGATTAATCGTGTTACATCTATCATCAAGTTCTCTTTTTAGATTTTCCTTTTTTTGATCTCTAATTTTAAGATCAAAAAAACTCCCACAATGTACAAGTACTGACACCAGAGCTATGTACAGCATGCAGCTGTGGACCTCTCTTAACGCCACGTGCCCTGTTATCACACAGGTCACTTAAAAAAAAAAAAAAATCATGTATTTATTTATTTATTATTTATTTATTTATTATATATTTATTTATTTTGGCTGCGCTAGGTCTTAGTTGCAGTACTCGGGATGTTCGTTGCGGCATGAGAACTCTTAGTTGCGGCATGCATGTGGGACCTAGTGGAGTCTTACCCACTGGACCACCAGGGAAGTCCCTCACACAGGTGTTTTAGCAGAGAATTGGCCTGGGATCTCAAACCATTTCTGGGATCTCACTGAGCTCAGCCTGTAGGGACTGGAGGTCCATTCAGATAGCTTTACATGCACGAACTTGCTCAGGGCTAAGATTTTTTAAAGACTCATGCCAGGCATGTGGCCTTCTAATCAATAATGCACATCTGAAGATTTCAGCTGTAGCCACAGAACAACAGTAGGAACAGCCTGCAGAGCCCAGTTTGCAAACTGGTGCTCTGGTACACCTGGCACCGTTAATACCCAGATAGTACAACTTTTCATCGTTATTGTCCTCTCTCATTTTTTCTTTTTGTCTTGGAGTGTTCTCTTTTGTTTGTTTGTTTTGTTTAGCTTTTTTATTATTTTTTTTTAATTTTTTAATTTTTTAAATGTATTTATTTATTTTTGGCTGCTTTGGGTGTCTGTTGCTGCGCGCGGGCTTTTCTCTAGTTGCGGCAAGAGGGGGCTACTCTTCGTTGCGGTACGCAGACTTCTCATTGCAGTGGCTTCTCATGTTGCGGAGCACGGGCTCTAGGCACGCGGGCTTCAGTAGTTGTGGCTCGCAGGCTCTAGAGCACAGGCTCAGTAGTTGTAGCGCACGGGCTTAGTTGCTCCGCAGCATGTGGGATCTTCCCAGACCAGGGCTCGAACCCGTGTCCCCTGCATTGACAGGCGGATTCTTAACCACTGCGCCACCAGGGAAGCCCTGTTTAGCTTTTTTACTTTAAAGAATTGTATTGCATTGTTACAGATATTACACAATACACAAAAGGCTGAAATTTGTCACTTTTTGTTATAGAAAATCCTAGATGTAAGACTCTATGTAGAGCCTCCAGCGCCTGATTTTGGTCTGGCCTGTGGAGAGGGAAGTTGGCACTACACTGGGATATCCTGATGTTGACAAGGTTTCTTAAACCTAAAAATGCACTTTGGTTGTGTGTGTGTGTGTGACCTGAATTCTCCAGCCAGTTTCTAGACTAGCATATGGAGAACATTAGGGCTGGTTTGGGTCTTGCCTTCCTGAGACAGAAGTAGGACAGAGCGCGAGTGGAGGACGGCTTGGACGTGTGAGGAGTGTGCGCTCAGTGCCATTCTCTCTGATCAGCTGTGCCCAAGGACACGAGTCAAGAGCCTCCTCATTCTCCCCTTACTTTACACCCTATCCTGGAAAACAGGGTATGTGGTAGAAGGAGGACAAGCCTCAAAGTCAGAAGTCCTCATTACTTGAAATTTCTAATGTGCATGGACAGTGGCATTTCCAAAGGGACAGGGACTTGGAAGTGGCCCTCGCTCACCTCAACATGAGACGTAAGTGAAAACAGTGTGCTTGGTGGCTACAGCCCCCAACTCTCAATCAGCCTGCTGCCAAGCTCCCACCACCTCCACCCCCAAAGAAAGAGCCCACGGTTATGCTTGCTTTGCAGCTTGCAAGGCTCCCCACTGCCAGCATATGCCTCCAGATGTATCCAGGTGAATGGTTTTCTAGAGCAACTCCAGAAAATTCAATAGCTCTGAAAAGTTGAACCTGAGTGATATGTTCTAAGGAAAAGATTACTTGCCCCTTTGTATGTTTGGAAATACTGATTTTAAGTTTTAGAGTTTGTTTTCTACTTTTTTTTGTTTTTTAGTTGGTTAGATGGCTGAATAAATATGGAGTTAGATGTATAAGACCTGCCATGTCCTTTTTTTCTCTTTACGTCCTACTCTCGATATTTGCAAGTATATGTCCAGCATCCTTCCAAATCCTTCAAAAATAGAAATAATTTTATAGCCACCCACCCAAACTGAGCTTATCTTCACCATGCATGTAAAGTGCCTTCTGACCTTTCCTTGACGCTCCACCTTTCATTCAAGGGTCATCTTCACAGCGAACCAACTCTCTTCATCTTCGTTAGTGCTGCCAAGAGTTTCAGAAAAGCCCACGTGGTCCAGCAGGGCTACAGAGGCTGAAGCGGCTGCAGGGCTTGCTCAATGCATGGTTCTTGAACCACACCCTCCATTAAGCGAACCGACCACAGCTTGGAACTTAGTGGGTGTTACATAAAGTTCTGTTGAAATGAATGACCCAGATTCCCACCTCAGAAGAATAACTTGTCAGAGACCTTCACGTTGCTCAGGAATGTCAGAACCACTCTGAATGGTTCAAACACCAATATTAGATCTGCTCATTTACCATGATCTGACCCTCCAGTCATTTACCATCTCATTTAGGATAGAATCCATGGTCTGTGATGGGTTGGCAAACTTTTTCTGGGAAGGGCCAAATAGTAAATATTTTAGGCTTTGTACGTGTGTTGGTCTGCTTAGGCTGCCATAACAAATTACCACAGATTGGGTGGCTTAAGCAACAGAAATTTATTTCCTCACAGTTCTGGAAACTGGAAGCCTGAGATCAGGGTGCCATCATGGTCGGGTTCTGGTGAGTACCCTCTTTCTAGATTATAGCTGGCTGCCTCTCCCTGTGTCCTCACATGGAGGTGGGGCTAGTGGGGTGAGGGTTGGGAGAGGAAGAGCAAGCTCTCTCGTGTCTCTTTTTATAGGGGCACCAATCCCATCAGGAGGGCCCCACCCTCATGAACTCATCTAAACCTAATTATCTCCCAAATGCCCCATCTCCAAATACCACTACATTGGGGGTTCCGGCTTCAACATACGAATTTGTTGGGGACAAAATTGAGTCCATAGCAGTGGGCTACATGGTCTCTGTCACGACTTCTCAACTCTGCCATTGTAGCACAAAAACAACCAGAAAAAAATAAGTATGCTGAAATTTTAATTCTTTGAATTTTCATATGAAAACTTGTCATGAATTATTATTCTTATTTTGATTTTTTTTCCAATGTTAGCTCATGGGCCACACAAAAACAAGCAACAGGCCAGACTCGGCCTCTGGGGCATAGTTTACCAACCGCTGACCTATGAGGCCATACTTGTCTGACGACTTCTTGCTTCTTTGACCTTCTCTCACTGCTCCCTTCTCCTCACCCCAGTGCAACCTCCATGTTCTCTACCATTCCTTCCCAGGCTCTTTCCTGTGTCCCTAATTTCCCAGGGACTGGCCCTCTGCCTTTATTGGGTTTGGTCACCTCCTCACAGGGGCGTTTCCTGATGGTCATATCTAAGAGAACTTCCTTCTTCCTTCTTTGCCGTCCTGTTATCTTGCTTCATTTTGTTATTTCATAGCTCTTGTCACTGCCTAAATGTATGTATCTATTTGTTTACTTGTTTTTTAAAAATTTCTTATTTTATACTGGAGTATAGTTGATTAACAATGATATGTTTATTACAGGGGTACAGCAAAGTGATTCAGTTATATCCATACAAGTATCCATTCTTTTTTTTTTTTCACTCTTTTTCAAATTCAGTTTACTTCTTTGTTGTCTGCCTCTCCAGCCAGAATGCTAACACCATGAAGGCAAGGAATTGCCTGCCTTGTTCACTGTTGTATCTGGAACCATTTCTGGCACATAAAAGATGCTCAAAAACATACTTGAATAAAAAATATTAAATGAATGATGAATGAATGCAAATGCTGAAGTACTTAAGAATTTTTAAAAGTTTGAAACCAAATTCTTTTAATATATATGTTATCTACCTTTAGTATGTAATAGCTACTACCATTGTCACTTCTAAAGTTTGGATTTATCCCGAAAAGATAGAAAGTGGTTTTTTTTGTTTTTTTTGTTTTTTTATAGAAACTTAAAAGGCAGCAGTTGGTTTTCTGGTGACAGGTGCCTTTCTCTGTCTTTTAAAAATAGCCAAAGTTGTAAATTACTATGATCAAAATAGTTTGGGAAAATGATGGTCTGGATTTTGCTTTTTTTGTCTGTCTTTTTGTGAGATGGGGTTGAGGGGAAAGGAAGGAGGCCCAGGGACAGAATAGGTTCATAGAGTTCAAGGCACAGTCTCCTGGGTCGCCCAGTGAACTTCCTTAAATTGAAAAGAACAGAGTCTTGCCCTTGCAGTCTGAGCAGTGATCATCCAGAGGCTACCCCCACCCCCCACCCCAAGTGTTCCCTTTTCTGGGATGGATAACTCAAAGGTGGGGAGGTTTCATTTCTTCCTTTCTTTTACAAGGTGGTAATCTCTTAGCTGCCTATGGAAATAAGGCTGCTTTGAAAGAGGAGCTTTACACCTTGTAAACTTTTCCCCCAGGGCAGGTCAGCCATCCTTAATGCTTCCTGAAGTTAAAATTTCTTTTCTCTCTTTTTTTGTTTTTTTAACTTTGTTAATGAAGTAGAAAGTGAACTTCGGCTGCACTTGCTAAAAAGTGTTACTTGGGTAAAAAAATTATGTCTGTGTCTTTTTCCTGTACCAATGTGTAAAAATCACCAGTTTCAAGGTACATTAAAACATTTCAAACTTCTCAAGATTTAAAAGAAAAGCAAAGTGCTAAACAATGAATATAATGTGCTACCTTTTGTGTAAGAAAGAGTGGAAAAATGAGATATCTATTTATGTTAGCTTCTGTTTGCTAAAGAAGAATAAAGAAGAAAGGGTAACGATGATCTCTGATGGACAGCTGGGACTGTGAGGGCCGGTAGGAGGTCAAGGCTGGAGACAGGACCAAGGGTGAGACTCGCCCTGTATATCTTTTTATATCATTCTGACTTTGAATCATGTAATGTATTCTCTATCCAAAAATGTAAAATAACAATAAAAATTTTCCAAATTATTAACTCCCATCTTATTTTGATCTTTGGCACTTACCCTTCTAAACTTTTCTTTCTTTCTTTCTTTCTTTCTTTTCTTTTTTTTTTTTTTTTGGAGGGAAGTGCAATTTTTTAAAAAACCGTGGTCAAATACACACGACATAAAATGTACCGTTTTAACCATTTTAAAGAGTGCAATTCAAAGGCGTTAAGTACTTTCACAATGTTGGGCAACCACCACCAATACCCCCATTTTCAGAACTTTTTCATCATCTTAAACCATAGCTCTATATGCGCTAAACAATAAGTCTCCCATTGCAGCTCCTTGTAACCTCTATTCTACTTTCTGTCTCTGTGAATTTGGCTATTCTAGGTACCTCATGTAAGTGGAATCATATGATATTCGTCCATTTGTGTCTGGCTTATTTCACTTAGCATAATGTCTTCAAGGTTCATGCATGTTGTAGCATGTATAGAATTTCATTCCTTTTTATGGCTGAATAATATTCCACTGCATGTATATACCACATTTTGTTAATCCATTCATCTGCTGATGGACATTTGTGTTGTTTCCACCTTTTAGCTATTATGATTAACGCTGCTTTCTTTATACCTTATATACTTATGGCATGTAATTATTTGCATTTTGTCTTTCGCCCCTTCTAGACTGGGAACTTTGAGAGTGAGGGCCATGTCTTGTGTATCTTATTCATCTCTCTGAATCCCCAGAACTAGTAGAGTAATAAGCAAGTGTTTACTTGGCACTTGTCTGTCTGTCAAATGACTAAGTGGTAGGTTGAAAATGAGTTTTGAGTTTACTTCATAAAGGACAATAGAGAAGTCAAAGGTGTTTGTTCAGCTCTGTCATTTTTGAAGCAATGATCTTGTTTATTTGGTATTAGTTTTGAGTTAAAATAACACTTAAGGTGATAGGAAGTAGCTGCAGAAATGCAGCCATTTTCCAAACACAACATGGCAGCCAGACGGCAGTATTAATGAACGCAAGCTAATAGAAAACACTCCTGCTCTGTGTATGTCTGAGTGTGGGTATGTGACTTCACTGTGAACTGGCCATAGAGGCTGACCTGTGCACTGCCACCCTACCCCTGCCGGAGGGCACCATGTTAAGAATAAAGTGACTAAGTTTAGAAACAGGCAAAAGGGAAGCAGCAATGGGGTTTGGGGTAAGTTCACACAGTTGCTTGGCCATTCTGACCCTGGGCAGATGTCCCCTCATCTCTTAATGATGGATGATGCACCAGCTTTGACCAAGCTGAACAACCCTGGTTCCAAGGCCAGCTGCCAGAGTTTTTAACTTTTTGCAAAAGGACCCTGAAGGGAGGTTGATTTAGTGGCAGCCCCTCACGGTTGACTCTGTCAGTCATGGTGATGATGTGGGAGCAGGGGCAGATGAAAGGCCAGGCCCACTTTTGGAACGAGAAATAAAGCCTGTTGTGGGCTGAGAAAAGGGGGTGGGGTAGAGGTGGGAGAGTTCTCTGTTATTTTGAATGTGTGCCTCTGGTTTTTGGAGAAATAATATTGAATATGGTGGAACTGGAGAGCTGTGAAGAACCATACTGATAATCTAGTCCAGCTTGTTGGATTTATTGGTGTGGAAATTAACAGATGAGGTTGTTTAAGAGGTCTTGCATGTGGCCATATTACTCTGAGGACAAGTTGGGCAAATACCAAGACATTTTCATCTGAACTGCTCAGCCTTTATGACACAACTTGATTTTCCAATGATGGCTATTCCCTCAACAGAACACCATTTTTTTTTTTTTTTACACAAAGCTGGAATGAATAGACATTTGACTCTAGGAAAATAAGTTTGCTAGTAATGGACTGTATAGTTATTAAAATAGTGCTGTTCATGAAAGGATGCTCAACATCACTAATTGTTAGAGAAATGCAAATCAAACCCACAATGAGATATCACCTCACACCAGTCAGAATGGCCATTATCAAAAAATCTACAAACAATAAATGCTGGAGAGGGTGTGGAGAAAGGGAACCCTCTTGCACTGTTGGTGGGAATGTAAATTGATACAGCCACTATGGAGAACAGTATGAGGTTCCTTAAAAAACTAAAAATAGAACTACCATACGACCCAGCAATCCCACTACTGGGCATATACCCTGAGAAAACCATAATTCAAAAAGAGTCATGTACCAAAATGTTCATTGCAGCTCTATTTACAATAGCCAGGACATGGAAGCAACCTAAGTGTCCATCATAGGATGAATGGATAAAGAAGATGTGGCACATATATACAATGGAATATTACTCAGCCATTAAAAAGAAACGAAATGGAGTTATTTGTAGTGAGGTGGATGGAGTTAGAGTCTGTCATACAGAGTGAAGTAAGTCAGAAAGAGAAAAACAAATACAGTATGCTAACACATATATATGGAATCTAAGGAAAAAAAAAAAAAGGTCATGAAGAACCTAGTGGTAAGACAGGAATAAAGACACAGACCTACTAGAGAATGGACTTGAGGATATGGGGAGGGGGAAGGGTAAGCTGTGACAAAGTGAGAGAGTGGCATGGACATATATACACTACCAAACGTAAAATAGATAGCTAGTGGGAAGCAACCGCATAGCACAGGGAGATCAGCTCGGTGCTTTGTGACCACCTAGAGGGGTGGGATAGGGAGGGTGGGAGTGAGGGAGATGCAAGAGGGAAGAGATATGGGAACATATGTATATGTATAACTGATTCACTTTGTTACAAAGCAGAAACTAACACACCATTGTAAAGCAATTATACTCCAATAAAGATGTTAAAAAAAAAAAAGAAAAAGAAAAGAAAATCTTGTTAAAACCTGTTTATCTCTTCTTTGTGGAAGTATCTTCATATCACTAGCCCAGTTTTTGTTGTTTTTACTTTCTGTTGCTGTTGTCGAGCTGTGAATTTACTTTATCAAATATGATATTTGAAAGCATATTCTCCAAGTCTTTGCTTTAATTCCTATATCAGTGTTGTTAATGTTGCTGTTGTTATTTTCAGAACAGGGTTTTTAATATGAATACATAAAAATTAAAATTTTCCCTCAATGAAAAAAAAAAAAGAACAAAACAATAAATTCTTTCTATAGGGATGGTGAAAAAATAAATAAATAAAATAGTGTTAATGTAATGATTTATAGTGGTTTTTTAAGAAATGGCTTAGACATACAGAAAAATTGATAAGATAGTACAGGGAGTTTCTTCTGTTACTAACATCCTACATTAGTATGGGTCATTTGTCAGAATTAATGAACCAATATTGATATGTTCTATTAACTAAAGTCCATACTTTTTTCAGGTTTCCTTAGTTTTTACCCAATGTTCTTTTTCTATTCCAGGATACCATATTATTGTCATGTCTTCTTAGGCTCCTCTGGTCTGTGACAGTTCCTCAGACTTTCCTTGTTTTTCATGACCTTGACAGTTTTGAGGAGTTCTTGGTCAGGTATTTTGTAGCATGTCCCTCAACTGGGATTTGTCTAATTTTTTTTTTCATGATTAGAATAGGGGTTACAGTCTAATATAACTATATAAGACTTCCTTCCTTGGGGCAGAAGACCACAGAGATAAAGTACCATGTCATCATATCACATCAAGGGTACATATTATCAACATAACTTACCACCATTGATGTTAAACTTGACCACCTAGCTGAGGTCGTGTTTGGCAGGTTTCTCCGCAGTACTTTGTCCCCCCATCTTCTCATACTGTACTCTTTGGAAAGAAGTCATATGCATAACCAACATTTAAGGAGTAGGGAGTTATGTTCCATTTCCTCAAGGGCAGCGTATCTACATAAATTATTTGGTGTACAGGGTTTTCATATTCTAAGAAAAGCTTAATCTTGTATATATTACTTACTCATGTAAATTTACCCAGGTGGCATCTCAAAATAATATGAATAACTAAAACATAGGTAAATCACAAATATTGAGTTAGTCTATAGCTTTTGATTATTTCTTCCCCCTGCAATTTTTTTTTTTTAAATTAGAACTGAAAACTTGATAAACTTGCATTTTTGTCCATTTGTGGCAGGAGTCAGCTGGCTAAGAAATGGAATGGAATGGTTGGAGAAATGGATGTGAATATTCCACATACTGGTTATTCAGCTTCTAAGAAATAAATGATTCCTTGTGTCTATTACTGATTAATTTCTTTATTCTCTCTCTCTCATTAATTTTTGAAATTTTACTTAATGTTGAGAGGGAGAAAACCAGCATTTACTTAGTACTTCTTGTATGCCTGGTGGTTTACATTCATATTATCTGACAGAAACTCTGAGAGCTGATTGGGTGGTCAGGGTTGGTAGGAGTCTATTTTTCCTGTTTCACAGATGAGGAAGGTGATACTTGGAGTGATTAAGCCATTTGCTCAAAGTTTACACGGACTAATCCAGATCCAAACCAGGTCTGCAAAACCCTTGAGTGCTCTTTATACTTTACTCTGCACTCCCATCCCCAATGGTGAATTTTTTGGGGTTTTTTGGTGTGTTTGTTTTTATGGCCGCAAGGCTTGTGGGATCTTAGTTCCCCAACCAGGGATCGAACCTGGGCCCTCATCAGTGAAAGCGTGGAGTCCTAACCACTCGACTGCCAGGGAAGTCCCCTTCATGATGAATTTGATAGAGGGGAAGGGAGGGTTTGCCGTGATAGAGAGAACATTCTAAAGCCGTGTCCTTGGCATTCCACACAAGATCATTTTTCTATGACTTGTATAACTTATAAATTGCTTGTTGGCCTTTTGCTATTTGGGTAAATCCCTTTACATCTAAATCTCAGTTTCCAAATGGGTAAAAAGAGAACTTTGAGTAGGTCATCTCAGAACGCCTTTCCAGCAATCACACTGCATCCTCTTCGGGGCCAGCCCTTGCCCATTCTTTTCTAGCTTCACATCCTCTGAGGATTTTGACTCTGTTGGAGTGGATTGTGGCTTTTATAAAAGGCTAATAGCGTTAATAAGTAGAGTAGAAATGTAGGCCATTCATAACAATAACTTGTTAAAGATAGTGTTGTTTGGTTTTTGATAATTGAAAGGAAACAGAAGTGTGTGCACTAAATCACGTTGGCAAGAGTGTGTAATCTGAGGCCAAGTGTAAACTGAACAGACTTCAGGCTTACTGACATCAAATTCTTTGATTATGTTTTCCTTTTCTTTTGTTAAGTACTTCCAGTTTCCTACATTTAGGTGGTTTCCCTTCTCGACCTCCTCCCCTACTCCCCTTCCAATTTCAGCAAAAGATGCAGAGAATGGAGAAAAAGCCAACGAAGACTCTGTATGTGTGTGTGTGTGTGTGTGTGTATGTGTGTGTGTTCGGGGGGGTTGGGGAGTGGCAGTGCAGCAGACTCTCCCTGCCACTGAAATTTGCCCCGTAACTTAGACTGCATCCCTGAGTGGAGAAAGCCAGACAGTGTTGGTTTTCTTCGAGTTTACAAACCTGAGGCTCTTGCTCCTTTACTTGGGGGCGAAAGGAAGCTTTCCTGAGCGCTATTACAGGAAGAGATAATGATGGTCATGCCATTAATTACGAAGCCAAAGAGACATTCCCATTTTCCTCCAAACTGAATGTTTATTTCTTCAAGCATGTGCCAACACTCATGAGATTGTCACTAAGGAGATTGATGATTCTGAGAAAGTCATTTTAAGTCTGATGGTTCAGTTTCCTCATATCTAAAATGGGAGTTACAGAATCTGTCTTCCCACCCTAAAGACTGGTATAGGGATAAAATAAGACAAGAAAGAGCATAGGATGTTTAAGGTGCCACAGAAGCATGATGGTATTTCTATTGAACGAGCAAGCTTTTCTAGCGGAATTGGAAATATGAAATTCCATGTAAATCTACCTAGTAAGGCATGTGTACCCTTAAGCAATACATAGAATTTTGAACATCACTCTACTATTTCTTAGAGATTCAAGGTCATCACCATGAATATTGGTTATAGAATTTTCAAAGTCCCTGAGTCAAATTTAGAATGGGGATAGTTGTTCTGTAGCCTACTCATTGATTATCTGAACAAAAAGAGGTCCTGAATTTTCTTAGGTGTATCTATCTACCTATTTGTTACTTGTGAAAACAAACAGGAATGTTTATTTAGGTACAATAAATATTAGCTTAATAAAAGCAGATATTCACACCTCCCTCCCAAAAGAGAATTGTTCAGGGTCTTTACCCTTTATTCTAAGTGGCTTCAGGCTGCTGTGATTTTTTTGAGTTCTTGTTTGTTCTGCTTTTCCATTTCTTTCTCACTGAAAGACTGTTGGCTGCCCCTCTTGCGTAATATATGCCCTTTCCTTCATCCTTTCTGATTGCTTTTTCTGATTTTCTGCTTTAGTGCTTGGAAATCTGGTAATTAATTCATTAGCAGTGTCTTTGATACAAAAGTAAATGGGGGGAAGCAGGGGGGAATTGCCATGATTTGTGGATGCAAACTTTGTTGCTTCTATTAGTTATTTGGTCTCTTATAGACCATGGACGTTACTCTATTCTTATTTTCTTCCTTTTCCTCTATCTACTACGGTGTATTTTCTATAGTGTTTGCATGACTCTGGCACTTGGCTAAGACTACTTTAGTGTGTAACAGTGGTTTAGATTTTAGTGATTTAAAGTAAGTTCTGATCAAGCCCTCCGCTCTCCTAAGAAGCTTTCCTTAAGTAGGCAAAGGAGATCGTTACTTTTTTTTCATTTGACAGGAACTTTGCTTAATTCCTTGTCTTGTCATCTCTGTTGAGTAAGCTGGGTTCTTAGCTTTTCCTTAGGGTAGGAACTACACTAATTGCCTGAAAAAGCTCGTCCTTTAGGACAAGCTAGATACTCTTTGCATAACTCTGTCCCCGTTTTTACAAACAAGGAAACACGGGCTGTTTTCAGTAGCACAGGCCACATGGCTTGTGGCAGGGCCAGGACCGGTGCTGATGGAATCTGCTGGTGTCTGCCTCCAAGTTGTTTTTCTACCACATCTCAACTGTGACCTGAAGCCTTACTTCTCTGATAAAAGATCCAGGAAAACCAAGCCAAGTGCCTACATGTCCATTTAAGCTCCTGAAGTCTGTTTGATTCCTTTTGTGCCTATCGGGCCATCTCTCCCTGTGGAGCATGGCCTTGTGGCTGTCTCCACAAACCCCCAAAATTAAATGCATAGCCTATGGCTAGGACCATAGCTTTCTTCAAAGTTTCAAGGACATTTGGCCTTTGAAAAAATGGTATGTCCTAACATAATATCGTTTGTACATTACAGATGACATTTCCTCCCACCTAATTAGTACTGTGTCCCATTCAGAGGATTAAAATACCTCAGACGCCTCGTTTCATTTACATGCTATGATAGCAGATTGCAGTTAAAAATTTTAATTTGTCTTGGATTGCTCTTCTGTGAAAGGAAATGACTTTCTCAAGAGACAAACAGGTGACATTTGAAAATGGCATTATGCTGTAAATTCAAACTATTATTTTCTGCATTCTTAATCATCTATCCAGTGGAAGAAGTCACATTAGAAGGTGTGGAGCTTTTAAAATTTCACCGAATCTGTGTCTGTCTTTTTCTATCCAGTAGAGTACAAATGAAGGCAATTGGTTTCTCCATGGAGTAGGAAAAGAGTTCACCTTGGTTTTTATACAAAGTGTACCAGACACTAGGTTTAGCTTATCCTTCCATGAGGTTATTTGCAGGTAGTGAAATCCCTTGCTTGTTAAAAAAAAAAAAAAAAGGCGGAGAAATGGAAATGGTTCTGCACATAGGAAGATGACTGGATCTAGCACTTGGGAGTGAATCCCAGTTTCCTGTCTGCTGCAGATTCTATTTATTATCTCTGCAAAGGTAGAAGATTTTTGACCTCCGCAAGAAAGAAAAGAATATGTAAAAGTCATGATTTTAAAATGTCATGCTGTATGTAATTGAGATTTTTTTCCAAACAAGAAAATCACCTCTGGGCTATCTGGTAAAGTTGAAATATGTTATCAATCAACTTCTTTCACATGTAAAAGGAGAAAAGAAGGGGCGGAGCAGTGGAAATGGAGACCTTATGTTAAGTTCGAAAAGCACTTGAGGCCTAAATGTTAAAATGCAAAATTGTTATTGTGTAATTTAGGCTCTTCCACAGCTGTATTCCTTTGTGTTGTTGAATTCATTAACTTTCATGCCATATGCTGGACATAATCCATAGTACAGAATCATCCAGAAGCACGAGAGGACTGAACTTGCCATAGACGGTCCATAACTTTCAGCTCACAGACATTCCTCAGGTTTAGTATGCTGGCAATCTTTTAGGCTTAAAAACATTTAATTAGTATTTATTCCCCATAATGATGCAAGGTGAAGATTGCACTTCTTTTTTTTGAACTGCTTTCCAGTTGAAAGGCAGATTTAGAGTATTCACATCGTGAATCTGCTTCGTAGAAGAAACGTTTTAGTGTGAGATGAAGGCTGCTTAGTGTGTTCAGGCTGAATTGAGAAGAGAGATGTATGTAAAAGTAACTTTCATTTCTCTCCTAAGAAAATTAAAAAGAATGATCCGCATCCTCCCGTATAAAGGTGTAACAGCATGGCATTATGATGCATTTTCTTTCTGTCAAATAGGGACTCTTTGGGAGTTAATAAGTTGCGTGTGGAGTTTTCTCACAGTCATTTGGCCTTATAACATCGTAATGTCTTTCTGGTGTTTAGTCATGGAGAGTAATAAGAACAATAAACATGACTAAAACTTGGTAATCTTATATACAGGGGACTCAGAAGTTTTGAAACAGACCTTATGCATTTCGTAAAGTTAAGTGAAACATTACGAAAGCACTCTTTCATTTTCTCTCATTTCTTTTTCCTTTATTTCCTCAACAATCTTCTCAAAAATTGTATAACTCAGGAGAGGTCTATTAACCCAGACACCTAGGATGTTGGACATTTCCTTGTGAGCGACATTAAGGAAATCAGACAACTTCTTTGAAAGAAGGTGGTTTTCTTTTTCATTTAACATAGTTTTCAATACAGAGGGAATCCCATTTGTGTATTTTATTTAAAGAGCAGAAAACTGAACAATATGTTTTTCTCTGATGCCGTGGAGGGGAGGGAGGATCGTGAATTTCCTGCTCGTTAGTGACAGTAAGGAGAGAGGGTGCTGAGCAGCGCCTGGCTGACCAACAACAGATGGGTATCACCTAATAATTAGTTTCTTGCTTCTTACTAAGTTCAGCCCTTAGATCTGCAGGTCTTTATTTTTCCTTAGAGGGAGAGGTATTTGTGCATAGAAAGATGTCTATTTGTAGAAGGGGGTCTGTAGACTAAGAATGAATGCTCATCAAGATATTTCTGGATGAGAAGCAAACAGAAAACTCCCCATCTGTGGGAAAACATGGACCAGCAAAACCACAGACAGGAAACAGTGCTAAATCTAAACGAGTCACAGCAGTAAGTTTCAGCAAATGGGAAAGAGAACGTACGATGTGCTGTTTTTACCAAAGACATGTGTCAGAGTTCGAGCATCACCTACCGCAACTTCCATTTTTTCTCCCCTCAGCCCCGCTCCTCCCACCCTGCTGAAATTCACATCCCCACCACCCACCTTATTTTTCCACAATATGTCCTATGTGATCTATTCAGATCTCATTAAACTGATTTACTGGGCCCGCTGGCTCTGCTCACCCTCAGTTTATTCCTACTTTGTTTAAAATTCGGGAAGTGCTGGGGGAGGGGCGGAACATTAATCGCTGCACTTGTGCAAACGGAGTGCCAGCTGATTTATGGCAAAGGTTATAAAGGAAAAGTATTAAGTGTGCTTCATTCCATTTGGCAAAGCCATCCTGCACAATGTCCACAGAAACCCCAAGAGCCCTGTTTTGTAGAAAGAAGGGGGGAAAAACTCCACCGAAGATGTGCTCTTCTTCTTTTGAGCATTAATTAAGACTGTAAATCACAGGCCACATGAAACAACTGTATACGACAGAACGTGGATGGTTGGGGAATTCTGCTGGGCTTGTGTGATCAGTCTGAATACCTACACCAAAGTCCTAATGGGAGGGCAGACTTCAAAGGGCAGTTTTGGCATGAAGGAGAGGTCTGCTCCAGCGCGGCGGGGAGAGAAAGAATAGTAAAGTACCGGCTGCTGCACGGAAAATAGGTGGCGGGGGACCAGGAAGGAGGGGAAGAGAGAGAATGAGAGGGGAGCGGTTGATTGTTTTTTCTCTTAAGAGTGCCAGATAGGTATTAAATGATGTATTATTCCTTTATCATAAAACAGTGGTTTTGATTGTATGGTAAAACAGCTATCTTCCAAATGGAAAAAAACAAACAAACTTCTATTTGGGGGGAGAGGAAACTGTTGTTTATATTCTTATTTTTTTTTACCCATGTAAAATGTCCTTTGGCTGCTTTTTTGACCATTTCACCATCTCTTCCTGCTGGGTCTCAGGCAACTTGGACAAGTGGTAGTTAGCCTATTACGCGTGATCCCCTGTGTGGGTTTGCAAATGTGAATTTACTTACTTGATTCTCTTTCCACAATGCAGGATCCAGCCTTCAGCACCATAGAGCTGAGATAGTGTTAATTTTCCTTGGAGAGCTCTTCTGCATTCCTCTTCTACCCCAGAATATATGCTGAAGACCTGCAATAAATATTTTTTTCTTTCATCCTTCTTTTAAGGCTGATTAAACGTATTGTTTGCATTCAGAGATAATGTGGTGGGTCCTGCTTTTCAGCATATGCTTTTTTCTCTTCTGGTGAGGCTGGATTTGTGTGGATTTTTTACCTCACATTGAGCTGGTCCAACTGTGTGTATTTTTAGCACAGCAGTTCAAGACTAAGGTTAAGACCAAGTTCATGGCTCTGGAGCAGAACTTTAATGTTGGACCTTTGCTTCATGAGTGTAGTACTGTAACCAACTGAGGTAATGCCACTGAGAATTAGACATGGCCCCCTCATTGAAAATACTGTTTTCTGTGGGTCGTGATAGTGAGCAGTTGAAAGCAACTTGAATATCAAATCACAAGGGTGTGGTTAAATAAATCAGTATGTTCATATAATGGGATACTAAAACAGTACAGAAACATAGGCATTTGTAAAGAAATGTGTTCACATCATATTATTAAGTTAAAAAATACTGTAGTACGTATGTATGATCCTATGTCTGATTTTTTTTTCTACTTTATTTAAGTATAATTGAAGTAAACCAAACTATACATATTTAAAGTATGCAATCTGATGAGTTGACATCAGCAGACACCTGTGAAATCATCACCACAATCAGCATAATAAACATTCAATCAGCTCCCCTCCAAAAAAAGTTTCCTTGTGCCTCTTTGTAATTGTATTAATCCATTCTTCCTCCCACCCCTATCCACAGGCAAACACTGATCTGCTTCCTATCGCTAAAAATTAGAGAGCATTTTCTAGAATTTTATATAAATGGAATCATGCAGTATGTGCTCATTTTTTTTGGCTTCTTTCACTCAACATAATGATTTTGAGATTTACCCATGTTGTGTGTATCGAGAGTTCATTCCTTTAAGTTGTTGAATAATAGACCATGGTCTATTCATCTTGTGATGGTCATTGTTCTACTTATAGCTCCCTGGTAGCTTTTCTTTGTTTCTTGGCCTTATGGAATCTCACCTTAATGATAGTAAGCATATTCAGTCAGAGGCTCAAGGAGACCCACCTGCCGATTTCTTAAGCCCTTCTTCTGCATAGCTCCCTCTGTTTGGTTCTTTGCCATACAAATCCCAACCACCTCTGCTGCCTTGTTCTTTGATATTTGGCACCTCAGGTTAATGAGGTGGCAGTAGTCTTCTTGGGGTCCCTTCATTTGCTGTATCTTATAGGTGGTCAGGCAGAAAGCTGTGGGGTGGTAGGGCTCATCTTGTTAGTTTCCCATCTCTCAAAGATCACAGTTCTGTATCTGAGAACATTTGTGTCATATTTTTGTCCAGCGTTCTAGTTGACTTCAGTTGGAGAATTGGTTTAGAACTAATTACTTAATCATAACTGGCAATGTTAAGTCCACATGAATTAATTTGTGATAGTGATATCTAACATTCAGTAAGAAGATTTGTTTTTAAAAATCTTAACGATTTTCCAAAAGGGGAAGGTGACTCTTAGTAGGTATTTATCTTCTTATTTCTCAGGACAAGTACACCACTTTAACAGGATTCTGTGGGAGTGCAGAATCAGGAAGCAATTGTAGTATAGTTCATATTCCTATGGCAGGGGGAAATCTTACTAACTCAAATTTCTTTGAAATCACTTTTCATTTTTCATTAGGAACTTTCTTCATTGACTAGAGTGAACCAAAGCTATATAGAACAATTAAGATATTTCAAATGCCCATTTACCAGATGAAGCCCATGCAGCTCATAGAGGCAGAGGAAGCTTGGTTTAGGATGTGTGTACTATCTGCTTAATGAGATAGAAAGAGTCCAGCCTAGACCTTTTTGTTTTTCTTTCAAACACATTTCCCAGCCGACAGATTCTATTGATAAAAACAATCTGCTTCAAATCAGAGGAAACAACGAACAACCTTTATTTTTGGTGTTTCAGTAATATATGTTATCATCATCCAAAGGTTTAGCTAAAGGTTTCAAAAAGGAAAATGCAAATATAACTCATGGAATAGACATACAGCTGATAAAACCCTTGCCCTTTTTTCCATCCATGCTTTGGGAATCTACCAATGTTGTACCCAGGCTTGATTTTTGACTGGAAATTTCTAGAAATTTTCTCATTTAAGTCTCAGCCAAGCCTCACCAATTACTTGGCTAGAACAATTCCCAGAGGTTAATTTTTTTAGTTTAAATTTTCTTTGTGACTATTTTTGTATTGTGGCAAAATGCACCTGGTAAGACCTGGATGGGAAGACCTGAGGAAATCTGGATGGAATCCCCACTCGATCCCAAACACACACAACTCTGAGTCCTGAGGCTCCAAACAGGATCCTTGGAAAGCCCATGCTTTAGAAAATAACTAAGGTATCTTATTTCTTGCTCACATACCTTTAGAAAATGCAGAAGTAGCTATGGTATAAGCATTCCCTTTGATTTCTTGCGGTCATCTCTATCTTTCCAGTTTGTATTGTTGAGGTGGGGAGAGGCTAAGAGGTTTCCTCAAAGGATAAGGACATTTCTTACAAAAGAGACAGGTAGGGAGCATTTTTGTAGATATAGATTTTTATTACATCAAGAATATAAAATTACATTTGGTCTGTGTATTCAGAAAAGTCTTCTTAAGTTTTTCTTTCACCTAAGAGAGAAGTGAATCAATTCCTGTTATAGTTTTACAAGTTTCTGTATTATACAGCACACTGATTATAAGGAGAAGAATTATCCTCTATAACTACTATTTTGGTTACTCATACATGTTTCTGAAACATTGTGCCAACTTATCAGACAAGTCTATATTCCTAAACCCACTCATTTCAGGAAGCGACCACAGCTGTTTTTTTCTTTTTATTTATTGTTTTTATTTCAAAAGAATTGAAATATAGGCCACCTGGAATTTGCTCCCTTCTGTCTCTCCTTATCATTAAATTCAAGTATATAACGTTACCCCTAATATGTTCAGTGAAACATGATTAAAATGTTACTTAAAAAGTTAAAATAAGCTAGTTTGCAAAACAATAGTACTGAATGGGTTAGTCACAAATCTATTGTCATATAATATTAGAATTAAGTATTTCTTGCTGACATCCCTGCCTTAATCAGTTAGCTAGTCCATAGCGGCTTAGTAAGATTGTATTTAGCCTCTTTTCCAAATGGCAATTAAGAAATGGTTTCATTTCCTAGTACAGGTTTGCCCGTGAAATCTCTCTGGCTTGTCCACCCCTATGAATTCTCTGTCTCCGTCCTTCCCCCTCCCCTCCCCACACCTCTCTAGAAACTCTTTTCCTTTCCTCATCCCTAAGACCAAGGCTCTCCAAACATTCCCTGTGTGTTTGTACAGTGCACAGTGAGGAAGAAATGATTAAGCAGTGAAATGTTTGAAACACAGCTAATGCAAGGATTATCATCTATTTAACTCTTTCTTATCTTGAACTGGGAGGGGCTTAATGGCTGGACCTATTGTTCTCTTTTTCTTGACATTAATGAAGAAATCAGAGCATCCAGCTGATTTCCAAAGGTGTCTAAGAGTGACCTGCTGAATTGATTTATTTGTCCCCTCCTTCCAACATTGTTCCAGACTGGAGCAATGGAGAGCGTGGTATTGTTAGAATAAATACACATGTGCATGCGTGCTTGCACACACAATACAGGCACACCACCTCTGTCCACACTCAAGCCAGAGTGTATTTAGCCTCTAATAAAAGGATTGAAGGGGCTTGCAGATAGTCTGCTTAAGAGATATACTCCTAGTTTCTGTTCTACTTTCTCAGTGATTAAGAATCCTTTCAGTAGCAGCCTGCAGCTTCTCTGTATAAAGCAGGCTTTCCAGTTCTAACCTATATCTTGTGGGCTCAGGTGTTGTTGGAGTACATACCTTACTGTAGTAGATCAAAAGCTTATATATTTCTTATTTTTTATAGTTAGAAGAATTATTATTAACTTGCATTTTATGAATTAAGAATAAAAACTCCATTTTTAATGTTAACATCATGGTGTGTGTCCTTTGTTACCTTCTTCCATGATCATATAATTATAGAGGAACATAAAGGTATACAGCATTTTCTGTCATTGTTTTTGAAAAATCAGGTCATATTGTGTATCTTGCTCTTCTCAATAAATGCATGAGGGAAATCATTCTAAAGCCACTACATATCCAACTTCTATTTAATTTGTACCTGGCATTCATTGGTATGGCTGTGCCTCAGTGTATTCAACCATTCTCTGTTAATGGGCATTCATTTAGTTTCCTATTTTTTCACACTATAAACAACACAACTTTCTAGGAGAGGTAATAGTAACATGGATGGTGAAATTGAACTGCTTGGATTAGAATCCTGTTAATACCACTTACCAACTATTTGATCTTGGGCAAGTTACTCAACTACTCTCTGCCTCATTTTCCTCCTCTCAAAATGGAAGGAATGAAAGTATTTACCTCCCATGTCTCTTCCACAGCAAAATTGAACACTTGCCTAGCCTTAGGGCAAGAATAATTCAGTTCACCTGTTCAGCTCTCTAGTTGGAGGAAGGAGTCAAGGTAGCCCTTCAGGCTGTGTCCTTCTTGGGTGGATGGGATGGGCTTTCCAAGGATCCTGTTTGGAGCCTCAGGACTCAGAGTTGTGTGTGTTTGGGATCGAGTGGGGATTCCATCCAGATTTCCTCAGGTCTTCCCATCCAGGTCTTACCTTCACATAGGCAGAGCCCAAAGCCTCCCCTCCCCACTCCAGGCCTGCCCAACCTCAGCAGGTGCTCCCTACTTGGATTTGCATTGAGAGGGGAGGGCAGTAGGAACACTGCAAGCCACCATCTTCCTGAAATCCTGTCCAGAAGAAAACTATCTACCTAGACTTGGCCTCATAGAAATATATTTTTCTGCTTAACAAATTAAAAATGAAGTATCTACTCTCAATCCTGGATAATTCAATCGGAATAGACCTTGATGGTTAGAAAGTTGTGGTGGCCAATTCTTGTAATATTATGGAAGACCTAGGATTACTTGTACATGTGCTGGTATCATCGGACTAGATGCTTAATTAAAAAGAAAAAGAACAGGAATGTTTCTTGTGTTGAATTCTGTCTCTCCTCCCCACCAGGTCTTTTGAGCTGGCATCCCTATTAATGTTACTATACGTCTCTGTTACTTTTCATTGACATTGTTCATTTGAGAACATCTTCTTCTGGATGACATAAGGCCTCCCCTGGCCCTATCCACAGTGATGATATATTTTCACATTGCTGAAAGCTTAGTATTTCTGGACAGGAGCAGAATGAGTTAGCTGAGGAAAGTTCTAAAATTTAAAAATATATGAAACATATCAATCTCAAATAATGATTAAGAAAAAAGTCATTGTTTAGGGAATTACTGTTTACTATGTTCTTTTATTTCCACTACTTCAAATTATGTGTTTTTACCTGAACACTAAAGCAATACTTGCTAATTGCAGAGAGCTGGAAGATACAGAAAAGTAAAAAGATTAAAATAAGCCATCAGGTGTGGCTATAAAGGAATAGCATGAGGAAGTTTTTTTGGCATGATGGAACCACCCTGTAACTTGATTGTTACAAGAATCTATACATGTGTTAAAATTCACTTTACCGTATGATAATTGAAAAACAAAGTTAAACAAAAATAGAACTATCTATAATTCTTCCACCTAGCTTTAATCGTTTTTAACATCTCGGTGTATTTCCGTCTACTATTTCTATGAATACAACTACAGATGTGTTTCTCTTTTACAAAATTGCTCTTATACGTTTATGTATATACTGACTTTAAATATCTTAAACATTTTTTGTATCATTAAATATTAGTTTGAAACATTTTTACATGGTTGGAAAATGTTCTATCATGAGATGTAGCTAATTTATTTATTCTCTTACTGTAGTATATTTCCACAATTGAGTGTGCAAAAAAAGTTAATTTAAAAATAAGTGCTTAACTTTTGCTCCTACTAGAATTATCCTCAGAAGAAAATCCTTTTCTCACCATGAGCTACAAAGATCTGTTGCTTCTACAGCCTCAACTCACGTCACTCACCCAGCCACAGCAGTGGCCCTTCAGCCCCCAGAACTCACTGGGCTTCCTGGTTTTGGAGCTGGGATGCTTCTCTTCTTTCCATCCCGCCTGGCCTCCGCCTCTGTCCTCTTTCTCTCTCTCCAGTTGGCCAGGCTGACACCTTTAAGCTTCAGCTTAAAAGTTTCCTCACAAAGTGGTCTTCCTTGAGCACCCAATTCCCTGCCATTACCCTCTTCTCTCACACAGCACCCTCTCCTTTTTTCCTTTCCTCTCACTTCCCACACGTGGTGATTATATTTTTACATTTACTTGTTTCATGTCAGTCTCTCCCTTAATGATAAGCTCCATGAAGGGTATGGGCCATGTCGGTTTTGCTAAATACTGCATACCCGCTGCTTAGCACAGCGCCTGCTACATAGCGGGGACTCAGTAAATCATCGATGGCTGGCTGACTGGCTGAGCGAACCGAATGAAGAGCTGTCATCCTCTAGTGACACAGACCTAATGATTACAAAAATATGTTTGGAGAGCTTACATTCAGACTTTAGTATTTTTAATCAAATTGACAGTAAGTGGCATTGAAATCAGTAGGTGACCATCAGTGGAACTTAATTTAATAAAATGGGTTGAGATCCTATTATTCTGCACTGGAGTGAGTATTTTAAATTCTAAGGAAAGGCTTTTTCTCACTTGCAGTTCTTTTCTGTGTTAATTTTATGCCCTACTCCCCACCCCTACTCTCTCCTTCTCTCTACACACACACACACACACACACACGCACACACACGTTTGCCTATGTATATCTATATCTGTATTTTTTAAGTTACCATTGCTTTTAAAGTTCTCAATTTTTTTGGAAAAGAAAAGCTTTACATTTTTTCCCCATCAACCACCTTCTCCCTTTTTGTTGTTACCTTTTTTCTATTCTTCCCATACACACACACATACACACCAAATTCTGTCAACACTCTAAATCCATTGCTCTTCCTTTGAACTGTTTAGAAGATTTGCAAGTTGTAGCTGAGTAATTAAATTGAATACTAGGTAAAATTTGGCACTACGTTATTGTGTGCAGGTTTGCTTGTTTTGTTTTTTGTTGTTGTCTGTTTGCTTAATAAATCACTTAGTATTTTTTGCCAGGGGAAGCCAGAAGTCAACCATCACTGCAAGGCATAAAATAGATCCTATCCAGGGCAAACATTTGGGTGTGGAGGGAGCAGTATCTGACATTAAATCACATAACCTGTTTCTACACTTCAATTCCTTCAGTCTTTTACTAACGCTCCCTAGAAAATCTTAATTGTCTAATCCAAAGTGGATCAAAGACCTAGAGTTAAAAGGTTTGGATTCCTGCTACTTCCCAAGCAGGTGAATGGATCATTCCCATTCTTGTGATTGTTAAGCCCATTTCTAAGCTTGGTAGTCATCAAAGCAGGTTAAATCAGGTTCTTTCTCGAAGGACATCCTATCCACCTAGATAAGACCAAGGAAAGGAGGAACGATCACTCTGATTTCCAGTGAGAATCGGGAGACAACAAAAAGGTAATGAACATCATTTTTACTTAGGACTTTTTCCCCTCAAAATGAGGGGGAAAAAAAAGTGAATACATAGCCACCTTTAGAAACTTCACTTTCACTTTAAAGTGACTAGGAAACCAAATGGCTAGAAATGTTAAATCCAAGTTAACCCTTAAAGATAAGATAATTGGATACATTGTAAATGAAAAATATGGCATTAGAATACTTTTTAGGTAATTAAAAAAGAACTTTTATCGTTCTGGTAAGTCACTGTGGCTAGAAAATGCAATTTCTCAGCTGTCTTACCAAGATTCCAACCAATTCAGGAACTATCCCAATAAAACACCATCCTAATTATGACATAGCTCAGGTGGGTGTGAATAGCAGTGTTAATTCGCAGAGAAGTGGCTATTGCACAAGTGGCAGCAGGGAGATAGCGGTGTCAATAGGATTCAAAACTTGGATTAAGGGTCGCAAGTCCATGCTTTTACTGCTTTCCTTAAGATACATGGTTTAAAAAAAAATTGTTTCGTATCAGACTGTTTAAAAAAGCAAACAAACCTTATTTAGTTTGCTAGATTTTTTTTCCTGGTGTCTGGAACTATGCCCTCATTTATTGTGGCTTATTCAAAACAGCATATTTTAAAGCAATAATTAAAGTACAGATGATCAACAAGGCTAAATATATATGCCATGCTAATCTTTGTACAGTGTTCTGAGAAATCAATGTTGTTGTTCTCTTTTATTAGTGGCTGAAAGTAGTTAAGAAATATTTTCATTAAAACCTGGTTGACATTCATTACTCTAAGAAACAATGGAGGGGCAGAGGATAAATCTCCTTTGGCTTTTGTGTGGTTATCATTGGTTCTCTCTAAAATGTGATGGACAAAATAGTACAGAGAGGTACGAATCTATTTCTTTGTGCTCCAGTCTGATGAGGGTATGGGGCAAGATTTAGAAGAACTTGGAGTTTTAAAACTCAAACTAAATGTAGTATTTACTAAGCAAAGGCTAAACAAAACCAATGTTTGTGTTCTAGACAAACGTTCTAAATAACAATCCCTTCTCCCCCACTAAGGCTCACAAGATAGATGCAGAGCCTACCCCAGATCCTCATGGGTGATTTTATTATAAAATACACTCTCACAACCATTGCCACCAAATGTCTGATTTTTTACCTTGAGCAAGACAAAAAAAAACCCCACCATTGTTAGAGGAAAGGAAAGTATTCGTCCTGATCCTAGCAGAGCTGCTTTAGGGAAGAAAACACACACACACACACACACACACACACACACACACACACACGTGTGTATAGGATGCTAATCAGGCCTACTCAGAAAAGCCCTAATTAATGTAATTAAAATCTGTCAGATCAAACTGATTAGCCTGATACTCAAGCCGGAGTAGAGGGAGTGGGGCTCCTGGGGGGAGGGGAAGCAGGGACCGCTAAGGTGGGGTTAGTTTTCAGTAGAAGGAGGTGGTTGGTCTCCAAGGTGATCAAAGCAACTTGTCTTTCATTTCCATGGAATAAGGACAGTGGGCTCCTGGCCACAGATCTAGTTTCCTGCGTCTCTAGTTCCTGGCACGTCCTAAACCATTCAGGTGGGAGAAGCAGGTCCTTTCTGGGCTGTGATGGAAGGCAGTGGAAAAGGCTGCTTGTCTTCCCCCTTTGACAGCAGAATACAAACACATGAAGCATTTTTCATCTCCTGGCAATCCCCTGTCGCAGTCTTTGGCCATGACCACTGACACACCAGCAGGAAGGAGACAAAGGCCATGTCATGTGATCGTCCCGATAGGGCTGTTGACACAGGCCTCTTGCAGAGCCACTTTGGGGGGTTGGGGGAGAGCTGCTCTGCACTGGGAGAGGGAGAGCTCTGCTCCGGGCGGCTCCTTCAGAGGTCCGGAGGGGAACTCCAGGCCGCCTGAGTGGAAAAGTGAGTATTTCATCAACAATGGGAGAGAGGCTTATTCTAGCCAAATTAAAGAAGAATGAAGGACAAGTAAATTCAGGGTTCAGAAATTCTCTGAGCTTCTAATTGTGTCCTGAGAATATATTCTTTCCTATAGAGGGAAGATGACATTCTTCCTAATAACAGTTTTTCTGAAGTTTCAAGTAAGATCATCATAGGTACTTTTCACTTTTTTACTGATTAAGAAGTTTGAAAAGCAACACTCATTAAGAGATTGATGATCACCATAGGAAGTGACCTATATGATCTTTCCTTGTTTCTTAAACTAATAAATACAGAGGACCAAGCATTCTAGGTTTTCTTAATTCTTTATGCACATTGCATATATTCTGATTTCTCTGCTAACACCTATATCAGAAATACTAGGAAAGGAAAAAAGAATAGCTAGTGGTGGTAAGGGAAGAATTTGGAGTCTTAATTTGTTTCCTTAATCATAAGTACTACACATAGCGTACCCCTCATTTTTAGTCACAGTTTATGCAATTTCTTTAGTTTTTGAGGACAGTGAGAGAAGTAGTTAATTTGGGTTTTATTGGCATAGTGCTTTTTTTTTTTTTTTGACCCATGGGTTATTGAGAAGTACATTTTTATTTATTTATTTATTTTTTTTTTATTTATGGCTGTGTTGGGTCTTCGTTTCTGTGCGAGGGCTTTCTCCAGTTGCGGCAAGCGGGGGCCACTCTTCATCGCGGTGCGCTGGCCTCTCACTATCGCGGCCCCCCTTGTTGCGGAGCACGGGCTCCAGACGCGCAGGCTCAGTAATTGTGGCTCACGGGCCCAGCTGCTCCGCGGCATGTGGGATCTTCCCAGACCAGGGCTCGAACCCGTGTCCCCTGCATTGGCAGGCAGACTCTCAACCACTGCGCCACCAGGGAAGCCCTGGCATAGTACATTTTAAAAATAGTCTTTAGCAGTGAACTAGGTCTTTGTGGAAATGCCTGTAGAGAGACAGACAGACACATGGATAGTTGGTCAAAAGATAAATTGAGAATTGCATATCTTCTTTTCACTGTGTGTGTGGCTTAGCTAATCACACAAGAGTAGGATATAAAGAGGTAAATCTTTGTTATGGGAAATTCACTGGGACTTTCCAAGGGGAAAATGTGTATTAGGATGACCACTTCTGTCATCCTTATCTTCAGAGTTACGTTTCACTACAACCTCTCATAATAGTTGCACCAAAGGAATTAGAATTACATGGACCTTCACTAAAATTTTAAAGACTAATAAGAAAATTATTTATGGTAACGGAGAGAGTAAGAGCCAGGAGTTGAGAACCCTGGATATTGTCAGTTTTTCCTGTTGATAAGCCAAGTGTGAGCAAATCCCAACCCTCTCGGATCCTTGGTTTCCTCAGAGCTAAAACACAGGAGCTGGTTAGAAGAACTGCACAGTTCTAAAAGTCTGGGGCATTTTAATAAATAAATTCAAAGTAGAGGGAGAGTCTTTTTTTTTTTTTTTTAGCTGTAAAACTTCAGATTTGGCACTTCTTAAACAGCTTATGCCAGAAATTCTAAAATGTAGTTGCAAATAGTAAATGGGTGCTATGCCTTTGTTTATATTTTATTTGGTATGAATAACCAGAATTTGGAAAATGCCTCTCCTCTTACCAGAATTCTGATGGCACAGGCTCTGCATCTCTCAAAAACAACATCTCTGGAAGAAGCAATGTGTGAGTGGACCTGGGCAGGACTGGGGCGCTCAGAGCTGATCACACTGCGTTATCCTGGTATCAGCAGTTTAGCTGTCTGTCCACGGCCGCACTGATCAGGCTAGGCCAAGCCTATGTTTGACTTAGCCCCCTTTTCTCGAAATTTCACAATTTTATGGCTCTTCTGGTTGCACTGATATCCTTGAAAAAGACAGCTTAGTTAGTCAGTGAACCTGCAGTAAAGTGTGGCTGTCTGATCAGCACAGGGTCTTATCAGGAGGGAAATGTGTTTTATGGAATAGTGAAGACCAGGCTGTAGGGGAAGTCTTTTCTCTCCCTTGGTGTTGCTTTTGTCTTGCTTCAGAGTTGACCTTTTCCATTCCTTAGTATTTTAGAGCTCTTTTTTTTCTAAATGTGAGGGAAAGGCTTTCCAACTGTCTGTTAGCACTTCTGGGGCAGCATAGTACCGGGAAGGGGGCGTGAGTTGTAAAGACACTGATTCTGGAAAGCAAACCGGTTGCAGCCCTCCAGAGCTGACTGCGCTATACCTCTACCGTTTCTACCAAAACGAGCTCGGCAACAACTGGGGAAATCTAGAACCTCATTTACCAATAATCCTTAGGTGGCTGCCCTAATTTTATGCGTTATTTCTAGACGGATTTATCTTCCGTGCATGCCCTTAGTAAATAAACACTTCCTTTACTCCCCAGTCCTTTTCCCCCAACCTGAAGCCGTGGCCTCCACACTGTCTCCTGGCTACCTCTCTTCTCCCTACTCCCCACCCCTTCAAAGTTTGGGCCAAAGTAACTTCCTGACATAGTTCCCACAATTCTGTAAGTGGCCTTCGTTTCGGCCAGCGTAGATGGGAGAAAGGCCGGCTTTCTTCCCTTCCTTTCCACCCCTGTTCTCCAGCCGCGGCTGCTGGCATCCATCCTTGGTGCCACCATCCCCCACCACAGTTGTTGAGGCTCAGCTCAGAGGACACCTTCTCCGTCACCCTCCCCTGGTCACCCACCCCTCCCCGGTGAGGCTTTCGTGGCCTTTTATCACATCCCGCCTAGGACGGTATGCGCATGCGCACATGCACATGCGCAGAACCACACCAAATAGTAAACTTCTACCCCGAAACGATGTCCGAATTTATCTGGGCGTCTTTCTCAGTACCTGGTGCAGGTAGGTCTGCTATAACTGTCTGCTGAACGAATTAATATAGGAAAGAATGATGAATGACTGCCTTGACCCTTCAATTCAATTTGGTTCCTTCTTTTCCTGATTCTGTCTTTATTTCTCGTCTTTTGGCATTGTTAACGCAAATTGAGGTGATCAAGGATTTCAAACACACACTTCCCTCCCCCCACTAAACTTTGTGCTGCTTCTTTAATTCTCCTACAAGTGCAAAATAATAAATTACTTGAAATTCCGAACTGTTAAGATTTGGTGGAGAGTAAGGTAGGAGATGGCAGTGAATAAGGAGCGCTCGTGCTAGTCTCAGCTGCAAGACTGGTGTGATGTGAATTTGGAGAAGTCGCCTAACCTTATTGGGTCTCTGTTTCCACTTCTGTACAATGAGGGGATTGGACTGCCGCGAAGTGATTCTCGGACATGGGCCTTGGACCCTCAGGTTGAGTCCCCAATCAGATTTCTGCTTTTATCTATATTCCAGTTGCTCAGAGCACTGTAAGATTTCGGTAGGTTTAATAGAAGAAAAAAAAAGCAGAGGTGGTTCCACTACTAAAAAAAAAAAAAAAAAAAAGTTTGGATACTGTACACTATACTACATTATCTCTAAGGTTCCATACAGAATTCTAAAACTGTGTGATTTTAAGAGAGCATGAGAAAAGCTTTACTAAAATTAAAATGAAAGCCTAAAAGAGAATTATTACATACAGGAATTTTTTTAACCAGAACTATTTATGGTACTTTAGAATATAAAATGTTGAGGCTCTTTTTAAATTTTTCTTTATTATTTTGCAAAAACAGATGAGGTTATTTGAAAATAATGTATATTCTTGAGCTGTCATCTTTCCAGGCATGCTAGGTTTTTTCCCTTCATCCATTTCATCTACAAAGACAAAACTTCCCTACCTACAGAGGGCTCGGTATGGACTTGCTAGTTTTGTGTGATAAATTTAGTACAGAGTTACACCTTCAAAAACATATGAGTCATTACTTAGGTGATTTCAGTCATTCATCCTTTCTCTTTTCTTGAGGTAAAATAAAGCAAACCAGTATACTCACACCTAAGCTATTGAGAGAAACACTTTTCCCAAGTTACAAACAAAGGAAAACATTTTTAAAAAGTCACATCCTTAAAGAATTGTATACTTTTCATTCTTACAATCCAATGATAAATTGTACTTAGAAAAAAATTTATAAAACTATTTGGAAGAGGTAAACTCATAAAGTCTTTACATCTGATTGGGTGGTTTTCCTGCTATACCTGTAGTGTTGTATCAGTTTTCAAGAAAAAAAAAAATTCTTCTGGAAAATTCAGATTTCATCTGTCATAAGACCACAATGCTATCTATTCAGTTTGTGTATTCTTTGCATTTAAAACCTTTGGGCCCAACTGAAGAGAAACTTAAGAAAGGACAGAAAGCAAAAAAGTTCCCTTAATTATACCTGGGAGTAAAAAGCATGGTAACAAGAAAATGTGACATGTAATATGGCCCTTGTTAATCGTTAACTCTTTGAGTTGGACCTGGCTCCTTAAACAAACATAACCACAGTGGGATGGGTCCTCTTTCCCCTGTAGACCCAGGCTTAAGAACTAAGCTGGAGGATAGAGGAGGCCTCTTCCCCAGACTTAGAGAGTGGACTCACAGCAGGAGGGCTTTCACTGTCTCTTCAAACAGGAAGGGAAGGGATCATGTTACTTCAACTGCTATTTTCACATAAAGAAGGCAGAGAAGGGGGACTGGTTCTGTAAATGTCTTTCAGATCAGAGGGTAGCTGACCTGGCTTTCTCAGCTGTTATTTTGCTTGTTTAACTGACCCGTTGTCTGAACAGGTGTGTGGTACAGCAAAGTGTTGCTTAGGATAGCTGGCATAACTTTCTTTTCCGGGCTAGAAGTAGACCACAGCATGGCTTGTCCAGGAAGATTCTGGAGTCTGAACTCTTGAAGGGGGAAATGATGCTGAAACCTGAATTTTTCTTATAGAAGGGAAAAATTATTTTTGAAAAGGTGAGTGGGTGGCCTGTGATGGTTGTACTGTATTTTGGGAATGATGTCGCCTTTATAGTTTCCAAATAACAAGTTTTTTTCTTTTTTTTTAATATATAAATTGGATAATTAAGATTTACATTTTAAAAAAATTAACATTATGCTAAGTGAAATAAGCCAGACACAAAAGGACAAATATTGTATGATTCCACTTATGTGAGGTACCTACAATAGTCCAATTCACAGAGACATTAAGTAGAATAGAGGTTACCAAGGACTGGGGGTGGGAGGGAATGGGGAGTTGGTGTTTAGTGGGTTTGAGGATCATGAAAAAGTTGTGGCGATGGATAGCAGTGATGGTTGCACAGCAGTGTGAATATGTTTAATGCCACTGAACTGTGCACTTAAAAACGGTTAAAATGATAAATGTTACGTATATTTTGCCCAATTTTTAAAAATTAGCTATCATAAATATTGTTCAAAGACATTTTTATTGTAAAATATACCAAAGGAAGCCTGTAGAAATTTGGTTCAGTTGACTTGGAGATTAATATGACTAAGATAAAACCAGTTGCTTGGTTTTGTTTTGTTTTTTAAGTGAACTGAGTCTTCGGGTAATATTTTTTACTTCATGGAAGCTTTTCCACATCCCATGTGTTCAAGGCATTGTCTCCTTGAATTTCCAGTTAACCAGATGCCTTTTATCTCTTTTATGCTTTATGTGCTTTACATTTAATTAACAATTCTAAAAATAATTATCAACTTGATGTTAATAATATATACTTTACCTCATCAGACCATCACAGTAAAATATCCAACATATTAAATTCAGTAGTTATTTTGGATCCATGGTTGGAAGACAAACTGTCTCCTGCTTGTTAGCCATTGATGATGATTTGGTGGGACGGCAGATTTACACCCAAAGACTTCTTAACTAGGTGTGTTTAAATCATATAACTTTAAAAGTTCATAGTGATCATCTAGAGGTTATTAAAACCTAAACATTATAACATATTATTATTTTCTACAAATTTACACCTTAATTTAAAGTGATTGTTTGAGTGAAATTTTATTTTAATTAAATTTGAGTTTTAGAACAAATGTTTTCTTTTATTTCCTTCAGTTTAGGCCAACTGGACCCAATTTCACTTCCTGCTTCCCCTGGTGATTTTATTTACACCAGTTTTAAGCGCATGGAGACTCCCTTCTTCTGTCCTCTTCCTCCCTCCCCAATTAAGAAAAAGCTTTTTGCAGTCTAGGATCAAATAATCTGATTTCAATTTGTAGTCCAAACATCTTTGAACCTGACAGAGGTAAGATCTCTTACTAAAAACTAAAACTCGCTTCGAAAATTAAAATTAAGACAACCAAATTCGAAGGAAGCAGTAATGCTAAGTCATAAGTAATTTCTTTTGAGGAGCAGTCTCCCCTTTATATGTATTTTTTCCCCCTGTGTTTCATTTACAATTTAAAAGATAGAGAACACTGTTGCCACCCAGACTATAAATATATATTCTATTCTATCGCATCCTGATTCCTTTCACTCTTTTAAATACACTTTTTATTAGCACCGAAGGATGCTGACAAAACTTGAAAATGCTAGTGCTCTAAAGAGGCTTGCTTGTTTTCACTGAGACCTAGCTCTTGAGTAAAAGGGTTGAAGTTGAAATTGGGTTCCCTGAACTGAGAGAGGCTCCCTGAATAAAAGTGTCTTGGCTAATGTCCTTTTTTATGGTTTATTTTAGCAGTAGCACCAGGCCTCCCCCGAATGTTTACAGTCCCCTGTTTGGGTAGAAAGTTCATGCCTTCGAGCATCCTTAGCCCCTGGTTTACAGAGTGGTGAGGTAGTTTGAATGAGTGTCTAGAGTACAAAGGTTATGAACTACTTGTAACAACTTCCAGAATAAAAGCCCCTCTTTGGTTTCACTGCAGAGCTTCATCATTGGGTTGGTCTCCTTTTTTTTTCATGGGGACTAAATTCTTGGATCGCAGGTCATCTGCTGGAAGCATCAGTCTGCCTACTGCTTGGTGAAGTGGCCGACCCCAAGACTGATAGTGTTTCAGGTAGCTGTCATTATTCGATTGTAGCAGACAAATAGAGAACAAGATCATCTAAAAGTTTTTACACAAACAATTATGTATAGAGAAAACTGAAGGAAGATACAAACTCAGATATTTTACAGAAGGGTTTTTTAATGTTTTTTGACCAAGTAGATGATTTGCCTCTTACTCTTCTTATAAATAATTTAAAATCTTTTGTGTGTATGCCTGGTTATATTTCTGCTCTAAATTGAAAATCAAATTGCTACTTGTTCCCTTTTATCTGTCTGTCTGTCTCTCACTTAAAACTAATTCTGAATTGTGGGGGTGGGAGGGGAGTGTGTCTTCAGTGGTATTCAGTTTTCTTTCAAGATATTCTTCCAAGAATATGTCAAGTATTTAAAAGACTATTAAGTGGATAATAATCATAGCTCTTCAACTTTTGTGCTTTGCAAACCAGTATATGAAAGACTTGGACATTTCAGCCTAAGAAGGTAAGTGTCAGATTAATATATAAGCTTTAAGAAGATAAGGACCACGTGCATTTTAACTTCTTCAGGTAGAGAGCTAAGAATAGCTACATGAAGCTTAATCAATTATTTTATGCTAATTGTAATGAATCATACCTGTACTTTCTAAGGAGAAAGGAGAGAGAAGCTTAATTTAATGCTTTTCAAACTTTTCTATGCCAAGAAAAGGTATACATTTCTTTTGTCTTTATGGGACGAGTGTTTATGTGTTCCTTTATAAGCAAAAACACACTACTTACTGATCTTTTCACAGAGGAGACATATATTTTGAATTCGTAGTGAAGATAGGGTTTTGACATTTCCATACACACCATTTTACTTAAGATACTACCATAAATATTGGCACATGGTTTATACCCTTGGAACAAAATATATTGAAATGATCCATACTGCTATTGGATTTGTGACCTGGGCTTCATCAGCTAACCAGCACTTCTCAGTCCTGGATTATCTGAGCCAAGGAAGGAAACCATTCACATCCAGGATGGCTCTGCCAGGGCTTCCCAACAATTAATGGGTTAGGACTTGGTTCACCACACCCAAACTGCTCACCCTTCCCTGGGTGTGGGTACCTTTGCAGAAGGGGTTGTCGTGAAGGATGATCTTCCCACTCAGCACTTCTCGGTTCAAAACATGCCATGGAGTTTTGACCCAAGACTGTTCAACAATTATAAATCACCGCCAATTGAACTTTCCTAGTACTTTGGCAGGTAGGAGACTGGGCGGACAGCCTTAAATATATATCAAGTAATACCCTACTCTGCAGTTTGCTGAAACAGCAAGACAACCTGTTTTTCAAAAGAATTTTTTTTTCATTTAGGTATATTTGTGTGAACAAAATGCTATCGTTACATTGGGAGGGTACATACACACATATCCTGCATTATTATATACATGAGATGTGTTATTAATCTCGTTAGCAACCTGGTTCACAATTATAAGTAGTTGTGTATACATCTTTTATATTTTATTTACTGGTTAGAACATTTTAAGTGGAAAATGTTTGTCATTAGAATGTCTGAAATCTAAAAAAAAAAGAAAAGAAAAGAAATATGTGTCCCTTTGAAAATCCTGCAGATTAGATTATCAGCACAGCTAATACTTCAGGGACCTTGTGTCTCCCTAACTTGCCAATATCTATTTGTTGAGTGTTGCAAGAGTTTGCTAATTAAACAATTCACAAGTGTTTTGAGTGGAGCTTGTGGACATTTCACCAATTAAACAATTTATTGCTGCAGTTGAAAAAAGTTAGTTGGTGTTTATTAACTAACTTTCTTGCCATGTTTATGGGGAATCATTAGTGCGACTTCTGGCCCCTGACTCGATTTTTAAAGGGTTCATAGTCATTATTGACCCTTTAGTTGCCAAGGTGCCTGTTATTATTCCAAGCACAACCAACACTTTGCTTAATTTGCAAATTTAAGTTAGGTAATAAGACTCTTTTGACTGAGAGGCCAAATAAAATTAAGTCTGTATATATGAGAAGAGGATTGGGTGAGAGGGTCATTCTTAAGAACAAACATCAAATTTTTCACTCAAGGAAAAAACTCATTGTTTCCAATATAAAGGTAGAAATTGTATTTAAGATGAAAAGAAGACCCTTTCAAGCTAAGGATATCCATATCATAATTCTTAACAGATGAAGCTACCAAGCAGTTTTGTTTCATTAGTTAAGTGCAAACTTCCATCACCAACTCTTTGTTGTCACAGCCCAGCAGGATTTAGGACGTTGGCTTCCTACTCCGATGTCCAGTGAGGGCTCAGCAGTGAAGTGGAGAAAGCACAGGGCATTTGGACTGGGACCCACAGACCCCTAAGGGTTTAAGGGCAGTTTCTCATCTCTACCTTCCTGCCGCCTCTCCTATGCAGGTGACTGAACTCTTAACTAATTGGCCATTCCTAAAATGCAATTAGTAGGAATATTAATCCAGGCTTGACAAGAGTGGAAAAACTGTCTCATTCAGCAGATACCATATCTAATCTGCTCCAAGGTGTATAAACTTGCTTGGGCTTGAATCCCTTAGACCTAATAGCCCGTTTTATCAGCCGTACGTGAACCGCTCAGAAGCAACAAGAGAAGCTCCTGCAAAGGAAGTGGGTTTGAGTCTACTTGCCCTTTGTTGTGGTCAGTAAAGGAACTACTTGTGCTTTTTAATTAGAAGGGTGGGACCAGAGTCTTCTTAATTGCAATTTGAGCTATAATGTAAAGCATTTACAGAAGAATACTTTTTTTTAAAGAAATTCATTTACATTCTCTCCCTCTTTCAATCCCTAGCCTTTTCTTTGAGTGACTTCTCATTTTACATGTTTTACTTAACCCCTCCACCAGAATATATTCAGCTTTCTCACCTCTGAATACGTTTTTGAAGCTGCAACACTGCTCGTGTTGCTTATTTAGCTTGTGAAGGTGCCCAAAGCGTGCAAAGCCCTGGCTGGTAAGAATGCAGAAACGCTGGGTGTGCCCTTTGTTCTTGGAATGGGGATTCAAAAGTGCCCACAAAGTATGAGTTCAGCAGTGCACATTTGGAATAGCCAGAAAGGGTTCATCAAGAATTGCAGACCGCTGCTTGTGCTAAGTAGGATTTATCCTTAGAACTAGACAAGGAAATTTGTATTTCCTGTTTTAATTAGAAGGGACTTTCACAACATAAGAATAAAAGGCATGGTTTACCCCAGAGACACGCATCTGCTTTATATAAAAATAAATGCATTATAAGTGTGAGAAATTGCTTGAAGATGGCCATGATGTTGAGAATATGCTGTGTATTTACTTTATAGTCATCTGAGGTTTTCTTTTCCAGTAAGGTTAAGAACCTCAAGAATTTTTATGAGTGGTTTAGAGAAAAGCATGTTCAAGCACTCTTGTTAAAGTTATATTTGCACAGAAAGGTGAAAAGAAGCTTTTTACCTCATACACCTGCCAAATATATTCACACAAATGCAGCTTTTTCTTGTAGACCTTGAGAGGAGGCAATGGTTCTTAATTTTTCACCACAATTGTTCGTCTGGGATGCATACTGAACAGAGTATAAGTCGATAGGAATGTGTGTGTGTGTTCTGATTTTGTAGGATGATTTACTGGTTTATTGCACAATATTGATTTTTCTTTTTAATAAATCAACTTTACATATATCTATGCCAAATTCACTGTGTTGCGAAGGAAAACATGTCAAAGAACCATTTAAAATCATTTGGAGTGACAGGATTCCTACCAGAACCATAAATCGTCTTTTAAAATGAAACTAGATGTAATAATCATTTGGTCCTTGGTTCCTGCTCTATATAAAACCCAGTTTTCGTTTCTGTGCTTCTCTTACTCTAAGAAAATGTGCCTTAGACCTTAGATAATTTGTTTTCTTTTTAAGTAAACAAATATAAAGGAGATGGGAGGGTGCTGAGGCCCCAGGATGGTCACCCGATGGTCATGCCTGGGAGGGCTGTCACAGTCCTTTCCCCAACTCCATCCTTGGGAGTGGTGCGGCCGTGGTCCACACACAGGGATGCCGGTGGTAGGGGCACCTGGGGTAAGCTCCTCCCACAGTCATGCATCAGCCTTGGACCAGCGTCCTTCTCTCATGTGAGCCCCTTCTCCTCTTTCTTGCTGCATTCTACCCCAGCCCCAATTCAGAAGCAGAAATTCTGAAATTCTTTGTTCAGCTCTTGCTGTTAAAAGTAGGTAGAACATCATGCAAATTAATTTATAATCTTCCTCTCTTGCCCCGTGCTGGTTCCTCCTCCTTGGGCAGCAGCACTTCTGGGTTGTCTAGGTTTACATTCTTAAAATGCCTTGTGACTTTTCCTCGCCTTGGCCCCTCCTTACATTACATACCATCCTGCAGCAATATCTGGCAAAAGTTCTTTCCCACTCTCAGATGCACTTCTTAGAACAGCCTCAGGGCAAGTGATTCTGGCCTCCGTTTGCTTCCGTCTCACATGAGTAGCTGGCCCATCTTTAACTCCATCTCCATCACATCAGTGTTCCTGCTCAAGAGATCACCGTGCTCAACAATCACTTAGTGAACAAAATTTAAATTTATAGCATTCAACTTCTCCATCCACTCATTCAATAATTCTCTTGTCCAACAAATATTTCTTGAGTACCTACAAGTACCAAGCATAGTTCTAAGTGCTAAGGACTAGAGGTAAAAAGACAAAAAATGAAAGCAAAAAATACATTCTGTAACCTTAATGGGGATTACATTCTAGTGGGATAGACAGATAAATCAATAAACAAACAAATTAATTAATGCAATTCCAGATTTTAATGAGATAGTGATCATTATAGTAGAATTAAAACAGGGTAAAGCGCTAGAGAATGATGAGTTAGGGTGCTATTTTTAGAGAAAGGTAGACAAGAAAGGTCTCCCTGAGGAGGTGGCATCTGAGTATAGACTGTAATGAAATGAGTGAGCGATCCATGTAAAGTCTGGTGAGAGAAGAGCACGATTCAAAGGTGAGAATGATTTTGTTTGTTAGAGAAACAGCAAAAAGACAGTGTGGCTAGAGCCTGGAGAACCAGTGGGAGAGTGAAAGGAGATGAGATTTGAGAGCTAGAACATGGAAGGTCTTGACTATCATGGTAAGTAAGTAGTTTAATTTCATTCTGAGGATGATGGAAAGCCCTTGGCAAGTTTTATCATTGGAATGACATGATCTGATTTATGCTTTACGAGCTCTCTGAATGTTGGGTAAAGAATGGATGGTGGAGGACAAGACGGGGAGAAGACCATCTAGTAGACTCTTTGAACAGTCCAGGCAAGAGATGATAGTGTCTGGGGCTAGGGTAGTACTGCTGGAGGTGGTGAGATGTGCTTGGAGGATTTGGGATATATTTGGCAGGTAGAGCTAGTGAGACAGGCTGATGGACTGGATGTGGAGGGAGGGGATAGAGAGAAATAGGGAAGCATAAATGATTGATGATTCCTAAGTTTGATCTTGGTGGATGGAGGTGCCACTCACTGAGACTGGAAGATAGGGAGAAGAGTGATTTTGGGAGGGGAAAATCTATTCTATTTTGGTTTTTTTAAGAAGGAGACGTCCATAAAACATCCAAGTAAAGATGTCAAGTAGGTTGCTGGTTACAGAAGTCTGGTGCTCAGCGGAGTGTTCCCGGCTAGAGATCTAAAATTGGGAGTTGTCAGCATATAGATGGTTATTTAAATCCAAGCATTAGGTGCTGCAGCTGAACCCTAGTTCACCCCACCTCTTAAAAGGAGGAAGATGAGAATCCAACGAAGAAGACTAGAAGCAGTGGCTAGTGAAGAAAACAGGAGAGTGTAGTGCTTAGAAGTCAAATGAAGAATTTCCTCAAGAAGGAGTGCACCATTGTGTCAAGTGATGCTCGTAGATAAACACGATGAGAACAGAGAATTGCCCACTTATTTGGCAAGATGGAAGCCATTGGTGAACATGTGATTTCACGTGCAATTGTGGGAGTGAAAACTTGATTGCAGTGGATTGGGGAGAAATTCGGATGACAGAAAGTAGAGTCTGAAGACACAGACAACTCTCTTGGGTACTGGTAAGTATGACAGAAGTGGAACTATATAATTGAAAATGATATGCAAGGGAGGCCAGATCATAAACTCAAAGTTGGATGATAAGGGAAGTCAGAACAGGAGGTAAATATCAGAGAGTGAAAAAGTAGGGCCACTCATCATTGGACTAAAAGATCTGATGTGATTTGAGAAATTTTTGGAGTCAGGATAGTAAAGTCAATGTGCTGGGAAGACCGGAGAGGAGGAGATTGAGACAGACGCTTGGAGGAAGGATGCTTCTTGGTTATTCATGATGTGATGCCGTTAAGTGGGCTGGGAATGGGTGGCTGGGGTAGGAATGAAGGGGAGAAAAGATCAGATGATGTCAGAAGTAACAAGAAGTAACTAGCAAGGAAGACAGGGAGCCAGGTGTGAAAGTCAGTAAGAGGGGGATAGACCAGGGGGTCTGTGGATAATGGCAGCGAGCAGAGGTGTGGCATATGCATGTCGTGTCCTTCAACAGAAGGGATTGGGGGTGGGGAGAAATGATCTAGACGCAGTCACGAGAAGCAAGAAGAATCCCAGACTCAATGCCACGACTGCCCCTCTCTCCCCACCGCCCCAATTCCTCTTTTTGGTTTTCAGCCAGCGTCCTGAGATTTAGCCAGAACAGTTAACTGGTTCGACTAACCTGGACTGATTGCCTTCCAGCAATTCATATCCACCTTGTCCTTCAGCACCTGACTCAAGAGTTATCGCCCCAGCCAGATGTCTGAATTCATCTGCCTCGGGTATGATAATTGTGTCCCTCAGCTCAGTGTTATTTCAAATCTATTTTCCATTATGCAGTTAGATTCTGAGTTCCTCCACTTCATCTCAGTCATCTCTAGCAACAAGCACTGTGGTATAAGGACACACTATTTCTTGTTTGAGTTGAGGGTCTTAATAAGGAAATTGAGGCTCAGAGACATTGACTGATGGGCTTGAAGCTTTCAGCTAATTAGGGGCAGAGGTCTTTGTACATTTCAGAGGCATTGGGAGACTTTAATAATGTCTAACAGGCAAATTCAGCCCTGGCCCATCCATGATCAGTTTCTACTTTTTAGAGAATGGACTTAGAATATAGACCTGTCAAAGAAGAAGTGAAGTGGACAGGCTTTAAAGCACAGTTTCAAGATATAGTCAGGAGGGGATCTATCCTGATGTACAACTAACCATGCCATATCATTTTGCTTATCGGATTGGCAAAGATGATAGCTGAAAAATGCCAGTATAGGCAAGGGTGAGGGAAAAACAACTATTGGTGAAGTTGTAAATACATTCATCAGTGTTGGAAAGCAAGTGGGACATATATATTACAATTTAAAAGAAAACAAAACTCTTGGCTCCACTGTCTGCATATCTTGTTCTTACAACTCAGGCTATTTATAAAGAGGTTCTTAATCATTTCATATTTAGAGCTAGCTATAGAATCTTAAAAATATATTTTTGCTCCACCTATTGGGACACATCTCTGTAATGCAGTGTTTCTTTTTATTCTTAAGATCTAAACAGTATCAAGAGTAATTTTCTCTGTCTTTTTGTCCTATAGCATTCATTTTCAATCTATTTTTCTTTTCATAGGGAAGGAAAATGTATAACCCCATCTGTCATGAGGTTACTCTGTAACACAAAAGTTCATATCTTAAAAACTGATTTTTCCACAGATTTATACTGCAGAACAGTTTGAGATGCATTTCCAGTCCTCCAGATACCACTGCCAGCACAGTTGCTGTTGGGAGTACAAAAAAGCAGAATCTCAACAATGTATTTGTAATGTGATATGTACAAAAAAACGTTGGCCAAATCTGGCCATTTCTAAGAGTGGACTAGCTTTTATATGGACTTGCTCTAACAGAAGTTATTCCTGATAGAAAAAGTTAGGAAGAGCTTTCAAAACTGTTCACACCTCCCCACCTCCAACACATATCTTTTCTAATTATGGGTTTTGACTAAGTTGTGGCTTGCTGTGGTTAATAGGACGGCTGCTAATGTGTTGGGCCATGTTGATTCTTCCCCAGTTGCCTATGAGGGTTTGGTGGGGGGCACTGGGTGGAAATGAATAATCACTGCTGGCTTCTGTTTTTCAAAGTCAAAGGAAATGGCAGGCCTCCTCCTTCCACCCCCCCCCCAAAAACCTAATGAAGATGGATGGATTCCCTCCCACCCAAAGGGTGAAGAGGATGCCCTCCGTCCACAATAAGAATGGCAGGGTGATTCTTGGGTCCCGGCAAATGCAACCCTTTCCTTGTGCTGTTTTCCTGACTGTGGCCGCTGCTCAGCTCCTAAAACCTCTACCTCCAGGTCAGGCTGAGGTTAATGTAAACGAACTCAACACCTCCTTTCCAGATCATTCTTCAAATGGCAAAAAAATTACCGGGGGAAATAACATGCTTGGATTTTCCAAAGCTTCCTTGTACACCAAGGATTTCACCTCTTGGTTACAGAGCAGGTAGTCTTGGCACCAACTAGAATGATCTAAAGTTGGTAGAGTTTACCTGATCTTAATCTATATTCTGCCTATAAATGTCCCGCAACCCCACCTCTGAAAAATGAGCAGTCACATCTTAAAACAAGAACATTAATTGCGGCTGGCATAAGTTTTCTACTCATTTTCAGATATTTAAGAATCAGGTTTGATTGCCTGCTCTGTGTGATACGTTTTTTCTCTAAAGCGTTACTTATTGCATAAAGATAATATATCAATTTAGTAATTCCTGGTTCCTTGAAAAATAATTTCTAAAAAATAGAAAAAGATATGAAAGAGTGGCATTATGATCAATCCCAAAAATATTTTTTTGTCAACTCTGGAAATTCCATTTTAAGTGTACTACGTGTTGAATCAAGTTCTTGATCAAGTCATTTGTTAGCCTGAGATTAAAAAGATGGAGTGAGGATAGTGGTTGAGAATGGTAGAAGGCAGAAATATGTCAAGAAGCTTTTGTTGTTATGTTGGTTAATTTCCCCCTTGTGTACTAGTCTTATTTAAAATAAATGATCTTTCATCATTGTGTCAAGAGTGTGGCTTGTAGGGATTTAGCCTATACTCTGTTGACTTTCACATTTTAAAAGAGTTCAGTATAGAGGGTATGGCTTTGGATTTAAAACTGTTTGAGAGAATCCTAAGCTCACTCACTTTGTAATAATGCCCTCGTATTAAAAATTTACCCCAAATCCAGCATCTGGGAGGGACCTGAATGCAAGAGGATGTACATTTCTCATAGATGAAAGGGAGAATTCACTGTCCTGTCTAAAAATAGCATTGTGTCTTCCACCAGTTACTATCAGCTGGAGGTAGGATTAAACAGTAGTTGTCTAGGAGGAAAAGACAATAACTGAGTGTGACCATTTCTTCTGCAAGGCTAGCCCAGGTGGTGAAAGTTAAGTATTGTCCTTTGTCTCCCAGAGTTTGCCTCCATGTCTGTTTGGCTCTTCTGCAAAATGTCCTCTCTGGGTGTTGAGCCGTAGACAGACACAATCCAGACCTGTTCGCAGGGCTCCCACAGCGATCGCTCGCTCTCCTGGGTTCTTGGTGAGGGGCTCAGCTGGCAGGGAAGCTGCCAGACTGTTAAAACACACAGGTGGTGGTTTTCGCGATAGGTCCAAGTCCAGAGACTTGAAGAGTATTTGCCAAGTGACTTGAATCTGATATTTTAAGGAACATCTGAATAATTTTACTCCTGAGTGAAACTGGAGAAAGGAAGCAGTACTTGAGGGCTTGTCTTCTGAGAGCAGGCAAAGCAGCGTCCATTTATCCTGACCTCTACGAGCAGGAAAATTCTCTCTAGTTTTCCTGGCAGTGGAAGCTTAAGTTGGGTCCTGATGTTTCAGATGTTCCCAGAGCTGGTTCTCCTTAGTGAGAAGGAAAGAATGCACATTTAGCCTGAGTTCTCACCAATGCAGAATTAAAGCTAGCATTGATCAGGGAACTTTCCGCTGGGGTGGGGTGAGAGGGACAGCAGAGGGAAATAGCCCTTGGTGCCTCACAGATTCCAGTGTGTTCTCATTCAGCCCGGTCTCTGAATTGCTCTTTGAACTTGGGACAGTTGCTTAATTGAGTCAGTGTTTCCTCACCTGTGGAAGAGAGCTAATGCTTCTTGCTATTGGCCTACCTGGTCCTCAGTAGGACTTCAGCCAGCCAAAGCTGTGTTAATGTGACAAACCTTGCACAGACTGCAGGGGTGGTTCAGGACACCCATCAAATTTATTCTCATCTCCACAGTGCCTGGAGGATGTCTATGGCTTTAAAGTTTTCTGTCCATCTTGTCTATTATTTATTCAACAAGTATTTCGTGAGTATCTACTATGTTTAGACCTGCCCCTACACAAATCAATCCACAAGAGCTAGACCCTAGAAGACAGTACATTTTCAGAGAGCATCCTATAACTTAGCTTCTTTTACAATGCCCTGTGTTGTTAATAAGCTGAAATGAACAGTGGCTAAAAGTCTTGAAGGAGGAGATGGTAACCAACAGTTCATTTCCTATGTGTATCGTTAGCATCATGCGTCATTGGTAATGTTCAGGTTATTGTAATTATATATGAAGAGGGCTACACTTCTGCTATGCAAATAGTTTTCAAAAGTCTGTTTTTAATTACTGCACAAAAGTTCATATGTGACTAGGCTGCCTGCCCAATAATATCATGTCACTATGTATTGTTGAAAATGATTACAATGTCATCTGTAGTTTATCAGTTTATTTTAAATAAAAACTGGGTCAGTAGGCCTTCAGATAAGAGGTTAGGGTAAAAGAAGATTGAGACTTCATTGCTTCCGTAGATTGAGCCTATGACTTCCAAAATCGGGGGCCGCCTGGTAATCCTAATGGATTGACTTCCAAAATTCCTTGTATTTGCCCTGCTGGACTTGTCTCTCTGGAGCTTAGCTGGATCTTAGCTGCAGATAGATATTATGGTTTATATACAGTAATTCCACTTAGTCCAGCTGTAAATTTAAATCTGTTGTATTACTACAGCACTGAAAGGCAGCCTCACTCATGTCCGTGGAAGGGGGCCTGTCTTGCAGACATGTTTAACAGAAAATCAAGGATTTTCAGTTAGTTGGTTGAGAGACCCTTGGAGAAACAGCCTCCCTGCCTAACCACACGTTGGTTGTGGTTTCCGCCTGTTCCTTCCAAAGGGGGCAAATGAAGAGATTCCGTTCGTGGTCATTAGTAGGCAAGCTTTGGTGGGGGCTTTGTTCTTAAATGGGGGCTTTATCTTATCCCTGCTGGTTAAGCCCCTCCATGCACTCCTCACCTGTCATATCTGTCATACATTTAATTCATCACGCTGGGAACAAGAGCTAGCTGATCATGTCAGAAGGTGGGAGGGAGCTGAAGGAGGGGGGCTTGGTCAAGTCAGTCTTAAAACTTTACCATCAAAGATGATTACCAGATTTTAATAAAGATTTTTAAATAAAATTTTAATCGTAAGCAGTTTTGTAAAGGAGAATTTTCTGCTTCGTGATTCTTCCTTCAAAGCGGGTTTTAGGATCTAGAATTTCTGAAGCTAGGACATCAAACTCTGTTTAATTTTAGGAATCCAAATTTAAAATGTGGTGGGTATTCAAAAAACAGATCCTCTATCCAATATTTTTAACTTTTTTTTCTGATTATCAAAGTAATATTCATTCTTAAAGATTTGAAAAATCTTGAAAAAATGCAGGAAAAAAATGAATTGTATTTCCACCACTTAGTTATAATTAATTATTAATATTTTGTGTATCTATTTCCAATTTTTTTGGATATATATGTAGATTTCCACCCAAAATCATTATAGTAATGTCAGCTATAAATCCAAGTATTTTCTCCATTTTTACACATATTCTGCAACAATTATTTATTATAAAATTAGGGCATGCTTATTGTAAAGTATTCTAACCATACATATGGACATCTATTAAGCACATTCTATGTGCCAGGCTCTTTTATACATGAATGTTCCATGTATATATTAACTGGGTTAGTCTTTACAACCTCTCAATGAACATAGTACAATTATTATTTCCATTTTGCTTATGAAGAATAGGAGAGGTAGAAAAGGTAATTACCTTGCCTAAAGTCAGACAGCATGTAGATAGTGGAGACAAGATCTTAACCCAGGCAGGATGACCTCAGAGCCACTTCTCTTAACCACTACCCGGAACAACCTCATGGACTTTGCTTGTATAAATAATACATTTAATCTATCCTATATCACTTGATCATTTGGCTTGCTTCCAATTTTATAAACAGTGCTTATGTTCAGTAACCTGGTAGGTAATTATCTGGGAACACCTACAATTACTTCCCTAGAATAAATTCCTACAATTATCATTTCTGTGTTAAAATGTATGTGAGTTTGCTTCCTCAAAAAGCTAAACAGAATTACCATATGACAGAACATTTCTACTCCTAGATATACCCAAAAGAATTGAAAACAGGGACTCATCTATCTGTATGTTGATGTTCATAGCAGCATTGTTCTCAATAGCCCAAAGAGGGAAATAATGTGTCCATCATCAGATGAGTAAACAAAATGGCATATAGAAATGGTATATACAGACAGAAAAACAAAATGGAATATTAGTCAGCCATGAACAGGAATGAAGTTCTGACACACCTACATGTGGATAAACCCTGAAAACCTTATGGTAAGTGAAATAAGCTAGACACAGAAAGGCAAATACTGTATGTTTTCACTTATATGGGAAATTGGAATAGGCAAATTCATAGAGACAGAAAGTAGAATAGAGGTTACCAGAGGCTGGGAAGGGGAAGAGTTGGGGGGCAGGTGGGGAATGAGGAGTTATTGTCTAATAGATACAGAGTTTCTGTTTCAGGTGACAAAATTGTTGGAAATAGATAGCAGTGGTTGTTGTACAATTGTGTGAATATAATCAATGCCACTGAATTATACACTTAAATGATTAAATTACCAAGTTGTTTTATATATTTACCACAATTTTTAAAATGTATGATAAGTTTGTCAAATTGCCCTGAATCAAGATTTAGCATCTCTTCAGCAACATTAATTTTTAAATTGAAAGCAATACATATATATATATACATATACATATATAAAAATTATATTTGATTTATTTTGCGTGGGTAAATACACATGGTTCAGAGTTCAAAAGGTGCCAAAGGTATACAGTGAAAACTCTACGCACATGACTAGCCACCCAGCTCCTCCCCAGAGGTAATGACTCTTTTCAGCCTCTTGTGTAGCCTTCCCTATGTATATGTGCAGTATATCTTCTCCCTTCCTTTTCACATAAATTGTATCTCATAAAACATTCATGTTAAATTTGTATCTATGGAAACCTCTCCCACTTCATTCACTTTTTAAAAGCCTGGTTAAATTTCCCCTCTCCCATCCATAGTCATACAATTGAACATTGTTATTTAACAGGCTGTATTGAGCTGGGGGTTTGGGCCAAGAGATAGAACCCCCCCTTGTCTGGAGACGTGGTGCAGTCTCGGGGTAATCTTTCCAACTCTAGATACGATGACAGCCTGATGGCACCTCCTGCAAAGAGAAGACAAACAGGGATTTTCTTTCCTCACTTAAAGAAATGAACGTTATCCTCTCTTGTTTGCTTTCTGAGAATAAGCAAGTTCTTTAGGAATTGGTGCTTGATGAACGTTCTCTATTTGGCGGCTGTGGGATGTCTCCCGCCTTTGGCCACTGTCATGTCAGCATAGAGCCTTCCTCAACTGCAAGGGACTTCCCGTCACTCACTAATCTTTGTGCCAAATGGGCTGGTGGCACGAGGTTGCAAAAAGCACACAGGGACATGGGTGTAAAGATTTCAGATCTGGCACCACCTCTTCCTCCGCTAGCCGATCATCTAGCCTTTCTCATAAAATGAGGGAGATGACAGTAGATTCACTTCTGACAGCTAGAGTCTACTAAGTGTAGAGTTGCTTAGCACAGGATCGGACCAGTTAAAAAACTTAAGTCAGGGACTTGATTGTATATAACTCCCAGTGATGTCTATGTTTAACAAGTAAAGTAACAGTTCCTCAGAATGCATAGATGAAGGTGTTAAAACTGCTTTGTGATGCAGAGCTTTTTTTTTGAAATCACAGTTATCAAAAATTGTTTATAGACTCATACAACTCCGAAGTGTGTTAAGAGGAAAGAAATGGAAGCATCTTTAGAATTTAGGGAAAATGTTACATGTTTCTTCTTAAAATGGTGATAGATAGCTAGGCTAACCTTTTATTATTGTATCAGTCATGGAAAAAAAGCAAACTGGAAGCTGAGTAAAATGCCCCACTTATAAATTCAGATCACGCTGTATCTTACTACTTAGTAGTGACACTACTCTTCCGATGGTTTGGCAGCCCTCTCCACTGCTCCAATGCCATGGAGAAAGAGAGACCAGCTTCTCAGATACTCCAAATGACACGTGCCAAACACGTGGAAGGTAAATCCCCTAATTCAGTCCATTCTTCCAGCATTCTCTGGCAGACAGCCAAGCTAAATATTTCTGCTGGATAAAAAATACACTCTTGTGAGCTACACTCTTAACTGGTTGCCTGACTTCAGTGGAAGGGGTTGCCTTAGTGAGGAGGATGGGGAATAAGGAATTGGCTTCCAATGCCCTGTGTATGTTTTTTTCACCTTAAAAAAATTTTCTAAGCTATTTATGAGCTGTGATTGGATTAACTTATGCTTGAAGGAAGGAGGAAAATTGGAAAATAGATTTAATGCAATTCTTCCTTCTCCCCTCCCTCCAACTCCCCCTCAATTTGCTTTTAACGATTATCTTTTCAGATTTCCTAGGTGGCTGTCATTTTGTGTCTGTTGCATGTTTTTTAGCTAAATAAATTTTCAAAGGCTGTTACATTTGGTCTACTAAGAGGCCCAGCATATGGACCAGCGGGTGCGTGTCAGATGGGGATTATAGTTAATTGTAATTTATGACAACACTGCTGGCTTCATTAAGACTAATTAGAGGAGTAGAATTGGGAATCAACTTTCATATATACCCTTCTAATTGTTTTAGATGTTTTTATTTTACATAAAAGATAGGACATTTTTAGCAGCTGTAAAAAGGAATACGAATGGAATCATATCATAGTACAGTTTTGTATCCTCCTTTTTTTCCAGTGGTATATCATGAGCATTCTCTCATGTTACATTTATTTAAAACCTTTTTTTAATGGCCACATAATACTCATATCATGTGGCTGTATCATAACCTATTTGGCAATTTCTATAAATATGAATATTCAGGCTGTTTCCATTTTGTCATTATTCTAAACAACATTGCAACTAATATGTTTATATAAATCTGACTCCTCAAATTATTTTCTTGTCGGTATATCTCCATCAGTATAATCATTTGACCAAAGGTTATGAATCTTTAAAGCTCTTGGTATATACTGCTGAATCTCTTTCTGGAAAAGTTATACTATCAAAGTATAGTTTACAAATATCTGGACATTTAGATTTAACTTAAAATCTCAAGAATCTCCATGTTTTTATATTTTTCTCTATGTAAATATTGGTGGCATTAGTAATATTTGAAAAATTGTCCTATGGCATAGCACTTCTATCATTTGTTCAGTTGACAAATATATTGGGCTCTGTGTTCTAGGCACCATGCCATACCCCAAGGAGTGGCTTTGGCTACTTTCAAATATTTCTTCTTTTTTAAAAAAAAATATTTATTTTTAATTTATTTTGGTTGCACTGGGTCTTAGTTGTGGCACCCGGGATCTTTAGTCGCGGCATGTGGACTTCTTAGTTGCAGCCTGCGAACTCTTAGTTGCGGCACGCACGAGGTATCTCGTTCCCCAACCAGGGATCGAACCCGGGTCCCCTGCATTGGGAGCATGGAGTCTTACCCACTGGACCACCAGGGAAGTCCCTCAAATATTTATTCTTCTTTTTTTCTTTTCTTTTTTCTTTTTAAAATTTTTTTAACGTCTTTGTTGGAGTATAATTGCTTTACAGTGTTGTGTTAGTTTCTGCTGTATAATGAAGTGAATCAGCTCTACATATACATATATCCCCATATCTCCTCCCTCTTGCGTCTGCCTCTCACCCTCCCTATTCCACCCCTCTAGGTGGTCACAAAGCACTGAGCTGATCTCCCTTTGCTATGCAGCTGCTTCCCACTAGCTATTTTACATTGAGTAGTGTATATATGTCCATGTTACTCTCTCACTTTGCCCCAGCTCACCCTTCCCCCTCCCCGTGTCCTCAGGTCCGTTCTCTACGTGTGCATCTTTATTCCTGTCCTGCCCCTAGGTTCATGAGAACCTTTTTTTTTTAGATTCCATGTATATGTGTTAGCATATGGTGTTTGTTTTTCTCTTTCTGACTTACTTCACTCTGTATGACAGACTCTAGGTCCATCCACCTCACTACAAATAACTCAATTTCGTTTCATTTTATGGCTGAGTAATATTCCATTGTATATGTGTGCCACATCTTCTTTATCCATTCATCCTATGATGGACACTTAGGTTGCTTCCATGTCCTGGCTATTGTAAATAGTGCTGCAATGAACATTGTGGTACATGACTCTTTTTGAATTATGGTTTTCTCAGGGTATATGCCCAGGAGTGGGATTGCTGGGTTGTATGGTAGTTCTATTTTTAGTTTTTTAAGGAACCTCATACTGTTCTCCGTAGTGGCTGTATCAATTTACATTCCCACCAACAGTGCAAGAGGGTTCCCTTTTCTCCACACCTCTCCAGCATTTATTGTTTGTAGATTTTTTTGATGATGCCCATTCTAACTGGTGTGAGGTGATACCTCACTGTGGGTTTGATTTGGATTTCTCTAATGATTAGTGATGTTGAGCATCCTTTCATGTGTTTGTTGGCAATCTGTATATCTTCTTTGGAGAAATGTCTATTTAGGTCTTCCACCCATTTTTGGATTGGGTTGTTTGTTTTTTTGATATTGAGCTGCATGAGCTGCTTGTATATTTTGGAGATTAATCCTTTGTCCGTTGCTTCATTTGCAAATATTTTCTCCCTTTCTGAGGGTTGTCTTTTCATCTTGTTTATGGTTTCCTTTGCTGTGCAAAAGCTTTTAAGTTTCATTAGGTCCCATTTGTTTATTTTTGGTTTTACTTTCATTTCTCTAGGAGGTGGGTCAGAAAGGATCTTGCTGTGATTTATGTCATAGAGTGTTCTACCTATGTTTTCCTCTAATAGTTTTCTTCGTTGCTGCATGTAGGCTTTCTCCAGTTGTGGAGAAGTAGCAGGGGCTACTCTTCATTGCAGTGTACAGGCTTCTCACTGCCGTGGCTTCTCTTGTTGCAGAGTATGGGCTTTAAGTGCATGGGCTTCAGTAGTTGTGGCACACGGGCTCAGTAGTTGTGGCTTGCAGGCTCTGGAGCACAGGCTCAGTAGTTGTGGCTCACAGGCTTAGTTGTCCGTGGCATGTGGGATCTTCCCAGACCAGGGATCGAACCCATGTCCCCTGCATTGGCAGGCAGATCCTTATCCACTGTGCCACCAGGGAAGTCCCAAATATTTATTCTTAAAACAATCTTCCAGGCTGTTTCTTTGAACAATCATGATTTATATTGATAGGTTCAAACCATCTACATTAAGAATGCATCTTGCCATGACCATCCATTCATCTTTTAATTCAGACTATGATCAGAATCCAGTTTGGTAAGAGCAATAACATAAAGGCCAACAAAAAATTGATACACAAAGATGACAGTACTGACCCATTTTCAGTAGAATGTAGAATTCTGAGTTGATTTTCTGGTATCGGGTATTGCATTGGCATTTACTCATCCACACTCTTGGTGGTGGTTTCCTTTTCCAGGCACAATATTCCTCCGTAACTGGAATTAGGGACACAACCTACGGCCACAGACCCAAGCCAGCCTAAGGGACCCCTGTGAGTACAGAACTCAGGTCCTTGGCCTTACTGCCCCAGTTCTTTGCTAATCTCAGAGGCAGATTGCCTATTACCTGGTGATCAACCCAAGCCATATATTCAGATGCCATTCCTGTGAATGTTCCACAGCCATGGTACATTTCCTTAACCAGGGGACGATGGGGGGAAGACAGTATTTCAAGTGCAGATTTAATCTAAAAGGTGGGCATCTAATTAAGTAAATCATTTGCTTCCCAAACTTGGCAGCACATTGGAATCACCTGAAGATCTTTAAAACCTAGCTTGCTGGCTCCCATGCCAGTATTCTGATTTAACTGGTGTGAGGTGTGACCCGGCCGTCAGAATTTTTTATTGTTCCCCAGGCCATTCTAATATGCAGAAAAGTTTGAGGACCACTGAGGGAAGGCTTTTGTGGGGCATATTATAATGACCTGCTGTCAGTGTGTTCTGTTCACTGATGCCCTTGCCTGGGCTTTTGCATTTATGTCCACACCAAGTCATAGACATCCATCTTCTTTACCTACTGTGATGAAAAGCTCGCCTTCATTCTTCTTAGTTATTTCTTTGGGGGCAGGAAAAGGGGAGAAAAGTGAGGAGTAAATTCATAGTCTAAAAGGAAGCAGAATAATGCAGGCATATTTGGGGGAGTAATATATGAGTCTTAAGCAGAATTGCAGATTATAAAGGAGGCGGTTCTGGGAATCGTGACCTTCTCTGCCCTCTCTACACTAAAGTATAGCACACAGTTGGGTGTGCCTTGTCTGCAACTAAGGTATTTCATATTCTCCACGCCCAGCTCTCCTCTTCTCTGTTGTAGAGTTTGAGTATTGGTCCAATGCAGAGGGGGAGAGCAGGGGGGAAGCAGAAAGATGGAACAATTCCCTCTTCTTTCCCACAGTCCCACAGCGAGTCTTTTCTCTGTAACCCAGTTCTAATGAAACTCAAGACCGGATAACCAGATTTCAGTGTGTCCTATTTGGAAGCCTCTGCCCAGATGTGTGTACAGCTTCTCCTGCCGTCCGCAGTGCCGTCCGCAGTGCCGTCCGCAGTGCCGTCTGCGCCGGGGAACTTCGGGACAACCTTCTAACCATATATGTCATGAGCCCTGAGTAAACGAGAACAGAAACATGGTGGGGCAGATGTAGCTCTTCCCTGGAAAGGGGATGGTTTCAATACTCTCATCCCAGACAGACTTCCGGGGTATGCTTTTAAGGGAACCTTATGCCAGCAGGCCTTTGAGCTTCCCCAGAAGACTGGGCTTGTGTTGTGTGCAGATTTGACTCCAGTGGGCCGGGGAAGGGGAAACAGGGATGGCACAAGGGCGTAGAGGAAGGGAGGAGAACTGGCTGCGGGCTGTTCTCTTCACCAAGAGGCAGCCAGGAGTAGGCATGTAAAATCCCAGTGGTCAGTGAATTTGTGCGTCTGTGTGCATGTGTATCATTCTAAACCCACCGTTATCTCTCAGTATCCTTTGGATTGCATATATTAAGGGCAATATTATAGCCTAGCATATGATCTTCTTCAGTCTAAAAAAATGACGAGGCCATTTTATTGTCCCTGTCGTCAAATCAGCTGAACAGTATTAAGGAACTACTATTTTCATTTATTGTTCTGCCTAGATAATGTGTGGCTACGTATCTTACTATTGTTTAAAAATTATTTGTGACTTTTAAGTTTGTATAAGAAGAGAAGAGATTAAAACTTTGTAACTCATTTCAGCCAGTATCTTTGGTTTTTTTTTAATTTTTAATTTTTTAATTTTTTTTTTTTTTTTTTTTTGGCTGTGTTGGGTCTTGGTTGCCGCACACGGACTTTCTCTAGTTGCGGCGAGCGGGGGCTGCTCTTTGTTACGGTGCACGGTCTTCTCATTGCGGTGGCTTCTCTTGTTCTGGAGCATGGGCTCTAGGCGCGCAGGCTTCAGTAGTTGTGGCACACGGGCTCAGTAGTTGTGGCTCGGGTCCTAGAGCACAGGCTCAGTAGTTGTGGTGCACGGGCTTAGTTGCTCCACAGCATGTGGGATCTTTCCGGATCAGGGATCAAACCCGTGTCCCCTGCATTAGCGGGAGGATTCTTAACCACTGCGCCACCAGGGAAGTCCCTCAACCAGTATCTTTGTTAGGCTGCCATCAGTCATTGTATACGGAGTCGCAGGCCCAGTGACCAATTGAGGAACGTGACCTGGCTCTTGAATTGACCCTGATGCAGGTCCTACTCCTTTGTCTGCATCCCTCCCCTCAGGGCCAGGTGTGACTTAGACTTTGGAACTTCTGAGAATTTAGAGAGGTAATATTGATGCATATCCACCCAGTGAGGTGTTCTTATTCAAACATTAGTGTTTCTGCAGCAGAAAACAGCATGATGTTTCACTAATTGAGGCAAAGACAACAGACTGTCTTGGGTCAGCAGGAGTGGAGGCCATGCAAGGGTTTGGGGGAGGGAAGGGCCATGGGCAGGCTGTGATTCAGAGCGATAATTCCAGTAGCAGTGATGTTGATGAAAATCCTGGTGGAACTGGAAATGGAGAAAGCAATTCGAAGACCATTGTAGTATGTTGGTGATGAGAGTGGATGTATGGTGGTAGGAATAAAAAAGTGAAAAAACTTTCAATTTTCAGAGTTTTTGGATTGGGGGCTGGCAGATAAGATATTGTAGGCCTTATACCAGTAACTAGACCAAAAGAAAATTACCCTCTCTGTCTGTGTCAGCTTTTTTCTCCTATGAAATTAAAAAGTTAGATAAGATCTCTAGGGATTGTAACTTTTCATGGACCGAATGCTCCTAAACTTCAGACTCAAATTACTGATTGCCCACAGCATTCTGTATAATAGTTTAAAAATATATTAGTGATGTAAGTTTGATGATTAATAAAGCATGGTATGATATATGCACTTTGGAATGCTTTATAGCAATTTAAAATGATGCATACATGGGCAGATGTTTGCAGTAATAGGTGAAAAAAAGTGGGTTATAAGACTATTTACAATAGGATGTTATTTAAAAAATGATACTTGGATAAACTCAAGAATCTACACCATAATGGTTAACAATAATTGTTTTGTTAGGGTTCACTTGGTAGCAAGGAATAATAAACCCACTCAAACTATCTCAGGTATAAAGACTTTTGTTGAAGATTTACGAACGGGGCACAGCAGATAATCTCATGGCCATCTATCTAAAAGCAAATGCAATAAAGCTGCTGTGATATTGTATAAAATATTCATTTCTTTTTTTAATTTAACCATGAGTACTGATTCCTTGTGTATTAAAATAAATGGGTAATTTATTTTTAAGTGTAAGTTTTTTTAAATTTCTGAATACTTCCTTTATCAGTATCACTGTTGATGCAATTCTCAAATAGAACCTTAAGAAACATCTTGCTTCTCCTTTGAGATCTGCTAGTAACGATTTGTTGTTAAGTTCAATGAAGGCATCTCATAACTCTACCTATGAAAAAAAGGACATTTTTTGTACGATACTCTCTAAGCATAGGTTTTATAGTTTCGTATTATATAATAAATATCCTTTTACCTTTTAGATCAGAATGTTTATTTTATGGAGTCAATATTTCCAGTTTACTAATTATTAAAAATTATTTTTCATAGTTCAGAAGAAATGTGGACAATAAGAAAAAAATGAATAATGTTTTTAAATCACAGCATCTTCTTGGTTATACTTTACAGTATCAGCTGCTTCAAAACAATTTATTATCCCAAGTGTGGTGATTTAGAAGAATTCAATTATTGGCTGATCACCTAGAAATGCTATTAACTAATCTCACTAAATAACTTGCTGGGTGCTTTTATATTCTCTGTGCCCTCTGTAGACACACTGACTTTTTCCTCTCATGCTTCTCTCATCAACCCCTCTCTAACATTCCTTGAGCATTTCTGCTTTGTATTTTCTGATTTGTATGCTTACCAAGAGATGCTTGTATGTGTTCCCAAACTTGATGATGCTAGTTGTAATTATGTAATTTAATTAAATATTATATAAACCAATGAAATATAAGTATTAAGACTTGGTTCCATTAAAACCAAGTAGAAATCTTTGGAAAGACTTGATAAATACTAGTTGAAAAACTTCCTATAATTGAAATAGATGTGGGTGAAACAATTATAAAATATTGGGGAGGGGGGATAAATCTAGGAGGATTTTTGCCCTCAGGTTTCTTGGACTGAAAGGCATTGAAGTATGCGAGGGTTTATGCAGGAAAGACACTGGGGACTTCAGAAGGAAGAGGTTCATTCTCAGACAGAGGCCTTGGCCCTGCATCAAAGACAGTAAAATTGACATTCTTTGATATATTATCAAATACAATGTTTAAGGTTAGTATTTATTGTTTTTTGTGAGTCTCTGGTTTAACTCTTTATATAATTTTTTAAAAACTGGGGAGGCACAAGATAGAGGTAGGAGGTTAAGGGGAACAAACTACTATGTATAAAATAAATAGGCTATAAGGATATATTGTACAGCACAGGGAATATAACCAATATTTTATAATAACTATAAATGGAGTATAATCTTTAAAAATTGTGAATCACTATGTTGCACACCTAAAACTTACGTAATATTGTAAATCGACCATACCTCAATTTTAAAAAATTGATAGAAAAAAATCTGATCCCAATTGCATTGAATAAGAAACATCAGCTGTATTGACTAGCAACTAAATTGGGAAAAAAAAGTAATTTTGACCATCATAACAGAACTTAGTTTGAATTATCAATATCTCTTACTATATCAACAGATCTCATTTGCAAAATTTTTATAAAACAAAATTTTTATAAATTGAGCCATATTTTTACAGCAAGAACAATTTACTATTTAGAGGAATCCTTCAGTGGCTTCCTTTCTCAAGCAAACTAATTTTCAAAAAATCTTCACTTCCTACACTAAATTAGATGTCTAGAAGCTAAAGTAATATTCTGGCCATTCTTTTAGCTCTAGCTCTTTACCAATTCTATATATTTTGAGACAATTGGATTTTTATTTCCAGTGATCTGTTTCTTTCAGAATAAAGACATAATACTTAGCAACAATGACTTCTTGGGAAATTCAAGAGGTAAAAAAAGCTTTACACAGCCTTATATTAACTATTAAATGTCCCTGGTTCTGATAAGTCTCTTCCTTGGCCCTCAGAGGCTATTGTGTTTGTTTTCCTGTAGGATTATCCCCATTTTAACACACTGAGAATTCTATTACTGTCAGATGCTCATGCAGACTTCTAGTGGAAAGAAGACTATACTTTTAATCAAGTGTAGGCTTTCCCTTTTCAGGTGTAGTTGCAGAAAGCTTCTTTTTCCTTCATCGCCATGCTCCTATTCCAAAAGTCAAGGGAGTTGGTACAAGACTATGATAAAAATCACTACGGGTAAAATCAAAGTATATAGAACTCCAAATGTATGCTTGAAATCTTATGTGACACTAGTATTGAATAATAAGCAAAACATTGGAATTGTGCCACATTTTTGGTGTACAGAGAAAAGATTTTACAACGATAGTGACAGAAAAAAATTAGAAATCATAGTATTTTGTATAGTTTGGAAGTAATATTGACAGGACCTGGTGAGGTTGAGTGGTAAAGGAATGAAAGGTTCTAGGTGATAGTGTTGTTTAGTGGACCTAGCTTGGGTGACTAGGTCGAAGGCAAAATCATAACCACAACTTGAAATAGTCTACCCCTCACTGATCCCTTTTAAATTAAGATGGCACACAAGTATTTTGTGTAGAAGCATCCAGGAAATTGGATGGTGTTGATTATGTTTACATCAATCTTCCTTTTAAAAAACACATAAGATGGGACTTCCCTGGTGGCGCAGTGGTTAAGAATCCGCCTGCCAATGCAGGGGACACTGGTTCGAGCCCTGGTCTGGGAAGATCCCACATGCCACAGAGCAACTAAGCCCGCGCGCCACAGCTACTGAGTCTGCACTCTAGAGCCCGCGAGCCACAACTACTGAGCCCGCGTGCCACAACTACTGAAGCCTGCATGTCTAGAGCCCGTGCTCCGCAACAGGAGAAGCCACTGCAATGAGAAGCCCGTGCACCTCAACGAAGAGTAGTCCCCGCTCGCTGCAGCTTAAGTCCACGCACAGCAAAGACCCAACACAGCCAAAAATTAATTAATTAATTTTAAAAAACCACCCACAGAGAAGACCTATGTACTTATTAGTAGGAAAAAACGAGGCCTTTGTCTCAGAAGCATTTAAAACTCTGTAACACTGGAAAAAATAATCCTAATTAGATTCTTTAGGTCTGAATTAATATTATTTGAAGAAGGCATAATGCTTAGTAAACTATAGTTGAAGTGTAATGGTAATTTTAGACTGCATGTTTAAGACGTGGAAGTGTGTTTCCTACACACAATGGATTATATGCAAAATGGCTGCATAACTTATTTATCTTTGTTTTAAACTGCTTTGCACATCCTAAAACAATTTTGCAATCAGAATTATCAGCCCACTAAGCAGCAAGGAGTTTGTTTTGTTAATTGCTCTTGTTAAACCTAATTACCATGGGGTGGAATGGCTGTGAAGGGGAGGAAGGCCCAAAGACGGCAGGGGAAGATTTTAGGGAGAGGTCCAGTGCTGTATGAGTGCACAAAAGCAGACCTCACAAGGACTAGGTAACTCACTTAGACCTGGGAAACTGTTACATTTGTTTTTAGCTGGTGAAGTTATTTTCAAGCTCTGTTGTCAGAGGTAGGTTCCTCCCTTCTCCCATAAATAAGCACATTTCTATGCCTGTGGCTTCTATCCAGAAACATTTATTAAAGTTCCATGAACAACGGCTGAGCAGCAGTATATACCTTCTCTAGAAAAAGAGAAAGTATCTCCAGAGCCTATGGCAATGCCTCGTTCACAGGTGGGACCCAAGAGCCATTTTTTATCCGTTCATGCAGCGCACATTAGTCAGCCATCCATCACACGCCAGGCACTGTGCTGCGTGTTGGGTGCTCAAAGATGCCTGGGATTGCTCGCAGGCCAGTAGGTAGCAGACTGCAGAGACAGGTCCTCACTCAGTGCATGGGTTCATTGGTAGAGCATGAGGAAAAAAGTGGTACACACGAGGAAATGGAGCCTGGAGGCACAGCCCGGCCTGGAAGCCAGGTGTCCTGGCCACGCCTGGCACGGTTACCATCTTCCAGCAACTCTTTAGCAAAGCGTGTACTTCGATAACCCAATATCGTGTATTGACTGTCATGCTGGTCTTTGCTGGTTGGGGCTTCTGAAATGAAAAATGTTTCAAAGAACGTCTCAAATTATATGAATGAATGTGTAGGTTTAATATGCATCACAATTTGAAGAATAGAAAAACACTGTTTTTATTTCTAATGGTATTTTGGAAAAACCTCTCCTAAGGAACAGAGGGACATTATCACTGGAGAAAACTTTAGTCTGGCAGAACCTTTTTATATTAGTGTAAACTAGATGTTAATGAAATCGAGGTCAGTAAGGAGATAAACCTTTGATTTGTTTAAATATATTCTGAGTAGAACATCAAGACGAATTGGTGTCACTTGTCTGATGAGTGAAAAGCTTCGGGAGAACATTGAGTTAAGCAGTGAGGTACTTGTGATTAGTCCTTTCTTGCTGGGTAAATGTGTTTACTTTTTCCACTGGTATTTATACTAGTTAATGTGTTGCAACAGATAAATCTACTTCCTGAGTCCATCTTTCAGCTTGTTCTCCTCCCTTTGGAGCTAACAAATGATTTGACTTTGACACAGTTTATCAGTTGAGCCCCTGCTAGGTGCTGCCAGCTGCTGGCTCAGAATACTGCAGAGAAAAAGTGAGTTATCTGCAATATTTTGTTCCTGGTCCCTCTATCTGGAGGAGGGTGCATGACTCAGGGACCGATTCTGATGGCTATGAGTTGTTTTACCTCCTGTAGCATATATGTTTTCAGCCCAAGAGGGGCTCTTAATCATTTCCTGGTGGGGTCACTGTAAAACAGCATCCAGTGAGGCACAATTTTCAATTTTATCAGAAGGGCGAAATTAAACATATTTGGTGACTGTTATACCTCTCATGCTGAAGGGCACTAAAGATGCCTTACATTTGCCAAACACTAAAAAAACTTGTCCCCCAAAATGACTGCAATCCCAGAGACTGCTTTTTTTCACAGGGGCAGGATAGCAAGCAGGTGCCTCCTTCATTTTGTATCAATGCTTCTCAACGTGCATTCCCACTAACAAAAGGTGATAGACTTGAGTTCAACAGCATGGGTCAGTCAGGCAGAACTTTAAAAGTTTTATTTTTTCACCTTTTTAATATAAAATTTTGTTTACAATACTGAAGAACATGATATAATGCACCCTATGACCCAGTTCAACAACTATCAACTCAAGACCTGGATTGTTTCATCTGTACCCCAACCTGAGGGGTTTTGAAGCAAATCCCAGAAAGCATGATTTCACCCATAAGTATTTCAGTATGTATATCTGAAATACAAGGATTTCTTTTAAAAACAACCAAAAAATTATTGTATTTTTTAAGGACTGATCACAACGTACTCTTTAGGATACTGACTGGGGAAGGAATAGATGGCTCTAATAAAGATTTTTCAACATAAAAAATAAACCCTAAGGGCCAAAATTGTATTGCAAAGATAGTTTTGCTCCTTTCCTAAGTTTCTGGAAGGAGAGCACACACGTGCAGGCAGGCACCAAACTGGCATTTAAAGCTCTGTTGCTGAGATAGAATTATATCCTTTGGAGCGCTGGGTGAGAAATGAATGCTTTGCTCTGAGTAGCTGGTGGTGGCAGCATAATTAGTGAGATGTCAGCTACAAATAGAATCACCGAGGCATATGCTCGGCACACATGAGCACTTGCAGATTTGGCAGCCAGCAGTGATCTAACAGTTGGATCCTCCGTGTGCCCCGTGCCACTCGTTGAGTCTAATGCGAAGTGCAGTCTAGTCACTGGTGTGTCCGTGAGCATGATTAGCTGTTACCGATTAGTGAACTGTCTGAGGCCCCAGGGGTATTGATCTGGAGGCAGCCTTCTGTTCCGACACCCCCTCCCCACCAACACCCTTCCTTCTCCTCTCCTCAAGCTATGAGGAAGGGGAGAAAAGTAGAAGAGAAAAAGGGGTCCAGATGGGAAGACAAGAATGCTGAAAAGATCCTGTAGGAAGTAGGTCAGGTACTTTGGAGATTAGAGTAGCGCGCTTCATCCCTGAATGCTGGAACCAGGGACAAGTAGCATACAATTAGGAGGCATTAGAACAGCAACAAGTAGCTTGGATTTATCAGCTTTAATTGTCTATTGTCAGGACAGAGCTCTCCTCCCGAGGATCATGGTGGCGGTCTACATCCTAATACTTTTAATGGACCTCCATTGTGGGATTATCTCTCCTAAAGACGGTGCCTGTTCTTTTAAAAGGAGCTGTTGGGAAGCCAGCCTGAAAAACGCCAAGCCCTGGCTTTCCCTGTGATTGGTCCCATTCTAGGGTAATGCTGGGTTGCCCTTCTGTCCCCAGGGGCACACCTTAAGGGGGAAGATGCCTATTGAACATTAACCCCTCAGGCCCAGCTTCCTCTGTGTATTTGCAGGAAACAATGGGCTGTAGATGGAGATCAGATAAGCCAGGGCTGCCGGCTTCACAATCTCCACACTATCTTCTTGTTGAAAGGTTTCCTGGCATATTCTTAGTATTCTTTGTCAACATCGGAGAGTTTTTCAAAAGATAAGATGTCTATTAAATTAGGTTTGTCATTGTATTGCCTTCCCTTTCCTCCATCACCTCTCAACTCAGGTGGAGAAGAAAGCATTTAAAGGACCAGTCACCAGTCTCCAAACCCAGGTACCGAATTAGGCAGGTTTAATTTTATTCCTGTCACCACCAGTTTAGCATTTAAAAGGTTCTACAATAGGTGAGTCTCCTCCCTCCCCCTTTCCTAGCCCACCTGTACTTTAGGCCTCACAGGTGCTTAAGCATCCACGAGGATTCCACACTCAACAGAGAGCCAAGTTCTGGTTTTGCTGTCTGTGGGAGCTGAGGTCCGTCTGTGAGCTGGCATCTGCCAGGTTCCCAGCTGTATGTAAGATCCAAGTATGGAAGGAGGGCCCGGAGAGATGAGCTTTCTGCTTCCTGACCTCTGGCCCTCAGCTTCCTCGGCAGGAAAATAAGATGTTGGGCTGGGTCTATGGTCCTTACCGCCGCTGGCATATGAAATCCCCTTTGGAGCAGAACTGGGGGATAGGGGACATCTTTCTGTCTTTAAACAAATTACAAAGGTCCTACTTTTTTTTTTTTTCCCCCCTGCTCTCTGTTTGGCAGGGAGTTCAAAGGATTTCACTATTAATTCTGTCTCTTCTCTCCTAACTCACCCTGGCACATAAAAATCAAGCCTCCGCAACCTCGAATCTTTGCTTAGGAAGGATGGGGAGAAACCGTCAGTCCCATTTTTAATAAGAAATCATTCTTCCCCGATCCTTTGTTGAACATTCTGAGGTTTTAGGGAAGCAGAGTGTGGCAGGCCCAGCCGTGGGGCATTTTTCCTGTCCCGTGGGACGGCTCCTGCCCGTGCGGGCTCTCCTGGCCTCACGGCTGCTCTTCCGGAGGCTGCTGCTTCTCATGGCTCACCTTTGTGTTTAAGGCAACCCGCCCCTCTTTCATCTCACGCTGCTAAAACATCCTCTCGACAACCATCCTTTGTATTTCCACCTTGGATCCCAGCTCCGCCCCCCCACCTCCGTCCCTTCAGTGTGGTTTCTTCCTCCCACTGGAAGGTGAGAGAAGCAAACTTCTGCCCTGAGGTGTTGCTTCTCCTGTGTGGCAGCTGCTCCTCCTCTGCCCTAAATGAAGAAAAGAGGTAAGAGGAAGCCGAGTTTCAGGATGGACATCTTTCCCGTTGCTTTCTTTCTCCCTTATTTACAGCCCATATTTTGTCTCCTGTTAGTTTGTTTTATTCCTTTGTCCCACCAAATGCAAGACTAGGAAATATTTTCTGGATTCAGAAATGATCTTCCTTCCCGTGTCCTTCCCCATAGCCTTTTCAGACATTTAAATCCCTCTCTAGTCTGACTGTTGGATAAAATACATACATGATTAGGAAGAAACACCCACATAGGAAACCCACCTTGGTTTCCCCACAAATCACATAGAAATGATTATAGTTGCTGCTGTTGTTTATGAAGTGGGTGGATGTCAAACTCAATGAATAAGTTTAAAATATGTAAACGATTCAATAAGAACACAAGTGTCCGTCTGAAGGGAAGGCTGACAAGACACTTAGGTATGATGAGACACAGGTGGTTCTGTAAATACTGAGACCTCGGACATTGTGTGGGTTTTATAAAGTCTTCTGGATGGTGCTTACCAGTTCTTTATTCCTAGGAAGGGGAGGGAGCTCGGCTTTGGTTTTTCAATTTACTTAATTTTTGTTTCCCTTATTTAAGAATTCAAAATACTGACCTCATTTCAAAACACCCACAGCCCCCTAGGATCACTGTCCCGAGGTTTAGGCCCTGAATACGTTTGTCCAAAGTGTTGGAGCCGTGAGCTGTGTCATGGGAAGGAAGCCTTGTGCTATTTTTAAACTGATGCAACCCATCATTGAAACATATCATACACATATCATACCAGTGACACACACGCTGCATTGTAACATGGCATGTGTCATACATACATTCTCTCTCACTCACACACATCCCTGCCCTTCTTGTCCGGCTTTAAAAACGGCAGACAGCCAGCACACTGAGCACAGAGATTTGAGTTGAAAAGGCTGTTAAAGTGTAAAAACCAAGTGCCCCTCTAGTGCTCGGTCAGCGTGGCTTTGAGACATGTGGGAGGGCTTCAAAGCCACAGTGCCCCTCTTTTAGAGCTCAGGCTTGCAGTTGGTCCCCAAATGTTTACCAGCATGAAGATGCCTGACTTACAGGAAGTGGGAAGTGGGTGTTGGGGTGAGGGTGGGGAGTGGGGAGAGGAGGGTGGGGTGTTCTCTTCATGTGGTTAGTCTGTCATTGACCTTGTCTGGGTAGAGCAGGAGTTGAATTAGAAAATGAAAACACGTTTCATCCTAGGCACATTTCATCCCATTTTCTACTTTCCTTAGGAAAAACAAATTTATTTTTTTCCGAAGTGGAGTCAGGTCTCCAGATTTGGTACTCAATTTCCCTTCGTTCTGCAGTAGTCTTCGCCCACACTCATCTGACCACCTACATTGCAACTCCCGGGCCACCGAGGACTGGGCCGGCCCGGTAGCTGAGACTGAGTATTATAGGCTTGTCAAGCCGTTGTGATGACACCATCAAAGGGAATAGTTGGGAGTTTCTGAGAGCTGAGCTGTTGGGATCATTCATGATTTGCTGCCATTGTGAACACTTGTAAGGAGAGAGCTCTGCCTGAGAAATGCTGATTAATAAAGGTAACTGAGGTTGGCTTTTTTGTTTTTTTTTGGTGTTCTAACAGGGAGGGAAATAATATAGTGACTAAAAACGCATCAAGGTATTACTTAGAAACAAGCATTTTGAGACTTAAGATTGCAGACAGTGGCAGCCTCAGATAGCTCTCTCTGCACAGCTGTACCAGTACTGACATCTGCCTGCTTGTCAGCGTTCTAAATGCCAAGCTCTGGCCTTCTAGAAGCGGGGAGTGAAGTTTGGAAGACCCCTTCTTCTTCCCCCTTAACACTTTTGTGCTGGACATACCTCGATATGACTGTATGAACATGCTTTTCCTTACGATGGGGACTGCTTCCTTCCTTTATTTCTTCTTCCTTTTTTGCAGCTTTCATGTTAAATTATATTACGGCCTACCCTTGACTGCTATGATTGCAATAAAAATGGTTGGGTTTGGTGCTTTTGGTATTATTGGAAGGATCTTCTAGTCCAATTCTCTGTGTGTCTCTTTTCCTTAAAGCTCTACTCCCGGCCTTCTCCAGCTCAGCTGGAGCACCTGGAACTAATTTTAGGGTTGCCTGGCTAAGTCCCACACTGGTATTTGAAGTTTGCATCCTCCTTAGACTCAAGCCCATTTCACCACCTCTGAAGGTGAGTGCAGGCTGATATCAATTAACAGAGTTGATTCACTGGCATCTTCCAGTCATTAAAGTAAATATTTGGTTTAAAATAGCCTCTTCCCACCTCAACTCTCCAACTTTTGGCCCCTTCCCTTACTCCACCGTGGTTGACTCACCAGCGCTTACAAGGGTGTATGTGGCCTAAGAACAGCGTTTGATTCTAAAAGGGAAGTGAAATACTCTTTAACATCTGCAGGCGAGACTGTTTGAACAGCAGGCCAGCCTTCAGTATGACTACATTGTTTTTTTGTCCATTGTGGCGCTGACTCAGCATCGGTTAATAAGCCCTCTTGAGAAGGCTGGATTTCTCTTGTTTAATTATCATCTTGGAGCTTTCTGAGAACACTTTAAGGAATTGTTCATTCAGTTTTATACCCCTAGCACACTACCAACTCACAGTCCTGTTTCCTCTGGGTGCTAGCGTCCCCTCTGGCATAACATGTAACCACAGGTCACCAGGCAGTGAGCGGGGAGTGTATTACTTATGTCCCCTAGTGGGAATTTAATTGTTCTGTACTACAGAGATTGAGGAAGGATTTTAGACACAAATACCATTTCCTGGCAAGTAATCTTTTACTTCCCACCTACCCCCCCCAAAAAAAATTCTAGAAAAGTTTCCTAAAAGAGAGAAAAGAAATTTTAAAGATAAACAGACATGTTTTTATGATCGAGTTGGGCTTTTTTTTGCTTTGTTTTGTTTCTTCCTATAAACAAATACTCACATGTCCACTTCACTGTATGACTAAGTTGGTATCGTTAGGTGAGGACTGGGTGTGTGTACGTCGGGGTGTGCACGTCTGTCGGGACGTGGGTGTGTAGGCACACGTGTATTTAAAATGTTAGGGAAAACATTGCAGCCTAAGGTTGAAGGAGAGAGATGATTTTAAAAACCACCACGTATAGAAGGCAAGCAGGAATAGTGGGAGACTTGTGTTACAGTGACCTAAACAGTCCTTGTAATGGGGTGTCTGCTCTAAATGGACCCTTTGCATCATTGTTTCTCTGAATTAGACGATTCCTTGCTGAAGGCACAAGACCATTGAAGGAAGTAAAGCATCTGGTTTGTTTTGTAATGAGAAGCAGGAATGCAAGGTCCACGCTCTTAATAATAAACAAACAGGACATTGTATGCCATCATCACAGGATGTCCTTCCTTCAACAGAGGGCTGACTGGGGCTGGAGGAAAAGCCGGGCAGGGCTCCCAGCGTAGAGCCCCACTAATTACTGCCTTCGTCTGCCTTCCACTTGCAGCGATCAGTTCCACATTCCCTTTAACTAGGAAACGATTCATGCTGTACACTTTGCAAACACACTCCTAGGAAGTCTGCCTGTGGGTTTGGGGGAGGAGAGAAAAGGCAAAGAAATTTTAATCTGTAGGATTATACCTTTTTCCTATTTCCCTATTTACTAAATAATTGAAAGAGGGAAGTCAGTTCTACCAAATACGAGCGCCGTTTAGTTAGCAGGAGAAATGGAAGCTTTCAAGTTTGCGGGGAGAAAACGTGTATTTCACAGGCAGTAGCTTGGGGACTAGACAGCTACATCTTATTCCATTCCATGCAAAAATCATTGCTCTTTTCACGTGATCTTTTCAAGTAAGTTTTGTGTGTTCTGTAACTGGATCTGAGCCGAGGAACTCAAACGATTTTAGGTCATTTTTAGGTTTCCCTGAATTTAAGGAATGTGCGCCCCCTTATAAAGCCGCAGCAGGAAGGAGGGCGGTCTGGAGTCTTTAGAATACAATACAGCCCGAGTAAACGCTGAGGTTAAGTGCCCTCAAAGGGAAGTCAGAAGATTCCAAGTAAATGTTGAAATTCAGATACGGAGGGAGGAAGCTCTGGGCGCTCGCGGGCTGGGGGAAAGCCCTGGGGTGAGCTCTGCACGGCTCGGCCAGGTGTGGCCACGCCCCCACTTCGGGCGGCTGGTAGGAGTGAATCACGAATGGGAAATCTGCGGCAGGGAGGAGGAAAGGGCCGAGCCGCCGGCCGGGTTAACACAGACTGAGCGTGCTGCCGTGACACTCGGCCCTCCAGTGTTGCGGAGAGGCAAGGCAGCGCGGCACCTGTCCGCGCCGGGAGTCGGGACACGGGCGCCGGCCGCCGGAGGAGAGGGGCACCGCCGCGGTGCGCGCCAGCCCTCCGCCGGGAGGGGACGCGGAGCACATGCGGACTGTGTAGGCATGAGCGACACTTATCTCAGATGTTGGATATTTGCTTGGAAAAACGTGTGGGTACGACCTTGGTAAGGAACTTGATCTTGTTTTTCATTCTGAAATTGATCTGAAAACTTTTTTTTTTTCTCTCTTGGCTAACGTAGTCGTAGTAGAAACCAGAAGGGCTTCTGCTTTAGGGCGCTTAGTACTGTCAAACATTTATAAGACTTTTTCCTTATGAATCATTAACCCTTTCAGTTCTAGGCATAATTGTCAGTTCATTGAAATTTCGGTAGTGGCTCCCGCCCACACCCGTCCAACAAAGTAACTATTCCGCGTTGGCCTAAGTTTAAATTTTGGTTTTATTTTAACACTTATTTGGCATCGTGACTGTACATGTTGCAACTACGTAGAAATAAGCACGTTTGTTTAAATCGTGGCTGAGGGAAAGACAACTTCGCATCCGACTTCTTTTTTTTTTTTTTTTTTTTAAGAGCATCATATTTAGGGAAGAAATAAAAGAATGGAAAAGCCACCCTGAAGGACTTGGACAGTGTTATGTTTACATTCTAACAAGGACATGTTCTTACATGGAAATGATACCCACGTTCCTACTTCTTCACCAACCCGTCTGTATGCGAAAACACTGCAGACGTTGTTTACCTTTTTTTTTCTCTCTCTCTTTGGAAAGCACTTTTCCTGCGTGTGAGGGGGGATTTGCGGGAATACCCTTATCAGTTTATGAGTGGAAGCAGAGCTTGTCTTCTGAGCCTTCTATATTTGTTATAACTTTAGTTACAGTAAACTGTAGCCCATCAGTGACTTCTGGGAATTCGTACACTTTCAGATTTAAATGGAAAGTGCTATTTGTAGCTGAGGGCTCCTAAAGGAATTCTCTCCAGGGAATTCTATTGAACAGTTTTATGTTTTGTTTTTACTTTTTCAATTTGGCGTCAGATGCCCACAGTCAAAAGAAACTGCGGGGAGTTGCCCCCCCTTCCGCCCCCATCTTTCCTTCTCTTTTCCTATGGTCCAAACGATCTCGGAAAAGCTGCAGCTCAGTGATGCTGGCAGGATGCAGCCCTTTTCAGCCTTCCCTGTGAGAGGATGAAAGAGATCGCGCTGCAGAGGGGGGGGAGCGAGTTGTTTTGAAAGTTGTTTTGAGTTGGGAGCTGGTGGGAAAGTTCAGTCTTCCCCATTTGGAAAAGGCAGGCTGGGTTCCGCTCCTGCACCACACGCGCTTTCCATTTTTAGCTTCATTCAGAGGCAGACAGAGCTCCTTCCTCTTCCTCTCCTTGTTTGTGACACTTTTCTGAGGCAGCTTTTCCACAGCGCTGAGGGTCTGGCGGCCATGACCCCAGGCGTCCTGGGACAGAGGACTAGGCGCCCCCAACGTTTTTCTGCCGTGAGAGGTAAAGCCAGGGATTGTTTGGAGGTGGTTCTTTTCTTTTCCTTTTCCTTTTTTCTTTTTTTCTTTTTTTAACTTTGTCCCCCAATGTGGTTGCCACACTTTTTTTTTTTTTTTTTGACTAAGGATAGCATTTTAAAACCTTGCTTCTCCAAGGCAATCTTTCTACGGCTTTCTGGCTCTTACTCAACTGTACCAAGCACTCTGCATCTGCTTTTAAAGTCTTCAGACGACTGTATTAGTCATAGCCTCTCTCGGAGGAGCCACAGGACAATGGGGATTAAAGGCCTTTCCTTTCTCTTCCAGGCTGCCCCTAAGTGTAACTCCAGTGCTGTGAAGGTTCCAGGGTTGGCAGAGGGGACTGAGGGGACCATGAAAATGGACATGGAGGACGCAGACATGACTCTGTGGACAGAGGCTGAGTTTGAGGAGAAGTGTACATACATTGTGAACGACCACCCCTGGGATTCTGGCACCGAAGGAGGCACTTCGGTTCAGGCAGAGGCATCCTTACCGAGGAATCTGCTTTTCAAATATGCCACAAACAGCAAAGAGGTAAGCCTCTGGTTTCTTGCTGAAGAACACTGGCACCTGACGCCAAATCTCCCTACTTGCCCTTGAGGCCTCGTATGTCTGTGAGAATCTGTAAGTATCAGTAAATAACTGATCACTTAATTCACTTCTTTCATTGCTTTCTCTTACCCTAAGTCCATCCCTTCTTATTCCTCCAGCTCTCGACTGTTCCATACGAATTAGTAAACTGAAATCTTTTGGCAAGTTGACATTTCTTGGAAAAGCAGAATTGCAGCATGGGGTGGGTGAAATTGTCAGCAGCTTTGAGAAAGTTTTTTGGCTATTCTGGCCCTCGTCCCCCAGTATACTAGCTTTTGAGGGAGAGAAACTTTTTCTTAGAAAAAATGTTTGACATGTTTCTTTTGTCTCTTTTTGGTCATGAGATGGCTTTATTTATTTACTTTTTTAACGAGCTAGCTTTATTAACTGGGTTTCTAAAATTATTCTCAAAACCTTGACGTGTTTATGAACTGAAGTGATGGTATAAACGGAGAAGAGTTTCATGTAAAAGTGCCCTCTGTCCGGATGACTTCAGAGCTAACCCCTGTTTATCTGTGGCAGCTCCTTTGCTCTGACCGGGCTGGCAGGCCAATTTCTTCTTGGCCTCTGAAGTGGGTACACCCTTTGTTGTTTCAAAGGGGCTGAGAACCCAAACTTGGAATGAGCAAAGGATTTGTGTTTACCCTTTTCTATAATGATTGTAGCTAGGCGTAATGTTTGGCTGTGAAATAACTTGCAGAACCACCTCTTGTTTTGAGAATTCAGCTACTGCAGCTGCTTTCATTGGTCTACTGCCTGCCGGGCTGAGCTGGAGGAATCCACCCCTCCACAGCCTTGCCATCACAACCATTCCCATAGGTCACTGTCCGTCCTATCACTGCCTTCAGAAAGTCGCGAAAAGGGGGTCATTTGCTGTAGGAGCCCAGAATTCTATACTGGGACTATTCATTACAACCATGTCAAATCACTTTCCTCCTTCCCTAAGCAACAGCATTTGAAGGAGTTGAGAGCCGGTTTGGGAAATACTTTGTCTCTTTCCTGTTTGTGTATCTGAGTTCAGTGTTTTTGGTGAGGGGGTGACACAGCTGTCTAAAATTAAATAGAGCAACTCTGCTTTGGGTTTCATTAAAGCTCAACTTTTTTTTTTTTTCTTTTTTTCTTTTTTCCTGGTGGGAGAGAGGAGGCTGATCTCATAAAAAGCAAAATTTAAATTGTATTTTTATGTGAACATTACCAAAAATTTCACGCCAGAGATCGGCCTTAATTACACCTCTTTCTGAAAGTAATGCCCTTCTCTATAGAAGGTCTCTTAATATGTGGCCCATGGAATCAGTGTAGGATTTGTTTGGGTATTTAAGGTTTGGCTGTGGCTTTATAAGGTGTAGCATTTTTTCCCATATCAAATTTGACCAAATATTGATCTGTTCCCAGGTTTCAATTGTGCTGTGTTGCCCCATCCAGCCCCTTGGGATTGAAATCAAGACCTCCATTCTGTGGGTCATCCTTGCCTTTTAGTTCTGTAGTGTTCTTACCCTCAGTTCAGCTCTTAGCTTAAGTTTTTCAATTTTCATCATTCTATGTAAAATCATAGCTAAATAGAATAATGCCCTTAGTCCAAGGTTCAGAAAGATAGTCACTTACTTAAGGTATATACTTAGAGCCAGAGCCAGGACTTGGAGCAAAGTTCTTCAGACTTCCCCAACCAATGCTACTTGATTGTGCTACACTGGCCCCTCTTGGTGTCACTGTGGTTTTATTTATCGTCTTAACATAACTTCAGGACGATCATTTATTAAGCTTGTTTGGTGTTTTTTTCTCTGAATGTGTAACTCCCTATTTCATATATTCAGCACCCAAAAAGCATACAGTGCCTGTATTCCTAAGGAGGGTCCTTCAAAACGAACCTAATAAGAGATCAAGTTTCTCTTATTCTATTTTCCCCTAGAAATGCTTGAAGAGAGCAGTATATCTGTAGTCCCTCATCATAAAAGCAACCAGGAAACCAACTTAAATGTAATACTGTCTTAAGCTCTCTCTGGAATGTGTACCTGTTATTGTTTCTCCCTCCTTCATTTTTGCACTTTGGGGAAGGAGAGGTCCTTCCAGGTGGTGAAAGAGAACCGTGGAATTGAGCCATTGAGAATATGAGAGCTGCACACCAGTTCTAGAACAGAAATCTTCAGGATGGGTGAAATGTTTACATTATCATTATTCAGTTAGTTCTTTCGGTTCCACAAGCCGTGGAAAGAGGAAAAAAGCCTTTGTACGTGTAGTTTTCATCTGACTGATTTATCTTGCCCTTCTTTAAATGTTTTCATTTAAGTAGCAGAAGATGTTACATTATGTACTGATGTGCTGACATCCTGGGGATTTTTTTTTTTAGCAAGACCATTTTTCATTATGAATTTGTGCTATGTGTCAGCACCTTTTTTTTTTTTTTGGTTTAAAAACAAAACATACAAACCATATTTCTGATCTTGACCCTCATTTTTAGATTTGGTTTAGAATCATTCTGCACCTTTAATGAGGCTGTTCTTACTTCCTATTTCCAGAACTCAAACCAAATATAGACATACTATTCAAAAAACTTTTAAAACTTTTTAAACTGCTGGGTTATTCTTTTAGGGGGATTTTCCCCTTGACCTCCTGAAATAATCTTCTGTGAATACTTGAATACAGAAAGATCGATTTAAACACTTCTGTTCTGGAAGCAGGAGCCTGTACTGAGGTTGCTTGCGTTGAATTCAGAGGCTCTGTGGCTCTGAGCCTGACCTCCAGAGTTGTGTGGCAGTGAAACGTCAGGCCGAAGATGGGGACTCAGTGTCCATTTTGATTGAAGTCCATTATTAAGCCATCTCTAAAAAGTATCTTGCTATAAGTGCCATTCCCTCTTCATGCTGCCTTTTATTGTGGAGACCATGTACCCAGGCATTGCCGCATTTCCTTTAATATGAAGATAATTAAGAAGGAAACTTTCCTAAAACATGGCTATCCACTCCACCCCGTTTTTTAAAAATGGGGTGAAGTACAGGCTGAAGTCTTGATCCACTACAGAGCTCTAGTCATCTCAATGCAACTATCCTTGTATTCAAAATAGAATTTTAATCGAATGAGTCATTTTTATGGAGGGAGAGGGGAAGAGGTAGCTAGTAATTTAAATGATTTTAATATAATTTGGGGTGAGGATGCTTATACCACATTTAGACCTGAATGATGTTTCTGCTTGAAACTCACTGCGATGCATGTGTATTCATATATTCTAAAGAGGGAATTTGCTTTCAAAAAAAAAAAAAAGCACATTTATTCTCCTTACTCTCAGACTTTCATTCAGCACCCCCAGTCCACCTGTACTAAGTTGTGACATCTTCATTTTGTAAAATGGAAAACAAGCCCTGTTTTTTGTCTGCAAGCCTTGGACTTCAGGGTATGTTCTGTAACTGAGGCCACTGACAGGTCTGAAGGGGTCAGCCCCACACGTAACACACAGTGGGGAGGAGCAGGCAGGCGGGGAAGTGTTGAGGCCAGTGTCCTCTCGCTGGTAGGTTTATGGGAGGCACACAGCAGTCCGTGCCCAGCGGGGATGCTTTAGGACCCTGGTCAGTTCCAGTGAAGTTTCCTTCCTGAACTAGGTGAACACATTCTTAGTCTTTTTAGCTCTGGGAAATTTAAGGCACATACCAGGTTCCCCTGTATCATAGGCTAGCTCCAAGGATAGAACTTTGTTGGCTAAGATTCACATCTGGATCTTTCCAGGGCCAGAGGGAGAAGTATGACTTGGTCTCCCACTTCCCACGAAAAACTACCCTGGTTCCGATCCCCACTCCGGTTACCTGGCTGAGCACTGGAATCTTAGAATTAGAATCTTAGAGTTGCAGCTCTTATGTGCTCTTTGAATAATGTCTCAGACATGGATTTGAGGTGAAAGTGCTGATTGTGAGATAGGGTGCTGGACTGGGAACGGATAGAGATGGTATATAAGCTACACCGTTCCTTCCAACCCTGAAATTCTATGATTTTCTGTCTCTATTTATTCATATGTGTGAGTTTATATGTACCCAAAGCTCTGTGCATCACACAGCTTAAAATATTAGGGTTCTGTCTCACTTGCAAAGATAATCTAATATTGAGGCTCTTTTTATTTGTTTGGGACTTGAGGATTTTCACAGACCTCCCTTTCGTAACAAATTATTCTCCTGTCTGGCCCGCTGAGTTTCATTTGTAAGGTTATCGATGGCAAGAGCTACTTCCAGTGCTGTCATACAGCTTCCCCAGTGACTTGCCTATAGCTGTGCTCAAAGGTGTCAGGTGGCTTATGTCTACTGCAGATTCCTTTGTGGGAACAAAATGCTAGTTGACTTCTTCTGGACCGTAAGAAAATGGTGTATGGTTCTTAGTGTAAGATTGATAGCTGAATACCACGAAGCCCATTGGTTAAAAGAATGACAATTCAGAAGAAAAACCCTGGCCTCAATGTCATGCTACTTGTTGGTAATCAAGCTCTGACCCCCAAGACACTGTCTGCGAGAGACTATAATTTAAAACAAGGTTGATAAACCAGTTGAGTACCTTTTTTAAAATTACTGCTTTAAAGTGGATATGTTGAAAATATCAACTGCTAATTATTGGCTCACCAACAAATGACATTATTGTTTTTCCTGTTTGTCATTTTAATATTATGGAATAATCACTCAGATATGAATGCCAAATGATTTGCGTCATAGAAGCCAATTCCATGCATTTTTCAAATTAATTACTTTCAATAATATATCATAAACAATGAGCCTCTGAATAAGTAAGTCTACTTAAGCTTTAGGATGTATTTTTATCTCAAGATTGTTCTGACGTACTCCCGTCCCCCAGAGCTATACTGCCAACATATACCAATAACGATGAACTGTTATTGAAAGGGCAGATAGATGTAAATGAGGCAGAGGAGGAGGATGAAATGAACATCTGCTTTTTTCAGCTCTTGCCAGAAATTCATAACGGGCCAAAAATAACACTAGCTCACCAACCTTGTTTCAACTTGTGTTAGGTATAGGAAATTTTCTTTTTTTCTGTTTTTCCAGTCTGGGTATGCTCCATTGGCTTGTATATTGAATACTAAATTTTTTTAAATTAATTCTTTAAGTCACGTACATGAGAAAGCCTAGTCTGTCACAAGCATGTAGGTATGCTTATTCTATATTCATTTAAACGGAGACAAATTATTGATGAGATTAGTGAGGTGTCAGTGTATATCATAACCAAAATCTTAGATTCCACTGCAGACATTTATTGCTTCATGTATTTGGCCTTACCATTTCAGGTACACAATTATAAAGGAGCCACCAGGGATAATAAAAACTGGAAATAAATACGTTTTACCTCCCTTCTTGGTCCGTATCAGTAAGGTATTCAGTAAGTGATTTGTAGGCTGTTTGGAGCAAAAAGAAAATGAAAAGAGGAAAGTGAGTGAATAAAAACCAAAACAAAATGTACTGCAAAATGTCCTAAGGGACTATTACAGAGAAGGAGTTCTTTTGAATTGCTTCCTGATTCCTGGTTGGTGACTTTTTTTTTCAAACCCACCCCCCCAAAGAAATTTACGATCAAGGAGGAACTGGTATAGTTAACATGTTTCTTTAGCAAGGCCCTACAAAGTCAAAATGTGTGATACATCCAAGTCTGAGAAGGTCATTTCCTCAGATCTTAGAACCCACAGCTCTCCTCGGTATAAATTCCACTTCAAAGGAAGACTTTTGACCACTGTTGAGCAGAAGATGCTAGAGAAGAACAAAGTTACTTGAAAGAATTCCCTTCTGTTAAAGAGAACTTACAAGTTATAAGAAGAAAAAAAAAAAAAACCCTCATCTGGAATGAAAAAAAATATAATATGTTTTGTTTCTGGTTCCTTGGGCCTTTGTGGAACAACCAAAGAACATTATTTTGGTTTCTGAGGTTAAAACTATTTTATTCCCCTTAAGCACACTGTGTTTATGGCTTGAGGGAGAAGAAGAAATAGGAAACTAGGAGCGGGCTGAAGTGGTCTAACCTTGACTGTCTAATTCTGCAGTATCTGAAACTCGTTCTAAAATGGAATGGTTACCCTCTCCGTTCTCGCATAAAAAGTATTAATAAAAAATAGAGGACCCTCAGTCACCGGAGAATTAGACTGTTTTATACTTGGTTATGTATTTGCTTATGATCTGCGAGTTTAAAAGATGGTCTTCCCCAAAAGTCAAGCTCGTTGTTAATTATGTAGGCACCATTAATGTCTGCTCTCCATAGTACAATTTCATCATTGTTGGTTATATTACCATTTGACAATTCAGTTCATTGAAATGAAAAGATCAATTAATATTTTACAGTTGAACTCATTGTTTCATATGTTTTACCCCCTTTAGGTTATTGGAGTGGTGAGTAAAGAATACATACCAAAGGGGACACGTTTTGGACCTCTAATAGGTGAAATCTACACCAATGATACAGTTCCCAAGAACGCCAACAGGAAATATTTTTGGCGGGTAAGTAGGGAAATTTTTCCAGACTCATTAAGTATTAGGGGAAAAAATGAAACTAAAATTGCTGGGTCACTTCCTTTTTCAACGTGTCCTGGGGCTCCCCACAAGTATTCAGGGTCCCCATGGACATAGGGAATTCTAAGCAATCGTGATGAACCTGGTTAAATGTTTGGCCTGGGAAACACAGCCTGTAGGTGGTTAGGGATGGAGAGATGGTCTATATGTGAATCTTAATTTTTGCAATTCATAAGAGCTTTGTGATGAAAGGAAACAGTTTGCTGCTTGCTTCAAGGGTAAGTTCATTTGCATTTCTGTGCAAGGAAGTAGTAATGAGTCACCAAGCCTTAGATTTCACCCCTTGTTGATTTCTTGCTGACTTAACTTTAATTGAATGGACAAGTAATCATAAATGAATTACCTCGAAAATAAATGCCTTTAAGGAAGGATGGGTAGAAGATGGTACTAGGGGAATGGAGATGGACCACAAGACTCGTCCTGTTTCAATGCACCTGTACCATGAAACTATTGGGTTTGACAGTACGTAAGTTACTCCTATAGCGTAAGGGAAATGCTTATAATCATTCGGGATGATAAACTTTCCTTTAACATCCAAAGAGTCTGGCCAATCCAATTTCCTTTGGAATATCACAGTTAGAAAGGATCTCACAGGACTTCCCTGGTGGCGCAGTGGTTAAGAATCCGCCTGCCAATGCAGGAGACACGGGTTCGAGCCCTGATCCGGGAATATCCCACATGCCGCGGAGCAACTAAGCCCGTGCACCACAACTACTGAGCCTCCGCTCTATAGAGCCCGTGTGCCACAACTACTGAAGCCCATGCACCTAGAGCCCGTGCTCCGCAACAAAGAGAAGCCACTGCAATGAGAATCCCGCACACCACAATGAAGAGTAGCCCCCGCTCGCCGCAACTAGAGAAAGCGCACGCAGCAAGGAAGACCCAACACAGCCAAAAATAAAAAAATTAATTAATTAATTTAAAAAAGAAAAAAGAAAAAAAATAAATAAATAAAAAAATAAAAAAGACCTCACAGGTGAACTAATTAGATGGAATCTTTGAGTAAAAGACCCTGGATTAGGATGAACAGAGAAAAAATTGGACTGCTTTCCATTTTCCCATAGATCTCTCTGGGATACTTGGTTTCCTCAATTAGAAAATAAAGCTACGTTTACTAAATTTAAAAGCAATTTTTTATATACATACTTGCATAAAATGTACATGACTACTGGGAAACTGTTACTAAAATTCTTTTAAGAAACAGCTGCATGGTAGCAACAAAAATTGTATTATACTTACTCTGGCCAGATTTACCTAGAATGCTTATATCATTTGGACAAGTATATTTATAAAAGACTTCTATTTGGGGATCACTCAGAAGCTGTTCCTAAGAAACAAGCTTTTTTTTTTTTAATCTGGGAAGTTTTGTGTTTTAAGAAATGTATTTTACTATTTTCCAAACAAAAGAAATCACTGAGAATTTTTCACTTTGAGTTCTGTGCTCACAATTTTTATTTAATAATTAGTCATGCTTAAAATATATTTAATACCTGACTAATAATGGGCAAAATGTAAGCGAGTTCATTTTTCCCTTTACTGCCAATAAGGTCTTCTCAGAAGTGAGCCATAGACACGTGTAATTCTTGGAGTTGAAGGTCGGAATTAAGAAAATCCAGCATAAGTCTCGTTAATTCATGATCCTTTTGAAAAAAATGACAAGAAATATTTAAGAACCTCCTATCTCTGTCCCAGTTCCCTGGTTCATTGAAGATTCACTCTAAGTAGCTGAAATGCTTTCCTTGGGAGGATTTATTGAAATCGGTCCTTCACATGCAAAGGATATTGTAGGAGATAACTTCCCACATGTTGCTAAAAGCATCCTGATTTTGCTGGCAGGAATATGAACATCTGTTGTGAGGAAAGAAAAAGTTTCATGCAAATTACACAGTCAAAGAAGAGAAGGGATGTTCAAGTTGAGAAACCAGTGACATTTCTTGTAACTGTGCTATGAGTCAGCACGTTTTTAATCTTCTTGATAATATATGGAAATGTAGTGAGGGTGATAGGGAGCAGTGTTCATCTGACGTATCATTATTTTATTTTCTTGTGGGTGTGGGTGCGTGTGTGTGTGTGTGTGAGACTTCATGGCATCGACATATCTGTTTTTAAATGAGGATACAGTAAATTGTAGTCCGTGGAAGGCTGACTGGAATCAACATACCCGTAGCTTTAGAAAGCAGTTTCCGCCCAGCGAAGAGTGCAAGAGCGATGGAACCCCGTGTTCCTGGAAGTTTGCACATCAGAGTAAACAAACTTGAAAACCCCTCTTGATAGCAGAATTCACCCGGCCTTGTTCCATTTTCTCTTAACAAAACACACCGCAAAAGCTCTCACAAGCTGCTTTGATGAAGCCACATGTATTTCCCCCTTCACAATTTACAGGAAGTTACTCTTAAAAGAAAGTGATTCTGGTGTTTACTGCCCGTGTTAAAGGGACAGAGTTCCTTTTTGTCTGATAACATTTGAGCGAAATACAGAAACACTTTAGAGACTAACATAGCATGTGACTAAAAACAAAGCAATAACCTGCTGTCCGGTTAGAGCAAAACTTCTGCTATGAACCAGGCCCTATGACTTGGAACCTCTAAGTTGCAGGTAACCAGGTATTTCTTATATATGTGTAAGGATCTCTTAAGTCTGAAGATGAGTTGGGTACATCTTAAAAAGAGGGAAAGAGAGAAACTTTCTGTGGAAGGGTAAGGCGTTTGTTTATAAAGTTGTTTATAAAGTTTCAGTAAGAATGTATACTTTAATTTTTCCTATTCTTACCTCTACCTTTTTACCGAGTGGCCTGAGGGTATCTGTTAACCAAAAGCAGTATTACTCTAGGGCAGACTTTGAATTCTTCATTTTGCATTGCCTTTAAAGAACAACATGGTTTCTTTCTGTTCTTTTACCAAAAACACGAACCCTGTGGCTCTGTGAGTGGTGTTTTAGCCCAACCTCCTCACGGATAAGAGGGTTCCCTCTCCCCTCCTCTGCCTTGGAAGAAAAGTGCAAGGCCGAACACGTTTATCAAGAGGAAAAGTGACTTCTCAGTAGACTGTCTGATGCTGGCTTCTGTCCCAGTGTTCACTTTGTTATGGCAGGTGAAGTTCACCTTGGCCTCACCCAGCATTTCCACAAAAAGGCAGGCTTCCAAGTATTCATATGAACAAGTGTTACTGCTGGACTTGGAGGCTTGGGGGTGGAGGATGTTTGCATAGTTTAAGCCTTGGGCGGGGGTGTAGGAAACGGCAAGTACAGAGGCCATAGAAAAAGTTGAGAGACTCGGTTTGACGTACTCAGTCGGGTTGGTCTAATACCCAGTGACTCAAAGCATTAAAAGTCTGCATGATCGCAACTCAAGTTAGTAGCATCGCCTGTGTGCCATTCACTGTGGTAGCAGAAACTGTACTCGGTGGTTGTTTAGTCCTTCTGAGGCAGCTCCTTAAATGAAATCTTGTGTTTCACTCTTCTGTTACTTTTCCTGTTAGTTTTCCCCAGAAGTGAAAAGACACTAAAACTGAAATGGAAAAGGTAACTGACAAAGTGTGCCTTCCCTGTTTCTGCCCTTATTTCTGCTGATTCAAGACAACTCCGGCTAAACTGATTTCCTTTTCTAACCAGGCAATAAGGGACCAGAAATCAAACCTGGTATTGGCTGGGTTTATTCTCAGAGGTGCCAGGGAAGCTTTTCGTTGCTTTGGGGCTTTCTTTTCCATGTCCGTCTTCTCTTTTGGGCAGATCTATTCCCGAGGGGAGCTTCACCACTTCATCGATGGCTTTAATGAGGAGAAGAGCAACTGGCTGCGCTACGTGAACCCAGCACACTCTGCCCGGGAGCAGAACCTGGCTGCCTGTCAGAACGGCATGAACATCTACTTCTACACCATTAAGCCCATCCCCGCCAACCAGGAGCTTCTTGTGTGGTATTGCCGGGACTTTGCGGAAAGGCTTCACTACCCTTATCCTGGAGAGCTGACAATGATGAATCTCAGTAAGTGGATTACAGAACAAAAAAATTAGAAATGCCAGTAATGTCAGTTCTGCCCCTTTGCGCTAATGACATGTTTAATTACATGGCTTCATCTGATGGTCCAAGTAGGTGGCTTAAACTAGGGACTGGGAACAGGAAAACAGCTTTCTTTAGTCTCTATTCCCTGTAATGAAACTTGATCATTTAAAAAATACTAAGAGCTACTTTGAATGTTCAGAAAGTTACAGGAAGAAATATATGTTCAATGCTAATCTATCCGAAAGGGGGCAGGTAGGATTATAGTATAATAGAGATTGGTTCTGACATGCCAAGGATGCAAGGTATAGTTCCTTGTTTGTGGTAATTTGTCAGTGCTTAACATGTACATTGAAATATTGTAGAGATGCACATTTGGTTATCAAGTTATGGTCTGATGTGAAACATAAAAGGTTGTTTCTAGAAAAACTCGGAGCTATAATTTTTCAAATCTTATTTGAATATGGATAACCCTAAAGATTTTATATCTTAGCTTTCTTCCTAATGGTAAAAACCTAATTATCTGATCTCCTGATGAGTATTACAGTAACCACCTATCACTTTATCTTAACAAATTCTCAGTTCCTTAGGTTTGCAAGCTTTTACTTTTTTATTTGCTTAAAGTTGGCTATCATGACCTCTCTGCAAAACCCTACTTCATTTTAGTCATTCTCAAGTGATCTCTATGAATGATTTAAGATTTACCATAAAATTCCAACCTGTTGTAACTACGGTTGTATATTCTCAGACTGCTAAGTTTTAAAGCAGTTTTTTAAATCAGCTCCTTCTGGTTTAAAAGTTTTGGCCTCTAAATGCTGAAATTTTTGTAACCTTTTGTTTTGATCTCATTTGCAACCTAAGGAGAAGTTGCAAGAACAGTACAAAGAATTCCCAGAGACCCTTTACCCAGATTCATCAATCGTCCATATGCTGTCCCACTTGCTTTATCTGGAGGCTAAATTGTTTTAGTTCACACTTTGTCCTTTGAGATGAATGTTAATATTAACATAAATTAGAGTTTGACTTAAACCTTAGGACCAATTATTTATCCTAGTCAGGTATAATCCAATTCTATAGCTATTTGGTGCTCATCCCACACTGTCTCGTTTACTTTTGCTCCCCCTGTGATCCCAAGACTATATTTGCAGTTTTCTGAAAAGCTGGGGCTATAAAAGCTTAAGGACCTCCACCATAAGATCATCTTTAAATTTGTGTTTGTGGTCCTTACATACACACATATAGTGCACCTTGAGCTTCAGGAAGAAGTCTTAGAATAGTTGGAAACAAATTGGCTTTCAGCTTGAGCATGGTGGGTATAATCAGGTCCTGGCCAATGGTGGCGGTTCTTTTCCCTTATCTCTCTTTAGCGCTTCCAAGAGTCTCCATCATGTCACTAGTGCCAAGCATCCCAGGAGCCCTTCAGCTATTTTACCACCTGTAGGTGCCAGGCCCAGTGGTAAAAGGCAACTTGTATTCTGGCAGGACATCTCCCAGGAAGATGTGCTGCTTCCTCCTGACTTTCTCAGCATAGCCGGTCACTTCCTCTTGAGGGTCTCCTCCCATTCCTTGTGCTTCATCATTCACGGATTCAGAAAAAGACTTTGATTTTTTTTTTTTTTTTGAACAGTAACTCCATTTGAGGTGACCCACCCTGGTGACTTTGCTCCAACCACAAAGAAGTTTTTTCACATACATCTCTTACCTCCTGCCAGTCAAAGAAAGGTCTTAAAAGGCCTTGCATTTATTCAAATGCTTATTCTTTGTGTTCAGAAGCAACTGTCACGTATACTATGAAATGACACCTTTGTTCCCTCAAATATCCCTTTCTGTTTACGCAGAATTTTTTCTAAATGGTGGTTTAACATTTTCAGGTACCCATTCATTGTCCAGTATTCGTAGTAAAGAATGAGAGTTAACAATAGCCAGTCACAATAAGCCAAGACTCCAGTTGCCTTGTGAAACCAGTTGTCTTAGGTGTGGTAACTGATGATTGAGATGCTGATCAGGAAAATTTCCACTGTTTCATCAGGCCTAATAGGTAGATTGTGTCTTCACATGAGTTGTGTTGGGTTCCATGCTTCAAGCACAATGGAGGCTTGTGTCAGAATCTCCGTGAGGGCTTTAAAATGGCAGTGATAGTTCAACTGGTAGAGTTTTGAGGAGAAGAGATTTGAAGAAAACTGAGGTAAAGAAAAATAAGTAGCCAGAAATCATAAATAGGCATTTTTTAAAAACCGAAGAAAAGGAATAGGAACTATCAGGTTTAACTCTTACCCCTCCCAAGTTTTTTTGGTAGTTTTTTTCAATCTATCTAACTAACCCATCTAGAAAACAGTTGACCAAATTATAGACTTCTAAATGTTAATCTGCTTTCTCAGTTTCAGTTGAAAACAGACTTTGTTTTGCCTACTGCAGAACTTCTAGGTTCTTTCTTGTAGTCTTGGGGGTTCTTATTATAGATCGAAAATGTGAGTCGGCATAATTAAGCCATTCAGAGCCTTCAGAAGCAGTTCACTCTTGAAATGACTCCGTCCGCCTACAGCCATTTAAGATTTAAGAACAAAAACAGATCTTGATTTTCTTTTTCATGTTAACTCAAGCTGCTGCTGAGTGGGAGAGTCAGAAATGACACCAGCTCCGCTGATTACTCAGCTGCTGAAGGATGGTTTTTTTAAATGTACCTTTTCACATAGACTCCATGATCACCACCTTAGAACACCTGAGGGGGGCTGACGTTGCCCTCCGGATATTGTTTTTTAATAAGAAATAAACGTATTTTTATGAAGGCATAAGAGATATTGAACATATATCATGGATTTACTATATGCTAGGCACACTGTGCTCAGTATTTTGCACAGAAAATTATAAATTCCGACTTTCTGGTTGGCCCAATCGTTAGCTTTTTTTTTTAAGTTTTTTTTTTTAATTAATTAATTAATTGATTAATTTTTATTTTGGCTGCACCGGGTGTTAGTGGCAGCATGCGGACTCTTAGTTGTGGCATGCAGACTCTTAGTTGCGGCATGCATGAGGGATCTAGTTTCCCGACCAGGGATCGAACCCGGGCCCTCTGCATTGGGAGGGCGGAGTCTTCCCCGCTGGACCACCAGGGAAGTCCCCAATCGTTAGCTTTGTGGTAGTTCAATAATCGGATTATGGAGGTGCTCAGTAAGAACACCAGACTAAATAAATAGTAGGGACAGTGCTACGGACGGACTTAAACGTTTTGCTTATGGCTTTAATTTATTGGATTTTAGAACCAAGACAGTGTTGAAGCCAGTGAAGAAAATTAGGAGACTTACATGTAATTTGCCACATAAAAATGGCAGAAAGTTATGATGGTGAAGTTTCTGTATTTTCATTTTTTTTAGGGTGACATCTTTCGGTGGATGCCTCCAAATCATTGTTTTTCACCTCAAAATTCCCTCCTGTGGGTGTGAGATGCCTTGCCTATCAGCTTTCCAACTTAGTTGTCTCTCTTCCTTTACCATTTCAGCTTTAAAAAACAAAAGTGACAATTTGAACTTCCTGCCTGCTGAGCCTCACTGAAAGACTGATATTGGCCTGATAAGGGGCTATTTATTTTGGTTTAGTGGCTTCAGAAATCCCTCTCCCTCAACAAGCTTTCCATCACTGCCCCCATCAGCATCTTCCCTGATAGTGTCTGGGCTGTGTTTATTCTGGGGCTGCTGGCTCACCCAGGAGTAACTGATAACAGCCAGCAGAGATAACATTCTCTGAGGGGCTCTCAAACTGGAATCGAATCCCTCAAGCTTGTCAGTCTAGAGAATGGATTTGAAGAATTCAGACTCTGGAGTTCCACAGAGTTCATTTCTAGACCTATCAGGTATCAAGCCTGGAGTTCCTCCTCCGTTAAATCGAACAGGGACTTTTTTAAAGACAGTGAATGATACTTTTACAGAGGCTTCAGCCCAGTCCCCCAAGCCTGTCCTCTTCTGAGGCTAAGGCCACGAGGTCCCTGCCTCTCCTGGCATCTACACACACCGACAGCTGATGCCTATGCCTACGGCAGGTGTGCAGGCTAGAGGGGTTGCCCTCCAACAACCAGAGCTCCGACTAAGCAGCATGTATTTTACTTTTGGTTTCCAGGGAAGGCTGAGCAGCGAGTGTTTGGTTTTCCCTGCTCTGGCTGGTGTCTTCCCAAAGGCATCGTTTGTTCTGTGTGTTTGGAGGGGCAGTGCTGGCGATGGCCTGGAGAGCCTGTCCTCTCATTGCTGCTGTTCCTAAACAGTCTATTTACCAAGTAACAATATGCCGTCTTTTGGAATACATGCTTTCATCTTTGCTGCCTGTTTTCTTTGGTGCTCTAAGTAATTGAACTGGCTCAGGAAGTGCCAGTTGTGGTTTGGCAGTGATGCCTATGTCACGCCTTGTGATTCCAGGGAACAGCATTACTGGGAGCCTGGTTAGACCAGAGCCTCAGTGAAATTCTGGTGTTGTCAGCAAATGGAGGGGAAGGGGTGGCATCACATTGCTAATCTGTCTGTTTGGGAGAGGCAGTTTTAACAGGGTTTTATCAAATTCGTATTAAACAAGAATGGAGGCGAAAACTGACGACTGCTTATTACTTGAAATGAGTCTTAATCTTGCACATCTAGTTTGCAGGGTGTGCTGATTTCCTTTAGGTAAACCGTGAACATGAGAATGACTTTTATTAACCTGTGACACCCCGTCCTGGTATTTTTCCACGCCATTTTCATGGAGCCTCTCCTACTCTAGGTCGAACAGGACTGTCCTATCATGAGGTTTTTACCATTGGAAACAAAATAACACAAACGGTTCCATTCGTTTTATCGATGCCACCAGTGACCTGGTTTTGCTGAGAAGGAACTGGAGTGGCGAGAGCCTTCTAGAATAAGTGGGCGTTGAGATGCCAGGTGTCCCTCTTGGGGCAGCTGGGGCTCAGGTTTGCTCAAGGAGAGAGCAACTTGGGCTGGGCAACGTCGCTCCGATTTTGTCGCCCTCTGAGTAATCACCCTTTCTTTATTTCAGCGCAAACCCAGAGCCATCCAAAGCAGCAGAGCACTGAGAAACATGAACTTTGCCCAAAGAATGTCCCGAAGAGAGAGTACAGCGTGAAAGAAATACTAAAATTGGACTCCCACCCCTCCAAAGGGAAGGACTTCTACCGCTCCAACATTTCACCCCTCACTTCGGAAAAGGACGCGGATGACTTCCGGAAAAATGGGAGCCCCGAGATGCCCTTCTACCCGCGGGTGGTGTACCCGATCCGGGCCCCTCTCCCGGAAGACTTTCTGAAAGCTTCCCTGGCCTACGGGATGGAGCGGCCGCCCTACATCGCGCACTCCCCCATCCCGTCCTCCACGACGCCCAGCCCCTCGGCGCGCAGCAGCCCGGACCGGAGCCTGCACGGCAGCCCCGGGAACACCGTGTCGCCGCGGGCCCCCGGCTCCCAGGAGCACCGCGACCCTTACGCCTACTTGAACGCTCCGTACGCCGCCGCCGCCGCCGCCGCCGAGGGGCTGGGCCCCTACCCCGGCTACGCGCCGCCCCCGCACCTGCCGCCCGCCTTCATCCCTTCCTACAACGCGCACTACCCGAAGTTCCTGCTGCCCCCCTATGGCATGAACTGCAACGGCCTGGGCGCCGTGGGCAACATCAACGGCCTCGGCAGCTTCGGCCTCTTCCCGAGGCTGTACCCCGTGTACGGCGGCCTCCTGGGCGGGGGCGGCCTGCCTCCCCCGATGCTGGCGCCCGCCTCCCTCCCCAGCTCGCTGCCCTCGGAGGGGGCGCGCCGCCTGCTGCAGCCCGAGCACCCCCGGGAGGTGCTGGTGCCCGCGCCGCACAGTGCCTTCTCCCTCCCCGGGGCGGCCGCCAGCCTGAAGGACAAGGCCTGCAGCCCCACCAGCGGGTCCCCGACGGCCGGCACCGCCGCCACGGCCGAGCACGTGGTGCAGCCCAAAGCTACCTCAGCGGCCGCGGCGGCCCCCGGCGGCGGCGACGAGGCCGTGAATCTCATCAAGAACAAAAGGAACATGACCGGCTACAAGACGCTCCCCTACCCCCTGAAGAAGCAGAACGGCAAGATCAAGTACGAGTGCAACGTCTGCGCCAAGACTTTCGGCCAGCTCTCAAACCTGAAGGTAGGCCTGGCGTGGGCGGCCCGATGGTGCGGGGTCTGTCCCCGGGAGTGCACGACGCGCCTGGGTATTTAGTTGGTCTCCCGCAGGTTATAAATTGCCATTCCACAGTGTGAGACCCGGGCTGGGCATGGTCGATGCGGCTTTGCTTTTGCCTTTGCCTTTGCTGCTCTGGCTGCACCGCTTGGGACACGTTGCTTCCCCTCTCCTGAGTGTCTTCTGAATGATAAACACGTGGGGTTTGCGCTAGAACATCAGTTTCGAGTCCCTGCTTAGCCTATGACTTTTGTTCCTTTAGCTCCAACACAACAGAGTGTTCTGAAAATCACATCGCGGTTTGATTTGTTCTAAGACTTCACCTTGATGCTTTTCTTAAGAGGTTTGCATTCTAAATGCCCGAGTCCTTGCACGGGAATGTTCGCTTTTGCAGCCAAGTGACAGCTGAGCTAACGTGTGTAGCTTCTTCCCAGGTCCACCTCAGAGTGCACAGCGGAGAACGGCCTTTCAAATGCCAGACTTGCAACAAGGGCTTCACTCAGCTCGCCCACCTGCAGAAACACTACCTGGTACACACGGGAGAGAAGCCACATGAATGCCAGGTGGGCAGTGTTTTCTGGGTAGAACTTTCGACCTTTGTAGACAGTGTCTCAGGAGTCGCCCTCCCATCATCCCATAGCCCATAGTTTAAACCAGCACAAGAATTCTGCCTTCTTTGGGCTGCTGATGAGCTGAGATGATGACACACCAGCTTCCAGTGGTTGGACAGTGGTCTGGAAGGGAAACACCACCCCACGGGCAGTGCGTTCCCATCGCTCTATTTGCCTAACGCTGCTGGGAGTTTTTTCACCTCCCAGGTTGCTGGGTGTGGGTGGGCAGCGTGCCCCTCCACTTGGCAGCTCTTAACCTTCTGGTCTCCCACCTCCCTTCCCTGCCCCCTTCCCCACGCTGCAGGTTTGCCACAAGCGATTTAGCAGCACCAGCAATCTCAAGACCCACCTGCGACTCCACTCCGGAGAGAAACCTTACCAGTGCAAGGTGTGCCCCGCCAAGTTCACCCAGTTTGTGCACCTGAAACTCCACAAGCGCCTACACACCCGGGAGCGGCCCCACAAGTGTGCCCACTGCCACAAGAGCTACATCCATCTCTGCAGCCTCAAGGTCCACCTGAAGGGGTATTGTCCTGTGGCCCCAGCCACGGGGCTGCCTCTGGAGGACCTGACCAGAATCAACGAAGAAATCGAGAAGTTTGACATCAGCGACAATGCCGACCGGCTGGAGGACATGGAGGACAACGTTGACGTGACCTCTGTGGTGGAGAAGGAGATTCTGGCCGTGGTCAGAAAAGAGAAAGAAGAAACTGGCCTGAAAGTGTCTTTGCAAAGAAACATGGGGAATGGACTGCTCTCAGGATGTAACCTCTACGAGTCAACAGACCCGTCCCTCCTGAAGTTGCCTCACAGCAACCCACTACCTCTGGGACCTGTAAAGGTCAAACAAGAAACAATCGAACCAATGGATCCTTAAGATTTGCAGAAAACAAAAGATGTTTTGTCTTCTTAACTTATGACTTGGTGAGTCAGGGTGTCTGTAGCAAATGCTTGTACATAATTCCAGTTCTGCAAAGCTCTCCTGACGGCAGATGGTTTCCCCTCACCTCTCTGGAATTAAAGAAGGATCCCCAAAGTTACTGAAATCTCAGGGCATAAATGAGGGAAAGACAATATATATACATATTATATATACTTATTTACACCCCCATCTATATATTTGAACCTGTGTATTTTGAATATTTGTGTGGATATGTTTGCATAGCCCTCCCATTGCTAAGACTATTGCCTAGCCATAATTATTTTTTCAATGATAATCCTTCATAATTTATTATACAATTTATCATTCAAAAAGCAATAATTAAAAAAAGTTTACAATGACTGGAAGAATTCCTTGTAATTTGAGTTAAGTGTTATATTTTTGTCTGGTGGCTCTTCTTTGTAGATAATTTCTGCACATCTGTTTTAAGTACCTAAGATTTAGTAAACAAATACATTATGTCAGCCGACCTCCCTCTATAATAATGGTTTGAAAATGAGGTTTTGGTGTTGCCAAAGTTAGGCAATTGATGTGTTCATTCATAGGATTGTATCATTTGAACAGCACTGTATAACTTCGGGGTATGTGTGCAGAATTACCCAGTAATAACTTTGGTAGAAGAAATAAGAAAGAGAGAATCTTGTATGTTTCTGTAGATAGTTCAGCATTTCCCCCCCTAATCACAGATTTACCAGAAAGGCGACAAGAAGGCTTTGCTAATCTGTCTCCCTCTCCAAAAAACAGAGTCGCCCCACCCCAAAGTCATGTGACCGTTCGGAGTGGCCACGAGACTTTGGCATCCCAATGTATTATCTGAAAATGTGAAGAAGACAAAATGCCATGTTTAAAACCACTGCAAAACATTCCCAAAGCACAGGTGGTTTTTGTATGGGTGAGGTGAGGGAGCATGAGTCTGGGTGTTTTTGTTGTTGGTCTTTTTTGTTGTTATGTCAAAATTGCACAAACGTGGTGCTCTACCAGGAAGGATTTGAGTTAGATAGGCTCAGGCCACACTTTAAAAACCAAAAACCGGAAAACGGGTATTCTCGTTGTCTTAGGGTCAAAGCGGGTAATGAACATTCCTATCCCCAACACATCAATTGTATTTTTTTTCTGTACAACTCAGACTTTCCTCAGTATTTGTGTTTTTACATTTTATGGTTAATTTAATTGAAGAAGAAAGGGCATTGCAGAGTTGTTCAACAATTACCTCATTGAGTGTGTCCAGTAGTGCAGGAAGTGATGGCTTCTCTAATGATTTGCTACTCAAGAGGAGAGAGCCAGTGTGCACCAGAAAGCTGGAATGCGTCGCATTCTGTCTCCTCTTCTGCTAAACCCAAAGATGACACGTTGGCATTTGAGGTGTAGCGGAGAATGATGTATATTTATAAATCTATTTATACCACTATACCATGTGTATATATAATATATTTATAACCACTTAAATTGTGAGCCAAACCATGTGAAAGATCCTTCTTTTCCTAATGGCATAAAAAAAAAAAAATCAAACCCTTTCTGAGACTTTGCCTAATTAGCACTCGATGACCTCACAGTCATATTGGTGAGCTTGGGCACCCCCTTGCTATTGTAAGTGACCCTAAAACCTTGGTGCAAAGGTGGGGACTGCATAACAACCAGGGAGAAAGAGACATAAGTTTTTTACTATTAAGGACAATCTAAGATGGGTTTTTTTTTGTTTGTTTTGCCACATTCTGATGATGTGGTCACACCCAAGCCCCAGAAATGAAAATCCCATCGACCACTGCAACTTTTCTCTCTCTTCCTCTCCCTCCTTCCTAAATAACTGATGTTATCACTCATCAATCTGGTTTATATATTCAGTATTTTGGTCCATGGCAACTAATGTCAACCTGCAGAAGAGAACAACAAATTTAGGATAATGCAGAGAAACCTAAGAGCCTTACTGATCTGTTCCTTTAAGTAACGAAACTGACAGTTTTTTATGGTATTTTTTAATCAGTGTTTGACAAGTACAGTCCTTAATTGTAGGTAAACCAAAGCATCACATTCTGACGTTGACACCAAATACTTCCTATTCCCAATTATTCATTTGTTCTCTTTTTCCCCTTTCATGCTTTCTCATTAATGGGAATTTTTCCTGAGACCTGCACAGTGGCTTGAGACTTCTTGATTCTCTTTACCTTCTGACTTTCCCTGAGGCCTCTTACATGTGAACGTTGAGCCCACAATCAACAGTGGTTTTTTTTTTTTTTTTTTTTTCTTCTACTCAAAGTTAAAACCAACCAAAGTTATTGGCTTTTTACTTTGCTAGAACAACAAACTATCTTATGTTTACGTACTGGTTTACATTGTTATTTATGTGCAACTTGTCAAAATGTAAATTAAATATAAATGTTCATGCTTTACCAATGCTTGTCTAGTGTCTTGAGTGAAGGGTGCGTGAGCGACACCTTAACCATACTGCAAGGGTGGCCCCAAAACAAATTCTGAACATGACACAATTTGCCTCTATCCTGCCCACATCCCCACCCTCACCCTTCATCCCCCCCAGAGATGATTCCCTAATTTCACCTCCTCTATCGGCGACTGCTCTAACAGGGTCGGTCTCTTGCCTCTCTCATAACTCAAAGGTTTTTCTCTTTAATTATGAGCTATAAAAGTGCCCTCTAAGGAAATCATTTCAAGCATTAGCCAGTAAGTAGGGGAAGATTTGTTTGCTTTTGTTGGACTTTTTTGTTTTACTTTGTTGATGGACGTGGGGTGGTGGCGAGGTGAGGAAGACTTGAGATCAAGTCCAGAAATGCTGTCCTAGCCTTGATCCAGCATGTATGTGTGTGGACCCAGCCAGCTGCTGGGTGAGGGGCTCTGGGGAGCCCTGGGAACCTGAGGAGCATTTTGCCCATTGGTGGTATCATTTTTGCTTCAGTAGCCAGCATTGAGCACCCCACGGGGAATCAGGGCTTTTGTGCTTCTGCATAGTCTTCCTGCCCTACATCCCATTGTATCTTTTTCCTTCACATTTTAACTCGGGAAGTAGATTAGCCACTTGTGCATTTAAAGCAAATTTCAAGAAAGCTGTTGTTTGACCAGCCTCTGGGCATTGTTAGTATGAAGCCCAGGGATCATGGTGGCTTGGCCATGTGGTCCCAAGGGTCATATGTTGGGAGTGAGTCTACTTGCTCATCCATTGATGCTCCAGTAACTAATCTTTCTCCAGTCACAAACAAAAAGGCACAAATTATTTTGAGTCTCACTTGGTAGATGTGAATAAGAGAGATGCCTGTAGAAAAGTGCTACTGCCCTCAATGAAACAAAAAAAAAATCTAAAAGCCCTTTGCAAATGGTTTTCATGCTTCCCATTTCATCCATTACCAAGTTCATGGTACCATGCCCATGCTAACTGCATGTTAAGAAAATAATGCTCCCTACATTTAGACACTCAAAACTGCCCACTGTTTTTTTTTAATGCTGCTTCTTTATATTCACTTAAACATCTGTGCCAAGAATTTGAAATGCTGCCAACATTTAACTGTGGAGTTAAGAAAACCAGAACCCTATTGTCATAAATGGGCCAAATGGTGCTGGTTGCACTACCAAATTCTACAGAACCATTGTGGTAATAATTTTTCAAAACAAAGCCCAAAAGGAGTCAGAGTATAACAGTTACTACCATAAATCATAGTTCTTTACTTGACAAAGCATGCCTTTTTTTCTTGAGAGTTATCTATCTTGGGAACACTTGTGGACTTAGCTGTTTAATGAAACATTACATGAGAAGATAATATTCACTAGGAGCTCAAGTCTCCCCAGCCGACATCCACCCTGTTGAACTGAGACTTTGGGCAGCTGTTTGTAGAGCAAGGCAAAAATGAAGAAGCCACCTTTTTGAATCTTTCCTTAAACTAAAAGCCCTGTTCAGAAATGATGCATTCAATTCTTCACCAGAAGAAAACATATAGAATATACAGTTCCATGGGAGTTTATGGGCACACATCTCAAATTGTTTCTCTTGAGGGACAGGAAACCAATTTAGGACCCATAAGTTTGTACAAGTGAACTTATTTCTGTGTGTGTGTGTCTGTGTGTGTGTGAAGCCTTCTTTAAAAGAAGATAATGGGGACAGGCCAGAGCAGAGAAATGAAAGTAATTAGAGGCACATGGTGGAGGATTTCTAATGTAAAACCAGGCCTCTGGGATAATCTGGTCTACAAAGGAAGGCTGTACCACAGAGGTTGGCAGCTAAAAACATTAATGCATAGAAGAGAAGTTACATAGAATGGGATCATTGAACCAATTGAAAAGACATTTCTATTTCCTTTATGAGACCATAGAGTTCATTCTCCATAACATGTCTGTTTCATTATCAGTGTCTGGCCAGAAGAAATCAGATCATCCTGAGCACTGGCTACCTCTTTGGAGTCCACTTCTGGGCATACAGCAGCTGCAAGAAATGTTTCAGGACCCAGGAATAAGCCTCCTATCACATCCTTTTTTAAGCTTCAAGTCCTCAGGACCCCCAAGTCCGTTTGCTCAAAGTGCTACTGACAGCTGCTCCTTCAATAAGTGAGAAGTGATTTTAATCTCAATATAGCTTTAATCACGTAATTTAGGCCAAAAACAGAGCAAGATTCCAAAAAGTTATTCTTAACCTGATTTATGCAAATACTCCCCATGCCCAGTTCAACAGAATACTATAAACTAACAGACCCTCTCCTGGTTTGCTCTTCCTTCCAGGTTTGATAAATAACGAACCAGAGTTGGTCATGTACACATTCCTTCTCTCTGAATTTAAGATAGAAGCTTTTATTTAGCATAAATGTGAACACAGTCACCTTGTAGTTTTCTCCTACCCCCATCAAGAAAGAAAGAGGAAGTGACAGGTAAATGCCAGTGGGTAGTTTTGGTAAGAAATTCTTCAGTGTGCTAACAAAAGGGGGTTGTTCTCATGGAATCGTGGTACAACTTCCCATCTTTAGGTATCTGAAGAATTCATCTGTGGGCTATGGCAACCAGGGTGAGGAGCAGAGCAAAAGAAATGAAGTTAAATCATTAGCAGAAGGGACTTTGGTTTAAATGACAAAAAATAACACCCACCTTTACGGTTGGTAACACAACGGCTTCCTTTCCATGGGAGGGAGGAAGTAGTCTCCTTGCTGGGAGGGCTTAGAGAGGAGCCAGCTTGTTTGAAAGCACAGGATAAGCAAGATGCCTGGCAAGTCCTTCCCACGTCTGTAATTCAAAGGTTTCTCTCAACCTTACAAATGATGGTGCACCTGGAGACAAGACAGAGCTAAGGCTCTGGTAGAGAACTTAAGTTTCCTTAATGTTCCTGAGGCCTCCTAGGAAACTATTTATATAAAACTATCTATATGGAAGACAAATCTGAAGAGCTTGTCTAATTCTGAGGAAGAGTCCATGACACCACGAAATGAACTGTGCTGTATATTTTGTAAAATATTTGAAAACATATTCCCCGTTTGAGTTCTTCCCAGGGATTCTGAAAGGGGTGGAAAATGAGACATGGTACCCCTCCCACCTGGCACCCAGTACTCTGCAGAGCAATGTCCAGGCTAGCAGCCTGTCAGTGTAGTTACACCTTGGGAAGAGAAGGGACCGTCTCCACCCTCCCTCCTTCCACAGCAAGGCTGCCCTTGAGTGCTATTTCCCATCCACACAGGCAAAGGAAGTGGGATGCACCCTCATCCCTTTCTGTGGAACGCTTTCTTGCCTCCCCAGTTTTAGAACAATTAACGTGACAGTGATTTGCTGTGAGACTAACCATCTAAAGATCATGAATGGGGTGATTTAAGTCCTTCTTCTGTGCTCCCCAGGCCAGAGTCTAAATATACGCCCAAGGTGGGAACTGAGATTATGTGCTCCTACTCTGCAGGAAAGAGTGAACTGGGGATTTAGTTCTAGTCCTGGTTCAACCCCTAGTTACCTGTGTGCTCTCAAGAAAGTCCTGGAACTTCTTGGGCCTCAGTTTCCTGATCCATAAAATGAAGGAGTCATTCCTAGGTTTTCTTTGCCTCTTTCGGAAGTATTACATCTCTTAATATGCTAAAAGTCCATCGTTTTCTCTTATTTCCTTTTGGTTTGTTTTCCTTGGAAGTCTGATTGTTGCTATAGGCAGATATTTGTAATTTAGAGAGCAGATGTCAGAGGAAAATGGAAATGAGAGGCAGGCTTATATGGAAAAAACTATTGTGGCTTCTTTTGGCAAGAGATTGGGCTCGCAAAGGTCCTGCTAATTTGTGAGAACCATGAAATTTCCCCAGGAATTAATATGCTCATCTGAAAGGAATCAAGATTCTTTTAATGGAAATAATGAGTTGTGTGTAAATCAAACCTCTGTTCAAGTACCATGAATTCTAGGCTGTTTAGTTTAGCGGCTTTTTGTTTTTTCTTATACATCTTTTTTCTTTCTTTCTTTCTTTCTTTTTATGCAAAGGCTTACTTGTATGAAGACTAAGAAAGATTTAATTTTGTTGCCACAAAAAGGAAAGGGGGTCAAAAATATGAGAGCTAAAGAAGAGAAGGTGAGGCCAATCGAGAGAACCCAAGAAGACGCTGAAAGAAACATTCTGGTTAGCAAAGCAATGGAGGCCTCGATACTGCTCTAACGGTTCAAGGTTTAAAAAGGGGAATAAAGAAAAATGAAGCAGCAAGAGGGAGGAGGAGAGGGAAAGGTTAAGCCAAGACAGAAACTGTGAGTAGATAGATGTGAAAGGGGCTGAAAATAAGTGAAAAGTGAAAAATTGCTTTATGAATAAACCGTTAAAAAATAGCGAGTGAAAAAGCAATCGTGCTTCCAGTTATTACTGAATCACCAGCTCGTGGCAGCCAGAGGCTGACCTGAGCTGCGACTCCAGGCTTAACCTATATGCAGCAGTTGGTGCAGGGCTGCTCCTGTGGGCGGACTCCGTTTTCTACTTGAGTGTCAGTTTCATTGTGATTACTTGCCGTCACAGACGCATGTGGCCCATTTTACCGCCTTGAACACAGAAAACATGACTTGGTCCTCTCTCCAACCTGCTGACACTACAAGGCAGGCGATAGCCTCTCCGTACATACAGGACACAGTCAAGGCAGGGAGCGAGGGCCGAGGGCCGGGAAGGGTGAGCAGATCTTCTAAGAGAAGTTGATGCGGCCCGAACGCTCAGCCTGCCTCAGCCTTTTTCTGAAAATGAGGCTGTGAGTTCATACTCAGTGATCCCTTTCATTCCTGGTGGTGTGTCAGGGCAGGGACACAGTGGCCGTCCCACAATGTCTTCTGTGCCAAGAGCTGACAGAATAGCCTCTCCGGAGCACATCAGGGCCAGCAAACAAAATGCCAATCATAGCGTAACTGCCTCTGCCCCCGCCTACTTGAGGAAGCATTGGGAGCCCTAGGAAGTGAACCGGTTCCACCAGTTGACCCCGCCCTCCGAGCCTCCCGGAAGCGCGAGGACCGGAAGTGCTCGCACCCACCGGAAGACGGGTCAAGCATCGCGAGGAAGGGCTGGTGCAAATAGTACAAGGCATCTCCAAAGCTGCAGGGTCGACCCCCTGCTCCTTCCAAGTGTAGAACATACTTCTCTATCGGAGGTGCCTGTGTGCAGTTAACTTTTGATTCTGTTTCAACAGAAAGGAGGTGGAAGATGGTCACAAATCCCGAGATAATTTGCTTGCGAGGGCTTCACTGGTTGTCTCCAGTGGACTCCAGGGAGGCGGGTGGCCCGCCAGGGTTCTAGGGGCTGGCAGAAGCCAGCCCCAGGGAACATTTGACCCAAGTGACCCATGGAGCAGTGAGCCCATGCACACAGCTGGCTGTAAAATCAAAGAATGAGGCCCAATTTTAATGAATCCATTTCATTTTTAAGAACCAAGGTTAAGACTGTAGTTCTCTACATCTGGCCAATGGGGCTGAGGTTTCCATCAGAGCCTCACACAGATCTTAGTATCTGCTCTTGCTGTTGCTGCAAGAAGTACCTGGCCTTGTGCTGGTGGAAGGTTTAAGTCTTTCGTCCTTGAATGTTTTCACGAAGGAGGAAGGTAGGGATGGGCTTTGAGCATCTCTATCTTAGAAATGGGACTGTCAAAGCATGGAAGGTCAGGAGAGAGGCCCAAGCCACCTGACAAGTTTCTGGTGGACCTGGAAACCAAATCCCAGCTTCCTGATTCTGCTTCCCAAGTTAGCAGGTTACACAACATTGCTATTGCCTAGCGGGGCAGGGCCACAGGAGTCACTGATGCTGTTTGTACTTAGGGCAGACTTGCCAAAACAGCAGGGTTTTACAGCATTAAGTTACTGTCTTTTGCCTTGTCCGGAGCTTGACTCTTAACGAGTTCTGCAGACATTTCAGGAAAGCAAGGTGGAGACAGCAAGCCTTGGAGAACCGTGGCCTGCTACGGCCCAACGTTATTCTGAATCCATCCCAGCTCAACACAATTATTAACGTCTCTGAAACCAAGCTCCCTCCAGATGCCCCTTTTCTGAAAGGCTTTCATCACTCTGGGGGTAGCCAGTTCCCCTTCAAAGAGCCTGATTGAGTTGGCAGTTCCACATGCGTTAACAGAGGGTGGGTGTCAGGCTTCAGTGGTTCCGGGTCAGCCTCAGGTCAGCAGTGCTCCAAAGAGGAAACTGAGGCAGAGAGCTCCTCACTCCCTGTCAGGACATGCCTCAGGGACCTGACAACTACAGCTGAAGGGCACAGTGATGCTCAGACAGAAGGCACTGCGCACTTGCAAAAATTCAGCTGCTATTTTGGATAAAGTGGATAAGCTCATTCCACTTTAAAAGCGTGGAGGGTCTGAGTTTTCTACAAAGGAGAGGAAACACATAAATGGACATCTTGTCTGCTTCGAGTACACATAAAAATTTTTTTGTTGCTTCTGAGTTTAAGGAGGTATGTTCTCTGTTTTAAATATTGCCCATATATAGTTAACCAACATACCTGGAGACAGAGATGAAAGTTGAGAAAGAGCAGTCTGTTCTACCTTTCTGTTCCCAGGCAATGTAATCCCACAAGGCACGATTCCTCTAAGAATTATCTGAAGACTTGCAATATACCCACCTGTTATACAGCTTTTGCAACCAACAGAAACCCTGTAGATTTATAGTCATGTTGCTTCAAATTGGTAGTTTTTGTCTTCTCTAGTTTTGACCTGCACATGGATTCCAGACTGAAAATTACATTTATCTGTAGCAAACCATTCAGCCCATCTTAGATAGGTTACAGCTGTTTCAACCATCCCTCCAACTTTAGTGTAATAACATCATATATTACGGTTCATCTATAGCCTGAAGAATTAGGTGCTCTTAAGAGGACTGGCAGGAAAGAAAGAAAGAGAAGGAAGGAAGGAAGGGAGGGAGGGAGGGAAGGAGGAAGGAAGGAAGGGAAGGAAGGAAGGAAGAAAAGAAAGGAAGGAAGGAAGGAAGGAAGAAAAAGGAAGAAAAGGAAGGAAGAAAGGAATCTTTTAAGAGTAGCTATATAACTTAGACATGGGAGAAGCATCTCTTGAATTTAGGTCCAAATCTTGTTCACATCAGAGGAATGAGTGAGAACGTGATCAGGTGGAGATGAGCATTGGCTGGCAGGGATGCTGAACCCCGGCTCACCATGAGTTCTGCTGAGGGCCACTGGGCTTCTCCAAAAGAGAAGCATATATTTCTTATAAACAAAAACCAGAAAAAGGCAGGGCAAAGTCTGTGCTGAAGGTGCACAGACTTCCTTCCTTCCGTATTTGGGTTTTTCTCCCTTCTAAGGGGTGTTTGAAAGTTTTTCCTGTGCTTCTAACTGAGCAGAAACCACATCACGTCTTTTGTCACCGTCTCTGCTCACCACTGGAGACCCTGGTGGTTAGAGAGGGAAAGTCCCTTTCGATGGGGGTAGAGGGTGTTGGGGGCCAGGAAGGGGGGTGGTGGGGAGAGGGGAGAGGGGAGAGGAGGGATCACTAAGGTTTCCTCCTGGCCTCTACAGTGTACCCACCCTGGCCGGTCTCTCCAATCCTCCGAGCCACAAAGCACGTCTTTTAATGCCCCTGATCACCTTGGGGTGATGGAGGAAGAGATCATTCAACGAAGGAAAGAACATCCACTTCCAGAGCTCTGTGGTTCTGGGAAGCCAGAAGAGTGGCCACGGGGACCTCTGTGTAGCCTGAGGATAGCTTATACCTGACTCCTTAGCACCTGTCCCGATGGACAGGTGACATATTGGGAGGACAAGGGGAGAGAGGCTGGGGCACAGCTATATATTTGGTTTGAGCTGTTTTAGGGCAGTCTCTGTAGTGACATTTCTTCTCTCTCTTTTTTTAAATCATGGTAAAAAAAAATACACACAAAATTTACCACTTTCACTGTTTTTAAGTGTACAGTTCAGTAGTGTTCACTCTAATCACATTGTTGTGCAAAGATCTCTACAACGTTTTCATCTTGCAAAGCTGAAACTCTTAGCCCGTGAAACAACAGCGCCCCTTTGGCCTCCCCCTGAGCCCCTGTGCACTGACATGTCTTGATCATGAGTGCTTTTCTTTTCAGTTAAATCTATAAACTTGATTTCCGTGCCAAGACCTGTTGCAAGTTCATGCACCAGCCTCCCTGTCTAGTGAGCAGTTCAGATTCACTCGGCCATGAATATTCATCACTCACTGGGGATCACGTTCCCAAATGCTTGTCCTCAGCACTCCGGCTGGGCTTCAGCAGTTTATGGACTTGTTATTGGCACCACCAAACTGGTCAGGAATGAAAATAACAATCAACTCCTTAAATGTTTACAAGCTTCCTGGGCTATTGCACATGTAATTTCAAGCTGCCATCTTGTCTCCTCTCGCTCAGTGGAATGGAATGTCCTCTCCAACAGCTTGGCGGCTGCAGGACCCTGGGGAGGACAAGGCCCCTTGCCCCGATTTTCTAATGGAGCCTGGGCTGCAGTCCTCTCTGGTGGCGGGTTGTTTGGGCTCTTGTTGCTCTGCACCACTTCCTCGTACAAGTTACGTCTAAACAAATCCTCCCAGTAGGTTGTCCTTGGAGCCAGAGCAGGAGGCAGGTGAGTACTCTCACTCAATCAGCACGATCAGTTTGTCATTCCCTGAAAATAGAGTCGTCCCTCCAGTCTGTCCAGTCTCCCACCCCCAGCACTTGGTGGCGGGGATGGGGAGGAGGGCGCGCCTTGGAGCAAAGCCACATTCCAGGGGGAGGGTTCCTCCCACTCACCGCACTGGGCGGGCATGTTGTGCCTCGTGCCTGCAGCCACCCTTGAAGTGTTGCTGTTACACAACAGTCATGAACTCTGGAATGTCTCTGGTCATTTACAGCGTGACTGGGTCACTCCATAAATGACATGGTCAAGCTTCAAGGCCCAGAATGAGGTTGGCTTGTTTTTCAATAGACCATTTTCTCCCGCCCAGAACAAAGCTTCCAGGCTTTTACGATGTACTTCTTACTCTGAGACTCCTGAGAATGGAAATTCAGGGGAAAGAAAATACGGGAATAGATTACAAATCACACTCCAGTAGTCCTACGGATGCTTTCAAAACACTCTGAACAATTTGACCATACTATTTGCAGATAAGAAGCTTTCTAGAAATTAGCTGGGCACTTCTTAGAGTAACTTTTCATCTTCTCTCACTCCTGCCTTGACTTTTTCCTTCTTTGGTTCATTTCCTTCATGAGATAAATGAAGAGAGCAACCGATTAAGGTTCCAAAGAACATAGGATTTATGAGTCATGTCTATTTTTTTCTCTACTGTATTCATTTTAAATGGCATTGTTCCAGTAGAAGAAACAGAAAGTAAAATATGTACCTTAAATACTGATTTTGGTGCTTCTGTAGTACAATAATCATTATGAAAATAATGCCTCATTTGATTTATACTGTATAAGTTACTAGGGTCTGCCACCGCCATTTTCTCATTTTATCCTCATGAATACCCTTTGAGATGGGTTCTATTATACATACAAGGAAACAGACGCCCAGAGAGATCAAATAAATTAGGTGATGCAGGGAAAAAAACCCTTAACCCAGTTCACATCGAAAATACTCCAAAACAGTAACTGTTCTTAAGTAACTTGCTTAATGTCACCCAACTAGTGACTATGACCAGAACCTTCCTAAACCATGGCCACTAACTTCTCTCTCCACCTCAGCATAGCAATCTTAAGTCCATGAAATACAAGAGATTTAACTTTAAACATTTTCTGGAACCTCCACTTTATTATGTGTTAGCTATAGAATTAGTTTGTTGAGGAGTCACTAAATGTAATTCATACAACCTTGTGGTTTTTTAACCCATTTCCCCCAAGGCGGAAAAAAAAAAAAAAAACGCTGGGAGAATCCTCCCTACTGCTCCTCTTATTTTTAAATCATTTTATCAAAATGACTGAGTTTGGGGTGCGGGGGGCATGTTTTAAATTGTGAGGCTTTCAACCTAATAATGAAAGGTAAATCCAGCATTTTGACTCATGCATTCAATCATTTGTTCATTCAACAATATTTATTGCCTGCCTATTATACTTTAAATATTGGGCCAGGCTAAAGTATCCCAGCTGGCCAAACCAGGAATAAACCCAGGAGCAGGTACGAATAAGACCAAGACCTTGATGTCAAAGAGTTTCCTGCCTCCAGAGAGAGAGAGCTATGTACAATTTGATTGATGTTATTGGCCTCTTTCAAATAAATTAGTTCTATTAATAACTGCTAAGAGGGATCAAATTGAATTAGAAACACAAATTCCTAGCTTTCATTTGAAGCATTTAGTTTTATAGGTATTTTGGGTATCTTCTGCATATAATTCACCTTTGGCTCAAAAATGATAATTTAAGTAAGAACAGTGTACATCCTGACTATATTTTGGTTTGGATGTCTAACAGAGAATTCCATGTCCACTTTTTATATTTGTACTAGCCTCCACGGGGCAGTGCTAGAACTGAATATCAGCAAAACACACTGTTAAATCTGGCTATGCCTGCAAGGAATTTTTTCTAATTTAAAAAATTTTGTTATAAATCAGTGATAATTTAGGAGTAGGTGGTCATAGGACTACAGTATCATTTCTACATAGACCTTCAGAAATGTGAGTTTCTGGATGAGATATAAACAAAGAGAGCTCTAAGTTGTTTGTTCTTAATATTATATAAAACACACTATGCTGAGATGTGCTAGGTTTAACTTTAACTATCCAAGCATCTCATAAGAATTCATAAAATCATGTCAGGTCATTTCTTTCTTTCAAAAAGATGTATTTCCAGAAAAATAGCAATAATGGTGGGGGGTCTTGAAATGGAAGGGGTGCTATACTGGGGGGAGTTGTGGGGTATGAGGACAGGTAATCAGGACACCTGGGTTTATTCCTGGTATGGCCAGTTGGGCTACTTCAGCAAGAGGTGTAGCTTCTCCAAGTCTGTTTCCACATCTGTAAAATGTAGTAGTTAAACGTCTAAGTCCATTTCTACAAATCAATGGATGTAAAAGCTTGTTGCTCATTTTAGTAAAGCTGTATTAACATGAAAAGATCTCAGGGAAACCTCACTCAGCTGGTGGCCTCCCTTCTAGCCATTCTGTGTTTTAGCCAAACACGGTGTTTTGGTCAGGGTGGCAAAGGAAAACAGGGCGGCGTTGCCCTGCAGCTCTTGGCTCAGAGCTTTGGGAGGTATTGATGACTCAGCACGTGGCTCTCTGCCCCGTGGTCAGGGCTGCAGGTGCCCAGGAGGGCCTTATTAGGAGGGAGCTGCCAGCACTTTGGGGTGAGGCAGGAACTTGAAATGCAGACCATTTATAAGCACTCAGATTCCAGGATACCTTACTCAAGCTTAGGAGTGTCAACCTCCATCCCTTCATCAAACTGCCACCTTGGATAATTATGCTTCTCACATTAGTCTTGCATTTCAGTGCCATGTGGCATCCACACTTACTCTTCCCTGGTGTTGTGCAGTTTGCTTGTTGTCATCTAACCCATAAACCTGATGACAAGGCTTTTATTGCTTGGGGGTGGGAATAAGGGTGAATTGGGATATTTTTCTTAGACCCAATGAATCTGCTCTTTCAGGTCACTAAAGAGAAAAGAGAAAAAGAGAGAGAGAGAGAAAAAAAAAAAAAAAGCAATCCAACACTCTTCCCAATTTGAGGACAAAGGAAACTTACCACCTCAAAAACATTGGTGTCAATACTAGAGTCACCCTCGGTAGACAGGGGTCTTGGAAATCCTGGAAACATTTTGTAAAGATTAATACAACACTTATTTGTATGGAAAACTATTTTTTAAGGGGGTAATACGTTGTGAAACTACAAGGCTGTATAATCTTTAAGCTATGAGCTTTCGACATAATTGTTTTGAGATCAACCAATCAGACCACACATTTCGTGCTACCAGGTTATAATGAGTGTTCATTAAACATCATGATAACAACACCCTACTTCTTTGCTAACAAAGGGGCATTCTCTTCATGTATCACTGATAACAGGTGATGTGGCACAATTAAAGTCATCTACTCATTCCCTTTTTCCTGATTTCTTTCAGAGCTGTCAAATGGTCAGAGAACATTTTTTCCTCCTCCTGATTTTTCCTCCTTCCTCTTTCCTTACTTCTCCTTTTTTACCTTCCTCTGGGTTGAACTAGGGTTCCTCATGTGAGGAAATGTCTCCCTCCTGACCAGTCAGGCACTTTGGGCAATGCTTGACTTTTCCAGGTCACTGGGACACCGTTGGGTGAACTGCAGTCAACATTTACGGAGTGAAATTCCAATAGCTGGAGACATCTACCCACCTCCCAATATGACCAGTTTTTCCAGAGGAGTTATTTACTCACCTTGCAGAGCTAGACAATGGAGTGAACTCTTCCATGTGTGCATGTAAATCTGGAAAAATAGCCTACTTTTGGAATATTCTAAATATCTGCTTTTATTTGCATCTATTTTAATTTATTGGTGTTTCCTATGCCTGACTGGTTCTCTGTGATTTTAGGCAAGTCATTGAACCTCTGATTTACCATTTACTTATCTCTGAAGTATCACTGGTACAAATGAGGAGCTTTAATTCTTTCATCCACTATTTATGAAACCCAAACTTTTCTGCATGATGCTGCATTTTGTGTTTTCGGAGTCACAGGACAGAACAGTGTCTGCTGCTGTTCCCTAGAATTTACAATCTAATTGGAAAGATGGACATTTACACATAAAAATAATACCAGCAGAGCAAGGCCATATGTGATTATGCCCAGTAAGACAAATGTTGTATGTACAAGGATATTCACTGCAGCACTGTTTGTTATAACAACATTTGGGGAAACGTCTAAATGTCCATTAATACGGAAGACTGGTTAAACAAAATATGATCATCTATACAGTGGAATACTATGCAGTTAGTAAAAAAGAATGGGCTGGCTCTCCATCTACTAAAATGGAAGCGCTCCAAAATACAGCTTTAAGAGAAAAAAGCAAGTGTGTAATAGTGTGGCCTGTGCTACCATTTGTGAAAAAGAAAAAAATAGGCATATGATGCAAAGTCTTATGTATGCATTGGATATCTTTGAACAGATATACAGGAATCTGGAAAAAGCAAATGGCTCTTGGGAAGAGATGGGAGGCTAAGGAATGGGGAAGGAGGAAGAGCCACCTTACTTTTAGCATCCTCTTGTCACTTGTGAATTTTCCAACCTGGTACATATATTATCAAATTTTTAAATAAACATAATAATATTTAAGATGTACCCTAATCCCTAACTGGAAGATCTACTGCTCTGTTCCCTTCAAGTCAGTTCCCATCTGATGCTTCTAACATGTAGAGCAGGACAGAAGGGGTTTCTATAACCTGACATTCCATTAAACTTGGAGTTTTAGGGAACTGATTCAACATGATAATTCAAAAGGATGTGGGACATCGTTGAGGGAAGGAATTTGGGGAACACAGGAGAGCCAGCCAGATGTGCCCTGAGTAGAAGGTTCTTTCTTCCCTGAGAACCTCTGCTGACTCTGTCACACTTGTGGGTGTCCTTTGTCACCTGGACACCTGTGGCCAAGAAGGGGACTGACAGCCCTGGCTCCTGTCATAAGGAGGGTCATGTCTTCTTGGTTCTAAGTTCTTCCTGGCACATTCCCAGAGGGTATGGCAGCTTATCAGAACTTTGTTACCATTGGTAATAACATCTCCTAGACCAGTAGAATCTCAGAGGCAGGAAGGACTCTGGAAACTCTCCTCACCGCCATCATCTTACAGTCAGGCCCTGGGGAAGACTGACCCGCCCATGGACACATCAGGCATCAGGCGCAGAGCTGGGATGGTGCCCTTGCTCTTCTAATCCTGAGTCCAGTGCTCTTTTTATGACACTACATAAAGTCACGGTCCCCTTGGATTTTCAGTTGGGGCGATTCTAAGGCCATGACAGCTGTTCCTCCAAAATGGATTGAACATTGTGAGGGCAAACTCGACAAGCCAGAGTCAGGGCTTCCCTAAGGCCAGGCTGCTGAGACAGGTTTCAGGGTGGGAATAAGGGGACCAGGAGATTCCCTCTTCCTGCTGGAGAGAAGGTGGGTGATCACACAGACTCCCAGCCAACAGCCAGACAGGTAGTCTTCAGGATATATACCCACCACTCCCCCCATGGATCAAGTCCAACCTAGAAGCTTCAGCATGAAAAAATCCTCACCCCCAAGATGTAACATACCAATTTTTATTAGTGATGGGTTATATAAAACTTCCTACAGTCTCAGGTCTGGAAACCATAATATAGGAGCAAAGCAGTAAGGAAAATAGACAAATTTGTCCTTTTTTTTTTCTGTTGGAAAAAGAAAACAATAAAACCTCAGTCCTTGGACTAACTTTAAAAAACATAGTAAGGGCTAAATGTGCTCGTCCATTTGATACCACTTCTCTTTTTGCTATTTGTACGAGTCCCCTGTGTCTATGGGATCAAGCTAAGTCTCTGGGCATCAGAGTCCACTGGGTTGGGTTGGCAAATGGCTCATCACTCCTGGGTGCTGACCTCTAACCCTACTTAGTTAGAGTCTCACCTGTGCAGCTCTGACGGCTTTTACTTTCTATTTACTAAAATAAATTTCCTCGTTTATGATGACTTCAGAAAATGGACTCTGGACTTGGAGTTTATAAAGACAAGAACTAGCTTATCTCCGTCCTGGCCGTGAATCACTGCCTCTTCCCACCCATTTCCACAGACACCTGAGTTAATTTAGTCTCATCTAATTCCTCCTGCTGTTCTCAGCGGGACTTCCGCCACCTCGGCAGCATGAGTCAAAACGGATCATCCGACTGCTTAACGAATGAAGGTATTTGTTTGCAGCTGAATGTTTACAACAAAAACCGCCAACTATCTTGTTTTTTCATGTTGGGACAGCCCGGAAGCTGAGCTCCAGGGAGACAGCCTCTCCATTCCTGCCTAGAAGATGGGGGTCTTCTGATTTCTTGGCTTGTTTGGCTTTCGTTGAAAGGTTCGAAAGTTCTACCCCACGTCCAGTGTCTCAGGTCTCGATGAATAAAAAAGTGTCAGCACCTAAGCTAATCTTTATTCTTCATTTCCAGCCACAGCTCAAGGGTTTTGGTGTCTGTCTTTGGAAATGACTCAACTAACAAAAGGGGGGGGGGGGCGGGAACTGCACCACTGAATTAATTATGCTGCAACTTCAGGCTTTGTCCTGATTCATTTACTGAATCGTGTTTAATTAACAACTCAAGACGGCACTTCCTTGCAGTCGAGTTTGCGTTTCATGAGATCATAAAATTAAAGAAAAAGTCTGCCACACTCATTGCTCACCAGCCCTTGGCCCTTGCCTGACCCCAGCTGCTTTCATTCCTGAGTCCTCTCTGGCACTCCCCTGTCTAACTAGGAAAGTCTCCTAGTAGGGGCAGTGAGTGCTTGCCACTTCAGAGGTCACCTTTGGAGCACTGTCCTTGTCGCTTCTGTTCCCATGACTTTTTCCACTCTCTCTCTTCCTTTGTCTTCTCTGCATTTTTATTTGCCAGATACTGGCGGATTGTTAAGCTGCCATCACTATTTACATACAGTTCTGTTTTAGCTAATGGTCATTTTACGAATAGACACAAATAGTCACAAAGTACCTCCACGGCCTCTCTCCTTCGCCGCCATTTTTACCATCCCTTTTTCTCTTTTCTTCCTTTGCCTGAAGCAGGAAGAAGGTAGGGGAGAGGGAATTTACTCTTGTTCTAACCTAGAACCAGTCTTCAGCCCTGGCTCATTTTTCTCCCTGACTAAAAATAAAAGTTCAAGTTTACCAAATGCTTTACCAATACCAACTCATATAACTCCCAACAACTGTGTGCTTGTCCCCATTTTACCATGGAGGTGGTCTGGCTCTTAATACTGTGCTTACCCTGCCCCTCACCAGCTATGTGCTGCCCAATCACCTCTTGGCCAATTAAAACACACACACACACACCCCCTTAAATTTAAAAATAATTCCTCTGATGTAATTTGGATCCATGGATATTAACTCCCTTCAATAAGCTGACATCTTTGAGCCTAGGCATTGTCTACAGTGGTGAAGTCTGGAGTGGAAAACACTAAAATGTTGACAAAGGGGGGGAAAGAAACAACATAAAGCTCAAAATACAAGACAGAAATGTTATATTTACCAACACCATGTAAGTTATTTTGATGATAAGACCTTATCCATTCAGTATACTGGCCTCTGATCCACCAGAAAGGGTCTCATAAAAGTTCAGTGCTAAAATCCAGCCCCCAGCTTATTAGCTGAGCCCCTCATCTAGAGTCATTTACATTCTACTCACTGTTACTTTCTACACAATTCTAAAGGGGCCAGGGATCTTCTTACCAGTCCATAGTAGAAGACTAGAGACCGCAAATCAAAAGGCAAAGCCAGAGGGAAAGACGCTAGAAGCCTGCTTCCTAGAGTGGGTAGAAGAGGTGGCTGATACCTTTGTAGGAGGAAGAGGTGCTTTACAAAGGAGCACACGTAGATCATTTAGTGTAGGAGATGAGAGCTCCGCCCGCAGCTACCCTGACATCAAGAAACAGAGTAACTGTTCATCATCACATCCCTAAGTCACCAAGACAAGGACCAACCACGACCAATTATAACATGATGAAGAGGTTCACAACTTTGTCAAGGAATCCCTATACATAATGGTTAGAGTTTTATTGCCTGAAGGATATCAGTAACACCAAGATAGCAAAAATGACTCACTCCCCAAGATTTCTGGTTGGCCAAGTTTTACTTTGTGTGTTTACATGCAAGTTATCCCAGAGATAAGCCACACTGTCACTCTTAAACTAGTTTCTGATGACCATATTTTTATATTATCCAGTCACAAGTTCTCAGATTAGGCAACAATAATTACCCCTAATGCCATGAGTGTCTAAAGCACGTCTGACTATTTCAAGAGACTCTGCATTTCTGCTAGTACAGGTTTCATGAATGATTCTGGCAAGAGCTGGAGTCAGCCCGGACTGTGGTTATTTTGCATACATGAAAAGTCTGGTCATCTCTTTGAAGGGCCTGGACTGTGTCCAAAGATCCCTTCCTTTTTGCATAATGGGGCTTTACTTCCTGGATTACAAAAATATTATTTTACTAAAGAGAAAAGAACTGGACTTGTGGCATACTCTTGTGCAATAATTTAAGTTAATTCCCTGTGTTCAAAATGTACCTGTCAGTTATGAGCTGACAAAAAGAAATAATATATTTCAAAATCAACAGAATATTTTCATTCACTCTTCCAACCTACATAGAGTCAAAAGCCCAACATCATCACCACCCCAGTTTCTGGTTAAAGAGCACTCTAAGCCTTTCTATTATGGAAATTTCCAAGCATCTATAAAAGTAGAGACAATGGTATAATGAACCTCCATGTACCCATCATCCAGCTTCAACTTTTGTCAGTTTTTTGTCAGTCTTAAAGAGTACACATTAGGACTTCCCTGGTGGCACAGTGGTTAAGAATCCGCCTGCCAATGCAGGGGACACGGGTTCAAGCCCTGGTCCAGGAAGATCCCACATGCCACGGAGCAACTAAGCCCGTGAGCCACAACTACTGAGCCTGTGCTCTAGAGCCCAAAAGCCACAACTACTGAGCCCACGTGACACAACTACTGAAGCCCACGTGCCTAGAGCCTGTGCTCCGTCCGCAATAGAAGCCACCGCAATGAGAAGCCCGCACACCGCAACAAAGAGTAGCCCCTGCTCGCTGCAACTAGAGAAAGCTCGCGAGCAGCAACGAAGACGCAACGCGGCCAAAAATAAAAATAAATTAATTAAAAAAAAAAAAGAGTACACCTTAGTTTCACCTACGTGAAACTCCTTCTATTTTCATTTTCCAGCAGGCTGGAAATATTTGGGGTTGGCCTCCAGCAGGGCAGAGCAGCCAGGCATCCAACTACAAGGGTGATTGGGAGCATGTCAAAGGCTCTTTACCCCCCAGATGATGACTGCCATCATTGGTGCTAACATTCCTGGTGCTAACCATTGCTCTCTCTCTCTCTCTCTCTCTAAAGTTCTGTTTCAAAATGCCCTCCTGCTGGGAAATTCCTAAAAATCTTGTTAATAATTGGTTTTATCAAAGTAAGTTGGTTTTTATCAAATGATTTTTTTCTAGAAGAGAAGACTTGGGAGAGACAGTCTAACATCCCTGTAGTCTGGAGATACACAGGACCCTGAAATGGTGAAAGAAAATAGAATAATGTGAGGTAAGAAAGACAAATTCACAGTGCCGCCCAGGATTAGCCCTGGTAGTATTTCCTTTGAGAGAATGCCTTGGAAAAAAATTCATAATTGAAACATTTTTATGACCAATAATCAGGGTTTGGGAGTAGTAAAAAGGATAGTCCTTTTGTCACTTTAAAAAGATAGCTTAAAGCCACACCATTTAAAAATACTTTTTAGTTAAGGTGAAATGACATTCAAAAGTTTCCAGCCACCTCTATTTTGAGCAGCTGTGACAACTGGCTGGTCACCTTAGGAAGAATCATTTTGGTGGTCCTTTTCACTTATGTACTGTGAGAAACGGTTAGTAGGACTTTGTGTATGTGTGCGTGTGTGTGTGTGGCTTGACGAAAGTGGTCCCTCTTTGGGAATTCCCTGACGGTCCAGTGGTTAGGACTCAGCGCTTTCACTGCTGAGGGCCCGGGTTCAATCCCTGGTTAGGGAACTAAGATCCCGAAAGCCACGCGGGGCGGCCAAAGGAAAAAAAAAAAGTGGTCCCTCTTTATATATGTTTTAGGACATCCCTGCAGCAGGGAGGGGACACGTTGTCAGGACTGCCAGAGGAAAGAGACTGAGTTCTTGGTTGTTGTTCTTTGAGGTTCAGTATCATAAGAACATTTCTAATGGATTGATGTAGCCCGGATTAAGGTCAGCTGGTGAAAAAGGAGCCTAGCGTTCCACCCTGTGCCTGCCCTACCCCTGGCCTTGCGAACTCAGCAGTTGTGATGAAGAGTCTGAACTGGTGACCCAGGCTTGGGTCTGTCTTGTTCAGGAGAAAGTGCGTCTGGCAGCAGCCAGACATCGCGACAGCTCTGCATCCAGCAGCAAGAACAGTAAGCCTCCTGGTTCTTAAAATTATCACAGGAAGAGACAGACTTATAGGCGGGAAGGAAAGACAGACTCATAGGCAGGACGGGGGCTCAAATCTTATCAATTTTCATGTTAAAAGAACTGTGATTATTTTGTAGCTCAAACTGGTAAAGCAGAGCATAAGTTTCTAGGAAAAAGATTCTAGGGAAGTTTATTCATGGGTTAATTATTTTTTCTATAGTGTGAGTTTGTAGTACATTTTTGTTTTCTTCCTTATTCTTTTTTGGTTCTTTTAAAGTCCACCTTTTCCACAATAAAAATGCGTTGTTTTCTATTTAGGAAATATAAGGACAGTAGGAGTTTTCGTTTTTTCACCCAATTAATTATCTTGCTAGGGTGGAATCTGCCTCTCCCACCAGGTCACCTGTCTCTCCCTCCCCCTCCCCTCCCCTCCCCTTTCCTTCCCTCTGGAACACAAGAGAGCCTCCCCTAAAGGTGGGCACTCACTACCAACAAACAACTCTAGAAAGTTCCAGAGGACAGCAGGATGGGCAGTTTGGCTAGCAGACAATAAGCGCTGAGGAACAGGGAAAGCAGAACACCATCTCCGGGAAGATGAGGGGGCGTACTGACAGCCGGGGGAAGCGAGAGATGGGGGTTGAGGGAAGGGTCAGGGCGGTCACTCTCCACAGCGGTTCGCAAATGTCCCCGGGGCCGCTCAGGCAGAGTGCAGATTTCTGGGTCTCACCCCAGACCTGGTTTGGAAGATTCGGGGTGAGGCCCAGGAATCCCCAGGTGATTCTGGCCTGAAAGTAGCCTGAGGGCCTCTCTTTAAAATCTGCGGCAAGAGAGGGAGGAGATATGGGGATGTATGTATACGTATAGCTGATGCACTTTGTTATACAGCAGAAACTAACACACCATTGTAAAGCAATTATACTCCAATAAAGATGTTAAAAATAAATAAATAAATAAATATAAAATAAAATCTGCGGCAAGGCCCAGTAAGTCCACCTGAAGAGGAAACCAAGCTGGGGTTTCGTAAGATGGTGCTCACTGTAACTCAGGAACCGCCTCCCAGCAGCGAGCAAGAAACTCACTCGTTCTGGTTCCACAGAAACTCCCCGTGGACTTGGATGACGTAATGCGGTGATGACGACAGTGTCACGCTGGTTCCTGCTCCACACGCTCCTGGCTGACAACCCGAGGGCAGGACACCGTGACTTTGACGGGCATCACCCACCAAACTCCCCTGGTGGTATGCTCACTTTCCTGATGTCTTCCGGGTGGAGTCTGAGCCACGCAAAGGGGAGGAACCGTCACTTGCCTTCAGTGATTGTCACCCTCCCCTTTGGGGGCAGGGTCTTGCTAGAAGGTCTAAAATATATACATATTTTTAATTTATTTTAATAAATTTATTTATTTAGTTTTGGCTGCGTTGGGTCTTCGTTGCTGCACGTGGGCTTTTCTCTAGTTGCGGCGAGCGGGGGCTACTCTTTGTTGTGGTGCGTGGGCTGCTCATTGCGGCGGCTTCTCTTGTTGCAGAGCACAGGCTCTAGGTGCACGGGCTTCAGTAGTTGTGGCACGTGGGCTCAGTAGTTGTGGCTCGCAGGCTCTAGAGCACAGGCTCAGTAGTTGTGATGCACGAGCTTAGCTGCTCCGTGGCATGTGGGATCTTCCCGGACCAGGGCTCGAACGCGTGTCCCCTGCATTGGCAGGCGGACTCTTAACCACTGCGCCACCAGGGAAGTCCTATACATATTTTTTAATGTGTTGCTCCTCAAAGTGCTCTACTGAGTACAATCATATCTACAGTATTGACAAGAATTCACAGGAAGTGTCCTACCGTTGACGCTTTGCACAAAGCCTGGCAGGGGTCCCTGGACTCTCTCTTGCTGCTCTGCCAGGCATTTCTGAATCCTGAACCACTGAGCACAGACACGGAAAAGCACCGAGTCCATGGCTGGAAAGAGCCTGCCTGCCCCTCATATTTTGTCACCAATAAGCTCTGCCTGGAATTCCCTGAGCACCGACTCCTGCTCAGCCACGTGGCGGGGGGTGGGGGTGCTTCCTGGGGAGGTAACCACGTGACTGTCCTCCGGGAGCCTCCACTGGAGGTGGAGATCAAAGGCTTAAGGAGAGCTGAGATAGGCTTCTCCAGCCTCTGTACTTGACCTTCATAGTTTCCAGGAAAACCATGATTTGTGTAATTATTTCCTCACTAGACAGTAGACTCCAGGGGGTAGGAATAGAGTCTGTCTGTATCTTCAAAGCCTAGGAGAACTCAAGGCACATCCTCAGCCTTCAGTCCCTGGCTGAGGAATGAACAAATGACCCACCAGCTGGCTGAACCGTTTGCGGAGTGCTGGGAAGGGAAGTGAGAGGCGGAACCAGGGACCAGAGTGGGGGACTTAGACAACAGAAGCTCATGGAAAGTTTCTGAGCACAGGATCACATGCAACCTTCCATGTTTCAGGAAGATGAACATGGGGCGAGGCTGATGGACAGGAGAAGGGAGGGTGTGCAGGAGGCCACCCCAGGAGGAAAGCCTCGCCCTGGACCTCCTGCCTCCCCCTCCCCAGGAACTGTCACAGAATCGGGAGTCCCATAGGTGGGTTTTCAACCACTACTGCATTAGAAGGGATAACACCACTGGAGCTGTTTTTAATACACCAAAGAAATGGGGTTGCATGGACGCATCTATGGCGATTTTGAGAGCCGTACCTGTCCACCCGGAGTTAAGGAAGCACGGCTTGGCGGTACATGCCTTTGCCATGAACTCTGTCAGGACTTCAAGTATCCTTTAGTTCCTAGAAGAGCTCATTTTCCAAACACACACTCCAGTGCCCTGAGTTAATGGGTGTACATCTCACTCTCGTGGAATATTTTACTCACTACGGATGAACAGATGATTATTATGGCTATTATTAATATTGGGCCTAATACTAGTAATAAACATGTTTCTCGGGGGCCACTGCATGGATAGCAATTAAAGCCTAAAAGAACATAGTCTCCAGAGACCTACAATACAAGCTAATCAGGCAGTTAGGGAGGATTTTTTTTTTTTAACTTTCCCCCTTAATCCCATCTTCACTGTGTGGGTGGAAATCACCCCTTGAGGGATCAGCCTTAAGGCCACATTCTGGAGCTATTTCAAAAGGGCTAAGGGGTGGCGTTGTGGGCCCAGGAGCCCTGTGAAGTAATGGCTGGTACCTGATACAGTTTCTTTTCGAGAGGCTTTGGGTGGAGGTGGCTCTTCTACCAAAACACCGCTTTGTCGCTGCCGGCGCTGTTTCTTACTCCATAATTCGTGGCAATCCTGCCATTGGGGGAGGCTGGAAAAAGACAAAAGAAAAGGGGAAATGTGTGTGGGAATGTGGTAGTGAGTGAATGGAGGAACAAGAGATTAAAATAGGAAGGCAAAGAGCAAGGGGAAATGGAAAGGAAAATATAAAAATAACCAGAAATGTTGGTAAACAAATAGTAGCAGCGCAAATAGAATCATGGCATATGGTAGCCACCCCAGACCAGTGTTACCCAATAGAAATGCAATGCGAGCCACAGGTGTAATTTTAAATTTTCTAGTAGCCACTTTAAAAAAGGTAAAAAGAAACAGGCTAAAGAATTTTAGTATTTTCTTTAACCTAATGTATCCAAAATATCATTTCAACATATAATCAATCTAAAAATTATTAATGAGATATTTGAGGGTTTTTTTTGCTGTTGCTGCTCTAAGTCTTGGAAGTCTGCTGTTTTACCCTGACAGCATGTTTCTCTTCGAACGAGCCACGTTGCCAGGGTAGCTACTGGCTGCCATAGTGGACATCACAAATGGAGCCCCTCTGGGAAGATGCTGGTGTGCCACCAGGCTGCGGACACTGTGGGCAGTTACATGAGGAGGCCCCTCTCGGGCACTAACCACAGGAATTTAGTACTGGGCGCCAAAGTAAGGGACAATGTCCAATGCTTGCCCCTCCCGGTGCCAGCTGAGCCGAATAAATGCTCTTCCGGTTGAGAAGGGTCAGTAATGGAAGAAATGTTGTGGCAGAGGGAGGTGAAAGCCTCTATCAGTTCAGAGATTCTGAGATTTTGTAAATCTAAGTCATGCTGTTAGGAGTCTGGGAGGTCAGGGAAGAGAATGACAGGCCCAGGCAGAACCAAGAGAGGAAGAGGAAATGAGGCCGGTGAGAGGGGATTTGCTACACCAGAATCTGGTGGGGAGGGATTGCTGACTTTGGGGCTTCCTTAGAGATGATCCTGCCTACCTTGGGCTGGAGAGCTTGCCAAGGAAGGAAGGAGCCACCAACCGCACCAGAGAGACTTATCCTTAGGGATGAAAGGAATGTCACTCAACACCCCAAGGGGAAGTGCAGACTAGTGGGCCTCCTTCGGCACAAAGACGCAGCTGGGCCACATGGCCAGTGCCCTGTCTCTAGCCGCGAGGCCTTGGGGGGCTGGGTGTGTCCACTCTCCCCTACAGCTTACGTAAATAGAATTTGAAATAACACATTGTAAAACGATCCAAATTATGTCAGATGACTCTAAGTGATTAAATTCGACGCGACAGAGAGGTGGGTAATGGGCAGTGGCTGCCTGCCTCCCCCACTGTCTGTATCACTGAAATGAATCAACCTCGAGACTGAGTAATGTAGGGCAGGGCCGCCCCACTTGGGCTGCTGCTTCCTAAAGAGAACTGGGATCTTTCCCACATTTCACAGGTTCAGCCAGGGGATCTCGCCACAGGTAAAAGTGCTGCTTCACGCCCTGCAACCACAAGACCTGCCTTCTGCTGCTTGGAAGGAATTTTCCGTTAAAGGCCACAGTGTGAAGTGATGCTTTAGAATTAGGCCTTTTAAAATGAACGTAGAGTTCCAGGGTCACAGGACATTGACCACTGTGACAAAGAGACTTTGGGTCAAGTGTCAGCCTATAAGCTGTGAAGATGGCACACGGTGTGGGCCTGGCAGGGCATGACCCACTGGGTTCCTCCAGGGCCAGGGGTCCATTAGCACATTCAGACAGCTGGTACGTTTAGGCAGCTGTTGGGTTTCAGGCCAATTTCTAAAGAAATTATACATATTTAGGCTTTGGGGGTTGGAAAATGACCATTTGACTGACTTCTTGAGAGCCCAAGGGAGACTTCGCCGTCTTGCAGTGTGGGGCAGTGCCACCCAGAGGCCCACCTCGGCCATGTTAGCTATGTACCCATTCCAGCCCAGCTTGCTTGAAAGCCACACATCTGGCAAACAAACAGGAGGGAAACATGTTCATCCTGGGTTGGCTCCACTCGTTTCTCTCCCACAGAGGAAATGGCCCGCTCCCAGAGTTCAAAGCTTCCCGGCTGCTTGGGAGCTGGGACGATGTGTATCGGCTTACTGGGCTCTCTCTGCCCCGATTCTGAAAGCCCGGACGCCGAGGACAGGTATCTGCTAAGTGACGGTAAAGAATGAAGTCCGAGGCTGGCAACGAAGGAGCAAGGCAGGGGAAGTCTTGCTCCAGGGAGGCTGGCCGACCCGACAATTATTTTTTATGACATGGCGTATATTATGTTGATGGTTTCATTTATGGTCATTACCTTCTATTAAAAAGCATCTTGAGTAAGATGATTATGGGGGCATCTTACTCCCACCTCAGGAATCTACTCTCAAATTTTCAGTGAAATGCTGTTTTTCCTGGACATACTATTATGATTGTTCTTGTTATGGTTGTGATTATGGAAACTGCTAGTTGTCAAAGGGCTCTTTATTAGCCGTTGCTCACAACCCCATTGCTTTGAGGTAAATAGGGCACGGAGAGGTTAAGTACCCCAGGAAGTTCTCTCCTGGCCAGGGCCCACTCCTAGACTAGAGGGCCAGCATTTCGCCAGGGCCAGGGATGCCAGAGGGGGTCCCTCTCCTGCCCTCCCCAACCGCCCTGCCAGGAGCAGTCTTGGGAACTGTGAACAAATGAAGAATATGCCCAGAGCGGTGTCAGCTCCTCCTAGTTCTGGGTCCAGCTCCGGTGCCACCCTGGTGCTGGAGATTTGCCATGGATCTCCTGAGCTTTTGACTTGAGTGACTAGCCTAGTGGCAGACAGGATGGCCTAGGTTGGCCGCATTCCAGAATGAAGAGTCAGGGCTTGGAACCACAAATGTCCCTGAATCCTGAACTGGAACTAAAACACTATGGGCCGTTGTCACCTGGCTGTCCCACCAGCGCCTCAATCAATGGGTCTAAATTGGATGTATTATCTTACCCCCAAGCCAAAACTTAGCATCTCCTGAATTCTGTCAGTGGCATCTCTCAGTTACCCAGGAGAAAAAGACTTAGATTTCTAAATAATCTAACTTTTTAAATTATAAAATTATACACTTATTGCAAAAAAATGCAGAAGTTTATAAAACAACAACTAAAAATACGCCCTGCAGCCCCAACTCCCCATCCCGCTCCTCCCAAGTACCGGTGTGTGTGTCACTCAACACTTTGTTCTCTGCAACCAAAACCAAGTTTCTTTTGTTGTGGCCATCATCTTTGACCCTACCCTTGCCTGCATCAACTCCCCCTAGTTTTTCCTTTATGTTTCTCATATCTTTCCATCCAAATTCCTACTGACCTGCGCTCAGAATATCAGTGTTCCACAGGGAAATGAGAGAGGGCTTTGGAACCGAAAGACTTAGGTCTCCATTTCTCCACTTGAACAACTGACTTTCCTTCTTTGAGTTTCAGTTTCTTTATCTGCTCAAAGGGAACAATAATATCTGCCTTTTGAGGTTGATAAAAACGGATAAAGCTCTAAAGTGCTAGGACATAGTAGGTGCTTAATAAATGTCCACAATTAATACTCTCTTCTGGGTGGCCTTGCTGAACACTCATTTCAGTTCCCTCCAAGTTAGCCTGCATACCATAGTTGGATTCATCTTTCTTAAAACACTCCTTTTTATTTTGAAAGTCTCTTGCTCATAACCTTTAAAAGGCTTCCCACTGTTTATAGTGCTGGTGACAAATAGTCTTTAACTCACACCTCAGTTCTAGTTGATTAGTAGTGTCTGCTTGAGAGGTTGCCCCTGGGCCTGGTGAGAGAGAGTGCCGGGTTTGATTAGCAATATCTGCTCCGAGAGCAAAGGCAGGGAGTAGCAGGCAGCCCTGACCTGCAGAATAAAGTCCGACCTTACTTCATGTCCTCTACGCCCTGGAGGATTCCCTCCTTACAGGCGTCATTCCTCCCTCTGGACTGGTCTCCTGATGTGCCACACATACCGTAGATCCTCTGCCAGTGAAATCTACCCCCACCAGATCTTGCTGCAGCTGGCTGACTTCCCATCACCTGAGCTCACGTGCTATCTCCCCAAAGAGGCCAAGCACTCTTTATAACACTGCCATTGGTTTTCTTCGTAGCACTTCATCTCTGTCGGAAGCAGTCCTCTTGATTTGTTTTCATGTTTATCGTCTGTCTCCCCCACAAAAATCTGAGCAACTGAAGGCAGGGACTTTCTCTTATTCACTGTGTGTCCCAAAAGCCTAGACCTGGTCTGGCACCAGCGGGAGCTCAGCGCTGGGCGCTCATCGAGCCCAGGGCTCCTTCCATGACCGCATCCTGTCTTCGCAAGCAGATTGTGACTGGAGGCCAAGGACTGGGTCTGATTTTTCTTGGTGCCCGCCACATGTTGTCCAGCCTGCCATATTAAATGTGCTCAATAAATCCTGGATTGGCTGATGGCTATGGCCTTCAGGGGGAATTTTACTAAGGCATGTGCACCCATGAACTGCATCAGATTCTGTGCTCAAAGGCTGTAGGTCGCACCTGTGGCCAATCTGCCTTATATAGGCCATTTTGCACGCCTGCTGGCAATTTCTCTCTGGACTATCTCCTTGGTAGTTTTCACAAAATCACTTGTTGCTGAGTTTCCTGTTTCCCAGAGACACCTGATAATGTGCTGGTTACCTGTGTCATTTACATCTTGACTCTTCTGGTTTTCTACTTTCTGTCTTAACATCATGTGTCTGCAGGAATGAAAGCATCCAAAGGGCTTAGAATATTAAAATCCATCCTGCAGAGGAATAGCACGGACCTTAGAGAATGCTGAAGAACAGAAATGATGGGTAACATGGAATGCACAATCTATTTTTTGCCAATGTGAGCTAACTTCCAAAGGACAAATGATGAAAGATTATTAAGTCCCCTGTGTTTAAATACATTTTCATTGGTCATTTTTCTACTCCCGGTCATATTGTTTTAATTGAAGTTTTTTCCTCCAGTTTATGTCTGAGATCACATAACATCAACACTGAAGAGCACATTATGACGGAGAAATGTTTTCATATTCTGCCACCCTAACAACTGTTTTCATTTTTCTCGTTTCCTCCCAATCTTTCTGCATATGCGTATTTTTTCACAGTTATAATCAGACATTTTTGAGAAAGATAAATGTTTTACTGCTAAAGCCAATAATAATAAATGTAAGAAAGCACCAAATAGTTTTACTTTCTATAATAATATGCTCATTTTTTCCCCCAAAGTCTAGGTTTTCCACTGTTGGCCTTGAACATAGTCCAGAGGTATAAAATATCAAGGAAGAAAATAATGGAAATGTCTGGTAAAGGATGCCCATACCTATACCGAATGACATTTTACTTGTTCCTGGTTTAGACACATTCCTACGGGTTGCGAAAGGTAAGACACTTCACCCAGCCCCAGTTACCATAGAATTGGCTTCCACGGGTTGAATGCCTGGAAACGATATGAGTCAATCCTTATTATTTGCAGATTCCGTATTTGCAAATTCGTCTACTTGTTAAGATTTATTTGTAATCCCAGGATCAATACTCTTGGTGCTTTTGTAGTCATCTGCGGGCACACACATGTGCAGTGCAGCAAAAATTTTGAGTCACTCAATACGCACACTTTAGCTAAAGTTGAACAAGGCAACATTGTCTCCTTGTTTTGGCCCTGACACTGTAAACAAGCGACTTTTCGCAGTCTATTTAATTCTGTGTTATGTGCCTCTTGTACTTTTTGTTAGTGATTTCACTGTTTAAAAAGGCCCCAGGCACAGAGCTGAAGAGCTGCCTAGTGTTCCTAAGTGCAAGAAGGCTGTGATGTTCCTTACAGAGAAAATATGTGTGTTAGAGAAGCTTCATTCAGGCATGAGTTACAGTGCTGGGGTGCTGGCTGTGAGTTCAATGTTAATGAATCAATTTCTATTAAATCAGGTGTCTTTAAACAGAACCACACATAACACAAAGTTAGGTATTGATCAGTTGATGAAAATGTTGTGACCAGAGGCTGGCAGGACCCTAACTCTGTATCTTCCCTAGGGGCAATGGATCCATACTCATGAATTCAGTATTCCTAGCGGTCGTAGAACGTAACCACCACAAGTAACGAGAATTGCCTGTGTAAACTTCTGTGTGCATTGGCATTTTTTTGAGAGGGAGAGGACTCTGACTTTTATCAAATCCCCAAGGGGGCATTAAAAAAGGTTTAGTCATTGCATCAGATCCTCTATTAGAAGAGAAATAATGCTGGTCCTCTTGAAAAACCACGGGAGTGTTTTCAGATGACAGGATGGATCAGCCCCCAGACGGTCCTGGCTGTCAACTTGGTCCATGCTCGTCCCAAGGGAATGAAAAGCCAGGGTGTTCTAGGCCAAGCAAAGTCAGTCATGTTTCATAGACTTGGAATGTAGAGGCACTCTGAACCAGCTTGGAGGAATGGTGTGTTTTAGGACCCTAAAGAAACAGTGCTCACATTCGCTCCTGTCATCTACAGGAGGTGTCCTTTTAGTAAAGACAAACCAATATGTAAAATGTAAGAACATAATAACAGCTGCTGTTCATTGAATGCTTATTAGGAACTAGTATTATTGCAGGTAACTCTTCCAACCATCCCAGGAGGGAGGGCATGACTAGCCCCAATTAACACATGAGGAAAATGAGGCTCAAAGAGATCAAGCCGCTTGCTTACCCAGGTGACCCAGCTATGGCGGGAGGTGGGGCTGGGATTGGAGCTCAGCTCAGCAGAACTAAAAAGCCCACATTTCCAACCGCTGCTCAGGGGGGTCATGACTTGTTTGCCCTGATCCTCCCCACCAAGTCCTGTAACCACGAGGAGCCCCAGCGTGCTCGAGGTGTGATGCACTTTACTCACATCTGTTCTGATCACTTCTCAGAAGCCTATCGGCCGCAGTGGAGAGAAGGGTGACGCTGCACTGCAGGGTGATGAACTGTAACTGTGGCTCTTCTCATACCCTGTCGTGGTGGCAAATTCTAGGAGTTTCCAAAAATAGCATTGGGACTTCTGCTTTGCTAGAGAAGGGATTATTCTGACCTTTCGCCCAACAAGGCCCACCTCCTGAGGGTGACAATTTCACTGCTTCACATGACATTTGGTTTCCCTCACATGTGGCCAGTCGGATTATACTTACAGGAAGTCAGAGAGAACCTCTAACCTCCTCCTGCTCTATTTTTTGCTTTTCATTCTCTTTCTCTTCTACTCCTCACCCCGCCTTTGGTTTCTTGAATCTCTGAGAATCTTCTTAACCCCCTCTCCCCCGCTCGCAGCCACAGTAAGTGTGCACTGGGGAACACGTGTCCTGGGGAGGGAAAGGTGGCCAGGTGACACGGGCCTGGCTTCCACCCACTGAGCCACCCTCTCTGCCTCTCCCCCACTTCACAGGTAGGATTGCCCCCCCCACCCAGTCTCAGCTTCTCGAGGGAGGCGCTGCCTGAAGAAAGTCCTTTAACAGCACCATGTGCCTCCCAATCTATAAAAACCAGGTGATCACTCACCTTCCGAGCACAGGTGTTGTGAGGATTAATTACTGTCCGGCGGTGCTTTGAGATGCTCGGATGAAAGCCTTTCTGTAGGTAAGTCCTGTGGTCCTGTGTTTCTGAGCTTCCCTGCCCTGCATACTCCACCAACGTGACTCTTCAGCTGGGAGGAATGTTATCAGGTTGATGAGGTACATGTCAAATAGGACCAATATTCAGGGCAGAGGCCCAAATTCCTAGCACAGGTTATGCAGAGCTGCGTCTTCTGGAAGGTGCTTGTTAAATATAGTTGGGGGGCGGGAGTTGGCCAGGTCCAGCCAAACACAACACAACAGCCTGCACACAACCTTTCAAACATGTGGTAGCATTTCAGAAATCCCTTCTTTCCAGCATCTATGCCTTGATGCTTGTAAAGTCCAACTGACTAAAGCAGTGTCCGTAAGTGGATTTTGATGGAAGTGGAAATGGCATCGAGGGGTTCAAAGCACGGGCAACTAACGTCATTCTGCGCGAGCCTCTCTCCGAGCCGAGCCAGCCTGGCTTTCTGTGTCCTGAGCATGGCGGCTCCACACAGACGCCCACCCAGATCCTGTTCTTCAGCAGCAAAGCTCCTCTGTGTGTTTCCTTCTTTCACCAAGAGCACCATCCCTGGGAAGAAATCCCCCATCAGGTGACTCAACTGGCCCCTCGGCCTTCCTAACACCTCTTGAGCAATTCTTTCACCATAAGAGATCCCAAAATATTTTCTACTTCCACTGAAACCTCTAATTACAGAGACGTGGATGGGACTGTGGCCTCTAAATACCAAAGAGATGGAAGCCTGGGCTTTGGAGACTGGATGACACAGTTCAAATCCCTGTTCTACCACATACTAGCTGTGTGTCCTTGGGCAGGCCACTTAACCTCTCTGTGCCTTAGCTTCCTCATCTGTAAAAGTGAGCTCCTCAGCTGATGTGAGGGTTAAATGAGAGACTGTATGTAATCGTGCCCGACATGCCGTAAGTGCTCCATTCATGTTAGCTCTGCCGAAAAAGGAAGAGAGGGATGGCTGTGCTGAGTGATGATTCTAGATTTGAGAAGCTAATTTTCTTTTGTATCACTTGGCCATGTGAATTATGCTATAGCTCATGCCAGAAAACTCCAAGGTGGGGTGGGGGTGATTTTTCTGGGATGTGCTTGCCTTACTTTCCCCATGACCAGTGGGTCAGATGCCTCTTCCGGAGTCAGCCTCACCGCTGGTGTCTCTCCTCTGGATGCTGTCTCTCCTCTGCTCTCTCCAGATGCTCCTGAATTCTTCAGGATAAAGCATCTGCTCAAAAGTACATGAGGAGAATCGAATCTGCTGTCACAGCCCTATGAGCAGGGCTGTGGCCTCACTCACGGGGCTGCTCTGAACTGAGACGGGGCAGGAGAGGGTGGAACCCGAGGCTTTGCTGGGTTTTGCTCTGCTTTCTAGCTCCACTCCAGGCCAGGCCTGCATTCTCGATACACATTTGACCTTCAATGTATTCTGAAGCTGCAATTTTAAAAAACGGAGCTATGTAATAAACTCACTATTTAATAAAAGAAATCCCACAGCACCTCAGGCCACAGCGCTAGGCCACAGAGCTTGGTCAGAAGCGCGCACAGTGTGTGGTGTTAGTTGGATCTCGGAGTCACCGAAGGGCCCTTCAAATGGTTTCTGAGGCTGTCCTCACAGCAGCAGTGGCCCCATCAGGAGAGGCTGCACCCCCCAGCTGTAGGATCAGATCAACCGTCCCTCCCACCCCCCCAGGCCACACAGCCCCACCTTTGAGGGTTTAGACTTAGAACCAAGTATTAGGTCTGTTGAGATGCCTCCTTTGGGGAACTAAGCTGGGAGAAGACAGCCAGTGCAATGGTTTGAAGGTTTGTGTGCTCCCAAATTCATATGTTGAAATCCTAATGCCCAGGGCAATGTGTTAGGATTGGGAGGTGCTTCGATCATGAGGGTGGAGCCCTCATGAATGGGATCAGTGCTCTTTAAAAAGGGGCCTCCCGCAGTGGTTGGGAGTCCACCTGCCAGTGCAGGGGACACAGTTTCGAGCCCTGGGCCGGGAAGATCCCACATGCTGCGGAGCAACTGAGTCCGTGCGCCACAACTACTGAGCCTGTGCTCTGGAGCTCACGAGCCACACCTACTGAGCCCACGTGCCACAACTACTGAAGCCCTCAGGCCTACAGCCCGTGCTCCACAGGGGAGGCCAGCGTAATGAGAAGCCCACGCACCGCAACGAAGAGTAGCCCCGCTCGCAGCAACTAGAGAAAGCCCGTGCGCAGCAACGAAGACCCAACACAGCCCAAAATAAATTAAATTAATTAAATTAATTTTTAAAAAATAATAATAAAAATAAAAAGGGGCCTCCACACAGCCCCCAGCCCCTTCCGCCATGGGAGGACCCAAAGAGAAGTATTCAAACTGGAGGATAGCCCTCACCCGACCGTGTGGGCACCCTGATCTCAGACTTTCAGCCTCCACCATTGGGAGTCATATATTTCTGGTGTTTATAAGCCACCCAGACTGTGGTATTTTGTTATAGCAGCCCAAAGGGCTAAGATAACCAGCAATGTCTGCACCCTCTGAGCCTCCGCTGAAAGAACATCTACCGATCCAAGAAGAGTTCTGTGCTTGGGGAAGAGAAATGCAGCACTCCACATTTGCATTTATTCACATAGAGCAATCATTTGTTTTCAGATTACTTCTATCATTTCAGAAGGAAATTTTGGAAAATACAGAAAAGTACAAAGAACATGACATCACGTGAAACCTCACCACCCTGAATTACAAACGGCTATTGAGGAAGAAGCCAGGCTGCAGAGTGGGAAGGCCAGCCTCAAGCCTCATTCCCTAACCGGCTCTGTCATCTTGGGCCAGTAGTTTGACTGGACCTCAGATTCGTCGTCCGTGAAGGGAGGGCATTACACGGACGGATTCTGAGATCTCTCTGGCCCTGCCGTTCTATGGGATGTCAGATTCTGGGATCACAAGCCTCAGGCAGGACGGTGCTGGGGCTTCGGTCAGCACCCAGACACCAGGTGCTCCTGAGAGGGTTTGCCTCGGGCAAATGTATCAGGGAGCCTCTTCAACGTCTTCTGGCATATCCTGCCAGGTGTCTGGAGTCTGCTGCAATCACTGCCCGTGTTGGAGGGCACTGCTCAGTCTGGGGCTCAGGAGAGCTGGGTGCACCCCTGGCCCTGTCACCAGGTTCTAGATGCCCTGGGGCCTTAATGTCTGTAAAATGGGGAAAACAACGTCTGCCTTCCCCAGCACACAGAGCTACTCTGTCAATGAGCACGTGTACATAGGAGCATCTAGAAAAGAGTTCAGGCCTAAAAATACGTAAAAGAGAGAATGATCAGATCACGTGAACAAGTGAGTCCATCCGCTAAATGGAAAGTAGGGCTTCACTCTGGGCTCCATCCTGTCCTCACACAGAGACGTTCTAATCACCGTAATCAAGAAATCAAATAAACATCAGCGAACTTACCAAACAGGTGAATGGGAAACAGAGCGGCAGTTTCAGAGCCTGGCTTTCGGTAAATGTTAGCATGACAGCCGCAAAGCAGGCAGTGCTTCGAGAGCAGGTGGGAGACGAGGAGAGGTTTCCTGGCCCCTGCCCTTCACCTTGGTCACTGACTCAGTGTGAAACAGTGCCTGCAGAGAGGAGGAGGGTTCTCATCCTAGTTCACAGATCAGCCTGCGGCCACAGTGGGGGCAGTGAGCTGAGTTCAAGGCAAAGGATGACTAAACAGCCTCTTCATCATTAATAACAATAACACTTGGCATTTATCTAGTTCTTTATGTTTTCAAAGTGCTTTATAATCGTTAATTAGTTAACTAGCACTCACCACTATCCCTGCCGTCTGCCTGCTGTGCTGAGCAGACAAAAGAGCCAGGCGGGACCTGCCGTCTGCCAGGGGATTGCAGAGCTGGGGAAAGTGAGGGCCGGGGCATGTGGGGTGAAGAGTGGGGGGATGGTATCAACATCAAGAACTAAATTTGGAAGGAGACGGTTATGAATCAGTGCAAATAGATGTGGGTATGTCCCTTGACGAGGATGTCAAGCACACAGGCAGGGACGTGATCTGCACTTGGACAATGGGATTCAGTCCTTGGTGGGTAAGCATGGTGCTTCACCAGGGGGCTTAGGATTTCCCTAAAATCAGATTGTTCCAGCCCCTGCCAAGTGAGATGATACAGGATATAGGTGGCATCTGTGCCCTGGACGGTCAGCTTCACCCCTTCTCCTCTACAGAATGCTCATGGATTTGGGCATCATTTTCTAAACTCCAGGGTTCTGCACGTGGCCAAGACCCAAACTTGCTGGTACTGTTTATCCAACTTGCGCTGGATATGAGATTAACCTCCCTGCAAAGGGTTAAAAGTGCAGTGTCTCCCAGACACTCAGCAGTGATCCTGAGTGGGGATGCAGATGGCAGCAGGTGGGGTGGGGTGAGGTGAGCTTTCTCTCCTTCACCCGTGCCCTGAACTTTAAATGACGCTGGGAAAAGCACAACGAGGCATCTGGGACTAGGTGAACCCACAAGCGCAGTCAGTGAAGCTGGATGTGCCAATTGTCAGCTACCTATTTACATGGAAATCTGATAACTGTTGTACTTAGAGAGTAGAAACCGAAGTCATCAGCCAAATAAGTGACCAGAAGAAAGCGATTAGTCATCTTTCTTCATGAGTGATCACAACACTTCTGAAGCTTCTCCACCTGTAACTTGCAATTTAGGGCCTTGTCTAATGACAGGGTGAGCGTCTCTTATTGATCTCCAGACTCCTTAGTCAATTAAATGGCAGGTACACAAAGAGGCGAGGGACAGGAGTGTGGATGCAGCCTCACAACTCTTGCTCTGTTCGAACGAGGTTCTAGTAAAGCCTGTGGGTCTCTGGGCTGCCCTGGAACTCCAGAACCAAAGCCTGTGGCTGGCAGAGCCTCCCGGGGCCAGTCCCTTGTGGTGAGATATGCATAAATCTGCTGATTAGCCTTGATTTATGGCCCTTCTCACCACCTGGGGCTATACCTTGTCAGATCTCAGGAACTAAAAACAAGGCAAGGGCTTGGCTTCAACTTGGCTGAAAGACCCAGAAATGATAATAATAATTAACACAGCTCAACTTCCACTTGCCCGATAAATAGTAATTAATGCACACAGCAGCCCAGGGAGGCATCTAGATTTGGATTATGAGCCTTGTTTTGCAGACAGGGAAACTGAGGCCAGGAAGTTAAGTGGCTTTTTCAAGGCCACACAAGGACTCCATATCATACCTGATGTAGGCTTCCCTGTCTCTTCGTCTGATGTCTGGATCATACCTGTCAGTCAACAAAGACTTAAGAAAATCACACTTATACACACACATCAAAAAAGGCATTTCCCCAGAAGTCCAGGAAAAAATGATAGACTGAATGTGGCACTGGCCTGCCAGTCACCTGCTGTGAGTGGACAGCATCTAAACCAGACAAGAACTGGTGGTGCTGTGTCCATTCTGTGAGGAAAGGCAGTGTTCCCCAAAACTGCCTTTAATGCATTTAATTGCATTTAATGTCATGCACTCCGTCTGTTATACTTCCTTTCTTTGCCTCCTCCATTTTTGTAGTTTGAACTAAGGAGTTGATGGGGATAGTTGTCTTAACTTGTCATAAACTAAAGAATTGAAGATGTTTTTCCAATAATTTGGACACTGCATGGGAATCACCTTTCCTCGTGTTTACCTTGCCCAATTGTTGCCTGAGTATTATAAAACTCTCATGAACTTAAGAAACTTCAAATATTGCTTGTACAATAATTGAAAACAGCCTCATTTGATCTCTTCCACTCATACATTCATATATCTAATAATTGATACATTCAATATAGAAAAAACAAAATACAACTACCAATCCAGTTATTTTCTCCAAGTAGATACTTTTTAGTTGTCAAAAGGATAACCTTATTCTGGCCTCTTAGTTGTCAGTGACAGAAACTCCATTCAAATTGGTTTAGATGGAGAATTTCAGGGATGGCTTCAGATACAGCTGGACTCCTGTGAGCAAACGATGTCATTGGCACCTGAGTTTCTCCATCTCTCAGCCTGGCTCAGGGCTCATCTGTGGGGACAAAGGTGGCCACTTGAATTCAGGCTGACTTCCCCCAGTGGAGCAGCTCTGCAGGTGGAGAGCCTTTCTTTACTGATAACACAGGCAAAAAGTCCTGGGATTGACCATGGCTGGCCCACTGGACCGCTTGACCCTCTCTGAGGTCACTGTGATAGGAGGACACGTCACTCTTGTTCAGGCCTAGGTCACACGCTCATCCAAAGAGCCAGGGTATAGGGATGGCCCCTCACAGACCACTGGAGTCAAGTATGGGAAAGGAGTGGTTCCCCAAAAGAAAACTGGGGTGCTATTTGCAAAAGAAGAGGGAAAGGATGTAAGGCAGTTAAAAGCAACAGATCTCTACTACCTTTGTGTAGAAATTTAAAAGTCTACATTTTACCATATACAGTAACAGAATATTCTTCTAGATGCTATTTCCATTGCCACTCATAAAACCCTAGCTAGGCCCTCAAATACTATTGCTAAGGGACAACACCACCTTGAGGAACCTAAAAGCAAATGTGATTCTCCTACTAGTTCAAGTGTCTGCCCACATCCCGCTCATTCAGGATGCTTATGATCATGGACCTCAGGATCACATTCTAGAGCTGGGAGAGGGAGCCAGGGCCAACAAGAAGGCAGATAGCATACCAAGCCAACAAGCACCTCCCTGCCAAAGAGATCTGGCAAATGCCACAGGCCTGGTGCATCTTGATTTTAACATAACACTTGACAAAATGTTCTCCAATGGGCTTCTGCATCATTTGGATTTTCATGAGGAGTACAGATAACTTTTGTAATTAAAAAGAAACCCCAACAATCTACAGAAAATAAAGATGAAGACAAGTGGGTAGGATGATAACAATACAGCTAGAGGGCTGTTGGGTTAGTTGAATCCCGCAGGTATGAGTCCGCACCCAAAGCATGTTACTTACGTGCTAATATTAAATGTTAAATTGACAGTGTCTGAAAGACTTCCTCCTGTGGCTGAGTGCGTGTAGCCTGGACATCCCACGTTCTCCAGCCCTCGCAGGCCACCCTCTCCTGAGTAACCCATATCAGAAAATCCAGCTATGTCCCCATTCCTCCTCTCACTGGTTGGGGACTCCCTAGGAGTATGTCCTTGTCCCCAGAGTCATCCTGGTTATTTCTTATTGTCTCTCACTCCTGCTCCTCCTGGTCAGCACCAGCTGCCTCTATTTCCCCCAAGGACCCTCACAGTTCTCCAAAGCACAGTGAAAACAGCAACAGTTTAACAGCATCTACTGAGGACTCTAGCCTAACACGAGGGAATTACAGAGCAGAAAAAGAAACTTCAAGTAGATATCAGCAGCCCCACATGCCACTGGTCTTCCTCATCACCACTACCTTTTCCTTTACCTTTTTCTCACTAAAGCACAGCTCCATCACATGTGACCAGGATAGGTCATCTCCCCTGGAAGGTTGTCCCATAACATCTAGCCTTATACCTGATGACTTACAAAGAAAAGAAAAGAAAAGCCTCATCAAAGCGTTCCTTCCAGAACAAAAGGACAAATTAACTCCAAGAGCTAATTTCCTTCTTCCCTAGAATGCAAAAATCACTCACAAAATCAAAATGGAAATTTCTTGGTTTCAACTCTGTCAGGGTTCGGACCCAAACTTCAGTAACAGTAAAAAACTGGCAAATTTGAAAATAGAATTTTTGGTCCCTGCCGTATCAGGATGAAGACCAAGAAAGCATGTTTGTCAAATCTGTAGAGAGCCAAGCATGGAAAGGACAGCCTCTGTCCTGGAAGACAGAATAAGGATCTTGACAGATCATCATGACTCAAGTCAAAGAGGACACGCTATGTCTCCATGCTGAAAAGATCAATGGCTCCAGTAGAGACTGGGATAGACTGGCTTAACTTCAGCTTGGGAGGGAACAAAGACCCATGTGGTGTAACTGATCACAGGGTTAGTATATGCCAACTGTGTGATCTATTACTAATAAGTGACACTAGTAGAAGGCTGACATTATAGCAGAAGGAACAGGTGTGGTCAGATCAGACCACATCTGGGGGGGCACTGGTCCTTGTCCAAAGGAGGGTGCTCAGAAAGTGAGAGTGTATAGATCCTGTCACACAAGATCTGGAGCAGAGAACTTGGGTTGGGGGTAGAGATGACACATGAGAGTTGTCTTCAAATATTTAAAGGAGTTAAAACTTGCTCTGTGTTGGTCCAGTTAAGTGGAATTAGGAGCAGCTGGTTAAAGTCACAGGGCTGCAGGTTTTCGCTCAAGGGCTCAATATAAACAACTTGCTCATACTTAGAGGGACTGCTTGGACCACACCTGGAGGATGCCTTACTGGGATTCTGCCTGCATGGGAGGTGGCACAGATGACCTCAAAGTCCCTTCCTACCCCAGAAGAATAAGGCCTGTAAGAAGGTGTGGGTGTGCGCGCGCAGCCCGCGGCAGCTCGGAGCCTCCGCGGGGCGGGCGGGGACGGGGAGGGACAGGCCTTGCTCCTTCCCAAGCAGATTTTTCTAAAATCCAAATCCCAGTTCACTCGGCACCCACTTGGAGCAATTGAGAGCGTTTTCACCAAACGCCGTACGTATGGCGTCGGATCGTGTAACCTGAAAACGCTCCTGTTGTTTTTCGCATCTGTACAGTGGGTGAATCTTTTTCACTTGACATAGCCAAGCTGTCATTCCTGTTGATTTCCTAGAGATGTCATTTGTCCAAAAGCGCTGAGGGTTTTGATTCCCACCATGGCTATCACACAGTTTCGGTTATTTAAAGTTTGTACCTGCCTAGCAACAGTATTCTCATTCCTAAAGAGATTAATATGCAGATCTGGCAGAGGACGGAAATTAAGTGGAGACCAAATAACTTTGCCAACTACAGTTGATTATTCATCAGTTCCTAAGCAGACAGATGTTGAAGAGTGGGCTTCCTGGGATGAAGATGCACCCACAAGTGTAAAGATTGAAGGAGGGAATGGGAATGTGGCAACACAGCAAAATGCTTTAGAACAACTGGAACCTGACTATTTTAAGGACGTGACACCAACTATAAGGAAAACCCAGAAAATCATTATTAAGAAGAGAGAACCATTAAATTCTGGCATCCCAGACGGTAGTACAGGTTTCTCTAGTAGACTAGCAGCTACACAAGATATCCCTTTTATTCATCAATCTCCTGAATTAGGTGACTTGGATACCAGGCAGGAAAATACCAATGCACGGGAAGAAGAAGAAGATGCGGCCTGGCAAGCCGAAGAAGTTCTGAGGCAGCAGAAGATAGCAGACAGAGAAAAGAGAGGAGCAGAACAGCAAAGGAAGAAAATGGAAAAGGAAGCACAGCGGCTAATGAAGAAGGAACAAAACAAAATTGGTGGGAAACTTTCATAACAAAATGTCCTTCAGATGCATAGTGCCAGTGGGAGAAATGTGAGCTCCACAACCCAAGCAACATTTGTATGGATCTAAGAGTATTTTCAGAATACAAATACACTGCTTGATTTTAATGCATTCATCTGGCCATCCAGGACACCAGGATTCTCTCAACGTCCCTTGAACTCTTGGTGACTGAGACTCAAAGAACAAAAAAGACTTGTGAGACAATATTTTCTTCAACATGTTCCAACTGTAAGACAATTGTTTGCTGTAGAGAGATTATTACAAATGGAATATATCAGTACCTCTTCAAGCTAGTGTTTCTAGCTAATTAAATGGGTGTAAATTTTATGGTGGGAAAGAACTCTGCTGTCTATAATGCTTTCCTTCAATGTGCATAATGATAAAATAAATCATTTTAAATATTCAAAAAAAAAAAAAAAAAAAAAAAGAAGGTGTGCCCCAGGCCCTTCCAGGTTACACACAGGAGGCATAGTGCTAGGGCAGAGATACTTGTGAGGGCCTATGAAACTTTAACGTTTTTTCTCACATTCAAAAAAAATGAAATTTTTAGGGCCCACAAAAATCAACTAAATTTTGTCTAAAAGAGGAATAAAGGTTGAAGTATCTAAAGTTATATTTTAAATATTTTAATATTGATATTATTATGGTGGGAGGGGCTCACAAAGGCCTCAGTGCCCAGAGCCCTCGGAGGTCACGGCGTGGCCTGGGTCCCTGGGTAAGGCCCAGCTCCCTCCAGGGGTCCCTTTTTAGCACAGCCTCCTCCAGCTGTATGTTGTTACTTACAGCCCAGCTCCTAACCTACCCATCATTCTTTGGATCTGGGGATGATCTTTGCTGTTTAAACAAAGAAGGACATTCTCCGTGTCAGAGGCAACCACTTGATCCCAGCAAACTAAAAGAAAACAGAAGATGGGCTTAACCACACACATCTTTCCTTCTCCTTCTCTTCCTCCGAAACACTGAACAACCAGCCGCCGAACGCAGCGTTGACGCGTTGGGAACGCAGAGCTGTGTTCAGGCCTCTGAAGTAGGCTCCACCTCGGGCCTCCCACCACCCCTCCCTGGCCCACCTCTACCTTCCAGGCAGGAGGAAGTTGGGGGCTTAGCCCTGGACCCATGGACTTGTTTCCCCCACAGAGGGGACCCCCACGATATCACACTCCCTGAGGCATACATAAGTTCTCATTTTGCTGCATTGAGAATATTGCTGGAAATGATGGTCCCAGGCTGCAGGACTCGACTGGAAATAAAGTGATGTTTAGATAATTTAGGAAAGAATCTAGGAAGGGAAAAAGGATGTTGTGCACTTATCTATCTCCCCCACTCCCCCGCCCTGTATCATTTTCCTCCATCCAGGTATATGTCTTTCCCAGTGCTCTGTAATTATGGTTTTTAAAAACTGCAGTAAAATACACATAATGTAATATTTATCATCTTAACCATTTGTAAGTGTACAATTCAGTGGTATTAAAAATATTCATAATGTTGGGCTTCCCTGGTGGCGCACTGGTTAAGAATCCGCCTGCCAATGCAGGGGACATGGGTTCGAGCCCTGGTCCAGGAAGATCCCACATGCTGCAGAGCAACTAAGCCCATGCACCACAACTACTGAGCCTGCACTCTAGAGCCCGCGAGCCACAACTACTGAAGCCTGAGTGCCACAATTACTGAAGCATGCGCGCCTAGAGCCTGTGCTCCGCAACAAGAAGCCACCGTAATGAGAAGCCCGCGCACCTCAATGAAGAGTAGCCGCCACTCGCTGCAACTAGAGAAAGCCCACGCACAGCAACAAAGACCCAACGCTGCCAAAAATAAATAAATAAAATAAATAAATTAAAAAAAAAATATTCATAATGTTGTGTAACCACCATGCTATCTACACCCAAACTTTTTCATCATCCCCAACAAAAACTCTGTACCCATTGAATAATAACTCCTCCTTTCCCCTCCTCCCAGCCCCTGGTAACCACCATTCTACTTTCTGCCTCTATGAGTTTGCCTGTGCCAAGTATCTTGTATAAGTGGCATCATACAATATTTATCCTTCTGTGTCTGACTTATTTCACTAAGCATAACGTTTCCAGGCTTCATCCATGTGTAGCGTGTGTGAGAACTTCATTCCTTTTCATGGCTGAATAATATTCCACTGCATGGGTGTACCATATCTCTTTATCCATTCACCTGTTCATGGACACTTGCGTTGTTTCCACCTTTTGGCTACTGTGAATAATGATGCTATGAATATGGGTGTGCAAGTATCTATCCAATTCTGTTGGATATATACCAGGAAGAGAATTGCTGGGCCATATGGTAGTTCTATGTCTAACCTTTTAAGAAACTGCCAGTTTGTAATCGTGTTTTGATGGGAATGCTCGCACGCAGGTAGGTAGCTTTCTTGGGTAGAGATGGCTGGGACATTTGAGCTGGGAGTAGAGATGAGTAATTGCTTTGACATCAGGACAAAGGACCCAAGAAAAGCCTGGCTGTACCTCAGGCACTTTCCAGGTCACAGTGCTGATGGGCCACCCCAGACACTTTCCTTGTCAGGGTGGTTGTCACATGGATAGAAACCAGAAAACCACTTGACAAACTGAATTATTCACCTTCGTCCCCTGATCAGGTGAGCACAATACTGTTGGCCATCACCCAGGACAGGGAAATGGCTTCCTTAGAATTCTTGCATAATAGCGTTCATTTATATATATTTTTAATTACAAAGTATATCATATGAACAAAAACAGTACGTAAGTATAGATTAAATCATAATAAAGTTAATGCTGTCACACCTACCACTCAGCTTAAGAAATAGAACATTACCAACCTGTTTGAAGCTCCGCGTTTATCTGTTCCTGAGCACATTTTCATTCTCCACCACATAGGTGACCATTATACTGAATTTAGTCTATCATTCTCTCTTTTTTTCTTTATAGTTTACCATACACATAAGTAAGACTACATTCTAATATATTGTCCAATTTTGCATGTTTCTGAACCTCATAAGTAAAAACATCTGGATGTATTTTTCTGTGCCTCGCTTTTTTCATGCATCGTTATACTTTCAAGATTCATCCATACTAAACTGTGTAGCTGTAGCTCATTAATTTTCACCACTGTGTTGTGGGTTCCATTTTATGCCCATCCTTAATGTATTTATCTATTCAACTGAAGATGGGCCGTTTTGGTTATTTCCTAAGAGCTCATTCTAATCAGGGTTTTAATCCTCACAGTAATTAGCACTAAATGATTTTAATTGTCTGTTTTCCTACATGTGCAGGTTTTTCTCCAGATTGTATGAGGGGAACAGGTACCATGGCCCTTTTCTTTTGTTGGATTACTAAATGTTGAGTGATCCTATCCCATCACCCACATACTTTTTCTGAGCACTGGCTCTCTCTGACTCAGAAGCCATATTTATACCCACGACCCCACCCTCCCGTCAGAGCTGATTGGGCAAGAGGCGGATACAGCTCTCAAGCTGGACCAATCAGATGCTCTTTCTTGAGAATTTTAAACTAGTGCCAAAAGAGAGTGGTCTTCGGGGACTTCCCTGGAGGTCCAGTGGTTAAATCTCTGTGCTTCCAACGCAAGGGGTGCAAGTTCAATCCCTGGTCAGGGAACTAAGATCCCACATGCCGTGCTGCAAAAAAAAAAAAAAAGAGAGAGAGAGAGTGGTCTTTGATTCTTTGCTGGTTGGCCCTGTGAAAGTGGAAATTTGGGATCCTGGGTCAGCTCTGTTTTCTTTACCCTGTGTATGGGGGGCAAGGGGAAGGACAAGGGGGGGTTAAGGTATAAATGAGAGAACTGAAGAGGATGGATAGCTTTTTTTAAAGGGGAGGTGGGTGGTGAGAGATGGACCAAGAATCCTAAAGCCTTCCAGGCCTCAGCCCCAGCCCTTTGCAGAGGCCTGGTCCTTGGGTCTCATGAGATCCTCTGCTGAGTCTTTATAATAAATTGACCTTTTTGGCTTAAATTAGTTTCAGCTGTTTTCTATTACTTGTAATCAAAGACCCTCACTTATCTATTCAATTTACTTCTTCCCAGCCATTCAAAAGAACTGCAGGGCTGTCAGGGACCCCTATTAACCAGAGAATGAGTTAAATTCTTTCCCCGACTAACAAGAGATAGGAAATTCTCCACTTCCAAAGTCAGTTGGCTTCAGAGAGCTAAACAATGGAGTGGATATTTAGCTGCTTGCTAGTTTTATGTCAACAAGGTATAAAGTAGGTATGCTAGTTTTATCTCGAGTTATTTTGACCAGCTCTTAGAAATGACTGAAGAATTTTGCTCTTAACTTCCTAAAAACAGGTGCTTGATAAAGACACCCCCTCCCCATTATCCTCAGGTGATCGGGAGGGTAACCACAAATAAGTGAATTTTACAGATAATCTCCAAACCTTATCTAAACTCTTATCTTGGGCAATAGCTTCCTCTTCTGCCTTTTAGCAGAGCTGTTGACAAGAAGCAAATGGACTGTGGCAAGGTGGAGTTTTTATCTCCTTCTATTTCCCTTGCACACCTCCAGTGGAGATGCTAAGGAACAATGACAAGGACAGAAAGACAGGTGGCAGGAGAGCAAAGAGAAGAAACAAAGCCGGGACGGTTTGAGCACTGGCAAGACAGCTTCCAGGAGTTGTCTTAAAGGAGCTGGGGGCTTTGGGAACATAGGTCACCGAGGATGGGGAAGGGAAGCACAATCACACGGGGGGGGGGGGGAGTCCTTGCTCCACATTTCACAAAACACCTTTCCCAAGTTGGCACCGCTGCATTTACAAGACAACACACTCCTTGCAGGTATTTGAGATTCTGAAGATGTGGCCCTCACTAAGTGGAAGGGAAGCCCACTTGCCTCCTAAGTGTGGTTTTGCTTAAAATCTTCTATCCGTCGGTACAGCTCCTACAAAGGCATCGGAGATTTTACTCTAGCCTCTGCCAAGTGATGAAGCCAAGCGCACCCCGTCTCACTCTAGAGGTAGCCATTCAGCTTTGATGTGTAATTTGAGGCAAGCTATCTTCTGCCGCCCCTTTCTTTTTTCACTGAAAACCACTGTGTAGCCACAAAGCTCAAGTTCAGAGGGGAGGATGGCTCCCCAGCAGCGCCATCTTAGAACAGGGGAAAAAGACTCCGTTGCTTAAACCTCAGCCCACTGAATCAGATCATCCTTTGCTGTGATGTTACAACTGTAACGTTTCAAACTAGCTCTCAGAAGCTGTTAGGTAGTCCTTGCCGAGACCTTGAATTTGGTGGGCACTACACTACATGAGGTTGCCAGCAGAGGAGGGCAGTGGTGTTTCATTATTCATGGAAACATGCTGCTCGTGTGCTTCGGTTTGAGCTTTTGATGAACAGAAAATGTGCTCTTTACATTTTCCTTTTTGTGAAATCCTGACACAGCATTTCTGGTTTCAAAGGAAGCTGTATAAAGACCAGCAGAAAATCCCACAAAACAAGACCACCTTAAAAATCAAGTTTACTGGCTAAATGGGATTAAGCTAGAGTTGTGTTTTAAAAAGAATAAACCAGAAAAAAACAAATCTTTGCTGCATGGTGCCCACTTCTATCTAAACAGCTCTGAAGTCCAGATGCACGCTGTCACTGGAGCATCTCTGGAGAGAGCGTGGGAAGTTAAAAGTCAGTGTTTTTGATTAATTAATAATCATCCTCAGCTGTGTTGGCAAATGATAAAAACAAATTGTCTGCCTTTAAAGTAAGGGTGGAAGACGTGTGCTTACCCAGAACCGAGGGGGAAGGAGGAAGAGCCCTGCTGGCCTAGTCGGCCCTTGGCTGGTCTGGTGGTGGCTGAACAAAAACGACGTTGTGTGTCTCTTACCCTGTACGGTCATGATAACCACCACAGCTCGGGCAGTCAGTCAGGGAGGTGGGTGGAGGAAGCCAGTGTCTAAGGAATGGCCCAAAGGGCTACCCAGTTGTCTTCTAGAACAACCCAACTGAGCATGTGCAGGAATAACTGTTTCACCATGTTTGTCATTGTGAGGCGCGAGTCAGCAGGCTCCAGCTGAGTGAGTGTCCGCGTGCGTGCATGCGTGTGTGTGTGTGTGTGTGTGTACCAGGATGAGGTGAAGTTTCATTGGTAGTTTAGAGGAGAGATGCAAAGACCCCTCTCCTTTTAAATTTGCCACCTACAAGTTAAACAGTGACTCCACGTCTTTCTTTCTTGAAGACTCTGACTGCAGCTGGGCGCCATCTTCCTCCCTCCTGAACCTGTAGTTCTCGAGCCACACTTCTCTTACAGGACTTACCATTTGTCTCTTGGTAACACAGTCATTCCTACTTCCTCAAATGTAGTGACGTTTGCCTTTGGGGCAGCACCTGGGACAGATTATTGGGTAGAGGAGACATACAATACATCTTAAATATTGGAATGAGTGGAGGAAGGCGGGACTGATGGATGGACCTGTGCTGGATGCTATGTTCATTTCGTGGCTCTGTTGGTGGAATTTCTATCTTCCCCAGTGACTGCGACATTCTCTCTTTCCTTCTGTCCCTACTGCCAGAGCCATGATGCAGGCTCTGATTAACTTTTACCTCTTCTCCTCTCATGGTCTGCAAATAATCCCCATCTCCTAGCTGCCTCTACTTTAATCCATCTTACATACTCAGTCCACCTTGATTCTATCCCGCCCCAGCCTCCAAATTTTCCATGGTCCCTAATTCCTCACCAAATCACCCAAACACACTACACCTGACGATTCAAGAGCCTTCACACACTGGGGACCCAGAATACTCTTTCTATCCTAACTCACACTACCCCTGATGTGTCAAATGTCCAACATGCTATTTCTCTAAAAATTCACTCAATTTCCTATTTCCATCCCTAAAGTAAAACACCACTCAGCCTTCAGGGCTCAGGTCCAATGTCACTTCCTCTAATAAGTTTTTGATTTCACATACTGGATGTGATTTCCCTTGCCTTGATCTTCTTTGTATTAGACTCTTTCAGTGATTGTCCAATTACTATATTAGAAGCCCCTGAGGGCAGGAAGGCCAAGTTCATCTTTGCCTCGGAGCTGGCAGCAGAGTGCTGAGAACCAAGAATCCCCCTTATTGCTGAATTATATTCAGAGGGAACCAGGTGGCCAGGCTCTCCTGCTGGGAGTCTACAATCTAAGGCTGACATCAACACAACTGTGGCTGTGGCTACTGACCTGAGACTCTGGTGCCAGGATAAATGTGGAAAATCCACAACTCCAACACAATTAAATATTTACCTGTATTAGTTTTCTATGGCTCCATAACAAACTACCACCAATTTACCAGCTGAAAACAATACCCATTTATTAGTTCACAGTTAAATTCTATAAATCAGAAGGCTGGCACAGCATGCCTGGGCTTCTGCTCAGAGTAACATAATGTTGAAATCAAGGTGTTGGCGCAGCTGAACTCTTGTCTGGAGGCTCTGGGGAAACAGGGCACTTTTAGCACTTTCTTGTTGGTAGTAGAATTTAGTTCCTTGTGGTTATAGGACTGAGGTCCCTGTTATGATTAGGTCAGGGCCACTGGGATAATCTCCCTTAAGGTCAAACGTGCCATAAAACATATCTGATCACACAGGTAAAATCCAACATATTCACAGGGTGTGCACGCAAGTGGGGAAACAGGAAATCTTGGGTCATCTTAGAATCCTGCCTATCACATCACCTTAAATATAAATTTGAGATACTGGTGAGAGATTTGAGGCCAAATCAGATTTGGGGGCAAATGGCAGCTGGAGAGACCACCATGTTTCTTCAGGCAGTACAGGAAGACATTGCAGAGAAGGAAAAACAGGAGTTCTTGAAGAGTTGGGAGGGGCCTAGAATTCCTGAAAGAGCCTTGATGGTACAGCAAGAGGAGGGCTTTCCAGGCAGAGAAAGAGATGAGGAAGAGGATGCAGGGAGTGGCTGAAGGAACCAGAGAGACCAGTGTGGGTGACAGAAGCGGTAAGGGAAGGAAACAAGCCTGGGAGCCCCAGGTCAGGGCTCTGTTTCTGAGCCACACTGTGTGGGGAAGTTGCCACCATGGCCAAGGCCGAGGGCACGGGGACCACTTGGTGGATGTGCTGGAGTGAGAGGGGAGGCCAACTGGGACGAGTCTGTAAGAGGCCAATTGGAGCTGGACAACCCGTGAGACGGCCAAGGGGCGGCGTGAAGGGAGACTGAGGAAGGCAGAGTCTCAGGCTGTTGAGCAAACCTGAGGAGAACAAAGCGTTAGGGCAGGATTCACGGAATGAGTGTCACAAAGAACTCTTGTTATGGATAAAGCAGGAGACATCTTCTCTGAGACCACAGAGGCCGAGGCAGAGCCGAATGCTGGCCCAGAAGGCACAAAATTTGTGTCCTGGGCCCAGTTTACTGCTGACTCACCCTGTGGCAGTGGGTGCCTTACTTGCTCTTTCAATGCCTTTGTTTCCTGATCTATAAAGTGGAGACTAATGACAGCCCTGTCCTGCTCGGTCTAATTAGTGCATAGAGATCACTTTCCAGTCACTGGCTGCCAGGAACATGCCTTTCCCATTCCAGGGCTCTGCGTTTGGCCTCTGCTAGTGAGTCGAGTGGACAATTCCGTGCTGAGGGAGCAAAGCACAGGTGAAGCTTGGCTGGTTATGTCCACCCCTGGGTCAGGCTGGTTCAGACCACCTCCTAGCTGGGCCCTGAGCCTGAGGAGATTCACCTCCAAATCCGGTGTACATCAGATGGCAAGTATTGTTCAGGAGACTCGCTTTAAGCTGTATAATCATCTCCTGTTAGATTCCTTTCTGGAGGAACTCTCCTAGAGATCCCAGGGCAGAGAAGTTTGTATATGCCTCATTTAAATCACCATTCACTTTCAAACCGTGTCATTCACGTTGTCAGGTGAAGCCCAAATGTCACTGCTGAAAACTTTGTTGAACTGTGAGACTACCAAAAAATCTTTGAAACAAGAGCCAAGCATTAGCCTCCACCCCGTATACCCCGTAGACATACTCCGGGTGGTAGGAGAGGCAGTACGAAGCCTCTGTGGGCAGAAGTCCTTTCCTACGACGGGCCCAGATCAAGTCTTAAACACTCAAGACAACAGCAGGCAGTCACTGACATGTCTTAGAATTTTCCGGCCCTAAAAAAAAGTGCTTTGAAAGAGCTGGGTTGCCTTTTCAAGGACTTTGAGGAGTAGGCAGAAATGTGAACTGAGGAGAAACCCAAAGTGAAAGGGTTCGTCCACAGCTGCCACTTCCCAAGAAAACCCAGGACAAAGTGCCTGGCGGGGGTGTGGGGGGTGGTTTGCTCCTGCCTGCTGGGTACAATGTCAGCGGCTCCTATAGTCCAGAGCAGGAAGATCCTCCCGTGATGTACATGTCATGTGGCCTGAAGGTCTCCACTGCTGACAGTGTCCCCCTCAGGACTGGGTCTTCTCCATGTGGGGTCTCAGTCAGGCCAAGCAGTTGGGCAGTGGGGTCCCAACATGAGACTGCTCGCTGTGGGCCCACCTGCCCCCCAACTCCTAGGACGGACCCAGGGCCTGCGGGCTATCCTAGGAAGTATTGGTTGGCCTGGATCAGGTCCAGAATCTTCTGGAGTTTCTAGGTAGATAGGCCTGTTTTGATCCAGAGCCCAAAGTCTCCTGTAGAGTCTTGAGGTGCAACCAGAGCTTATGTTAGCAATGATCTTCCTCTGGCCTCTCTACCCAACCTGGAAGTTTCTTTCAGTCTTTTTCTAGAATTGAGCAATGTCTGGCCATATCTTCAATTCCAAGTGGCTTTGTCTGCAATAATTCTTGGTGCCTATTTTTGTTTCTGAACATACTACCTTTAACACCTCAAACCCCACCCTGTCCGTGTTCTGTGAGTAGCAGGAATTAGCCCTTTAAGAAAGGTCCTTCTGGGGCTTCCCTGGTGGCGCAGTGGTAAAGAATCCGCCTGCCAATGCAGGGGACACGGGTTAGAGCCCTGGTCCGGGAGGATCCCACGTGCCGCGGAGCAACTAGGCCCGTGAGCCACAACTACTGAGGCTGCGCTCTAGAGCCCGCGAGCCACAACTACTGAGCCCACATGCCGCAGCTACTGAGGCCCGTGTGCCTGGAGCCCGTGCTCCACAACAAGAGAGGTCACCGCAATGAGAAGCCTGCGCGCCGCAGGGAAGAGTGACCCTCGCTCGCTGCAACTAGAGAAAGCCCGCGCGCAGCAGCGAAGACCCAACGCAGCCAAAAATAAGTAAATAAATAAATAAATTTATTTAAAAAAAAACAACAAAACATAGATGTAAACAGAAGTTAAAATATTTTCTTTTTGCACTTCAGTGGATCATCCGTGTACTTCACAGGTCTAGAGTAGAAGGCCTCAAAAGTCCAGCTCTGTGAACTTTCAAGATCAATTGAAAAAGATATCCAAGATACTTGGTATGGGTAACATTATACATTTAGTTCTAAAATAAGATGGTCAGAAAGGAGATTGGCACACGTTGGCTGATACCAACTAAAGCTAAGGTTCTATAAAAATAGTTCTTTAAAAATAGAGGTATATGACCCAGCAATTCCACTCCTGGGCATATATCTGGAGAAAACTATAATTTGAGAAGATACATGCACCCCAACATTCATAGCAGCATTACTTACAATAGCCAAGACATGTAAGCAACCTAAATGTCCATTGACAGATGAACGGATAAAGAAGATGTGGTATAAGTACAATGGAATACTACTCAGCTATAAAAAAGAATGAAATTTTGCCATTTGCAGCAACATGGATGTAACTAGAGATGATCATACTAAGGGAAGTACATCAGAAAGAGTAAGACAAATACCATATGATATCACTTACATGTGGAATCTAAAATATGACACAAATGAACTTATTTATGAAGCAGAAACAGACTCACAGACATAGGAAACACACTTGTGGTTATCAAAGGGGAAAGGGGGTGGAGGAGGGATAAATTAGGAGTTTGGGATTAGCAGATACAAACTATTATATATAAAATAGGTCAACAACAAGGTCCTATTATATAGCACAGGGAACTATATTCAATATTCTATAATAAACCATAATGGAAGAGAAAAAAATAATAAAATAGAGTTTAAAAAATTGCATTCTTTGGTCCTGTTTGGCAAAATTCCTATTATCTTTTCCCTTTATCTTGGCCAGGCCTTACTTAATGCCAAAAGGGTCCATAAATATTAAATGCATTCTCAGCACCATACCAGGTAATATGGGTGAATATAAAAGATCTCTGAATACAGATGTCCATCTTGAGTTTAGCTGTATTTGCTTTCTTGCCTGTGTCATAGGTGAGATGCATCCATGGGTGGGCTTTAACCACTAGTACCAGGATTTGGGCTGCATTGCCTTTCTGGGACTTAAGACCTGTCTCACTCCTTTCTTCAACCAGCCTGTTCAGCCTGGCTTTCGAGCTTGGCTCACACAGCAGCAGCAGAAAGGCATCAAGGGGAGGTCAGGCTGGGGAAAGGTGCTGCAGATGCCGAGGTAGCTGTGGAGCTTAGGGTGTTAATCACTTTCACTCAGGCGCCGCTGCTCCGGCTGCTGCAGGCTCCCCCCATGCTGCCGGCAGAGGGTCCATGCAGCAAACCAGCAGGAAATAGAATGGTCAGGAGAGAGCATAAGAAAGAAACATATCCTTTCTCAGACAGGAGCTTTTATTTCCACCCTGGTCCACAGCTTCAAAGGGCAGCTGCCTCACAAGGAGAGTGTTTGACCAAATTCAGTTTGCATGTTTGAAATAAGCAGACCGCTTTCTTGATCTCTGAAACTGAGTCCTAGAAGGCCCCGTTCCCAGCATCCTTGCCGTCCCCTTCCCCTCCTACCCCGTCAGCTTGCTCCAGCTGTGCTGGTTGACCCTCCGGGAAGGGAAGTGTGGCCAAGAAACTGCAGACCTGTCCTCCACTTGGACAATTTTGCAAACCTTTGTATAAGAGCAGATTGCACAAGGCTGCATGGGTGAGGTGGAGGGAAGAAAAAGGGAAGAGCGTTTTCTGCTTATGGCCGGGACCCTGTTATTCATTGGCTTGGGTGTTTCAGCTGAGTTTTGTGGATTAGGAGGCCAAGTCATGTCAGTACAAGAAACCTCCTGGGTCTCTGTCACGTGTGCTACCCCACCTCTTCCCCGCAGCCCAGACCATTCCTTTCAGAGAACCCTCCCTGTTTCGCGCTTTCACAGAGCGAAGCTGTTCTGAGTCTTGGGGTCACACCCAACTCACACAACCCAGCAGAAGATGAGGCAAGGTCTGGGGTCCTTCTCTGTGGCCTCCATCTTCAGCCCTGCCCCTGCTTCCGCAGACGGGCATGAAGCAGGGCTCACAGTAAGAGTTGGTGCTGGTGTCTGGCCGTGGCAGAGCTTCCATCCTGCCGGATTGGCTCAGGGAAGGGATGCTGGGCAAACAAAAGCTGGGGTGGCTGTGTAATGTGGGAGATGGCGAGGGCCATGTTCCCAAACTATAAGTCATGATGACACTGTTAAAAAGGGCTGGTGGGCGGGGGAAAGTGAAAGAAAAAGAACAGGGGGAACAGAAACCAAAGTGAGGCACACAGAAGGGTCGAGCAATGGCCAATGCACGAACAGAGGCTAGGAAATGGGACAGGCCTGCAAGAGAATCAGGGAACGTAGGATAAGACTGTGGGTAGGAGGAGAGAGATTAAACCAAGGAAAACACAATGAGACACGAACGGGAGATGTGATCATTTGTTGGAGGAAATGGCAGGTAACTTGCCAACACATACACCAACAGAGGGTGTTGGAGGCCTGGTCCAAGGACGGCCCTGGGTGTATCACCTTCAAAGCCCCAAATACAGGACAGATCAGCCCTGACGATGAAATCTACGTCTCTGCTTGCTTAAGCCCTAGTGAGACACTTAGGAGAAAAGAAAGAGGCTGTAAGCAGAGGGAAAGGATCAGGGAGATCCATAGATGCAGTCACAGCCCTTCCACAAGTTAATCCCCAGGCAGACCTGCCCACGGTCTTGCAGGTGATGCAAAGAAATAGAAACAATGGCTTTTGGCCTCAAGAAATTCACAATCTGAGAGAAGGGACAAGATGTACATATGCGAAGCAATAAATACCAGCAATATTAGTGGGACTGCTCAGGTGAACACAGTAAAGAATATTGGTTGAAAGAAACAAAGAATGAATTAAGATAAAGAAATGAACTACAGAAAGGCTTTCTTGACAATGTTCCCATGTGGAAATTTTTTAAAATGCAGGAATTAAGTGATATGATGTTGGTTGAACTGGATGAAACATTTAAAACTGGGCCAAGAAGGTGACCAGGGCTTGACTACAGCATAGCACAGGCTCCGAATCAAAGCAAAGAACAGGAGGCATAACTGCCCAATGAGGTCTTCCAGGTGAGTTGGATCTATGTAACATGAAATTCAATTCAATATTCAACATTTTAAAAAACATTGGTGCCCTAGGAGTCATATTTAGCATTAAAAGGCAACAAGAAAATATTGGTGAGATGGCCCTAGAGGAGGCCATCTTTCTAGCATGGAAGCAAGACTTGCCCTAGTCTGAGACAGATGCTGGAAGACAAACTGAGATCAGGATCAAATGAATAACTGAGGTTGGGGGGAGACCCAGTGGGTGGGTTGTATACGTGTGAGTCAAAGAGGCAAGGTCATTTAACTTGCGATTTGAGAAAAAAGGATAGTGAAGGTAATGATAATTACAACAACAAACATTTATCGAGCGAAAACTATGTGCCAGGTGCTGGTCTAAACACTTTACATGCATTCGTTTACATGATCCTCACTACCACCCATGAGGGATTTTATTATTATTATTATTTGCATTTTATATGTGAGGAAACTCAGACACAGAGAGATCAAGCAATTACACAGTAGAGGTTAGCCCAGGACTCTAATTAAATTCCACAACACTCTCTCTCTGAAGCCATGGAAAATTCAATGTCTCTGTTTCCTCATCTGTAAACATTTGTTATCTAACCTGCTTATAGAGACACTGTAGATGATAAAGCCTCTGTGAGGAGACTGGCTGTGGTGTCATTATGAGAGTATTAGCATTAATAGGAAGGTCATGCTTTTTCCAGGAATGCTAAATATATGCTCACTTTTTCATGCTAATACCACAAGGCCTTGAAGAAGTTTACAGAGGCTCATCAATAAAACCCCCTCCTCTGGGTTCACAGTAGACATTAATGCCAAGCGAGTCTTCTCGCAAAAGGTGAAAGGTCTCTTTCTGACACCCCTTTACAATCCTTATAATGTTTGGGGGTTGGGACTCGGTTTCCCACTGAGAAGAGCAGCCAGGTTTTTGTCCTCGCAGGAGCCTCTCCCACAAGGCCCAACCAGAGGACCACGCCATCTTAGAAATAGGGTTTTGAGCCTGAGAGGCAGCAGATAGAGAAAAAGATAGCAAATACATCTGTTTTTACAAGAGCCTGTTGTTCTCTGTACTAACTGCTATAAAAACGACATGAAACTAGCCACACATTAGTTTTGGTTCTCGTGACTAAATCAAGGAATGGCATGATGGTGCTGTGTCATTAGAAATGAAACCAGTTCTTAAACAAGAGAATAGGGCCGACATTTTAATAACCTGAACGATTTCATAGAAAAATCAAAGCTGAAACTTCAACACCCCATCCCTGAACACCTGCTGCTTAAGTTTGGTTCTGAACCAGTGAAACTTCTTTCTCGCCATGAAGACACGAGATGGGCCCTGACTTGCCCAACACTTGGTGGCCAGGGAAGCCTTCCTTCCACCTGCTGTCCTACTAGGCTGAAACGTGGGCTCAATCTTGGCTTCTACAGGACTGACTGTAATTGCCACTTTGAGAAAATACAAAAAGTACCTCATATTTTATTTTTATTTTTTCAAATATATAACCTGATATATTTTGAGATATATATATATATATGACATATTTAGATACATGAATTTTACCCTCCCTGAGGTATTTTCATCCACATCTTTTCAGATAAAGAAACTGAGACCTGAAGAGGTTAAGTCACTCACCTAGAAGCAGGCAGAACTGGGGTTCTGAACAAAGGTTTCCTTATCTATATCTGCACTGCCTCCAGTTTGGCCTTTATCACGATAATAATGATGTTGATGTAGTAAACATACATAGGTTGCCTCCCTATCATCCCTCTCCCCCCTTTTCCTGCCACAGCACCCACATTTTGCCTTGAGGGCACCACCCCCTCACTGTCTCCCCTTTCTCTAACAGCTGGATACATCCAGCTCCCAGGGGTAGCCCTGATGTGCTTAAGCCAGAGAGTATCCATCACCTGGCCATGGTGATTGGCTCAGGGGTGGGCATACAGCCCGATTCAGGCCAGTGGGATTTGAGGAAATGTTCCCTAGGGCTTCTGGAAAAAAAGCTTCCTCAGCCCTCTGTGGGTTTACCAGAGGGGACAATCCCCCTTCTCCTGGATGGTGTATTGGAGAATACAAGATTCAAAATTCCCTCAGCCATTTGCGCCACCAAGAGAAGTGCCAGCCTGAGGATGAAGCCGACACACAGAAGAGGCAGTGCTATAAACAAAACGGACATGGAGCTGATATCGTGAGGAAGATTTAAATTCTAGACTGCGTGCTGGAGTTTTCAGGCCATAAGCTAACACAATCCCTTTGTTTGCTTAAGCCAGTTTGAGTTTGTTATTCTGTCAGATGAAAATTCTTAACCAATGCAAACACCACTGGCATCACTCCCAGTAACATCTGATGGTTGCTTTGGCTTCTCAGTCAAGAGCATGAAACCCATTTGACCAAAAGGACCAATTCTTCAAAATTAATCAGCATTTCTGGAGCACGCCCATCTCTGGTGCCCGACTTTCCACAGAGGACTCACATTTTTCTGCTCCTGGGGTCCGGCTCCTCCTGTTTTCTGCTCCATGTTGGCTCTGTCTAGGCCTGTCCTCGTCCCAGTCCCTCCACAGTGACAGGAGGTGGCTGTCTTCTGCTGAGGAAGCCAGCGGCCAAGTGGGCAGCCAGCTGCAGACCTCAGGCATCAGCACTGTCAAGAAAAGGAGAATCAAGAAAGGATTTGGCCACAATATATTTTAATATGACATAAAATCGGGTGGGAGAAGGGTCTTTGGCACATAGCTATACACGATTACCCGCCTCCCCAGCCAGCTCCCTGTCAGAATGCTAAAACGCCAGGAATTTTGGTGCCCCTCTGAGGATATTTATTTGCTAGTGATTGGCGCTCACAGAATTTCAGAGATTTGGCATCAAAGATTATAAAATCTGTGGGTCTGAAAACCTGTGCTAAGAACTGTTTTTTGTGATTCTACTCAATCTCAGTTTCTCTTGAAAAATTCTGTTATTTCCACTTCTGGCCACTATGACTAAGCACAGAGGTAGAAACACAGTCTAAACAGTTGAAGGATCCTGTAACTACCCAAAGTAGCCCAACAACAGAGAAAGAAAGCAAACGTGAGCACTGGCGGGGTGCAGTGTGTGAGGGAGGGCTCTCACTCTCCCCGTCCACCTCCCCCAGACCCAATCTATCAGCAAGACTTGCCAGTTCCCAAACATGTCTTGACTCAACCACATCTCTCCGTCTTTACTACAGTCATGTAACTTATTCATTCAACACGTATACATTGAAGGTCTTCTGTGTTCCAGGCATTGTTCTAGTGGCTGGGAGTACAAGACTGACGATGGAATGTGAACGCACGTCCTAGTGACTCTTCTTGCTTGGGCCTCCCTCTGTACGACCCTTCTCGCTGACTGGCTCCAGCTTCCTCATTTGCCCTCTCCTTCCATTCTCCACATAGGAGTCTAAAAGATCTTCTTAAATATCAACACTTCCCCATTTGCAACCCTCCAATGACTTCCCATTGCTCCTTAATTAAAATACCAAGGCTTGCTCGGCCCTGGCCCTGTTCGAGGGCTGCGCACCTCCCTACATTTACAGCCTCTTCTCACATCCTAGGCTCACTCTCCACAGTCACACTGGCCTCCTTTCAGATCCTCAAGTATGTTACGGATTTTTCTCTTTTCAGAGTTTTCAATCTGCCTTTATTTCCTCCTAAAACAGTTGCTTTCAACTTTTTTTTTTGACAATACTCCCCAGTAAGAAATATTTTATACCATGAACCAGTAAATACATCAACCTATAAATAAAGGCAACATTAGTTTTACATGATACTTCTGGTATGTCCTGTCCTTTTTTTAAAAAGCTAGCCATGACCCACTAACCTGCAGTTTCGAAAACACTCCTCCCTCTGCTCTTTGAATGGCTGAATCGTTCTCATCAACTTTCTATCTAAATGTTAGCTACCCATGGGGGGGGCTTCTCTGGCCACCTGATGCAACCCAGGTCCCTGACTTAGGTTATTTTTCATCTGAGGGCCACGTCCCTTCCCTTTGAAGCACATATCAAAGTTATAATTACGTATTTCTTCGTTGAGACTTGCTCATTGTCTGTCTCGCAGGCCACATCACTAGCTTTTAAAGGCAGGGACTTGGATGCTCTGTTCCCCACTGTATATCCTGCATCTGGTTCAATGATCAGCATGAGAGAAGAATATACCTACGTAATCCTTGACTGGCTGACTGAGTGGGTGGGTAAGTGGTGCTGAGGTCTGGATTGAAAAATAGGCCTCCCCAGTAAAAGGAACCGGGGTTCCTTGGAGAAATGGCTGATTCTAAGGCTGGGGAAGGAAATATACAGTAGTGCCAGAAAGTAAAGAAATACTCAAAAAACAAAAGGATGGGGCATGTCAAAGGGACACAGGAGCCAACCTAAAAAGAACTCACAATGGCCAAAATTGGAACAATTTGAGCAGCAAAATAAATAGCCTAATATCAGATTATAACCCAAATCTTTAAATAAATATGCATGAGAGTCCATACTGATATAAGTGGTTGACTAAATAAATAAACGAAGAGGGGGAGAGTTACTTCTTTCTTACAGAAGAATTTAAATGACTTACATAAATACTACCCTCCAGGAGGTGGAGCTTAATTCTCCCCTCCCCCTACCCCCTTGAGGGGAGGGGGAAGGCACTTAGTGACTTGATTCCAAGCAACAGAGTAGGTAAAAGGGGAACAGGGTCACCTTCAGTGAGGAAAGCTGGCAAACAGTACCTTGGCCAGGTGTTCAAGATTGATTTTACTGTCCCGTCATGTGGATGGCATGTACCCCCGACAAGATGTGAGAAGGGCACTTCACCTCTGCTGGCTTCCTCCAATAGCCCACAACCCCAGTGCAACCATAAAAAAAGCATCAGGGAAACCCAACTAGAGGGGCATTCTACAAAATACCTAACTAGTACTCTTCAAATCTGTCAAAACTCCATGAGAAACAAGACTAGAAACTACCACAGACCAGAGGGATTAAGGAGACACAACAACCACTTGTGGTGTGGCATCCTAGATGAGACCCTGGAACTGATAAAGGATATCAGTGGAAAAGCTAAGGAAATCTGAATAAGATATAGACTTTAGTTAATAACAACGTATCAATATTGGTTCATTAATTGTGACAAATATACCATTGTAATGTCAGATGCTAACGACAGGAGGAGCTAGCTGAAGGGTATACGGGAACTCTGTACGTTATCTTTGCAACTATTCTGTGAATAAAAAACTGTTTTAAAATTAAAAGCTTACTTTAAAAAAAGTTCAGCCTTAATGCCAAGAGCCGGGCCTTCATTCAGTCAATTTTATGGAGTCCCCACAAAGAGCTTCCAACCCTGCTGGGCACAAAGAAGACACTTAGACACATGGGAATGAATAGATGCATATACACAGGCAAGGCATCCGGGGTGATGAAACGAAGAGCAGAGCATGCAGGTTTGCAGGTTGACTAGAGAGAGCAGGTGTGTGTGTGTGTGTGTGTGTGTGTGTGCTTGCGCGCACGTGGGTGGGGGGCGGGTGGAGCTGGTAATGAGAGAAAGCAATGACCAGAATGAGGAAGGAAGACAAAGACTGGCTGGCTTTGGTGAGGTGGAGCCAGCTATTCCCCACTGGAATGTAAGCTCCCCGAAGGCAAGAACCTTGTCTCTCTTCTCATACCCCTAGGAGCAGAACTGTGCCTGGAACACAGTAAATGTTCATAAATGTGTATTGAATAGATGAGAGACTAGATAAACAGACAAAGTCCTGCTGGAACTCCACTTGAACTCCAGAACCAATACTGTCATGTGAGGTCTCCCAGGTGCCCACTGGATTTGCATTTTGTACATGGTGATGATTGTTCTGCATCATCAGAGGTCTTCTGGAAAGCATGCAGATGTTAGCATTGGTTTGGAATGGCTCTAATATTCACCCACAGGCATGGAAGTGCCTTGGAGCATTTCTTGATGGTATTAACCGGTAGGTCTGCTGATACGCAGGAGTGAATGGCATCTCCTCTTTGCTCTGTTCTAGCATCCTGTTAAACCCAGCAGGGGGTCCTAGAATTGTAAGAATGGAGAGTTAGCAGGGGCTTCAAGCTTTTGATACGGTCTCTACAAATATAAGGAAACAGTTTAGAGGGATGTTGAATTTCCCTGTAGGCATCTACTGACATTCCTCCTTAAAGGTCCTAAATGCTCAATATATTCACTTGCATGTAACTTTATGAAGAAAAATTCAAATTTGGGGAAAATTATGGAAAAATCATACCCTATTATGTAGCTATTAAGAATAGTGCAGACTATATGTATTAATATGAAATATTAAACATACAAAGTAAAGCTGCTTTCTGAAATAGACACAAGACACTGGTTGACAGAGGGGAGTTCTGTGAAGACAGCACGGGAGGGAGGAGACTTTCACCGTACACGCTTGGAACCTTTTGCATTTTTCACGTGTACAAAGTATTACAAATGAAAAAAACTTTTAAAAAATTTTATTTATTTATTTGGCTGAGTCAGGTCTTAGTTGCAGCACGCAGGATCTTCGTTGCAGCATGTGGGATCTTTCGTTGCAGCGCACGGGCTTCTCTCTAGTTGTGGCGCGTGGGTTCCAGAGCACGTGGGCTCAGTAGTTGTGGCGTGTGGGCTCAGTTGCCCGCAGCATGTGGGATCTTGGTTCCCTGACCAGGGATCAAACCCACGTCCCCTGCATTGGAAGGCAGATTCTTTTTTTTTTTTTTTTTTTTAATTTTTTTAACATCTTTATTGGAGTATAATTGCTTTACAATGGTGTGTTAGTTTCTTCTTTATAACAAAGTGAATCAGTTATACATATACATATGTTCCCATATCTCTTCCCTCTTGCGTCTCCCTGGAAGGCAGATTCTTAACTACCGGACCACCAGGGAAGTCCCGAAAGAAACTTTTAAAAATGATTCCAGAGGAAGAAAATTTTGAATTTTGTCTTCAGGTTATAATAATCTCCTTTTCCGATCTATGCTTGATTATCTTTGGGCCTCTGCTTTCTGCAGGATCTGACCCACGTCGGGTGACAGGCAGGTTATTCCACCTATCTAGTCCTGGCTTTTAACATCATCTCAAATAAGCTTTTACATGAAGTGACAGAAGTATGCTGATGGGATTGAAAGAGGAAGACATTCATCATAGTTTATGCGTTCAAAACTAGGAATTAATAAAAAAAAAATAAGTCCTATAGTTATTTTGTAAACAGCATGCTTATATTATATTGCAGTTTTCTGTTAAAAAGCATTACGTTGGCTTTTTGGCTCTCTGAGCAGCACCACGGTGGTTGGCAAGAACAAGCACCTTATGAAAGTGGCAAAAAGGGAGCCAAGAAGAAAGTGGTTGACTCATTTTCTAAGAAAGATTGGTATGATGTGAAAGCACTAGCTATGTGTCAATATAAGAAATATTGGGAAAACACTAGTCACAAAAACTCAAGAAACCAAAATCACATCTGATGACCTTACGGATTCTGTTTTTGAAGTGAGCCTTGCTGATCTGCAGAATGATGAAGTTGCATTTAGAAAATTCAAGCTAATTACTGAAGATGTTCAGGGCAAAAAATTGCCTGGCTGATCTCCATGGCATGGATCTTACCCGTGACAAAATGTGCTCCATGGTCAAAAAATGGCAGACCATGGTTGAAGCTCACATTGGTGTCAAGACTACCCATGGTTATTTGCTTCGTCTATTCTGTGTGGGTTTTACTAAAAAATGTAACAATCAGATTCGGAAGACCTCTTATGCCCAGCACCAACAGGTCTGCCAAATCCGGAAGAAGATGATGGAAACCATGACCCAAGAGGTGAAGACAAATGACTTGAAAGAAGTGGTCAATAAATTGATTCCAGACAGCATTGGAAAAGACATAGAAAAGGCTTGCCAGTCTACTTATCTGCTCTATGATGTCTTTGTTAGGAAAGTAAAAATGCTGAAGAAGCCCAAGTTTGAATTGGGAAAACTCATGGAGTGTCATGGTGAAGGTAGTAGTTCTGGAAAAGCTGCTGTGGATGAGACAGGTGCTAAAGTCGAACGAGCTGATGGATATGAGCCAGTAGTACAAGAATCTGTTTAAAATTTACACTTTTAATGATGACAAATAAAAGTTCTTATTCGTGAAAAAAAGCATTACTTTGCTAAATGTTAACATTTAAAAAGTATATCTAGACCATTAATAATGAATCATACTAATACCCTAAAAACATTTGTAGAAAAGATTGAGAAGTCCCTTTGAATCAACAAACAGTATATCCCTCAAAAAAATAACTGATCAATAATTCACTACAGGGCATCCCTGGTGGTGCAGTGGTTAAGAATCCGCCTGCCAATGCAGGAGACATGGGTTCGATCCCTGGTCCAGGAAGATCCCACATGCCGCCGGGCAACTAAGCCCGTGCGCCACAACTACTGAGCCTGCTCTCTAGAGCCCGCGAGCCACAACTCCTGAAGCCCACGCGCCTAGAGCCTGTGCTCCACAACGAGAAGCCGCCACAATGAGAAGCCCACGCACCGCAATGAAGAGTAGCCCCCGCTCGCCGCAACCAGAGAAAAGCCTGCGTGCAGCAACGAAGACCCAACGCAGCCAAAAATAAAATAAATAAAATAAAATAAAATTTAAATAATAATAATAATTCACTACAGATAAATATTTCATCAAGATCACATTCTGCTTTTAAGCAATTTTGTTTTCTAATATTCCAAAACAATATGGTTTCAAATTCTGAAGACAACTCCTTTCTTAGTACTGAGAAAATTAATGTTTGAGATACACGTGAGCATTTTGAGTTCTTTAAAACTAGAACATATTTGTGATAAGATGTATTTCAACCTTATTTCAGCTAACTTCAGAAGAAAGGGTGTTCAGTATTTCTCGCATAAATTTCATTACAAGGTTAAGCCAATGTAAAATATTTACATTCAGCTGCCATTGCAAAAAAAAAAAAAGCCTCCTGGAAGCAAGGATGGAAGGTCTAAGCAGCAACCGCATCCCTGGGGTGTTTGTTGGAAATGCAGAATGTCAGGCCCTGTCCCACCTCCTCTTCACAATCTGCATTTAAACAGGCAGTGATTCCCATGCTTGTCACAGTTTGAAAAGCTGCTGGGCTAAGAAACCTTAATTATGTTCAAATTCAGGTTATACCCTTTAGTGAACACTGGATATAATCTTTAGTAATAAGGACAATGTGATTTTTTTTTTTTTTTTTTTGAGACCAGAGAGTCACACTTATCAGAAATGACTGTAATTAATAATCACTGGTCCCACCCTCCTCCTCTTACTTGCGAAACATCCTTCCTCTTTTCTGAGTCCACCCCCTCCACTTGCTCCAAGACCATCTATCACCCCTTCCTCCAGGATGACCACTGTCATTTTCCACTGATTCCTCCCCTTTCACCTATGAACACACTGAGGTCTCCCTCATGCATAAAACGCACACACACATGCACACACACACATGCACACACACACGCACACACACAGACACATTTTCTCTCCACCGTGTTAACAGCTCAGCTACAACCTTTTCCCCATCACTAAATTTCTCAAGATTAGTCTGCATGCAACCTGACAGCTATCAGACCCGAATTAGCTCTCTTGAAGGTCCCAAGTATTTAACTGCCAAATCCGAAGGCCTGGTCCCTGTGACTTCCCTAGATCCCTCTGCAGGTTATGAATTCTTTCTTTCTCTGGCTTTATTGTCTCTGGTCCTTCTTCCTCTTTTTGCCACCCAAGCAGGGGCATTCCCCTCAGCTTTGCCCAGGGTCTTCTTTTTCCACTCCATACCTTTGCTGTGTTCTTCCCTTCCTCCACTTGCTCCTGCTTCAAAGGTCACCTCCACACAGAAAGTATCCAAGACAGTATCTTCAGCCCTGGCCTCTCTCTAGAACTCTAATAGCTTCGTGTTGTTTTCACTCATTTAATATTTATTGAGGGCCTATGACATGCTATTGCACTGTGCTAGGCATTGGTGAACAAAGAAGACTCATCCCTGCCCTCATGGCACTTACAGCCTATCAGGTACCACAGATGTGGATCAGTGAATACAAGTGAGATAAACACTGAGGAAAAGTAAAGAGTGAGCTAGGGGAGAGAATAACCAAATCTAGTTGGGAAGTAGGGTTTCCAGTTAAAATACAAGATGTCCAGTTAAAGGTGAATTTCAAATAAACAACTAAATTTTTTTAGTAGAAGTATGCCCCAAATATTGCAAGGGATATACTTATACTAAAAAATTATTGTTTATCTGAAATTCAACTTTAACTGGGCATCTTGTATTTTAATCTGCTACATCTAGCAACCCTACCAGGAAGGGATTGTGCAGTTGGAGAGGAAAGTCCTGAGGAACTGAGAGAAAGGATAAGTAGGAATTAGCAAGCAAAAGTGGGTGGTGGGAGAGGACATTCCAGAGAGAAGGAATAGTCAAGGCAAGAGTTTGTATTAATAGAGAGCTTCATGCTTTGAGAATCTGAAAGACGTATAGTATGGTTGGATCATGAAGAAGAGGAAGAGTACTGGGGAATAAATCTAGTGGGGAGAAGCCAGATCTTGCAAAGCCTGTGTATAGTACGGATTTTGGAGTTCCCTAAAGACAACAGGAAGCCATTTCAAGATTTCAAGCAGAGGAGAAAACGGACCTAAAATGGCTCTGTACCAACGTCAACGTCTGGGGAGCGGGATGTTCCCCACACCACCAATAAGCAATTTTCTAGATACCAGCAGAGAATCCTACAATTCAACTCAATTCTGACACATCTGCCCAGAAATAGCATCACCTTCCACAGCTAAGGGTTTAGTCCCACAAGACTGCCTCCTCCCTCCAGCCACACCTCAGACACCAATTGCAAGCCCACACTGCTGCCTGGCTTTTGACCAACAGCTGTAGACCAGGGGTTCCCACAACTCCCGCTTCCTTTCACTTAATTCGCTAGAACACCTCACAAAACTCAGAGTAACATTTTGTTTTCTAGTTTATTACAAAAGGATATAAACCAGGAACCACCAGATAAAAGAAGTGCATAGGGCAAGGTATGTGGGAAGAGGCGCCATTCTCTCCAAATGTCCATGAATTCACCCACCAGGAAGCTTGCGGAAGCTTTTGGGTTTTTACGGAGGCTTCGTTAACTAGGCATAATTGATTAAGTCATTGACCAATGGTGACTGATTCAATCTCCGGCCTCTCTCCTCCTCCCTGGAGGTCAAGGCGGGGTAGGATTGAAAGTTCCAAACCTCTAATCACATGATTGGTTCTCCCAGCAACCAGCCCCCATCTTTAGGTGTGGTTCAAAAGTCATCAATAACATAACGAAAGATATCTTGATTGCTTTCATCACTAGGAAATTCCCAGTTTTAGGAGCTCTGGGCCAGAAAGGAGAAAAAGACCAAATACATATTTCTTATTATAAATCACAATATCACAAGACCTGAGCTGAAGCTTTAAATGATCTTTCTGGCTGCCAGATGGAGAAAGGAATTGCAGGGCCAGGAGTGGATGCAGGAACTCCATTTCTGAGATTACTGTGATAGTCAAGAGATGTAAGTGACTCGATCATGGCAGCCTTTCTCTCATTGGTCTCCCAGACTCAGCCTATACTAAACCTCTCTACAAGATGCTACCAGAGTCATCATCTCAAAAGGTTACTCTAAACATATGATCTAACAACTAAAAATATTCAGTGGCTCTCATTGTACACCAAATAAAATCTCATCTCCTTAGCCTGGTACTCAAGGCTTTCTATAATCTTCTCAGAACAGATCTTTCCTGTCATATCTTTCCTTCTCTCCTGCAAGTGACTTAGCCCAACTGGACAATCTTTTCTCTGAGGTTTTATTCATACACCTCTCTCTGTATGAATATCTGTATCTGTATCTCACTTTCCTTCCTTCTTTTCCCAATTTCTTGAAGAAAGAATTTCCCTTTCTTCAAGCTCCAGCTCAAAAGCCTTCTTCAATGAGGCTTTTCCTAACCTACTCAAATAGAAGCTTTAGAAACTTACGCATTCAACAAATATTCAATAAGGCCCTGCTATGTGTCAGGCATCGTGAGAGTTAAGAGGATGAAGAGAAGAATGTCCCTGCCCTCATGGAGCTTACACTCTGTTGTGAGACCAAAGGCAAGCTAAGGCAACTGCAGAAAGTGGGTGAGAGTGTGGACCTGGCCCGTTCCGCCTGGGTTTAAATCCTAGATCTATTACCCACCTCATGATGCTAGTATAGTAACTTAATTTTCCTGTGCCTCAGTTTCCCCATGGGGATAATACCAGTAACTATCTCATACAGCTCTGAAACTAAATGAGTTAATACTTGAAAAGCACTTAGAACAGTGCCTGGAACACTGTAGTAAACACTCAATTACTGTTAGCTACATAGCCATGCAGAATCCCCAGAGGGAGAACCATCTTGGCGTATTTAAAGGACAAGGTGGGGAAGGAGGCCAGTATAGACATAATAAAGTAGTGGAGGCAGAGAGTGATGAGGTCAGAAGCAGGGATCAGATCAAGCAGAACTTGGTAATTTTAGATCTATTTTGGTGGGCTGGAAAGACACTGGAATGTTTTCATCAAAGAACTGCCATGACGTCACATGTTTTAAGGAGAGGCCAGATAAGAGGCTACTGTTAAGTAGTCCAGGTGAGACAATGATTGCTGAGACTTAGGTGGAAACAGTGGAGGTGGTAAAAAAATATATTCAGGGTATATTTTAAGGTAGACTCATTAGGACTCGTTGATGGACTAGACATGGATGTGAAGAAAGAAATTAAAGATGACTAGGTTAGGGGACCTCCCTGGTGGCGCAGTGGTTAAGAATCCACCTGCCAATGCAGGGGACACAGGTTCGAGCCCTGGTCCATGAAGATCCCACATGCCGCAGAGCAACTAAGCCCATGCGCCACAACTATTGAGCCTGCGCTCTAGAGCCCGCGAGCCACAACTATTGAAGCCTGCGCACCTAGAACCCATGTTCCGCAACAAGAGAAGCCACCGCAATGAGTAGCCCCCACTAGCTGCAACTAGAGAAAGCCCGCACGCAGCAACGAAGACCCAACGCAGCCAAAAATAAATAAATTTATTAAAAAAAAAAGATGCCTAGGTTAGGAATAAAAGATAGTAGGCTTTGGGGCTGGGTTGCATTTATTAGGATGGGAAAGAGAGAGCTACAGGTATGAGCAGAAAATCAAGAGTTCTGCTTTGACTCAATAAAATTTGAACTATTAGACATCTAAGATGGTTGTCAAGTAAGTGGTTGGGTAGAAGTCTGGAACTCAGGAGAAGTTAATATTGCAGAAAACATATGATTTTAAAAGCCATAGGATGAGCTCACACACTGAGTGTAGAAAAGCCTGAGCCCTAGAGCACTGCAACATTTAGGAGTGAAGAAAAGAAAGAATCATCAAAGAAAACTGAGACAGGGGCTGAGGTAGGAGGAAAACCAGGAGGGTGTGGTGTCCAGTGAAGAAAGTGTTTCAAGAATGAAGGTGTGATCAACTGTCAAATGCTTCTGAGAGGTCAAGCAAGATACCATCTAGTTCGCTCAAAGTAAATCATTCTCTCAGCTCGATTTTTCTCATAGTGGTTTATTTGTACGTTCTCATTGCAATATCCAACTATTATGTTGTAGTTACTTTTGTCTTCTCTCCTCTTACAGAGGTCCCTTAAGGTCAGAGACCATGTCTTTTCTCTCAAAATATCCACTACCCTACTTGCTCAACAAATGTTTGAATAGATGAATCATGTAGAATTCTTTAAGATCTGGGAGAATATGCAGAACACAGAATTAGCAATCAGAGTTGGTTTTTACTAAGATATCCTAAATGCTCTAAGACTAATGCATGGTCTTCATTCTGCCTAGAATGAAAGGTGTCCACCATGCATCTGAATTTGAGTTGAACTACAGCTAATCATAACCTATCTGGCATTTCTATTTTTTTATTCGAATGTTTCATGCATGGTACAACCCAAAAGTAACTTAACTTTTACCTGATTTGCTTATATATATATTCCTCCCCAACCCCTGCCCCAACCTGGCTAGCCCTCATCTAAAGTTGGCTCCAGTTGATACCTTCACACGTCAGCAGTATCATCAATAACTTTCTGTGTCACACTTGAATGTTAGCATCACTATGGAACATCAGAGACATCAGGTAAGTTGACATTTCATATTACATGATAATTAATTTCAAAACCATGACAAAAGGAAATATTGAAATATAGGCACTTAGGAATGACCAAATTCTTAAGGGAGGCATGGTTGAGATGGCCTACCCAGAAAAAGGCTAGTAGTCAGGGCATGAAATTTTTCCCTAGGCCTGCACACAATAGATCAGATACAGGTAATAAGTCACTGAGTTACTGTCTCTGTAAAAGAAAGCTAAAACCCAACAGTTTTGAGTAACAAGAATATCAACATCCAAATTATGGATTTAAGCTTTCAGAAACATAGCTTATTTGGAAAATGTGCATTAGACAACACAAAGATACAGTCACCACATCCCAAACAAGTACAGTATCTCCCTAGAGATAAGAAACGCCTGCCACATGTACCAGTGCCACAGAAAATCACCCATCTATGGAGCCAGCCTCTCTGCTTGGCCCTTCCATTTGGAGCTCTAGTAATTATTTTCCTGGAATGCCGCATTTCAGCTTCATGGTTCTTTTGCCTACCTTTATGGAGGCTCCCTGAGAGCAATTATTCATCCCTGATTCCTGCTTACTTTCACACCTAAGAATTGACCATCTGCCTAGTTTTTATACTTGGATGGTAGTCTTATAAAGAGACCTTGTGGTTCCCGGCCCTTTTACTAAATCTTGCTCTGAATGTGCTGTCAAATTATGGCACTGCTGTGCAGCCAGACTATCCACCCAGCATTAACATGACAAATTCTAACCTATTGTATTTCTTGCACATAGCTTGGCATATATTACTCATTATATACTTGGTGAATGAATTTCAAGAATGATACTGACAAAAATGGAACATATCTAGAGGATGGAATGAATAGACTCGAGATATTTTTTTGGGGGGGTCATAAGCTTAAGAGATACTTTCAAATGGAGTTGTCAGAAAAAGAGGGAGAAGCCTTACGCTCTAAGCTCTAGGTCATTAGGATATAACGATTTAATGTAGCATTTCCCAAACTAGAGTTCAATATGATGTGGTACTGGAGGAAAAATCCTATAATCAAGAAAATTTGGGAAATGCTAGATCAAACAGGTCTCTTAACCTTAGAACTTCTCAAAGTCTTTAATGTATCAATACGCTTTGGAGTCTAAAAGGGAGATATACTACACAGACTTTTCCAACCTTTTATTCAACAAGTATGTAGTATATTCCGCTGTGTTGCAGCACAGTGCTAGGTCCTGAGAATACAATCCTGGGCCAAACAGACCTGGTCTCTGCTCTTATGGAGTTTATGCTCAGTGTGAGAAACAAATACCATACAAATATTTATTATAAACCACAGTAAACATTACGAAGGAAAAGTTCATCAGTATTTTCTAAATAATACATGAAGCAGATACCTCTTCCACTCAAATATAAAAGACTGAAAGACAAATATTTCTCTTAAAGCTTTTCATAAACATGGTCCTAAGAGTCTACCTCAGTTTGAAGAACCCTGCTCACAGGTCTAACACATTTCCCTTGCTAAAAATGTATTACATTTTCAGAAGTAAGGTCTAAAGGCAAAAGCAAGACACAAACCACTCATTTATGAAAAGGCCAGAATTAATAAATACCTCTAGATGCTTGATGAGAATAGCTCCAACTTTAGGGGCTGCTTAAATTAGAGTGATGTTGAAACAGAAGATCTGTGCTGCGGTCTATGCTACAACTAAAATGAACGTGGACTGACGCAAGGTTCCGATCCACAGTGGTTCCTGCTGAAAGTAGCCAATTTGAGTAAGCAAGTCTTCACCAGTACTGCAAACCTGCACTCACTGCACTTTGTATATTGATTTCTAAACAACAAGGTCCTTCTTATTTTTATGGCTGGTATTTTTAACAGGAAAACATAACATTGATTTTAAAGCATCATTAAATGATCCTGTTAATTTTTTTCTTTTTTATACATAGTTGCAAAGCACCAACTATGTGCAAGACACACTACTAAGAACCATGGTAAACAAAGAGGAAAAAGCCCGGTTATGCTTTATTTATTCTTGTGATACGGGGGTGGGGAAGCTATAGAGGGAAAGCCAAATTCATCACTTTCAGAAGAATCAATTAGTAAGTTGAAACATGTTGACATTTCTAAATCTTCAGATTAGTCTTTATCTCACTGGTGATCATTCCAACATATTGTCAGTTGACAAGAATAGTTAAATATTAAAACAACTTAAATACTTAATGAACCACCTAAAGGATCTAAAAATAGAGTGCTTTTTCACTCTATGGTTCCTATATTGTGACTGCTAGATTCCATAGTAGTATTACATTTGCCAATAAGTGTGGAGAATCAAATCTGTAATTCATGTTTGAGAAAATTTGACAAATAAATCTATGTGGTAATGAATTTTCATTACAAAGAATCATTTAATCTCAAATTAGTTGAAAAGAGGCATGACTCCCTTCTCTCCAACACCCGTGTCGGTAAGTTTTAATACTTTCAGACCAAGAGATGACTGTATTTATAAAAACTTAAGTGGATGACAGAACTCAATAGACAGGTAAGTATTCTGACTGATTCCACCCCAGTGATTGACCATGAATGGAATGGACTATAAATATTGTCATACTTGATTTTTTCCTATCATACCCCAAGATCCTACACTTCTATTTCAACTGTGTTGGCACATCTAAAAGGAAACCCAACTTACCTCAGACCTAAGTATCAACAGTATGATAAAGAAAACATGAGACTGTCATTCTTTGGCATGACCCACGTAAACCAAATTTCTGAAAATTGAAAGAAAAAATGTTACCTCATATAGCCTACAAAATATAAACATATCCTAGAAAGATAACCATTAAAAGTAAGTGCCACTCCATATCAAATCTTGTATATTGTTTTCTTAGCAAACCATCCATTCCCACCTAGCTTCCAGTGAATGGGGGAATAAACATAACAGGAGCAGCCTATCCTGCGTTCATGTCAGACTGACTGGAACGTGTTCTGAACATCACCATGCTGTAAAGACTAGTAGGTCAGTTTTAACTATGAGCAAGCTACTTTGGGTCTCTAGATACATAAAGTCCTTATCAGTTCACTCTATCCATGAACTTAGGTCATCCAAGTGAAAAACAACATTATGAAGGACAAGCAATGATTTACTTTACTTAGGCTGAATTTTTTGCTTCCTAGTTAAACAATGCCAATAACTTAAGAACACATTTTCATTTTCTTAGGATGCTCGTTGCCGAGGATGAGTTAAACAAGCACATTGACAAGATCTGTGGTCCTCTCCAGTTTTCTTTCATATATTCTCCTTTATCCCTCCTATCATTTATTTCTTTGAGAAACTTTTATGACAGGTATAAGAATAAGGAAATTTTAATGATTTCCCCAACAGGTAACTTGATTTATAGTCAACTTCATTTTCAACTTCTAGAAATAAAGACAGACACAAAATTAATTTAATTTTTTAATAAACCATAAAATTTAAATATTCAAATAAAAAGAAACAAAAATAGATATTTAAGCCAGCACTAATTTCTGTTTTTATTCTTCCTCTGGGTATCAGAAGCTTGACTTACCTGGGACTAGAGTAGAGTAATACAGTTATGATGCTGGTGTAATGATGAACAAGTAGGTAAAAATGGGAAATGGCTTGATAAAACTTACTTTCGAATCTGGAAGTAAAGATCAGTAGCTCACTTTAGCCCACTGCAGAGACCTTACACTGGTCTCGTCTGTGGAAACTACTGTGGCTTACTGCTCTCACCACACTTATCTCCTTCACAGCTTAGCGCTCCTGGCATTTTGATCCTTTTTCTCGCTGAAGCTCACATCAGTCTGTCAAAACATCAAGAGGGAAAATCCCCAAACTGAATAGATGAATAAACACTTTTAATGTGAACAATCATATTCAGATCAACTTCTTTTGAAAAAATACAAGTCAGTGGGTTTTTTAATCCTTAAGTAACTCAAATATTACTATTTTTTCTGCCTTACTAAAATGGCACTTTTCATTTTATTGACGTTAGCCAAGTATTTGCTACTTGCTTCTATTTTTTTCTGATCATATTGGTACCCTATGTTTTTCTTTTTGATTGAGGCTTACACTTTCCATTCCAGAATATTTGATCTCTGACTAACTTTATCTCATCCTGTGGATAAGTCTGCTGCTTAGTGAAAATCGTAAAAGGAACAAGGAAGCAGTGAGCACTAGCAGGATCTCACCACACGTTCGTACAATTTTTTTTTTTTAATGAGAAAAACATTCATCTTTATTTTGGAAGCTAAAACCATTATTGTATGATACTGTCTTTTAGCATACTCAAACGGGTCAACATTCAATATGAACAGCAAGCTAGCTCACAAGAAACAAAGTGTAATGCACAAGTACGTTCAGCTGGTCGAATCCCAGCAGCGTGGTAATAAAGTGCAGCAAAAATTTCCTTATTTGAATAAGAACTCTAGTAACCTCTGAATATTTTTGGTAAAGTTAAGGGAAAGCTATTGCAGTCTGGAGATTGGTAATCTTTAAACTTCAAAGATTGGCTACCAGGGACCACCGTGAAACATTAGACCTGAGGCCAATGAAAAACACTAGCTTGAAAAGGAATGGGTTTTTCCAAAAAAATGTAAAATTATACAGATGCTTAAGATACTATGATTTGACAGATTTACAGTGATAAAACAGCAATGATAAATGGCAACATTATTTATACTTTTAGTGTAAATAACACAGATTTAAAAATCGGCAGCAAGAAATTCTATGACAGCTCCTGAGACAAGTTATCCTGTGCCCTACACCCATTCCATGCCAATGATGACCAGTCTGAAAGGTAACACACAGAGTAAAAACAGTGATCTAATGTATGTGAGTCAGAAAGTACTGGAAAAGTGACAAAATTGTATGTTATTAAATGACAAAACATATTTAGAGGCTTTATTTAAAAATCTCTCACTGTTCATTATCAAAGTTACAAGATTGCATACCAATAGACAGACTGTAAACATAGGAAATTTTCATTAAGGAAAGATGGGTTTACTGTAATTTGATCTTTTATAAAAAATTACTGAAAGTTATTGATAACAGAATTTCTCTTTTACTTTCTTAAGTCTAATTCTCTTGAAAATTAAACCAATGTTTCCACTCCCTTGAGCTAAAGTTCAACCATGGTCACCTTAGGAAATACCCCTGTTTATTTGTTAATCAGAAATACAAATTGAGTGGCACATATTTCCATTTTCTTCTTAGGCCAAAGGCTTCAGCTTCATTATATTTTACAAGAAAACAGAAGACTTGCAGTGGTCCTGTAAAGTCTTTCATGTCGCAGCTGAGGTTTAATGACGGCAGCGGAGGAAAGCAGTGGTGATGCAAAGTAAGACCAGCCCAAGTACCCTTATCTGACATGGAATCTTTTTCCTGTTTGGCTGGTAGCAGTGTTTCTGGTCAGGTTGCCTCCACCAAACCTGATTGAAGCAGAAAGGTGACATGCTCTGGTAAATCCTATTTAAGGGTGATTCCGTTCAAGCAAATGGTTGATCCTTCAATCTGTTGGTTGCGGGATGATACTAATATGAAGAAAATTATCCGGGTAGCTCAGATGTTCACTCAGCCACTGCAAAGGTGTTTCCAACATTGGTTCAATTCCATGAATCATCACTTGATTCTTTTTTTCCCCATCTATTCCAAGAAAGAAATCCAACAATAATCGATGAGTCAAAACAGTTGAAGAAAAAATAATCTGCTGCCTTTGAGAATCCTCAGTGAATTAAATGGATTTTACTCCTTTAACAGGTTAAAAACCTGGTCTGTTTCCTGAGCAGGAAATGTGGACATGGAGAAAGTTCAAATGTTGCAATATGTATCACCCAAAACAGAAACCTGAGGGTTACAATGAATTCTGATAAAAATTCTGTTGCTATATGTGAAAGTATTCATTCTTTCTTAATTACTGTGCTTACCTAAGATTGACGTTAATGAAACCATAGTGGAGAAAACAGCCCATTGTACCCACTGACCAAAATTTATTTTAGTTACACATTAAAAACTGTACTATACGGCTATGAAAAATGACAGGTGGGTGAAGTAGGTCAATACATATTTAAAACATACAAAACAGAAATGTGTCTAGAAGTCATCAAGAATAAGATCAGTGTTTAGGAAGATGTTTAATAAAACAGATGGGAGCTGTAAGTTAATTTTCAATAAAGCTGTTCATATATGTATGAGAAAATTTTAGAGACACTATTAGAAGAAGAGCTAAAGTTTTAATGAGAAGGAACTGGGAGTCTGACTCAGGGATTTCTGTTTCAGAGTACTGAAACCTGATTGATTTTTGTTAACACCCATTCGCTAATTAAAAGGTTGCTGAAATTCACACTCTTCTCTAAAGTTCAAATTTTATTTCAAATTAAATTTAAGATTAGTTTTGTGTCTTTTATGATTTTTGTATGATATACTGACGATCTTTAAAGAAAACGGAAGCATGCTTGGTTGCTATAGAAAAACAAAGAAAGTAAAACCAAACTCTTTTTGAAAAAACAGAAAACAAAATAAAACAAAATAAAGAACCTTCGAGAAACTTTGTATCACTCCTTTAGCACAATTCTTGGTTTGTCTCTTTTAGTTTCTTCAATCTACAACATCTAAATCTCTCAACTTCCTGGACACAGAAGACAGCAAGGAAACAGGGAATTCATGGAACTGTATGAGAGGGAAATACCCTATTTTTCCTTTCTGCTCTGTTCAAAATGACTTTTGCATCCCTAGTGCTCTAACGTCTAGGCAAAATGGGCTGATGATGTATGGTGATAATGGCTTGGCTGGCACCTGAAACAAGAGACCCTTTTAAAGAAATATTTAAACTCCCTATTAGAGGCAGCACAGTCCTGGGCAGTGACAGTCAACAGATTGACAATGAGAGGACACAAAAACACTAGAGAATTGCTAAAAGAATGCCAAAAATAAAGACCTAACAAACATATTATCAACCCCAAAGATAACCAAATAAATGTCTCCAAAAAACCCTGAATTACTGTGTCATAGCTTAAAACAATTTTGGAAAAAGATATCACCTTATAATACTACTAACTTAAAAAAATTCTCTCATTGTTTTGATTCGTCCACCAATCTTTGTTGCATCTATGCATACTTTTTACACAGTTGTGATCACAGTATTAATACAATGATTGGTTTCCATAAGGATGTGAATCATTTATAACTAAAAGATTAAGCTATATACAGAATACTACAGAAAGCACAGTATTAGTACTTTGAGAAGATTTAAAAATGTTGATATTCAAATGGATAAGCCCTCAGCTATCTGGAATGATTCATACTTTGTAAGTTCTAGACTGCCAAGGTTTCACTGTATTAAATCTTTTTTAGAATATTTAAAAACATTTCCGGTGTAGTTCTCTTTATATTCTTATTATATATTTCTTTGAAATACCTTAATAGTCTCAGAATCTTCCTCCTACTTAGCACTGAGTCAAAAAAAAATGAAAGAGCAGTGGTGTAAGAGTCAAAGTTCCTTATCTGTAAAGTTCTTCCTTAAGCAGTGTCACCTTTGGATACTATGAGATAGAGCTGAATATCCAAAATACTCTGCCTGAAGCAGCATGTAAATGTGGGAGCAAATACAATATGGCACACTGACGCATGGTGTGTCTGAAAGGCAAAAGGCTAACCCTGTTACACAAGAGGACAGTTTAAGAACTGTACAGCAGAAGCTGGAGAACATAAGCACAATTCAAACACTTTGTAAAACAAACCCAATATATCACATTATCAGAAACCTGAATAGGCAGTCCTGATTCTCTGGTTTAACCTGGGGCCACTTTTAATCTGGAACATAAACGTGTCGCTAAACACAGACAACTAAGCAAGTGATCTAGACTGTCATATCCCTCAACACAACAGTTTAAGATTTTAAATATATAATTTTGTCACTGCTTACATTTGTCCAAATATTTCACCTGTGTATATTTATCTTTTTGGTTTTCTGACTTTCTCTGATAATGTAACTCTCACCAGAAGGATTCTTAGAATGGGACAGCAGTTTCCTTGAAACTATTAACTAAAACTTCTCTCTCATTTATCACTGTATCCTCAGTGCCTAGCGTGGTGCCTGACAATAAATGTTTTCAGAGCTTGGATCATTTTGCTGCTGGTAAAACACACTATCAAAATTAATGTTTTGAAAATAGTTTCTAATGACTACCACTACTATGTAGAAGAGCTCTACTGATAAAGACAGTTTTGGTTATTAAAACAACAAAAAGTCAAAATGTTTCCAAATAAGCCAAGAAGTATATATGCCATCACCAAAATTGATGCTACTGCAAATAACAACAAAGCATGACTGGACATTTTGGCAATATCAAAACTAACAAGACTAAATAGTAAAAATTTAGCAGATTTTTTTTTTCCCCTAACCGAAAGGAAACACTTGATGATACTGCTACTAAAGTAAATCATGTTTTTGGTAAATACATCTTTGTGTTTCAAAATGGGAATCTAGAATTTAATACTTGGGAATAAGAAATATGTCACTACAGAGTAAATGACTCAGGAGAAATATGTTACTCCACATCCCACCCACTCAGATTTTTAAAAACGTTAGTCTGATGCTTTAAAGTAGGCAAACGTTTGAGACAGTTATCAAGTGAACTCATTCTATATGAAATTTTCACATACAGGGCACTTTTGGGGGTAACTTTTGATTTGGATATAATTTCAAACTTAGAGAAAAGTTGCAAGAATAGCACAAGGAATTCCTCTTCACCCAGAGTCATCAACTGTTTACATTTTTACCCCATTTGCTTTATCATTCTGTGTATATATATAACTACTTTCTGAATCATTTGAGAGTAAATTAGAAACAGAGTCCTTTACCTTTAAATATTTCAGGATATACTTTCTAATAAAAATATTCTTTTATATAACCATAGTACAGTTATCAAAATAAAAAACATTAACATTGATATTATACTATTATGTAATCATTTCAAATGTTATTAACTATCCTAATTATTTTTTTCTCCAGTCTAAGATCCAGTCCAGGAACCACACACTGCATTTAACTTTCAGGTCTCTATACTCTCCTTTAACTTGGACAGTTTTTAGCCTTTCCTTGCATTTCTTAACCTCAACAATTTTGAAGAATACATGTCATTATTTTGTAGAATGTCCACATAGCAATTTAAAAAAACAACTCTTTTAATTCATCTTGTAAATATAAGGACAGTCATTCCTAAATACTTTGAGTTTGTGAATTAAGGAAAAGGACAGAAACAAATATCAGAGACAAGCATTTTCTTTGAGTAGCAATTAAATTCACTTTAAGAGTTAGATGTTAAATCTAAAGAGATCATGTATCAATACAGAGAATATCACAATAAAATTTCATTTCTTATATTCATCTTACTTATAAACCTCAGTATTATGAAAGATAGAAATGTAAACACATCATATAATGTTTTATTATCACCAATACCCTAATAAAAACAAACTTAATTCTAGCATCTACTTTAAAGTGAGCATTTTAGAGCTGTGTGACATTTTAAGAAAAATATATTTAGACAGATTTTGGTTGTATGATTAAAACAGTAAGAATTACATATAGAAACAAAAAGAAAAGAAAGAAAATCCATATTAGTTAACAAGTCATTAATGAAAATTATGAACTTTAAAAAAAGACATGAATTGGGAGGGAGGCAACTTGAATTCCAATTCTGATAATGAAGGACTCTGGGCAGAACTCATCTCTTTCCTTATGTATAAAAAGAAAATGTCTGTCTAGATCTATGGTTTGCAAATCTGGCTGACCATCAGAATAATTTGGAAGATTTTTAAAAATACATAACCTCTCCAGACCTGAATCAATCTCTGGGGTAAAGTCTTTTTTTAAATGTTCCCTTAAATAAATCGTATTTAATAATATGGGTATAGAATTTTTCTTCAAACAAAATCTTATGCAGAACCACAATATATAACACAGGTGCAGGTGGGGCAGCTTTGGTTGATGTGGGATTGAAGCCTGTCTCCCAAGTCCTGCTGCTTGCTGACTTATGATCCATGGCAGTTTGTGATTCAACTCCATGGGTCAGTTTGTAAAGCACTGGTCTAAAACAGAGGATTGGTAACATGTCTTCCAGTTCTAGTACATGAGTCTTTTATGCCTAAACAGCAAAATATTTCTTTTTGAGTTTAAACCAGCATAATACACTAGTTTTTAATTCTTAGGCAACTCACTTAACCTTTTGAGTCCCAGTTTCCTCCTCCTACAGTGTAGATAAAGAATTCTAACCTCCAGGGTTGCAGAGAGGATCAAATGGGATATCCAAATAAAGCACTCAGCACAGAGCCCAGCACAGGGCTTGGACATAGTAGGCATTCAATAAAGTGAGTGATATACCAAAAGGTATATAAAAACTGTGGATTTAATTAAGTGACTGGCATGCAAAGGGCTGTGAGAATTTGGCCTCATGTTAATATACACTCTGCATTATTCAGACCCATTATTATGCAGTGTGTCACACGGATTTTATGAATGTGTTAAGAAAAAAAAGGAGAGAGAGATGAGAACAACAAAAAAACCCAAAGACTCTATCATTATGCAGACAACAAAATGAATGACATTTAAAAAAAGTCATTAAGCACTGTAAACCCTCTGGATAAATCTAGTACTGCTCTAAATATGTATATTCAGCAGAGCACATCCTGGATAAGTCAAATGAGCCCTATTGTACTATGGTGATGTTACTTAATAGACTTTAGATATGGTTCTTATTTTATTTTAAAGATGAAAAATTCAAGTAGGGGGAGAAAAAACTTCCAAAATCTTTGTTGTACATTTTAAAGTACATCATTATTTGAGAACTTAAGAGTATGTGATGAATCTGCTTTTTAGAGATTTCTATTAGCAATGGCTCACAGCCTTCCCCATCCCAATCTGCATTTTAGCCATTATTTTTAAGCCAATTATCAACAAGGAATATGACCTAAATGTCTTTAAAAACAGGTTACTTGAGATTCTAGAGAGATGCATGAGTTTCACTCTTACTATTAATACGTGTAACTAAATATGTGAAACTTCTTTGAATTTAAAGGAAGCTAGAGAAATGGATGCTATATCTTTAAGGGAAAGTGCTTTTAATCAGAACATTTCAGATTGTAACTTGTTTTTTTAGTTCACACTTGTGAATATGGAATAATAGAAATCTAAGGCCAAAGGCTGTAACCACTGTGTTTAAATTTGTGGCTTCACATTTATATTTTACATAGTTCAGCAGAAAATGCCTTGATTTGCTATCTTGGAATGTGTGATGCTGAAGGTAAAACTTCTGAAAAATATTTGATACTTCTGAAAAACAGAGATAAACTTTTTTACTGTCACTATTCTGAACAATGTTGCTCTGACAAATTCTTTAACTTCTGATATGTTCATTAGTAAAACGCCAACTAATTGAGTCCATCGACATGAAAAACCACAGGCTGAAATCTGAAGTGCATACATCATGCTGAAGGATTTTGACTCAGCCTCAGCGATAATAGTCAGTGAGGTCAGGTCAAAGAGGGTTAAACCAAGCCAGGATATAGCCAAAGGAATACATCAAACGCTGATTTTAAAAGGGCAATTAATCTTAGACAGAAATGCTTCCTGGGGAATGAGATCTCAATCTTAAGAGCATACTACATGATGTAGCAGTAAAAATGAACATATACAAGCTTACAGAGCTTTTATCCTATGATCACAAACAGAAGGAGAGTGCTGTTTATCAGAGAAATACAAACCCATTTAAAAATACTTACATTAACTTCTTCCGGATCTATGCTCATTTAGTAGTATAGGTTTTAATGAACATAGAATATCACAGTTAATATATACCACCTATCTTTTCCCATGCGTAAATTTTATCTTTATATATATTTTTACTATTTCTGTCCAAAATATTACCAAAGGCTTGACTCTTAACATTCTGTATAAGATTTTTCAAAACATGTCTATGTTAATTCTTTCACTGACTTGTTTATAACCTTTGTATTTCTTAATGAGGAGGTAATAAACCAAAATTTAAACTTAACCCCCCCAAATTAGCTATAATTATAAAAAGAACATTGTATTAAGTGACTGTGAGACCATTTACATAAACTGATTAAATGCCTCCTGATAAGATAAAAGTGTGGTACAAGTTAGAAATTAAAACTTGTTCACGTCAAGAAACCCCCCGCCCCAAAAAATGAAACTTTGAAAATATAGGTTCAAATGTTTTTGAACTAATTTTATAAAATGATCCAGTAATTCTAGCTGGGTGTAATAGGGCCCATTAATATTTGTCAATTATGAGTTACAGAACAGTTCAAAACTAATTGTTTTATTTAAAATACAGGCAGTAATTACACTGTTTATATATGGTCAGATTAAGGTCTCACAGGACTTGTTTTAACGAAGAGACGACTTGCTTTTAATTGCCTGCATGTGTTATTATTTTGTTAAGAGAATTGTTTTCTAGTGCTAAATATGAAATATTAATTATGTAAGATCTGTTCCCACTTTTGAAAGAGTCAAGTTAATTCATTTAACTTCTTGGGATCTAGGTAAAGGAAATCAGAGGCATCTCCTGACAGGCCCAGTAATCCCATCTTCACTAATGGAGAATAATGAAAATAATCAGTTTATTATTTCTTTCATTTTAGAAAAGACATATGTCAATGGGTTAAGTCATTAACAGATTCTGTAGCACCAAAATTAGTCCATGTTACCCATGTGTTGGGACAAAGCACAGAGATGGAGGGAAAATCAAACAAACAAGGCGAAGAGTTCGATTCAGTTTAGATTTGATAACATAATGATACATTTAAGAAAATATATTATAATTACCAAGTTTAAAATAGCCTTATAAGTTACTTCTGTCCAGACTTGAATATAGTAGATCTTTGTTGATGAGGGCTACATGTGAAGAACTTCTTGTATTACCACTGTGAATGACACTGTATCATTTCTTTTACACCCAGAGAGAGAAAACAATGAAGAGTAGAGAGTGTTAGGATGAGACTGCAGTCTAATGACCCAGTCCCACATGGCAGGCTCACGGTGGAGTTACAAATGGGCCTTCCAGGGCTACTTGTGAATAGCTGAAACTTCAAATAAATATGTGATTCGTTGCTTATAGTCTTCAATGAAAAGCTTTCACCAGCAGCAACACTTCCGGACCTCTTGCCTTAAGATTTTTCCTTTTTAACATATTTTAACAAGTATATGCTAGTCCAGCTGGCTGCAGTGACTATGGAGATAAGCTTACTTATGTCTTACCAGAGCATTCCTAATCACATCCAGAAGGTAATTTCTAAAAAAAGTTAAAAACTCAGTAGCATGGAACTCTTGCCATAACCTGAGGTATAAGCGGTTCCAACATCAGTTTACATTTAGAGCTCATCCTACATCTATATCTTCTGTGCAGAGGCTGAATATCAACACGTACTTATCTCTGCAGAGTGGGATTATCAACAAATGACAACAAGAAAAAACAAAACTGGTTCTTGCTAACTCCACTTGGTAAATTTCTTATGAGTACAGTTATTTGTGAAAAAATACTAACAAAACCATAAGAAAACAAAAAAATGTTAATTGTAAAACTGTGAAAAATATTAGATTATGAAATCTCACTTAAACAAATCTTTTGTTCATTTAAACCCTCCAACCATCCTATCAGATGTGTAGCAGGTAACACCCTTATTTTATAGAGCAAGAACCATTAAAAAAAAAAGCAACTACTAAATGATCTTCTAAATCAATCAATCATACCTTTGTATGAAGGTACAAAAGGATACTAGAATGAAAACAAATTTTAAATGAGTGAAAAAAGAATTACTGAAACTGTAAAACGATTATTATTCTTACTCCTAAACCCTCATTCTGATGAAGTTTGGGGTTTGAAGGCTTTATGTTTCTGTGGCATGAACTGGCAAATTGAAATGCCACCTCTTTGGGGGTCAGTGTCATCATGCTGACAAAAGTGCCAATTTGAAGTTCAAACTTCAAATTGAAGGATCCGCCTTGGAAGAATAATGTGAGATTTAGATGTTTCTTTTCTCTAATTGCTTTATGTCTGAAAAAAGCTGTTACAACAAACAGTTGATTCACTTTATAAAACAATCTAATCATATGCTATGGGGCTAAGGAGAAAAAAATGCGAATGCACCATCTTTCCTTACTTTCTATAGAAACTATTCTGTGGTTTCTCATAAAGCATGTCAAAAAAAAGCAGTATAATTTTCAAGTTAGACTTCCTAAATGGGATATTATGACTCCCTAGCCTCAGTTGTTAAAATTATATTCTAATGTACTGACAAATAAAAGATTTGTACTAATAAAAGATTAGTACAAATAAGATTTGTACTAAAAAAAGATTAGTACAAATAAAAGATCTGTACAATAAAAGACTTGTACAAATAAAAAGATTTGTACTAAGCAAATAAAGATCAATTTTAGTCACTTAGCTCCTCAATACTTTCCCCCCACATCTCTGACCTCATTGAAAATCTTGTCCACATTATTGGGAGAAAAGTAGAAAAATAAAGCTAGTCTTTCAGGAAATAGAGTAGGGACATTTTAGATCAGCATTTCAGACCAGACATTACCCCTGAGCAACCAGCCCCTGGGTAGCTAGTGAAGGATTCTACTACAGTGGGACACTGTGACCTGGTCCCTCCTTTGCAACTAATTTCTGCTCATCTTTTAAGACTTAGCTCAGTCTTTATTGCCTACTCTGGAATGGATAAGACAATAAATCTTCCTCATATCTTTTGCATATCTCCATTCCTACACATATCACATCTGTGCATCTTTCTGTCCACTCCAACTGGACTAAAGTTTCTTAAAAGCAGGGACATCTTAGTAACCCCAGTGTCAGAAGACAGTATGATGTGAAGAAACTGATGAATAATGAAAGCTACAACATCAAATGGAACCCAAAAGTTAAATGGTAGTTGGGAAGGGGCTCAAAGAGTAAATAAAATCCCAGGAAGCAGGGCAGAAATGGAAAAAGGCAAGCAGCAAGAAGACTGTACTTACTGGTAAGAGAGATGCAGGGAACCCTGACTAATTTGCCAGTGAATGTAAGCCTTTCCCTACACACACACTCCATTGGTACAATACCAAATATAAATTCAGGATTACAAGAGCCCAACTGTTACAGAGGACTGATCAACCGGAACTTTGAAATAAACTTATAAAAGTGAGAATGGACATTGTTATTTTTATAACCCTAACTTACTAGGTTTTTATATATTACATTAGAAAACTGAGCAATGAAACATGATTGGGCAAAGCTTATAAGATTTTTGTATTCTCCAAAGTAAAAGAATAAAAGCTATGATTTTTAGTTTTAGGTTTTTAAAAGTTTTTGTATGTTGTTTCTAAATGGACAAAGAAAGAAATTTCACTTCAAGCCTGCTACAGAAGCTTAGCTCTCTGAGTCATTTTAACTACTGCTGACACCACAGAAAAAATTTACCTGAGTTCACCTTTGGTTACTTCCTGTTATCCTGGCTAACTTATCTAGCCACTTACAAAACAAAAAAGGAAACACATAAAGCAGCTCATTGTTAGTTACAAGAATAATGACCTAAAGCACGTCTTCATGCATATTAGTACATTCTACCTTCATATGATGAAATAAGGTAAAATTCCTTCATGCATGAATCACTTGTTGTAAGGAGTAGTAGACAATGGTGCCGCATAACTTTTATGAAGCACTTTCTCTTGTAATCATGTGATGACAGCTAGTTCTTATCCATACACACCCAATCTTAAAGTCTTTCACTTTCAACTTAAGTTGGGTGCAGGTGTTTCAAAATGCTTCACGACGGACAATATCACAGGTGTACTGAACCAGACAGTAAAGATTTTTACTGAAAGAGTGACTTGATGTTTTGAATACTCCCCATAGATCCTGAAATGACTGACAGTTATTTTCCAATGAGGTGACAAAAGGAAGAGGCAAATAAAAGTTTTTCCAAAGATAAGATACTGGTGTTAGAAATGTGGCCTCCTCCTGGTATGAAAGGTACCATCAAGAGTACCTCAAAAGTATAGGTACTATTTACATCATTTCAATGAAGTATGTGTATGGTATGTGTATGTTCCCTGATGGATACAAGCATGTGACAGTTTGGGTGGGAAGAAGTCTGTCACAAAAAGATATCCGCCTAAGAGGCAGGTTAGTGGATTAATGCTGTGAGTGGCTACCTCACTGCCCTCCCTTCAAAAAAAAAAACAACAAGGGGAGTCACCTTGTGTATGCTTTAGGAATGGATGGGCAGGTAGGGCAGGTTAAAAATTTAGGAGAGGGCTTCCCTGGTGGTGCAGTAGTTAAGAAGCCGCCTGACAACACAGGGGACACGGGTTCGAGCCCTGGTCGGGGAAGATCCCACATGCCACAGAGCAACTAAGCCCGTGCGCCACAACTACTGAGCCTGAGCTCTAGAGCCCACGAGCCACAACTACTGAGCCTGCGAGCCACAACTACTGAGCCCGTGAGCCACAACTACTGAAGCCCACGTGCCTAGAGCCTGTGCTCCGCAACAAGAGAAGCCACCGCAATGAGAAGCCCACACACCACAACAAAGAGTAGCCCTCGCTCGCCACAACTAGAGAAAGCCCACGCGCAGCAGCAAAGACCTAACATAGCCAAAAATAAACAAAATAAATAAATTTTTAAAAAAAATTTAGGAGAGAATAAAGAGTCTTTAAAGGAATAAAAAAGCCTCACAAATGTGTGTGCCATTCTTGTGCAGGACCACAGTAACTTTGTATATGTACTGTGATCTGGGTGTAGGAATGGCAAAAAAGCACAAAGGTACATTCTGACAAATGTGTCAGCTCAAACCATGTGACTGCTTTTCATTTACATGTCAGAATGTCATAGACAGCATTTCATAAAGTCAACAAGAAGAGTAGCCAGAATTATACACAGGAACACTACAGTAACAACAGAAGCTCAGGTCCCTAATATCACACCAGGGAACACTGAAAGAAAGTGTAGGTCTTGCATGTAGGCCAGATTAGGTACTAAACACAAATCATAGAATAAATTGAGTTAGGAAAAAGCAAACATTTCAGAATGTTATTTTAAAGTAAACAAAAAAGTGAAAAGATTGAAAAGGTGAAAATGAAAATAAATGGTAGCATAGTAAAGTGGAAAAACCAATGGACCAGGAGATGAGACCTGAGTTCTAAACTTAGTTCTACAATTAAGCAGCTAAGAGACCTTTAGCAAATCATCTAAAAAACTAAGAGACTGAACTGAAATAACTCTAAGGTTCAACAGTTATATGATTCTTTAAAGATGTCAAATACAAAATTAACACCCAACCAATTTCTTCCTGCTCTCGGTCCACTAAGGTTTTCTCTCATCATTCTGTGGATTTGTTGATAACTGTGCTGCCAGTTGGGGGGCTAGCGCCTTACAGTAGAACAGTTTTATTAAGGTTTTGAGTCTTATTGTGATGTTCTCACTAAATAGTCAAGGATTTTATAAAGAAGTACATTTTACATGACAATGTTCTGGAAAGAAAATTGTCAAAAAACATCTAAGAAAAGTACAATCAGGTAGTCATTTCAACATTAAGCTTTAGCTTAAATTTCAATTTACTCTTAATTGATAAAAGCATTTTTTCGATGTTCTTTAAAATACTGCAAAGTACTCAAAAAGAAAGAAAAATACAGTGCAGAGAAATGAATAACTGAAGGCCAATGCTTGCAGTGGGGGCAGCCTGTGGGTCCCGTCTCTGACAGCAATAAAAATGATTAATCTCTTAATTATACTTCAAATGGAAAAACTAGTCTATATTCCCGAATCTTCAAGAATGTAGCAAAATAGACATTAAATAGATTTTAAAAACACACACAAAACCCCTATAGCATGGATCAAATGAACTGGAAAAATAAGATTATTCCTAAAGTTACTGGGAATATCCCAGTCCAAATTTCTATAACTTGAGTTCAAAACGAAAAAGTTTACTTAACCATCTCTGTGAGGATTTACAGGAAAATGGCAACACTGGTTGTCTCTGGAGAGGGGAACTGAGTCAGGGTTTTCTGTATAGGAGTTGAGATAGAGACTTTTCACTAAATTCCTTTATAAACTTTTAGATTTTGGAACTATACAAGTGTATTATCTACTAGAAAAAATATTTGATTATTTAACTGAACACATGTATAAAAAACCTTGATAAATAGGACTTCATCAAAATAAAATATTTTTTACTCTTCAAAAGAAAATGAAAAGGTAAGTCTCAGACTAGAAGAAAATAATTACAAACCATGTCTGGTAAAGTACTTGTATGAAGAATATATAAATAACTCTCAAAACTCATGGATTATATGATATATAATCCATGAAAAAAATGAGAAAAGGATTTACATAAGACATTTCATCAAATATATCCATGAGTAACAATAAACACATGAAAACACTCAACATCATTCGTCATTAGGGAAATTTTAAAAAACCAACATGAGATACCACTACACAACACTAGGATGGCTAAAATAAGACAAAAAACATATACATTGATAAAGATGTGAAGAACCTGGAATCCCCATTCATTGCTGGTAGAACTGTAAAATGGTGCAGCCACTTTGGAAAAGTTTAGTAACTTCTTAAAAAATTAAATATAAACTTACCATACAACCCAGCCATTCCACTCCTAGGAATCTACCCAAGAAAAATGAAAACATATGTCCTGTATGTGGATGTTCAGAGCAGCATCATTCATAAAAGTGAAAAGGTGGAAACAACCCAAATGCCCATCAATTGGTGAATAAACAAAATGTGATACATACACCCAATGGAATACTACTCAGTAATAAAAAGGAACAAACTACTAATTTATACTACAATATGAATGAAACCCAAAAACATTACGCTAAGTGAAAAAAATCAGTTGCAATTTTGTATATTTCCCTTTATGTGAAATATCCAAAAGAGGTAAATTACAGAGACAGAAAGCAGACCAGTAGTTGTCTATAATTGGCAGCAGGAGCAGAAATTAGCTACAAACAAGCACGTGGGAACTTTGAGGTGATGGAAATATTCCAAAACTAGATCGTGGCAATGGCTGCACAACTCTATAAATTTAATAAAAATAAAAATCACTGAATGGCAAAAAAATTAGTTAACACAAACTCTTACTGAAAATGAAAACTACGTAGCAATAAAGAAGATTAGGATTATAAGATAGTATTATCCTATTATTAGAGATATGAGGATGTGTATGACAGTATCAAAAACCTTGACTAGTATAGTACAGTGGTGACAAATGACACAGTAAATATAGTTTACTATGTTTAGTAAACTATAAGGTTATTATAAGAGGTTATAACTAAGAGGTTATTTAGTAACCTCTTAAACCAATGAAACTTGCTCAATTTTCATAATTTTGAGTAGTGGTCAATGATCTTTTTTATCGATCCCTTCTGGAACTGGTTCTGATGGTATTTCAGATGCCCCTCTTCTCCCCGCCTTTTGAGCCTTTGTGTATTTTCAAAGTGCTACATATACATAGGAATGCCAGGAAAGGCAAGCATATTCAATTAAGAAAAATAGTTATATTCACAGGCCAAATAGCACACATTTTGAGTTCCATATTCTTTGTTTAGTCTTTTAGGCTAGAATATCAACATTCCTCTCAATCCTACTATTTCTAATTCTACTTAATGGGCAAACCATTTCCATAGATACTGTATGATTCTTGAACTGTGTGATATAGTTACAAGTCATATAAATAATACTGCCATTACCACAACTTAGGATATATTAATAAGAAACACAGCATTATCTACTGAAGTATTACCTTTGTATTTACTAATGCCTTACCTCTTCCCATAAAGGATTTAAAGTGGCAAGTTTGAAATGTTTTTCTATATGATAAATCCAAGTCTAGGCAATATATTAACAAATACAGCAATATGCCACTGAAATTTCCCCTACAGCTTAGTGTAACCAATAATAAGACAAGTCATTCAGTAACAGGGTGATGGTCAAATTATGGTACATTGATATAAAGGACCATAGTGCTGGTATTTAAAAACATAGCTTTAAAGAATTTTTAATGACTATCATGTTATGTTAGGTGAAAAAAGCAGCAGGACATATAATTTTATACACCCACCCCCCCCCTCTCAAATATTCAAGTGTATATCTGCATGTGTGTGTTAATAGTGGCCTCTATGAGTTAGGGGTCTATAGCATTTCCCCCCTAGTCTTCTGCATTTTCCAAGTGTTCCTTATGTTGCAATTAAGAAAAGAGAACTGTGATTTTTATATTTTTCCTCTGCTTACAGGAAAACAATCTTAACCTAAGCTACAAAATGAGTACTACAAAACAGGACAAGTTCTTGACTGGACTTGTGAAATGTTAAAGCCTCAGAGAACAATGTTGAGTAAAACATTAAAGAGTAGCAAAAAATTCAAATAAAATACGCATCCATTATTCAATATTTTGAATTTTAAAATATCAACCAAAGGCAAGACCTTTTCTTTTCTTTTTTTTTTTTACTATCTCTTATTCCTTTAGAATGAAGAAACACAATGCAAGATTAAAAATAATGTTTACCAGGGCTTCCCCGGTGGCGCAGTGGTTGAGAACCTGCCTGCCAATGCAGGGGACACGGGTTCAAGCCCTGGTCTGGGAAGATCCCACATGCCGCGGAGCAACTAGGTCCGTGAGCCACAACTACTGAGCCTGTGCGTCTGGGGCCTGTGCCCCACAACAAGAGGGGCCGCGACAGTGAAAAGCCCGCGCACCGCGATGAAGAGTGGCCCCCGCTTGCCACAACTAGAGAAAGCCCTTGCATAGAAACGAAGACCCAACACAGCCAAAAAAATAAATAAATAAATAAAATAAATAAAAATAGCATTCAAAATAATAATAATAATAATGTTTACCAGAACTGAATTCACAAATGAAAGACGCAAGGCCCCAGAAATACAAGAGAGTAATTTTAAAAGTATATTTTAGTTTGCTAAAGGGAGTGAAATTCTTATTCTCTTAGTGTCAATAATTTATAAAATAGTAAGTTAAATATTAAGTGCTTCTATTTCAAAAGATTTTTCCTTACAAGATAATGAAAATATCTTCCTGAAGTAACTAATAAATGTTATTTATAAATATAGAATGCTTATGTTACTTCAGTAACAAAGAGAAATGAAAGAAATGTTTTAATGTTGCTGATTATATTACCTTCAGGAGCAACTGCAGAAGGACAGACTTCTTTGAGGAGATCTCCTAGTGTATGCAATTGTCCATCTGTAGCCACAGGACGAAAAAGCTTCTGAATGAAAGGCCGTTCAGTTGTTGTCTATTTGAAAAATGAAAAAAGATTTCAAACAATTAAGTCTCTGTTGCTGCAAATTATGAACTAATAGATCAGAAATTTAAAGCTGGCATTAGATGTCTTCTGATATAGTGTAATCAGAAGCATATAACATCACAAATGTGGTATTATGGCCCAAAATGCTTAACACAAACTCAAGTAAATCTAATCACAGGAGGCAATAAAACAAATTCAGAACGTGCAGCATTCTAAACACAGCTGGCCTGAACACTTCAAAAAAGTCAAAGGCATTAAAAAAATAAAAACAATACAAAAAGATTAAAAGAGACTGACAAGATATAACAACTAAATACAAAACACGAAGTCTGACTGAATACTGGATTGGAGAAAGAAATTTAAAAAGATCAGCTATAGGGCTTCCCTGGTGGCGCAGTGGTTGAGAATCCGCCTGCTAATGCAGGGGACACGGGTTCGAGCCCTGGTCTGGGAGGATCCCACATGCCGCGGAGCAACTACTGAGCCCGTGAGCCACAACTACTGAGCCTGCGCGTTTGGAGCCTGTGCTCCGCAATGGGAGAGGCCACGACAGTGAGAGGCCCGCGCACCGCGATGAAGAGTGGCCCCCGCTCGCCACAACTGGAGAAAGCCCTTGCACAGAAACGAAGACCCAACACAGCCATAAATAAATTAAAAAAAAATAAATTTATAAAAAAAAAAAAAAGATCAGCTATAAAAGACATTTTTGGAATAAATGGGGAAATACGAAATGAACATTAGATAATATTATTAAATTAATGTCAAATTTCTTAGGTGTGATAATGTTTATAAGGACAATATCCTTATTGTTAAGAAATTCATGATCCAATATTTAGGAGTAAGGTACCATGATGTCTGAAACCTACAGTCCAATGGTTGGGGGAGGGGAGTGAGAAAGAGTATGTGTGTAGAAAGAGACAGCAAATGTGAAAAAATGTTAATTACTGGTGAATCCAGGTGAAGGGTATTATATGGTCTTAGTTGTTTTATTATTTTTTCTTTTCTATAGGTTCAACAAATTTCAAAATAGTAGATGTATTTCCTCTGACAATTGTTATTAGCACTATGTCATAATTTATTGCTAATAATTTCAACGTCTTACCCATTCAAAAAATTAGGTTTAATTTTCTCAAACTCCCTCTCTAGAAGCACGACAACAGTGATGAAGCCTCCCCATGACAGACTGCAGACTCTGGAATCAGCCAATCTATGAATAAATAGCACTGTCGTTTATGAGTTCTATGATCTTGTACCCAGTTTCTTTGGAAATTTGGGACATTCCATACCTCTTAAGTTTATTCTGGGAATAGGAGAACCGCCAAGAACAGAATAAGTAAATGATAAGGAGAATAATACCCACCACAACTCTTAACTGCTATTTCATTTTAAGATGCTAAGTTTTTGTTTTAAGCTTCCTGGAATGAAAAATCATAAAAACCTACAGGAACAGAGTAATACGTTACATTTTATAAGAAAATGATTTCAAATACCTAGCCATTAGAGACAAGTTTTTGGTTTGTTTGTTTGTTTGTTTTTTAATTAATTAATTTATTTAGGATGCACCGGGTCTTAGTTGCGGCATGTGGGATCTTTGTTGCGGCATGTTTAGTTGCAGCATGCGGTATCATTAGTTGTGGCATGCATGTGGGATCTAGTTTCCCAACTAGGCATATAACCCGGGCCCCCTGCATTGGGAGCGCAGTGTTTTACCCCCTGGACCACCAGGGAAGTCCCTGTTTGTTTGTTTGTTTTTAAATCACAGAGGTATATCTCAACTTCTTCAAGACAACTTTTACCAGATTTGGTAAAAAATCATCTGATTTTAAGTGCAGACATAAACTACGATGTAATAAGAAAAGCTAGATGTGGTGCAAGCATGTGAGTACCTCTCCTGGCTTTACACTGTGTGTTCAGTGAATACATAATAAATGTTAAAAACAGTGTTACAATAATACAGTTGAGCATATATGGAAAGTATGAAAAAAACTAAAATTTTAATAAATATGCACTGAATATAATGCAATTCACTTCACTAATTGAACTCTTCATTTTTTAAAAGTATGATTGAACAGGGAACTCTACTCAATACTCTGTAATGGCCTATATGGGAAAAGAATCTAAAAAAGAGTGGATATATGTATTTGTGTAACAGATTCACTTTGCTGTACACCTGAAACTAACACAACATTGTAAATCAATTATACACCAATAAAAATTTTTTTTAAAAAGTGTGATTGATATCCTTCAATTTAGGAAGCTCATACTTTTCCCACAGGTGAAACTGAGAATGATATCATGCACAATCAAGGATTAACTATGTGAAGATAATAAAGGTTAGAAGAATTCAGAGAAAAAAGAAATGAATAGGGGACTGCAGTAATAATTTAAAATAGCCACCACCCACTTAGGGCTTTCTATCTTCCAGGCAATGAAGAGGCTTTTAAGACTTTTTAGCAAAGGAAGTGACGTGATGAAAGAGGCTTTTTCTGAAGGCTAATGGAAAGCAGCTCTGTGTACAATGACTTGGTGAAGAGGTAACATCAGGATGATCGGTGAGAGGCTGTCTGAGTAATGCAAGCCTATGTGATGACAACTAGGACCCGGTCAGTAGAAAAGGAGGGGCAGGACTGTACCCCCAATTTAAAAAAAGTTAAAATGTATCATCCATGCTCTGATCTGAAAATACTAAGGTTTTCAGCAAAGCCAAATAAATCTTTTCAAGATTCATTCGCCCTTACTTAGTGACAGAACTATGAGGTGGCTTAGCTATAATAATATAATATATATTATAATAATTTGAAAAAATATGCTGAACAGGAAAGGCCAAGTAGTCTTAGCTACATATTAAAAAACAGAAATTCTCCTCTATTCCCATTCCTAGAAAAAATGGCCTGTAATTTCTCTGTACTTCTCTTTTTTCAACTCTCCCAAAGTGGAGCAGTTATAATAAAGGTATAACTTCAACAACCTTTATAATGCTATTTGCTTGGGGGGAGGGGGAAAGCCCCAGTACTATTAACACATATTCTAAGTAAATTCTGTAGAATGGTAGCCAAGAAAACTCTCATCAAAGTAAACTGCTGTTCTTCAAATAATAAAAACCTTTATTAAAATACCCCAATAAAAAATCTAATAAACATTTTCTGTTTAACATTTATTCGAGTGCCTTTAAAAACTTACATTCTCGGGCTTCCCTGATGGCGCAGTGGTTAAGAACTCGCCTGCCAATGCATGGGACACGGGTTTGAGCCCTGGTCCGGGAAGATCCCACATGCCGCGGAGCAACTAAGCCCGTGAGCCACAACTACTGAAGCCCGTGCACCTAGAGCCTGTGCTCCACAACAAGAGAGGCCACCGCAATGAGAAGCCCGCACACCGCAACGAAGAGTAGCCCCCGCTCACCACAACGAGAGAAAGCCTGCTTGTAGCAGCGAAGACCCAACGCAGCCAAAATAAATAAATTAATTAATTTTTAAAAATCATATTAAAAAAAACTTATATTCTCATTCTTAAAAATTTAGTATGTTAGAAAAGAGCCATTAAGTGTCTGAGTAAGTTACACCAAAGATTATGAAAAGTACTCAATTTTGAGAGTTACTTATCCTTAAAACAAAAGCCCTCCACAGACAGATCAGGAATTCAACTACTGTACAGAGGTTCTGAAGGGCAGTGGGAATGAAGGGTAAATTCATGTAAATTTCTTAACAGATCTCATTAAACCTAAGTTGGAGTTAAGCAGAGAAGACTAAATTATGTTAGGAAGTATTTAAAAGCTATTTTCCTTTTGAATATAGCAAGAATTTTAAAAATACAAAAACTCCACGAACATGAATTCTTTAAACTTTGATTTAGTATGCATAAAACCAGATAATGCTAACAATATCCATGGTAATCTGAACCTTAGCCTGATAGATAAGAAAGCCACTGTAATAGAACTACACCACAACACTTAATCTAGCCATATATTTGTAAATATGCAAACTATTTCAGGGACTTTCACAAAACAGAATTACTTTCTCATGAGAAATAATATGACTTGGTAAAGTCATATTTGAAACTGCCCTTGCTAGTTTTTAAACTAAATAATGTTAGTCATTTCTTAAACACATCAAATGTATATAAAACTGGGATGCTACTGGCTGGCTGTGCCCCATCCCTTCTTTACTCAGGCACCCTCATCACTGTAACAATAACTTTTTCCTGTATTAAAACGTTATGCTGTTGATTTACCTTGGAGATATACTGAACAGAAGCAGAGGAACTATATTTGTAAAAATTTTAAGTTAAATTTGTAAGATTTTACTGAATCAAGTTTGCACACATATGCATGAGTATAAATGGAGGTCATATCTACACTGCAGAGTTTCTGAGATAAAATATATACACAGTACAGTCATGGTACACACAACCACCTAAATACACACTAAAACACACACTACCACCGCAACACTACCACCACCACGATCAACAGTTTTAGAGCACTGTAATGAATATTTTAACTTAATACTGTCTCAATTTAGCAGACTCAAATTTTATTTCTTTTTAGTTTTAATCTACTTTCTCTAAGTTCACTTGTCTAGATGCTAAAAGGTCCAGAATCATGAAATTCAGCTTATGTTGTAATGTTTTTATATGGCAAGGTAAAAAAAGCAAAGTCACTTTAGGACTAGATTCAAAACTAGTCTAGAACTTAACACCAAAAAGCAAGATCCATAAAAGGAAATATAGATAAACTGGACCCCTATCAAAATAAAAAAAACTTTTGCTCTAGAAAAGATTCTGTGAAGAAGATGAAAAGACAAGACTGAAAGAAAATACCTGCAAGACTACATATCCAACAAAGGTCTTGTATCCAGAATATATAAAGAACTCTAAAAATCCAACAGTACAAAACACAAAGAATTCAATTAGAAAATAAGCAAAAGACACCAACAGACATTTCACCAAAGAGGATATACATATGGCAAATAAGCACGTGAAAAGATGTTTGAGGGCTTCCCTGGTGGCGCAGTGGTTAAGAATCCTCCTGCCAATGCAGGGGACGTGGGTTCGAGCCCTGGCCCGGGAAGATCCCACATGCCGAGGAGCAACTAAGCCCGTGCGCCACAACTACTGAACCTGCGCTCTAGAGCCTGTGAGCCACAACTACTGAGCCCGCATGCCACAACTACTGAAGCCTGCATGCCTAGAGCCCATGCTCCGCCACAAGAGAAGCCACCGCAATGCGAAGCCTGCACACCACAATGAAGAGTAGCCCCCGCTCGCCGCGACTAGAGAAAGCCCACGCTTTCGAAGACCCAACGAAGACCCAACTCAGCCAAAAATAAATAAATAAATTTAATTAATTAATTAATTAATAATTTTAAAAAGATGTTTGACACGTCATTAGCCACTAAGGAAATGCAAATTAAAACCACAATACAACATCACTACACACCTACCCGCATGTCTAAAATAAAAAATGGTAATAATACCAAATGCTGGTGAGCATGTGGAGAAACGAGATCTCTCGTACTATTGCTAGTACAAATGTAAAATGGTTCAGCGCTTATGGAAAAGGGTAAGGTAGTTTCTTACAAAACTAAACATACATTTACCATATGACCCAGCAATTGTACTCTTGAGTACTCCCAGAGAAGCGCAAACTTATGTTCTCAAAAAAATTGTACACAAATGTTCATAGTAAAAACAATCCCAATGTCTTTCAACAGGTGAATGGTTAAATGGTGGTATATCTATACCACAGAATACTACTCAGTAATAATAATGTAAAAACCTATTAATGCATGCAACAAATTGTATGGAGTGCAAGGGAATTACACTATGTGAAAAAAATCTAATCTCAAAAGCTTATGTACTGTATGATTATACTTACATAACATTAGTAAAATGATAAAATTTTAGAAATGGGGAACAAATTAGTAGTTGCCAGATGTCAGGGAAAGGAGAAAGTGAGGTTGGAGGCTGAGCTATAAAAGGGTAGCCTTTGTGTTGGAACAAAACTAATGAAATATGAATAAAGTTTGTGGATTGTATCAACGTCACTTTTCCTGGCTATAATATTTTACTATAGTTATAGAAGATGTCACCAGTGGGGGGGAACTGGGTGAAGAGTATGTATAGAGATGTTTCTGTATCATCTGTTACAACTCCATGTGAAGATTATACATGTTAATTTATGAAAAGCATTTAGAATGCCTAGTGAACATTAATTGCTCAATAAGTGCTGTTACTGTTCTTATTAAGCACGACTTGACAGTCAAAAGAAATTTATTAAACACTAACATGTATTTTATATTGAGTTGTAATATAAAATATGGATGATAAGAAGATATACTAATCTTGTCATCACACTGTTACTACATAGCATTAGGGCTGATTTTGTTGTTTTGGTAATATATATTGTATCAATATAATGGGTTAGAAATGTTAGTTTGTTGAAAATGACAAATTACAGCTGGACACATTTGGTTCACAGACCACGGAGTTAGTGACCTTAAAGAGGAAAGAGTCATATCCAATAGGAAAAGGAGATTCCATTCACTGAAACAAAGAGATTAAAAGTTATGAAAGAGAAAAACATAAAAATTCAGAAAGGATGCAACCTAAAAGATGTCCAGTAGATGCATGATGATTCACTTGTTTGTGAAACTTACAAATGCCCTTAATTAAAAGGCTGGGGCGGGGGTGGGTCTCCTACTGATACAGCAGGCAGTACCTCATGATGACAAGGGACCTCGTTTGTTAGAACTGCTTGGATAGAATCATCCCAGTAGTAGTACCCAGGTTCAGGATCTCTGATCTGACTCGCTGTAAACTGAATCCATAATATTTGGTCCAGTGAGCCTTAGACTGGTATTCTAAGCCCTTGGTTGGGCTGAAGAAATAAATATTATGTTGATACTTTATATATGTGGTATTTCTCCAGGTACAGCAACAAGTTTTGATATCATCAGCTACTTTGTATGTTTTGCTTTTAAGTCCTATGAAAGAGTCAGGATAATTGGTTTACTATATTTGTAGATAAAATTTGATTTACAAGACTTGCTTAAGTATATCAAAGGAGTTCACTTGTTAGGTTTTTAGATTTTTTTAAAAAAAATCAGCTATACTGAATTATAACTGGAATTAGCAATGCCTACTTATTAATAGAGAATGTAATTAGATTTATTTCATTAACTATATAGATAGTACTATGTGTTTTAGAAGAATAAATATGGAAAAGGAATAAATTATAAAAATATCAAGAAGTGAAAAAAACTGCTCTGATTTTTATGCAAACCTACTCTATTTATAACTAGCATAAATTGAACTGAAAGACATTGGAAACAATAGATTTTATAAGTCCAATAAAACACATATAACCGTAAAGTTACTTCCAATATTAAAAACTCCACCAACTAGGGCCATCAAAATCAGTGCATTTTCACTTGACACAATTTTAAAATAACTAAATTTACTATATTTTAAAAGCTTTACATAAGTAGTGAAGCCTTCATTATTGCCAAAATGGTGACATGATGAACACCAATAAAACTTTCCTTATATCCGTAGAAAAAAACCACAATATAATACTTTACTTTTGAAAATCATGTGGCCACTGATATTCCATTAATCCTTGTAATGTGACAGGCATTACAAGGATATAAAGATAAATAAATTGCAACAAAGAATATTACATTTATTTCCTGTCAATGTTTTTTTAAAAAAAGGATTTGAGATTGCTTATAGCAAAAGCACGCATATAATAACAACAAAAACTATTAACACATCTTTGTCTTGGATAGAATGATCCCATCTCTTATATGCAGAATCCAAAAAATAAAAACAACAAACCAACAAACCAAGCTCACTGATCCAGAGAACAGATCAGTGGTTGCCAGAGGCGGGGAGTATGGGGGTGGGAGGATTGGGTGAACTGTTTTTGTTTTTAGTTTACAGAAATTGAATGAGGGAAAAAAAGGACTAATCCTGCTACAGTCTATAACATAAATTAAAATTGGAAGAGACTGGAGAATTGGGGAGTCTCTTTGGTTTGCTTGAGAAATAATGAGGATAAGAACTTGTGTGGTGGCAAAGAAAATGGAGAGAGTGGATATAAGGGATGTGGATAGATTGTGTGATCTGAAAATAGATTTGTTTCCTTAATTCATTCATTTATTCTTACTTTAGTTCACCTCTTTTACTGTATCAGGCAGTTGTTAAAGGTATTCAGCAGAAAATGAGCAGGGTTACTCCCCTCACAAAGCTCTCTGACCAGCCCTGAGTAGCTCTCCTTTAATCCAGTAACTCAAAAATTAGTCCCACCCCCTAAGAGTGCTCACAGCCTCCATCCAGAAACATTCCCTCCACATCCTTTCAAATTCTGCTTCCTAGCCTGTTCCCAAATCTCCCAGTTTCTGATCACATCTTCTTTTCCTGACTATGATTCCACTTCACCCCATTGGCAGCTCTCATCTCTGGCTTCTTAGATGCACTTCCTACTTCCTATTTTTAGAGAGTTAGGCTGATTTCATGTGCTTTGGGTAAATTCTTGCCTAGTCCAGTGAAGCCCTGTGGTCTTGGCAACTAGGCACAGTCCTCATGGCTGTCTCCCCACCGGCCCCCAAACAGCCCAGACCCAGACAGTCAAGAGTCTAGCCACAACACAACACAACACAACAAAACAAACAAACAAAAAGAATTATCCCAGTAGTAGTACCCACATCCAGGATCTCTAACAACCAGAGGGCAGGGGTAAATATATCAGAAATCTTCATTCATTAAACATTTGTTGAGCACTTATGAAGGCATCACTTGTGCTAGTAGATACAAAGATGAACAATGCACACATAAACGAATAATTGTAACAGTGTTAAGTGATAACAAAAATATGTACAAAGTGCTATGAGAAAATTTAAAAGCCCAAGCATAAACTTTTTAACTCTGGACTTTTTGGCAGCTAGAGCAAAAACAAAAGTAAAAAACAAACAAACAAACATCAAACAAAAAACTGGTTACATAATTTCATTTTATAAGTGTGCAAGATATACCAGTAGGTTCAAAGTAAAATATGCTAAGTGTGGTAGAATGTAATGTATTAAATAAAATTGTAGGGAGTTTCCAAAGAAGATGAAAACAAAGGAGAGAATATAGGTCTTCCAGTTTCCAACTTGAAATGGAGAATTTTTTTTTAAAACAGAGAAAGAGACAAGGCTATTTCAGGCAGAGTACAGCACCAATCCTTCCCTTTCACATGCCCCTCCCCACTAAAATATTCAGAGGCAGATGGAATATAACACTACCTGTGAGAAATTAGTGGATAAGGGGAGCAAAGTGGCCTACAAATTTAGCACATAAAGCGTGGAATGTCAAATGCACTGAATTACCAAGGGCTTGGTTGGAATCCCAACTCACAACACAACTGACTAGGTACCTAAGGCAAATTACATCAATCTTTGGGAGTCTGTTTCTAAATTTGAAAAATGGGAATAATATATATTTTTGAATGACTGTTGTAACAATTAAATAAGATGAGATACACAAAACACCTAGTGCAACAGGTGTTTTAACAATGATTAATTCCTTTCATTTCTCCCTTTAAAACCACGGTTAAATCTGGACCAAAGAAAGGTAACACTATCTAGTCTTTACAGAACCAGAAACAGAGAGAATAAAAAATAATTGGTATTCAACCATGAGTTGTTCCCTTTGAAGTCTTGTTCATTAGAATAAATATGTGGCACAAAGAAAAAGAAAATAGGGGTTTACAGAGGATATGCTGACAGACTTTACCAACAATGACACATGATATGTGCTTCAAACTGTCACATGCATATCTGGCCTTAGATATATTCATGCATGTCAAATTTTGCGTCACATGCTTTTCAAAAGAAGCCTCATGTTAAAATTAGCTTAAGAATATACACAATTACAATACCTCATTAAGTAAAAAGAACAGGCCATTTTCAAATGAATGCTTTTAGACCTTTACAGTAAACAGTCCTTTTGGTGGTGGGAAGTAGGGGGACAGGGAGGACAGCGGGAGGGGGGAGTCTGTGCCACTTATCAGGCTACTTTTATCCTTGATGTAGGGAAATGGGAGACTTGAAAATAAGCACTTTCTGTAGTTATGCTACCAGAGTCTGAAGTCCACTTTTAATATTCCCGACAACTCTGAAAAATAATAATTAACATTTGAAAAGCTGTCATTATTATAGTCAGGGACACTTAATCCTCAAAGCAGCAGTGTCTTAACTGAGACTATGATTAAATGAAAGCACCCATCAGAATTACATCCACGCATCTGGTTTGAAGTTTATGTTTTGTCTTATTTAAATTGCTATATTTATTATATTTCTGCCTAGACAATACCAAATATATTTTGCCGCATAAATAATTAAGGCAAATTTTCTTCAAATACAGGCAACAGTTTGTGTCTTCCTCATATCCTTTCACTGAATAAAATGTGTTACAGGGAAGTACCATATCCCTCTTACTCAAGATTGAGATCAATTTGATGCTGTTTATGAGCTAATTTATAAAACAAGTTATATGGCTTTAAAGTGTTTTATTTGAAATTATTAGTAGAGTGGCCAACTGAGAAGCTTCCTATAAAAGTGCTAGGATTGACGTGTTTAAGTAATAATTATCTTAATTCTTCTAAGGTTTCTCTGGAAAGATTTCAAAACCATACCTGGGGAATCATAGTTTAAATTTCACTATCTATAAGAGCTTTAAAATATCTTTTCTAATTTTACCTAAAAGCCATACTAAAAGGTAGGCTACTACAAGAGTAATGTAATTAATAAATGTTTTTGACTAAAGAATCAAAGGATACTTTTATATACAGATTATTTCTATCTTTATGGTATAATTACATAAAATAACTATGCAGCACTTTTAATTTGTACAAATATAGAAATCCAAGTAGCAATAAGAAACATCTGGGTAAAAGAGGTTGTGTTGACCTCAGAATTAAAATTCTGTTCTCTTGATGTCCAGTCAAGTGTCTTATCCACTAGAAAAGTGTTTCTAAACTTGGGCCAGGAGCTAGTGAAGCTCTACAAGATCCTCAGTCCTCTGAGCAAGGTCCGTAGGTTTTACAGTGAATGCTAAATAAAGTTTATAATATGGGAATGTTGATATTTTTGTTTCTGATACAAATAATTTAAAAAAATTATCCTACTGAAGTATCATCAAAAGCAGATTTATCAAAAGATAAATTCTTGTGAATTTTTTACAAGTAGCAAATAAAAACTAGTGATAAATATTTTACAGATCTCACTGTTGAAAGTAATCTGCTGATTAAGAAATTCAAAAAACATAGCCCTTGACTACTCTAAAAAACATATGAAGAAAAACAATGTAGTAAAACTATAAAACTCTTGAAAAACATAGAAGGAAATCTTTATGGCCTTGGATTTGGCAAGACAACCTGAAAGCACAAGCAACCAAAGAAAAAATAAGCTGTATTTAATCAAAATTAAAAATCTCTGTACTTCAAAGGACACTATTAAGAAAATGAAAATAAAATCTACGGTATGGGAGAAAACATATGCAAATCATATATGTGATAAGGAATTAGTGTCTAGAAGATATAAAGAGCTCTTATAATTCAGTAATAAAAAGACAACCCAACTAAAAAAGAACAAAGGTTTTGAAGATATTTCTCCTAAGATAACATACAAATGACCACTAAACATATGAAAAGATGTTTAACATCATTAGTAATTAGGGAAGTGAAAACTGAGACCAAAACGATATACCCCTTCATACCCACTAAGATGGCTATAATTAAAATGATAGAAAATAACAAGTGCTGGCAAGGATGTAGACAAATTGGAACCCTCGTACTCAGCTAGCGAAATGTAAAATGGTGCACATGCTTTGGAAAACAGTCTGGCAGTTCCTCAAAAGATTAAACATAGAATTATCGCATAACCCAGCAATTCCACTCTTAAGTATCTACCCAAGAGAACTGAAAGTATATGTCCACACAAAAACTAGTACATTATTGTCTACAGAAACGTTTATCCATAATAGCCAAAATGTAGAAACAATCCAAATAACCATCAATTGGTAAATAGATAAACAAGATGTGATATCTCCAAACAGTGGAATATTACTTGGCCATAAAAAGGAATGTACTGAAACATGCTACAACACTGATGAACCATGGAAATATAATGAAAGTGAAAGAAGCCAGACACAAAAGGCCATATATTTTAAGATTCCATTTACACAAAATGTTCAGAATAGGCAAATCCATAGAGAGACAGAGAGAGAAAGTAGATTAGTGGTTGCCATGAACTGGAGGTGAGGGGGAATTTGTCATGGGCTGGAAGGAAGGAAGGAAGAATGAGTGACTGCTAATCAGGTATGGGGTCTTTTGGGGGTGATAAAAGTGTTCTGAAATTACATAACAGTGATGGTTGCACCAACTTTGTGAATATTCTTAAAATATCAATGAATAGTACACTTTAAAAGGGTGAACTTTAGGACTTCCCTGGCAGCCCAGTGGTTAAGACTGCACTTCTGCTGCAGGGGGCCTGGGTTTGATCCCTGGTTGGGGAACTAAGATTCCGCATGCCATGCGGCACAGCCAAAAGAAAAAAAAAGGGTGAACTTTATGATATCAAAGTTATACTTTAATAAAGCTATTATTAAAAGGAAAATATAATGTAAAAAGTCCTCAAATGGGTGGGCAGTGGGGGGAGTCCTTCTGGGGTGATAATTCAGATTCATCATAGTTTCATTTACAACTATTCATCAAACCATGTTTGTTTCATGAGTTCTTAAAAAACAATAATTATACCACCCCCACAAATTTAAAAATTTTAAAGTCAAGAGTTTCCAAGCAATAAGGATCAGAGAAATATCCGTCTTCATCAATTCAGAAAAATTATAAGTTTTTCTTTAAAAAGTTGTATAGCATCGTGCCAATTTTAAAGTTGCCTGTGGGGGCTTCCCTGGTGGCGCAGTGGTTGAGAATCTGCCTGTTAATGCAGGGGACACGGGTTCGAGCCCTGGTCTGGGAGGATCCCACATGCCGCGGAGCAACTGGGCCCGTGAGCCACAACTACTGAGCCTGCGCGTCTGGAGCCTGTGCCCCGCAACGGGAGGGGCCGCGATAGTGAAAGGCCCGCGCACCGCGATGAAGAGTGGCCCCCGCTTGCCACAGCTAGAGAAAGCCCTCGCACAGAAACGAAGACCCAACACAGCCAAAAATAAATAAATAAATAAATAAATAAAGTAGCTATTAATTAAAAAAAAAAAAATAAAGTTGCCTGTGGGAATTTAAATAACTCTGCCTTAATTTGTTTAACTCATTTAAAATCATGTTCTGATGCTTAAAATGAAGCCCGAAAGTTTTGAAATTATAAAACCTAGTTTAAAGCGTGTGCGCGCGGCAGGGGGGCTTACTAAAATGAATTCAGAATTTAATAATAAAGGGTTATATAAAACAGAATTAATCTCTCTTACCAAATAGCATGTCTGGATCATAAAAAATGTTCTTATTGATCAACTGTTGCCCAGCTTGTAGACTCATTACGTCTATTATTTCAGAGCTTTCCCAGAACCCACTCTACCAGTCAGGGTAGGAGAGGAACTCCTCATCTACCTACTTCCTTCCTACTAGCTTGGAACCTCTGATTCCAGCCCACACTGCTGAGACCCGAATGGAGAGGCGGGACTCTGCAATAAGAGGGGCTCTTCCTCTCACAGATTCTTGACTTAGAATCTAGAATGGTAAAGGAACGATATTCTAAGTGCAGGTTAGGCTTTACAGTACCAATATCATAGTTCAATTTCATTACTAATTATGTGGCCTATCCTAGGAATTTTTTTTACTTATAATACAAGTCCTATATGCTTTACAGATTCAAATTTTGGGAACACAATATATGAAGAAAGGATTGTCTATAGAATCCAAAGTAGGCTAATATATCCCATCAGAATTTTAGTTCAAGATAATTTTCCAATACTACCAATTCAGCAAGTCAGAATTGCAGGTTTCTTTCCACAATGGGAGTTTTAAAATAGCATAAACATTTTGCTATTTAGTACATTGAAGTGGTGATTTTTTAAATAAGGGTCTAAGAGGACCATAGACAGCAAAGATTAATTGTGTAACTTAAGTGACAGTCTATCCAGCTGAGAAATGGAAGACTGTGGTGAGGCAGAAGAGAATAAACTGTGGCTAAAAGCTATTATCACAACACTTACGAATAGTTATCAGCTGAACTACAAAATGGGTGAAAGAGTGTGTATTTCAACTTAAAATATAGTTCTTTATTTAAGGAATTTTATTTATTGTTCCAAAAGCAGATCATTATTCCCCAGAATTAATTACAATTAAAGGAAGCCTTCTTTACACAGAACATAAATTACTATATTATTTAATGTGGACATTGTTAAAACATTCCAAAGTAATAAATCTGTTCAATTATATGTGATATGACTCAGGAAGGCATGGAGGTAGAAAAGTTTTTAAAACGATAATGTGTTAGAGGGAAGAGCAAATTTGTTAGTTCTACTCCATTAAGGATTCCTTAAGCAACGTAAAAACCAGAGTTCTAGTTATACTTTGATGTGTAGATCCTTTTGAAAGCTACTCTACTCCATTTTATATGAAGCATCTGTAGCTAAAACGAACACCTAGTGAAGAGTACGAATGCTGCATTACACAAGCAGACGTCAGAACTGTCCCAAGCTGATTCTAAGTTACTTTAAACATGTATGCAGTCAGAAATTAGCTGTGGCTTACTTCTTAGAAGTAACAGATAATTACTCTCATCATGATGAAAAGGATTTTAAATGTAAGCTAATAGAGGCATTTTTCCTTTAGTAAAACTCTGCTTTTAAAAGTAAACTTCAAAACTTTAATTAAAATAGGAAATGCTTATTACATAGTAAAAACTTCTCAGATTAGTGAGGCAGAGAAAAGGAGGGGCTCTGTAAAAGAAGAAGGTGGGACAGAAAGATGAAGAAAAAGAGAAATGGAGGAGGAAAAGAAAAGAAAGTAAGGAAAGACTAAAAGAACAGAAGTGCCGACTGAAATACATTATTTCTTTCAAATTTTAAACTAGCAGGAGAAGTTTTTTCTTCTCATATACATGAAATAACCAACGTTTCTCTTATCTATGCTTTGAAATATCTAGACAAACAGAAATCCAATGTATTATGTATTCTTAACATTTTGAGCCTTTAGTTTTGAAGACATGTTATTTCTTAGTATGTTTATTTTCTACATTTGAAATGTAATATCCATTTACACAAATGTTTTGAAGACAGATTTAATATGGTGTAAAATATGGTTAATGAAGTTCAATAATAAGTAACATATTAGTTTGACTTCTCAAAGTTTTGTGCACATTAACTCAGCCACACATCTAATATACAAATCACTCATCAGTGAATTCAATAATCATTTGAAATCCTCAGCTTACTAATTCATACAATTTCACAATTGTATGAATTTTACTTCATACAGTTTCAAAAATTGTATGAATTTTACAATTCATACAATTTCAAAATTGTATGAATTTTACAATTCATACGATTTTAATTAATTTAAGTCGTGTACATAACTGTGTCACAACATAACAGATAGGTGACTTTCATGAAAAGATCACACCCAAGGTAGACATATGGTCTACTCATATATGGTTTCCAAATGTAGATCCAATCCTGTTGAACTTAATTGTGATCAAGACTCATCATTCCATTGTTAGAGAGCCCTCTCTATCCACTACCCACTCTAAGCAACACACTTCAAACAGTGGCTCTTTGAACCAGCATTGACATTCCTTTACATTTATAACGTTTTTTGAAACAGACCTTTAAGAGATACATCCTGTTTGAGACAAGATATAGTCTATAAAATGCTCCCAAGGCATCAAAAGATAATGCAATTGACTGTTTAGTATAGTTTAGATTATATTTCTTAACTGAGAATTAACATTTTAATATATCACAATCGATCTGCAAAAGGAGCAACTTGCCTAGCCAACAATTTAGAAATTTCAAATATGTATATATCAAGATATGCATCTATATGTAATAGCAATACAATTGATGCATGCATCAATATATCTACACATATATCTCTGTATTTACATGATCTCCTTAGTACTTGTCTTATTATTATAAACAACCTGCATGGATCATGAAGCAAAAATATATAAACCCCCACAAAACCTTGAAAATTAAAAACAAAATTTAAAAAAAAAAAACAAAAAAATGGGTATGACCCAACAACTAAGACACAAACTTCATCAAAGAGTAATACCAGGATATAAAATGCCAAACAAAATTTTCTAGGTTCAGGCCAGAAATAAAGAATAAGATATTAGCCTGTGTATTTTTAGATTTGTTTTTCCTTCTAATATTCCTAAATAATCACACATACATTACCTACTTGAAATTATTAGTAAGTAGTTATTTTAAAAGTATGAGTAATTAGACCAAAAGCAATTCTCATATTTACCCAAAAGAAGGAACCACTACTAAGAATCAAAGCCTAGTAATTCTGTTCTTAACGGACAGGTGTTGTGTGTTCTGGCCTGTTATATGAAAATCATTTATGAGAAGAACAGGAAAAAAAAATCAGAAGGTAGTTTTCACTATTGGAATAGATAAGTGATTAAGCAAATTTTCTTACACCATGAGATTGTCAATAGATTAAATGATCACCCTATAGGGCATCATTTCTGGATGTTGGCATTCCTGAGATGGAAAGGGACTGAAAGAAAAATGTGATAATGACACAAACACACACAGATGATATGGGTAGTAGAAAACTTTTTGAAGGAAAAAAACATTCTTTAGACAGGGACTGAACTTAACATCTGCCAAGACCTCATTAGGCCAGCAGTAAATCAGGAAACTAAAACCCATGTCAGTTAGAAAAAGATGGGAAGGCTGTAAATCAACCCATTAAAGCAGCAGCTGACCATCCTAAGGTGTAGGTTATCCATGGCATACGGTTGACAATTCCTCCAAGAAACTCAAATATTAACTGTAATATGAGGTGCCTTAATAAATAAATAATAATAATAAACCAAGGAGTAAACTTGAATTGAAAATATTTTCTTAAAAGAGTTATATACCAAGATCTTATTTTGTGATATAAATACTATTGAATACTTAGGTATGAAACAACTCTATTTTCATTTTAGCCAAATTATAATTTTTTATGTCATCTCACAGTTAACCTAATAAGCTCTTTTCAAATTTCAAACTAACTGGAGTTCAACTTATTTTCACCATATCTACTCATATTCTCAAAGAGTGTTTAAGGAGAGTTGAAATTATCAAAAGGAGAGAACGAAAAAGAAAATACACATGAATAATTGACAGTAATGTCAATTTTTACATATATTAGAATACCATAATAAAATATAAGCATGTTATTAAACTAAGAATTTTTTTATGGAGGGATCTAAAATATAATTTTTAGTGAAATAATTAAGACCATCTTATCAAATTTGTCTATCTTTTTAAAATGAGGTATTTAATCTTTCAGTTCTTAAAATTACCCCATAGTACTACATGCTTAAGCAGGAGAGTGAAGTTCATTCTATTCCTAAATTTGAGAGTTTACGCTTTAATGTGATCACTAAAAATCCTTAATTGGTAATTGGAAAAAGAACATTCTGTAAATAAAAGAGAAAGAAAACCGCACAACTTTAGCTATCTCTTTCAATCTCTTCACACTAAAGGGAGGATGTCATGTTTTTACTTTCTGTCCATGCATTTTCTCTATTAGAAGAAGAAGAAGAAGAAAAAAAGGACTGAAGGCAGGAAGCAACAGAAAGGGTGGAGTAATAAGTAGCCTGATGTGTGTAAAAACTGGAAAACAGTCTCAAATGGAAAGTTGTGATAGAAAGGAGTAAGAAAATAAAAGTAATGAACTCAACAATGTATCAAAGGAATAGTGATTAAGAGTGAGAGCTCTGGAGCCAGACTGCCTGGGTTGAAACCCCAGCTCTTCCACTTCCTGAGTGACCCTAGGCAATTTTCAATAACCAACCAATTACTTCATCCATACAATAGGGACAGTACCAGCATATGTCCCAGAGGACTCTAGTGAGAAGTAAATGAACTAATACATGTAAAGTAGTATTTCAAATAGTACCTGGCACACAAAGTACTCAATAAATGTTAGCTATTATTGGTGTTTCTCTATAGCTTACTTTAATTACCAGTAATGTTTTTTATTCTTGAAAATATTAAATGAAACAATGACCTAGCTTAGTGTAACAAATTAGTAATAAGAAAATGTTGACTTCATTTAATAATAACTTTAGTACTTTGGGATAATACTATTAATTTGCATATTTTAACTTCTTTAACAATAAATTAGGGGCAACATTTGCCATTATATTATTATCTGTGTTATTTTGGAATTAATAAACGAAGCAAATTTTTAAGAAGCTCTAATATATATCCAACGCCTTAAAAACAAAGCAGCAAATCATCTGCATCAAAAAGTTCCCATTCTTATACAAGACAATTTTAAAAAAATATACCCACCAAATAAGCTCATAATTAATAGTTGCTTTCATTTTTCAAAAATCCACATAGGAAGCAATTTAAGACTAAAACAATCCCAGAGAGTAGTAGCTAGCTTATTTAGCAAGGGCAATCAAAATCTGCTGTGTTGGGCTGCCCCCTACAGGCCTCAATTTACCAATTTCTTTTAAAAGGTGTCTAAGGGAATATCATTAGAATCTTACATTAAGAATATTAATTAATTCTAAAGCAAAGTATTATTCATTCATTCATTCTAGCAGGAAATAGTCTCTGAGAAACCTCTATAGAGATACAGAGAGAAATGAAACAATTCCTCGACCTCCAGTAATTCACAGGTTACATTTTACAGAGAAATCACATAGACTTCAACAGATCCATGGTGAAATACTGCAAAATAGCTTAAGAAATGTCTATATTACAATGCTGCATGTAGAAAAAGAACCAGGCTGGAAATCCAAGACTCATGTTCTACTCTTGTCTCTGCCATTGAGTATCCAGTTGAACATCTGGGCAAGAGTTTTGTGCAAGCTTTCTAAAATTAGGGGGCTGAATTAGATGATTCCTAAGGTTTCCTCCTAATGTATAATTACATTTGCCATAATAAGAGGCAGAAGGGAATGTTTTAAAACAAAATTCAGAGAAAGAAGAAATAATTTCTACATGGTATGAAGAGTTGGGGCACATACGGAGAAATCAAGAAAGACTTCTTGGGGGAAGTGACATTTGAGCTGAGTTAAGAAGCATTCTGGGAAAAGGGGCTATTCCTAGCAGAAGTGAACAGAGTAAGAAAATAAAAATATCAAGCATGTTTTGGGGAACAATACATGATGTTATTTGGTAGGAGTCTAGCTTTGTTCCATGAAAATCAAATTAACAGTAACTGAAATTAGTGCAAATGGCAAGAAAGTGATAAATGCAAATGGTTCTGGTACTGTACAATTCTAAGAAACTAATCAAAAGAGATTCCAAGGTATTTTGTCTAGAAAATTGAAAGAAAGTGGTAAAGAAATAGGGAACTGAAACAGAAAGAGTAGGTTATGTGAGTACTTGGCAGTAATGAGTAACAGATTTTGGGGACCAGACAGAGCCTCACAGAGAAGACTACACTAAGACCAGAAATATATTGATAAATGGAGTGAACTATTTGTCACATATGTTACAGTAGTCATAGGGGGTATGGCAATCCCTATCATCACTGATAAAATAATTCACAGCAATAAAATCTAATAATAATTACAGCAAATAATTTGCAAATTATTTCCTATGTGCCAGGCATAATATCAAAAAGTATTACATTTAATTTTCATTAACAACCCTATGAAATATTATTATCCCTATTCTACGAATGATAAAATTGAGGTCCAGAGATGTGAAGTGAATGCCCCAAATCACAGCTAATTGGGATATAATTGCCTAAATGAAACTTCTCCATCTTAACCACTTGGTATATTAATGAAAGTTACAGATTAAATTCCTACAAATTTTTCAAAGTTCTTTACTGGAGAACCTATGTAGAAAAAAAAATCCAAAATAATCAAGGATACACAACTTTTAGAAAAAGTAATAATCATCTATCCTTTATAGCAATATTCATGTTCTTAAGCAATATACTAAGTTAAAATTTTTGTATTTAGAAATAATTAGAAAGAACAGATTAAAAAAAAAAAAAAAACCTTAGAAAACTCCTCAGTCTTTATTCTCTTCCCCAAATTTCTACAAAATCCACCTATCTAAATTCGGAGGTTAAGAATTATTAGAAGTGGTGGTGTCATCAGTAATGGTGGAGTAAGGACTTCAAATATCCTATCTTCCATAAAAGCAATGAGAACACTGGCAAAAACTGTGAGAGACTGAATTATTAATTTTTAAAACTTCCCACAAAGAAACACCCAGAACCAGATGGCTTCCCAGGTGAATTCTACCAATTATTTCAAGATTTAACACGAACCCTTCACAAACTCTTCCAAAAACTAGAAGAGGGAACACTACCCAACTCATTCTGAGGCCAGTATTACCCGGATATCAAAACCAGATGAAGACATACAAGATAAGAATACTAGCGACCAACAATCGTTATGAATATAGACACAAAATCCTCAACAAGAAACCAGCAAACTTGGACTTCCCTGGTGGCACAGTGGTTAAGAATCCGCCTGCCAATGCAAGGGACACGGGTTCGAGTCCTGGTCCAGGAAGATCTCACATGCCACGGAGCAACTAAGCCCGTGCGCCGCAACTACTGAGCTTGCATGCCTAGAGCCTGCGAGCCACAACTACTGAGCTTGCGTGCTGCAACTACGGAAGCCCACGCGCTTAGAGCCCGTGCTCCGCAACAAGAGAAGCCACCGCAATGAGAAGCCGGCGCACAGCAATGAAGAGTAGCCCCTGCTCGCCGCAACTAAAGACTACGCACAGCAACAAAGACCCAAAGCAGCCAAAAATTTTAAAAAGTAAATAAATTAAAAAAAAAAAAAGAAAGAAAGAAACCAGCAAACCAAACCCAGCTACATATGTTATATAATCTGACTGACTGGTATCTATCCCAGGAATACGAGGTTGGTTCAACAAAGAAAATCAAGCAATGCAATACATCATATTAATAGAATAAAGGGGAAAAACCCATATAAGAACCTGAATAGACACAGAAAAAGCACCTGACAAAATCCAACACCCCTTCATGATAAAAATACTCAACAAGATATAGGGAACTCAATCTTATAAAGGGCATATAAGAGAAACTTACAGGCTAACATCATACTCAATAATGAAAGACTGTAAGCTTTCTTCCCCCTTAAGATCAGGAATAAAACAAGGATGTCTGCTTTTGCCACTTTTATTTTGACTCTGTACTGGAGGTTCTAGTCAGGGAAATGAGGCAGGAAAAAGAAGTAAAAGGCGTTTGAACTGGAAAGGAAGAAGTAAAACTATCTCCATTTGTAGTGACATGACCTTCTATATGGAAAATTCTAAGGAAACAGCAAAAAAAAAACCAAAAAAACCCCCCAAAACTGTTAGAAGAAACAAGTTCAATGAGGCTACTGGATACAAGATCAATATACAAAAAAATCAATACTATTTATACACACTAGCAATAAAAAGTCCAAAAACAATAATAAAAACTGGATCAAAAAGAAAAAATTACATAGGAATAAATTTAACAAAAGAAGTGGGCAACTTGTACACTGAAAACTACAAAACATCATTGAATACCTACATATATGGGAAAAAATCCTGTGTTCACTGATTGGAAGACTTAATATTGTTTTTTAAGATAGCAATACTCCAGGGAACTCCCTGGCAGTCCAGTGGTTAGGACATGGGCTTTCACTGCTGTGGGCCCAGGTTCAATCCCTGGTCAGGGAACTAAGATCCTGCAAGCTGCGTGGTGCAGCCAAAAAGAAAAAAAAGATAGCAATATTCCAAAAATTGATCTACATATTGAATACAATTCCTATCAAAATCCCAACTGTCTTTTTTTTGGTAGAAACTGACAAGCTGATCCTAGTATTCATATGGAAATGCAAAAGATCCAGAATAGCCAAAATAATCTTGAAAAAAAGAACAAAGATGGAGGACTCATACCTCTTGATTTCAAAACTTACTACACAAAGCTACAGAATTCAAGAATAGACATATAATCAGTGGAATAGAATTGAGACTCTAGATACAAATCCACACATTGTGGACAACTAATTTTCAACAAGAGTGCTAAGACAATCCAACGAGAGAAAGAGAAGTCTTTTCAACAAATCATGCTGGGAGAACTGGAATATCTACATACAAAAGAATGAAGTTGGACCCCTTTACCTTGCACCATATACAAAAAATTAACTCAAAATGGATCAAACACCTAAATGAAAGAACCAAAACTATAAAACTTTAGAAGAAAACATAAGAGGAAATCGTCATCATTTCGTATTAGGCAAGGTTTTCTTAGATATAATAACATAAAAGCATAAGTAACAACAACAAAAAGAACTGGACTTCATCAGAACTAAAAACTTTTGTGTTTCAAAGGCCATGACCATGAAAGTAAAAAGACAGCCCACAGAACGGAAGTAACTATTTATAAAGCATATATCTAGTAAAGGTCTAGGATCCAGAATATATAAAGAACTTTTACAACTCAACAATGAAAAGACAACCCAATTTAAAAATAAGCAAAGAAGAGACATTTTTCCTAAGAAGATATACAAACCGTCAGTAAGCACATAAAAAGACGCTCAACATCATTAGTCATTAGGGAAATGCAAATCAAAATCATAATGAAATACCCCTTCATATCCACTTAGGATAACTAATCAAAACGATGTACAATAACAAGTGTTGGCAGGGACATGGAGAAACTGAAACCCTCATTCATTGCTGGTGGGAATGTAAAATGGTGCAACCGATTTGGAAAACAATATGGCAGTTCCTCAAAAGGCTCAATGTGGAGTTATCATATGACCCACCAGTTCCACTCCTAGGTATATACTCAGGAAAAGTGAAAACATATGCCCACCCCCAAATTTGTACATAAATGTTCATAGGAGTTTTCTTCATAACAGCCCTAAAGTGGAAACCACCCAAATATTCATCAACCCGATGAATGGTTAAACAAAATGTGATGTATCCATACAATGGAATGTTACTTAGTTAAAAAAAGGATGAGGTACTACATGCTACAAGACAGATGAACCTTGAAAATATTATGCCACATGAAAGAAGGCAGACACAAAAAGACACATATGATATGATTCCATTTATACGTCCATGTAGCACATCCACAGAAAGAGAAAGTAAATTAGTAGTTGCCAGGGGGAGGAGGGAAGAGAAGTGACTACTAATGGGTGATATGATTCCATTTATATGTCCATATAGCACATCCACAGAAACAGAAAGTAAATTAGTAGTTGCCAGGGGCCAGGAAGAGGAGGGAAAAGAAGTGACTACTAATGGGTATGGAGTTTCTTTTTGAAGTGATGAAAATGTTTTGAAATTAGATAGTGGTGATGGCTGCACAACTGTGAAATACTAAAACTGTACACTTTAAAGGGGTGAATTTTATGGATGTGAATTATATCTCAAAAAAATAACCCACTAGAATATTTGATCCTAAAATTTTGTGATATGGAACCACAAAAGACCCTGAATAGCCAAAGCAATCTTAAGAAGAACAAAGCTGGAGGCATCACACCCCCTGACTTCAAACTGTATAACAAAGCTATGGTAATCAAAACAATATAGTACTGGCAAAAAAACAGACACATAGAACAATAGAATAGAATAGAGAGCCCAGAAATAAATCCACAGATATGTATATGGTCAATTAATTTATGACAAAGGCACCAAGAATATACAATGGGGAAAGGATAATCTCTTCAATAAATGGTGTTGGGAAAACTGAACAGCCACATGCAAAAAAATGAAACTGGACCACTCTCTTATACCATTCACAAAAATTAACTCAAAATGGATTAAAGACTTGAATGTAAGACCTGAAACCATAAAACTCTTAGAAGAAAACAGTAAGCTTGTAGATATCAGTAAATGGTGAGAAAAGTGGTAAGCTCCTTGACATGGTCTTGCAAATAATTTTTTGGATCTGACTCCAAAAGCAAAGGCAACAAATGCAAAAAGAAAAGAATGCTGGACTCTATTTCTTTAATCCTTTAAAACTCAAATCAGTGCTCCAAATTAATTCTTCATTAATTGAACCAACCTATGCCTGTAAAACATTAATCTCATATCCAACTGCTAAAGTCTCAATAAACATTCATCTTCTTGCAAAAAAGATATCCCTTTATAATACGGGCACATGTATATACTACACAGAGATAGATTTGCACTCTAGTCCCTGCTCCACTGCTCACTAGCTTTGTGTCTTTTATCTGGTCATTAACTTCCACCTTAAAAAAAGACGATAGTATTTGTTCTGTCCTCACAAAGCTGTTGTGAAGATCAAATGAGGTAGCGTGAAGGTATTTTACAAAATATAAAGTGCTAAACAAATAGGATTTATTATTATTATATACCTCATATAGCTCTGTTCTACTTTAGGGCAATAGTAGAGAATGATAGTTTACTCAACAGAAAATCCAGCCCAGAATTCTGTAGTAAAAATATATGGTATGAATGTTACAGTCTAATTTATTATGAGACCAGAATGACCACCACCTTCATAGATAATGAGACCTTCCTTAGTTTGTTATATAGTTTGTGTATTTAGTGAGCACCTATTATGTGTATGGCATTGTGATGAACACAAAGATATAAGCACAGTACAGAGGCTCAACTTCTTCTCTGAGTTTACTAAAGAAGGAATTCTCCTTAGCTGTTTAATAAATGTTTAAAATACTCTGACCAACCTAAATGTCCATCGACAGATGAATGGATAAAGAAGATGTGGCACATACATACAATGGAATATTACTCAGCCATAAAAAGAAACGAAATTGAGTTATTTGTAGTGAGGTGGATGGACCTAGAGTCTGTCACACAGAGTGAAGCAAGTCAGAAAGAGAAAAACAAATACCATATGATAACACATATATATGGAATCTAAAAAAAAAAAGGTACTGATGAACCTAGTTGCAGGGCAGGAATAAAGAGGTAGACATAGAGAATGGACTTGATGACATGCGGTGGGAGGGCGAAGCTGGGGCGAAGTGAGAGTAGCATGGACATATATACATTACCGAATGTAAAATAGTTGGCTAGTGGGAAGCAGCAGCACAGCACAGGGAGATCAGCTCGGTGCTTTGCGATGACCTAGAGGGGTGGGATAGGGAGGATGGGAGGGAGGCTCAAGAGGGAGGGGATATGGGGACATGTGTATGCATATGGCTGATTCGCTTTGTTGTGCAACAGAAACTAACACGGTAATGTGAAGCAATTATACTCCAATAAAGATCTATTAAAAAAAAAAGAAAAAAAAATACTCTGGAAAGAAATTAACTTCATAAGCTGACCTTAAATTTATATATAGAAAGGTGAAAATGAATGATATGCCTTCAACTTGCAAGTTATTTATCATTTTATAACTGTTATCGTCACTTGGATCAGAAGTGAAGTTATTTTGAGAACTGAGCATCCATTCTATACTTTCTTGTCTTTACATATGAGATACAAATCCTGTTTTTAAGCACAGATGTCTTAATATTCATTGTAGCATGTACCGCCATGGCTAGGGTGTGAATTAAGTATTAGACACCTTGCCCCAAGGATTACTGCCATATAATTCTTTACATGAAAAAATAGCATAATAACAACTATACATGGAGAGGATTCTGGGAGGATGGAAGCTTAACGCTTCCCCCTCTCCTTTGTACTCCCAAATCTATCTCATACCCAACACAGTGGCTGGCTCTCCTGAGCTAAAGCACCTATTGGGGTGAGTAGGCAGGGAGGACCTACATGGAGGAGCTACAAACCCTCTGCAATATTCTCCCCTCTGGGTGGACATGAGCCTAAGGACCAACAAGCCTATGTATCCCCAAAGGCTAAGGAAAAAGCTGGGAATAAAGGCTGAATCCTGCTAGTAACATTTATTATTCAATACTGTCTTGGCAATGCAATACTAGCAATGTGATAAGATAAAGCAAACGAGAAATGGCTGATAAAAGTGACAGCAAGAGGTGTTGTTTTTTTTGGTTGATGCCATAAATAAATATCTAGACATGGAAATGAAATAAAGAAAAACAAAATCTAAAAAACACCTAGAAATAAATTAAAAAGAAAGGCACAGGGCCTATTTGAGAACATAAAAACAAAATCTGAATAAGAAAGATGTACCTGGGCTTCCCTGGTAGTGCAGTGGTTAAGAATCCGCCTGCCAATGCAGGGGTCATGGGTTCGAGCCCTGGTCCGGGAAGATCCCACATGCCACAGAGCAACTAAGCCCGTGCACCACAACTACTGAGCCTGCGCTCTAGAGCCCACGAACCACAACTACTGAAGCCCACACGCCTAGAGCCCGTGCTCCGCAACAAGAGAAGCCACCACAATGAGAAGCCCGCGCACTGCAACGAAGACCCAATGCAGCCAAAAACAAAAACAAACAAAAAAGATGTACCATGTTCTTATGTAGGAAGATTTAATGATATAAAAAGGTGAATTCTACCAAAATTAAAACAGAAATGTATTTCCACTTATTAAGCATGAAAAGACTGAAAAAAAGGTAAGGGGTGAATTGCCCCAGCAGATATCAGAAGACTAAAATCAAATAAAAATAATACTGTTATAAGAAAATACAAATAAACCAATGGAATGGTTTGTAAACATTTTTTACAGAAAGATACCATAAAAAATCAAGACAAATTTTATAGTTGTGATTATTTTTTAACAAAGTGTTTGATAGAAAAATGGTTAATATCTATAAAAATAATTTTTGTAAAATCAGATAAATAACCCAAAAGAAAAATAAGCAAAATATTTATTTTGCCCCCAACTCTGTGCTCAAGACCAGCAGGCTGTCCTCATACTTACAATGTCCCCTCTGCCTTCAAAGGTCCTCTCATCACTCTTTGCCTACCTTAATTCTATCCACTTGTCCGACCTCAAAAGACATGACACTTTCATCAAAGAAGCCTTCTCTGCCCTACTAAGCTAGATCAAATTCCCCTTAGAGGAATTAGGCTTCATTGCACTATATACCTCTCCTTCACAGCACCAATCACAGTTGTGATTTAAAATTTGTTTGTATACTTATTTGATTAATTTCTTTCCACCTCTAGATTATAAACTTTTAAAGGATGCTGTACCATATTAATAACCACTTGCATCCCCTGTGCACAGTATAAGGCATAGCATGCAAATATTTGTGAACAAATGAACTTGAATGAATGAATGAGACAACCGTTTCTTACATGTAGCATATTGGCAGGATAACACTTATGAATCCATTGCTTCTTGAAAAACAGAAATTATGTGCCTAATTTTCACTATACAACCTAAATACCAATGCCTAAGGACTTCACAGTCACTTTACAAGTCTTTTTAACAGATATCCTCATTAATCACATCTGTTTACGTGTGCTCGTCTCAATAACATTTTAGTTATATTTTTGAAGCACTTCCTGCCATTAACCTCATCTCTAGAATACTGGCTAATATGAAGCACCTGGATTTCAGGAACACAGACCTGAAACACACACGCTAAAGTAAACTGTTATGTAAATGACAGAAATGACACATTTTGGTCTGTAATGGATCTCTAAACTACTTTTGGACCTATTTTACTTTTACCACTAAAATTCTGTCATTGGATTATAGTCATTTTGAGCCCGTGGTAAGCAAATTACAGATGAAAAAGAACTAAAGTTTTCCAACAATCTGTATAAAAGTCAACCTTTAAAGAATATCACCAGTTAGAGATTTTCTAGGTTTGGTCAAAGTGGACTTCACTTTATGTGATACTTACGTCTTGAAAATTCTGTAAACTTAATTTTTATAAATAAAATTATATTTTCTTTGTAAGTCTCACCTACGTCTGGATACTAGTTGTTCCACATTTCATATGTGTGCCCCTGAGCAAGTGATTTAAAATTCCTCAGCTTCAGTTTCCTGACGTGTAAAATCAGATAATGATCCCTACATCCTAAGATGGTTTTGAGGCTTCCAAAGATAAAATGGGCCTCACTCAAGCATGCTCACTGTCCTATCCTTTTTACCCCCTGCTATAGAGGAATTCTATTAGAATGCTGCAAAGAAAAAAAGTTTAGCAAAATTATGCCCTTTATTTGTCTTACTAATAAACCTGGATTTTCAGGTTTTATTTAAATTTACTTACTAATTTAAGGTCTCAAATAGTACAGAGATCTACATCTAGTATATTAAAGAAATGAAAAGTACAGATTAATCAAAATGCCACATAAGTAAAAGCTACACTTAATCAATAGACTATCCCAACCACACAAACTAATCAGCTGTAAAGGAGTCAACAGCAGAAATATGGTATTACCTTTAGATCATATAATTAAGGAAAACAGAAAGCAGATCCCATCTTCCTTTGGTCAAGGCATGAATGAAGATTCAAAAATACAAAATAGGGAAATGGAAAAAGCCAGAGAATGGACAATGGGCAAAAACTAAGACTCCTAAATTTTTATATTCACTTATGCATCTCACGTCTAAAATTTTAATCAAGTTCAAGTAAGAACCAAACCAGATAAGGGTAAAGTCAACAGCAAAGTCAATAAAGAGAACCAATAAAACCGTGAGGCTCGGGGGTCTTCTCTGGTGGCGCAGCAGTTAAGAATCCGCCTTTCAATGCAGGGGACATGGGTTCGATCCCTGGTCCAGGAAGATCCCACGTGCTGCAGAGCAACTAAGCCCGTGCGCCACAACTACTGAGCCTGCACTCTAGAACTCGCAAGCCACAACTACTGAAGCCCGCATGCCTAGAGCCCGTGCTCCGCAACAAGAGAAGCCACCGCAATGAGAAGCCCGCGCACTGCAACAAAGAGTAGCCCCTGCTCGCCACAACTAGAGAAAGCCTATGCACAGCAACGAAGACCCAACACAGCCAAAAATAAATAAATAAATAAAAACCAAAAAACCCTGAGGCTCTGTCTCTCCCTGTTTGAGGAAAAGCTGCCACTGTCTTGACAGAGGAAAGATCAGGCAGCAAGCTCTGCCCTAACAGTCACCACCTGGCAGCCAGGTTTTGTCAAGCAAATTTTGAGAATTCTCTAGCTTCCCACTTTCTATCTAATTATAGACCTTTATGAAAACCATTCTCTCTCACACATACACATTCTCTTTCCCTCTCTCTCTCACATTCTCTCTGTAAATCCTTTTATGTTATGATATGACAGTAACAGGTATGCATACATCTGACAATTTTCCCCAGAAAAGAACGGTAAATACTGCCATAAAGGAAAGAACTGTGCTTACCGTAAAAATAATAAATCTGCTCTGAAATCAGGAGTATAAGGTGTTTGAAAAAGAATATCAGTGGTACAATTAGATAAACCTGTAATATGGCTTCTTTAAAGAACAATTCTGACCAGATGTATAAATTCACTCAGTCATGCCCTTTTCATTTTGTGGATGAGGAAACGAAGGCCCAGCAAGACAGTAAGCGCCTGTGGACACACAACTAGTCAGTGTCACACCTCCCACAGAGCCTTAGAGGCCTCCCTTCTAGTGCAGTGCTCTTAGTAGGAAACCTAACTGTTTTTCAAGGGAAACTGCTTTGGCCTCTATGTCTCAAATATCTGACAACTTGGCGAGCTCAGAGAGGTTTACATGAAGTCACAAATTGTCAGATTAGGTGAATAAGGCAAAACTGTGATCTTGATCTATCATGCACTGTTTTTGGATGCAACCCTTCCAACAGCTCTTTTCCACTTGCTCCTACTATTCTCCCACCATTTGAATTAATTTTAAAAGTGTTTTTTCTTCAACTATTACAACAGCACTATCCTTGTTAAAGCCAGCTAGTTCTTTCAGTTTTGGATTATTTGAACTATAAAGTCTTTTTTCAGCTTCAGAATTATGTGATCTTTGGTGCTTTTAATATTCCAAGATTCAACGAAGTAAGTTACTTGTGAAGCACCTACAGTGTACGTAACACTGTGCTAAATCCTACTACACAGATTTAAAAAGGAAAAAACAAAAAAAACCCAAACAAACAAAAAAAACTAGCCTTGCCTTCAAAGATATCACTAGCATGTTGAGTGTATTAGTGTATCCACAGTGCTAGTTAGATCAAGAATTACCTAACTTGGGCAAATCACTGAACCTGTCCAGGCCTAGATAAAGAGATTTGCAAACTGTGCTTCAGAATTTCCATAAGTATGTGATGCTATAACCACTGGTCCCCAGGAGGACAGAGTCAAGCCACCTGAGTCAATCTCACTTATCCCCATCTACCCACCCCTTCCAAGTTCAACCCCAAAGTGGGCTGCTGCATTAAAAAAAAAAAAAAGAAATCTACTCAGAAAACTTCAGGACCACTCTAAAATTCTGTAATAACCTGTTACTGTTTTTAATCAGTATTTTAATCACCAATATCTATGTCAGTGATGGTGAAGACGTAGCCTCTCCCTATGAGATTTATAGACCACATGAAGGATCCTACCCACTATAAGTACTATACTTAGTCCATAAAATCTGACTCAATTTTGGCTTTTCTCAGTGGAATAACTAAAGCATATCACTACTGAATCTAGTTCTGTAAAATCACTCCTGAAGTTCTCTTAGGGAATACCTGAGGTGGTCAGTACCAATTCATGTAATGTGAGACATTTCTTCTCTCTATACAACTAGGCTTCCTGCCACCTTTCTCACATTATTTTATGCAGATATAGGCACTGTCCTATTTGCCCACTGTTTAATGTAACAGTTGCCGAAACTGTTCTACCTCTCTGCTGCCTGTACAGAGAAGACTGAGACTCTCTCATGTGAGCAGCAACAATGTTTCCCTTCCTTTTCCTTAACAGGTCTCTGCAAACCTCTCTTCTCTTGGGCTAAACTTTACTGGTTAATCCCAATCCTCAATTGCCTTGCTCCATCAATTACTTTCCTTCTTATTTGACAAACACATTCTTCCATAAAATAACCTAAAATTTTATTCTGCCTTAGCCTTCCCATTACTTCGCTAAGTCTTTATTATACTGTGGATGATCCATGGCTTATGACACATTGTCTTTAGCTATCACTGAGTGACACTTTAGGTAGCAGCTTTACTGAAACTATTATTATATTTTTACTGTAGGTAAGGTATAAAGGATATATTGCCCTGTCCCTTCAGAATGAGGCCATGTGAGAATTTCTTTCCTAGGTGGTACCCAAGAAAAGTTAGCTTTCCTGATGACCTAGTAAGTTTTCATCATATATAAAATGAAAAACAAAATTATATCTCATCACATTTCTTTCCCCTTTGCTCTGGCTAAAAGGAAGCTTGGGGTCAAATTTATAGGTCAATTTTAATAAATTTGAGGATTTCACTTATTCATAGCGTAGGTCATTTCATGCTGGGTTTCCATTTTATATCTTTGGTGGCTCTAATTTTAAATTTCAAACTTTTTCTATTTTGTGACTATACAAAATATATTCTTGTAAATTGCCTCAGATTCTTCATGATACAAGATAAAGTATAAATAAATAAATTATGGCATTTCCAAACCCAGTGGGTAATATTTGTGCTTAACAAAGACTTGTGGAATTAAAATTTTACTTTCCTGAAAAAAGGAAGCAGAGGAGTGTAGCTAATTAGATCATCTGGTCTTATTCCATCAAGCATTTTTCTCATTTTATTTCTATTGTACATATTATGAATCCATGATCTAAACATAGTCTATTTGCCATTATGTTAATGAAATAAATGAGGAGCAACCTTATTTAAGTCATAAAAACTTTTCATTCTTTGAGTATATTGGGATTTTTGTTTTTTACTTTTCAATTAGACAGTTTGTTTTCCTCTTTGAACACACATTAATCTGATGGCGCTATAAAAGATTAAAAAATAACTGTAGAAGTAACTATGAGTAAAGACTGTGAGATAGTAAAAATGGCTACAGAGGGAAGTTATGACACAATCTCTTTGAGTTTGAATGGAGGGCCTGCTAGATGAGAGTCTATGTTTGTGACACTGTGTTTCTAATTCCTATTCTTAACTGCTTTTTCCATGATAGTAGGCAACTAGCTTTCTGGATACCATTCATTCAATGAAAATTTACTCAGTATTGCTATATAGGAAACACATGGTAGTTTTAAAGTACTCTACAGAAACATGGAGCTTCTTAACCCCATGAAAGTGTACAGTAATGAGACGCTACTATTTATTTTGTTGTACAACACTGAAGACCCATCATCTAAAACAAATACAGTCGATTCTCATCTGTGGTACTTATGTTCTATAAAGTTACTGCAAACACTGAATTAACAAATACTGAACCATTGTTCTTAGGGGGACTACAAGGGTTACTGCAAGTCTCTGGTCACATGTCTTCAACTCGTCAATACATAACCTTGTTTTATGTATGTTTCTGTATAAAGATAGCACTTCAGCACTATGCTTGGGAGTCATTTTTAACATCAAAATTACCAACAAAAAGCACAAAAATGTGAAGAACGTGGCACTAAATAGACTGGGAAAAGTCACTTGTTTACAGTATGAGAGCAGAAACAAGAAGGCACAGCATCACTGAAAATGTGCACATGGGCAAATCAAATTTTTCATCACTCTGCACATGTCCAGGGTAGTACTGTTGAGTACTGACTTTGAGGTTGCAAATAAATTTTAGCAAGCAGGCTAATCTGCAAATACAAAATCTGCAAATAAAGAGCACCAACTAAATGAGTCACATATTTCACAGTGCAGTCTCTGATTTGACTGCCACCAAAAGGAAGAGATCTGGAAAACCCTAATAAATGTTATTCAGTTACTATGCAAACTGAAAAGACTTTGGACTAGAGCGCTTCAAGAAGTAAGATGTCCAAGGCTTTCATAAGTTGGTATTGTTAAAAATGTTACTTCCTACCTGGTATATTCTAAAAGGGACGTAACGAAATCCATTTTCCTCTGCAGGATATTCCATGAGTTTCCGATTGATGGCCCAAAACTGGTCAAATCTGTCTGTAATGATAAATTATTCATTAAAAATGAACAACATTATAATTTAATACCTCATATGAAGAGATGAAAGTTGTTAAGCATCCATCCTCATAGAAGTTTCTGAAAGGGCATTATTTCTATACTATTTTTCTTAAACTTATCTTTCCATAACTAAACATAAAGCAAGATATAAAATTAATTTTTTTCTACATTATTGTTGCTTCCTTTTCCTAGATATCTCCATAGACATTTTTTCTCATAAGAGAAACCCTAAACAGATTATGACTACTGGTGTTACCACAGCAAAAAACATCAGGTATAGATGAATGTCTCGATTCCCTTGGTCCTATTCCTACTGTCTAAACTATAAAGGCACAGCTTCAAGTGACCTAAAGTTTAACCACAAATTGTTTAAAGAAACAAAGTAAAAATACCAAACAGAGTACACATTAAACAGAAAAAAGATAAAATTATAGGACAGGCTTTGAAAGAAATGTGAAACTGACACTTAAGAAATAACTGTCAGAAATAACTGTCAGTTGCAGTTTAATCTTAGATTGATTAAACAACTCCTTTTAAAAAATGTAAGGCTTGCTTTAAACAAAAAAAAACCCACTTTACTGATATATAATTCACATACCATAAAATTCACCCTTTTGAAGTGTTAACTGAGTGGTTGATAGCATATTCAGAGTTGCCAATATCTAATTTCAGAACATTTTCATCATCCCCAAAAGAAACCTGTACCCATTAATAATTATGCCCTCACCCCCCATCCCCTGGAAATCACTAATCTCTATTCTATTCCAGAGATTTCATATAAATGGAATCATAAAATATGTGGTCTTTTGCATCTGTTTTTTTTTCTTACTATGTTTTCAAGGTTCATTCATGTCGTAGCATGTATCAGAACTTCATTTTTACTACCAAATAATATGTCATTCTATGGAGATACCACATTTTGTTTACCCATTCATCAGTTTGTAGACATTTGGGTTGTTCCCACTTTTTGGCTATTATGATTAATGCTACCATGAACATTCACATATAAGTTTCTGTATGGATGCGTATTTTCAATTTTCTTGGGCATATTACCTAAGAATGGAACTGCTGAGTTACACAGTAACTGTTTATCTGCCATATGGTAACTATGTTTTGAGGAACTGCCAAACTGCTTTCGAAAGAGGCTGCACCATTTTACATCCCCACCAACAATGTATGAGGGTTCTGATCTGTCCACATCCTTGCCAACACATTATTGCCCATCTTCTTTATTATAGTCATTCTAGTGGGTGTGAAGTGGTATCCCCTTATGGTTTGATTTCCATTTCCCTAAAGACTAATTATGCTGAGTATCTTTTCATTTGTTTCCTAGCCATTAATATATTTTCTTTTGGAGAAATGTCTATCAAATCCTTTGTCCTCTTTTTAACTGGGTTGTTTATCTTTTTGTTGTTGAGTATTGTAAGAGTTCTTTATGTATTCTGGATACAAGCCCCTTAATCTGATAAATAATACACAACTATTTTTTTTCCCATTCTGTGTGTTGTTTTTTAACGCCTTTAACTCACCCAGATTTCTACCTTAAAATATTTTTTATACACAGAAATTTATCTCAGAATCAAATCTCTGTAAAGTACGTGAATACTCCAGAATCTCAGGTCAGCCTGGTATATTCTCTATTACTAGACTCATCTCAACCCAATTTACTGGCAATCTATTCATACTGCTTAAGCCGTCATAATTATATATAAAAAACAAAGTTTAGAGGGAAGAGATATGGCAACATATGTATATGTGTAACTGATTCACTTTGTTGTAAAGCAGAAGCTAGCACACCATTGTAAAGCAATTATACTTCAATAAAGATATTTAAAAAAAAAAAAAAAAGTTTAGTTGTTTCTTCTTAGATGACTGTGACAGGCTCTAGGCCTTCTCTAATCTCATTTTCAACTCCAATCTGGGGAAAGACACATACTACAATAGAACTGGTAGGATAGGGAATTTAGAACCCAGTCAGTCCAGGGCAATTTCACAGATGACAACTAAGGTCCAGCTTGTTATGAGTTTAGTTAAGAACCAAGACAAGACTCTTGGTCTTCTGATTCAAAGCCCACAACCGTTTCAACAGTTGCAACCACAAAACTGCATCTTAACGCTAAGAGTAGCTCCTTTAACCACAATTCTTTCATGTATGAATCAATTATTCAGTCAATGCTTTTTTAAAAGTATCTTTCTACTTTCAAGTATCAAGCAAGAATGTGATAGCTACATAAAGTGATTCTTCATGCACTGCTAAAATTTTACTCACTGCCTCATCATTAAATCTCTAACACCTACCACAGTGCATGCACAACACATGCTCTTGAATCAATGAATAACAGAATACTACATATATAACTTTTCATTAAAATTTTTGGATTCTAATCCTAGGTCTGCAACTTAATAGCTAGACTAGAAACAAATCAACTGAAAATTCTGCCCTAATTCACTTACAGATGAAATAAAAGGAGTTAAATAGTTCTAATACCTCTTCCAAAAATAAAATTTTGTAATTATTTAAGACACCCTCTTTATCAAAATATAACTTATTAAAAACCACAAGCAAACCTCTATTAAATGAAAAATTTATACTGTTTCTAACAGAGGGGAAAAAATGGGCGAAAGCAGTGGTCCTTAACCAGGGAAGATTTTGCTCCCCTGTGGGTCTGGGGACATTTTTGGATGTCACCAATATGTGTGTGTTACTAGCATCTAGTGGGTAAAAGACAGGGATGCTGCTAAACATACCACAATGCATAGGACAGCTCTCCACAACCAAGAATTATCTGACTCAAAATGTCAATAGGGCTAAAGGAAGGAAAGCAAACACAAACAAACAAAAAGTACAGAAAGGTAATTAGTAAAAAGCTTTCACGTACCTATATTGCAAAAAAGTAAACTGGAAAAAGAAACATTACTGTGCACATTACCAATTTACTGACTCTCAGCTCCAAATTCACCCTTCAATATATACACAGGCATAATGGACACAATTTCTTTAAGCATCTCTAGCGTGACAATCACATTAAGCTTTCTCAGTAGAGAGTACTGAAAGGACACTGCAGGAGAAAGGGGCTCCTGCCTACACACACACACACCGAAGGTCCCTTGCCCGAATTAGCACCCTGCTTTCCGCTGCAGGCCCATATGGGTGGCTGGCCTACAGTTTCCCACAGAGACGCCAGTCCCTCTGCATGCCTGTGCCACTTGTTGCTGGTGGCCCACACTCCAGATTTTCCTGACTTCCCAGCCACTGCAGACCTGCTCCAATCTGGGCAAAATAGTGAATTTCTCTACTAACCCAATGGGCTGGAATATACGTTCTCCAATGAGTTCTAAACCCAGCTCTGGGAAGGGGCTCCTTTTAAGTGTGACCTTCCTCTTTAGCCCTAGGGTACCAGATACGATTTTCTTATATCTTCAGTTACTCTTTTACCAGAGTTTAACCATTCAGTATATAATACTTAACCTATTTAACCCTCTGTGTGGTTTCTATCTCCTGACTGGACCTAGTCTGATACAACTATGTTTTAAAGGAATAAAGACATAATAAAAATCTGTATTAATTAAGATTAGCTTTATCTTCTTATAAAAATGTTACGTTCTTATATAAAATAGGCATTTCCTCAACAAAACCAAAAACATTCCAACCAAGAATAATCTAACTTTTGTAAGTCAAAGTTATTAACAAGAAAGACACAAATAAAAGAAATTAAAAGAAAATCAGTGCTGAGTTTCAGTTTATAACCAAATGTCTTTCACACTGGGTTTTGTAACATCAGGAACTCTTCTATCCCTTAGTCAATAATTAAATAAAATTGGAGTAAGGATGTATTGCTAACTTCCTACATGGTAATGAATCAAGTACATATTAACCTGTTACCAAACAATACTTTGAATATTGGAACTACGTTATTAGTTATTATAATTAAGTTGTAAATTTAGTTATTTGTGTCATTGGCCACAAAAACAGTACCTGCAAGTAAAAGAAGCGCAATGGTCTTTAGCCGCTCATTTTTTAAACTGTAAAGTTAGGTAAATGTACATCTATTTCAACAGCTTTCACATTAATTTAGTTCTAATTCTAAAACAAAACAAACTACTAAGTAGAAGAAAATTAAAACTAGCAGTCACTTACCTTATACAAAGAATGGGAGAAAAGAAAGTAACTTAACGTACTTCTTGCCAGAGCTTATTAAGAATATGATTGATAAGTTGGTTTCTGTTTTCTATAGCTGTGCTATAGAAAGTCAATCTATTTTTTTTTAAAGATATTAAAAACAGAATTCCTCAAAATCCTGGTGGCCACCAATTTTTTTTTCTCACTCTCTGCTGAATTAAGCTTTTACATTGGTCTTGGAAATTTTTTTAAAATCCAGAAAAAAAATTTTTTTAAACCAAAGATCTTCCTAAGAAGCATGAAAAATAAATTGATTACACTTGTATTCTTTGTTCCTCACATGGAAAAAGCTGCAGAAAAAAGTGGCAATCTTAAAGGATGTTTCTGCTCTTCCACTTAAGCTTTATTAAGAACTCAGGGCAAAATAATTTTTAATATTCAAATGCCACAAACAATGTATTCATCTACAGGATCCCACAGGAAACGTGGAGGACATCTAAGGGACTGCGACCCAGCCTCAATTCAGTAATGTGGTATCGCTGGCTGGGATATAACCATAAGAAAGGGGTGAAATGGCTTCCACATGCACACCATCCACTTCCTGCTCTTTAAGTCTGTGATGTCAAAAAGAACAGATTTACAGCTCCCTAAATAAGTGTCAGATCATGATGGCCCGTAAAACACAGGCTCTAAGCTTTTCTTTAAAGAGAAAAGCAAATGGTTGAAAATCACTACTGAAGGGAACACGCTCCTCACAAAAGTCCGCATTTATCAACAGTATTATTCAAATCAGTACTACAGGCGGCCATGCGATATACATGGTGTTTTGACCAGAGGCTTTCAAAATTTCTAACAGAAAACATGTCCAAGTATAGACCTATTTGAATTAATTTCTTAACATGTAATATAGTAAACATCTTTGTGAAGCAAAATATGAGGGGAAAAAAACCAGTAATTACTGGTAGGGTACCAAACACAGGTGTGTTAAATATGTGACCTGTATCTTCAAACTCATTTGTCCTCTGAGTCATATGTTAACAGGACAGTTAGGGCTGACCCAGGGAAGGGAGCATTCTGTGTACGGCAGCACGTCCACTGGTGCTTGGATGCTTCTTAACAGAACTACACCCATACATTTCCATGAGAACTTCTGTTTGAGGTTTCAAGTTACTGTGATATATCTTCAAAGAAGTCTTGCAAATGCTTCAAGGACCCCTGAAAATTTGTCATGAAGACAGAAGTAGGCAGGACCAGCAGGCTGGCCTCTGTATTAAGGCTGAGAGGAGAACCAAACCAGGAGAAGGTCAATCCTTACTCCTGTTCGTAAACACTCATCTTGGCAATAGGATTGTACCCTGGGGAATTTGTTGTTTGAGTGAATCAAAAGAGCAATAAAACCTGGATCTGAGGAAATCTCTGACCTGGAGCATCACTGCCTCAGAATAAACTGAGAGAAGACATTTACAGCAGTCTCCCCTTATCCATGTGGGATACGTTCCAAGACCTCCAGTGGATGCCTGAAACAGCGGATAGTACCGAATCCTATACAAACTGTGTCTTTTCCTATACCTACATACCTGTAATAAAGTTTAATTTATAAATTAGGCACAGTAAGAGACGATCCCGATTGCCAGCATCACTAACATTTTGGGGCCATTATTAAGTAAAATAAGGGTTACTTGAACACAAGCATAGCAATACCACAACAGTTGATGTGATAACTGAGACGGCTACTACGTGACTAACAGGAGGGTAGCACATACAGTGTGGATATACTGGAATCATCCCCTATACTTCACATGCTGAGGTGAGACGGAGCAAGATTTCATCATACTACTCAGAACAGTGCACGATTTAAAACTTGTGAATTATTGATTTCTGGAATTTTTCATTTAATATCTTCAGACCACGTATGCCCACAGGAAACTGAAACTGTGGAAAACGAAACCATGAATAAGGAGGAACTACCATACTCCTCTGCCCTAAAAAAGAAGTGTTGTCTATTAAAATAAAGTCAATTACTGGGATTCACTCTTGGAATACATTAAAGATGTTGTAACACACAGTCTACAAAACTGGCATCAAGGAGAGGAATCAATATATATTTTTACAGTGCAATTCTCTCTGTATTCACTGCTACAACTTTCATCTAAACCACTATCATCTCTCATCTGAATCATTGTGACAGCCTCCTAACTGGTCTCTGCCCTTCCACTTGTATCCATAATACACAGCATCCAGAATGCTCTTTTAAAACATAAATTGAATCATACCATGAATGAATAAATTTCCAAACATTTTTCTAATGGGCCATAAGGAATAATGCTTTATAATGTACTTTAACAATACGATTATTTGAAGTTAAGTACTAGAATCATTATTAAAAGAAAAAATCCATTGCATCTCCTTACTGGCTACAAATGGGGCAGACTGCTCCCCACTCAAACTCTGCATGCAAGCAACCAAAATGTTGGTAATGAAATACCTCCTTCCCAGGAAGCTGGTTCCTTTCAGCCCCCTCCCACTCCCTTGGAATGCAACGGTTCCTGCATCCCTCTGAGATCTCGCTGCCTACCAATCTGCTTACTAAAGCTCCAAATCACACTATTTTTCTTTTCTGTCCCTAGAAAACACCAAGCTTATCCCCACATCACAGTTAGAGGCTTGGAATCCCCCAATTTTCTAATCTTCATGTAGCTGCTTTTTTGTCATCATCCAAGTCTCAAAAGAGGTGTCACCTCCTCAGGGGAGAATTTCCTCATAATTCTAGCTAAAGTATTATCCTGTTTTCTTCTAAAGACTTACCGTTCTTTGAAATTACCCTATTTACGTGTTTAATTAGTTACTGTCTCTCTCCCCCAATTAAAATGCATTCCAAGAGTCAATCCCAGTAGTTGACTTTATTTTAATAGACAGAATTCAATTACTGTATTTCAACCAATTAAGAAACATTTACTTCAAATTTATTTTCAAATTGGGCCAGTAACAACATAAAAGGGATTCAAAATTCAAAAAAAATCATAATGTAAAAAAACCCCAACTTATTCTATGTGCTCATGTTAAAAATAAAAAAAGGAAGAATGACCTTCAATTATATTCAAGTCTTCACTGACTCTAAAAGACAATTTTTAAAGTAGCTTGTTTGCCAAAAAGAGATTTAAAGAGCTATAGCCAGTGGCAGGCCAGCGCTAATTAACTAAATGTATTCCTGTGTAAATCACCTATAGATTTTTAAACAGATTACCTGACTTGTTACCTTTCAAAACTACTGTAAATCGAGAAAATATTTTTCCTCTCAGCCTAAGTTACAGTTTATCACTTTCCTAAATTCAGAGGGCCAGAAACAAATTTAACATGTTACCAAGCCCATTTTTACTTCACTCAGAGCACTCCAAAGTCATAAGACAAAAACAAAAATCTATTTTAACTTTTGAAAGACCAATGGAGAAAAAGATACTCCATTACATTCACTACTATCTTTGCAATGTTTATTATGCAGGATACTCTATCTTTATTTTAATACAAATTCCTCATGCTTCTGATGAGAAACTGTAAATGAGAAAATTTTATTAATAATTATTCATAGACAAATAACAAAAGCTTAAAAAGGTGGGTGGGGCACCAGCGGTCACTGGAGATGCAATATATAATGCAACATTTCTCAGCTTTAGCTGCCTACCTGGACCACCTGAGAAACTTTAAAAAAAATACTAATGTCAAGGACCCACTCCAGACCAGTTATTTCAGATTCCCTGGAACTGTATTTTTTGGAAACTCCCAGATGATTCTAATATGTAGCCAGAGTTAACAGCCTCCAGATGTACTGGAAAATACACTGACTTTAGAATCAGAGATCTAGGATCAAATCCTGGTCCCATCTCTTACTAGCCCTGTAAGCTCTTTTCCTCATTTTTAAAGTTATAATGTTTATCAAATTCTTAGGAAGAATCACTAAGAAGGCATATCCAGGACTGGGACATCATAGGAATTTAGTAAATGTAATATGATTACAGGTAAATTCTGTTCTATTTCAAATCCATCTCATCTGTCCAAGGTGGCTACATGAAAAATGCCTCTTTAAAAGAAGTCCCCCATTTGCAAATAGTTCATATTATGAATCTCCTGTTTAATTCTAGGCAAGGAAGAGAAAAGAAAAAGTAAAACAACTGATAGAAGTAACAGTGTACTCAATTAAGTTTTTACTTTGTAGGATCTGCATAGAGTTAAATCTATTAAAGTGTTTATTTACTCCTATTATGTACCTAATTGAGTACTGGGAGCTGTAGAGAATTAAAAACCAAAATATAAAACAAGTACACGGACTCTCCTTTACTTAATATGTAGTTGGGGAAGCCAAATTGACATACATAAAGTTATCACAATTTCTAATGGGTCCGATTGGTCCTTTATTGTGCATTAGTAGTGCTTGATGGTTCAAGTCCTCCCCGCCCACTTCTCTTCTAATGCAGGTGACCAAGTGACAGATGCTTAAGTAAAAAGCATGTTAAAAGTTAGGCTGGGGACTTCCCTGGTAGCGCAGTGGTTAAGAATCTGCCTGCCAATGCAGGGGACACGGGTTCGATCCTGGTCCGGGAAGATCCCACATGCCATGGAGCAACTAAGCCCATGCGCCACAATTACTGAGCCTACGCTCTAGAGCCCGCGTGCCACAACTACTGAAGCCCGCGTGCTCTAGGGCCCGTGTTCCGCAACAAGAGGCCACCGCAATGAGAAGCCCGCGCACCGCAACAAAGAGTAGCCCCCACTCGCCACAACCAGAGAAAGCCCGCGCACGGCAACAAAGACCCAACACAGCCAAAAATAAATTTTTTTTAAAAAGTTAGGCTGGTAAAGAAGTGGTATTAAAATAACTCAAGTGATGCTAGAGTGAAAAGTTATGGGTTCTGATTATAGTAGAACCTCAGAGATCATTTTTATTAATAACATACCTGAACAGAATTTAACTGTTTTTTTAAAACCCTAAATGAATTTTATGTTGTTTGATTTTCAAAGCAACTTATTGAGGGAAGCTGCGGTTCAAAGCAGGTAAATGATTTGCTTGAGGTCACCAGGCCAGTAGATTCTCAGGGATGCTACCATATCACAGAAAACTTTCAGTTACATTTCTATAAATTAAAACACTGTTTGCTTGTTAAAACTCCAAGTTGAGTCAATTCAATGACGTATGATTAACAGGAATCTGAGAAACTATTAATGAACAGAATGTTCATATTATCAAAAATTCCATAGTCCTATACTTCAAAATTCATGGTAGTGTCAGGTATAATAGTTTACCAAATCTTGTCTCCTTTGGCAGTTACAGATCACAAACTGAACAGTTAGCAGTAGCTGCTGCAGAAATAAATACTTAATAAACATTTAAGTAAATAAAAATTTACTTCAACAGGTACATTAAGGCATTATTTTTCAATGAGAACAAGGAAAAATGCAACTGATAATTGAAAACATCATTCAATTAGGAACTACCTCTTAAAAGCAGACATGGGCAATGATGAGTAAAACTGGAAAATTCAACCATAGTTTAACTTTTAGCTACTAGGATTATTCAGGTGGCAATTACTACAAAATTTATTTATTATAACAACTCATTCATTATCAAAACAAAGTTGACTTGTAAAATTATACAAGTCCCCAAGGCCCCAAAAATAGGGCCCACCCAACATTTTATAAACTATATTACTTCCTATAGTGAGTTTATTTTAGAATAAATACTATTATTTTAAATGTATTCAGTAGGTTTTAGTAATAAGTGATATATATAATGTATCCTAAAAGTTAATCAGGATTTCTAAGAATTCCAGTAGAAATAAGAATAAAGTTATTGAAATTATTCTACCAGTGCTTCTCAACTTATTCATTTACACTCAAATATCTGAATCTCACAGAATATTATTCTGAGTGTAATAACGCCTTAAAATAAATGATGATAAAAATATTGGAGGGAAACTTTTTTTTGAATTTTATATTATTTATTTTTTGTACAGCAGGTTGTTATTAGTTATCTATTGTATACACATTAGTGTATACATGTCAATCCCAATCTCCCAATTCATCCCATCACAACCACCACCCTCCCCCGCCACTTTTGGGGGGAAACTTCTGTATGTAAAGCCTTTCTCCTTCACTCAATGAGCCTATGCAATTGCTCTCTTCTCTTCCTCCTTCCCAGATATTAGATGTCCACTAATTGCCTTTTTTCCTCTGCTCCTCCTTCCTTATATTCTGAGTGGACAAATAGCAATACCTTTTTTTTTCTCGCAAAAATGTTTTTATAGGGTTTTAAAAACCCACATAAAAATAATTTCACCTTAAAATAAGCGAAAAGTTAAGTGCAGGTTAATATACTTGTAGGAAAAAAAATGTGAGTTTATTAACAAAAACAAGAAGCTAGTTTAAGAAAAAGAGGCATATATCTTGAAGTGTACTTCTGCGTGTGGTTTATGGTAATGTGAAATAAAGCGAAATCTGAATCTGGTTAAATCTTTTATGCAAATAAACTCCAATTAAAAATACCATTTGGGATATTTTATTGATATTCCTCTACAGAGAAAGATAGAAATAAGCTAGATGTAGAAAAGCCCAGGAACCAGAGATAGTCCGGATCCTAAAGGGACCCTGTGGGAAGAAATGCTTCTTAAGTAGAAAGCCACTTTGAAGATAATAATCAGGACTTGACTGAACACGCTGTATCTTAGATACACAAATTTGTTTATTTTGCACTCATTTTTTATAGGTTGCTTCTTTTCTAGTTTTCCAGCATTTGGGTTAAAATCTTGCAACTCTCTGAATGCTAATTAAAACACTGGAATAGTTTAATATTTAAATGTAATTTTCACATAAAAGGATTTCTGAATCTTTTACAGTTTCTAAAGCAATAAAAGAGACATGCAATGAATAATAACAAATTAGCACTGCTATAGAACAGCAGTTACTTCTTTGGTTCAGAAAAAAACATCATTAATATGGAGAACCGTGACATCCAGAACTCATTATCACAGCCACTAGTCAGGACTGGTCTGCACAGGCAGAGATGGAGTAAATAGAACGTCACAGGGATAGGACTGGGAGAGTGGAGGGGGAGGAAATTCTAGAATTCTCAATAAAGTAATTTCTAGGTCTTTGTTAAAAAGTACATGAAATAGGTACCTGGGAATAGGTAACACACTGGCCCTCATTAATTAGACTGTTGAGCTAAAATGTTTATCTGGTCATCCAGACCCTAGAAAGATAATGAAAGAATTGGTCAGAGAGTAGGTAAAAGTTTAAATGAGAGGCAAGAGCGGGAAAGAAGTGTTATCAACATATTCAGAACTAGATCAAGTGCCACATAGAAAGCTGGAGAGGGAGAGGAAAGGCAGCAAAAGAAGGAAAAGGAAAAATATGGAAGACACATGTTACTTCAAAAAATGTAAACAGGGACTTCCCTGGTGGTGCAGTGGTTAAGAACCAACCTGCCAATGCAGGGACATGGGTTCGATCCCTGGTCCGGGAAGATCCCACATGCCGCGGAGCAACTAAGCTCGTGTGCCACAACTACTGAGCCCGTGCTCTAGAGCCCACGAGCCACAACTACTGAGCCCATGTGCTGCAACTACTGAAGCCCGTGCGCCTAGAGCCCATGCTCCTCTACAAGAGAAGCCACCACAATGAGAAGCCCGCGCACTGCAACGAAGAGTAGCCCCCGCTCGCCACAACTAGAGAAAGCCCGCACGCAGCAACGAAGACCCAACGCAGCCAAAAATAAATGAATAAATGAATTTTTAAAAAATGTAAACAGTCTTACTGAAATGACAGCATACTATTGATTCATTTGTCATTTAATAGTCACCTCAACAAAAATAAAATAATCCTCATCATCCAGAAACAATTATAGCTAAGTTTACAATAAGAAGTTCACATGGTTATGTTTACATACAAGAAGAGTTAACTGATTAAACTAACTTTTTAATTTGTTTACATGTCAAAGTCCTTTTGTTTAAAGAATATAGTTCCAAATACAGCCTAAATGAGTCACTGTAACAACTGAACATAGTAGTTCTCAAAGGCTGAGTTGGTGGAACAGATGAGAAACTTCATAAATAAATTGGCCCAGGCTTTAGACTTTCAAACACATCTTACAAGGCTGTTGTGATGACAGTGATAATTCATGTAAAGTACCCAGGACAGAACTTGGGGATTCAATAAATGATCACTGCTACTTTAATGGAGAAGCAGTTTTATGCATTAATTCTACATCACCTCTCTCAGAGCAGTGGTACTCAAATGGGGTGATTCTGCCGCTTAGGTGATATCTGGCAATGTCTGGAGACATTTATTAATGTGATGATTGAGAACGGGGAGTAGTGTGCTCCTGGCATCTAGTGAGTGGGCAGAGGCCAGGAATGCTGCCAAACATCCTATAATGCACAGGACAGCCCCTCCCTGACGCCACCCCAACATCAAAGAATTATCCAGTCCAAAATATCTAATGGTGCCAACCCTGAGAAATCCTGCTCAAGAGTAGTGGCTCTCAAACTTTAGTGCATCACAATCACCTGGAGGGGTGCTGGACCACAGGTTACTGGGATCTGCCCCAGAGTTTCTGACTCAGTTGGTTTAGGATACATTTCTAGTCAGTTCCTAGCTAAAACTGATACTTCTGTCCCATTGTCTACACTTTGAGAAACACTGCTCTAGAGAAAGGTGATCAGGAGCTAATTGACAAAACAAAAAAAATATTACGAAAAGTAAGTACACTTGGGGTTTTCCATTCTCTTGAGGAGAATTACGATATTAAGTTTCAAAACAAAAGATTCATTTAAAAACAAAATAAGTTAAAATATATATGCACATATACCTTAACATAGGTCTTGGCAATTTTTTTCAGTCTGACATCAAAAGCAAAACCAACAAAAGCAAAAATAAACAAGTGGAACTACATCAAACTAAAAAGCTTCTGCTCAGCGAAAGAAATCATCAACAAAATGAAAAGACAACCTACCGAACGGGAAAAAATATTTGCAAATCATGTATCTGATAAGAGGTTAATATCCAAAATATATTAAAAAACTCATACAACTCAATAGCAAAAAACCCCTAAACAATCCAATTTAAAAATGGGCAGAAGATCTGAACAGACATTTTCAAAGAAGACATATAGATGGCCAACAGGTAGATGAAAAGTGCTCAACATCATTAATAATAAGGAAAACACAAATCAAAACCACAATAAGATATCACCTCATGGGCTTCCCTGGTGGCACAGTGATTAAGAATCCGCCTACCAATGCAGGGGACACGCGTTCGAGCCCTGATCTGGGAAGATCCCACATGCCAGCGGAGCAACTAAGCCTGTGCACCACAACTACTGAGCCTGCGCTCTACAGCCCACGAGCCACAACTACTGAGCCTGCATGCCACAACTACTGAAGCCCGTGAGCCTAGAGCCCGAGCTCCGCAACGAGAAGCCACTGCAATGAGAAGCCCATGCACCGCAACAAAGAGTAGCCCCCGCTCGCCACAACTAGAGAAAGTCCGCGCACAGCAACGAAGACACAACACAGCCAAACAAAAAAAGATATCACCTCACACCTGTCAGAATGGCTACTGTCAAAAAGAAAAGAGATAGCAAGTGTTGGCAAGGACGGGGAGAAAAGGAAACCCTGTGCACTGCTGGTGGGAATGTAAACTGGTGCAGCCAGTATTTTAGTTATTTTTAGTTATTTTATAACTGGTAAGGTACAGCATGGTGACTACAGTTCATAATACTGTATGGCATATTTGAAAGTTGCTAAGAGAGTAGATCTTAAAAGTTCTCATCACAAAAAAAATTTTTTTACAACTATGTAAAATGACATGTTAACTAGACTTATTTTGGTGGTGAGACTTTGCTATATATACAAATATTGAATCATTATATTGTACACCTGAAAATAATATAATGCTACATGTCAATTATACCTAAATTAAAAAAATTAAAAACTAAAATAAAAATATAAAAACAAAGTAAGTTAAACTATATATGCATATATACCTGTGTATATATATGTGTTTTGTGTTTGTGTGTACACCATGTTTTGTTTTGTTTTTAAGAAGAAAGAGGAATCATACTGTAACTTCAAATAATAATAATAGGTCATGAGTCCAAGAGTGAAAATCAATATCCGGATATTGATATTGGATCAATATCCGACAGACGTTATTCTGCATTTCCTTTATATAGGGTACCAACATTCATAAGAGAAAGCTTCTTGAACCTTCCCAAACTTACCTTACAAAAAAGTGACAGTACGTTACAAGGCATACATTTTTTTAAAGTTTTTTAACTGGACCAGATAAATAAAAGATATGATAAGGTAGTCCTACTGTAGATAATTTGGAATTTTATTTAAAATGACATTACAAACTAAACCTTTGTATTCCTGCAACACTAAGAGTTCACTAAAAATATTTTCAAGTACTGATCAGAGTTTAGACTGAAGTATAAATCTAGTCTCATAGATTTGTACATTTATCAACTGAATCTCATACACAAAAATGTATTCTCTCTACCACTGATTAACCCTGGAACATATGACCATTCACTGTAATTAAAGGACTCTTTTCAATAAACTTATGTTAGTATAATTTGTAGTGTATTATGAAATAACTGTCTAAATGTTTTCGCCAAGTTTTATTATCCATGATGTTCACTGCCAAGTGTACCCAAAGCACTGTAAGAAGCTATGATCCAAATTATTACCAAATTTATTTATTCATTCAAATCATGTAATTCCCAAGAGCAATCTTTCTCCAGAAGCCAAGCAAAGTATCTTTATGATTTTATATTAAAACACAAATGCATAAACTTTTTAGATTTTCATCATTATTTCTAATTACAGAAAGTTAGAATACCAAGAGATTGATTTAAAACATGTAGCATAATATAGTAAAATGCTTGTTTGTTCAGCAGTAAAACTTGAATGCTCAAGCAGGTTACAAATTTTCTCTAAGCAAATTTCTCAAAAAGTTGTAGATTCTTGAAGCCACACACACAGCTTCAGACTGAGCTTATTCATCTTACTACACTGCAGACAAAACAATAAGGGAAACGACTATCTCAGCTGTATGCGGAAAAAAAGCAAAACACGGTTAGTGGATATAAAGAACTCTCATACATTAGGAATATATGGGATTGCTCCATATTCATTGCCTTGTATCACTAGGACATTAACTGTCATATCCTTTAAGATAAAATAATAAACAGGGCACTTATTGCTAAAGTAAATGACTATGACATTAGAAGCTGCAGCATTCAATTCAAATCTGTTAAGCTTTCTTCATCTACTGATACACACTCACAATACTTAATTCTATCAACCTCTAACTCAATGCATCTGCACGTGAATGTCTCAGAGACATTTCAAACTTTTTTTAAAAATTTATTTTATTTATTTATTTTTGGCTGCTTTGGGTCTTCGTTGCTGCACACAGGCTTTCTCTAGTTGTGGTGAGCAAGGGCTACTCTTCATTGTGGTGCATGGGCTTTTCATTGTGGTAGCTTCTTCTGTTGTGCAGCACAGGCTCTAGGCAGGCTGGCTCAGTAGTTGTGGCTCATGCGCTCTAGTGCACGCTCAGTAGTTGTGGTGCACAGGTTTAGTTGCTCCGCAGCATGTGGGATCTTCCAACACCAGGGCTCGAACCTGTGTCCCCTGCACTGGCAGGTGGATTCTTAACCACTGCACCACCAGGGAAGCCCACATTTCAAATTTTGCCTTCAAGGCTGACCTTCTCAGTTTGGCTTTGTTCCCCATCCCAAACCTATTTTTTATCTAGTTATTTCATATCATGGTATAAAGCACTACTATCCATCTAGCTGCCCAAGTCAGAACTCAGGAATGATTCTTTCCTTTCTTTCAACCTAAACTTGAAACCATACACAAGCCCCTGTGTCCCTGTCCTTTGAAGTAAAAGGCTTTTGCTTTAGTCTCCCAGGCCTCCCTTGTGTCTCAAAAGGCTGACTCAAGAGTTAATGATTAGGAAATGTGAAGATGTAGAAATAAAGAATAGCTGTTGGGCTGGGAAACTGGTAACAATTTAGACTATAAATCCACCACACAGCACAGTCACCCAACTCCCAGGTCCCTGAAAGATACAGATAAAGGCCTGACACACATTCCTGAGTTGTTTTTAAAGGAATCAGGCCCCCACCAGATGGAAACTGCTGACCACAAGAACACAGATCCTAGTCTGGTTGAAACCAGAAGGTCGATGATGCTTGGAACTTCACCTTGATGCCAACCAATCAGAGAATTGTGCAACAGCTGATCACACACCCTGCAGCCCCTCCCTCACACTGCCTTTAAAACCCCTTCCCTGAAAGCCGTCGGGGAGTTTGGGTCTTTTGAGCATGAACTGCCCATTCTCCTTGCTTGGTGCCCTGCAGTAAACACTGTACTTTCCTTCACCACCACCCAGTGTCAGTAGATTGGCTTTACTGTGTGTGGGTGAGCAGACTCAAGTTTGGTTTAGTAACAACCTAACACCCCATCTAATAATAGATTCTATCAATGCTACCTCCAAAATAAACCCCAGATTTACTGACTTTTCTCCATCTCTACCATCATCACCCTAAAGGCCACCATCATCTTATACCTGGACCTACTACTACAGACTCTCCACTTCCACTCTTGGCTCCCTCTATTCCACCCTCTATTCAGCAGCTACAATGTTCTTCCATCATATTCTGCATCTCATCACTCTCCTGCTTAAAAATCCTCCAATGGCTTCGCAATGCACTTAATATCACAATTCTTTCCTTGGGCTTCCCTGGTGGCGAAGTGGTTAAGAGTCCGCCTGCCAATGCAGGGGACACGGGTTTGAGCCCTGGTCCAGGAAGATCCTACATGCCACTGAGCAACTAAGCCCGTGTGCCACAGCTGCTGAGCCTACGCTCTAGAGCCCACAAGCCACAACTACTGAGCCCGCATGCCACATCTATTGAAGCCCACGCACCTAGAGCCCGTGCTCCACAACAAGAGAAGCCACCGCAATGAGAAGCCCGCGCATCGCAACCAAAAGCAGCCCCCGCTCGCCAGAACTAGAGAAAGCCCACGCGCAGCAACGAAGACCCAACGCAGCCAAAAATAAAAATATAAATAAAATTAAAAAAAAAAAAAAAGGATGAACCAAGTTATAGCAGAAATGTGATGGTTAATTTTATGCAACAACTTGACTGGCCACAGATGCCCAGATTAAACATTATTTCTGGGTGTGCCTGTGAGGGTGTTTTGGGATGAGATTAGCATATGAATATGTGGCATTTCAGTAGACTGCCCACCCCAATGTGAGTGGACATCATCCAATCAGTTGAGAACCTGAAGAGAACAAAAGGAAAGGCAGAGGAAATAGGAATCTGCCCCCATTTTTCCTGCCCCGTTGCTTGAGCTGAGACATCTCATCTTTTCCTACCATTGAACTGGGATTTATACCAGCAGCATCCTTGGTTCTCAGGCCTTGAAACTCAGAGTGAATTACACCACTGACTTTCCTGAGTCTTCAGCTTGCAGAGGGCAGACTGTGGGACTTGTAAGACTCCAAAATCACATGAACCAGTTACTCATAATAAATCTGTGTGTGTGTGTGTGTGTGTATGTGTGTGTGTATGTGTGTGCATTAATTCTATTTCTCTGGAGAATCCTGACTAATAAAAGGAGTATGCAAGAAGAGTGGCAGGAAGGTCAACACCAAGCACAAGATGAGGTTTATTTAAAAAAAAAAAAAAAAAGAGGAGGAAAAACAAAACGAGCTTTATAAACCATGTCTGGCAAAGAAAGAACAAACGCATGGAGAACATTATTGGGAAAGACGGTTATCATATTAAGAGATGACAGAGAGAAAGCTAAACTATCCAACTTCTGTTTAGTTTCCATTTTCTTCAACAAGAGAATGATTTTCAAAGAAGAAAGTGTGAAAACTTAGCTAAAATAAAAATGATGCTTCAAAAGATTCAGACATAACAGTAGGTACTCTGCTTTAAATTAATGCAAGTCTTCAGACAAAGGAAAATTACTTCAGAGGACACTAAAAGAACTTAAAGATAGGATTACAAAACCAATGCCAATAATCTTATGAAACAATGGAAAATGAGAGAGGTACCTGAGGTCAGCAGACAGGCAAATGTTTCAACCTAAAAATATGAATGGATTTTATCAACTGGTAAGCCTGACGTCAATCTTTAGCAAAGTTTTAGAATGTTTTTGAGCATTCAGGAAGTAAAACAATAATTAGTAGAAATCAGCACAAATTTTAAAATACTTATAGCATCAAAGTGACCATGTTTCTTTTTATGACAGTATTAAGAGACTGGATATCAAAAAAATGATTTATCTTAATATAACAATAAAGATCTCCTTCGGGGTGTCTGTAAGCTGGATGAGTGTAGTTAGGCACACTCAACAGTTTCTAAAATGTCTGGGAACCAGCTATGACAGTTTTCATTCTATGACCCACCACATTCAACCAAATACTAAGTCCTAGCAAGTCTACATCTCAAATATTTCTCAAAACTGTCCACTTCTCTCTACCTTCAAGACTGCCCTGTAGTCTGAAAAATTCATCTGCTACCTAACCACTGGAATGGACTCGTACTTGGCCTTTTAATTCCATATTTGTTCCCTTCTAATTCATTAACCATATAGTAGTCAGAGATAACTTAAAAAAGAACATCTGATTCCTTTATATCCCTGCTTATAATCTTTCAGCAGTCCCCTATCTACCCCCCCTCACTCCCTGGAGATTAAGTTCAATATCACTAAAATGTCCTATCAGACCCTGAATAGATAGGGTCCTCTATCCAATTTGCAGTGTTATCTACTTGCCACTCTCAATCTTGATCACCGTGCTCTAGTCAGAATAGCCTTCTTGAGCCTTATAAAGAAAACTGAGGGCTTGGAGAACCACTGATTAAACACAGAAGAACCACAGGAGGCTTGAAGGGGGAAGTCCAAGTAACATGGCTTTAAAGATTTGCTTAAAGGAAGTAAAAGTACCCCTTAAATAAAATATTGATTTTGAAAAAAAAAAAAGAATAGCCTTCTTAAAGCCCCTAGAATTTATTAAGCTCTTTTCTCCTTTGCAGCCTAACCCAGATCATTCCCTGTGCCTGGAACACTTTCATCACAACCACACTGCTCTCTATCCCTTCCTCTATAACTCAAGATATAAATGTAATAATTACTTAAAGGCTATCTGTTTAATGTCTGCCTCTCCCACCAGAATATAAACTCTGAGGGAAGGAACCATGGCTGTCATACTCACCCCAGCTCCCCCTATGCCTAGCACAGTGCCTGGCATGTGGTAGATTCTTGTAACTGGCTAATCCATACTATCAGGATCTGGGTATAACTCTCGTATAATGATTGTTCTTTCCAAGACTTGATTAAATAACAGAGTATAAAGTCTGTGAAGAATATAAATCTGTGAGCAATATTCATAGCGCTAGATTAAAGAATGAAAATTTCTATAAACTCAGAGTGGGGGAGGGGTGAGAGCAGATGAAACAAGACTGACCATATACTGATAACTGCTGAGATGGGTGATAGGTATGTGGATGCTCATTACACTATTTTCTTTGCTCTTATTTATACAATGTGATCCCAGTGTTCTCATGACTGATAAACATCTGAGTTTTTCTAAAGAAAGGAAGCTTACCAAATAGTGACCTTTCACTGAGACAAAAGGTTCAAGAAGAATATTTATGCTTCCTATTGACAGTTCTACATAGGAATCTCCTTCCACACCACCTACACATTAGAACAGTACTGACACTGTGATAGCAGCACAGAAATGGAAGCTTCAAGATACAGAGTTAAGTCCAAAAATCTCTTGTCTTTCTGTTTTAGTAGTCTTTCTATGACACCACATTTATTTCTAGAAAGTTATCTATTGCCTTTTACCTAAGTCCTGCTTGAAAGGACCAGAAAGGAAGAGAGGGAAAGAGGGAGAGGTAGAGAGAGAGAGAGAGAGAGAGAGAGAGAGAGACAGAGCGAGAGAGAAATAAACAATAATTATTCTTCCAGGAAATCCTCTGGAATCAAGAATATCTAATCACCAGAATTCAGGTGTAAGTGATTACCACTGGACAGTCTTTGAATCTGAGTCTTGTGAGGTATCATCACCTTGACATTTATAAGGAAACTCCATCTCAAAAGAGTGATCTGCCATGGCCACACAACCAATAGGAGATAAGCAAAGAAAGATCAAGTCCAATGCTCCTTCTCAGACCAAGAGATTCTCAGTCCATTACTTATACTACTATATTGCAACTGATAAAAACAAAGCAATGCAATCACAACCCAACTGTCTCTATCATATAAGCTTGTTATAACCATTGCGTTTCTTTTGCATCACCCACCAAACAGAAGTATTTTCAAAATGCTATGACTTATCATAAAATTCACCTTAAGCTAACCACTATTTCGTCTTAAAAACCAGTTTTAAGTTAAAATGGTACACTACCAAATAATTGATTTCTCTAAAAAATTACTTAGCTCAAAAGGATTAACCATACTTTATAAACAATGTAAATTTTCAATATTTAGCAGTGAAAACTTGCATTTATTTGAAGGTCTATGGAATTTATTTGATGCCATCTTTTCTTTTTTTAGTATACTCAGAAAACCAAAGCTGAAAACTAAGTCATATATTATGTTAAAAATATTTTTTAGAGATTTCTTCAAATCTCTAGCTTATAAGAAAAACCTCCTGACATTTAATAGAAAATAGCCTGCAAATATAGTGACAAGTGCCTCATAAATAATAAAAATGCTACTTTCTTCTCTTTTTTTGTGGTCATTACCTTTGTTTCACAGGGAGGTTAAATACTTTTATATCTAAAATGAAAACCCATAAAAAACACTGAAAGGCACAGTATGTCTTAAATGAGCTTTCTTGGTTTCAAAAGCTTTTCTTATTTCTCTTTCACAGAGATCTGAAAAATTAAAATTAGCATTTGAAAGTATTCAAAAATTGTTTAAATCGTTTAGTTGCTATGCTGTACAGGTGCAGTTCTGAATGAAATAAATTTACCATCTGCTTTGTCTCAATTCCGACCAATTTACAATTACACTAACCAACAGGTGAAATGTCTCTGCCCTAACAAATCTGTAAGACTTTCTTTTGGATGGAAAAATTCTTAAACATAAAATCCACTTCCATAATTAAAAATTTTAAAGGTACTTCCTCTATTTTACACTAATATTAATCTATTTATAAAAAGCTGTTAACAGTATTTCCTTGTTGTACTAGATAGGATTAAAATAAAGGAGTCACTCAGTCAATATTTATTTTGTCCATTCTATGCCTAAGAATATACTAGGTGCTGGGGATACAGAAAATGCATGATACACTCTAACCAAGAGAAATTTATATTCTAGCAGAATACATAAACCATAACTATAACAGAGAGTGAATTATGAGAGCAAGAATGCATATGAATGGACAAGGAGCCATGAGAGCATGAAAATATAAATAGTTCTGCCTCCACTTGGCTGTAGCTTCACAAAAACAGGATCCATGTTTGTTCTATCACTGCTGGATGATCACTAGCTCCTAGCATAGTGTTAGGCACATATTAGATGTTCAATAAATAGTTTGTTGGCTAAAAAAAAAAATGAAAGAGGCAAGTTTTCACTTAGAGGGTGACAAGACAGATGAGCATTAAAACATTAAGTAAGAATTAAACAGACAAAAAGGGAGGGAAAGGTTATTCTAGGCAGAAGGAACAGAATGACGTACTATACCCACCTTTCACCAATTTACCTTAATGTAGGTAACATTCAACATTTTACCCCAAAATATATTTTCTACAAACAACCTTTACCCAGCCAAAGATTTTCTAAATGTATATTTCAATTTTAAAAAGTAGAAAATAAACTATCAAGGTCTCCACAGGATACCACATGTAGGATTTTGAGTGTGTAAACTCAATCATTAGCAGTACCAATAAAACCAAACATAATAGCTACAAAAATAATTTATAGCTAAAAAAAAGGAACAAAATATATTTCAACCACATACCATTTTAAGTTGGATTTAATGAAACTCAATTTGAAAAGTAATTTAATAAAAGTTAAATTAATAAAAATAACTTTAAAATAGTCATATATCCAAGAAAGAATATAAGCTAAGACAAAAATAGGAAAAAAGGAATTTCATAAAAAAATATATTTTTTTATATAAAAAAATAGCAATGAAGGCAGTTATTAGACTAAGTCTGATACGTTAAGTTATACCAAGTTCTGAATATGTGACACTGTGAGTCATGCTCTAGATCAATGATAAATACAAGCTGTTGGTTTAATCAACCTTCTATAGGCTGGCAAATGTTTTCTAAAAGGGTTAGAGAGTAAATATTTTAAGCTGTGGGCCACATGGTCTCTTTCACAACTATTTTTTTTTTACTTTTTAACATCTTTATTGGAGTATAATTGCTTTACACTGTTGTGTTAGCTGCTGCTGTATAACAAAGTGAATCAGCCATACATATACATATATCCCCATATCCCCTCCCTTTTGCGTCTCCCTCCCACGCTCCCTATCCCACCCCTCTAGGTGGTCACAAAGCATGAGCTGATCTCCCTGTGCTAATCGGCTGCTTCCCACTAGCTATTTTACATTTGGTAGCATATATATATGTCCATGCCACTCTCTCACTTCATCTCAGCTTACCTTTCCCCCTCCCCGTGTCCTCAAGTCCATTCTCTACCTCTGTGTCTTTATTCCTGTCCTGCCTGGTTCGTTAGAACCATTTTTTTTTTTTTTTTTTTTAGATTCCATATATATGTGTTAGCATACGGTATTTGTTTTTCTCTTTCTGACTTACTTCACTCTGTATGACAGACTCTAGGTCCATCCACCTCACTACAAATAACTCAGTTTCGTTTCTTTTTATGGCTGAGTAATATTCCATTGTATATATGTGCCACATCTTCTTTATCTATTCATCTGTGGATGGACACTTAGGTTGCTTTCATGTCCTGTCTATTGTAAATAGTGCTGCAATGAACACTGTGGTACATGACTCTTTTTGAATTATGGTTTTCTCAGGGTATATGCCCAGTAGTGGGATTGCTGGGTCATATGGTAGTTCTATTTTTAGTTTTTTAAGGAACCTCCATACTGTTCTCCATAGTGGCTGTATCAATTTACATTCCCACCAACAGTGCAAGAGCGTTCCCTTTTCTCCACACTCTCTCCAGCATTTATTGTTTGTAGATTTTTTGATGATGGCCATTCTGACTGGTGTGAGGTGATACCTCATTGTCGTTCTGATTTCCATTTCTCTAATGATTAGTGATGTTGAGCATCCTTTCATGTGTTTGTTGGCAATCTATATATCTTCTTTGGAGAAATGTCTATTTAGGTCTTCTGCCCATTTTGGGATTGGGTTGTTTGTTTTTTTGATCACAACTATTTAACTCAGCTGTTGTAGCATGAAAGTAGCCATAGATGTTACATAAATGAATTGGTGTGGCAGGGTTCTAATAAATCTTTATTTACAAAAACAGGTGGCTGGCTCATGACCACACTTTTTGCCAACCCCTGTTCTCGAGTCTCAAAGTGACTTCTCAATAATTCTTTTTATCAAGACAGCTTTACTTCCTTTCAAACACTTTCACATAAACTGTATTAGTGTTTCGTTAAAGCTTCTAAAAACATTTATAGGAAAACATAGCAGATATTCTCTTATTTTACAGATAAAGAAACTGAAGCTAAAAGGGATTGAGTGACTTGCCCTAAGGAGCTACCAGAAGAGCTGAGACTAAAAACCACACCTTTGTTATTTCCACAACTCTTACCCATCACCCTCCATACCTAATCCTCTAATGCCCCAACTGAAACAGTTCAATCATTTTTAGAATCCTCTGCTGAATCCCTGGGCTCTCTATAGCTGACTCACCATGCTCACAATAGATTTCAAGAACATCTACTTAAAAGTTCATCTAAATTATTTACTTAAATTCTGAAGACAAATTACTCTCAGATCTCTTCTCTCTTTAGAACATTCCTGTCTTCTTCCATTTAAGCAATCCTCTTATTCACAAGCCTCCTAAAATGTCACTTCATCTACAAATAGCCAGCCAGGAAAAGGAAAAAGTACACCTTCTTAAGGGGTTGTAAACTCTTTTGATCACTTAATAAGAATATGTGTACTCAGTAATATAAATGAAGTGAAAGGCCTGGTGCCTTCCTTTTGCAAACCTTACAACCTAATTAAGAAATATCAGAGGTACAAATATGAAACTAAGGAGCAACTCCACGTAACTTGGGTCAAATCTAAGAAACTTAAAAGAAATGTGAAAATTTAATTTACAGGACACACTGTCATAAAATACGTACCTTTTGTACTAATGAAGTCACAGATAATGCCCTGTACTTTGCATAATGAAAGTTTAATAAATACTAAATAACTACAGACGACTCTGTGAAATGGTAATGATACAGTCCAAAAGATAAAACTGTATCACATTTAAAAAATTTTTTTTTTTAAGGGGGAAAGAGGGGTCGTCTCTTATTCTAGTTGTCGCCATGAAAGAGCAGCTTATATTGTACCAACTCCTTGTCCAAAAACAACTATCGAAGATGGACAAAATACAGACAGTCCTTGCTTTGCACAGTAGTGCAGGACTGGAAAAATGACCATGCAACATAAAACCATGCAAAGTGATCTTAATAGTTAATGGGAAAATTTATGATTGCTTTGTGATCTTTTAGAAAATTGTCAAAATATTAAAAACTCTGATGGTTATAAATGTACAGGAAAATGAAAAAAGTAAATAAAACTAATATTTATTTAGTACTGTGTTTAACAGTACACTAATTAAAGCATTAGAAACATGGAGAATTAAAGTGCTTTATTTGTAAAAATCTTAAGCACAGTTTGAATAGTGCCTGCTTTCTTACAAGCAAGCATCTTTCCTAAACCTTGGCAAATTATCATACTCCTTTCTAAGTTTGGATCAACTTCAAACATGTTACTTGCACTTTCAACACCATGAGATATCCCTGTTCCTTTAATGTGATATTTTTGCCAGTATCACTCCTTCTGGGATAACTTCATCTTTTTCATCACAACCACTTCCCTCATTTGTGTGGAAGAGTTTGCCTTCACTAAGCTCCTGGGGCTGCATATCTAAAGTCTCTCAAATGGTGGTAGTGTCAACAGCCCCACAGTTAGCTATGTCTTCTATAATTCCACTACCTTTTATTCAAATTTCACTTCCAGCATTATCACTTTCTGTTTCTTTGCTACACTTTCATCTTTCTTGGCTAATTTCCTCTTTCAATTATCCAGTTTTACAAAATGTTATGTGGGCTTATCAATGGACACAAGGAGGCAACACAACTGCATGCTTTGCTGTCTGTGAGTGAATTAAATAACAGCGGCATAACGACGATTCACTGACAGACACTGAAAGAAAGTGACCGGTCACTGATCATGATATGTATCTGTTGTTACATAATGAGTGGACCGAAGAGTTAACTCTTACGTATTTGTACTTTATGTGATTATTCACAGTTAATACACCATGACAAATGAAATTTGAGCCACATTGTTGGGGAACTGGCATTATTTAACTAAAGCATGTTAACTGAAATTCATGCATATTTGACCCATGCAAAGTGAGAACGGCCTGTATACAGAACTGTGTGTAGGCACTGGAGGGCAATCAATGCAGGCAAGATTAAGGAACTATGATGGCTAAGAAGAAGAATACATCAGTAAATTGCAGATTCCCCTCAGCTTTTTCCTTGAGTGTATTTTCTAAATCCCAGCCAGGAGAGAGAGAATCTGAGCACAAAGCAAGGCTTCCTGTTCTGAGAAAGCAGAGACTAGAGATTGTGCCCTACCCAGGCGGAGGTATTTTGGTACATACACAGGGTATTCAGTTGCAATTCCAGAAGGATCGTGACTAGGACTAAGGGCACTTTTTCCAGAAGCTAAACACAGGAAGTTTATACTGTCTTATATTATGGGCAAAGCAATCTGTCTAATGCTAGGGAATCCAGGAAGAGAGGGATGCTAGAAGGGTACAATGTAAGAAAGGTATGACCAAAGGTAGCTTCTTTGTGAAATTCTGTGCACAGAGGCTGGAATTTAAACTTGTACCACCAACCCTAAGATGTACCAATTACTCACAGGATTATAGTTACTTCATACTTCATAAAGTGGTATTATGAAATTAAACACTGTTATATTTACCATTTTGTAAACCCATCCAGAGTTGCTTGTGATCTTTTTTCTGCATTTCATTGATTACTTGACTTTTGTGCTTTAAAGCATCCGCTTCTTTCACACAAGACATAAAATGAGCTTCAATTACATCCTTAGATGGACAGTGCAGAAGGTCCTTTTCTGGAAAACTCTATCAAAGGAAGAAAAAATACACATATAAAACAGGTACACACATTACAAAATTAGCTCTTCAAAGAATTGTTACCTCCTGCAATTTTCCAATATTTTAAGCAAACCACCTCTTACCTTTGCAATAAAGAGATTTTAGTATAACTCCAAATACTTTTTAAAATTAACTTAAAAATCTTAGCTGTCTGGCATATTGTGCACTTTTTCCAAATAATCCTTATGTGATATGGTATGCATTTATACAACATGAAAAAAGATATGAAAGAGCAAGAATTTTAAAAATAGCTTTTTGACTGACCATACCTAGTATTGGCAAGAATGTGGATGGAAATGTAAAATGGTACAAACACTGTGGAAAACAGTTTGGTAGTTTCTTCTAAAAAAGCAAACAGACACCTACCATCTGATCCTGTCATTCTACAACTAGGTATTTACTTAAGAGGAATAAAAGCATATGTCTACACAAAGACTTGTACATGAATGTTCACAGCAGCTTTATTTGTAGCAGTAAAAACACAGGAAGCAACCTAAATGTCAACAGATAAACAAATATATAAACTGCGGTATAAACTTATCAAAGTGTACACTTTTAACATGCATAGTTTCCTTTAGGTCAATTAGAGCTTGACAAAGCTGTTAAAATGTAAGGTCAAATAGCTAAATTTACATTCTTTACCTTCACTGAATCTTTTAGGCAGTTGAGGCAATGATCATTGGACAAATAAGCAGTTATGTAAATGAGATGACATGCACTTTTCACCGAAAAAAAAGAAGGATATTAACAATGATAGCTAACTCTAATTGAGCACTTAGTATGTGACAAACATCGTACTAAGACTTTAATCTGGATTAAATCATTTAATTTTCCTAACAACTCGAGGTAAACACTATTGTTATTGCTATTTTACAGATAAAAAATATATAAATAAAGCTCTGGGAATGGACAGAATTGTACAGCTTGCTAGTGGTGGAGTTAGAATTAGTCTGACTCAACAGTCCCAGCTCTTAAACCACCATGCAATACCACTTCCTCCCTAAGACCTAACTATGTACTTAATGATTATATTCGAACATTATCTTACCAAAAAAAGACATTGTTCTATAAGTCCTTTAATAAAAATGGAGTCAAATAATAATGGTAGAAAATAGCATTTAGTTATAGCCTACTCATGTTATTGTATTAATAGACAACATTCAATTATCCAAGTCATGGAAAGCTCCTGAATGATTAGGAAATTTACCATAGATGCCCTCCTACCAAAGGAAAAGGCACTTGACTACCTATGGCTATCTCCTAAAGCATATATTTTTTAAATGCAAATAATCAGTCACACCTCCTTCTATTTTCATAGAATCCAGCCTCACAGTTTCTGCTGAGTAAACGGTAAGCCACTATATAACTACCGGCTGGTCACAGTTGCCTAGAGCAGAAGGAAACAGCTGAGACAATCAAATTGTCTCTCTAGGTACAAATGGATTCATGGTGCTCTTGAACTAGAAGTCCATAAAGAATTAAGATGGATGCTTTCAGACACAGGCACACAAAGGCAAAGAATAGGAGAAAATATAAAATGTAAATATAAGGCAAAAGGAGAATATGAGGGACAGATAAAACTAAAAGATGAGAGAGGATATGGACAGCAGAGAGAGTGTCCCTGCCATAAGCAACTTTACAATCAGCTGTATTTGCTTTGAATTAGCTAGACTGAAGGGATTTGCCCTGGATTCCTGACCAGGACAAAGAATTAAGTGTACATCATATCAATTCTATTACAGTCAAATGGATTAGCATTATGATAGTTATTTGTATTTAAGAAAATTTCAATTTTGTTATACTTGATCTATAAAATTAGAAGGGCTTTTTCAGACCAATGCTTTCTTTATTTTTTACTTTTTTAGGCCGTGCAGCATGTGGGATCTTTGCTCCCCAACCAACCAGGGATAGAACCTACACCCCCTGCAGTGGAAGGGCGGAGTCTTAGCCACTGGACCGCCAGGGAAGTCTAGAAGGGCTTTTTCAGTTATTGTACAGTAGTCCCCAACCTTTTTGGCACCAGGGACCGGTTTCATGGGAGATGAATTTTCCCGGGAAGGGATTTGGGCAGTGGTTGGGTGGGGTGGTAGGGATGGTTCAGGGGGTAATGAAGCTTCGCTCGCCTGCCCGCCACTCACCTCCTCCTGTGCGGCCCGGTTCCTAACAGGCTGGGGACCCCTGTTGTACAGTTCACTACACTGCTAATTATCCACTTTGGTTATGAATGAGTGGCAGAAAATATAAAAGTTCATATTCCAAAGAAAATATTGTTTTCATGTAGTTTAATTTATGACCTATTTAAGCTTAAATACCGTTGGAATTTCTTTAAATTGTATACAAGCTGATTATGAAAAAAAGGAGTTAGGATCTCTCAAACCACTGGTTTGAAAAATCAGGAGGAAAAAAATCCTGCCATTTTTTAGTGTTGCATCAGCATAGGCTGCTAATTCCTTCAATGGTTCTTGTAACCAGAGAAGGTACTGAGGTTTTGCTTTTCCCAGACTTCCACTGCTTTGCAGGTTTCTAAACTTAACCAATGCTGACACCTATAATTGATAGCTGACAATTCCAAATGCCTAGTCTTTATAGCAAAAGAGGGGGTCTACTAAGAGCGTGCATGTTTGTACACCTACCCTTCAACAGAGAATGCCCTATCTCCAGATGAACTCTTTAATGAAATGAACTCAGGGGAAGCATGAGAGCAGTAACAGAAAAACGGAGATACCTGCTTAGGCAGCCATAGCAGTTGAATTAATTGTGGCAATGAATACAGTGTCAGATGTCTCAGCCAAAGCCCCCTCAGCTTCTACTCATGAAATGCTCTTCTTTCCATGATTAGCTTGGGCTGGGGTGGGAAATCTTTTTTTGAAAGCTTCACAATAAAATTACAAGCAGAATCTAGGTTTGTTACATTACATTTCTAAATCTCTTCTCATATACATGAGCAGTTGTGTTTAAGTGCATATCTTTTCAGTCCAAATTCTTGCAAATAAAGGCAGCGACTTTAACACCATGTTTACTTGCTTTCATTAATCTTCCAAGTCAGAATCCTAATAAACTAGATCTAATTTCACTTTTTTCCTGAAAGGTTCCATTTACTTATATACTATTACCTGTGTCCTTTAATTAAAATATTAATCCAGGCAGTCTGGAGTATGTCCAGACGCATTAGAGATAACCAAATAACACTAAACGAAACACTAAAACTACTTACAAAGTTAGTAGGAAAAAAAGCCTTTTCAGTCTATTAATAATAATATTACAAGCTCTATTATGACAATAGAGCAAAACAAAAAAACATTTTCCATGTACTGCTGATTCCTCCTTCTCCCCGTCTCCCAGATCCAAGCAAGTTCTGTTGAATCTACATCCTAAATAGATCTGAATCCATTCACTTTCAACATTCCCAATGCCACTTTCCTAGTATAAATTAACAACTATGTGAAATTTCTGAAAAACCTCGTGACTGGATCCCATGCCCAAAATCTTACCCTCTTTAATTCATTTTTCACATTTGGAGTCATGGTGATCTTTCTAAAATGCAAATCTGGTCTTCTCACTCAGCTGCTCTGCTCTACTTTTAAGATAAAATCAAACTTCTAACGCTTTCAACATTCGAATGATTTCTCTCTCTGCTAACCTCTCCAGCATAATCTCTTACTCGCATTTCACATACTCCATTCTCTTTCCCTTCTCTCCCACATACAGTCTCTGCTCCAATGATCCTGAATATCTGTCATCTGCTCAGACATTCTTTCAGCCATACTCTCTTTTCTGTTCCTTTACACAAACTATATCTTCTGCCTGGCACACTCTCCTTGCCTATCTCTCAACCACCTACATGCCTACCCCCCAAAAAAATCCTCCTCAAAATTCAGATTCAGTTTTGATATCACTTCCTTCAGGAAATTTCCCTTACTCCCCAAGTCTAGGTCATGCTCACAAAGTCCTTATACTTGACCCTATAATATCACTTATATGTTATGTCACCGTACTCTTAAAGCTCCTCAAGACAGAGACCAAGACTGTTCTCAAGTCTGTGTCATCTCAATAAACTTTTAAAAATAAGTAACTTTATTGAGATATGATTTCACATACAGCCAAATGAAGAAATTTTACGCATACAGTTAGATGAATTTTGATACTGCGTAACTGTCAGCCCAAACAAGATATAGAATATTACCATCACCTTCTAAAAAGTTCCTTGGTGCCCTGTGCAATCAGTTCCCCCATTTTGAACCTCAGCTATCACTGATCTGATTTGTATCACCAGAGATTAGGTTTGCCTATAATATAATCACATATCAACAGAATCATACAATGTGCGGTATTGTGTACTCTAGCATCTTTCACATAGCATGTTTTTGAGATTCATTTTTGTTACTGCATGTATCCGTAGTTAGTTTCTTTTTATTGCATAGTAGTGTACAACTGAATGGATATACCACCATCTGTTAATCCAAAACCCTGTTAGTAGACATTAAGATTATATGCAAATTTTGGCTATTACTAAGAAAGTTGCTATGAACATTAGTGTACAAGTCTTCTGAGAACATGTTTTCATTTTTCTTGAGTATATACCTTGAAAAAGAAATGTCGTCATAAAGAAAGTTTATGTCTAACTTTATTTAAAAACTGCCAAACTATTTTCCAAGATGAAAGTACAATTTTACACTCCCTCCAGCAATGTAAGAGAGTTCTGGTTACTACATTCCTCAAACTTAGTACTGTCAGAATTTTTTTTTTTGGCCGCACCGTGTGGCTTGCGGGATCTTAGTTCCCTGACCAGAGATTGAACCCGCCCCAGGGCAGTGAAAGTGCCAAGTCCTAACCACGGGACCACCAGGGAATTCCTTTTTTTTCGGTACTGTATTTTTAATTTTAGTCATTCTACTGAGTGTGAAGCAACATCTCATTTTGGTTTTTAATACACATTTCCCTGATGACTGATGACGTTGAGCACCTTTTCATGTGCTAATTGGTTATTCCCACATGAACATACATACATATATATCTGTTCATATATATACACATATACATGTGTGTGTGCATATATATGTCTGTTTAGATCTTTTGGATGTGTTCCAAAGTGAATGATATATTAGGGAACAATTTGAACAATGTAAATTTCATGTTTACTTTTGTAAACATTGTCCACAATAGTAGGTGAAGACAAAAAATGCACCCAGCTAAACCAAACCATATCAGAACACACAAAACAAACACACATCTCAGAAATGGATCCACTACTTCAATTCATACTATGAGCTACACTCATCCACATCCTATGTTACAATTTTGTCTGATTTCAGATAACCTTCCTCCTATCACTTCATAATAACTAACAAGCTGCAATCCTTTCCAATGCTCATTTCAACAAGCAAATTTCCAGTCTTTTTCAACATAGAGTGCCATATTCATTGTAGTACTTATGTATTCCTTAAGCATTTAACATATGTAAAATTGTGCTTTTATTAGGTTCCTATCTTTTTCATTTGTCATTAATGAAGTTTTGGGGTTTCCTCTGATTTTTAACAACACAGTACTTTTTAGGAATATGTATCTTGCAGTAGAGCAAAACTATGTAGAAGTGGTGGAAGCAGACACTCTTGCCTTTTTCCTGATCTTAGGGTGAAACATTCAGTAAACCACTATTTAGCATGATTTCAGCTATAGGCTTCTCATATTTAGTCTTCGTCAAATTGAGACAATTCCCTTCTATTCCTAAGCTTGCTAAGAGTTTTGATGAAAAACGGGTACTGAGTTTTGTCAAAAGCTTTTTTTGCATCTATTCACCAAATCATGATTTCTCTTTTTTCTGCTAATATGCTGAATTGAATTAAATCGATTGATTGATAATGAAGTTGAAGTTACCCTTGTATTTGTGGGACAATCTCAACATGGTCATGGTGCATTGTCCTTTTTTACATGTTGCTGCATTCGATTTGCTTGTATTTTCTTGAGAGTGTCTGCATCTAAGTTCATTAGAAATACTGGTCTGCAATTTTCCTTTAATATCTTTAATAGGTTTTGGTATCAGAGTTATTCTGGCCTGTAAAACAAATTGGGAAATATTCCCTCCCCTTCTATTTCTGGAAAAAGCCTACAGATTGACATTATTTATTCCTTAAACATTTGACAGAATTCACCAATCACGAAACTAGGCAAGAAATTTTACTTTGTGAGAACTTTTTTTAAAATTACAAATCTAACTTCTACATATATTTAGGGGCTATTCATATCTGCTACTTCTTTTCATTGAATTTGTCCATTTGTCAAATTTTCTGGCATAAAGTTTTTCATGATATTTCTTACTATCCTATTAATGTTTATAAGATCTGTAGAAATATCCCATTTTTTCATTCCTGGTATCAGAAATTATGTTTTCCTACTATAGAAAGTTTTTAATTTCCTCTAAGCACTGCTTAGGGTGACTCCCACAAACTTTAATAAGTTGTGTTTCCATTATCATTCAGTTTGAAATACTTTTAAAATTTCCCTTGTGATTTCTTCTTTGACCCATAGCTAACTGAAGATTTAGTGGCCTCATCCTTTAGATAAGTGTGGCCACATATTTTACTTACAGACATTATTAACCCTTCCTTAAAATGATATTATTCTTGTCTTAAACTGTCATTTCTCTTTTAAAGAAGTTAAAAGAGGTAATCTTTTCTATTTATTTACCATTTCTAGTGTTCTTCATTCCTGCCTGTAGCTTCTTCCAGTGCTTTAAGATGTCATTCCATTTTCTTTTGTTCTTCACTATTTGTTTCTTTTGTTCTTCACTATTTGATGAGAAGTCACCCATCATTAACCTACTGTTCTCTTGTGTCATTTTTTTGGTGGCTGCTTTCAAGATTTTCTGTTTATAACTGGTTTTCAGCCGTTTATGATGTGCTTGGATGTGGTTTTCTATATAGTTACTTGCTTTAGATTTGCTGACCTTCTTTAACACAGACTGTTTTCTCCCCCAAATTTGGAAAATTATTAATCATTATTTCTTTTTTAAAAAATTGAGATATAGTTCATATACAATTCACTTAAAATTGACCATTTTAAAGACTAGAACTCAGTAGTTTTTAGTATGCAGTTGCCCTCCATAGCTGCAGCTTCTTCATCCATGTACTCAACCAACCACGGATCAAAATGCAGTTGGTTTTATCTGTGGATGCAGAACTTGTGGATACGGAGGGTTGACTGTACTACACCATTTTATATAAGGGACTTCAGCATCCAGCGGATTTTGTTATGGAGAGGGGCGTCATGGAACCAACCCCCCCACAGACACCCAGGGACAACTCTATTCACAAGCTGTACAACCATTACTGCTATCTAATTACATAATATTTTCAACACTCAGAAACAAACCTTGTATCTGTAAGCAGTCACTCCCCATTCTGCCCTCCCTCCAGCTCTTGAAAACCACTACTCAACTTTCTGTCTCTATGGATTTGCATATTTTGGACGTTTCATATAATGAATCATATAAAGTGCAGCCTTTTGAGTCTGCCTCCTTTTGCTCAGGCTCAGTATGATGTTTCAAGGTTCATCTGTGCTATAGCACGTACTCCGTTCCTTTTCATGGCCAAACTATATTCCATTGTATGGATATACATTTTGTATATCCATTCATCAGTTGATAAGCATCTGGATTGCTTCCACTTCTTGGTTCTTATGACTAAAGCTGCTATGAACAAACATGTACAAGTTGATGGGTAGACATATGTTTTCAATTCCCTTGTGTGTATGTAACTATGAATGGAGTTGGTAGGTCATACGGCAGGTCTTAATCATTTGAGGGAATTGCCAGATTGTTCTCCAAAGCAGCTGCAGCATTTTACGTTCACAACAGTAACATGTAACATATGAGAAGTACCGATTAGCCCATTCTCTCCAATACCTATTATTGTCCAACATTTTGATTATAGCTATTCTAGTGGGCATGAAGGGGTAACTCACTGAGGTATTTCTTTGCAGTTCCCTAATGACTAATTATGCTGAGGTTTTGTGGTTTTTTTTCATTTTTTATTTTTATACAATTTTTAAAGGTTACTTTCCATTTACAGTTATTACAAAATACTGGTTATATTCCCCGTGCTGCACAGTACATCCTTGAGCCTATCTAATACCCAAGAGTTTGTACCTCCCACTTCCCCCACCTCTATGTCTCCTCTCCCCCCACACTGGTAACCACTAGTTTGCTCTCTATATCTGTGAATCTCCTTCTTTTATGTCATATTCACTAGTTTGTCCTATTTTTTAGATTCCACACATAAGTGACATCATACAGTATTTATCTTTCTCTGACTTATTTCACTTAGCATAATGCCCTCCAAGTCTATCCACGTCACTGCAAATGGCAAAATTCCATTCTTTTTTATGGCTGAGTAGTATCCCATTATATATATATATATCGCATCTTCCTTATCCATTCATCTGTTGATGGACACTTAGGTTTTTTCCATGTCTTGGCAACTATAAATAATTATGCTTGGTTTCTTTTCATATGCTTACTGGCCATTTATATACCTTCTTTGGAGAAATGTCTACTCAAATCCTTTTTCCATTTTTAATTGGGTTATTTACCTTTTTATTACTAAATTCTAACAGTTCCTTATATATTCGGGACACCAGACCATATTAAATATATCATTTTGCAAATATTTTCTCCTATTCTGTGGGTTGTCTTTTCATTTCCTTTGAAGCACAGAAAGTATTGCATTTTGATGAAGTCCAATTTATCTGTTTTTTTCTTTGGTTGCTTGTACTTTAGTTGCTGGTACCATGTAGTTGTGTTTACTGTTGCTTTGAAACCAGGAAATGTGAGTCAAATCATATTTCTTAAAATTTTCTTTCTGACCCATGCCCTTCTTCCTTTCCTTCTAGGACTCCAATTACATGTATGTTAGACTGCTTGATATTATCCTAGAAGTCACTGGGACTCTGTCCCCGCCTCCCTCTAATTTTCTTCTCTCAGTTCTTTACACTGAATAATTTCTATGGACCTGTCAAGTTCACAGAAGCTTTCTTATGCCATCTCCAATTCACTGTTAAGTCCATCAGTGAACTTTTAATTTCAGATACTGTTTTCAGTTCTGCAATTTTGTTATCTTAAGTCACTGAGTTTTTAATAGTTGCTTTAATTCATTTTTTGCTAATTCCAAATGTGGGTTATCTCAGGGTCAATGTCTATTGACAGCATTTTTCCCCTTGATATGGTTCAAGTTTCCCTGCTTATTTGCATGTCTAGTAATAGACGATTGTATGCTAAACATTGTGAATATGGTGTAAGGATTCTAGATTATACTGTCTTTCTTGTTGAGTTTGTTCTGCCTGGAGCCTCTCCTTGATCTTAAAAAGGCTTAATTTTAGGCTTTATTAGGGCAGATCCAGAGCAATCCTTACTCTGTAAGAGGAGTTAAACTTTGTCTGTAAAGAGCAAGATGGTAAATGTATGATTTGTGGGCCATACAACGTCTATAGCAAGCACTCAACTCTGCTGTTGTAGTCCAAAAGCAGTATGTAAATGAATTAACATGGCTGGCTGCATCCATCATTTATGGTCACTAGAATTTATATTCCACATCATTTTCACATGTCACAAAATAGTATTCTTCTTTTAATTTCTTTTCAGCCACTAACAAATATAAAAACCATCCTTAGATCACAGGACATATAAAAACAGTCAGTGGGCCAGATTTGGCACACAGGCCATAACTTGCCAAACCTGTCCAAAAGCACAGCCTTTCAGGAATCTAGATTAATACCCAATATATTAACCAGGTCTTTCTCCACTCTGGATGGGCTGAAATCCAACATCTCCAGGTATTATGATATTTCTCCCACTTTTAACCCCCTAACATGCACTCTCTACTAGGCCTTAAGGAACATCACCTACATGTGTGCAGCCCAACCCTCAGCCAAGCACTCTTGGGGAACTCATACTTCTGTACATACCTTCTTCTTCAACAACCTGTCTAACAAGTTCCAGCTGCTTCAGCAGCCCAGAACTCCAATCTCTGCACCCTCAGTTCAGTAGAACTTCCTTGCTCTGCTTGAGTTCCACTCCCCATGACATAGTTAGCCAATTACCCTGAAGCACAGAGATGGGCTAAATGTGGGGCTCACCTCGTTTGTTCTCTTTCTCTCTACATCCAGTGCCTAAAAACAGCTCTACTTCATATACTTTGTCTGGCTTTATAGCTGCTTATGACTAGAGGAAAAATACAATCCACTTACTCTGTCAGAGATGAAAGCAGATGTTAACCTCAATAAATATTTGATACATAATTTAATGACTAAACAAACCTTATTTCATAAAGTTTTAAGTATGTGTGACCCTCTGTGATCTCAACCTCTTGGTGTCCACACCTTTCTGTAACCCCTTCCCCTGGAGTGTAGGTAGGACCTGTGATCTGTATTAATCAAAAGAATATGGCAAAGGGACTTCCCTGGTGGCACAGTGGTTACGAATCTGCCTGCCAATACAGGGGACACGGGTTCAATCCCTGGCCCAGGAAGATCCCACATGCCGTGGAGAAACTAAGCCCGTGTGCCACAACTACTGAGCCTGCGCTCTAGAGCCTGTGCGCCGCAGTTACCGAGCCCACGTGCTGGAACTACTGAAGCCTGCACGCCTACAGCCCGTGCTCCGCAACAAGAGAAGCCACCGCAATGAGAAGCCCGCGCACCACAATGAAGAGTAGCCCCCGCTCGCCGCAACTAGAGAAAGCCCACACGCAGCGACAAAGACCCAAAGCAGCCAAAAATAAATTTAAAAAAAAAAAATGTGGCAGAGATTATGGATACTACTCCTGTGATTAAGTCATGTTATATAACTCTGGTCTTGCTAACAGACTAGCTCTAGAGGCTCTTTTTGTTGACTCAATGAAGTAAGCTACCATGCTGGGAAAATGCACATGGCAAGGAACTTCAAGCAGCCTGTAGGTGCTGAGTACAGACTCTAGCTAACAGTCAACAAGAAGATATATCCCTTAGTCCCACAGTCACAAAGAAATGAACTCTGCCAGCAACCTGAGTGAACTTGGAAGCAGATTCTCAAGTCTCGAGGCAAGAATACAGGCCAGTCAATACCTTGACTACAGCCTTGTGAGACACTAAGCTGAGGATCCAGGTAAGCCTGACCCACAGAAACTGTGCGATAATAAACGTGTGCTGTTCTAAGCTGCTACATTTCCGGTGACCTGTCCCACCGCGATAGACAGATAATATAATACACTATTGATAAAATACTTCAAGACAGCCACCAATATTTAGAGCTGGGAAGTACAGGCAGCAGAAGCATAGGAGATACCATGAAGTGCACTTAAGAACAAGGAAAGCTACCTCAGATCTATGTCATCAACACACAGTGGAAGGAGCAGGGACGTGGTAAATTACCCTAGATAGAGACACAGTGGCTCTTGGCCTAGTAAGAAAACTTGTCCATCAGAAAAAGGGTGCGGTCAGTCCTACAGGTATAGTCAGGACCAGTGGTAGTGCCTTCCCATGCACCGTAGGAAAGATAGAGTGCCTTGATCCAAAAACCTAAGTTTGTCTGGTCACAATCATTCAGCAGTGTTTTACACAGAAACACCTACCTTAATGCTGACCCAATTTTGCCTAGCAAATGTGAGCTCTGACCCCTAATAATCACTGTCAAGATTCAAAATTTAAATTTCTGTTCTTTTCAAAACCTAAATAAATCAGTTTAGCACCATTTTATTAAGAGAAAAAGAAAAACACTGAATTATTGTTGGGTTTTTTTACTCCATTAATTTTTTTTTAGGATAGATATGCAATAGACCTGAGCATTTTAAAGAGCCCACTCTCTTCATTTGATGTTACTAAATTTCTGAATCACACTACTAACTTCCCTCTTTAAAAACTGCACATACTGTAAGCAACCTTTTGATTATAATGCAGCTTTGTAAGCAAAATGCCCATAGGAATAATGAAATATCAAAGAAAAAAAGAGACAGAGAAAGCAAAGGTAGCAAAATAACAACTGGCAAATCCCGGTGAAAGGTTTGTGGGTGTTCGACTCTCAATCTTTCTAATACAGGTTTGAATTTTTAAAAATAAAAGCTGAGGAAAGAGAAATAAAATAATTTTCTCAGGAGGCTAATCAGATTTAGGAATCAAAAATGTCCTTGAAGCTAATTAAGAAAACCATGAAGAAGATATCTTTTTCATTCCTGTTTTGGTAAACAGAAAAAGAAAGCAAAGTAAATCTACATGTTTTAAAGTAGTTAACACTTTACAATTGCATAATATTTCTCTCTCAGAATTCAAAAAATAATATAAAAATTCCTACAGAAACAATTTTCTGAATCATCCTTTACAACTTTTTGGTTTTGTACACAACACTAACATACATACATTCATTCATTCGTTCATTCATTCATTCATTCATTTATTTATTTATTTATGGCTGCGTTGGGTCTTCGCTGCTGCACACGGACTTTTCTCTAGTTGCGGCGAGCGGGGGCTACTCTTCGTTCTGGTGCATGGGCTTCTCATTGCGGTGGCTTCTCTTGTTGTGGAGCACGGGCTCTAGGCGCTCAGGCTTCAGTATTTGTGGCTCGCGGGCTGTAGAGTGCAGGCTCAGTAGTTGTGGCGCACGGGCTTAGCTGCTCCGCGGCATGTGGGATCTTCCTGGACCTGGGCTCGAACCCGTATCCCCTGCGTTGGCAGGCAGATTCTCAACCACTGTGCCACCAGGGAAGTCCAACACTAACTTTTAAATCTGCATTGTTTTCTAAACTCTTGTTATTCAACCCATGGTCTGGTGGATCAACAGCACTGCGAACTTGTTAAAAATGCAGAACCTCTGCCCTCAACGCAAACCTATGGAATCAGAATCAAAATCTGCACTTTAACAAGACACACATGTGATTTGTACGTACATTAAATTTTGAAAAGCACTGCTCTAGACATTAAAATTCACTTACTATAAACATTATGAATCTATTCAAATGACAAGCATCAAAGTCAGTTAAAAATTAGAGAAAATATGTCCTTTCGAAAAATTTTTAACAGGTTTTCTCCCCAAGAATTCAGTGTGAACTATGAACTGACCCAAATGTGTGTGATGGAGGTGGGGGAATCTCTTGGAGACTTCAGTGTTGCACAAAATCTAATTAATAATCAATATCTTTGAAAGCAACTGTAAAAGAAAAATTCTAAGCAGTCTGGTTAAAGCACACACATCATCTGACACACTCAATACAAAATCTTAAAAGATAAAATACTGATGCATCAACTGACAGAAAGTTGTTACTCGATAAATTTAACCTGTTGATGAGAAACTATTTTCTAGAAACTTAAAGAAAACCTGCTTCCTCAATCTAAAAGCATTGCTTTTCTACCTGCAAATTTAATGCTTACTCAGTTTCATTATTATCAATCAAAAGCCATAAGGCACTACAAGGGGATGTGGGCCTACATCAGTCCGTATAAGCTATCAATTAAATACCTGAGGACGACCTTTGTGGTAAACCAGGTCTTATAACCCTAAATAAAGGGAACTTAGTATAGGGAGAAAGAAATCTGGGCAATAATTTTCCTCCAACACAGGCCAGGGTCAGAAAGAGTAAGAGCAGCTGACAGAAACACGCTGGTAGTTGGAGCAAATTTAAAACATCCTCTAACATTCTGCTTTCTATTTAATTTCTCTAATAAACTTTCCATCGGGGAAGACAATGTATGACCTACTAAGGATCCCAAAGAGCAAATCATTTTAAAATATCAAGAACAAACCCATTACCTGTCAACACAAAAACTGTATTTTTGTGAAAAATAACTATATTTTCCAGGATGACAACAACAACAACAATTTAGGGAGAAGACCGGCACTGCTGTACAGTTTTGCAAATACCTTTATAACGTCTGGCTTAATGGGAAGTAGATAGAGTTATCTTATTTGCTTCCACATTCAATACTATGCAGTTGTTTTGGTTAAAGTATGTAATTATACAGGTTTATAAAAATATGTAGTTGGAAAAAGCAGTATTTTAATAGTCTTTTCAGATTTATGGATATTCTTTTTTGATACTACATCAATTCAATAAGTATAGTTTATTATAACATTAATGTGGAATCTGAAAACACATCAATAAACATTTTGACCTCTGTTACATTAAAATTCCTGATGCCAGCCGTGCACTTTGAACAGATCTTTGACACATGCATAATTTCTCAACATAATACATTGATCATTTGGAAAGTATCTGTTTACTGAGTTAAGGTAGGCCTTCTCCAAACGTTTTCACATTTCACTATATAAAATTTCTTAAAAATCAATTTGTTAAAATGACCACCAATCTCATCAGAAAATTCTTTGAGAATAATAAAGCTGTCAAGCTCATGGTGACAGATACATGTTTTCCAAAATTCTAATTTTCACTTAAAAGTGCAAATCTTATCATTAGAAACAAATACTGTCAGTTGTTTTCTCTGCAATGAGAGGTCACTTTGTTTGTTTTCAAGAAACTATCTAACAAATACCCAAGTGTGAATAAACCACAGTTTGTCAGTCACTCTTTCAAATAAAAAATGGTGTTTCATGAGAAAAGTGGCTCATTTAGCTCTCAAAGTAAACAAGGGCACAATGCTTTTCCTTAAGACAACCATCGTATTTGGCACACAGAAGTGCTTTATGTGTATTCCCATTTCACCACATGAGATTAAAAAGACATGTACTTAAGAGTCAAGATTAATAATAATTAATAATTTGTACCGCTTCACTCAGAACAGTCCTAGTGTGTGGTGGTGAAGAATACAATGACCACTAGCACATTTTGGTACAGGGCCTTGCTCTGTGCTAAGGTGCCAAAAGTTTTGCCCACCATCGCTTTTGCAGATCAGTACAAATTTAAACACAGTGGAAAGGGCAAATAGCATCTTAATATTATTATGGAAATAGGAATCCCCATGGATCTGGGTCCATCAAGCACTCTGAGAACAAAAACACTATCCCAATCATAAGAATTCTAAGCCTTTCCTATCACTATTACAATCCATCAACTAATTCAACCAATAATTACCGAGGGCCTAGCAGGCAATGCCAACTAGGTACCATAAACTTTGTTTGAGTATCTTTTGTATCATTCACTCATATATCCCAGGCTCCTAGAACAGTGCCTGGCTGGCACACAGAAGGCTCTCAGTATTTGTTGAATGAATAAATAAGTGGGTGGCTATATTTTAACCTAGATTTCAAAGCCTTTTAGAGTGCATTCCACACGCACACACACACACACACACACACACACACCCCACACACACACAGGCACACAATCTAATTACTGGAAATGCTTTTCAACATAATGGGAAAGACCTGTTAGGCAATATGGAACTTCTACACTCATTATGCTTGGAGTAGTTTTACCTTCCTACCATTCTAAATTTAAATTATTATACATACAGGCAGTCCTTGCTCTTCACGGTAACTGAGACTCATGCATATTAGAACCATGTCCTCACTCTGTATGGTTCTGTGGTAACTAACATCTGTGGTAGCATGGTGCTGTGCAAAGTATATTAGTGCAAATAACAGGGGAATAAATGCAGATGCCCCACAAATTCAATTTCAGTAAAACGGAAAGGAAAGTAACTTAGGAAGACTGGGTGAGCCTTTGGGCAGTGACTTTGAATAAGTGACCCTAATGGGAAAGCAAATCAGACACCTAAATGACTTTTCAAACTCTTAGCATGTCTCCCTCCCACTATATGTCACCATTTGAGAATCACTGCCTAGTGATCAACTAATAGAGGGGGTTCAATCCTTCAGCAGTACTTGCTTGTGGGGTGGAGGATGGAGAATCAGGGTGTTTAGTGAGAAAGAGGGATGAGATTTTTATAAAATAATGAGACAAAATTAGGTTACAATAAATCTAGCCTGGACTCAAAAACTACAGGAATTAATATTTCTCAAAACAGACTTAAATCAAGTCTTTGTATTTCTGTCTCCTAACGCTTCTTTTCATTCCATCAAAATAGCCTTAGAGTTACTTAGTGTTAGGTTGCCTCCTTCCCCATTCCCATGCCCACATGCACTCAGGATTTTGTTCTTCCTATTTGAGATTTTTTTTTAAATGAATATAAATATTCCAAAATATTATAAATTTTAAACATAGTGTATCCAGCGCCAACAAAGAATAGGCACTTATACGTTAAATGTTTAAATGGTTCTGGCAAGAGTTAAGAAGAAATTGAAAGGCATTTTATAAACACTAATGGCAGCTTAGTAAATAAAAAGTATCATGGGAAAAGCAATAAACAACTTAACTTAAAAAAAAAAAATTCTACTCTAAGTCTACTTACTAAGTAGTACCACAAGTGGGACAAATGGGAAACGCTATTTAAACTATACCTTAAAATGTACTGTGATGTTCCAAGGAAGAGCTGAACTTGATGCAAGAAGATCAAAGAGCAAACCAATTGGATAATGCCTAAAAATGAAAGAGTATATTTTGAGATAAAATAAATATTTAAACTACAACTCCAAAATAAATTTCCAGCCATGTTTCAACATCAAATATCAGGGGACTTTAACCACAAATCACAGAAAGGTAATGTTTTAGACAGTTACTTGCCTGGGCTAATATGGCATAGTTTCTAGGCATCAGGTGGTTTTTTTTTTTTTTTTTTTTTCTAACCATACCGTTCCCCAGGGAATCCTCAATATACATAATGAAATTGTACTAAGGCACCTTTTATCAGCCATGAGCACTGTTACGTCACAGTACTGCCACATCTAATTATCATCCAAGCATTCATATTGGGCAACCAGTTTTTTCTTTAAAAACAACTTAAAATTTTAGAAAATGTTAAGAACTGAGAAGAGCACCTAAAACAGCATGCAATCACCTATTTTGTACTTATTACTATTAACATTACAGTATACAAATTTCCAGTCTTTTCTTTATGCATACATATCTAAATATAGATTAGGCTTATCCTTTACAGACTGCTATAACCTGCTTTTTTCATATAACAATATGTGAACATTTTCCAAAGTCACTGAATATTCTTCTGCAACCTAATTCTAAAGTTTTTTTTTTAATAATAAATTTGGGACTTCCTAAATGAGAGAACATTTCCTAATATAACCATTACTCACAGTGAAGCAAATTATTTAGTAACAAACAAGTTAATAATACAAACCTTGCAGATTTCAGTGGACAAACCTTATTTTTTACAACCTTTTCAAGAATCTAAAGTAGCTTAATCAGTGAATCAGAATAAATAATCCTCCCAACAAAGACAAAAAGAAGACTGCCTGGTTTTATGCGCAGTCCTATTCTTTCCTATATAATAGTGAATTACTCCTAGATTTAAGAGTGGAAAACTTTGAAAATACATCTAATTTCCTTCCAAATGAGTGACCCAAATACATTACCTGATCAAGATTCAAATATTAGCTAATACTATTTATGTTTGCTTACATCTACATAATATAATTGTGGAAAAATCATCAGTCATTAGAGATCATATATTTATTTAGAATGAATTTAAGATGAATGCCCTGCTAGCAAAATAAAACAGTGAGTAGTTTTAGTCATATATGTGTTGTATCTCTTAATAAAACCCTCATACTTCTCTCTAATCGAAAGTCAGTATCTAACACAAATCCTTCATAACTAGGAATGAATATCAAGTAAATCTTGAATTAACTAAATTACAGAATGCTTCCTTTAGGAAGTTCTCTAATCAGGAAAAACTCCAGTCTCAGTTAAAAACTGAAATAAAAAAATTAATTAAAGAAAACAAAAATATTGCACTATAAACAAGTTATAGATTCTATCCAATTCTGATCCTTCTCTCTGACCTCTTAAAATTGCACAGGCTCTACATAATGCCCTGCACTTTTACAAATTAGACCTTTTTTAGTCCTCGTGTCCCTCTGAGTTACGTGCAACTAGGTTAAGAATGAATATGGGTACTTAAAGTAATAGAGCACACTGCTTTCCAAACTCTATGCAGCACTGCAGATATAATTATAGAATCCCTTTAGCAAATTCTGTAGTTGACCTATTGGATAGATTCACCAGTAACCCCATAAAATGACTAGCAATTCAGTGTTGTACACGTCCTCCACCATTCACAAATGGAACTATATACAAATTCTAAAGTTAAATCAAATATTATCTTCAAGTAATCTATACAGTCACATAAAATCAAGTACAACCTTAAAAATAAATGATAAGTATTTGAGTTAGAATACAATTTAAACATAAAAAGACTCATAATAATCAGTTATTTTTTTACCCTCAATATTAAAAAAAAAAAAGGCCTCCAAGTGCACAGAATCTTGAACAAAGCAGCTAATACCTGCTGAATGCATAAATCAAAGATCCACAGAATAGTTAACCCTTGGTATACCATGAAGATCCAATGGGCCCAATTTTAGGTTCTGAACTTCTTTTCTGAGTAGCTCTATTTTAAGATTAATACTTTATAACTTTTATTCTTTTTTTTTTTAAGATTTTTTTGATATGGACCATTTTAAAAGTCTTTACTGAATTTGCTACAATATTGCTTCTGTTTTATGTTTTTGGGTTTTTGGCCGTGAGGCATGTGGGCTCTTAGCTCCCCGACCAGGGATTAAACCCGCACCCCCTGCACTGGAAGGTGAAGTCTTATCCACTGGACCGCCAGGGAAGTCCCCCCTTTTATTCTTTCTTAAAAGTCTTCCAAAAATCACAGAGAAAACTCACTTAAGAAAAAAGAAGAAAAAAACTTAGTCTGTCTAGTAACTGCCATATGAATTCACTGGACCCTTTTACAAATCTAAGATATATTGTGGTATCTTAGTGATCTTATTTTTTTCCTCTATCTTGAAACTTTTTGCTATTTCATCATTCTAGGGATTATTTCATCATTACTTATCAATTATTCCTAACTAAAAAAAAGATTAAAATAATAAGAATTTGGAAGAATAATGTTATGCCTAGAAGAAAGATATAATAATGCATCCTTCTCCCATTTTCTTACTTTGTCACCTAAAACATTATATCATATTTCAAAAAGCATAAAATAAGGATGCAGACCCCATCTTTGGAGTGTGCTTTTATCTCTCACTAATACAGCTGAAAATTCAAAATGTCTTATTTTCCACCTATATTGACAGAGGAAGACGTTACATAATTAGATAAATCAAAGGATTTTTGCAGAGAGACAGATAGCAGTACTTTAGACTTTAATGACATTAGTAAAACTCATCATATAAGTGAAATCTCAGACTATGAGTCTTTAGATGATGATATCCTAGGTGAATTTTATAAAACTCAAGAACTAATGCATAAACAATGTATTTCTAAAGGACATACGGCATTCTTATCCACTTAGTCATTCAAAAGAAAGGATTTCTTCATACAGTATTTCATGACTAGAACCTAGACCATTCCATTTTGCTAAAAGGATGTGTATCAGTATTATCTTTAATGCCATTTGTACACTGCAATTTACTTGACAGTAAGTGGGCAAATATTAAAGCCAGATTTGTACACAAAGATGACTGGAAGGAATTAGATGATGTAGAAATTAAAAACAATTGGACTGCTCATTCAGGATGTTTACTCATGTAATAAAGAAATTATTTTACAACAAAATCACGATCTAGGGCTTTTTAAATTTCGTAAAGCATTGCCGTTAAACGCAAGAAGAGCCAGAAGTAATGACAAGCTGGAACCTCATAGAGGTCTATTTGAATGTTTGACAACTAATGAGCAGTAACTTGCATTGAGGACATTGCCCATTTCTGGTAAATATATATCTTTGAAACCAGGAAAACATGGAGTGAAAATTTGAATTTCTATATTTAAATGCTTATTAAAATTTCTATAATAAAGTTATTATATGCCATTCCTTTATACTTCTCTAAGTTATTTATAAAGTTCATTGGTCTCAAATAGTAAATGATGATGACTTTTTCCTGATATACTAAGGGTTAGGATGGAAATTTATGATAATTTCTAAAACTTATATTTAAGATTTAAATATAAATATTATCATAAATATAAATATGATTTAAAATTATATATATAAATATATCATAAATATAAATATAATTTAAAATTATATAAATATAAAAAATATTATCATAAGAGCATTCTAAGTAATACAATAGCTAACAATTATCCTGTAACAATCTTTAGAAATAAAACTAAGCCAGAAAAATTTAGGAGTAAAATAACTATTTATTTCTATCGTCAAAGTATATAGACCATACGTGGATCATCAATGCAGATGTTTATGTCAGAACGATTTTGATGCAAGTATTATACTAACTCCAAACAAATACACCACCTGAATTAACTGGTTCCAAGATTGCTTATTTCTGATGAATCTATTAATATGCAAGAAAATCTATAAAACAGAACTGGCAAAAATTAAAAGTACTGACTTTCTCTTACACTATAATCTCATTTATGTCAAAGATTTCAAAAGTACTAATTTGCACAATTCCTCTAAACAGATATTCCACATAGTTTTGTTAGGAGGCTCCTAACCCATAACACAGAAACCATGTAAGCCATAACTGTGAGTAAATCGTAATGTAGCCATTTGGCTGTTACATTGCTACTCCTGCCAATTTAACCTAAATTTAAAAGAAAAGGAAGTGGTGAGGATTTCAACCTGTAACACCCCAGAAGAGGACCAAACTGGTAAAGGTTCAATCTACCGCGCTATAAAAATTAACTGCACCAGAATATTTAGTGTTGTGTCTACTTTCACATTTTATTCATTTTCTTTCTCTTCCTTAAATTGCTCTAGCCTTTTCTAAATTCAATTCTCTACATGAATTAACGTTTTCTTTTTTTTTTTTTGCATAAGTTGTTTCTTCTTTACCCTTTCATTACTGCTAAAATACATATACATACTGGCACATGGTATGGCAGTAACAGATATGCTTTGAGGTCAGCCAAGGGTACTCATTCTAGTCTAAACATCTGCAGTTAGATAGCAAACCAGTATTTTAAGATCAGTATTGAAAGGAATCTTCCCTATATACTAGAGAACTATTGTCCCACTCCATTTCACTGAAATAAATGCATCCTATTCATAAGTTTGCTACATTAGTGATTCACTGAAAACAGGATTACATTCTAATGAATAAGGGTTTAACTCAAACGTAAACCAAAGTAATTTAATGATTACAATCTACTTTGCGTTACTCTGTCTATAGTACAAACACAGACAATTACAGGCCAGTGCTGTGTTTTCTCAGCTTTCTAAGCCTATTCTTATGGATGAAAAAGTACAGAAATAACCAACTAAAGGGATATTACATGTATAAAATGCTAAGTAAACCACATTTCAAAAAATCTAGTTTACAGAATAATTTATAAAATTCTAAAAATGCACAACCTTAGAAAAATGACTGGACATAAGAGAAGAGCCTGCACAATATTTACAATTAAGATGTTAAAATTACTTTGTTAAAATTTACTTTTGAAATCACATAGGTACAGTATTAAATTCTGGGTCACTCTATTATGCCTATATTTAAGATCAACATCAGTATTTGCTGCCTTTTTTTTTTTAATTCAAAAGGTAGTTTCAACAATTTATTTTCAACAATCAGTCCTGAAAATAAGTCAATTTACACAAAATAATAATATCCCTGTACAGACACTTGTTTTACAGTTGACAAAGAACCTTTTTCTAAATTTTGTACCTGGAGGCCTAAGATCTAACTAGCATTAGGGTAACTAACAAAGTATTCTTTAGAAGAACCAAGAACTTTTCTCTTAAGATAAGCCTAATATAAAAGTAACAAATACAAATTTTGAACACTTGAGTTACGGTAACAGGAAACTTTATCCCTTAAAATGCAATGTTAGAGCACCCTCTGCTGACTAATCAACTCAAATCACTCTTTAGAAAGAGATCCTTAATTTGAGTTAAGATCAGCACTTTCCATTTCCCATATAATTTTTAAAAGCACTAATCAGATAAGGCCTCCTTGGCATCTCTCTACAAATCAACAACATATTAAGTATTCATTATGTGCATACCACTGTTCTTAAATACTTTTCTATTCTAATATGGACAAATTAACATAAGTCATTAGAACATACAGAATTAGAGAAAACAACAACTAAGAAACAGAATATCAGCATGTATGGTAGAAAGAGCCCTCAAAATATGGTCCTACTTGCTCATTTGAGTAAGTTATTTATTTGAGCCTCAATTTTCTCAATAAAAAGAAGAGACTTATTTAGATTCATTTTTTCATTCAAGAAACATTTACATAGCACCTCTTACGAGCTACTGCTTAAGGTACAGAGCACCTGCTCAACCATCTCACATAGATGATTAAATATTTGTAATAATAATTAATATGAATAGGAGAAAGGGTTACAGAGAGAAAAGGAATATCAATTTATGCTTTCTTCCTTCTTTTATGAATTGTCTAAACTGGTGTTTGATTTCCTTTCTCACTTGAATTTACTTAAAACTCCAAAGAATCAAGTATAAGGCAGACATTATCATCCTACTGAAATAAATGCTCCTCTACGTTTAAGACACATTTATGGTCTCAAAAGTCCAAGTCCTACAAAGCTTCAGTGGTAGCTGCTTCCCTACAATGATTATCCTATCCTATGAAGCCCACTGCTTAAATGCCAGGGAGATACTGACAGCTTATTTCCAGGAGGATAACTTACCACACAAGAGAAAATTGCTATTGTTGGGAGCAAAGAGAGAAAAGATCAGAACTTAGCCCAGAGGTCCTAAATTTTATTCATGCCTCGGTAAGTTATTCATTCCTCAAATATATGGAATACCTAACAACACTAAAGGAAAAGTTGTATCAAAAGCCATTAAATACAATGAGTGTACAGCAAGACACAGCTATGAAAGTGGTATCATGCATAAAAAGGTAACACCCCAAAAACTAAAATGAAGATATGTGAACACAGTTGCTTTCACATAAGCTCTCTAAAAGGAAAAATAATTTCACTCTTTAATAAAAGACTTTCAGAAGGGATGAATAATGACAAAGTAGGAAAATGCATCTTGAAGCCAAAATCATCATTCTGTCATAACAGGGAGGAATGGGTCCAAATGTTGTTTACTGATATCATATATAGAATACAAACCTATAGAAGACAAATCATAGCAAATACAAAAATAATCACCACACAAGATAAATTAAAACGGCAGCTGAAAGATGATGACTTAATAATCATTTCCTATAAAAGCTAAATTGAGGTTTCCCATCTTTTCCAGAGTTTCTCAAGTGGGGGTGGTTTTGCACCCCCTACCCCAGGACATTTAGCAACATTTTTACTATCACAACTGAAGGGCGTGCAACTGGCAATAGTGGGTAGAGACCAGGGCTGCTGCTAAAAACACTACAACATACAGAATAGCCCTCCCACAGCAAAGAATTATCTGGGTCCAAAATGTCAGTAGGGCCATTGTTGAGAACCCATGCTTTACAATGATAAAACTGAAAAGCCCACTGTCAATCTCATGAGTTCTTAAGGGAATCTATAACTAATACACATAAAACAATACAATTTCAACATCCATCTATAATACAGATAGAACTGTCAAGAGCACAGAGATATCCTATTGCTACTCACCCACAATCTTTCCCCCTCCTTCCTCTCCCTCTACTCTCCTGATCCTTGCTCCTCTTATACTTCTTTTAAGCCACCTTCCCATTCCAAAACCTCCAATTCTTCTGAGAAATAAAAAGAAACAGAAAACACTGACTTATCTATGCTGCCAGAGGTCTAGAACTATTCAAGAGTCATAATGAGTCTGATAATGTGATTATGAAGCTCAGTATTCCGTTTTGACTAAAAAATGAATGTTATACAAAAAAAAGAAAAGAAAAAAAAAGGTTAGTGATGTGACCCATAACTCAATACAAGATATCACCTTGCATGTTTCTAAATCATTAAGAAAATCTACCCACTCTTGGAAATTCATCAGCACAAGGTGAGTCCTAAAAGTTCACTCCTTGTTTCTAAGTAATCCTTGGATTCAAGTCAGCTGCACTTATTACACACCTACTAGCTTCCTTTTATTTGCTTTAAGTCTCTTTTAAAACTCTTCATTTTTATTATTCCCAGATTCAAAGAGCAAGTCCATTATTAAACTATTTATATTTTCCATATTTCACTTAAAGCTTGACTCAGCCTGTATCTTTCTCATTCAACTACTATCTATATGGCAGCATTTCAACACCTATATCTCAGCATATCTTGAGTCACTTTTTAACATTCTTCTCCCTGTAATTTCTTCAATTTCATTAAATATTTTTGGAAGCACAATGACCAAAGCTCCCAGTAACAGAGGAAGTACAAAATTACATCATCTATACATGGATAAGCCCAGATTTATGTGTCTGAAAAAGGATATTTATTTTAAATGTTTCTGAAAAAATGGTATTCCAATATACTACCAAAATTATTTTTCACACAAAAAGGAAATCAATATAATTTAAATACTAAACCAAGGCTAAACAACATGTGCTTATAGCACAGTGGTCAACTATATGTGACAATCAGTTTGAAAGATGCCCCTTTAGGTAATCATGCGTATATAAAGTTCTGTTTATAAAGATTTTAGAGATAGAAACAAAACTGAATAGTGTCACAGAGTGACTTATTCATAAGGGAGTTTTAAATATATGTTTAAAAAAAAATTAAAAAAACCAAAAACTCCATAACCAAATATACTATTATTATGCCATATAAAAAAATCTATTGATGAAAATATACAAATCTGTCCAGTCTCCCATGCATCCAAATAGAAGACAGAAATATTGCCAATAAAATATTCCAGCATTGGTTTAAAATTCACTGTATTATAGAGCTAGACTAGTGATTTCTTGTATAGAACTTTTAAAAAACTGCTTCAAGGCACTATACCTTCTTAAAGCTAGTATATACTCAACGCTTAATAATGCAGAAAAATTCACTCACCATTTCAGTGGTGTGCCTTCATATTCAAACCATATCTCACTAATGTCTTCTTGTCTCATAACCTTCTGAAAGTGCTTTTTCACTTTGTCAGTTACCAACGTCAAATAACTTACTCTTGGCAAAAGCAACTGAAATGAAAATTTGTAAACCATATTTATTTACTATTTTTTCAAAAAGAAATATACTAAATAGGTTTTTTAATATATTTTGAATATTCTGAAAAACAACCATTTTCTTTGCATTATTTTGAATATTCCACACAAAGTCAACTGCTTTTTATAGAAAATCAAAGGCTAAAGGCTAAGATGTTTTAAAATTTCTTATGAGGTCATTACTTATGTACAGCTTATAAGATAAATACCTAGAATAATAAATAACACAAGTTTATGTGCAATCTTTCTGTAATACTTTTTTCCAAATAAAAATACAATGCAATCATATGTCATACTATTTAGGATACTTATTAGTTCTATCAAATTTAACTTAAAAATTAATATGATTCACCTGAGTTAATTCAACTTCTGAGAAGATAATAAACTCAGTCTAATGTACACCTTGACTTATCAATCAGGACTTCTCAATTGGTCCATCACATTTTGATAAGCTACTGTGTACTGGCTTAGTTGCAGTGAAGAACACCAAGACAAGGACATAATCTATCCTTTTTTATGAGGCTAAAAACAAAACAAAACAAAAAAAACTCATAAAAAGTACTTACAAAAATACTTCATGGCAGCAATAGAAAGACCTTTGAAGGTCAAATAGAAATTTTCATTTGATAAACAGTGAAGCCCACTATGATACCATTAATGGCATGATGAAAACAGTACTTGAGGAATATTCTAGCCATTGTATATAAAAATTGCAATAAGGTAAGATTCTAGATAGGAAATCTGTTAAGGAAATATTACATGAGATGAGAAAGAAGGAATGGAAAAGTGGGGGAGGTCTGGAAGTCAGAAAAGATTTTTGTGATTACTAATGAAGAAATCTCAAGGAGAGAGGTAAGTTAGATGACTGACTTTTGAGCTACACATTTAAATATTTAAATGCAATAAAGTACAAGCTTAGAGTATAATGCTGGTGGACTGACGATCCTGCCACTGTCAATCAACTCCCTCAATCTGTCCTTATGGAGGCTGGACCTACTTGGACTCTGGAGAGAGAAAAGTCTGGAAAGGAACATTAAGGTTGGTAAAGCCTCAACTGGAATAGTATGAAGGCTGTCAGCGTTTTTCCCCTAGGAAAGGTACCCAGAAAGAAAACATAAGAGAGCAAGAATTTATTTAAAGAACCTACGAGTAGATAAAAGGAGGAAACTGGCAAAAATACATGTATTTTCCTCCTTTGCAGCAGACTCTGTAGCCATTTCTTGTTTTCCTAAGCTTCTGTCTTCTTTTGCTGGTAAAACTGTTTTGTTACTCTCTTTCAGCTGCTTCTGTGAGTGTAACTCTGCATCACTTTTCATGCTGCTTATTCAAGGTTATGTCTTTTGATCAGTAAATCAAGTAGAATTATGTAGCGGGCTGGGGAATATATACAAAGAGAAATATTCTGATTAAAGGGACTCTGATACTTAATCACTGAAGATCAAGGTAACAGGCCCCAGTTAGGTAAGGGAACATGACAGTAGTCCTAGGAGCTACAGGGTACAGGGATATGGGCGGTAGTTGGCATGCTCCAGTATGGAATAAAAGGTACTAATACTAGGAACAAGGTGTTGGATAGCTGTGTGGATTCAACAGAACCTAAGTTCCTCTTTTATAAAGAAACAACTAGAATGTGATTAGGGAAGAAAAAAAAAGGAAACTAATACTTACTATGTATAAGGAAAAGCACTAGCTGTTTTACAGGAAGACTTATTATCACCTCTATTTTACATACAGCTTAAATAACTTGCCAAAACCATATTCTATTAAATAAATGGCAAAGAAATGATTCATTAGAGTCAGAAATGACAGAATCAAGTACAGAAGTATCATGGGCAGTCTCTAAGAAATTAAAATAGCATGGTAAATTAGCCATTTTTAAAAAATAAATAAGTATGGTCTATTAGTTCAATAGTTCTATGTTAGTAAGTCAAGGACTTTAATTTAAAATGTCTGTTGGGCATTACATAGCTATCTATTCTGTAGAGAATGATATTACCCTATGGAGATCATAAGAAAGAAGATATATCAGGACTAAATGAGTATGGGTATCAGCTCCTGATTTTGGAAAGAGCTGTACTACATGCTTAGGGTTCAACCAAATCTGCTGAAAAATTCACAAATGATTTTCATGAAACAAAAACTTATTTACAATAAGGAATGAGGAACATTAGAATGTAAGCTCCATTAAGACAGGGGTTTTCATCTGTTTTGTTCACTGCTAACTAACATTCCCAATGCCCAAAATAGTGCCTGCTTCATAGCAGGCATACAATAAATATTTGCTGAATGAATTAGAGATGCAAAAGGTTAAGTGGGACAAAAGGTCAAAAGTGATAAATTGTAAAAGAATGCTCATTCTTCAGACAGAAGGTACACTAAAATGTAGCTGGAATCTTCTGTCCTAAATTAGCCTGTGGGAGTAATATGTAACTAACATAAATATCTATACATAGTAGCACTAAGAAATAACTAGAGTAGGTATAGATACTTAATCTAGCAAATATTTAAATAGGTAAAAAGGGAAAGAAAATAACAGCAAAAAGACATCACCCTGCCTTCTACATCCAGATTGTATCATATAAGGTTTTTCTTTGGTGTATCAAATTGGTTTACTTCAAGTTCATTTTTAAAAATCGTGGTAAAATATACCTAGTGTAAAATTTACCAGGTTAACCATTTTAAGTGTATATAGTTCAGTGGCATTAAATACATTCACACTGCTGTGCAACTATCACCATTATCCATCTCCGGAACTTTTCATCATCCCAAACTCAAACGCTGTACCTATTAAACAGAAATTCCCCCATTCTCCTCTTCCCCCCAGCCCTTTGTAATCACTTTTTTACTTTCTGTCTCTTTGAATTAGACCATTCTAGGTACCTCATCTAAATGGAATCATAAAATATTTGTCCTTTTGTGTCTGGCTTATTTCACTTTGATTAATGTCTTCAAGGTTCTTTAAGTTCTTTTAATACAAAAAGGATTAACCCCCCCGGGGACACTGTCCACTACGAGGACTCCATCATTCCCTTATTCCTCATTCAGCACTGTCAAGTACTCAGTATGACACAAGTGATTCATTTTTTTTTCTGTACAGCTAATAAGTAATACATGTTTTACATAGTTGCATAGATTACTTATGTTTCAGAAAAAAGTGCCCGTAATATTATTTGTTTACACCAAATCCTATTTTGTCCAACAATTTTCAATTATAAAATTAGAGATTCGCTTATCTAGAACAAAAACAGAATTAAAATACACTAGAATTCTGTCCCATTTCAATGTGTGAGGCATCACACTAGGTGATGAGGATAGAGCACTGAATGAGACAGAAAGAATTCTTCCTCTCATGGAGCTTACAGGCTTGAGAGGCAGACAGTAAAAACAAAATTACAAATATGATGAATGCAAAGAGGAAGTAAAGAACGTTATAGGAGCAAGTAGCAAAGAAATTTAACCCAACCTAGGAGCTCAGGGAAGCCTTGACAGGAGGTCAATTTTAAGGCAAGGGTCAAAAGGGAAACAGGAATGAACCAAACATGCGTTGGTGTGGATGTCTGGGTGTGAGTAGGGGTGGGAGATACTGCTGCTCATTCCAGCAGAGGGAACTGCAAGAAGGCATGGCGTGAATACAAAAGGACAAAAACTGGCACATGAGGAATTATAAGAAGTTGAATATGACAGGACTGTAGAGGTTCAGGACAGAATAGTACTGAAGAAGCAAGGGACCAGATCATGAAGAACCCTGTAAACTATATTAAGGATCCTAAAGACAATGAAAAGCCACTAAAGGTTTCTAGCTGGCAGGTGACAATGTCAGATACGTGTTTTGAAAAGATGACTCCAACTGCAGACTGGAAAATGGAAAGAGGGCAAGACTGAAACCAGGGAAATTAGTTAATATTATACAATACACTAGTTTTTTGTTGTTGTTGTTGTTTTATACATTTATTTATTTATTTGGCTGCGTTGGGTCTTCGTTGCTACGCACAGGGGCGAGAGGGGGCTACTCTTTGTTGCGGTGCGCGAGTTTCTCATTGCAGTGGCTTCCCTCATTGTGGAGCACGGGCTCTAGGCAAGCGGGCTTCAGTAGTTGTGGCATGCGGGCTCAGTAGTTGTGGCTCGCGGGCTCCAGGGCGCAGGCTCAGTAGTTGTGGCCCACGGGCTTAGTTGCTCTGCAGCATGTGCGATCTTCGCAGACCAGGGCTCGAACCCGTGTCCCCTGCATTGGTAGGTGGATTCTTAACCACTGCGCCACCAGGGAAGTCCCAATACACTAGTTTTTAAATGGTGGCCTGAACTAGGCTGTATCAGTGGGTATGAAAGGAATCAGAAAAGTGTGAAATATCTGAGATGTAAAATCAGATGAACTAAGTTATGAATGAATGTCAGGGATATGGGAGAAGGAAGTATCAAAGGATGAGTCCCATGTTAATTACTGTAAGAGTAATTAATTAGCTGGATGATAAAACAGGAAAGGAAGATGGCAGATAATCAGGTTTTCCAGAGTAAAGAGATGAGTCCAGTTTCAAACACTGTTTGAGTTCCTTCAAGACATCTAAGTGAGGCTCTCCAGCAGAAAGACATATAGGTCTGGAGCTCAGGAGAAAAATCCTGGGGAGCTGTCAAGATAAAAATGCTCAACAAAGACATAAAAATGGAGTGAAAGCTCTAGGGGGGAAAAAACAGTAAAGTGGAAAAAGAAAAAAAAAGGCAAAGCCCCAACGAATGCCAACACTGAGCAACAAGCAAAAGAGGTCCCCTGGCAAAGGGGACCACTGAAGCAAAACCAGGAATGAGGCACTGCAGAGCAATGGAGAAAACAGCCAATGACATCAAATAGTGCTGAGAGATCAAGCAAATGAAACTTCAAAAACATACTCTAGGTCTGGTAAAAAAAAAAAAAAAAGTCATTAGTGACAGTGACAAGAACAGTTCTGTCGGAGTAGGGTGAAATATGATTACAGTGAAGTAAGTGGTGGGAGATGGGAAGGAAACAATGAGTACAGACAATCTTTTTAATAAGTCTGGCTGTGAAGGAAAAGCAAGTAGTTGAAAGGAGGATGGGGTCAACAGAGGGTTGTTTTAGGATAGAAAGGATTTGAGACAATATAAATGCTGCAAAGAAGAAGTCAGTAGATAGAAAAGTTTGAAAGTAAAGTAAATACAGAAGCAGGAGATGGGATCCAGAACACAGATGGAAGGCTGGGCCTTGTCTAGGAAGAAAGGACACCTCTTCCATTAAAACAGGAGAGAGGAGAAGTAAAAATATGTTGAGTGCAGATATGTTTTACAGACTTGGTGGCAGAAAGTTAAGGAAGGTCCTATTGTATGGTTTCTATTTCCTTTGTGAAGTAGAAAGTGAGGTCACCTGTCAAGAAAGATGAGGTCAGGACTCAGAGAAATAGTCCTAGCGGAGAAGAACAGAGACAGCTAACTAAGGAAACATAAAAAGAATGCTGGGAAATGTTTAGGGTCCACTCAAATCGATGACCATGTATCTGTATGATTTCCTCTGGTAACAAGTCACAAAATATGAATGCAATTTAGTATGTATGTTTCATACTGGATAATCTAAATGAAAAGCAACAGTTCAAATGAATATAACAGAAACAACAAAAACTGAAAAGTTGCCTATTTTCTAACAAATTTCCTTCCTAATACTCCCTGTAAAATAAGATATAATTCTCAATGATATACATACAGGATGATGGCTGAAAGATTTATACGGCGCCAACAAATAGACAGGAATATGTCTAACATTAACATGCTTTTCCAATGGAAACAGGAAATTCCATAAGACTCTTTGAATAATAATTTATAAATTTGGTATGAGTGGATATTTTTAAATCTAGTTTCTAAGAAATAAGCTATAAACATTAATAAAAATAAACTACATTCCCTTTCACCCATCCTTCCTGCACCTCCACGTGAACACGAATGGACTCTTCAATCCTTGGTGACAACCTGTTATGTTATCTCATCTGAGCTTTGAGAATGTCTGGGAAAGAGGTCTACTGGCTCTCAGGCTATGGTATTTTCATCTCATTTCATCCGGAATCTTTAAAACGTTATCATAACGTTTGATAACGTTGCGTTATCAAAGCAATTAAAAAATACATTCAAGTTTAATTTACAACCAAGAGACAGGTGAACTAAAATCATATTGGCACTAAAATGCTCACCTATAATAATTCTAAGGGTAACCACTGCTAGTGGTTTTGTATATTGTCTTTCTTATACTTAAGTACGTATGTGTTTATTAAGTATGTATGTATTTAAAGAACAAAATCTGGATTATGCTGCATGGTTTTAAAATCCAGTTCTTTGTTTAATATTTATTATATGCCTATCACCCAATATTCTGCAAAAACATAATCACAATGACTATGTAAGAGTTTCTTTTGGGTGAAGAATTAGGAAGAATTCAAGAAAAAAATCAATTACTATTAGACAAAACAGTCCTCTTCCTCCAACAGTTATCCCCCATTACTCTTTGCCATTTTTAATTCGATTACAAACAGACAGAAAACAACTTACCCTCTAGTTCTCACAACGGTCTTTTCATATTTAAACAGATTCATATATAAGGAAGGAAAAATACTATATTCTTTACTTGGATTTTTTTTTTAACTGCAGAAAGTGTGTCAAACATCATATTCTGATTTAAAAGTAAACAGTCTTAAATTATATATTTCTTAGTTTTTGCCACTTTGACCAACTGAACACATATACTCTTTTGTTTAGATACTATTAGAAAGCTACCCAAAGTTAAAAGTTTTCATTAAAATAGCAAAAGCTAGTTTGGAAACAAACATAAATGATATCCTAACCCATGCTACAGGGGGAGAAGAGGAAAAATACATCTAACAAATGAAATGTCTCTAAAAATAAGCTATGATCACACTTCATTTTTAACTGTGGAAGTTTTTCTAAAGGCAGAAAATTGTTGAGGTTTCCAAAGTTAAAATGACTCAAATTTATAAATATAATCAGCTACAACTACCTAAATACTAGTACAAAAGACTGCCCAATTTCTCTGAAATTATCATTCAATAAGAAAACCCAGAGAATTTAAAACAAACCCCTAACATGGGTGTGGAGAGGCTTTCATGCACTGAGTATCTACCATTTGCATGACCTATGCCAGATTCGAGAATGTGCAGAGAAAAATGCAAGTTCCTCTACCCAAAAATTTAGTGAATGGGCCCCTGAAGGAGCTTCTTCCAGCAGTCTGACTTCCCACAGCTGGAGAAGGCTGTGGAATAGTGCTGCTTCTCCAACAGAGAGGAAGAAAGCCAAGTGCAAGCTTTACTGAAGTGAAACAAGAAGACTTCCCTGGTGGCGCAGTGGTTAAGATCCGCCTGCCAATGCAGGTGACTCGGGTTCGAGCCCTGGTCCAGGAAGATCCCACATGCCGCGGAGCAACTAAGCCCGTGTGCCACAACTACTGAGCCTGAGCTCTAGAGCTTGCGGGCCACAACTATTGAAGCCCTCGTGCCTAGAGCCCGTGCTCCGCAACAAGAGAAGCCACTGCAATGAGAAGCCAGTGCGCCACAATGAAGAGTAGCCCCCGCTCGCTGCAACTAGAGAAAGCCTGCATGCAGCAACGAAGACCCAATGCAGCCCCAAAAATTAATTAATTAACTTTTTTAAAAAGCGAAACAAGAAATAATCCAGAACCACAAATACATTTCCACTTCTCCAGATCCTCCTGAGTAAACAATATTATGTGTACCTGAGATGAAAAAAAAAAAACTAAAATAACAATTGAGAATGTCTGCCTACTAGGGACTATTCAGTAAAAAGGCAAGATACTATTATCTCTGACTGACAGATGCTTAAGTTTGGATCATATATGCAATTAGAAAAGAAAAAAAAGCAGACTAAAATCAGAAGATAATTGATACTTTTTTTTTTTTAGAACAGATAATACACTAACTCAAACATACAAGCCTATATACAGCGATTTATGTTATTAAACAATATATTTCATATAATCTATATTAACTCATGAACATATGAAGTCACACACACATTCATATGTTCACTCAGCTTGCAAAAAGAATTTAAATAGTTGCTTTGAACCACCTACATACAAAAGAATCAAGTCTGAACCTAGCATTTTCAAAATAGCTTCCTGTTAAAAAACCACACATAACTTATGATTCATTATCATATACTATATATGCATAAGAAAAAGAAAGTCAAGAAGGTCCCACATCAACATGTCAACAGTGTTTTTTTCCTCTGAGTAGTAGGATTAGAGGTAATTCTTATTTCCTTCTTTTTATAGATCTGTCTCCTAATTTTTTTCCACAATAAGCACATATTAATTGTATATAAAATGTTGAAAATCAGCCTCCAGGTTCTTAGAGCTTTTTTTTACAAAAACGGACAAAGTTATGGTATCCCATTTGCCACCATCAACATACTTACATAATATGGTTCTGCCTCCCGTTCAGTTATCTCATCCTGATAGAGGGTGAAGCAAGTTGGAATTCGTCCAAACCACACATCTCGAAGCACATCTTTGTCATCTGTCATTCTTCCAGTGGTTAAAGCAGTACATATAGGCTAAATTCTTTTCCAGCCAAAGCCAAACTGAAAATAAAACGAAGAGTATTAGATCCTTGCAGGTATAAATGAACCTGCTCCAAAACAAAGGAAGATTATAGGAAAAAAAGAATGCATAAAGACTATTCACTTCAAAAAACTCCGTGATGGGTATTCTTTAGAATGAATGCAAAAATCAGTACAACAAATTCTAAATGTGGAGCTATTATTTATTTAAAGAGATCACGGAAGTAACCATTTCAAAATTACATATACAACTAATGAACCACAGCCAAAGTGAAACTATACTTGCATCATTCTCTCAAGCCCCAAAAGAGTCTACCGCTTATCTAAAGTGAACTCTTCACCTATAACTTCTCTGTGTCTCAGTTTTCTCACCTGTAAAATGGGAATAACAGCACTGACCACATAAAATAGATATGAAAATTAAATTAATACATGTAGAACACTTAGAACAATGCCTATAACACAGTACTATAAAGTGTATTTATCATAATTTATAGAACCAACCAGAGCATGTCTCAAAAAATGTTCAAAAGTCAAAGACTTTAAGAACTTAGAATAATCAAAAGCATTATTTAGTGTAAACTGGAATTATGAGAGTAAAGGAAAATAACTAAAATTTATACATTGAACATTGCTAATAACATTCAATAGAGAGTCAATAAATATTTGATCATTTGATATGCCCAGCTCTGTGGCAGGTGCTGAGGGCATACAAGATGATGATGATGATGGTGGTGATAACTTTTTTAAAACCTCAGGCATTGCCCAGAAGGTATTATTTACAAATCTGCTAAACATACCATGCACCTTCATGTCCTTGGCATGGCTTTGCTCATGCCAGTGGTTCCTTACCCTAAAGTAGCCTTCCCCACCTCGCCTTCCAACTTACACATCATTCAGGACTCTGCTCAAAATAGCCTTTCTTCTATGCATGAATCAGGCAGAACCTCTGTTACCTCACTGTGCCTTTACTTTTCCTCTACTACAGCAGGATTTCCAATCTCATAATTTTTCCATCATACCATACTTATTGCCAAACATCCCTTCCAATTCCAAAATGTCCATGGTTATAACTAAATGTTACTTTGTGAGAGCTTTCATAATGCAGGAGGGGAAGAAGTTAAATATTAACAGAACCTATAGTGTTCAGGGAAGAATCTTAAAAGATATTGAACTTGAAAAATGGGTAGAATATGGACAGACAAAAAGAAGACAAATATTCCAAGCAAGACAAAATAGCATCAGCAAAGGCAGGAAGTGGCAGGAGCAGTATGTGTACCAACTTTTTAAGAAACTTTGTGTTGGGAGGAGTAGTAGATAATGAAAGAGCTGACCTGTGACATGTTTTACTATCATACTTGATCCTAGGTAAGTCACTTTACTTCACTAAGTCTAAATTTCCTTACCTGTAAAAGTCACCAGGTTGTTCTAGAAAAAAAAAAATCTATAAAGTATTTGACATGGTAATGAACACAGCATGTGTTGAGAAATAAAAGCAATTATTATTCTTTTTTTTTTTAATTAATTAATTTATTTATTTATTTTTGGCTGTGTTGGGTCTTCGTTTCTGTGCGAGGGCTTTCTCTAGTTGCGGCAAGCGGGGGCCACTCTTCATCACGGTGCGCGGGCCTCTCACTATCGTGGCCTCTCTTGTTGCGGAGCACAGGCTCCAGATGCACAGGCTCAGTAGTTGTGGCACACGGGCTTAGTTGCTCCGCGGCATGTGGGATCTTCCCAGACCAGGGCTCGAACCCGTGTCCCCTGCATTGGCAGGCAGATTCTCAACCACCGCGCCACCAGGGAAGCCCAATTATTATTCTTTTAATGTCAAATTTGTAAATATAAAATGTAACTGGATCATGAAGTACACCAAACAGAAAATTGTGGGTTTTCAATTTCATCCAACAAGCCTAGAAAGGTTTTATAATGGTGAAATAAAAACAATTATCTGGTAGCAGTGCACAAAAGGGGATCCAGAGCCAGAGAGAGGCTAGCCGGGAAGCAATTTCAGCAACTAAGGCATATAATGAGTGCCTGACCTAGACTGGTAGCAGTTGATCGATGAGAGACAGGAGGGCTTTCCAAGGAAGAATGAATAGAAGTTGGTAAAAAGACCAGCTGAGGGACAAAGAACAAGGACAGAGAAGATTTAAATGCTTACAGCAGGCTATACAGTAAGGTAGTTAAGGGGTTTTGAAATCAGACTGACATAGGTTTCAACCCTGACTTCCACATATAAGCTGTATGTCCTTGGACAACAAACCTGACATCTCTAAACCTCATATCTATAAACTGAAGATAATTCTAATTTCACAGGGTTGTTGGGTATTTAGCACCTAGTAACCAACCACTGGAAAAATGGTAAATGTATTTAATACATGGTTTCCCTGTGCTTCCATGGCCCCTCTGCTTGAATACCCTTTGCCCCTTCTCTTGGCCAACTCTTAATCCTCCTTTAAGAGTCAGCTTAACATTAACTCCTTGGGAAGCTTTCCACTAAGCAAACTATAATCTAATTACTTCTGTTATTATATATTTATTGTTATATGGTATAACAATGCATTGCAGCTGTGTATCTTATCTCTTGCCCCTCCCCACACTGAACTGTCAGCTCCTTGACAGCAGAAACTGAGTCATATATACCTTTGTATCCAGGATGTTAGCATAATCAGCACATAATAGGCTCTGGAATTTTTGTTAAACAACTGGAAAATATATAAATAAATAAAATGTGTAAATCCAAAAGTTATACTAGCTACTTAAGAAACTTTTCCACCTAAACTCTTACCTAAATCTGTACAATCACACTTCATATTCAGCGAATTTCACTATTTTAGAAAAATATTTTTCCCTCTCATACATATACTACGATATCAACACCATGCATCCAACTTGAAGGCAATGTTTTGGAAGAATAGAAATCCCAACCCATGATGCAGTCTACTAGAAGTAAGCTTCCTGAGGGCAGGGACTACTTCTTGACTGCTGTATTCTCTGCATCTAATTCATGGCCTGGAAAAGAGGCAGGTGCCCAACCAACAACACTTAGCAAATAGCACAGTGAGTATGATAAAAATATTGGGTTGGCCAAAAAGTTCGTTTGGGTTTTTCCATAACCTGTTACAGAAACCTGAATGAACTTTTAGGCCAACCCAATATAATGCACAAGTAACAGTCCCTTTTACACTACAAACCAAGAAAGGCTAACCTATTACCTGAAGCTGTTTTGCTGACAAAATCCCCAACTACTCAGAAATTACTTAAAATATCAAATAACTACTAGTAGTAAATTTGTAAACATCTAAAAATATATATGCTGGCTGGTCTCCCTTTAAATTCATGAACACTGACCTCAAAAGTGGGCTCTGAGTATTGCCCAGTATTCTCATACTTCCCTAGTCCATTTATTCTTCCACTGTCCTAAATCAACTCCCCCTCCTCAAATTTTCACATCTCCTTCCTCACTCTCTCTCAGCTAATGACCTGGCTTTCTATTTCCTTCTATCTGGTTACTGAGGATCACTAGTTCTGAACAGGGGTTTTAAGGAACAGCCCCACCTCCACCCTGGGGGATAGGTCATAACTCGCTCCTATCTCCAAATGCTGAAGTGCCCCACGGTCCTTGAACCCTGCCTCTGGAGATCTCTCAGGGCTTTAAATATCACTTACACATTAACAATTCCCACATTTACATCTTCAGCCTAGACTTCTCTTCTAAACTCCAGTTTCATATATACTACTGTATACTGACATTTCATTTGAAAATTCAGCAAGTGCAAAACTGAAAATGATTGCAGATCTTCCTCCCTCCTCTCCCTATTACTCTGCGGTCTTCCCCAAATCACTGAGTGGTAACTCCATTCTTTAGCAGCTCAGGCCATAAATCTGGGAGTCATCCATGACCCCTCTTCACACTTGATGGCTCTAGCTTAGATATAAATCTAGAATCTGGCCATTTCTCACCACCTCCACCCTTACCACACTGATCCAAGTCACCTTGACCTTTAACCCAGATAAATGCAAATGGCCTACCAACAGAAGTCTCAACGTTTCTGCCCTTGCTGCAGAGAGACAACAAAGTAATCAAAAAAATCTTTTAAAACACAAGTCAGATCAGTTCACTCCTTTACTCAAAACCCCACCATCTCATTCAAAGTAAAAACTAAAGTCTTACGAGGTGTTAGCAGGCCCTATATGACCTGACCCCACTCTGACCTGCTTATCTGCTTCTCTCCGCAACTTGCTCCCCCAGTTCCAGCCAAACTCGCTGATGTGCTCCTGCCTCAGGGACTTTGTGGTTGCTCTGATGGCCCTCTCCACTACATCCACGGGCACCCTTCTTTAACACTATTAGGTCTCTGCTCAAATGTCATCTTTTCTAAGGCCACCACTATAATTTCCCATGCATGCTACCAGCACTCCCCATTCCCCTTCATTACTTTATTTTTTCTCCATAGCACTTTTCACTACCTGACACATATTTTAATTAATTTTTAAATTAATGTCTCCCCCCTCAACCCTCAAAGTGAACTTCATTATGGCAGGGATTATTATTGTCTTCCTCACTGTTTATTGTTTTGTTTACTTTTTGTTCAGTGCCTGGCACATAACTAGCACTTAGTATCTGTTAAATTAATAAACTGAACCTACACTTGAAGCTTGTACATTATTCTAAAAACTCTTATCCATATAGTACCATTCTGTTCACTTTTCCCCAGTTTTAATCAGCATACCTTTGAGGATCAAAGCACCTACTTAAATCCAATATAAAATTCTAAAATTTCCCTCCACTGCTACCCTCAGCCCAACATCTTTACTTTCAAATTCAAAATTCAACCAACAACTCCCTTTATGGAAATCACAAAATAAGTCCGTTCAGATCCAAGTACACACAGTCCCAAAGACTGAAATTTATCAAGTAAACTCTGGAAGGCCTTGGAAATTCAGTGCTGTTTGATAGCCTCTGGGTTCTGATTCTTGCTGAAAACATGCTGTGCCTCCCCATCCCTCAGAAAAATCTAGAACCAATCCACTTTCCCTAGGTTCCCCAAGTTCAGGTGTGACTTGAAAGTAATCCAAACTATAAAGTATGTGAAAGTGCTCTGCCAAGGGAAAATGGCTTTGTTGGCACTAAATATTATCATTAAAATGAGACAATGAATGCGTCTGAGAAGATAAATTGGGGGGAAACCCCACCGATTTCGGATAGAATCGAACTGCCTGTAAAATAACTATGATCTAAATAACTAACTATTCCACGAAAAATGCAGGTCCCGAACTAAACTCTAGAGGCTGCGACGAGACCCAAGCTTCCCACCTTAGTAAGGAACGGACGTATTCCCCGAGAGACCGCGCAGGCTACACCCTCCAGCCGGCACTAGGGCTCCGAGGTCGGCTCTTAGCCAACGCCACCTCCCTCCGAGGAACCACCTTCACCCGCCACCACCACCCGGGGGAGCGCTCCTCTCGCCGCACACGCCCCTCCTTCTTACCACACCTACCTAGCACTTCCCCAACCCTCTTCCTCCGGGCATTTCCTCACACTGGGGTGACAGACACACACATACCCTACCACAAGCTCAGGCTTCTCCTCCGCCTTCCTGCACCGGTGAGGACGCTCGGGTCTGGGGCTCTGGCTGGGCGGCGGCGGAGAGCGTCAGACACACTGTCCCGCAGAGATGCACCAGACTGGAGTCCCGCTGGCCCGCGCAGCCGCAGAAGGCACCTGCGCGGAGGTCAGAGTCGAACCCAGCTGCACTTCCGCCCTCCCGTATCCAGCGAAGACAGCCCACAGCGCCGCGGAGCTCTGGAAGCCCACCGCAAGTACAGTCACCCTCGCGCCCGGAGATGACGTCACGGGGCCCCACGTGGCCCGCACTCCGCCCTCCCAGTTCGGCCCAACCCCGTGAGCAGGCTGGAGCCGCGCTTGAGCATGCGCGGATAGAGCAGAGAGCGTGAATGTTCGGTCAAACCCCTGGCAAGTTCCCGGCTTCTTCCCTCTTCCGAGAGTCCTGTGCTTTTGGCATAGTCATTGTTGTTTAGGGAGGTTAATATAACAGTTCCGTGAGAGCAGAGAGTTTTGCAAATACTGAGTCACTGCCTCACTAGAGCTTCATCGCAGCATCCCTGTCCTGGCTTCACACAGTAAAATTAATAAAACGTTGTTTTTCAAAGTGTTTTCATATCTATTTTCTCATTTGATCTCCTCCACTTTGTCAGAGCCACAGCACGGATTAAGAGCCGCATTTAACAAAAGACTAAAATACTTTAATACTGAAGCCCAGCCATCCCTCCAATTGTACGTAACTATGTCTTCCTGTTGGTGAAAATGACAAGCAATTAGTCAACTTACTCCTAAAAAGTGTTTGCATTAGGTCTATCCAGAAGTCTTAGCAGGCATTTAACGTTTTCCTCTTCATTACACATGGCTTTCAACATAATGCTATGCATGCCAAGTGAATACTACTGTGCTGAGACTCATGATAGGTTCCTGATAAGTGGGAAGACTAGGAAAATCCTAGTATTAGCCACAGGATTCTTTTTAAAGGAAGAATCTTCTAGGAATTCCCTGGCTGTCCAGTGGTTAGGACTCCACGCTTTCACTGCCTGAGGGCGTGGGTTCAATCCCTGGTCGGGGAACTAAGATCCCACAGGCCGTGCAGCGCAGCCAAAAAAAAAAAAAAAAAAAACCTTCTTGGAGGTTGTCTAGCCCAATGATTTTCCAGTGGTGAATCACAACTCATTGGTGGGTCATCAAATCAAGTTAGTGGGTCATGACTAGCAGTTTTTAAGTAAAAAAAAAAAATAGAAAATATTGGCATGCTTCACACATATTAAAGGTAAATATTGTTTCCTGAAGTTTTTACTTTAGTATGTACGTGGTTTACACTGTGTAGCAATGTGAAATACATTTCTTGATATGGGTAGCAGTCAAAAAACATTGAAAGCCACGGTCCAGTCCACTCCACTTACTTAATGCAGAAATCCTCTCTATAGCATCCCCAACAGACAGCCATTAGCCTCTGTAAAAAAGCTCTTGGGATAAAGTTGCCCCCACTTCCCAATGGTAGGCAAAACTAAATGGAATTTACTCTGAAATGTATCGAAAAAATTAGATGGATGGACGAATGGCTAGAGGGATGGATAGATGGATAAATATGTGATAATGCAAGTACAGTAAAATGTTAACGGTAGAATCTAGGTGGTGAACATATGGGTGTTCACTGTAAAATTCTTTCAACTTTGCTGTTATGCTTGAAACTTTTCCTAATAAAATGTTCGGGGAGGGGGCAGAGAAACTATTTTTGGAGAACCCTAATGGGTAGAAAGTGATTATATTGAGCTAAAATCCAGCTTCTTGTAACCTTAAGAATTGACCCTGTTTATTTCCTTCCTCCCCTCGTCCCTCCTCTACCCCACCCCCAACCTACAATAGAAATAGCTAACCCTTGTAATAGACAGCACTTCAGCTATGAAAAGATATGCCTCATAACCCACTCAGCATAAACACTGTCAGTTCTTTCAGCCATTCTTCACATGACATATCTCTCCTCTGGATATGGTCCAGTTGTTGTACTCTTTCCCATCTCATTATTATGCTCCTTGAGCAAAAATTTGGAAATAAGAGGAATTCTATATTTGTTCTCCGTCATTTCCATTTGTTAACATTATGTCGTCTCTCTCAATCAGTTACCAAGAGTGACAGATATCCACTCTGTCCTTTAAGATGTTTCTTAAACTCTAAAAAAAGAAAAAAAATGGTAACAGGTTTCAAAAATTTGGATTTCTGACTTATCCTGGAATCTGACAACCCTGGGACCACATTCCCACATGGCAACCGAGTGCTGGAGTGGAGCTGCAGCTGCCCCCTTTTAGGCTGGGAATGCCCTCTCCAGTTTCTCACTGTCCCCACACTATCACTTATTTAGACTTTAGATTACCTACCTGGATGCTAAATGCTTTGGAGCGTAACACTCCTCTATAGCTCTTCGTGTTTCTAAGGCACTGCCTACCTCAGTTCTTTGCACGTAAATATTCATTTTGAACAAAAGACCAAAACAACCAGGCCAGAATGCATTATACTGAATAACATACATTTGATTGTGATTGTGATCATATTTATAGTTCTAAGTTTTTACCTTTAGGCAATTCTAAGGACACACGCTTGAAGGTCGGGAAAGTATCATTATACAGTGTTCTCTCCTGTGAGGTGAGAGAGCATTTGGAGGATTCAAATATTATTTTGAGACTTTCAATGCTGAACAATCATAGACATCCCATTTGTATCTATTTAATTGACATTCTAAAATGAATCCAGGAGCTGGATGGATAGACTCTTTTAGCTTCAGTGACAGCCTTTCATTCACTGTGACAAGTCTTCATTCAGTCATTTAAACATTTCTTGAGTTCACATAATTAGGTGCTTGGTAAAGTGAAAATAAGTAACTCTCAAGCAACAACAAAGGAACCTCCCAAATTTCATTACATGAATACATATTTTAAAATCACAATTTGGAGCAGTTTTCTTATGACTACCATGTCAACTATATAATACCATATGTAATTCCAGCACTGCTACAGATAAAATGTGGGTTTTTGTTGAAAATATTGTGTTATAAGACTATGATTCCAGTTACTCAGTACTCTCTATCTACTTGCCTACATAGATTGTATAGGAGTGAATCAAAACAATATGCCAAATATTCTTTGGGAAAAATATATACATTCATAACTTGTATGCATTTGTGCTTTAATTTTTGATTCCCCAAATTACTATTATTCTTTTTTTTTTTTTAAGAAATTCACGTTCTTATTTATTGATTGATTTATTGATTGATTGATTGCTGTGTTGGGTCTTCGTTTCTGTGCGAGGGCTTTCTCTAGTTGCGGCAAGCGGGGACCACTCTTCATCGCGTTGCGCGGGCCTCTCACTATTGCGGCCTCTCTTGTTGCGGAGCACAGGCTCCAGACGCGCAGGCTCAGTAATTGTGGCTCACGGGCCCAGCTGCTCCGTGGCATGTGGGATCTTCCCAGACCAGGGCTCGAACCCGTGTCCCCTGCATTGGCAGGCGGATTCTCAACCACTGCGCCACCAGGGAAGCCCACTATTATTCTTTAAAAATCTTTGAATTAGATTATTTGGCTGTTCTCATAGGAATATTTTCTATAAATGGCTCCTATTAAAAACTGGGAAAAATTAGTCAAGCAGTTTTTCCATCTGTTTTCTCAATGTGTGCAGAAGAAAAATAGTCTGGGAAGTATAAAATTGAAGGGAAACTCTTAAAAAAACAAAACCAAACTGAACAGCCTGATTCTTGAAACAGCAAAATAAATCCTTGCAATAATACGTTGCTGTCACCAGGTGTCACAATCAACCTGACACAAAGCTCAGAGCTCCCCAACCAGCAAGGCCAGTCAATAGCACCCTCAGTGATGTAATAGACTGTTTCCCAATAGGAAAGTTCAAGTTATCTCAAGAGATTTTGTGAAATCCTAAAAAAGTTTTCACAACAAAATTATTTTAATTTGAAAAAAAAAAAAACCAAACACTTTCTAAACCTTGTCAGTACTGACAAAATTTCCTTCAAATCCATTCCCTTTCCTTCACCTGTGTTTGTTCTTCGATCATAAACTAGTGCAGTATAGCATAGCTGAGGACGTGCTCTTAAATCCCATATCCGACATCTATTATCTGTGTGGCCCCAGAAAAAAAATTATTTAACCAGTACTGGCTACATAATTCCACAGGGCCAGTGCAAAATGAAAATGAGGGCCCTTTGTTAAGGAAAGGAATTTGAAGATGGCGACAGCAGAGCATTAAATCAAGCGCTGTGCATACGACAGGTCACACGCCCAAGAACCTAACTCTTATGTGACTTCTCCAAGCCTCCACTTCTCCATTTTCCTCACGGTTAAATGAGGATACTGATAGCACCTGCTTCATAGACTCGTTGTGAAGGTTAGGGAGGATGATGCACATAAAACATTTACCACAGTGCTTGGTAAATGGTGAGCTCTCAATAAACAGGAGCTGTTGTTTTTATGTCCTTCATCAGGCACTGTGCCTCCCTTCCCCTGCACCAACCCATTTTACAATCTTCTGCCAGAGTAATCTTCTTCAGCACAGTTCTAATTATGTCGCTGCCCTGTTTTTCACACTGCCTACAGAATAAAACCGAAATTTCTTGGACTAACCTAATCCAGTTTTCCAGCTTCATCACCCATCACTTGTCTGGCTCCCTGGTCTCTCTCTGACCTCTGCCTCACATCCTGCGTCTTTGCTGATGCTGTTCCTTCTGCTGGAAATGCCCTCTCCCCAGGACTGTACGGGAAATACAAGAATAACAGTCACAGTTCTGCCTTAGAGCTGTTTACAATATAGACTGGGAAACAATATTACACAGAGATTCAGCAAGAACGCAAGACAAGGTGAAAAGAATGGTCAAGGAAAAACATGTCTTAGAAGTTCAGAAGTAGAAGCCATGACTGAAATGACACTTTTTAAAGCATTTCATTTCATAGTTTATTAATGGTTACTATGTTATGCACAGACTCTATGTTATATGTATCAAAACGCAGAGCTCCATGGATTCTTTTTCAAAAATATAATTCATATCCCTCAGTTATTAAATGCTAAACTTAAAAGCAGGGGCAATATATACTTTTAATTAATTATTTTTAGAGCAGTTTTAGGTTTACAGCAAAATTGAGCAGAAAGTCCAGAGTTCCCATATGGCATCTCCATACACTCGCAACTTCTTCCACTATCACATCCTGCAACAGTACGTTTGTTACAATTGATGAACCTACACTGACACATCTTTATCACCTGAAGTCCATATTTACATTATGGTTTGCTCTTGATTTAGTCAGAAAGGCTAAACATGAGTTTAGTCAAATGTATAATGACAGGTATTCACCATTATAGTGTCATACAGAGTTGTTTCATTGCCTTAAAAACCCTCTGTGCTCTGTCTATTCATCCCTATCCCCTCTGAACACTTGGCAACCGCTGATCCTCTTATGTCTCCACAGTTTTGAGTTTCTGAGAATGTTGTATAGTTGAAATCATCAAGTATGAGGCCTTTTTAGATTGGTTTCTTTCAGTTAGTAATATGCAATTAAATTTTCTTCATGTCTTTTCAGGGTGCAATGTTTTTTAAATAAAATTTTAAAATTTTAAAAGAAAGTCACATTTAATTACACAGAGTACTAATTTTTTACTTTAAAAAGTACGTTTAGGACTTCCCTGGTGCTGCAGTGGTTAAGAATCCGCCTGCCAATGCAGGGGACACGGGTTCAAGCCCTGGTCCAGGAAGATCCCACATGCCGCAAAGCAACTAAGCCCGTGCGTCACAACTACTGAGCCTGTGCTCTAGAGCCTGCGAGCCACAACTACGCTTAGAGCCCATGCTCCACAACAAGAGAAGCCACTGCAATGAGAAGCCCGCGCACTGCATCGAACAGTAGCCCTGGTTCACTGCAACTAGAGAAAAGCCCGCGGGCAGCAACGAAGACCCAACGCAGCCATAAATAAATAAATAAATAAATAAATAAAAATTAAAAAAAAGAAGACCCAAAACATACACATAATTTTAAAAAGTAAAAAAATAAAATGTATGTTTACCAGCAACTCTTGTGTTGGGGAACTTTCTGTGGGATAATTTGCCCACATACATTAAGTATCAGAATTGTCATCCCAGAGGTGGTATGTTCCTAAAATCTCTGTCAATTTTAGGGACAAGCGGGATGGTTTAAAACACCGATTTTTTTAAAAATTCAGGTATTCAGTTTGCCTAAAAATAAAGTCTGTTGTGGAATAACTGCTGAATTTTTAAAAAGCCCATTGTGTAATCATTACTTTTTTCATTCACCTCCCAGATCTGATGGCACAGTCAGCCCACACCTTTCTCCTTTATCTTTCTCCTTTAGTGGTATTGCTACCACACACATGCCATGGTTTACTTTTCATGTTTTCCTAAACACTACTACTGAAACGCTCAATAGCCATCACTCTGTTCCTAGGATCCATTTATTACCTTGGGCTTTATAGGACTGTCATGATTTAAGAGAATGAGAGAGAAGGGAAAGGTATAGGTATTTCAGGAAAGGAAAAAAGAATGATCAAAAGCAGGGATGAAACAGTCACGTTCATGCCTGGATGCTGTGAGTGTATTTTATTCTGCAAATGTAAGATACTCTAGGTCAGGAGGTTAGACAATTCATCATACACACTACTTATCTAGTTAGTTAGTTAGATAGTTAACATTTACAGAGCATACTATGTGCTGGGCACGATTCTATAACACTTTTCTAATATTCTAACCTCATACAATTTGGGAGGCCCTCTTTGGAAAGCACACATACAAAGAAATTACAAATACAAAATTAGGTGACCCTAGAAAGGACCCATGTAAGTGAAGAGACCTGAAAATTAAGCTTCACAGTAAACTCACCTCCATTTCCCATGACCGAGAGACTGAAGTGAAGAAGTAAGCTTCAGGCAGCCCAATTCTTCACCTCTCACAGGTACCCAAGACTGCTTCTTGTCCCATGATCTCCATCTCTCCCTAGAAGAGCTCGGTTATACTGCCATTAGAGCAAAGGGCAAAATTAAACAAGAAGCTTTCATGTTCTGCTTGCCACACATTTCTAGCCACCATTTATGCACTGATTTTATTCACTGCCTTATTCTAGGCAGATTTTCTAACATTCTTTTCATCTTTTCATCAAACCATAACATGGAATTTCTGTATTCCAGAAAGACGGATACGAATAAAGTATCCTTTTTGCCCCCTCTCCACACTTTCCCAGCAATTTATAAAATGATTAGTGTTCTCACAGAACAGTGTGTTCATTCACTTAATAGGCTTTTATGTGCCAGGCCGTACCAGGTACTCAGGATACTAAGATGCATCAGAAATAATTTCTTCCCTCAGGGAACTCACATTCCAGTTTGGCAGAGAACTGATAAGTAAACAAATGATTGCAATAGTCCCTAACTGGCTGTAATAGGACTATGTACAACTGTTATGGGAACCTAGCTTTGAGAACCAGTAGCAACGTATAAAATAAATCTTAGAGGATAAATAGATACAACATGTGGACAAGGAAAGAAAGGGCTTTTAAGCCAGGGGCTCTTAACCAAGGGGTCCACGGTTCAAATTAAGGAGCTTGAAGAATTTGGATGAGAAAATGAGTACGTCTTTATTTTCACTAACCTCCAGTTTGAAATTTAGCATTTTTTTCCATTATAAATATAGGTCACAAACTGGAGTAGTATTAGCAATACTTGTAACTTGTCACCAATAGAAACAGATATATTCAACATAGATATATTCATATTGCAGTTGACTCAGATTCTTGAAACATTATTTTACACATATGGCTACTTTGAAATTACAGTAGGAATTAGACTCACTGCGAGACCTTATTATTTATTGCATACTACATAACACAAATTTGTTTTCCTAACATTCTGATAACTGTATAGGAATATACAATTATCTCTTTGTAGTAATACGTATGTCTATGTAATAATATGTATGTTTATGCATTTAAATATATTATTCTGAGAAGGGCTCCACATACTTCACCAGACTGTCTAAGAGATTAATTGTGAAAAAAGAATAAAAGTAAAGTTAAGAACCCCTGTTCCAGGCAAAGGGAACAGAAGACACAGTAAGTTTGGGACTTCCCTGGTGGCGCAGTGGTTAAGAATTCGCCTGCCAATGCCGGGGACACGGGTTCAAGCCCTATTCTGGGAAGATCCCACATGCCGTGGGGCAACTAAGCCCCTGCACTGCAACTACTGAGCCTGCACTCTAGAGCCCGCGAGCCACAACTACTGAGCCCACGTGCCACAACTACTGAAGCCCGTGCGCCTAGAGCCCAGGCTCCGCAACAAGAGAAGCCACCGCAATGAGAAGCCCGTGCACCGCAACGAAGAGTAGCCCCCGCTCGCCGCAACCAGAGAAAGCCCGCGCGCAGCAATGAAGACCCAACGCAGCCAAAAAGAAACAAAAAACAAAAAAAACACAGCAAGTTTAAAGATGAGGACTTGTTCAAGAATTCAGTCACCAGTGCTGCCTTTTCTTTCTCTTGACTCTGAATTCTTCCCACTCCTCTTTCTGCCACTCCCCTAGTTTGGGATACCTGCCCATTTGGCCCTCTTCCAATCTATTTTCCACACTTCCCAGTATCGGGAATCCATATTCCCAAAGCTGATATTGTGTCACTGCTATTCTGGTTGAAGGGGATCAGGAGAGCCCAGCCTGCTTGGCCTTGATATTGCCTCTGCAGGCAGAGGCAAGATCAAGGAGCCCTTGGGTTCCCTCGGACAGATCTGGAAACCCCTGGCCTAAAAGAGCAAGTGTGGCTTTCAACACCCTCCATGGGGCAATCAATACCTCTCCATCCTTATCTTCTATCATATGTCCCTGAGCTCTGTCCTCCAGCCTCACAGAAACACTTTTCACTTTTCATAAAGATCCTGCCCTCTATCACCTCCGGGGGTATACAAGCTATTTTTTCTGCTTGGGACTCTACTTCTCACCACTCCTTTTTCCTGGTTAACACCTACTTATCTGTTAGGTGTCAGTTTAGAGGTCTCTTCCTCTGGGAAGTCCTTCTACTCCCCACAAGAATGGCCCAAATATCTCTCCTATGTGTTGCCTTAACAGCCTGTATTTACCTTCTTTTTTTTTTTTTCTCCTTTATGTGGCATAAATATTTTGTTACACAAGGTACAAAAATACTTCCACGTTTTGGTTGCTTTCAAAGTTTGAAAAGAATGATGAGCCACAGCAGGGGTGGAATGCGATGTGGAGAGGTACGCAAAACCAGCAGAGAAAGGATATATATATATATTTTTTGGCTGCTTTGGGTCTTCGTTGCTGCACGTGAGCTTTCTCTGGTTGCAGCGAGCGGGGGCTACTCTTCGTTGCAGTGCGTGGGCTTCCTATTGCAGTGGCTTCTCTTGTTGCCGAGCCCGGGCTCTAGGCGGGGACTTCAGTAATTGCAGCACGCAGGCTTCAGTAGTTGTGGCACACGGGCTTAGTTGCTCTGCGGCATGCGGGATCTTCCTGGACCAGGGATCAAACCCATGTCCTCTGCATTGGCAGGGGGATTCTTAACCACTGGACCACCAGGGAAGTCCCGAGAAAGGATTTTCTTAACGGCTGTTGGCCCATCTGAGGAGGAGGAAGCAGAGGACCCCGATTTGAAATGACCAGGAAAACGCTCTGTCTTGGCTGGGTGGTCCTTCCTGTTGGGCGGAACTGGCTGCAGGGCTTGGTCCTCACTGAAGCAGGGTGGGTGCAGGGAGGGGTGTGGACAGTGGGGCTGGGAATGATGAACCATTCGTGGTCAGGACCTGTTGCTATGGTGACACAATGTGAGAACAAACGGTACACTCACAGATACACAAGTTTAAGTGTCTTAATCCATGCCAGAAAACATGCAAAATTAAACGCGTCGTTTCTTTGAGATGGAGCTACGGAAGCAAATTTGGACTGGAGGTCAGGCCTCGCTCAGTCCCAGGGAGGCCTCTGAGCTGGGTCTGGGTGTCCCAGAGAGAAGGCCCCTGAATCCTGCCGTGAGCACCCTGAAGAGGGGTTTTGGGGCAGGACAGGGCTGAGGAAGAGGAGAGAAAGGAAACAGGAAACAGTGCACTGAGTCAGGCTTAAAATTCTCAGGCTTTGGAGGGAAGCAGCAGCTCTGCACGGGCTGCCTTGGGGCAGTGGAAGCTCAGGGCGGCTTCCTCCCCAGTGGGGCGGGGGCCTCGAGCCGTGGCGACAAGACTTCCAACCTCGCTGGGTGGTATCAGAGGAAGGGTACCAGCGCACCTCTGGACATCAGTTTCTTCATCCTGAAAATGGGAGATCGCCACCTGACCTGCATCCTCTGAGCATGTAGGGCAGCGGCGGCAGCGGTAGTGGCAGCGGGGTAGGTGAGCGCAGCAGGTGAGGTGGCTGGGGTCAGCTCTGTGGTGTACAGAGGGTAGGGGGCCCAGGACTCTGGGTATGCGGGGCTCAGAGGGGCCCCCATCAGCTCTGAGTGTGCTCCTAGGGAGGGGTGAGCGTTGGTGGGATTTGGCGTAGCTGTCAGCTTGTTCTTGGCCGTCTTGGTGTTGGCTTTGGCACACTCTAGCCTCAGGGTCTGCGGGTTCTCAGGATCAAAGCGAATACCGTTCAATGCCTTCTGGGCGGCTTCTGCTCCTGCCCGGTTGTCAAAGATCGCAAAACCAGCAGGCTGCCTCGATGTGAGCTTGATGGGGACACTTCATACCCCTTGAACGGCCTGAAGAGCAGGTAGAGCTCTTTGGGTTGAATGTCCACAGGGAGGCCACTGGCGAACAGGGTCCGGAGCTCCTCCTCCGTGCGAGCCGTGCGGGCGCTGCGCGCGCAGTCCGGTCTCAGGTTGCTCGCGGGGCTGGGGGTGGGGTGGTGGGGGTGGGGTGGTGGGGGTGGTGGGGGTGGTGGCGGTGGGTGGGGCAGCCAGCGGGTCCGGCTGGAGTCGCATCAGGCTTCGCGGGGGCGGGAGACGGGGAGGGGGTGCGGCGGACGTGGCACTGGGAACCCCGGCCGAGCCGTGGTGGCCGCCGCCTCCGCCTTTTCCCTGCGACCGGCGAGTCTTGTCTTCCTTTTATCACGGAATGGTAATAGACTTTTTACTGGTCTGCGCTCTTTTCTCTGGTCGGCACTGAGCCTTTAATTCCCCACATAGGGCCTGACAGTAGTGGGCGTTGGGCGGCTACTTACTGGTTAGATGGATAAATGAATGAAGCCAGAATTGTCACCTAGAGCTATAGCAGAAAAAGGCTTGGAAACCGAGGTAAGTGCTTTGAACTATATCCCCTAGACCAGGATTTTCCAAACTGTAGCTTATGACCTATTAGTGGATTGTGAGATCAATTTAGTGGTTTGCAATAATATTTTTATGTGAAATACAATTTTATAGAACAGAAGACTAGACTAGAATAGAATAGATCAGAGTGCATCACAAGAAGCAAGGGTAAGTTTGTTTCATAAAACTTTTACTTCAGTTATGCATATCATGCGTATATATGCACATCCTGAACTAGTATGTGTGCCTTGAGTTGTGATTATTTCTTCCAATAGATTAAGTCAAGAAGGTTCTAAAGCTCCTGCTGTAACCACAGGGGAGCCGTTTTGAAGGGTTTCAATTAAGGATGTGATATGATCAGATCTGTGGTTTGGGAAACTTCCTCAGACCATGGCATGAACGGTATTTTGACCAGCGATGGTGGCAATGGGAGCATCTGAAAAGCTACTACAGTCAACCAAGAAATGACAAGAAAGATAATGGCGTGGGATGGAAAGGAGGGGGTGGGAAGGAGAAACAGTGACTGACTGGAAGAGGGTGCTTGTGAGGGGGGTTGAGGTTTAAGATCTAGTATCATGGGCTTGATCTGGAATGCCATAATTCAGGTAATGGGAACGTCACAGCCAATGTCAATTCAGTAGGAGGAAAATCAATTATACTAACTTCTGAATTGAATTGACTGATCCATTTAGTCAGAATAATTAGCCCACATTAATATGAATTGCTCTGGATGCTAAATATAGTAGTGACTAATGGGCTAGATTGTCCCAAGTATAAATTACCCATAACTAGTGTTTGAATCTGGTTGCTTAAACATTTAAGCTACTTTTATTATGCTATCACTACAGTGTATGAAATTATCCATGTTTTTGAGTGGGGAAATCAACCTACACAGCCCATTGCTTATGAATTATCTATAGTTTACTCACCTACCTCAAATCCTTTTCTGGAACAAGACAAATATGAGAAAAAAATCCAGTAATACATAATTTAATAAGCATTGCATATGAGAATAAATATTATTTTTGTTTCTCTATATAATAATGTCTTCTCTCGCAAAGTCCTCATTCATCTGGAAGAATTATATAATGTTCTCAATTTACTACGATGGGCAATGCTTAACCTGGGTGGTATGTGGATCACCATATCTTAGTTGTAGGACGGGACCGCCTCCAAGCAATCTGAATGTAAATCAGGTATGGGTGTTGTCCTGAATAGTTATTTAGGAGCAGAGGAGTAATGGTGGACGATGGTGCAGCCAAGGAATGAGACAAAATAAAATGTATTAGTTTTTATGCATTAGATTAGTAAGCTAATGATAAAATAATGATTAAAGGCTCACATTAGAGCAGCAACTTTTAAATTTTGACCCTTATCATTTAATATTTAGTCTTATGTGTTAAACTAGATGTTGAATTCCTAAAGGATGTTGTGGGCCCCACATAGCACTTAGCAGTGCCCTGAGCCATGCTTACTGACTGAATGATATATTTATTAAGAATTACAATGTTGCCCATCAACAGACAATTGGCTTGAGGAGATGTGATATATAATGGAATATTACTCAGCCATAAAAAGAATGAAATATTGCCATTTGCAGCAACATGGATAGACTTAGAGAATATTATGCTTAGTGAAATAAGTCAGAGAAAGATAAATACTCTATGATATCACTTATATGTGGAATCTAAAATATAACACAAATGAATCTATAAACAGAATAGAAACAGATTCACAGACATAGAAAACAAATTTATGGTTACCAAAGTGGGGGAGGAGGGACAAATTAGGAGTATGGAATTAACAGATACAAACTACTATACATAAAACAGATAAGCAACAAGGATTTACTGTATAGCACAGGGATTTATGCCCAATATCTTGAAATAACCTATAATGGAATATAATCTGCAAAAAAAAATCTGAATCACTATACTGTACACCTGAAACTAATACTATATAGTATAATATATACTATATATAGTATATATAGTATACTATATATAATACTATATAGTATAATAATATAGTTGATATTGTAAATCAACTATACTTCAATAAAAATAAATAAAATATTTTCAAGCTCTTAAAAAAATTCCAGTGTTAACTTCCAATTACCACTAAATTCTTTTTATAGCTAAAATGAATTACTTGAATTAAAGCCATCTGCTTAAAGGTACAACTATAAAGTTAGGTGACTTTTAAAAAAAACATAATGAAATATAAATTATGTTGTTCCTCAAAGTTGAAACTCCAGAAGGCTACACACTTGTGGAACAATAATGTAATTACTCAAAATGAAACAGGAGGGAAGGAGGCAAGGCACAACCTTTGAAAGAATGACATAGCCTGAGGACATGACATAAACTGATTAGAACCAAATAGGTCCAAAATGGTGGACAAGTCGACTTCCACTAGACCTTGAGCCTCAGTATACGCCCACATCAGCAAGCTAAACCCACAGGCGCCATGACAGTTCCATAAGGATCAAAAAGTGGGCAGTGGCCCAATTCCTAGAAATCCCCTCCCCTTCCTAAAATAGCTGGAGTACTCCTCCCACTCTTTAGCCTATGAAATTACCCACTCCTATAAAAACTGACAACGCCATACCCTGGGGCCTTTCTCCCCTTCTGAGATGGCCCACACTCTGTCTGTGGAGTGTGTTTCTCTCTAAATAAATTCACTTCTTACCTAACACTTTGTCTCTCACTGAATTCTTTCTGCAATGAGACATCAAGAACCTGACTTTCGTTAAGTCCTGAGACCAGGGTATGATCTCAGTTGGAAGACTGTGGGTTTTGGCTCGGGTTTGAGTCCCAGCTGTGTGGGTTCAAGTCCCAATCTAAGGCGCATGGTTTCAAAAGCATCAGCAAGCTCTTTTGCAATTGCCTTTAAAGCCAATTTAAGAAACATACAAGAAAAACAATTCACTTTATAAATACGGCTAATTTCTGTTACCCCTCCCACTGGAAAAAAAATACATATTTGGATTATTCACTTTATTCATCATATTTGGCTTTAGATAACTCTTGGTTGTGTTTTTAAAAAATGTCCTTGAAGAATAAATTTGTAGCTATTAAATGTACTGAAATAAACATGACACAGGATCATTATAATATACTAAATCTCCATACTGAGAAATTTTTTAAATTTTATTGAAGTATAGTTGATTTACAATGTTTGTTAATTTCTGCTGTACAGCAAAGTGACTCCGTTATACATATATATATATTCTTTTCCATCATGGTTTATCACAGGATATTGAATATGGTTCCCTGGGCTATACAGTAGGACCATGTTGTTTATCCATCCTATATATAATAGTTTGCATCTGCTAATCCCAAACTCCCAATCCTTCCCTCCCCTACCCTCCCTTCCCCTTGGCAACCACAAGTTTGTTCTCTATGTCTTTGAGTCTGTTTCTGTTTCATAGATAGGTTCACTTGTGTCGTATTTTAGATTTCAAATATAAGTAATATCATATGGTATTTGTCTTTCTCTTTCTGACTTACTTTGCTTAGTATTATAATCTCTAGGTCCATCCATGTTGCTGCAAATGGCATTATTTCATTCTTTTTCATGGCTGAGTAATATTCCATTGTAAATGTATATCATACCTTCTTTATCCATTCATCTGTCAATGGACTTTTTTTTTTAAACATCTTTATTGGAGTATAATTGCTTTACAATGGTGTGTTAGTTTCTGCTGTATAACAAAGTGAATCAGCTATACATATACATACATCCCCATATCTCCTCCCACTTGCGTCTCCCGCCCACCCTCCCTATCCCACCCCTCTAGGTGGACACAAAGCACGGAGCTGATCTCCCTGTGCTGTGCAGCTGCTTCCCACTAGCTATCTATTTTACATTTGGTAGTGTATATATGTCCATGCCACTCTCTCACTTCGTCCCAGCTTACCCTTCCCCCTCCCCGTGTCCTCAAGTCCATTCTCTATGTCTGCGTCTTTATTCCTGTCCTGCCCCTAGGTTCTTCAGAACCATTATTATTATTATTATTTTTAGATTCCATATATATGTGTTAGCATATGGTATTTGTTTTTCTCTTGCTGACTTACTTCACTCTATATGACAGTCTCTAGGTCCATCTACCTCATTACAAATAACTCAATTTCGTTTCTTTTTATGGCTGAGTAATATTCCATTGTATATATGTGCCACATCTTCTGTATCCATTCATCTGTTGATGGACACTTAGGTTGCTTCCATGTCTTGGCTATTGTAAATAGTGCTGCTGTGAACATAGGAGTGCATGTATGTTTTCAAATTATAGTTTTGTCTGGGTATATACCCAGGAGTGGAATTGCTGGATCATATGGCAACTGTATTTTTAGATTTTTGAGGAACCTCCATACTGTTTTCCACAGTGGCTGTACCAATTTACATTCCCACCAACAGTGTAAGAGGGTTCGCTTTTCTCCACACCCTCTCCAGCATTTATTATTTGTAGATTTTTTAATGACGGCCATTCTAACTGGTGTGAGGTGATACCTCATTGTAGTTTTAATTTGCATGTCTCTAATAATTAGCAATGATGAGCATCTTTTCATGTGCATAATTGGCCATCTGTATGTCTTCTTTGGAGAAATGGCTATTTAGGTCTTCTGCCCATTTTTCAATTAGGTTGTTTGTTTTATTCTTATTGAATTGTACGTGCTGTTTGTATATTTTGGAAATTAAGCCCTTATAGGTCTCATCATCTGCAAATATTTTCTCCCAGTCCGTAGGTTGTCTTTCCATTTTGTTTATGGTTGCCTTTGCTGTGCAAAAGCTTATAAGCTTGATTAGGTCCCATTTGTTTATTTTGGTTTTTATTTCTATTGCCTTGGGAGACTGACCTAAGAAAACATTTGTATGATTTATGTCAGAGAATGTTTTGCCTATGTTCTCTTCTAGGAGTTTTATGGTGTCTTGTTTTATATTTAAGTCTTTAAGCCATTATGAGTTTATTGTTGTGTATGGTGTGAGGGTGTGTTCTAACTTCATTGATTTACATGTGGCTGTCCAACTTTCCCAACACCACTTGCTGAAGAGATTGTCTTTTCTCCATTGTATATTCTTGCCTCCTTTGTCAAAGATTAGTTGTCCGTAGGTGTGTGGGTTTATTTCTGTGCTCTCTATTCTGTTCCATTGATCTGTATGTCTGTTTTTGTGCCACATATTGAGAAATCTTAAACTGTGTATACAGGTTGAAACTGTGTAGTGAGGATTGTCTATAATTAACCCATGAACCACTCTCTCTAGGCATTCTTTTCTTTTTTAAATTTATTTATTTATTTATTTTTGGCTGCTTTGGGTGTTCGTTGCTGCACGCGGGCCCTCTCTAGTTGCAGTGAGCAGGGGCTACTCCTCGTTGCAGTGTGCGGGCCTCCCATTGCAGTGGCTTCTCTTGTTGCAGAGCACGGGCTCTAGGCGCACAGGCTTCAGTAGTTGTGGCATGCAGGCTCAGTATTTGTGGCTTGCGGCTCTAGAGCTCAGGCTCAGTAGTTGTGGCACACGGGCCTAGTTGCTCCGCGGCATGTGGGATCCTCCTGGACCAGGGCCCGAACCCGTGTCCCCTGCATTGGCAGGTGGACTCCCAACCACTGCGCCACCAGGGAAGCCCTCTCTAGGCATTCTTAAGTTTGCTCAAGCATTAATACTAATAATACACCAATAAAGGGGAGAATTTTTACTGTGCATCTCCTAGGACCCAAAGTTGGTTAATGACAACTATGTTTGTAATATTAGCATCACCAGATGCCACAGCGGTTTGATTAAATGTAGATAGGAGAACAACTATATTTTGTGACTATAAGCAAACATTTAGGTACACTTCAACATGTCTCCTAAGTACAAGAATAATCTCCTACATAACCACAGTATAATTACCACACTCAGAAAATCCAGCATTGATACAATACCATCATCTAACATAAATCCATATTCAAATATCCTCAATTGTCCATAGGCCACATGTTTTGAATCCAAAATTGAGAATCCCTCCCAGAAAGAAGTTCTCTACCACTAGGATTATATCTTTCACCTTCTTATCTGCCATATTCCTTGCACCACAGAAAGAAAACTCTTGGTTTGCTCTCATCTCTGCTGAATTTCAGGTCAGCTATTCTTTGTGTAATGTTTCCAAGCCAGCTATCCATTTGTATCTATTTTTGAGACGTTTAATATGTATTTGGGTAATTCCTGGGTTAAAGTCCACTTCTCCCACAAGACTGTTTCACAAGGATAGTGATTGTTTCCCCCAGCCCCAAATGTATTTCCAAGTGCAAGTGCTTGGTGCATAATAGGTTTTCAAGAAATATTTTTGGAATGAATGAATATATAAAGTGTTTAAGTTGGCAGAATGCCTGTATTGTCTTTATATCTCTCTGCATCCCATAGAGTGGGCCCTCAATGGGAGTTTAATAGACCTTTGTAAAGTGAAAATATTCAGCACCATAGCTGGAAGCATGCTTTGACTATTTCTTTTGCACTTTCCTTTAACATTTAATAACATTTAAAGAGCAGAAGATGTATACAGGGAATGCTGAATTTGATCGCCAATTCAGTACACCAAGATGTAGGAATTTATTAACTATGGGGAGAATCATTGCTGTGACAATGGAAAAATTAATTTTTCATAATTTTGATATATTAAACTATCATTTATTATGCACTTACTAAGTGTCAAACACTGTGCTAACTACTTCACATGCATTGAAAATTTTTATTATTATATTTTTAAAGATAAGTTTTACTGAGGTATACTTGACATTCAGTAAAATTCATACCTTTTGGTGTACAGTTCCATGAATTTTGACAAATGCTTTAGTCATGTAACTAACTACCATTACAATCATGATATAGAATATGAATATTTCCATCACCCCCCCAAATCCTCTTATGTTCGCTATTAACACACGTCATTTACTCTTCCTACTTTAGTATATTTTTCTCATTTTTTAAAATAAATTTGTTTATTTTATCTATTTATTTTTGGCTGCGTTGGGTCTTTGTTGCTGCGCAGGCTCTCTCTAGTTGCAGCGAGCAGGTGCTACTCTTCGTTGTAGTGTGTGGGCTTCTCATTGCGGTGGCTTCTCTTGTTGCAGAGAATGGGCTCTAGGCGTGCGGGCTTCAGTAGTTGTGTCACGTGGGCTCAGTAGTTGTGGCTCGCGGGCTCTAGAGCTCAGGCTCAGTAGTTGTGGCACACGGGCTTAGTTGCTCTGCGGCATGTGGGATCTTCCCAGACCAGGGCTCGAACCCGTGTTCCCTGCATTGGCAGGCAGATTCTTAACCACTGCACCACCAGGGAAGCACCTTTCCCATTTTTTTTGGAGAAGAAAAACTGAGGCTAAGAGCAGTTGAGTAATTTATTCAGAGTTACATAATTAGTAAGTGGCAGAGCTTGGACTCCAGCCAAGGTCTGTCTGACTCTAAATCCCAAGATTTAAGTACGCCACCCTGCAGTTACTACTTTGTGGGATTCCATTTGCTCAGCATTGTATTTCCCATTTTGTTACACAATGGCCATAGAGCTGTAGCAACAAGAGGAAATTAAAATGAACCTTTCAAAAATACTAAGAATAGGGTAAATGAATTACAAGATAAATTTTATGTCAAACTAGAGGTATATACTCTATTGCATAATATTAAAAGCAAGTAAATTTTTGGTTCATTGATATGGTAGTAAATATTTTAGTAGTTGTGAGTTTTAACTTTACTTCACAACTGAGGACTCTATTAGCCACTTGAATCTAGGAATATCCTAGGATAAAATTTGGGGGTTCGTCGCTGCCTGACACGTCAGACCCAGACCGTTCCTGTCCTCAGGTAGCTTACTGCTGAATCTCACAGATAAAACGATTACCTGCATTATGGTTTTATTTAGAGTTCTAACATGATGCATCTTAGCCTAAATCAGTTACAGAGTGTTTTGCTGAATTAGATAAATTAAAAATCTACTTAAAAATAATTTTAACAGATGGAACAGGGAATCCTCAAAGTAGCCTTAATATAATAAACATTTTATATTTGTAGTATATTAGAAAGACAGTGTTCAATTTAACTACTAAATTTGGGGGTGGTTTGTTATGCAGCAAGAGACAATAGAAAACTGATACAGGTACTAGAGTATTAGTCTGTTCAAGTAGGAAGATCAAGTCACATTTTTGAAGTCTCCAAATTACAAATTAGCTGCATTTTGTAAGTCAGTTGTTTAAAATTTAGAATATATTGTCTCATAGAAACAGATGCATTTTCTTACCAAGTAGTTTGGACATAATTGAATCTTTATGTGGTAGTTCAGGATTTTTCCATTGCCTACATTCATTGTACATCTCTGAGGTTAAGATACAAAAGGTGCTCACAACTGAGTTGGCTGTTTATTGACCTTGTGCCAGGTCACTGCTTTTTTTTAAGCAAATGTTTTTAGACAAAAAACTAGTGGCTTAAAACTGCACTATTTATTTGGCTCATGAATCTGCTGGGCAGTTCTGGTCTGGGACAGGCTTAGCTGATCTCCAATGGGCTCTTTCATGTGTCAGGGATCAGTTGGTGGCTTGACTGGGCACTGGCTTGTCCCAGATAATCTCACTCATATTTCTGATGGTTCGCCGTCTGTTGGTTGGGGGTAATAGGCGTGACTTAGCCACACATCTCTCATAATCCTGGAGGCTAGTTTAGGTATGTTCATATAGCAGCAAGATTCCAAGAGAAGCAAGGAACTAAGCCCCAAAGTGCAAGTTCTTTTCAAGTACTGCTTGCATCACATGTGCTAATGTTTCATTTGCCAAAATAAGTCACATAACTCACCTAGATTTAAGGAGTGAGTAAATGGATTCTACTTCTTTATGGGAAGAGTGGAGAATTATGGGCATTTTTACAGTTTACCTCAATGTCAACTTAAATTCAGATAGAAAATATAACAGAAGGCTAAAGAAAGAAAAAAAAATCAGTGTAGGTTAGAGAGAGTTGGCCTCTTGACCTCATTCTCTGTTGGAGAATGAGAGGAGATGTTAAATGCACCTGAGATTGCTGGATAGAGGGAGAAGAGTGCAAAGGGCATTATAAGATAGAGGACCCAGCCTCTATCTATCTATTAAATCTTGAAAATAGGCATCACATGACCTTGCCAAAGGGATGCACTCTGCCCCAGACAAGCTCCTACCTCTTTAACTGCACTGTCTGGCCTCTGTCGTGTGTAGGCTCCCCCTTACCTGCAAAGCACCTAAATGTCAGTGTTACTCAGGGTTTTGTCCTTGCTCCTCCTTTATCCTTATTCTACACATTTGCCCTAGGTAATTTCATCTGATTTCATGGCATCAGCTTCCACCTATTCAGTGATGAAGTCCAAATCTACGTATGTAGCCCTGACCTGTGGCCTCCATAACCATATATTTCAATGAATTCTTAGACATCTGTGCCTATATAGCCTCCAAGCACTTCAGCCTCAATATGTTCAAAACCAAATTTATTTTCATGCCCAGAGACCCTGACCTTTCTCCTGCGTTCCTGTTTTTAGTTAATGGTTTCACCTTCATCCATTTACCTAAGCTAGAAATCTAACCTCATTGTCATTCTTGATTACTTCTTCTTTATTTACTACAATTCCTGGTGAGTCCATCTCCTACCTGATTTTGCATTCATCCCCTTCAGTCCATTTCCACCCCATCGCCTTGGTGTGGACTCTCATCACCTCTCCCCTGACCTCTTGCAGCAACCTCTTAACTGGTCTTCCTCAAATATTTTCACCTTTCTAGTTTTTCGCTACTCCATTCCATTCAGGGTACACGTTGTAAGACCCAAGTTTGTTCATGTCACTCTATTTAAAAATGTAAGCTGGGTCCCTATTGCCTACAAAGCTAAGTCCCAATTCCTTAAAAGCATGGCTCACCAAGTGCTTAGCAGTCTGGCCCCACCTGATTGTACCAGCATCATCTCCTGCCATCCTGCCCCACCCCATCTCCTTTTATCCAACCTCACTGAACTTCTCACTGTTCCCCACCAACACATGCCCTTGCATAATGCTGGGCTTTGGCCCATGTTGCTTACCCTTTCTGGATTCCAACACATGCCCTTGCACAATGCTGGGCTTTGGCCCATGTTGCTTACCCTTTCTGGATTGCCAGCCCTCTCTTCTCCATCTGATAAATTCTTGTTCATCAGCCCAGCTCATCAACCTGTCACCTCCCTGCTGATGACTTCCCTGAGCCATCCAGAGTTACTCACTTCTTCTGTGTTCCCATAGCCTTTTGCCCTTTCCTTCAGCAGTGACCATCTTGTGCGCTTTTGGCTGCCTAGATTCTTTTGAGTATCAGTGTTATGTTTGGCAAATTTTTAGCCACATGAATTCCATCTCTCTGAAGTAGAACCCAGAAAACTCAAATTTCCCTTGCAGCTAAGAAGCCATTAAAGGATCTGAGCTCCCTCAATCAGATGTACCTGAACGGAACTTTTTTTTTTACAAGTGAGCATTAGTGTGTAAGGGGGCAAGGTGTGGGGCTGATCTTCGGTCACGAGTGATCAGAACAAGTCTTTGATTCTTGGGATGGCAGTAGCAGAGCTGCCTGTGTGTAGCCCCTACTGCGGAGAGGTGATAAGTGTGGTGTTAGCTAGACCAGCTCTCAGGAGTGGCTGGGCATGTTTGGGCTTCAGAGTCTGGCTCTCCAGCTTTGTGGGATAGTCTGTGAGCCATCTCACATGCCATGATAAGTTAATTTATTGCTTAAACAAGCCTAAGTTTGTCTGTTTTTGCAATGACTGGAAAACAGTGAAACACTTTGGTTAGAACATATCAAGTTTTATGGTACAAGTTGTATTTTATCAAGTTGTATTTAAGTGTCTATTTCCCTCACTAGATTAATCACAAGTACTGTATCTTAGGCCTCCTATACGTAGTTCTAATTCCTTATATCATTCAAATAAAAAATCTATATTGGGTGCCAACTCTGTGCCATGCACCGTGCTAGTCATTGGGGATATAATAGTAAAAACGACCCATGTGACCTTTGCTCTTACAAAGTATACAGTCTACAAGATCTGTGCCTGAAACATTCTAGGTATCCAGTTATTTTAAATACCAATTCATTTGGTTAATTATTTCAATGAATGGATATTTACATTTTGAAAATGTAAAAATAAATGAAAAATGTTCTTACGTTTCTCTCAGGCTAATAGGAGACACATACGTAAACAAATAATGTCTGTGCAATATGGACAGTGTGATAACTGAAATATGTTCCAGATTCCCTGATGGTAGAAGGGAATAGCATGAAGAATCTGCTTGGAGGAGTCAGGAATTACTGAACTTGTAATATTTGAGCAAGTGTGCTTGAGAAGATGTCCTCTTTTTTCCCTTTATCCCTTTTACTTCTCTTTTCCCTCTTTCCCTCTTCCCTTTTTCTTGCTGATCCCTTTGCCCTTTAAGATTCAACTCAAGGGGCTTCCCTAGTGGCACAGTGGTTAAGAATCCGCCTGCCAATGCAGGGGACACAGGTTCGAGCCCTGGTCAGGGAAGATCCGACACACCGCGGAGCAACTAAGCCTGTGAACCACAACTACTGAGCCTGCGCTCTAGAGCCCACGAGCCACAACTACTGAAGCCCGTGCGCCTATGCTCCGCAACAAGGGAAGCCACCGCAATGAGAAGCCCACGCACCGCAACGAAGAGTAGCCCCCGCTCGCCGCAACTAGAGAAAGCCCATGTGCAGCAACAAAGAGCCAACACAGCCATAAATAAATAAATAAATAAATAAATAAATAAATAAATAAGATTCAACTCAAGGGCTACTTTTTAAATAAACCTTTACTGACCACTCCTCTTCCTCCCTCCCAAACTCCCAGGCTGGGTTAGTAATGTTTCCAAACTCCCATAAGGCCTGATACGTACCTCTACTAATTCTCTTACCCTTTGACGTATATCATCTGTGTGTCTGTCAGTCACCAACCACCCTTCCCCCCCAAGTCAAGGCCTGGCACATAATTAGTACTCAGTAAACTCAATAAATGTTTCTTGAGGAAATATAAATGAAAACTACAGTGAGATAACATTACACCTCCATCAAAATGGCTAAAATTTAAAAAATTGATATCAAGTGTTGATGAAAATATAGAAAAACTGGAAGTTTTAAACATTGCTGAAAGGAGAATAAATTGATACAACCATTTTGGAAAATTTTTTGGCAAAATCGATTGAAGCTGAACATATGCCCACCGTGTTACCCAGAAGCTGAGCTCCTGGGTACATATCCAAAAGAAATGGATGCTTATAGTGAAACAGGTTCACACCAGCTTTATTCATAATAGCCCCAATCTGGAAACACCTAAATGTCCATCCACAGTAGAATAGACAAGTGAATTGTGGTATATTTATATCATGGGAGAGTACACAATAATTTTTTTAAATGAAAAACTGCTATGTGAAGCAATATGGATGATTCTCATAGACTAATATTGAGCAAAAGAAACCAGAGACAAAGAGGTACATCTTGTGATTCCACTTCAGTGAAGTTCCAGAAGAGTCAAAATTAATCTCTGGTGATATAAATTGAAATAATGGTAAACTTTTACAGAAGGGAGGGGTAAGGCAGTGGAAGGGGACAGGAGAGGGACTAAGGCAGTTTGGGAAATGTTCTATATTTTTATAATGGTATATTTAAAATCCACATACAGAAGGATTTTCTAAGGCAATGTCAACTGTCCTTTTTAAAAACATTTTATACCCACAACCACATAAATATGTAAAAATTTGAGTTATATACTTAATGGTTTGTGCTTTTTTTTTTTTTTTACTATATGTAGGATTACATCGATAGAAAAGTAAATATAAAAATAATTAAATAAAAATGAATGTTCCTTGAATGAATGAATGAATGAATAAGTTGGGTCTTCAAAGAGAAAAGAAAGAAGAAAGTATTACAGTGTAAGAGGGACTTGTACTGCATTGAATTTTAAAGCAGTCTTGGCTCTTGAGCACTTTATACTCCAATAATGCCCAAAGTGAATTGCTCATGGACTTCTTTTGCTTAAATATTAGTCCCCTTTGCTATTTAAGCAGGATTGTGAGGTTAAAAAAGGAAATCATTAACAGTAAAGCAGATGTCGGAGAGGCCTGTGGGACTGGCATTAATTCACAATGAGGGATCTATTAAGCCCTTGGGAACTGGGGAATATGCCTCATTCTCTTCAGTTTTTTATCCTTTTGTGCTTTATGAGGTGCAAGTACAAATTAATTTTTCAGACTCTTGAAGGGAGAGGAGAGGAGTTGGCACCCGTGATTACAAACAGAAACAGAAGCCACCCCTCACACGACATTGCCCAAGACACCTAACGGCCAGAGTAGATTAGTTCTAATCGCCGAGCAACCCGGCCACGGGATGCGCCTCCCCCCATCCTTCTTCAGGCGGGGCTCGTGGCTAAGCATTCTTCGTGCCAGCCTTGCTCAGGCCAAGAGTGACCAGCAACTCCTCAGACGACCGATGGCACATGAGTCAGAGGTGGTGTCAAAACCCCGACCCGACTCTGGCTCCCACCACAGAGCAGAGGATGCAGCGTCAGGAGACGCGGTTCCCAGGCCGTCCAGTAGGTGTCGCTGTCCCGCGGCCGCCGCGCTCCTCGAGGCCCGGGCCCGGGGGCGTGTCCTCCCTACCTTGGGGCTGCCGGCGCGCGCACCTCACCTGGGCTCCCGCCCCGTGCCTTCCGCGCCGCGGTGGGGTGGGGGGGGGGCGCGCTGTGCTGCGGCCCCGCGACCAGGGGGCGGGGTCGGACGGCGCGCTGGGAAAGGCGGGCCAGCTGGCGCCCAGGTGCGTTCTTCCACAAGGGCCGGGCGGCGGAGACGGCAGCATCCGAGCAGCCGGAGGAGGAGGCAGACGAGAAGATGCCACTGTCGCTGCCACCTCAGGGCGACCACGGGGAGTCCAGTCCGTCCAGGACCCCCAAGAAGCACGCCACTTTCCATATCTGGCGCTCCAAGAAGAAACAGCAGCCTCCGCGGTCTGACTGCGGGGTGTTCGTTCCGCACCCGCCCCCGGCGCCCCTCGGCGAGGCCAGGTAAGCCCCTCGCCGAGCTCCCCCCTACCCCCAACAGTCTCACCTCCTCCTGCCCCCTTTCTACTCCTGCTGCGCTGACCCTGGAGTCCTCTCCACCGTCAGCCCCCTCGACCCCTCTCGGAGAAGGGGAAAGGCCCAGGGTCGTTTCCCCCGGCAGGAGCGTAAGGGGCTCCAGCGGGGGGCATGTGGTGGCTGCTGCGAGTGACCGGGTTCCTCGCGGCTTCTGGCTCAGACCAAGCTCAGCGAGAGGAACTTGTGCCCACCCATGTGGCCTTTATTTTGACTGGCAAAGACTTTACACCAGAGTCTATACTATCAACTTGCTAACGAGAGCATGTGGGTTGTGAAGGGTTATTACCGTAACGAACGATGATCGGAACTCCACCTGGGGATTCTGTTAAGACTTGATAGTGGTGCCTTAATTGTGGAGATTCCCACTCTTGCAGTTGTTATATCTCCATTGTCCTCACAGGATCCGAATGGAGGAAGAAGTGGGAGGAAGGTTACCCCCATTTTATGCGAGGAGAATCTGAGACCAAAGGGTGAAGGGCTTGTCCCCATTGGAATCAGTGGCAGAACCAGGCAGCGCCTAGTTATTCAAAGTGTAACTGCCATTGTGCTTTTAAATTCTTTACCATGATTTTGTGATTTTATCCTTTATGCATAATTATTCAATTATACTATCTGAACTGATGCATTCGTTGAACAGTAATCAACTGGATGTAACAGTATATTTATGGGGTACAGGTGTGTGAAATATTTTTAATGAAGGACAGTTGGCAATATGCAGTATACCCTTCTGTATGTGTTTTTAAAACACACCTTTATGAACAATGAGAATAATGTTGTGCAAGATTTGCATTGTAGAAATATTTTTCCTTTGTTTCTAAAATAAGTCTTAATTTGCAACATATTTTCATTCATTTAGCAAATATTTTATTAACTAAGTGCTGGGATATCAAAAACAATGAGAGTGGTCTCTGTCATCAAAGACTTTTTAGTGTCTTGAGGAGCCCAGAAAGTAAACAGTGGGATAAGTGCTATGATAGATGTTAGCATAGAGGAGGGGATCTAGGGAGGCTTCCTGGAGGAGGATGACTGAAGCGCTTTAGTCAGACAGAAAAGGGGAGGAGCAACAAGTTCCAGGCAGAGGTGCATTATGAGCATCGCCAACACTTGGAAGAACATGGAACTTTCTGAGAAGTACTTCCTGAACAGGTGGTTCAGGGCCGTCTGAGTATGTGTGAGGGCATAGGGAGAGGCGTGCTAAGAGAGAAGGTATTTTATTTTTTCTCATGTTTATCATTCCCAGTAGTAATTGGTTGTAATAGAACATTTTTTTATCCACATAAAGACTTACTGTGCTTAACTACTAATTGAAATTTCTAACAAAATATGTTACTTAATAATGATGTATCCAACATAAAAGTATTTTTCCTATTACCTCAGTAAATATTTTAAAAACTTCCATAGTGGTGGTTCTTATCTGACTTAGTCGCATCATTTCGTATCTATCAAATGAGATAATACACAGCTGCAAACAATTTATTCAAACGCAAATACTTTTTAGATTAAAACTTAAAATAGGAGTCTTTGTTTCTCTCTTCGAGCTTCATGTATTTTAGTTCAGTCTTGAAGCATTCCATTCTTTCCTTCAGAACTATGATGAACTTTGTACTAACACATGTCCTGAGAACTAAACTTACTGGTCTGTCTTTGGGATGTTTTTCTAGTTATATCATGTTTATAAATATTTTGTTTACTTCTGAGAGATTGTACCTGTTTCTAGTAAAGAGAGCAGCTGAAGCACACTTAGGTTTCTGGCCCACCTTTGGCCAATGTGGCTCTCTTGAGCCATCTGCCCTGTACGTTCATTTCTGTCCAGGATTTGGAGGTGGTGGACCTCAGCTGGAATGTGCAGCACTCACTTTGGCCTTTGTTTCTACATAAAGATGGGACAGTCAGGTGGCCACACTTATCTGCTGGGCATACACGATTAATATTGTGGGCTTTTAGAGCAAATGAAAGTGAATTTATGTCCTGGATGCGTGACCTTGCGCAAGTTACTTCACCTTTCTGAGTCTCAGTTTCTTCATATGGAAAATGGAGAAAAGAGTAATACTAATTTTGTAAGGCTCTCGTGAATATCACATGATAATTCATGTTATTAAATGTAAAACTCTTATCACACTTCTGGACACAAAGTAGAAACTCAGTAAATGTAAAACCATCACCACCACCATCATCATTATTATAAATGCAAAGGTCTAATGGGAGAAATGGAAAAAACAGGGTTGGGGAGGGGGAAAATGCTTCTCTTCCTAAAAGAGCTTTTACCACTCCAATGATGGTTCAAAGTTTATTGATGTCAGATTTCTGTATTCTGCAAATATTTGTGACTTTCAGTGTAATGTTCTAAAACTCAGTGACCATTGCTTGCTTTCTTTACATAAAATAATTTGAACATGGCTGCCTCTCGTCCTAAAATTCACCCTTAGAGGTTTTTTCCAGCTTGGTTTTGGTAAACATGTTAATATGTTATTTTCCATAGAAATAGAGCCATCGCCCTTCTGTGTTTCTCCTTTTTCTTACTAGTATCTTGCCTATACTTTTTTTTTTTATAAATTTATTTTATTTTATTTATTTTTGGCTGTGTTGAGTCTTTGTGGCTGCGCACGGGCTTTCTCTAGTTGCAGTGAGCGGGGGCTACTCTTCGTTGCGGTGTGTGGGTGCTACTCTTCGTTGCGGTGTGTGGGCTTCTCATTGTGGTGGCTTCTCTTGTTGTGGAGCACAGGCTCTAGGCGCACAAGCTTCAGTAGTTGTGGCACGCGGGCCCAGTAGTTGTGGCTCGTGGGCTCTAGAGCGCAGGCTCAGTAGTTGTGGCACACGAGTTTAGTTGCTCAGTGGCATGTGGGATCTTCCTGGACCAGGGCTCGAACCCGTGTCCCCTGCATTGGCAGGCGGATTCTTAACCACTGTGCCACCAGGGAAGCCCTATACTTTCTTTTGAGTAGTAATTTCATGTGTTTCTTTTCTGCTAGAAAATAGTACTTCCTTTTTATTCTCCCTAATCGAGACATCCAGTGTTATTTTGATTAGAAATGGGCTCTTCGCTAAGGTCAGTACAGTGAATTAAAAATGATCACCCTCGAACTGAACTGAACTCCAAACCTAGAAGCAAGCATTAATGCTCTCTGCAGGGAAGCCAAACTCAGGTGATGGGTGGGCTCCATAATCCTCTGAAAATCAGCAGACCTGGTTTCATTTGGAGGAAAAAATGCAGCCAGCGCCAGAGAGCAGAGCATCCTCATTTCAGGGTACATAGGTTCAAGTTTTGGGACTGTCAGCAGTCCTTTAGTTTTTCTGTCCTGGCATGGACCTTTTCCTTCTATAAAGGGAAAACAACTTACTCCCTGTTTATATCACTAGAGTGTTGTGAGGATAAACTACTGTTTTATTCCATGAGAAAAAGAACAATAAAATGTTATTTGAAAGCATTCTGGAACTGTAGAGTGTTAGTCTTCGTGACTTAATTGATTCTAGTTTTCAGTCTTTTGTGGCTGGTTTAGTGTTTAGAACTCTAAACAGGTTTAATTATTTTCTAATATAAAGGACATAGCTAGATAAGCCTAGGTTTGTTTTACCTAATATTGCATCTAAACTGGTTAATACATACTGGGTTATTTCCCTTATTTAGCTTATGCCAAAGGCAAGAGTTTGAAATTTTAAGTTTATGTCGTTTCACCACTGATAAAGCAGGAATTTAAATTTTAGCCCTGTCACTTACTAGCGGTGAGCTCCTGGGGAAGTTTCTTTACTGCTCTAACTTCAGTTTCATGATCTGCGACCTACCTCTTAGCATTGTTTTGGAGACTTCTAAATATATATTTACAATGACTAGCACAGTGCCTGGAAGATAACAGAGGCTCAATAAATAGCTCTGAGAGCATGCTGCAGTGAAAAAGGCATAGACTGTGGTGTTGGACAGACTCAGTTTCAAATTTGTCTCTGCTATTTGGGTAAGTTTTGCTAAGCCTCAGCTTTCTCTGTAAAATGGAGACAATAGCACTTCACTTCTGGGGCTCTCTGACGGTTAAATACTATCTATGTAAAACACCTGGCCCAGGGCCCAACCCGGAGCAGGTGCTGGGCAGATGAAAGGTGGTGGGAGTGGGAGTGATTGTGGCAGTGATGTTGTAATTGTCGTTGTCTTCATAGTAATGGTGGTAGCATTCGTAAATCCCTTTGTACTTTGTAAGTGGAGTCAAACAACTCCAGAAGTCCAGGAGAAGTTGTAACCAGGTCTGTCAAGACTTGAAGTACCTTTGGGTATCTGGAAGTACCTTTGTAGTTGTAAAAGTGCGGCCCTTTGTGCATTCAATGACTTAAAAGTCTTAATATATCTGATTTAAGAAGCCAAAGATGAACTTTATACTTGAAGTTAGAGGCATTTCTCCTGAAGTGATTTTTTGGTTTTGTTTTGTTTTTTTAGATTTTTTGAAAATGTGGACCATTTTTTTTTTAAGTCTTTATTGAATTTGTTACAATATTGCTTCTGTTTTTATATTTTGGTTTTTTGGCCACAAGGCATGTGGGATTTTAGTTCCCCAACCAGGGATCGAACCCACACCCCCTGCATTGGAAGGCAAAGTTTTAACCACTGGACCGCCAGGGAAATCCCTCTCCTGAAGTGATTTTGGAGTCTAAGTTTAGTATAGGATAATTCTTTGCCACTTATCTCTGTCATTATATTATTTATCCACTCTATTTCTACACTTTTAGTCGTAATCTTCTTAGTCCGTAACCAAGTGATGTGAACACTTTTGGAGACCTTTAGTTCTTCTGGGCTTAGGTTTATTTCTTTTTTCTTCTGTAGCTTTCAATTATAAATTTTATTTATAAGGATGAGACAGCGAATCACTGCTTTACTATTCATGCATGATTAGAGCCATGCAGCAAAGATATTCAATATTGAAATTTATTTTCTAACTGCTAATATTCATTCAAAATGCCCATCTTACTATGAACATTAAAAACACTTATCTGTCTTAACTTTTAGTTCACCTAAGGTGTTGGTTGTGTTTAGGAATGTCCATGCAGAAAAAAGTGATTTAGTTATTTTAAAAAATTGTGTCTGGTGAGATTATTTGAATCTTGAACTGTATGCTTTTCTGTTTACCTTGAAAAATTTATCAAATGATTGTTTAATCTCCCTTTCATGTTTTAGCTACTGTATAGAAGATCTAGAGAGCCTGTTCATGAAAAGCAATGCAATCTGACCTACAGAATCGTTTTTCTAGGATTAATGATACATTATTCTATGGCAGCAAATTCCTTTCTGTATCTTATTGAAATGATTCTCAATCAAAATTTAAAGAGAAGTTTCTTATGTCCAACAAACACTTACTGAGCACTTATTCTGTATCAGGCACTGGGAAAACAATGAAATTAGAGATGACCTCTGCTCCTAAGATACTTGTAGTCTAGTGGAGGAGGGGCATGTGGATGAATAAAGTATCATATCATGCATTAAGTGCAGAAACAGAAGATTTAATCAAATGCATTGAGGTCAGAAGAAGGATTACCTTGAAGGAGCAGAAAATTTTTTCTCTCCTGAAGAAGTTTTACTCATACTGAATAATTAATGAGAATTTTTATTCTCTCATATAGAGATCATCAAAGGCTCTAAATCTTCTTCAGATTATGATCATCTTAAACTATATCCAATACTGGACATAAAGAAAAATCATGGAAACTTTTATTTTCTCATTGACATTTAAAACAAAGAGAATCATGTATTCAGGATTATGCATAAATAATTTTCTATTTAAAATATCTAGAGCCTTAGATTATCTCAGCTATTCTATCACATTTTGGCACCTAGGAATAAAGATTGGACCTCAATTGTGACATATTGATTTGAAAACCTTCGCTGAAATTATAGGTAAACATGACATTAATACTCTAAAATTACAGGCTGAAAATGAGTGGTTCTTGACATTTTTTAGATAGATTTACAGATCCAAAGAGGATTGTTATTTAGGGTACACAGCTAACTTGGTGTCTACTCAATCTCCGTCAGAATGATTCTGGAGTCTCTTTCAGGAAGAGTCCAGCATTGCCTGTGTTCTAAAAGCAAGATGTTCTTCCTTAAGAGCAACCTATCTTTATTTTCATACCAAATTTCCTGGCATATCCAACAGGTGTCTTTTCATATATTCACTTTTGAAAAATGAATTCTGGACTTTTACCCAAGAGAGGATTGAAATGTGAATTCAATATCTTGTTCCAAAGTGAGTTTTCAAGATAAGGTATGTATAAATATCTGACACTTGTGGGGATTTTGGCAAGAAAGGCCAGTCAATTGTTTATAAGTCTCATTAGCTCACTTATTGCTCCCTTAAAACACAGCTGCACTGGGCCAATGCAAATGCCTCATCAAAATACCTCTGTGGGTTCAGGTTTATGAGACGCCTTCATGCTAGAAAATGAGCACTTGCTTAGTGCTGTCTTTACAGCACTGTGTGTCTCCTGGATTGGCCTATTCAGTGGGAGTGAAGCAATGACAGAGAAACTTCATAACAAGGGATCATTTTGACAAAGTACCAGGAGACCCCGAGACACACAAGTGAGGCAGAGAATCCTAAGTCCGTTTGTGGTGTCCCAGTTTCTCTCATCTACAAGTTATAGACAAGACGAGGACAGGTTGAACCTGTAGCTAACACAGAAAAATGAAACACAGAATTAACAAGTGCCTTTCGTTTTTTTAACTTCCCCTGTATGGAAGTTAAATGAGTAAAAGTAAGTTACTGTTAAGCTTGGCAAAATATTGGTTTGTAGTTTGGTTCTCTAGTTGGATAGTTTTTTATCTTGAAGTTGGGGTCAAGAGGCAAAATAACATGTGCTATGAATAAGACAAGAAAATACAGGAGGCATTTGATTTATAATAACTTTAGACCAAGTCTGTGAAAACATTGTTTTCCATCAAGATTTCGTTGAAAGATGCAGTTTATTTAACATACACTGTGTCTGTCAGACACTGTTCTAAGTACTTTACAACTATTAACTCACTACAGTTAATACATAACATCCCTGAGAGGTAGGTAATATTATCAATATTATTCCTATTTTGAAGAAGAGTGAGGCACAGAGGGGCATGGTAATTTGGCCATCAGGGAGTTCATTATGGTTGGGGCTAGGGTTCTCCAGCTGGTGGTCTTGAGTCCTGCAGTTAGTCACTGCAAATTGAAAGCACTGTGGTTAATGCTACCTTCTTTGTATTCCCGCAGTGAGTGTATTTAGGCTGTAGATTTCACCTGCAGGAATTATAATATACATAGGAAAACAAGTTAATTTTTGGCACTAAACAATTTCTGTATTAATTAGTGAAGAGAAACACTATTTAAATATATTAAAATACAATGTGTTAAATTCTTGGAAGAAAAAACAGTTTTACAGCAGAAATTCTAAAGTGTATGTTATATCCAAAAGTATCCATGTCTAGATCCTTAGTCTGGGGCTTCTGCCCAAGCTTCGTCAGGAAACAGCATGACCTGGAAGGGGACCTGGTTGGTACACCCTTCTTCTTCCCCCACAGTCTTGGCCCAGGCAGTAGAATGCAAGGTCAGATATAAGTGGCTAGCTCGGTGGCCCTCAGAATTTACAGTTGCTGCTCAGGCTAAGTGGGGCGTCAGAATTTCTCAAGGAGCAACTCTCACTTAGGTCTCTAGAGGTCCTGCTGCTTGAATCCTTTGGTTTTACTTGCTGATTTATCATTGAGGGTTCCCTGTTAACGAATACAAGTTTCACCTTATGTTGACCTTACACTTCAAGGATTATAAACTACTGCTGGTATTTTATCCCTCCTGAGGCTCGTAATGGCTCTGTGCAGTAAGCCCAGACCCTCATTTTATAGATGAGGAAACTGAAGTTCAAAGAATGCAATGCCAATGGGGAAGTGCAACTAAAACCAGGTTTTCTGGTTTCTGCTCAGCTGTTCTTTTGGATTCTCTTGGGTTATAGACCGTACTGCTCCATTCCTGGCCTCTACACAACTCTGGCAGGAGCCCAACTAACTCATCTAACTTCTTGATGACTCTTCTCTGGGAAATCTTTGCCTAGATTCATAAACCAACTATGAGACTGTCTGATCCCCAGATTGAGTTATTAGTTATTCAGCTGGAATATACACGATAGTCTGGTTACTGACATACTGAATACTTTCAGAGTTCCTGCTATAATTAGTACTTCACCTACTACCTAAAAAACAAAAAAACAAACAAAAAAACCCAAACAAACAAGACACACACACACACAAAATATCTTAATTCATGTTTTCAAAAAATGTTTAAAGTTTGTACAACTCATATTTTATAATAATAAAATGGTCTTTAAAATTATAGAGTAGGGAATTCCTGGTGGCGCAGTGGTTAAGAATCCACCTGCCAATGCAGGGGACACGGGTTCGATCCCTGGTCCGGGAAGATCCCACATGCCGCGGAGCAACGAAGCCCATGCGCCGCAACTACTGAGCCTGCGCTCTAGAGCCCGCAAGCCACAACTACTGAGCCTGCGTGCCACAACTACTGAAGCCCATGTGCCTAGAGCCTGTGCTCCGCAACAAGAGAAGCCACCACAATGAGAAGCCTGCGCACCGCAACGAAGAGTAGCCCTTGCTCTCCACAACTAGAGAAAGCCTGCACGCAGCAAGGAAGACCCAATGCAGCCATAAATAAATAAATAAATAAAATGAAAAAAAAATTATAGAGTATATGAATGTGTCCCCCTAAAATTCATAACTGAAGCGCTAAACTCCAATACCTCAGAATGTGATTGTATTTGGAGAGAGGGACTTTAAAGAGATAAAGTTAAATAATGAGGCCATTAGGGTGGGCCCCAATCAAGTCTAACTGGTGTCATACTAAGAAGAGGAGATTAGGATACACAGAGAGACACCAGGGGCATGTATGCACAGAGGAGCAACCATGTGAAGAGGCAGCAAGAGAGCAGCTGTCTGTAAGCCAAGGAGAGAGGCCTCAGGAAAATCAACCCTGCCGACACTTAGGTCTTGGACTTCTAGCCTCCAAAACTGTGAGAAAATAAATTTCTGTTTTATCCAAAAAATAAATAAATAAAATAAAATTATAGAGTCTATCCGTATTGTACCCATTCAAGAATTCCTTTTATGGGGCCTGACATAATAATGGTGCTGAGACAGGGAATATATTTTATTTATGATCTGTCATTTAAATGTTTTCATAATACTGATGAATTTCATAAATATTCTATGAAAGCACAGCTTGATTGTTTTTGCCTCTGCTATTTGAAAAAGTTGACAGTAGAACCAAACTGTTGACACTGATGTTGACATACAGTGTAAGTGTCTCCTTTATCATGAGTGCCATGTGCGAACCTAAGAACTGGCCCTTTTCAAGCCTGTGCAGGGGAGGCTGCCCCAGGCCTTGCCAGCCGTTCTTGGCTCTACTTGCAAAGGTTGGCTTGCTTCCCCACTGTTCCCCTCCTGAGAACTAAGTGGTTGCTATTATCTGCAAGAAATATTATTTTGCTGTTATTATATGCAAAACAAAATGTAGTTGCTCCAAGGTGGGGTTACAAAACTATTCTCTTTTACTATTGACTCCCCAAAACAATTTTGTCTGGAATAGACTCAATTATCCATCAGGAATCCTTCATTGGAGGCTACTTTGGATGGAAACAAGAACATTTGTATTCCCATATGTGTCAGTAAACATGTTTAAACAAATTAGTCTAAAACTAGAATTTGGATTTTTTTTCAAGATAAAAGCGAAGTATGACAAGTATGACTGAATATCTGGCATTGGCTCAAAGTTTTGACTTTTACCACTTTGCATATTGAGATTGTCCTAACTCACTCTGTAAGAAGTTTCAAGTACTTTGACCTAGAAGTCATAGTAGCTAGTGCATTACCGGTGCTTAATTGTATCCTTCCTTGTTATTTCACTTTTATTTAAAGCTCTTTTTTATGCCCATAAGGGAACAATCAGTCCTAGATCTAGGTGATAACTGTTGATACATTCAGGCTGTGTTTGCTTCATCATGTAGTTTCCCACAGAGAAGCTCCTCAGGAATTTATGCATCGACTTCCTCGCTCACTACAGGACCCCTGGTTGCTTTCTGTGTGTGTAATCATACTCTGGTTACAATTCCACGAATTTACAAAGCCAGCAGATGTTAAACAAAGGGGAGCACCAATTTTTATCTTCAGGCCACCCAAGAACTGATCAACAAAGAGCAAAAGACAGCCAGATGGGTTTGGGCTGTTTTCTGAGGAAAATGGGTATGGAGGTGGGGAATGGAGGAGGGGAAGTCTCCTCAGCCTAATAATTCCCAACCTCTCCTATAAGTTAAGTAAACATCAGAAACTTTTCTCAAGAATACATAGGTGGGGACTTACCTGGTGATGCAGTGGTTGGGAGTCCGCCTACCAATGCAGGGGCCACGGGTTCGATCCCTGGTCCGGGAGGATCCCACATGCTGCGGAGCAACTGAGCCCATGCGCACGGCTACTGAGCCTGCGCTCTAGAGCCCACGAGCCAAAAAGAAAAAAAAAAAAAATACATAGATGAAAGGGCACGAATTGTTGATCACCTATTATGTGACAGTTGCCTTTATATTCAGTGTGTCTCATCTAATCTTCATAATAGCTCTGCTAAGTAGGTGATTTTACCCCCATTTTTACAATTGAGAACACAGAACCTGAAAGAGGGGAAGTAGCTTGCCCAAGCTGATTTAACTGGTAAGGGACAGAACAGTATTTGAACCCAGGTCTTTCAGACTCCAGAGCTCATAATGTTTTCACCACACCATGAGAAAACTAAAGCTGATTGGATGAGCAGTTGGTAGAATGTGTGAATGAGTGTGTGTGTGTGTGTGTGTGTGTGTGTGTGTGGTAGTTAAAGAACAGAAGCATCCAACAGAAATGTATTTATCCATTTACTCTCAGAGCAATCACCCTTTCAAAGACCAGGAAAGATGCATTTCTCCTTTTTAATTATCTGCACACTACCACATCCTATTTAGAGAAGGAATATCCAAGAATGAAGAATTCATGTGTGCTGGGAAGTCCATGAGGCATTCTTGTTTTCCTGGGAACATTTGACTTGAGATAATACTGCCGAGAATCAGTGACTCAGTCCCTGAAGTGTTAGCTAAACTTGTTGCACCTGATTTCCAATCTACTCTCAAAGCCACCAAGTCTTTACCTGTTGCTGAGATGATTCACAGAGTATGCAAAGGAATCTAAGGTGAAAAATGTTGAGGATTTTTCACTCTGCACAAAGATTAATCATAGCCCTAGAAGAGGAAAGAAAATGCTGGTGACCAAAACTCTGAATTTATAGGAAATACTGTTGGCTTGAAAGATGTAGATCTAGAGAGTTTGATGTAAAAGGATTATGAAAACCCTTTAAATAATCTTTGTCTTTATAGGAGCTACCAAGTTTGTCTTTAGTGCTCATTTCTCTGAAAATTGAATTTTATTTTGACTTTTATGTGTTTGAGTTATTCTTAAAATTACATTTAAGAATGTTCATTAATTTCTATGAGTATTATTATATGCACAGAACTAACTTACAATAGGTCATAGAAGAGAGTGAATTTCTTTTTCCATTATACTAGGCTAAAACTTCTGCTCTGGTACTTAGATTTATTGCAGTTATTTTAAAGCATAAATTACTATAGTCATTAATACTGCCTAATTTCCAGAGTACAACTGGAAATTTGCTAGTTTATCTTGAACTACACTCTCTGCTCAGTTCTGCTTATTATAGACTTTCTCCAATTTTAAAAACAATTATCCAGTGATAATGGTAATTGAAGCATCAGGTTTGCTTCTTTCATGTGACTCAAGCAACTGAGCAGATGTTATCTCTATCAAAAGCGGTCTTACTGTATGGTCTTTGGTGTCTGTGTCTGTCACACTCAGGAAGGTAAGTAAATGTGAGAGTGAAAGTGCACCGATGTAATTCACTTATTTAACATATATGGACACCTGCTGTGTGTGAGGCCCTGGGGTATGGGCTGGCAAACCAGTTCAAGCTCTATTGTTGGGAAACTGAGTCTCATTCTCCTGTCTCTGAAGACTGTGCAATACTCACCATTAAAATGAAAAGTTGCCCATTTGCCATTATAATAAGGTAGAAGAATAAATGTTCAAACATGCACAAGACAGAGGCTGAGAGATACAGGAACTTAAGACTCACGGCGGATGAAGGATTTATGATGTTTGAGAGGTCTCAACATTGATACTGCTAAAGGAATTCCAAAGACCACTTGATAATGTTCTATCCATCTATTCTATGGACATATATATGTGTAAAGTACTTAGTGCTGGCATGTATGTGTGTGTATATATACACACACTCAGTGTGTGTCTTTATATGCACACACATATATGTACTTATATGTACTCAGTGTGCATGTATGCATGCATGCATGTGTGTATACACACATATGTACTCATATCTGTGCTCAGTGCTAGATTACTTACTTGGTAAATTAAGCATGTGCTTACAATATTAGCAAAGCAGGGAGGGATGAGAAAGAGAAAAAATTCAGAATATGCCTGGAAGTTTTATGTTATTTCAGAATATTAAAATTTTGTTTTAGAGTTTAGAACTGTTTTTATTTTGAAGGACATATTGGTTGAGGGAGGCATAATCTTTTTAGTGGTTCAAGTGATCATTATACAGACTTCTCTATATTCCTTGTTTAAAGAGCTGCCAGTTGGGGTTGGGGAGGTGGAGGAAAATATGATATGAACTATGGAAAGTAAGAGAGAAATGTGCCCAGTTTATTCTCATGTTCTTCACATGAGTTGGATTCCAGACCCCAAAAGTATCATTTTATCTTCCCTGAAAAGGCTTGATTGGTTGATACCACTTTTCAAATGCCCTGTCCAGTTCTATGGAAGTGGTCAGAGTAGTGAACCTTCGAAGGGACTGTTCTTTTATGATTGAGACTCTCGTTTTATTTGTTGATGTAGACTACATTTGCTTTAGCTATTTTGGCAGCTTTAATAACTATTTATGAATAACACTTTCTGTTCTTTTTCTGTGCATATTTTCATATAATTTGGCACTAAAGATGAAATTACAAAGGCAGCATTAGATGCCTTTTGTGTCCTGTTTTATTTTCACTTAGCGTTATAACATAAGCATATTCTCATGTCATTAAAATATGTAAAATAATTTTCTTACTCATTCCCCTATTGCTGGACACTTAGGTTCTTTCTGATTTTTCATTATTAGTAGTAATGCTACAGTGAACATCTCTGTGCGAAACCTCAGTCTCTGGATATTCTCTGTTTGCCCTTCCAGATCCACTCTCCACCCTCCTCTGTGCTCCTGAGAGCTTATTTATAGACTGTGTGGACCAAGCTCTCCTGCCCTCTGGTTTCTAGCTGGGTTCAGCCAATGGAGGCTTTGGAGGAGAGGGCAGGAGCAGGAGGTGACACTGGAGTGTGGTAGTGGTTTTGTTACTCTGCTGAAAGCTACAGCCTCTTCTCCAGCTCGGATCTTGCCAGTTCCAGTACTCACGCCCTCCCCTTGCCTATCTGTCTAGAGGTAGTAATGATTTCCTGCTGTTAGGAGCCCTGGGCTGCTCCACTGCCCTTTATTGATTTTCCTTCACCTTCCCACATCTTGTAAATAGTTCTTTAAACACTTTTCAGTCATCTCTTCTGTGTGTGCCATCTGTTCCCTGCTGGGATCCTGTCTGACATCATCTAAATCTGAGTGGTATGTTCTTTTTATTATATTTTAAGTTAGGGTCTTTGCACTGCAGAAAGGTAAAAGACCATTCAGAATAGGGTAGGGAAGTTCAATTAGATCAGGACCAAGCTGGTGCTAGATTGAATTAAATTACTCTCATAGAGATATAAGCAAATTGCTTTTGGAACAGAGAGAATGGGGCAATAAAGTCTTCCATGCCCTGTGTTGAAAATGCCTGTACTTAAAAGATAAGGAGGATATCTTAGCTGCCAAATGTTTCCAGTTCTCATGTTGCATTTGGATATTATTGGCTCAGTTGATTCATTTTCATTCTGGGATTTTGTGGCTCACCCCTTATATTTTTCCTCCTGTTCTTGGCAGTTTGCATATTCATATATACGGCCTTCTATATCCACTTACACTGTGTTGGCCAAAAAGTTTGTTCGGGTTTTTCCGTAAGATGTTACGGAACTTTTTGGCCAACCCAATATATTCCTTCTTCATCTACATGTTTCTTATGACCTCTTCCTTATAGAAAGCACACTTAGGATTTTGTGAGCTGAGTAGATGCCATGCGTTTGGAATTCCTCCATATATGAGTGATAACTTTCTTAGTCTTTAAATAAAAAGCAAAGCACCTAGCAAACGGTTAATTTCATTCACTTTTGCTTCATTTCGAAATCTTAGAGTCTATAATTTTCCAGAACAAATGCCAAAGTGTTCATCAAACTTACTAGGGGCTGTTATTAGTTCACAAATCTTTTCAGTCGAATGATAACGTCATCCATGGCTAATGGGTCATCACTGACCAGATCCCTGACTGACATGAAGTATTGAGGCTTATCCAAGGACTCACCTGGTTGCTCAAAAGTCTAGTCCCTTTTAAAAAATAAATTTTATGTATTTTAGGAAATGTCTTTGTTGATTTGATATTCACATTATATTTCATGCTCTTAGAAATGTGAATTGCTATGAATATATTCTACCCCAGGTATAGAGTAAGGATAATTCACTTAAAATTCAATGTATAAAATTCTCACCATTTAGTAATGACCAGTGATGGCAGAAAAGAAAAAAACAAAACCAAAAACCCAGCAGTAGAGGAATGAGAGGGCTTTGGTCTTAATCCCGTATTTCTCAGTTCCAAATTAGAAAACTTTGGGCAAATCATCTAAACTCTTTGAGCCTCAGGGTATTCATCAATAAAATGGGAATGATACCAACCTGCCTAGCTCCCCACCAGGCTGTTGAGAGGCTCCTCGGAAGCAGTGTGTGAAAAGTGTGGTGAGAACTGTGAGGTTTTCCGTAAACTCCATCACCCCTTGGCTCATCCCTTGGTTCTCCCCACTTCTTTTCTGGAAGGCTTGTAAATTATTTTCCCTTTTCCTTTGGTCTTTTCAAAACTGAGTGGATACATGGCAGTATTCGCTTTTCCCTATCTTTTCTCCATCCTAATCTCCTCGGTGTCCATTCCTCCCCATCTCCGGAATTCTGGTCTGAAGCTGGTACGGGGCACTCCCATCCATGTCCCTGTGCAAAGTGACGAGGTGAAAGTGGGGACTCTGTGGATCCTGGTGCTGCTCTGCATGGCCCCTCCTTCTCGGCTTTCTTCCCCTATCCCTTCAGTCTGTGCCACCTAAATGCCTGTGGGAATTGTGGTAGCTGGATGGACACACCCGTATTTCCTCCTCAGCCACTGCCAACCGGTTGCCTTTCTCTTACAGATGCAGCGTATTTCACAGAGGAAGCTCATATGAGATTCCCACATAATTCTAAGTAGTTAGGTCTGGTTGTCTCCATTTAACAGATTAGGCAATGGAGGCATGAAGTTTTTTAATGAAAGTGAGCACTATATCCCAGGACTCCAGAATTATAGCCAGTGCTCTTTCCACTCTAGCTTCACAGATATCCCAGCAGGGTAGATAGAGAAAAAAATGTTTGTAGCTTTATTGGTTTTTGTGATGTGCTTTCTTTTTCTTCCCTTTTTTAATTTAACATGGTCAAGTTAATGGAATAAAATGATATTTAAGTAGAAGAGGAAATTGAAAAATATTTATTTGTTTAGTAGAGTAAGACATTATCCTTACATTCTACTTAAAGATTGCACTTTTTAAAAAAATAATAAATTTATTTATTTATTTATTTATTTTTGGCCGCGTTGGGTCTTTGTTGCTGCGTGCAGGCTTTCTCTAGTCGCGGTGAGTGGGGGCTGCTCTTCCTTGTGGTGTGCGGGCTCCTCATTGCAGTGGCTTCTCTTGTTGCGGAGCACGGGCTCTAGGGCGCGCGGGCTTCAGTAGTTGCGGTACATGGGCTCCGTAGTTGTGGCTTGCAGGCTCTAGAGCGCAGGCTCAGTAGTTCTGGCGCATGGGCTTAGTTGCTCTGCGGCATGTGGGATCTTCCCAGACCAGGGCTCAAACCCCTGTCTCCTGTATTGGCAGGCGGATTCTTAATCACTGCACCACCAGGGAAGCACAAGATTACACCATTATAAATATTAAATTTCTAAGATAACATTGCTAAGAAAATTCTATATGTAGAAAATAATCCACAAATGGATGGCTGTTGAATCGTCAAGTTTGACTCTTACCTGTTGTATGCTCTTTTGAAAGACAGTTGTCTCTAGGGCCTTTCAGTGTTTGGAGTTGGATAACCAAAGACACTTTCCTGACTTGTGCAACTTCAGTGGAGCAAAATCTCAGAAGTTATTACTCCACCAGACACCTTTCCCATCAGAGCTACTCATGTTCAAGTCCAAACACACACATTCAGTTGTGTTTTTTCCCTAAGTGGAAATTTGAGTATCATTGAACACAATGTATTTAGGAAATTCAAATATTTAACAAATAAAAATATCCCTAGGGTAATTTCATTTGGGAACTCGCGATGTGAATTATCAAGAGATTCTGTAGCCCCAAAGCCAAGGCTTGGGCATGGACAGGAACCCAGAGTAGCTGCAGTCAACTTCCCTGAGCATTGAAGCCTGGTGGTGGATCAGAGGGCCGACGGACTAGCCACCTAAAGGAGTCTGATGGTTTATTAGCACAGAGAGGAGAATGTAGCTGTTTCTATCACAGTCTTTGTATTTTTGTACCAGTCATGTAGATGAATTTTAAAAAAGAGATTAATAACAATTTGGGGAAAGAGCCAAAGCAGAAATCTGAAGACTTGGATCTCTACTTATTGGCTATGTTAATTCAGTAAAATCAGTTGTCTTTCCTGGAGCTTAGGTTCCTCATTTATAATAGGAGGGGGTGAATTTGGTCTTCCATCATAAGGTTTGTGCTTGTCTAAGTCCTCTGAATTATGTATTTGAGTTGATCATTTTCCAGGAAAGTTGGTCAAGGTTTAAGTACAGTAAACAGCAGTAAGGCATACAGAAACTGAGTTGGTTCTAATGATAAGTAGTTATTTCTACCCTTTTCAATGAGAGTGTACCTTGATGAAAAGTAGAGAGCCATCAAAGTCATGAGGTAGGTTGGCAAGGTTAGAGTTTCTATACCTCTTATGAGTAGGAAGCTTGTACATCTTGCACAGCTGCAAAAGGGAAAAGAAGGAAACTTTAAGAGTTATGCGTTTAACTTAGACATATAACATGAAGGGTGAGTCATATAAATGCTGTTTTGAGGAGTCTCTTAAGATGTATACATCTGTGTCTTTATGTTTGATCGTCATTTCACTAATGCAGCATAGGATCATAAAATTCAACTGAGGAATGTGCAGACAGTCCTATTTGCAGCCTAGAAGCCTTTACTAACGACAAAAATTTGGGGAAAAAATGAAGAAAATTTCTGTGTCTGGCTTCTACGTAGTCATAAAGTATCTTTTGACTTCATAAAATAGCATACTACTTTCTTTACAGGTTTGAGGCATAGTGTCTTCAGCCCTGAACTTGTGGCCAAAATATCTAAATTCTGCTCCTGGTTCAGCCGTTTCTGATTTTGTTGCCTTAGGCAAATCATTTCACCTCTTTGGAGCTCAGTTCCCTCAAATATGAAAAATGAACCAGTGGGATGATGAAGGGATTTTAATCAACCTCTTTCCAGATTTTATATTCTGTTTGTCTACAGATTCCAGCTTGCTATTGGGGAGGTTGAAGGACATAAACAAATACAAATGTTATCTCCAACATTTACACACCAGCCAATCCCAAATGTTAAAAATCGTATCCAGGGAAAGCTAGTTTAACTGAGGGATGGTTCCTAGGAGATGGTTCTCCCAGAAGCAGATGCTATGACAAGGATTCAAGTACAGATAGAATTCAGGAAATACTCGTAGGGAGTGAGAAAGTGAGCAGGGAAGGGAAGCCAGCCAGTAAAGGGGGAATGATCACTCCTGTTTCCACTGTAGGTAAATGGAGGTTAGTCCCCTCAGGGAATCCTGAATGTCACTGTAAAAAGTCAGAGCTGTGCTATCCCTGGGGCAGGGGAATTGGAGTATTAGAACAGCAGGTTCTGCAAGTCACTGGTTGAGAGCTGCCCCTGCAGGGCATTGTTTCTCTGGCATTTCCTGCCTCAGGCAATGTGGACTGCTGCAGGCCAGAAAGCCCCCTGGTGGTTGGGAGTGCAGGGTCCCAGGCCACAGTGTCCTGAGGGGATTACAGTGCCTGCCATAATCTGGTTACAGCAGTACGCCAGAGCAGTACAGCGAAACTACTGCCCTGTGGTGCACCAACTGAAGGTAGGTATGCATCCACGTTTAGAAGGACGCACCACTAAGGGACACTGAAGCAGTTCACCAGGAAGTGATGAGCAGCCCTCCCAGCTGCAGAGATTTCCTGTCTAACAATGTTTTCCTAAACACAATGGCATGTAGCAGCCAGGGAGGGGCAGGCTCCTGAGTGCCTGTTAACCGTAGATCTGGGAGGCAGGCCATGGACATTGCAAAAAGACGTGTTGACAATACACGTGCCATGAGTGTAGTCAAAATTGCAGGGCCTAATTGCTGGCTGACTCTATCTGGGACACTTTAAAGGGAGTAGCATCCATGAGAACTTCGTGATGCAAAGGGTGAAACACAAGAAATATGTTTTTATTTTGTAGAAACTCTCCTTTTGATAGAGAAAGCACATTCTCTGAGGTGTTATAAAAGCATGTTAGGAGATACAGAATTTTTTTCTATCAGGTTCTATGGAGAATCAAACCAGCTGTCAGCAACATCCTTGACTGATTTTGAAACATCTGGGTTTTAAAATAGAATGTTTGGCATGAGCATTAAATTTTTGTTCCTTCAGCATCACCGAAAGTTTTGTGAAAACTCTATTGCTTTCTAGGTGAAGTTGGCTTTTAAAAATCAATCTTTTTTTCTATGTTTTGCTATTTATACAGTGGAAAAATGTGTTTTCGAAATATAACTATATTTCTGTTAGAAATGTAACTTTGTTTCATATTTCTGTAATAATTAAAATTAATTTAAATATTTAGGCCAGAATTAAAAGCTAAGTGTTTAAAAATGGTTTCTGTACTACTGGTATGGAGAAGCTAGCAGAAGACCTTTGATAATCGGTGTACTTACAATTATTATAAAAAAGGTGTTATTAACAATAATATGCCCCAGTGTATAATTGTCCTTGATTTAGTCACATTGCAAAAGAAAATGATAATGAAGGCACCATGACTATATTGCTATTAGGTAATCTGCTTACTACAAGATTATTGATATCCAGGTAGGACTAATGGGAAATCCTGCAATCGTTTTCTCATGTCTCCATGTCCATGAAAGGCAGATAAGAAATCAAGAGGGCAGATGGACTCTTTAGGTAAGATCTTTGGGGAAAGGACGTTGAAAAGTGAACTTGAGCTAATCATGAAGCAGAATTTTATGGATTTTTAAAAAGTATGTAAGGAGGTCTTCTAGTCTAGTGTTTCTCAAAATGTGTTTCTTAAATATCCAAATCAGAATCACCTGGAGAAAAAAGCAGATTCCTGTCCCAACGTCCAGGAATTAAAATTTGGTAGGTTTGGAGTAGGGCCTAGGAATCTGCATTTTAACCCACCTGTCAATGTTTGAGAAGCACAGATCTAGCCCAATGGGGATTAGGATATAAAAATCTCAAGAGGGTCTTCCCAAGGTTACCCAGCTGCCTGGTGGCAGAGCTGGGGCCAAAACCAGGTCTCTTGAGTTTAAAGTTCGTTTCTTTACTTTATATTTATAATTTTTATAAATATTTGAACCCATATTCCAAACTTATCCTTTGCATAAGTAATGATAAATAATTATTGACTACAGAACCAAATACAGCAGATGTGTAAAGTCTCAACCCTCTTATATATATAAATATGTAAATGAAATGTATGCAGACTAGAATAATAGGAACAGTTTTGGAAGGCTGGGGTTTACATCCTAAAAAAATATACAAAACACAACAAATGAAAAGTTCTGGTATGAATGGATTTCTAACAAGGCTCTGATACGAATGTATCATATGATTTGTCACACATATTTTTCCTCTGATCACTTCTTCATTTCCACATCTATTGTTCATATTTGGCAAGTTTGCCACAGATAACTTCCTCCTGCAGTTTTTCATATTCAATCTCCTACGTGTTCCAACCAGCAAATAAACTGCTCAGAGCCAGGTAGTTGATGACTGTCTGGGCTGGTGAGTTTGCGTGATTAGTACTTGGGGCTAGGGAAGCTGCAATTGTGGTTCTCATTCCTGTATGTGACCAGTCAGCTTTGCTCTAAGAAAAAAAATGCTTCCTTGTTCATAAACTGCATTTGTCACAAGGCAAGTCTTCCTGAAGAAGTGCAGTGTTGGCCGTGCAGGCGCCAGGTGAGAGCAAGTGTACAGCTCAGCTCAGCACATCACCTTTGGGAGGAGGGCAACTTGCAGGGCACTTCCTGCTGATGGTGGGTGGTTAGTGTCACCTTTGTTGAGGATGGGAAATTCCATGAGTTTAAACAAGGCTGCGGAGAATCTTCTGTGACCCTCTGACCCTCCAGGAGCCTCTCACAGGCACCTGGGTCCTCTAATTTAGAGGAGACAGAGTCGAGACATGTTGATTTTGAACCAGGGTTGATTTTGACATCGATTAAAGCAAAAATAGAATTGGGAGACAATTGCTCTACTTTGTCTCCTCTCTTCCCCTTCCTTCTTGTTCTTGTAACTGTATCTTAATCCAGTAAGGATTTCAAGCATTTACCAGGGGGCATAAAATATAACAAAGTAGCATAATTTACAAATATAGTAAAACAACAAGGAAAAAACAAAGGTGGGACCCAAGTTAATAAGACTAAATTTGCTGATCATAATGACCTACCCACTAGTATGACTGGGCCTCAAAGTTGGTGCTGAGTTTTCTAACACTCTCAGTAAAACAAGAAATGGTTTAAGTTACACAGTTCAGTCCTTAATTTAGAAGAGACCCATAAAGAGAATTACAACACTTCTTTTTATTCAGATCAGAATTGTCTCTGGGGCATCCTTATAAACAGAATTCTGTGATCTAAGGAACAATGTTATTGACAATTTCTTAAACTAGACTAAACAACAAATTTCCTGGGGTGAGGGGTGTTTCTTAAAACCCCTAATGTTGACTTGGAATATAATTTAGTTAAGGCAATTCTGCAGGAGGCCAATACAAAGCAATCTAGGAATTGATATGCAAATTAATAAAATGACAATATGAAGTTGTAGGGATTTAAAGAATGTGTTGAACTATTAGAATTTCCACCAACACTGAGATTAATTATCCCTGGAATTGCAAAAATGCTTTGAACTCTACTTGGAAAGAAACATCTTGACAAATACAAGGAGAGGTGAGGAAGAAAAAAGAAGCTGAGGAAGATAAACTCATAACCTGCCTTCATGTGCAGGAGAGACAGAAGTTTCCAAGTTTCCTCATGGGGCCTGGAGCATGGGGCAACTGTCCCTTCCTCTGTACTCACAGCCGACCCCTCCAGAGGCCCTCCCTCCTCTCCCCTGCCTGGCACTCTTATTACCAGCATCCCCTTGTACTCTTGAAAAGATCCTTGTTTGAACGATAAGTTATAAGGTCACCCCACCATGCACTAACTACACTGCTTTTTCTAAGCTTAAACTTAAGGCCCTGCTGCCACATTGGGAGACTGGTGAATTACATGCACTTCTTTTCTGTGTATGTTGAAAAGCTTCCCCAGAGGTCTGAAAATCACTTCATGGGTATTTTTGCTACCTACATCTTTGCACCTCCAACTATTTCTGGGCCCTGAACTATCTTGGGGCTAATGCAAGAGCTAATGCACTGCACTTAAATGTGAAGAAGAGAGGGGAGATTTGATCCCGTTTTCCACCCTGTCCCTTTCCTCCATCCTGGCCCAGGAACTAAGTATTCTTCATAAATTGTTGGCAATTGTTTAATTGAACTGCTTCCTTCTAGCTCTATTATTAGCAATTTCAGAGCAAACTCTCTTATGGTTCAAAGATATCTTGAATATATAATTTTATGTGTATTAAGACATTTCATTTTTAGCAGAAGCCTCATAAAAAGGGGAATACACTTCAATTCAGAGTAGAATAGTAACTTCTGGCATCAACCATCAATCAGTGTGCAGAGAAAAATACCATCTGATGTATGACCTTGTGAATTACATTACACTTTTCACTTTATAGGCTCAGATTGGCAAGTTTATTTCTCAAGCCCTTTCTATTTATGTACTCTCCTAATAATTAGAGTAAGATGCCACCATACAAGAAACAGTATTTGGGTTATAGCCATCTTGTGAAAACCCTAGCTTTATACCACAGAGGTGTCTAGCTAAGAGAAAAATCAGTGTCTTTCACAGTTTTATCCAATTTAAAATAAAAATAGAATTCTTTACTATGATACCTAGGAATATTTAGTACTTCTAAACTTTTAAAAAAGGAAATACCTAAGCAGAAAAATAAACACTGGCATAACGTTGGTACCGATTTCACCAATTTCTAAATTGCCCAGAGTTTAGTTTATATTTTTGCTCACCTGTTTATCCTCAGCTCAGTACTGAGGTTGCACTTTGAATTAAAATTCCTTTCCCCAAAACTTCCTTCATAGTTTCATCTGTCTTTCATAATTTTAAAAATCTTTCTTTTTTTTAGGTTAAAAATTACCTGTTGTTGATGTATGATTTGTATTTATTTGATTACTAGGGAAGTAGAAATTGCCTCATATGCTTATTGGCTACTTATTTGTATTTCTTCTTTTGTGGAATGTCGTTTGCCAATTTTAATATTAGTGTGTTTGTATTTTCTTACTGATTTGTAAGAGTTTAGGAGTAAAATTAAAGTGGGCAGAGGGCGTTTATTGGCAATATGCTTTTTCTTAACATGGTGAATGGAACCACTTTTCTTTTACAAAATTCAAGTCTATATGTCCAATTAAAAATTTTTTATGAACCATAGTAGTGTTCCAAATTTTGTCAAAATTAATTCTTTGAAAAAAATACTATGAAATAAACCAATCAATTGCTTCAAAATTCAAGGCATCCTGATAAGACAGAGATCACATATTTTTTTTTAGTTTGTCATCTTAAGTTATATTTTAGAAAAATAGTAATTATTTACCTCTTTATATACTAGAAGTGTGAGTTTTCTTTCTTGAGCAGGAATTGGAAGTAATTTATACAACATATGTTAGCTGGATATTTTTGTGTGTGAGAGAGATGGTTGAGTCCTTTTTGACATTTACTTTTATGAATTATATATATATATGAATATTTTATCACTTTTTATTTTTTGCATAATTTTCTAGTCTAATTGAATCCTATAATGAGAGGTTGTATTGTATTTCTGTTGTATTGTGATTTTTGGCTTTTTTCAGCTGCCATAACTTGTCATTAATGTTGAAATCAACTTTATTTCATACTTACTGTTAAAGTAATTTAAGTGCTCACTCCTTTGGCAGAAGAAATTATTATTTTTTATGTCTGTAATTGATTTTAATTGAAAATAATCCATAGATTTAGATAAATAGTTTAATTAATTTTATCCCTGAAGCCTGTTATTGTTCAAGGACAAATAGCATTAAGATGAATCATTTGTAAGATGGACCTATAAAGAAAACTGTATTCTGATTAGACCTACCAAAGAACAAATATTCTACTGTTTGGAGATGCTGGGTTTTAAGGGCTTGGTAACAAAGCAGAAAATATTATTATAGAAATTACCACAGGTTCTTTGGTGCTTCCTTATTAAATCGCAGCGTCTGAGGCAGCGGCATGGTGTAATAGCTCTCATGTCCCCCCACCCCCACCCCCCCACCCCCCCCCCCGCTTCCTATCCTCTCTCTTTCTTCACTTTCCTTTCCTCTTCCCTTCTTTCATTTCTAATTGTGGTATAGCTTACACAGAGCAAAGTACCAAAATATTAAGTACAGCTATTACTTATTATCAGTACAGCTAGTTTATTTTTTATGTATTTTTGTACCTATGTAATCACAACTCAGATAAAAATGCAGAACAATGCCATCACCCCAGAAGGCTTTCTTGTGTAATGCCCCCTTCCTCCACCAATGTGAAAATAACTGCTATTCTGGCCTCTGTTCACCGTGAATTAACTTTACTGTTTTTATCTTTATATCATTGGAAGCATATGGTATGTGTCTGGCTCTCACTCAATATTACATTTATAAGAGTCATCCATATTTTGCATAAAAATAGTTATTGCTGTGTAATATTCTATTATATGACTATGTCATAGTTTATTTTATACATTCTATTGTCACTGGACCTTCGGGTTGTTTCCAGTTTTTCACTATTATGTATAAAGCTCCTATGAGCATTCTTGTATGTGTCATTTGACAAACATAAATATCTGTACTCATATCTGTTGGGTGTACTCAATATTTGAATGGCTGGGACGTAAGGCAAACATATGCTTAGCATAGCAGATACTTCCAAACTATTTTCCAAAGTGATTGTACCAACTTACATTCCCACCAGTAGTGTATTAGCATCCCGGTTGCTTGTCAGTCCTTTTAATTTTGGCCATTCTAGTGTGCACTGGTGGTTGATAGTGTATCTTGTCGTGTTTTTTTTTTTTAAAGATTTTTTTTTTGATGTGCACCGTTTTTAAAGTCTTTATCGAATTTGTTACAATATTGCTTCTGTTTTATGTTTTGTGTTTTTGGCCGTGAGGCATGTGGGATCTTAGTTCCTTGACCAGGGATCGAACCCGCACCCCCTGCATTGGAAGGCGAAGTCTCAACCACTGAACTGCCAGGGAAGTCCCTCGTTGTGGTTTTAATTTATCTCTTTTCCCTGATGACTAATGATCTTGAAAACCTTTTCATAAACTTACTGACCATTTGATATCCTTTTTTTGTGAAGTGACTATTAAATATTTTACCCATTTCAGAAAATGGATTGTTTTCTTTTTCCTTTTTTAAAATTTTATTAGAGTATAGTTGATTTACAATGTTGTGTTAGTTTCAGGTGTACAGCAAAGTGAATCAGTTATACATATATCCACTCTTTTTTTGATTCTTTTCCCATAAAGGCCATTACAGAGTATTGAGTAGAGAGTTCCCTGTGCTATACAGTAGGTCCTTGTTAGTTATCTATTTTATATATAGTAGTGTGTATATGTCAATCCCAATCTCCCAGTTTATCCCTCCTCTCCCTTACCCCCTGGTAACCATAAGTTTGTTTTCTACATCTGTGACTCTATTTCTGTTTTGTAGTTAAGTTCATTTGTACCCTTTTTTTAGATTCCACATATAAGAGATATCATATGATATCTGTCTTTCTCTGTCTGATTTATTTCACTCAGTATGGCAATCTCTAGGTCCATCCATGTTGCTACAAATGGCATTATTTCATTCTTTTTTGTGGCTGATTAATATTCTGGACTGTTTTCTTTTAAAATTATTGATTTATATGCATTCTTTTATATCTTTTATATATACCAAGAAGGTATATGCATATATACAAATACGACATTAATTTATCAATCTTTTCTTTCATAATTCTTTTATGTTTACTGTTTTGGAAATCTTTGCCCACCATATAATAGACATGTAGTAAATATTTAATAGATGAATGAGCTATGGGAACAAGTATATTTTCTACATCTTATAAGTAGTATTTCACAGCACCAATTACTTCTGTTTGAGGTGTTGTATCTATATTATTTATATTTTCTCTCCAGTCTTATTTCATGGAAATAAACTAAGTTTTATAATGTATTGATTGCTGTTTCCCACAAACTCTGTGTCCCTGCTGTATGGGAATGTCTCCTGCCTCCATCAGAAGGTTGGGAAACACCTGTTAAGGACAGCTGACAAGTCTGGGTGAGGTGCTGTATGTCATGTGTAGCTGAAGATAAGCAAGTGTTTCTTTATTCACTAGTGATGAATCACCCAAGTTTGCCTGGCTCTGCCTGAGCAGCCAGTGCCCTCCACATGTACACACTCCATACTTAGGTGTCTTCTGCAAACGTCATCTTTCTTCTCTGCTTTTTTTGTCCACTCTTTCTAGAAGCACCTTTACTATGAACTTGTACACTTTACACTTGATTCAGCTTCCCTGGCACCATATTTCTTTGGCATCTCTGAACACTGCTTGCTAATAATTGTCTCTAACGTTGTTTATCCTTCGCTTTGTCCTGTTTACCCTCATGTTTTCCAAAGGTTCCATGTCTGCTATCTTTCTTAGAAGTACAAAACAGCATCTTACACTCATGGGTGTTCACTACTCATTGAGTGTTTACTAAATATTTATATTTTCTGCGTCATGCCCATTTCCATTTATCACAGACAATTGAGTAAACATTTTTACTCAACTGGTAAACATATTGGTAAACACTTTTTTTCTTTCAAACCTCCAAGCTTCTCTTATGCTCTTATAAGATTATCTTAAAGTTGTTACCAAGGGATTGTTTTAAGCCGCCGAATTCTAGAAAAGCTGGGCATCAAAACACCTTGATTTTCATTCCTGGCATCGTTAAGCACCCTATCTGGTAAAGAAAAAATAAAGTGATTTTAAGTTATTTCCGAAATATAAGCTTGTTTTCTAAAGTAAAGCAGTTTCTAAACAAGTAAGTTGTTTGTTTCATAATAGTGCATTCAGGTTAAATGAACCATGTAATTTCTACTTATGGATGTTAAGTTAAAAAGCAAACATTTTAAAGAAACTTGACAAGCTTAATCTTTCAAAGAAGAAAAAAAAGAGTATTTCTTATTTGGTAGTGCAATGCCTTAGGGAGGTTATAGCGATAGTGTGTTAAATGCACACAGCAGGAATTGCTACTAATCACATTTTAAAGTGCTCTTTCTAAAAATACTTAGACTTCAAAGGAAAAATGCAGAAACACTGGAGATCTTACTAGAGCCTTAAATATAGCTCAGTATATACTTGATGATTTGTAAAGAACAATTTAAGGGAAAAGGAATCACCTATATCAACTTCTGAAAGTAGAAACCTAAAAAGTTTATTTCCTTGAGTTATTCTTGCTACAGATGTTAAAAATATTATACATTATTATTATATCATAGTTTTTTTAGTAATCTTTTATTTATTTATTTATTTATTTTTATATTTATTTTTGGCTGTGTTGGGCCCTCGTTTCTGTGCGAGGGCTTTCTCTAGTTGCGGCAAGCGGGGGCCGCTCTTCATCGCGGTGGGCGGGCCTCTCACTATCGCGGCCTCTCTTGTTGTGGAGCACAGGCCCCAGACGCGCAGGCTCAGTAGTTGTGACTCACGGGCCCAGTTGCTCCGCGGCATGTGGGATCTTCCCAGACCAGTGCTCGAACCCGTGTCCCCTGCATTAGCAGGCAGATTCTCAACCACTGAGCCACCAGGGAAGCCCCCTATATCATAGTTTTAAGAGTGCTTTAAATATTGAATCTCCTTTGAAATTATGGATATATTGTAGAGTTCCAAAGAGTGATAATACCCATCTATGTCTTTCTTGAAAAATTTTTTTGTTTTAAATTGTTCAGTATGCATTTCATGCACAAAAAATACGGTTTTTTTTTTTTTTACAAACCTTATAATTGTTAACAATTTGCCATATCTGTTTCCTTTTTTTTTTTTAAGAAAAAAACTTACAGATGTATTTTAAGGCTGTCCCTATTCATTCCATTTTCCTCCCTTTCTCTAGTTGTTATTTTTAACTGAAATTGGTGGGTATCCTTCCCACTCATGTTTTAATACATATTGCATGTGCGTGTGCCCATAAGTGATATATATTATTGTTTTAAATATTTTAAGTTTACACAAATAATATTGTATTGCTTTTACCTATCCTTTTATGATACGCTTTTTAAAATACTCTGTTTTTTGAGATTTATATATGGTGGTATAAGTAGATCTAGGATTTTTTAACTGCTATAGAAAGTTACATATTTTTTGCAATACCGTAATTTATTTATATCCAATCTCTTCTGATGGATATTTAGGTTTTCCTGATTTTTCTAATTTTTCATCATGTGAAAACACCATCCTATTTGAGTGTGAACACTGAATGAACTACCAATTCAGTGGGAAGCAAAGAGCACATGACAATTCTTCCATATTTAAACATCAAATAATTATAGTATTAGCATCTGTGTGTATTCTTCAAAGGAGAATTCTACCACTTTTGCCAGAGTATGTAATTTCATTTCTAGCATTTCAGGAATGACCCATTTTTCCTCATTGACAGCTTTAGCACCAGAGTCAGGAAAACCAGCACCTAAAATCTCTGGCATGCCATTCTTAGCATGGGTCAGTGGAAAGGCCAAGTCTAATGATATTGCCTTCTGACCAAATATGCAAATGATGTGGCACTGAGCACCCTTGTCTATCTCTCTTTATAGCACATGTATAAGAGTTTCTCTAGGGTTTTTACCTAGAAGTAGACTTGCTGGGTAATAGGATATGTGCATTTTAAACCTTACTAGAAAGTAAGAAATTCTTTTCCAATGTAGATGTATCAAAATGTGTGAGTTCCAATTTCCCACATCCTCACCAACATTTGGTATTATCCAACTCTTAAATTTTTGCCAATCTAATGGGTGTAAAATGGTATCTGTGTGTTGGGTTTTTAAGAAAATTTTAATTTGGAAACATTTTCAAACTTACAGAAATGTGGGAAAAATAGTACAAAGAACTCTCATATACCCTTTACCCAGATTCACCAATTGTTAACATTTTGCCTTATCTGCTTTTTCATTCTCTCTGTATATGCATATTTTTCTGAGTCACTTCAGATTAAGCTGTTTGCATTATGCCCCCTTACACCTAAATGTTTCAATGTATATTTCCCAAGAATAAGAACATCTCTTATATTATCCCAGTACAATGATCAGCTTCAGGAAAATTAACCTAACATACAATACTTTTATCCAATCTACCACTCATAATTTTGTCCATTGACTAATAATGTCCTTTATAGCAATTTTCTCCCTTGTTCAAAATCAGGTATAGTATTTGATTGTCACAAGTCTTTGATCTTTAATCTGGATCAGATCCTCAGCCTTTCTTTGTTTTAAAGAATATAGACTATTTGAAGAATATAAGAATATAGTCCTAGTGTATTAATAGAATGTTCTTCATTTTGAGTTTTAATGTAGTTTAATCTACATTTTCCTGTTGAAGTTTTTTATATGTGTATTGGTTATTTAAATTTCCTCTTCTGTGAATTAATATGTGTATGTTTTGCCCATTTTTCTGTTGAGTTGTCCTTCTTGAGTTCTTTCTATATTCTGAATACTAATCCTTTGCTTCTTATATGTATTGTGAATAGCTCCTCTCAGCCTATGGCGTTTTTGTTGTTATTGTTTAACTTTAATGGTTTCTTGTGTAATATAGAAGTTTAAATTTTTTTAATGTAATAACATTTTTTTTTTTTTTTAATAAATTTATTTATTTATTTATTTATTTATTTTTGGCTGTGTTGGGTCTTCGTGTCTGTGCAAGGGCTTTCTCCAGTTGCGGCGAGCGGGGGCCACTCTTCATCGCGGCGCGCGGGCCCCTCACCGCCGCGGCCTCTCCCGTTGCGGAGCACAGGCTCCAGACGCGCAGCCTCAGTAGTTGTGGCTCACGGGCCCAGCCGCTCCGCGGCATGTGGGATCCCCCCGGACCGGGGTACGAACCCGTGTCCCCCGCATTGGCAGGCGGATTCCCAACCACTGCGCCACCAGGGAAGCCCTGTAATAACATTTATCAATATCTCCCTGAAAGATTTCTTCTTAGTCTTCCTCAAAATTGCCTTGGCTATTTTTGGCCTTTTGCTCTTCCATTATAAATTTAGGATCATGTTGGTAAGTTTGTTGAAAAGATCTCATGGCATTTCTATTAGAAAAGCAGTGGGTTTGTAGGATAATTGGAAGGAAAATTGACATCTTTGTGATGTGAATTATTCTTATCCATAATTATATCTCTCTATTTAGATCTTTATTCATGTCCTTTAGGAAAGATTATAATTTTATTCCTGAAAGCCTGGACTGTTTTTTTGAATGCCTAAGTACCCTTAGTTTTTGTTGTTGTGGACAGGATTTAAACAATTTTTTTACATTCTCTAATTATAGTTTTTGGTATATAGAAACAACTGATTTTTATACACCGATCTTAAATGTAACAACCTTCTTAAACTCTCTTGTTACTTTTAATACTTTGTAGATTGCCTTGGATTTTCTTAGATAATCATTTAATCCATGAATAATAACAATTTTGTTTCTTTTATTCTAATCTTTATACTATATTTCTTTTTCTTATCTTTTGCACTGACTAGAAACTCCAGTTCAGTGATGAATAGACATGGTGATAGAGGCATCATGGTCTTAATCTTGGCTTTAAAGAGACTGTTTCTAACATTTCACTGTCGTGTGATGCTTGCTGTATGCTTTTTGTAGATATCCTTTGTCAGGGAAGAACTCCAACCTCTATTGAGAATTACAGAAAGTAACAAGACTCCAAAAGAGACACAAGGCATCAGGTTGTCTTGCCATAACTCCATAGATGCCTAAAGTAGATAATGAGACTCAGTGGGTCAGAGCATGACAGTTTATTATTCACACACAGCAAACAGCTTGAGCATCAGCATGGCATGCCAGTTCTCCTGACCCCCAAGGACCTTGGTGTGATGTGACGGCCCAGTGTGCCAAGCTGCGAAACCCAGGGCTAAGAGCTCAGCACCTTTTATATCAAGGAGTAAACAAGCCAGTCCTCCCCCACAGAATGAGTAGGTGTCCCGTAGTCATGTCACGGTTGCCTTGATCTATTTAGTTGGCTGCAGAAATGGCTGAAGGATGGGCTGGTTAAGGCCTTGAGATTTGGCATACTCAGAAAGGCCCTGTAAGGATGTTTGGAAGTGATAGCAGATTGCATCTCACAACAAGAATTTCTTTATTTAGTTTGCTAGGGGATTTTTTTTTTTTTTTTTGTAATTTTTTAGCTGCGTTGGGTCTTCGCTTCATTGTGGCGTGCAGGCTCCAGAGCGTGCAGGCTCAGTAGTTGTGGCACTTGGGCTCTCTAGTTGTGATGTGCAGACTCTCTAGTTGTGACACGCGGGCTTTTCTAGTTGTGGCGTGTGGGCTTCTCTAGTTGTGCTGTGTGGGGGCTCCAGAGCACACAGGCTCAGTAGTTGCGGCGTGCGGACTCTCTAGTTGCGGCACGTGGGCTTAGTTGCCCCGCGGCATGTGGCATCTTAGTTCCCGGACCAGGGATCGAACCCACGTCCCCTGCATTGGAAGGCGGATTCTTAACCACTGGACCACCAGGTAAGTCCCTGCTAGGGGATTTTGACATGAATTTTATCATGAGATTTTACTGTGTATATTGAGAAGACCATATAGTTTTTCTCCTTTAATCTGTTACTCTCATTTGTTATATTAGTAGTAACAGTAGTAGTCTAATGTTAAATCAGGCTGGAATTTGTGGGGTAAATTCTTCTTGGTGAAGGTACATTGTATTTTTATACATTGATTGATTCATTTTGCCAATATTTTATTTAGCATTTTTATGACTATGCCTGTAATTGAGATTGGCTCACAGTTTTCTTTCCTTTATAACCCATATCTGTTTGGATATCAAGTATATATGAGCCTCAATTCTGTATTCTCTGTAACAGTTTACATAAGAGGGGTTGTAAGATAAATGTTACCAGAAGTTTTAGTAAAGGTTACTGTAAAAATATCAGGGCCAGTGAGTTTTTGGTAATTTTTGGAAAACTGTTTCAATTTCCTTAACTTAATAGGACTTTAATCAGTGTGTCTGTTTCATCTTGAGTCAATTTTGGTAATTTATATACTTCTAGAAAAGCTTTTATTCTCTTTAAATTTTCAAATATATTGGCATAATATTTCATGATTTAGAAAACCATTTCTGTTTCTGCAGTTAGGTTTCTGTCATTATTCCTAATGTTTTTAGTTTTCTTTTTCCTCTCAAGTATTTGTTTCCTATTTCATTAATTTCTGATCTTATCTTTATATTCCTTCTCATTTGTATAAACTGTTCCTTTTCTAACTTATTAGGTGAATGCTCAGTTCATTAATTTTTGATCTTTTTTCTTATATATATATTTAAAGCTCTAAATTATTTTCCAAGTACTGATTTACCCAAATACCTTTAATTTGTTATACAGTATAGTATTTTCATTGTTATTCAGTTCTGTTTTACAATTCGAATTATGATGTCTCCTTGGACCCATGAATAATTTAGATGTGAGATTATAAATTTTCAAAGATATAGGATTTTGTTTATTTTCTTTAAGTGGTGGTTTTGCTTCTGCCCTACCTGCAGGAGTCTCATCTGTTCAAGACTAGTTTTTATATTAATTCCTCAGCTGTGATTACTACATTACAAGGGTACTATAAATTCAGACCTTGGCATTTTGTTTTTCATGGGAGACTTTTTTCCCTATCCTGAGCCCTGGGCACATGGCAAGCTTCCTTATTCTTTCCCTGGGCCATTGTGGGGTGTTTCTGCTTCCATTTTCATGGAAGAGGTATCCCACCCATGGATCCAACCTTATGACTGGGTCTTATTTCCAGCTCTCTGCCTTGCATGATCCTAGGGCTATGTGTCTTGTCTCCTCAGGATCATTAAAGCCCTAATCTCTAGATACTAGAGCTTATTTCTGGATCTGCTGTCTGCATCAGGATGTCTGAGTGCCAGCTTGTGCACTTATTGCTTTTGTTTTGAGCTCTTTATTTATTTCTGATGCCAGGATATTTGTTTTTCTTTCTTTCTCTCTCTCTCACTCTTTAGCTCAGCTATGAATTTTAATTTAGTAAATTTTATCTCACATTTCTGTGTTTATAGTGAAAGGGTGTCAACCTTTGATTAGCCTCTCAGTGATCTTTCTAGGCAGAATTGTGACCCCTGTTTCAGAGTGGACAGCAAATGAACTCATAAATTCAGTGGGAAGTAAAGAGCACATCACAGTTCTTCTATAGTTCACGTCAAGTAATTTTAGTATTGGCATCTGTGTGTGTGACTTCACCAACCTCTAGCAAAGGAGAATTCTACCACTTTTGACAGAATATGTAATTTCATTTCTAGCATTTCAAGAAGGACCCATTTTTCCTCATTGACAACTTTAGCACCAGAGTCAGAAAAACAAGTACCTAATATCTCAGGCATTCCACTCTTAGCATGGGTAAGCAGAAAGGTCAAGTTTAATAATATTGTCTTTTGACCAAATGTGCAGACTGTGGACTTGCTGGTGCCCTGTTCTGCCAGAAAAACAAGACCTCAGGGCAACACCCACTGCTTGAATTTTGATTGATTGCATCATGGTATGCAAAGACACCCAAATGGAAGTTGCTGTGGTATTACATGAAGTCATAGTATTTAAGAACTATATTTTTCCAAATGGCTTTTATCCTGATTCACTTTACTTTTGGTATGTATGTGACTGTAGATTCAAAGAGGGCTTGAAATCATTGTTTCAGAAATTGCCTCAAATAAGAGAAACATCAGGTTAGAGTTTAGGAGCTGAAAGGGTTAGGTACTTTTAATGAGCTCCATTCAGTTCATGGCCTGGGACATAATCCTTCTATAATCCTCGGCTTTAGGCCCCTCATCTCTGATAAAGGAGAGGGTGTGATCAAGGAACACAGAGTGCAGAAGTCAGCTTTATGCCCAGAATGAGGTGGTTTGGGGTCAGTGGAAGGCTATTTTCATACCTGCCTCTATGAAAACAGTAGGGCGTATCACCACCCACTCCCTGACCACTGAATGATAATCTTCACATTTGAAATATTTCTAATGAAGGATTAACTAGGGATAAATTGTAATACTCACCCACTCCCTGTATAATTCCAGGAAATCCTATGTTTTTACCCTTTGCTAGTATAAATGCAGGAATTTGAGCTGCTGTATCTCTGCATCAATGGAGCCTTTGGGTATTGACTGTCTCTAAATCAAATTTATAGGGCCCTACATTCTCTAGCAATTAATGTCATCATGAAATGTACCCTAGTTTATCAGTAAGTGCCAAAAATACCAAGTCTCATTGCGCTGTCATACAAATTATCTTTCATTTTTTTCCTCAGGAAGTTATGAAGTACAATATATATATTGAACCCTTGCCCATCTTCCCTACTTTCAAGGGTCTCAGGTCTAGTAGACATGAGCGTACTAAGCAGAGGGAACGGAACAATAACAACAAAAATTCAACAAACAACAACTAGTGAATTCAGAAGCCATTTCAGCAATCGATGGCAAACAATCTATCTCCTATAAAATATACAGGAAGTGTGTTCTTTTTTTTATTGAAGTGTAGTTGATTTACAATATTGTGTTAGTTTCAGGTACACAGCTTATTGATTCAGTTACTATTTTTTCTGATTATATTCCATTATAGGTTATTATAAGATATTGAATATAATTCCTTGTGCTATACAGTAAATCCTTGTTGCTTATTTATGTATAGTAGTTTGTATCTATTAATTTCATACCCTAATTTGCCCCTCCCCTTCTTTGGTAACCACAACTTTGTTTTCTATGTCTGTGAGTCTGTTTCTGTTTTGTGTATAGATGAATTTGCATTATTTTTTAGATTCCACATATAGATGATATCATACAGTATGTCTTTCTCCGTCTGACTTACTTCACTAAGTATAATATTCTCTAGGTCCATCCATGTTGCTGCAAATGACAATACTTCATTCTTTTCTATGTCTGAGTAATATTCCATTTTGTGTGTGTGTGTGTGTGTATATATATATGTATGCGTGTATATGTGTATATATATATATATATATATATATATATATCTCACAACTTCTTAAGCCAGTCATCTGTAGATGGGCGCTTGGGTTGTTTCCATATCTTGGCTACTGTAAATAATGCTACTATGAACATTGGGGTGCATGTATCTTTTCAAATTAGTGTTTTCATTTTTTCTGGATATATACCCAGGAGTGGGATTGCTGGATCATATGGTAGCTCTATTTTTAGTTTTTTAAGGAACCTCCATACTGTTTTCCATAGTGATTGTGCTAATTTACATCCCTACCAACAATGTACAAGGGTTCCCTTTTCTCCACACCCTCTCCAGTCTTTATTATTTGTAGACTTCTTGGTGATAGCCATTCTGACAGATGTGAGGCGATACCTCATTGTGGTTTTGATTTACATTTCTCTAATAATTAGTGATGCTGATCATCTTTTCATGTGCCTATTGGCCATCTGTGTGTCTTCTTTGGAAAAATTTCTATTTAGGTCTTCTGCCCATTTTTTGATTGGGTTGTTTGTTTTTCAATATTGAGTTGCATGAGTTGTTTGTGTATTTTGAATATTAACCCCTGTTGGTTGTATCATTTGCAAATATTTTCTCCCAGTCCATAGGTTGTCTTTTCATTTTCTTTATGGTTTCCTTTGCTGTGCAAAAGCTTTTAAGTTTGATTAGGTCGATTTGTTTATTTTTACTTTTATTTCTTTTGGATCAGGAGACTAATCTAAGAAAACATTGCTATGATTTATGTCTGAGAATGTTTTGCCTAGGTTCTCTTCTAGGGGTTTTATGGTATCACATTTTATATTTAGGTCTTTAAACCATTTTATTTTTGTATATGGTATGAGGAAATGTTCTGATTTCATTGATTTACATGTAGCTGTCCAGCTTTCCCAGCACCACTTGTTGAAGAGACTGTCTTTTCTTCATTGTACATTCTTGCCTCTTTTGTCATAGATTAATTGACCATAGGTGGGTGAGTTTATTTCTGTGCTCTCTATTCTGTTCCATTGATCTATGTCTGTTTGTGTGCCAGGATCACACTGTTTTGATTACTGTAGATTTGTAGTATAGTCTGGAAGGATTGCTTTGACAATTCTGGGTCTTTTGTGATTCCGTATAAATTTGAGGATTATTCTAGTTCTGTGAAAAGTGTCGTGGGTATTTTGATAGGGATTGCATTAAATTTGTAGATTGCTTTGAGTAGTATGGCCATTTTAATAACATTAATTCTTCCAATCCAAGATTATGGGATATCTTTCCATCTCTTTGAACCATCTTTAATTTCCTTCATCAGTTTTATAGTTTTCTGAGTATAGGTCTTTTACCTCCTTAGTTAAATTTATTCCTAGGTATTTTATTCTTTTTAATGCAGTTGTAAATGGGATTGTTTTCTTCATTTCTCTTTCTGATAGTTCATTGTTAGTGTATAGAAATTCAACAGGTTTCTTTATACTAATTTTGTATCCTGCAGCCTTGCTGAATTCATTTATTAGTTGTAATAGTTTTTGGATGGAGACTTTAGGGTTCCCTATATAGAGTATCATGTCATCTGCAAACAGTGACAGTTTTACCTCTTCCCTTACAATCTGCATACCTTTTATTTCTTTATCTTGTCTGATTGGTGTGGCTAGGACTTCCAATACTATGTTAAATAGAGCAGTGAGGGTGGGCACCCTTGTCTTATTCCTGAATTTAGCAGGAAGGCTTTCATCTTTCCACCACTGAGTGTGATGTTGGCTGTGGGTTTGTCATAAATGGTCTTTATTATGTTGAGCTATGTTCTTTCTATACCCACTTTGGTGAGAGTTTTTATCATTAATCAATGTTAAATTTTGTCAGATGCTTTTTCTGTGTCTATTGAGATGATCATGTGATTTTTGTCTTTTCTTTTGTTAATGTGGTCTATCACATTGATGATTTGCATATGTTGAACCATCCCTGTGATCCTGGAATGAATCCAACTTGATCGTAGTGTATGATCCTTTTTATGTATTGTTGGATTTGGTTTGCTAATATTTTGTTGAGAATTTTTCCATCTATATTCATCAAAGATATTAGCCCGTGATTTTATTTTTTTGTAGTGTCTTTCTCTGGTTCTGGTATCAGGGTGATGGTGGCCTCATAGAATGAATTTGGGAATATTCCCTCCTATTCAGTCTTTTGGAATAGTTTGAGAAGGATAGGTATTAGCTCTTCTTTGTATGTTTCGTAGAATTCCCCAGTGAAGCCGTCTGGTCCTGGACTTTTTTTGCAGGGAGTTTTTTTTTTTTTTTTTTTTTTTTTTTTTTAACTACAGATTTTCTCTATGAGTGATCAGTCTGTTCAAATTATCTGTTTCTTCTTGACTCGGTTTTGGTAGGCTGCATGTTTCTGGAAACTTGTCCATTTCTTCTAGGTTGTCCAATTTGTTGGCATATAACTGTTCATAGTTATTCTCTTATAATTTTTTGTGTTTCTGTGGTATTGGTTGTTATTTCTCCTCTTTCATTCTTATTTTGTTTATTTGGGTCCTCTCTCTTTTATTTCTGGTGAGCCTGGCTAGAAGTTTGTTGATTTTGTTTATCTTTTCAAAAAATCAGCTCTTGGTCTCATTGATCTTTTCTATTCTTTAATCTCTATTTTATTTATTTCCTCTCTGCTCTTTATTATTTCCTTTGGAAGTGTGTTCTTTTGAACACTAAAATATTCAAAGTCTCTCTTGGGTGACCTTTTTTCTGACCTTTAAGCTATCCTCAAGTCTTATTTGTTCATTTTCTTATCCTACTTCTCAGTTGCTCGAATGTTATTTCAGAGTGCTACCTCTTCTATGAATCTTCTTGGTTTCCTTCAAGCAAAATCGACCCTCTTCCTTCTTTTTGTCATATCTTCTAAATCCCTCTGTCACAATGCTTTTTTGCATTTGTTTGTTTGTTTACATGCCTGTTTCTCTCCACCAGAACATCAGCTTCTTAAAGGCTAGTGCCATCCTTTGTCCCTAGTGCCTAGCATGATATGTGGCACATAATTCATCTCCCATAGAGATTTGTTGAGTGAATAAATGAAGACTAGATTAGTCTTAGTGTTTTTTACCTAGATTCTATCAAGAACGATAGTGCACCTTTCTATTAAACCTTTCCAGTGAGGAAGTTTGCCCAGAGAGCCAGTTTATTTTCCATAGTAGAAGCACGGACAAATTTATAGAATAAATACTTTAAAATACCAAATTTAATTCCAACTTGAGTCTGTGCATTTAAAAAATAACTGAAGAAGCCTGGTGAGTCACCTTGCCACTTCTCGTCAAAGCCTCTTCACCTCAGAAAAACCTTTTGGTCAGCACTTCGATAATTCAGTATGTAGAAAATCCTGACATGAGTCAATAGATCAAACACTGTAGACAGTTTTCACAATATGCTTAAAAGGAATTTGTTTTTCACCCTTTTAATTGTCTAAATTATAATTTGTCTCATACTTTAGTTCACCCTTCTAACTTTCTAGACCAAAAAATAACTCACTACTATCTTACAACTTACTTGGTGCCCTTGTTGCACTTCAGTCATTAAATATCAAGAACTTGAAAAGTTACATTCATGTTTCTGTTAGACAGTTTTGAACTTGTTGAGAGCAGCCATTTGAACAACTTTTTGGATGTGTAATATAGAGATGGTAAAACCTTTAAAAACTCTGTGGACCCAGGGAAGTAAGCTTTAAATATTCTCTTATGGTTTGCAAAGAAATTTTTCCGTGTGATAACTTTAGTTTGGGTTTTCCAGATCTGTTCTTTAAGATGCAATATTAAACATATTGCCTGCACATATAAAAACAGACATTGCCAAATCTTACTTGAGGCAGTGCCCTTTTTCTTTCATTTTTTATATTAGTGAAATTATGTTTGTGTTTTCTCCATCTCTTATTTCACTTTATTGGACCCTAGAAATGGATGGAAAAAATATTCCAGAAGGATAGGAATAAAAACAGGTGCAACAGGAGGAGCAGTTTGATCACAAGTGAGGGCAGAATATTTTCAGGTAGTCATGAAAAGATTTGCCTTGGTGTTGGAAGAAACTGAATGATTTATCAGCGGCCTTTAAGAGTAGACTCTTAAATATTTATTGGATACTTATAGAACACAGAATGAACCCTGGTAAGTGCCAGCCACTGTGCAAAGAATGAGAATAGAAATAGAAAGATGAATGTGATACAATTCCTGCCTACATGGACCTCATAATCTAGTGGTGTAGACAGACACTGACCAACTATCTATAATGTCATATGGAAGTTACGACACCCACAGTGTTTATGAGGACATAGAGGAGGGTGATCAGTTCTTTGAGGGAAAGTCAAAGGTTTCACAAAGGAGGCACGTGAGCTAAATCTTTAAGTAGGAGCTAGGTAGAGGAGGGCTAGGGGAAGAGCATTTTAAGCAAAGAGAAGGTAAGTAGAGCTACGAAAGTGCCTGGTGCTTCGGGGAACTGTCTTGCTGGCTAGTTGAGGTATTGATCAGTGATCCAGTGCTATGCTCTCACTGAGGCAGTGCCCACAGGCACTACCTTTTCTTCTCCAAGCTCCTAGATTATCTAATGATCTTCTGGTCATAACTGAGTTTTCAGGTAAAAAGAGGTATGAAGGATTTTTTTCTTGATATTAACTCTAAAATTGTGAAGATTCTCTGAACCTCTTTTCAACATGCAGAGCAAATAATAGAGTTGGATTCATTTGTAACAAATAACTCTTAAGAAAGAACTGGTGAATGCTTTGGACATTACTTGTATTTTGTGTGTGTTATCTACCACGGAGAGAGTTTTACCTTCATCTTGCTTTTTTTATTTTTATTTTTTTTAATTAAAAATTTTTTTTTTCATTTTGCTTTTTTTAAAATAGGAAATTAGATTCTGAGAATTTTTCAGTCATATTTTCTATCACTAGTAATATCATTCTCTTGTCTTTTTTTTTTTCTTTTTTTTTTCCAAATTTATTTATTTATTTGGCTGTGTTGGGTCTTCGTTTCTGTGTGAGGGCTTTCTCTAGTTGGGGCGAGCGGGGGCCACTCTTCATCGCGGTGCGCGGGCCTCTTCACTATCGCGGCCTCTCTTGTTGCGGAGCACAGGCTCGAGACGCGCAAGCTCAGTAGTTGTGGCTCACGGGCCCAGTTGCTCCGCGGCATGTGGGATCTTCCCAGACCAGGGCTCGAACCCGTGTCCCCTGCATTGGCAGGCAGATTCTCAACCACTGTGCCACCAGGGAAGCCCCATTCTCTTGTCTTGTGAATGAGTCTTTGACACTCGCTCAGGATCATTCGGTGAATGATGGGGACATGTCAGGGGAAGTGACCATGAGGAAATGACACCTGAGCCCTTTGTCTGTGGCCTGAAAAAGGAATGAGCATTAGATCGTTAGCTACGGTATGTGGGCTGGGGGTGCTGGGCCGGGGGTAGAGAGTGAGGGCGGTGTACTGAGCAGGCCCACCAGTGGCGAGGAGCATGCTGCATTCAGACCTGCACTGCAAGCTCTGTGGGGGCAGGGAGCTGGTCCCGGCTAGCTCGTGCACCTCGAACATCGTCTGACATGTGGCAGGTTCCTAACCAAACAACCTGTTGAAGGAAGAATTGAAAAGGTCCCTTTGTGGCTGGGACACAGAGAACAAGGGGTTGCATGGAATAATGTGATTCTGAGAGAAAGACAGAGCTATACAAGGCCTTGTGTCCATGTGAAAGATAAGGGGCTTTGTCCTTGGCAGTGGAACACCAGTAAAGGATCTTAAGCATGACTGGATTTGCTCTACAGTGTAAAGCCAGTGCTTTCCAACTCTTTGATGGTGACCAATAGTGAGAAACACATTTTACATTAAAACCAGGTAAAACACACATACACACACATAACTGAAATAATTTTTATGACAATGCTTATCCTTACTAAGTGTGATGTGCTCCATTATTTTCTGTTCTATTTGTTATTTTTAAAAAGTAGTAGTCAAAACCAGTATGACTCATGGGTCGTAAGTACACTTTGAAATGGATTTGATTCTGTGGGGAATAAAATCTCTACTGATGGAGGCTCTCTGCATAAAATTATAGGCACCATCAACTTGAGGTGATCTAAGAAAGGTCAAAACATGATAGCTTAAAAACAATATGCAAAGCAGAAATCTGGAGAGATGCTAGTTCCAGGGGAATGTATAACAGCTGTCAAGTGTGGGAAGGATTTTAGGAGTTATAGAATCCAGATGGAAAGTCTGCCATAGAGAAAACCTGCTTCAGGGCACAGGGAAGTACTATCAGAGGGGAGTAATGCCCAGATTTCTCCCATATCTGTGATCTTTCCATGATTCCCTTCAGTCTTGCCTGTCAGTGCTTTTCACAGTGATCTGAGGCGTGGAGGCTTGCTGATCTTATCACCATTTCATACATCTGGATGCTGAAGCCTAGGGAGGTCATGTGACTTGCTGCAAGGCTACAAGGCTACATGGCCACTGAGAGGATATAGCAGAGCTGGGTTCCAGGCCTCCTTATCACTGGTCTGGCGATCTTTGCATCATACTGCACCGTTTCATACATATGTGTGAAAAAAGAACTAGGCTTATAAAGTGACGGTGCTACATTTTGACAGGTCTACATTTCTGTGCTAGAACTATGAGTTCAGCTGCTAATACTATTTAATCAATTTGGTATTAAAAATTAAGATTGAGGTGTATGAACTGCTTCTTCAGAAATCTAGGAACATAATCGTTAATCTGTGTCATATAAAGAATGATTACATCTGAACATCCAAATCTCAGTCACATAATATCTTCATTGATATTTTGGCAGAAAGAGTAGGAGAGTAGGGCTTCCCTGCTGGCGCAGTGGTTGAGAGTCTGCCTGCCAATGCAGGGGACACAGGTTCGAGCCCTGGTCTGGGAGGATCCCACATGCCGCGGAGCAACCGGGCCCATGAGCCACAGCTATTGAACCTGTGTGTCTGGAGCCTGTGCTCCGCAACAAGAGAGGCCACGACGGTGAGAGGCCCGCGCACCGCGATGAAGAGTGGCCCCCGCTCAACGCAACTGGAGAAAGCCCTCGCACAGAAACGAAGACCCAACACACCCAAAAATAAATAAATTAATTAATAAATTAATTTAAAAAAAAAGAGTGGGAGAGTAAATCAAGAAATGTATTCATCATAAAAATGCTAATTGTTGAAAACCCCTGGGAGATTGATTTTAATCTTAAGAACTGGGTGAAAAGATGAAAGGTAAAATGTGGTTAATAAGTAATGTATATAAATTAGAAAGCATTTGTGATGTTGACTTGCGGTAGTAAAATCAGTTTGAAATACATTTTCTGCTGAGCTTCTAGAGGAAATTGGCTTTTTGAACTATCACAGGGCACTTTGGGCCATAAAAGGTTCTGAAAAAAAATTTTGTAACCATGTATGGTGACAGAATGTTAACTAGACTTCTTGTGGTGATCATTTAGCAATATGTACAAGTATCAAATCATTATATTTTATATTTGAAACTAATACAGTGCTGTACATAAATTATACCTCAATTTAAAAAAAGAAAAGAAAAATCATGTACACAGCAAAAAAAAAAAAAAAAATCCAACTTGTATTGACCTACTTTTGACTGGGAAACGTTTCTGAGATGAGCTTGTCTGTAGCAGGGTTGATTTCTGTGGGCACCCCATGTGTGCCCTGGCCTGTGGGGATACACCCAGGAGGCAGCCTAGCATCTGCCTACTGGTTTCACCAGGACTCAACAGTTTTAACGTTAGTTTAGTTTCTTGTCTGAGAGCTTCTGTCACCGTATATTTGTATCTACATAGGCTTAAGGTCTTGGGTATAAATTGTTTTTGAGTGATTTTCTTTACCCAAAGTTCTCTTTGCATCTTATTGCTGGGGCTGCAGGTGAAATTCTTCTAGTCCTTCTTACAATTTCACCTTCCTCACCATGAGGCATGAGGCCCCCATGCCCGTCCTGGTACTGGCATTAAAGACCCAGCTCTAGGGAGTGGATTTTTGGCCCAAGTACGCCTCCTCCCCCTATGCCAGGCAGCTTCACATTGCTTTGCTGATGGTTTGAGTCTCCTCTTCTTTTTGGCACCATAAAATTCTCTTTCTTGCTTTTGAGTGTAAATTACATATTTTAAATATTTTATTATGTATCCAGATTTTCTTTGTGTTTGGAATGGGAGGAGAGTGGCTTCTAGTAGTTCCTCATGGCATCACCTGAAGTCCTTCCTATTACTTTAAAGTCTGACTTTATTAGAAAAAAAAGGTATCAATATGTTATTACAATATTGTTTTATCCCACACATGTGCAGGGTGGCATGGACTGTAGTGGATTGTTACTGTGGTTGTGTGGTCATCACTGCTAGATGAGCCTCGCCCTCATGATTAGGGAAATTGGTCTTTGTTTACTTTGTCCTAACAGAAGTTGGGAAATATTAAAGCAAAGAAAATAAGACAAAGCTTATTCTTTCTTATTTTCACCTTCAACTCTGAACCTGATGAGGCTCCAGATTTCAGTGCTTTTTGTTCTCACCAGTGAACTTAGCCAAGCTTTTGGAGAAATTGGCAATTTTCTCATTCCTTGTAGCATCCAACTGAATGAAATTGCTGACACCTCTTGGTACGATCAGCTCCTGGTTTTGCTCCATCCTGTGTGTGCTCTTTCATCTGATAAGACTTTCTGGTTTGTGAGCCTCTTTTGGATACTACAAAGACTTCCATTGCCTTTGAAATATCCAGAAAGTTCCAAAAATTACTTTTTTAAACAACACTTCAAATGGAAGTGAATCTTGACCTTCTGTGCTCTGGTGGAATTCCTTTGATGCATAGCAACACACTTAGTTTGCTCCTTTGGTGAAGAAGAAACTCCACAGGCTGTGCTGGCTCGCTGACCGTCTGCACAGGCATGGATTGCCACCATGGGCCTGGCCAAAGAAAGGCTTGTCTGCTGCTGACTACTCCTCCAGAGCCAGAGCCTGGAATTTCTTCCCCTTTGAGAAGTTTTTACCAAGAACTGGAGCAGCATATCAAGTTTTTCTCTATTCCACAGAGGGCCATTGGTTCTGGAAGACAAGTTGGAAATACTTAATTGACCTTCTTCAAAAGTTTCACTTTCTTTTGACAGAGAGATAAGGAAAGCCCACTCTCGGAGCAAGTTTACAGGGAGCCGTAAATGTTTGTTTTGGCTTCACTTATACATTTTTAGCTTTATCAGTCATGTGAACCTTGATATTCACAGCCCTGCAGGCAGTGTTAAGGATGCTGCTACTAGAGCAGAGGGAAACATGGGGAGATTAGCTGTGAGTTCTAAGCTATCCCTCTGGAAGAAGAGTTCAGAGGCACACAATTATGTGGACTTTTCAGGACTAGAAGCAGGGTTGAGGCAGGCTTTCATCACTTTCTTTGTAGGCAAAGATCACCTGGAAACACTATACTGTACTTTCAAGAGTACTTAACACTGTACTTTCAAGAGTACTTTCTAGCCCACGTGACTTAAAAATTGGAAGTGGATTTATAATCTCTTCCTTTCTCATAGAACCAACATCAGCCACGTAGCCCTGGCTGAAGATGATCTCATTGACTTGAGGACAAAAGAAAGAATGCAAATGAATTCCACTGGCAGAATTTTGAAGAAATCCTGATCTTTTTTTACATAAATTTGACTTTAACCTGGCAAAGTGAGAGATGAGAGTTTTTTCTTTCCAGTTTTATTGAGATGTGATCGACATACAAGGAAAGCTCTGAGTCCACCTGGTTCTACAGCCTTTATGAGTCCAGGTTTTCAGCTGTGATTGCCCTTAATATGCAAAGTTAAAATTGGTAGAATGTCAAAGACCATCTCATGATTTTAGCTTCTTACTCAGGTTAAATAACATTAAGTATCTCATTAGGATGTTTCTTTATATTTATATATAGTTAATTGTTCTTGGGAAATAGATATTACTTTTTTTCATAAAAAATAGTAGGTGACATAATTCTGCATTAAAATGCTTTTTGAAAAATCTGTTTATATAGAAGTAATCCCCAGTGCTCTTTCTCCAGCTCTACTTTTAAGACTGGGCAGGGGAAGGAGTGATTGGAGGAAGAGGGGCAAAAATCTTCCACTTGGCTGGTAAAATTTGACTCTCCTCTTTTGGCTCTGCATATGGCAGGTATTCAAATGTTGGCTGTTTCTCTCTTGGTTCACTCTTGGAGTGCCTTAATGGATTCCTTGGAGGCTTCAACAGGTGATTAGACCCTGCAGCATTCCCTGATACGGGCAGTGATGTGACTCTCCTCTTAGCATCCCTTTTCTGACCTCTGCCCTGGAGTCCACCCCACAGCCTCTCATTGTCAAGTTCCCTTTGCCAGGGCAGCAGGCCTCTTGGGGGGCCTGATTAAGACGACGCAAGTCTGGCAACTTTGCAGCACCGATCTCTTCCAAGAAAAGCTCCTGCAAACTTACTGGAGACTCTTCCCTCTGTTGCCCCCTTTCTTGGTCTCACAGTTGAGAGTGACTCTAGTCCCTCAGCCTTCAGACTTCTCCTGGTAAGAAGCCAGCACTGCCCTCTGTCCGTGTATGTCCCCAGACTCCAGGGCATACTGGTCAGACTCCCAAGAATGCTTCTACCGTGGACCCATGGCACCTCCAGGGCCAAATTCCATAGTGGAATAAACAGTATTGGGGGAAGTGCTGTCTTTCCTTCTTGCAGGCATTTCTAATTTCTATTTTTGATTTTCTTGGGGCTTCCCTCACTTGGTTTGCTGCAGTGGGGAGAAAAGTACTGTCTCTTCCCACCGAGAAGGAAGGGAAGGACACCCAGGTGTAAGCTTTACTTTGATGGCGCTCTTAGGTCTCCCCTCAGATTTCTAGTCTTGTTTTATTTTAGCCTAAGGTAAAAGGCGGGGGTTGATAGTTGCTAGACTGGTTCTGCTGTATTTTAGTCAGTCTGGCACAGGGTTTTCTGATACCTTTCTTCAGAATGTGTTGCCCATTGTTCTCAAATGTGGAGCTTCAGCTGAAATTTTGAGAACAAAAAGGAAAGTTGTAAATATTTGAATAAATGAATGTTTATCTCAGAGTGATTTAGAAAAGCAAAAAAACTGGAACCATCCTAAAAGTCCTTCAATCAAGGATTTAGTAAAAAAAAAAAAAAAATTACAGTATTTGTTAAACACATTGTGTGTGTATGTTTTTGGACGTAGAAGCTACTCATGATACACTGTTAAGTAAATAAAATAACAGTATGTATAGTCTAATCTCATTTTTGTTGAAAAAGATGTGTGTGCATATGCAGTGAATAATCTTTATAATGGTTATCTCTGGCTGTGGCATTATGGGGATTTTAATTTCCAACTTGTTTCTGTGGTTTTTTTCTTCCAGTTTTACTGAGATATAATTGACATACAACACTATATAAGTTTAAGGTGTACAGCATAATTACTAGACTTAAATATATTGCAAAATGATTACCACAATAAGTTTAGTTAACATCTATCATCTCATACAGAGAAAAAAAAAGAAGAAAAAAAATGTATTTTTCTTTGTGATGAGAACTTTTAGGATTTACTCTCTTAGCAACTTTCCTACATGCCATACAGCAGTGCTAACTGCGGTCATCATGCTGTACATGACAGCCCTAGTACTTACTTATCGTGTGACTGGAAGTTTGTACCTTTTGACTACCTTCATTCAGTTCCCCCACCCCCTACCCCCCAGCTTCTGGAAACCACAAATCTGATCTCCTCTTCTATGAGTTTTTTTTTTTTTAAATAAATTTGAGTTACTTTTGATTTACACAATACTCCTTTTTAAAAAAATTTATTTTATTTATTTATCTTTGGCTGCGTTGGGTCTTCGTTGCTCCGTGCGGACTTTCTTTAGTTGCGGCGAGCGGGGGCTACTCTTCCTTGTGGTGCGCGGGCTTCTCGCTGCGGTGGCTTCTCTTGTTGCGGAGCATGGGCTCTAGGCGCGCGGGCTTCAGTGGTTGTGGCTCATGGGCTCTAGAGCGCATGCTCAGTAGTTGTGGCGCACGGGCTTAGCTGCTCTGCGGCATGTGGGATCTTCCCGGACCAGGGCTCGAACCCGTGTCCCCTGCATTGGCAGGAGGATTCTTAACCACTGCGCCATCAGGGAAGCCCCTTTGAGTTTTTATTTATTTATTTATTTTTAAGATTCCACTTATACTGTGTTTTTTTTTTTGTTTTTTTTTTTTTGGTTTTTTTTTTTTATACTGTGTTTCTTGAATTGTTTTCCTTTAAGCACGTTTTACTTTAACAAACAGAAGAAAGCCATAGTGGAATTTACATTTTTTTAAACTTGATTTTTTTAATTTTTAAAAAATATATTTTAAAAGGAGGGCTAGAAATTGGCAGCTGAGATGTTGAAGAGTAAGGAAGAGAAAGTGGCAGCAGAGCTGAGACTAGGGTGAGTCGAGAGAGGCATCTAGGGTTTAAAACATAGAGATGCTCGATCTCAGGGTCGAGCAAGTGGCCTGAGAGTGGGCACTTCTTTAGAGTTCGCACCATAGATGCCTCTCTTGCTCACCCTAGTCCTAGCCCTGTGTGTCAGAAAGAAACCCAAGGAGCAAAATGTGGAAGGTATTGCTCTGTTTGACCCTCAGACCACCACCCTAGACACAGGGCATGTATGTCTCCCAAGTCTAAATCCTGTAAAGATAATCAAATGCTCTTACCTTTTTCTGCTGCTTTATCTTCCATCAACGGAAGGTGATACATTATCCGTTCTTTACAGTTTACAACTCAAATTTAATTCTAAATTCATTTTCCAAACTCCACTTTTGTTTCAGCCTGAGCAGCCTCACCATCAACTCACAGCTGTTTTCCAACCTGTTAACTGCCACCATGACAAGAGTTTGGCAATGACTTGGGTTCATAATTATGGAGTCAGTAGACATGACTCATCTACATTACACATAGTACCACGAGAAAGATAAGGAAATATAAGAATTAACATTCGCCCTTCCAAGTTTTAAAGTGACAAGCTAGTCATACTGGGAAAGTTTAGCACAGAAATGTTACTCCACTAATTCAAAAGAGCCTCCAGCAAGCTCAACTCTGATTTATGATCAAAAATCCCAAGGCAGGAAAAAAATCCTCTGAGTTGCAAATATAGTTGTTTTGAAATTTTTATTCCTTTCTGAATAGAGATTGAAGCTGTCCCTAAGGCCAGACCATACTGATTTAGATTTGTATCTATAAAGCCACTGATCTAATAAACTTTGCTCTCTGATTTCCTCTGCAGTTCATCCTAAGTCTAGCAGATCAGAAACATGTGCTTTTAACATGTGTTTACAACAGGAGATGGGACCATATAGAAGTCCTCTCAGCCAGCTCAGACAGTACACTGTAGTAATTTTGTACACTTCAATATGATTCCAAATATTAAAGGAAAGGTACGTTACATTCTGTGTACTCTGGGGGCAAAGAATCACATACTTTGGCACAAATTGCTGTCAAAAATGGTTACGTTTTTGGTAAAGTTACGTTTTTGGTAAGCTTCCATTTTCTAGTATATTCACTTATGGGGAAAGCCTCATTTGCTGATAATGCCAAGTACCGGAGAGGTGAGGGTAAGAGTAGGATGTGCCAGTGAGGAGAGTGAGAACATGGACGCATGCAAAAAGGAGAGATCTCCAAGGAGGCTTCCTGGCCTTGTGGGGAGGCTTCAGAGGGGCTGGGGCTGTGCTCGAATGGAGGTAGAAAGCCCTCCCACCCGGGAAAACTGAGGGAGTCAACACATCCAGGAGAGAAGCAGTGATGGGGACAGAGTCCAGGGAAGGCAAGCAGGAGAGGCGGATTTGGGAGGCTACAGTGGCAATGGAAAATAAGTCATATATCAGCATAATAATGCAGGGAGACTCATTACAGGTTAGCTGCTGACCGGATATGGGTAATGGGAGTGTAGAGGAGTAGAGAATGATTTCAAAATTTCAAGTTTGGAAAAAAAAAATTTCAAGTTTGGGCAATGAAGTTTCCCTTACCATATTCTGAACGGAACTTGATGTAAAGTCATTTTTGGCTGCAGGGCAGATGGGGTGGTGAAAACCATGCTTTTTTTTATTGAAGTGTAATTGAATTGCAATTTTATATTATTTTTAGGTGTAAAACATAGTGGCTTGACATTTTTATACGTTATGAAATGATCATCTTGATAGGTCTAGTTGCCATCTGTCACCATACAAAGTTACTACAATAGTCCCTGTGCTGTACCTTACATCCCCATGACTTATTTATTTTATAACTGAAGTTTGTACCTCTTAATCCCCTTCACCTATTTCACTCATCCCCCCATGCCCCCTCCCTGGCAACCACTAGTTTATTCTCTGTATCTACCACACTTTTCTACATGTAATCAGTTCCAGATGGTAGACGCCCATATGTGTGGATGTGTTTCTTGGGAGTTTGGGTCCCGATTGCCTTTAGGACCACTGGAGCTAAGCCTGAGAGAGTAGGGCCTCTAGCCTCCATGAGAGGCCCTCCAAAGCAGAGGGCTATGCGTAGGGTGTCATTTGGACCCCACCTTAGATATGACTCGGTGTCTTGTCCTGTTAGTCTACGGACTAGGATCTCAAATTTCTCTTGGTTTCAGCTTCCTCCCTCACCTTCCTCCACCCCAGATGCAGCTTTCTTTCAGTGTTTTGGGCCTTGAGGTCAGCTTGCGGTCTTCTCTGAGCTCTTCTCATTAGAGTTGGTGACCCCCTCCTGGATCCTACTGTGGCCTATACATATGTACTTCCTTTATGGCCCGACAACCCTTTTTGCACACAGTCTTTACATGTTTGTCTCCTCAGTAGTTGGTAAACTCTTAACAGCAGAAAACATGGCTTTAAAGCTCTAGTGCCTAGTGATTTCCTGGCACCAAAGAATCTCAGTAAATGCTAGTTCGTGTGTGTGTGTGTGTGTGTGTGTGTGTGTGTGTTAGGTTGGCCAAAAAATTCATTCAGGTTTTTCCATAACATCATATATATATATACCCTTCATTTATCCCTTAAAATATATTATGATTCCTTGAGAATGAATTCACCAGAATCTGGGATAACCCCTTATATTTCCCCATGATGTCTGATGTTTTTGATTTGGGGCAGGAAGGATCACTTTAGGATAGGAGTTATTCTTTGTTTCTCTGGTACTGAACAGTCTGCTTTCTTCTCTCTGCTATTAGCTCATTTGTTAGAATATATAAGGTATTCAAATTAGAATAATATCTTACATTCATACATCACTCTATTTATTAAGCAATTTCATAAACATTATTAGACTAGTCAAATAACAAGGGCTTCCCTGGTGGCACAGTGTTTAAGAATCCGCCTGCCAATGCAGGGAACATGGGTTCGAGCCCTGGTCCGGGAAGATCCCACGTGCTGCGGAGCAACTAAGCCCGTGCACCACAACTACTGAGCCTGTGCTCTAGAGCCTGTGAGCCACTGAGCTCACGTGCCACAACTACTGAAGCCTGCGCGCCTAGAGCCCCTGCTCCGCAACAAGAGAAGCCACTGCAATGAGAAGCCTGCACACTGCAATGAAGAGTAGCCCCGGCTAGCCGCAACTAGAGAAAGCCCACGCTCAGCAACGAAGACACAATGCAGCCAAAAATAAATAAATTAAATACATTAATTAAAAAAAAAACGAATCAGCCAAATGAATGCCTTAAGTTAACAAATGGACAATTAAAAAAAGATAAACTGGGCTTCCCTGGTGGTGCAGTGGTTAAGAATCCGCCTGCCAATGCAGGGAACACGGGTTTGAGCCCTGGTCCGGGAAGATCCCACATACCGCGGAGCAGCTAAGCCCGTGCGCCACAACGACTGAGCCTGTGCTCTAGAGCCCGCGAGCCACTACTGAAGCCTGTGCGCCTAGAGCCTGTGCTCCGCAACAGGAGAAGCCACCGCAACGAGAAGCCCGCGCACCGCAACTAAGAGTAGCCCCTGCTCACTGCGACTAGAGAAAGCCCGCGCGCAGCAACAAAGACCCAATGCAGCCAAAAATAAATAAAATAAATTAATTTAAAAAAATAGATAAACTTCTGGACAATTAAACTACATACATATATTATAATTTTCCATGTGATTAGTTATTTCTCAAAAAAAAAAAAAGGTTAATGGGTGCAAATTATTCCATTGTTTCCAGAACTGATATATGGCAGATGCCCACCAGTAAAATATCCTAGTCAACTGCCATTTAGATTGATTGGGTGTCTGTTTTAATTAGTTGGCATCTATCTGGTTCTTAAATATTTTGAATATCATCCCTGATTGTATGAGTAGATTATGTCTACTTCGAGACTATGAAATACATTATAATATCTAAATCCAAATTCAAAAAAAAACTATTTAAGACTTTTCTTATTTCAGTATAATACCCATTTCTTCTGTATCCAGGTATGGTATCACTGTTTTTATGACTTGAGAAAATTGATATCTCATATTTAATATTTTTAAGAAGCAATTTGGTAGATTTTGTATTAATGTTTTCATGGTTTGGCCCTTAGTTAGCTATCCTGTCAACATTATTCTTATTAGTGTTTCAAACTGTATTTTTATGAATTCAAAATTGTAGTGCCCCTTTAAAAATAATTTTCTTTTTTCCAAATAATCATACTCCTTTTGTCTTGCTACCCTGACTTATTTCATTTCTCCTCCATCCCACTCTCTCTCTCTCTTTTTTTTTTTTAAATACTATGGAAACTTGGAATTCCATAGAGGAATCAATTCCTTGTTAAAAGAGCATGTTAAGTATTATTTGGGAAGTACTGGCAAATAAAACTCTTCAGGTGGTAGCATTGTCAAGAATCTAGTAGATAGATTTTTGTTTTGTTTTTTCAGGAATAAAAAGCACACATTTCAGTCCTTCTTCTGCAGTCTAACTTGGGACAATACATAAATGTTCTCATTTGCTACTTATTCCGTCATGTTTTTTATATAGACTACTGGGGATGATGAAAGATGGTCCCTTCCCTCAAGGAGTTCTTTTCAAGTAAATGGACAGAATCAACAGCTAGATAAGGATGTGGTAATGCTATCAACAATCGTGGAGATTAGGTGCCTAAAACCAGTGTGACTCACATTATCACCTTTTTCAGGAGCTTCATTTTAGAATAGTGATGTTGCTGTGGTAAAGTAGGAGAAGAGCAGGTACTTTTTAAAGTCCTTCAAAGGTGGATGGTGACTAGCATACTCTAAAGTGAATTGTCCTGTTGATAAATTCAACAGACTCTTGGAAGCTACCAGGACACCATTTGGTCACTTGCTGCCCTGATGTAGTTCTTGGTGTGTGGAAAGAACGCATTTACTTTTTAATGAACTCTTGATCTTTGGAAAATAATGAATTGATCTCAGAGAATCACAGTCTGGGTTGAAGTAATTGAAGAACTGATATCACCTGCAGACTAAAGGAAGCTTGACTCCTCAAAGTTATGCTGGAGTTAATGTTTTTATGAGCAAGACTTTTTCATAGCAAGTACATTTTGCTAAGGTACCTCCCAGCCACAGTTCAGTCATTCAGCTTCTTCTTTATCTTTTTTGAATTAAATTCAGTAGGAAAAAAAACTTGATCTGTCGAGCAGTTTTCATGTAAAACTCTGCAGCAGAAACATTTTTATTTGTGTTATAAATATAGACACAAGCATAACATTCGGGCCTATTTACGTTAATACAAGAGGTGTATTGAAGCACATTCCAGTTGAACTATTGGGGTACTGTTTTAAAATACTGGAAGATTTAATTTGCTTTAACTTGCTTTTCTCCCTTTCTCCTCCTCCTCCTCCTTCCTCTTCCTCCTTCACCGCTCTCCTTTAAATGTTGTGATTTAAGGTAACCTAATATACAAAAAGCAAAATTACGTAAATAAGCAAGCCAGAACCATTTGTACTGCAAAGGATTCTCCACTTAGCAAAATAACTTCTTTTACCTCGCAAGCTATAGATAATATTTGCTTTATAAAATTCCGCGTCCAAACAACTTTTCTAGGAACGCATAGTACAAAGCAAAATAACAGGTGGTTTTTTTCCCTCCTATTTGGTGCTCTCTTTGAAGGGTAATTAATCAGCCAACTGGCTTTTCCTCAGCTTCCAAATAAAACTACAAAAGTTATTAACAAGGTATACTTTAATAACAATCTAATAATGACACAGGACTCACAGGACTCTCTTACTGCAGTGAAAAGCCAGAATTGTTTCTGTTGATTCACTCATTCACCACACGTGTGAGGAGCGCATGGAGACCCAGAGAGCTCCCTGAGCACCACCTTCTCCTCCTCCAGCCCAGCTGCACGTGGCCCTGAGAACCAGCCCCAAAAGGAGGCTCTAGTGAGAACCGATTATTCAGAGGCCGTGAGGACCAACCTGCCAGGGCCTGCGTGCTGTTGGCCTCAGAAGTCTGTTCACTCTAGTCACTCTTGGTCATTGGGCTTTTCTCTCCAGACTCTCTGAACTTCTCCCCAAATCCTTCCACTGTGTCCTCTGCAATCTGGGGTGCATCATCAGGAAAATCCCCCCAGACTTCCTCCGGGTACGCTTCAGAGCAAATACTTGATACCCCTCCCAGGATATTACCTTTCCCGCATCCCTCTCCCATAGCGGATGCCTGCTTTCTCACAGTTCTACCTCTCACCAGTGGGGGAGGGGTTTTCCTTCCTCCTGTTGCTCTTTCTAGACCATTGTTCTGCCTGCCTTTTCAGCCCCACGGAGGCATATGCCATCCTTGCCAGTCCTGCTCACCCCCCTCTCATTCAGTGAAAATTTAGCACTGGGATCACCTTCTCTCTGGCTGGCACTATTCCTGGCCTAGCTCTTGGCAATTTCAATATCCATGTAGATGACCCAGCCTTGATTCTCAGTTTGCTGTCCTCACCTCCACCATGCCCACTGTTATGCCCTAGGCCTTGTCATTACCAGCATTTTCACTATCTCCAGAAACCTCAGTTCATCCCACGCCTTGACCTTCACCTTTTATACCTTCTATCATTCCACCTAACTCCCTCCAGTGTAGATTTTTGGTCCATTACCATCACTCCTTTGCACACAACCTCAGCTTCCTTGCCTCCGTCCCATTATATTCACCTGGGAAAACCCCAATACTGACAAAATACAGTTGCCTAACCAAATACATTTTCTAACTGAAAGTGACTGGAGAAAAATTCACAACTGTGCTGACTGGTTTCACTTTACAATCATGACCGCATAGGCTGGATGGGTCCTAGGTGCTGACTCGCAAGCCTATGGTATTTCCTTAAGTCCTTCATTCTCCCACATCATCGCCTGTTCCCAGATCTTCAACCCCACACCCCCGTCTCAGCGGATGACGTTGCTTCTCATTTGGAGAAAATTCAGCCACCACTAATTTACCTTCATTTGTACTTATACCCTGACTTTTCTCCTATTACCATGGATGTCCATGCTCCTATGTAAAGCCAAGCCTTCCACTTGTGCACTTGATCCCATCCCTTTTCACCTACTCAGGGATCTTTGCTCCATGAGTAAGCTCTCTCCCGCTTCGTTATTCCTCCCACTCTCTGTTGGGTCATTCCTATCAGCAAACTAGCACTATAATACCGTCTATCTTAAAACACATACAGCTGCCTTGGCCCCATGTCCCCCTCTTCATTTCTCTGATGCCCTTTAGCAGAAAACCTCACATATGCATTGTTTATACTTGCTGTCTCCATATTTTTTCTCTTCACGTTTTTTCCTTTGAAGCTAACTCCAACCAGTCTCCTCTGACACAGTGAGGCTCTGGAAGTCTCCAGGGGCTGCCTAATTTAATAGCACTCATTTTCTTGCCTGGGTTCTGTACAGATTATATCTCAGGCTCCTCGACCTGGGCAGAGACCCTGCCCCCGGAGAAGCAGAGAATACCTGCTCCCTGCAAGCAACCAGCTCCCAAGAGGAGGAGAGATGAACCAAGCATGCCCAGTTAATTCTGCCCTGATTTACCGCCTGGAGAAGTCACTGTCTCTACAGAGGCAGAGTGAGGATAGGTGTGGACAGGGGCCAAGAGTCACTCTAAATGAATTCCTTCCATGTGGAAGGAAACGGCAGGTTTAATGGCTACCAGGCTGCAAAATTCAACAGTCAGTTTGTAGACCTTATTTAACTCAAATTATCAGCATCGTTTTGCACACCTCCAGGCTTCCTTCTTTCATTGTGTTAGCTTGACACTAATACGTCTTCATTTTTCTCCTGTCTCCGTAGAGTCTCTTTTTGCCTCCTTGGCTGTTTATTCCTCCTCTTCCCAGTCTTGGAGGTAACTCTTTCTCTTCTAAATGTTGGAAGGCCTCAGGGCTCAACCCTTGGAGCCCTTTCCTTTCTCTGCATTTACTTTCTAGGTGAGCTGTCTAGTCCCACACATTTAATAATGCATATGCTGATGACTCTCATATTTATATCTCCAGTGTCAACCTCTCTCCCACATCCCAGACTCATATATCCAGTAGCCTTCTGACATCACTACGTAAATGTCTAACGTGCCATTCTAGCATAACAGGTCCAAAACCCACCTCTTCCCCAGTGCTCCCCATCTAGCAAACCTAATAACCCAGTAATTCAGGCCAAAAAAAATCCTGTAATCATCTTGAAAACCTTTCTTTTTCTCATACCCCAACTTCATTTTATCAGTAAATTCTGTTGGCCATAGCTTTAAAATACGTCTAGAATCTGACCACTTCTTAGCACATACACTGCTACTTTCATCCTGGTGCATACTTGTACCATATCTAGCTTGGATTATTCCAGTGGCTTCTGGTCTGGTTTTTCTCTTTTCACTCTTACTCTCCCTACAGTCTGTTCCCTACATATTAGCCAGGGGGATTCTTGAAAAACCTGTCATATGGTATTATTCCCCTGTTCCAATTCTCCCCATTGCAATAAGAATAAAATTCCAAGCAACATGGCCCATGACCTAGTCCCTAACTGCATCACCTCCTACCACTGTCTGCCTTATTCAGCCCTTCCATACACACTAGCCTTTTTAACTTTCTTGGACCACATCAAGCTCAAGTCTTTGTGTTTGCTGTTCCCTCTGCATAGTAATGCCTCTTCCCCCAGATGTGGGCTTATTTTACATATATATATGTGTGTGTGTGTGTGTGTATATATATATATATATATATATGAAATATATATATAAATTAAATATCTCCGCTCTTCTGGTTTTTGATATACCTGATTTAAACAATCAATATGATGTATAATAGTATTATAGTATATTTTTTTGGAAAGTTAAGAGTAGTACACTCATGTAATATATAGTAAAATGTTCCTATAAGGTAGGAGACCTTATAATAATTAAAGCTTGTAATGAGCTTTGCAATTTACAAAGTGCTTTCACAAGTACCATCTCATTTAAATCTTACAACAACTCTGTGGCATGTCGTATCATCATCCTTATTTTACAGGTGAAGAATCTGAAAATCAGACAGATTAAGTGTCTTGCCCAAAGTGATACAGTTAGATGTGGCAGAGATGGTATTTTAGGTGAGGTCCTCTGATACCAAATCAGATTCTCCTTTTACTCTAAGGATGCAAGTACACACAAATGTTTGTCCTAAAACAAGCATATCAATCCTTTAGTTCATTGTCCTTTGCACATATCAAAGCATCATCCTAAATTCTAGTGCAATTTGGTAAAGCTGAGAGGCTATGAAGGCTCTTTGTGGAAGTAACAGATCAGGTGTTCTGAGGTATGGTAGCTTCTCCGCCAACTTTTTATCAGATAAACAAGAGTGTCCTTTCCCTTGATCTTTTGTGAAAGCAAGTTGCTGATTAAGGTTCTAGAAGCAACCAAAACTAGCCATTCACTTGGTTTTAGAACAACACTTTTTTGGGGATTTTTACAATGTGTTTAAACTCTTTGAAATAGAAACCTATTTTGTAGGGCTGGCAGAGTTGATAACCTGGAAATTTTACCCTTTGACAAAATTATGTTCCTTTCATTTCCTTCTATTTTCTGGCTCTGTGTGGACCATATTGCTATCTGCAGCCTTGCTAATCAGGGTTATTCAGTATAAGCCCTCTCAATAATGAAAGGATAGCATGTACTTGTGTGAGGGAGAGTGTGTGTTTTTGAAAGAAAGGAAAAATAGGTGAGATGGGCAGGGCCAGCCAAAGTAGAGAACAAATCAAATGCTATGGTTCACAGGAGGACTGGTCAGGATAAATCCTCAGAATCAGATGGTGATGCCTCAGTTCTACCTTTTGTATAACAAATAATCTTCTAGGAAGTATAAAACAAACTAGCAAAAGGACAGATGTCCATACTGTATATGAGAAATTTTCCTATAGCTTCCAAGAATTATATAGCATGAATCTGACAGAATACTGTAGTAATGCAAAAGGATGCCAAATTGCATGCAAAATACTTACTTAAGACCAAAATATGGCTTTATTTTCACTATTATTACTGTGGGACGCATTCTTCTCTGAACATAAAAGTACCCAAATAATGAAAACTATTTTACTGCAGGCTGTATTGTACATTAAGTAGTTAAAAGGCTCTCATGTTGGGCTGCCCAAGTTCAAATCCCAGCTCCACAACTTCCTAGCTGGGTGATTTTAGGCCAATTGCTTAATCTCTTTGAGCCTCAGTTTCCTCATCTATATAAAATGCAGATAATAACAGCTATCTCACAGTTTTGTTGTAAGGATTAAATGAGATAATAGCTGTAAAGCACTTAGCACAGTGCTTGGGATATAGCAATCACCCCATAAATGGTAGTTATTACTACTACACTACAATTATCTTAGGTGCTTAGTACTGCTGAGTTGATTCTCTATTTGTCCTCCCCTACTGCTCTCTATTCATTTAAAATAAGATAAAATTACAAAACATATATATATATTTTAAAATAAAAACCAGGACTCCCTGAATCTTTCTATCCTTTCTAGAGTATACCTATTCAGATTCCAGGTTCTACCTAATAAATTCTTAGTACAACTGGGTTTTCTGTGGATGATTTCTGTACGAAATAACCAAGTGTGGCGTTTTTTAAAAAAAGGATTTTAGCAGAAAGCTATTTGACATTAGCCTGTTTCAGTTATCTATTGCTGCATAACATCTATCCCAAAAGTTGGTGACCTAAAATAACAACCACTTTATTGCTTCTGATGATTGGAATTTGAGCAAGGCACATGGGATCAGCTTGTCTCTGCTCTACGTGATGTCTGCTGAGGCTGGAACTTCTCAGATTGCTCCCTCAGTCACATGCCTGACAACTCCGCTAAACAGCTGGGAGCTGGTGGGGACTGTCCTACTGGGACTGTATGTCCAGGGCCTCAGTTCTTGCTTTTGGTCGAGTCCCAAGGTTCTCCCTCGTATCCTCCCTCCATGTGGCCTCTCCCCCAGGGTAGCTGCACCTCTTACAGGGCAGCTCAAAAGGGGAAAATAACTCCTCCATTCAGCGAGAAGATCAGCAAGCAGAACCGAGAGAGGGCAGACTGTTGGGGCCGTCTCCGGAGACCACAGCCTCCTAAAAATGTGTCCATCCAGCCCTCCACCATTTAGGCTCCTAATCCCTACTTTGTAATAAACCTCTCTAAATAGCCTATAACCTTCCTAAGTGATATACACATACATTCTTAGGTGGACACTTCACTATTTCATTCAGTTCAGATACTTTCTTCACACAGTCTTTTCGAAACTTAGACATTCAGATTCCAAGCCATCTTGGGAATTATGTCTGAAGTGGAATTTAAGACAAGGGGATTATAGACCCAGATGGGCAAACAAACTGCCTATTTTGGTTAAACAAACACACCAAACTGAAAAAGCGGCATTGGGTTCTATTTTATTGACTTAATCTTTCTACCTGTAGGTAGGACGACTACACCAGGGTGGGGGGAAGACACATGCAGAAATAGCCACATTGCTTTGTGGTTTGTTGTATTTTTTGTTTTGAGCGCTTTAAATATTTTGTCAGAGCTTGTCCTGTGAAGGTGCCCAGGTGTCCTTGGAATGTTTCTACAGCCTGTAGCACCCACTGTACCGAGGCTTGGCTGGCTCCCTGGGAGTCTGTCAGGGCCAAGAGCTGATGTGGGTCCACTCTGGACTCTCAGAACCAGATGTTATCAGTGGGTACAAATGACATGATGAACGTGCCACCCACAGGGTTGTGTTTACATGGAGGGGTTTCTTTACATTGTTCGCTGAGTCATCAATTTGTTTACAGGTGCTTGTGGGCAGGGCCCTTGGTAACACTGCTATAAATAAGATTATGTTCTTAAAGGAGCAGAATATTAATTTCAGCATGACAAAAATCATTGCTGTCTTCTGCATGCCTCTTGTCTCTTGAAACTCTTTGAGAGTGAAATATTCCAATAAACATAGTCTCTTAATTGTGCCTCATAACCTAGATTTCTTAGAAGATGAGTCACTGTTAATTCAAAGAGGAGCTTTTCTCCCCTCCTTTGTGCTTCCATTAATGTTTTCTGCCTGATTTTTGTCCACTTCAGAAATTTTAAATAGAAGGAAGTCCATCGAGAGAAATTATACACCTTTGTTTAAAATACTTTGTAATACAGTGGGTTTTATAGGTTGAAGAAGAAAATTATATTATTCGTCACATCCCTTCTTTACTTCCTTCCTCTTTTCCACTCTCCTTTCCTTTCTCACACATTTATTGAGGACCTTCCATGTGAATTCACTGTACTACAAGCTGCTGGGGGGTACAAAGATGAGTACCTGCCCTCCAGGAGTTAAGTATGTTATCAGGGTAACAAAGGTTCTTGGAGGGCTTGAACAGTTGAGGGTCCAGTGTGTGATTCTCTAATCCAAACATAGAAGTTATTCTGGAGAGTGTGCCCTGGGTAGTGAACCTGAGAAAAAAATGGGGTTCTCTGGTAGAATCCTGGTAATGGGGTGCCACCAGGGTGACCTCAGCCTGTCCCCACTTGACCCCTGATTTGGCCTCTGAGGCCCCTCCATTAAACTTCTGGGCTTTACACATTCTCTGCAAAACATCCTAATACTTCACAGAAATAATCAGATGCTATTTTCTATTCTCATACTAATATTCTCTGTCTTAAATATTAATCTCTCTTAATGTTCTCTCTCATCTCATCTTAAAGTAAGATGACTCTTTTTTATTGAAGTATAGTTGATTTACAATATTATATTAGTTTCAGGTGTACAACATAGTGATTCAATATTTTTATAGATTATACTCTGAAGTTATTACAAAATAATGGCTATACATCCCTGTGCTGTACAATATTAAAGTAAGATAACACTTTAAACCTACAAGTCAGGGTTGCTGTGAGGATTAAAGATAGAATATTACATAAAGTCATTACTTTTCTATTGACAAAGTGCTACAGAAATGTGAATATTTTTGGTATCGTTCACCTCTTCTGGTAGAAGTACAAACAAGGCTGAAAGCTGTTTGGAAGCCTAAACTGGTCTGAGAAGTTTGAGCTCGGGTTCCCACGACACTTTGGGGGTTTGTTTGCTGTGTTCTGGTGGGTTTTAGTCCTCCTGGTGTGAACATGGTGTTGTTTCCAGGGCCCCCATGTTACCTCAGTCATTTCAGTCTTTAGTATCTCTGTAGCAGTAGAGAGGAATAATTAAGAGCTGCTTTAATGGCTGACATAAACCTGGAGTTTTTATAGTACAGAGGAAAGTTTCCGATTGGTTTGAAGCCCATGACATTTATATTGTGACCTGAGCTAGGTCCAATTCATGATCCATTTCAAGGACCATGTCTTATGTCTGACAGTCCTGTGCAGAAAGCTTTCCAAAGCTAGAAACTGGGATATGTAATGGAGGCAGAGGAAAGTGTATTCGTTACCTGTTGCTGTGTAAACAAATTACCCCCAAATTAAGGGGCTTAAAAAAACAAACATTTATCATCTGACAGTCTGAGCAAACATTTATCATCTGACAGTCTCAGGAATTTGGGAGCAGCTTAGCTGGGTGGTTGCAGCACAGGTTCTCTCTTAGGTAACAATCAAGCTGTCGGCCAGGGCTGCAGTCGTATGGAAGATTGACAGGGGCTGCTACTCATATGGCTGTTGTGAGGAGGCCTCAGTTCCTCACTGGCTGTTGGTTGGAGGTCCCAGTTCCTTGTCATGTGGGCCTCTCCATGGGATGACAGGAGTAGGTGATGAGAGACAGAGAGATAGACAGAGACAGAGGGAGAGAAAAGCTACAATGTTATGAGTCTTAGAAGTGAGATACCATCACATGTGTGAGTGTGAACTACCCAAAGGCATAAATACCAGGTGGAGCAGATCACGGGGGACATCTTGGAGGACAGCTGCAACAGGAGTCAAGAAAACTAAGTAAATCAAAGAATTATGCAGATTTGGACCTACCTCTAGGATTGTGGGTGAATTTTTCCTGTCTTTGAATTTATCCAAACTTGGGTAAACTTGGGCCAACTTGGGCCTATGTTGTATGGTAACTACCTAATAATATTTATTAGAGTTTTAGGAGTACTTATTCCTCTTCAATGAAGGTTATAAAGGTGCAAAAAGAAGACCCTCTGCCAAGCAAGCCTGTAGGAGTTTATGATCTAAAAGAGGGATCAACAAATAAAGGGCCAAAGAGTGAATATTTTAGACACCGTCGACCATCTAGTCTCTGCCATTGTAGCACTAAAGCAGCCATAGATACTTCTGGATTACAACTACTGTGTGGTTGTTCCAATAAAACTTTATTTACAAAAATAGGCGGTGGGCCAGATGTGGCCTCCAGACCATAGTTTGCCAACCCGTGATGTAAAAGAAAACTACAGAATAATAAATCAGAAGATTTTATCCAGGATCAGTGTGAAAGCAGATCTCCACCAGTTTCATTTTACGGATTTACTGATTTATTCTATTAAATGTATATAAATAATAAAAAAGAGCTACAGGAGGAATAAAAAGATACAGAGCCCTGGAAAATGAAACAATAAGGGAAATCAGGATACTCATTGGTTATTTGCACCATGTCCCCTTTGAAGTAGAATAAGTGATTTTGGAATTACGCACAGTAGGAAACAAAATCATCCTCTTGTCAGTTTCTCTGCTCTCCTGTCCCTCACCTCAATCTAGCTGCCACCACTGCAGACCTACCTTTCAATCAAGATCTGTTTTGACAAGCTCAAAATAGATCTTGATTGCCTCAAACAGGGTGAGGTTCCCTGAAAGTACTCTTTTTCCTTGCAAATTTTAAAAACAAATGGTGTCTTGGAAACTACCCAAGAAAAAATTTGTGACTCTCATGAGATAATTGACAATAACTTGGGGTATTCCAAAATCTAGGTTGGGAATTATTCATATTAGCCTAAGAAATTGGCAAAAAGAAATTGAGACTGGCAGGTAAAAATCTGTGCATTAATATTTTATTAGATTATATAAAAAGGTCTGTCTCATCGTTTAGGTTTTACCTTCTGCTACTGCCACTCAAAATCATTATTTAAACTTCCCTGAGGAGGCTATTAGGAGTTTTAAAACTTTTTAAATTAAATATTTTTCTTATTGGAAGAGACTGTATGACAATGTGGAAAATACTGATAAGAGCATAAATTACTCATAATCCAACTAGCCAGAGATGACCACTGTTAAGATTTTAGCGTATGTCCTTTCCATGTGTTCTTGGATATTTAACATAGTTGATATATACAATTTTTTATTCCACTTTTCAACTTGCCATGATATCACAAGCCTTACCCCATGCCTTAAAGGATTAATGGTATTCTATAATATGGATGTTCCATAACTTACTTAATCATTACCCAAGTTGGTTGAGTTGTTTACAGATTTTATTATAGATAACACTGCCATAACATCTTGGTAAAAAAACTTTGAATACTTCTTTATTTCCTTATAAACCTTTCCTAGAAGTATAATCACAGGGTACAGGTATATTAACGTTTTAAAGTCTCTTGATAAATACTAATAAATTGCTTACTAAATGGCTGTGGCAATTGATATACCTGCCCCCAGTAGTATGTAAAAGCATTGAACATTGTTAATTTTAAAATTGTATCTATTGTTACTTTAATTTGCATATTTTAAATACTAGTGAATTTGGAGAAGTATCGTCATTAAACATTTCTTTCTTCCTTTGAAAATTATTTATTTCCTTTATCCATTTTACCGGGTTTGTTAATATTTTTCTTATATATTTGTATGATATCTTAACCAATTGTTGGATGTTTGTGTTGAAAATATTTTCTTGGCTTGTTATTGCCTTTCACTTTTTAAAAAATGTATAAAAATTTAAACTTTTTGCACAGTAAAATTACCAATATTTTTCTTTTTATTTTTTCTATTGCTTTTAATCTTAGGAAATTGTTTCCCATCCTGTATTATCTTCTAACATGCCATATAGTGACCTTCTAATCTTTGTGATTTCATGTTTTTATATTTAATTCTTTCAGCCACCTAGCGTTAACGTTGCTATATGTTGTAACTTTGCTAGGATATAAAGGAGCGGGTGGTATAGAGATATACAGCGCTGTTTGTTAGAGATTCTCTCTTAGTACTCCTGTGGTTCTTGATTTTATTTCAGGGTTTCTGGTTACCCGAAGCAGCATTTTTTCACCTCAGGACTTTTGGTGTCTTTTGAGTGCCCTGGATGGCAAAGTGCATTCGTCCTTTTCATTTCTCTTTCTTCCCTCCCTAAGGCTTAGTGAAATGCTCCACTCAGACTAGTCCAGACGCACATCTCCATGGAGGAGGCTGCTACATGCCAAGCTTTATTTAAAAGGAACTCAGAAGGCCCACGTCCCTAAAAGTGTCTCCTCCTCTAAGTTATTTTTCATGCCGCAAACACCTGTTATTTCATCTCTTTGCATTAAAGATCGCCCTCTTCCAGAAATCTTCTTAAAAACGCACATTCACCTCAGCAGAGTAGCACAGTGTTTTAGTTTCTTCTGGCAGCCATGACAAATTACCACAAACTTGGTGGTTTAGAACAACAGAAATTTATTCTCTTACAGTTCTGGAGGCTAGAAGTCTGAAAACAAGGTGTCGGCAGGGCCATCCTTCCTCAAAGGCTCCAGGGAAGCTCCTTCCATGCCTCTTCCCAGCTTCTGGTCATTGCAAGAAATCCTTGGTGTCCTCGGCTAGCATCACTCCAGTCTCTGTCTCCAGCATCACATGGTTTTCTTCCCTCTGGGTCTGGGTCTGTGTTTGTGTGTCCGGATTTCCCTCTCCTTATAAGTTCACCAGTCATTGGATTAGGGTCCAACCAAATCCAGTATGACTTCATCTTAATTTAATTAATTACACCCGAAAAGACCCTGTGTCAGATAAGGTCATGTTCTGAGGTTCCAGGTGAACATGAATTTGGGGGGATACTATTCATCCCAGTACACACAGTGAGTGAATAGTCCTTTCACATTATTTAGTTTTATTAGATCACCTTTCTGTTAAACACCTGACATGGAACCAGAGGAAAATCCTGGGATCTGTAGTGAGGAGGCAAAGGGAGAAAATGCAGGGAGAGCTGAGGGGGAGGGGAAAGGGGCCAATGTCAGATTCCACCCCTTTGTCCATGGCTGGTCCTATAACCAGATAAATGGTAAACCCGCATCTGTTTTGCTTTCTCAGTAACTTGCTTGCATTTTAAGTGGGGAGTCCAAGTGTTTAGTTAGGTTGACCAATATCTTCCTTTTCTGTTAGTAACATATATAAACTGTTTGATGGGGAAGTAAAAGAATAAAATGAGTAATCCTTTGGAATGATTCAAAAGATTCATGTCAAATCTTTTCTGTTTTCAAAAAAATATATTACATAAATTAATAGTAACTGAAATCATTGGATTTTTTCATATTTGATATCTAGTGACATGAGTTGTAACTACTAAATTCAATAACAGGAGAAAAATACTTCAACTCTTTCCTAAATAGGGGGAACCCTAAGATTCTGTTAATTTAAAGGGAAAAAAGAATGACAGATTGGAAATTAATTTTGCTAATAATATTATTTTGATTCTTTTTAGTAAAAAACAATTGCTAAGGCTGGGGAAGTGCCAGTAGCCCTTTTCATCCATTTAAAACAATATGCCAAATGAAAATTTTTAATAAAATTTGCATATCTACTATTTGATTTTATAAATTGCTCATTTTTTAGAAGCATTTTAAGTCCCACCATTACCTGGTTTATGCAAAACAAGTTTATTTCCTTTTTGAAATATTGGCCATATTTAAACATTTTTATTACAGAAACAGTATGAAGATATTTTTAAGCGAAGAAAGTGAAGATAGCTCTTCCTTTCTGTTAGCTTGTGGCTGATTTCACAGCCAAACAGTGAGAAAGTCCCTTCCTTCATCTTGAGTACAGAAGTAAAGCTCTCCTGTGTACACAGAGCTTGTTGACTCACAAGTCCTCATTATACTGATGAGATAACACTGCCTAATTAAAAATCCTATTAGACAAAATAAATATTTTCTTAGGGCAGAACGCTCTGTGGTTTAGTGACTCAACTCTCTCTCAGTGCTGGAAACTGGGTTCTCAGTCAGTGCCACAAGAAAAAACTTGTTTTAAATCGTCCCTGTCTTAAAAAAAAAAAAAGCATTTATTTTATACCTACTGAGTTCAGGTTATAGGGATAGAAGAAGATATGATTCTTAACTCCCCAAAACCCATAATTGAATTGAAAAATGACATATGTTCACAGAAAACCTAATTGAACACCTAACAAATAATACTAGGTTGAACCATATGAAATTGCAATATTTGACTGGTTTTGACCTACACAAATGATACTTAAAAATATTCAACCTAAAAGTACAAAACCAGTTACTGTCACTCACCTGAATTTTGCACGTCCTTTAAGTCCTTTGTGTATAAAAAACTGTTGTGCACTACATCCTGTCCTGAGCCTTGTACCTCAACGCTCAGCCTAGGGGACGGGGGGCCGGTGGGTTTTCCCTCTGAGAACTGTGCACAGGCCATGCTGCCTCTTTTCTTCTGCCCTCGGCTGTCCCTCCCCAGCTCCATTATTTCCACATGTGAGGATTTTCTTTCCTCCTAAGCATAGCCTCACCTTGTTTTGAATACTTTCCTCTCTTCCTGTTTCTTTCTAGTTTTCGCCAAGGAAATTCTCTCCCCATCCCTCTCCTCCCTTCCTCTTCCTCTTTTTTTTTTTAAATTTAGTTTTATTTATTTTTTTATACAGCAGGTTCTTACTAGTCATCAGTTTTATACACATCAGTGTATACATGTCAATCCCAATCGCCCAATTCATCACACCACCACTACCACCCCCCTGCGGCTTTCCCCCCTTGGTGTCCATACGTTTGTTCTCTACATCTATGTCTCAATTTCTGCCCTGCAAACCGGTTCATCTGTACCATTTTTCTAGGTTCCACATATATGCGTTAATATACGATATTTGTTTTTCTCTTTCTGACTTACTTCACTCTGTATGACAGTCTCTAGATCCATCCACGACTCAACAAATGACCCAGTTTTGTTCCTTTCTATGGCTGAGTAATATTCCATTGTATATATGTACCATATCTTCTTTACCCATTCGTCTGTCGATGGGCATTTCGGTTGCTTCCATGACTGGCTATTGTAAATAGTGCTGCAATGAACATTGGGGTGCATGTGTCTTTTTGAATTATGGTCTTCTCGGGGTATATGCCCAGTAGTGGGATTGCTGGATCATATGGTAATTCTATTTTTAGTTTTTTAAGGAACCTCTGTACTGTTCTCCATAGTGGCTGTATCAGTTTACATTCCCACCAACAGTGCAAGAGGGTTCCCTTTTCTCCACGCCCTCTCCAGCATTTGTTGTTTGTAGATTTTCTGAATGAAGCCCATTCTAACTGGTGTGAGGTGATACCTCATTGTAGTTTTGATTTGCATTTGTCTAATAATTAGTGATGTTGAGCAGCTTTTCATGTGCTTCTTGGCCATCTGTATGTCTTCTTTGGAGAAATGTCTATTTAGGTCTTCTGCCCATTTTTGGATTGGGTTGTTTGTTTTTTTAATATTGAGCTGCATGAGCTGTTCATATATTTTGGAGATTAATCCTTTGTCCGTTGATTCCTTTGCAAATATTTTCTCCCATTCTGAGGGTTGTCTTTTCGTCTTGTTTATGGTTTCCTTTGCTGTGCAAAAGCCTTTAAGTTTCATTAGGTCCCATTTGTTTATTTTTGTTTTTATTTCCATTACTCTAGGAGATGGATCAAAAAAGATCTTGCTGTGATTTATGTCAAAGAGTGTTCTTCCTATGTTTTCCTCTAAGAGTTTTATAGTGTCCGGTCTTACATTTAGGTCTCGAATCCATTTTGAATTTATTTTTGTGTATGGTGTTAGGGAGTGTTCTAATTTCATTCTTTTACATGTAACTGTCCAGTTTTCCCAGCACCACTTGTTGAAGAGACTGTCTTTTCTCCATTGTATATCCTTGCCTCCTTTGTCATAGATTAGTTGACCATAGGTGCGTGGGTTTACCTCTGGGCTTTCTATCTTGTTCCATTGATCTATGTTTCTGTTTTTGTGCCAGTACCATATTGTCTTGATTACTGTAGCTTTGTAGTATAGTCTGAAGTCAGGGAGTCTGATTCCTCCAGCTCCGTTTTTTTCCCTGAAGACTGCTTTGGCTATTCGGGGTCTTTTGTGTCTCCATACAAATTTTAAGATTTTTTGTTCTAGTTCCATAAAAAATGCCATTGGTCATTTGATAGGGATTGCATTGACTCTGTAGATTGCTTTGGGTAGTATAGTCATTTTCACAATATTGATTCTTCCAATCCAAGAACATGGTATATCTCTCCATCTGTTGGTATCATATTTAATTTCTTTCATCAGTGTCTTATAGTTTTCTGCATACAGGTCTTTTGTCTCCCTAGGAAGGTTTATTCCTAGGTATTTTATTCTTTTTGTTGCAGTGGTAAATGGGAGTGTTTCCTTAATTTCTCGTTCAGATTTTTCATCATTAGTGTATAGGAATGCAAGAGATTTCTGTGCATTAATTTTGTATCCTGCAACTTTACCAAATTCATTGATTAGCTCTAGTAGTTTTCTGGTGGCATCTTTAGGATTCTCTATGTGTAGTGTCATTTCATCTGCAAACAGTGACAGTTTTACTTCTTCTTTTCCAATTTGTATTACTTTTATTTCTTTTTCTTCTCTGATTGCCATGGCTAGGACTTCCAAAACTATGTTGAATAATAGCTGTGGGAGTGGACATCCTTGTCTTGTTCCTGATCTTAGCGGAAATGCTTTCAGTTTTTCACCATTGAGAATGATGTTTGCTGTGGGTTTGCGTATATGGCCTTTATTATGTTGAGGTAGGTTCCCTCTTTGCCCACTTTCTGGAGAGTTTTTATCATAAATGGGTGTTGAATTTTGTCAAAAGGTTTTTCTGCATCTATTGAGATGATCATATGGTTTTTATTCTTCAACATTTTAATATGGTGCATCACATGGATTGATTTGTGTATATTGAAGAATCCTTGCATCCCTGGGATAAATCCCACTTGATCATGGTGTATGATCCTTTTAATGTGTTGTTGGATTCTGTTTGCTCATATTTTGTTGAGGATTTTTGCATCTATATTCATCAGTGATATTGGTCTGTAATTTTCTTTTTTTGTAGTATCTTTGTCTGGTTTTGGTATCAGGGTGATGGTGGCCTCATAGAATGAGTTTGGGGGTGTTCCTTCCTCTGCAATTTTTTGGAAGAGTTTGAGAATGATGGGTGTTAGCTCTTCTCTAAATGTTTTGATAGAATTCACCTGTGAAGCCATCTGGTCCTGGACTTTTGTTTGTTGGAAGATTTTTAATCACAGTTTCAATTTCATTACTTGTGATTCGTCTGTTCATATTTTCTATTTCTTCCTGGTTCAGTCTTGGAAGGTTATACCTTTCTAAGAATTTGTCCATTTCTTCCAGGTTGTCCATTTTATTGGCATAGAGTTGCTTGTAGTAGTCTCTTAGGATGTTTTGTATTTCTGCGGTGTCTGTTGTAACTTCTCCTTTTTCATTCCTGATTTTACTGATTTGAGTCCTCTCCCTCTTTTTCTTGGTGAGTCTTGCTAATGGTTTATCAATTTTGTTTATCTTCTCAAAGAACCAGCTTTTAGTTTTATTGACCTTTGCTATTGTTTTCTTTGTTTCTATTTCATTTATTTCTGTTCTGATCTTTATGATTTCTTTCCTTCTGCTAACTTTGCGTTTTGTTTGTTCTTCTTTCTCAAGTTCCTTTAGGTGTAAGGTTAGATTGTTTATTTGAGATTTTTCTTGTTTCTTGAGGTAGGCTTGTATAGCTATAAACTTCCCTCTTAGAACTGCTTTTGCTGCATCCCATAGGTTTTGGATCGTCGTGTTTTCATTGTCATTTGTCTCTAGGTATTTTTTGATTTCCTCTTTGATTTCTTCAGTGATCTCTTGGTTATTTAGTAACGCATTGTTTAGCCTCCATGTGTTTGTGTTTTTTACGTTTTTTCCCCTGTAATTGATTTATAATCTCATAGCATTGTGGTCAGAAAAGATGCTTGATAGGATTTCAATATTCTTAAACTTACTGAGGCTTGATTTGTGACCCAAGATGTGATCTATCCTGGAGAATGTTCCATGCGCACTTGAGAAGAAAGTGTAATCTGCTGTTTTTGGATGGAATGTCCTATAAATATCAATTAAATCTATCTGGTCTATTGTGTCATTTAAAGCTCTGTTTCCTTATTTATTTTCATTTTGGATGATCTGTCCATTGGTGTAAGTGAGGTGTTAAAGTCCCCCAATATTATTGTGTTACTGTCAATTTCCTCTTTTACAGCTGTTAGCAGTCGCCTTATGTATTGAGGTGTTCCTATGTTGGGTGCATATATATTTATAATTGTTATATCTTCTTCTTGGATTGATCCCTTGATCATTATGTAGTGTCCTTCCTTGTCTCTTGTAACATTCTTTATTTTAAAGTCTATTTTATCTGATATGAGTATTGCTACTCCAGCTTTTTTTTTTTTTTTTAATAAATTTATTATTTATTTATTATGGCTGCATTGGATCTCTGTTGCTGCACACAGGCTTTCTCTAGTTGCGGCCAGCAGGGGCTACTCTTCATTGTGGAGCGCCGGCTTCTCACTGCGGTGGCTTCTCTTGTTGTGGAGCACGGGCTCTAGGCGTGGGCTTCAGTAGTTGTGGCTCACAGGCTCTAGAGCACAGGCTCAGTAGTTGTGACACACGGGCGTAGTTGCCCCGTGGCATGTGGGAATCTTCCCAGACCAGGGCTCAAACCCGTGTCCCCTGCATTGGCAGGTGGATTCTTAACCACTGCACCACCAGGGAAGCCCTCCAGCTTTCTTTTGATTTCCATTTGCATGGAATATCTTTTTCCATCCCCTCACTTTCAGTCTGTATATGTCCCTAGGTCTGAAGTGGGTCTTTTGTAGACAGCATATATATGGGTGCTTGTTTTTGTATCCATTCAGCAAGCCTGTGTCTTTTGGTTGGAGCATTTAATACATTCACATTTAAGGTAATTATCGATATGTATGTTCCTGTGACCATTTTCTTAATTGTTTTGGGTTTGTTTTTGTAGGTCCTTTTCTTCTCTAAGTGTTTCCCACTTAGAGAAGTTCCTTTAGCATTTGTTGTAGAGCTGGTTTGGTGGTCCTGAATTCTCTTAGCTTTTGCTTGTTTGTAAAGCTTTTGATTTCTCCATCGCATCTGAATGAGATCCTTGCTGGGTAGAGTAATCTTGGTTGTAGTTTCTTCCCTTTCATCACTTTAAGTATATCATGCCACTCCCTTCTGGCTTGTAGAGTTTCTGCTGAGAAATCAGCTGTTAACCTTATGGGAGTTCCCTTGTATGTTATTTGTCGTTTTTCCCTTGCTGCTTTGAATAATTTTTCTTTGTCTTTAATTTTTGCCAATTTGATTACTGTGTGTCTCGGTGTGTTTCTCCTTGGGTTTATCCTGTATGGGACTCTCTGCGCTTCCTGGACATGGGTGGCTATTTCCTTTCCCATGTTAGGGAAGTTTTCGACTATAATCTCTTCAGATATTTTCTCTGATCCTTTCTCTCTCTCTTCTCCTTCTGGGACCCCTATAATGTGAATGTTGTTGCGTTTAATGTTGTCTCAGAGGTCTCTTAGGCTGTCTTCATTTCTTTTCATTCTTTTTTCTTTCTTCTGTTCTGCAGCAGTGAATTCCACCATTCTGTCCTCCAGGTCACTTATCCATTCTTCTGCCTCAGTTATTCTGCTATTGATTCCTTCTAGTGTAGTTTTCATTTCAGTTATTGTATTGTTCATCTCTGTTTGTTTGTTCTTTAATTCTTCTAGGTCTTTGTTAAAATTTCTTGCATCTCCTCTATCTTTGCCTCCATTCTTTTTCTGAAGTCCTGGATCATCTTCACTATCATTATTCTGAATTCTTTTTCTGGAAGGTTGCCTATCTCCACTTCATTTAATTGTTTTTCTGGGGTTTTATGTTGTTCCTTCATCTGGTACATAGCCCTCTGCCTTTTCATCTTGTCTATCTTTCTGTGAATGTGGTTTTTGTTCCACAGGCTGCAGGATTGTCCTCTTCCTCTTTTTCTTTCCTTCTTTGTGTCGTCTTTCATTCCACTATGAATCATGATCACATGGTCAATGGCTGTAAAGCCCAAGAGTAAAGCTAGTGATACATTTGTGTGAAGGAAAGGGAAAATCATGAGTTCTGATGTGAAATAATAACAATCTAGATCTGGTAATAACAAAAGCTCTGTAAAGTCACTTTATAATCTCTGAAAAAATCTCTAACCATTATCTCTTTTCAACTGAACCTGCTTTTTCTCAGTAATCCTTATCTCAGAAAGAGAATAATCTGCCCTTGGGAAAAAGAAAGACTATTTCTCAGACTGTTTTATTGCTTTCTTGTTTTTTTGTTTTGTTTTGTTTTTACCAATACTGAAACAGTTCTGTCTTTCATATTGGCTTTCGTTTTTCCTTTCTTTTTTTCTTTTTTGCTATGCCGTACTATTTCAGCTACATGAAATTGACTTTTAGGGCTTATTTGGGAATCAAACCACCACTTATAACATTGTATTTACAGAATGATAAATCAATTATTTAAAAAAAAAAAAAAAGTTTGGAACACAACCCTTTGGTAAATTAGGATTTCCTTTAGTATAAACCGGATATCTAAGGGGTAAGGAAACACAAGATTCATTACAATCAGTGATATTCTGGGGTAGATGACTTTTATAATTAGATTTAATAGAATCTGACAGCCAAGGATTGCAAAGAGAAAAGGGAAAAGAATTAATAGGCAGCCCAAGCAAAGACATCTAAATAATAAAGCAAGGTGTACATAAGGGAAATGCAAACAGATTTCTCTGACCATGACTGAAAGGCTGAGTTCGGAGAGAGGAGAGGGGGGTTAGAGTGGTGTTGGAGAACCCCTCAGGGTGGGGAATTTGGAGATTGTTGCTAGCATCTCTGTAAGGACAACTTTATTAAGCTAGATGGAGAGTAGGGACACAGTGATAATCTCTTGTTGCCTCATACACCTGAGAGATTTCAGTTCATGAGAGCCGAGATGATAAATATCAGTCTATTCTCAGATCCAGCTTCCCACCTTCTTCAGTCAGCAATCTGGATTCCTGATATGTCGGCAAGATGTTTTACATTATTACTTCTTGTTAGAGATGATTTTTAATTAGAGTTTTCTTTTGTAACATTATCACCAGTTAAAGACACTAATTGAACTCATTCATTAGGTAAATGATAACAGTTCTAGTCACTACCAAAGGATGTATCTAGGAGGCCCTTGTGGCGTTTACCCACCTGGTGCAGGTGGATAGGGGAAGCCAAAGATGTAATTCAGGCAATTATGTACTAATTACTGTGCATGTTACATTACTCATCAAACAACTGCCAGGTATTTGGAAATCCAGTAAGTCAAACATGATGAAATTGACAGTAATGAAAATTAATGTAAAAGCTAACCTCCATAAGAATTATCTTGAAAAGTAAAAAAAAGAGATAAAGAGACTCATCCTCATATTTTAAAATAGTTTTTTTAGTTTCACATTATCATCAAAGGACATTTACTATAAGCACCAGATTGTGTGTGGGAATGTTTTAATGTCTTACAAGTAACATTTAAAGACTCAATTCTCACTTTTAGGTTTATGAGAATTACGGACCATCATATAGTAAAAACATATTGATTAGAGCCTTTAAATCTCTGAATTATAACTGTGAGAATTTTGAGAGTATCTGATTTGTAGGAAAAATAAGTATTTGTAAGTTCAGGAAATGCCATAAATACTGAACATTATTGGTATGTGGAACAAATTACACAATTTCTCTTGAAACTTTATTGCTTCTAGAAATGCTACAAAGTAATAGTGTTCACAGCAATGCAAGTATTATCAAAGCTCTGGATTGAGGAAGATAATTCTTTGAGTGCCTGGAAGGACTAACTAAGGCAAAAGAGTTCAGTGCCAGGTTATTTAGGGACCCCAGAGTTTCATAAACTCCTAATTGTCATGGCACCAAAGTCGTTTTGGACTAGTGAGGTAGATGGGGCAAAGGTAAACAAAGGAAGCAGATGGTGCATAGTAAAGGTGCTGTAAAGTTAACTTCAAAGTATGTGACATCACCATAGACTTGTGGAAAATAACGGCAGACCAGCCTAGCATGCAGCTGTCGTGGTTAGGAAGAGGTGCTTTTGAACTAAAGCTTTATGTTGACATTATTTGAAACAGTCGTAAACAGCAGCAGGCTCTGCAAGCTGCTACTTATGAGTAGGTATAAGCTACTAGTTATGAGTCAAACCATCTTTGCAAAAGGGGCTTTGTATTCTCTCACCCAGGAAGTCCTTACTGAATGTCTGTGATGTGACAGATGTGGTCAGATGCCGTGTCAGAAACAGGGAATTATATACACAAAGGAACTTCCTCTCTGGGATGAGAGAAAGAACCATCCATAATTATGATAAAGCTAAATTACAGTAAAATTGCCTGTGACATAGGGCGTGTAGGCAAGCTATGTTTGAAAAGGTAAATTGGGTCCAGAAGGTAGAAGAGCTTGAATACTAAACTATGGAGTTAAGACTCTTCTGTACACAGTGCTGAACCATCTAATGGTTTTCAGACACCAGTATACACCAGGAAGATCAATCTATTCATAACTTTAGAATGGGTTAGAGGATGCAGGAGAGACCAGATAGCAGAGAATAGCTGGAAAACTCTGTAAATTGAAGAGATAGTGAAGTTAGGAAGTAGGATAATGGTAGTTGGAATGGACAAGGGTAGATGGACATCATACTGGCAAGGTGAAAGCATGTTCCATGTATTTATAACTTCCACCCCATCACTTCCTCCTCTAAAGATTTACAGTTTATCTTGAATTAACAATGTAAATAAGTGAGGATAAGAAATCTAAAGGAATAGTAGTGTGATAAAGCCAGAGAGACAATTACTTTACAGAATGTATATGATTCTGTATAATTATTAACATTTTTTCATGGTCAGGTACACAGTCCACATTGTCTGAAAGACAACTGGTGAGGAAAAGAAAAGGTTTATTTGGCACTTAAGAAAGAGAGAAATTTCTCCTTTCAGTCCCTACAGAGAGAATATTAAATAAGATGGTGGCTTACACCCTTCTCAGGTTCCCTGCAATATGTTCAGCAAAGAGGTCTATGTGGCTGCATTTTTAGTGGCTCTCAAAGCAAGCTCAGGTATGATGACAAAGAGCCCCTGACCAGTGATTGGAGGTGGGGTGCTGGGAGCAGGAGAGCTCAGGGATAACTCCCCAGAGTTGCCTCTGGTGATTCGGGGTTGGTTTTCTACCCTTGTACATATAACTATATTCTGCCAAGTTTCCTGCTCCTTGCCTGCTCCATGGTTATATAATCACCATTAGCTTTGTTTTGTGTTGCAAAAGACAGCAATTTAAAATACTCTCTCTTGCATTATTTATTTGTTATTTATGAGCTTAGTAAAGTCATTAGTCTTTCTTTGGGGGTTATATATGTCGTCAAAATAAGAGCTACATTTTCTCTGCTATTAGGTTATAGAAATTTGAGTAGCCTTAAAAGGAAAATACCAGCAATCAAGAAAACTTTTTATATTTTGACAACTAAAAACTAAACTTGTCCAACTGGAATATTGTAAAGAAAAGTTGAAAAAAAAGCCAGAATCTTCAGCAGCTCTAAGTGAGAGCGTATGCAGTCATGCATGAAACACAAGACTCCTGATAAACCTAAGCCATTCCTTGAGATACAGACCATGGGTCCTCAGTTCTCTTGGGGTTTTGGGCAATGATTCCCCGGGTGGTATGGTCCCTGGTCCTCTTTGCTCTTGCTCAGATTGAGATCCTTCTTTCCTCTGGGACCAACACTAATAAAGCCAAACCTTGTTGAGCTGAGCCTGGTTCTGGGGGGGCTTCATAGTTTGTTAATCATGGGAAATGACCAAATGACCAAAATTTATGTATTATTATTGGTCCTGAGATAGCTTAGTTAAGTTTCACACACTCTGTAGCACCCAAAGCCTAGATTTCACTACATGGAACTACTAGGGCAAAACCCAGCCTTTGTAGGAGAGAAGATGATCTGCATTCCCAGCGGTCAGATATGAGGGGAACTTGGACAGACATGAGGGGAATTCTGTCCCACCCAGCACATCGGGAGATGGTTCCCAGCTTTTGAGCTGCCATTTAAAGCATCAAGTTTAGTGACACACACTGCACTGGGGTTTGATGGCCGCTGTATTTTTTGGTCATTTATAGTTGGGTTTATATTCTATAATGAGCCATAGAAGAATGTTTTATCATTTGTTAGTGGCATCTGCCAGTTTCCTTGGCAGTGCATAACAATAAATATCTTTCTTGCTTTAAAAAAAAAAAAAAAAAAAAATCAAGGGGCCCAGAAAGATGGAGGCAGTTGGGAGCAATAGAGGCCAACCAATCCAGGGTGTGTTACTGTTTACAAAAACACTACTAAAAAGGATGAAAAGATTGATGCTCTAGTGCAACCACTAGATGGCAGCCTTTCTGCATTAAAAGCTATCACCGTTTGCTAACACCAAATACTGGTATTAATGATGTAAGTATTCTTTATATGGCTGAAACTATGAGGATGTTTTGGATTTTCAAAACTTGAATGAGCATAGAGAATTTATTCATTTCTCCATCCAGCTAGGGATTTTGTGGTCATAAGACTCATCTACAGAGAATTTGAAATCAGTCTCTAAACTAGGAGTCAGATGGGTTCTCTACCCTCCACTCTGCCAATAATTAGCCCTGTGACCATGAACAATGAATGTCTCCGGTCCTCAATGAGCTCAACTGCAAAATGAGATGATTGGGTCACTAGATTATCTCTGAGATATCTCCCAACTCAGATATTCTCATTTCTATATCATTTCGTAGTTGAGCCTGATAAATATGCTAGCTCAAAATACAATCCACATGATGCCTAGTGAGTTATTGTATTATTCAGCAAATGTCAACTGATATTCATAGGCATAATTAACATAGCTGATACTTATTGAGCACCTACGATGTGGCAATACTAGGCTAAGTGTTTCATGAGCATTACCTAATTTAAGTCTCATGACAGTTTGATTCTAATCCCCATTTTGCAGATGAGGAAACTGAGGCTGAGAGAAGTTAAGTAACTAGCCCAAGATCACATGGCTAATGGCTAGGCTGGTATGACTCTGAAATTAGTGTGTATACCATTGCTATATTTCCTCTCTAATTCAGGTGAGAAAAATACAAATTTGAATACATCATTGCTTCTGAAAGAAAAACTCATTCTGTAAATCCAAAATCCTTGGTTTTCCAAGGGAAATATATTAGGGTTTTTTTTTGTTTGTTTTTTGGTTTTTGGTTTTTTTTCCTGGAGATAGGACAGATTTACTTGGTTCTATTGTCACACTGTCATTAGATGCCTCTTTGTGAGCCTTGGCAGAAAAGCCTAACATCCAGTTTCATGCACATGGGTAACCGCAGGCCCAGGGCCCTGTCAGCCTTGTGGTTTCTCAGAGCCAGTGTCTCTTTAAATGTGCAATGAGGGACTGCACCAGGTAATCACTAGGGACCTTTCCAGGTCTAGAATGATCTGATGGTGTGTCCATAATCTGATACAGGGTCTAATATTAGCAGGATAGAAGTTGCTCAGTATATGGTCGCTCCCTACCATTTAGCAGTTGCAAGGAAATACTACACATACTATTTAGTGCTGTTTGTTAGTAAATTAAAAGTTTTCTCCCTTTCTTTGTGGCCAGCAAACTTACGTAGCCTTACAACCACTGCCTTAATACAGAAGAGTGGTTCTAATATCTGGTGTTTTCAGCTCTCTTGGAGACGCTTTTTGGTAACTTTCAAGTCACAACTCCAAGGTTTAGTAGAACATACTATGAATTCTTTGAGTAGCCACTAGATGGCAGTAGAGCATCAATTTATACCCTAGAGTTAATCCCAAACCTTTAGTTTTCTGTCTCATTTTATTTTACATGTACATTATCTCTGAAGCAAGAATTATTAGATAGAGAAACTCATAACTTGCTTTATATTGGGCTGCACATATTAAAATGCTCGAGGAACAGCTTGATGGAGCAGACCAGATCAGGAAAACCTGAGGTGGATTTATAGGAAGTAAACAAAGCTGAAGTTTCATGGGCAACTCCAATGCCTTAGGAGGGGCCCTAGTGCTATAAATTTTGAAAAAGTAAGATATTTTGTTTTCTTTTTCTTAAAGAGGGCTCCAAAATTATATAAGCTTCAAGCCTCACAAAGCTTCGATTTGTCTGGAAATAGCCATGTGGCTCTTTTAATTTAGGAAAGGGTAAACAATCTTGCCGTTATTAATTTTCTACCTACTTAATCTCCAAGGACAAGGGCAATCTGGTTTTTAACAGCAAGCCAAATAAAAAGGAAACAGGAAATAATGGAATGAGTGGGCCAATATTCCACTTGTTTATGAGTCTGAGTAAAATAAAATACTTAACACTGAAACTCTTTCACTTCTGGCAGCATAATACCTGTACTAAAAAAAGGAAAGTACAGATTATAAATTAGCAAATTAGTAAATTATCCTCTGCTAAAACTCCAGACGGGTATGGCAGTGTTTGAGGATTTGATTTTATTCTGTCTTATTTTTTAACCCCAGAAGTGTTGTGCTTAATAAGAGACCAGAAGTGACTATTCGGAAAGGAAACTCTACTTCCATTTATAAATCTTAAATTTCTCACCAGGGGGCTATGCTTAGTCTTTCTTAAGACTACCAACAGCCTACTCATCAGGAGTTAAACTGAAATGTACCCTTTGGAAAAGGAAAATGAACTTTCCAATTGGTCTTTCCTGTTGCAAACACTTAGTAAGATTTTCTTTTAAGCTAGGGGGAGTTATCTATGTCTAGCTCCATCTGTAACTATTATTCACAATTAAAATATTTTGTCCACGTGATGAGCTCCTATGTCTACTAGACCTTGATATCCTGAGGTTTTGGAGTGGGTTTCTTCACCTTTGTGTCCTTGGATACATGACACATGGCAGGAAATCTAAAAATGCTTGCTGAAAGAATGAAAGCTAGATATTATTTCAAAGTTAATGCAGGGCCTGGGGGTCCCTCCAGCATGATTCTAGGTGTATTATATGTGTCATGTTTCGCAAAGGTTGTGATTCAGGAGACACACTTGTGTAATACGTTTGCCATGAGTAGAAGTTCTGTGTCTGACATTAGAGAGAAACTAGAAAATGCTCACAGGGTGGCCTGAGCGTCTGGGGGAAGAAGCTCCCAAAGCTGAGCTTGGCTTGTGAAGCCCTCTCAGCCCACACATCCTGTGGCCTTTCTTCACCTCCCAACCGAGTCCTGGAGCCAACTTTGAAATAATGACACCTGTGACCAGGTGCTCAGCAGGACTGCTTGGATCTGGATCTGGAAGAAAAGGAATTCAGCCAACCCCTCATCCCCCTCCCCTCCAAGGGAGGTCAGAGGTCATTGGCTGTAGCACAAACTCAGCAATTCCTGGCTTGGGAATTGCAGATGAAGCAAGGACCTTGCCTGGACTACCTGTGAGGGTCATCCCCTTCCTCTGACCACTGAGAAGCTAAATCTGCCTTCTGAGATCATGACCCAAAGCATATAGAATTGACCTTTGGATAGCAGGCTAAGTCTTGTTAGTTTATCCCCAAATCAGGAGGGCAAGTACACTGCCTGGGTTCAACATGTAATGAGGCCAGAGTCATGAACGTTTCTGCTTTGGTAACTCAAATTCAACCATGAGTATATATCAACTCCACGTCTACCAACAGTGTAGTAAGCGTGGGGAACGTGTTGTAAGACAGGGAGGTGAGGTGACACACACCAACGTCCATGTCCACTCCCCCCCCTACTCCTCTCTTCCTAATAGAACCCCAGCTTGTTCTGGTGCCCACTCTCTGCATGGTGATGTCCTTCAGGCCCCAGCCTCAAGGGGGTAGGTCCAGTGATTGTTTTGGTGTAGGCATGAGACACGCAGAGAAGTCTGCTAGGTGGTTTCTAGGGAAGACTTCCTTACTTCTTTATATGTATATATATACACACACACAGACACACATATATATTTTTTATATTGGAGTATAGCCGATTAACAATGTTGTGATAGTTTCAGGTGCACAGCAAAGTGACTCAGCCATACATATACAGGTATCCATTCTCTCCCAGACTCCCCTTCCATCCAGGCTGCCACATAACATTGAGCAGAGTTCCCTGTGCTATACAGTAGGTCCTTGATGGTTATCCTTTTTAAATATAGCAGTGCGTACATGTCAATCCCAAACTCCCAAGACTTCCTTACTTCTGAGAGAGATACACAGGAAAGGATAGTCTTTTCATCCCCTGGAATTATCATATCTATCATATCTATATGTAATGACCAGAACTGTAGCAGCCACTCAATTCAGCAGCAACTGAATAAACTGATTAAACCAACTCAGTCCACCCTTCTCGTTTATATGCAGTAATAAACTTCGTGTTTGATTAGGCTTCTGTGAGTTGGAATTTCTGTTACTTGCAGGCAAAAGAATCCTATACTATAGGCAGGGATTGGATCACAAGAAAAATTTAGAAAAAAGAACACCCTTGCTAGCTTTTCATCACACAATACATAAGTATCTAGCAGGAAGGGAGAACTCCGTTTTGGAACTCTGCCCACCTCCAACAATATAAAGCTTAGGAAGCACATGTAGTTCAAGTTTATCACTGCATCTCTAGATCCATTCAATGGCATATATTTTTTTCTTCAAAAAGAAAAAATATTAAAAGTGGCAGACTTTCTGTACCTTTCTTGTTACTTTTACAATTTATAAAACTGCAGTGGTTGGAATCCATTTTCTGTCCTGTTACTGAGTCCAAGCTCATACTGCTCACCTCACAATATGCCAATAAATCGAGAAATGAGGTGTTGACGCAAGGAATATGATTTTATTTGGAAAACCAGCAGCTGGAGAATGATGGTGGACTAAGGTCCCAAAGAACCATCTTGCCTGGGTTTGGATGCTAGTTTCTTGTATAGAACAAAGAGTGAGAGGAGAGGAGGTAAAGTTAGAAAGGTGATAAGTTGTTGCAAATATTTCCTGATTCCAGCCAGACTCTGGAGGGGGTGTGTTAATTTCTTCTTTCCTGCAGCCATTTACAGGTGGACCTGGTGAGGATGTTTCCTGTGAACTTAAACAAAGGTATTTCAGCTTACACTTCAGGCTTGGGAGGCAGGGTTCCCAGATATGGGCCATTATGTATACTTTAAACTATAGGCAATGTCTCTTTAGTGATGAACTTGTAACAAAAGCAATAGAATACGAAAGTTAAAGTAAAAGAAGTAGATCCAATATGGAGTCAGATTTGTTTTTCCCCATTATAGTCCTAGTGGTCTTCACTTGCTTGCTGCTCTTCTTGGCTTATTTGTGAGCAGAAGAAGGCCAAGGACTGTGGTTTAGGGTCAGTGGACCAATTAGTAAAAATAAGTCGATGCAGACATATAAGTGTGGTTAAGTCTTTAACACCTTCTCAACTCTAAGATACTTTTCAGTTGTTATGTGATTCTCCGGAGCTAGGTGTGTTTTTCTATGCCTTTATACATGCCTTCTGTAATTCCTAAGGAGAGATTTTCCTCAAAGGTGAACTTCAGTGCTTTCTTTCAGAGGGTAGAAATTTTTTTTTCTAAGTCCTTATATATGGCGTAAATGTTGCAGGAAGGAAACAGTTCAGAGTGGTTACTTATGCAGAGAGAAATTGTGACTGGGCTAAAGAAATTATTTTTTTATTTTAGTTCCCATGGAGAAGACAAAAAGAAATTGTTGCTGCTAATATATCTTCACATTTTCTATAACACAAAGAATAATGTTTTCTAAAACAAAGAGGTGCAAGATGGATTTCTTCAAATTACTCCCATACAGCCTTAATTTCTCAGCCTTAATTATATGCTTAAGAAATATATCAACCTGGACTTCCCTCGTGGCTCAGTGGTTAAGAATCCGCCTGCCAATGCAAGGAACTCGGGTTTGATCCCTGGTCCAGGAAGATCCCACATGTCGCGGAGCAACTAAGCCCGTGCGCCATAACTACTGAGCCTGCGCTCTAGAGCCTGCATGCAACAACTACTGAAGCCTGCACACCTAGAGCCCGTGCTCCACAATAAGAGAAGCCACTGCAATGAGAAACCCACTCACTACAACGCAGAGTAGCCCCCACTCGCCACAACTAGAGAAGCCCACGCACAGCAACAAAGACCCAACGCAGCCAAAAATAAAATAAATAATTTTTTTTAAAACGAAAAAGAAATATATCAACCCTTGTATCAGTTATAACGCTGCTCAACTACAGATAATAGAGAACATGTGACTCAAAGTGGCTTAAAGAATAGGACATTTATTATGCAACATAACAAGAACTCTAGAGCTAGGGCAGGTCTAGGGTTGGTTAATTCAGCTACTCAACAATGTATTTGAAGACTCAAGTTGCTCTCATATTTCTGCCCTGCTTTCTCCTCCATCTATTCTCCGTAGGCTAATGCCACTTCTGGTCCCAGGATGGCTGTCACATTTCATCACATGCAGTCATGACACTGGCCTTCAGGGAAGAACTATTGCTTTCTGTAAACCTTTTAAGAGAAAGACCTTCTACTGATTCCTTCAGCAGATGTCTCTCTCATATCAGTGGCCAGAGTTGCATCAGATAAGTAGGGCAAAGTACAAACACTTTAAGGGTCAGGTAGACCTAAAGCAGTGTGGTGATATCAGCAAGACAGATATGTATGGGCATATGTCTGAGTCAGTTACTGGTGAGGGGAATGGGACACCAGGATTAGACCAATCATGATTGATTATCAGGGCAGGAAGCAGCTTCCTCTGGAGCACATGGATATCTGAACAAAATCAGGGTTATTAGCAAAGAAAATGTGTGTTAGGGGTGTGGCAGTTAGGCTGGGGGTTTAGATAAAGGAAATGGTTTTGGGCTAGGCACCCACCAATGTCTGCTAAAACTCTCTGCCTTCGTTGGTTTGCATTCCTTTAAAATCTAATAAATATTATAATCCTGGGAACAGTTTCCTTTGCCTGGCATAGCCTAGATTCCTCCCCGAACTGGGAGTCAGTTTCCACTTTATTTCCAATGTGCAGGAAACATACAAATGTCTTTTTTTTTTTCTCTTAAGAGCAATGACAGCAGAGCAACCAAACAAATATAAAATGAAATTGTATTGCTTTCATGTCAAAATCTAACCATCTAGCAATTTACCTATTTACCTATCTATCTCAATTTGTTTTCTGCACAGGGTTTAAAAGAATTCTGTTTATAAATGTGTTATGAGAGTACCAAGTTATCTGCAATCCTGTGTAGGTTTTGAAGAGTGATTCATTATTTTGGTTGATTGGAAATATACACAGGGAAGTGTGCCTTTGGGCTTCTTGATTTTCCAGCATCCTTGATAAGTTGTTGTTTCCACTCTTTACAGAGCTTTGGAGGTAGTGGATGGAGGCCATGTGGCTGGAGAGTGCCAAGAATTTACGTTGCACTGCGGGGAGTCCCGGTTCTTTCACACCACCTGTGAGGTGCCTGGCCCTTTACCTACAGAGTCTGGAATGTTTAAAAAGGTAATGCTTTATTTCCAGTATTTGGCTCCCAGGACTAAACACTTTAATGAATTAAAAAGTGAAAAATAACCCCTGTCTGATTGAAAAACACATAGTTGAAAAGAACGTAGATGGTAAAAAGGTCATTATATATCAATGCACCAAGATAATAAATAAGGATCAAGGGATAAGTTTGAATCTTTGCTCTTTGCTGCCTTCAAATGTTCTACCTCGTTGTCCTGGGTGCCTGTTGCCTGCCTTTTTCCCTTTGTATACCTTTAACTCAAAGGTATACAAAATAAAATGACATCAATATTTGGAAAAAGTGATTCTTTCCCATAAAAGGCATTTTTACTACTTCCTACTGTAAGGCATTTAGAGTTGTTACCATTCTATCAGTAGTTACATCTTAATATCTAGATGTTTGCACAGAAAGTTCTGACTTAACTATATTGCCTTAAAAGAAAAGTTTTCCCCAAAGTGGGAGATAATGTTTATGCATGTTAACTGCATCCTTTCACCCATGAAAAGACATGGCTCCTGTCCTTGCCTGCAGGCAACAAAGTAGAATAAAGTCTTGAGTCACAGTGTGAGAGCTGGTTTAGCTGCCAGGCTTTGAAGGTTGTATAATGCATTTCTTTTTTTTTTTTTTAAATAAATTTATTTATTTATTTATTTATGGCTGCGTTGGGTCTTTGTTGCTGTGCACGGGTTCTCATTGCGGTGGCTTCTGTTGTTGCGGAGCACGGGCTCTAGGCGCGCGGGCTTCAGTAGCTGTGGCTCGAAGGCTCTAGGGCACAGGCTCAGTAGTTGCGGCGCACAGGCCCAGCCGCTCCGCGGCATGTGGGATCTTCCCGGACCAGGGATCGAACCCGTGTCTCCTGCATTGGCAGGCAGATTCTTAACCACTGTGCCACAAGGGAAGCCCAAAGGTTGTATAATACATTTCTTGTTACAACTTCTTATAAGATCACTGATGGTTAGTAATGAAAGATATTTTGTCATGAAAGAAATCCCCCTCCCAAAGGAATTTGCTTTAGTAATGCTATATATTAAAAGTGAAAAAATTACTTAGTGTAAGATGAAAAGTTTTAGAGATTGGATGCACAACAATGTGAATGTATTTAGGACTACTGAGCTGTATACTTAAAATGGTTAAGATGGTAAATTGTATGTTATGTGTATTCTACCACAATTAAAAATTAAAATGAAAAAATATCTTACTGGTGGAAAGCAGTAAGAAAAAAGGACATGATGCAATTATAAACTCATATTTTATATTTTATTAGAAAATGACAAAAGTAGGTAGGGAAATTCAACAGAAAATGCTTTCTAACTCAAAGTAGCATAATATCAATCAGAGTACCAGAAATATAAAATTAAATTTTATAAAATGTTGAAATTAAAAAATCAAATTTAAACTAAAAAATTAAATAACCTGGCTTCCTATAATTTATACTCACTTTCAAATTGGTTTTGCATTTTGTTCTTCTTTCTCTATGAGAAATAGTTTATGACTGGAAACAAAACCTGATAAATCCAGTCACTGGCCCTGAGTTTCGAGTTGTTTTCTACATTTTTCCTTTAATAACTTAAAATAAAAATAATTCTGCAAGTATCATGCCATTAACTATCCTATGATGTTTACTGAAGTCCAGGAAACAATTGGTGGCAGCATTCAAAGTTGGGGCAAAAAGTAAATTCCCTGAGAAGGATGGCAGTGAAGGGTCTGCAGTGCCCCCTCCCTTGGTCTGCAGTTCAGCAATAGCCGTGTCTTCTTCACAGTACCCTTATCCCATCTAGACATGCTCTCTCAACCCTTGCTTGCTGTCCCAGGCTGCAGTCAAGGAGCCCTGAGCACCAGGCAGCTCATGGGAGAGGCCCCAAGGCCAAGCCAGAGAGCTCAGTCCCATGAAGGCTGGCAGGGAGAAAGAGGCCAGTCGGTACACCTGGGGAAGGCAGAGGCTTGGGACCAGAAACAGATGAACTGGGAACCCAGTGTAGGAAGGGAGCCAGGGCAGATAGAAGCAGGGTAGGAACTGGACAAAAGGAGCAAGCAGAGGCAAAATGGCATTCTGGCTACACTGTTTCCACGTGTCGCCTGAAATGGGGTCAGCCAGGCACCGCCTGTACTCTCTACCTGTACCACACCCTCCTGCTCAGAGATGGTCAAATGCCCACATCAGGAAGAACTGGCTCCCGGGTCCACTTCTGGATCTGCCTGTTTCTCCCTCTCCCGCTCCCCGCCTCCATCATCCCTCTTTCTTCTTCCTGCTTGCTCTGGGCTCTAGCTCTCTGGATCTTTCTCATCTGCATATTCTACTATGGCTGGGAGAAAGGAAGAGGCATGGAACAGGCGTTCTCTTGCCTACTGATGTGTTCTCAACTTTATGTCTCTTGAGATCATGGCTGAGAGGAGTAACCAGACCATTCTCAGAAGTGCAGGACAGCCCCACACCACCAGCCTGGCCAGTAGTGCTGGGAAACAGAAGCTAACTCCATGTAGATTCTGGGTAGTTCGTACCTACTGTGAGTGCCAGCATGCCAGGGCGCCTCCCATACCTTCCAAAGGACTCTTCTCTTAATCTACTCTCTGCAGCAAGCCTGGTCATTTCCTGCAGGATTCAGCAGATTTACTAGGAAGTTGTATCAGGGCCACCCTTGGCGTCTTTCCCAGGCAGAAGGCCATCAGTTCTTCTTAAGATACCTGACTTGATCTAGCCCTCTAAGTTACATCTATTTACTCAGATGAATGTTTAAATTTTTTATTTTCATTGAAGTGAAGCCATGTGCCTTCCCCCAAACAACCAAGATTTATTCATTCTCTATATTTGTTCCATACACTCTGTGTTACTGTTTGTTTACTTATTTAACATGCTGTTAACATTCCTTAGACATTCTTTAGAGCTGCAATACTGTACTGAATCCTTCAATTAAAAGAAGACATTGTTCTTTCAGCTTGTATAAACGGAAATAGGGATTTATAATTATAAAGCTGGTATTGCCTCTCAAATGCATGTATGCGTCAACTAGGAAAAAAAGCGCAACTACAAATCAAAGGAGAATATTACTAGAATTTAAATCTTAGATGAGAAAAATCATCAGGGATTTTATTTATTTATACCAAACAATTTTTCCTTTAAACGGCTGTGTAAAACCTTTAGTCAGCTTTAGAGTAGAAGATATATTTATGTAAATATTTATATTTGTTACAAATATTTATATATATATATTTTATCATGAATATAGAAATGCACTCTTTTATTTATTTATTTATTTATTTATTTATTTATTTATTTATTTATGGCTGTGTTGGGTCTTCATTTCTGTGCGAGGGCTTTCTCCAGTTGCGGCAAGCGGGGGGCACTCTTCGCAGTGCGCGTGTCTCTCACTGTCGCAGCCTCTCTTGTTGTGGAGCACAGGCTCAGCAATTGTGGCTCACGGGCCTAGTTGCTCCGCGGCATGTGGGATCTTCCCAGACCAGGGCTCGAACCCGTGTCCCCTGCATTGGCAGGCAGATTCTCAACCACTGCACCACCAGGGAAGCCCACAAATATTTATATTTGTAACAGACTTTTAATATGAGAGAAAAGCATAAGGAAGTGGTATCATTGAGTGAAAACATATATCATACGTGATAATTATATTGAATAATTCTTTCTTTGCATGTAAGAAAGGATTAACATTGTAGATTAATATATGTTTTGCTGTATTATATACTTACTATATTTACTACTTAATTCATTTTTTAAATGAAAATGTCTTAATTCCACTACATAGAGATATTTCCAGGACATGAAGTAACACCCTTTATTAATTAAAGCATTTCTTTAAAAAAAGAGAATAAGAATACTGAGCAAAATATTGTTAATTAAAATTAGCGTCTTCAAAGCGAGTAATTACCTTAATGAGAATTTCAGTGATTTCTAGTATGAAAATCTTTTAATTTCCCTTCAATTCTAATCACTTATTTTGATCTAGAAAATTGTATCTGACAATAGTGATAAGTAAAATTGTCACATTTTCAATCATTCTGGAGCCAAGTTCAAACAAGTAAAAAGGAATAAGTGGGCACAGCAATTGTTTGATTAATTCAAGCAAAAGAAAAGAATTATTTTGCTTTAACCGTTTGGATTTTTTCATTCTTGACTTGGATAAAGCCTCTATTTCCCATCGCCTGTAAGTGTGTTTGCATGTGCATGTGTATAAGTGTGTGTATGTGTAGTTTTTAAAAGAAAAAATAAGCCCCACACCCCCAAACCAAAGTTACTATAATCTATAGAGGAGAAAGAATTTTGCCAACTCAGTGCTGCTCCTTCAGAAGTCATGTGTACAGATTTTGATTCTTGTTAATGCTTCTCTGCCTCATCATTCAGGAGATATCTGTGAAGCTCTCATCCCACTCCTGAGATTGGGATGCTCCCAAATCATCCAAGACAGGTATCTGCTTTAGTCTCAAGTATCTCAGAGATGGTTCTACCACAGTTGCTTTTGACAGCTTTTTCATCGCCCAATTAATCTTGTAATTGTCAAGGTGGAGTGTTGTCCAGCTTCCAGCCTGGTTATTCTAGTTCAGTCAATAAGGATAACAATTCAGTTCAACAAGGATTTGTCGAGGTAGCAGAGAGGACAAAACATTTCCTAACATGTTCATTTCCATGTTTCTCAGGTGGTTGAACACTCTGAGAGGTGACATCCCATTTCTCTTCCCAACTCTATCACTTCTCCTTTCTCTCTCTCTAGCTGCTCCACATGGGCCCACTGATTTTCCTCTGGATGCCCAGTCCCCAGGCTTACCTCATTTCTTAGGTTGGACTAAGTTCAAAATATGAAGTACTTAAGAGGGCTCAGACTTGTCCACCTGAGCTGCCCCATCCCATGCAGCCCAGTGTTGGGTCTTCTCTTCTGTTGGGTTGGCCTAGGACACAGTACATGAACATTGGTTGCTGGGCTCCTACATTTTGTCTCAGATCACCCATGTTGCTAATCTCACCAAGGACTCTTCTGAAATTATCCTGCAAGTAGTAAGAGATTCGAAATCCAAGTTCCGACCCCCAAGCCCCAATCCTGAGACGGAGGCATTTAATTACTAAGGTTAGTCCTTCGCAATAGTGACTTCCTTGAAGGACTTAAGAGTATAATCCATCTGTTCCAACTCTGCATTCCACACTCCTATTGGCACTTTGTCTTACACTTGCATATGTCATCTGGTGTGTGATGAGGGACTGCTGGCCCCTTAGACCTACCTTGTCCCAAATCTCTGCTTTCATCGTCCTTCAGATCTTGACATCATTTTACCCACCCCACCCTGGGACCTGTCCTAGCCACACAGGTAGGCCTAGTGCCCAATTTCAATCTCTCATCCCTTTCCCTACTGGCTGCATGGCAGGAATCTCTCTGTGCTCTATAAGTACTGATCTAAAAGGCTAAATATACTGTTAGGAAAAATAATTCAACATAGAGAGCAATGTGTACAGCATGTTACATTTTGTGTAAAAGGGGGATTAGAATAGATAGATAGATAGATAGATATAGATATATCTTTGTAGATTCATTAAGAAATTATGGAAGGATACATGAAAAGCTAGTAATAATTACTTGTGATAGAGGTGGGGGAAAAGAGTAGATAGGGGATGCAGGTGGGAGAGAGACTTTACTGTGCATCTTTTCAGATTTTGAATTTTGAACTATTTGAAAGTATTGCCTATTCAAAATTTTTTTGAAGATGGAGGAATGAATAGATATGATTTAAGTTATATTGTGATTAAAGTCACATTGAAATGGTTTAGGTATGCACGTGTGATTTCTTTATGATTCTCTGATTTGCTGTAAACTCTACCAGTCCTGACTGCATTTCCCGAGGACGTTACTGTTGTTTCCAGATTTCTTATTGCCCCATTCTACTGCCTTTGCCCATATTCTTTCCCATGCCTAGAAAGTCTTTCCTCTTGTCTACCTGCAAAATTCTACTCATCCTTTAAGATCCTGCTGAAACAGCTCTTTCTTTGTGATCCCTGCCCTCAAAAACTTGTTTATTTACCTTGGATGTATCATGAACTCAACACTTACCATATTGATTTACAAGTCTCCTTCCTTACCAGACTAGGAGGCCCTAAGGGTCAGACTGCATTTGTATGGCTGGAACATTATAAATTTTGCATGAATGGAATGCTGTCTATTTGCAGTAAAAAGTAGTAGAAAACAATGCTATTGCAAATGTGCAGCATTTCAGCTCCGTATGAGTTGAATTTTTATTTACGCCCTGGAAGGTAGAGAAGGAAAGCTCACCAAATGCATATACACATAAGTAAGCCATGTGTGGGCAGCAGAAAGAGAATGTGGCTGTTTCCGGAGCATGACTCCACCCTCCTTCTCCAGCACTTGGGCTGTGGGGTCGCGAAGATCAAGGTAGAGCATAGTGGCCTAGGAAGCACTTTTCCTCTGAAAAAGCCTGGTATTATTGGATGCAGCAAGAGGTGCTTTTCCTACATTGGAAGTTTCACATGTTGGGCATTCTATGGGCTGGAGAATGTTGCTTTAATATCCCAAGAGTGGCGTTACAAAAGCAGGATATGGTATACCAGTTCTTTTTCTCATTAAAGCTAAATGTCTGGCCTTATAAGAAAAAGATTGATTGCCTATGCATAGCTGGCTTTGGGAAAATCAAGCCTATGGATATAACTATCTGTGATATTATACATTTGAAGGTACCGTGGTCACAAGGAAGTAGCAGGAGATCAATGAGTGATTTGTTGTTTGTTTTTTTTTTTACACCCCAAGTACATGTGTTGTCTTCCTTTGAGGTAGTGACTATGGGTGCTGTTTATTCACATATGTTTAAATAAATATATAAGTATATATTAGCCAGTCCATTTCCCCATAACCCAAACTGGAAAGCTTTGTCTGTGGTAGGGTTTTGAGGTCTATTTGTTTTTTAAATGTGGTAATATATTTATTATTTTTCTTCTAAATATTATATTTGTTTGTTGCAAAAAATTTCCAAGAGTGTGAAACATACAAAATGAAGACTTAAATTCTCCCATTACACTTGAAGGTAACTAGTTTGGTGTGTATACTTTCAGAGTTTTTTGTTATGTATTTATGTAAACAGAGTTAGTGTATTTGTGCTTTTCCAACCAAAAGATACCATACAATGCATACAATTCTCTAATTTGTTTCTTTTTACTAAGCAATCTTTGTGATCATCTTTCCAGGTCAGTATCTATAAATACGCCTCTTTTGAACTACTACGTGATAGTATTCCATATGTATATTACGATGGCTGTACTATTCTATAGTTAACCAATCTTTATTTATGAACATTTAAGTTATTTCCACTTTTTTTTTCTTTTATAAACATTGTCCTCTGTGTGTTTTTTTGTCAGTATTTCTATGGGATAAATTCTCTAGAAATGGAATTACTGAATCAAAAGCACACTTATTTTTAGATGTTATAGATATTGTCAAATTGCCCATAAAAAGGTTTTATCAACCTAAGTTCCCAACCAAAGTGAATGAATGTGCCTATTTTCCTACCACTTCATAAATGTTGTATGTAATTGATTTTTTTTCGTTTTGTCGTTCTGTTGGTATCTCATTGTTTAAAGTTATAGTTCTTCAATTAAGAATGAGGTTGGGCTCTTTTTTAATGTTTACTGGCCATTTGTATTTCTTCAGTGAATTATCTTTTCATGTTTTTTGCTCATTTATGTGTTGGGTTTATCTTGCTTAAGATATTGTGACAAAGTGATAATCATTGGTATTCAAACTGGTTAAAAATTGTGTTTTTACAGGTGACATTTTAACCTTTTTGTATTCTTTTTCTTTTAAAAAGTTATTTTAAGTTATTTAAAATAACTTAGTGTTCGGTTATCCAATTAAGGTTTAAATTTGTTGTGTGCTTGTAGGGGCGGGAGTTTTGTGTGGCTGGAACTGTTAGGTAGTGAAAACCGGAAATGCTTCTCTGCTCTAACTAGAGAGTGGGTATCAGAGGAGATGGGAGTGGGAATGGGACTTGTGAAATAATATTTTTTGGTCACTCATGCAATGGAACTAAACGACAGTCTCAGAAGAGTTACTGAAATGTTTTTCCCTCTCATTCACTGCAGTCCTGCTCCTGTATGTCTTTCAGTCCCTTTGTTCAAATGAATTTCTTTCACTTATTATAAAAAATATTTACAACAGTCTTAGACTCAAAGTATCAAGGGCTGAAAATATTTAAGTTAAAGTCCTTCAGGATTCTGTGTCTAGCTCTAGTCAAGACAGATCCATTTCCATCAGGAATCCCTGGCTGGTGATCATCCTGACCAGCATGCCTGTCTTGTTGTAAGGATCATTAGTGATTGTAAAGCCCAGAGCATATACAAAGCTCTCTATAAGTAGTAATTATTGTTATTGTTCTCTGACATCCTTAAATTTCAAACTGAATTCCTACCAGCCAATGTAGTACAGGAGAAAATTAAAGTTCTTGTGACATCATTCCCAAAATAAAGAGGAGTCACTGGTCAGTGATGCTCATTTGTTTTCCTGAAGACATTGAGAGAGGATCACGTCGTCATTTTGGCCAGAGAGAAGACAATTTGGGGGGGGGTCCTTCTTTTGAATATTCTAATCATAGAATATTTGTTTAGGTCAGGAATCCCTCATTGGGGATCCCTTCTTTAATCAAGAACAAAGCCCTCTGGCTACACTTGACGACATTTGGGCCAATTGGAACCAGATCTGGTTGCTTATGTAGCTCTGGACACTGCACTTCTTCTGCAATACTTACTTCTGCTGAGGAAAATCTGAAGACTGGCCTAATCCAGAGCCTCAATGGGGGGTCAAATCTGCCGTTGTTCTGGCTGTGGCAGGTGCAGCTGGTGTGCCAACAGTCGCAGCGGGAGGGCAGACTCTCGGAATAGGTGCCCCGACTCCCGGAATAGATATGAAAATTCCAGAAACAGGTATTGTAACCGGGATCTAGAGGTGAGTCCTGCTGAGGGAATCTTTCTGAATATGGATTTGTCCAATGTCTCTTTAATAACAATTGAGTACGAGGTACATGATTGTGAATCAGTATGCGTTACTGTTTCACAGGGCTAATGCCATGGTAGTCTTATATATTTGAAAGTATCCTGGGCACTATTTATTAACATACTCCCTTACTTTTTTTTCTGAGTGTTAAACAATTTTTTTTTTTTTTTGCAGTTGATTAGAGCTTAACTGGGAAAGTCAATGCCGGTGAAGGTAGCTCCTGCTGGGTACTGTTCTCTGAGACTTAGTCTTCTCTACTTTAGGCTTTTGAGAACTTCGAATGCTGGGAGAGAACCATGCTACCCTACATTCTCTCAAAAGCTACTTTCCTTTGAGCTGAGCTTATTTGCAGTTTACCAAGTTCTTAATTGAATCAGATATTAAATCACATAAAGGTGCTTTGAACAGTGGAATGATTCATTTAAGATTCTGAATCAATAGCTCAGAATTGCTTTTCGTGGACCTAATTTGACAGGAGCTGTTGTCTTTTATATATATATAAATTTATTTATTTATTTTTGGCTGTGTTGGGTGTTCGTTGCTGCACGTGGGCTTTCTCTAGTTGTGATGAGCGGGGGCTACTCTTCGTTGTGGTGTGCAGGCTTCTCATTGCGGTGGCTTCTCTTGTTGCGGAGCACAGGCTCTAGGCGCGTGGGATTCAGTAGTTGTGGCTCACGGGCTCTAGATCGCAGGCTCAGTAGTTGTGGTGCTCGGGCTTAGTTGCTCTGCGGCATGTGGGATCTTCCCGGACCAGGGCTCGAACCCATGTCCCCTGCATTGGCAGGCGGATTCTTAACCACTGTGTCACCAGGGAAGTCCCAGGAGATGTTGTCTTAAGATTGAGAGGTGACTCAAGGTCTCAACACCAGTGGTCACTCATTATCCCCAGTCCCTGTTTGTTAAAGCCAGTGTTTTGTTTCAGTAGTAGATCATCTGTGCTACTTTGTAACATGTGGGGTGGCCAGCACCACCAGCCTGAGCTTGGCTTTGATGCTTATTCATCCCCCTCTTCTCCACCTGTAATATTATACATCTGCTTTGTTTTGCACATGATAGCTTTGAAGCTACTGGAATGGAATGTGTAGAATGTGTATGTCAGACTAGTTTTGTAATGTGCTTTAGAAAAAGCAAGCTGTATATACTTCTGACCTACAGTTTTCCTCAGGGTACTGATTAGAATGTAACCCATAACTTAATGAAATGGGTAATAGATTTAAATATATATATGTGTTTGTATGTGTGTATATATATGTATATACATATATATTTATGTTTGTGTGTTACACGCATACACACACACACACACACTTTTGAAGAACATCTAAATGCTGAAGTGACAATTGAAGGTGGAATTAAACATTTGAAGTTAGTACTTTGCAGACCACATTGGTCAGATGGACCCCTCTTAGCTGTTTCTTGTATTCAAATCTTCAGACTTGAATACAAGGGACTTAGTATTTTAATTATTCTATGTTTATTCCCATAATTATTGATTTTACTGTCTTTTCTTCTTAGCAGAGCTTTGATTTCTCTCTGCCGTTTTACCTAGTGACTTTCTCTTTTGGAAGCTTTAGTCAAACACCATCTATAGAGAGGTCAAAAATTCAGTATTATAGATTTGTGTCCTCTGATAATTAGTGGTTCATTATCAGCTACCAGGGGGTACTTTTAATGACTTTCAACCAGCAATATGGAAAAAATGTCCAGAAAAACATGGGAAATAACGAAAATTTGTGACTGGAAGACAACCAGATAACACTAACTTAAATGCTTAGAGCCTTTGGGTAACATGTGATTATGAGAGATCTCTGTGATTATGACAATTGCAACCTAAGTGAATCTCTCCAAGGCAACCTGGGTCATCTCAATGAACAGTGGACCATCTCACCTAATTCCCTGCTGACTTTGAATGTAGATCTTAGAAACTTGAACATGCTATTCACCAAAATGATCCAAAAAAGAACCCCAAATAATGTGGAACTTTTTTCTTATTTGATTTTGTTTTATTAGTATCTTAAAATGAACATCAACCAACTTAGAAGATGAGGCAAGTAGGGACTGATTTGGCACTGATGCTAAAATTCCTAATTTAAAGCATCTCCCTATTGGTGATAATGTCATTCAAACCAGTGCAGAGGACTTTGCCCTTGAGTTCTCTCATAAGCTTTGCCCAAAATAACTAAAGAGAATATCAAAATACTTCTAAGAATTAACTTCTGTGAGCTTCGCAATTAAGTGACGTTCCATCATAATGTATATGTTAATTCAAAATATTGAATTTTTTCAGCTATTTTCCAAAATGACAATATACATTGTAACAATGATAAATACCCTTAAAAAAAAAACTCTTTGATTTTCTATTTTAAAACTGTGATAATCCAAACTGGCTAAAGTAATCTAGTAAGTACCTGTGAATGCAAAAAATTATGCCTGATCAACATCTGTTCATCTTTAAAACCCCAATTAAATATCATCTCATTTGTGAAGTTTCCCTGAATTCTCAGTTGGTATTGTCTGATATCGCTCATGTTCTCATGGAATTTTATAATATCCCAAGCGATTTCTTCCATATTATTATTCAGAAATTATATCTCTTCTCCACTAGACTTCTCTAGGGCAGGGTATTCACATTCACATCTTATTCACACCTAGTACTGTGCCTGCCATATAGAAGACACTCAATACACGTAATTGCAATAACTGGAAAAGTGAATTATAAAGCACAGAATGTAGCCCAAAGACCAGAGCTCTGATTTCAACTTTTATATTTGTAAATTAGGAGATGAGAGTTGGATGAGACAGTGCTCTGTAGAACCCTAGGGATCCTCTGAGATGCCTTGGAGGCTGCAACAGGAAGAAAGGGATGGATGGAAAGCTGGATGGGAGAGGAACTCAGGCTTGCAAGCTTCACGCCTTGTCTTTACTCAGAGATGCTCACTTATATCTGTTTTCTATATATGGCTGAATCCCTGTACAACTTCTTTTGAATAAAATGCTTTACCGCTGATAAAATCATGAAAACAACTGGACTAGATTACATATAATGTTCTTCCACTTCTAGTATCTGTAATTTTATGTAACATTTTTATTAATTCATCTTATCATATTGTCTTTTTTTTACAGATTTATTATTTTTTAATTTCATTTTATTTATTTTTGGCAGCGTCGGGTCTTAGTTGCAGCACGCGGGATCTTCGTTGAGGCATGAGGGATCTTTCGTTGGGGGTGCGCGGGCTCTTCATTGCGGAGCGCAGGCTTCTTTCTAGCTGTGATGTGCAGGTTTTCTCTCTAGTTGTGGCGCGCGGCTCCAGGGCGCGTGGGCTCTGTAGTTTGTGGCACGCGGGCTCTAGTTGAGGCGCGCGAGCTCAGTAGTTGTGGTGTGCGGGCTTAGTTGCCCCGCGGCATGTGGAATCTCAGTTCCCTAACCAGGCATCGAACCCCCGTCCCTTGCATTGCAAGGTAGATTTTTTACCACTGGACCACCAGGGAAATCCCTCATATTGTCTTTTAAGAGAAACTTGATAAGCACATTGCTCTCACTGACTTCTTACTTATACCCACACCACCCCCCATCATACAAGTCTTTTCTGTTCTATTTCGTGCTCAGCCAGCTTGTCTATTACACCTTGTAGTTACTCTTTAAATCTGAATGTTCTTCAGTTTTGTAAAATCTGAATGTTCTTTAGTTTGTAAAATCATTCTTAATTTTAATTAATTGTTTTGAAATTCATTCCTATCTCTCTGAGCATTAGCAACCTTGAATATCTAGCTTCATCTATAAATCTGATGAAGATATTCTTGATTACTTCCTTCTGGTCATTTATAAAGTCACTGAGTAGAATGGTATTCAGGTTGGAGTTATTGGGAAAGGGATGGTTGAGTAAATTGATATTCCGACCTTCCTATGGTGCCTGCTGATTTTGCAATGAGTTGTCTTCTCGACCCTCATCTTGTTTAAAAATGATATTTGAGAGAGGAAATATTTTCAAGTTTGTGAGTAAATATTCATTGATGGTCATCTAAAGTACTAAATAGAGCAACACATATTTTCACAGCATAGATAGTAATGATGGAATTAGTAGGTAGGTTATAGGAGAAAAGGAAAGAAGCAGGAGAAGGTCAAAGTACACGAAATAAGGAAAGAGATTCAAATACCCATGTGCTCAGCGTTCATTCAAAGCTCATTAAACGTCCCTAGTGCATCTGTAGTTGTAGTGCTAACATTCTGCGGGTGGTTTATCCTTTGTTCCTTATGTTTGGTACCTGTGCTATTTATTTATTCATTTCATGCTTGTTAATGAGGTACAGGCATGGGAGTTTCTCCTTTCAATGGAAGGGAATGAAAAGGGAATTGTTGGAAGTACACTGACTAATTCAGTCTCACAAATTACCAACTTACCCTAAAACAAGCCTAAAAGAAATGACAAACTAATTTTATTTAAGACAAAAAATAAGACCCAGTGTACCAATTACATTTGATACTGTGTTGTTCTGTCTTACAATTAGGAAAGGCATCAGAATTGAGGCAATAGTTGAACACGTGAGATGATAAATTAAGCAAAGTATTGATAGAATGTATTTGGTTAGAGAGAATGGTACAGAAAGGAAACTTAGGAAGTAGAATTTTTTTCAGGAATAAGTGTGGGGTGGGGTCCAGTCTTTAAATACAGAGAAATTATTGTAAGGTCTTGAGGAAAGAAGCATTCATGATGAATGCAATATTTCAGAGGTAGTGGCATTGATATTCCTGGTGTGATGGAAGGGCAGGGTTGAGGGATATAAAAAGCTGTGAACAGAGATGGGGACTGGGATCTCAGAAACTGCCCAAGAGGCTATTAAAACAGTATGGGCTTGGGGCTTCCCTGGTGGCACAGTGGTTAAGAATCTGCCTGCCAATGCAGGGGACGCAGGTTCGATCCCTGGTCCGGGAAGATCTCACATGCCACAGAGCAACTAAGCCCGTGCACCACAACTACTGAGCCTGTGCTCTAGAGCCCGCGAGCCATAACTACTGAGCCTGCGTGCTACAACTACTGAAGCCCAAGCGCCTAGAGCCTGTGCTCTGCAACAAGAGAAGCCACTGCAATGAGAAGCCCGTGCACCGCAACAAAGAGTAGCCCCCGCTCACCGCAACTAGAGAAAGCCCGCGCGCAGCAACGAAGACCCGATGCAGCCAAAAAAAAAAAAAAAAACAGTATGGGCTTGTATAAGGTAGAGGCTGTTGAATGGGTGAAGTCAAGAGATCTGGTGATGCATTACATGTAGGAGCAAAAGTGGATAGAAGGAAAGATTTTAAGGTTTTTAATTTGGGAGGCTAGAAAAAATGGTGTTCCTGGTGACAAATGAAATCCTTTAGAAAGGAAGACTGCTTGCAAGGAAAAATTGATTTGTTCTTTTTAGAAAATGTTGACTTTGAAGTAGGAACTTGAAAACCAGGTAGAAAGTTTTAGAATAAAAGAGAGAGCAGTATGGAGAAATAGATTTGTGCTATCATCAGAGCAAATGAGAAGTGGAAAATTTTCAGCTGTTTTACTTTTCTTTCTTTCTCTCTTTCATTTTTTTGTTTGTTTGTTTTTGGTTTTTTTGTAAATTGACATTGAAACTCATTTGGCAGCAAAATTTGACCTGAACGCTTATGAGGCAATTTATTATCTTTAATTATCCCATTTACAGTGAATTGTCATACATTTTTGCTACAGAAATATTAATGTGTTATAGTACGTACACATATTACCTTTCCAAAATCTGAAGATTCTTACTTTTAAAATACTTCTGACCCCAATGGGATTTGCATCAGGGATTGTAAGTTTGAAGAAAGAATGCCAGTGATGGGGTAAGACAGAATCATCCATAACTGGGAGTTGTCTGTAAGGTTGAATAGATGACAAGAGAATGAATGATTAAACTTAAAAAGAAAAACATTATAGTTCACACAAGTAGAAAGTAAAATTGAAAGAGGGAATTCAAGAAATAAGCAAGTTGAAGGGGATAATGGATTTGGCAAAAAGAAGGATATAGCTGAATTCATACAGTTCTTAAAGGTTATGGGAGTAGAGGAAAATGGGCACTGGCAGCTGGAGAGAGAGCCTGAGGTTTATTTACAGGTTAAAGGAGAGCAAAGACTGGACGGGGAAGATTTGGGAGAGACTGTCAAAGGGGGAGCAGCACAGAGGGAAGGGCTGCTTGTTAAGATAGGACAAGGCAGTTATAGAAGCTGAAAAGAGAAAAAAGGAGAAGGGACTATAGTAAAAACGCTTCAGAGTGAGGGCATCATTTGGGAGGTGCATATTGGTTGCAAGACAGACCTTGAGCTCAGGTGGTCCGTAGTTTTGGAGAAGAGAGACATCTTCTCAAACTAAGAGGAAGCTATCACAATGTGAAGCTGACACAAGAAGGAATTCCTGCTGAAGAGTTTCACTTTTCTTTGTAGAGAAAGAAAGTCACTACCCCAAAAAATGGGTCTGGGGGAGAATTGATGATTGAGTGTGGTTTTGGTGTAACCACTGACAAAAGTATGGTAAGAAGTCAACAGGAAACCGAGGGTGTCAAAAGGGCCAGGATGAGTAAAAACACCATAAATCTACAATTCAGATGTACACAGAGTACCATTTGGCCATGGCTCTCTTGTTATTTAATGTGATCTAAAATTTCCCAGTCCACAAAAGTGGGATAGCTCTATGTCCCAGCAGACATGTAGATGTGACATGTGAATTGATGCACACAATATGATCATTTGTCATTTGCTTTCCCAACAATGAGCAAGTAGTTATCCCGGGACTAAGGATGTAAGTGCCACACTGCAGTCGTCTCCTCGCTGGTCTCTCTGCCCCCCTTCTTACCCCCACCATTATTTCTGCATAGGGCAGCAGAGTCATCTTTTCAAGGCATAAATCAAATCCTACTATTTCTCTGCTTGTAACTCTCCAAGGGCTTCCTATCACACATAGAAGAGAAAACTCTGGGTTTTTGTTTTTTTTTATTTTATTGGAGTATAGTTGTTCAGTTATACATATACATATATTCAGTCTTTTTTAGATTCTTTTGTCGTATAGGTTATCACAGAATATTGAGTAGAGTTCCCTGTGCTATGTAGGTCCTTGTCAGTTGTCTGTCTTATATATGGTAGTGTGTGTATGTTCATTCCAAGCTCCTGATTTATCCCTCCCCCTGCCCCATGTTTCCCCTTTGGTAACCATAAGTTTGTTTTCGATATCTGCAAGTCTGTTTCTGTTTTGTAAATAAGTTCATTTGTATCATTTTTTAAAATTAGATTCCACATATAAGTGATATCATATGATATTTGTCTTTGCCTGTCTGACTTACTTCACCTAGTATGGTAATCTCTAGGTCCATCCATGTTGCTGCAAATGGTGTTATTTCATTCTTTTTTATGGCTGAGTAATATTCCATTGTATACATAGACCACATCTTCTTCATCCATTCCTCTGTTGATGGACATTTAGGTTGTTTCCGTGACTTAGCTATTGTAAATACTGCTGCAGTGAACATTGGGGTGCATGTATCTTTTTGGATTATGGTTTTCTCTGGATATATGCCCAGGAGTGGGATTGCTGCATCATATGGTAGTTCTATTTTTAGTTTTTTGAGGAACCTCCATAGTGGCTGTACCAATTTACATTCCCACCAACAGTGTAGGAGGGTTCCCTTTTCTCCATACCCTCTCCAGCATTTATTGTTTGTGGGCTTTTTGATGATGGCCATTCTGACTGGTGTGAGGTGATAACTCATTGTAGTTTTGATTTGTGTTTCTCTGATAATTAGTGGTGTTGAGCATTTTTTCATGTGCTTTTTGGCCATCTGTATGTCTTCTTTGGAGAAATGTCTATTTAGATCTTCTGCCCATTTTTTGATTGGGTTGTTTGTTTTTTTGATATAGAGCTGCATGAGTTGTTTGTATATTTTGAAGATAATTCCTCGTCAGTTGCTTTTTTTGCAGATATTTTCTCCTGAGAAAACTCAGGTCTTTATACGTGTTTACAGGCCTTTTGTGAACTGGCGCCTTCCCCTGCCCAGCTCAAACTTCCCCCAGCTCTGCCCCAGACACACTGGAGCAGTTACTTGATGTGCTGAACCCTTTGTTTGTCTTGAGAACTGGACCCTACCTGTTTGCCTGGCCTGGAACACACTCCCCCAGTCCTCACAGGACTGATTCCTTCTCATCCTTCACAGCTTAAGTGTCACCTGTGCAGAAAGGTCAGTCACCATCACCTCAACCTGTGTGAATTATCTGCACAATACAGATTGCTATATATTTTCTTGCTTATTTGTTTGCTTGTTATTTTCTGTCTTTCTCCCCTACAATATAAACTCTGTGAAGCAGAGATTTTTGTCTCTTGTTCACTGCTGTACCCCCCTTCCTAACACAATGTCTGGCACACACTAGGTGCTCAATAAATGTTTGTTGAATGAATGAATAAATGTTTCTCTGTACCTTCTACTTTCGAGTTAATTTCCTTAGCTATTTTATTTTTTAATGACTACTTAGTAGGTATTCAGCACTTTGTTCAATTTTATTAATTTGGTTTGATTTATTAATTTCAATTTGATACTGTAAGTACAGTGCTTCTGTTTTCTACAGTTTTGTAACTGTTGGGATTAACCATCCCTGCAGTGTTTCCTAGGCAGTCGAGTCTGAAACCTGTTTTGTTCCCTTGTGCCACAACCTTCCCATCCTCTAACCCAATTAATGGCATAAAAAGGACCTTGCAGCTATCTTACATAACAGAAAGTCAGTATTTTTGGTCAGGAACCAGTTTTGTAACAAACAGCTTTGACGACTCTGCCCCAAGGCCCATAGAGCCTACACATACAGAGATAGTAAGCTGTCACATGTGCTGCTGGGGGTGGTGGTATAGCACTCAGGCTGCCAGGCCAAGTCCTGGACATGGAGCTTCCCTTTGTCCCCAGCTTGTTAGTGTAGTCACTCCCATCCAGTCTGTCCAGCGGAAGCCTGGTAAACACAATGCTCTGAAGTGACTGAAAGCCAGCCATAGGTAAGGAGTTAAATAAGAAATATAAATACAATAATTCTGCACCATGAAAAGGATGAATCTAAAATAGGAAACCAGGGACTTCCCCAGTGGTCCAGTGGTAAAGAATCTTCCTTCCAATGCAGGGGAAGCGGATTTGATCCCTGGTTGGGGAACTAAGATCCCACATGTCGCAGGGCACCTAAGCCCATATGCCACAACTACTGAGCTCGTGCGCCTCAACTAGAGAGACCACGTGCTACAAACTACAGAGCCCATGTGCCCTGGAGCCCGCGCGGTACAACTAGAGAGAAGCCTGAGCGCCACAATGAAAGAGCCCAAGCACTACAACGAAAAAGATCCTGCGTGCCTCAACTAAGACCTGACACAGCCAAAAATAATAATAATAATAAAGAAAATAAATAAATAAAATAGGAGGGGCTTCCCTGGTGGCGCAGTGGTTGAGAATCTGCCTGCCAATGCAGAGGACACGGGTTCGAGCCCTGGTCTGGGAAGATCCCACATGCCGCGGAGCAACTAGGCCCGTGAGCCACAACTACTGAGCCTGCGCGTCTGGAGCCTGTGCTCCGCAACAAGAGAGGCCGCGATAGTGAGAGGCCCACGCACCGCAATGAAGAGTGGCCCCCACTTGCCACAACTAGAGAAAGCCCTCGCACAGAAACGAAGACCCAACACAACCAAAAAAATAAAAAAATATATATATATAAATAAATAAATTTTTTTTAAAAATAAAAAATAAAATAAAAATAAAATACGAAACCAAAAAACAAGTAAATAATCATAAAGAAATGAGGTGGGTCTACTAAGACCACCTTCCTCAGTGATTGACACAGCTTTAGTGGGCTCTCACACAGTGTAGTTACCATGTGTTATTCCTAAAGGGACATATTACCTGCCTGTACCATGAAGCCTCTTTATATTTAGCCCTGTGCAATCATTAATTAGCTCATACATGAGCCCCTGAGTTGGTATCATTATCTCTCCTTTGCAAACAAGAAAAAGCAAGGGTGTTGATGCCTAGACTCCAAGCAGTGTGCTGCTGGGCTCAATAAAGAATCCTGGAATTCCTGAACTTGGGTTTCCTGCACTGTAGATCAACGTATCACATTGTCAAACACAGTCAAATGGATGACCCAAATACCTGTTGTTCTTGCAGTGTTTTGGCCCCGCCCTTGTGGTCTTCTACCTGAAGGGAGGCTGCTCTCTGCTTGGCACAGTTGGGGCTGGAGGAGAGGGGCCGGAGAGGAGGGGCATGGCATGGGGAAGTGGAAGGGACAGGCATCATGTGATTTCTAGTCTTTAGAGAGAAGTTACTTGAACTAAGCTTTTTGAGGATGTCTCTTAGGTCTGAAAGTTATGTTGGTCTCCATGGAGCAGGGCTGAACATGCAACGTGGCCTCCCCTTCCAGAATGTTTCTGATAAATCCTATAAGCAAAAAGCAGACAAATCTTGGGGCTTCCCTGGTGGCGCAGTGGTTGAGAATCTGCCTGCTAATGCAGGGGACACGGGTTCGAGCCCTGGTCTGGGAAGATCCCACATGCCGCGGAGCAACTAGGCCCGTGAGCCACAACTACTGAGCCTGCGCGTCTGGAGCCTGTGCTCCACAACAGGAGAGGCCGCGACAGTGAGAGGCCTGCGCGCCGTGATGAAGAGTGGCCCCCACTCGCCACAACTAGAGAAAGCCCTCGCACAGAAACGAAGACCCAACACAGCCAAAAATAAATAAATTAATTAATTAATTAAAAAAAAAAAAAAAAAAAAGCAGACAAATCTTGACTAAAGGCAATATCCCGGCACCAGGAATGGCAGAACAATGAGCTATGAAAACAGAGGGAACGTGTGTATATCAATGAGCGGGTCTTCTCTGCAGGCATTTCAGAGGTAGCTGCCTGGTCTGCTGAGAGGTAATGCTGACCTGGTTTCACTATTCATATTTCCACAGGATCATCTCTATTTTAATCATCTCTAAATTATTCAAATGAGCTCAGAAGCCTTTCTGTACCAGATAGGTAAAAAGTACCTGGGGATTAATTTCTGGAACATCATACCCCAAGAAGAGTCCTCTTAAGGGAGTGCTTGGCACAATCTCTTGAATGCAAGTTACTCTCCAAGGAGGCGACAGCACTACCAGCCAGGTGACAAGTGGGATGCGGGTTAGGAGTGAGCAGGAGCCTCTGAACTGTTTCAGTTTTCCAAGCCTCTCCCCTTCCCAAGCATGTTTTAGCCTTATTAAGCTCTCTTTATGTCAGGCACTCAAAAAAGAAAGAGTCCTCTTTATTTGCATGCCATAGACAAAAAGGATAGAATAAGTAAAAATAGATAATAGCTAACAGAATAGACAAAAACAGAGAATCTTTCACCCTCTATCTCTTATCTTTGGTCTGACTTAAGAGAGAAGTTTAATAGTAACTGTCGAAACATTTCTTTCAACAGAATGGGCTGGCCAATAAATTGCTCACTGATTCAGGGTATTTTTAAGCAAAAGATACTTACTCTCTGACACTAGGCATATCAGTACGGCTTTAGCTTCTCCTTTGCAGGGAGAGAAGAAGATCACAGTATTCTATGAAAAACTTTGCAAACATAAGATGATATCTGCTTTATATCTTTAATCAGACGTGGAATTTGAATGAAAGTCAAGTAGTATTTTTCCTTCAAAGAGTTATTAGAGTGGGAACTAATTTTGTTGAATTATTTTTTTTTCTTTTTAAGGTAAATTTGAGACTGCCATGAACACTAAATGTGTTTCTGTGGAAATATAAATTACTTAGATATTTTAGAGAACTGGGTGTCTATGCCTGAACTGTGGTACTTGGCCGTCTGGAACTTTGGGAAGTGAGTTGTTCTAAACAGCTGAGTTTTATAGATGACTTAGTGTCTATCCTTGTAAGTTGGAAACTTTTAAAGTTTTACTGTTTTGAATAAAAACTATCTGAAGATATGTTTACTTATTTTTTCTTTTTTAAAACAGAATATGCTAAAATTTAGCTTTTTCTTGATGAAGCATGATTATTATGGATAATAGCTTTTTTATGGAAACACAATAATGTTCTGAGAGCCTATTGAAGTGTATTGTTCTGTCTGCTATTGCAGCAAATTATTTCTGTATTATTCTTTTTTTTCTAGAAGTTTCCTTATTACCTGTCATTTCTTACTTTTGTCACTGTGTACTTTAAAAATATCTTTTAAAATGTTTACAGTGTTTTGATTAGTTATATGTTTGGAAATTAGCTAACAATGCTCTTTAGAACTTGTATAAAGGAAGAGTAAATGGGCTTGGAGTGAGGCCAAGACTACCTTCTCTAACTGTTCTTATTTTAAAAAAAATTTTTTATTATGTATAAAAAAATTTTTTTGTGTTTATTATTCTCTCTACACAAAAGTAGAGAGAATAGCATAATGGACCACCACACCATTCAACAATTACCAACTTCTGGGCAGTCTTGTTTTCTCTACACCTCCCCTACTTTCCCACCTTACAGCTGGATTAAAAACTGCTTTAAACATTAGTATGAACTCATATTTAGCTTAATATAGATACAGGTGGTTACATATGGAAACATTTAGATATATTTGTATATACACCAGTTAGTATACACACACATATTTCCTTGCTCTGTCAGCTGAGCAGGTCTAGAAGCAATGACACTACAGTAGCAACAAGCACACCTAGAACCCAGATCTTGGTTTCTGATACCATTCTCCAGTAAAATAAACCAGGGCTTCTTGAAAAAATGGCTGATTTTAGGACTGGAGCACAAAATATACAAGATGAGCCTGGAATGTCTTATAGTGCCAGAAAGTAAAAATGTGCGAAACACACACACACACACACACGAATATGCAATAATAGAGATATGTCAAAAGGTCCTAGAAGCTAACTGAAATAGTTCCCAATAGTCAAAACTGGAACAAGTTGAGCAATAAAGTAAAGCAGCACTCAAAGTATAAAATAAGTATTGTTGAGTCCGTACTGATAGAAATAAGTGAGTAATTAAATAAATAGAGGAGAAGAGACAAAGCTCCAATGCAGAATTTCAAATAATTTATGTAAATACTGTACCTTTAAGGAGGGGGAACAAAATAGCCCCACTCTGTAAGTGTGAGCTCCACATAGTGACTTCCTTCCAAAGAGTACGCTATAGAAGGGGGATAAAAGAGTAACTTCACAGTGGAGAAACTTGGCAAACATTACCAAAGTCAACATCAGTAGCCACAAATCATGTTGATAGTATGTACCCTTGATATAATACAGTGAAAATCACATTGATCTCTGTACTCTTCTTCACCAAAACCCATAACCCCAGTCTAATCATGAGAAAAACACCAGACAAATTCCAATAGAGGCTCATTCTACAAAAGGTCAGACCCGTACTCCTCAAAACTGTCAAGGTCATCAAAACCAATGGGAGTCACTCATGACCAAGAGGCGTCTAAGGAGACATGACAACTAACTATTCAGCTAGTGTCATAATTGTCTGTGCTGTGATTGCATCTCTGCAAAAATTATATTAAGGGAATATAAAAAATGAAAAACATCAATTTATTAGGCTTATATGACACTGGTAAAGTTTTAATCGTTAAAAGTGTATAGTCATAATATTAAGAAAGTCAATTCCAGAAGAGGGAAATAGCAGGAAGAGGATTACATTTCCAGCAAGGGTGACTATCACTGGAAGATTTAAGGCACAAACAAAAGAGAAGAGAGAACCAGGTAATGGATGCAGCAGAAGTGAATAAAGAAAGAAGAGGGGACAACAGGAAAAAGAGAAGAGAGAGAGAGAGATACATACAGTGAAGAGAATGTCAGTAATATTCTGTGCTCCAGTAATAATAACTGCTGACCTAAACAATCTCTGTTTTGCCATCCCTTTTTTGGATTCTTTATTTACTATGAATACTAACTAAAAATTATCAGAATAAGATTGAGTCCTCTTTCTTTTTTCTTTTTTCTTCTGTGGTACATAAGATAATTTTCTGGACATGTAATTTCAAAACATGTTTTGGTCTGTTGTCATCTTCTGAACTAACCATGAAAGATAGACTTGTCTTGCATAAACTGAGACAAACATGTATTTACATATTCAGTGAGGAATCTAATTCATGGGGAGTTGACTTATGATTATATCTTTATAAGAAGAGCACTGCTTGCTTAGAAAAGATGGCGACTATGATTACATTTGCCTAACTACTCCATGACTCAGAAGCTGATCTGTAGAAGGATTGAAAAAAATAACAATGCAAAAGAAGCTGTGTCTTGCTGTTCATTAAGTTATATATCTGTGGTCATTTTTTAAGTTATATGTTCAGATATTGTTGGTTGTGACCGTGACACCTTTGCCAATGTGTTTTTAATATTAACCATCTGGCTGTTCACACACTGATATGTTCCTAGCAATAGTTATAGTGTGTAGTAACTTGCTAATATTTATAATTGTACTATATATTTCTCTTTTTAAAGTGCTTTTACATTTAAGAAGATGAAACTTAATTTAACTGATTTTTTAAAGTCATAAAGCTTTTACATTTATTTGGTATTTTGAATGCAGCTATAAATTCTGAATGAATTTAGGTTAAGAAGTAAAAAAGAACAGATTTAATATCTCCCCTAGACCTGGGCAAGAATGGCCCCACGTTAAAAAGAACTCTTCTTTGCCTTCCTCCCTGAGGGCAGGCCCTGCTACCACGGTGTGTAGCCCCAGGCCTGAGAGGTGGCAGGGATGGAGAAGCAAGCTGTAATATCCACTTGCGAACGTGGGAGGCCACTTGTAGTGCAGAATGGAGACAGGAGAGGGAAGAGAAGGAGGCAAAGCTGGGCTCGAGGTCATTTTTTAAAAATTATTTATTTATTTATTTATTTATGGCTGTGTTGGGTCTTCATTTCTGTGCGAGGGCTTTCTCTAGTTGTGGCAAGCGGGGGCCACTCACTATCGTGGCCTCTCTTGTTGCGGAGCACAGGCTCCAGACGCGCAGGCTCAGTAGTTGTGGCTCACGGGCCTAGTTGCTCCGCGGCATGTGGGATCTTCCCAGACCAGGGCTCGAACCCGTGTCCCTGCATCGGCAGGCAGATTCTCAACCACTGCATCACCGGGGAAGCCCTTGAGGTCATTTTGAAGGTGTATTTTTAAAGGCAAGAAATTAGAACATACTTTAATAGTTTGTTAGCTTCATTTATAACTTTGAAATATTTAAACATATAGTAAGTGAGCCTCAATTTATATTCTTATTCCCCTTTAGCCACCAATGTTGGGGCAAATTTGGGTAGATTTTTAAAACAAAACAAAAACAGATTAAGCTCATCTGTTCCTATTTTCTTAATTTTCTTAACCTATTAATAAGTACTCTAACAGGTGATCTTTGAATTTAATCATGAATTATAGGTAAAAGGCTCTTACTTAAAGATATATCCTATAAGCTTTTCAGTTTTTAGAATAAGTGTATAAAATCATCCCAAATGTTTTCAATACCAGCTCTTCAAGGAGAATATTGGGGGAGGAGGAAGAAAATGGAAAAGAAATTAAATAACCAGCTATTGATACTTAGTTCTTTATGTGTTTAATGCAGAGGAAATATTTTTAGTCTTAAAAAAGGTATCCTGCTCTAAAGGATAAACTGGATGGGAAGGCAAGAGAAATGCACATGGAAGAATTAAAGTAAGACTGCAAATATGAAGTCAGTGTTACTAGTAATAAATGCTTTCAGAAAAGGAATTCAGGAAGTTTGGGTTGTCAGGGAGGCCTCCAGGCTGGGCCTTGCAGTGTGAATCAGAATGGGGTTGGCACATCTATTTACAATAGCCAGGACATGGAAGCAACCTAAGTGTCCATCGACAGATGAATGGTTAAAGAAGATGTGGCACATATATACAATGGAATATTACTCAGCCATAAAAAGAAACAAAATTGAGTTATTCGTAGTGAGGTGGATGGAGATAGAGTCTGTCATACAGAGTGAAGTAAGTCAGAAAGAGAAAAACAAATACCGTATGCTAACACATATATATGGAATCTAAAAAAAAAAAAAGGTTCTGAAGAACCTAGGGGCAGGACAGGAATAAAGACGCAGACGTAGAGAATGGACTTGAGGACACGGGGAGGGGGAAGGGTAAGCTGGGACGAAGTGAGAGAGTGGCATGGACATATATACACTACCAAATGTAAAATAGATAGCTAGTGGGAAGCAGCCGCATAGCACAGGGAGATCAGCTCGGTGCTTTGTGACCACCTAGATGGGTGGAATAGGGAGGGTGGGAGGGAGACGCAAGAGGGAGGAGATATGGGATATATGTATATGTAGAGCTGATTCACTTTGTTATACAGCAGAAACTAACACACCATTGTAAAGCAATTATACTCCAATAAAAATGTTTAAAAAAAAAAAAAAAAGAATGGGATTGGCACAGACAGATGAGGTGATATCCTGGGAGGGAAAAGCCACATGGGCTAAGGTACCATGAGACAGGTAAGCACTACGTGTGTTTGGGGGAACTGGAGACTTACTAATTTGGCAGGAGAGGACGGTTTGTATCATACACAAAGGCAGATGGACTTGAAAGATATATAGTACTGTCTGTTTAGGGTTCTGAAAGTTTGGGCTTTACCCTGTAGACAGTGGATAGTTGCTGAAGGTTTTTGAGATACAGATGATAGTATGAAATCTGTGACTTGGAAGGAACGAACAAATGGCTGTGTTCAGACGCACTGGCAGAGAGAGATGAGAGGCAGGCAGACCATCTGGCAGGAGGTCCTGAGCTCCTGGACCAGAGAACAGGCCAGGGATCAGACATTCTGAAAAAGAGACATTTTCTCTTTCACAGAATGTAAAACATTTCCTGATGGTTTTCAGAAATATCAGCAACAATTTCCACCAGGAACAAATGACTTGTGATGAAATATAATGGAATAATAGAAAATAAAAGTAATATACATTTTCCACTTAGCACACTCATATTCCATGTCCTAGTGTTTTGTATTTACCTGTCTGCTTCTCTAAATGAAGAAAGGTAAGCACCACCTAAGTCATATTTGAAGTAGTTCAAGTATATTTACAAAATTCAACTGGTGGAATATAATTATGTTAACCTTGTCTGTACAGAGCATAGGAAAGTGTCTTTAGCCCCAGGTAATGAGAACATGTCACTCCTATATATAAAAATGTCACATCGGTTGAGGCAAGCAATGTGGTAAAGAGGAAAAAGACATTGGAACCTAGGGGTCTGTGAGGTTGTTCTGGTGATGGTCCTTCCACCGAATGGCTCTTAAGACCTGGAGCAACTTCTTTATCCTTCTGAGACAGCCTCCCTTAAGGAGATTAAATTCTAAAAACTCCAAGGCCCTTTTCAGCTCTAACATTCTATAATTATGGAGTTAGATCTAACACCAAAAGAGCATTTCATGAAATGGATTTCTGATATACTTTGAGTCAGACTCTCTGGTTAGGTTTCCTGGTGGCTGAGAATAATTCAAGTATGGATTTATCTACAGTTAATTTGAGGGAAACTTGAGGTAGAGTTTTTGTTTGTTTGTTTTGTTTTTGTTTATTTAATGTTGGATGTATATCAAGGTTATTAGGTCATTCAGTATGTGAAATGGTATTTCCCCTTCCCCATGAATCACCGTTAAAAATGGGTTAGCGTGTAGATATAACTTAATGGATGATATTCCTTCTGTGAAATTTTTAGGCACTGCCCACGAGGGACAGGAAGTGTGGCCAGTTCCCTGTAGACAGTGTGGTAAATTGGTTAAAAGCATACATTCTGGAGTCACGTCAACTCAGGTTCAAATCTGAGTTCTGCCACTTGTTAGCTGTATGACCTTGGGATAGTTACTAAACCTTTCTGTGCTTCTGTTTACTCATCTGCCTCATTGGGTTGCTGTGGGGATTAAGTGAGTTTATTACGAGTAAAGCACTGGAACACCACCCACCACAAGGATTTGGTAAGATGTTATTATTATTAGACAAGGCAAGAATAAAGCTATTTATCTAGGAAGGCACCCTGGCATGGAGAGCTGGAGACGTAATTATGTGGACCAGCCTATCTCCTTCAAGATCAGTTCAGCCACTTTTGCAATGATTTTTTGTATTGGTCGGATTGTAACTCCAAAGCCACAAAAAAATGACTGTTCTCATCATTGTTTCATCCTATTTGCGGTTTGCTAAAGATGAATGTATTTTTTTTCTGTATGCTTACTTTCAGGAAGGAATGTTCTGCAGTGAACATTCAGGAAGAAGAGGTTTAGAGGCAGAACGAAGGAAGTGGATCTTATGTTAGCATTGTGCTTCCAGTGGATAGTGAATATTCTTTAAAAGGTGTTTTCTGGGGGAAAATTCTGCTATAGGTCGAGGAACTAAAATTTCAAGTTCAGCTGAAGCAGTGAGTCAGGGTTTCTAAGACCAGCCCCATCCAGGCTACTTCATCTTAGATAACAAACTGAGGTTGGTTTTCGACTCATAGCTAATGGATTACCTCAGATTACCTCAAATTAAGCTTCATTTATTTGGGTTTTAGAAAACTAGCAAAACATCTCACTTTCAATCATCCCTGGTGATCCGAGCTCTGACCAAATAGCCAGAAAAGAAATAAAGAGAGAGGGAGGTGGACAATGGGCCTTCTTGTAGCCCCACCCTTCCTTCAGACCCTTGCCCTATTGGAGAGCAACTTTCTGCTGAGGTTTTCCTGAAGTCTCTCTGTTCCTTAGCTGAGAGGGAACCACGTTTATGGGGCTCATCAGAAGAGGGTGTGAAGGCTTTCTTCCTGTCTGAAGGATCTCAAGCCATGAAAAGGTCTTTTCATTCTCCGTTTGGTGGAGCCAGAGCAGGGCACTGGGCCATTTGGGAGAGGTGTGCCAAGGCACCAGTTCCATCCCTTAGGGCAGGGGAGCCTCTGTAGGAGTTCCTGTCCTTCCACAAAGGAGGAGGGCACACTGTGCTCCCTGGCGGGGAGCCTGACAGCAGCTCAAGTGCCAGAATTGTGCCTCCTGAGCTGGGATGTGGCCGTCCACAATGTGAGACAAAGTGTGGAGGGACGGCGATGGTTTCCACGACTGCCCCCTAGGTTTAGAAGATGCCAGGAGAACCCTTCATACGCTGCCCTCCGAGGCTAGATCTGCACGCCGTGGAAGAGCTGCTCTGTAATGAGGGTGCAGGAAAATGAAAAAGGAAATGAGTGTGTGTGTGTTTATTTATGTTAAGAAGATTAGCTCTATCTTATCTCTCCTTCTAAACCTTTAATTCCAATTATGTTTGTAACCAGACAAAGCCAGTTAAACTGTGGTTTGGGCTGAGGCTGATGACAGCTACAATCTAGAAACTGATTGATGCACAGGCTGAATTGTAAAATCTTGTGCTGAAAGTAATTGCCACGTGGGACAACGCCTGAAGGATTGGGCTGTGCCTCTCACACATCTGCTAAGGACAGGTCGACATTTGACAGAGCACAAATCAATGGAAAGGATGCCCATGTCAAGTGTATTTTGCAGGCATACTTTGAATACTGACCCCAGCTTTACTTTTGAACCCTTTGAGGCTGAGGAGACCATGCCTTTCCCAGGCCTTTTCTAATCAGTGTGCACCTCTGATAGACATAAACACAGGACAGGAGAAGCCTTGCTGGGGTAATAGTTGATGCTCAATGAATGTGTGAAGGAATGAATGAATGAACCCAGTTTCTCATGGGCTTTGACACCAAGAGCATATACTTTAATCGAAAATCATTTCCACCAGTGAAACATCTGTATCCTTCCTGGTGGTTTACATGTATTCTGTGATTGCATGTTCACTCTCCTTATAGCAGTAGCTACATGTTATACAGATTTCACCTTGTTCTATTTGAATCTCATATTCCCCCCCCCCCTTATAATCTAGAAGGTGCGTATTTTATCATTTGTGCATTTCTCATGTCCAGGTCACCCCCTCCACCTGGACCCGCAACTCAGCCCTGCTTTCTGAATTGTGAGGAGGGCTGCTCATCTGAGTGGCATTACTTTGATTGGGTGGGACTCAGTATGTGAAAGCAGAAACAATCAAGATTATTCCTTGTCATCACTGTCTTTTCAAAAAAGTTCTATGGACTATTTCCTTTCCACGCCCTGGATTTATCACTCCCTCTTAGAAAGTATAAATCTTTAATTTCAGTGATTTAAATGTCTGGCCCAATGTCGTAGTTAAAATTCTAAATGTCATCCAAGTGGTCATTCTCCCTTTGCCCAGCTAGGGTGGGTTTTGGGTGGGGCCCCCTGCAGGGAGGGAGGGGGTAGCCGGCTTCTGCTCTGTTCCTCCCGCTCCCCGATTTTACCCCTTTACTATTCAGTCCCAGCTCACACTCATTCTCTGTGGGTTAGGCCCAGACGGAGTGGGGATTTGGGTGGAAAAGGGGCACTGTCTTATGTTGAAGGTGTTGTCTGGCTTAAGTGGATATTTATAGCTGCTTCTTTCTTTCCAAGGGCTTTTGTGGTTTTCTCTAGGGCTCTTGTTGGACATATAGCTCATTGTAATTCCCAGGATGGCCAGAACTTGCCCCTTAGCCCTCAGGCGTTGAGTCCACCCCACACTGACCCTGCTAGAGTCCCGATCCACAGCCTCCCCCTTCTCAGGCAGAGCCTCCGTTAAGACTGCTCCAGGCTGGCTCTCTCCTGCGGGGTCCACATCTGTTCCATGGAAAACTTCCCTCACCATCAGTCCAAATACCAGTGCCTCCTTCTTTCTCTCCAATAATCTCAGCCCCTTAACTTTAGATCTCTCAAATGTGAGGCAGACACTTGTCTTCTGTGTCTCCCAACCTCCAAGAGACACACGTGAAGCTCTCCATTTGTCCCCCTGAATCTCTCTCACTAGGCTTGAGGGAGGGGAAGCACCTGTGTTCTCTCTTCCATGGGGGAAGTGAGAGAGGGAAGAAAAATTCCACCCTGCAGCAGCCTTCTCCAAATGCAATCTCTTTCACAGCTTCTTTGACTTCAAAATTTCTTATACTGGCTCTGAGACATCACCTCTGCAAGTCCTGGTGTAGGCAGTCGATGCACCTCACTTTGGAATGTGCAGGTACCTGGCACTACGGGTTTGTTCTCAGATTTGAGGTGTACCTGAAACTGAGCAAAAAGCATTCCATTTCAACATCCTGTTACATATGTATATAGAGGATAAGTATTTTTACAACCCCTGCTCATTGTACTGTGTTGACGTGGAGAAATTGTATAAAACAATAATAGCAGATTCTTACATAGCACAGCATTTATTGTATGCCAGGCACTGTTCTAATCCTGGCATTGTTTAGTGTTTTTGTTTTTATAACAGTATTCACATATTTATTGAGAGGTATAAAATACATGTGGCCAATGTTGTTATTTTCATTTGCAAATGGAAGTGTCGGAAAGGATAAAAACCTGTACTTAACTTTTTGTCAAGGTTATCTGCCGTCAAACTACTCTCGTTGAGGCTTCTGCAGGTCTGGAATTCTCTTTCCACTGGATAAGAGTATGTAGTGGGAATCCCAGTTGATGATAACTTATTTATTAAAAAAAAAAATCAGCACAGTCAAGTTTCTTAGTCGTAAGGATTTTTGGATTTTGTCCTTGAAAGAGGTCAGGATCTTCCTGAGTCCTGGGTCCTTGAATGTTCTTTCAGTCATCAAAAGTGGAGTCCTTTATTTTCTCATACTCTGATTCCAATGACAATTCATTCATTTTTAGTTTTTTGTTTTTCCAATTTAAGATCAATTAGATTACCAGTTTATTATAAAAGGGTACAACTCAGGAACAGCCAGATGGAAGAGATGCACAGGGCAAAGTATGGAGAAGGGACCACAGAGCTTCCACGCCCTCTCCAAGCACACCACTCTCCCAGCACCTCCACATGTTCACAACCCAGAAGCTCCATTTAATCCTTATAACAACTCTATGAGGTAGATACAATTATTACTCCTGTTTCTCCAGATGAGAACCCTGAGGAATAGAGGTCTCTCGACTTTCCCAAGGTCACTCAGTAGTAAGTGTCAGAGCTGGGATTTGAACCTGTGTAACAAAGCTACATGTGTGCTCCTGACCACTGCATTATGCTGCCTCACATGCTATTGTAGAGGGAGGGGCATCCTCTCTGGAGTCAGGCAGACCTGGGATGAATTCCATCCAGCTCTACTTGCCATGTGACTTTGGAAAAGTTACTCTTACCTCTAGTTTCTTCCTCCAGAAAATGAGGATAATGCATTTGGCCTTTTGCATTCATGTGGCATGCGTCCGGTGGGATTGGGCTCTTCCCACTCCTTCTCTACTCTCCTCCCACCATGAAGAAGAGTCTCTTTACATCAGGTGCTCCGAATATGCTCCAGCATGGCGATATTAAGCCCTGCTCTCGATTAGCAAGCAACCGGAGATGGCTTTTCTGCTCTATTTAATGTGTGGTCCTCTCTTTAAGGAAGTAGGGAAGGTCCTGCAAAGATATTTCTCTATTTCTGGTCAAATGCAGGCCTGGAGTTAAGTTTCTCAGTTGTGTGTCCTTCTTCCAAGTAGTCCTGAAACATTTTCATGAGCAGCAGAGCTTTGCGGAAGGGTTCTAGCAGGATGTGAGTAGTTCCTCCAGCAGCCTGGCTGTGAGCAAGACTGTACACAAGGGCACCATGTGGTCCCGGGGACCTTGGCAGAGGGGGTGCTCTGGTGCATTTAAGTGGAGAAAAACCTACATTTTCACCCTTCATCTTCTTTAACATGTGAAAGTGGCACCATGAGTTCTGGTATCAAACAGACCTGGATTCAAACCCCAGTCACATGACTTTGCAAGACAGGTCAATTAATTTAGTCTTACTGAACCTCAGTTTTCTCACTTATGAAATGGGACCATAATATTTACCTCTTGGGGTGGCTGTGGGGCTTAAATATGATCAGGGCTCCTCAGAAATTGAGAGGCTGAGCTCACTCCCATTTTAGAAACTCCTAATACATTAGAACAACAACAACAACCAAAAGTCAAATGTCAAAATGTCAAAAATAGGGTTATGAAAATACTGATTTGTTCTAAATTTTTACTTTTTAAAAATTAATATTCTTAGCATACACAAATATAATTATGTATTTGCAAGATAAGGATATGCTAAAAAATGTTAGTTTATATTTCGTGAGATGTTGTTTTATAAGGGACAAAAATTCCTGTTATTGTCTCCATGTACTTGAGTCTTTTATGTCATTTACAAATACAAGTTTGTATCTGAGGCCCTTCATGTATGTGAGCCCTGGGCTGACTGCTGTGCTCCTGCCCCTTGTTAGGGACCTCAGGCTTTGCCGAAGTCCTTGGCTCATAGGAGGCACTCCTGGACCTTAATTCCCATCCTCCCTTCTTTCCATTTCCCTTTCTGCAGCTGCCACTAGAACACAGTGAGAAGGCCTTCCATAGCACTTTCATAGATTTGGCCTTAGCATTGTTCCAGGGCCCCATAACTTTTTTCTTGCAACTTGAGATTTTATTTTACTTTCATTAGTTTCCTTGCACTGGAGCAATAAGGACACTGGAAATAGTCTCACTTCATTATTGTTTATCATCCATTTTTTAAAATTGAGAAATGATCCACATACCATAAAATTTGTCCTTTTAAAGTATACAGTGGTTCAGTGGTTTTTATTTCCAAGGTTGTACAGCCATCACCACTACCTAATCCCAGAACATCTTCAGCACTCCAAAGAGAAACCCATCCATAGTCCCTCCCGACTCCCTCTCCTCCCCCCCCCCCACCCCCGCCCCATCCTTGGCAACCGTTAATCCATTTTCTGTCTCTATGGATTTGCCCACTCTGGATATATGATAAAAGTGGAATTATACAATATGTGGTCTTTTGTGTCTGGCTTTTTTCACTTAGCATCATGGTCTCAAGGTTCTTGCAGTATGTAGTATGTATTGCAACATAATATTCTCTTGCATGGATATGCCAGATTTTGTTTATTCATTCATCAGTCAATGAACTTTTGGGTTGTTTCCACTTTTTCGCTATTATGAATAATATTACTGTGAACATTCATGTTCAAGTTTTTTTTGTGAACATATGTTTTCAGTTCTCTTAGTATATACCTAACAGTGAAGTTGCTGGGTCATATGGTACTTTTATGTACCAAAACTGGTACTACCAAACTGTTTTCCAAATTGGCTGCACTTTTACAATATATAAGAGTTCTAATTTATCCATATCCTCGCCAAAATTTGTCATTGTTTTGATTGTATCTATCCTAGTGGATGTGAAGTGGTATCTTATTATGCTTTTGATTTGTGTTTACCTAATGACTAATGATGTTGAGCATCTTTTCATGTGCTTACTGTCCATTTGTATATCTTCTCTGGAGAAATGTCTATTCAAGTCCTTCGCCCATTTTAAAATTGGGTTATTTGTATTTTTGTTGTTGAATTTTAAGAGTTCTGGATACTAAACCCCCATATGTGGTTTGATGTTTGATTTACAAGATATGTGACTTGCAGATATTTCCTCCCATTCTGTGGGCTATCTTTTCACTTTCTTGCTAGTATTCTTAGAAGCACAAAAGTTTTTATTTTTGATGAAGTCCAGTTTATCTGTATATATTTTTGGTGCTTTACATATTATAAGAAACCATTGCCAAATTTAAAGTCACAAAGATTTACACCTATGTTTTCTCTTAAGAGTTTTGTAGTTTTAGCTTACATTTAGGTCTTTGATCAGTTTTGAGTTATTTTTTATATATGGGGTGAAATAGGGGTCATCATCCAGTTTTTTTGCTAGAATTATACTTTATTTTCTCAGTGGCATGATGTCAGGGAAGACATAATTGCAGAAATGATTGCCAGGACTTAAGGGAAGTATAAAGCTCATAAGGTCTGAGGTCCAGTGATTCTGATTAGGTCCAGTATGGCCGGCAAAGATGGTGTGGGCCACAGGGGGGCCTGGTTGACCCTGTGACCAAGCTAGGATTGCTCAATGCAGCCTAGCATTTATCAAGAGGATCTGAGTATTAAAGGAAACTTGGCTGCTACAATGGAGATGAAAGTTCAGCTTAGAAGAATTCTGTCACTCTGACAAAGTAAATTTAGGAAGAGAATAATTACAAACCCTTACCAGCTGGTGATTCTTCTTACCGGCCAGTAGAATTAGACCATGACTCATGTCTGCAGTACTCCATGCTAGTCTTTATGATGATGAGGCCTCCAGCTCTTCCTTTCCCTAATCTCAGCTGCATCTCCTTCAGAAACAGCAAGAGGGAGAGGCGAGGCTTACTCTTGCCCCAGAGATTCCTTTGCCTTCTCAGCTGGAGACCCTCCATTGGGCCCTCTGGGTTCCTCTCCACCCTTCTCCAGGTCTGGCTTTGGCCTCTGGCTTCCTGATGAGCTCAGTCAAAGGGAGTCACACCAGGAGATCAGAGGGAGGGAAGGGAGATGAGGCATCTACCCACCCTGATCCCCTCCCTCCGGGGTGGCTGCAGGCTGCTCTCAGTGTCCTACTCAGCACAGCCCTCTGCTCTGCCTGTCCTGGTATCTGCTCCCTCCTTGCCCTTCAGACGGGTTAGCAGCCTTGGAGCAGGACATAAGCTTCTTCGCGCCCTGCCCACACCTTTGCCCTGTTGTCAGACTCTCATCAAATTCTCCCACTCTTCCTGTACTTACTTACACCTGGCTGATACACCTTCTCTCCCAGTCAGGCATGTATGTGCAGACCAGACCTGAATCAAGCCTTTCACTATCTGTGAGTGCCTTTATTCATTTAGCAGATGTCTTTCAAGTACCTATTATGTATGTGAGATGCCTCTTATGAGCCAGCTCTTTTAGGCAACTGGGGGTTTGGGGTGAGTGAAATAGGGAAAGTCCCTGCTCTCCAGGAACCTGCATTCTGACAGAAGACAATCAAGTAGATACATTGTATCGTTAGCTAGTGGTAGGTGCTGGGGGAAACAGCACAGGCAGAGAGAGCAGAAGTGATGGCAGGGAGTGCTATTTTAGATAGCATCAGCAGTCACAGAAGGCCTCCCTGAAGGGACTTGAGTTAAGTGAAGAATGCCCATGCGGCTCCCTGGGAGAAGGGCATTCCAGAAGAAAGAACAACACACACAAAGGCCCTTGGCTCGGTTAAGGAGTGGTAACAAGAGCACAGGGGCTGGAGGGGAGCGAATGGGGTAGGCAGGGGCCGGATTACGCAGGGGCTTGATGGCCATTGTCAGAGCTTTGAATTTCTTTCTGAACATCGTGGAAGCCATTGGAGGATTTTAAGCAGGGGAGTGTCAGACATGATCTGACTTGTGGTTTTAAAAGGATCACCATTCAGCGTGACCAGGGAAAAAGGGTCCCTAGATAGCACTGTCAAATGACAAAAATAATACAATTTAGTAACAAGTTTGATGTCCTTTATTCAAGGGAAAGGACTGGATTGGGGAAGTGCAGTGCCTCACAAGTGGTGGAGCTCTCTTCCTGAGGGATTTTGGGCAAGAGCGAGATTTATGCAGCGTTAGAAGTGGCAACAAGGAAACAGGATGTGATTGGCTAGGAGGTGGTGATTTCCATATAAGGCTAGCAGGTGCTAGTTTCTAGGGTAAGGTGAGTTAAAGCTGAGTTGGAGAATTGTGATTGGTGTTAGGTTTCCTTGACAGGTGTTTCCTGTAAGAGCAGGATGACTTAGATTTGTGACGTGGGCTAGGCTACTGGGGCGGTCTCCATTTTATGGGCCCCAATATACGAATTACCTTTATCAGCAACTAGCCTTGCCTCTTCCTGTGTGGCCTCAGCCACATTCCCTAACCCATCCCAGGAGGCTGAGTGTCTATCTATCCAATGAACGTGACACGGTATCTGTGGTGTGGGAACGTACCAAGAGAGACGCCCCCAGAAGATGGCTGGATGCTCCCAAGAGACAGCAGAAATTACATTTGAGGTGGAGGGGGGATTAAAAAGGAAATTGATAAAGGGAGACAAGCAAGAGGGTTGTGAGGGAAGACAAGGGGGAACCAGAGAAACAGAGTGGTTCCCGGTAGAGCAGTGTGGTGAAAGCTGGTGTAGAGAGCAGAGGGTAAGAACATGGGATTCGGAGCCCAGCAGCACTGGGTTTGAATCTGGACACTGCTGATTCATTCTGTGCCCTTGGGCAAGTTACTTACCTTCTCTGAACTTGCTTCCTCATTTGAAAATGGGGACAGTAACAAGTACCTCTTCAGAGTCAATGCGATTATGTATATAAAGCACTTAGCAACGTGTTTGGGACATAGTTAACCCTTATGGTTGAAATTTATAAAAATATAATACAAATATCTGCTATTTGGTGTCCCCCAAGACTTCCAGCCATAGGAGGACACCTGTCCTTCAATGCTCAAATAAAAAGAGGGAAGCCCCCTTCCACATGCTAGGCAAAGCCAGAGGCCTCCCTGCCCTCCCCCACCTCTGGCTCTGACCCTTCTCAGAGTGTCCACTCCCTCTCTCACCTCTCCCCCCATGTTTCCTTTGGCCACACGTCAGCCTGTACGTGGACCTCGGTTCCCTTCTTGATTCCCCAGAAACACCACTACCCTCACAGTCACATACAGAAAACTCTTACTGAGGGTGTGGCACAGTATGGCCAGCAATTGAAAATCATATATTGATCACTACTGTTGATAAAATTTCCTCAGCCATTCTCCACACTGGGAATGACTCACTGACCTTTTTTCGGTCTCAACCTTTATTCTATTTTTAGAGGCCAGTCTTCAATCCCCCAAATTCCTTTTTTTTTTTTTCCCATGAAGATCTATGCTTCCTACCCTAATCTGTCCTATTTTTCAATATATAAATCTTTTTTTTTTAATTAATTAATTTATTTATTTTTGGCTGTGTTGGGTCTTCATTTCTATGCGAGGGCTTTCTCTAGTTGTGGCACGCGGGGGCCACTCTTCATCGCGGTGCGCGGGCCTCTCACTGTCACGGCCTCTCTTGTTGCGGAGCACAGGCTCCAGACGTGCAGGCTCAGTAGTTGTGGCTCACGGGCCCAGTCGCTCCGTGGCATGTGGGATCTTCCCAGACCAGGGCTCGAACCCATGTCCCCTGCATTGGCAGGCAGATTCTCAACCACTGCGCCACCAGGGAAGCCCCCAATATATAAATCTTTTAAAAATTTCTCTAAACCAAGGGCCATCTTATTTGAGATATCTATTCACTAAAATGCACAGATTTTGAAATGATTATCTTCTTTTCCACATAATTTGATTATTGTTAGATATGAGTCTCTTAAATGGAGGAGAGCATGTAGACTGAGCTTGCTGCTGCGTGCCCTTCCTCCACCTCCTGATGAAATGGATCCAGTAAGTTTTGTTGCAGAGATCGGAAATCTCCTTTCTGTTAGTAAACAAGATATTTGATATCATAGAGGAAATAAGCCCCTTAGCGTTTACTGCATAGCTCGAATCAGGAAGCAGGGGAGATAACAGTATCAACATCTGAAAAGCCAGGAGAGAGCAAAGGATCTCCCTTATCTTCTGAACCAAGAAAGCAGTCAACCTTTCCACTTAGATGAAGAGCCAAACATTTGCTACCCTTGTTAACACACAAAATGTGCCTCTCTTGCCTTCAAAGGCTGCCTGTTGATCACCAGTAAAGTCCCAAGCAACCCCTATGGGAACTCTACGTCTCAGCCAGAGTGTTTCATTGGCTCCTCCCTAAATAGACATTGCACTTTTCCATCTCTGCTTTGCTCACGCTCTTCCTTTGTCCTGGGATGCTGATCTACCCCATTTCTACCTAACACAACTATTCAAACTCCAGCTTGTGCCACCGCTTTCACAAAGCCTTCCCTGATTGCTCTCCTCCTTCACATTCCTAGTTTAAGAATTCCTACAACTTATCAGATACATGCTGCTTTATTTTGTCCCCACAGAGTTGCCTATATTATGGACCCCAGTAGATTAAAGTTTCTCAAATACATGGATTAATCCTTACACTTTAAAAAAATGTATTGCAAAATGTAGCCCAGCGAAAAGTGGCCAATAAATATTTATTGATATTGAATTAGTTTTCTATTGCTGCATAACATTATCATAAATTTAGCAGCTGAAAACAACATGGATTTTATTGTCTCAGATTCCATGCGTCAGGAGTCTGAACAAGGCTTAACTGGATTCTCCACTCAGAGTCTCACAACCTGCAATCATGGCTGGCAGTTTCATCTGAGGCTAGGAGTCCTCTTCCAAGCTCCTGTGGTTGTTGGCAAGATTCCACTTCCTTGCTGTAGAACTCATAGCAGCTTGCTTTTCAAAAGTCATCAGGGGAGAGCCTTTGATGCTTCAAGTTTCTGACCTCTGGGCTCTCTTTTAAAGGGCTCACCTGACTGGGTCAGGTCTACCTAGGATAATCTCCCTTTTGAGTAACTCAAAGTCAACTCATTAGGGAACTTAATTACATCTGCAAAATCCCTTCACCTTTGCCTCATAATGTACCTAATCACAGAAGTGACATCCATCATATTGATAGGACCTGCCCACACTCAAAGGGAGGGGATTACACAGGGTGCGTGTACCGAGGGTGGGAATTTGGGGAACCATCTTAGACTTCTTCCTACCACAAATACTTTTTGAGCAACAGTCTTAATAGAGTGTTTTTTATTTGATTGTGTCACAGATCCCAAATTACTTCAAAATAATAGGAAAAATTTCAAATTAATTACTATTTTGAGAGATTGAAAAGGAAAACAATAATTATTTTGAATCATTTTAGTTTGGTTGTAGTTTATGTTGTTTAGAGTTGGTTTCAGTTCATTTTACTCAGTCTGTACACAAGAACACAAAATTATCCTGTGTAAGTGACAGAGTTGAGTTTGTTAATTAATAGTGAGGAAACAGACTAAATGTCTAAAAAGTGCATAGATTGAGGAACAGGTAAAGAACTATGGGAAGATTTTGTCTGGAATGGAGAGACTAATTTCTCTAGCAGGGCATGAAAATTCAACCAGAGGGGAGTCCTTAGTCTAATGAGCTCACATTACAGTGTTGTTTCCCTCTCAGAATCCCACCCAGCTTTTTATTCAAATATATCCACAAAAAAGAAACAAAATTGAGTTATTTGTAGTGAGGTGGATGGACCTAGAGTCTGTCATACAGAGTGAAGTAAGTCAGAAAGAGAAAAACAAATACCGTATGCTAACACATATATATGGAATCTACAAAAAAAAAAAAAAAAAAAATGGTCATGAAGAACCTAGGGGCAAGACGGGAATAAAGACACAGACCTACTAGAGAATGGACTTGAGGATGTGGGGAGGGGGAAGGGTAAGCTGGGACAAAGTGAGAGAGTGGCATGGACATATATACACTACCAAACGTAAAATAGATAGCTAGTGGGAAGCAGCTGCACAGCACAGGGAGATCAGCTTGGTGCTTTGTGACCACCTAGAGGGGTGGGATAGGGAGGGTGGGAGGGAGGGAGACGCAAGAGGGAAGAGATAATGGAGACATATGTATACGTATAACTGATTCACTCTGTTATAAAGCAGAAACTAACACACCATTGTAAAGCAGTTATACTCCAATAAAGATGTTAAAAACAAAAACAAATATATCCACAGAGATGGGGTGGTGTAATGCTGCCGGTTTCTTAATACAGCTAGGAGAATCCCTAGTTAATGCTGGTGTGAATGGAGGCACTTTCCCCTAGAAGAGTGTGAGCTTTGGGGAATCAACAGCGATGGCATAACCATCTTTAAATCAGATTTGTGACTGGTCTGATGGTTCCTAAAGGAATAAGCACAGAAGGAAAACTCTACAATTCAGTTAATGAGGGGGACATCTCACCAGGAGGATTATGAAAGAGGAATTGGTCAGAACCTAAAGCAATAGATTGAGTAGATTAAAAAAAACAGAGGGTGGCAATTTAAAGATGAATTTCTTTTTTTTAAAAATAAATTTATTTATTTTATTATTTATTTATCATTTTTGGCTGTGTTGGGTCTTTGTTGCTGTGCCCGGGCTTTCTCTAGTTGTGGCGAACGGGGGCTACTCTTCGTTGCGGTGCGCCAGCTTCTCATTGTGGTGGCTTCTCTCATTGTGGAGCACAGGCTCTAGGTGCACGGGCTTCAGTAGTTGTGGCACGCAGGCTCAGTAGTTGTGGCTCACGGCCTCTACAGCGCAGGCTCAGTAGTTGTGGTGCATGGGCTTAGTTGCTCCACAGCATGTGGGATCTTCCCGGACCAGGGCTGGAACCCGTGTCCCCTGCATTGGCAGGCGGATTCTTAACCACTGCGCCACCAGGGAAGCCCCTAAAGATGAATTTCTTTTGCAAAATTTTAAAGTTTACATATTGAATTTTTGCACTAGGAAGATTCATTGGGCCTTGTGAACACATGCTCTGCATTTATTCATATGCCTATTCTGTGACTAGTAGCTGAAATATGTTGATGTGAATATTTTCCAGTGTGATACAGAAGGGCAGGGCCAATGAATGTGGGAGGAAAGTCAGGCATTGGCAGTTTTGCTCTCTTTTGCATTTAGCCCCTGCTCTGTGCTCTTCAGAGACCCAGCCATAGAGTCAGGGGCAGGAATTTTTCGTATTCCTATTCCTGCCTTCCTGATCCAGAATACAGACTCCCACAGGTAGAGAATGAGTGGGTGAGGAAAGGCCCTGAAGCTGGAATGACCCCTGGGGAACTGGGGAACTTGGCTGAGGGGGCGGGAGGGAGGCCTGCCAGATTCTCAGGCCTTTGCCAGATTCTCAGGCCTTTCCCCACGCCCTGTGAGGAGTCCTGTTGCTGGCTCTGAGCGTCTGACTATTTTTCAAGTTGCACTTAAAAAAAATGTACAGTAATGAAACAGTACAGCACCTCCAGTGAGGCTGGAAAGTAAATGAAACTGGCAGCTCTTCCTCTCATCTCTGTGTGATGTTAATTTAATGAAGTCTCCTCTCACAAGAGGATTTTCATTGGTTTCAAAACAAAACTACACGCTTGCTGTTTTTACTTCATTCATTATGATAATCACAAAGCATGACCTTTTTTCAAACACTTTATTTAAACAAAATGATGTCATGTCAGAGTGGTTATTACTTACGTTTATTAATGCACTTCTCACTACAAAGGTGGCTCAGCAGGGGCCATGTGTGGATGAGGCACATTTGGAGAGACTGAGTCCTGACCCAGATCGGTAAAGCACTGATGGCAGCTGAGGACAGATACAGGTGTCTTTCATCTCTTTTACAGGGAGTAAGAGCACGTCTGGCCCTTCATAGAGCCAGTGATGCCAGTTACAAACTGTCACTTATATCTTTCCTACCAAATTGTGATCTGGTATGTGACTGATTGAGGCTTCAGGTACAGTGTAGATATGTAGCTTTGAAAATGGAAATGGGTTCCAGTTCTGTTCCAGATGGTTTGTGGACATTTCCATGTGGAAATATTTACTGTGCTCTGAGTTCAACATGACTCATGCCAGACTCCTGAGCTCCGATGGAGCTCCCAGGGTTCTCCGAGGCATCACGGAGTTCTTTGGAGTCATCTCTCTCTCTCAGTGTCTGCTTTCCTGCAGTCCTTTCTTTTCTTCCCTCTGTTTCCACAGTCGGTGGTCACTTCAGGCTACTCAGCCCTTCATGTCTCAACTGCTGACTCCAGGTCCCCGTCCAGTTGGGCCCACCGCAGCCTGCCATGCTTGTCTTCCTCCAACACTGCTTTGAATCATGTCACTTCCCTGCTCAGAAACCTGCAAAGAGCTCATATTTCTCATGACATCACACCTAGGCTTCTTGACTGGCCTTTCAAGGCCCTCACCAAACTAAATTATTCTTACTTATTCAGCCTCCTACTTACTTATCCCACTGACCTTCATTATGCACCGTCACTCAAGCGAACCCCTATGCCTGTTGTCACTTCATTGCCTTTATTCTGGCTGTTCCCCTCACCTGGAATGCTGTTCCTCCACCCTTGCCTCATTAAATCTATCCTTCCAGGCAGTCCTAGGTCCTCCCTGCAATCTTCTGGCACATTCTCACTCCTCTCTTCCTCTTTGAATTCTTGAAGCATTACAAATATCTCTTCTACACATTTTAGCACTTAATTATATGCCTGTCTGCACACTGGTGGTTGTTTTATAGACAACTCTATAAGCTTCTAGAAGTCAAAATAAGCCTTATGTTCTCTACCTCTCACCGAGTGAGTACATGGTAGGTACTTATAGACGATAGTAATTGTTTCATGGCTTTTCTGTCCAGGTTGAGTCAGTAGAAGAATTCTTATTTTCATATTATATATATATATATATATATATATATATATATATATATATATATATATATCCATATCACCAGGTAAATATTTTTAATATAAATGATTTATATTAAACTGCAGAATTAATATTAGATTATAAGGGTTTTATCTGTTACCAACCACAGTACCATAACTAGGATACATGCATTTTAAGTATCAATTCAAATGCCACCCCTTCTATAAAGCACTACTTTTTCTACACAGGCCATCCATTAATGGTAGCTATCATCAGATGCCCACTGCATCCTATACACACCTCTAAACAATAACATTGCTTTGCTCTGTCTTTGCACACATCTGTCCTATTTCCTTCCCTTTTACCCCAAACTGTGAGTTCCTTGATGGCAGAGACTGTCTTTTAATTCCTGAATCTGCAGAAACTGACAGAGTTGGCAACCAATAACTGCTTGTTGAATGAATAAGTGAACTATAAGAGCCCTCATGTAATCATGAGTGTGACACTCTATAAATACAGTTATGGTTGGCAAATGACCATTGAGTCTTTTTATAAATAAACCTTTTAATATTTTTTAAGTAGTTATTTAAGATAATTTTTTTTTTGTACTTTTTGGAGAGTTTAACTTTCAATCTATTCAAAATTTATCTTTTTACATAGATGATTACAGAGGAAATTACAGCTGAGTTTGCCAAGCCTAGAGAAATTTATAATATATATTTTAAATAAGTATAGCCATCTACTTCTTATAGCTTTTCTTTAGAATAGCACTCTCACTCAAAAACAAAACAAAACAAAAAACAAATAATCACCACTTCATCATTAGGAAGACCACTACCAAAAAACCAAAAAATAACAAGTGTTGGTGAAGATGTGTTGAAATTGGAACACTTGTGCCCTGTTGGTGGGAAAGTAAAATGGTACAGCTGCTAGGGAAAACAGTATGATGGTTACTAAAAAAAATTAAAAATAAATTACCATATGATCCACTTCTGGGTATATATCCTAAAGAATTGAATGCAGGATCTTGAAGAGATACTTGTACACCCATGTTCATTGCAGCATTATTCACAAAAGCCAAGAGGTGGAAGTAACCTAAATGTCCATTAACAGATGAATGGATAAAGAAAATGTGATCCATACGTACAATGGAATATTATTCAACCTTAAAAGAGGAGGAAATCTTGTCTTATGCTACAACATAGACAAATCGTGAGGACATTATGCCAAATGAAATAAGGTAGTCACAAAAAGACAAGTACTGTACGTTTCCACTTTATGCGGTACCTAAATAGTCCAGCTCATAGAGACAGAAAGGAGAATAGTGGTTTCCAGGGGCTGCAGGGTTGGCAAAATGGGGAGTTGTTGTTCAATAGGTATGTAGCTTCAGTTGTTCAAGATGAAAAAGTTCTAGAGATCTGTGCACAACAGTGTGAATATAGTGAGCACTACTAACCTGTACACTTGAAAATGGTTAAGATGTAAATTTTGTTGTGTGCGTTTTACCATAATTTAAAAGAAAATTTAAAATATACAAAAGAGTAATGGTACCTCACATACACATGCACCATCATCAATACAAACTTGCACATTCAAATGAGCCAGTAGATGCTCAATAAATGTTTCTAATACTGATGCTCATGATGAAAAAATTAGGAGAGCACTTTTTTATGATTGATGTCACCTAATAACAAAGACTTAAGAAATATTGGTCTAATAGTAGTGTGACTATTTTGTTGAAGAATAAACTTGTTACCAAATGCTGAAAACTTCTGATCAGACATATGAACTAGAAACTTTTGGAACAAATGTCATGATAATCTGCAATTATTGAATTCTACTTATTGAAGAAAATAGGTATCAATTATTTGGGTTTTAATGAGGTGGACATAATTTTTACATTTTCTGTTATTATGCTGCATGCTTTCATTTTTGGTAATGTTACATGGTATGTGGCTTATGGGATATAATTTATATCTTTTTAAGAAAGCATAAGTAAATAGAAGGTGGAATTAAAACGAGACATAACAAAAACTCGGCATTAAAGAAAGCTGACCTCGTTCACCAGAGAAAGAAAATCAAAGCTAAGAGATCCTTCTCGCTCTACTTCCTATCAGGTTTTCCAATTTAATGTATTCAGGGCAACTTTCCCCAAACTGCCTACTACTTCCTCTGTTGTCTTTTCAGCAATTTTGGGTCAGTGTCACACCCAAAAAAGGGCACACCTCTTTAACCCTTGCAACTTTTGAATCAAACACGCCTTTGTTAAATGTGCTCTTCGCATAAACAGTCAGTATCTGTCATCCAGCTCGGGCTCTGGGAGAGAGCAGCACTGCCAGGAAGGTGAGCTGGTGAGAGTTAAACACAGTCATCTGGAAGGAGGAGGATAGACAAGGCTATTCTGAGAAGTAGCAAGATTGATCTTGGTAATGCCTGCGGAGCTACACTGTACTTCTCATATTCTCTTGGTGTGTCTATAGAAAGGAAAAAAGAAGCCACATCATGGTAAGAAACTAAGTGAAGTTTTGTTATCTCTTCACTGACCGAGACTTTTTATTTTTAATTAATTAATTTTTATTTTTGGCTGTGTTGGGTCTTTGTTGCTGCGCACGGGCTTTCTCTAGTTGCGGCGAGCGGGAGCTACTCTTCATTGCGGTGCGCGGGCTTCTCATTGCGGTGGCTTCTCTTGTTGTGGAGCACCGGCTCTAGGCACGCGGGCTTCAGTAGTTGTGGCACATGGGCTCAGTAGCTGTGGCTCGCGGGCTCTAGAGCTCAGGCTCAGTAGCTGTGGTGCACGGGCTTAGTTGCTCCACGGCATGTGGGATCTTCCTGGACCAGGGCTCGAACCCGTGTCCCCTGCATTGGCAGGCGGATTCTTAACCACTGCGCCAACAGGGAAGCCCACGGACCGGGACTTTGTTTTGAATTTATGTAGTAGTATTATTAATGACATCAGTTAACTTCACAGTGTGTTTATTGTCTAGAGCTGGTAAATTCTCTGGGCTTAAAAATCGTGAGCAATTGTGAGTAGAAGGAATATAGTAGGAGGCTGAGGAGTAGAGTGGGGGCTAAGTAGCCTTGGAGACTTTGAAATAGAAATGAAAACACTAGTATGTGATCTACTGTGTCTGCCCTTCTCGAGGTTCTTTAAATTATTGCAGGTAATCATTGACAAGCTGCCCTTGCTGACTATATTTGAGTTAGTTCCATCAGCCATTCTAACGAGGTCAATTTTATAGACCTGTTGCTGAGTGTGCTGCAAAGAACTTAGTTAATCCTTTTTCTCCCTGGAGTTGAAAAGAATCTTTTCCCCACCCCTTTTCCAAATATCAAAGGCAAACTGACATCTAGCCCCTTGGAAGAAACTAGTTGGGAAACATTGTGTCGAGTGCTAAGGACTGATTTTTATTTTTCATCATGGTAGGGAAAGGTAGATCTCTACTACACTTTCTTTTAAAATGTAGGTTATCTTTCAAATACGTTCTCCACTGGGTGTCAGCTGTTGCTTCTCACGCGGGCCTGTCCCCATAACACGTTACTATGTGTTGCACGTACTTTCCCCGAATGAGATTTTATTAGGACACAGAAATTTATAGGAGCGACTGGGCTTCTTACAACCCTATCATTCTAGAAGTGCCATGGCTTAAAGTAAGTTATGAGAAGAAAGCAATCTTGTAAACTTTTCAGAAAAAGGAGTTTATGTAAGAGTCTATTAAACTTTGCTTCACTACTTTGCTCAAAGAGGCATAAATATAAAGTGCCAAATAAGTGTTGGGCATTGTTGCCATCATTTTCTCTGTTAATTCTTATCACTTTCCCCTATCCTTTGATATTTTAGACACAGTGGCTTAATAACTACATGGACAAATAGTCTTTACACTTAGGATATGAACTCCTAATCCTCCCCTAGAAATCTTAACAGAATTAATACCTTGTGTTTTACAAGAAATGCCTTTTTTAAAGTGAATTTGCCAAATTAAAAAAAAATAATAAACATCTAGGTTTAAGAGCATTATGACTATAAACCTTCAGAAAACATTTTAAGTTTAATAAGTAAAATTTCTGATGTTTTGGTCAACCATCTTATTAAGGCCTAACTGTAAATATCTAAAAATGCACTAAGCAGATTAATGTAACTGTAGCCTATGCACCTTGGTAAGTAAGCTTGGGGTGGGGTGGGGAGGACAGTGGGGGGAAGTGTAGTGGCCAGGCTGGTAATTTTGAAGGTTGCTTTTCCCTTGAGTTTCTCTGCGATATGAGATAAAGGTACGTGGAAGGCACTGTGAGTGCTAAGAGCATGGTGGCTAGTGAGCCGACATTCTCATTTTAATTCAGATGTTGAAATGGGCAGGAACCTGCTGCCTGTGTCTCCAGGCATAATTAGGACTAGGGCAGTGCTCAACCTGGGTGCACAGGCTTGTCCGCCTCAAGCCTGTACAGGAGCAGTGTTTGCAAAACACACTCCAGACCTGCAAGCTGAGGCAGAGAGTGGCATCCAAGGCTCCTGCCGCCCGCCAGGAACAGAGTGGTGAGAGGTGATGAAATGCTTCTCTTTTCAAAATTGAATGAGCAGCAACTTTCTCACAGTCTTCCCACTCCCAGCGCACGCACGCGCGCACGCACACACACGCACGCGCGCGCGCACACACACGCGCACACACACACACACACACAGTCCCAATCCCCCATGACAGTCTAGTGGAGCCAGTGAAGAATAAGGCTAAATTCCTTGGGAGGGTAAAAAGGAAGCGAGAGGAAGGGTCAGAGACCCAGAAAGTGGAAAAAATATTCATTCGACGCTGGATGAAAACCCATAATTGTATAGGCCCCAGCGAGCTAATGTGTGAATTCCCCCCACCCCCTGCAGTTTGTTGGTTCAGTGCTGTTCTCTGGACTCCCCTGGAGCTGCCCCTCCCAGCCATTTCCTGTCCTCACAGGGCCCCTCCTCCCCACCTTCCTTAGCAGCACGCTTTACTTCTCGGCTTTTTCTGTGTCTGGGGTGACCTCCCTCATCTCTGTTCATATTTAAGTATGTGTGGTGTGTGTGTGTAACCAGTGTAACCCAAAGGAACAGAGCAGGAAAGAGAAGGAGAGAAATAGCACAAACATCGCAATGCATCTTCTGGTGCCACCAGCTATGCATGACCTTGGGCAAATCACTTTTCACATTGCAGTTTTCTCAAACGTAAAATGAGGATGATAGTTATCACCTCACAGGACTGTTAAGAGGTAGCTGGCACGTGGTAGGTTCTTAAATGTTAGCTGAAATAAATCACAAAAGAGGAAAGATAAAAGGCCAATAAGGATATAAAACATGTTCAATCCCATTGGAAAGCAAAGAAATGAAGTTTACCTAGTCATTGTAAAATACAGCATGCATCAGAAAAGTGTATAAAATATACATGTAAGGTATAATGAATAATTATAAAGCAAGCACCTCTAATAACTAGGCGCAGGTCAAGAAATAGCATATTGCTACCACCTCTTAAGTCTCCTGTGGGTCTCTTTCTGATCACACCCCCTCCCCTCCTTCACCATCAGGGCCAGTAGTAGGGTGAGGCGAGTGGGGCTCTTGCCTCAGGAGCAAAGTTTAACGGGGTGCCAAAAAACTCGGTAATCAAGGTAAATAATATTTCAATTCAGTCTTTTATTGCAATATTTTTAAAAACAAAAGTTAATGCAAAAAACCCATGTGAACAAAATATCGAATTTTTAAATAAAGAGAGGCTCTGTACCACAAGAGGTAACTACTCTCTTAACTGTTATAATCGTCGTATCTCTTCTTTTCTTTATAATTTTACCACCTATGAATGTATCCCAAGACAGTGCAAATTAATTTACCTGTTCTTGAATTTCATATAAATGGAATTATATCCTAAGTTCTCATTCGGGTCTGGATTCTTTCAATCAACTTTATGTTTATAAAATTCATCCACCGATTGCGCTGCCGAAGTTCATTCATTTCTGTTGCTGTAGAGTATTCTGTTTTATGAATGAACCACAATGAACTTATTCATCTCGCTGTGGATGGGATCTGGGTCGGTTTCTTGTTGGGGGCTTGTACCAGCAACGCTGCTGGGAACATCCTCGTGCTCATGTCCTTGAACAATGTGCATGAGCCTCTCGAGGGCAGCAGTTCTCAAAGTGAGGTCTGGGGGCATTTGGGGGTTCCCCAGATCTTCCAGGGGAGTCCGTAATGTCAAAACTATTTTCATAAAAATGCTAAGATGTTTTTTGCCTTTCACTTGCATCCTATCACAAGGGTACAGTGAAGATCCAGAGGCAACGTGATATGCGATGATGGCTCGCTCTGATGACTAATAGAATGTGTCCTGAGTATTGTTGAACTTTAAAAACAGCTCAGTTTTAATTTCTAAGCTGAGAAGTGTAGATCGATATAACCCATACAAACAAAGGCTCTTGGGGGCCTTAATTTTTTAAGAGTGTCAAGGAATTCTGAAACCAAAATTTTGAGGACTGCTACTCTAGGGAATATACTGCTATGCTCATAGGGTGTGCATATCTTCTGTTCTATTCAGTAATGCCGAAGTGTTTTCCAAAGTAGTGGTTCCAATTTACACTCCCATCACCAGTGTATGAGCGTTCCTGTTGCTCCACAGCCTCTCTTATATTTGGAATCATTGCTCTTTTTAATTATTTTCCAATCTGATGGATTTGTAAAGATATCTCATTGTGGTTTTCCTTTTCATTCCCTTCACTACTAATTAGGAACATATCCTGTGGGAATAATTAAGGATGTGTGTAGAGATAAGGTACAAATATAGTTTCTGCAGTCTGCAATGCATTGAAAATAACATAAACTGTAGGCACTGTGGTACACTGACATGGTAGAATTTAATGCAACCATTAAAATATTGTTATAGAAATATATTTATTGGCATGAATTCAGTGAAAGAATAATATACCAAAAAGCAGGTACAAAATGCTATTATACAATGCCCTGACAAAAAGCCAGAAAGAAAAAATAGTAATAGTGGTATTTTGGGATAGAAAAGATAAAGGATAATTTATATTTTCTTCATTGTACTTGTTTATATAGTCTGACTTTCAAATATGAATATGTATATATATTTTTTAAGGTTTCCTTTCCCATTCTCTGTCTCTTCCCCAGAGACTGTGCTAGGTGTTTCACAGACATCTCATTTGATCCTCAAACAATCCAGAGGATGAGCATTTCAGAAACTGGATTTTAAGGGAATCATTTGAGAAGGGGGCCAAGGCTAGAGACAGGCCTTTGTTCCTGTCTGAGAATGTTCACTGAGGGCCTCAGTAATAATTCATTGTCCCCAAACTACTGGCTGTACCATTACACAATGTTGTCTGGCTCTTGTCTGTGGGAGACTGAGAGATTTCTGGAAAATATGGTTGATGTGTTCTTTTGATAAATATTTATTCAGTGCCTATTGGTACCACACATTGAGGAAGGAATAGGGACATAGTGGTGAACAAAACTACATTCTTATTCTCATGAAGCTTACATTCTATGAGGAACGACAGACAACAAAGTATACAAATAAATATTAAGTACTTTCAGTTCAGGTAATAATAAGTGCTATGAAGAAAAATAAAGGAGCATAAGGTTATAGAAAGTGAGGTGCTTTTTTTACATAGGGTGATCCAGAGGTGTTCATTCTACCTAGTTGCATATCTTCTATACTTTATGATCTGGAAAAGATAATGTTTACAAGGAAGGGTAGACTTCAGTTTTTCTTTATTCTAGTCATGACACATTGAAGATGAGTGCTCATGAGCAGCGATATGCCAAGTTCTGCATGTCTATCATATTCTATGTTCATCTCCATCTCACCAAGAATCATAAATTAATTCTGTTATTTAGTCAGCTTCAACTTGGGTTATGAAGCATCAGCAGAATATCAGACTATGAATTATGCCAGCCATCACTGTCTTAGGCACTTTGTGCTTTTCAAAGCATGTTCACATATATCATTTCACGTGAATTTCTCAATACCCTCGATGACAGAAGAGGAATTTTTGAGAAGACAAATTATTTGATCCCTATTTAGTAGTATTCCTGAGTTCTCTCTATGAAAGCATGCATTTTCCTTCTTAATTTGAAATGAATTGCCAGGAAGTCAATAATTCTCACTAGAAATTGCAGAAAACGGAGATACTTCTGGGAAGTATATATTAATTGGAAAGATAAAGAAATAAATTTATTTTCTAGGAAAAAACCCACTATTTTCTGCCATACTTTTAAATGTGGTTAAACTAACCTCAAGTTATGAGGTCTCAAGGTCACTAGAAGCCTCAGAGGGAGCCTGGAGTTGACAGCGCTGTGTTGGAGAGGCTCCTTCATTCTTTACAGAGCTGCTACCTCCGAGTTCCTTCTCTTATCCTGGTCCCCTTAGTGGACTTCTTGGTTGCCAGCTGTGCCTGGTGGAGACAGGCATGCTGTGTCAGTCTCTCTTGGGCTGCTTCACCCTCATCTCCCCAATATCCCTATCCCTCTCATCACATCGTCTACATATGGATGACCTAACTGGAAGTTAATCCTTGGGACTTGAGCGCTTGGATTCGGCAATGCACTGATGGTTTTCTAGTGTTTTAAAGTACTTATTCTTGATCTTTGGCCTGAGTTATTGTACAAGTCATTCTTTTTTAAAATATATAAAGGACATGCTTTTTTGGTTCTGAGTCAATAAAAAAGGAACTAATTTGACAATGAGCACACTTCCATTTTCCAGTTTGGCTAAGCTTCTTTACTCCAACTAGGAACTAGCTAGCCAGTGATTTGATTATATACTAATCGAAATATGCCCACAATCCAGGAGGTAGTAAGAAATATTTGCTATCCATGTCAAATTCCCATATCTCCTGTAATTTATACATTATACATGGGAAAAAAATATTCACCAAATTAGGATTATATTTACATCTCTACTGTAAAGCAAATTAATTCAGTGTGATAGAGAAAAAAAAATGTTGGGGGAAACTGTTCAGTTTACACAGAGAGAAACATTGTGAGTTATCTGTTACCCATGATTGAGCACATAGTAAATATTAGTCAGGATCCCAGCATGGGAAAGGGCACAGTCAACTTGGATGATTGAGTTAAGTAAGAGGGGCTATGTACAAAGCATGGGCAAAGTTTTAAGGAAACCACAAGAGGCAAAAGAAGCTTAAGCTTCACGATTTCTTCCTTCACAAGGCCTCTTCCAAGGCTCTGTCCCTAAATCTGTAATCTAATATTATGTCGTCGTCTTCTTAAAGAAAGCTCTCAAAATTATATATGCTTCATGCCCCACAAAACCTGTTTCCAGGGGCTTCCCAGGTAGCGCAGTGGTTAATAATCCGCCTGCCAATGCAGGCGACACGGGTTCGAGCCCTGGTCCGGGAAGATCCCACATGCTGTGGAGCAACTAAGCCTGTGTGCCACAACTACTGAGCCTGCGTGCCACAACTACTGAAGCCTGCGCGCCTAGAGCCCATGCTCCACAACAAGAGAAGCCACCGCAATGAGAAGCCCGCGCACCACAACGAAGAGTAGCCCCCGCTCGCTGCAACTCGAGAAAGCCCGCGCGCAGCAACGAAGACCCAAGGCAGCCAAAAATAAAAAAACAAAAAAACCTGGTTCCACCCCAAGCAAAGGATAGTGAAGCACTGTCAGGCCATCACCACTGAGACCCTTTACATCCCAGGCCTGGAGGAGTGAGAGAAGGAAGCAATTACTGGGACCTGGCGACAGAAGTGTAGCTGCAAGGGTGGCTGCCTGACCGATGCCATGGTCATGCTGGACCACACCCAACCCAGAGCCTAACAAGGAGAGGGAGGGGTGGGAAGGAATTACCTTGACCTCACTCTAGTCCCTCCCTTTGGTTTCCTGTCAGTGTCTTTTACTGGTTGAACCTATCAAAGCCAAAGGGTAAGGGAGTCTGTTTGTATATTCCTCATGGTCAAGGGCCTGGGGCACAGAGAAGGGTGACAAAGGGTGAGCAAACAGAAGTGCCCACTGTTTACAGAGTTACCTGATTCTACAGCCAGCACTCCATCATAAGTGAGAGCTCAATCCCGGCCATTATTATGTTGCAAGGCTCAGGAGGAAGCATGCCACACAGGTGTAACATACTCTATATGGTCAGTACGTACATAAAAGTGGTACGAAAGTCATATTCTAGTAAACGAAATCTTATTTTCCTAATGATATACTATAAATTCAAATGGGAAAAGTTACTGAGCTAACTTTTAGAAAGCCCGACTTGTGTCTTAGGAAAATTATCTGATGCTTTGGGCCACAGTTTGCTTCTTTAAGGTAAGAAGAAAATCTGACACAAAGCAGACTCTCAATAATTATTAGCGGAATGAATGAGTAAACGACCCTACAATTCAAACATTCTATGATCTTACCTTCCTTTCTAATTGATCAAGTGTCAGTGGCTTTAAACAATTAGCTTTCACTCTGCTTCTGTCAAACAGTAAATGACCTAAAGACAATCCTTAGCTGGAACTGGGAGTCTACTTTTTAAAAGAAACTCTTTACTTCTTCAAACCCTCTGAAAGGGTGGGGAATACTTTTGGAATAACGAACATACAACTATTTCCTAAATTATGGCTTTCATATTCAATAACACCTCTTTTTCAGGACGCTGTTAAACCTGACAGTTTAAAAAAAAAAAAGTCTGCTCCTATTCTTTTACATAATAGTATACCTATAATTCTATACAACAGGATATGATTGCCATTTGGTTTGAAGTGACAGCATTAGAAAAAAAACATTGAGGTTGTAAGTAGAGAAGTATGTGTCACATGAAATAGAAAGGACAGAGATTTAAAAAAAGGAGAGAACAATGGTGAGCAGTAGAGATGGGGTGGGCAGTGGGATGCTGACAGATATTGAAAACTGCACAGGGGCAAGCATCCCCCCCCCCGAGAGACAGGGGAGCAGTGAGAGTGGAGAGAGGCTCTGGGCTCTGAAGGTCTGATGCAATGTACTATTGGTTGCGCCATATGAAATTGTACATAGATCAAAACTGGTTGAATGCAGTAATTTCCTGTGCCTCTTTGTAAGAGGCCTGCTTATGATTAAACAGTATTATAGTCTGTGGGTCATTTAGTGCAAACCTTAGTCTATACTCATTGTAACAGCCACGGAAGAAATCATGATTATAGCACAAATGTAAATAGTTCTGTCTCCAGAATCATTAAGCCATAGCTAAATTATATTTAGTATACTCTGAGGGAGGGAACTTGATAACATGTGAAAAAAAATATTTAAAAAGTTAAAATGAAAAGTTTCAGTGTTTAATAGGTCAAGGTGTATTTATGTGAACATTTCTTCTTTTGCATTTTGTGTGCGTGTGTGTTGTATTATTTAGAGTGGGCCATATATATTAGCACAAGCAATACCAAAAAGATAGAGTGATGAAGAGCACAGCAGATCATTTTAAATGCCTATTCAAAATCTCAGTCCATAGTGAGCTCACAGGGAATCACAAGTGTTTAAAAAAAAAGAAAGAGTTACTTTTGTACATCACCGACCACATGTTAGCAAGAGGCACATGTGAATACATGTAAAAGATCTTGATCTGCTTTCTCAAGTCAGACTCAGGCTGGGAGCCAGCAGTAAACCTGAAGAAATCCAAGTTTGTGTGCCAGCAGCTGCATCGCCGTGCAGAATCCTCACATGGGCAGAACAGAGCTGCAAATTCTTGACCACACTAAGTCTTTTTTTTTTTTTTTAATAGATCTTTATTGGAGTATAATTGCTTCACAATACTGTGTTAGTTTCTGTTGCACAACAAAGTGAATCAGCCATATGCATACACATGTCCCTTTATCCCCTCCCTCTTGAGCCTCCCTCCCACCCCTCTAGGTCATGGCAAAGCACCGAGCTGATCTCCCTGTGCTATGTTGCTGCTTCCCACCAGCCAATTATTTTACATTCTATAGTGTATATATGTCATGCTACTCTCACTTTGCCCCAGCTTCACCCTCCCACCCCATGTCATCAAGTCCATTCTCTATGTCTACCTCTTTATTCCTGCCCTGCAACTAGGTTCATCAGTACCATTTTTTTCTTTTTTTTTTAGATTCCACATATATGTGTTAGCATACGGTATTTGTTTTTCTCTTTCTGACTTACTTCACTCTGTATGACAGTCTCTAGGTCCTTCCACCTCACTACAAATAACTCAATTTCGTTTCTTTTTATGGCTGAGTAATATTCCATTGTATATATGTGCCACATCTTCTTTATCCATTCATCTGTCAGTGGACATTTAGGTTGGTTCCATGTCCTGGCTATTGTAAATAGTGCTGCAATGAACATTGTGGTACATGACTCTTTTTTTTTTTTTTTTTAATGTATTTATTTATTTATTTCTGGCTGTGCTGGGTCTTCGCCTCTGCGCGAGGGCCCCCTCCAGCCGCGGCAGGCGGGGGCCACTCTCCACCGCAGCGCGTGGGCCTCTCACCACCGCGGCCTCTCCCGTTGTGGAGCACAGGCTCCAGACACGCAGGCTCAGCAGCTGTGGCTCACGGGCCCAGTCGCTCCGTGGCATGCGGGATCCTCCCAGACCAGGGCTCGAACCTGTGTCCCCCGCATTAGCAGGCAGACTCCCAACCACTGCGCCACCAGGGAAGCCCACATGACTCTTTTTGAATTATGGTTTTCTCAGGGTATATGCCCAGTAGTGGGATTGCTGGGTCATATGGTAGTTCTATTTTTAGTTTTTTAAGGAACCTCCATACTGTTTTCCATAGTGGTTGTATCAGTTTACATTCCCACCAGCAGTGCAGGAGGGTTCCCTTTTCACCACACCCTTTCCGGCATTTATTGTTTCTAGATTTTTGATAATGGCCATTCTGACCAGCGTGAGGTGATACCTCATTGTAGTTTTGATTTGCATTTCTCTACTAATTAGTGACGTTGAGCATCTTTTCATGTGCCTCTTGGCCATCTGTATGTCTTCCTTGGTGAAATGTCTATTTAGGTCTTCTGCCCATATTTTAACTGGATTGTTTGTTTTCTTGATATTGAGCTCCCTGAGCTGTTTGTATATTTTGGAGATTAATCCTTTGTCTGTTGTTTCATTTGCAAATATTTTCTCCCATTCTGAGGGTTATCTTTTTGTCTTGTTCATGGTTTCCTTTGCTGTGCAAAAGCTTTTAAGTTTAATTAAGTCCCATTTGTTTATTTTTGTTTTTACTTCTGTTACTCTAGGAGATGGGTCAGAAAAGATCTTGATGTGGTTTATGTCAAAGTGTGTTTTTCCTATGTTTTCCTCTAAGAGTTTTATAGTGTCTGGTCTTACATTTAAGTCTTTAATCCATTTGGAGTTTATTTTTGTGTATGGTGTTAGGGAGTGTTCTAATTTCATTCTTTTACATGTAGCTGTCCAGTTTTCCCAGCACCACTTATTGAAGAGGCTGTCTTTTCTCCATTGTATGTTCTTGCCTCCTTTGTCATAAATTAGGTGCCCATATGTGTGTGGGTTTATCTCTGGGCGTTCTATCCTGTATTGTTGATCTGTATTTCTGTTTTTGTGCCAGTACCATACTGTCTTGATTACTGTAGCTTTGTGGTATAGTTTGAAGTCAGGGAGACTGATTCCTCCAGCTCTGTTTTTCTTTCTCAAGATTGCTTTGGCTATTCGGGGTCTTTTGTGTTTCCATACGAATTGTAAAATTTTTTGTTCTAATTCTGTGAAGAATGCCATTGGTAGTTTGATAGGGATTGCATTGAATCTGTTGATTGCTTTGGGTAGTATAGTCATTTTTGCAATACTGATTCTTCCAATCCAAGAACATGGTATATTTCTCCATCTGTTTATGTCATCTTTGATTTTTTTCATCAGTGTTTTATAGTTTTCTGAGTACAAGTCTTTCGTCTCCTTGGGCAGGTTTATTCCTAGGTATTTTATTCTTTTTGTTGCAGTGGTAAATGGGAGTGTTTCCTTAATTTCTCTTTCTGATTTTTTGTTGTTGGTATATAGGATGCCAGAGATTTCTGTGCATTAATTTTGTATCCTGCAACCTTACCAAATTCATTGATTAGTTCTAGTAGTTTTCTGGTGGCATCTTTAGGATTTTCTATGTATAGTATCATTTCATCGGCAAACAGTGACAGTTTTACTTCTTCTTTTCCAATTTGTGTTCCTTTTATTTCTTTTTCTTCTCTGATTGCTGTGGCTAGGACTTCCAAAACTATGTTGAATAAGAGTGGCGATAGTGGACATTCTTGTCTTGTTCCTGATCTTAGTGGAAATGCTTTCAGTTTTTCACCATTGAGTATGATGCTCACAACCACACTAAGTCTTGTGCAGAAAAGATTTCCATTCTGTTTTTGTTTTGTTTAGAACTAACCATGTTTATAGTTGTCTGCAAGAGTGCTGATGACTCCTTTTTGGAAGGGAGTGGGGATGTTACTAATTCTTTAGTAGCATCAAATAATTTATGTCCACGTCTACTGTAAGTCCCTGTGCTAGGTGTTGGGAATACAGATAGGTCAATTTTCTTGCTCTTAAGGGGCTTATATTCCACTGTGCAAGGAAAAGATGGGAAATATATGAAAGACTTATTTTTAAACAATTTGTTCGTTACATTTTCAAATAATATGCTCAACGTATTTTCCTTCAACCTCCAAACATGATTTCAGGTGAAGCACTTCTAAATTTAAAGCAACGACTTCAAGGTAATCTTTAAAAAGCAATAAACTATTTTGCCTGTAATCCAAACATTTTGGTATATTAACAATTTATCCTGTATTTCCTGACCTTTTGTTCCCCACCAGTGAGCAGATAGAAGAGATCTCTTAAATTATTTTTAACAGTACAAGGAGCTTTTATTTAGTGGCAGCTCCTGATAGTAGGTGCTGCCATACCAAGAAGGTTGAGAATCAGAGAACAACACTGCAGCCAGTACTGCCTGGGCCTCTACACACTGCTGGGCTGTGGTCTTGTTATAGATACTCGCACACGGCCCCTAATGAGCCACATGTAATGTTTGCCAACAAGAACACTAAAACGAATCCCAGCACACAACCCATGGACCATTTCTAACATTATCCTATTGTGGATTATGCTTATCTCAGTAGGGCATGGGTGACAGGAGGATTCCAGGTGCAGGTTTCTGCACAGCGAGGTGGGCAGAAAGGACAGGGTAAAAAACTAACTACAGAGGAGGTCCCGGGTTTGCATGGCTGTGCTACAGTCCGAGAACACCCAGCCTGAGAACTCTCAGGACCCTGACCACACCAGGAGGAGAGCCTGGGGAGTAGCCTGGGGGAGCAGGAAGAAGACTGATGGGACCCCATGGCCTCTGTGCAAAACACTCCCCTTCCTAACCGATGATCATCAAGGTCGAGGGGGAAGGTGCTGGGTCTTTGGCCTCCCATTCTAGGTTTAGAACTCTAGGTGCAAAGGCTCCTACTTAAGGAGGTGCCTACTCTCTAGACAACTCCCAGGCCATCTCATTTTTGTTTTCCATCTACTATATTCATCCTTCCTCCATGAACACTGTAATGAAATAATCCCTGGCTGAAAAGAAACGTATCCTGTTTTAAGAAGGGGTGTTCCTCAAAGATGTGACTGTGAACTTTACTCAGGAGGAATGGTGCACTCTGAACTCTCAGAGATCCTACACAGAGATCTGATGCTGGAGATGCAGGGCCCCGACCCCTCGGGGGAAGACTGCATTCCCCTGTAAATGAGAAAGTAGCCTTTGAAACAACTTGAGGCCCCCATTGACTAAGAACTACGAAATGGGCAGCTGAGCCAGATGGATTGTGTTTCTGCTCTTTACTTCCCAGGGAAAAAGCTTTATTTTTAAATCAACTTTATTAAGATAATTTACATATAAAAATTGTCCCCATTTTAAGTGTACAGTTTGATGAGTTTTGAAAGATATGTACACATGTGTAACCATCACCACAATCAAGATATGGAACACTGCCCTTATCCCCCAAAGTTTCTTTGTGCTTGTCTCCAGTCACACCTCCTTGCCCACCCCGCCCTCAGGCAACCTTTGATTTACTTTCTACGATTACAGATTGGATTTGCATCGCCTAGAATGTCATATAAATGGAATCATGCAGTACCTTTTGAGTCTGGCTTCTTCCAGTTAGCATAATGCTTGTGAGATTCATCCATGTCATTACATGTTTTAGAAGTTTGGTCCTTTTTATTGCTGAGTAGCATTCTGTTGTATGGGTGTACCACTATTGGATCCATTCACCAGCTGATGGGACATTTAAGTTGTTTCCAGTTTTTTGTTTTTGTTTTTTTTATTACTACTACTACTACCACTACTACACATGTCAACTTGATCTAAGTGATTCTTTTTTCTTTTTTTAATTTTTATTTATTTATTTATTTATGGCTGTGTTGGGTCTTCGTTTCTGTGCGAGGGCTTTTCTCTAGTTGCGACAAGTGGGGGCCACTCTTCATCGCGGTGTGCGGGCCTCTCACTATCGCGGCCTCTCTTGTTGCGGAGCACGGGCTCCAGACGCGCAGGCTCAGTAATTGTGGCTCACGGGCCCAGTTGCTCCGCGGCATGTGGGATCTTCCCAGACCAGGGCTCGAACCCACGTCCCCTGCATTGGCAGGCAGACTCTCAACCACTGCGCCACCAGGGAAGCCCCTGTTTCCAGTTTTTGATTATTATGAATGAAGCTGCTGTGAACATTCACATCTAAACAAAAGTCTGGAATTCTAGTAAGTTCAACAGACAGAGCAGCTTGGCAGGTGACAAACTGGCTGCCCCTCTGGGGGGAGAAGGAGTCAAGTAGTTGATGAGATCAAACTACAAAGAACAACCGGTTCTGTAAAAAGCAGCTATAGCCAAAAATGAAAACCAAAACAAAACAAAAACCTGTACTGAGCAGAGAAGACTGCTGATCAGATGCCTTTCAACCGCATGGGAAAAATGGATTGCAACATCATTGGCAGGACAGGATAACATGTACACAGGAAGAAGACTGATGGGCCCCCATCAGTCTTTTCTATGGACATGGGCTAGAATTGAGCCAATAAGACTCAAACCTATTCCTGGCTACTTCTTTAGGATATGTCTGAAGGCCTGTCCAGGCAGCAGAGACAAAGAGCTCCATTTCCAGAGTTAGAAAGACTACTGGCTGTGGGACCTTGAGCAGGGATAAGGAACCTTGGCAAATGAGCATAAAAACACTACCTATCTTCAGGGCTGTCTCTGATGAGAATCTATGTAAATCACTTAGTAAGTCTAGTGCATAAGGAATTATTACGTTTAAAAACCACGTAATAACCTTTGACTCATAGTGAAAGAGTCCAAATATATTCCTTAGGAGACTAGAATATTTTAATGTATTTTTTCTTAAATTACACAGTGAATTCTTCCTATATTATTTACATAACCACTGCATAATTATTAATCAAAATCTGGTTAGATTTTAGAAGCGTATCAACTCAGTCACAAAAGCTCCCCGTGGCTGCAACATTCGATTGTCCCTCTCCTCATGCAGCAGCTGTCTAGTTCCAAAGCTCCCACCAGGGGCTTCTCAAGCACGAAGAATCACCTCTGGAGTTTGTCAGTAAATCTGATTCAGGAGCATTTCCTCAGGAGCCGATTCTGGGGCAAGTGTGGCCTGCAGTCTACTCCTCTGGGCTGACTCTGGCTCAGGGATGCCCACTGCACTGCCATGTCCTCTGTGGGGAGTTGGGGGTGCTCGGGCTGGAAGCTGAGGACCTGGATTTGGATCCTGACTTTATTGCCCCCACCCCTAACACACCTTAAGTCTCTCTGCTCTGAGCTTTGCTTTCCTTATTTCTGCTGTGGGGTAACAAGCACCTCACGTGGCTGTTGCAGAATGACATGATGTTACAGTGCCAGGACTGTCTCAGTAAATGCTTGTGGACCCTGCTACTTCCATGCTTTATCTTACAGTCTTTCCTATTTCCCACCATCTCCCACGTCCACTGGCTGCATATAATTCAAATGAAATGGAGTCGCTTTAAAGAGTGATTCAGGAACCCCTCTGTAAACAGTCAATATTGTAAAAACTGCCCTGAGTCTTCACCTTCCGAGAAAGGTGGGGACCAAGCTAGCTCCTGAGTTTTAGGTGGAAGAGGTAATTCTTAAGTTATTGTAGCCACACGTGTGGTCTGGGTTGCCGTGGGCTCGTTACCGGGAATAGGCTTCCCTCCGCTAGGAGCTTGGCTGGGCTCGCCGCTCGCGCTCCCTCCTTCCCGCAGGCGGGCCCCCTCCTCTTCCTGCCCGCCTGGGCACCTCGCTTACCGGCTCCCGGCGCGCCGCGGCGCCCATTGGCCGATTTGCTTTAATTGATTTGTTCTGAGCGCCCTCCTGGTTTCCCGCGCGGGCGCCAGATGCCGGCCGTTTTGCCCCAGGCTTTGTAACAGGCGCAGGTTTTTCCCCTTACCGGCACCCGGGCTGCTTGTCGCTGGCGGCCAGGGCCCCTCCCATGGGTGGGTCGGCCCCTGGGGTCCCCCCCCCCGGTGCGCACCCGGAGCCCAGCGGGGTGGTGAGGGACCGACCCCCGGCCGAGGTGGGCGTGGGAGAGCCCCGCGCGCTTCCGTCAGCCCCGGCCAGATCGGGGTGGGGTCGGGGGGTGGGGATCTGCGAAGGCGGTCGCCCAGCACCTTCGCCCTCCTTCGCGCACGTGCTCGCCGTATTGACACTCCCCGGAACTCCCCGCGGAGAAGACCCTCTCGGGTGAGCTAGGCAGGGGTCAGCTGTGTTCCATGAGGACCAGCGGGCGTTTGATGCCCACGTGCTTCTCCCATTGGACGAGCGCTGCCTGGCGCGCCGAGAACCTCGGGCTTGGCCAAGGGCACGCCCAGGGGCTCGAATTCTCGTTTTCTCAAGGTTTTTCGTTTGCAGTCATGTTGAACCCAAGTGGTTTCCTTCAGTTCTGGAGAAGACTGTTTTTCCCCGTACTCCTTTCCTCCTACAAAAAGAAAAGGCGGCATTTCAGAAAAAATTCCGCCTTTAGTATGTTTACTGCTGCCCTGTAGTCACGCATGGCTGTTTTGCAATTGCATCTTTACGGAGGAAGGAGGTAAAAAGCAAAACGTAGAAAGACCTGGGAGTTGCTTATTTTGCTTGAGTGATTATTTGGACCTTCCGAATTTTCTTTCATAATTTTCTTTCTATAGTTAATGTTACTCTTCAGTAGTGCCAAGCATAGATGGTGTTTGAGAAAAATTCAAAAGGTAAAATAAGAGTTTATTTTGTTGGAATGAATTCCCAAACAAATCTCGTTTTCAGTTAGAAACTCTGGCCTATTATCATTTTGGCTTGTAGTTCCATAATATACTTAACTACTAAAGGAAAAAAACGGATTCTCAGGTTCTCTCTTTCCCATCCCCTTATATTTTTCAGTCCAGCGCACAACCACCAGAAGAGAATAAAAGGAAACCAGTTTTGGGAAAACTCGGCACTCTGTTCACGGCAGGAAGGAGAAGGAACACCAGAAACGGGTTAGAAAGTCCCACCAGCTCAAATGCCAAATCAGTCTCTCCCAAAGAAGTAACCTCTTCCAAACTCCCCGAAACAGAGACTGAGAAGAGTCAACGTCGGGGCAGCCAACGAAAGCAGACAGACACGTGCGAGGAGGACTCCCCCAAGGAGAAGTGCCAGGAGCCGAAGGGCCAGCGCCCCGAGGGCTGCGTCCAGGCGGCCCACCCGGACGCCGAGAGGTCACCTGGCTTGGGCAGCCGTGCCAAGGAGGCGGCTGTGCAGCAGGGCCATGAAAGTGATTCACCCCAATTAGAACTAATGGAGGCAGAGGGAGAGACTTTCCCAGCTGCCACCACCGCTGCCAAGCAGCTTCATTCCTCACTAGAGAATTCCTCCGGGCAGGAGAACGCAGAGACGCTCGCCCGTACTCCGGGGGAGGACGCTTCGCCCGGCGCTGGCCGCGAGCAGGAGCCAGCTCGGGGAGCGAGGGGCGTGCCGGGCTCGCCCGCCGGGGAGCAGCCGGCCGACGGGGCCGCCCGCGTGTGTGCCCAAGGAGGCTCTCCGGAGCACCAAGACGCGCCGAGCCAGCCCCCCGAGGACGCATCGGCTCCTGCAGGCCACCGTCCCGCTGAGGGCGCAGAGAACCAGGCGGGTTCGGCGCCTGCAAACAGCAAAGCCGACCCCCCGGGGCGAGACTGTCGGCCCCGCGAGCGCGCCCACCCCGCCAAAGTGTTGACTCTGAACATCTACTTGAGTGAGGCTGAGGTGGCCCGGGTGGACAAGCCGGTCGTGATCAGTCCCGGGGCTGAAGATTGCGGCGATTGCGAAGATATGGAGAAGAGGTCGAGCGGCCGAAAGTTGGGGAGGCGGAGGAGGTCGCAGAAATCCACCGACTGCCCCGGTGCTGACCCGCCGCTGCCCGACTGCGCGCCCCGGAACGACGCGGTCTTCGACAACGAGGTGGCGCCAAACGCGGCCGCCGAGAACGGCTCTGCTGAAAAGAAAGTGAAATCTCCGCGGGCGGCCCCCGACGGGGGCGTTGCCTCTGTTTCCGGCCTAGAGTCCAAGCCCAGCCCCGACCCCAAAGGGCAGCCGCTAGGGGAGTCGGAGCGGAGCAAACAGCCGGCGCCCGCCTCGTCCCCCACCAAGAGGAGGGGCCGGAGCCGCGTTCCGGAGGCCGTGCCCACCTCACCCGCCGGCGGCGCGCGGGCTCCGGCCAAGGACTCCACTCCCAGGAGGGCGTCCGGCCCCGGCCCTGGCCCCGGCCCGGCCGCCAAGGAGAGAGGGGAGGAGGCGGCCCGGGTCATCCACCGCAAGCTTATGGTCAAGAGCAGCTCGCTGCTGCCCGAGATCAAGCCCGAGCCCAAGAGCGGGCCGCTCCCCAACCTCTTCGACGGCCGGGGAGAGGGAAGTCGAAGCAAAGAGCTGGGCAGATCGGTCGGAGGTTCTGACGCCGACGGCTTGAAGCCCAGGAACCATTTCGGTGTGGGCAGATGGACAGTGACCACTAAAGTGACCATGTAAGTAACTGCGGGGTTGGGCCGGCGAGCCGCGGTGGCCGCACGCGGGCTGGGCGGCCTCTTTGAGCGGCGCAGGTTCTTTGCATTTGTGGAAGAACTGTGCATTGGGTTTTCTCCTCGGTGGTGAAATTAAGATAGTGAAGGGCTAGTTAGCACAGTTAAGGTTTAAGAAGATGGACCCATTCGGGGCCTTAGTTGGATGTTAATTCCTGTTAATATAAGCCTTTTAAGTTCAATGAATGTGAAAGTGAGATATCCCTGGAGGTTCAGTGTTTACATAAATAATAGAAGACTAAAAAAAAAAAATAATAATAGAAGACTGGATGGCTTGACGAGCTAATTCTATTCTTTATTCAGAATATGCACCAGCATTCCTGGGTGGGGCATTCTTAAAACAAATGAATTTGAAAACAGGGAGCAAATACTAGTATGTACTGTATACCCAGTAGCTTTGATGTGTCTGAGTTTAAGAGAATTCACAGAACTTTTTATGGAACTTGGTGCATTATTGGCCTAAAGCTTTACCAAAAATTCTCTAATACGAGTATCTTGGTTCCCCTTTATAATGTTAGGTAGTTTTGTGATATTTTTGCCACCAGGTCGAAAAGTAATTTTTAATTATTGAAATGAGAGATCAGTGTTTTTACTGGGAGACTATTTGATAAATGAAAGGACACGTTAGAAGGATCAAGCTCAACAGCAGACTGTGACCACTTGCTGTTAAGTTTATTGATTTCTCAAATATTTATTGAGTACCTTCTGTGCATGGTAGTGTGCTAGGAACTATGGGAAAAAAGCCACAACTGTGTTTCAGTATATATTGCCTTTGAAAAGTTTATGGCACATTCTGGCACCCAAGATGCTGACAAATCAAATAACTATAAGAGGTGATAATCTGATTAAACTGCCAAATGGATGTTACCATCCCCAAGGCTGGGGGTGTGCACAGGAGGAAGAAATCACTGTTGGTGTTTTGGAGGAAATGGGATTGTGCCTTGATGGTGAGTGTGATCTATATAGGTAGACAAGACAGGGAGGGCACCCTAGAAAACTCATAAGACCCTCCCCCTTCCCACACTCATCCTCCTCCGTCTCTCAGCACATGTGGAAAGTGAGTATCTAAACTTTTTCCTACATTCACACATTTATTAAAAGAGCTGAGATTTTCACAGTGTTATCATTCTTTTTTTATATATATAAATTTATTTATTTTATTTCTGGCTGCATTGGGTCTTCGTTGCTGCGCGTGGGCTCTCTCCAGTTGTGGTGAGTGGGGGCCTCCCACTGCAGTGGCCTCCCCCGTTGCAGAGCACGGGCTCCAGGCACACGGGCTTCAGTAGCTGTGGCACGTGGGCTCAGCAGTTGTGGCGCACGGGCCCAGTTGCTCCGCGGCATGTGGGATCCTCCCGGACCAGGGCTCGAACCCCTGTCCCTGCATTGGCAGGCGGATTCTCAACCACTGCGCCACCAGGGAAGTCCACAGCATTATCATTCTTAAACTGAATGGATTCATTCTATTTGAATTCTTTGATAAGTAAGCTTAAGAGTAGGCAGTCCGCTTGGTAAACACTGGGGAGGAAATCCTGCTTAATGAATAACTTGAGCTACCTCACCAGCTGCCAACCTGGAGAACTTTGATAGAGTCAGCAATTTATTCTGCAACAGCAGCATCGGAGAAATAACCTGAGTGAATGATGCCCATTATTTGTAGAAGGCCAGTGTGACTGAACATTCAGACCTCCTAAGTGTGAGCCTTAGAGAAACTATGCTGTGTACCTGATTAAGGGTGCTTCCCCTGTCTTCCAGTCAGAATACACCAGTGGAAAAACCGGAAATGTTACACTGTTAAGGGATAGGGTAAACAAACCAAGCAATCTTGCAATGAAACTCTTTTTCATGTGCTGTTTCCTGTGACAGAACTAAACCAAATGTCTTTTTCTAAGGAGTGATTATTTCCGACGTAAAATTTTCCTTTGCCAGAGGCTCAGTTTAATTCTGTTTTGCGCACGGCCTTGCACTTGGTGAATCGGCAAACTATTGGAATGGAGAATTAATAATTCTTTCTCATCCTTTGACCCATTTATGTTTGACTGATGGATTTTTTTCAGACCCTTTAGTTTTTCCTCTGATTGTATTTCAACTGGAGATGTTACACGGATTATTTCTAAAAACAACTTGAATCTAAAATTTTATAGTTAAAACCATTTTATATTCCCTGAAAAATAATCACTGTGAAGCAGCATGTTTCTTGATGCTGTTAGAGAAATTACGTCTTCAGTTCTACCAAGTATTGAATGTTGAGATTCTTAAAATGGTATGTAAGGAGAATTTTCTTCTCATATTATAGCCATGGCTTCTTAGACTCCAGGATATTTTCCCTTCTCACATCTTAATGAAGGCATTACAACGTGAATTATAGGAGTCTTCCTTTTAATCAGTTTGAACCAGGTTAATTGTAGTGACTCTCTGTAGCAGAAGTTAATAGCACAGAAAATTTGGTTGTAAAATGTATTTTGATCTTGGTGTAAATGTTTAATGTGCAGATGTGTGTGTCCTGTCTTTAACGTAGCTTATTGGCTAACCTGGAGCATTTTCCATTTACATCATAAGATCTACTTTGATATTTGACTGTTCCTTGAGCTGATTAGTGAGAATTTTTTAAATGTATATTCCCTGCTATGTGAACATCCCTCATTAACTGATAGCATTTGTAAGTTCTCTTATTTCTAATCCTCTCGCTGGTTTTAGAATTTAATCTTTAAGGAAGTGCTCGTAAGTTAATTTTGCTTCTGAATTTCAGATAAGGGCCCACCGTGAGGGAGCTTAGATATCTTAAGGAGATATTGGGGAAAGCAATGCCGAGGAGAAATTCATGAGAATATATCAAATTTAGTATTTAAATAAAATATTTAAAAATGAACATCGAATTCTTAATGCTGTATTTGGGAAGGACATCTCAAGTCTTCTCAGTCTAATCATTTTCTCCAGAAGGATAAAGTGTCTTCGTCCAAGGTCCTACTGCCTGTTCCTTCAAAAGGCTCCTCAGGCCCAGCCTTCTTGAAGGCCAGTGAGTCCATGCAGGAGACAGTGTGAGATGTTAATGCTTCCCTTCTTTGTGTTCTCATTATCGAGGTGGCCTCTAAAGTATGATTATCTTATAGCTCTCTTGATAATTTATTGACTCCTTGGATCATAAAGCTGGAAAGAACCAGAGGCGGTCATTGAGGCGAATCTAGTCTGATCCAATCTGGGGAAGCAGAATTGTAGAGTTGTTGGGAGCATGGCATCTGAAACCAGAACACCTGGCTTCTGTCACTTACTAGCTGTGTGACTTCAGGCAAAGTACTTACCTTCTCTAGACCCCAACTTCCTCATCTTAAAAGAGAATGTGTAAAATTGCACATGAGGCAAGCCATAGAAAGTGCTTGACGATCAGTGGATGTTAGTGGGTGTTATCTCTTACATTTTATAAACCACTAGACTAATGTTTTAGACATTTTTGTTTTTAGCTTTGGAGTCTGTTCTTCTTGGAAAGCTTATATAAGAGTGATATATAAAACAGATAAGTAGGAGTGATTCTGGTTGAAAGGAGGGTGGTTGGCCAACAGTTCCATCCCCCAGTTTCTACTGTCCCCTGTTGCAGCCCTTGAAGAGAACCACAGGATATCTTCAATGATAACATGTATGTGTGTAAACCAGTACACACACATGTTCTAAACTATCTAGTTTTTTGTTTATTTTTACAGGTAGAGAAGGTAGAGTTTAGAGAGTTAAGGTAGCTTGACCAAGTTCACACAGATAATTGGTATAAGAGCCAGGACCAGAGCCAGAGGACACTTTTTTCCTCAGAAAACAGTATGTACATTCAAAGACTTAAAATTTCCATTGGGGGTAATTACACCCAAGAAATGTGAGAAAGAAGGGAGACTCTCTTTGCCCCCAGAATGGTGGCAAAACCAACAACTGAGTAATTGATAAGTAAATTATGGTACATCTATATGATGGATTTTTATGCAGACATTATGAAGACTTTTCAAATTTTTTAGTAACTTGAAAAATGTTAAAAATATTAAATATAAGGTTAAATCTCTTTTTTTTTTTTTTAAGACAAGATACCAAACTCTATGAACAGACTAATCTCAATTCTATTGAAAATATTTCCCTATGCATACAAAAAAGATGGGAAGTATACTAGAATGTTGACAGGGATAGTGTTTGAGTGGTAGGATTATGAGTGGTTTTTTGTCTTTATATTTTCTAAATGTTCTATAGTGAACACACTTGTGTAGTCAGAGAAAAATTTTATGGGGGAAGGATGAAGGGAATAAACTATCCAAAGAGGTAAATAATAGATAAATATTTTTTATAATCTCGCTTTTGAGATGATGTTAAAAAAAGTTATGATAAAAAATACACGGGCTTCCCTGGTGGTGCAGTGGTTGAGAATCTGCCTGCCAATGCAGGGGACACGGGTTTGAGCCCTGGTCTGGGAAGATCCCACGTGCCGCGGAGCGACTAGGCCCGTGAGCCACAACTCCTGAGCCTGTGCGTCTGGAGCCTGTGCTCCGCAAAAAGAGAGGCCGCGATGGTGAGAGAGCCACGTGCCGCGATGAAGAGTGGCCCCCGCTTGCCTCAACTAGAGAAAGCCCTCGCACAGAAATGAAGACCCAACACAGCCAAAGATAAATAAATAAATAAATAAAATTAAAAAAAAAACACACACACAGTTGATTTTTGGGGAAATCATTTACATATTTAAAGTATGGGAGTGCATGAAGTATTTAAATTTGTTCTAATGTTCTTCAGTGCCAACTCTAGTGCCAAGCACTGTACTTATCTACTAGGTACATGATAAACTTATTAGAAAACTTGTTACCCTCTCACCTCTAGCCTTTCTTAGCTATATAATTTTTCATCCCTCGTACGGAAGCAAAACATCCATTAAAGGTAATTGATAGTATATTTAGAATTGTTTAAAAATAGTTTCATGAAAAAATGTTACCGATCAGAAAGATATTGGATTTTCACAGTTTTGTAGTAAATTGGTATGTTCACTTTAAAACGAAGGTTAATAACTTTATCTTGCTGCTTTATTCTTGCAGCCCTGCCAAGCCCAAACATGTGGAACTAAATCTTAAAACCCCTAAGAATCTTGGCAGTTTGGGAGACGGGCATAATCCATTTAGCCAGCCAGTTCACAAAGGAAACACTGCCACCAAAATCTCCTTATTTGAAAACAAGCGGCCAAACAATAGCCCAAGACACACTGACATTCGAGGTGCGAGGAACACTCCTGCCTCTAATAAAACATTTGTCGAGAGGGCACAGCTGAATTTAGTCAAAAAAGCCAAGGAAATGGAGCAGCCTGAAAAGAAGGTGATGCCAAATAGTCACCAGAATGGTGTGCTGGGGAAGGAAACCTCTGCAGAAGCCAAAGTTACTGTTCCTGAAGAGGAGACTCCTGGTTCTCAGCTTAACCAAGGTGATAAGGTAGATGGGCAAACAGATGCTGGCTGCCCTTCTGAACCAGTGGCTACTGCTCGGATTCCTGTTAAGGACCACGAGCTCTTAGGAGAGGACGACTCAAAGGCTGCTGACAGCAAAAGACTTGAACGTGAAAATATGACTGATACAGCACAAGACAGCCCTGCCATTCTTGAGGCCAAAGATTCACCTCCAACAGCCATACCAAAGCCACAGGATGGATTTTCTGACTCACAGCACCCAGCTGGGTCATCTAATCGACCTTCTCTTTCACTGGCTGCCCCCATTCCTGTGGATGATCCCAAAGACACATGTGCTCAAGCTCCTGTAAGCAGTTTTCCGTGCACTGATCTAAAAGTGTCAGAAAACCATAATGGATGTACTCTGCCTGTGTCTCATCAGAATAATGAGAAGATGTCCCCCTCCAGACTTGCAGGAGGAGGAGGGGGAGAAAGAAGCCCTCCTTTGTCCCCAGAGCACAGCCTGGCAGCTATGGGAAATGAGTGTTCATCCAAGGTCCTTGTCCAGGTCAGGTCCTTCATGCTCCCTGTGGAGAACACCAAGGATGTCCACTCTCGGATCATCTCAGATAGCTCTGAAGTTAGAGAAGCACAGTTGCCAAGCTGTCACAATAATGAACCTGAAGTGGTTTCTGTTGCAAGTTGTACTCCCCAGAAAGAGGAAGTACAGGGCAATAAGAGCACATCACCCAAACACATTCATTGCACAGAGGAACATGTAGCAAAATCTGGCCCACAAGTCATGCCGCCTGAATCAGAAAAAACTCTGCCTATTCAGGGCAACGGAAAACCCCTGAAGACTGAATCCAGCACCACCAACTACCCTGGCAACAGAAATCATTTAGAAACCCCTCAAAGACCCGATCAAAATGTTGTAAATGGCCAGGACAGTCCTGCCAGCCTTTTGAACATTTCTGCTGGTAGTGATGATAGTGTTTTCGATTCTTCTTCTGATATGGAAAAATTCACTGAGATTATAAAAAAGATGGACAGCGCAGTTTGTGTGCCCCAGAAGAAAAAGAAGGCCAGGATGCCAAACTCCCCCGCCCCTCACTTCGCCATGCCTCCTATTCATGAGGACAATTTAGAAAAGGTGTTTGATCCCAACGTGTTTACCTTTGGTTTGGGTAAGAAAAAGGAAGGCCAGCCAGAAATGTCACCGGCTTTACATTTGATGCAGAATCTTGACACCAAATCCAAACTGAGACCCAAACGTTCATCCACCGAACAGTGTGTCCTTTTCAAGTCCTTGCAAACTCACACTAATGGGAAAGGCGAGCCTCTGGCGGCTCCAGAAGTAAATGACAAGGAGAACAGGGATGTCACAAACGGTGGAGTCAAGAGATCGAGGCTAGAAAAAAGTGCACTTTTCTCAAGCATGTTATCTTCTTTACCACGAGACAAAATCTTTTCTCCCTCTGTAACATCAGTCAATACCATGACCACATCTTTCGACACCACTCACAACAGTTCTCTTTCTCGGCCTTCCGTGTTCCAGCCCGTGGCTGAGGGTGCCCCACCCTGTGGTTCAGAGAAAGAGCAGCCAAATCTGCCACCCAGCAACATAATGGTCTTCAATTTCAACTCGTCAGATACGTCTCATTCGGGATTGGAAAGTCTGAGCTCCGTGGAAAAGTACCTGCAAAAAGAGGAAACCAGAAAAGATCTGGATTCACGAAGCAACCTACCTGTGCCAAAAACTACATTTTCTGAATTTTCAAAACTGAAGAACAGTGGTGATATGGAAAAGGCTAATGATATTGAAAGTGTTCTTAAATCGAACTTGCCGAGCTATGGAAGCAGTGACACAGACTTCCCCGGTCTTTTCAAATCCACCCGGTTTGACCCAAGCATTTCTTTTTCTGGAATGTCATTATCAGATACAACAGTAAGTAGCAACATAGTATTATTTATGTGGGGTATTTTTAAGTCAGAGGAGAAGGGGAGGATGGGCAATTCATGTTATTTGTTTAAAAATGGTTATGCTCGTGTCTGATAGTTTTTTATTCATTCATCACATATTTGAAAACCTACTATGTACAAGGGATTTTAGAGTCCAAGAGAAAAGGTTCTTAGATTCTGTTCTCAAGGCATTTGTAGTCTAGCAAGGAAAATAAGCTACAAATATTTTAGGGCACTTGTGGATTTATGTGTTGTACTGTGAAAGGTGTAGATAAGGTACCTTGAGAGCTCAGAGACAGACAAGGTGTTTTTTCTTCCCTAGTTCTGTGTAAAAATGCTCAATACTATACCTAGAATTTTGAACATTTATGAAGCAGCTTCCTTTATCTGGAAAAGCCTCCACCGAGGAATCTTGTTCCTAACCCTTTCTCTTGTACTTTGAGATTCACTCTTTCTTCCCCTTAGTAGCAATAGATGTTTATCCCACATGGTTGATAAAGTATTTTCTCTTTATCTGGAATTAGTTTTCATTAGGGAAATATTATTTTCCTGCAAAGCTGTTGGGGAGTAAAGAATTTGGTCTCCATTGGCACTTTCCTGTAACAGAGTAGAAAGGATGGCAAAATACCATTTTGAGAAACAGTTAAGATTTCTCCATCTTCTTTTATCTGACTGCTAGAAGTTGTTTTCTTTACTCAGTTTTTGATGTGAATTTGTGGCTTTCCGTTACCAAGCTTGATACTCAAGTTGAAAGAGGGAGGCAGATAAGGTTTAGAGCTCAGCTCTGCTAAGCCCAGAAACAGGAGTGGGCCTCTGTATTCCTGTTGCCCACCCCGTGAACCAGGCTACCTGGCAAGTGTAGATCAACATCCAACACAGTTTATCCAGGCAGAAAATATCTTGCCCCCTTCCTCATTTGTACAGGGCACTGCCCCATGTTTGAATTTGTTGTATTAGCTTTTGCTACAAGCCTATCATGGAATACAATTCTGGAAGCTCTTTCAAAATGTATAGTTGGATTTCCAGCAGAGGCTCAGATCCCTCTTCTCAAAAGTTTTCAAATTTTTTACTCTCAGGATGCCATACACACACACACACACACACACACACACAGAGATGTAGATATAAAGTAAAAATTATTGAGGACCCCAAAGAGTTTTGTTGATATGGGTTATGCCTATTGGCATCTATTATATTAGAAATTAATACTGAGAAAAATGAGAACATACAAATGTACATTCCTGTAGCCATCAGAGCAATGATGTCATCACATGTCATGGACCCTCTGGAAAATTCCGCACTACACCTGTGAGAGAAAGAAAGTGAAAAAGACAAATAACCTCTTCTTATTATGAAAATGGTTTTGACCTAATGGACTCCCTGCAGGATTATTGGGGACCCTCCAGGGACCCCTGGATTTCACTTTGAGAACCACTGCTGTAAACAGATAAAACTGAATCAGCCTATAGCACTTAGAAATCCTAAGATTTTTGAGTATTTCTCTGAAGCACAAAATTGCCACTGGTCTACTTCCCATTCATTACAACATTATTCTCTCTTTTTAATCATTCTTAGATCACCTCTCTTATTTGACAACGAGTCTGACAACAGAATATACAGTTTCCCTATGGAGTCCCTTGAAAAACCCAATCAAATGGAGTAAAAAGGAGAAACACAAAGTACTTTATACTTTCTCTAGGCCTTTTTATGGTTAAAAAAAAATTTTTTTCTTTGTGTTTTTCTTTACGCCTTGGGCTTTGTTGACTATATAACTATTCTCCCTTTAATGTCTTACCTGAATTTTATTTAAATATCAGGCTTTTTCTTTAGCTTGTCTTCTTGAAATGTGCATATATAAATAAGCATATGGCATTTTAATCTGTAATAATGCTCTACTGAGGCCCTTCCTATGGTCTTTCAGGCATATTCCACCCTGGTGTGATGCAAGAGCGATCAGATCAAAGGCAGTCCTTAGAATAGGCATCCTGTTCAGCAGTGGAAGTAGTCCATGTTTTATAACATTTTTACGTGTGTAATTACTATTTTTATTATCTTAGGCATTTCTGGTTTTACTGGTCTTGTCAGATGGTCTTGAAAATGATTAGTTTTGGAGCCATATAAAAATATATTTTGTTCATCAGAAAGGAGGGATTAAAGTAACCATGTGCAATGTACATTGTGAAATATACCATAAACACTTTATTTAGACTAGTTATGTGATGAAAAAACGGTAATTATAGATTCAGATAAGATGTGTATATGAACACATAAAATGGATTCAGCTCATTCTAGATAAGTGATTAATCCATTAGAATTTCTCTATTTATTTGAAATTATACTGAGATTGTTTGAATTATAATCTCTTAGCTGAGTTCTTGTTCTGTGAACTGATGTAAAACATAGGTCTGACTCTTGTACCCTGAACTTTCCAGATTGGTGGAAGTATCCTAGGCATTTAAATGAGCAGAAATTGAAATGTCAAATACAGTTAGAGGGGGAAAAAAAGCCCTTATTTTAATAGAGTCAAAGAGTTTGTTTTGTTTTGTTCATTTTTATTTATTTATTTTTATTTTTGGCTGCCTTGGGTCTTTGTTGCTGCGCGCAGGCTATTCTTCGTTGCGGTTCCTGGGCTTCTCATTGCGGTGGCTTCTCTTGTTGCAGAGCATGGGCTCTAGGTGCGCGGGCTTCAGTAGTTGTGGCACTCGGGCTCAGTAGTTGTGACTCACGGGCTCTAGAGCGCAGGCTCAGTAGTTGTGGCGCAGGGGCTTAGTTGCTCCGCGGCATGTGGGATCTTCCGGGACCAGGGCTCGAACCCGTGTCCCCTGCACTGGCAGGCGGATTCTTAACCACTGCGCCACCAGCGAAGTCCCGTCAAAGAGAGTTTTAAGGCAACTTTGGCATAGATCAAGGTAGACATGTTTCCAAATTGACAAATACGAGGCAAATACGATCTTAAAGGATCACGGGAGGAGAAAAGAGGACTTTACATAAAGTTTAATTATTTGTTGTGTTTTTGTTCATCTGATTACAGACACTTAAAGGAAGTGTCCAGAATAAAATCAATCCCCGACCTGGAAAGGTAAGATTATTTTCTTTTCCTAGTCTAGATTTCATTTTGATCTGTTAAAGTGCAGTAAAACGTGCTACCACTCTCACTTTCTTTAGGTGGTGATATACGGCGAACCCGACGTCTCAGAGGAGTGCATTGAAGTGTTCAGTGACATTGAGGATTGCAGCTCTTGGAGCCTCTCTCCTGTGATACTGGTAAAAGCTGTTAGAGGATGGTAAGAGTGACACTTTGTGTTTCTGACTTGGAGGGTGTGTGTTTCACATTTTTAATTACCCTTTTGGTCGTTAGTACTTATTTTAAATTATGCCCTTAGCAATGTAAAGGGCAGACAATACTAGTCATAGTGAATACTAAAAGAAATTCATGTCTAAGAAATATGGTTTATAATGTTATTTCTGATTATAGGAATGATGCATGTTGTTAGAAAAATCAGAAAAGTGCAACAGTATAAGTTTCTCTTTCCCACATAATGTTGGTTTGGACTCATGAGCACCAGAGTCCATAATATACTTTTGGTTTTTGAATTTTCAATGAGGTTGATAAGAATTGCACTACTCATGTTGATAGGTCATAGTCATGTTGATAGAATTTTTAAAATTCTATAAGAAAAAACATCTTTGCTAACTTTTTAAATGACAGTTCAGTGAAGGACTAATCTAAATTTTATTTTCTAACTTTTTGACAGCAGATAGTTTTTATTAAGTAAAGAAACCGGTGAAACAATTATATTACCAGCTTAATTGCTTCGAGGAAATACACAGGAAATTGAATAAAGAAAAGAGGTTTTAAAAAAAAATCACTTACCTGGCATAAATACTTATCTTTAGTACCTATTTATAAACTTGTTTAAAAGAAAGAGTGTAGGACTCTAGACATTTATGGCTTAAAAAATTATTAAGCTTTTCTTTAGGTCTCTATTTGATTAAATATGCAGCATCTTTCCTCTTAGGTTTTAGATATTTTAATATATTTTTCTGTATAGTCAACATATTCATTAGAAAAATACAATTAGCTTTTGTTCTTAAATTTGAAAACTGAAAGTTACAATTTTGTTTTTAATGAACAGTGATTCTTCAACTTTTGTTGACTTCTCTCTTAAGACCAGCACTGTCATATATTGTCATGAGGTTTTTCTTTAGTGTTTGGATGTTGTTGGGAAGAATACTTTAAAAATGCTTTCTGGGTCACTAAAGTTAAAGTATTACATAGTATATCTGAAAGTTGCTGAGAGAGTAGATCTTAAAAGTTCTCATCACTAGAAAAAAAATTGTAACTGTGAGGTGGTGGATGTTAACTAAACTTATTATGGTGATCATTTTGTAATATACACAGATATCAAATCATCATGTTGTACAACTAAAACTAATACAATGTTATATGTCAATTAGATCTCAATAAAACTGGAAAAATGCTTTCCATTAACATGCATGTAGTAGTCTTTTGTATCGATATATCCATTGATACGGTTCTAATATATAAGTTAAAATCCCTCAAGAGAAGTGTTTTTTACATACATAAAAAGCAAAAAATTACAATAAACGTCCATTTATCTGACACATTACTAAGTCTCCACCAACTGGCAATTCTATAAAACTTTAGTAGCTCTATAATGTTCATATTGATAGTCAAAAGTTCTGTAAAATCCTGATAAAATTCTTCAGTTATCAGAGGTTAATTATGCCCACTGAAATTTTAGTTTTAGGGAGAGTTTTTGCTGTTTTAATTGCTAGAGAATTGGCCACTAATATATGGTATATATATAGTGGCTATTGGCCAGAATATTTGCGTATTCAAAATCTCTCTAGCCAAGACTGGCTAATAGTTTTGCTATGTTTTATTCTTAGCTGGATTTTGTATGAGAAACCAAATTTTGAAGGAAACTCCATCCCCTTAGAAGAGGGAGAATTGGAACTGTCTGGTCTCTGGGATATAGAAGATGTTTTGGAAAGAAGCGATGACGAGGCAGAGTCGGCTAAGCCTGTGGTGATTGGTTCAATCAGACTTGTGGTCCAGGTAGGTAAAATTAGTAAGCTTTTAATAAAGGCAAACTGGATTTCATCCGTTCTTTCAGCAAATATTTATTGAATGCTGGGTATGATTCTTTTGAGAGAGAGTTTCATTTTATGATAAAAGTGGGACAAATATTTGGTGTTTTATGGATGTATTTTCTGTATTTTAAACGTTTGTACATGTTAAATGAATTAGAACTAAGAAACATTCTAATTGGTTAGTCATCTTTTTCACAATAAATCCTGAAGTTAAATTTCTCATTCCAGCCCCCCATTCCCATCTGCAAATGTATTTTACTTAATAACCTAGTTTTGATGAGTTCTGTATGAACAGATTTTTCTTTTCTTTTTTTTTTTTTAAGAAATTCACGTTCTTATTTATTTATTGATTGATTGATTGATTGCTGTGTTGGGTCTTCATTTCTGTGTGAGGGCTTTCTCTAGTTGTGGCAAGTGGGGACCACTCTTCGTCGCGTTGCGCGGGCCTCTCACTATCGCGGCCTCTCTTGTTGCGGAGCACAGGCTCCAGATGCGCAGGCTCAGTAATTTGTGGTTCACGGGCCTAGTTGCTCCGTGGCATGTGGGATCTTCCCAGACCAGGGCTCAAACCCGCGTCCCCTGCATTGGCAGGCAGACTCTCAACCACTGCGCCACCAGGGAAGCCCTCTTTTTTTTAAAATAAATTTATTTATTTATTTTTGGCTGCGTTGGGTCTTCATTGATGCGCGTGGTCTTTCTCTAGTTGCGGAGAGTGGGGGCTACTCTTTGTTGTGGTGCGCGGGCTTCTCATTGCGGTGGCTTCTCGTGTTGCGGAGCACGGGCTCTAGGTGCACGGGCTTCAATAGTTGTGGCACGCGGGTACAGTAGTTGTGGCTTGCGGGCTGTAGAGCACAGGCTCAGTAGTTGTGGTGCACGGGCTTAGTTGTTTCGCGGCATGTGGGATATTCCCAGGTCCCCTGCATTGGCAGGTGGATTCTTAACCACTGTGCCACCAGGGAAGTCCTGAACAGATTTTTCTTTTCTTTTTTTAAAAATTTATTTATTATTTATTTATTTTTGGCTGCATTCAGTCTTCGTTGCTGTGTGCGGGCTTTCTTTTTTTAGTTGAGGCGAGCGGGGGCTACTCTTCGTTGTGGTGCGCAGGCCTCTCATTGCGGTGGCTTCTCTTGTTGCGGAGCACAGGCCAGATTTTTCTTTTACTTAGTTTTTTGGTTGCTGTGCGAGTTCTTATTACCTTGAGTGGCTTACAGGAGTTCTGTTTTGGAAAAATAAATAATCCAAAGATAATTCAGTTGATCAACTCTGGCGTTTCATGTGGGTTTTTAGAAAAATAGGTATTTAAGGCCACTTTATGTATTGGGTAAAAATTTCTTGGTCCCTTATTCGTTGTTGAGGAACTTGTATCAGTTCTTCATGGTTCTTGGGATTTGATGATTCTTTACCTCTTAAAAAAGGAAAAGGTATTTTCCAAGTGAAAAAACTCCACTTGTGTACTAGACATGGGTGTTGGGGTACAATAGGGAAAAAAGCCACGTTCCAAAATGAGAATGAGTAAGAATGACTAACAGCTTTTGGCGGAGGAAAATGTCACCTGTTTCCTGGGTCAACATTTCTGAGCGACTTAGATGGTAATATTGGTATTCTAAACGATTTATCTCTTACTAGTTTTAAGTACATAATGTGATGAACCTTATGTAAGACATGAGAAACACCATTTTAAAATGTCATAGTGGGATAATTTTCCTGCAGTTTTTATTTATTACTCAAATAATATCGGTAATAAAACAATATTTTAAACTATCATCCAAAATCCCATCTCTCATGAAGTGTCCTCCCTTCATTTTTCTGAATTCTCTACTCTTTCTTGGCCATGTTATAATCTGCTGTTTCTATAGTTGTAATCATAATACAGGTACAGTGTTGTTTTCCTTTAAAACTGTGATTCTCAATCCTTTTTTTCTCTCTCCATACCACTTTCCTGAAGTACACTCCCATTTGTAACATCTCTCAATGATTTGCAACTGGGGGAGATATTAGGATCTGGTGGGGTGGGGATTTAGGGATCCAGGAAGGTGGGCTAAGGGAAATGAAGCACATTGGTAAAGAGGCCTCCTGTTTCCCCTGATAATAGCAGACCTAAGGTGAATTAATGCTTTTCATGTTATTACATGGTTTGGGGTTTAACTGAGCATCATATTGCATTGATATGATGCGCTATCATTTATTTTACCTTTCTTCTTACTGTGGGACTTAGGGAAAAACTTACCTTAAATAATACTGCATGAACATTTTTGTGCATTTAATAATGTATACATTTTCTGATTTATTTCCTTGTGGTAAGTTTTTCTGAATGGTGTCATGTTAAAGAGAAGGAATACTTTTATGGCTCCTAATATGTGATGAATTGTAACTTTTTACAGATTGTGTTTATGGTTTCTTGACACATAAACATAAGTCACAACGTATATTCAAGGGGGTCACCTTTTCAGTTCACTAAATTTGTTCCTTTTGTTAATGTTTGAAAGAGCTGCCCCTAAACTGACCCAAGTGTTACTGTTTTTTCTGTGCTTCAGTTCACCTCGCTCTGCAACACAGAAGAGGTTCAAAAAACATTCGATCACGGCTCAGGCACTCAGCCAAGGGAGGCCTTTTGTAGAGTGTTTGATGGACATGCAGTGCATGGAATAGTGACCAAAGTGTAGAGATTTAAATCACCATAAACGTGTGCCTTTGCCTTTATGACTTAGACCAAGCCGACATCATAGTCAAGGCGAGTTACTGCAGGGGGCTTATGGGCACAAAACAGCTGAGGAAGATTCCAAGTGCAACCACTCTATAAACCAGTATCTCTGGATGTGGACGGTCACAGGAGAGCAAAGGAACTAAAACTCATGTTACCAAGGAAAGCAAAGCAGTTTTTTTTTTTTTTTCTGTGAGGATGAGAGAAATAACTATGTTCTGAAACTCTAAAATACATTTCTGGTGATCTTTGCTTGAATGTAACACTGAGATATATGACTAAACCAATGTGTCTGCCCCGAAAGATCATATATTATTAGGTCATGGGTGAAAATAGGAAAGGGATAGAGTGGCAGGTGATCTGTGCAATCTATGTGTATATTTAAAGCTTCTTTTAATTATTTGAAAAGAAGAATAATGAGCTCACTGTAGTGTTTAATACATGGTGTACTATTATACATGTATACGTGTATTCATTTTTCTTTTTTTTTTAGGATTACAGAGTTAGTCAAATTGACTTATTTACTGAGCCAGAAGGGTTAGGACTTCTAAATTCCTACTTTGATGATACTGAAGAAATGCAGGGGTTTGGTATGATGCAGAAGACTTGTTCCATTAAAGTACATTGGGGCACGTGAGTATTTTATTTCCAATACAATTTTAATGAAGCCCTTTTTTGAGTGTAAAAAGAGGACTTAAGATACTCTGTCTCTGATTTGTTGTCCTGTTGAGTAATTATTGACTACAAGGTTTTATTATTTTTTTGATAAGGCACATAAAAATCTGATATTTTTGGTTACTGTGTTACCTGTGTTCTTATGATTCAGCTCTCTTATAAACAATGATGATTTCTTGGAGGAAGTGCAGGGAGAAAACTGCATTTTTAAAAAAAATTAATTAATTTATTTTCGGCTGCATTGGGTCTTCGTTGCTGCGCACGGGCTTTCTCTAGTTGCAGTGAGTAGGGGCTACTCTTTGTTGTGGTGTGCAGGCTTCTCGTTGTGGTGGCTTCTCTTGTTACGGAGCATGGGCTCTAGGCGCGCGGGCTTCAGTAGTTGTGGCACACGGGCTCAGTAGTTGTGGCTCACGGGCTCTAGAGCGCAGGCTCAGTAGTTGTGGCACACGGGCTTTGTTGCTCTGTGGCATGTGGGATCTTCCCGGACCAGGGATCAAACCCGTGTCCCCTGCATTGGCAGGCGGATTCTTAACTACTGCACCACCAGGGAAGTCCAAAAACTGCATTTTTAATGTGGGGATTTCCTTATTGCAAAGGAACCTGATTCATTCAAAGCTGAGTTGCAGATTATACTTTCAGGGTAATTCAAAGGAGGTAATTAAAGCATGTGTGCCCCTGATATTTCAGGTGGGATGGAGGCCAACATGCATGCTACTTCCTTTAACATTTTCACACAATGCTTTCCAAAGCCCCTAGAATGTTGGTTTCAAAAATCACAGGAAATTGCAAGGGTATTTTGAAGGAAATGGGAATATCTCAGAGGAGAAATTAGGCTAGAAAGTGCAGGTTGCAGAACTGAAGCTTGTGGCTTCTGCAGTGGAGTGCACAGCCCAGGGCATGTGACAGACATCCACTGAGATGCAGGAAAAAACACTAAAGCTTCTTTATATATTATTTAAAATCTTCTTTTCAAATTTTATCTTTGTGTATGTTTTCTAATCAATTCATAATATGTTCACTGGTTATATATATAATTTATAAATATTATATATTCAGAGACTGCTCAAGAGATTTTATTAATGGAATATGCGTAAGATAATACATATGTAATGAGTCCGAAGGTAAATACTGCAAGAAACATAAATTATGGAGAGGGACAGTGGAAGTGCTACTTTAGAGAGTGGTCGGGAAGGTCCCTGGTGACCTTTAAGCAGAGACCTGAGGAAGTGAGGGAGTCAGCTGTGGGACATCTGAGGGAGGCGGAGCAGGGGAGTGTCCTAGGCAGGAAGCCCAGCATTTGCAAAGCCCTCCTGGGGATGTGTGGGCAACAGGTCAGAGGTCTGGCTGCAGTAGAGTGAGCTAGGAGGACCAGTGATGGGAGAGAGGCCTCGTGTCATGTCAGACCTTGAAGGACTTGGGAGGGATTTTAGGTGGCTCCAAGTGACGTGAGAACTCATTGGAGGATTTTGATCTAACTTGTGTTTTAGGAGGATCACTCTAGCTGCTGTGTAAAAATAGATTGTAAAGAGGTAAGAATGGAAGCAACGAAACCAGTTAGGAGGTCACTGCATTTACATAGGCAAGAGGTTTTGGTGACTTGGCATGATAGTAGTGGTGAAAAATGGTCAGATTCTGGATACATTTTGAAGACAGAACCAACATGTGCTGACAGATTTTATGTGGGGTGTGAGGGGCTGAGGAATGTACAGGGTTTGGGACCCCAGCATTTACCGGAATGGAGAAAACTAGGAGGGAGAATGAAATCCAGGAGTTCAGTTTGTGAGGTTAAGTTGGAGATGCCAACTGCACATTCAGGTAAGAGGTCAGGAAGGTGACTGAATGCATGACACTGGAACTTGGGGTTGGGGTGAGGCTGGAGATAAAATCAGGAGTCATCAGCACGGAACCCGGTGCTAGACAGGATCTCACGGGGAGTGGGTGTAAAGAGCAGAAAAGGCATCTGAGCTTCGGGCACTTTTGTATCTAGTGATTGGTAAGAAAAGGAGGAATCTAAACAAAACAAGTGTCTTCATCTCTTGCTGCCTTTTACTTTTTTCACATCAAAGAGATCTCTACATCTTTTTTCTCAAAGCATTTAATGTTGAGAAATATCACTTTCCTTAGAAGAATGAAATAGGCGTCTGCCATAATACTTTAATCTCCATGTCTGGAAGGTTCATGACTCAGGCTTGGGCTATGTGGAAGCATAATGAGCTACACTGAAATAAAGTTTCTTAACCTTGACAGTAAGTTTAACCTAGTTTTATAGGTGGTAGTTACAAACCAGTAATGTTTTACAAGTTTTGATGGGCTTGCATGGCAGTAGACTTTTTTTTTTTTTCCTCCTGGTTCTTTATTTCCATTAGGATAATAGAAAGCTGCCTTGGATGTCAGCTCAGAGTTTGGGGTCATTGAACTTGGTCATCTTGGGACCAAGTCAGTAGTACTTTTATAGATCTCCAAGGAGAATCTCAGTGGGTTGGGAGAATTCAGCTGATAACAGGTATACCCAAGCTCATGCTGCTTCTGTTGGTGCAGCAGTCCCCTGAACTGCTGTAAGAGAAGACTTTGCTGGGGGTGGTGTAGGGGGCACAGCACTTGTTTAGATTCCATTAGGAGATTTATTTCAGGGCCTATTCACTCTGGATTAGGTTTTGCTACACATACACAAATTAAGAGTATTACTTGTCAGTTTCTTATTTGGGAAAGTGAGACATTTCTAACTCACTTTTCCTTTCAGATTCTGTTGCGTGTGATTTGTTTTTAAACCTTTGTTTAAAGCAGCTGGCTAATCCTAGTACCCATCCTTGTAGAGGTGAGGGTGCATCTTTTTTTGAGTATATTTCCAATAAACAAAGCTAAGGAATTTTAGAACTTCAAAGGGAGCATTATGAGCATCTGTTCCAACACCATCATTTAACCAAGGAAGACAGGTTTTGGTCACTTGCTCAAGTTGGATTAGTTGTTAGGATTAGTCGTCAGCAGAACAGGTACTGGAATGCAGGTGTTCTGAAGTCAAGGGACATTTTTTAATAGCCACATATTCTTTGATCAGTGCTGTTATGAAATATTTGATATATAAGAATATATGTATATGTGAATTACGAAACCTAGTAATCAAGCCCCCACGTGCCCATCACCCAACTGAGAACCTCACCGTTACCACTGCTGCCGCAGGACCTGGCATAGCCCGCCTGCTCCCATCCCCCTGACTCCTCTACGTGTGTGACCCCTCTCTGAAATTTTGTGTTTTTCTCATTCCCTTATTTTATAGTTTCATCCTATAGTATCTGTCCCTGCACTGTTTTAGTTGTGCTTGCTTTTGAACTTTATAAATATGTTATCAAACTTCCGTGTGGCTTGTTCCTTTTTCTCTACATTGTTTCTAAGATTACCGATATTGATGAGTATATCTGTACTTGCTCTTTTTGTTTGTTTTAAATTTATTTTTTGGCTGCATTGGGTCTTTTTTTTTTTTTTTTAAATAGGACTTTATTCACAGGACTCTTAGCCTCTAGAAATGTTTTGCATTGAAAGAAAGCTATAAAGAATTGATCTTTTCTTTAGAATTGTTTAAAAGTTTTATATGTTCTATAACCACACGTAAAAATTATGACTAATGAATTCAGTCAAGCTCCAAATATTAATCCTCTGAAGGTAGCTTTTAGGTTAACATTTTAGGTGTGGCTCAATTTTGTACCTTCAGTTGACTTGTCATCTATTGAAAGAAGGCCCACTTGGATGGGAGCCCCATCTTCCTCTCTGCCTTGACCCAGGTGGACCTGTGCTCATACACATCCTTACTTGTAGGCATGACCTTTTCTTAGATTTCAGCTCTCTGATGGGTTCAAGAAATTTTGTAATCTTCTACTTTATCCAGCTTTTCCTTCTTGTTAGGATAACACTCTTCTCAGCTTTCTCCATCTTAAGTGGAAACTAGCATCCCCATTGTGATAATTTTTTTAAATTAATTAATTAATTTATTTTTTTATACAGCAGGTTCTTATTAGTCATCCATTTTATACACATCAGTGCACACATGTCAATCCCAATCTCCCAATTCATCCCACCACCACCCCCTGCCACTTTCCCCCCTTGGTGTCCATACGTTTGTTCTCTACATCTCTGTCTCTATTTCTGCCCTGCAAACCAGTTCATCTGTACCATTTTTCTAGGTTCCACATATATGTGTTAATATACAATATTTGTTTTTCTCTTTCTGACTTACTTCACTCTGTATGACAGTCTCTAGATCCAGCCACATCTCTACAAATGACCCAATTTCGTTCCTTTTTATGGCTGAGTAATACTCCATTGTATATATGTACCACATCTTCTTTATCCATTCGTCTGTCGATGGGCATTTAGGTTGCTTCCATGATCTGGCTATTGTAAATAGTGCTGCAATGAACATTGGGGTGCGTGTGTCTTTTTGAATTGTGGTTTTCTCTGGGTATATGCCCAGTAGTGGGATCGCTGGGTCATATGGTAATTCTATTTTTTTTTAATATATTTTTTTAACCATATTTTGCTTATTTATTTATTTATTTTTATTTTATGGCTGTGTTGGGTCTTCGTTTCTGTGCGAGGGCTTTCTCTAGTTGCGGCAAGTGGGGGCCACTCTTCATCGCGGTGTGCGGGCCTCTCACTATCGCGGCCTCTCTTGTTGCGGAGCACAGGCTCCAGACGCGCAGGCTCAGCAATTGTGGCTTACGGGCCTAGTTGCTCCGCGGCATGTGGGATCTTCCCAGACCAGGGCTCAAACCCGTGTCCCCTGCATTGGCAGGCAGATTCTCAACCACTGCGCCACCAGGGAAGCCCTTCATTGTAGTTTTGATTTGCATTTCTCTAATGATTAGTGATATTGAGCAGCTTTTCATGTGCTTCTTGGCCATCTGTATGTCTTCTTTGGAGAAATGTCTATTTAGGTCTTCTGCCCATTTTTGGATTGGGTTGTTTGTTTTTTTTAATATTGAGCTGCATGAGCTGTTTATATATTTTGGAGATTAATCCTTTGTCCGTTGATTCGTTTGCAAATATTTTCTCCCATTCTGAGGGTTGTCTTTTCGTCTTGTTTATGGTTTCCTTTGCTGTGCAAAAGCTTTTAAGTTTCATTAGGTCCCATTTGTTTATTTTTGTTTTTATTTCCATTACTCTAGGAGGTGGATCAAAAAAGATCTTGCTGTGATTTATGTCAAAGAGTGTTCTTCCTATATTTTCCTCTAAGAGTTTTATAGTGTCCGGTCTTATATTTAGGTCTCTAATCCATTTTGAATTTATTTTTGTGTATGGTGTTAGGGAGTGTTCTAATTTTATTCCTTTACATGTAGCTGTCCAGTTTTCCCAACACCACTTATTGAAGAGACTGTCTTTTCTCCATTGTATATCCTTACCTCCTTTGTCATAGATTAGTTGACCATAAGTGCGTGGGTTTATCTCTGGGCTTTCTGTCTTGTTCCATTGATCTATATTTCTGTTTCTGTGCCAGTACCATATTTTCTTGATTACTGTAGCTTTGTAGTATAGTCTGAAGTCAGGGAGTCTGATTCCTCCAGTTCCGTTTTTTTCACTCAAGACTGCTTTGGCTATTCGGGGTCTTTTGTGTCTCCATACAAATTTTAAGATTTTTTGTTCTCATTCTGTAAAAAATGCCATTGGTAATTTGATATGGATTGCATCGAATCTGTAGATTGCTTTGGGTAGTATAGTCATTTTCACAATATTGATTCTTCCAATCCAAGAACATGGTATATCTCTCCATCTGCTGGTATCATCTTTAATTTCTTTCATCAGTGTCTTATAGTTTTCTGCATACAGGTCTTTTGTCTCCCTAGGTAGGTTTATTCCTAGGTATTTTATTCTTTTTGTTGCAGTGGTAAATGGGAGTGTTTCCTTAATTTCTCATTCAGATTTTTCATCATTAGTGTATAGGAATGCAAGAGATTTCTGTGCATTAATTTTGTATCCTGCAACTTTACCAAATTCATTGATTAGCTCTAGTAGTTTTCTGGTGGCATCTTTAGGATTATCTATGTATAGTATCATGTCATCTGCAAACAGTGACAGTTTTACTACTTCTTTTCCAGTTTGTATTCCTTTTATTTCTTTTTTTCCTCTGATTGCCGTGGCTAGGACTTCCAAAACTACGTTGAATAATAGTGGTGAGAGTGGACATCCTTGTCTTGTTCCTGATCTTAGAGGAAATGCTTTCAGTTTTTCACCATTGAGAATGATGTTTGCTGTGGGTTTGTCGTATATGGCCTTTATTATGTTGAGATAGGTTCCCTCTATGCCCACTTTCTGGAGAGTTTTTATCATAAATGGGTGTTGAATTTTGTCAAAAGATTCTTCTGCATCTATTGAGATGATCATATGGTTTTTATTCTTCAATTTTTTAATATGGTGCATCACATTGATTGATTTGCGTATATTGAAGAATCCTTGCATCCCTGGGATAAATCCCACTTGATCATGGTGTATGATCCTTTTAATGTGTTGTTGGATTTTGTTGATGATTTTTGCATCTATATTCATCAGTTATATTGGTCTGTAATTTTCTTTTTTTGTAGTAGCTTTGTCTGGTTTTGGTATCAGGGTGATGGTGGCCTCATAGAATGAGTTTGGGAGTGTTCCTTCCTCTGCAGTTTTTTGGAAGAGGTTGAGAAGGATAGGTGTTAGCTCTTCTCTAAATGTTTGATAGAAGTCACCTGTGAAGCCATCTGGTTGTGGACTTTTGTTTGTTGGAAGATTTTTAATCAATTTCAATTTCATTACTTGTGATTGGTTTGTTCATATTTTCTATTTCTTCCTGGTTCAGTCTTGGAAGGTTATACCTCTCTAAGAATTTGTCCATTTCTTCCAGGTTGTCCATTTTATTGGCATAGAGTTTCTGGTAGTAGTCTCTTAGGATGCTTTGTATTTCTGTGGTGTCTGTTGTCACTTCTCCTTTTTCATTTCTAATTTTATTGATTTGAGTCCTCTCCCTCTTTTTCTTGGTGAGTCTTGCTAATGGTTTATCAATTTTGTTTATCTTCTCAAAGAACCAGCTTTTAGTTTTATTGACCTTTGCTATTGTTTTCTTTGTTTCTATTTCATTTATTTCTGCTCTGATCTTTATGATTTCTTTCCTTCTGCTAACTTTGGGTTTTGTTTGTTCTTCTTCCTCTAGTTCCTTTAGGTGTAAGGTTAGGTTGTTTATTTGAGATTTTTCTTGTTTCTTGAGGTAGGCTTGTATAGCTATAAACTTCCCTCTTAGAACTGCTTTTGCTGCATCCCATAGGTTTTGGATTGTCGTGTTTTCATTGTCATTTGTCTCTAGGTATTTTTTATTTCCTCTTTAATTTCTTCAGTGATCTCTTGGTTATTTAGTAACACATTGTTTAGCCTCCCTGTGTTTGTGTTTTTTACATTTTTTCCCCCTGTAATTGATTTCTAATCTCATAGCATTGTGGTCAGAAAAGATGCTTGATATGATTTCAGTTTTCTTAAATTTACTGAGGCTTGATTTGTGACCCAAGATGTGATCTATCCTGAAGAATGTTCCGTGTGCACTTGAGAAGAAAGTGTAATCTGCTGTTTTTGGATGGAATGTCCTATATCAGTTAAATCTATCTGGTCTATTGTGTCATTTAAAGCTTGTGTTTCCTTATTAATTTACTGTTTGGATGATCTGTCCATTGGTGTAAGTGAGGTGTTAAAGTCCCCCACTATTGTTGTGTTACTGTCGATTTCCTGTTTTATAGCTGTTAGCAGTTGCCTTATGTATTGAGGTGCTCCTATGTTGGGTGCATATATATTTATAATTGTTATATTTTCTTCTTGGATAGAGCCCTTGATCATTATATAGTGTCCTTCCTTGTCTCTTTTAACATCCTTTATTTTAGTCTATTTTATTTAATATGAGTACTGTTACTCCAGCTTTCTTTTGATTTCCATTTGCATGGAATATCTTTTTCCATCCCCTCACTTTCAGTCTGAATGTGTCCCTAGGTCTGAAGTGGGTCTCTTGTAGACAGCATATATATGGGTCTTGTTTTTGTATCCATTCAGCAAGCCTGTGTCTTTTGGTGGGAGCATTTAATCCATTCACATTTAAGGTAATTATCGATATGTATGTTCCTGTGACCATTTTCTTAATTGTTTTGGGTTTGTTTTTGTAGGTCCTTTTCTTCTCTTGTGTTTCCCACTTAGAGAAGTTCCTTTAGCACTTGTTGTAGAGCTGGTTTGGTGGTGCTGAATTCTCTTAGCTTTTGCTTGTCTGTATAGTTTTTGATTTCTCCGTCGAATATGAATGAGATCCTTGCTGGGTAGAGTCATCTTGGTTGTAGGTTCTTCCCTTTCATCACTTTAAGTATATCATGCCGCTCCCTTCTGGCTTGTAGGGTTTCTGCTGAGAAATCAGCTGTTAATCTTATGGGAGTTCCCTTGTGTGTTATTTGTCGTTTTTCCCTTGCTGCTTTCAATAATTTTTTCTTGTCTTTCATTTTTGCCAATTTGATTACTATGTGTCTCAGCGTGTTTCTTCTTGGGTTTATCCTGTATGGGACTCTCTGCGCTTCCTGGACTTGGGTGGCTATTTCCTTTCCCATGTTAGGGAAGTTTTCGACTATAATCTCTTCAAATATTTTCTCAGGTCCTTTCTCTCTCTCTTCTCCTTCTGGGACCCCTATAATGTGAATGTTGGTTGCATTTAATGTTGTCCCAGAGGTCTCTTAGGCTGTTTTCATTTCTTTTCATTCTTTTTTCTTTATTCTGTTCTGCAGCAGTGAATTCCAGCATTGTGTCTTCCAGGTTACTTATCCGTTCTTCTGCCTCAGTTATTCTCTTATTGATTCCTTCTAGTGTATTTTTCATTTTAGTCATTGTATTGTTCATCTCTGTTTGTTTGTTCTTTAATTCTTCTAGGTCTTTGTGAAACATTTCTTGCATCTTCTTGATCTTTGCCTCCCTTCTTTTTCCAAGGTCCTGCATCATCTTCACTATCATTATTCTGAATTCTTTTTCTGGAAGGTTGCCTATCTCCACTTCATTTAGTTGTTTTTCTGGGGTTTTATCTTGTTCCTTCATCTGGTACATAGCCCTCTGCCTTTTCATCTTGTCTGTCTTTCTGTGAATGTGGTTTTTGTTCCACAGGCTGCAGGATTGTAGTTCTTCTTGCTTCTGCTGTCTGCCCTCTGGTGGATGAGGCTGTCTAAGAGGCTAGTGCAAGTTTCCTGATGGGAGGGACTGGTGGTGGGTACAGCTGGCTGTTGCTCTGGTGGGCAGAGCTCAGTAAAACTTTAATCCGCTTGTCTGCTGATGGATGGGGCTGGGTTCCCTCCCTGTTGGTTGTTTGGCCTGAAGCGACCCAACACTGGAGCCTACCCGGGCTCTTTGATGGGGCTAATGGTGGACTCTGGGAGGGCTCACGCCAAGGAGTACTTCCCAGAACTTCTGCTGCCAGTGTCCTTGTCCCTTGCTGAGCCACAGCTGCCTCCCACCTCTGCAGGAGACCCTCCAACACTACCAGGTAGGTCTGGTTCCCGATGCACACACTACTCTGTGTGTGCCCTCCAAGAGTGGAGTCTCTGTTTTCCCCCAGTCCTGCCGAAGTCCTGCAATCAAATCCTGCTAGCCTCCAAAGTCTGATTCTCTAGGAATTCCTCCTCCCGTTGCCGGACCCCCAGGTTTGGAAGCCTGACGTGGGGCTCAGAACCTTCACTCCAGTGGGTGGACTTCTGTGGTATAAGTGTTCTCCAGTCTGTGAGTCACCCACCCAGCAGTTATGGGATTTGATTTTGCTGTGATTGCGCCCCTCCTACCATCTCATTGTGGCTTCTCCTTTGTCTTTGGATGTGGGGTATCTTTTTTGGGTGAGTTCCAGTGTCTTCCTGTCAATGATTGTTCAGCAGTTAGTTGTGATTCTGGTGTTCATGCAAGAGGGAGTGAGAGCACGTCCTTCTACTCTGCCATCTTGAACCAATCTCCTGCGTTGGGTCTTTGTTGCTGTGTGCAGGCTTTCTCCGGTTGCGGTGAGTGGGGGCTACTCTTCCTTGCGGTGAGCGGGCTTCTCGTTGCGGTGGGTTCTCTTGTTGCGGAGCATGGGCTCTAGGCGCGCAGGCTTCAGTAGGTGCAGCACTCAGGCTCAGTAGTTGTGGCGTGTGGGCTTCAGTAATTGTGGCTCACGGGCTCAGTAGTTGTGGCTCGCAGGCTCTAGAGCACAGGCTCAGTAGTTGTGGCTCGCAGGCTCTAGAGCACAGGCTCAGTAGTTGTGGCGCACAGGCCTAGTTGCTCCACCGCATGTGGGATCTTCCCGGACCAGGGATCAAACCCGTGTCCCCTGCATTGGCAGGAGGATTCTTAACCACTGCGCCACCAGGGAAGTCCCAGCCACTGACTTTTTGAAGAATTTAGATCAGCTGCTTAGAGAATGTGCTACATTCTGGATTTTCTGAGTGTTTCCTCATGTTATCATTTAACTCGTTCTTCTGTCGCCTGAATTTTCTGTATACAGGTGGTTAGGTCTGCAGGTATGATCAGATGCAGATTGAAGAGTTTTGACAAGGTTGCTACTTCCTATAGGTAGTGGTGTATATTCATGCTGTATCACAACTTGTGGTACATGCCAGCCTGCTTCTCATTAATGATCCCAAGTTTGATTGCTTGGTTAAATTGGTGCTTCCCACATCTCCCCATTGTAAAGGCATATTTCCCCGCTTGAGATTCAGAGCTCACCCTCCTTTGAATAACCTCAAAGTTGGCACGTTCATACTTAATCTTTTGAGTACCCCGTTGGTTTCTGTACGTAGCCAGCATTCATGTGCAGCCATGTCTGGAGAATAAGACTTAGGATCCAGCCGGAAATACTATTTTTTTGTTTGTTTAAGAACAGTGAACAAGATAAGACCAATTTTTCTTGTCTGACTCAAAGGGTATTTCTGAAAGAGTAATTATGCAAATGTTTTTAATGAATGGATGGCCATTGTTATTAGTTCAACAATATTCATTTGTATGTATACTTTTGTTATTTTTTAAAAAGTTCTTTATAGTCATACTGTTTATTCATAATATAGGCAAAAGCTCATTACCTGAGTACATGGGAAAATAGAAGAATACCTTTAGAAAATGAAATAACACTGCCTGAAGGTAGTTTCCTCCTCTCTTGAGCACCTCGTGAATAATGTATCTTGTTGGAATAGAATTTAGGGGAAAAGGATCACACTCTGTATATGAGTTTTCAAATTCCAAAGTCCACCCAACATTCATAAATGTCTGTTTCAGTTACCCAGGAGGCCCTTAGCACTCACTCACTGAGGAGGGACCCTCAGAACAGCAGTCTTTTCAAGTGTGCCAGCTTATGTGTTCAGTTTTTTGATAAATTACCCTTTGCCCCAAATTACCTTCCTTCTATGAATGTTATTGTGACTAAACCATGTGCTTCAAGGAAAGTGAGATATTTAGTATCAGATGAATACATACCCTCGGAACTCAAACTATAGAAGGAAAGACTTAATGAAAGGGTACTTCAGTAAGCATCATGTCAGAATCTCAGAATCACTGGTTTATGAGCTGTCCATTGTGTTTGTGAAAAATTCATCCTGTTTACTTGTGAAGAGTCAGACTTCAAGGCCCTTGGCTAGTTAGCCAAATACCACAATTTATGACAAGCTGCCATTATTTAGCTAGGGCATCAGTGTGTGGTGTGCCTGTGAGAGCTTTAAGCTCCAAAAAAGATGTAATGCATCCTTAACTGTCATGCTTTAAACAAAAGGAGGTTTAGAGGACCCCACTTTTAGCCTCTACTTTATTGTGGTTTAGAGATATTGCAGTGATATTTAAAAGATGTCTCTTTTTTCCCTTAATTTTTTATTGAAGTATATATAACATTTGTATTAAAAGGTACACAACAAATCATACATGTGTAAACTGAGTGAATTTTCAAAGTGTAACATCATTCAGATCGAGAAATAGTACATAACCAGCATCTTAGAAGCTCCCCCTCATTCCTGCCTTCTCCTGGTTGTCCTTGTAACTATTATCCTGACTTCTAACCCTGTGGATTAGTTTTGATCCCGCACCCATACACCACACACAGCCTCTCAGCATTCGTGTGTGTGTGTGTGTATGTGTGTGTATGTTGACAGGTCTTCAGTGGGATTTTGATTATAAAACTCCGTATAATTAGTCGAACGAAGTTACTGATTTATCCAGGGGAATCTTTAACAAAAACCATCACCAAAAATATGCCCTTGGGCCAAAATTGTGAACAAGAGAAAAACAAAGAGGGGAGAATCAGAATCATTTTGCTGGTAAAAGATTGCCTTTACAGCCATCCTCTTCTTGGTTCAGTATTCTGGGAAACATGGTCACGTTACCCCAACTAGGATGCTTTAGCAAGACTAATAAAGAATTGTCGAGTGTAAGTGATCACCAAGAATTCCTTATTTGTTTATGAAGAGGAGGGTGAGGCTTCTGATTTCCTGACTGCAGCAGAAGTGACAGCTGACAAGTCTGATAGAAGGGTGTGCTATTGAAAAGCCATAAAAATCACGTCCAAGAACTCAAAAAGCTTTGGGCCTGGGAACAAGCAGCCTTAGACTTTCAAAAGCCCCACAGACATCACCGTGCATTGAGTCATGCTCACAGCGATGACCTTGAGTCATTGTGAAATTACGTTCAGTGCACTCTGGAAGGAGAAGCATTGCTGTCAAAGAATGATTGGAAGCTTGGCTTCGGAGTCAGCTAGGATCAGCCCTGCATTTGGTACTTGTAGCTGTGTGACCCTGGGCAATTTACTTAACCTCACCTGTAAAATGGGGACAATAGTATTTTTTCCCAATAGCATTGTTTTGAGGATTACGGAGAATTCTGAGTGGCGTTCCTTGTAAGCTCTTTTGCTAGATGTTATTAATTTTTGACTGTGAAAAATGATTAGGTGGAACATCCTATTCTTTGGTTACAAATGAGATGTAACCTTTTAAAACTTTTGAGATCTCCTGGGTAGAGCCTCTCTAAACACACATAGTGCAAAAGATAACTACTTCTATTACTTGGAAGTAATAGAGACATTTATACTTTGAAGCAGTTCATAGTAGAAAGTAAAATAAGTGGACAAAGACAGCCAAGCCAAGGAGACTAGTAAAAGCTCAAGAAGAGGTGCATATAATGTCTTATTCCTCCTTGAGTTTAATGTTGCTCTATTACCTAAGTGTAACTGTACATCATCCAGATCCACATCCTCTCCTGTTCTGTTCCTCTCTCATCAGTGGGGTGCTGTGTTCCACTGACAGAAATGATGAATTGTCTCTATTTCTTCCTTCCTTGGTACTTATTTAGATGGCTGATTTATGAAGAGCCTGGATTTCAGGGTGTCCCTTTTATCCTGGAACCTGGTGAATACCCTGACTTATCCTTCTGGGATACAGAGGAGGCGTACATTGGATCCATGCGGCCTCTGAAAATGGTAAAGATGGAATCCAACGATGTGTTCTTAGAATCAGTAATTCTTTGCTTAACTTTGATAATTCATGGGATGTGACTTTAAAGCAATAAAGTAGACATGTAGAAGATGGGACCTATTGCTAGATAGAAATAATAGAAAGGTTAACTTGCTAGATGCTACAGATGAAAAAATGTGGATAAGCCCATGGCCTTGGCCTTCAAGGTGTTCTCGGCCTTGCAGAGCTGCTGATGTGTGTGCAAAGCTCAGCCCAGAGCAGAAATGAGAAAGTGAAGAATTAAACCTTTGTGGAAAAACAGGAGGATGAACAGATAAAGTCCAACTTGTAGGTGTGTAGAAAAGAGAAGGGGGATAATTGGGAGAGCTGCACGATAATTCAAGAGGGTCTTATAAACGAAGCAGGATTAATTTAGATGGAGATGTCAGAGTACACTGCATGATCCAGGGCGGAGCTGGGCAAGGACGGGGCTTGCTGCGGACCAGCCAGTTGTAGTTGTAGTGACAGGAGGCCAGGCTGGGCGGCAGCTTTGGGGGCCCTGGAGCTGGATGTCGGAATGAGTGTTGTTCTCCAAAGCTTTTGCCTTAGAAAGGGCCTGTGCTTCCTTCCCCTGTATTTTGCCTTGTTCTTTGTCTGTTTCATCTGCAAGACTCTAAGCCTTGGGAGGATCCAGGCTGCACCTGTTTTTGACCCCATGTTGAGCTGCATTGTAGTAGGTGCTCACTAAAAACCTACCGCATGAGTGAGGCTCCTGTTACAGACGTGTTCTTGAAATTCCACTTTGTGATTGTCTTCTGAGTCAGTTTGAGACAAATTAGAAAGGCAGGAAGATAATTTTTTTATCTTAATTTTACCCCTCCTGCCAAAGCTTGTAGTCTAATTATCTAGATGTCTGCTGGTCTTCATGCAAATAATGTTGGGCTTTTTTCTAAAGTTAAATCCATTTTCAAAGAACAAAGTTTTGTTAGCTTTATGAATGTATGAAAGAATCGCCTCAGGTTTTGAAGACAGTTTTTTTTAATACATCTTTATTGGAGTATAATTGCTTCACAACGTCGTGTTAGTTTCTGCCATACAACAAAATGAATCAGCTGTATGCACACACATATCCCCATATCCCCTCCCTCTTGCGTCTCCCTCCCACCCTCCCTATCCCACCCCTCTAGGTGGTCACAAAGCACCGAGCTGATCTCCCCGTGCTATGCAGCAGCTTCCCACCAGCCATCCATTTTACATTTGGTAGTGTATATATATGTCAGTGCTACTCTCTAAGTTGGTCCCAGCTTACCCTTCCCCGCTGTGTCCTCAAGTCCATTCTCAATGTCTGCATCTTTATTCCTGCCCTACCACTAGGTTCATCAGTACCATTTTTCTAGATTTCCATATATATGCGTTAGCATACGGTATTTGTTTTTCTCTTTCTGACTTACTTCACTCTGTATGACAGACTCTAGGTTCATCCACCTCACTACAAATAACTCAGTTTCGTTCCTTTTTATGGCTGAGTAATATTCCATTGTACATATGTGCCACATCTTCTTTATCCATTTGTCTGTCGACGGACATTTAGGTTGTTTCCATGTCCTGGCTATTGTAAATAGCGCTGCAGTGAACATTTGTGGTACATGTATCCTTTTTTTTTTTTTTTTTACGTAAGTAAATTTTATTTTTTTTGTACAGCAGGTTCTTATTAGTTATCTATTTTATACTTTATACAAATTAGTGTATATATGTCAATCCCAATCTCCCAATTCATCCTACCACCACCACCCCATACTACAGGTATCTTTCTGAGTTATGGTTTTCTCAGGGTACATGCTCAGTAGTGGGTTGAAGGCAGTTTTTAATGATAAGCAGCAGCACTGTGAAGTTCACAGCATTCAAAAAGGATTACTTTTGAAAAGCGTACTTACTTGCCTGTATGAGCCCTGGTTTGTTGATAAAATCAGCCACATTCCTTTATAATTACAGGTCATTTGCCGTATTTGAGCATCTTTGGCTGTACTTTTTTTTAAGGCTTTTAAACATATAGGTGAAAAATATCCTTCTTACTTTCCCATTGCTGATTTTAACTTTTACCCTATTTAATATTTGTATGAGATACCTCTTCTATGGTTTATTTTTAGTAAGATTTTTAGATTAAAAAAACATTTTTATTATAAAAGTATAGCAACCCCCATTGACCCATCCTTCGGGATGTTTTAAATTTATCTAACAGTTTACCTGGTTATTTCAAAAGTCCTTCAGATCATATTGTGAACTTGAGGGAACTTCAACAGTTTTGTAAGCCAGCGGTTGCAAAATCAAATGCCTCTGGGGCCAGGCAGCAAATAGGCGTGAGTAGGCTGGCAGGGAGTTAAACTGCGGAAGAGGTGGAGACAGGCAAACTGGAGCCTGTATCCTGGCTGGAGGGTGAGCCCAATTAATAAGTGCAGAAGGTGAAGGTTGCTGCCTGTGAGAGTTTGGGTCCAGAGATGTCAGATCTTAGGACTGCTTTTTAAGGTAAGTGAGAAATATGCATTTTTTTTTGAGAAGTTTACTGAGTTAAAACAAACAAACAAAAAAAACCCTAACACTTATTTGGTTAAAAAGCACAGCTACCGTACAGATTCAGCTTATAGACCGCCTCTGTGAGACTCTGCTTTAGACAGTCTTCCTCATATCTTCCCTGCATTTTTGGTAATTTTAGAACTGTCTCAACATTGATTAAACAAACAGGAATGTGGTTGCTCTGCAGTTCCGTGGCTTACCGCAGACTGCTGTGGGTAATAGAAAATGGTAACGTATCAGTGACAAACCGCTTTTCTTATTATGTTATTTTTCTTTTCAGGGTGGCCGTAAAGTTGAATTCCCTATAGATCCAAAGGTAATATATATATTTAAAAAAATTTATTCCCATTCCATCTCTATGAAGGTAATACTTGTGTGATTTTACATATCAGCTTCCATAAAACATAATTGCAGCCAAAGGAAGTTGTCCAACTTACACGGCATCCTTCAGACTGGAAGGTGATGCTAACGGCACCAGTTATCCCTAACAGTATGCGTAGCCGTGGCTCAAAGGGTTCGTTGTTGTATTAAGTTTGTAGTTTGTGGTTGTATTTACTAACTGCAGGACCTGTTGCTACTTGCCAGTCAGCAAGGAAAAACCTCACTTTTCAAGACAAGTTCTCCCTACTCCCAAATGCTCTTTCTGTTAGTTCTACTTCACACATCTGTGACACATAGTTTGATCTGTAGTTTGTTTCATTTTTAAAGCAACTTAGAATACTTTGGTTCCTTAGTTTGGCCTGAGCAAAATTCTACATATCAGTTCTAGACATTGAACAAAAACCAATTATGCATAAACTGTCTTTTGAACCTTGACTTCAGGCTACACCACAGCAGAAAAAAAATTCTGATTTTTTTTTAAAAAATTATTTATTTTATTTATTTTTGGCTGCACTGCGTCTTCGTTGATGCGCGCAGCTTTCTCCAGTTGTGGCGAGTGGGGGCCACTCCTCGTTGCTGTGCGCGGGCTTCTCACTGTGGTATCCTCTCCTGCTTCAGAGCACGGGCTGTAGGCGTGCGGGCTTCAGCAGCTGTGGCGAGTGGGCCCAGTAGTTGTGGCCTGCGGGCTCCAGAGCACAGGCTCAGTAGCTGTGGTGCACAGGCCTATCTGCTCCAAGGCATGTGGGATCTTCCCGGACCAGGGATCAAACCCGTGTCCCCTGCCTTGGCAGGCGGACTCTCAACCACTGCGCCACCAGGGAAGCCCTCTGATTTTTAAAATTACATTTCATGGGGCTTCCCTGGTGGTGCAGTGGTTAAGAATCCGCCTGCCAAGGCAGGGGACACGGGTTCGAGCCCTGGTCCGGGAAGATCCCACATGCCACGGAGCAACTAAGCCCGTGTGCCACAACTACTGAAGCCCGTGTGCCTAGAGCCCATGCTCCACAACAAGAGAAGCCACCGCAATGAGAAGCCTGCGCACCACAACAAAGAGTAGCCCCCGCTTGCTGCAACTAAAGAAAGCCTGCACACAGCAACAAAGACCCAATGCAGCCAAAAATAAATGAATAAATTTATTAAAAAATTATAAGATACTGTTATTTAGTTAATTTAAAAAATATGATTAGAAAATTTTAATTTGTTTTCCAGGACTTAGTGATATTAAGTGACTAATTTAATGTTTGGCTATTAAGATATTTAACTTTTAACAAATTACTAGCATATCTCATTTATGTTATAGGTAGTTATTTATGAAAAGCCTTTCTTTGAAGGAAAATGTATGGAACTAGAAAAAGAGGTGTGTAATTTTATCATGGAAGAAGGTGAAACAACTGGAGATGAACATTTGCCCCTTACATCAGTGGGATCTATGAAAGTTCTAAGAGGCATGTAAGTAGACAGGAGTGACATGAAAGGATTTCTTTTGATTCCCTTTAATAAAGTAAAAGAAACATGTTCTCTCTCTCCCAAAGATAGCATTCCAGATTGTATGGTAGAGTGAATTTCAAACATGTTTTCTTCAGCTGGTTGTGACCTGGATCTGACACAGCAGTTTGCTGGGCTGGTTTGGGGTCATTCAGCTGAGCAAGGCTGATAAATTGGCCCATCCAGATTGATCAAATCTACAATCTTGTTTATTAATATTATGCTCCAAACTATTGAACTGTTAGTTTGCTTTCTATTTTGTAGGATCATATTTTGCACTTTATAGATCTTAACATATTTCCTTTAGAATTGTACACTGAAAATGGCTTGTAAATAGCCCAAAATATACAGTATTTTAATTACTATTTGAAGAAAGTTCATTCAGTTTTATTTGCTGAAGTTCTTTTGAGTCAGTTCTTAAACATACACGTTCAGACACACATGTACGCATGCACACTGACCCCACTATACTCCTTTTCGGAACGTTGGTGTATGCTTCTTAGGTTGATTTCTTGGGGCCATTCTGTTAGTCTCTTAAATGCTAGGGAAGCATTCCAATAGTCATAATGCATGAGTCCATGTGTAGCTTTATAGCTATTTATATTTGTCAGTGAAACTGATACTTTAACACTACTGAAAATTTCTACTCCTTCATGTTCTTTTTGTTGTAGTTGGGTCGCTTATGAGAAGCCTGGCTTTACTGGTCATCAGTATTTGCTTGAAGAAGGAGAATATAAGGACTGGAATGCCTGGGGAGGCTACAGTGGAGAACTTCAGTCTTTACGACCTATATTAGGTGTAAGTTAAAGAAAAGCTAATGGCTAATACTTGAGCGTTTTGGGATAATAAACGGCCAGCCTTTGAATTTTGAATTTTTTTTTCTCAATAGGATTTTTCAAATGCTCACATGATAATGTACAGTGAAAAAAACTTTGGATCCAAAGGTTCCAGTATTGATGTATTAGGAATTGTTGCTAATTTAAAGGAGACTGGATACGGAGTGAAGACACAGTCTGTTAATGTACTGAGTGGAGTGTAAGTGCAATAACCCAATTGGGATTTTAAATATGGGTTTCACTTTGGTTTGTTTTAAAGTAATGGAGTCTCTGACCCAGAGTAGCACTCAATAAGTACATATCTCAAAAACTAAACATTAAGTCAGCCATTTAATAATTACTGCCACTATATTTTTATAGCTGCTTTTTAAAATCTTTCTCATATAGTATTTTTTTAATGTGTAATGTAACATTGGAGCAGGCTTTTGAGTTTCATGATAGAAATCTACAGATCCACTTCCCTTGTCATTCTTCATGGAAAGAACTCATGAATTACTTATGATGGGAAACAAATAATAATAGTGATCTAACATTAGAAACCTGAGGTTGGGACAAAGTCCCATTTGATTTTCCTATGGTCCTACACCTGCTCCATTATACTTTCTCACTTTCATGTATAATGTACAGCAGAGTTAATTATATTAATCATATTCTAGATTATATCCCCAGTATTTATCTTATAACTGGAAGTTTGTACTTTTTGACCATCTTCATCCAACTCCCCCTCCCCTCTGACTCCCCACCTCTGGCAACCACAAATTTGATCTCTTTTTCTATGAGTTTGTTTTTTAAGTATAATTGGACTATCAACAGCATGTTAGTTTGTGGTGTACAACATAGTGATTCAATATTTCTATGCATTTCAAAATGATCACCATGATAAGTCTAGTTACCTTCTGTCACCATACAAAGATATAACATAATTATTGATAATATTCCTCATGCTGTACATTTCACTCCCGTGACTCATTTATTTTGTAACTGGAAGTTTGTACCTCTTAATTTCCCTCACCTATTTTACTAAGCCTCCCCCGCCCCTCCACTCTGGCAACCACCTGTTCTCTGTATCTGTGACTGTTTCCTGTTTTGTTATGTTTGTTCATTTGTTTTGTTTTTTAGATTCCACATATAAATGAAATCGTGTGGTGTTTGTCTTTGTCTGACTTATTTCACTTAGCGTAATACTCTCTAGGTCCACCCATGTTGTCGCAAATGGCAAAATTCCATTCTTTTTCATGGCTAATATAATTTATTTATTTATATATATATATAGACACACACCACATCTGTCTATCCATGTAGATAAATAGGTTGCTTCCATATCTTGGCTATTGTGAATAATGCTGCAATGAACATAGAGGTGCACATATCCTTTTGAATTAGTATTTTTGTTTATTGGTGTTTTTTTTTTTTTGGAAAAATACCCAGAAGTGAAATTGCTAGATTGTATAGTAGTTCTATTTTTAACGTTTTGAGGAACCTCCATACTGTTTTCCATATTGTCTGCACCAATTTACATTCCCACCCAGTTCATAAGGATTACCTTTTCTCTACATCCTCACCAACAATTGTTATTTGTTGCCTTTTTGATAATAGCCATTCTGACAGGTGTGAGGCAATATCTCATTGTGGTTTTGATTTGCATTTTCCCTGATGATTAGTTATATTGAGCATCTTTTCATGTGCCTCTTGGCCATATGTAGGTCTTTTTTGGAGAAATGTCTCTTTAGGTCCTCTGCCCATTTTGTAATTGGGTTGCTTGCTTTTTTGATGTTGGGTTGTATGAGTCCTTTGTGTATGTGGGATATTAACCCCTTACCAGATACATTGTTTGCAAATATCTTCTCCCATTCAGTAGGCAGCCTTTTCCTTTGGTTGATAGTTTTCTTTGTTGTGCAATAGCTTTGTAGTTTGATGTGGTCCCTTTTGTTTATTTTTGTTCTTATTTCCCTTGCCTGAGGAGACACATCCAAAAAAATATTGCTAAGACTGATGTGAAAGAGCCTACTGCCTGTGTTTTCTTCTAGGAGTTTTATGGTTTCAGGTCTTACCTGTAAGTCTTTAATGCATTTGGGGTTTATTTTTTTATATGGTGTGAGAAAGTAGTCCAATTTGATTCTTTTGCATGTAGCTGTTGAGTTTTCCCAACATGATTTATTGAAGAATCTGTCTTCCCCTTTGTATATTCTTGCCTCCTCTGTCGTAGATCAATTGACCATGTAGGTGGGTTCATTTCTGGGCTCTATGTTATTTTAATATAAAAATAATTGTTTCAGTGTACCTGGAATTAGCAGTTGAATGTTTTACTAATGCTAAAGTAAGTTTTTATTGAAAGATGATTAGTCAAGACTCTTTGGGATGCAAGTGACTGCAGGTCAGTCTAAACTGGCATAAATGATAAAAATGTAATATATTGACGTGCATAACTGAAAAGTCCTGGGAAGGATTTTGCTTCCGTCACGGCTAATGCAGGGATTCAGACACTGTCATTAGGACTTGATCTCTCGCTGTCTCTTGACTGCGCTTTTGCTATGCTGGCTTCACTTCAGGCAGGTACTTTCTGTTACCGAGTTGAAGTGCCTACTGCTCGCCGCACAACAGGCCAATACATCGAGAGATGAGGTCTTGGGACAAGGAATAGCAACTTTATTTGGAAAGCCAGGAGACTGAATAGACGGCAGACCAGTGTCCAAAAGAGCCATCTTGCTGGGCTTTGGATGCTAGTTTCTTTTATAGAACAAACGGGGAGGTGAGGAGGTAAAGTAAAAAAGCTGATAAGTTGTTGCAGATACTTCTTGGTTCCAACCAGCCTCCCCGAGGGATGTGCTAATTTCTTCTTTTCTGCAGTCAGGTGGACCTGGTGGGGATGTTTCCTGTGAACTCAAACAAAAGTATTTTAGCTTAACACTTGGGCATGGGAGGCAGGGTTCCCAGAGGTGGGCTATTTTGTTTACTTTAAGCTATGGCAACATCCCTTTAGGGATTAACTTGTAGCAAAAGCAATAAGGTTAAAGTAAAGAAAAGGATCCAATATGGAGTCAGATTTGTTCTTCCCTATTATACTTTCTATCTGGGACCTGTGGCAGCAGCATCTTGCTTTGTTCTCAGATCTCACTGCTTCTAGTGGAAAGCTTCTCTTTCCCACAGAAGTTCCAGGTTTGACTTTGATTCTGTATGCTTAAGTCATGTGTACCTGTCTGAACCAATTACTGTAGCCAAGGAGATGGCTGTGCCTGTGTTACATGCCCAGCCCTGCAGCTGAGATACAGGGTCAGTCCCATGGGGACTACTAGTGTATAATAGGGCTGAGGAGTTCCCCAGGAACATCAGAAAGAGTGGGTACAGATACTGGATTGGCAAAAGCAGATGTCTGTTAAAGTGAGTTACACAATTATTTTTATGGTCCAGGCTGATGTCAGTTATAATTTGTTATAAGTGAGAGTATTCTTAAATGGTCATATGAAATCATTTGACAATGATTCTGTTGAAAATGTTTGGCGTTAGGCTCTTATGCTATGAGTAACATAGACTATGAGTCATTCTAACCTCAACTCTACTGTATTTCAAGGGGCTTCCCACAATAGCCCTGGATATTTGAGATGTGTCTACAATGTAATATTGTTTTAGTGTTAGTCATGTTCACTAAATTCTTGTGTTGGTTGCACCATCTTGACAGAATGACTTCAGTGACTTCTGGGGCTTCCATTCTTAGCAGGAAATGCCTTCTCCTGGGTCCTGTTCTGGAACCCTAACATGTTAGAATCTGCCATAGACAAAAGGTATGATACGGCATTCAGAAGTTATCTGAAATATTGCTGTGGCTCTATAGTATTTTTGATTGCCTTTAAAGTGAATTATTTAGAGGGAAAATACGATGACCAACAATGGCCAAATGTGGGGAAACAGTTGCACATTTTCATACTCACCAGGTGTGCTGGTTTCATTAGTCAGAGCCCAGTTATGTACCCTAGCAGAGGAAGCAAAAGGATGCTGGGTGGAATTCCCTCAGGGCATTTATGTGGATTATGCTGTTAGCACCTGTAGAATTATTGTGCCTGGAGCCAGTCTCACTTTTTTAACCAGCCCTTATTTACTTAAAATCCATTGCCTTTATAAAATGTTGCTTTTATATGTTTCTATTTTTAGTCATTTCTAGTTAGATTTCCTGGCTTAGGCTTTTTTTTTTTTTTTTTTTTGGTTGTAGCAGTTGAGTTTTGTTGTTGGGAGGAAGTTGAAAGGAGGCATGCATGTGTGCGCGTGCACACACACAACTTCCTTTTAAATTCTGTGGTTGTAGAAGCACTTCTGTACTTACCAGGGCCAGCTGCTTCCTCATATTTCATTCAGTCGAACGTTTGATAAATATTTATTGAGGTCTATTATGTGCAAAGCATTGTATTATATCCTCAAAGAAGTTACAGTATTTATATGAAACCTAATTATTGCTACAAAATACGCAAAGATTAAGTGCTTTGGGGATCCACGGCAGAGAGAGATTAATTTCCAGTTTGGACACAGGGAAGACTTTGGAGGAGGTAGCATTGGAATTGAGCCCTTCAGGATAGGAAGGTTGAGATGTACCACTATCACATGCGTAATAAATTCCCTGGGTGGTAAACTCATTATTAGCTCTGAAACCGAGAACAGGCTTCAGGAAGGATCCTCACAAATCCAGCAAATGAGGATTTAGGAACCGCATTTTGTTTCTTGTTGAAACATCAAAAGAGATGCCTTTACACATCCCTCCTAATCATTTTCTAGTTCTGTGCTGTCCTCTTGTTCAAATAGTGGAAACTGGGCTAATTTTTTTAAAACTCAACAGCAAAATGAAATATTTCTAGAGTCCAGATTTTTAAAAAAAGTGTTGGTTTTGAGTTTTTTTCCTTTTCCCTCCACAGAAGGGCAGGTTTGCCCTGCTGCCCTTAAATTCTGAGCAGTGACCCCAGCAGGCTGAGACCTGTTTGTACTTATACTCGGCAATCTTATAGATAGACAGAGAAGTGTTGATTCACATGTACAGAATATGCTTAAACAAGGACAGGAAGGAGTTTTTTTCTTAAGAGTTTCAGGTATAAGTTATAAGTAGACTCTAGATCGTAGATATACCAGAGAATCTCAGAAATGAATTTTGGATTTGGGGCTGCATCTTGGAAGGAAAACAACACTATTGTCAATTCAAGTGACATTTTAATAAATGGTTTTCCTTTTCAACTTCAGCAGGTTAGATAGGCATACTTGGGTGTTGGGTATTTTCTTACAGGTAACTTATTTTAGTTTTATAGGGAAATACAGTACTCACACTTGTTTAAAAAAAAAAAAGCACTGGCTAAAGTGTCATCCAAGGTTCGCTCAGTTGTCACCTTCTCTCCTGCGTATTCAGTCTTTCCCTCCTCACTGGCTTTTTTCCCTCTAAACCTTAAAGTCAAACAATCAAGCAAAAAGGACTTTACCCCCTCTGTTTCCCTCTAACTTGCTACAGACCCAGAGCCTTGCCAGGAATACTTTTTTGTCATATGTCTTATCCTCTTTAATTTTTTTTTTTAGGTCTTGGCTTTTGTAAAGTAGATTTACTTGCTCTGCAGAAATTCGTCCCCACATAGCAGTGTTCTGGGCTCACGCTTTGTTGTCATTTCTCTTCATGACTCGTGATAAGCCAAAGGCTGTGTGAACAGAGGCCACACACAGAGGCACCTGTGAGCTGTACAGCCTCCCGCCCTGTCAACACTGGGATCTTGGTCAATGCCCTTACTTAAAAATGAAAATACGGACTTTCACAAAGGTTAAATGACCTCTTTAAAGTTATCTGAAAGTTAATGTCATGACCACACCTAGAACCAGGCCTCCTACCTAATTCCTCACTTCACAGTGTTGAAGAATAGGATTTTAAAGTTGCTTATGAGGTTCTGAAGTGGGAAAGCGGTATTTTCTGAAATAGACTGTGATTGGTGCTTATAGCAGTTTCTCCATTCAGCTGGCCAGAAATGAGTCCACAGATGTTAGCTGTCATAGCTAATTATCACTTGAGATTTTTACAGTGTTCTTCTTGATGGCTGCTCATTTCCAAGTAATAACTGCACTTGAGTTTTTAAGTCAAGCCCTTTAGATAGTAAAATTGTAATCTGTTCTAATTGTGAAGCATGTGGGCTGTTTTAGGTATGGCTTATGGAAAGGTAAATGAAAAAACTACAAGGGTAGGTGGCAGTTCGGGTCACAAGGTGAAGAGACCTGGTGAGCCTCAGGAGACTCGGTCAAGGGTTCATTCATCCCTGGCCACTAACTGACAGGTCACTTCCCATTCAGAACAAACACCAACAAATAATACCACCTGATGCTTCTTACCCATCTCTGAACTTTAGAGGGCAAGGATTTTGTCTTTTTTTTCATCTTGCATTCCCAGTGCCAGTCTAGTTCCCAGCACATGGTAAATGGCCAGTCAGTTTGTTGAATGAATAAATGAATTACTTTTTCTGTGTCTTTAGGTTTTCTTTTCAGGAAAATGTGAAAACCAGTACCTCCCTGTTACCGAGTCCAAGCTTGTACTGCTCGCCGCGCAATAGGCTAGTAAATCGAGAGACAAGGTGTTAGGGCAAGGAATAGTGACTTTATTTAGAAAGCCAGCAGACGGAGAAGATGGTGGGCTAGTGGCCCAAAGAACCATCCTCCCCGACTTAGAATTCAGGCTTCTTTTATACTAAAAGGCGAGGGGCTGTGGTAGGTTGTTGCCAACTTCTTGGTGCTGGAATCCTTTGTTCTTGCAGCTGTCCACGCAGATCTGGTCACAGTGTTCCTAGAAACCTCAAGACAGTTGTTATTTTCTGTTCTGCAACTTGATTTATCTCTATGTGAATGGAAAAGTTTTACACTAAAGCTTTAAAGGTCAGAGCCTTGAGAATGGACCATGATGTATATTTCAGGCACTAGGCAGCATTCCTTTACAAAGGTGCAGAGCCAGCATGACTAAGCACAGGCAACAGAGCACAAAGGTTAGAGCTAAAGGACTAGGTCTAATACGGAGTCAGGTTTGTTATTCTGTGTTACATCCCTAAAAAGATTAAATGTGATAATAGATGTGAATGCATTTCGGAAAGTTCTGAGCATATATATGGGCATAAAGGTATTATTCCTTTAAGCTGTGAGAGGATCAATATAGGGCAATGAATTAACTGAGGAGGAAACACTGAGTACCTCCTGAATAAAACAGAATTGAAAAATTCTTTTCCCTTCTAAGACTTTATCTTTGGATAAGAAATAGCATCAATAAGTTGGTTTTGTTGATTTTCCTCTCTGAGTGTGGATCATTTCAAAGATAACAATTATGAAAACATTCCAAAAGAGATTCATTCTTATTATTCTCAAGAGTTTGTTCAATTTTGCTTATTACATAGTTGTGTCATGTTGGAAATCCTGATTGAAACAAAATTTTCATTATTTAGCTGTTATATGATCTTTTTTTTTTTAAGCATTTTTTTATGTCAGCTTTTTTTTTCCAGTGTGGTTTGTTGTGTAATAGAGACATAGCTTCCTGTAGTATCTTTCTGGAAAAATACTTTAATGTTGATAACAAAAAGAATTCTTACTTGCTTATTAAAAGAACTTTTACAGCTACTTCTTGAAAGTCCAGATTGTTTCCTTAGACTAGAATTAGAAAGAAATATAGCGAAATAGCCTTACTGGAGTTTTCTCAGGGAATAAGATTTGACAAGCGAGAACACCAAAAGGTTCATGTAAAGGTACTCTTTCACTTGCCACTTTGATTCGTCCTACAGACAAATCTATCTGCTCCTAAAAGATTAATGGAGAACCAGAAAAATTATTCAGATTACTTATTAGTAAAACAAATGAAAGTTGCTATACAATGTATATTTATCCAAATGGGTGTGATAGTTTTATTGTAAATGTAAACTATGAACTATAACGAGTCAGTGTTTTTTGTTTCTTTAGATGGGTAGCCTATGAAAATCCTGACTTCACAGGAGAACAGTATATACTGGATAAAGGCTTTTATACCAGCTTTGAGGACTGGGGAGGCAAAAATTGTAAGATCTCTTCTGTTCAACCCATATGTTTGGTAAGGAGTTACATTTTTCTCTGAGAATATTTAACTGAATTTTGGATTCCCTTAATGTGTGCTTCTGGTTCATGTAATACTTAACTATAGAAACTATCCTGAGATTATTTTTTTTTAATGGTAATTGTTAATGATCCACAGAAAAAATTTTCAAGATGTCTGCCCTACTCATTTCCTTTTCTCTTCCCTTTAAAAATTCTTAGGATTCTTTCACCAGCCCAGGGAGACGAAATCAGGTAACTTAACATTCTATCTTTCATAATTAAAAACCTTCTGTTAAAAACCTTCTGAATTTATGTGTGAAACATCATACACTTGGGAACATACTGTTAGTTTTACCCATTTTTGTGCCTGAAAGCATAACTATATTTTAAAATTAGATTTAAGCTTACAGTAAGGCTTAATTGATAGCACTGACCCATATCTAAATATTTCTTATAAAAAGTTAAATTTTTATATCATTACAGTGGATCAGAGTTTAATACACTAGGATTAGTATTTCAAACAATAGCATATAGTTATTGTGGAAAACAGTAAAATGAATGTTCATATTTGCTGTGTCTGCATTAGGCTTTTTATAGTGTCTTTTATATGGTGTCTCACTTAAGCCTTTTGAATGCTGACTCTCTGTATCAACTGAAGTGTTAAATTCGTTAAAGACTTTTTAATGGAAGTGTTCAGAGAGCCATAATTACAGAGGCACAAACACCACTGTAGCCTCCTTTATTGGCATACAAAAGAGTCTAATAAGTCAGCAGGTAGCTTCCATCTAGAGGGAGGAAAACTGCACTACATGTTTCCAAAATATAGTTTCTTGTAAATGTTAGAACTGTGAACAATTACTTTTGGCCACAATAAAGCTTTAAAATGCCTTGCAGCTTGTTACAAGAGGGTGTTCTGTAGAAAGCTGCCTCTATTGTTGGACTATCCTTTGATGTCTCTGAATGAAATTAAACAATCACGAATGGTGCAGTCAAAGTATTTCTAATTGATCATTAATGTAGAAGTGAAAAATTAAAGGGTTTATAAAATTCATACCAGTTTATGGTAACAAAAGTTAACAGGTCATGTTTGGTTATCATTTCAGAGGCTGAATGAGTTAATGTGTTTAGGAAAAGAATTTTATGTATTTCCGTTTACTTTTTCAAAGATTCACTTGTTTTCGGAACCACAGTTTCAAGGTCGCAGTCAGTGTTTTGAAGAAACAACAAGTCAAATTGATGAGTCATTTTCTGCCAAGTCTTGCAGAGTTTTAGGAGGCAGGTAAGCAAAACAGTGGACTGGCAGAGGCCAACCAGTGGGAGAAAACAGGATTCACGTATCAGCAAGTAAATGCACTTGTAGGAGCTTGGTACCGCATGAGACCACCACATAGTACAAGACCATGCGAGTACTGAAGTGGACTTTAGAGCACTGAGTGCTGGGCGTCAGAGGACATGGACATCAGTGTGGGTGGGAGAAGTTGAAGATCACCACCTCGTTGTGCAATGGGACTCAGACCAGGTTCTCTGCTCTCTAGGCCTCTCCCGTCATCTGTAAAGGGACTTTAGATCATCTCTAAGGCACCTCCCAAGATAGATTTTTTTTTTACAGGTGGGTAGGAGTAGGGTAGGCATTCTGCATGATAGGCAAGTGCATGGCTGGAGTGGAGATGCTGATGAGGGGCACACCGCCCTCTCTAGCTGGGAGGTCTTTGTACTGGGGGGAGGGGAAGTGAGTTTGGACAGGGAGGGTGGGCTCAGGTGATGAGTCTCCTGAGCATATGAATTTAGATGGATGCCAAAGGAAAACACAAGATGGGCAAGGCAAGGAGCTCAAAGTCAGGGAAACAGATCAGGAAACCCTTGGAGCAATCTGTGCAAAAGGTGATGAATTAAGTTGAATAATAATAATAGTAATAGTAGTAGTAGCAGTAGTGGTAGTAATGCCTTTAATCATATAGTTCTTCATGGTCTAAACAGCAGCATCATGCCATTTGGCAATGCAAAGTGGAAAGAGCACCGGCTTTGCATTCAAATGCATAGATTTATATAAAGCTTCACTGTTTATTAGCACATACCTGCACCTCTGTCCTAGTTTCCCTTTGTCCCATATGCTGCTTCATTTATTACTACCAGACATGTACTTTTTTGGTATTCATTTATTGTCCGTCTCAGCTCACTAGGGTGTAAACTTCAAGATACCAGGGACTTTGTCTTGTTATATCCCCAGCAGTGGAAAAATACCTGACACACAATTATTCCTCAATAAGTATGTGTTGGGTTAAACAAAAACAAAACAAGACCCCCAACTCCTCTAGGGAAGCATGATAAATCACCATTTTATCAATAGTGCTGAGTGCTAGAGAGACTAAGTGACTTGTCTAAGTCACTGTGGTATTTTGACTCCTGGCCCAGTGCAGGGGTGTTGGAAATGAGGATAAAGGGGTGAGGAAGAAATCTGGGGAGAAAACAGTAGACCCAGGTGACTGACTAGCTATGAAGGTTGAAGGAATATCCAGAAAAGACTTGAAGACTCAAGGGCTTGACAGAACCACCTTGGCTGGGAGAATGGTGGCACCATGAGAGGTGCAAGGAATGCTGGTAGGTGGAGAGGTGAAAGCATTAATAATTTCATGGAGAAAAAAGTTTTATTTCCCAAATGACTTATTATGAATATTAACTTGCCACAAGATGAAATGCAGTAAATATATCCAGACATTTTTGCAGAGAGAACACTGTTAGCCATAAGCATTGTGTTTATTGTATGGCAGCTACCTCTAAAAATCAGACTTCTTGACTAGGAAGACTCAAATTACATTTTATACACGTGTGTGGTTTTTCCTCTATAGCTGGGTTGCATATGACGGAGAAAATTTCTCGGGTAATCAGTACGTGTTGGAGGAAGGCCACTATCCTTCGCTGTCTGCAATGGGATGCCTGCCTGAAGCAACTTTCAAGTCTGTTCGTTTTATAGATTTCGTAAGTATGTCAGGGTGAATATAGCGTTACAGAGATGTATGGTCGCACAGCTGACAGACAGAGCAAGGGAACCAGCAGGTAGGCTTACTCAGGACAAAGTTGGAGGCAGAAAAAATAGTTGCGTGGACAACTTTCTACCCTGGTCTCTTTCCAGATCTTTAAAATGTAAACTGTTTGCTGCTTTCTCAGACTTCAGGGGCAGTGTTGGGTCAGTCATGGTGCACAGTGCACAATCATGGGCTAGTTCAAGGCCCTTCCGTTTTGTTTTTTTCCATTTCACACCTGAGCCCTATTTCTTTTTTTTTTAAGATTTATTTATTTATTATTAATTTATTTATTTATTTATTTATGGCTGCATCGGGTCTTAGTTGCAGGATCTTTGTTGAGGCATGCGGGATCTTTTGTTGTGGTGTGCAGGCTCCAGGGCGCGTGGGCTCTGTAGTTTGCGGCACTCGGGCTCTCTCATTGAGGTGCCCAAGCTCAGTAGTTGCAGGGCGCTGGCTTAGCTGCCCCGCGGCGTGTGGGATCTTAGTTCCCCGACCAGGGATTGAACCCGTGTCCCCTGCATTGTAAGGCAGATTCTTTACCACTGGACCACCAGGGAAGTCCCCCTGAGCCCTACTTCTATACCTCTACCTTTAGAGGTACCCATTCTAATGTGTTTGGAGTACAGCTTGGATTCCTATAAAATATATGTTTTGAAAAAATATGTATACAGGCTTTTAATTTATATACAGTATTATGCTATAGTTCTCATCATGTTATAAAAACTCTCCTTACATTAAATTTTTTGAGAGCCATCCATTATGCTGTATGTACATCTAGTTATTGATTCTAATGGGTGCACATGATGTAATATGTATATACAATATATAATCATTAACTAGATGTACATACAGCATAATGGATTACCCTGGGATCTTTTGGGGATATATATTAAAGAGTGGATTGGGACTTGGGACTTCCCTGGTGGTGCAGTGGTTAAGAATCTGCCTGCCAGTGCAGGGGACACGGGTTCGAGCCCTGGTCCGGGAAGATCCCACATGCCGCGAAGCAACTAAGCCCGTGAGCCACAACTACTAAGCCTGCGCTCTAGAGCCCGCGAGCCGCAACTGCTGAAGCCTGCGCGCCTAGAGCCCGTGCTCCGCAACAAGAGAAGACACCACGATGAGAAACCCGCGCACCACAATGAAGAGTGGCCCCTGCTCGCCGCAACTAGAGAAAGCCTGTGGGCAGCAACGAAGACCCAATGCAGCCAAAAACAAACAAAAAAAGAGTGGATTTACTGGATCTCACATTCATGAATATGCAACCTTCAGTAAGTACCACCGAATTCCACCACTTTACACTGTTGCTGGCCGTGCATGTGGATTCCAGTTTTCAGCATCATGGCCATTATTGAGTATTCTCTGACATTCTAACTTTTGTCAGTTTGAAAGAATGGCGTAGTCTCTGACATTCTAACTTTTGTCAGTTTGAAAGAATGGGGTAGAAGTTGTGTTAGTTTGCATTTCACTGTTGGCAAGATCTCATATACTTACTAGTCATTTGGGTTTTCTGTTCAGTGAATTGCCTATTTATATCCTTTGCCCAGCTCTTTAGTTTCCTGTCATTGTTGTTATTGATTTGCAGAAATTCCTTATAGTTTTTAAATCTATTCCTCTGTTGTTTTAGAGATTTGCAATTAAATGACTTTTCTCAGTTTCTCATGTATGTGCCAATCCAGATTATAGTGCTCCTTTTTGACCAGAAATCTTTAATTTTAATGCAGACAAAGCAATATTCAATAGAACAATACTGCAAAATAATGTTCAGATGTTAAAGTCTGGGTGTATCTGACAGTGTGGGAAGTATTTGTTAGTTTTTGGTAGCTGATATCTCATAAAAAGCTTTAAACATATGTAGTTGGTGATTTTAGCTTTAAAGGTAGAAGGAACATATGTGAGTTGGCTTTTTCTCATCCCCTCCTGCCCGTTCAAATAACAAAAATGTTGACCTTCCTTGAGATGTGAAAATAGTAGCAGCGAAACATAAAATGATGTGGTAAGATTCATTAACTTACAAATAATAAAATATCTAAAAATTTGATATTTAACCTGCTTGGAATTCTAAAAGCAACCTACAAATATTTAAAAAAAAAACAAACCCACTTTAGATTTAAAGCTTTCAAATGCCTTTCTTCAAGCAGAACTTAGCATGTATGCTCACATCACTTTTGACATTTACAGATGATGTTCTTTTAAGTTTTGATTATGATGAAATGAATACTTTACCCATATTAAGAACGTATATTTTAATTGTGACTTAGTACTTCAAAATCGTTTGGCGGTTGTCGCTAGATTAGAGTGCTTGGAACGTTTTGGCACACCATCTCAGAGAAAAGTGCAGTGAAAGTGCAGAGTAGTAATACTACTACAGTTTCTGTCATTTCCTTCTTGTATGGTTTATACAACCTAATTTCTAGACCATATAGACCCCCTCTACACACTGATCTGCTCTGTTTACTGGTCAAGATCTTTCTACACATCAGAGCACATCCACATAAATGAAGCAGTATGGTGCCACACCGTTGCCACAAAACTTTAAGCAAGTTAGGGAATTTTTCATGTATCATTTATGATTTTAGGATTATAATCATTAGAGCTTAGTCTAGGGTCATAAGGGTCTGTAATTTGAAAAACAACCATAAGCTGCCAACTTTTCATTTTTCTGAAAATCAGTGGACTTGAACTTGGGGTTTCCATCCTATTTTTTCTCTCCTAACAATTATTCCTACAGGAAAGTTTGGGAATACACAGAATCATTGTCTTATTGACAGTTAAAAACAACAACAAAAAGACATCTGAAAATGTATACAAGGGGAAGGTTCCTTTATTAGGCAGATTACCACTAGACCCCCAAAGATCACCACAGCCCCCGACCCTCGCCATTTATGTCCTTGGCTTTCCAGCCCCTTCTTATCTCAATAGAAAACAGAAAAGTTGAAAATAAATTCCATTAGAATTGATATTCCAGGCATATATACCTGTTCCTTTATGCCTGGGATATTTTCCCCATTTTATAATACTTTACATTTACCTGCCTTTCTATGTAAGGGAAAAACTTTCTGCCCTCCATCCTTCCTCGCTTTAGCTTTGGAGTATATAACCACCCAGATTTTCTGGAAAACGGAGTATATGAGCAGGCCAAATCCGGCCAGATCTTGTGCTTTGTCCTTGTAACAAGATGATTTTCACATTAAGTTCGAATTACTATCAAGGATGAGTAACAGAACATTATTTTTGTTCCTAAACAGGAATTTTCTGAACCAACAATTCTTCTTTTTGAAAGAGAAGACTTCAAAGGAAAAAAGATTGAATTTAGTACAGAAATAGTTAATCTCCGATCCCTAGGATTCAACACGCACATACGTTCTGTTCAGGTGATTGGTGGCATGTAAGTGAGTTACCTACTTGTTTATTCAGTAAAATAGATTTTAAAAGTTAAGTTTGATCATATTTCTCTTCTATGTTACCTTAACCAAATTGACGTATAACCCCTTTTTTTCTGTAAGGCTTAATATTTATGTTCCCTCTTAGTATTTTTCTGTAAGTGTTAATATTTATGTTCCCTCATAGTATACTTTTCCTATTGGGAAAAGCCATGTGTGGGACATCATCTCTTCATCCAGATTTTTAGTTAAGATAAGGACTCTCGAAGTTCCTAGGTGAACGCTTTGCAATAAATTTACTGAGCACTTCCTTAGCAAGTAGGAAAGAGAACTGATTTTGCTTATCCTTTTGAAAGACCAAGTCCTTTGATTTTGGAGTAATGGTTGGGATTTTCCTTCAGCTAGGAGTGACTAGCAGATGTTATAGGCAAAATGATTTAATGTCAACATGGGAAGATTTTTCTCAACTTCGAATAATTTTGAAATTAAGATGTAAAAATGAATAAGGACTATCAATGTAATGTGTTTTTACAAAAGTATTTTTCTTTCACTCACAAAAACAATAGGTATAGTTTGAAGGCATCAAATGTTGGAGAGGACTATAGCTATTTAAAAAACAAATTCGGATTATTAGGGTGATAGAATTTTATGCATGACTTTTTTTTCCAACAGGTTTAAACTAATATTTTGTTTTCATGATAAAATGACTACGATGATAACATTTTAGAGTTCCAGGGTTAAAAACAGAGAACATTCTTCCTTGATGTAATACATCAACCAGAGAGAAAGATTGCTGTGTTGCTTGCATGCTGGTCTGAGCTGGAACCCAGACTTCAGGTGTGGGTACCAGCATCTCTGTGTGGAAGAGACCTGAGTATCTTTAGTAGTTTTCTGGATTGAGGAAGATTACTCTCATTTTAAGCAAAACTTTATTATTTATTTTTATCTAACCCTTATATAGCACTTACCCTGTGTAAGAACTTTACAAGTATTAACCATTTAAATAAAGGTCCATTATTACAACTGAAGATGTTTTATGTAAAGTTCACAGGAAGTACTGGGCTGTCCTGCTAAAAGACTCTCTCTAGTTCATTGCCTTATTGAAGAAAAAACTTACCTATTTCTCTTCAAGAGTGGAACTTTTGGGCATAAATACTCATGTACCATGAATTTGCTATTTGTCAAGACACGGGTGCTGTAGCTGTTTTTGATAATAAGGTAGCTTCCTTTTTTTTAATCCTCCAACATATACTTAAAGTATAAAAAGCTCGGTCTAGGGACTTCCCTGGTGGCGCAGTGGTTAAGAATCCGCCTGCCAATGCAGGGGACACGGGTTCGATCCCTGGTCCAGGAAGATCCCACATGCCACGGAGCAACTAAGCCCATGCACCACAACTACTGAGCCTGCACTCCAGAGCCCATGAGCCACAACTACTGAAGCCCGCGTGCCACAACTACTGAGCCCACACGCTGCAACTACTGAGCCCACATGTTGCAACTACTGAAACCTGCACGCTCTAGGGCCCGCATGCTGCAACAAGAGAAGCCACCGCAATGAGAAGCCCACGCACCACAATGAAGAGTAGCCCCTGCTCACCGCAACTAGAGAAAGCCCAAGTACAGCAATGAAGACCCAACACAGCCAAAATAAATTAAAAATAAATAAATAAAAAGCTCAGTCTAAAAATCAAAGTGTTCTGAAAATATAGTTGGTGCCCACTGTGAAATGGATATTGCTACTTACTGTGGTTATCTCCTTTTGTTTTCTAGATGGGTTACTTATGAATATGGCAATTACAGGGGTCGACAGTTCCTACTGTCACCAGCAGAAGTACCTAATTGGTATGAATTCAGTGGCTGTCACCAAATAGGTTCTCTACGACCTTTTGTTCAGGTATTTTCTTCTTCTGCATGCTTTGAATAGACTCTTCTCTGAAATCTTTTTTGTACATGTAATTAACTTTTTAGTTTCAATTTTAAGTGTGAAATTGGCCTCTCCCCAACCCCACCCCCGAGAATTTCTGAATTTCGGCTGTGTTTCTGGTGCCAAAAGGTTGTGACTGCTTTCAGAAATGTTATTACACCTGACATCAAAACGTGGTATGTCCCAAGCCCTGGGTTGTCCATAGGCAGGCTCCCAGCCCCAGGCACTTTGAAATTCTGTCAACCTCTCCTCATTGAGAAAATCCTAAAGCCTCTGAAACTCTCAGATATAGCAGTTTTCCCTTATCCAGCCTCATCTGGGATTCTGCCCCTGCTACTGATGCTTGTTCAGTGCTTCTAAAGTACAGCTTGTATATGACTATTGCTGGGGTTTTGTCTTCTAGAAACGAATTTATTTCAGACTTCGAAACAAAGCAACAGGGTTATTCATGTCAACCAATGGAAACTTAGAGGATCTGAAGCTTCTCAGAATACAGGTCATGGAGGATGTCGGTGCTGAGGATCAGATTTGGATTTACCAAGAAGGATGCATCAAATGCAGGGTGAGCTTTTTGGATTAGACAAGGGTCTATAATAGTATCTTTCTTCAAGTAGATGCTACTTCACGATTCCTGGAGCATTTTCAGAACTAAGAAGGTTTTTCATGAAACTATTTCTTAGTTCTGATAGAACCTGTCTAGGAACCTAAACGGGAGGTAAATCTAGCACTGATCCAAGATAGAATCTTTACATCTGTACTTGATTTTTATACAGTAATAGAAAAAGGAAGTGTCTGTGTTACCCTCCCCTTTTTCCTTAACCTACTTGTTATAGAAATAAATTTATAAGCCCCATCATTATCAACACAGATCACTCTTGGTTTGTTTCCATTTTGGAGGACCCCACAGACTAGGTTGAAGGGTGAAGAGATACCACCCTGTGTACAACACAATCCATTTCCTAATTGTCACACCTTGTAAAATGGAAAATTGCCCATCTCCCTCCTATCACTCCCACCACAATGCACATTTAAAAGCTGAGTGTTGTAAGATTTTATGAGAGACGCTCACACTTCTATTGTACATATTCTTTTTAACTCCTTGATTTTATGGGCTTGACTGTTTGCTCCTGATTTTTTTTAATCCTGGTGCCCCGTGAGTCAGCAGAAGGCATTACGGCCTGCTGAAAGAAGTACAACTTGTTAATTGGGTCTGTTGTGCTTGAGGGAGAATCATCCTTTCAGTAAACAGAAGTACTATTTAGACATGCATAGAAGAAATAGCATGAGAAACAGAAGTAACTAATATAGAGGCATAGAAAAAGCAAACTTCTGCCTTTGAATTATCTTAATTCAAGAAAATGGCATATTTCCGCAATTATTTCTAATGAACATTACAGTGATACTATTTTAACAGCTTTGAATTTGGTAGGTCAATGAGAAAAAGGAAAGTGTCCTAGATTATCACAATCCTTTTATCTCAATATATTGTAGACTAGTACACTTTTCATAAGCATTTTCTATAGCAATATGTGTGAATGCCATATGAACATGACTATCATACCTTATTTATATTATATTAAGGGTAGATTCAGTTCATAGAAGGACCCATAAGATCTTTGCATTAGAACACACTCTACTGCATTTGTGTTTTCTCTTTTTATACTTGGATAGCATGCCTTTTTAGAAAATTTTAGACATTTCTCATGAAGGAAGACAAGAGAAATTAGTAAATGGAATTCCAAGTTTTAAAATGATAAAATGCCCTTTTAGCAACTTCAGTGCCACAGCAGCCTTCAAAATTAGAGATGCAGTCATATTCCGGAAGGGTCAGGCTGAGTGGAGTGGATACGTCGGGGAGATTAGCTACAGACCCAGCCTCAGATCATGGTGATTTCTGGGGGGGAAATATCATGATGGGCATTTTTAGTGTTCTAAGGCTTCCCTTACTTATAAGACAGAGGGCCTCACAAAGGGCATAAATCTCTTAACAATGGACAAGAATTGAGAACTTTCTATCACTTATGTCAGCTGAAATGAAGGGCATAAATATTTGTTTGATCCCAGTTACCATGGCTAAAAGCTGAAATTCCTCATGTGGGCTAAGATAACTTTAAAAATCAGCTCACACAGGAAATTGCTTACAATGGTACCTGAATGTATATCCACCCATGTCTAAGGTACCTTGTCTTTTCCACTGAGCAGATAGCAGAAGACTGCTGCCTGACCATCGCGGGGAGCCTAGTAACCTCTGGCTCTAAACTGGGCCTGGCGCTCGAACAGAGCGTCGACAGTCAGTTCTGGAGCATGAAGTCTGACGGCAGGATCTATAGCAAGCTGAAGCCAAATTTAGTTTTAGATATCAAAGGTAAGGATCGTTTCCTTTATTTTCTTTGTTGTGTCTTTCTTTAGTTAACTAAAAAGCTCTTCTTTACTTTTCAAAATGATGCGTGTACTATTATTAATAGTAAGTGATCCCTTACTATGTGCCAGCCTCAATGCTATACACTGTACATACGTTATCGCACGTGATCTTCACAGCAGCCCCAAGAGGCCTGTGTTATCCCTCCTCCCCCCACTTCACAGCCCCCAAACTGAGGCTCAGAGGAGTTAATCAGTTTGGCCACAATCTCACGCCCATTAAGTGCTGAGGTGGAATCCGGACATGGGCCAACTTTAAACCATTTATTATAACAATGTTAGACTAAAATTCACAAGTTAAAAGGCTTTGATCTCAGTCTGTATAGTTGATGATTCTCATGTACATGCATGTAAACTTCCATTGTAAAGATCTAAGACTGAAAAGGAATTAAAACAAACAACATAGCCAAAAAGATTTCAACTTAACATTTGTTCAGTGAAGTTAATCCAGAGCAAACCGATTGATGGTGCTTGGGGAAGAGCAAATAAATTTAGGCCAGGGGTTTCCAAACTTTATCTGCATCAGAATCCCCTGGAGGGCTTGTTAAAAAACACAGATTGCTGGGTTCCACCCTCAGAGGTTCTGATTCAGTAGGTCTGGGGTAGGGCCCAAGAATCTGCATGTCTAACAAGTTCCCAGGTAATGCCCATGCTGCCTGTCTACGAGAACTACTGATGATAATTAATTTTAAAACAACATAAAGCAAAAAAACTGACCTCAAGTAGACATGGGAATTCAGTGAACCTTTGTTGCTATAGACAAGCAAATGATGATAGTGTGTTTTATTCATGTCATATGGGGTAATTTTGCTTTAAATTATTAATGGAGACTTTCTATCCCCTATCAGGAAACCAGTGTGGTTATGTTCATCAATTTAGTGGAACCATACTATTACCACACACCACTTTAAATCATGGCTAGAAAGTTGGCTCAATTTTACCTGAGTCAGGGTTCTGAGCCAAAGCTGTCATTAAAAATTAAGATATAGTGGTAAAGAAACAGCTGCAACCTGGTTTTAAAATAACTTTTGTGGAAGATGGAGAATAAGCCTGAACATTTCCATCAGGGGCTTTGGTGACTGCCCCTGGAGAAAAGTGGCTGTCACTTCGGATCTGCAGGTGGGGAGAGTGGCCAAGCCACCTAACAATGGGATTAGAATTCACAAAGAATCTGAGGAACAGAAAGGTACCCAGAGGCAAACTAAGTTTAATGAGGCAAAGGCAGGGCACTACATTTAGGGAGCACCACTAAGCAATATCTAACTCCAGGCTGGATGGGGCCCAAAGTCGTACATTGTATAAAATGCAAGCAGGAGACAAATGCCTTGTAGGCTGGCACGACAGATCTGTCAGTATGTACACAAGTAAGATACCCATTTTCTAGATGGTCAACCTGAGGTTCAAACTGTTAAGAGTCACTATCTTTATTCTTATTTTGAACAACTTGTTAAACTGGAGCTCCTCAGTCTATACAAGATAGAGTTTCAAAACCTCCAGAGAAGCCAAAGAAATGTGACTAGACTGAATTGGAAACATGGATTTTGGGGAAAATACGGACCCATGTTTCTTACAGATGTGATCAGCTTCCAATGTCCAGGGTTAAGGTCATTGTAATCTTTATGAGCTAGTCTCTTAGAGCATTCCTTTTATTCTTTCAACATGTATTTATTGGGTACCCACTATGTGACAGGCTCTGTGCCACACACTGGGGGTATCAAAGTGAAAGGAAAAAAAAAAAAGACAGTACCTTGGCTTCAGAGCGCTTACATTCTGGAAGCTCCAAGGATATGGGATTTTCCCCCACTTGCTACCCTGGCAGTTGACCAGGAGTAAGGATACCTGGCTTTCTAGTCTTCGACTCTGAAAAGGACTGTGGGACTCCAGGAACTTCCTCCTTAGTGCTTCGCTTTAAAGCTCCAAGGTCACTTCCTAAAATGCAATATAAATTAGTCCAGTGCCTTTGGAATAAGGATACTGTTCTGTATGTTTGTGAACTCTCAGTATATCGAGTATGGTAGCTACAATAATCACTTGTTAAACTGGTTTAAACGTCTCAGAATGTGGGAGAATGATGCCATCTTGTGGACAAGAGAGACTAGGACCACACATCCCACATACTGTGCAAGGGGGATAGAAATACATCTCTTTCTTAGGGGCACTTAATAGGAGACTGTGACTTTCACTGGCTACAACTGTTGACCATTTGTTACCTACTAATATTTCCGTAAGATTTATTTCTTTTAACCTATCTCCTGGTGTTTTGGTAGACATCCGTGTATTATTCCAGACCAAAGACATTATAACAACAGTGTAAGAGATACCAGCATATTCACACTCACTTTAAAAAAGTCTGGGAGGATTTTAATCCTCCCCAAAGGCAAAGAATGAATCATTATTTCTCAAGAACTTTCTAGTCGTCATGACTCTAATTAGAATTATGATGTAATATACACAGAAAGTATGTTTAAGATACTATAATCTTGAAGAATGAAAAAGACATTGTGACCTTAAGATTATACTCCACTGAGATTTCAGCAAGTATTGTGTGTGGTGCCTCAGTGGAGACGGTGGGGTCTGTGGTGGTGGTGACTTTTTTTTCCAAACTTAAGCATAAAATGCCCAGGGCACCTTGCCTTTGTGTTCTGTCCTATACCTAGCTGTGCAGAGGCTCTTAGTTATCATGATGATAAACCAATTTCTTAGAAGAGGGGCATGCATAAGAGATGATTTCTTCCCTATCAAAATCTATTGTGTAAGTTTTCAGACCTTTTGGATGTTTTGTAAATGCTTTAAAAGAGAACGTTTAATTTCTCTTGGCCTGAGGCTGCACTATGATTTCAATACCAGTCGCACTTACCCTGCAGTGAGATGAACAGATTTTAATTTTGATGGAGTCCTTGGTGCTATAACGTTGGTACAGAGGCTTATGCTGAAAAGGATAAGGTATCTGAAAGGATGTTTACTCCACACTGGAAAAAAATCACATGGCCCTTTCTTTTGTTAATGATACTTCTCCACCGAAAGAAGAGGCCATGAGGCTGAAGAATCTGAAATATCTAGTAGGCACCCTTGGAAAAAAATATTCTGGTGAAAGGGAAACCATACTAGTTTTACAATCTAATGGAACTCAGCATGTTAAATGCAATGAATTTTTATACACCACAGCCTGTGGATTCCCAGAAGTGGGAGTGCTGCCCTGCCTATACTTCTGGGTATCATTCAAACCTCCCCTTTGACCTAATACAACTATTTTTCATTGTTCATGCAAAATTTGTTCCGATGACCATTCTACTCAGGCCCGCCTGCTTTTTTTGCTGGAATCTCAAATCCACAACCCCACCACTGAGTATTTGTCACAATCTCTTTACTCCTTTTCCCATTTCTAGATTCTGCCCCCCCCCCACCCGGTGCCATATGATGGGGCTTTAACACATCACCCCCCAGAGGCTGGAACCTCTCAGCCCTCAGTGTGTTTCTGGGCTTTCCTCCCTGCTTTGTCTCCTCGAGGCACATAGTTTTACACCTTGCTTACTCTTGTTACATTGGTGTTGTGATAAACTGTGTCTGCTACAGCCCCTTCATGTGGGCATGTTTCCTTCTATCATTTTCCTCTTCTGTCTTTCAGGGGGTACACAGTATGATCACAATCACCTTATCCTCAACAGTGTCAGCGAAGAGAAGCTAACACAAGTATGGGAAGCCATGGTCCTATAGACCTGAATTAAAGAATGCAGGAGGAATATTTCTGGAGGTCTTTCGGCTACCTTATTTAAACAAACAAAAAACAGAAAAAACAAGGACTGCAGACAGAAGCACCAAGAAGAAAGTGGACCTGCTCCTTCAACAACTCTAAATTCTCTCTTGAATCACAGTACCGTGACCAGGACAACCACCCATCTTCTCAAAAGACTGGAATCGTTTTAAACCAGTCATTTATCCTCCTCTTGTTTCATCCCTTTCATTTCTTTTCAGTAGCTGTTTAAACAGGTTGCCTCATTAGCAGCAAGATTATGTACATTTTAAATTATTTCCAAAGATAGAGAACAAGAACAAACTTACCGACCTTGCAGACCTACAAGTCCTGTACACTTTAAAGGGAAGGACAGAAGCTCAAGTTTGTAAGGTAGGAGATTGTTCAGCATCTGAGAAGAAATAATTTATTAGGCCTGTAATTTTGGTCCTTGATCTTCTGATTTCTGGACTTATTAATTATGCCGTATAGCAAAGTGGGGAAAGCCTTATCTAGTCAGACCTACCTTAAGCAACTAAGTATAAACAAAATGTTTCTGTTAATATTAAAAATTAGGGGACTTCCCTGGGGGTACAGTGGTTAAGAATTTGCCTGCCAATGCAGGGGACACGGGTTCAAGCCCTGGTCCAGGAAGATCCCACATGATGCACAGTGGCTGGGCCCGTGAGCCACAACTACTGAAGCCCGTGTGCCTAGAGCCCGTGCTCCGCAACAAGAGAAGCCACTGCAATGAGAAGCCCACGCACCGCAACGAAGAGTAGCCCCTGCTCGCCGCAACTAGAGAAAGCCTATGCACAGCAGCAAAGACCCAACGCAGCCAAAAATAAATATATTAAAAAAAAACTAGTAAATTTACAAAGATAGCATGTCCATGTCTGCTAACATTTATTAGCAGGATCTGGATTATTTTAACCCACTCTAGAATGTCACATGTGAGTGAGTAGTGCTTTTCTTGCAGATGCTACTGAAACAGTATTACCATGACCTAATTTATGAGCCCGTCCTCACTCATCTACAGGTAGTTCTCGCAGGCCTTTGCTAAATAAACTCAGGTCTTTTAGCCCAGTTTCCTGCCCTCCTGTCCAGCTGCACTGGCACGAGGCCTGCACGGGGCTGCCTTCCCTTTGAGGCTCCACGGCCCCGCACCTGCTATGACTGCTGGGGGACAGCCTCAGGTCATGTACTTCTGGGAGCAGAAACGAGAGGTGTGGAAGGCTCAAGAGGATGACCAGCAATTCTCTCCAGAAAGCGAAAGAGAGGAGACTGAAGCAATCCTAGTTGGCCAAATCTCAGAACCCTGAGACGCAGCAAGCATTTCAGTGGAAATTGAAAATGATTAGCTGCTGATTGTACACTCCCTGGCCCAGTCGGTCAGTGCTGTTCAAACAAGCAGTGATTCTAGTTTGAACAAAACTGCTAAACAAACATTCCTTGAATACACGCTTCCTCTTTTTGTCCTCATGTCGTTGTCCTCGTGGAAGAACAAATCTTGTTTCCTTTTCAGCTACTCAGTATGTTTCCAGTTGTAAAGTGTTGATCCTCTGGAGCCTGTGGTGGGCAGTGGCGGCCATCAGAGTAGTTTACCTTCAGTTTTAAGATGTTCGCACACGTCCAGCAGCAGCTGCCACGCGTCTTGTTCTTAGGTGCACAGCTCTGGCCTTAGGCCTTTGTGTGTCTCACTACAGTAAGGTGGGGTAAGAAAGACTGTCTAGTCTGTGTTGAATTCATCTCTTGAATAAACTTGTTTCTGGTTAACTGTATTGATGAAATCCGAGAGAGTCCATTCTAGCCCTCGTAACACTTCAAAGAGGGTCAGCAGGCAGATTAGAAACAAATGTCTGATCTGGACAAGGTGGGTTTCAGAGCTGCTAGAATAACAGCAGGGGGAGATCTTTGACTACCCTCCTTCCAGACTCAGTGGTGAAGGGGCACACTCCACTCTTCTGAGTGGACATGAGGGTAAGTGAGGTCGTCCCTCGAGAGGTGCCCCTCACTACCACTGGGAGGCCTCCAAGAGAAAGAGCTGAGGTTGAATTCAGAGAAGTCAAAAGTGGCTCATTCACACCTGGAAAAACATCTTGCTTTTGAGGTAAATTTGTACTGGTGAGAACAGCAATTCTAGAGAAAAAACCCTCATGCAACACTACAAACGAGTGTCTAGCAGGAAGAAACCAAGTAGACGGCTACTCAGACAGACAGGTCTACCTCAGAAGCCAAACGCTAGCAGCTGAGCTGCAGTAATGGGGGGATCGTGGCGGGAACTGGACACTTACCGTCAGTGATCAGAGGGCACAGACTAGAGAGAGACTCAAAAGCCGCAACGGGTTTATTGGCGAGGTACTTAAACGCAGGCATTTCAGGTCAAACTGGAGAACTTTGGTCCCCAATGGAATGGTGGTAATTTCCATGGAAAAGTCCCCAGAGAAGCACATTTCAGTTGCTGAAAGAGGACTAGCCTTATGCAAAAAAGTAAGGGTTTTAAAAAGTTACAAACTTTACATCACCTTTCATTTTCTAAAAGCGTAAACAACCAAATCGCTGGCGAGATTTTTACATATGACCCTAAGAGATTCAGAACTCTGAGGGCTGTTATGACCGCACACTGGAGCGGATGGAATAAAAATCAAAGGCAACTTTGGCCAGTGGGAAAAGTGCTCACCATGACCCTAAGAAGGAATTAGCTTCAAGTAAGCTCTTCATGCTGCCATCCCTCCACATGCTGAAAGTTCTCATCTCTCACAATCATTAAGATGATAAAACAGAGTTTGAGCTACTAGAACAGAAGGTGCTGCCACAATCTGCAAATCTGCTGTGAAAGAACAGCTTGAAAAACACAATAGGCACTTTTCAGCAACTTTATAGACAAGTCCAAGGGCAGAGATGTTCATGTCGTGTCCCTGCTTACGTGTGTATCCCCTGCGCTTGGCACGGAGGAGCTCGGCGGACAGGAGTGCGCGGGCGCGTCGGGGCAGGTGACGCGAGAACGCTCTGGGCAGAGCAGGGTGATGACAGGGTGGGGCTGGGGCTATAAAATCCGTCTCTGCTCAGCTCAGAAGACAGGAAATGACTGGCAGAAACGTGTGTGTGTGCTAAATGTACTTCATGGCACTTCTGGTCTAAGCTGGAAAGGGACGGCTAGAAAAGAGTTGGGGCCTACAGGCACTCACCAAATAAGAGCCCACAGGCACCAAACTGAGTGTTTATTTAAACGACACTGACGACGGTCTTTCCTCGTGCGTGTCCTCTTTCTACCTTCAGGAAGGCTTCTGGAACTTTAGAAAACGGAAAGGTTTTCTCAATAACTGGCTGAATCTGTAAAACACAAGAAAGGTTGACGAGCAGGTGAGAACAGCCGTGTGGGTCAAGTCGGGTGACGTCGGTAGTCTGTTGCGTCGCGTGCCCAGCCCGGGCGGGCCTCTCTCTGGTCTGCGTGGTGCCCCCGGGTCAGGAACTCAAGGCGGGCCGGCACGACGGCTGCCCCCCGGCTTCTCCTGCCTCTCCGCGTCTCCTGTGTAAGGGAGCCCAGCCCGACCAGTAACCCTACTCCAGCTCCACGCTGGGCGCCTCGCTCTCCTGCTCAGAGCCCTTCCACGGCGCCCGAGGCCAGCATCCAGAGGCCACTACCGTTCCAACCTCCGCCCTCCGTGGACCCCGCGTTACCAAGATGGGCTTAGCTGCCACTGTCTGAGCGTGGGGTGTGTGCCCCAACCCGAGCCTGCGGCGCGTCCTCTTCTTGAACCGCCGCAGGGCCTGTGTGGCCCTCCTCACAGACGGCCTGCTACAGCCCAGTGCCCGTCTCAGCTACACCGTCCTGCGTGGTAAATGCCAAAGAAGGCGTCCCAAGGTTCTCGCTGCGTGTGTCCCCGTGGCCCCTCACAGGCAGTGCACAGAAGAGGGACGGATTGTTTCAGTTTGTTGAATGTCTGGCCCGTCTACTCAGTCAAAGCTTAGCGCACCTGTGGGCTAGTCACCTCTTTTGTATCCGCCCCCCCAACACCCAGCACAATGCTAGGCACACAGCAGGAGCTTAACAAGTGTCACTTAGGTGAAAACCAGTAAGATAACTGGGAAGTGAGAGTCCTGTGTGGGCTCTGTGGCCCTTCCCTGGCTGCAGCTGCCCTGGGGGCTTTGCTAAGCCACAGAGCAGCTAGTTGGAATTTACGGGAACGCCAGCTCAGCCAGCGCATAAAGGCTTGAGTGCTGCTGGTTCTTTTTACTGTATCGTTAGTACTGCCAGCAACCTCCTTTGAAACTAGGACCAGTTAGCGCCCTCTCCCTATGCACGAATCCAACTGAACTCATCCTTTTCAAAACTTCAAGCAAAAATCAGTAACTATCCACTGGCTCTTTCAGTGAACTACCTGCCACTGCTCCACAGGCAGGTATAAGCTGTCAGAAGGCACAAGCCTACATCTCACAACCCTTTTCCTTTTACAAGAGGAAGGAGTACGTGCTCTGTGGTGTTCAGATGCACCCGATGGACCTTCCTCTTGTGTGAATTTCACAGCCCTGCCACCAGAGAGCGTCTCAGACTCCAAAAGTTCCCTTCTCCAGAGTTGAAAATTCTTTTGTACCCATAAACCACAATAAGCTCATAAAAGTCACAGCTAGCACATACTGTCCTATGTGCCAGGCACTCTTCTAAGTGCTGTGTATATTTTACCTCGTTTAATCCCTACAACCACCTTATGAGGTAGGTACTATTATTATTCCCATTTTACAGATGAATAAATTAAGGCACAGAGTTAAATAAGTTGCCCAACGTCCCACAACTGCTAAGTGGTAAAGCAGGATTCAAGCTGGTGCTAGAGTCTGTGCTCTCTCCACTACGCACTTAGCCTTTCATATATCAGCAGCTGCTTTCTACATCTACTCCTAAAATCTTAAGGGGAGGGAAAGGTAGCCAAGGATTATAATGATTCATCACAGCCTGCATCTTGGCTGGCCTGCCTCATGCTAACAGACTGCGCCACCTGAGGAGCCAGTCTCCAGGCCACCAAGATAGCAGATGCATGGTCCATAGGCCACCACTCCCATCTGCACCTGTGGAGGACACCACTGATGAATAATCGTGGCCCTCTCCAGCAAGCTGAGGGTGACCTCAACCTCCCCCAGCACGGCGGCCACTGTGAACAGAACAGATCTGAGCTGCCTTGTTAGAGGAAACCTGCTTGCCTTGTCTGGTAAAAGAGTGGAATGCATCCAAGTTGTTCTCTGCATGTCCCACCCAAAACCTCCCGAACCCGTCCCTCTCCTTCAAGCTGCTGGGACGGTGCTTTTTGGATGCTGATTACTTGAAAAGGAATCACCTGAATGCATGCTTAAAATGCAGAGTCCTTGGTCTCCTGTTAGAACAACTAAATCAGAATCTCTAGGGGTAGAGGTGAGTTTTCTGCACATCAGGGAGGGAATCACTGCAGCCTTTTGCCTTATGCTTAGGGTTCCTGACTTGAATCATGCACATTCACTCACTCCACAAAGACTAAATGTCTGCCTTCTAAGTGCCAGGCACTGACGCAGAGCAGGCACACAAAGCAGGCACCGGAGAGAGGCATCAAGAAAAGAAAGGAGGTGATAACAGCCATTCGTTGTCACTGAGCACCGGACACCAGCAGCGGCATTACGAGAGGTCACAAAGGAGCGGGAATCCACCTGCTCCACTCCAGGATGAGCGGCCCGCCCACCTAGCTCCGTCCACTTTAGAACCTGACCGGAGAGACAGACCCTGAACTGATGACCCAGGCAGCCCGCAGCGACGGCGCACTTTAATCTGGCTGGTCAGGCCTATTGTGGCGGATAATCCCACAGGGCTGACTGTAGCATAACGGGCATTCAGTTCTTCCCGTAAGTGACAATGAAAAAGAGGCTTTCAATTAACAGGCAGGCAAATGCCACTGTTGGCTGAATATATGACAGCAAACAGAGATTAATGGGATAATGAGGCAGTGTCTACACACAGCCTCACATCAGACCTGGAATGCTTGTTTGCTATGGACAAAGGGATCAGAGCAAAAACCCAGAGAGGGGAAAGAAAGGTTACTCACGGTGAGGTGGGGACATTTATGTGATGACACTGCTGTAGTCTGGTCGGCTCAGGGAGCCCTGATATAAAGCGGCGGGCTTGATACCACACTCGAGGGCGACGCAGACGCGCGGGGCGCACAGCTGACCGGGAGCCCACGGCTGCGGCATTCATCCCAGTCTCAGACCCAAATTCAGGCTCTCCTGATTGTCCTTTCCCTTCCTAAACAAAGGCTGCACAAAACCAGGCCCCGGGGTTTGGCACCTGCTGCCTGACGTCCCTTCCATGAGAATAGGGACCATGGGAACCTCAGCCTCCCTGGTGTGGCCTCAGAACACTGTTGCTCATCAGCCACTGGGCAAGCCTCCCTGCTTCTCAGGCAGGAACCCGCAGCACAGGAGCTTCGGGGAGCTGGTGGAGAGAGGATGGCACCCAGGCAGGCACAGTGGCCTGCAGAGAGGCTCTCCCTCAATCCCCACTTCCCTGCGCAAATCACAGAACAGTAGAGCTTAAAGCGGGGGAGCCTCTGAGCCAGCCTGTTGGATAGATGAGGAAACGGAAGCGCAGGTGGTTACGTGCTAAGTGCAAGGTCAGAGCTCTTAGCAGAGGAGCAGACTGAGGGTCCCAGACAGCCGATGTCATCACTGCATGGCATGGGGGTGTTTTGGGGAGGGAAGCCCGAGTCTGTCACCTCTTCCCCAGACCCTCGGCCGCAGCCTCCACGGGGCACAGAAACTGATCTCAGAGGATGGGGAGTGTGAGGAGACAAGAGACCAATGACAGAGACCCAGGGAGACCTAAAGGCCCCTGGCGATCCCTGTCCACACACCTGTGGACGGGCCCCAGCGCAGGGCGGCAGGACACAGCTCCAGCACCACCTCTCGGACAGTCATGGCCCCGAGCTCTGCCACAGGATCAGTATTTCCTGGGTCGGGATAAAGGGGAAGAAGGGGGCTTAAACTAAGCAGATATGAAGAAGGAAAAGGTGGGCTTTGCTCGGACTCACTATTTCTGAACTTCCTGGCCCCAGATGGAAAATTCAAGGCTGGAAGATAGGAGGTGAGATTGGGCGGGCGGGGTACTCTCCAAGGCAGTAAATGTGCATCCCAGGACTTGTCCCTAGGCACCCCTGAAAATAGGCACTCCTTCCAGCCAGAAGGTGAGGGGAGAAACTCGGCCTATGTTTCCCCATAGAAACAATTTCAGTAGCATCTGAAAACTTCAGTAGCATTAAGGCTGTGAGGTACCTACCACATCTGGCAAGATAACGCTTTCAAAGTGGTCCCAGGGATTCAGTCCCTAGCTGTTACATTCTATGGGAGAAAAAATCCAGCTGCAAATAAGGAGTTTAAAGTTTTGGAATACAGTTCATTGCAAAACTAGGGCCTGGCCATCCCAAGGCGGGTCTGGGAAATCATTTGCCTCAGAACTTATTACACTGTCTCTAAAGCTGCACTGTCCAAAATGGTTAACCTCCAGCCACATGTGGCTACTTAAATTTAAATTAATCAAAAGTAAATAAAATGAAAAATTTAGTCCCTCCGTTGCACTAGCCACATTTCAAGTGTTCAACAGCCACCTATGGCTAGTGGCTACCACACTAGACAATGCAGACAGAGAACATTTCCATCACTGCAGAAAGTTCTAGTGGCCAGCACTGCTCAGGATGTAATTCAGCATGACCAGCGCATCTCTCCACACCCTACTGGGCGAAGCAAAGTGCCCACTAGCCCTCAGTAACTGTTTTGAATTAAATTCAAATAAGTTCCACAGGAACTATTCTGATGCTGGCTAAAATAAATAAACCGAGATACTCACATCATCGCTCAACCAAGAAGCTTGGCTGGTCACCTAGGATCTTGAATGGACCTGTGGACTCCAATGGCCTTAATAAGTACAGGAACACACACGTGCGTACACATACTCAAAAAGATGCAAGGGTATGAAGGACCATCTCCCTCCCATACTTGATCCCCAGCCGTCTAGTTCCTCTCAGGTGCAGCAACCAGTATTTCAAGTTTCTTTCATGTTTTGTTTTTTTTTTTAATAGAACTCTACTGGAGTATAATTGCTTCACAATACCGTGTTAGTTTCTGTTGCACAACAAAGCGAATCAGCCATATGCATACACATGTCCCCGTATCCCCTCCCTCTTGAGCCTCCCTCCCATCCTCCCTATCCCACCCCCCTAGATCATCGCAAAGCACCGAGCTGATCTCCCTGTGCTGTGCTGCTGCTTCCCACCAGCCAACTATTTTACATTCGGTAATGTATATATGTCCATGCTACTCTCACTTCGCCCCAGCTTCGCCCTCCCACCCCATGTCCTCAAGTCCGTTCTCTATGTCTACCTCTTTATTCCTGCCCTGCAACTAGGTTCATCAGTACCTTTTTTTTTTTTTTTTTTAGATTCCACATATATGCGTTTGCATATGTTATTTCTTTTTCTCTCTTACTTCACTCTGTATGACAGACCCTAGGTCCATCCACCTCACTACAAATAACTCAATTTCATTTCTTTTTATGGCTGAGTAATATTCCATTGTATATGTGTGCCCCATGCATTGTGGTAGGCACCCCACCAAAAACAGTTTGCTAAATAGTATAAAAACAGGAAATGTTTATTGTGCTTAGGAGAAAATGCCAATAAACTTCAGGCATAAGGCACAGTTTCAGTAGCAGCCCATTAAACTCATTGTGCTAATTATAAATCATTTTTTTGTTTCACCCTACTGAATCACAAAACATCTTTGGAATACCCAAAAAACTGGTAATGTTGGGGCCCTGACAAGGAGAATCTCCATGACCGAGGGACAGGAGTCAAAGGAAGAGTCTATGAAATAACTTTTCCTACCTTTTGGATTTTGAATATTACAAATGTATTATTCATTCCAAAGCTTAAAGTATTTTAAAAGAGTAGCCTCTTTTGGTTCATGGCCTCACACTGTCAAAAAACAACTCCAGCTCCTCTATCGGATACCTGCTAATTAGATTCATTAAGCACTCAGCCAAAGCTTGGAAGGATTTCAGTGTCCTCATCCAACTTAACAGTCTTTACTAACCACACAATGTGTAAGCAGATCTGTTCTGTTATCCTTTCCAACTTTCCAGTGTAGACAGGCAACAACCTCTCACACCCACAAAGAAGCAGGATGCACAGCACAGCTGACCCCTTCGTGGATCCAGTGTCACATATCAACCACCATAGTCCCAGAGCCCTTCACTGTCAGAAATGACTCCCGAGCCCAAATAACCCTGGTGAGAAGAGAATCAAAGGCCAAAGGAACATCTCCTCACTCACCCTTGGAGGAGGACACTTGAAGGGCATCATTATTTCTACCATGTCCTCTTTTAGCCATTCCACCAGTTATCTACCAAATTCAATAGGGACATGTACACAAACACCTCTCTTCTCTGTTGCATAAATAGTAATTTCTAGGTAGAGAGAGCGTCACAATATTTTGAACACAAAAGAGCAATGATAAGCATGTGGACAGTCTGGAACAGACATCAGGACAAGTGTGGTGACTTCTGGAGGACAGGGACCTCTCTAATGACGAGGCTCCATCCCCATTCAGCACTATGCAGAACTATGGGCCATATTATCTGATGATGGCTCATTTCCTTCTTCCTAGAAATAAAATAAGCATCCCTGTGGGATATGGGGAGATCCCTACAGAGAGGCACATTGCAGCCGCAACAAGGCTGACAGCTTGCAGTCACAACAGGGCTGAGCTCCTGTCTACCCAGTACACATCAAGACTTAGAAGTCTGAGAAGAGTCAAGCAAACTTGGAACCAAAATATTTGGGAAATAGTAGTGGGCCATTTTCTATCATAAGTTCCTTGGCTGAAATAGAATAAAAAAACTAAATGCACAAAAAGCAGCCAGTAGTTCCTAAAAACATTTTTTTTCCCAAACCAAAATGGAAAGATGAGATGGGCCAGCAAGGGTCAGGTGCCAGCACAAGAAAACCCATTTCAAGGGGCTCTTCCCATATGGCTTAGCAAGGATCACGTGGTGTGATGCTGGACTTGCTCCAGACCCTTTCCCTGCCCAGTGTAAAATGACAAGGACAAGTCAATTTAAGCTAAAGTCCTAGATCAGCTTCAAGCACGAAGAATGCAGCTTAATGGTGAGGAGGGAAAAGCACAGGACTGGGGTCAGAGGTATGAGTTCTGGTCCCACGTCTACAAATTTGAGCATGTCCCTTTATCCCTTTGAGCCAGTTTTCTCATCTATAAAATGAGAATCATTTCATCTATGACTTCATGCAACCCTCTAGGGTGCATAAGCCTCTCCAATCATTTGTTTATTATTTATTTATTTGTTTTATTTATTTATTTTTTTTACTTTTGGCTGAGTTGGGTCTTCGTTGCTGCCTGCGGGCTTTCTCTAGTTGCGATGAGCAGGGGCTACTCTTTGCTGTGGTGCGCGGGCTTCTCATGGTGGTGACTTCTGTTGTTGCGGAGCACGGGCTCTAGGTGCGTGGGCTCAGTAGTTGTGGCTCACGGGCTCTAGAGCCTAGGCTCAGTAGTTGTGGCGCACGGCTTTAGTTGCTCCGCGGCATATGGGATCTTCCCGGACCAGGGCTCGAACCCGTGTCCCCTGCATTGGCAGGCGGATTCTTAACCACTGCACCACCAGGGAAGCCCTCCCTTCATTTATAATTCCATATAATTTCTCAATAAAATCACGAATATCAGTGCCAGAATATGAGTTTGCCTTCTGGGTTATTCTTCCAGAGATGGCATGTCTGAGCCATTAAAACCATGTAAGAAGTTAAATAGGCAGGTGGTAGCTAAGGAGTCTTTCAACTGCCATCAGCCCTAAGAGGCCTTTCGACACCCAAAAAGGGCTGACCAGGCTCCAAGCAGTAGTCGCTCCCCACCAAGTCCGCTGCAGGACAGACTCGAATAGACAGAAACACCAACCAGCTGTCTCTACCAAAATTGCCATCAGTCCTGAATCACATCCTGCCCACTGACCCTCTCAGACGTACCATTTATTCGCCGATTTTATTACACTGGCCTGGGAACAGGAGACCCAGGGACCTAACTTCTAGTCCAGTTCTGTTTAGATTCCACAGTGTTTGATCTCCTTGCTCATCTGGAAATCTGCTTGCCTCCAAAGCAGCCTCACCCTCGGACTAAAGAAGCTCAAGAAGCAACTCAATTGTAAACTCACAAGTGTATCCCCACCTTTGTGCAACAATTGCCTTCATGGTGCCTTCTTTTCAGGACCATTATGAAAATATCAGCAGCCCAGCTGTAGATCCCAGCTCTGCTACCATCTAACCAAGTGTCTCTGGGAAAATCACATAAGCCCTCTAGGCCTGCCTCTCATCTACAAACCAAAGGGGTTGCACTAGATGGTGTACGCTGTCTCACATGCAGCAGTCTATGGCTATGATTCCCGTGGAGACAGAACCCAAAACACAGCACTTAAACTCGGCGTGTAAGGCAGCGTGGACATTGGCCGAGCCTACCTCTGCAGAGTTCCCATTGACTAGGCTTGCTGGGCAGGTCACCAAGATGACAAGGGATGCCCTGGCAATACACTTACCTTTCCCGCATCCACCAGTTCTGCAATGTCATCTAGATATGGACCACTGGCCATGAAAAAAGCCCAGCGATAATGGACTCCTTGCCAGAAATGCTAAAAAGAAAACAAAACGTGTCAAATGTAGGAAAGGATGAAATCTGACTAAATGCAAATTTAGGGAAAAGTATTGCCTGGATGACTAAGACAGACAAACTGCTTTCCCATCTCCTGCTGCCACAATGAGCTGTACACCCAGCACCTCAGCACAGTGACTGACAGACAGTGGGTGCTCCATAAATGTTTCATAAATAAGTGAATGAACAGAGATATACCCATGTGAACTCGGGCTTCTCCCCCAAGTTGTGACTGACAAGCAAGTAAGCACAGGAAAGCTCTTCTTAAAATGACAGTCTAATCTTACACACTCAATTTCTTCCCTAGGACATATGAGGGGCTGAGACCTCTAGACTTTCTCTACCAAGGTTTGAATAAAGCCCTGAGGCACCAGAAAAGAGCTTTTACCTAATTCAAGAATGCTTTAAGGGCAATAAGGCACCAAAATATGATCTTAAACAAGAAATCCAATCACAAATTTTTTTTTCTGGCTCTGAGAGGAATTAAGACAGCTTTAAAGGCAAAACAAAGCATAAAGTTCCTCGTGCGTCATGGCTGGATCTTCCCCCATAGTTATAGCAAGTCCCAAGCCACCTAATCTACCATGGGGCAAAATGCCCCCTGGGGAAGCTAGGCAAAAATCTTACACCAAGAGGGTTCATGACCGCTCTACTGCCATAGCCACTTTGATTATTATTATGTCGGAGGTAGGGTAGGCCATTATCAAAACAGCAAGTGAGCTGAGGTTCTCAGTGATACCTCAACGACCTGCCCAACTAAACTTCATCAGACGGGAGCGACCCAGAGGCAGGAGGGGGGCCAGCCAGTACCTCCCCGCCGCCTCCCTCCCTGCACCTGCCCCAACTGCTGGGCGAGCTCAGACTTTCTCCACTGAGCTCACCGCACAACCTCAGCATGATGATCAGCTACCATCACGGCATGAAGCCGGCAGGTGCAGTGGAACTCCCCTGCTACCCTACCTCAGGCCTTGATAGTTGTGTTATTTAGGTCAAGCTACCACTTTCAGCCTGTTTCCCGGCCTGTAGAATGGAGGTACCACCACCTAGCTGACAGGGGGGCTGGAGGGACTAAATGAGAATGTATGTAAGGTGCCTGACACGTCGAAAATATTCGATAAGTATTTACCTAGTGCTGAAAGTAAAGCTTACCGAGGAAAGACTGGAGCAATGCAAATAGAGTTTAAGATTGTGGAGAGACAGACAAACCCAAGCTGTAGTCTAGGCAGAGCTTCGCAATGAGTGTGCCAGGAACAGCTTACTGGTTTGGCTGAGTGACCCTTATTGTCTAACCTGGAACAACTGTAAGAGTTAAAGGGGTCACCATTGATCATTATCTCAGGACCACAGATGTAAATAGAGCCAAGCTCACCCTAGAATAGGTATGACAAGCCCTCGGAGTAGCAGGGCAGAGCCTGGGCTAACGCAAGTCTCCAGGTAGTTTGCTCTTGGCCCAGAGTGGTCTCGATACGCTATCCAAATACTATCATTTTCTCTGTGTGTCAGAGCATGAAAGAGGTCAGGAAGCACTGGTCTAGACAACTAACTTAAAAACAAACAAACAAACAAAACACATTTGAAGGCTTAGGTGGCTAGACACCAGAGGCACTGGGACTGTCCCAAGCTTAGAGCAGGTCCAGTTAATTACAATCACAGAAGACCTGCTCATGTACTTCTCCATAGGACTGGTTTTATAGACTATAATTAAAACCTTCTGATCATTGTTTAGAGTTTTAAAGAGGAACAGTGGTGGTCATAACTGCCATATCTATAATTCTTTACAGGAGGTTGCCCTGTAAAGTGAAACATTTGGTCTGCAACAGCAGAATTTTTATATTCTGCTCTAAGAGGTCTGTGTAGGTTTTCCAGGCCATTACAGGAGAGAGTAAACCAAAGCAGGCAGGCATTACAATGAGGCTTTAACTGTGCACATTCTCAGAAAGACATCAGAAACTACTTAAAAGGTTTTCACGTGAGATTACCACTATCATCTTTCAAGACGGGGGGAAAGGGAAACGAAGAGAGCTATGCCTGTCTTACTCTCAGAGGATAGCTCTGAAGCTTAACTTGTAAGAGGTCTCACTGCAATTCAAACTGTGAAATTTTATGGAAAACTTAAACTTATATCTTAAAGCAGTTGGGAAGCCCGAGTTTCATGAAAAGAGAAAGAAGAGACAAAGGACAGCTAAGATTCCTTCTTCCACCACAAAGCGCCCCGTGGACACTGCTTCTGGCTGCTGTCTGAACCAAGTGAAACTAAAGAACCCGGAGCACAGCGCCCGGTTTGTTCACTCCTGTCACCCAGACCCAGCTCCTAAGGACTGAGCAGCAGTCTCCTCCATCACAGCTCTTCTTCACCACCTCTAGGGACTTAGTACACAGCATTCAAGAGGCCAAAGTCCTAAACTTCACCCCCCAAAAGGTTCCAAATTAATTTCGAGAATCAAGGAGAAGCTAAGGATAATTATCAAGCCAGTCATCTTGCAAATACATGGCAGCGCTGGCTAGGTCGACATGACTCACAACCTTTTCACCCTTGAGGAACCTTCTACTGCCTTTTTCCTGAGCCTGAAGTATTTTGTCTAATTAAAAAAAAACAGAATGTATATTTTCTTGTCACTTATTCCATTTCAACACTAATTCAGATTTTAAACCAATAAGCTATAATTACCAACAGTGCATAACATGAAATTATAAGCCTCTGTCACCACTGTCATGTCGGGTAGAGAGCAGACTCTGAAGCTCTGCTATCAGTCCTGTACTAGGGCTGATCTGCTCTAGTCTTCAAGGCCCACCATGCACGGGATGTGTTCAGTTGGGTGACATAGCTCCTTACGGCCCTGTTAACAAAATCAGGCTGACTAATCAAATCTTTGAAACCCCCAGAATGCCATCAATAGAGTTTCTGATTCACATGGGACATGTACTGTCAAGACAAGTTGATACAATTCCAGAAGAAGCACGATGGTTCCATTAGTCTTTGTAGCCTCAGTGACGGAAGAATACAATTTCCTTCCTTCCTTCCTTCCTTCCTTCCTTCATTTATTTATTTATTTATTTATTTATTGGCTGAGTTGGGTCTTTGTTGTTGCACGTGGGCTTTCTCTAGTTGCGGTGAGCAGGGGCTACTCTTCGTTGTGGTGCGCAGGCTTCTCATTGCGGTGGCTTCTCTTGTTGCGGAGCACGGGCTCTAGGCGCGCGGGCTTCAGTAGTTGTGGCGCACAGGCTTAGTTGCTCCATGGCATGTGCAATCTTCCCGGACCAGGGCTCGAACCCGTGTCCCGTGCATTGGCAGGTGGATTCTTAACCACTGTGCCACCAGGGAAGCCCCTTCCTTCAGGCTTTTGAAATTCAGAAAAATTCCCATGGACCTCTTAAGGTCCGAAAGCCCCAGTCTGGGAATCACTGGAATATCCCAGTGTTACTACCATGAAAACAGCCAGCTCTACGCTGTCTTAATGAAGCTTCTGCCTTCATATACAAGAGACTGTATGTATTAAGACAGTGAAACAGAGAGCCATCAGGTGCAGACAAGAAAAAAGCGGAAGGTGTATCAGATGGAATCAGGAGCGGTAATAATAGCTAATAATAAAGGCTAACATTTAACAGGACTTCCCTGTGACGCAGTGGTTGAGAATCTGCCTGCCAATGCAGGGGACACAGGTTGGAGCCCTGGTCCGGGAAGATCCCACATGCCGTGGAGCAACTTGGCCCGTGAGCCACAACTACTGAGCCTGCGCTCTAGAGCCCGCGAGCCACAGCTACTGAGCCTGTGTGCCACAACTACTGAAGCCCACGCACCTAGAGCCCGTGCTCCGCAACAAGAGAAGCCACCGCAATGAGAAGCCCACACGCCGCAACGAAGAGTAGCCCCCGCTCACCGCAACTAGAGAAAGCCCTCACGCAGCAAAGACCCAACGCACCAAAAATAAATAAATAAATAAATAAATTTAAAAAATAAATAAATAAATAAAGGCTAACATTTAATAAGAGCGTCTTGGGTACCAGGCATTGTGCCAAGTTCTTCACATGGGTGGATTATCTCATTTAATCCTTACAACATACAGTAAGGGAGATACACCATTAGCCTCATTTCTCAGGTGAAGATGTTGAGGCTTAGTGACGATAAGTAACTTGCACGGGGCTACACAGCTACCAAGTGGAGGCCAGAATTTGTACCCCATCAGTACGTGACTCCAGAGCCCTGCTGGCAGCCACTGTGCTGTGCTGGCTCCACGAGAAAAGAAACTGGCTAGGAGGAAACCAAATTCCAGAAGCCCCAGGTGCCTGCTTGCTCTCACCAACCAAGACTCTCCCCCTACCTTCAACGTCTTAGAGCCCACGGTGACGCCTGTCTGCAACATGCCATCCGCTATGCCCAACCGGTCCATGTTCAGGAGGAAAGGAGTCACCAAAGTCACATACGTGGCTCCTGACCACTTCTTGAGAAAATTTAGAGCCCACGTTTCGGTGGATCCACCAACACTGTCGAGGATAAAATCAAACCTGGAGAGGAAGAATCAAATCAAAACATCCTGGTCAGCCTTTATCCAGGGCTCCAAGCTGCCTTCACTCCCAGCGCCAGTTAGCTACAGGGTTTGTTTCCGTGACAGCTCGCAGACAGCAGGGGGTGGATGCCCAGACAAAGGAGAAAAGGGCACACCCACTTACTGGATCTCTGGGATTTCTCCACCGTAAGTCAATGTCATTTTTTTAAATCATAAAATCATTATTTTCAAATACTTTAAGAATGACTTAAACAAGTGGTTTTCAACCAAGGGTGATTTTGGCCCCCAGGAGACATATAAGGCAATGTCTACAGACATTTTTAGTTGTGACAATTGGGGGAGGTGGTGGGAAGGGGGTACTGGCATCTAGAGGCCAGGGATGATGATAAACATCCTACAACGCACCGAACAGCCCCTCACAACAAGAAATTATCCAGCCCACAATGTCAGTAGTTGAGAAACTGAGGTTGCCAAGGCTGAGAAACCCTGACTCAAGCTGTATAGAAAACTGCAAAGCTATCCATCCAATGTAAGTCAAAGTACTCTTTCGTTCACATGAATACTTGAGAGAAAAGTGTACTAGGTTTTGACCCACACAAGTCATTTGCTTGTATTCCCTCCACAATCAGAACTGCTTGTAGAAGCATCCTCTTCACCTTATGGAATTTTCTTCTTTTGGTTTCATGCACGTCAGCACAATGCAAAAGACAAATCAACAGCCTGCTCTCAGTCTTCAGTTCTGCTCTAACATGCCAAAAAAATCCAGTCATAATGGAATCCACAGGAACTGACAGATATTCAACTCCTTAAATCTAATCTAAAATTGCTATAATCGCTACATTCTACTTAAAGGGGATAAAACCCAATGAAGCTTTAAAATACTTTAGAAAACAAAGATCTATTTAGAGAATGCACGCTTATATATTAAGCAAATTAACAGAGGAATTCCTTTTTGGTAAATCCTTTTTCCCTCCTAAATTCATCTGGATGAAGTCAAACATCAAAGCTTCTAAAACCAGCTTTGGCCAACTTTGTGGCTCTTGAGTCTTTCATGGGACTAAACTAAAGAAGGGCAAATAAAAATTAAAAGATATGAAGTGCAGGAGAATGACCTTACTAGATGACTATTCTCATTAGAAAGGAACAGAAAAATTCTTTTTTATGAGTTTAAGTTTCTGGTTAAGTTTTTACTTTTAAGTTCCTATTTCATTCCCAAATTTTGGATAAACAAACATGATGACACTTAATTTAGATAAAACTTAAGGGCAGCCTGGTATTATAGAACTGGCACTGCCTGCAAAAAGAAGTCCAGAGACCAGGCTGTAGACCCAGCTCTCCCACTAATGATTAAGTGGCATGACCCTGAGCAAGAAAAAAACTCCTAAATCCTCTGCCCCTTATTTTCTCGACTATAAACGCCATAGAGTAGGACTGAAGGATTTCAAAGCCCTTTCCTGCTGTAAAACCCTAGGATTGAAATCTAAACGGCTGCTATTTGGAAGGAGGAACAAATTTCTTCCAGGTGGATTAAGAGGCTAACCTCCAGGCAGAAGTTACAAAGATCAATTTTAACTACAGCGATCATTAAAACAATAACAGCCTGCATTTGCGAGCTGGTGAGGTCCCCTGACTGGGCAAGAGCAAGCAGAAGGGGCAGGGCCTCTGGGCGGAGACGCGGAGGAAGAGCGGGAGGCGCCCGGGCGGGAGGCACCTGGGGGCACTCTCGCCTTCACCCGGCAGGGCCTCTCTTCTCTGGCAAAAGATTCCAGACGTGCAAAACACTCAAGGTGGATGGCGGGAAAGGGTGGGCCTTGGGCTGTCTCTGCTGCTAGTCCTAGAGGCAGCAGAAGAGAGGTGATTGACCGAAACTACCACTGTCTGGAAGCCTAGGTCCTGCCACACAGGCAGGATCTCCGCAAGGGACAGCGTTAGCCCTCAAATGTGCCGTAGAGCGTGTTCCTGCCGCGGGGGCTTTACGTTTGGTGTTATCTCCACCTGGAACAAGTGCTCCTCTCCTAGATCCCCTCGACAAGTCATTAAACAAATATCGATTGTAGGTCACTACACCATCCCGGGGTCGGGGGGGATACAGCAGGGAACAAGACCCCTGCCCCCAACAAAAAAAATAGTCCTATCCTCCTGGCTCGCTCCCCGAAGCCTCTGCCCAAATGCCTCACTTAGAGGCACTCTTCAACCACCCCATCGCAAACAGCCTCTTCCCTCCAAAACAGTCTTTCTTTTCCCCTTTCCCTGCATCAGTGTTCTTGAGGGCACTAACCACTAGAATACAAGCCCACGAAAGGGGGCAACGTGTCTTGTTCGCCACTGCGTCTTAGCCTGTGCTTAGAGCACCGCCGAGCAGGAAGGGACGTGCCATAAACAGCTCCAGGATGACGAGTGGCCGGCTGCTCCTGGCTGCACAGCCGAACATCTACTGTTGCCAGTTGGGGTGCTGGCTGAGAGGCTGGGCTGCGTCAGATAGGGGCTCCCTTTGTCTCCTTTTCTTTTAAACCCATGAAAATATACTTCTACTTAAAGTGGGCAAGAATAATTAGCTTCTGAAAACTAATTTAAAAAAGGAAAAATCTTTGAAATAGAAGCAGTAAAACAGCTTTCCAAATACTCCTCAGGCACGCTCTCCGCTGCAGCTTTGCCTGGGCTAGGTGAAGACCAGATTCCTCCTAAGCACCCCCGTCTCTGCCCGAGCCACAGTCAGGAGGGACAGGGCCCGAGAGAATTCCTGAATCCGCTCTCACTCGGTACACTCCGTCAAACCACGGCCTGGCATTCAGACGCACCGGGAACCTCCACGGACTCCCATTACTGATATCTATACTGCCTTTGCTTCTCTGGAACCCTCATTATGAAGCCAAAACACTAATCATGTATTTCACGTACTGCTCTGTGTTCTTCTTGTGGTGTCCAATGCCCCTGGAGGGAACACACTTCCAATTTTGCCTTCAGACCTGTTACACACCAGCAATAAAAGGAAGTTAACTTAAAAATTAGCAGAAGTCTAGGTAAGCAAAATATCTTCCTCAGTACAAATTACATGACATGATCGTGCTGTATTAACATCTGGAGTTAAAACATAAACCAACCTAAATAACCTCTAGAGACACGGAGTGTTTTCGTAGATTCTTGTCTAAGATTCCAACATGACTGTAAGGCTACCCAACCATCTCAGGCTTGCATTATCAGCTGTCTTTGTTCCCACCTTCCCAATATGAACATTGTTTGAATACATACGGCTTTAAAGATTCCAACTGCTCTTCCATATTTCCGGATTTGTAATCAATTACATCATCTGCCCCAAGCTTCCTTACAAGTTCACTGGCATCCTGAGAGCAAACTGCTGTCACGTGAGCATCCCACGCTTTCATTACCTGCCCAAAAAAGGAAAAAAGGGGGGGAGGGGAGTAGAAAAACTGAATTAAATAAAAAATAGTTGGCACCATGTATACATATATCAGGTTAATCTCTAGACAATTCTAAGTGCTCTGTCTTAACAAGAGTTACAGGAAGCTATCTGCCAGAGACTAGTAAAATGATTAAACTTTTGTTCACTAAGAAAAATCCAAGAAATAGATCTCATTTTCCCTGGACGAGACAGTTAGTCACCTTGCTGTCATGAAGTTATAACCAATCCAATTACAGAAGGGCTCAGTGCCTCACCAGCATCAGAAAAGACAGGAGTTGATGGCCTTAAGCTCAGCATTTTCAATGATGACAAAGGTAAATGGGAAAAAAAAAATCATGTCCTCAGAAAATGAATATTTAAAATGCGCCCAGAACATAAAAACACAACATCTCTTCATTTGCATCTCCAGTAAGTGTTAGTATAATCTTGAGTCAGACAACTGGGTAATCAGGTACTGGGTAATAAATGAAAGGTGCTCTTAAAAAGAGGGGAAGAAGGGACTTCCCTGGTGGTCCAGTGGTAAAGAATCCATCTTGCAATGCAGGGGACACGGGTTTGATCCCTGGTCGGAGAACTAGCAATCCATGTGCCGTGGGGCAACTAGGCCCGCGCACCACAACTGCTGAGTTCGCGCACCTCAACAAGAGAGCCCGTGAACCGCAAACTGCAGAACGCACGCGCCACAACTAGAGAGAGAAAACCCACAAGCCACAACTAGAGAGAGGCCCACAAGCCACAACTAGAGAGAAGCCCGCGCTCTGCAACTAAGACCCACCACAGGCAAAAAAAAAAAAAAAAAAAAAAAAAGAGGGGAAGAAAACATGGCCATTTTACTTTCAAAACATGCATCAGGTCCTCTCCTTTGGAGTAAAAAGACCTAAATAAATGGTTTGGAGGATTTAAAATGCAGATACCTTATATTTTAAAAATAACTAGACTTAAAAAAAAAGAAGGATTCAGGATTAAGTATCCAGAAAGCATCATGCTCCAAAATTACTACAGTTCCTTTCTATAATGACAATTTCATAGAATTAAAAGGGAGCCATCATCAGCAAAGTTTGAGAACAGTTACTTGAAGTTCACTGAGAAACCTTCAAATGGGCAGTAATAGGTCATAACAAATCAGCTGTTTTCTCACTCCTGTCCTCAGTATCAATTTCCTGAACTTCCTTAATATAAGTTGCAGAGGTTCACTAGAATATACGAGATCTGTGTTTGTTCTGTTCACTACTGAATCCCCATTCTGTGGTACAAACAGATGCTGGAGATCTGTTAAATACAAAAAACAATAAAGGATTTAAAAACTACTCAAAATCTTATCTAATTTCTCACTTTTAAAAAGTAATACTGACCAAGGAATATGCCCTGGAAATCTGAGGGGAATTAAAACATTTAGGACTGACATGATGTATGATAGTTTATGTTTATGGGCCACAAACAGAGACACTTGAGTATAATGACATGTTGCTTTCAACAGCAAGTCCCAAACTAAATTCAAATATGTGAAGAATACAATCCAAGATGAATATCCAGTATCTGTATAAAAAAAGAAACTGTCAAGGAAAAAGGAAATTGTGTTCTAAGCACCTACATTTAATTTGTGTTTTCCTTAAACAGTATTAAATCCTCAGGAAGAATTTGTCATATCTTGAAACAGTTCAATGAATTTTTTTCCAAATTTCTAGATTTTCCTCTCCCACTTTGAACTATCTAATATCTTTGCACACTACTAAAAGGTTTTAAAACAGCTTTAGTTGTTTTACTATTTTATGTAAATTAAAACACAAGTACAAGAGACGTCTGTAAGGCAGACACCACTCAGACAGAGACAGCAAGCTGGCTGCCACTCCAAAAGCTCTTCCCTGTGCCCGGTCTCCACACCAGACCCTCTCTCCCAAAAGTCATCGTTACCCTGATATTTATAGTAATCACCTCCTTGCATTTAAAAAAAAAAAAGGTTTTATCACCCATATATGCATTCCCTAGATACCATAGTTTAGTCTTACCTACCTACCTATCTATCGATTTATTTGACTGTGCTGGGTCTTAACTGCAGCACTCAGGATCTTCGTTGCAACATGTGGGATCTAGTTCCCTGACCAGGGATCAAACCGGGCCCCCGGCATTGGGAGTGCGGAGTCTTAGCCACTGGACCACCAGGGAAGTCCCTATCCCCTTCACTTTCTTAAAATTTATCTGTGAAAGAATCTAGGCCATGTGACCTGCAGAGTTTTTCCCACTGGAAACTCTGGAATTTCTGATTGCACACCTGGGACAGTTCTACCTGTTACTCTGTCCTCTGTATCTTCTGTTTCAATCCATTTAGCAAGACTATGAATAGTGTCTGGCAAAATTATAGGATGCATAGCATATCTGGTTGTTGCCCTTTTTATTATCTCAGTGGCTGTCTACTGGTGGTTGCAAAATGGTGATATTCTCTCTCTCCTTTTTTCATTTACTAGTTGGAATACTTTTATAAAGAAACACCTCTCCTCATATATTAGTTTACTCAGGTGTACAGTTCGTATAGAAGAGGCAAATAATTTTTTCCTTTTTTCAGTTTATAAAATAATAAATTGGTTTCCTGTCATCTTCCAAAAGTGACCACTTTTTAAAAAATATCATCATGAACTCATGGATTTAAATATAGTTGAAGGATTTCAATCCACTGTAATTATCATTATGATTACTGAAGCTCAAATTGTCTTCTTTGACAATCTTTGGGAGTTTCTTCAAGTTGGGTACTGAGTCTTTTTGACATGGCTCAACTAGTCTTTACTAACTTCCTTGCTATTAATATATTCTAGGCTCGTTCTCGTACATTTTGCGCCCTAGATCTGGAATCCGCCATTTCTCCAAGGCGCTGCATTTTTTTCTGTGTGTAAGCAATGATATTTCAAGAGACAGCTTTACATACATACATATACAAAATATCTCTTGAGTTCATATTGATACTTCCAATTCAAATTCCAGACTGTCAAGCTTTTACTTAACCTCTTTTCTGTTACATCTGTATCTCCTTTCCTCCACTCCTAAAATCCTGGTTGTCAAAGACAAAGGGGATGACAGAATTAAAATATGCCATAAATACCCAACTGTTCCATTGTATATTACAACATAACAGTCTCTGAATAATAGTACTAATATCACTACCAATATGATTAATGAAAGGATTAAAATAATTTTAATATATGCTCTCTGTTCCTCCGCTTTTTAAAAACAGCTGTACTGTTTACCTTGTCAGAGCATATGGCTGTTACACACTATACTCTCTTTTTCTAAGCCCTCATTTAGTTTTAGTTCTACAGATAACTTTATATTTAACATTTACCACCAGTCCTTGGTTCGATGTCTCTCTAGCCATTTTAGTTTTCAGAAGCTCATTTTCTAGCAGGTTTCTCAGAAAGGGATCAGAAGAACATATTCCCCAAGTTCTTGAATGTTATTAACAGTTCGTATGTGCCCCTTAGTGTATGGAGCCCAGTTTTGCTGTATATAAAATTCTTAGCATATTCCTTCTCAAGTGTCTTAAATATGTTACTCTATCCCTGCTCCCTCCACTAGCATTAAAGCACTGTTGTCAAAAAGTCTGCTGATAACTGAATTTTACTTACATGTTACATGCTCTTTTTTTAAAAAAAAATAACGTTGCTTTTTTTTCTTAAAAAAAAAAACCTGGTGTATAAAGCAGAAACTAACACACCATTGTAAAGCAATTATACTACAATAAAGATGTTAAAAAAAAAAGAATCGGTCCCAAAAGGGAAATGTGAAGGCAGTACTATGGAGAAACTTCCTCTACTTAACCACTTGACTCAATTCTAGATCATAAAGACCAAGTTTGACTTTAATTATCTTTCTTTCCAAGTCCCTTTCATTATATCCTCTGTCAGCTTTGGTTTCTTCATTTGTGAAATAAGAATAGTAATGCCCACCTTATAGTTTTGTCAGAGGATTAGACATTAAAATAATTAAATGCACCAGGATACTGTATCTAGCATCTAGTATGTACTCAATAAACCTACTTTCCTCCCCTTGTAAAACAAACAAACAACAAACAAAAAACCTGGTGGCGCAGCAGTTAAGAATCCGCCTGCCAATGCATGGGACACAGGTTCGAGCCCTGGTCTGAGAAGATCCCACATGCCGCGGAGCAACTAAGCCCGTGAGCCACAACTTCTGAGCCCACACACCACAACTACTGAAGCCCACGCACCCTAGAGCCCGTGCTCTGCAACAAGAGAAGCCATTGCAATGAGAAGCCCGCGCACCGCAACAAAGAGTAGCCCCAGCTCGCCGCAACTAGAGAGAGCCCGCGCGCAGCAATGAAGACCCAACACAGCCAAAAAAAAAAAATGTCCCAAGCTTTTCTTTGTTTGTTTCTCCTTTTTCTTTAAGTGCCAGTAATTTTACTAGAGTTCCCCTGGATATTGCTCATTCTGGTCCATGTTCTTAGATAAGTGCTTTGGTTATTTAATATGTAGTTTCAAATCATTTAACTTCAGGAAAGCAGGGAAGTTTCTTGAATTACTGATTTTAGTATTTGTTCTATCCCCTTGTTTTGGTTTTCTTCTTCAGAAACTCCTATTATCCATATAGCAATCTTCATTCCTGTCTTCAATATTTGACACTTTCTCTGAATCTGTTTTTATCTCTTCCTTTCTTTCGTAATTTACAATTTTTCCTGTTTACACATTCTGTTTCTATCAGGCCAGCATTATGTGTTGTGTTTGTTATTGAGTTCCTTCTAGTTTAGTCTTCATTGCTAAATAATTTTTGTTTTACTTTTTTTCTGAGTTTTCCAATTATGATTTATTTCGTTCTTTCATGCTCTCTATCGTATTTTTTTTTAGATATATTAATTTGTTTATTTTTAATTAATTTATTTTTGGCTGCATTGGGTCTTTGTTGCTGCGCAGGCTTTCTCTAGTTGCGACGAGCCGGGGCTACTCTTCATTGCCGTGCGCAGGCTTCTCATTGCGGTGGCTTCTCTTGTTGTGGAGCACGGGCTCTAGGCGCGCAGGCTTCAATAGTTGTGGCACACGGGCTCAGTAGTTGTGGCTCGCGGGCTCTAGAGCGCAGGCTCAGTAGTTGTGGCACACGGGCTTAGTTGCTCCGTGGCATGTGGGATCTTCCTGGACCAGGGCTCGAAACTTCTTAACCACTGTGCCACCAGGGAAGCCCTCTATCGTATTTTTAATCTTTTTTTTAGCTTGTTTTTGAAATTGCAGGTTTCATTTTGATGTTTTCCAATGTGTTTTCATTGTCTGTAGATACGTTATTCTACCTTGATATTTATCTATTACTCAACTGTTTAATCTTATTAAAATATGTTCATTGTGAAACATAACACACAGAGAAAAGTGCATGGAATATAAATGTACAGCTTAACAATTATAAAGCAAACACTATCTTAAGCATCACTCAAGATTAAGAATTAGAACATCTCCTCACTTCCCCCTCCCAGTCAAACCCCCCCCTCACTCCCTTAGAAGCAATAACTATCAGGACTTTTACATGAGCCTCCCCCCCAACTACCCCCCCCTTTTTGTAAAGAGATTTACTATCTAGATAAGCAGCCTTAAACACTATTGTATAGTTTCACCCATTCCTGAGTGTCATTAAATGGAACCATATAAGGTGTACTCTTGTTTCTGACTTCTTCCCACTTGTAAGATTCATCTACTTCATTGCACACAACTATAGTTTGTTTCCACGGCTGTGTAATGTTCCAGTGTAAGAATATACTGCAATTTACTTCCCCATTTTACTGTTGATGGTCATTTGAGTTGTTTCCAGTTGGGAGATAATACATGTAATTCTGGTACATATCTTTTGGTGAACATGCATGTACAGTTGACCCTCTGTATCCAAGAACTCCACATTGTTGAATTCAACCAACCAACCAGGGATTGAAAATATTTGGGAAAAAAATTTGAGAAAGTTCCGAAAAGCAAAACCTGAATTAACAGTATACTTGCAACTATTTACAAAGCATTTACATTGTGTTTAGGTATTACAAGTAATCTAAAGAATATTTAAATTATACAGGAGGATGTATGTAGGTTATATACAGATACTATGCCATTTTATATAAGGGACTTGAGCACCCGTGGATTTTGGTATCCAAGGGGATCCTGGAACCAATCTGAGGTTGGTTCTGAGGTTGGTAAACTGAGGGATGACCATATGCCTATCTACAGAGTACATTCGTAAAACTGTTAGGTTGTCATAGAGCAATTTATATTCAGAGTTACTAGATGGTGCCAAATTATTTTCCAAACTGGTTGTACCAATTACACTCTAATCAGCAGGGTATGATATTTCTCTTTTTCTCCCTCCCTTCCTCCCTCTTTTCCTTTCTTCCATTTACTTATTCATTAACCCACATTTACTGACAATCTGTGGATTAGGCCCTGGGTATCTGTCTTAGTCCATTTGGGCTGCTATAACAACATACCACGGACTGGGTACTGTATAAACAACAGAAACGTATTTCTCACAGTTCTGGAGGCTGGAAGTCCGAGATCAAGGTGTCAACACCTTGATGTGTTCAGAGCCCTCTTCCTGGTTCATAGCCAGTGCCTTCTCTGTGTCCTCACATGGCAGAAGGGCTAAGAAGCACTGCTGGGCCTCTTTCATAAAGGCATTAATCTCATGCACGAATGCTCTGCCCTCATGACCTAATCACTTCCCAAAGGCCCCAATACCATCACTTTGGGCATCAGGACTTCAACATATGAATTTTGGAGGGACACAAACATTCAGACCATAGCAGTATCTAATGGTGAATTAGAAAGAAGTCAAGGTGTGCATCTCCTGGGAGTCCTTTCCCCTCTCTTCCAATTCAGTGAGCGGGTGGATGAGAAACTCCAGCACTATCCTGGTCCTCAAAAGGTCTGAGGCAGGGTCTGGGGAGGAGGATAGCACCCAAATTCTCCCTCCTGTAAAGCCATGTGGCAGAGCCTCTGAGTGCGCTCACTAGCCCCTATTGCGGAAAGGGCCTCTCCCCTCATCCTGAGGGAGGCTTAATCAAGCCTGCTCTCCCAGCAGCCGGCCAGTTAAACATGTGACCACAATGGGAGCAGCCACTAGGTGCCATCCTGTTCCTAGAGGCTTGGGGTACTTTGCTTTGTTTGTTTTGTTTGAGGTAAAATTTACACAAAACTCATAATTTTAACAATTTTAAAGTGTATAATTCAGTGGCTTTTAGTACAGTGTTGTGCAACTATCACCGCTATCTAATTCCAGAACATTTCCCTTACCCCAAACATAAACCCACACCCATCAAACAATCATTCCCCATTCCCTCTTCCCCCCAGCCCCTGGCAACCACTAATCTGCTTTCTGTCTCTATGGATTTGCCTCTTCTGGACATGACATAAATGGAATCATACAAAAATGTGACCTTTTGTGTCTGAATTCTTTCACTTAGCATAATGTTTTGAAGGTTTATCCATGTTGTATTATGTATCAGAATTTCACTCCTTTTGATGGCTAAATAACATTCCATTGTGTATATATACCACATTTTGTTTTTCTATTCATCAGTTGATAGACATTAGGGTTGCTGCCATTTCTTTGTCCATTATGAATATTGATGCTGCTATGAACATTTGTATATAAGTTTTTGTTTGAACATAGGTTTTCATTTCTCTCGGGTATATACCTAGAAATGGAGTTGCTGGGTCATAGGGTAATTCTATGTTCAACATAGAATTAAGAATTTTAAGAAACTGCCAAATTTTTTCCCACTATAGCTGCACCATTTTACATTCCCACTAGCAATATATGAGGGTTTCAATTTCTCTACATCCTTGCCAACACTGTTATTTTCCATTTTTTTAATAGCCATCCTAGTAGGTGTGAAGTGATATCTCACTGTTGTTTTTTTTTTAATTGAAGTGTAGTTGATTTACAATATTGTGTTAATTTCAGGTATTCAGGGGTTTTTTTGCATATTATATTCCATTATAAGTTATTAGAAGATATTGGGTATAATTCCCGGTGCTACACAGTAAATCCTTGTTGCTTATCTATTTTATGGATAGTAGTTTGTATCTATTAATCCCATACTCCTAATTTTTCCCTTCCCCCTCTCCCCTTTGGTAACCATATGTTTGTTTTCTATGTCTGTGAGTCTGTTTCTGTTTTGTATATAGATTCATCTGTATTACTTTTTTTTAGATTCCACATATAAGTGATATCATACAGTATTTATCTTCCTCTGACTTATTTCACTAAGCATAATATTCTCTAGGTCCATCCACGTTGCTACAAATGGCAATATTTCATATTTTATGGCTGAGTAATATTGCATTGTGTATACACACACACACACACACACACACACACACAATCTCCTTAAGCCAATCATTCAATTGCAGCTTTGATTTGCATTTCCCTAATGACTAATGATGTTGAACATCTTTCCATCGACTTACTGCCCATTTTTATATCTTCTTTGAAGAAATGTCTATTCAAGTCCTTGTTGATTTTTTAACTGGATTGTCTTTTTGTTGTTGAGTTGTGAGAGTTCTTTACATATTCTGGATACCATACCTTTATTAGATAAGTGATTTGTAAATATCTGCTCCCATTCTGTGTGTTGTCTTTTTACTTTCTTGATAGTATCCTTTGATGCACAAAAGTTTTGAATTTAATGAAGTCCAATTCATCTAATTTTTTCTTCTTTTGCATGTGCTTTTGGTGTCATCTCTAAGAATCTATTGCCAAATCCAATGTACGAAGATTTACTCCTATGTTTCCTTCTAAGAGTTTTATGGTTTTAGCTCTTACATTTAGGTCTTTAACCCAGTTTGAATTAGTTTTCACATATGACGTGAGGTAGAGGTCCAACTTCATCCTTTTGCATGTGCATCTAGTTGCTCCAATACCATTCACTGAAAAGACTATTCTTTCCCCTGTTTAATGGTCTTGCCACCCAGGTCAAACATCAATTGGCCACTGGGACTTCCCTGGTGGTCCAGTGGTTAAGAATCTGTGCTTCCACTGCAGGGGGGCACGGGTTGGATCCCTGGTTGGGGAACTAAGATCCTACATGCTCTGTGGTATGGCCAAAAATAAAATAAAATAAACCTTTAAAAAATAAATCAACTGACCATAGGTTTATTTCTGGATGCTCTATTCTGTTCCATTGATCTATATATCTATCTTTATGCCAGTACCACTGTTTTGATTACTGTAGTTTTGTAAGTAAGTTTTAAATTAGAGAAGTGTGAGTCCTCCAATTTTGTTCTTTTTCAAGATTGTTTGGCAATTTGGGGTCCCTTGCAATTCCATATGCATTTTAGGTTCAGCTTGGCCATTTATGCAAAAAATAGGCAGCTGCCATTTTGATAAGACTGCACTGAATCTGTAGATCACTTTGGGGGAGTATTGTCATTTTTATACAGCATTTTGGCTATTGCATTTCTATATATATTTTAGAACCAGCTTATCAATTTCTACAGAATTGCCAACTTCCATCCACTTTCACTGCCCATGGTCTTCTTCCTTAAAAGCTTTCCTACATTTGTTATATAGGACAGCCACAAACTCTCTCATATATTAAACAACTGGAAAGGTTAACACTTCCTTCTACATTAGAAAATTTCCTTCTTAGAAGAGCAAGCTGAAATCACAATGAATGTAATTTCTCTCACCTTTCAAGGAAAAATAGTTCACAATATATAAATTTATAAATTCATGAAAATAATAATCTTCCTATTCACAAGATAAAGAAATTGTCTTACCTGTATAGCAAAAGTACCAACTCCGCCTGAAGCACCCAAGATTAAAACACTGCAATGCAAAAAAACCATAACTAATGAAAATATTAAGCCAACATAACTGGATAAACAAACAAGACATTTTCAACATGTAACTGGCTCAAAGATAATCCCCAAAGCAAACAAAATCATTCAGCTTCCCAAGATTCTACTACACAAGGATTTTTTAGGTTCACCAAGAACCTATAAGTGCTTAAAGTTAGACATACTATGAACTCTTTGCCAAGAATACAATATACCAAAAATACCAATGATTTGTATTTTTTAAAGTAGCTCAGATGCTTCTTGGTAACATCTGTCTTACAATTTTTCTAGGCTTAAATTACCATAGCTTTCTCTATAAGAGGGAGCTTTGGGATCCTTTTTAGTGTGTTACAGTATATTCAGTTGCTCTCTAAGAAAAATCACATTCCTGACCACATTCTTGCCAAAGTGGAATAAACGTCTTTTGTTCAGGCACGTCCCATCATGCTCACCAGCTTTCATAAATGGAAACCAATCTTATCTCAATTTGGCTTCTTGTTAAGCATATGAATCTGTTCTATCAGCACAAACATGCTTGTGCTCCAGGTTTTTACCATGTTTCCTTACTGTATGTAGTCTTCCTGCCACTCTAGACCAAGGATGTGCAGCTTGGAGTTTGTGGATGAGTGCTGGTGAGAGCTGTGAGGGTGTGAACCCTGTGAAATTGTGAACTGACTGAAATAACATGCAAAGTTTGGTGAGATCATGCATATGTGCATTGGGAAGAAGAAGGATCCAGACTTATCATCAATTTCCCAAAGAAGGCATGATTCAAAAGAAAATCACTAGTCAAGAATCTCTGCTTTACATATTCTCACACTTTATTCTGAATTAAGCTAGAGCTCCAGTGAACTGCCTTCCCCAGGCTGCACAGATTCAGGTCCTCAGAAAATTGTTTGTACTGAACTGCACTTTGGTGTTCTGTTACCAGTCTAGGCTGAGAGACATTATAAAAAGTGTCCGTTTGATGTTGGACACTACATTAGCTAAGGAGATACTGTTGAGAGAATTCTTCCTGAGAATTCGCTTTATGAGTGCCCACAGGAAAAAAACATTTTTCTGAAGACTAAGTTGGTGGCAGTAGCTATGCTTCTATTTATCTGTCACTGCAAATTGTGTAACTGCAGGTTGTGGGTCCCTCTTTGACTTGGCTGCTGGAAAGTGCAGGGAATTTTGCCACCTATCTCAATCAGGTACACCTGGAACATACATTCTGTCTACAATCTTAACTCTAGTTTCATTTTATTTTTTTTTCCCTCTTACCCAAATCACAGAAGGCTGGTTGTCACCCTTTAGATCTTAGAAGTTATTAGTAATATTTGTAAGCCAGCTATTCCCTTTGAAATTACCACCAAATTACCATCAAATGTAATTAAGACAAGTCTTTTTGAAAATGATGTTCCTTTTAGAAGAGTTACTTTTAATTTCATGGAATTATAAATTGTGAAGAATAAAAGAAATTTTAAAGATCAACTCCTCCAAAATCCTTCAATTCACACATTTAATAGCTTTAATGCTTCCTAAATGGGGGCACGGTGGGGGAGAGGAGAAGCACTAAGACTGCTTCACAGATACATCCCAAAATTAGTTCATCCATGGGATATTTCACCCTCTTATTTTGGCACATTCTTATAGAAATGTAACTAGTCAAACTCTCATTTAAGTTCTTGACAATCTAATCTTTTTTGCAACTCCGATTTCCCCTATTTCTGGAACAGAACTCTCCACCTGAGCCTCCCCAGTCCCCTCACTCGGAACCCCAAGTCCCATGCATGCTGGCCCATGCCTCAGGCTCTCAAACGCCTTTCACTGCCTGCTGAGGTCTCCCTTCCCTCAAAGGCTCAAATCCCAGTTTGCCTGCACAATACCCTAGACATAGCCCTGAGCCTGACATCCATGCCCGCATTTGGCATTGGACACATTGTTAACTTTCATTCACATGCTTGCTGCCCAGGCCATTCTGCAAGACTCTGAGGACAGAGACCTCATGTTACGTCCAGCACCAGCCATACTACCCTGGGTGTAGCAGATGCCTGATCAATGTTGCTTGGCTTTAAAAATCATCTAGGGACTTCCCTGGTGGCGCAGCGGTTAAGAATCCCCCTGCCAATGCAGGGGACACGGGTTCGATCCCTGGTCCGGGAAGATCCCACATGCCACAGAGCAACTAAGCCCATGCACCACAACTACTGAGCCTGCGCTCTAGAGCCCGCAAGCCACAATTACGGAGCCCGAGCGCTGCAACTACTGAAGCCCATGTGCCTAGAGCCCGTGCTCCACAACAAAGAGAAGCCACTGCAATGAGAAGCCCGCGCACCGCAACAAAGAGTAGCCCCCGATCGCCGCAACTAGAGAAAGCCCGCGCGCAGCAATGAAGACCCAACGCAGCCAAAAAAAAAATTAACTAAATAAATAAAAATAATCTAAATCAGCATTATATCCTACAATTCACAACAATTGCTACTACCCCAAATGAGGGAATCACCTGGCTATTTGAAAGACTGCATTAAAATTTCTTCCAATAAAGAAAAGCTTGAAATGAATTTCTAATTCTCACCCTGAGAATTAAGAGGATACCAAATACAATGGCTGCTTAAGGATCCAATAGCCAGACACATCTCCAACTCATTATTGTCAGTTCATAGCTTCCCCGTAACTCTTGATTCAAAGCAGTCTCACTCCTCCATATGAAAAAGCAAAAATGTGTTTCTTAGCAGCGCTTGGTGGAAGAGGGAGTGGTTCTGCATTAGCAGCTTCAGTTCCTGATGGTGCCACTTGACGGCGCCCGCGAGTGCAAAACAGGCAAGGAGCAAGCCCAAAGAAGCGCTACAGACAGCAGGTCAGTTTGTGAAGCAGCCCTGGGGGCACACCATTCATTCTCCGGTCATGCAAACTCCATGTTTTGTGCAGGTTCAATCAGGGCCTGTACTTTTCTTTAAACAAAGAAAGTCCCCAAAACGGACAGCAGGCAAATATATTTTTCAAGCCAGCAATAAGTCAGCTGGTCCTCCATGGTTTGAAGCCCTATGGCTGAAGGAACTATTCCTGTACTCTTCAAAGCACTTTCAATACAAAGGGAAAATACTGCTGTTGCTTAACCCCTGTGGCCCTTCACTTCAGTGCTATATAGTGGGAATACTTTCTACCCAGCTTGCTATAATGGTCGTGAAATATATTCAAACTTCACCGAAGTAGTAGCCTATTTGTAGAGTGAAGAAAGGTGTACTGCTGTATCTTCTACGTATTGCTTATTGGTTTATAAAGAGTAAGGGCCCAGGAAATACTCTCTTTACAAAAAGCACTATAATTCAAAATTGCCAAGAATTTTAGTCACATTCTTCTCTTACTTCCTAAGTCCACACACAAAGCTTCTTTGGCAGTCAGTGGGAACTGCATTGTAGCTGATGTAAAAATATGAGAGAGGGCTTTCCTGGTGGTGCAGTGGTTAAGAATCTACTTGCCAATGCAGCGGACATGGGTTCGAGCCCTGGTCCGGGAAGATCCCACGTGCTGCAGAGCAACTAGTTTCCTTTCCATGACTGAGTCACTTTGTATTTAGCATCTGGGCACCTAAGTCCTCTACAATCACATTTTTCAGTATCACAATCTTACGAGACAAGGCATCAACACCCTAATTGCCTTACACATAAAAAATATATGAAACATACTACAAAACAGCAGGCGATCCAGAAGTAGGGAATTGCCTTTCAAATTCCTACATTCTGGCTAAGCCCCAGAAATCTCTGAATGCCAGGGCCAGATATCTAGAGACCTGGGATCTAGTCCCAACTCTCTCATTAACTGAATCTCTAGGCCTCATATTCATCAGCTATGAAATGATAAACACAGAGGTGTACTCTAGGTGTTAGTGAATGCGAATTGGCATTTTCAATCTAATTTAAGCTTATATTTAGTTTCTCCACCTTTCTAACGTAGAAGTATATGACCTTCACGATTCCCCCCAGACCACATACTTGTAATGGGAAAAAAAAAGTCACAAGAGTAGAGTGCCCTTCATTAAGTCCTAATGGCTCCAAAACAAAGCTGATTTAAATACGGCTAAATCTTCCATCAGTAGAAATAAATGGTCTTTAAAAGATAAGGATGATGCTGAAAATGTATAAACTCATCTTTTTTAGTTTCACACACTACTTTTAAATCTAGAGGAAAAATGGGTGAAAGATAGCAAAGCATATCATAATATGCTAAATTTATTCCCTTAAGTGAGAAACTTAATCTGAATAAGGGGAATAGAATTACAAAATAAATCAACCAAACATGACTAAGACAGCCTGGGTTTGTGTGTCCCCTTCTTCTACTCCTCCATAATTCATGCAGACATTCCCCGATTTACAGAAGAGTTCATGTGTAAATTAGTTGTTCGGAACTTTAAACACATTTTCCCATGAAAACAAAGCTATTTATACATCTTGGCAAGATGCCCAGGGTAGCCCTTTAAAAAGGCTTAGTTAACCCATAATGGACCAAGAACCTCATACACAGTATAACGATGGTTCTGGGGGACATGTTCTCAGAATTTCAACCTGGGGTACTGGTAACACATCTCCCCAAATGGGACAGGCAGTGGGAACCATCCCAAGACACTGGTTCCTTCCATCTGGTGCAAAACAGAGGAAGGAAGACAGAGGGAAGGCTCATTTATGATGGCAACACGAGAATGGATGAGAGAAGTAGCATGGTCAGGGGAGGTTTACCATGGAAGTGACAGGATTCAGGAAGTGCCACCCAAACATACAGCACCTTAGCAGACTGAATATTTTAAGCTGAAGGAATTCGAGGAACAGTATGTGAGGGAAGGACTCTCTGATCTTCTCCCATGAAGCTGGTCATAAGACCCTCGTGTGAGAGGTGTGTGCCCTATACCTGGAGGAAAAGAGCACCTTATCTCCAAGATGGGACACAGTGAGGACTCAGAACAGGCCTTGCTAAGTTTTCTCAGTGTACTACGCTTGGCGCATATGTTTGTCCTATCACGTTTTTTTTCACGACTCTCCACTCTTCATCAAAGCTGGCGTAAAAATGTTCGGGTTTAAAGATGGAAACAGGGACTTCCCTGGCGGTCCAGTGGTTAAGACTCTGTGCGTCCAGTGCAGGGGGCACGGGTTCGATCCCTGGTTGGAGAAGTAGGATCCTACATGCCGCGCAGCCAAAAAATTAAAAAAAAAAGGAAACAGACTTACAGATACAGAGAGCAAGTAGGTGGTTGCCAGAAGGGAAGTAGACTTGGGCAAAATAGGTGAAGGGGATTAAGAGATAAAAACTTACAGTGATAAAATAAGTAAGTCATGGGGAAGTAATATACAGCATAAAGAATACAGTCGATAATACTGTAATAATTTTGTATGGTGAAAGATGGTTACTGGACTTGTGGTGACCGTTTTGTAATACATTTGATTGTCGGATCATGTGTCGTACACCTGAAACTAACATAATACTGTATGTCAACTGTACTTCAATTAAAAAAAAAAAATGCTCAGGTTTAACCACTTCTTTGGGTCTTCATTTCCTTATAAAGGCTCCCATGTTGCATAAAACTTACAAACAAATAAATGTGTATGCTTTTCTCTGTTAATTTATCTGCCTTTTGTTACGGGGGCCCCAGCCAAGACTTAAAAGAGCAGAGGAAAGAGATATTTTTCCTCCCCTACAGAGCCAGTGAAGCTTAAGCTTCAGTCCCTCCCATTTACACAAGGCCTGGAGAAGAGCCCCAGAAATGTATGTGAATGGACATGTAAGCAGATAGGGTAGGGGATCCCCAGAGAAAGCGAACCAGGCCGGGCTTTCTTGACCGAAGAGAAGCCATTTTTTGGCCTAAACCATTTTGTGATATAAGCCTGGCCACAATGCTTGCCCTTGAACAGGTCTCAGTAATTAACGATCTTAAGGGAACAAAAGAAGCAGAAATAACTCTTATCAGGCAAGAAAAGTAACAGTAGCAAAGATAATATGTCAGTTGTAATGACTCCCAGTTCTGTCAATGATAAAGATCAGCCTGAAGCGCTCAACCACCAGATGAACTGGAACCTAAGGGATGATGATGTTGCACTTTTCTGACCCTTGTGACTTCAATCAACTAAAGGCCAAGCCCCTTCATGAATATTCATGTTCTCTTAGCTTAAAACTTACCCAATTTTGCTGTTTGGAGAGAGACTGCTTTGGGAAAGAGCCCCGGCGTTCTCCTTACTTGCTGCAAGTGATAATATTACAAGTCCTTCCTTCTCCTTATCTTTGGCGTGGCTGTGTCTTTTGGCTTGACACCCACCAAGAGGAGAACCGAGTTTTAGGGTAACAGACATATGCTTTTGTAAAACTTGCAGAAGATATGCTAATGAAGGGTAGAAGAATATGGCACCCCAAAATATACCACTTAGGCATAAGGATTATTCAGAGCTGAAGGCAACTGAGAAGAAGTAGGTGTAAGAAATCTCTGTACTCCCCCTATTTGCCTAAAAGCAGGACAGAAGTTTACAAAGGTGCTTGCTTTACTCTTTACCAAGAAGGACAAAGGTTAATCCCTGGAGATAACTGTAGACCCTTATCAGTGGAGAAGGCACCAATTTAAATTTGCATAACTAACTTTATTCTTGCTTTTCCTGGTAAACTTTCCACAACTGGCCTTCCCTACACTCCTCTATCTTTTGTCTTGAACTAAAGATGGCATTTTGGCCTGAATTCTAAGCTAACTCTTTGAGTTACTCATTTTTCCTGGGTATCTCTCGTGTATACGTGAGGTGCACATGTTAATAAACTTCTGTTTGTTTTTCTCTTGTTTCCCTGTCTTCTGTTACAGAGGTCTCCACAGAGAACTCTGAAGCGTAGACAGAAAATTATCTTTCCTCCCTATTAACCACAATCAGTAAAACTGCTGCCTCTTTCCACTCCTACTTTCCTCTCCATTATACTTCCTCTCTTGTCAGGTGACACTAGATTTGATTTGGAAATACATCTGCTTTGGGCTTAGTGGGAAATACCGATGTGGTTCATAGTAATTTCTGAGTACAGTTAAGTTATTACAGGCTGTCCTGGTTTAAGAATGCCTTCCAGGAATATTCCTATTTCCTACTAAGTCAACACAACAAGGTATCATAACATTTTATTACGATAAGACTGAATATCATGGTACCTAGCATTGGATTATATGAGCAGTGAGAGAGAAGCGAAGTCTGAAATGTACAGAACCAGAAGCTGGTCTGTAGAAAATTCTTCCAATTAAAAGACATGTAAAAACTTACAACACATCACTGATAAAGTTAATTTGTGATTCAGGACCCACAAAATGGAGGCCGCCCCAGTGGCCCAGCCCATGTCACAGCCTGCCTCACTGCCAAGGAAACCTAGCACTAATCACCATCCTCCAACTCAGCTTTAGCTCACCTCACCCTAGAAACTAGGGCCTGCTAGCCTTATAGGGGAATCAGACCTCCTAGCCAATCACGCCTTGTTTCTGTGTTGCCACTTCTAAAGCTGCATAAAACACAGTCTTGCCCAAAATCCCTTGGGAAGAGAGCTCCGCCGCTTGTGGACGGTTTTCCGTTGAATAAAGGATATTAAACTGGTTATTAAATTGTATTATTTTTGTCATTTGACACCACTATAGGGAAGATATCAACAACAAGCTAGTTAATGAAGGTTGTCAATTAAAATGCAAAAGTATTTTGGGCTTATTCACTGCACAAGGAAACGTGAGATGCCCTGGAATCTCGCAACTCGTAAAGAAACTTGGAAGACATTTTTCCAAATCTGACAACAATCCTAAATTTTACATGACATGGACAATAATGAGTTGCACAGCAGAAGGGGAGGGAGCAGGGTTTGGGAACAACACCACATTTTGGCTTATGGAAAATCACAGTTAACTGACAGTAGGAATATAGAGGAAGCGTCAGGGTGGTCGTCGGTAAGTCTTGTTTTGCACAAGTTGAGTTTCAGCTGCAAAGGGGACACCTAACTGGATGGAGCTGAGTAGAGAGGATGGGGTCAGAAATAGGATCTGCAAGTTACCAAAATATAAAAAGAAACTGGGAGCAGATGAGATAACCCTGGGAGACAGGAAAGATGGAGGGAGACAACGGGAAAGCAGGTACAGTTCAAGGGCTGGGGGAAGAAAGGGAGCCTTTAAAAATGATAAGAACTGGTCCAAAAGGCAAGAAGAAAACTAAAGGAGTTTAGTGTCCCTGAAACCACGGAAAAAGTGAGCATGACAAAAGTGGGCAACAGCGCCAGAGACTTCAGAGGTCAAATTGTAAGAACTGAAAAGTATCGTTGGGTTGGCAACTCGGTCAGCTATGACCCCGGTGAGAACACCTGCAGCTGATCGGCAAAGCTGGAAGTGAGGTTACGGTGCACTGCAGAGTGAACGACTCCTACACGTCACAAGATAGTTTTCTAGGTGACAGGGGCAACTATCTGTAAAACACAAATGGCCCGGAAAGAGTTTGCTACTAATTCCTTTAACGGAGCCGTCCCGGAGCTCCCTGGAAAACAGGCCTGGGGTGGAGGCGATTCATGGGCAGCACACAGCCAGCCCAGAGCCAGCGCCTTTCCTCCCAACCCCAGGATTTCTCCAAGCAACTAGGCCACAGGGGTTTCTTTCTCCTTCCCCTTTCCCCTCTCCCCGTACAACCTAGTCAAAGTGCAAATGAAAACCCAAAGTCCCCAGGGGTGGTGGGAGTGGAGAGGGCGGAGGAAGAGGTGGGTTGGGTGGGGGAAGGACAGGCAGGTGAAGGCCGCTGAAAGAAGGAAGCTGTTGTAATTACCGGGATAAGCATATGGGCAGGGGGGATCCAATGTTTTATGTTTGAGCCTGTCTAATTCTATAAACAGAATTAATCAGACACCTAATTTACAATTACATGACAAAGTGTTATTGTCGTAAAGCCTAATCTCAAAAAAGAAAGAGGGAAAAGCATTCCTAAATCCACTTCACTGATTTTCAAGTATACATAATTTAAAAGTGAAATTTATTTTGCGGGGGAGGAATGGTTCAATTTCTAACACTTTCTAATACTTCTGTCAAACAGTGAAGTACAACTTCCCAGCAAGAGATGAATTTCAGGCAGAGCATGACACTACCAATAAATATAACCATCAAATAGAACCCTTTTCCAAAAATATCTGGTGTAACCACTTTTTAAAAAAGTTCTATTCATCTTGAGAACCCTGAGTTATCTATGTGTTCCTACGGAATAAATCATGAAGAAACTATGGATGGGCTGATAACAGGGAAATCATTTTGTTTGACTTTTCTAGTGATACCAAAGCGTGGGCAAAAAAGACACATGATGTCAGTATTAAATTATCCCCTTGGTTAACTGATGCTCAGTTGTTACAGAAATATAATTATAGAACAAAGAAGGAAAAGCAAAACACCATCCAGGCCTTAGAAAGCTTTGTCTTAATTTCAAAAAGCTGTTTGTTACAAAGAAATCCTGTAAATTCTTTCAAGGTGGGTGTTTTTGTCATTGTTAGTTTTAGGTTTTTTTAATTAACTGGCTAGAAAAACACTGTTGGTCCTTGATGACAAACACTGATTTGCTTTGTGCAGACTAAAGACTGCCTTAATGCCAATAGCTAACAGTAAAAGAATAATTATTGCTTAGAGAAGCCAAAATATGCTCCACCAATCACAAAGGATAGTCAAACTGAAAAAAGTTACTTTGGACACCGGAACCTCTGCATTTAAGTTAGTAAAATCCCCCTATAATAGTAATTTCTTCACGTAAAAGTATTTTTACAGTATTTTAAGGTGCTCACATCTCTCATGTGATTCTCACAAATAAGGAGTTGGAGGGACTTCCCTGGTGGTGCAGTGGTTAGGAATCCGCCTGTCAATGCAGGGGACACGGGTTCAAGCCCTGGTCCGGGAAGATCCCACATGCTGTGGAGCAACTAAGCCCGTGTGCCACAACTACCGAGCCTGCGCTCTAGTGCCCGCGAGCCACGACTACTGAAGCCCGCGCGCCTAGAGCCCGTGCTCTGCAACAAGAGAAGCCACCGCAATGAGAAGCCCGCGCACTGCAACGAAGAGCAGCCCCCTCTCGCCGCTACTAGAGAAAGCCTGCACACAGCAACGAAGACCCAACGCAGCCAAAACAAAAAAATTAATTAAAATTTCTAAAAAAAAATAAAAATAAGGAGTTGGAGAGGAAGGCCATTATTACTACCCATGTGTAATAATTTCAGTAAACAAATTTCCTAGAGCACCAAGGGCCAAGCTCTCACTGCCACTCGGAACAAAGGCATCCTCTGAGTCACCACACATGTGGGAATGTGACACAAGTCCATGATGTGAGCCAGTGAGGCTCTTTACAGTGGATTTCATTCCAGTGTGGTTAACAAGTGGCTAAATCAATGAACTGACCCAACTCAATATAACATATAAATCACTTTGATAAGTATAAAACTTTCCACTTCTCAAAGCTCGCCTAACAGCCTACATTGTCCTACACTCAGTACCTTGGTGGAAACAGCAAAGAGACCATAAAAAGCATGCATGTGGTCAGCTGATTAGTTAGTAGCCGTGTAGAGAGAGGAACCCAGGTCTCTACTTCCCCAGCTCCAAGCCATTACTGCTTAAACAGAAGATAACATAGTACCTACAAAGCCAACGATAAACTGGGAAGACAAGAGATAGTTAGATCTGTTTCTAACTCATTTTCTACAGAATACTAAAAAAAGTATGCCTGGAGGGCCTGAACCAGCAAAAGGAATGAGAGCTCTCTATCTGGAGTGGTCATGGGGGCACAGAAAGCTGAATGCTTTTAGGGAAAAACAAAACAAAGCATCAATGTCACTGCAGAGCCTACAATAATAATAAATGTCTAAAAATCCTGAACACGATTTTTGCAAGGTTATTAATTAAGACAAACCATTAGAAAAATCTACATGATCAAACTGATTTAATTTAAACAAAGTGTTGGACCAAAATGGCAACTTCAAGAATGGTAAGGCCCAAAAGCTTAAAAAATAAACAGCGTTGACCTTTAGAATATTTACCTTGAATTCTACGATGAAGGGTAGCACCTCATTAGATGAATAGCCTTTATACTGCTTTCAGAAACACAGCTATTAAGCGTTCACTAAATTCAATGTCTATAATCCAACACATTAAAGGTCAAGTGCAATGTTTCATAACAACAGGAGTACAGAATGACACAGACTTGTTATTTTTCCAGCACAATCTTTAGCAACCAGAAAACAAAATTTGACCGACAGCTCTCTCCTTCATCACCATCACTGAATGGTTCTGAGGAGCTAGTTTTCTCACCAAATAATAAAATCATCCATTTTCTCTATGATGCCAACTTTCTGAAACACAAAGAATACAGTAATTACATTGCTAAGAACAGTAGCCACCATGTACTGAGTGCCTTCTGTGTGCCACAACCTGTGCCACTGATTTTATATGCGTTATCTCATTTCACCCCTAAAACAAAACTCACAAGAGAGAAGTGTCCAAGTGGGCCCCCCAGCTAGAAAGCAGCAGAATCTGAATATGAACTCAAAAACATCTAACACTCACTGTGTTTTTGCAAACTCAGCAAGCACACCTGCAAGTCCTGGAAGCTCCAGAACTGCCTAAAGGAGGCTGAGAGAGCACAGAGCCTAAGAGAACTCAACAATATTCAAACCCTTTATATCTGTTTTTCATAGAAACCTTCAAGTGTGAGAGCAACTCCATCATTCTTTAAAACCTGTAAGGAAGTCATTCTTAACCTTTTTAGGAATCTGATGAAAGCTATGGATCTTCTTCCCAGAGACTGACATACAAAAATTTTGCATCATTTTAGAAGGTTCAGACTCCTAACATCCATCTACGTATTTTTAAAATTCTCAATGGATTGAGCTAAGAATCAACAGAATGAGATTAAGAAAGTACAAACTGGCACAAGAGTTCTTTGGAAATTGTTTTAACTGTTAGCACAACTCTGCTCATGTAAGTGAGCCTAGTTTTAATACTTCTGACAAATCTCCTGCAAAGACGTCACCAAAGGAAAGAAGGGAGTTTTAGATGCCACCACTGATACTCACCGTTTTCCTGTGCAATTCTTATCATTCAGGCCACCAATCTTGTTTATGGCAGACCAGGCTGTGAGGGCCACATATGGCAGAGAGGCAGCTTGAGTATGAGTGAGTGATTTGGGCTTGTGAGAGACCTAGATTTGAAGATAACAGTCAAAAATAAGCAATGACTTGCAAACCTATGAACACAATTAAGTACATCTATCTTCACAGGAATCCAACTATTTTCAGAGATATAACACTCGGCCAGGTTCAGTGGTTATTGCAAACCCTACTCCAAGATTATCCCTAAGGAATTTCTCCAAATGACTCAACCTGCCTCGCAGAGGTTCAGTAAGGTTTTATAGGTTACATTATCAGATACTGCTGCTTAATGCTTCATAAAAAGACCACATTCAACAATACCATTAGTCCTAACTATACCCAGAAATAAACCCAAATAAACCTTGAGCCCTCATAAATACATTCTAATTTGTTTTTGTCATCAGCTGTTTCCTTTACCCCCATTTACTGGAAGGTAATCTTTCCAGACTTTTTCTAATCTTATCTTTTTTCTAATCCTTTTTCCCTTCCTGCCCTCCCTTCTGTAGGCAATTTCCTTAATATTAACCCCCTTCTTTCTAATTAAATTGTTAGGCCTCCTGACTGGATTCGATTAGACCCCTGTTTTGAAAGTTATCTGAAACAGCTTGATACTTCCACGCTTCTGTTTATGATGAATCGGTATGCTCCACTTGGTATATTTGGTTTCAACTATTTATACTGGATAAAACCAAGAAACACAGCAGGGTTTCTAGATCTTGCTCCAAATCCCTGTTCCACAAGACAAAGATAAACGCTTTGGCAGGCAGTGTTATTTAAACGACATCCAATACTTTTTTAGATCTTTTAAAAATTCCTATTCTCTATCTCGGTTCTTTCAAAACTACCCATAAAACTTGAACCTGATCTCAAAAAAAAAAAAAAAGACTCCAATTATTTCAGAGATACTTGTCAGTCTTTGTTTCTACTTTCCAGTGGCATTTCAGCACAGAACTGGTGAGTTACCTCATTCCCACTGACTACAACAAACTCTGAGAGAGTGCCTTGTTTCCAGGGAGGAACTGCAGCCCAGACCTGAAACACACACAACTTCGTTAGAAACAGATCTTTTTAAGCCAAAGCTAAGCATGAGAGTGTTCCCCAATACATACCCCACCCTGTGAAAAAAAGCACAAGTCAGCAATCCAGCAAAAAATAGAGTTATTTTCACATGATATCAATGTATCATTTAGTATGATTCTAGATTTACCAAGTCAAACCACTTTGGAGGTAGATACCAGTAAATCCTGCTGTATTTACTGGCTACTTAGAGTACCAGTAAGAACACAGTCTCTGGGGCCTGAATCCTGGCTCTACCACTTGTTAGTTGTGGGATCTCTTTATAGCTTGATTTCCTCACCTGTAAACTGGGCCTAACTGTACTTACTTCATAGGGATTAAATGAGTTATTTTATGAAAAACAACTAGAACAGTGCTAGCTATTATTATAAGCTGACTTTAATTTCTTGGTATAAAAGTTCAAAGTGACAAGGGACAGGTGATTATATCAACCTTTAGCTATTTTAAAACCATCTAACCCATAAGGTAGACATTGTCATTTAAAGACTTAAAAAGTCCCAATCATATATATCTTAAAGTCTTGCAATTCTTAAGCACTAGATTTAGAAAAGTTCAAGCACAGCAAGCTATTGTGACAGAACTAGAAACAACAGAAAGAAGAACTGAACCAAGAAAATGAGGGCTCCAGCCAAAGCTCAGTATATTTATTGAAAAGAAGAAAAAAAGGTAAATGATACGGAATATATTTCCAAAAGCAGCAGAATTAAATCTGCAAATTTTGAGAAGGAATAGTGCAATGTGATAACTCACCTCATCGCCAGGCTTGAAGTACCTCACATCAAGTCCACACTCCATCACCACACCAGACACATCCCGGCCCAGAGTCAGGGGAAATTCTTCTCCTTTGATTGTAATATGTAAAGGATCACGTTTCATATTTAAAGCTGTAGCTCCATAGCCACCTATAAAATACAATTTATTTGTTTCTTCCAAAAGAATGGGATGATTTTAAAACTACTGCAGGGTTATAGGCCAGGTACAATTCTAGATCTTCAAGATGCAGATTATAAAGTAATCAACCTTATAAATTTTTTACCATCACACAAGAAAGCATAAAAACAATGAGTGTTGCTCCTTTCAAAGAAAATTATTTGGAAAGTCATAATCACTGTTTTTAATTTTTATTTTATACTGGAGTATAGTTGATTAACAATCACTGTTTTTGAAATTCCAATTTTGAAACTGTCTTCAGAACTTTCAGTATTTTCTTTTATAGGTTTTACTTTGTTCTTTGAAGATGGATTCTTTGTTAATTTATTCATTCATGGACTTTTTAAACAACAAAGTCATCTGAAGCCAAGTCCGGTGAAGAAGATAATGTTAAAGTTGTCTGGTTAATAAGCAAATAAATAAGGCATGGGTATAGTATTTGACACTGACACTGGTCTATGAGTACTTGTCCCTGCCTCGCAAAAAAAGTTTCTAGAACATCTCTGGGTTAAGTGCAAGGTTCCCAAATGGAAAAGAACCACTTGGCTGCATCAGTTCTGATATGTTAAATCAGGTTGACTGCTTTATTATACATCATTTTATTTTTAAGAACGTTTACATAAATATCAGCTAAACAGAGCTGAAGACATTCCTCTGATCAGTATTTTTTTGGTTCAAATAAATTGGCTATAATATCTATAATAATCCAAAGTAGTTTACTACACAGCTTCAACATATAAAATGGCTTTTCTAAGACACAAAAGTACTGTTGTCATCTCTTCTGCTCGACATCCTTCTGAGAACATTTCTGCTATGTAAGGCTCTCCAAGATAAGCACCCTGCTTACCTTTCTAGTGCCATGTACCACAATTTATGCTCCAGAATCACTAAACCACTCAGTAAGTCTCCCCTTTTCTCCCACTCATCCTCATTAAATCCTAGGATGAGGAGAAACCAGCAAAGGAGCCCGAGAAGGCTTGGCCAGTGAAAAGGTGTTCAGAAAGCCAAGTGAAGAGGGTCACTTAAAGAAGTCAAATGCTGCTGATGGGGAAGACAGTTTTTCAAATAAGGTCAAAAGCTGCCAATAGGCTTTTAAAAAACAAAACCTCCCAAACAAACAAACAAAACAAAATATTGGATCCAACAACACAGCGGTCTTTCGTGACCTTCATAGGAGCGGTTGCTGTGGCATGGGGTGACAGAGAGAATGGGAGTGAGGAATTGGAGACCATGAGAACATTCAACTCTTTCAAATAGTTTTGCTTACAGAGGAGAGCAGAGAAATGGGGCAGTGGCTGGAGGGGGACCAGTGCGATAGAGGAAGGATTTTTAAGTTTTTTTTTTTTTTTCCTCTTTAAGAATGGAGAAATTAACAGCAAGTTTGTATGCCAATGGGAATGATCCAGTGGAAAGGAAAAGACTGAAGACGCAGGAGAGAACTGCTGAAACAATGCTCCTCCGTGGGTGAGAGGGCATGGGGTCTAGAACCGAGGTGGAGAGCTGGGCTTAGATGAGAGCAATGACAGTTAATCCACGCAGCAGGAGGTAGAGGATACAGGGAGAGAGGCTGACAGGAGGGTAGCTTGCAGAAGTTGTTTTTAATAAAAATCAAGACACATGGAAGAAAGTGTTTGAAAGTTGGGAAAGTCCCAGAAAATCTAAGCTGATGGCCACCATGCCAATATTACATACTTGCCAGCTGGCTGGTTACGAGTGCATTCTATCAGGGGAAAAAAAAAACTTCACATGTAATACTCACAAAAGTCACATTTTACTTTCCTGTCTTACATTCCTTTTCCACTCTCAAACACAATTAAACAATTATTCACTGAAATTCCTATGTGGTTTGATCAACAGAAGCGGGCATTTAGCCATGTCAAATTTTAGCTGCTGTTTCAGAGCTGCAAAAAAAAAAAATCTTCAGTCCTCTCTAAGCTACACAGCCTGCAGGGCAAGGTTGTTTTCTTGGTCACCTCGATATCACCTGAGTAACTCTGGCTCATTGGTACCAGCTAAACTAGCCCCAAATCCAGAAACAGCTGGTAGTTAGGAACTGAGAATCTGCTTGGTGACACAATGAATGGGAACCCTTAGGAGCTCTGTCCCATTCTTAGAGGTGACCATTTTGGTTCAGAGTTGGAATGGTTTGGAAAATCCTAAATCTGCCATCAGTTTCAAAAGTTTTAATTCCATCTAAAGAAACCAAACTTTGTTGGTATGATGCTGTTGGCTGTATTTTTTTTCTATTTTAAGATTATTCATTATTCATTAGCCATTTATATGATTTATGATTTTATGTCCAACAATAGTGGACATCTCCAGAAAAACAGCCGGCTTTCATCTTTCAAAATAGACATGTCCTTGCTTTCTTGTCAAGGGAAATAACTGCTCCCTACAGCTTACGATCTTATACTCATTATTTTATTTCCCCATATTTCAGGTATCTTCTGCAACGATAATCACACATTCTCCAAAAAGAATTCATGAGCAGGAAATAAAGAGGATAACTTGCAAATAATATTACCCAGTCAAGTCATAAAAAACTAAGATGTCTCAAGAATACTATATAAAAGTAAAATGTGTTATAATATTACACTAAATAGCAGCCTAGAAAGTCCAGATCCAGCCATTCTACTGAAGTTAAAATGTATACAATACAAATTGTGCATGTGCATTCAAAGAAATGAAAAGTTAACAGATCTAAATGAAGACAAAAACCACTTATTTTAGTTTGCAACCTTAAATTAGAATGAAAATATAAAATGACATTAAAAATAATGACTGAATGGCAACTACACATGTGAAGCACAGAAACAGGCTACAGTTGACAGGGCATGGGATCTACCTTCAAAGAGCTTATAATCAAGGAAATGAAAAAAACATAATGGTCACTGGGTATAAATCTACCACTTAAAGATAATTCCGATAAAAACTAAATTATCTTCATGCCCAATGTAAATGGAATAAACTGAAACAACATGCCCAACTAGTAATGGCAATTATTACTTTAAAGCAAACAAAAAGAATACAAATGTGTATTTCATGAGGCAATCATCATAAAGTCATTTCAATTAATTCTTAATAGAGCTTTCCAGCTACATTTTGAGTCCAAGTCTTTCCCCAAACTCCCTCCCCACAAAGAAATACGTAACAGTTATTCTTCACATGTCTAGATCAGCACTGTCCAATAGAGATATAATGCAAGCCACATAGCTAACTTAAAATTTTCTAGTAGTCACTATAAAAAGAAAGAAGTGAAATTAATGTTAATAATATTTTACTTAATATATCCAAAATATTATCAGGTTAATATGTAATGAACATAAAATTATTAATAAGATATTTTACATTCATTTTTTTCTTACTAAGCCTTTGAAATCTAGTGTATATTTTACATTAACTGTACATCCCCGACTAGCCACATTTCAATTGCTCATTTTTTGTCATTATTTTCCAAAGTTAAAGTAATTCACAAATAGTAATCAATCTTTTCAGCACTATAATAATTGCATAAGGAATATAGTACTCTCCAAGCTTTGTCAATATTCACCAGCAGAAATTAAGATAACATTATTCCCATTGAGGATGGCACATAACAGAAAAGTGTATTTTAACTTTGCAGAATGCAACAGCAAAAATGAGGAAAGTACTGTGTCCATATCTTGGCATCCTGTTTTGCTGCTTTGTCCACTGGACCATTAAACAAAGCTGTGATTAGTGGGAGGGAAATAAAAATTACTATGAAAATGCAAATTCTGAACTGATATGAAAACATAAGCATACCTCTAAAACCTGTGATGGACCTCAGAATATCACAAAGTTCCCAGGAGAGTGTACCAGAAAGTTAGCTGTGGATACAATTCTCAAGTCCCAATTTACATTTTTAGGTAGTATTGGAAGCAATTCAAACTTATATTTTGTGAAAGATTAAAGCATACCGTGGACATTGCAATTTCAAAAATTTTGAAAATAGTATCTACTGAGATACTGTCAAAACCCTAAACAATTCCTTTGTGTTAACCCAAAAAGTGTAGTCAATAACAACTGACCTTTTAAAACTAATCCCTGATGAGATTGAAGGAAAAAAAAAGGTGATTGAGGAATGTCTTTTGAAACTTACTTCTCATATTAACATCTATAGGATTTATACTCGCAGCGTGAACTTTGATAATGACTTCATTTGGATAGTGTATCATTGGTATCATCATGTTCTGAGTAAATCGAAGCACTTCATTACTCCCATATTTATCTATCACCCAAGCGGGCATGACAGTGCTCCTTGGAGAGGTAGTACTAATCTTTCTAACCGAAGGCTTTTGTACAACTTGTCTTCTCCAGAAGCAAACCGCATTGCATGCATTTCTTCTAAGTACACAGGTCTTCAGAAATCCCATCGTTAACAGTGGTTGAATTGCGTGCCCTAATTAAAAGGCACTTATACTGGATCAAACCCTCACACCTGAATTCGGTCAAATTCTGCCAAACACTCTGGCCTGTTTCAAAGTTGAGCATTCAAAAATGAAGTTAGACTGATGGAGCAACTGAAGAAAGAAGAGTATGGAACTACTCTACTCTTCACATCTGAAATGCTCCAATTAACGTTCCAGTCAGTATTCTGTCCATCCTCCTCCTCCCTTACACCCCCTCCCCTTAAAAACAAAAACAAAACCGCTAGAATCCTGCCCTGTCCCGGGAGCCTTCTGCGGGACAAGCCGACTCCGCTCGCGATCCGGATGTCAGAGAAATTCACACACTTCCAGGCTCCCGCCGCGACCCCCGGAGTCTCCTTGCCACCAGCTCTACTTCCCCGCAGGACTTCCTTAGCGGCGCCAGCCAATCGCGTGCAAAGATCATCTTCCTCGGGCTGCAATTCGACCAATCTGAGTACTCGGTGCTGACAGGTTCTCTGGCAAATGGCTGCGCCCTTGTAATACCAGCAGCGGCAGCTGACCTTTCTTTTTCCTCCTTGTCACCAGGCTCCTGTGGTGGCGGGTGGGACACCAGGACCATGTTGGGCCGGACCCTCCGAGAAGTGAGTGGAATTCTCTGCTGAGGGCCCAGGGAGGTCGGGAAGATTCGCGGAGTCCTTGTTCACGTGGAGGAGGCGTCCCCCGGCCGGCGCGCATCTTGGTCAGCCTCGCCGCCTTCTTTCCTGGAACTTGATGGGGGATACGGACCTCCGGGTCCTTAGGCTGTGCTCCTGATATCCGTTCAGGAGTTAGGATCTCAGCGGGGGAGGCTTCTGCACCGCCGCGCTGTGGGGTGGAAGGGAACAGTGGCTTCTCTCGATTATTCGTTCGCTCTGGCTGCATGGGGCCCTGGCCGGTCTCAAAGTGGGCTCTGCCAGATAAGGGGGATTTGGCTGGTCCACGTCAGTCTCTCTTGTCCGCTACACACATCTGATGCAGTCCTCACTAAGAAGCCCGCAAATCTGTCCCTTGCAAAAGCCAAACTAGTGATTCTTAGCTTTTCCCCCCCTGGATATATTCATTCTCCAAGCTTCAACTACCACCAAGATACCAATGATTCTCTTACCCGTGTCTCCATTTCCTGGACATCATTTTTGAACTCTGGGCTATATTTCTGAATGTCTAATGGACATCTCTTCCAAAACTCCCACAAGAGTTTGATCAATTTAACCAAAGTTGACTTCATCCTTGTAACAGAACCACCTCTTGCGTCTCAACCTCCATCATAAAAAACAAACAAAAACCTAATTACGGAATTCTTAATATTCTGTTTTTAGCGGCACAACTGTTATCCCAGTTGCCCTTAGATTCTTCTTCATATGTCATATCATATCCAGTAAGTCACTAAACCGTGTTAGTTCTCTTTTGAAATTACGTTGGGAACCTGTTCTCTCACTTTATCCCTGCTGTTAGGGCTTTAGTTCAGATCTCCTTGCTTTCTGATCTCTCAACCTGCAGAGCTGTCTGCAGGCCCACTGCTATCAGAATCACCTCGGCCCGCCTTAAAGCTACAGCTGTGTCCCACTCAGGAAGGTTAGTATGGTAAGGCCCAGAGTATATGGTTTAACCTGGGTTCCAGGTGATTCTGCTGATAAGTAGCCATTGAGGACCTACCCCGCCTTCCATCTTCCGTTTGTATCTTCACCTGGGAAGTGTTTTTTTTTTTTTCTTTTTCCAGCTGGCAGCCTTTTAGAAAGCTGTAAATTATGAGAACTTTAAATCCACAGGTTTTAAATAATAAATAGTTATTCCCCTAAATACATTTTTGTTTTACCATCCTAAATTGTATCTTGCCTATACTATCAGTGAAGAATCCAATTTGTTTTTAAAAATTAAAAAAATTTTAACTTCAAACTTGTTTTAAAATGAAATATAACCTAAAAAATACGGTATTTTCTTTTTCTGCCCTTTCCCCCAGCACTACCTTTTTTGTGCCACCCCTTCCTAATGTCCAGTGAGCCAGTGTCAGAAACAACTTTTACCTCAAGGGGGAAAAGGGAAGCTGACCCAAGGGTAGTCAGGAAATTGCCTTGGCATGATTACTTTCACTTAATCACTCCTTTAACAAATATTTATTGATGCCTATTGTGTGGAAAACATTATTTGCTTATTTTCCCAGCCCATAATATATCTTCTGTCCACTCTGTTTTTTCCACATCATTGTACCAATGCCCCAAATTCTACCAATTAGAGATTAATTAATTTAGTACACATTCTATTTTAAATATGTAAAGATGCCTGGGAAGGTTGAATTGATTTATTTATCCATTGTTGTGAATTATAATAGTTCAATCAGATTTCTCTCCATCACACCCTGGCTGAGATAATCAATTAAAGAAAGGGGAAATTTTGCAGAGGAGGGGATTGAGGGAGGGGCTGGAAACTATGGCATTTTGAGACAATTTGGGGGCCTAAGTGGAGGCTTAGGGCAGTAGAGGAGCCCTAGGAGGAAGCGCTAAAAGGAGGTAAAATGCCAAATAGGAGGTAAAACTGCTACTTGTAAATTTTACCCAGGTACACTCAGTAAGGGGGAAGAGTCTTACTTTCACCTTCCTTTTTTATGGCATGATCTCAGTGTTTCTAGGAACCAGATGCCAGGCTAATATTATTAACCCTAAAGTTATATTAATTGATTATTGTTATATTAAAGAAAGTTAATTATATATCCAGTAGGCTTCTTGGGGGTCTAGCCTAAGAACATTTAATTACTGTTCTATGGGAAAGTAGACTCCAAATTTTAAACAACTCAGTAATTCATTCATTCAGTTAACATTTATTGAGCACCTCTGTGTTCCAGACACTGGGGATTAGCATTGAAGACAGAAGTTCCTGCCCTCATGAAGCCTACATTTTTGTGGGGAAGCAGGCATTAAATAAGTTTCTTTGTTTAAGTAAATAATAGAATTTCAGGTAGTGTAGGTGCTATGAAGAAAGATTAAGCAGGCTATAGTGTGTGAATTAGTTGGGGAGATGGATGTTTTAGATAGAGTGGTCAGGGAAGGTTTCGCTCACTGAGTGGGTGATTTTTAGTAGACCTGAAGGATGAGAAGGGTGAGCCCTGGGAAGATCTGGGAGAAGGGTGTTACAGGCAGAGGAAAGAATAAAAGTGCAATGTCTCTGAAGCAAGAGCAAACTTGATGTGGTCAAGGAATAGCAGGAAGGCCAGCAGACCCAAGAGAACTGAACGAGAAGAGTAGTGGGAGATGAGGTTATAGATAAGCAGGAGCCAGATTACCTTTCAGGCCATGTTAAGGAGTGTGGATTTTATTCTACATGTAATGCAAATCCTCTGGGAAGTTGTGAGTCTTTGGACATGATCTGATTTAAAAATTAAAAAGCTCCTTCGTGTTATTCAGGATTATGGTTTATAGGAAAGCAAGTAGGGAAGCAGGAAGACCAGTTAGAAGGTCGTTGCATTGTCAAGAGCTGATGGCAGCATGGATAGGGTGATGGGAGGAGAGGTAGTGCAAAGTGGGTGTTAGTTTTTTGTTGTTGTTGTTTTTGGGTTTTTTAAATTTATTATTTATTTTTGGCTGGGTTGTGTCTTCGTTGCTGTGCGCGGGTTTTCTCTAGTTGCAGCGAGCAGGGGCTACTCTTCGTTGCGGTGTGCGGGCTTCTCATTGCGGTGGCTTCTCTTGCTGCGGAGCACGGGCTCTAGGCACGTGGGCTTCAGTAGTTGTGACATGCAGGATCAGTAGTTGTGGCTCGTGGGCTCAGTAGTTGTGGCTCGCGGGCTCTAGAGCACAGGCTCAGTAGTTGTGGCTCACAGGCTTAGTTGCTCCGTGGCATGTGGGATCTTCCTGGACCAGGGCTCGAACCCGTGTCCTCTGCATTGGCAGGCGGATTCTTAACCACTGCACCACCAGGGAAACCCGGGTGTTAGTTTTTTAAGGTATGGCTTTCTGATGGATTGGATATGGGATTTGAGGGAAAGAGATGAATCAAGGAGGATGCTTAGGTTTGGGGCCTGGGCAATTGTAGAAATGGTAACATTTATCAAGATGGGAAAGACTCTACAGGGAGCATGTTGTGAGGAGAAAGTTATCAACACATGTTAATTTTGAGATGCTTCTAAAGATATCCAAGTGAAGATGTCAGTTAAGCAGGTAGATACAGGAATGTGGAGATCAAGAAAGAAGCTAGGTAATAGGATATAAATTGTCCAGAGTAGAGGACATAATTGAAGTTATATGGTCAGATGACATCTGAGTGTAAATATAGAACAAGGCCTAAAACTTTCCAGCATTTAGGGGTCAGCAGTAGGAAGCAGAGCCAGCAAAAGAGACTTGAAGGAGTGGCCAGTAAGGCAAGAGGAAAACCAGGATGGCTTGGTGTCCTGAAATACAAGTGAAAAAGAAGTGCTTCAAGGAGGGAGTGATGTCTTGTGTTGAATGCTGAGTGCTGCTGGACTGGGCCATGACTGCTGGATTTAGGAATGTGGAGGTTACTGGTGATCTTGATGTGCTGTTTCTTGGAACAGTGGAGACAAAAAGCATGAATGTTAAATGAGTGTGTTAAAGAGAGTACCAGTCAACCAGACACTCAGCTTTCAAGGGCTCTTCTATACCTTCAGCATTTATCAAGACAGTTTTTCATTTGAAAGACAGTTCTTTTCCTAAGTGAAGCTTTGATGTTATGTGTAAAGTTAACAAAATGTTCTCTATTTGCTACAGAGGAGTAAATGCTGTAACAGCCTGCATAGAGAAGTAGTAGAGTATAGTGGACCAGAGCATGGGCTTTGGAAACAAGATCAGGCTTTGGTTGAATCCCAGCTCTGCTACTTTCTAGCTATGTGATTTTAAGCAGGAACTTCAGTAATTTATCTGTAAAATGGAAATAATGTCAGCCTCTTAGTGTGGATATGAAGATTAAATGAAATATAAAACATCTAGGGGACTTCCCTGGTGGTGCAGTGGTTGAGAATCCGCCTGCTAATGCAGGGGACATGGGTTCAATCCCTGGTCCGGGAAGATCGCACATGCCACGGAGCAACTAAGTCCATGCGCCACAACTACTGAGCCTGTGTGCTGCAACTACTAAAGCCCATGCACCTAGAGCCCGTGCTCCACAACGAGAGAAGCCCGCGCACTGCATCGAACAGTAGCCCCCGCTCGCTACAACTAGAGAAAGCCCACGCGCAGCAACGAAGACCCAACATAGCCAAAAATAAATAAATAAAATAAATAAATAAATAAATAAAAACCTATCAGTGAGGGGAAAAAAACATCTAGGATAATGCCTAGAACCAAGTGCCATTATTAACACTAATTTTGTTACAATGACAAAATTACTAGATTATATGTATTTACAGTTTTCTCTTCCCCTGTTTTCTAAGAAGAATGGTTCCTGAGGAAGATTTCTTAATTTTTCTAAGAAGGTATATTACTTTTCTACTGCTGTGTAACAAATTAGTATAAACTTTTCAGCTTAAAATAACACAGTCTTAAAACACACACACAATCTTATCATCTCACGGTTTTGTGGGTCAGGAATCCAGGAATGGAGTAGCTGGGTTCTCTACTCAGAGTCTCACAAGGCTGAAATCAAGGTGTCAGCCAGAGCTGCAGTCTCTTTGGATGCCTTGGGATCCTCTTTCCACCTCACTGGTTGGCAGAATACATTTCTTTGTGGTTGTAGGACTGAGGTCCCCATATTCTTTCTTTCTTTTTTTTTTAATATTTTTTTATTTTTTTATTTTTATTTTTGGCTGTGTTGGGTCTTCGTTGCTGCACGTGGGCTTTTCCCTAGTTGTGGTGAGCAGGGGCTACTCTTTGTTGCAGCACGAGGGCTTCTCATCGTGGTGGCTTCTCGTTGCAGAGCATGGGCTCTAGGCACATGGGCTTCAGTAGTTGTGGTACATGGGCTCAGTAGTTGTGGCTCGCAGGCTCTAGAGTGCAGGCTCAGTAGTTGTGGCTCACGGGCTTGGTTGCTCCATGGCATATGGGATCTTCCCGGACCAGGGATCAAACCCATGTCCCCTGCATCGGCAGGCGGATTCTTAACCACTGCACCACCAGGGAAGTCCCTGTTCCCCGTTTTCTTGCTGACCATGTGGGTAGTAGAGTAAATGAGCTCAGGGGACAAGAGATGTGGGATAATTAGAACTGAGGTTTGGGAGATGATACAGATGTCGGTAATGATATAGTCTGGGCTAATGACCATGTGAGCTGGTAATGGGGTGAGGTGAAGGAAGAGTTTGTGTGAAGTGAGGTCAGGAACTGAGAGGCCAGGTGTCCGTGTACCTGACTTGAAGTTTGAAGTCAACAAAAAGAGCAATAGGAGCCATAGAAAAGAAGATTACAGCAAACCAGCTGCTAAAAACTTCAGTGAATGAAAAGGAGTATCAGGGAGACTGTAGATTAACACACCAAGGAGAGTAATATAATCTTATCCAAGGCCTGTGCTTCATATGAGCTGGGGGTTTTGAGAAAAGAGGGAAGAGAAAACTTTTCTAGTTGATTTCGTCTTATATTCAGATATGATACCTTTAGTTTTGCTCCAGGAGAGCTGTACTATTTATATGTCATAATCCTTAACGTCTAATCCATTCTAGCTAATTAGCATCTTTGTTTTCATTTCTCTTCTCCAATACCCTTATTGAGTTTCTCAAATCTAAATTTCCTAAAAATGGTCCTAACAAAGATTACCATTTAAAATGAGTACTCCCAAGGACTTCCCTGGTGGTCCATGGTAAAGAATCCACCTTCCAATGCAGGGGATGCAGGTTCCATCCCTGGTCGGGGAACTAAGATCCCACATGCCACGGGGCAACTAAGCCCACGTGCCACAACTACTGAGCTCACGTGCCCCAACGAGAGAGTCTGCCTGCCACAAACTACAGAGCCCACGTGCTCTGGACCCCGTGCATGTCACAACTAGAGAGAAGCCCGCGCGCCACAACTAGAGAGAAACATGCGCACCACAACGAAGAGCCGACGCTGCAACGAAAGATCTGCACGCCTCAACAAAGACCCAGCGTGCTGCAACTAAGATCCAACACAGCCAAAAAAAAAAAATAAAGAAAATAAATCAATAAAATTTTTTTAAAATAAATAAATAAAAAATAAAATGAGTACTCCCAGAACAGTATGGTGCTTCCTTAAAAAACTAAAAGTAGGGCTTCCCTGGTGGCGCAGTGGTTGAAAGTCTGCCTGCCAATGCAGGGGACACGGGTTCGAGCCCTGGTCTGGGAAGATCCCACATGCCGCGGAGCAACTGGGCCCGTGAGCCACAATTACTGAGCCTGCGCGTCTGGAGCCTGTGCTCCCGCAACAAGAGAGGCCGCGATAGTGAGAGGCCCGCGCACCGCGATGAAGCGTGGCCCCCGCTTGCCACAACTAGAAGAAAGCCCTCGCACAGAAACGAAGACCCAACACAGCCATAAATAAATAAATAAATAAATAAATAAATAAATAAAATGACTTGGTTTAAAAAAAAAAAAAAAAAAAAAACTAAAAGTAGAGCTACCATATGATCTGCAGTCCTACTCCTGGACATATATCTGGAGAAAACCATAATTTGAAAAAATACACGCCCCCCCCCCCCCCCAATGTTCATTGCAGCACTATTTACAATAGCCAAGACGTGGAAGCAACCTAAATGTCCATCAACAGATGAAAGGATAAAGAACATGTGGTACATATATACAATGGAATATTACTCAGCCATAAAAAATGAAATAATGCCATTTGTAGCAACATGGATGGACGTAGATATTATCATACTAAGTGAAGTAAGCCAGACGGAGAAAGACAAATATATGATATTGCTTATATGTAGAAACTAAAAAAAAAAGAAAATTATACAAATGAACTTATATACAAAACAGAAATAGACCCACAGACAAAGAAAACAAATTTATGGTTACCAAAGGGGAAGGGCGTGGGGGAGATGGATAAATTAGGAGCTTGAGATTAACATATATACACTACTATATATAAAATAGGTAACCACAAGACCTACTTTATAGCACAGGGAACTATACTCAATACTGTCATAACCTATAAGGGAAAAGAATCTGGAAAAAATAGATATATTTGTATGTATCACTGAATCACTGTGCTGTACACCTGAAACCAACACAACATTATAAATCAACTATACTTCAATAAATAAATAAAAAGAATGCTCCCAGACAGTCTAATTTCTTGCCCTTGTAACCATAACTGCAGTTCCTTACCTCTTATTCTCATATCACTTGGCAAGTCAGAAGGCAACTTGAGGATAATGGGCATTAGAGGACTTGAAGGGAGGCAAAGAAGAAGAGAAAATGGCAGGCATAATCTTCCTCATTTTTATAATTTCGCTCTGGAGTAGGCCTGTTTATATACCTCTCTGTGTCTCCAGCTTTCTGTTTTTGCTAGTTCTGACGCTTGCACTCAGCCTATTTACATAAGCCCACTCCATGTTTACAATATTACAATACATTGCTGTCTTTTCTTTTTCTCCAGTTTCTGTCTTCTAAAGAGTTTACATCTCATACAAACCATTCAACAGAAATATCTCTTCTTGTTGCTAGGTTACCTCCTTTAAGTTGAGCCCAGCTGCCCCTCCCCATCCTGAACCCCTCCCCATCCTGAACCCCTCCCCATCCTGAACCCCTCCCCCAGCATCCCCATGGCAGCCCTTTCCTCCTCTTGTGCATCAGCATTAGGGGGTCCTCTCAATGGCCTATTCGCACTGCTTTTCTGGCTTAAAACCCTCAGGCCTAAGAATACCACCACTTTGATGATTTATTCAACAGCCTAGAGCAGATCATTTGCAGATTTTCCCCTAAATGCAAAGTCCTATTGCTTGATTTATATAGGACACGTGGAAATACAGTCAGCATACAGGACGAGCTAAGCTTCCACTGGTGCAGAGAGAAATGGTGAAGGAGCAGTTACCTGTTAACTTTTACTATTACTACCTGTTAAGTTACCCTTTACTATTTCTGTGACTTTGGACAAATCACTTAACCTCTCTTAGCTTCAGTTTCTTTATCTATAAAATGAGGTTAATAATACCTAACAAGTGGTTGGGTTTTTTTTGTTTTTTTTTTAATAAATTTATTTATTTATTTTTTGGCTGCATTGAGTCTTCGTTGCTGTGCGCGGGCTTTCTCTAGTTGCAGCGAGCGGGGGCTACTCTTTGTTGCAGTGTGTTGGCTTCTCATTGCGGTGGCTTCTGTTGTTGCAGAGCACGGGCTCTAGGTGCACGGGCTTCACTAGTTGAGGCATACGGGCTCAGTAGTTGAGGCATACGGGCTCAGTAGTTGAGGCATACGGGCTCAGTAGTTGTGGCACACGGGCTTAGTTGCTCCATGGCATGTGGGATCTTCCCAGACCAGGGCTCGAACCCGTGTCCCCTGCATTGGCAGGCGGATTCTTAACCACTGTGCCACCAGGGTAGCCCTAAGTGGTTGTTTTAAGGGCTAAATAAAGTAATAATGAATCTAAAGCAACAACAGTGCCTGGCTCTTGGTAAATACTCAGCAAATGTTACTTTTCCCCATCCCCCTTGTCTGAGCTACCATCTTACCCAACTCTTTTCAGATGGTCTCTAAAGACTTGATATCATCTTTGTCTTCTTGTTATTCATTCCTTTTATTCAATTAGTAAGTATTTATTATTACTTCCTACAGGAAGTATTACAAGTCAGCACTTCACCTTAGGCTTTACTTACTGTCAATATACAGGTTCTGGTCACTTGAAGTGCAGTTTATTTTAACGCGTTCTTTACTAGCCTTCCTAATGCATCAAAGACAGGGTTTTAGAAAAGCTTGTTTTTAGTTGGCTTTTGAACCCATATTTTACAAGCATTTCTCTCAATTTGTAGTGGCTCTTGCTTGAATTCTCCAATAGATAAAAAGGTCTGTTTAATAAAGATCACTTATTTGGGGCCATAAAGTCCTGTAATGCCTTGTCTAGTTCATTCTGGTTTTTGCATTGTGGATGGCCTGTGTTGCAGCTAAGCTTTTCTCTGTACACAATCTACCCTAACCCATGATTCACCCACACTGGGCCTCTACTTCTCCTAGACAGGACGGCTTACCTAAACCAGTGATCTTGTTTGTTCAAGCCTGATGTAGAGTTCCTCAGCTAGGGCTATGACTGTGGTGTCCTCCAACCCATCTTTCAGCTGACCGATGTGTTACCCTTATTCACCATCCTAAGTAAGTGTAGACTTGATAGGTTCTCTTGGTTTTGAATCCAAGCCTCACTTCAAATTTATATACTTAACCACTCTATCTCCCCGCCTCAGTGTAACATCTGAAACTTCTGCAGACTTGGCAAAGGGTTTTTGAATTGTGTATGCTCTAGGTTTCTGCGGCACTGAAACAAGGCCAAGTTACTCCAACTGAGCTCTGTCAAAGATGTCTCTCCCTTATCAAGAAGACCAAGTTTCTAAATGCTTATATTACTGTATCAGAAGAGGTGGCCTTAAAGCAAGCTGAAGAATCAGAGAAAAGATATAAGAAAGGTAAATTACTTTGAATTATACTTAATTGTGACATCCCGAGAGAAAGAGTTTAATTCGTTATAGCAGTCTCCATTTGGCAAGTGGAGCTTTAAACATAAAAAATTCCCTTATTTAAAGAACTGGCGAATTCCCTGGTGGTCCAGTGGTTAGGACTCTGAGCTTCCCCTGCTGGGGGCCCAGGTTCAGTCCCTGGTCGGGGAGCTAAGATCCCACAAGCCAGCCGGCATGGCCAAAAAATTTTAAAATATAAATAAATATATATATATATATACACATATACACATACATACATAAACTTTTTTTTAAAAAAAGAACTGGCCATGAGGTATAATAAAAATGAGGCTAACGGGTATAATGTCCAACTGTAATAATTTCTAACAAATTTGATTTCTGAAGACGTATCTTTAGCAAAAACTAGTAGTTAATAACTAGTGTTAATGTCTGTATTTTGAACTAGATACTGGGTTGGCCAAAAAGTTCATTTGGCTTTTCCCATAAGATACTATGAAAAAACCCAAACAAACTTTTTGGCCAACCCAATATGTCTTCTATTCTTTTGGCTTTTTAATGCAGGTCTCTCACTCGGGGATTTAGATGGAATTCCTGTTGCGGTAAAAGACAACTTTAGCACGGCCGGCATTGAGACAACATGTGCATCAAACATGCTGAAAGGTAAAGTTTAACTGACCGGAGCATTGTTTTATAAAAATAGGTATTTTTCAGTTTAAATTAAAGATAAGATACTAAAGCACCAAGATATTCTCAGACTGATTATATCTGCAAAGAAAATAACTTAGGGTAGAATATTACCTTTTTACTATTTGCTCTTTCAGAATGCAAAATTATTCTTCAGGGATAGGCCTGCTTAATGGATGAATCCTACTTAGGAAGACTTGATAACTGATCACAAACATGCTAAGTGACCTCTAACACCCACTCGTTGGTAACATAGAAATAAGTATAAAGTGGCTGTCATTCCCCCCTCTTTTGCAGATGGTATGAGGATTTATTAGCATCTACTGTCTGGTTATTTTTATCTCCTGACTCCTCCATCTATCACTATACTTAGTATAGTGAAGCTTAGTTTTATCTTTTAAAGTTTAGTAGGTCAAAAAGGAATCATATTTATCAAGATATTTGGATCCAAGGAGGAAAAAGAAATGGAAAAAGCATATTTAGGGTACTACGCACTAAAACTAACATTCTATGAGGTGTATGCCCCAAGTTCCTCTGATAGGTAGACTTGTTAATTGTCTGGGAATATACACTAGAGAGAGGAAATTTTAATTGACAACGAAGATCTATTCCTGCTGGAAATAGATAAAAATTACCATGGTATTGCACATCGAGAAGAGAAAGTCAAGCACAATGAGCAAAATAATGATTTGTGATTAGTTTCAAATGAATTGGGTACATCTCATTCAATACTTTGTAGTACTAACTGTTAAAGTCAATAGTTTTAGGATGTAAAGACAGAATATATAGACTTTCTTTGGAAAACGTATAGCAATTAGCAGTAGAAAAAGTTAACTTTCAGAAGAAAGTACAACCTACTACTTAAATTAGGAATAATTAACATGTCAATACGAATTGCTTAATTGCAGTTTAAAATTTTGTTTCTTCTATATGATTTACATGTTCACTGTTTTCTTTCCTATGATAAAAATTACTGAATTTTTAAGAGGACAGGGGCAAGGTAGGGGAGGGGATTAAGAGGTACAAACTACTATGTATAAAATAAATAAGCTACAAGAATATATTATACAGCACAGGGAATTTTATAATAAAATTCCAACATTTTATAATAACTTTAAATGGAGTATAATCTATAAAATTTTTGAATTACTATGTTGTACGCCTGTAATATAACATTGTAAATCAATTATACCTCAATTTTTTTTAAAAAAGAAGAAAATAACTGAATTTTTTTCAGGTTATGTACCACCTTATAATGCTACAGTAGTTCAGAAGTTGTTGGATCAGGGAGCTCTACTAATGGGAAAAACAAACTTAGATGAGTTTGCTATGGGGTAAGTAAAATTGAAATTTTCTCTTCTTGTATTTCTTTCATCTGTGTCTTTAATTTCATTAAGTGTAGGTACCTAAAAGTAGTGAGGTGATTTCTTGAGGACTCTAATGCCAGTTTCTCAGACCCTCCATGAGATTATGTTCTGCTAATAGGTCATATCTCATTTTAGTTTTAATTTTCATTTCCCTGATGACTAACGATGTTAACCACCATGTGTTTATTTTGCTACCCATATATCTTCAGTGAAGTATCTATTCAAATCTTTTGCCCTTTTTTAAAAGTTGGGTTGTCTTCTTACTGAGTTATAATAGTTTTTTCCATATATTCTGGATTCAGGTCCATTATCAGATAGGTGATTTGAAAATATGTTCTCTGAGTCTCTGGCTTGTCTTTGCATTCTCTGAACATGCCTTTCAAAGAGTGAAAGTTTCTAATTTTGATGAAGTCCAGTTCATCATTTTCTTTAATGACTCATGTTTTTGTCTTTTCAAAGAAATCGTTACCTTTCCCAAGGTCATAAAGGTTTTTTCCCTATGTTTTCTCCTAGAGGTTTATAGTTTCAGTTCTTACATTTAAACTTGTGATCCAGTTGAGTTAATTTTTTTGTACATGATATGAAGAAAGCCAGAGTTCATTTTTTTTTTTACATATGTCTGTCCTGTAGATCTGGGACTATTTGTATAAGAATTCAAATTAAATTACTTTGATTCCTTTGTCAAAAATCAGTTGAACAGGGGCTTCCCTGGTGGCGCAGTGGTTAAGAATCCGCCTGCCAATGCAGCGGTCCTGGGTTTGAGCCCTGGTCCGGGAAGATCCCACGTGCCCCGGAGCAACTAAGCCTGTGCGCCACAACTACTGAGCCTGCGCTCTAGAGTGTGCAAGCCACAACTACTGAGCCCGCGAGCCACAGCTACTGAAGCCTGCGTGCCTAGAGCCTGTGCTCCCCAACAAGAGAAGCCACCGGAATGAGAAGCCCGCTCACAGCAACGAAAAGTAGCCCCCGCTCACCGCAACTAGAGAAAGCCCGCGCGCAACAACAAAGACCCAACATAGCCAAAAATAAATTAATTAGTTAAAAAAGAAAAATCAGTTGAACACATGTATAGGTTCATTTCTGGATTCTGTTGTTGATCTGTATATCCAGTATCACGCTATCTTGATTATTGTAGCTTTATAGTAAGCCTTGAAATTAGGTAATAAGAGTTCTTCAACTTTGTTGTTCCTCTTCAAAATTATTTTACGTATGCTAGATCCTTTGCGTTTCCATATAAGGTTTAGAATTGGCTCACTAATTTCTACAGAGAAGCTTGATAGGATTTTGATTGTGGTGGTATTGAATTTATAGATCAAGTTGTAGAAAATTGACATCTTAATATGTGCCTTCTGACCTATGAATTCTGTATATCTTTCCATTTATTTAGAGTTTAATTTTTCTCAGCAATATTTTTATGATTTTCTGTATATAAATCTTGCACATTTGATCTATCTCCAAGTATTTCATGTTTTTTTAATGTTATAGAAAATGGTGTTTTCTTTTCAATTTCTAATTGTTTAACATTGTTCGTATATAGAAATGTAATTGACTTTTTTATTTTTATTTTTAAAAAATTTTTTCGGCTTCCCCATGCGGCATGTGGGATCCTAGTTCCCCGACCAGGGGTGGAACCCTTGCCCCTTGCAGTGGAAGTGCGGAGTCCTAACCACTGGACCACTGGGGAATTCGCCTCTTAAAACTTCTGATTAACAGAGGAATTCCTTCAAAAGACTACTTGTTAACTGTTTGGATGTTTTGTGACACTCTTCAACTGGAAGACCTTAATTTACGAAGGAAATCATCCTAAGCTGAATTAGATGATCAATTGGGATAAAAATTTTCTTTTCTTAGCAGACTAGTTTTTTCCTACTTTCTACCACAAATGCTGTTACTTCCCATCCTTCACCTCCTCAACTGTCTAATTAAAGAAAGGTACATCTAAGCAGGCTTCCTACCTTTTCTAATTCAAGTTATAGTGGATTATACAGTGTCAGAAGCAAATAATACAATCAGGAGATGAAAATTTTACATAAAATGAATTGTATTAAGATATCTTGCTTCACTTCTTCATCTCAGATCCGGAAGCACAGATGGCATATTTGGACCGGTTAAAAACCCCTGGAGTTATTCAAAACAATATAGAGAAAAGAGGAAGCAGAAGTCTCATGGTGAGAATGAGGATTCAGATTGGCTGATAACTGGAGGAAGCTCAGGAGGGAGCGCGGCGGCTGTGTCAGCGTTCACGTGCTTTGCGTAAGATGTTTTTTTCTATCTGTACTTTAAAAACCCAACCTAATACAAATAGTCATAAACCATACACAAAATTCAACAATAGAGTCGTTCATACCTTGGTATTTTTATTTCCCTTTATTGAGCTACTTGTGCTCAATGGTGTATCAAAATTATATCTTAAATAACACTCAACTTTATGGTACACTTATGTGTATTCTGTACATTTAACTTCAATTTAAGACAGCATTTAAACTCTTCCTCTACAGTATATGGTCCTCTTAAAAACATGATTTTACAGAATAAAGCAGTTAGCTTAAATAGACTTCATTGAATTTCATTTTTAAATAATTTATTTGGGTATCTGCTCACTGATTGTACAGATATTTAGAGACTAACATACCTTGGCTTTAGTCGAGTGCTGCTGAACTAAATTGTTAGCTGTGGTTTATCCTTCAGCTAAATCTGACTTAAAAAAAAAAAGGAAGGAAAGAAAGAAGGGAGGGAGGGAGGGAGGAAGAAAATGCTCCTAATATGTATCAATAGAATATATTAAATAGTGTTTTTCTAAACCTACAACTAAAAATGTATATCAGTACATAAAGTTTTTTCAAATTTGTAGGGAGGTGATTTGTTCAACTGTCATACTTTGTATTTGGAAAGAATCCATCAATCATGCTTTGTCTTAAGTCCCATTTGTAAAGCATTTCTTAACCATCTAAAGAAGAGTAAATAAATATTGCTGTTATTATATTTATTTTATTGTTCTCAATTTAACCAAATAGAATGTTTTCTTTAGCAGTACTATATGTATTTTATCTCTTCCTAATTATCCACTGAAACTAAGCTCTTTGTTTATATTTTTTAGAGCTATGGAGATATAGATTCTACAGGTTTTTAAGTTTCCCTGAAATCTTGTTAACAAGTAAAACCATTTCATTTTATCTCTGTGGAATTTTATAGCACCACATTAATATTAATGAGAGTTCTGACAGGCAAGGATTGCAAGATTAGGGGCTTTTTTCTATCCTCCTCACCCCACTTAGTGTTCATCTTTCTGAATGTGCTTTGAGAAGATGGCATTTTGACACATAATTCCTATGGAAATGTAGGTTTTACTTTTACCCAGCCATCAGGGAATCCTAATAAGAAAATGTGTCCTTTTAGAAATTGTGAAAGCAGCAGTCTGATTTTGTGGCTCAAGTGGACTTGGTAAGAAAGACAATCTAATTTGCATTTTCTGTAGAGCGCAAGGGCCATGTGACATGTAGGAGCCTTGTTCAGTCCACAGCTTCACTCTGGGTGTACTCAAGAGAGGCACAGACCCAAAGTAACTCCAGGTTGAATGGGTCCCAAACTGTCAGGTGTTCTGATTTGTTTTCCCCCCCATTGATTTGTTTCTTTTATAATAGTTTTTAAAACAGGAAGATTCTAGGAGTATTGATACTATGCAACCACTAAAAAGAATGATTTAGAGCGCTATGTGGTGACATGGGAAGAAATCCAAAATACACTGTTAAGTGGAAAACAAGTTGCAGAACAGTATGTATAGTATGACCTTATTTCTGTTAAAAGTAATAATTACACATAACAAGTTGCAGAACAGTATGTATAGCATGCCTTATTTCTGTTAAAAATAATAATTACATATGTATATATGTTAGTTGCATGGAAGTGTCTGCATAAATATATATAAAAAATGATAACAGGATTATTATGGGGGCAGTGATTATAAGAGAAATTTCACTTTATAGATCATATAGTTATAAAATATTTTAATTTTTACAGTAGACATTATACTTTTCTAATCAGAAAAACCTTTTTTCCTGAAATAGTTAAAATTTTTAAATTTTTAATTGTGGTAAAATATACATAACAAAATTTCTCATCTTAACTATTTTTAAGTGTACAATTCTGTAGTGTTAAGTACATCCACATTATCACACAGCCAGTCTCCAGAACTTGTTTCATTTGCAAAACTTAAACTCTGTACCACTTAAACAATAGCCTCCCATTTGCCCTCCCCCCACCTCTCCAGCCCCTGGCCACCACTCTTTTACTTTCTGTCTCTGTGAATTTGACCACTCTAGGTACCTCATATAAGTGAAATTGTGCAGTATTTGTGCTTTTGTGACTCACTTATTTCACTTAGCATAATGTCCTCAAGGTTTCTTTTTTAATAAGAAAAACATAGACTATATAGATAACTAAGCAAAGAAATGAACAGACACTTCATAGTTGGGTAATGCAAATACAAATAGATGTGAAGAATTATTCAAAAATGCACATTAGCAAAGCTTTTGGTTATCAAATTAACCAAATTTTAAGAGCTGCTAGTATTCAGTGATGATAATGAAACATAAAAAAATCCGATTCACTACAATTGGGAATATAAATTGGCATAACCTTTCTGACAAGTAATTTGACAAAATATATTAAGAACTTATAATGACAGGTAGACCTTTTGTCCCATTAACTCTTACTTCTTGGAAGCTAGCCTAAAATTTAATCAGATATATGGGCAAAGATTTATGTTTAAAGGTGTTTATTACAAAGTACTTGATTGATTGATTGATTGCTGCACTGCATGGCTTGTGGGATCCCCAACCAGGGATCAAACCCAGGCCCTTGGCAGTGAAAGCACAAAGTCCTAACTACTGGACCACCAGGGAATTCCCTACAAGTACTTTATTATGCAGTTATTCTAGTTGGCAACAACATAAATGTTTAAATAACTTAAAATACATTTCTAGCCATGATCCTAAATAGGGTAGTAGAATGGCTGTATCTGAATTTCTGGGAGGGGTGTGTTTAGTTTGTAAAAGCATATTATAAAATTGCCATTAAAAGAAGGTATAAGATTTGTATGTGTATAAATTGTACCAATGTTTTCTTAGGTCAGTCTCCCAAGGCAATAGAAATAAAAACAAAAATAAACAAATGGGACCTAATCAAACTTACAAGCTTTTGCACAGCAAAGGAAACCATAAAACAAAAAGGCAACCTATGGAATAGGAGAAAGTATTTGCAAACAATGCAACCAACAGGGGCTTCATATCCAAAATATACAAACAGCTCATACAGCTCTATATCAAAAAAAACAAACAACCCAATCAAAACATGGGCAGGAGACCTAAACAGACATTTCTCTAAAGAAGACATACAGATGGCCAATAGGCACATGAAAAGATACCCGACATCACTAATTATTAGAGAAACGCAAATCAAAACTACAATGAGGTACCACACCACCTCACACTGGTCAGAATGGCCATCATTAAAAAGTCTACAAATAACAAATGCTGGAGAGGGTGTGGAGAAAAGGGAACCCTCCTACACTGTTGGTAGGAATGTAAGTTGGTGCAGCCACTGTGGAAAACAGTATGGAAGTTTCTCAGAAAACTAAAAATAGAATTACCATATGATCCAGCAATCCCACTCCTGGGCATATATCCAGACAAAACTATAATTCAAAAAGTTACATGCACCCCTGTGTTCATTGCAACACTATTCACAATAGCCAAGACATGGAAACAACCTAAATGTCCATCAACAGATGACTGGATAAAGAAAATGTGGTATGTGTATACAATGGAATACTACTCAGCCATAAAAAAGAACGAAGTAATGCCATTTGTAGCAACATGGATACAACTAGAGATTATCATACTAAGTGAAGTAAGTCAGAAAGAGAAAGAGAAAGACAAATACCATATGAGATCACTTATATGTGGAATCTAAAATATGGCACAAATGAACCTAACTATGAAACAGAAAGACTCACAGACATAGAGAGCAGACTTGTGGTTGCCAAGGAGGAGGTGGGGAGGTGGGGAGGGGAAGGGATCGACTGGGAGTTTGGGGTTAGTAGATGCAAACTATTACATATAGAATGGATAAACAACAAGGTCCTACTGTATAGCACAGGGAACTATATCCAATATCCTGGAATAAACCATAATGGAAAAGAATATAAGAAAGAATGTATATATGTGTATAATTGAGTCACTTTGCTGTACAGCAGAAATTAACACAGCATTGTAAATCAACTGTACTTCAATTAAAAAAATAAAGAACTTAAGAGAAAGATTTGTATGTATATTGATAGGAGAATGGACTTTAAAATTGGGAATCAGTTGGGAATTGCCAATTGATATGATAGAGTATTATACATATTTAAATTTTTCAGTAATTTTAATGACATAGTAAAAGGCTCATGATAAGCAAAAAAGAGATGGAAACTTATGATTACAGAATGACCTGAACGAAAGAAAAATTCATTAAAAAAAAGACGAAGTTACTATGCTAAAATGTTAACAGTGTTTGCCTCAGGGTGGTGGAATATTTTGTTACATCTTTACACTTTTCTGTATTTTAAGAATTCTCTGAGATGAGCACGTTTTATTTTTTGTAAAATCAGGAGGAAATACATTTTTAAAATATACATTTAAAAAGATAGATTTCAAATATAATTAGAGATATATTATCCTGCTAAAGAGAATTTCATTTAAATTTCAGGGCTTTAGGATCAGATACAGGAGGATCAACCAGAAATCCAGCTGCCCACTGTGGGGTTGTTGGTTTGAAACCTAGCTATGGCTTAGTTTCTCGTCATGGCCTCATTCCCCTGGTGAATTCAATGGATGTGCCAGGAATCCTAACCAGATGTGTGGATGATGCAGCCATTGTGTTGGGTATTTATGCAATTCCATGTAGTTTCACAACATTATTATTTCACTTCAGTACTGTGTCTGTCACTCATAAATATTTCTACTTACAGGTATACTAGCTGGGCATGATCCCAAAGATTCTACCACAATTCAAGATCCTGTTAAACCATTTACGCTTCCCAGTTTGACAGATGTGAGCAAACTGTGTATAGGAATTCCGAAGGTAAGTCTGTCTTTACAAAAGTACTGTCAAGTCAAATACAGAGCACAGACTTGGGAAACAGACTGGTTGGGTTTGAATCCCTGCTCTGCCACTTTTATTAGCTATGTGACCTGAGCACATGAAAATAGATATGTTAAATTACTAACCTTTTAAAATTTTAACTTTGAGCTTAGCAATAATTTTTTGTTCTGGGAGACTGTGCTGTGCATTGTAAGATGTTCAGCAGCATCGCTGGCCTCTAACCCTAGAGGTAGCATCCCCACCACCACCACTGCCCCACCAGCAAGACTGTCTGCAGATGTTATCAGATATCCCCTGGTTGAGAGGAAGAGGAGAGGAAACTGCCCCCAGTTGAGACCACTGCTGTAGAGAAATACTGTAAAATCTTTAAAATCTTCAATTAAGGTAATAGGTGTGCCTACTTTTAAGGATTTAGAGAGAAACAGACCTAGTTGAGAATCCTGGATCCTCTACTTACCTGCTATGTAACATTAGGACAGTTAGTTAACTTCTCTAGTCTCAATATTTTTCATTAATAAAAAGAAGGATGATAATACCTACATCGTAAGACTGTTAAAAGCATTAAATGAGAGAACCTTTGGAAAGTATCTAGCAGAGTGCCTGATATATAATGAACATTTAACAAATATAAGTTCTCCAACCAGATCTCCAATCTTTAATATTATATCGAGCTCACAGTATCTAGTACTGTGCTTGCCATGCCATAAACAGTCTTAAATTAGTTCAATCTTTCTAGCTACCTGCTAGCAATTTAATCAGATGTTCTAACGTATTGCCAAAGTTTCTGGAGTACAAATTTTTATAACACCATCTACACAGATATTCTAATTTCTGTATTTTGACTTTTTCCATTAAGGAATATCTTACACCAGAATTGTCGAGTGAAGTACAATCTCTTTGGTCCAAAGCTGCTCATCTCTTTGAGTCTGAGGGGGCCAAAGTAATTGAAGTGTCCCTGCCCCACACCAGTTACTCAATTGTCTGCTACCACGTATTGTGTACATCGGAAGTGGCGTCGAATATGGCAAGATTTGATGGGCTAGAGTATGGTAAGTTGCCTGTATTTTGGATTTTTAAGGAAGTTGTCTCAAACATTTGAAAGGTTCGTTTATTAGTAGCAAAAAATATTATTGCCAGGGATAATGTTAAGATTTATAGAAGTAAATCAGTGAATCCTTTTACCTTTGTCATTTTAGCATTCACACTATTCATCATAATATCTCTGTATCTTCAGCTCACCCTCTGGACTGTATCTTGAAGGTAGAGTATTTTAGCTCTGTATTCTCAGTCCATACAGTGTGGTACCTGGCACAGGGTAGGAGCTCAGTAAACATCTGAATAAAATGAAAGAATGAATGAGGGAGTGAACAACTGAAGTTTCCCTCTTCATTATCGTCTTCTCTCTCCTTGATTCCTGACAAGTCAGTCAGTCCAAAGGCAGATAAAAAAGAGAAACCATTAAGGTCAATCTCATGAAATTTTAGTATTGGTCACAAATGTGAATCTAGACCTGCTTTTCAGCCAAAACTTTACTTCCTTTTCAATTAATGTTTTGTGGGTTTTTGTTTGTTTGTTTTTGTTTTTTGTTATCAGGTCACAGATGTGACACTGATGTGTCTACTGAAGCCATGTATGCTGCAACCAGACGAGAAGGGTTCAATGATGTGGTGAGAGAAAGAATCCTCTCAGGAAACTTTTTCTTATTAAAAGAGTAAGATAATCAGCTTAGGAATTTTCCCCATTCTTGAAAACTCCATAGTAAAGTAGTAGCATGTCTATCAAGTTTTATAAGTTGAGATATTTGCTAAGGAAGCAAAATCCTTATGATTTAAATTAGAAATCATAATTAAAGGCCCATTTATGGTACTTTTGGTTCCTGGTTATTCAAAAACAAACAAAATCATTGATGCTCTAGCTAAATGATTAGTACAAGCTAAGTAGGAAGCCCTGAAGGATTTTAGCCTCATTAAATGTCCCCTATTATTGCCACATTGACTGCTCTGAGAGCCTTAAGCAGGAAGTTACATTGGTGTCTCTTAAAAAACTTAGTGAATCAACTTAGTTTTCCCTTGCATCGTGTATCTGTTCGCTTCAAAAAAGAATTTTAAATTACTATGACTTTAGTATAAGTTTGTTCACCATCTTGTGAATAGGATTCATCTTACATACTACCAGGTCTGTCTAAGAGGATGTGAGAAGTGTGAAAAAGCAAGAGTGGTTGTACTGAATAGCTTCCTGGGGTTTTGCTCTATGTCCCATAGATAGATAGATAGATACATACATACATACATACATACATACATACATAGCATTTTATTCATCTGTGCATCTCCTCAGGGCCAATAGTTAGGATTACTTTTTCCAAAGATACTATTTGAACAGCTACTATGAAAAACAGTATGGAGATTCCCCCCAAAATTAAAGATAGAATTACCATATGATCCAGAAATCCCACTTCTGGGTATATATCTGAAGGAAAGAAATCACTGCCTCAAAGCATTATTCACAGTAGCCAAGACATGGAAACAACCTAAGTGTCCGTCAACAGATGAATGGACAAAGAAAATACAGTGTGTGTGTGTATATATATATATATAATAATGAATAATATTCCATTGTATGTATGTATGTGTGTGTGCATGTGTGTATATATATATATATATATATACACACACACACAGCAATTTTATAGTCAATTATATCAATAAAGCTGGAAAACAGAAACTAAAATTATTATTTGATTAATGGGGAAATCAAAGGGCTTTGTTTATTTGCTTTCCTTCTAATGTTGTCTAATGTCTGAAAATGGTTGTTTCATTTTGTCTAGTTTTCGGTTGTTTAAAATGGCAGAGTAAATCCATCCCTAATATTCCCATCATTGATGGAAGCAGAAGTTGGGTTTTTGAACCATATTTAAAGTAGGAAGAAGTTTAATAGAAGTATTTGTTCTTTTATAAAAAGATGTTGTTAGTACATTATTTAAGCCATCAACTGTTGGGTAAATTATACGTGATGCCTGCATTCATCTCCCTGTAGATCCTGTGGTCAAATGATAATAAGGACATCTGATATTTCTATAGCATTCTTTCAGGATAAAAAAGATTCCACATTTTTATCTCATTGTATTTGGTCCTCAGAAAGATTGGAGTTGTTATATCCATTTTTCAGGTGAGGAAACTGAAGTTAGAATGGTTAATACTTTTGCCAGCCTTCATTAACAGCTTCAGGAGGATCTAAGGAGTATTTTCTTTTTCCCTTTCTTTGCATCATTGACTTATAGTCACGCCTATGTCTGGCTAATTCCTTAATCTTTTCAGTAAAGTAAGCGTTTTTTCTTTTGGGGGGTGGGTGGGGAGTAACCATATCCTTTATTATTATTTTTTATTACCACAATTAGTTTAGTGAACATCTATCATCTCATATAGACACACCATTAAAGAAATAGGAAGAAAAATTTTTTTTCTTATGATGAGAACTCTTAGGATTTACTCTCTTATCAACGTTCGTGGATAACATACACAGTGTTAATTATATTTATCATGTTGTGCATTACATCCCTAGTACTTATTTATTTTATAACTGGAAGTTTGTACCTTTTGACCACCTTCATCCAATTCCCCCTCCCTCCACACCCCGCCTCTGGTAACAACAAATCTGATCTCTTTTTCTGTGAGTTTGTTTTTGAAGTACAATTGACCTACAACACTGTGTTAGTTCCTGGTGCACAACATAGTGATTTGATATTTTTCTGCATTTCAAAATGATCACCATGATAAATCTAGTTGTCATCTGTCACCATACAAAGATATTACATAATTACTGACTATAATCCCCAAACTGTACATTTCATACCTGAAAGTTTATAACTCTTAATCTCCTTCACCTATTTCTCTCCTTGCCCCTCACCGCCCTCTTCTCTGGCAACCACCTGTTTGTTTATCTGTGACTCTGTTTCTGTCAGTTATGTTTGTTCATTTGTTTTTTGGATTCCACAGATAAGTGAAATCATACAGTATCTTTCTCTGACTTATTTCACGTAGCATAATACCCTCTAGGTCTATCCATGTTGTCGCAGATGGCAAGATTTCATTCTTTTTTATGGCTAATTTTCCATTTTGTATATGTATTGATACAACATCTTTATCCATTCATCCACTGATGGACACTTAGGTGGTTTCCAAATCTTGACTATTGTAAATAATGCTGCAATGAACATAAGGGTGCATATATCTTTTCAAATTAGTGTTTCTGTTTTCTTTGGATAAATACCCAGGAATGGAATCGCTGCATTGTGTGGTAATTCTGTTTTTAATATTTTGAGGAATCGCCATACCTTTTTCCATAGTGGCTGCACCACTTTACATTCCCACCAACAGTGCACGAAGGTTCCCTTTTTCCTGCATCCTTGCCAGTATTTGTTATTTGTTGTCTTTGATAATAGCCGTTCTGAAAGGTGTGAGGTGATATTTCATTGTAGTTTTGAATTGCATTTCTCTGATGGTTAGTGAGGTTGAGCATCTTTTCATGTGCCTGTTGGCACATCTGTATGTCTTCTTTGGAAAAATGTCTGTTCTGGGCCTCTGCCCATTTTTTAATTGGTTGTTTATTTTTTTGATGTTGAGTTGAATGAGTTCTTTGCATATTTTGGACATTAACCCCTTATCAGATATAGCATTTGCAAATATCTTCTCCCATTCAGCAGGCAGGCCTGAAGCATCTTTTCATGAATTTCACATTTCCATTCCTGGGCTATACCTGTCTGTAAAGTACAAAATTGCAAACACTGCATACTTTCCCCAGTTACTGTTTCCAGAGCCTGCTTTCTAGTGTCTAATTCTGATGGCATGTTAGAATTTTCCAAAACTTCAGAGTCCTTATAATAATTATAACTATAGATGAAATAGAACATTATAATAATAGAAAGAGGATTGGAATGAGCCTCCAGAGACCTAAGTTCTAGTCCTTCCTCTACCCCTGTCAATCTTTGCAGCCTTTGGAGAGTCATTTAGTTGCTATGCACTTGATTTTCCTCACCTGAAAATGAATGTTCTGGTTTAATGATGTCCCTGGAAGTGTTAATATTTTGTGATTATATGTGCAGAATTGCATCTACTGGTGATTTTTTTTTTTAATTTTATTTATTTATTTATTTATTTATGGCTGTGTTGGGTCTTCGTTTTCTGTGCGAGGGCTTTCTCTAGTTGCGGCAAGTGGGGGCCACTCTTCATCGAGGTGCGCGGGCCTCTCACTATCGCGGCCTCTCTTGTTGTGGAGCACAGGCTCCAGACGCGCAGGCTCAGTAGTTGTGGCTCACGGGCCTAGTTGCTCCGCAGCATGTGGGATCCTCCCAGACCAGGGCTCGAACCCGTGTCCCCTGCATTGGCAGGCAGATTCTCAACCACTGCGCCACCAGGGAAGCCCCTACTGGTGATTTTTAATTAATTCCAGATATACAAACTTTTAGAGTAACAGCGCGGTTGAACAAAATTCATTTTTATGTGTTGTTAGGAATCTTACTGGTGCCTGCTCCAACAGGCCAAGAATCCAGTGATTCTTTAACAAGCCTTATGCATGAGAATTGATTCAAAGAAATAACAGAAAGCCCTTAAAGTGTCATCTATTTTTTTAACAAGGCTTATGCATGAGAATTGATTCAAAGAAATAACAAAAAGCCCTTAAAGTGTTGTCTACTTTTTTCCACAGAAACTATGAGAATTATTTTGTCAAAGCACAGAAGGTGAGACGACTCATTGCTCGTGATTTTGTGAATGTTTTTAACTCTGGAGTGGATGTCTTGCTAACTCCTACCACCTTAAGTGAGGCAGTGCCACACACGGAGTTCATCAGAGAAGACAATAGAACACGAAGTGCCCAGGATGATATTTTTACACAGGCTGTAAATATGGCAGGTGAGGATCCCTCAAGAACATTCTGGTTTTCTTCAAATTTTTCGGTAGACACCCTGGTCTTCTACTTAGGTTCTAGCTAGATTGTTCCCTAAACGCAATAGCTTGTCCTTCTGGAATGCCTAGGAATGTGTGTTTGTGTGTGCATGTGTGTATTTATAGGCACGCACACGCTTGCACTTACCACACACACATACATTAATTTTCAAACCTAGAAAAGTTGAAGAAGTCATATACTGAATACCCATATGTCCTTTGCTTGGATTCATCCTTGTTAACATTTTGCCTCACTTGCTTTCTCCTTCCTCTCTCTCCCTCTCTTTCACACACACAAACGCACACACACTCTTAGCTTTTATTTGAATAATTTGAAAGTTTCAACATCATGTTACTTCACCCCTAAATACTTTAGCATGAATCGTCTAAGAATAAAGACATTCTCCTATATAACCACAATTCCATCATCACACCTAAGAAACCTAACACAAATACAATAATATTCCAAATACAGTTCATATTTAACTTTCCTCAGTTGTACCAAAAATGCCTTTTATAGGGTGTTTTTTCCCCGATATATTATATTTGTTTATAATATCTCTTAAAGTCTAGAACAGTTCCCCAGTTCTCTATGTTTTATAACAGTCTGAACCACACCAGACTGTTATAATTTTTGTTTTAATCATCAAACATAATGTAGGAAACTCAAGGGCAGAGGGAAAAGTCTGTTGTATTTATCTATACTTATATTTACTGTGTTCATTTCTCCCTGATGTATCAGATCCTTTGTTTTACCATATCCTTTCTGTTTGGAGAACAGTTAGCCATTCTTTTAGGGTAGGTCTGCTGGCAACCAGTTCTCTTAGCTTTCTTCTGAGAATGTCTTGATTTTCCTTTCATTTTTAAAGGTTATTTTTGCCGGATATATGATTCTGATTTGACAGTTCTTTTCTTTAGCACTTAAAAAATGCCCTGCTACTTTCTTCTGGCCTGCATAGTTACTGATAAGAAATCCCCCACCTTTTAAAATTTTTGTTTTAAGTGACATTGACTCTCTTGAGGAGTCTAGTCCGCTTGACCTGTAGGATATCCCATCTGTAATCTGAATTTGTCATATTGCTTCCTCATGATTGGGTCGAGTTAAAAATTTTTGGCACAAATACTACATATGCTTCATGTCAAGAAACAGTTAAATATCAGTTTGTCCCACTTTTGGAAGCTAAGTTAATCCCTTGGTTAAGGAAGTAACTACCAGATATTTTCCTTATAAAGGCACATTTTCCTTTTGTCAGTTGTAAGCAAGTGGTGATGTGATACTTTGAGACAGTGTTTCTCAATAAACTTGAACCCACTTTTAGCATCTATTGATGATCCTTGCCTGAATTAAGTATTACTTAGAGAATTACAAAATGCTGACTTTTCTAATTCTATCATTCCTTCTACATATGTTAGCTAGCAACCTTCTCTAAAGAACAGCTTTCTTGGGACTTCCCTGGTGGCGCAGTGGTTAAGAATCCACCTGCCAATGCAGGAGACATGGGTTCGAGCCCTGGTCCGGGAAGATCCCACATGCCACGGAGCAACTAAGCCCGTGCATCACAACAACTGGGCCTGTGCTCTAGAGCCCGCAAGCCACAACTACTGAGCCCGCGTGCCACAACTACTGAGCCCGTGTGCCACAACTACTGAGCCCATGTGCCACAACTACTGAGCCCATGTGCCACAACTACTGAAGTCCACGCGGCTAGAGCCCGTGCTCTGCAACAAGAGAAGCCACCGCAATGAGAAGCCTGTGTACCACAACAAAGAGTAGTCCCCGCTCGCCGCAACTAGAGAAAGCCCGCACGCAGCAACGAAGACCCAACGCAGCCAAAAAATACATAAATTAATTTAAAAAAAGAAAAAATAATTTTTAAAAAAAGCTTTCCTTTTTTAAAAAAATTCAATGTATTATAAGTAATTAACTGTCATTATTTTTGATGCTCAAATTTAACCAACAGTTGTGTATCTTTTAGACCAGCCCCCATTCATTTTTGAAAACTTTCTTATTTTATGGCATAACAAGATGTCCCAGGCTCTCCTACTTTCTCTGCCCCAAAACTAAAATTAAAACTACCCTGAATTACTATTTTTCATCTAACAAATTGGCAAAAATTCAAAAACTCAACAACACACTCTATAGGTGAGGCTGTAGGAAAACACTCATTTTGCTGATAGGAGTTGAAAAGGTACAACTTTTTTGGAGGGAAAGTTGGCAAAATATCTAATTACATATGCATTTATCTTTTGATGAAACAGTTCCTCTTCAGCTGAGAAACGTTCAGGAATACCAAAAAAATACACAAGGTAATTCACTGGGACTTGGCATGAAATAGCTAAATACTGAAAACAACCAAAATCTCCAACCACAGAAGAATGGTTGAATAAATTATGGTAAAACCACATGATGGAATACTATGCAACTATAAAAAAGGAATGAAGAAGGTCTATGCGAACAGATATAGAGTGATTTCTAAGATATATTAAGTGAACAAAGGAAGATACAGAAACATACATAGAATTTTTGTGATTCTTTTTTATCAACCTTATCCTGTCTTGTACCTACTGGCACTGGAAAGTGGAAGAGGTCTCTGCATCTTAGGGTGGAGAATTAATCAACATTTAATGGGTCTCTTTCTTTTCCTCAGGGTTGCCAGCAGTGAGTGTCCCTGTGGCCCTCTCAAGCCAAGGGTTGCCAATCGGACTACAGTTTATTGGACGTGCATTTTGTGACCAGCAGCTTCTTACAGTTGCCAAATGGTTTGAAAAACGAGTACAGTTTCCTGTTATTCCGCTTCAGGAACTAATGGATGATCGTTCATCAATCTTTGAAAATGAAAAGTTAGCTTCTGTTTCTCTAAAATAGTAGTGATAACTATCATGCAAATTATAATGACTTTTAAAGATTTTATATTCTAGAAAAGTCAAGTGATCTTGTAATTTGGTTCACTGTCAACACAGTCATTCCTTGGAATCGCTTTTTAAAATTCTTGTGATATAGTTAATTACTTATGAGTAATCTGTCAGCATTTATTAAGCATCCACTAAGTAGAAACAAAGTACAGGATTTCTATTATAATACAAGATACATGTTCCTGAAAAATGATGCATTCTGTAAAAATGTTCATTAAAAAGAACACTGCTTACAGTACTAGTGCTGTACTGTGCTGTAAGCAATCTAAGTACTAGTAAACCTCTCAAAACTTGTACATCGTTGTAACCAAAGCACTAACAAAAACAGTCAGTGGTACCTCCAGAGATAACCTGGACAGCCCAGCCGACAGGCAGCTCAACATGCGGTGGAGGCCGCCTCAGCGGATGTTAAAACTGCACAAAGACAATAAAATGGGAATATCCACTTCTAAGTCTGAGCAGAGCAGGTAGAAGAGGAGCTCTGAGCACAGGAGGAAGCGCAACCTGCTGGGGCCCAGAGTCCTGCAAGACGGGGGTGTGCCTCCCTCGGGGGAGAGCCCCAGGTGCGGACTCTCCTCTAAGAATAGAGCTGCAATGACTGAGAACTTTTTTCCTTTCCTGCTAACAGTTAAAATGCCACTTCTGCCATTCCAGAGCCCCATGCCAAGGAACCAGAGTAACTCCATGTTACACTGAGTTCACTCTAGTTCCATCACAAACAAGCTCAGTGATGCCACAGAGACATTTGTTGTGACCTAACAGACCACACTGGACTCGAAACTTGGTAGCTAGTGGAGCATGGTTTTAGTGAGAAAGTTTCAAGATACACAAGTAAGATCCCATATGAAAAACGTGTATATAATTTGGTGAGGATGCCAAAGAGAAGAAGCCCATGGACCTCCTCCCTTACCCCAGATTCTCTATTCCTTATGGTTTTCTTACCCTCTTGACTTTCTTTACAAGTGCTCTCTCTTTGGGCTCCTTGAGCACAAAGAAACATTAACGGGAATATGTATTCAGAATCTGAAAAAAAAAATCTGATGAAAATCATATGTTTACCCCCTATAAAGTTTCATCGTTGGATTTGTCTTTGCCAGAACACCATTGTCATCTCATGTTTATCATGTGTTCTAATTTGACACTTGTTTATTGTTGATAAGTATAAGTGGGGAGCTGAATTATTATTTAACAGATTCACTTTGTTTAGTAAGAAAAAAGTCCTTTCTAAATATGAAAGACATGAAGGAAAAACATAGGCAGAACCTTCCCGGAACCACTAGGATGTTGAGTGGTGGGAGTTTAACCTGCCTGGTACTTTTCATTAATAATTTTCTCTCCCCCTGGGATCCTCCCACTCCCAAATACTCTATCTGATAAACTTTACATAAAAGTTTTCTGTGCCAGGCCCATAGGCTCACTAGGATTCTTAAATATTTTGACATGAGTCCCTGAAAAAGGAAGAAATTCATGACAGAGAATTGCTTTACTTTATAACACGAGAAAACTCTTAGTTGGGGGAGGTAGTATGATGCAAATGGCAAGCAGATGAATCTTTGCCCGTCTTTTTTTTATGTGTGTATAATTCAAAATAAAAATTTTTCTAAGAATATTTATGTAATTTCTCTTATTCCTATATCTCTGCTTGAGTTGCACTAGATTTGAACTGGAAATAACGAAGTGAAACATTTACTGTTCTCACGTAATAACACCCAACTGGCATGAAATGATACCTAATCTGTTCTTTCTTTTCCATCTTTACCCTAAATCTAGTAGATCTCATTTTGCCAAATCACTGTCTGGGAATTTAAGGGGAAAATGGTTTCTGTGTCTCAGCTAATTAAACCCTGAAATTGTTGGCAACAGGGCTGCCACAGCAGAGCACGTCAGAAAGGCGAAGGTGGCTGCAAGTGTAAGATGAGAGCCTTGATAAGACAGCAAAACAAAGCATTGCTAGAGTGAAAAAATGTGATGTGTTCACAAAACTTCGCACCCTGACACCACACAGAGCCAAATCCAAGCCAGGTCCGTGTTGACCAACACTTAGCGTTACCAAGAAAATCGCTTGAAACCAGGGAGGCAGAATGTTCTATTTGAATGGCTATTTGATACCAGGTGGTTGGGAACACAGGATTGTGGGCCATCTAGAAAAGACAGCATGGTACAGAAGAGGAGCTTCTAAAAATGACGAAGAATGGTGATTCCTATGAGGAAATCACCTGCATCTTCTACAGCGGACAAGATATATCTTTAGGATTTTAGAACAGGATCTGAAGAACAGTGAAAAGAGATCTGGTTACAGGGCACCAAAAAGTAGACCTCGGGGATTCTGTAAACTGTGTCATACCCTGTTCCAGTTTAAGTAAGGGAGCAAACTAATGGGGTTTTCACAATAGTTTCTATTATGAACTTCGATTTATTAACTACTTTTACTCTCCCTCCCTTTCCTCAAATATCTGATTATGCTGAGGCTAAATATGTGTTGCCTGTGCGAGCCTAGGGTAAAATTTACTCATTGCGTTTAGAAGCACCAGAGGACAGTTTAAAGTAGAAGGCTTTCCTCAGTTATTTCATAACTTAAGCAGTGTGTACACTAGAACAAAACCCTGAAAATTTAATGAAAGCAAATAACACGAGAAAACCCCAGCCAACATTATATAGAAGTAATTACGGGATTTCAGAGGGGCTTTCATTTCTTTTTCTTTGTACCTCAATGGAATATAAATCCAAAAGGATTTTAGGAACTTTATTAAAAATATATTATTACAATGGTGTAAAAGTAAATAGTTGAGGAAATCACTGAATTGATAAAAATAGGGGAAAAGGTTAAAACCAGGAATAAGATTACAAGTTAACAATGCTTGTCAAGGTATTTATACAGTGCTACGGCTGTACAGTGTGATATGGTGGGAAATTTCCCAATTGCTTTCCTAGTGGGTAAGGCCACCAGATTTAAAAATCAGATATACCTGGGTTTGAATCCTACTACTGCCATTTATGAGCTGTGTAACCTGTCTGAGCTTCAGTATCCTGACCTGTAAAATGGAGGTAATATTTACTCCAAGGGAGGGTTGGGAGGATTAAATTTAAATGATGCACTTAAAGCACCCAGCATAACAACACAGAATAAGTATTCAAAAGTTTGGAGCTATAAATATATGCATACAATCATGAAATTATCATTTTCCCATGGACGCTATAGATACACATTAAACTAACATGGCCAAATTGCAATTTACTGAAAACTTATGCTAGAGACCAGCTATATAGCTCTCTGATGATCTGGCTTCCTCTGCAGATAAAGTTTAAAATATCTGGAAGAACTGATGGACTGTGCGTTTTTAAAGCAATTTCCGTGAGCCTATAATAAAGAATTGGCTAACACAGGGTTCAAAGACCTGGAGGTCTTTTTTTGTTTTTTTAACATCTTTATTGGAGTATAATTGCTTTACAATGGTGTGTTAGTTTCTGCTTTATAACAAAGTGAATCAGCTCTGCATATACATATATCCCCATATCCCCTCCCTTTTGTGTCTCCCTCCCACCCTCCCTATCCCACCCCTCTAGGTGGTCACAAAGCACCGAGCTGATCTCCCTGTGCTATGCGGCTGCTTCCCACTAGCTATCTATTTTACATTTGGTAGTGTATATATGTCCATGCCACTCTCTCACTTCGTCCCAGCTTACCCTTCCCCATCCCTGTGTCCTCAAGTCCATTCTCTGCGTCTTTATTCCTGTCCCACCCGTAGGTTCTTCAGAACCTTTTCTTTTTTTTTTTAGATTCCATACATATGTGTTAGCATACGGTATTTGTTTTTCTCTTTCTGACTTACTTCACTCTGTGTGACAGACTCTAGGTCCATCCACCTCACTACAAATAACTCAATTTCGTTTCTTTTTATGGCTGAGTAATATTCCATTGTATATATGTGCCACATATTCTTTATCCATTCATCTGCCTGGAGGTCTTTTAAAAGGCCCCTGTGCTCTGCCAACCAAGTGAAAGCAGGACCGACATGTTAAGAATGAAGCCTCCCAAAATGTGGCTATCCCATATCCTGTGGGGAAAATGCTTTCGACAGAGCCAAGTTCTTCCTCATAAAACTTAGTTCCATTCCAACACATAGATACATAGATCGTTGGGGCCCTGAAATACTACATCTTAGCTACAGTTATTTTAACATGGGAAAAATTTAGGGTTGATGTTCCCTACAGCCAGCTAGTCTAGCCATAAAGGGGGAAAAGTTAATGAAGTACCCCTAGAGCATCTGTTGGTTAAACAATTTCACTCCTTGGTGAATCTTCCAAGAGAAATTAGTTGTAAAACGGACCTGCAGAATAATATGATAGAATTGGCATCAGGTATCTGCCAAGGTGAAAATTGACAACTCTAGCATAGTTCATATAGCAGGACCAGTTGTCTTCAGAGGCCAATCACAGTATAGAATTCTTATCTTTCTGTTCTCTGTGACAAGAGTGTATGCATCTAAATCACTAACATACAAATCACTAACATACAAACTAAAAGGATACAAGGCCGGAATTCAGAGTTTTAAGGCTTATAATAACCAAATAAATTCTAATACAGTATACTATTTGAACAATTCTATCACAAGCATGTAAAAAGACATGGAGCAAGTTACATATGAATTATTTTCTTAGCTATCCCACTTTAGTCCTCCATGGAAATGGCCACTAGAATGCAGGTAATTGGTGCAGAATTAAGGTAGTGTTAATGGGAAAGAGAGAGAGATATTATAAAGTGAGAATCAGAAGAATTTAGAGCCCAATTGGATTCGAGGGTATGGGAGAAAGGAGGGAAAGAAACATGATTTTTATACTGAGAAGCGCTCTCAACTAGAAAGGTGATGTTAACCTTAATAAAAACAAGCAAAGCAGGAATGATCTGCAGGGGCTGAAGATGAATTCCACAATCAAGGAGAAGTACCTAACAGGTAGTGGGAAAAGAGGCAAGTTAGACAGATGGAGCTTGGGGAGTCAGGACAGACAGTGAAGTCTATCCCTCCTCCCCCCATGTTTAATTATGAAAATTTTCAAATACAAAGCACTGAACACTCACATACCCACCAGCTATATTCTACCATTGACATTTTACTGTATTCATTTAATCACATATCTATCCTCTATTATCCCTATTCATCCATTAATCCACCTTATTTTAAAAATATATATCTCAAAGTACAGTTTACCCTAAATACTTAAGTGTACCTATCATTAACTTGAGTTCAATATTTGTTTATGGGTTTTAAGTAAAACTTATATACAACGAAATGCACAAGTCTTAAGTGTATGTTCCCTGAGTTTTGACAAATGCATGCTCCTGTGTAACATAAACCTGTCAACATATACACCATTACTGTAATTTCTGTCACCCCAGAAAATTTCCTTATGCCCCTTCCTAGTTAATTCCTGCTCCCACCCCTCCAGAGGCAACCATTCTTCTGGGGTTTTTTCCCAACACAATTTAGTTTTGCTTATTCTAGAATTTCATATGAATGTAATCTGCACTGGGTTACCTAAAATGTTATTCAGGAAATGCAAGATCTCAGTTTTTGAATTTGATTTGAATTGATTTTAAGAGGTTTGTTTTCTCTAGTTACAAAGGTAATGCTTCTCCCCTGGTGGGAGACAACAGAAAAGCACATGCACAAAAAAATAAAAATCACTTACTATCTCACCATCTAGATGTATGTATATGTATATACATATCTATTTTTATTAATAAAAATGGTGTCATACTTCACATAGTTGTGCAACCATTACCACGAGATTCCAGAACGTTTTTATTATCCCACAAAGAAACCCCACACCCATTAGCAGTCACTCCCCGTTCCACTCTACTCCCAGCCCCTGGCAACCACGAATTTACTTTCTGTCTCTATGGATTTGCCTCTCCTGGACATAACATATAAATGGAATCATACAGCATGTGACCTTTTGTGTCTAGCTTCTTTCACTTAATATGTTTTCAAGATTCATCCATGTTGAAGCATGTATCAATATCTCATTGTTTTTATGGTTGAATAATATTCCAATTTGTAGATATATCACATGTTAATTTATTCATCAGTTGATGGACATTTGGATTGTTTCCATTTTGGGAATGAATAATGCTGCTATGAACATTCATGTACAAATGTACACATTCATGTACATGTGTTTTTATTTTGCTTGTATATATACCTAGGTGTGGAACTGCTGAGTCATATAGTAACTCTGTGTTTAACTTTTTTTTTTTAACATCTTTATTGGAGTATAATTGCTTTACAATGGTGTGTTAGTTTCTGCTTTATAACAAAGTGAATCAGTTATACATATACGTATGTCCCCATATCTCTTCCCTCCTGCGTCTCCCTCCCTCCCACCCTCCCTATCCCACCCCTTTAGGTGGTCACAAAGCACCGAGCTGATCTCCCTGTGCTATGCAGCTGCTTCCCACTAGCTATCTATTTTACATTTGGTAGTGTATATATGTCCATGCCACTCGCTCACTTTGTCCCAGCTTACCCTTCCCCCTCCCCGTATCCTCAACTGTGTTTAACTTTTCGAGGAATGGCCTAACTTTTCCAAAGTGGCTGCACCGTTTTACATTCCCACCAGCAATACATGAGGGTTCCAATTTCTCCATATTCTTGCTAACCCTTGTTATTGTCTGTCTTTTTTATTTTAGCAATCCCAGTGAGAGTGAAGTGATATCTCACTGTGGTTTTGATTTGCATTTTTCTAATAACTAATGATATTGAGTATCTTTTCATGTGCTGACTGGACAATTATATATATATATATATATATATATATACACACACACATATATATTTTGGTGGGGGGAAGAAATGTGTATTTAAATCCTCTGCTCATTTTAAAATTGGGTTGTCTTTTTATCGTTGAGTTTAAGAGGTTTTTAAAAAGATATATTTTGGACACAAGTCCCTTATCAGATATGTGATTTGCAAATATTTTCTCCCATTCTGTGAATTGTCTTTTCATGTTCTTGATGGTTTTCTTAAAAGCAGTAAAGTTTTTTATTTTATCGAAGGCTAATGTATCTATTTTTGTTTTTGTGGCTTTTGCCTTTGGCGTCACATATCAAATGTACCTGTAATGAGGCGGAGTCAAGATGGCAGGTGGGAAGACACAGAGTTAGCGTCTCCCCACAACTAGGGGGCCTAACGGCTGCTGGTGGGGGACACTGACGCCCAAGTAGATGGGAGGAACCCCAAAGTGAACCGGTAGGACATAGGGGGACTGAGGGGGGAGGAGAAGTGGAGGCCAGACAGGATTGGTGCCTCTGAGGCTGGGGAGATCAGGAGAGGCAGGCGGGAGGGACTCTCCAGGAAGAGTGGGAGAGGAGCAGAGGGCAATCGCCAGGCCCACTCGGGCAGGGAGCCTGCTGGACTCCCAGGCTGATCCCCTGCCCTCAGATCCCCCTCCAGGCCACGTAGGTCCTTGGGGGCATAGGAGGGAGGCCAGGGAGATCAGGAGAGGCAGGCAGGAGGGGCCCTCTGGGAGGAGCAGGAGAGGAGAAGAGAGGAGGGTGTTTGCCCTGCCCACTCGAGCCCAGGAAGCCTGCTGGGCTTCCAGGTGAGGTCCTCCGCCCTCTGAGACCAGGGGTGGGGGGCACGCCTGGGCCCCTTCTGTTCCTTGAGCCTAAGCCCCACCCCCCACAGCCCCCAGGGCCTTTTCCAGCCCTGTGGGTCCTGAGCATTGGCCCCTCCCACCACCCAAACCTCGCCCTTGCTTAGGCCCCACCCTCCACAGCCAAGGCCTCCCCCCCTTTTTTTTCTTTTCCCTCCTTCTCTTTTTTACTATTGTGGTACTGATGTACCTTCATTCATCTATATTTTAATTTAAAATTCTTCCTAACATATCTGTTAGTTTCCTAGTCTAATTTTATTTTTTACTTCGTTATTGTTCTTTTTTTTTTTCCCCCCTGCCCCAGGCAGATTGTGGGATCTTGGTTCACGAACCCAGGGTAGGGCTGAAGCTCCTGTGGTGGGAGCTCCGAGTCTGAACCACTGGACCAACAGAGAACCTCAGACCCCAGGGAATATTCATTGGAGTGAGGTCTCATGGAGTTCCTTATCTCAGCACCAAGACACAGCTCTACCCAAGAGCCTACAAACTCCAGTGTTGGAAGCCTCAGGCCAAACAACCAGTAAGAAAGGAACACAATCCCACCCATTTAAAAAAAAAATGAGATGGCAAAAAAATGTCATAGATGAAGGAGCAATGTAAAAAACTACAAGACCAAATAAATGAAAAGGAAATAGGCAACCTACCTGAAAAAGAATTCAGAATAATGATAGTAATGATGATCCAGAATCTCGGAAATAGAATGGAAGTACGGATTAAGAAAATACAAGAAATGTTTAACAAAGATCTAGAAGAACTAAAGAACAAACAAACAGAGATGAACAACACAATAACTGAAATGAAAAATACACTAGAAGAAATCAATAGCAGAATAACTGAGGCAGAAGAACAAATAAGTGAGCTAGAAGACAAAATGGTGGAAATAACTGCCAAGGAGCAGAATAAAGAAGAAAGAATGAAAAGAATTGAAGACAGTCTCAGAGACCTCTGGGACAATACTAAATGCACCAACATTCGAATTATAGGGGTCCCAGAAGAAGAAGAGAAAAAGAAAGGGTCTGAAAAATATTTGAAGAGATTACACAGTCGAAAACTTCCCTAACATGGGAAAGGAAATAGTCACCCAAGTCCAGGGAGCACAGAGAGTCCCATACAGGATAAACCCTAGGAAAAACACACCAAGACACATATTAATCAAAGTAACAAAAATTAAATTCAGAGAAAAAATATTAAAAGCAGCAAGGGAAAAACAACAAATAACATACATAAGGAATCCCCATAAAGTGATCAGCTGATTTTTCAGCGGACACTCTTCAGGCCAGAAGGGAGAGGCAGGATATACTTAAAGTGATGAAAGAGAAAAACCTACAACCAAGATTACTCTACCCAGCAAGGATCTCATTCAGATTCGATGGAGAAGTCAAAAGCTTTTCAGACAGCAAAAGCTAAGAGAATTCAGCACCAACAAACCAACTTTACAACAAATGCTAAAGAAACTTCTCTAAGCAGGAAACACAAGAGAAGAAAAACACCCACAAAAACAAACCCAAAACAATTAAGAAAATGGTAATAGGAACATACATATCGATAATAACCTTGAATGTAAATGGATTAAATGACCCAGCCAAAAGACACAGACTGGCTGAATGGATACAAAACAAGACCCATATATATGCTGTCAACAAGAGACCCACTTCAGACCTAGGGACACATACAGACTGAAAGTGAAGGGATGGAAAAAGATATTCCATGCAAATGGAAATCAAAAGAAAGCTGGAGTAGCAATACTCGTATCAGATAAAATAGACTTTAAAATAAAGACTGTTACAAGAGATAGGAGGGACACTACATAATGATCAAAGGATCAATCCAAGAAGAAGATATAACACTTATAAATATATATTCACCCAACATAGGAGCACCTCAATACATGAGGCAAATGCTAACAACCATGAAAGGAGAAATTGACAGTAACACAATAATAGTAGGGGACTTTAACACCCCACTTTCACCAATGGGCAGATCATACAAAATGAAAATAAATAAGGAAACACAAGCTTTAAATGACACAATAGACCAGATAGATCTAATTGATATTTCTACAACATTCCATCCAAAAGTGGCAGAATACACTTTCTTCTCAAGTGCACATGGAACATTCTCCAGGATAGATCACATCTTGGATCACAAATCAAGCCTCGGAAAATTTAAGAAAACTGAAATCATATCAAGCATCTTTTCTGACCACAACGCTATGAGATTGGAAATCAATTACAGGAAAAAACTAAAAAACACAAACACATGGAGACTAAACAGCGCGCTACTAAATAACCAAGAGATGACTGAAGAAATCAAAGAAGAAATTTAAAAATACATAGAAGCAAATGACAATGAAAACACGATAACCCAAAACCTATGGGATGCAGCAAAAGCAGTTCTAAGAGGGAAGTTTATAGCAATACAATCTCACCTCAAGAAACAAGAAAAACCTCAAATAAACAATCTAACCCTACACTTAAAACAACTAGAGAAAGATGAACAAAGAAAACCCAAAGTTAGTAGAAGGAAAGAAATCATAAAGATCAGAGCAAAAATAAATGAAATAGAAATGAAGCAAACAATAGCAAAGATCAGTAAAACTAAAAGCTGGTTCTTTGAGAAGATAAACAAAATTGATAAACCATTAGCCAGACTCATCAAGAAAAAAAGGAGAGGATGCAAATCAATAAAATTAGAAATGAAAAAGGAGAAATCACAACTGACAATGCAGAAATACAAAGGATTATAAGAGACTACTACAAACAACTATATGCCAAAAAAATGGACAACCACAAAGAAATGGACAAATTCTTGGAAAGGTACAGTTTTCCAAGACTGAACCAGGAAGAATTAGAAAATATAAACAGACCTATCACAAGTAATGAAATTGAAACTGTGATTAAAAATCTTCCAACAAACAAAAGCCCAGGACCAGATGGCTTCACAGGCAAATTCTATCAAACATTTAGAGAAGGGCTAACACCTATCCTTCTCAAACTCTTCCAAAAAACTGCAGATGGAGAAACGCTCCCAAATTCATTCTACAAAGCCACCATCACCCTGATACCAAAACCAGAAAAAGATATCACAAAAAAAGAAAATTATAGACCAATATCACTGATGAACATAGATGCAAAAATCCTGAACAAAATACTAGCAAACAGAATCCAACAGCACATTAAAAGGCTCATACACCATGATCAAGTGGGATTTATCCCAGGGATGCAAGGATTCTTCAATATACGCAAATCAATCAATGTGATACACCACATTAACAAATTAAGGAATAAAAGCCATATGATCATCTCAATAGATGAAGAAAAAACTTTTGACAAAATTCAACACCCATTTATGATAAAAACTCTCCAGAAAATGGGCATAGAGGGAACTTACCTCAACATAATAAAGGCCATATATGACAAACCCACAGCAAGCATCATACTCAATGGTGAAAAACTGAAAGCATTTCCACTAAGATCAGGAAAAAGACAAGGATGTCCGCTCTCGCCACTCTTATTCAACATAGTTTTGGAAGTCCTAGTCACAGCAGTCAGAGAAGAAAAAGAAATAAAAGGAATACAAATTGGAAAAGAAGAAGTAAAACTGTCACTGTTTGCAGATGACATGATACTATACATAGAAAATCCTAAAGACTCTACCAGAAAACTACTAGAGCTAATCAATGAATTTGGTAAGGTTGAAGGATACAAAATTAATGCACAGAAATCTCTGGCATTCCTATACACTAATGATGAAATATCTGAAAGAGAAATTAAGGAAACACTCCCATTTACCACTGCAACAAAAAGAATAAAATACCTAGGAATAAATCTACCTAAGGAGACAAAAGACCTGTATGCAGAAAACTATAAGACACTGATGAAAGAAATTAAAGATGATACCAACAGATGGAGAGATATACAATGTTCTTGGATTGGAAGAATCAACATTGTGAAAATGACTATACTACCCAAAGCAATCTACAGAGTCAGTGCAATCCCTATCAAACTACCAATGGCATTCTTCACAGAATTAGAACAAAAAATTTTACAATTCACATGGAAACACAAAAGATCCCGAATAGCCAAAGCAATCTTGAGAAAGAAAAACGGAGTTGGAGGAATCAGGCTCCCAGACTTCAAACTATACCATAATGCTACAGTAATCAAGACAGTATGGTACAGGCACAAAAACAGAAATATAGATCAATGGTACAGGATAGAATGCTCAGAGATAAACCCACACACATATGGGCACTTAATTTACAACAAAGGAGGCAAGAACATACAATGGAGAAAAGACAGCCTCTTCAATAAGCAGTGCTGGGAAAACTGGACAGCTATATATAAAAGAATGAAATTAGAACACTCCCTAACACCATACACAAAAATAAACTCCAAATGGATTAAGGACTTAAATGTAAGACCAGACACTATAAAACTCTTAGAGGAAAACATAGGAAAAACACTCTTTGACATAAACCACAGCAAGATGTTTTTTGACCCACCTCCTAGAGTAATAGAAATAAAAACAAAAATAAACAAATGGGACTTAATTAAACTTAAAAGCTTTTGCACAGCAAAGGAAACCATAAACAAGACAAAAAGACAACCCTCAGAATGGGAGAAAATATTTGCAAATGAAACAACAGACAAAGGATTAATCTCCAAAATATACAAACAGCTCAGGGAGCTCAATATCAAAAAAAACAATCCAGTTAAAAAATGGGCAGAAGACCTAAATAGACATTTCACCAAGGAAGACATACAGATGGCCAAGAGGCACATGAAAAGATGCTCAACATCACTAATTATTAGAGAAATGCAAATCAAAACTACAATGAGGTATCACCTCACACCAGTCAGAATGGCCATTATCAAAAAATCTAGAAAGAATAAATGCTGGAAAGGGTGTGGTGAAAAGGGAACCCTCTTGCACTGTTGGTGGGAATGTAAATTGATACAACCACTATGGAAAACAGTATGGAGGTTCCTTAAAAAACTAAAAATAGAACTACCATATGACCTAGCAATCCCACTACTGGGCACATACCCTGAGAAAACCATAATTCAAAAAGAGACATGTACCACGGTGTTCATTGCAGCACTATTTACAATAGCCAGGACATGGAAGCAACTTAAATGTCCATCGACAGATGAATGGATAAAGAAGATGTGGCACATATATACAATGGAATATTACTCAGCCATAAAACGAAACGAAATTGAGTTATTTGTAGTGAGGTGGATGGACCTAGAGTCTGTCACACAGAGTGAAGTTAAGTCAGAAAGAGAAAAACAAATACCGTATGCTAACACAGATATATGGAATCTAAAAAAAAAAAAAGGTTATGAAGAACCTAGGGGCAGGACAGGAATAAAGACGCAGACATAGAGAATGGACTTGAGGACATGGGGAGGGGGAAGGGTAAGCTGGGATGAAGTGAGAGAGTGGCATGGACATATATACACTACCAAATGTAAAATAGCTAGCTAGTGGGAAGCAGCCACATAGCACAGGGAGATCAGCTCAGTGCTTTGTGACCACCTAGAGGGGTGGGATAGGGAGAGTGGGAGGGAAACGCAAGAGGGAGGAGATATGGGGATATATGTATAGCTGATTCACTTTGTTATGTAGCAGAAACTAACACACCATTGTAAAGCAATTATACTCCAATAAAGATGTTAAAATAATAAAATAAAATAAACAGAAGTTATATTAATTGGAAGGAAAGAGATAAAATGATCACTTTTAGATTATACTAATTGCATACTTAGAAAATTCAAGAGAATCAAATGAAAAATTATTCTAAATAATGCAAAAATTGAATAAAGTGGCTGGACACAAAATTAATATTCAGAAATAAATAATCTTTCTATATACAAATAAGAATCTGTTAGAACCGCTTTGTCCAACACAGCAGCCACTAGCCACACGTAACTATTTAAATTTTAATAAGAAAGAAAATTTTAAATTCGGTTGATTAGTAACATTAGTCATATCCCAAGTCCTCAATAGTCACTTGAAATTTGGAGGGAAAGAGCCAATTTGGAATTATTTTCCATAGGCCCTATGAAAAACTAAACAAGCAATAAAGGCCAGGAAAATTCTGAAAAAGAATAGTAATAAGGGGAACAGTCCTATAAGATATTAAAACACATTACAAGGCTATAATAATTAAAGTGTTTGAATAGACTGCTATATAATAAATAAAACAGAATAGGAATTCTAGAAACTTACTCCACCACCTATAAAAATTTTGCATGTGATAGAGGAGGCATGTCAAATCAGTGGTAAAGAGGAATTATTCAATAAATCACGTTAGGACTAGACTTCTAGAAAAAGAACTGTATCCCTACTTCACTTCTTACTCCAAAATAAATTCCAAATGTAGCAAAGATGTAAACATAAAAGAAAGCCCTATTACAGGTTTGCTTATAGTAGCAAAGGATTGGAAACAACCTGAAGGCCCTTTAATGATTAAATAATCATGGTATATACATTCAATTTAATACTATTTAGTTAATGGGAAAGAATATTTGTATTACGTTCAGATAATATAAGTGGGCCACATAAGTGGCCCATTATCATTCCTTGTTAACAAAGAGGCAACTAATCCCTTCTAAATATATCAGATTTGTTTAATTCTTTTTGTCTTCACCTGCACTAAGGTTGCCAAGTGTCCAGCACTGAATTGTGGTTTAGCTTTCTGTCCAGCAAAAGGAAAATTTTAAAACTAGATACAAGATGCCTTTATCATTAAAAAATTACTGGAAAAATTTTTTAGAAATAACATTATCCTGGTGGGTAGACAAAGCAGTGTTTGTAATAAGGGGAAAAGAGGAATACCTGAATAAATGACACCATTTGTGGAGTCTCTGTCATAACAGATTTTTTTGTTTTAATTTTTTAAACAAAATTTGAGATCTAATCTATTGGCTTCCTATCATGTAAAGGGAGGTTTTTAAATTTACAGTCCTCAACCTCATACACACACACAAAACACACACGTTTCTTCTCTCAATTACAGCATAATTTTTGGTTAGATAAAAATTTAGCATTTACATTATTACAAGTAAGCTGCAGTGGATGCTGTGGTGAGCCACCCAGCTCCCTCCTTAGTACAGAATATATCCCCCAGCAGCTGGAGGCACTGCTGGCAGACACCTCTCCACCGGCAGCCTTGGAATTAGCTTCTGAGAGTCGGCTCACCGATGTCAAGACCCCTTCCCAGACATGGTGAGTGGCTGTCATTCAATGACTGCTCAGCATGGAGGTAAAAGGCCCTCACTGCAACTTGGGACAATTCTCAAGGGCCAGCCCAGCTTTAGAGCTCCCTATGGGTTCAGCTAAGGCCTTTATCAAGGCCAAATTTTTCATCTGCCCAATCCTGCTTCCTTGCTTTTCTTCCTTCCCACAGGTATTGATCTCAAGAGTTCTCCCTAATAAACCTCCTGCCCGCCAATCTCTGTCTCCGAGGCTCCTTCCAAGGAATGGAACCTGTGACAGTGGGTGCCAGAAATGGTCTGAGAAAGCAGTTGCTAAGATGGGATTTTGGAGCTGGATCTGCCGTCTGGTTGGCAGAGCCCCAGTGTTGGTGGAAGGGGAAGCAGACAGCACAAGGTAACAAGTGCAACTGTTAAACATTCACTGGTGGTAGCAAAAGCACTAGCTGATGCATTGTATCAGGCATTTGAGCAATAGGGGGAAAATGATAATATTGATAAAACGACAGTGAAAGTGGCTATCGCTAAACTCAATTCATGCTTTGGAAAAAGATAACAGACTAAGAGTGATTAATTGACTTTATAAAGTGTGAAAATGTGAAAGCCAGAAGGCCTCCTTGGTAGCATGTAAAAAACCTTTTTTCTCCTGCAGCAAAGATGTAGAGAAAGCTGAGGACCAGGCTCAGGACTTAATCATAAGGGTAGCAGAGCTCCAAAAAAGTCAATCTCTCAGACAAGGCAGGCTTGCTCTGCCAAGGTCAGGGCCCTGGTTAAAACAACAATAGGAGCCTGAGGATAGGATGGAGACCTCTGGATTGAGGCACCTGCAGAACTGGTCCATCCCTCCCTATTATGGGCTAGTCCTCCCCTCTTCTAGAAGACAATTTGAAGGCCACACACCTATGAAACGGCACGACCCCCTGAGATCTGCCCCAACCTCCCAGCCTGGCCACCAGGCCAATCACTAGATTTAAGTCACAACACAACTCAGCTGAGGAGTGCAGGACTCAGCAAACAGGTCCTGGCAGGGCCGGGAGAGAATCCACGGGACAGGATTCAGAGGGTGTTGGATCAAAGCAGGCAAACATTACTTTGGATTCAACACCCTGGCAGGAACCCCAGGAGATGGTGCAAGCATGCTGTCAGGATGACCCCAGGAAGTAAGGAAAAAGCAATGATCCACATCAAGTGAGGTTTAAACGCCAGCATTGCCCTGTCAGATGGTGGAAGAAGGGGTAAGAGGCTCAGAGAAGTGGGCGTGTTAGAGTGGATGTACTCTATAAGGCCTAGATGACTGTGCTCGGGGGCGGCACCAGAGTATACACGATTTACCAAAGCAATAAGCGATGTGCTGGCAAGAGGGGTGCCAATGGCTCTAAGACTTCAGTGGTAGCTCTCCTCCACAGACCAGGGATGAAGTGCTGTCTTTACAGAACTCGGCTCACTGACAGCAGTGAGAGGGATAGGACAACTCCCACCTTTGCCCCAGCCCCGTCCTCATAGAGGCCCGTGGTGGTACTTAGCCGTCAGAAGCCAGGTGGATGCAATTATTGTAATGAGCGGTAGGGTTGAAGTGGCAGCCAAGAGGCCTGACCTACATAGAGTTATGGAGATGGTAAATAAGTGCAGTGTTCCCAGAAGCAAACGCATGAGTAGCCAAAGAAGGTACTACTTAACCTGTACAAACAAAAGAAATCAAGGATGGAGGATGAAGGCAGTCATCCCAATGAAAAGTCAGGATGCCTTGCCCATTTTACAGAACCGAGCCAGCTTTGGGGCCCAGAACTCATCAATTAAGAGAGGCCAGGTGCCCAGGAAGGCACAACAAGTGTTCATAGTAATGATTTCCTAGTCCTTCCCCAATGGGATCCATGGACATTCACTTGGGTAACTCTACACTGGGGGAAGTGGAAGACCCAAACACTATAAGGACTGTTGGACACAGGGTCCAGGTTGACATTAATGCCCAGAGCCCTGAAACATCAGCATGGAACCCTGTTAGAGTGGGGGCCAGTGTCATGGATGTGTGTGTGACCTGTGAGGTTCTAAGTGTGGTTTAGCTCTTGGTTTAATGCTCCGATATTGCCCTTTTGAAATTCTTAATAACTTTCGAACAAGGGGCCCTGCATGTTCAGCTTGTGCTGGGCCCTGCAAAGTATGTAGTTGGCCCTAGTGGGAATATATGAGTGGCCTGGAAATGAATGGAGCTCTAGCCCAGGTGTGGCTTACTGTGCATCTATTGGGTCTGCAGACCCATCTGTAATACTTTGCTGGTCTCTGACTGTATACTTGGGATAGACATTCCCAGTAACTGACATAGCACCATTCTGCCTCCTTGGCCTGTGGGATAAGAGCTATCACAGTGAAGACGGCCAAGTGGAGAGCGCTGAAACTGCCAACCTCTTACACTTACACACACACACACACATACACACACACACACACACACACAGCCAAGATAGTAAATAAAAAACAATATTGCATCACAGAGACTCTGGCAGAAATTAGTGCCACTCTTAAAAACTTAAAGAATGCAGGGGTGGTGTGTGGACCCCATAATGTCTCCATTTAAATTGACCTATCTGTCCTCTGCAAAAAACAAAAAAACAAAACCAGAATTTGAAGGGTAACAGTGGACTATTTAAATGTAAACAAGAAGTAGCCCTGATTACAGAGGCTGTATCAGATGTGGTATATTTCCTAGACCCCATTTAAATTCCACCAACTGTCCAAACAGCCCCTCTTTTTCTTTTAAGGTCTAGAATCTCATATGGAATCATATTTATGTGTCAGTCTAAAACAGTTCCACAGTTTTTCCCTGTCTCTCAAGTCATCAACAGCCTTAAGGGGCTTCCCTGGTGGCGCGGTGGTTAAGAATCCGCCTGCCAATGCAGGGGACAAGGGTTCGAGCCCTGGACCAGGAAGATCCCACATGCTGCAGAGCAACTAAGCCCATGTGCCACAACTACTGAGCCTGTGCCCTAGAGCCCACGAGCCATAACTACCGACCCCTCATGCCACAACTACTGAAGACTGCATGCCTAGAGCCTGTGCTCCGCAACAAGAGAAGACACTGCAATGAGAAGCCCATGCACCGCAACGAAGAGTAGCCCCCACTCGCCACAACGAGAAAGCCCGCACGCACAGCAACGAAGACCCAATGCAGCCAAAAATATAAACAAATTTATAAAAAAAAAAAAGAGCACAAGCCTTTCATTTTATAGGTTGATCGTCATCCTGGGTGTGTCCAATGCTTCCCCATGACCGGACTTGAGCCATAGACTCTTGGAAAGGATACTACAAAAATGATGCTGTGCTCTTTCTTGGTACCTCACATCAGGTGAACAATGTGGACCCATCCCACTACTGGTGATATTAACCTTGTTTTCCTATCATTTGGTATCTGCCAGTTTTCTCCACTGTGAAGTCACCACTTCCCCCTTTGTATTTGATTGGTACTTTGTGCAAAGATATTCTGAGAGTATGCCAATATCTGTTCCTCACCAAACATCCACCCACCAGCCTTAGCCTCCATTGATGACTTCGTCTGTATCAGCTACCACTGAGTGGGTTGCCAAATGGTGCTTATCTATTTCCATATTCCTTCTACAATTATTAGCTAATATTCTATGAAAGGAAGGGCTTTCCTTTCTCCCTCATTTGTCTATCTCAATCTGGACTCATGGATTCCTATTTTAATACTCTTATTTTTATGCTCAAATTGTCCCCATTTTGGCCAGGAGACACCCATTCAAGATAGCTCCTGTTTGGTTTTTCATGGTCTCATCGTTCTTTGAGCATTTCTTTATTTTCTGGCGCAAGAAGATGTTTCTGTGTACCCAGTCCCATGGAGAATGGTATTTAGAAACCAAGATCTGGGAAAAGAAGCTTCACTTATAATGTTTTTGAAATCTTCAACTGCTCCCTATAATATTTCTGTTTTCTCCAAGTTCCTTCTTTCTTCCTGTTTCTTTTTTTCTCTTTCATACTGGAGGTTTTCTTAAAATACCTGGCCTCCCTCAGCTGTCTGTTTCATGAGAATGGGGCACTGAAAATCTATGTTTAGAAGCTATGGGGAAGGAGAGGAGGGAGAGATTATTGACTGATAGATTCTACTGTAGGGCTTAGGGTGATCTGGCCAGGCTTGGTCAGTTTCTCATAAGAATCCTCCAGTCACGTGCCTGGATAATGCATATGTGGATGTCTACGTTCTTAGAGCTGAGTCGAGCAAGAGGCTAGAATCCCACTGGCTTTATTAGATTCTTACATAATACCCACATTCAGTATGAAACCTTTACTTCACCTTCTCAGAATCAGCCTCTCCAAAGAATGAATTGCTGGCAGCCAGAGGATAGGGTTTTCTGCCTGGTGCCTCTTGCTCCTAGCCTTTGGGGAATTCTCTGGTGAGAGCAAACCTGCTTCTGGACTCTCCCTTAGAGATACTTTTGGTTTTTTCTAATTCCCTAAATCAATGGTTATCAACCAGGGACAACTTTGCACTCAGGAGACATTTGACAATACTGGAGATATTTTTGGTTGTCACAATTGGGGAGGAGATGCTACCAGCATCTAGTGGGTTGAAGCTAGGGAGGCTGCCAAACATCCTACAATGCCCAGAACAGCTTTTTACAATAAACAATTAGCTGGCCCCAAATGTCAACAATACCCTGTTGAGAAACTCTGACCTAAATCATTCAGTGCAAATATTTCTTCTAGCTTCTAGTTTTTGGATGCCACCTCATTTTTTCTTCCACTCTCAGGTTTTGTACATTTATGCCTTTTAAAAATCCTTTACTGACATTTAAGAGTTAGTCCTAGTAAACATAATTGTTTAACTGGCACATTTGACCAAAACTCATATGGTGGAATTTGAATTTGGATTTGTTGAAAATATTTCAATTCCTGTCTCAAATGCTGGCTTAGATGAATGGTTAGTGTTAGGAAGAATGTGTGAACCAAAGAGTGAAACAGGATGCATGTGGAATCAGTAAGAAATGGACTTTGGGTCTTATGGAACATTCCATACAGTTGTTCTGAAGGAAAGCTGTCTTTTTTTTTTTTTTTTTAAATAAATTTATTTATTTATTTTTGGCTGTGTTGGGTCTTCGTTGCTGCACGTGGGCTTTCTCTAGTTACGGCGAGCGGGGGCTACTCTTCATTGTGGTGCGCGGGCTTCTCATTGCGGTGGCTTCTCTTTGTTGCAGAGCACAGGCTCTAGGCGCACGGGCTTCAGTAGTTGTGGCTTGCAGGCTCTAGAGCACAGGCTCAGTAGTTGTGGCGCACGGGCTTAGTTACTCTGCAGCATGTGGGACCTTCCCGGACCAGGGCTCGATCCCATGTCCCCCGCATTGGCAGGCAGATTCTTAACCACTGCGCCACCAGGGAAGTCCCAAGCTGTCATTTTTTTTTAAATAAAAAATGAATAAATAAAAGCTACAGAGAGCAAAAACTCTACATTATCTCTTGAAATGTATAAAATACTTTTTAATCTTCACAGGGGCTGACCAGAATTTTTATGAAGGACATTACATACACCCTGCCGCTCCATGCATCATCATTTAAACTTAGCATGCTTTTCCAAGAGTTACCGACATTTCCCATCAGTTGTTCTGGTCAGCGGAGTTTGCTTAAACCGAAACTAGATCACATAGGACTTGCTGCATTTACTCTGAATCTTAAGACAGGAGCCCAGGAAGCCGGCAACAAAGAAGTTTTTGAGGAACTAAGTCTAGGAATACAGAATGGAGACTCTACACAGGGATGACCCCTAAAAGCTCCATGTGTCAGTGGGAACTTTGTGGCATATTGGTATGTTTTGGTCTTTTATTCTGGACTCTCATTTAAAGGTGTAACACTTGCATGAAGTCCTTGACACATTAATAAACTCCTTTATTTATTTATATGGAATCAAAATTGTTCTTGTAGAGTATGATTAGAAACTGCTGTAGACTAGAAAACAGCTTTAAAAAACACATCATTTTATCATTGTTACTTTTCCAGTGGGCTTTGGAAAATCAGTTCATTCCTATGAAGGAAAAAAATCAAATTAAGTAAAAGAATCAAACACTGTAGTAACAAGAATGAATTTTGCATACCTCTGCAAGGTAAGCTTGGAAGGTTTTGTGGAAACAAACATATGAAATATAGGTTAAAATGAAGCTTTAAGGAGCGGTTTATAAATTTATTCTTTAAAAATATTTTTCCTAACCGTAAGTTTTTTCTTACTTTCAGTCAAGTTTGTGTGTATCTATATGTATATATATTAATATACATATATATTAATATATGTATATTAATCAAAACTGCCCTTTATAAGAGTTAAGTCTTTGGTTGAAAATCATACACATATTCCTCCAACATTTCTGGATGTGTCTTTTTCCATGAAAAACCTCCATGGTTCTCAAAAACACAAGAGAAATACCTCAATAAGTAAATCTTGATTAAATTTGTATATTCATTACTAAATAATTGCTTCAATTGTGTAATTCCATTTACTATAATTTGAAAAGAAAGGTATTTGTGTGGCCTAGAAAGAAAATGTAAGACTCAGTCATCATAGTTTTTTTATAGATAAAATGATTCTGAAGCTAAATTATTTTAGCAGTTCTTGACATAAAGATAAAGGCAAAAACATACATATTTTTCTCTGATGCCCTTTTCCATTCTTATAAGAAAAAAATAAACAACTGCATTTCAAAAAAAGTATATTGGTTGCCTAAGATTTGATCGGTTTTTAAACTATCAGGGAATTTCTTCCTTTTGAGAAACGAGAAAGCCTAGCTGTGACCTGGAAGTGAAATATAGCGCTCTCATAACCACAGCAATACCAAAAATCAATCTTCCACATCTATGCCAAAGTCAACCCTTCCAGTCCCTCCCACCTGAGACATAGATAGTTCATTGAATTCTACTCCATGGCACTGAGGAGTGAAGCCTGTCAGGCGGTTTCTGCGTGTCAGTAAGGGCGGCCTTTCTGCTGGAGGTCAGCCTGGGAGGGAACTCCTAGGCAGCAGGGTCAAGGCAGCAAGTTGTGACACAGCAAGTTGGCAGCATCGCATGACAGCTTGCTCTAGACTCTCCTTCATGCGTGGCTTCGGTTTCTAATGCCACACAAAGCACTTCAAGACAAAAGGCTAGAAATGCTACCCCTCCTGAGACTTGCAGAGAAACTGTAGCTATAAGCCAATTCCTTGCCCTACACTCAATGAAAATACTGTTACGCAACCTCCCACAGGGTTTCCACAGAGGTAAACCTACAGAACTTCTGAAAATATTATTAATGATCCAGTAATTGTTTTCCTGCACCTCCTCCACTCCCATCAAATGACTCTGAAGTCTAATTTCTTTTGCTCTAACAAACAGAGCAAGGGAAGAATCCATGATCTCAAGGGAGATAAAGGCAAAGCAGAGATAAGGCCAGGGACCCTGGAATGGTGTCCATATTCACACATCCCCTCTTGGATGTCCCCTGTACCATCCCCTCCCCTGTTTACAACCCATTTCTGTTTCAGTAATCCTAGGAATCGTCAGAAACAGGGTGGGGCGGGGTGGGGGGAAGGGTGTTGTTTTTCACCCAACACAAAGTATTCAGCTGGGACTTCCCTGGTGGAGCAGTGGTTAAGAATCTGCCTGCCAATGCAGGGGACACGGGTTCGGGTTCGAGCCCTGGTCTGGGAAGATCCCACATGCCGCGGAGCAAATAAGCCCGTGCGCCACAACTACTGAGCCCATGTGCCACAACTACTGAAGCCCGTGTGCCTAGAGCCCACGCTTGGCAACAAGAGAAGCCACCGCAATGAGAAACCCACACACCGCAACGAAGAGTAGACCCTGAGAAAGCCCGTGCACAGCATTGAAGACCCAATGCAGCCATAAATAAACAAACAAACAAAGAATTCAGCAAGCCTCTGCAGAGAGGCAAAACTTTTTCTCCACCCTCTTACAGCCTCCAGCTGGGCCTGAGGATTAAGTTGATAGAAGACAGATTAACAGGAGGAAAGCAAGTTCTATTTAATATTTTTACATGCACATAGGAGCCTTCCCAGGAAAATGAAGACCCAAAATGCAGTTAGGCCTGAGTGCTTATATACTAGGTTGAACAAAAAGTAGTCACTGTGGAAAAGTAACTAAAATGTCTGTGGAGGCTAAAGGAAGATGAAGGTTATCCTAACAAGGTCTGTTTGTACAGATTCCTCTTAGCCTCAACTTCCCATCTCTGCTGATAAGAACGTTTCTTTCCTCCTGGTAGGGGGGAGGGCATCGTTCATGTGGGAGTTTTATCTCCTGCTTTTAGGAAGAAAGGTGAGGTCAGCACACCTTTCTTGCATGTGCTGTTTTCCAAGTGCCTTTATCTCAAAATCATCCTTATGACAAAGTGGTATATTTGGGGGTGACACATTTTGCTACTCTTCACCTCCACAAGCAGACAAGGTGTTTTTTGTTTGTTTGTTTTGGCTGCGCCATGCGGCTTATAGGATCTTAGTTCCCCGACCAGGGATTGAACCTGGGCCCCAGCAGTGAAAGTGCCAAGTCCTAACCACCGGACCACCAGGGAATTCCAAACAAGGTGTTATAAACTGAATTGTGTCCCCCTCAAAATTCATATGTTAAAAAAAAAAATTTATAGGTTGAAGTCTTAACCCCTAGTACCTTAGAATGTGACTGTATTTGGAGATAGGACCATTTAATTAAGGTTAAACGAGGTCATATGGGTGGGCCCTAATCCAACATAACCTATATCCTTATAAAAAGAGATACTGGGGCACAAGCACAGAGGATCCACCATGTGAGGACACAGCAAGAGGGCAACCATCTGCAAGCCAAGGAGAGACACCACAGAAGGATCCAACCCTGCAGAAACCTTGACCTCAGATTTCTGGCCTCCAGAGCTGTGAGAAAATGCATTTCTGTTGTTTGAGCCACCCAGTCATGATATTTTGTTATGGCGGCCTGAGCAGGTTAATATACAAGGTAAAAGAGTATCACACAAAATGTTTTCCTGAGGAACTATGTAGACTTTCCCCTTGATAAATTCCAGCAGTCTTATAAAGCACAAGAAGATATATCTAAAGGAGTTGTGTAGCTAGTGAATGATTAAACTTAGAACCTGACTATTTACAATCAGCGCTGTCTTCCGAAAGGTTACATCTTACAGGTTCTTGTCCGATGTGTGTGTTCTCCCTCCTGGCTCCCTGATAACACTTTCCTGGGTCATTTGGCAGTTCCCTAATTGGTTTTCTATTTTCCACGTGCCAGTTTTCTGATGAAAGCTGTTTACAGCCTCACCACTTTGGACAGAGGAGGGGGCGGGAGGGAGACTGCCTGTTGACAGAAGCTATTTCTAAGAAACTCATCTCTTGTTTTCTCTTGATAAGGTCTGTGATGGGAGAAGAGGCTGAAGGGACAAACTTAGGAAACAAAGTACCAAATCTCAAGCAGGGATGCGATTCCCTTCAGGGTGTTAGCCGTGAACCATTCAGCCACTACGGCTTGCGCTCCAGTCCTGAGCCAGGCGCTGAGGACATACACGGCCAAGAATGAGTTAACGTTCTAGTTAAGTGGGATGTCTTTTTTTTTTATGATGCCTTTTTTCTTTTCTTTTTTTAAAATATTAATTTATTATTCATTTTGGCTGTGCCGGGTCTTAGTTGCAGCACATGGGATCTTCGCTGCGGCATGCAGGATCTTTTGGTTGCGGCATACATGTGGGATCTAGTTCCCCAACCAGGGATCGAACCTGGGCTCCCTGCATCGGGAGCTCGGAGTCTTACCCACTGGACCACCAGGGAAGTCCCAAGTGTGATGTCTTAATTAATGAACCCTGAGACAAGTGCTCCTCTAAAATGAAGTTGTGTGCATTAAAAAAAAAAAACTCCCATTCTGAAGGCACCACAGAGACGTTTAGAGCTCAGAATGAAGAAAGTGGGGGAGAGGGTCTCACTTCCAGAGAGCTAAGTGGCAGAGTCAGAGTGAAGAGGCAGAGACGATGGCAGATGGGGAGTCGGGGCAAAGGAAGAGGCGGCCTTGGTGAATGGAAGAGGCCTTGACCTTCTCCCAGCTGTAACCTCAGGGCAACTCCCACCCCCCAGCACGAATGCTGACACCTTCTCTGTGGTGGGAACGCCTTGCTGTTCGCAGGGCTCCACCAGCCCTCTGGGGAAGAGGCGGGCGTGTAGAAGGAAGGCCGGAGCTCGCCATTTCTGGAGCAGGAGAGCAGCGCCGGCCAAGCCGCAGCCAAGCAACCAGACTGAGAACCGTCACCGTCTCCCTCCACCAACCTGGACGCTCCCTCTATCAATCCCACCCCACCCCAGCCATGGGGGCAGAAAGCAGATCCCCAAACAACACCCAGGATCAACCAAACCAAAAGCTGGTTCTTTGGGAAAATTTCCAGATCTACCCACATGGAAAATAAGCAGCCCACAGAAAATTACGGGTTTTACTGCTTCGGGAAACAGAGAAATAGAGGAAAAAATGCTAACGGTGAGTGATAAAAAGAGTGACCAAGGGAATGAACTTAGAGGCCCAACCCCCAGCCCTCGTCAATGCTGAGCTCCACCTGCATGCATGCCAGTTTAAAAGATGAGTTCAGTGCATTTGGCCTGGAGTTGGCAATTATTCAAATTCCCAAAAGATGACGGCCTCTGGGGACACCTGGAGGGGGTGGAAGGTGGTTCTGCTACCTCCTAGTTTGAACCTTTGAATCAGCATAGGTGATAGAACTACCTTACATCTAAACAAACCCTCAGATTCTATTCCTACCCTTCAAAACAACAGGTCATATAGACTTGAGGGTATTGGCTGGGCCACATTTGTAGTGTGTGGGTTTGTGATATATAGAAGAGAAAAACGAGCCATGAAGCCGTCGAGAAACAGAAAAGCACCACTTTGATTTGGGAGGTTTCCCAAACCCAGTTGCACGAGGAATAGTTCTACTTTGACCGGAATGCATGTGAGATGGTCTGCTGTTGTTTTGCTTTTGTTTTTGTAACAAGCTCTCTCTTTTTTGAACTAACTTGGATGTGTTTCTGTCTCCTGTAATAAAAAGCTCTCTGGCTAAGACCCTCTCCAGAAGACCACATCTAGATGACCGTAAAATAAGACATTTTAAAATATATTTACTGGCTATGCAATTTTCTACTCAGAGAAACGTAGGTTTCCTGACAAATTTTATATTAGGAGAGAAATGAAAGACCATGCCAGGAAACACAAAGTTCTTAGGAAATAATTTGGTTATAAACATATTTCCTTAATAGGATACAATTTGATTCTAACTCTCATTACCTTTTGACAAGAACATAAGACACCCATTGTTTAGTCAACGATTCATGAAGCTTTCTCAAATGTTTGCAGCCCAGTAGAGTACACAGCTGATGCCAGCATCCATCTTCATTTTACTGATGGGGCTGAACCCTATGGCCGGAGAATATCTGAGATCGCAAGGGCAGTACGTAAGAAGCTGGCCCGTCTTTGGGTTCTTGGTCCAGTGCTCTTTTTACCACCATGCATTATTCCATGGTGCTTTTTCACCCTTGTAAGCATCAAGGAAACTTTTTTCTGACCAAACAGACTTCCAGGTTCCATTAGAGCCTTTCCAGAGCTTAGTGTTCCATAGAGGTCGCTATCATATCATGGTCAGTTAGGGAGCTCTTCAAAATATAATGCTTGTCATAAAGTCATCTGCTTGCAGATGTTTCCTTCTATGACCAAAAATTTCAGTGCTCTGAGGACATCCTAGCTTTGAAATATTTTATTGAACCCACTTCTATCAATGTTATGAAAATCACTCAAAGTCCCATTCTTGTAACAAAGGTGACCATATAATCCAACTTTTGGGCACTGTTCACAGTGACATAGCATTCAAATGGGACAACAGGGTAATCTTTATTCACTTCCTGTGTATATTCTGGAACATTATTTTGAAAGCTCACTCCTGCCTTCTGCTCATAAAGTGGCAAGGTCAGTGTGCCCCTGATGTTGCCATCACCCCCTGCCAAACCAAGAAGCTTATTCAATTTTTGTATCCTTTTGAAATGTTCTCAACCTTAAATCGCCATTGGAGAGTTTGGTTAAGCTCCAACAGAAGTTTAAATGCAAGAAACATCTCAGGAGGATTTCGGAAAAAGGAATAAGCTATAACGGTAGTTGAAGTGGTGCACTGACATTCCAAGTTTAACATGGGAAGGTCATGTACCATTTGGTAGGTTTTGTTTGACTCTCCTTTCCCTGTCAGGCTTGCCATCCTTGACCCTCCTTTCTGCTAGTCCTGAGATTGGCCTTTATGCAACTCAGGCAAAGGCCAACGAGGCTATGGCCTGAAGGGCTGCTAGGCCTGCCAACCTGCACCCTAGAATGCTGCTGCCTGGTCATCTCTCTGCTAGGCAAGAGCAAGGATGGACTCTGATGTACACAGGTTTGCATCTCCCAAAGACAGAACAGCCCACTGTCCATTAACCTGCTTCTCGTGAGATGACCAGGGATAAGGCTCACACCCTGACAGTCAGTGACAACGCACAGCGTCAGATCATTTCTCAGCTGTTTCTCTGCTTCGTCTTATGTTTTGATCTCAAGTTGAAGAGGGTAGGAGGTTGTCTAGACATAAAGATACAGCTCCCTCTTTGGGGCTATTGTCAACAGCAATCTAGAAAGTCTTTGGATCTGATTTGTGCAAATCTGCGAGAATCACACACAACTTAGTGCAGTTGTTCCTTGGTATCCATGGACCCCTGCAGATACCAAAATCCTGTAGATGCTCAAGTCCCTTATATAAAATAGTATTTGCATATAACCTATGTACATATTCTCATATACTTTAATTCATCTTTAGGTTACTTACAATACCTAATACAATGTAAATGTTATATAAATACAATGTAAATGTTATGTTAATAGTTGCTGGAGCACGACAAATTCAAGTTTTACTTTTTGGAACGTTCTGGAATTTTTTCCTCGAATATTTTTTCAATTGAAGTATAGTTGATTTACAATATTGTCTTAGTATCAGGTGTACAGCAAAGTGGTTCAGTTATATGTATAATTCTTTTCCAGATTATTTTCCATTATAGGTTATTATAAGATATTAAATATATTTCCCAGTGCTATACAGTAAATCCTTGTTGCTTATCTATTTTATGTATAGTAGTTTATATTTGTTAATCCCATACTCCTAATTTATCCCTCCTCCATCTCCCTTTCCCCTTTAGTGACCATAAGTTTGTTTTCTATGTCTGTGAGTTTGTTTCCATTTTGTATATAGATTAGATTCATTTGTATTATTTTTTAGATTCCACATAAGTGATATTATAGGATATTTGTCTTTGTCTGACTTACTTCACTTAGTGTGATAATCTATAGGTCCATCCATGTTACAGCAATATTTCATTCTTTTTTATGGCTGAGTAATATTTCATTGTATATATGGACCACATCTTCTTAAACTAATCATCTATTGATAGGCACTTGGGTTTTCTCCATGTCTTGGCTACTGTAAATAGTGCTGCTATGAACATTGGGGTGCATGTATCTTTTCAAATTAGAGTTTGTCTTTTCCAGATATATGCCCAGGATCATATGGTAGCTCTATTTTTAGTTTTTTAAGGAACCTCCAGACTGTTTTCCATAGTGGCTGCACCAATTTACATTCCCACCAACAGTGTACAAGGGTTCCCATTTCTCCACACCCTCTCCAACATTTATTATTTGTAGACGTTTTGATTATAGCCATTCTGACCAGTATGAGGTGATACCTCATTGTGGTTTTGATTTGCATTTCTCTAAAAATTAGCAATGTCAAGCATCTTTTCATGTTGGGCATCTGTATGTCTTCTTTGGAGAAATGTCTATTTAGATCTTCTGCCCATTTTTGGATTGGGTTGTTTGCTTTTTTTTTTTTTTTTTTAACATTTTTCTTTTTTATTTTATTTTATTTATTTATTTTTGGCTGCACTGGGTCTTCGTTGCTGTGCACAGGCTCTCTCTAATTGTGGCAAGTGGGGGCCACACCTCGTTGTGGTGCACGTGCTTCTCATTGCAGTGGCTTCTCTTGTTGTAGAGCACAGGCTCTAGGCATGCAGGCTTCAGTAGTTGTGGCACATGGGCTCAGTAGTTGTTGCTCGTGGGCTCTAGAGCACAGGCTCTGCAGTTGTGGCACACAGGCTTAGTTGCTCCATGGCATGTGGGATCTTTCCGGACCAGGGATCAAACCCGTGTCCCCTGCATTGGCAGGCAGATTCTTAACCACTGCACCACTAGGGAAGTCCCCTGTTTGCTTTTTTTGATTATGAGTTGTATAAGCAACAAATTGAACAATGTAGAATGGACAAGTTTCTAGAAATATACAGCCTGCCAAAATTGAGTCAAGAAGAAACAGATCATTTGAATGGACTGATCACTAGAAGTGAAAAGAATCTAAATAAATAAATAAATAAATAAAAACCACCTCCCTGGGCTTCCCTGGTGGCGCAGTGGTTGAGGGTCTGCCTGCCAATGCAGGGGACATGGGTTCGAGCCCTGGTCAGGGAAGATCCCGCATGCTGCGGAGCAACTAGGCCCATGAGCCACAACTACTGAGCCTGCGCGTCTGGAGGCTGTGCTCCGCAACAAGAGAGGCCGCGATAGTGAGAGGCCCGTGCACCGTGATGAAGAGTGGCCCCCACTTGCCGCAACTAGAGAAAGCCCTCGCACAGAAATGAAGACCCAACACAGCCATAAATAAATAAAATAAATAAATAAATAAAAAATTAAAATAGCTTTAAAAAAAAAAAACAAAAAAAAACCCACCTCCCTGCAAATAAAAGTCCAGGACCAGAAGGCTTCACTGGGGAATTCTACTAAACATACAAAGAAAACCTTGTACCAATCCTTCTCAAACTATTCCAAAAGATTGAAGAGGAGGGAACACTCCCAAGTTCATTCTATGAGGCCACCGTCACCCTGGTACCAAAACCAAAGACACTACAAAAAAAGAAAATTACAGGCCAATATCTCTGATGAATATGGATGCAAAATCCTCAACAAAATATTAGCAAACTGAATCCAACAATACATAAAACGGATCATACACTATGATCAAGTTAGATTCATTCCAGGGTCACAAGGATGGTTCAACATAAGCAAATCAATCAACGTGATACACCACGTTAACAAAAGAAAAGACAAAAAACACACAATCATCTTAATAGACACAGAAAAAGCATCTGATAAAATTCAACATCCAGTCATAATAAAAACTCTCACCAAAGTGGGTATAGAGGGAACATATCTCAACATAATAAAAGCCATTTACGACAACCCACATGAAACATAATACTCAACAGTGAAAAGCTGAAAGCCTTCTTGCTTAAATTCAGGAAAAAAACAAGGATGCCCACTCTCACCACTTCTATTCAACATATTTTTACCGAATATTTTCAATCCCCAGTTGGCTGAATTCTCGAATGCAGAACCCACAGACATGAAGGGCCAGCCGTAAATTTGTTTGAATCAAAACAAGTCTTCCTGAAAGGATCTACCCTGATTTATATTTATTTTTAAGTAGGCCTGAGGAATTATCAACCAAGATATTCCCCTTAGATTCAGCATATCTGTGCTTTAATCTCAGGCCCCAAGTTAACATCACAAATTTCTCTTCCCACCAAACTAAATTCTTCAAAGTGAGCCCATGCTTTCATTGGTCTAACCTACCTCCATAGGCCTCTGTGATTCCACCAATTCACCTCAACATTGAAAGCCTGAAACAGCTGTGGATAAATACCAGGGTTCTATCTCTGGTGATACTAAAATCTGCATTTCCTAATTTTGCTACATCTCTTCTTTGCCAGTGGGGTTTGGCCCTTAGGGAATTGAGAATTTTATTCTCTTGAGATTTCATTTACAACTTTTTTTGGGGCGGAGCCATAAAGGAAAGTATAACCCCTAGACCTGAGATGTTAACGGGACAGTTCTAGGTCAATTTTTTTTTTAACCTCACATGATTGGCATTTGGGGCCAGATAATTCTTTGTCATGGGGGCTGTCCTGTGCGATGTAGGATGTTGAGCAGCATCCCCAGTCTCTACCCACCAGATGCCAGTAGCTCTCCCCACCCCCACCAGTATGACAAACCAAAAGTATCTCAGACAGAAAATGTCTCTTGAAGGGCAAATGGCTCCTGGTTGAAATCTGCTGTGCTTATATACGAAGCAAAAGGCCTACAAGGACTTTTCCCCTTGCCGGCCTTCTCTCAGATGGCTTTCAATGAAACTCTGCCAAAAACTAAATCTTGGTTTACTTGCAATAGCTTTATTCATGTAGCGTTTCATAACAAAATTTATTCAGCATTCACCATATGACAGCCTTTGTAGTAAGTGCTTTCCGTACATTACTTCATTAAATCCTGACAACAATCCTAAATGGTGGGTACAATTGTGAGTAATGCCCACTTAAAAAGGAGGAAACTGAGGCTTGGCAAGGTCAAGTGACTTGCCCAAGGTTACACAGTGAATCAGTGCAGAGACACCTCCCCCGCCCCTTGACCACCAGGCTTTACTGTCTCATTCCTGCAGACAATAGAATTGATGAGATTCACAACACTGGGCAAAACTACAGCAGACCTTGTGGGTATACTCATGGTTTGCGAAAACTCTTCAAGTCTCTGTGAATCTGTCTCCATTCATTTCACATGTTTTTATAAACACCAGGAGAACAATAATCATTTGAACAGTTAAATTGATTTAGCACGGTAAAATCCACTTTTTTTCAGTCTTGAAATTACAGTGGATTTTGCCATTCTAACTGGGCTACTGCTTCTCCTTAGCCCCCGACACCACCCCATTTCTCTCCCGCTGCTCCTCAGGCCCCAGTACCTACACTTCTATTTTTCTTTTTAATTTTCCAAACAAGAAGATTGTATTTTAGAGTCCAGATATTACTCCAAGGGACAATCATGGGGAACGCTGCAGCCAAAATGCTCAGAAGGAAATCAAACGAATCGAGAACAGAAGAGAGTGGAAAAGGAAAAATGAGAACACAAATATTTTCTAGACCCCTCGAAGGTAAAGCTTGAAAAACCACAGTGCTTTGCAAAATATCACATTCAATTGGTAGTTAAAAAAACTTTTGTTGGACGTGCCCTTTGTGCACCAAAGGGTTGGGAGAAGGCGCTGTCTGACCTGGGGAACCGCACCCTGGGGGTCCAGGCCTTTCTGATATGCTAGAAAGGTATGAACAGAATCTTTTAAAATCACTAATCTTTCTTACCTTTCTCGAGGCACCAGGAGGCCTTTTGGGGTCCGGAGTTAGGTCAGTTTGGTTAGGTCCTCTCTCCCTCAGAGGCTGAGCCTGGCTCGGGGTCCAGGAAGTGGCATTCAGACACGAATTATGAGGTGAAGGGAGGAAAGAGTGTCTTCAGGTAAGACTGCCCGGGAGACTCCCGTCGCCGTAGTCCGAATCCGAATCATCCCCTTATCTGGGTTCTCACCTGTGATCTCAATTAGAACAAATCTCGAGAACAGCTGTGAATTGTTTATAGCTTAGACGACAGAATCACACTTAAAATTTGAAAGCCTCATTTTAATAACAGTTTTAACCACAGTTTTCCCTGTTCTTTTCCAAAAGCAGGGCCTGGTCAAGATCTTGTATTGCCCGAAGAAGGTATTTGGTACTACTTTTCCTGAAGGAAAAACCCAGCCCTAAGGCCTATCCTGCCCATTCTACCCCAGGAGATAATTAGCATGGAATTCTTTGGAGGAAGAGGTCTAAGGCTTTTAACATGCTTAAGTTTAGATTGAATTTGGTATTTTTCAAATTGCAACCCTTTAGAGATTGATAAAATCAATTTGGTGAGTTGCAAACAGCACTTTAAAAAAAAAAAAAAAGATTCGACTCCCATGGCATGGTTTGAAGCTTTGCCTGGTGAGAACGTATCCAGGAAAGGCCTAGCTTGAGTTCTCCCATCTGCAGGAAGGCATCCTCTCCAGGTCACTGTTTGTCACAGTCAGGTTTAGAGGCTTGAGGAAGTTTAATAGCCCTTTCAAGAACTCACTAACGCAGTGGTAACAAGTCCTTCCCTACCAATCTAGTAGAATCTGCTTATAAACGGCACATTTAGCCCACAGCCTTCTTCCCAAGCACAGGTGCAGAGGGATACCTAGGCTTAGAGCAGTTTTTTTTTCTAATGTAGGTTTTTTGAAAAAAGGTTTCTAGGGTCAAATATTTGAGAAACACTCTATACTGTGGTCTTCTCGTAGATTCCCAGGGCACCTTAGCCTATGGAAGAATACAGTAAAGAGACCCATTTACCTGTTTCACCTGATGTGTTCCCTGCATGTTTGACCTGGGCGCCCTTTAGTAAACAACCTCTATCAACAGTTCCGCTCCCCCAGACCAAGCCCTTAGCCTCATAGCTCCTCCCTCAGCTTACCATATCGCAGTATTGCCCTTTATCGCTCTGGGACCCGTGCAGTCTTTACTCTGCAGTCCACGGTAGGTCCTCCGTGTTCTCTTGATGGAGACAGGAAGTAAGATTTGCCGAATTACCTCCTAGACATTTCAAGGACCTTTAACACTGGGGACCCGATCATCACTATCACACTTTGGATTTTATTTAGAAAAGGACTTTCCACCCTGAGTTGATTTCTACAGTGACTGTTTGTGGAATTAAATCGAATTGAATCCAGTTGTTGGTCAGTTGATCACTGTGGGTGAAGTCTGTTTCTTGGCTTTCACATTATTTTATATATTTTTTTCCTCTTTTTTCCCTGGGGTGCTGTGCTGTGCAGCGTGACCTAGCACCTGCCGGTGTGCACAGCGCCAGGAACTCAACTATGCAGCCACTTTCTTTTTTTTTTTAATTATTCATTTATTTATTTATTTATTTATGGCTGTGTTGGGTCCTCGTTTCCGTGCAAGGGCCCTCTCCAGCTGTGGCAAGCAGGAGCCACTCTTCATCGCGGGGCGCGGGCCTCTCACCATCACGGCCTCTCTTGTTGCAGAGCACAGGCTCCAGACGCGCAGGCTCAGCAATTGTGGCTCACGGGCCCAGCTGCTCCGCGGCATGTGGGATCCTCCCAGACCAGGGCTCGAACCCGTGTGCCCCGCATTGGCAGGCAGACTCTCAACCACTGCGCCACCAGGGAAGCCCTCTTTCTTTTTTTTTTTTCATGTTCACACAGGAGAAGAGCCACGTTGGCCTGGAGTTCATTAAGGAACTGAATATATATATTGTTACAAAGTAGTCAACACTGCAGCCGTCCTTTAGAAACAGGTGCCAAGAAAGGAAATGTTTCATATTTTCCAAGTGGCATGGACGCTATCAAAGAGTGTTTCCAATCAGAGTCTGTTTGCGCAGTTAAATCATAGGTCTCGATTCCTCCTTTTGCCTCAGGGGTATGGTTGCTGGCTCACGGCCGGCCTCTCTCTGACCCTGCGTCTTTCCTGCCATCATGCTGCTGTGCCAGCTGCCACTTCTGGGTGAAAACCTAGCTCCGGTCCCCTTCAGTGTCAGCTGGCTGGGATATGTGAAAGCTACTCTTTTCAACGAACCCTTCTTTGTCATTTCAGAAACCAGTCCTGCTTTCCAGCAACTAGGCTGGCCAGGGTGTTCCATGCTTGCCGACTGCAGCAGCTGTTTTCTGCCCCCAGTAGGAGCCCCGGGGGACGTACCCACCCACTGAGAGCCACCCTCGGCAGGAGACTTGAGGGGCAACTCCCCTCAGGGCCGAGGTGAGTTGTGCCACTGCCGGGGCTTCTACTCAGCCCAGCCTGCTCCCACCCCTAACCCCCAGTTCCCATCCTCGCTTTGTTCTAATTTCTACTTATTTTCCTCCCTCGCATTTAAACAGCACCAATGAAATAATGCCAGATGTGAAGGCTTTTTAGTTGACAGGCCCTAATCATCATGTTACCAAATTCTGCATGTCCCTGCAAAGTAAGGCTTAGTGCTCTGAAGGTTTCATTTGTTCATTTTACCAGTAAGTATGGACTGTGAACTATGTACCAGACAGTTCTAGGCCCTAGAGAAACAACAATGACACAATCCCTGCCCTGGTGCCTACGTACTAATGAGGGAAGCAGAAAATAAACAAAACAAGCCAAATATATAGAACACTAGTGATAAGTGCTCAGGAGAGAAAATAAGGCTGTGAAGGTGGGGAATGGAAGTTTGGGGGCAGGGGTGGGGGGTGAGATTCTAGAAGGGGTGACCAGGGAAGCCCTCCCTGACAAGACGGTGTTTGTACAAAGACCCGAAAGGACAGTAAGAGAGAGCTATGTGAGGGAAGCACATTTCAGACCAAGGGACCCACTGGTGCCAAGGCCCTGGGGTGGGATATGCCTGGCAGGGTCAGTGTGCAGCGAGCCATAGGGCTGCTGTGAAGCTTAAATGTCTATGGAGTGCCTGGCATACAGATAGTGCTCAATAAATGGGAGCTATAGTTGTGATAGTCACTGATCAGATATTTGTGGTTTGATTGTTGTAAAAAAGTACATAGGTCCAAGTAGGTCCAAGTCTGTTCCTTGGCCTCGAGAGGAGTGTTTTATTACAACCCTGCAGACCTCTGAGTGTGACCCCAACATGCCTCCCATTGGCATCCCTAGTTTTCCCTTTCAGTAGGGGCATAAAGCCATTGCCCAGCAAAAAAATGTTGCTGAGCAGATTGCTTTTGCCTACTACGGGGCAGTCATTCCTGAAGTCTCGGTAACACGTGGGAACTTGTTAGAAATGCCAAATCTCAAGCTGCACCCAGATCTACTGAATCAGAAACTCTGGGATGGTGCTCAGCGAGCAGTGTTTATCAAGCCCTCCAGGTCATTCTGACATAGGCTAAGTTTCAGAACCACTGCCTAGAGTTTCTGTTCAAAAAGTCTCCCAGGGCTGGAAAAGGCTTCACTAAGTCCCCTTGGTTGAACCAACTGATCAGAAAGACGGTTTGTTTTCATTGTTGCTATTTAAGTTTCCTGAGATGCCCTATGGCTTCTAGGACGGTTGCTCCCCAGATCTCTAGAAATGGCACATCTGCTTTTCCTATGTCACCAAGTTCTGAATGAAGACAGTTGGGCTCTGAGACCCACCTGGAGGACTCCCTCTGCCCTGATTTCTTCCTCCAGCACTTGCAAAAATGACACTGACCACCTCTGAGAGCTATTTTAAGTTTTGTTATTATGGAATTTAAAAAAAAACAAAACTTTCAAAACCAAGATAGACCAGCTCAGATTCTCAGACACGACTCAGCATTTATTTCTGTCCCTGTCCCAGGAAGATGTTATCTTGCTGTTTACTGTGAATGAGATGAAACCTGATGCTCCAGGAACCAAGGCCACTTCCAGTAACTTTTCTGGCATTGAATGGCAACATAACCCAACTTTTCCATAGGAAATGGTGTAGTTAGAGTAACAAGCCTACTGGTCCTCCACGTGGGGATGGGTGCGCTGGGGGGAGAAGAGGAAGGAGGAGGTCTTTGAAAATCCGATCGTGTTGCTCCTCAGTTTGAACCCTCTGGTAACTTCTGTTGTCCTAAGTAGTGGTTCTCAAAGTTAATCCAAAACCTCAAAAGTGTGCTCAGTGAAAGAAGCCAGACACAAAATAACACCTATTGTATGATTCTACTTATGTGAAATATCCTAAAAGGAAAATATATAGAGAAAGAAAGAAAGAAAATTAGTAGCTGCCTAGGGCTAGAGGTGGGAATAGGGAGTGACTAGATGGGCACAAACTTCTTTTTAGAGTAATGGAGTTGTTCTAAAATTAGATTCTGGTAGATGATTTTATAACTTTGTAAATATACTAAAATTCATTGTATTGTACACTTAAAATGGGTAAATTCTATGCTATGTAAAATATCTCAATAAAACTTTTTTTAAAAGCAAAAAAAAAAAGAAGTATTAAAAAAAAAGTTGATCCAAAACAGACTTACCTGGGTCTCTTGTTTGAAATGTAGACTCCTGGGACCCTAAAACAAGTGCTTCTAATACAAGTGGTCCTTCACATTTTGGGGACTCTAGGAAAGAAATAGCTTAACATTCTTAATTTCACAGGCACAAAAAAGTTCTTTATGATGTAGGAGTTGCTACCTCTCAAGACCAAATCTCCTACCATTCTCCTTTTGCCATTTAGGATAATATTTGTTCTTATTTTTTGTAGTCTTTAATATGTTTTATCATTTTTATAAATTTTATCATTTTTCTTCTGTTTCTAATTTACCTTATTAGGAATGTCTGCTAAATTTTATTTTAAAATATTTTTAGGACCAAAATGTCCATCAACAGATGAATATATAACAAAGATGTGGTGTATATATTTACAATGGAATAGTATTCAGCCATAAAAAAGAATGAAATAATGCCATTTGCAGCAACATGGATGGACCTAGAGATTATCATACTAAGTGAAGTAAGTCAGACAGAGAAATACAAATATAATATGATATCACTTATATGTGGAATCTAAAAAAAAATGATACAAATGAACTTATTTACAAAACAAAAATAGACTCACAGACATAGAAAAAATTTATGGTTACCAAAGGGAAAAAGGGGAGGGGGAGGGATAAATTAGGAGTTTGGGATTAGCAAGTACAGACTATTATATATAAAATAGATACACAACAAGGACCTACTCTATAGCACAGGAAACTATATTCAATATCTTGTAATAACCTATAATGGAAAAGAATCTGAAAAAGAGTATATATATCTATTCAGTTATCTCCCTAAAATCTCCATCTTTTATCATTTTAGGGATTGCCTGACTCTCTCTCCTGTGGTCCTTATCTTCTTTCTTGGTTAACTCTTACATTGTGATGGAGCACATCCTCCAACAGCTTTCTGAGAAAGGGTATATATAAGTTAAGTTTTTTGAAAGATTCCAGAATAAAATTTTTATTCTGCCTTCAGATCTGATGGTCTGTTTAGCTGGGGTATAGAATTCTAGACCAGAAATAAATTTTCTCTGAGAATTCAGAAGGCATTGCTCCCTTGTTTTCTGTAGAAAAATTTTGCCGTTCTCATTCCTAATCCTCTGTATGTGGCTTGATCTTTCACTGTTTTGTCCTTAGTGCTATGCAACTTCATAATGATTTTTTAAATTTTTATTTTATTTATTTATTTATTTATTTAATTTTTGGCTGCATTGGGTCTTCGTTGCTGAGACCGGGCTTTCTCTAGTTGCGGCAAGCGGGGGCTACTCTTCATTGCGGTGCATGGGCTTCTCATTGCAGTGGCTTCTCTTTGTTGTGGAGCATGGGCTCTAGGCACGTGGGCTCCATAGTTGTGGCTTGTGGGCTCTAGAGCACAGGCTCAGTAGTTGTGGTGCACGGGCTTAGTTGCTCCGTGGCGTGTGGGATCCTCCCGGACCAGGGCTCGAACCTGTGTCCCCTGCATTGGCAGGTGGATTCTTAACCACTGTGCCAATAGGGAAGTCCCATAATGATGTGTTTTGTCAGAGATTTTTTTATCCTTATGCTTGGCTCTGGGTAGACTCTCTCAATCAGTTCTGGGAAATTTCCTTGATAATTTTTTCTGTCTGTTTTCTCTGTTCTCTTTTTCTAGAACTCCTTATCATTCAAATATTGGACTTCCTCAAATGATCTTTGAATTTTATTATGCCTCTCTCTCTCTCTGCTTATATTTTCTTGGAGATTTCATCAAATTTATCTCGCAACTAGGGTTACTAGATAAAATATAGGATACTTAGGTAAATATTAATTTCAGACAAACAAAGTATTGCCTGGCACATATTTATACTGAAAAAATTTGTTGTTTTCTGAAATTCAGATTGAACTGAGAGTCCTGTATTTCTGTTTGCTAAAATTGACAATACTTCATCTAATTCTTCTCTTGAATTTTTCCTTTCTGCTATCCTATTTTTAATCTCCAATTAAAAATATATCTCTGTTAGAACAGACTTGTGGTTGCCAAGGGGGAGGGGTTTGGGGGAAGGATGGAGTGGGAGGTTGGGGTTAGTAGATGTAAACTATTATATATGGAATGGATAAACAACAAGGTCCTACTGTATAGCTCAGAGAGGTATATTCCGTATCCTATGAGAAACCATAATGGAAAAGAATATTTAAAAAAAGAATGTATATATATGTATAACTGAACCACTTGGCGGTACAGCAGAAATTAGCACAACATTGTAAATCAACTAGACTTCAATAAATAAATATATATATATCTGTATCTAGTAATTGTTCTCTAAATGTTACTTTTTAATTGCTTCTTTTGTTTCTTAAATACAATACTTTTTCTCTCCGGAGATACTGAGGACTTTTTAAGTTTTCTTCTGTTGCCTATACTTTTTCCTTTTTTCCAAATTTTTTAATCTTTCTTTCTGGTCTCTGCCTTTCATGTTAGATTTTTCTCACATATCTGGTGATCATTGATTATTTGCTCATATTTAAGAGTGATGTACTACAGACAAAAAACAAACTTATGGTTACCAAATAGGAAAGCGGAGGAGGGATAAATTAAAAATTGGGGATTAACAGATACACTCTACTGTATATAAAATAAATAAACAACAAGTACTTACAGTATAGCACAGGGAACTGTATTCAATATCTTGAATATCAATAACCTATAATGGAAAAGAATCTGAAAAAGAATATATAATATGTATATATGTGTGTGTGTGTGTGTGTGTGTGTGTGTGTGTGTGTATAACTGAATCACTTTGCTGTACACCTGAAACGTTGTAAATCAATTATACTTCAATTTTTAAAAAAAAGAATGCTGTACTAGATGGCAGTTTAGGAGTTCAGTGTGTGGGTGGAGTCTGTTGACTGGTGGGCTTCCCTGCAGTGCTGTTTCATTGGGGGTTTCTAACTATCAATATCATTAGGTCTTCTCCCCGGAGCTGGTCAGGTCCTCCAAGGGGAAACCTCCAGTTCCCTTCTGAGAGGGATAAGCATGGCTACTAGTGTCTGAGAGGTGCTGCACAGAAGAAGACCAGGGCCCAGGGATCCCAACTTTCTGCAACTCATCTTCCTCCTCGTCCCCATTTTCAGTGTGGTTTCCTTGCCTCGGAGCGCCTGCTGGCCTTTAGGCCAGAATCCCTCTGGTTCAGCCTCTCAGAGAGTCTTCGGCCAGGAGGCAGTGGAGGGCCACTCATCCTGGTTGAGGCAAGAGAGGGGACCTGGGAGCCTAACTCCTTCTTATATAGATTTTTAAAAAATTTATATATATATTTTTCTGAGAACAAGATATTATTTTCCTCCCCAATTTGCATCATTTCCCCACAGAGATGCTTCAGCTCTCTTCTGATTCCCCCTCAGTCCAATAAGATGAGAGGTTTAGAATCATTTTACTTTCCATTTTCCTCCCTTAGACTTTTGGAATTTTATTTTTTTTCTCCCTCTCTTTCCACCCACCAGCAGTTGCTATTTTGTCATGGAAGCTCATATCCCTGTCCCTCCCCCACTCAGACACGCCTCTCACAGCTTCATCTTGCTGGGAATGTATTTTGCTTTTTCTCTCTGGCTGCTGGCCCCTTTTAGATGGCATGGTATTTTTCTGTGTGAGCTCTTCACGTCTTAGGACGTGGTGGTTTATGAGTCCCAAGTGATGAGAATCCCACAGATGGCAGGAGCAATCTCTGTCCCCACGGGCTGACTCATAGAAGCTGCAGGAAACCCTTCCCTCCAGACTTCTCACACTGGCCCAGCTACAGGGTAGAGGACCCAGTCCCCATTCAGTTCCTTCTTCGCCTCTTGGGGTGGGAAGCCCAGCACAGACATGCTGGGCCTGTGTTGACTTTATCCCCAACAGCCCAACTCTTTCCCGGGTTTGCTGCTCCCACTCCTGGCCTTTGACATTATTCTCTAGGCACCTGCCCAACCCACTGGGAGAAATAGGAACCTCACAATTCTCTCTGCTTGGAACCCACCAAAGCCCAAGGCCTCACTCGCACCCAGCCACCCACAGGAGTTAGCAGCTTATTTGGTTCCAGAGAGGAAGAAATTGGGGGTCTGGGAGTAGGAAAGATGAAAGTTGCATCTCGGTTGTTATATTCCCAGACTCCCCTTCAGCCCCCATACTTTATTTTCACAGCCATTAATCACACAAGGGGAGCCCTGATTAAAAGAGCAGAGCTGGAATGAATAGCTCTAGTCCTGGGCTTCCCTGGTGGCGCAGTGGTTGAGAATCTGCCTGCCAATGCAGGAGACACAGGTTCGAGCCCTGGTCTGGGAAGATCCCACATGCCGCGGAGCAACTGGGCCCATGAGCCACAATTACTGAGCCTGCGTGTCTGGAGCCTGTGCTCCGCAACAGGAGAGGCCGCGATAGTGAGAGGCCCGCGCACCGCGATGAAGAGTGGTCCCCACTTGCCGCAACTGGAGAGGGCCCTCACACAGAAACGAAGACCCAACACAGCCATAAATTAATTAATTAATTAATTAATTAAAAAAAAAAAAAAAAAAAGCTATAGTCCTGGGTTGAAACCTGAATACAAGCTCATCCCGCTCCTGAACTTCAGGTTGGTCCATCTGGGAGGCAAATGCCAACTCCTGTGTCCTACACCATGATTTTAGCACCAATGCATTCAGAGATGAGAGAGAGTTACTGCACTTTCACCATGAAAGAAAAAAAAAAATCAAAATGACTCAGAGTAAAAATGTAAGCCTTTCCTAACCCTGCTTTATCTGTTGAGATATCTACCTGCAATGAGGAATCACTGCCAGTCTCCCCTCAGAAAGTTTAAAGATCAGGCTAGTTCTGCGAAGGAAGATTGAGTGGGCACATTATTAACCTAAATGGAATTAGGTTTCTGTTTCAATAAAGATTCCCATGAAAGCTGAAAGCAATACAGCTCCAGCGGTGCAGCCATAACCCCCCACTGCCTGTAGGAAGATGTGCTTAAATTACACCTGGCTGTGCACCCCATTATCACTTTGCAAAAGGCAGTAACTTGAGGTGGACCTCTGTGGTCACAGTGTCCTTCAGGTGACAGCCTCAAAGGAATTCTAGCTTGGATGCAATCAATACCCCGAACATACGTTACTCATGTATCAGCACACGACAAGAGGCTGACTGTGATTAATCAACTAATTATGATAGGCTCTCCTCATCCCATTATACGTGACTTACTGAATGTTTTGTATTTTTGGTTTAGTTGCAATGAAAAGGGTGTGACAGCCATATTTCATTCAAACTGTGTCCATCTGGAAAGGTAAATCAGCATCTTCACCCTCATCAGGTAGTCATCGCCAGGGCCTACCACACTGGGGCAAACAGCAATGCAAGAGACTTTGTCTCGCTTGCCTATTTCCAGTCTGGTGAAAATTTCAATTCTCCTCTCTTACGAGACTTAGGAAGGACGTCACACACTGGCAGCTTGTGGCTGCATCCAGCCCTCAAATGTGTTTTGTATGAGCAACAGGGTTTTAAAAAAATGAATTCACCATCAGCCTTTAAAATCAGAAAATATAACATGAAAGTCTGGACTTCTAGTTTTTCTTGGAATAAAGATCATCTGGGGACTTCCCTGGTGGCGCAGTGGTTGGGAATCCGCCTGCCAATGCAGGGCACACGGGTTCGAGCCCTGGTCCGGGAGGATCCCATGTGCTGCGGAGCAACTGGGCATGTGCACCACAGCTACTGAGCCTGCACTCTAGAGCCCGCGAGCTACTGCTGCTGAGCCCATGTGCCACAACTACTGAAGCCCGCGCGCCTAGAGCCCGTGCTCCGCAACAAGAGAAGCCACCGCAATGAGAAGCCCGCGCACCGCAACGAAGAGCAGCCCCTGCTCGCCACAACTAGAGAAAGCCCGTGCGCAGCAGCGAAGACCCAACACAGCCATAAATTAATTAATTAAAAAAACAAGGTTTAAAAAAAAAAAAAGATCATCTGGCCACTCTGGCCCTGACAGCTGGCAGGTCTGAGTGGAGGCCACCACTGTTGTGAGGCGGCAAGTGCTCTCCTGTTGACCCCAGACCCAACACTTTCTTTTTTTATATATCCAGCAACTTCTCTCATTTTCACCACCTGCCTGCCTGCTGACCTAGGGGTGCAATCCAGTAGGACAGTCTCCCGAAGGCCACAGTTCCAGTCCCCACTGCCCTGGGAAACCCTGGGCATCTCGCATCACAATATTAATGTTTTATTATATGTCAGGGAACAGGGACCAGGGAAGTGGTCGCCCCAGGGCATGAGCCTAGTGTTCCTTCCCACTCACTTGTGATGCAGACCCTCCCTGCAGGGCACAGACAAAAATGCTTCCATTGTTCAGGGGCAGGAAAGGGCAGCAGGAGCTGAAGGGACGTGTGGCAGCATGCATGTCAGGCAGGGTTCCCCCCTGGGTGACCAGACATGTTTAAAGGACAGTCCTAACTCTCTTCCTGTTTCCTCCATAGAGAAAGAATGTTAACCACGCCTTAGTTCCTCCACGCCTGTTACTTTGGATCCAGATGAGAAGTTCTAAGAATCCCTCAGAGCCTCCAGCCTGACTCTGGCTTGGAGCACCTCTGTCCAGATCAGAGTGCCAAGGGGAGTGACACATCCTGGATCTTGGACCCCACCTGTTTAACTGGGACAACTTCCTGGTAAATTCACAGATCACACAAAGCCCCAGGGGCCTTCCTGTTGATTTGAATCTGTTTAACCCCCAGCAGAGGAAAACAACATCAACAGATTAGTGGACACAGGAATCACCTGAGATCTTGTTAAAATGTGAATTCTGATTCAGAAGGTCTGGGGAGGGGCCCGAAACTCTGCATTTCTAACAAATTCCTGGGTGAGGTCAATGCTGCCAGTACAAGGACACTTTCAGTAGAAAGGGGCTATGAAAACACCTTCTGTACCTGCTCATGGACATTTTTTGCCCTTCCTTCTGGGGCTCTTGTCTGTTTTCTCCACCCTATCCTTTTTTCCTATCCTGCTTTTCCTCTCTCCATCCATTCCTTCTTCTTGCCAACTCATTATTCCTACCAGGCATCCCTACCATCTCCCAACCTTCCCCCTTTCAAAGGATAAAGAAATTCCTGCCCCTTTCCCCCGGGACATTCATCTCCCTCCCTCCTCTCCTCAGTAGTGCCAGAAAAATAAAAGTCACCATTTATCAACAATTGTGTGCCAAGCACTGTCTCAGTGTATTACTGTTAGGTTGCACCCCGCAGGCCTGCAAGCCATGTAATTGCCCGGCTGCAAGACCCAAGAAAGAGCCCAGAGACAGAGACATCAACCATTTATTGGATAGGGAATCTTATAAGTCTGAAGCAAAGTCCTGGAGCAATACCCAACCATGTATGGATGCAGTCAGGAACCTTTGCCACTCAGGGGAGAAGGAGGCTACTATTTATAGGGGAAACTGTTGTCAAGTTGGCTTATCATGTACCAGGAAAACCAGGGTCTGGGGCAGGGGGCAAGAGCATAGGTAGTTACTGATTAAGCCCTGCGATTAAGAGGATCGGATAGTCATGTGAGTAGGGTACAGGTGAAGCAGGGACTGGTCCAGCAGGGGATGCGTAAAGAGCAAGAGGACAGCCATCTTGAGTGGCCTGACCATACAGTTACCCATATTATTTAATTCTCACAATAACCCTACGGAGTATATATCAATACTGTCATTTTAGAAATGAAAAAATTGAGATTTGGGTAAAGAAACTTTGTCCTCGACTAGGAATTAATAAGTAGAGATTAGAATTTGGATCTGTCAATGCCAAAGGCTACAACCTTTATACTACATTATGCTCATATAAGGTGAAATGGTCTAGAAGTCAGCAGGTAAGGGTGGATTGAGGAAAAAAAAAAAAAAAAGAAGCACCCCAAGCATCACTCTAGTTATGCATCCTGTACAGTTCTCTGCACCCTCCTTAAGCAAGTGCCCTATGGGACAGCTTGACATAGCGATAATAAGAGCTACTTTAGGAAAGCCCAGATTAGCTGCAGTGGTACAGGGTTCCAAATAGCAGAGTAGTAGTATTAAAACCCAAACTTACCAATATGCCTAAATTTTCAAGGTAACTCTTAAATTGGGTTCATAACTGTACACATAGAGCCTACTACCAAAAAGAGAGTCCCACCATTAGCCAATCACCCAATCACATGGAGTCTAAAGGATGGTGCCAAATCTCTCCTATCAATCCACACAGGGTCCTCCATGGATGGGAAGCCAATTCCCTTCTCTCTTTCTAGCTTCTCTTCCATAACTGCACCTCTAGCATCCCCTTGGTCTGTTATTATTCTCTGCCTGTTCTCAAGATCCTACCTAAGTGTCCTCGTTTCCAACCAGGGAGCCTTAGCTGATCTTAAAAACCTTTGTTTCTTTCAACAGAAACAGAATCACGGACATAGAGAACAGACTGGTGGTTGCCAAGGGAGAAGGGGGTTGGAGGAGAGATGGAGTGGGAGATTGGGGTGAGCAGATGTAAGCTTTTATATATAGAATGGATAAACAACAAGGTCCTAGCACAGAGAACTATATTCAATATAGTTGAATATAGCACAGAGAAATATATTCAATATCCTATGATAAACCATAATGGAAAAGAACATTAAAAAAAAAGAATGTATATATGTATAGCTGAATCACTTTGCTGTATAGCAGAAATTAACACAACATTGTAAATCAAGTGTACGTCAATTTAAATAAATAAATAAGTAAATACCTTTGTGTCTTTCAGATTCTTCAAACTGCAGCATTTACATGACAAGCAAGTCTTGCTTATGTTGGCTATCTCCCTCCCCTGACTTTTTTAGGTGTAGCAAAATTTTTTTAAATCTCCTTTTAATTTCTCCCAAAGATCCCACAAGGTATGAGAAGAGAAAAGGCAAGAGGTACGGATGAGGAAAATTCCATCTTGACACAAAAATTTTTTAAAGGTCTAAATTCACTCAAAGGAGAAGAGTCAGAATTTTAAAATATGGAATGGACAGGGAAATTGGGAGCAGTATCATTTGGGGGAAGGAGCCCTGGCCCAGTAGTCATGAGATTTAGGTTCTAAATCCATCTTTGCCACAAACCAGCTGTGCAACCTTGGATAAGCTGTGTCAGTTTTTTTGACACTGATTTCTTCATCTTTGGAGTGAGGGGATTGAATTGAATGATTGCCAAGATTCCTTTGATCTCTACTTTTCAGTGTTTTCCCTAGCACCTAAAATAAAATGAACCAGAAAGCTGTTGTGAAATAATGTGGCATTTCACCAGAAATTTAGACATAAACTAGGTTGAGTCAATGCATGAAAACAAGAAGGTATAAAAACCAGTGATTAATAATGATAAGTGAATAATAATGATAAAAATAAAAGACCAAGAAATTAAAGACAAAAAATGGCTGATTCTATAGTTTTTCTTTTTAAAAAGATTTTAAATTCTCTACCAAGTGGCCACCCACTATCCATAATTATCAGTTACTTATAAAATATGTAATTGGGGCAAGGCATGTTCCATTCTGTAATATATTGTCATTTAAAAAAATGTTTTCTGATAGAAGTATTGAATTATAAGGTCAACCACCAACATTTTTATTCTAAACAATGGTAGGTACATCAGAAATAAAACTAGGTCAATGTGAATAATTTCCTTCCTGGCAGGTTATGGAATTTTGCATACATGGTATTTTCCATCTTTGAAGTCAACATGTAATTATGTTTGTTTTATACCAACTCATCTGCCCCCAAATGTTTCAAACTGAAAAAGAGAAAAAGCCGCCTGTAGCTACCACTCCCTCCACGCACTTACCAGGCCAGAAGAGAGAATTGCTGGGACACACCAGCACTGGACTCTTTTGGGGAGTGTGCTTGGGGGAAGGCCCACCCCCCAATACTATAATGGCAAAGATAATATCTCTCTGTGTTTTGGAATCATCTGGATCAGTAAAAATGTATCACTCAGTCTGCATGGACACCACCTTCCTCAGTCTGTAACTAAGGATGCCCTCCCACATCTGGCCCTTGAAGACCTGACCTCTCCTGAAGGGTCATCACTTGTCTTCTGTGAATCACCCTTCATCAGCCCAAACCATGTGTGTAGGAGGATGCCTCAGTCACTCTACTCGGAGGGGTGCCTTGGTGGAACATTTTCTGTGATGATGCTACAGTTGAAGATTCATCTCATTATCTTCCTTCTGTAGCTCCATCCTGGTCTCAGGTACCAATGCCCTCTATGCCAAAAATCACATTTGAAAATAATATTTTGATCCTTTGTCCTGAACTCCCCAGGCCTGACTTAACATTTACCATTGAGAGAACTCTTCTTTATGAAATAGCAGTTATTAGCTTGGAGAACCCAAGTCCCATCATTTTGTGTCCACCACATTCCCAGACGAGGGAAATGAAAGGCACCAAGAAGCCTGGAGTATCAGAATCCTTACGTAGATCGAAAGACAAATTTCGAACAACCTCCTGCTCCTCTCCATTAGTCACTAGGACCTACTTACTTCTTACCTTCATCAAGAACAATTGTAAAACACGGCTGAAGATGTGGATTGCAAATTGACCCAAGCCATTTGACAATTTGGTAATTATCGCATCCCTGTGGTAAATAGTGCTAGTACCTGGGGTTAGAAGAGGGTGGAGCCTCTGTATCCCTTTCCCCCACCATCTCACCCCCAGGCAGGTCATCATGGTGAAAGTCATTCTTAGGCTAATTTCTGCCACACATACAAACCTTCATTAATATACAAATATCGAATCACTATGTTGCACACCTGAAACTAATATAATGTCAATTCTATCTCAATTTTTTAAAAATTTACTTTACAAATGAAGGGATAAATATTTAAATGTACTTAAAAAAATCTTCGTTAGCAAGCAGGCACAAAACCCATCATCATATCCTTCCTTTAATCTTGGTCAAGGCCACACACTCAGATACTAACACGCACCTTACATGAGAAGGAGCGGACATCCCAATATTCTGACAGCTGCTCAGCTGGGCTTCTGGAGAAATCAGGCAGCAGAGCCCCCCAGGCAGTGGAAGGAGGCAGGGTCAGATGGATTTCTGGACCTGGAGCACTGCCCCAACGTGTAAGGCTCGTGGGCTTGCTGGAAATGTATACTCTTTCCATGTAAGGTGGACGGGACCTATCAGTCTTCTATCCAAACTCAAAGCTTGAACACTCTTCATTTAGCCAGTGAAAAAGTCTTTTTTACACCACCTAGGCTAGTTGACATACCCTCTGGAATAGATTTTTATCACAATATTGAGAATGCTTACATAACCACTTCTGGATGGTGATTTCCTGATTAGTTTCCTTCACGTGCTATCCGTAACTCCTAGAGTGAAAATTAGAGTTAATTTACACATATGTGCATCACAGTGTTTATAATGAATTATTATAAATTACCAAAGAGACAACTTTCTGACACATCCTATCTGCAGATTTGACATCTGAAACCCTTCCACTACTCTCATCCATCATATTGCTGGAGAAATTATGGAAATTTGCAAATAAAATAGTAGCATTCTTTTTTGAGTTTACATCCCAGTTCCATGTTTAGCCATTACAGAAAATGTATTTGAATAGAGTACAGAGGAAGAAAGGCACGTGAAGACAAGGTGGAGAAAGAAATGACCTGGGGATCTAGGAGGTTGTTTTAGCTTAATTAAATTGTCTTAGCAAAGCAGACTTTGCTAGAAAGGATAATGAGAGATGGGACAGAGGAAGGGATTGGAGAGAGATGGGTGGGGGGCATCCCCACAGGCATCCTCCCTGCAAAAGGAGCCCAAGCCACTTCGTAGAGGAGGGATTCCCTTTCTGGGCTTTGCGTGGTGTACACTGAGCTTATTAACAGCAGCTCATGGAGTCACTGCTCAGATAAAGAACACAGTGAAAGGGGCCGTTGAGCAGATCCTTCCGTCACCTGTTCAGCGAAGGAGCAAACCAAGTTCTTTACCAGAGTCATTTACCTTTGCAGACAACTCAGAGCATTGTTCCCTGGGGTAGGACAATGACTCACTTGATCAGTAACCTGCTGCTTTATCAGTTATAATAACTCACGCCTCGCCCCCTTCCACTCACTGTTGACATTTGCTTTGGACAATAAGTTAGTAGATTAAAAGAACAGCATAGTTTTATTTGGCAAAATGTTCAGGAACACGTTCGGTACTATTCCCTATTATTTTTCTTAATTAGCAGTTATCAGTATTGAGCTTCCATGGATGAGTAAAAAGTCATAGAATAAGAAGAGCAATGAAAAAGAGACCTGGGTTCTTGTTCCAGCTCTACCACTCACTAAACATGTAGCAGCCTGGTCCCTTCTCTGAATTGAGACCAGACCAGATGACCTCTAAGGTCCCAGCATTCATTCCTTTAACCATTATTATTATTATTTTTTAATAAATGTATTTATTTATTTATTTATTTTATTTTTGACTGCATTGGATCTTCTTTGCTGCGCGTGGGCTTTCTCTAGTTGTGGCGAGCGGGGGCTACTCTTTGTTGCGGTGCACGGGCTTCTCACTGCGGTGGCTTCTCTTGTCGTCGAGCATGGGTTCTAGGCACGCAGGCTTCAGTAGCTGCAGCACACAGGCTCAGTAGTTGTGGCTCGCAGGCTTAGTTGCTTCGCGGCATGTGGGATCTTCCTGGACCAGGGCTCAAACCTGTGTCCCCTGCCTTGGCAGGCAGATTCTTAACCACTGTGCCACCAGGGAAGTCCTCCTTTAACCATTATTTATTGAGCATCTGCTACATGTGAAACATTGTTCTAGGCTGTGTCTAGAGGATACGATAATGAATTAGAAAGACAGTCCTTAACCTAATGGAACTGACATTTTCATGGGGGGTGAAAAATAATAAATAAATAAGAAAATAAACACACAATATGTCACATTATGTGATAACTGCTATGGAGGAAAATGAAGTGGAGTAAGGGGGATAGGGTGTTGTTTTATGTCGCGTGGTAAGAGAAGGCCTCACTAGCATTTAAGCAGAGACCCCCTGTCTCTGTGTTTATCGGGGTGAGGACTGTTCTAGTAGAAGGAACAGCAAATACAAAGCCTCTGTGGTAGGAATGTGCTCAGAGTGAACAAGGAACAGCAAGGCAGCCAGTGTGACTGGAGCAGAGTGAAGAGAAGACGACGGTGGGGAAGATGCGAGGGGGCAGTAGGGTGTGTAGGCATGTGAGGTCTTTGGCTTGTACTCTGGGAAACTTGGGTGACCACTGAGGGATTTTTGACCTGAGAACTGCCATGTTCTGACTTACATTGGAACGGGATCCCTCTAGCCGCTGACTACGGGGGTTAAAGTGTAGAAACAGGCCAGAGATGACGATGGCTTGGACCATGATGAAAGCTGTAGAGGTGGTAAAAAAGTGGTCAGGTTCCGGATATATCTTGAGGACAGAACCAACAGTTTATAAGAAAAAGAGAAAAATCGAAGACACCTCTAGGATTTTTTTTTTTTTTTCTAATTTTTTGGCCGCGCCACACGGCATGCGAGATCTTAGTTCCCTGCCCAGGGATCGAACCCGCGCCCCCTGCAGTGGAAGCACAGAGTCTTAACCACTGGTCCACCAGGGAAGTCCCCTAGGATTTTTGCAAATGGAAGAATGCAAGGGTTTTTTTCTATTTGTTAACTGGTGGTGTGAAAAAGTAGAATTAAGTTTGGCTTGGGATGTGTTAAGGACGAGTTGCCTATTAGATGTCCAAGAGGAGATATTAAGTAGCCTGTTGTATATACTTCTGAAATTCAGGAAGGTTTAGGATATAGATATAGAGTAGGCCCTGAAAGTGTCTTGCCAATATCTATTTGGCACACCCTGGAGGTCACCTTCAGCTTGGTAGATAGTTTCCATACCTTCTGTGGCAGATAGACTCCTAAGGTGGCCCCATGATTCCTGCCTCTTGGTGTTCTTCCTCTTGTGGGATGTCCCTCCCTGTAAGTGTGGGGCCTGTGACTTGAATGGAGCAAAGGTGGCAGGATATATGTGATTATGTGTACATGATTATGTGATTATGTTCCACAGAACTGCAGTGCCCATTGTACTGGAGTTTTCCTTTCCCTATGAAGAAGTAAGTGGCCAAGTTGGGCAATGCCAAGTAATGAAGAACCATGAGCATCCTCTAAGAGCCAAGGGTGGCCTCTGGCCAACAGCCAACCCAAGACTAAAGCTCTTAGTTCTATAACCACAAGGAGTTATATGCTGCTACCACCACCATGTGAGTGGGGAAGTGAACCCTAAGGGCTTTCCTTGGAGCAGGGTAGCAGTACTAGAGAGTCAACGTCCCCAGGGGCAATCTTTAAGCAATGAGTAAGAGGAGTGGGGGAATAAATATTCCAGATTCCTCAGCCCTTGGTGGGACAAATCTGGAATGTGAAGTCAAGCCCCAAGGACAAACAGACCAAAGGAAAGGAAGGAGAGAATCCAGAAACAGATGCTCACTTGGATGAACACTTGATTGTGACAAAGGTGGCACTGAAGAGTAGTAAAAGAATGGCCATTTCAATACATAGTGCTAGATCAATAAGATGGGAAAAATTGAAACTTGACCCCTGTCTCACACCATACTAAAAATCAATTCCAGGTAGACTGTAGATATAAATTTGAAAAGTAAAACAATCAAGATTCTAGACAATAACATAAGAGAATAATTTTATATCCTCCAAGGTAGGCAAAGATTTCTTAATCAGGAATTGTAAAGCACTAACTATAAAGGAAAAGACTGACAAATTGAACACCCAAAATTAAGAATGTCTGTTCATCCAAAGACACCATTACGAGAACCACAAAGAGGGTGAAATTATTTGTGACACGTATAACAAAGAGCTTGTATCCAAGCTCTATAAAGACCTACAAATTAGCAAGTAAAAACTGACAACACGATAGAAAAATGGGCAAAACACTTGAACAGTCACTTCACGAGAGGAAGTTCAAATGACTGAAAATATGTGAAAAGGAGCTTAACCTCATTAGTCATCACGGTGGTACAAATGAGATATTACTATATACCCACTAAAAGGCTAAAACTTAGTAAAGTAAAATACTGAGTATTGGTGACAATGTACCTATTTAGTTTAGAAAACTGGCAATATCTACTAAAGTTGAATAGATGTGTATACCACGAGGCTTCATTTTCACTCCAATGTATATACCCAAGAGAACCCAGTGCATTTGGGCATCAAAAGATGTGTACAAGAATGTTCACAGCAGGATTATTTGCAATAGCCAATAAATGGAAACAACTTACATGGCCATCAATAGCAGAATGAATAAAGGTGTTCTAGTCACACAATGGACCATTACTCAGCACTGAAAATCAACAGAAGCCCCATTGATGAACCCCACAGGTGCAATGCTGGGGAGTGGAACAAGGAATGTCAACTTTAAGAAATGTTCTTCCTTTCATATAAAACAGTGTCTGAAACAAAAGTGAAAATTTGCCAAGATTTGTTAATTCTGGGTAACGGGAACACAGGTGTTTATTACATTATTCTTTGTACTTTCTAGAATTAAAAAAAAAATGTGTCCTCCTCAAAAGACAAAAACAAGCCAGTGTGTGGTGTGTGAGCAGAGGTAGTGAGGATGCCCATGCTAAGGCCTTTTTTCCTCTCTGCTAACTTTTTTTTTTTTTTTTAATACCACACAGTTTAACACCTAATTACTGATTATTTTGCCTCCCTGGCTAATTGCTTCATGTATATTATTTTTGCAACCTGAACTAGATTGTAAATTCAGGCCACAGACTGAGTAACATTTCTCCAATATTCCTCACTGGTTCTTTGTATCGTGAAAGGTACATCTTGAAATAATCAATAAACACTTGAGTGATTTATGAATTGATTGGCAGAAGTAAGTTTGGTAATCTCAGGCAAGACATTTACTTAACTTTCCAGGCCACATTTTCCCCATTTGTGTGAATTCTTTCCTGTGTACTTTTATATCCATCCCCGTATTTCACTAAGGCTTTGCTGTAATAGACTTCAATAACTATGTATTAAATAAATACATTAATTTTAGGGGGATTCACACACAAGTGCACATATTTTCCCCATCTGGAAGATGCAAGAAATTTTAAGCTGCATCTCTTCCACTGGCTGTTGAGCCTGGCAAAATGCCAATATCTCCATAGAAATAAGATTTTCAATTGTTATTAGTCATTTACACCTTAGCATAAACTGAGCCCGCCATTTTAATGTTTTTAAAAGTTCAAAACCTATTTTAATTTGATTCCTCTTTTCAGCAAGCCTGGAGCACAGAACCCAGAGATGAAGCAGTTTCTCTTTAAATGTGTTATTGCCAAGTGAGGCTGGCCTGCCGGGGAATGCGACTTGCAATATAGAAGAAGCTAGCAAATTCATTCTAGATCGTTCTCGTGGAATGTGAAGTCTACTTGAAATTTGCTAAGGCAATGCCAAGGTTTTTTCCCTTTCACTGAGTTTGAGTTTCTTATGGGCTAAAAAAAAAAAAAAAAAATTAGTTTTTCGACTCCTATGTATAATACGGAACTGGCAGGAAATAGGCCTCATCTCTCCCATTCCTCTCACTTTTCTGTTTTTCCACAATTTGCCCCAGCAGGACCCTTTGAATTCTGAGCAGCTCAGAGAAAGCCTAGACCCAAATTGGAGCAGCACGGCCCCGAACCTCTTCCCAGGACCCGCTGTGAAGGCAGGAGCCACCCCCCTCCTCAGCCTTGGCCTGTGGCTCAGTAGCCCACCTGGGCCTTAGTTCAGGGTCACATTCAGCATATCCTGAGACCCTCTGGAGGTGGGGCTGCCAGAATAGAAACAAAGTTTGAAGGTTGTTCTATGCAAGCAATTTCCTCCCCAGAACAGGTTAATTTCAAACTGGCAAAAATTATACACTTAATAATTATCTAGACTGGGGGCAAAGTACCAGTAAATTGATTGCCACATAAAACAGAATTTAAAGAATAGAGCACAGAGAGAAGAAATCTGGGAGTTTGCCTCTAGCTAATCTAAACGGATATTTGCTTACAATGACCCTCCACTCTGTATCTTCTGCCATAACCTGACTTGTCAGCTCCAGACCCAAATTTCAACCCTGCGACCTTCAGTGACTCCTACTTGCCCTCAGTGAGCCATGTGAGGTGCGTGCAATCCCTCTGTGAAACAGCCCCACTGACATTCCCGGCTCACACCCGTACACCAGCCACACACAGCAAATCCCTTGCAGTTCCCCGGAGGCCCCGTGCTCTTGGGGCCTTCTGTGCCTTCACACATGCTGTTCCTCCTGCCCGGAATGCTTTCTGCTCGGCCTTCCTGCCTGGCTCACTCCCGATCGTCCTCCAGAATGCAGCTTATGCCCCATCTCTTTACAATATTCCTGAGCTCCCTGCTCAGGCAGGTGCTTGTCTGTGCTTCACCATAGTCCCCATGGCTCTGTCTGATGACTGATTATATTGATCTGTTTTCTCATCTTTTCCACACCAGGTTTAGTGGGGATCTGGGCCTTCCATCCTTGTGCCCCCAGCTCAGGTCCTGGGTACCTCTCCCAGGGACTTCTGTAGACACCTTCATAACAGGTCTTGCTGCTTTCAATCAGCTTCTCCCCTCCCCCATTCTCCCTCTTCCCCACTCCAGAGTTATAGCTCTAAAACATTTAATTCCCCCCTTCTTTTCTCTCAAAATCTTCTGTTGCTTCTCATTGCCCAAACTCTGGGGCCCGCAAGCATTCAAGGACCTTGCCAACCCGACCCCAAATTCCCCTTCCGTGTTCTTGCACCATTTTGGCCCTACAGCCCATCACCCATTCAGGATTCCCCAATGGGACCACAAAATAGCTCTCTTCCACTTTGGCTCCTGGGGTTTCCTCCTTCTCCGTACCTGATAGGCAAGTTCCAGGTGAAATATTACCAGTTAATGCTGTCAACTCCTAAGCCAGAGTCCAGCCCTTCTCTGGGCTCTGGTAACTCTGGCCAGCTCTGCTCAGCTTCTCCTTCTCGGCAGGCTGAGCTCCTGACGAGATACTTCAGCTGCACCAGCAGGTGGCAGCTGGATTTGGTTGTCTGACCTTGTGCTCTGAGCCTGAGGTGAATCCTCAGGAGCTGAAGCAGCAATGGCTACCTCCCAACACATCACACAGACACACACACGACACAGACTCGCAACACACCGTGACAGCCCTTCAACAAGAGTGCGCCATCTGTCCTGAGCACCACCCAGGATGGCCAGGGGTGCCTCCTTGGTGCTCTGTTACATGCAATATCACAGACCCTACTAGCCCCAGGGCATGGATGACCACTGGGTCCACTGCAGGCAGCTGTCAGGGAGAAAAAAATTTTCCTCTACCCTTCTAGGCTCTACTGACTGGTCTAAGAGTTAAACTGACATGAGACAGATTAACAGAAAGTCACATGAATTTTAATGACATGCATACATGAGGGAGACCCAGGAAAACTGAGTAACTTGCCAAAATGGCTGAAGCTACACCTTAAACACGATCTTCAGCTAAAAACAAAAAAGGAAGTTGGGGGTAGTGGTTCGGGATTCAAAGGGAGGAAGGCAATTCACATGGAGATGGTAGAGCAAATGTTAGGTAAACAAATGTTTCCTGGGCCAGGCAGAGGCAATGGGACACAGAGAGGAATGATAATAAACAGACATTACTGGGTTCCTAACTGTCTACACATCTAGCTCATAATGTAGTTATCTACATCATGATGTAGTTAGAGGACCAGGTCCTCTGTCTACATTCTTTTAGGCAGTTAAGAGGAAGGGCAAAGGTTCTTTCTGAGTCTTTTGGGCCTTACATATTTTCAGCTTGAAATAATCCACGTGCCAAAGAGACACGTTTTGGGGTGGCAAGTTATGCTCTCCTGCACCGCCTTCATGAATGCTCCTTTCTGCAGTGGTGTCTTAGTCCATTCAGGCTACTGTCACAAAGTACCGTAGACTGGGCGGCTTCTAACCAGCAGAAATACACTGCTGCCAGTTCTGGTGGCTGGAAGTCCCAGCTCAAGGTGCCAGCACGGTTGGGTTCTGGTGGGAGCCCTCTTCCGGTTTGCAGATGGCTGTCTCCTTGTTGTGTCCTCACATGGTGGAAGGGGCCCTAATCCCATTCATGAGGGCTCCGTCCTCATGACCTAATCCCCTCGTAATCAGACGCCCCATCTCCTAATACCATTAGGATGTCAACATATAAATTTTGGGGGGAAACAAACATTCAAGCCATAACAAGTGGGATCCTCTTAAATCTATTTGAAGAGACTAAGAACAGGCTCTAAAAACCTAGCATGTACCCTCTCACCAACCTTGACACAATCTGGTGCTTGGTTTTCTCAGGCAGCCCCTGTAGGGTGGATAAAAGTGTGGGGGTGTGTACATTCTACTCCTTCCAATGGGGCCTCCCCAGACACACTTTCTCAAGCCCCAGGCTGAACAGGCTAGAAAGACAGTGCAGTGTCTGCCCTTGAAGTGAGTACTGACAAAACTGTATCTGTTCTGGGTGTCAAATAAGCCAGGTACACACCAACCACAGCCACAGAAATGTAGCCTGGTCCCTGCTGGGTCATTTAGTCTTATCTTGGCTGCCCCTGCTTCTGCAGTTACTCTTACTCACATAACTGCACCATCTCCTACTCACTCTTTATTTGTGTGTGTGTAGTGTAGGTGAGAGAAAAAGTTTTTTCCTCTACCCTCCTAGGTTTTCCAGCTGGGGCCCTGCAAACTAGACTGACAAAAGACAGATTAACAAGGGAAAAACAAACAGAGCTTATTAACATGTGCAGCACACACACACACACACACACACACACACACACACACACACACACACACGAGAGAAATTCATAACTCAAAGGGGTGGTTAGAACTTGGGCTTATATAGCATCTTAACAAAGATCAATAAATTTGTAGAGAAGCTGCAAGACAAAGAAAATAGGTTTCAGGCTTCCAAGGGCAGCAAACTTGTGGGAAGGTGAATACATGGGGGAAACTAATAGAAGATAAGGGTTGCTTTAGTAAGTCGATTCCTCTCCTGTTGTCTCTGGACTGATAAGAGTCCCTGGTGGTACGGAGTCTAAGCCTGCTTTTAGGCAAATAGAAGAAGAGGGCAGAGTGCTTTTTTTGGCATCTGCTGTTTCTCAATTGTCTTCAGCTCAAAATAATCCTTATATCAAAGTGGTATATTTTGGAGTGGCACATTCTGGTCCCCTAAGTAGTGACCTCTAGAGCCAGCTCCGCTTAGGGGAAGCCAACGCCCTCTAGCTTCTTCCTGTTCTCTGGGTACCTTGCTTCTCAGAGGACTCCAGTGTTTCCAGCTTCCACTGTCCCTCCAAGAAAACTGGAGCAGATAAACTCAGCATGCTGTCCAGGGCCACGTCCCAGACCCTCAGCCTGCAGGGTGGAGGAAGCCCCAGCACATCCCAGGGAATCTCAGAGAGCCCCTTCTTCCAAGCACTCTCCTTACTAGAAAGGCATTTCTAAAAAGAAATAAGCTGGGGAGTATCACAAAATATTGTCGCTCTACAAGTATGACTGAATATTCCTGCCATGCCAGGGGCATGGGGACTTCCTGACTATATCTCTATGGGTCTGTTTGCATATTTACACCCAGTAGCCCTCAGGCTTAAGTGACAGGAGATTATTTGAGCCTTTTGGGGGATCTGGATCTCCATTACCTACCGGAGGATTGCATTCTTTTTTAAAGTTTAGGTAGATGTCTTTATATTAAAGAGAATGCTGAGATCGTATCACCTGTTACTTACCCCAAGGAGCCCATAGGTGTGATAACACAGTTGGCTTAGAAGATTTCAACTCCCCACTGTGCCCACAACATTGCAGTGAACCTGCTCATACACAGAGACACGTTCACAGAGAGGCTGATCAAGCCTAAGCTTTGAGACTTCTCACCTGCACAAATCCTTTTCAAAGCTCTGTCCCCAATTTTTTTTTTTTTAATTAATTAATTTATTTATTTATTTATTTCTGGCTGTGTTGGGTCTTTGTTTCTGTGCGAGGGCTTTCTCTAGTTGCGGCAAGCGGGGGCCACTCTTCATCACGCTGCGCAGGCCTCTCACCATCGCGGCCTCTCTTGTTGCGGAGCACAGGCTCCAGACGCGCAGGCTCAGTAATTGTGGCTCACGGGCCTAGTTGCTCCGCGGCATGTGGGATCTTCCCAGACCAGGGCTCGAACCCGTGTCCCCTGCATTGGCAGGCAGACTCTCAACCACTGCGCCACCAGGGAAGCCCCCCAATTTTTATGTTTATAATCTGTACTCTTTTTCTCAAATAGTGTTCCCCAATTATATAAACTTCAAGCCCCACAAACCCTAATTGACTCCTGCTTCTACGTGTCCCTTTAATGGGCATGCGTGAGAATTGCTAAAGGACCTAGGCCATGAAGGGAATTGCTGGGTTATAAGGTATCCACATACTTAATTTGATTAGCTACTGACAGATAATTCTCCAACCTGTGCTCCCACCAGCAGCAAGAGGAATCTCTATCCCCACACCCTGCCAGCACTTGGCATTACCCAGCTTTCTAGCTATATGCTAGGCTAGTAGCTGCAAGCCTTATAGCTTATTGCTCCCTTTGAATATACGGTGATCTCTCATCATTACTTTAATTTGCATTTCTCTGGTTACCAATGAGCAATTTCTTTCATATACTTGTAAAGCCTTTGGATTTCCTCTTTCGTTAAGTCGTCTGTTTATGTATTTAACCCGTTTTTCTTTTGGTGTATTCTCCTTTCTAATTGAATTGCAAGAGTTCTTTGTGTGTTCTAGATGTCTACCCTTTGTCACTTCTAGACATCATAAACCTCATAAACCTCTTCTCCCAATCTGTCACCAATCTCTTAAATTCAATTCAACTGTGGTGCCACTCGTTAACAGAAACCCTTAATTTTGATGTAATCGGATCTATCATTTTGCCTTGTGGTTTGTACTTTCTAAGTCTGGTTTAAGAAATTTTTACCTGTCCCAGGTTACGCTTTTCACCTGTTTAACTTTATAGTTTTACCTTTTGTATTTAGGTCTCTAATCCACTGGAAATCTCCTTTGTATGTGGGGTTAGATAGAGACCCAACTTTATTTCTCTCCATTCTTTCGTTCAGTGCCTGTTTTCCCACCACCACCTACTAAACAATCCATCTTCCCCCTATTGATCTGTGGTGCCACCTCTATGTTAGATGAAGTTTACAGGTAAATACAGGGCTACCAGTGCACTCTCAATTCTACTCTACTGCCACATTAAAAACAACTTTGTGTCTCAATAACCGATGGGCAATTTCCCCCTCTTTATTCTTCTGTTTCTAGATTGATTTTGCTATCTGTGAAACTTATTTTTCCTTATACATTTTAGGATAAGTATATTAAGTTTCTAAAAAAAACTATAGGGCTTCCCTGGTGGTGCAGTGGTTAAGAATCCGCCTGCCAATGCAGGGGACACGGGTTCGAACCCTGGTCCAGGAAGATCCCACATGCTGCGGAGCAACTAAGCCCGTGTGCCACAACTACTGAGCCCGCGCTCTAGAGCCCGTGAGCCACAACTACTGAACCCACGTGCCACAACTACTGAAGCCCATGCTCCGCAACAAGAGAAGCCACCACAATGAGAAGCCTGCACACCTCAACAAAGAGTAGCCCCCGCTCGTCGCAACTAGAGAAAGCCTGCGCACAGCAACAAAGACCCAACACAGCCAAAAATAAATAAATAAAATAAATTTTTTTTAAAAAAAGTTAAAAAAAAAAAAAACTACAACTAGAATTTTGATTGGGATTGCACTGAATTTATAAATTAATTTGGAGAGAGTTGATATCTTTATAATTTAAGTTGTGCAATCCAAGACGTGATATGTCTGAAATGACAGAATCGTGAGAAGAAATTAAGATAGCTATGAATGAATATCTTTGAACGGGCCCCAAACCCTGTTCTCACTATGCCTCCTTATTTGGGTCTGGGGAGGTGGGGCAATTAAAAAATCCCATGTTGGTCAAGGAGGAACCAAGCGTGCAGGGAACTGTGCTTCACTTCCCGGGGTGTGGCCCAGGAGCTCTGCAAGCATATAAGAGATGGCTCTGACTGGCATGGCACCAGCAGTGACTGGGCGAGGGGGCAAGGGAGTGTTTCAGAGACGCCCACCCCCCAGCAAGGGCAAGAGGAAGCAACCAAGTGTGCCCAAGTGGCCAAGCACTTCCAGCTTGCAGAGCCAAAGGAATCTGAGATGTAGATCAAGAGAATGTGAATGTGGAGGCCTGCTGGCTGGAGGTCGTGGTGGGATTGGGGGCATGAATGGTGGATCCCAGCCCACGAGGACAAGACATGATGAATTCTGGCTGAGCTGATGCCAGTGGGGGGCAGAGGATGCCAATAAGCCAGAAACTCCCTCTCACCAATGCCTGGGGGCTGCAGTGCCCTCTCTCCCTCTGCACAGGAACTGGGATGGCCTCCAGGGAGAAGGTGGACCAGGGGGAGGAAAAAAATCCAGAAACTGACTATTTATTCAGAGGAGTCTGAGTTTTAAAGCAGAAGTTATCTTGAATTAGTAAGTTCAGTTCTGTAGAAATAAATACTTGCCTTTTTTTTCTTTTAAAGCATCTGAGATGTCAAACTACAGTGGTTCTATAAATTTCATATCCACTCTACAGCTTTTAGTTTCTGCAGACTGGATTTCAGCAGTAGAAAACAAATCTCATAAGGAGGGGTTGGGAGAATTAAATAAATATGACATAACCGTAAGGCAGGTAAAGGAACTGAGGCATAAAGAAACCAAAAGCTCTGCTTCTCAGCAAAGTGAATGAATGGCAGGCAATCGCATCATTTCCGGTGCGCATTCTGGCTCTGAATTTAAACAAGTACCTTGAGGGGATTCTGGAAAAACCCCCTTGAGACCACAGTCCTGCTCACAAGAGCTCTGCTCAGTCTAGGATGTTGAATTGCAGAACGGGGAGCTCTTCCCTGCGGCCCCCTGTCTCCAGGGTGAAGTGACTGCCCCACAGGAAGCGTCCAGCACACCAGGGCTGGCTGGGTTTCCTGCCACTGCCAGGTGACCCCTTTCTCAGACGGAATGTGCAGCCCCTTGGGTGGCCAGGCATTCTGCAGCTGATCTGGGAAGCCCTCCTTGTCCTATGGTAAGAGGTGGCTGTGGCTTTTCAACATCCCTCCTTGTGTGTGGATAAAAATGTCCTCAGCAGATACTGCTGCTAAGAGGACACACCGGATCCTAGCTCAATTTCAGTTCTGGCATTGGCAAGCTCAGAACATGCAATCCCCCCGGTCCCTCTAGCACAAGCAAGAAGAGCCCTTCTTCCCTGACCCTCATCAGCTCCGGGGAACCCGGAGGAGCGGAAGCAGGCTGCTTCTCCTCCTCCGAGAGCCTCGTGCCACAAAGGCTTTGGGCGTCAGCCACTGCCTCTGCCATCCCTGCTGAGGTCACCTGTCCTGCCAGGGCCTCCGGCTGTGGGTCTGGGCAGGTCGCTCCTCTCAGCCCAGCCTTCTCTGAATCTGCTGGCTGCCAGACAGCATCCCCCAACACTATCTCCGAACGGGGCCCCGGGAGCTCTGACGCTTTGCTCTCAGCGCTCTGGCCGCTTATCACAGAGCTGGAGCCGGGCCCTTCTGTCCGCGCCTGTCCCTCGGCCGCTGTTGCTCTGATGCGCCTGTGCCGAGGGGCATGTGGCGTTTCCACAGGGGGATCACAGCCTCCCCAGGGCTCACTCTGGGAGGAAAGCCCAAGCCTTCTCTGCCCTGAGAGCCCCTACCCACACGTTTATCTGAGGCACCCATTCTATACCCCAAACCCCCAGCACTCAGGCGGGGCAGGAAGCAGGCGCTTCAAACCTGCATCTATGCTCTCATATTGTTTTGGTACAGCCTGCAAGGTAAGGATGGCGCTTACATTTCTAAATGGCTGAAAATACATCAAAAGGATATTTTGTGGCACATGAAAATTTATAAAATTCAGATGTCAGGGACCAGAAATAAACTTTTATAGGAACACAGCAGTACCCACTCGTTTACGTGTTGTCTGTGGCTGCTTTTGTGCTCCAAGGGCAGATTGGAGTAGTTGTGATGGAGACTGTAAGGCCCACAGAACCTAAAATATCTGGTGCTTTGCAGTAAACATTTGCTGACTCTTGTCAGGCACATGTGTAGTGAAAGCTGTCTCCCCTCTCCTGAAGCCCACTGGCCATGTGTAGTGAAAGCTACCACTGGCCGTGCGTAGTGAAAGCTACCACTGGCCGTGCGTAGTGAAAGCTACCACTGGCCGTGCGTAGTGAAAGCTACCACTGGCTGTGTGTAGTGAAAGCTACCACTGGCCGTGTATAGTGAAAGCTACCTCTGCTCCGGGAATGGTGGGGAAAAGCAGAGAGAACAGCCTCCACCAGTAGACTGACAGCCACCGGAGGGGATCGTGGCTTTCATCATTGTATTAGGGGAGCGCTACATGTTCCTCCTATAGTAAATAATTTTCCATAGCTCCAAGTTATAAGCTCTCCTTATAACCAAACTAATTTTTATTTCTATGGGAAAAAAAAGGTTACTGCTTCCTTATAATAAATTAACTGTCCTTCAAAGTTACAATAGAGTGAGTTGATAAATAACTTCCAAAGGGGAAGATGATCTCAAACCAGTTCTGGTTAATTTTTAGATGAATCAGTTGGAACCACAAAATTGGGTACTAAAAATATTGAGTACCATCTAAAATCAAAACAATTCCTCTGCGTGTGTGTGTTTATCCATGTCTGTTTCCGTGTGTCTCTGTGTGTTGGTTAGTTCAACAAACTAGATTGAGAATAGGATAGGAGAATTTACCTTCTCAAGGGAGATTTTTAAATCTGATTAAGGATTTATATTTTTAAAAATTGGCAGTGTTTCTCTAATCTCATGGAATAGGAAAGGCTTGGGGAAGGGGAGTGGGTGCTAGGAAACATGGCCATCCTTTGTTCAACTTTGAGAGAGCCAAACTGAAGGTATTGCAACCTAAGACAATAATTGCATAAACCTGTCTGTTCATTTGGGCTTTCAAAAATTCTCTTAATCAGCATTCATTTCCTGAGAACCCATTAGTTACCATGCGTTGTATTAGGGGAAAAGAGCTACAAAGATACATGCCGCCGTCTTTGCCTACAGAGAGGATACAGTAAAGGCTGTGGGGGTTGGAGGTGTTCTCGACCCTCAGGAGCAGGTTCAGGCCGGCTAGCTCAGGAGGAGGAATTTTTTTTTTTTTGTGAAACTGCATGTGGAGCATTAATGGGGTTGGTCTTTCACGGACGGCCAGGGACAGGCATTGGAGGGGGCAAGTTCCTGGCACTGCGAAGCCACTCTAGTTTCAGGAGACCGCTGGGCTCTGTGGCAGGAGTCATGCCTATTGACCTATAGCTCAGTCTCTGCTGGGCTTGAAACTCTTCTCTCCTCCATCACTTCTGCTTTCTCATAGTTTCAATATTTTGTAATTTGGGCTCATTATGACTCACTGTGGCCTCAACTCTTATTTCCTTGTTTCTAAACATCCTACCAAGTCTTTTTCTCTTGACATTTCCCTGTTTACATTTCTAAGAAAGAAATGGGGATTAACCCAGCTTTTATACATGTGTGTGCCAGGTTATGAAATGAGCTGCTGACCAGCCTAGTGACTGGCTGCCTATTGTTGGTTGGGTGTCCACCCTGAACTGATCAGCTCTAGGGGTGGGGTCATACGGGACAAAGCATAACCACTTACAGCTGCTCCTTTGGGTTTCCCCTAGCAGGGTTAGTGGGAATGACAGATAATGTGAATAAGTTGTTCACCATGGAGACAGACACATATAAAATTAACCCTCTGCTGTGATAACACTACAAGCCAAATTCACTGGGCAAGCTTGGCAGCACAGGTGGTGGTGGGGAAAACGAACCCATAACCAGGTAGGATGGGGAGTAGGGGAACCCCTTGTCAGCAGGGCTCCCTCCCCCAGGGGCAGCCAGGAGGGCAATATCCAGAGGAGTTAGCAGCTTCAAGCTGTGTATTGTACCCAAATGGGTTCATGGCAGCCGGTCAGGCAGGATAACATGGTTCTGGGTGATGGGTCTGCTGACAGCCAGTGATTGGTTATATCATAACCAGGGTAGGTTCTAGTCCTATAGGGAGGAGCAACCAGAGCAAGGCAGGATCTCCATGTTGTCTAAGTTCAGAGCAAACCACTAATCCCAGTGAGGAACTGGAGTGCTAGGCAGACACGCAAGATTGAGGCCCACTCTTATGGAATTTGCGTGGGGCACACACGTGTGCGTGGAGGGGAGAACACTGATACAACTCTGGGGACACTTATCAGCTGCAATAACACCAAGGGTCAGTAGTGGCACAAATAACTTGAGACCTCTGCCTGTGACGTGGCTCAGGCTCCCGGCTGGCATGGAGGGTCAGCATGCATCCATGTCCAGAGCTCAGAGGCCAGAGAAGGAGGGAGCAGCAGTTTGTACAGAATCGGGGCAGCCATGACAGATGACGTTTCAGCTGATGTTTGCTGTAAGTATTTATCAGAAAAAAGGGAGGAAGGTGAGGAACCTTCCAAGTGGTCAGTAGAACCAAAAGATTCTGGGGCCCCTCTGATATCTTCCTCTGGGACTCAAAATTACCTACTTAGCTAAGGAGGTTGTAAGGGAACTCAGAAGGTAAATTACTCCCAGTTACAACCTCCAGACTGAGAGCCACCTGGGGAAGCCAGCGAGTAGACCAAATCCCCCAGAGGGTTGGTAGGCACACTAAGAACGGCGAGGGGGAAAGCTCCAGGGCCCAGCTGCTCTTCTCTTCATTTTCAAAGAGCAGGGTCTCATGGACCTTTCTTTCTTTCTTTCTCCCTTCCCTTCCCTTTCCTTCCTTCCTTTCTTTCATGGCTGCATTGGGTCTTTGTTGCTGTGCACAGGCTTTCTCTAGTTGCAGTGAGCGGGGGCTACTCTTTGTTGCAGTGTACAGGCTTCTCATTGCGGTGGCTTCTCCTGTCGTGGAGCATGGGCTCTAGGTGCTCCAGCTTCAGTAGTTGTGGCACGCGGGCTCAGCAGTTGTGGCTCGCGGGCTTAGTTGCTCGGCGGCATGTGGGATCTTCCCGGACCAGGGCTCGAACCCGTATCCCCTGCATTAGCAGGCGGATTCTTAACCACTGCACCACCAGGGAAGTCCCCATGGACCTTTTTAATTGCTCTTTAAAAGTCTCAGTGACTTCTGTTGCATCCATTAGTTCACCATAAAAAACTTACTCAGGTTGTTGCCCCAAGTGCTTTAACGATCTTTTTCTGGAATCAGAAGCTTGGCTAATTAGCAAAATGAATGATAGAAATGGCTTCTGTTGGCAAAATTAGAGATCTGTTAATTAACATAAAGGATATTATGCATGGGCTTTTACCGTTAAACCTTAATGGTGTTCAAGACATGAGCATTGGCTAAAACATCAGGGCTATACTCTCTGTCTACTCTTATGTAAGCTGAGAATAAGATTCTAGCCAGACTTTTACCAGTCACCTTTCAGAATGGCGTCAGAGGCATGATTTGGAACTTGTCCTGTGTTCAGCCATGGATTCAGACAATTCTGGTTGCCTGATGCTAACTAAAATCTGGTCTTTAGAATAGTGCCCTGTCACTCTCAAGAGAACCTTTCATGTAAAGTGTGGACAGAGCACCTAAAAGGTCAGAGGGCTGGGACTTCTCTGAGCTTACAGAACCAGCTGCTTGAACATTTTTAGATCTTCTTACTGATAAATACGTATGTGTGTGTCACAGCACTTGGTCTGAGACCTACTTTCATTATTACATCACGGCGGGGCTGTGGGGAGATGGGGTTAATCAGATCCCACCACATCTTGGCTAGGAATGGGCAACCTCAGTGATGCAGAAGTGGGATACTCTGTTGCGGTTGAATTCATCCATTCAGCAAATATTTCTGGCATAACGTCTATTTGCCAGGCATGTGCTTGATACTGAGGGTACAATGTTGCATGAAGCAGACATGATCCCCTCCCTCGAGAAGCTTCCAATCCAGGAGGCAAGTGATCAAGCAAATAGCAACAATCAGTAGTGAGCATCGTGGCGGGGGAAGTACAGAGGCATGGGGACACGGAGTAGACAGGATATGCAAACTGGGAGGTTAAAGCAGTTCCTTCTTTTTTCTGGAAAAATACAAGTGCTAGAATTGACCCCACAGGCCACTGGACAAATGCCCAAGGGCACTAATGTGGCCTGACCCTGTTGCAGAATTTGCAGCTCAAGGACATTTTTGAGGTCCTGTGGTCATTCTCCTCCCATCAGTTTGAGCCCACATGGACACCTGGCTCCCTCGTATTTTTATCCTGGAGGCCACTAAGGTTCAAATCCACATGATGCAGTTGGCAAATTTCATCCCCAGAGACCGCAGCACGAAGAGGCTTAGTGACTTGCCCAAGGGCATGTATTGAGTCAAGTGTAGAACTGGGAACAAAACTCAGTCACCTGACGCTGGGGCCAGCTCCCCTTCCCTTAGACACATCACCTAACAGGGAAAATAATCTTCTGAAATATCAAATAGCATTGGTCTTTTGATGAGTAAGCAAGCTGATGAGCAAATAATGAGAAAAGTGGGTATTGAATTTCCTTTGACATACCCCTTTGGAAAACGCAGCAACAGATGCAAGAAGAGTGTGACTTATGTTATAAATGAAAGCAAAAATCTTTTAAGATAGCCTCAGACAGCTGATAAACAGCCACGAGGCCTGAGTGTCAGTGCAAAGGAGAGAAAGAACCAAACATGTAAGACACTAGAGTTCTCAGGCAGGCAAGAGAGTCACGGTCTCAGGAGTCACGGTGTTTGCATAGGGACTGAGTTGCCCTTTCTCGTCCTCTTGGTTATGGAGGGAGAGGGGAGAGGTACTTTTGAAACACAGATCACTTAAGGGTAGTCCCGTGTGAGACTTTGATAAGCTGACTAATGACGCATGCCTGATAAAATCACGGTCGCCCGAGTTCTTGTTGAGATGAGAGAAAATACTATCTGCTTCTGAGAAACAAACTTACGGTTACCAAAGGGAAGGGTGGGGGAGGGATAAATTAGGAGCTTGGGATTAACAGATACACACCACTATATATAAAATAAACAACAAGGACCTACCGTATAGCACGGGAACTATATTGAATATCTTGTAATAACCTATAACCTCTGCCCCGCACCAAAATAGTTCTGTGTCATTGCCTCAATGGCAGCACCTAGGATTAGGTTTCTCCAGCCTTCCTTTAACAAAACAGAACAAACAACAACAAAATTGAAATGAATTTCCTTAACGTCTTTCAGTTTGAGAGAGAAAAGGAGGTTGGAAGAGAAAAGGGTTTCTTTTGACCCTCTAATCCACACAGTTTATTGAAACATGTCTGTGGGCTTCATTTTGTAGATGCAACCAAATACTGTCAGCGTCATGGAACATATAACATCCAGGCCCCTGGGTAATTTAGGATTAGAAAGCTCAGGTATGATTGGCCTTGGTGTGCTCACTTCACTCCATTTCTGCTTCCTCATCAAAAAGATACTCAAGTGTTGACTCCCGGGTTGTACTGGGAAAGGGGAGTGGGGCAAAGGTCATTCATTGGAAGTTGGTAACACTTTCACAGGTTTTATAAGTTTCCTAACGTGGGAACAAATCTCCCTAGACCTAACTACACAAGAAGCAAATTCTATTCCTATGAACAAATGTTCCACTTGACAGGATGAAACCTTTAGTCCTTCTTTTGTAGGTCAATTCTATGGAAGAACCCAGAAGCTAGTTTACAGAGAAATCTCAGTGAGGATCTCTCTCCTGAGCTCTACACACATATCCAACTGTGGAAGTCATTTTCCTAGATGCCCCCAAACTCGACGCTTCCCAAGCAGAGCCCGTCGTCTCCTCTCCCCGCCCCTCCAGCCCTGCTCCACTGACCGTGCTCTGTCTCAGCGAATGCCACCATCTTCCTCACAGGCATCCAATCTAGAAGCCACGGAGTCCTCTTTGATGCCTTTCTCTCTCACTCGCTCCACTTCCAGTAAGTTACCCAGTCTGTTTACTGCTGCCTCCTAAATCTCTCCCATATTTACCTGCTTCTCTTCATTCCCACCACCTGCCACTGCCCCAGCCCAGTCTGCTAGCACCTCTCACCTGGATCACTGCACCAGCCCCTAATCAGCCTCCGCCTCCTGCCTTGCCTGCCATGCTTCCTACATGCAGAGGGAGTGATCCTTCTAAAATACAACTCTGATCCCCTCACTTTCCTGCTTAAGATCCTGCAATGGCTCCCCCCCATCTGGGAATAAGGACCAAACAAGACCCTGTCTGTTTGAAGGTTTATCTCTTCGGATTCTTGACTTACCACTCCTACCCCCTCATACTCCAACCTTGAGCAATGAAAACTTTTAGGTCCTGGACGAATCTGCCTTGCACTCTCCCTCCTCTTGGCCTCATGTGTCCCTATTCCCACAGCTTGGAACACTTCTTACTCTCACTCCTCCTCACCTGATTAACTGCTATTAGCCTTCAGCACTCAGCTTGGAAGTCCCTTCTTGACATCACTTTTGTGCTCCAATAGCACAGTCTGTGTGTCCCATTTCAAAGCTCTTGCCTCATTTGGGAGTGCACATGCCTATTTATTTTTTTAGCTGTATTTGCTATTGAAAAGTATGTTGCTTATATGATGCTAGAAAAGGCAAACTATAGGGACAGAAAGCAGATCAGTGGTTGCCAGGTGCTGAGGGTGGGGGGAAGGGATTGACTGCAAAGCAGCCAAGCAAACTTTTTGAGGTGATGGAAGTGCTCTATATCTTGACTGTGGTGGTGGTTATATCAGAAGGAGAAAGGGAAAAAATCCCATTTAAAAACACCTCAAAAAACAAAAACAAATCTAGGAATAAACTTAACCAAGGAGGTGAAAGATTTATACACTGAAAACTATAAAACACTGATGAAGTAAGCTGAAGATGATTCAAAGAAATGGAAAGATGTCCTATGCTTGTGGATTGGAAAAATTAATATTGTCATACTACGCAAAGCAATCTACAGATTTAATGCAATTTCTATCAAAATACCTATGTCATTTTTCACAGAACTAGAAAAAATAATCCTAAAATTTATATGGAATCATAAAAAGACCCCAAATTGCCAAGCCAATCCTGAGAAAAAGAACAAAGCTGGAGGTATATCCCTTCCAGATTTCAGATTATATTACAAAGCTATAGTAATCAAAACAGTGAGGTATTGGCACAAAAACAGACACTTGGATCAATGGAACAGAATAGAGAGCCCAGAAATAAACCCACACACTTATGGTCAATTAATCGACAAAAAAGGAGGCAAGAATATACAATGGAGAAAAGACAGTCCCTTCAACAAGTGGTGCTAGGAAAGCTGGACAGCTACATGTAAATCAACGAAATTAGAACATTCCCTCACAGGACTTCCCTGGTGGCACAGTGGTTAAGAATCCACCTGCCAATGCAGGGGACATGGGTTCGATCCCTGGTCCGGGAAGATCCCACATGCTGTGGAGCAACTAAGCCCGTGTGCCACAACTACTGAGCCCGTGTGCCACAACTACTGAAGGCTTCACACCTAGAGCCTGTGCTCCACAATGAGAAGCCCATGCACCACAATGAAGAGTAGCCCCTGCTCGCTGCAACTAGAGAAAGCCCGCGCGCAGCCAAACACAGCCAAAAAATAAATAAAAATTTTTAAAAAAAGAACATTTCCTCACACCATATACAAAAATAAACTCAAAATGGTTTAAAGACCTAAATGTAAGACATGACACCATAAAACTCCTAGAAGAGAACATAGGGAAAACTCTTTGACATAAATCAGAGCAATATTTTCTTAGATCAATCCCCCAAGGCAAAAGAAATAAAAGCAAAATTAAATAGATCCTAATCAAATATAAAAGCATTTGCACAGCAAAGGAAGCCATCAACAAAACAAAAAGATAACCTACGGAATGGGAGAAAATATTTGCAAATGATGTGACCTACAGGAGTTAATATCCAAAATATACAAACAGGTCATACAACTCAATATCAAAAAAACAAACAACCCAATCAAAAAATGGGCAGAAGACCTGAATAGACATTTCTCCAAAGAAGACATACAGATGGCTAACAGGCACATGAAAAGATGCTCAACATCACTAATTATTAGAGAAATATAAATCAAAATCACGAGGTATCATCTCACTCCAGTCAGAATAACTATCATCAAAAAGTCTACAAACAGTAAATACAAGAGAGGATGTGGCGAAAAGGGAACCCTCGTACATTATTGGTAGGAATGTAAATTGGTGCAGCCACTATGGAAAACAGTATGAAGGTTCCTCAAAAAACTAAAAATAGAACTACCATATGATCCAGCAATTCCACTCCTGAGTATATAGTCAAAGAAAACAAAAGCACTAATTCAAAAAGATACATGCCCCACAATATTCACAGCATCATTATTTACGATAACCAAGACATGGAAGCAACCCAAGTGCCCATCAACAGACAATTGGCTTGCAAATACACACACACACACACACACACACACACACACACACACTGAAATATTACTCAGCCATAAAAAAGAATGAAATACTACCGTTTGCAGCAACATGGATGGACCTAGAGAATATTATGCTTAGTGAAATAAGTCAGAGAAACACAAATACTACATGATGTCACTTACATGTGGAATCTAAAAAATAATACAAACTACTATACATAAAATAGATAAGCAACAAGGATTTACCTATAGCACAGAGAATTATACCCAATATCTTATAACAACTTACAATGGAATATAATCTTCAAAAAGAACCCCAAAAAACCCAAAAAACAAGAAACAAAAAACTGAATCACAATGCTATACACCTGAAACTAACACAATATTATAAATCAACTACATTTCAATTTAAAAATTTAAAAATGCATCAAACTTTACACTTAAAATGGGTGAATTTATTGTGTAGAAATTACATGTCAATAAAGCTGGTTTTAAGAAAAATAAATGTATCCCCCTTGAGGGCAGGTCTGTACTTAGAACAGTGCCTGGCCCATAGTAAGTGCCTACAATAAGTCATTGCTAAATGAATGGATGGATGAATGAATGCATATTATTCCCTTTCTCTACTGTTTTATACAATTGGCATAAAAAATTTTTAAATCAATGTGTAAAAAATGTGTTATGACTTGCCTTGGCATCCCATGAATGGGATTCAAATTTCTCTCAGTGAAACATGTAAACATAAGATCCATGCATGTCCTTTGGAGAAACATGGTTCCAGCAAGAGCTCAGGAGAAGGCATTTCAGTGACATGAGACAGCAGTTTTGCTCGCCTTACGAATGGAGAGGGTGAGAAATAAAAGCTTCAGTGGGGTGGCTACTGGCACTTCTGAGGCCTGTCTGCCCAGAGGCTTCCTTCCTGGAGCTCCAGGCAGATCTGGGCTCTGAAGGCACTGACAACACCCACCTCCATTCCTTAGCTGCAAACTCTTTGTTCCCACGGACCAGGCAGCTCAGGAGAAGCGGGGTGGAAGCTGCTGCCTAGACCACCACGTAAATGCCTGGCCATCGCTGCAGAGAGACTAGAAACAAGCACTTGCCCTGGCCTGAGACCCCCTTGACCAGAGGCGTGGGTTGTCCTTGGTTCACAGGGACCTAGACCCAGAGTTAACCCTTGCTCAGCTGTCCAAGGTTAGGAGCTCTTTCTCTTTATGGAGACCTACACTTACAATCCCTACCAAGAACAAAAGAAAATTTAGAACTGGAAAGGATCAGCTTGCTCATTACTTCATTTTCGGATGAGGAAACTGAGGTCAGAAAGGATGAGAGACTTGGCTGGATTCTGACCAGACAGCTGGGCTAGATCTTTGTTTCTAGACGTAAGGACCAGCTACCAGCCGCCTCTTCTCTGAACACTCAGCCTCCCTGGTCGGTTTGTTCATCTTAAAGTGCTGCAGTGGGGACCGTGCTGCTCCTTTACAACCAAGCAGGAGTTAACCCAGTTTGCTTCGCCGGTTTTAGAGAATACTTGGTGAATCAAAATAATGGATTTCGGAATTCAAATTTTCTCTCAGATTTTATCATTGAACGAATGAAAAGAACAAAAAGCAGAAGCAAATGGACTGATTTTCTGATCACACAACTCCTTTGGCTGAGAGACGGGAGACTCCCCACCTCTCTTCGAATGTATGTCTCCCTGGGAAGGTGCCCGCTTCTCTCCCATCTGTCCAGGCACACACAGAACACAACAAGTCTGCTCTCTGTATCTCTCAACACCACCTCTTTTCTTCTCACACACCTGGTGGAGACTGTTGAATGAATAAACAGACAAGCTCATTGGAAAGTAGGTGGCATGGAATTCAGAATACGTTTTCCAAAGGAAACGACGTCATGAGAGGGTTTGGGTTTCCTGAGCATGCCCACAAAGCCGAATTAATCTATCACACCACTGAAAAGCTATATATTTTAGTAGGAAATAAGGGGGAAAAGAAGTACAGTTACCATATTAATCATAAAATAAACAAACAAAAAACCTGAACAAGAAATGTTTGCTGGGGCAGATCTTACCCACACTGCTCAGCTCCACTTGCAAGATGAAGGGGGGCCGTCTCCCTCTTGAGTGATTATGCCTCGAAATTAGTGACTTTCTTTGCTAACAGCCGAATCTCTCTCTGACAGCTGCTCAGATCAGCCAGGCATGCATTACTTTCATCTTTAATAAACAGGCACTCTGAAGTCAGTGGCTGGTCTCCATGGCAACCAGATCAAGTTTTTCCACTGATGTTAGGGGCAGAAAGGAAGAAGGAATAGATCACTTTTGCTGAGGCGCTGAACTCTGAGATGGCAGAGGAAGGCGGGTGTGGGGTACACGTACTGTCCTCCACTTCTTTATGGGTCCCAGGAGAATGGGAAGTAACCGTCCTGATCAGCAATATAAGAAACAAGGGAAAGGGTTCCTTTAGACAGCAGAGCCCACATCAAGGCCTGCACTGCCAAGCACCTAAATGCAATTCAGTCCAACTTAACTCACATTCACTGTGTGTGCCTGGCCCTCTGCTACATGCTGCAGGGGTTACTTACAGTAGGAGGATACAGAAAAAGTGAGGAGAGGCACCAGCAACTATGTTGAGGGGTGAGAGGTGCGTGGGGCAGGTTCCCAGAGAAGGTTCAGCCCCTGCCTCTCCCAGCCCAGAATGGCTGCAGCTCACAGCACCCCTCCCCATCAAGCTCAGCCATACCTAGTCCTTGAGCTGTAGCTGGGATGACTAACAGCTGGTCAGGCTGGAATGAATAGTTTGTTGATAGTTCACTGCGGCAGTGTCCATGGGCCTTTACCACCTGGGGCCCGTGGAATTTCCACCTTCTCTGAGCTCTCCCTGGTGGGTCCGTTTGGTCTGCATGGTTGGGATCTGAGTCACTTTCCTAATCCAGGCTGGGGCCCTGACATCTTGCCTTGCTCCTGCCTGCCTCTTCCCTCAGGCTTTGGAATAGGAATTGTAGTTCCACATCCCCAGGTGGGGTCCTGCTCTAAGGGAGCTGGTTACCTGGAGCCACACTGACGAGACTTGTCCCTTAACTTCAGCTGTTGCCCCCTGCTGGAACCGTCTGCCTCTCTGCCCCAGCAGGAAGCTGGACCCTCCAGGTTACTGACTGATGCTTACGGGAACTAAGCTGTTAGTCTGCTGTTGGCCCCAGGTAACTGGACCTTGGGCCACTAGCATCCACTCACGTTACCACCCCAAGGCCTGTCAGCTTCTGGTCCTAAGATCTTCCTTTTGCCCCCAGACCAGGTCTGCTGCCAAAATACCAGAAAGCCTTACTCCTGAGCCTGAGTGGGCTATAATGGAGGTGGTATTTGAGGTGAGTCTTGAAGGGCAGCCAGGATTTGGAAGGTAGAAGAGAGAACTTTCTGTCAGAACAAGGGTCCTGGATGAGAGTCGGAGGGTGAGGATGCATCTCTTTATCCAAACCTCAATTGGGTAATCCCAACTTCCTGCGCCCACTCAGCAGGGAAGGGTGCAGGTCGTCCTGGCTGGAGGGATCAAGTCCTGCAGGGCCCCTGTTTCAGGAACTCTCTCACGGTGTTCTCCTGGAGTTGGGCCGGGTAAATACAGTCGATACCCTCCTAGGATTCTTCAAGTGGAACTAGACAGCCAGATTCTGTGAACAGGATTGTAACTAAAATTTACTAACACATTTACTCATTATTCACAAAATAGATGTGGGTGGAGGAACCAGCGGGGATGTGTCATGAAAGGCTCTTGTAAGCCATATTAAGAAACTTGGACTTTTTAAAGAGATAATGTCAAGCTATTAGATAACTTTAATCTGGGGATTAATGTGATCAGATGAGGTTTTATTTTGTAGGCACAGTGGAGGGAGGGGCGAGCTCAGAGTCTGAGAGGAAGAAGCCAGGAGACAGCTCGCCCACCCAGCCGCTTCCCGAGGGGCACAGAGATTCACAGGCTGCAGATGCCAAGGGCACAGTGGCCCTGGCTTCCGGGTCTCGTCCACTCACACCGACTGCGTTTTCACTGCACTCTCTGCCAGGTTCCCTTCCCCTCCTGCTGTGTCTTCTGTTTGTTCCCCATGGCGCTGCCCTGTACTCACTTTCTCCAGCGTTTTTCCACTTTCACCCTCACTTCAGCATCCTCTATCCTGGCCTCTCTTTTTCCTGCTTTCTGTCCGCGTTCTCAATGCAGATGGAAAGCTGCTCGAGAGACCCACCCTCCCCCACAGCTTTAAAGGAAAAGACTGACCCCAGGAGACAAACGCTTCCTCTCGGCTGTTGGAAACAAGCCAGTTGATTTTTCCATCACAGAAGCGGAACACCAAAGGCTGTTGACCACACCAGTAGATCAGCAGAAATGACTATTAGGACTTTATTGCTCACTTCTACCCATTCAGTGTGGAATATGCTAGGAGCTTCCTTTGACCCTCCCTTGACCTGAAATACCTCCTCTACTGATGCCTGAAAGCCCACCATTGAACCGGTCATTCCTTTGTGTTAATCATTACTTTCTCCCAATGGTTTTCCTTTGAACATATAAATCCTCCTGGAAGGGGAAACATATTAGCTTCCTAATGCTTTGATGTAACAAAGCACAGAGGGGAAAAGTACAAAAGGTTTCCATTCTCTCCTGAACATCATACATGCGACTGGGGATACATCTAATTTGACTGGATGCAGAATTAACAAAACATTTAAATTATAGAACTGCTGATGTCCATGTGATCATTTTCTTCTTTTACCTTTTCTTTTTATCTTTTTCACTGAAGTATAACACATACAATAAAGCATACAAGTCTTAAGTGTACAGCTTAATGGATTTTTACATGTTTATACATCCATGTAACTACCACCTAGATTAAATATATTTCCAGTACTCCAGAAGGCTCCCTGTGCCTCTTCCTAGTCAATATTCCCACAAAGATAATCACTGTTCTGACTTCTATTACCACGGATTAGTTCTGCCTGTCTTCAACTTTATGTAAATGGAGTCATGTGAATTCCTAGCTTTTGGCTCAATACAATTTTTCTGAGATTCATACACATTGTTACATGTATGAGTCATCCGTCTTTTCTATCGGTGCTTAGTAGTCCATTGTATGAATATACTACAATTTCTTTATTTTTCTGTTGATGAACACTTGGGTTGTTTCTAGTTTCTGGCTACTATGAATAAAGTAGCTATGAACATTCTTATACAAGTTTTTTTGTAAACATATGCACTAATTTTTCTTCGATATACATCTAGAAGTGGGATTGTTAGGTCAAAGAGTAGGCATATATTTAACTTTATTAGAAACTGTCAAACAGATTTCCAAAAGTGACTGTATCATTTTGCATTCCCACCAGCAAATATATTAGAGTTGCAGTTGCTCTGCATCCTTGCAAACACTGGGTGTTGTCAGTCTTTTTAATTTTAGCTATTCTGGTAGAGAAATATTTGTGATATGTTTGCCTGAGAGAGGTGGATTCCTGAGCTGGGAGTTCTGAGCAGGAGAATGGAGCCCTCATATCAGTGATAGCTATGGGAGCGGAGTCCTGATGAGTTTTGTTCTGTGTTTGTTTGAATAACAAGAAACTGTAAGGGCTAGAAAGCTAGAGGAATATTTTCTATTAGTACCAGCTTTAAAAAACCAATCCTGGAGGCTGTGTCACCAGTGGAAGAAAGAGCTAATTTAGGCTAATTCTAGAATACTCTAGACAGGGTAGATGTGAAGATAACACTGCAGACCCACCTGCGATGGTCTAGCCAGAAAGGGATCTTGTACCAGAATTCTTGGTTGCAAGCAACAGAAACCAGTTCAAGCTAAGACAACCAAGTGGGAATGTATTAAAAGCCATCTGGGTACTCACAGAATGGATAGGAGTGTCAAGGGCCAGGCTTGAGATGAGCAGGAATCGAGGAGGGTCTAAGAGGTCAGGAACAGACACTTCAGCCTATTCAGCGTGGCTTCCTGCCAACTATTGCTGAGTTCCAGGTTAAAGTTCCAGAAGAGCTTATCAGATTTGTTGGCTTAGACCATATGTCCACCCTCAGGGCTGGGAGAGGCAGAATCAGGTCTCTCCTAGAGTTTCCATAGGGGGATAGGCACCTGGGTTTATACCCCACTACGACTGCATACGTGGGGAGGAGGTGATTCCCTAAAAGAAATCAGATGCCGTCAGGGAGGGGGAATGGATGTCGTGTAGCCCAAGAAATACTGCATGTTCACCACAGCCCTGCCTTCAACAGCATTCCTTTCACACCAAGATGTTAATTAGGAAAGAAGTGGTGAAAGAACACTGGCCTGGGCCTACAGGGTGGGGAGGGAAAGGGAATTTGACAGGACAATGAAACCTGATTTGCTAACCTGTTTTCCAATGGACTTGAATAAGATGAGATCGTGTGACTCAATGTTTGCTAAACTGTCTGTCATTTTCAGCAAGTCTGAGTCACTCCGTGATCCCTTTACCGTGCAGTCAACCCTGACTGAGGGAGTCCTGGGTGGATGTGAAGGGTGGGGACTGCAGAAACTAAGAAGAGAAGATCACAGCACCCGGATGGCACTCCTTTCCGAGTCCCCATCTCACAGGCTCTACAAGCATAGTGCCTAGGGCCCGTGAGCTTCTCAGGGCCTTAGGAAATATCTGAGAGTCGGGGGGAAATTACAGGTTCCAAAATACATAAAGAAAAATCGCAAATTAAAAAATTTTAAATGCTCAATCAGCATTTAGCTACCCTTTTCCCCTCTTTTGTGACACTCCTACCCCAGCTCAGAGTTCCCCAACCTTCAGCCCATGGTGCATTGTTCCTAATTACAAAGCCACCAGCAAATGAGAGCAAGCAAGAGAGAGCAGAGGCGGGTGACCTGGCTTCTCCACAACAGGTGACCACATCTTGGTCTTCATCTGAAACAAAGAGTCCAAGTCAGCTCCAAAAAGAAGGAAAAATGACTAAAGCTTTAACCTTAAGTTCAGAGACCTAGTTTCTGGATCCCTTCTTCATTCCTCCAGTTGCTCAATGGAATTAACTCAACATGGCTTTATATCCAGGAAAGATTTTGAAAATGTCTTGAGTTACCTGAAATTGGGCCAGAGGTCCCATCCAGCCTGGACTTTTGGAGCGTGCATTTTCTTACAATGTTAAGAACACAGGTCTGGGCGTCAGAAGACCCAAGTATCATCCAGGCTGTCATGAACTCACTATATGACCTCAGACAAGTCACAGCCTTTTTTCTCCTCTTTCCTCTTTTGTAAAATGAAAGGAGTTGACTGAATGAGCACTGAAGTTTGTTCAAGTCCTGTGATCACTTAAACTCTTAAGTGGATTCCTAAAGCAAAGAAAGAAACCACATTAGCCTCGCTGACACATCTTCCGTTATGCTCCACAAAAGACCAAACGATATAATAAAAAGCATCTCTGTCCCCCAAACCATGCTTAATCTCCAAGTTATGCAGCCTGTGATTAGTAGAACCTATTTCGCCGTAACTGAGTGGGGTAGTTCTAGGAAAAGATTATACCGAATTTCACTAAATGTGCATTCATTTGGTTAACCAGACCACTAGGGCTAACATACTGTACCGATTACCTAATATGAGTACCATCAACGTTCTTCCATTTTCGGTGAATTGGCTTTTTAGCCATCAGGCTAGAGCTCACTATAATTTATTTTCTTTGTGGTAGCAGCAAGCATGTCTAAATTAGTTAAATGACTTAAATATGTGGTTGCTTTAAGGCTCAAAAATTCCTGACCGCTCTTTCCAAGGAAACATCAACCCACAACATGTGGAATAAATCTCCATTTTCATGTCTTTGTTTCATTTGGGGTTCTTCTGAATGACTTCATTTTTGTTGCTGTTGCTAAATCAACCTAAATTGGGGACTGACTAAACACTCCGAGAGCTGTGCTCATCTTCTGACCAAACACCTTCCTTCATTTTCCTCCTCTGCCCCGCACTGGGCAACATAACTGTGATCAATTACAAATTGCTGGATGGCGAGCTCTTCATTGTGTCCACAGCAAGATAAATGACTTCCTTGCCTAAACAACCTCTCGTGGATTAAGATTCTGACCTCCTCTCATTCTCCATCCTTCTCAGAGGAGACCAGTCCAAGCCAGGCTGCCGAGCCACGTGGATGTAATTGGAGCAGATTGAAAAATGTGCAAACACAGTATTAGCAGCGTGTTTAAACAGCACCATTCCCTGCGGTATTCATAATCCTTTAAAGTTATGATATAATTACTCCTTCCGGCATCACTCTAACATGTATATAGCACAGCAAGAATTATATTTGTCAAGGAACATGACAGTTATGAATAAATAAAAATTATTTCTCAGATCGCACACAGCATTTTTCTTAATTTATGGGATCTATGTATCCCTTGTCTCTTTCAAAAGGATCTGAGGCATCTTACAAACTAATGTTATAGCATAACTCTAATAAAATAGGAATGAAACCACGATGGAAGGTAGGAAAGCCTCTACCCAAACAAGACAAGAAGCCTTAAAGGGAAGTGTGACAGATTTGATCTCACAGAACTCTAAAAGTTTTAGGTTGCAAAGGTCAAGCAGCAGGCCAACAGGTAAGGGGTTAACACCACAATATCAACTGTATAAAAATGCCTAAAAATCAATAAAAGAACAATCACTCAAGTGTGCATTTTGTGCAAAGAACGTGAAGATTAGGCCAGAAGAAGAAATACAAATAATCAAAAATCTTGGGGAAAAAAATGCTTAAACTCTAGTTCCTACAGAAGGAGTTTCAAATTAAAACAAGATGACAGGGCTTCCCTGGTGGCGCAGTGGTTGAGAATCTGACTGCTAATGCAGGGGACACGGGTTCGAGCCCTGGTCTGGGAAGATCCCACATGCCGCGGAGCAACTAGGCCCGTGAGCCACAACTACTGAGCCTGCGTGACTGGAGCCTGTGCTCCGCAACAAGAGAGGCCGCGATAGTGAGAGGCCCGCGCACCGCGATGAAGAGTGGCCCCCGCTCGCCGCAACTAGAGGAAGCCCTCGCACAGAAACGAAGACCCAACACAGCCAAAAATAAATAAATAAATAAAGTCTCAGTCTCAAAAAAAAAACCAAGATGACAGTTTGCACCTACTCAATGGCAAAAATAAAAATAGAAAGAGGTATAGCATACAGTATTATATGGCCATTTTGGTTGTTTTAAATTTTTTCCCAGTGCAAACAATGCTGTAATGAACATCCTGGTACATATATCTTTTAGCAAACACACAAATATTTCTATAAGATAGGTTCCTAGAAGCAAAATTGAGTTAAAATGTATATGCATTTTAAAAAATGATAAACACTGCCCATTTACTCTCCTAAAATATTGTTCTGCTTTACACTTATATCTGTAGCATATGAGTGTGCCCATTTCCCCTAAACATGCAATTACCATACAACCCAGCAATTATACTCATGGACATTTATCCCACAGAAATATAAACTCATGTTCACACAAAAATTGTCATGAATGTTCAAAACAACTTTATTCATAACAGTCAAAAACTGGAAACAATCCAGCTGTCCTTCAGCGGTTGAGTGGTTAAACCAACTGGTATATCCACATCATGGATACTACTCAGCAAGAAAAAGTTGACACACACAACAACTTGGATGAATCCCCAGGGAGTTATGCTAAATGAAAAAGCCAATTCCCAAAGTTTATAAACTATATGATTACATTTATAGAACATTTCTGAAATGATCAAAGGATACAAATGGAGAACAGATGAGTGCTTCTCAGGAGTCAGGAGTGAGGGAAGGTGCAGGAGGGCAGGGGGGTGGGTATAAAAGGGCAACACAAGGATCCTCATGGTGATGGAACTGCTCTGTACCTTGACTGTGATGGTTCACACAGGAAACTGCACACGTGATAAAACTGCATAGAACACACACACATACACACACCCAAAGGAGTGCAAGTAAAACTAGGGAAGTCCGAATAAGACTGATGGATTGTATCAATATCAATATCCTAGTTGTGATACTGTACTATAATTTTGCAAGATGTTACATCGGAGGAAACTTGCTAGAGGGTATATGGGATCTCCCTGTATTATTTCTTACAACTGCCTGTGAATCTACCATTATCTCAAAACATAAAGTTTAATTTTCAAAAGCTATAAGGTGGATCTATATGATGTAATATGAGGTCTGTGATATACTGTTGAGTGAGAAAAGCATGTCACAAAGTAATAGGTACGGTATTATCCTATTTGTGATAAACAAAGCCATATATTGGCTTGTGTGTGCATGTGAGTAAATAGAAAATTTAACACTGCTTACCTCTGAGGAAGGAAGGGAAAAGGGAGTCCATTTTTAGTCTGTATTTAGTCTGTATTGGTGCAGTGCTTTACAATCAACATGTCTGACTTCTGTGATTTAAGTAATTTTTAATTGTAAGGAGAGACTAAATATACCAACATGAGGGTTAACCAACTGCTCTAGAGTATAAGCTGTATCTCCTCAAGCAAACTGGGCCCAAGGAGGTGCTCAGTGGAGGGGCAAGTTTCAGTGAAGGCAACGAAGCACAGGAGCCTGAGAGAGGAACAGAAGGCTGTAGAAAGGGGAGTGGTCTGCAGCGGAACAGGCATCAAGGGAAGGGTTGAGCGAGGGAAGAGCATCCTGAGAAGAAACGCAGAGTCGAGAGTAAGAGGGAAGCTGGAGAGGGATGCTTTGGGGGTTTCCCAGTGGGGACAGGAATAAAATATTGCTTTTGGTTTGCTATTTGGGGTAGGGCACTTATCATTTATCAGGGAGGTGGTGGCACTGCCGTCATAGCCCTCAGGGAACCACCGTGGGGAGCATTCCATTTCCTGAGGACATCTCCTCGAACTATCCATTCTGGGACAGGGGATCACATTGGCTGGACCCCTTGTTAGTTCAAGTCAAGGCTCTATCATCTGATCTCAGTAGCCATTCCTCTAGTGAACCCAGATGGCATTTCTGATCTAGGGATCAGCATAAGCTCAATAACAATCCCCCAAGGAGATGGATAAGTACCCTTTCCCCTGTACTCAGTCACCCTGATAAATGGTCACTTGTCCCTCTAGGCTTGAGGTAAGTTGCAGGGTCCTTTCTCAAAAGGTTCTTGGTCTGCAAACTGGCTTAGGTCTGGGAACTGGATAAGAAGCTATATATTCCCAATATGATGATGCAAGTTTGGTCTCTGCCCAGCAGAGCCAGAATTTTTCTCCCTACATTTGTAAGGAAGTAACTTAGTACACTGCCCATCGAGTTCATTTTAGGTGATCAGTTAGCCATTGATTGCCACAGATCCCTGCATACAAAACTCTATTTCTCCATCCCTGTGGCTTATTAAGGTAATTGCATTTACCTTGTCTCTGATGGAAACCAGAGACCACAGAAACCAATTTCATTGCCACATCAGCACTGTAATTTCTTTTTTTTTTTTTTAAGATTTTTTTGATGTGGACCATTTTTAAAGTCTTTGTTGAATTTGTTACAATTTTGCTTCTGTTTTATGTTTTGGTTTTTTGGCCGCGAGGCGTCTGGGATCTTAGCTCCCCGACCAGGGATCAAACCCGCACCCCCTGCATTGGAAGGCGAAGTCTTAACCACTGGACTGTCAGGGAAGTCCCCTGTTATTTCTGACCTTCAGAGAGCCACCTCAGAACTCTTCAATGATTCTGGTGCCCTTTACCAATGCATTTTTTCCTTCCTTGGTGGGTCCTCCCAGGGCATTTTTTAAAAAATTAATTAATTTATTTATTTTTGGCTGCATTGGGTCTTTGCTGCTGCGTGTGGGCTTTCTCTAGTTGCGGCGAGCAGGGGCCACTCCTCGCTGCAGTGTGTGGGCCTCTCCCGCTGCGAAGCATGGGCTCTAGGTGTGCGGGCCCCAGCAGCTGTGGTGCGTGGGCTCAGCAGTTGTGGCTTGCAGGCTCTAGAGCACAGGCTCAGTAGTTGTGGTGCATGGGCTTAATTGCTTCATGGCATGTGGGATCCTCCCGGACCAGGGCTTGAACCCGTGTCCCCTGCACTGGCAGGCGGATTCTCAACCACTGCCCGACCAGGGAAGCCCATCCCAGGGCATTTGAAGAGGTGATGGTTGAACAGGGTGGAGAAATTGATCCATTCCAACATTCCCATTTCCCTGAGCCTCTAGACTCCTTCCCCTCCTATGGCCTTGCTGCTCAAAGTGCAGTTCACAGACTAGCAGCATCTTGGCATCACCTGAGAGCACATTAGAATCTCAGGCCTGTCCTAGACCTGCCGAAGCAGAATCTGCATCTTAACAAAATCCCCAGGTGACTCGGAAGCACATTGACATTTGTTTTACAGCAGTGATTCCCAAACTTTAATGGGCATCTGATTCGTTTTTGAAAGTGCAAATTCCCAGGCCTCAGCTCCAGAGTTTCTAATTCTGTAAATCTGGGGTAAGATTCAAGAATTTCCATTTCTGTAATACATTCCCAGTTGATGTTGATGGTCCCAGGTGATGTGGTCACCACTCTGTTTGAACCACTGTTCTACATTATGCCAGAGAATTTACAGAACTTTGACCTAAAGAACCACAGACCATCATAGACTCCAGGCTCTAATATCCAATCCAACATACTATTCACACCACTCCCTGGCACTTCAGCCAACCCTGAGTCCTAGGTGATATCCCATGTCAATACATTCAGCCTGATGGAGCCTTACTATCTTCCCCCAACACCCTTACAATCTCCTCCCACATATGATCTTCCCACTCCTCCAGATACCATGTGTCAAGATCTTGTAACTCTTTTGGTGGGTAGACTATTTTATCCTGGAGCAGGACTTTTCTATTTCTCCTTATGGGCTATATTGAGATCTAACTCTTCTTACAGAGCTGGAGGCAGAGAAGAGAGAGTGTGGGCCCGAGAATAAGCAGCAGCTCTCAGGGCAACTGCTCCAGGTATAGTCACTGAAAACACTGTTTTGCAGAAAGAAGGCTCAGGGACATTTACAGCTCAAAGTTTTCAGCCTTATCCATGTCCCACCAGTGCCTTACACTCGCATGAGAGACCTAGAAAGGTTGAACTTTTAATTGGCACTTTAACTCTGCAACCCTTGCAATGAGACACAGGGCTTGGCTGTTCACGGTAAGAACTTCAGGACAAGAGATTTCTTCAAGTTTGCCATGGAGGTTCGATTCTCTACAAGTGTTCTTAAATATATTGTATATATATGTACATATACATATTCATACTCTTATCTTTTTGCCTATATATGTACTTTGGAGCTGTAAGAAAAACCTAGGTGACTCTATAATCTTTAAAATCACTTCCTTCGACAGAGCAACTAAGTGCCACAGCCTCTTGATCTCCCCATGTCTTGCCCTTCACTTACTCTTCATGCCGTGCTATGACCGCTGATCATCTGAATGATTGTGATACTACTGCATGCATGGATGACGAGCGTCCATTTCCATCCTTTGAACCTCCGCATTCTCCCAAGGTTATATCGTTCAGCTCCTCAAACATGATCAACCCAATCCCAGAAGCACATTATGAGGATCTATTTCCTGGTGCAACTTCTAACATCAATTACTCTATCAGTCAGAGTACCAGAAAGAAACAGCAGGTGTTCAAATGAGGATAATTTCAAGAGGGAACTATTTACAGTGGTGTAGGCAGAATATAGGGAAATCACAAGAGAGAAAGCAATAACCAGGAGCTGGTAGCAGCTGAGCAGAACTGCCCTAGACTTGAGGAGGAGGGTCATGCAGAGACGCCCCATTAAGAGAAGCAGCAACCTTCAGTCAAGAGAATCAGGCAGCTCCTGGCAACCTCACAGACAGGGAGCTAAGGGAGTGAACACCTTGACCTCCCTCTCTCCCCAGTTTCCAACCTCTTCCCAGGGATCCCCAGTGGCCAAACCCAAGTGGAAGCCAGAGACAAGGGAGCCAGTGGATATAGTCAACTAAATCAGCCTCCTGGGTTGAAAGCAGATCTGGAGGGGAAAATGCAAGATCTCTGGCATGATGGGAAAGGCCATGAGTTTAGTTCTAAACAAATGTGTTTGTGGCATCTAAGCAGAGATGTAAAGCAGGTAGTCGAGAAGCTCTGGAGATTGGAGAAAAGTCTGAGCTCTTGTACAAATTTGAGAGCATAGAGATGAGGCCATGAAGATGGGTGAGATGACTTAGGCAGACAGTGTAGAGTGAGAAAAGTAGAGGATCCAGGGTTGAACCTGAGCAGTTCCAATGTTTAAAGGTCAATTAGAAGAGGAAAATCTGCGAAGGGACAGAGAAATTGAGCCATAGAAGTGGGAGAAAAACCTGGAGAGTATATGGCTGCTTAGATACCAAGAAAAAATAGTTTTTCCCAAAGAAGGAAGGTTAAATTGGCTAAAGTCTACTGAGAGGTCAAATACTGTGAAAATTCAGCAGTGTCCATGAGATTTAAGGGTGTGGAGGCCACTGGATACTTTGATAAAAATAGTTTTAACGGAGAAGTAGGGGAGGATGCCAGTTGGATGGGGCTGATAAGTAAACAGGTGCTGAATGAGGGCAAACAATGACTATGCACAACTCTCCCAACCAGTTTGGGTGTGAAGGCGAGGAGAGGAAAAGAGTAGAACCAGGAAGGAAATTTGGGGTCTGGGAGCGGGATTTTTTAAGAATAGGAGCAACTAGAGCATGTTTAGATGCTGATGAAAAGAATCCATTAGAGGGGAACAGATCAAGGCTAGAAATGGTGAGATGGTTGGTAACACACATTTTCTGAGAAGGTTGGAATCCATGGCCTCGGGAAGGGAACTGACCTTTCAGGGAGGAGGGACATCAATTCCATTTTGTCAGGAGGGAGGTGCAGAGAATGGGCTCAGGAGCTAGTACAGGTGCAGGCTGGGTTAAGGGTGCAGGTTTCAGGAAGTGAGGTACTTCCCACCTGAGGGCCTCTATTTCTTCTGTGAAGTAGGAACAAAGACACCTGGCACTAGAGAGGGATGAGATGGGGGCTAAAGACTTGAAGAGGAAAGTTTGAAATGGTTGTTCAGAGACTGAAAGGTGAGTGGACAAGAGGACAGTGGGATTCCTCAGGGGTGGAGGCGATCATGAAGAAGACTCTGCTAGGCTGGGGGGTTCTTCTCCAGTCATGCTTTGCTGCCTAGGCAGAGATGTGAAAAGGGGCTATTGTTGAGTTCTTCTAGGATTGACTTTTTCCCCAGGTGAAAGTGATAAAAGGACAAAATAGACCAGTAAGTTTAGGGTGTTGGTGAGATAGTGATTGACATAATGGACCATGTATCTAACGTGGCTTCAAAGGGAAACAGATAGAGTGGGTTGATGGATAAGAAAAAGTAGAGGGGCCAGGAGACTAAGGGCCTCAGTAAGGTTGGGGCACAGACTAGGTAAGCAAGCAGACTAGACTAGAATGAGAGGGGATTGTGAACAGAGGGGAGTTTTGACAGATGACAAAGTCCACAGTGTGACAGAGAAGTAGGTGCTGGAGGTGGCAGGGTAGATTAAGGAACTGAGAGGCCAGAGTACGCACTGGGTCATCCGTGGGTACCCTCACGTCTTCCAGGAATATGGCAGAGTTGAGGTGTGAGGGAATAGTATGAGTTAGGAGGCAAAGTTCTCAGGGAAGCAGAGGGAGTGTTCCAGCGGCCAGTGGCTGCCAACAGCACCAGCACTTCAGAGAGCAGCCATTTCTACAGGAATGTTTGGATTCTGCGCCAGGGAACGAGGAGCGGGCTATTCCCACCCTTCATCCTGGGGGTGTGGGCTGCAGAAGAATACTTAGGAGAGCTGCAAAAGAAGTGATGCCCTCTGGGTAGAGCTGAGTTTCAATTCAGGCCAGGAGACAGAGGTTCTCCAGGGGGCCGATGCAAGCAGAGACAGCAGAAGTGACCAGGGATGAAGGGGGAGGCTTCAACTTGAGTACGTTTGGGTCACGGATTGTAAAAAAAAAAAAAAGGTGCCATTAGGAAGATTCGAAATACGTATAGAATCTATAATAAGTCCAGAAAGCATTATACTGCTTTTCAAAGACAGACACATACACCAGCCCCAGTTGTCCTTCACTTTCCACGGTGACCCACTGTGTGTGTGGTCTGACTCGAGAACAATGCCTAACCAGCAGTATTTTCTCCACGCTCAGGGCTGTCCTTGGGCTTCCTTGTTTCCAGCTGTTGTTTGCTGAGTCTGGCATGAGTTTTACCTTTGTCTCCGTATTTCCTAGTTTACCAAACCCCTTGGTTTGGAGATTCTTAAAAAGAATCCTCCCACCAAGGACTGTTTAGGCCAGTGTTCTCTAGGGTTTCTGTCCGCCTCTCACATCTTTCGGCCTTGTCACAGCCTTTGCTCTTGTCCTCCAAAGATTTCTCTGTGCTGTTCTATCCCCGCTTCACTTCTGCGTGGGTATCCATCCTCTGCCTTTACCCATTCTCAGCACATCTAGGGCAATGAATAGGGTTATTGGGCAGCCAGGGTGCCTCTAAGATCACCAGGTGGATGACAGTGTAACTGATGTCTGTTCTCAATAAAAAAGATGACATGAGAGTAAACTTTCAGGACTTTTTAGTTGCACCATAGATGGCTAAACAAACTCAGCAGGTGTCACTAAGCAAAACAAAAGTCATTGTGTAAACAGTGAAACTAAACTTACCAATTTTCCCTTTGACTTTCCCAATAAGCTTTTTTCCTTTCCGTTTGACTTGATTACCAATTCTTAGTATGCAGGCTGTGACCGCCTCTTGACAAACAGATCGTCAGTGTATGCTGCTGTTTTTTCTCATTCCTAAGGATACTCACGCACCACAGTGAACACGCCAACTCAGTATCTAATTACATGTGAAAGACGCACTTAACAAACTGGTTTCTTTATGCAACAGGATGACTTAGAGTAGTCACATAACAAGTTATTGCCCTTTGGGTACTCTCAGTCAAAACTCTTCACATAATTTTCAATTCAGTGTTCTCTCGTCCACGTTGTCTTGTGATTATTGTTGGGAATTTTGTTGCTGTTGTTGTGAGAGCCCTCAATATTTTCTGGATGATGTTGTGAGCAGATTGGCTCTATTATTGGCACTATGATTATTATTATCTATTATCTAAAATGCTCATAAACTGTCTCAAACACCGTGCCCTTGCTGGCTATCAGAGGTCGTCTTGAGGGGCAGGAGAGATGGCTGATCCTAAGGAAAGCCCCACGGTGCTGGCCATCAGACAGAGTTTCCACAGCAACTCCATGGGCTTGTCAGTTTACTCTTTAGGAACATAAAATAAACTAAAAATGTAATTTACTCTTGCTACAGGAAATTTACTTCTAAGTGATAGAGATAGGTAACTGCAACACCCCCTTGATATCAGAGGCCCCTCCTAGGAACCTGAGTAGAAACTCAGGCTTAAAGTTACCCCACACATCTCTGTTCTAAAATCTTATTGTTAGCATTTAAGATAAATACCTTTTTCATTATAGACACAACTTAAGTTAGCTGAATCAGACTAAAGGGGAGGATTTATATTCCTTGCTTCAAGGAGGAGTTTTCTTGCTTTTTCTTCCTCCTGCTAGATGTGAACAAATCTACACACGTAGCCCCGTGCCCCAGCAGATTTCTTTTTTTTTTTTTTAAATACGTATTTATTTATTTATTTATTTTTGGCTATGTTGGGTCTTCGTTTCTGTGCGAGGGCTTTCTCTAGTTGCGGCGACGGGGGCCACTCTTCATCGTGGTGCGCGGGCCTCTCACTGTTGCGGCCTCTCTTGTTGCGGAGCACAGGCTCCAGACGCGCAGGCTCAGTAGTTGTGGCTCATGGGCTTAGTTGCTCCGCGGCATGTGGGATCTTCCCAGACCAGGGCTCGAACCCATGTCCCCTGCATTGGCAAGCAGATTCTCAACTACTGCGCCACCAGGGAAGCCCCAGCAGATTTCTTAAAACCTGAGGGGAATCAATCTTAAGGTGAAGGCTTTGTGGAGAAGAACAGAACAGGGAAGGAGAAAGCATGGGTCCTTGTTGACATGGTTGAGTTGCTGAATCAACCAGCCCTGGAGCCCACCCTACCTCTGGAAATTTCAGTTTTGTGAAATAATGAATTTCTTTATATTTAAGTCAGTTTGGTACAGTTTGTTTTCTAATTTTTTAAAATTGTTATTATTTGCCATGGAAAGCCTCCCAGGTATCACAGGTACTCACAAGTGCCTGAGCTGTGTAGCAGAGGAGAACCCAGCAGGAATGTGACTGATTAGGGGTAATTCCTGCCAATCTTTTCTTTATTTCCCCTCCCTCAACCTGATTCCTGATATGAGACCATTTGTGCTTTGAGTTAGCTTTCCGTTGTTTCTTCCCCACCCCACCCCATTTTCTCTACCTCTCAGAAATCAGTTATTCTCCATCTAAATAAAATATGACCTTCAAGTTGAATTTAAGCTGGAGTCAAATCAAGGTAAAACGTTTGGAGACCCCATCTCAGGGTGGCCTGAAAGAGGAATGTGAGAAAAGTGTACTCTAGAGTTGCTTTCTGGAGTCAGCCAAATTCTGGGATGAGAGCTTTGGAATTTTGTCAGCATCATCACTGCCTCTCAGTACTTGTATCCTACCCCAGGAGAAGTTCTATATCTTGTCAGTGAGTGGGTGGGGCTGGGTTTTGGGTCAAAGATATCTAAATGGCTGAAATTATCCTATTTGTGGTTTGCTAACATTACTATTTTTCATCAAATTTAAAAAATTTCCAATATTTCTTCAAACACTTTTTCTTCTTCACCTGCTCTCTCCTCCCCTTCTGGGACTCTAATTACATGTACATTAGATTGCTTGATACTATCCCACAGGTTATTAAGGCCTATTCTTTTTCTTTTAATCTTTTTTTTCCTCTCTGTTTAGATAATATCCATTGACTTTTCTATAAATTCACTGATAATTTCATATGTTGTGTTCATTGTGCCTAACCAATGAGTCTTCAATTTCATATATTGTATTTTTCAGTTCTAGGATTTCCATTTGACTCTTTTTTAAAGTTTACATATCTCTTTTGAAATTTTGCGTCTGTTCACCTACTATTCGCATATTTCCCACAGATTCCTTAACATATTTATCATAATTATTAAGACTTTGTTAATTCTAACATCTGGGTCCTCCGTGGGTCTGTGTTTATTGACTATTGTTTCTCTTCATTATGGATTACATTTTCCTGCTTCTTTGCACATTGAGTAATTTTTTTATTATATCCTGAGCCTTATGGACAGTAAATTAAAGAGACTTTAGATTCTGCTATCTTTCTTTAAAGAAAGTTGAGATTTGTTGCAAGCAGTTAAATTACTAGCATACTATCTTGAGCCCCTAGAGCTACGGCATTCAATAGAAATTTTGTGGTAGAAATGTTCTATACTCTGTGCAGTCCAGTATAATGGACATTAACCGCAAGTGGCTATAAGCCTTTAAAATGCAGCTAGTGACTAAGGAACTGCAATTTAAGTTTTAATTAATTTTAATCAAATTTCAAATGCCACATGTACATGGAGGTTATTGTATTGAACAGTGTAGCTGTGAAGAATTGGTTTTACGATCTGTTAGGGCGGGTCTATTTGGGTTTTGCCTTTATTCCTAGGGCATAGCCTTCAGTCCTGGGAAGTAGTCCTTACTCCTAAGGTGTGCTCTCTGTGGTCTCCATGGAAAGTCTTGGGTATTTGCCACACCACTCTAACTGGGCAGGAATTGAACTCTAAGCTCCATCTTCCAACACAAGGCAGCCATAACTTCAGCCTTCCAGCTATTGCTCTTCCCTGGGCTCCCTGCACCTCACTTTGCACATGCAACATGCAGGAGTCAGCTGAGGATCTGAGGGAAGTTTGTACATAGATTTGGGAACTCCCCCTCTGAGGCTCCCTCCTTTCTGGGGTTCCTTCCTTCCCAATCTCCAGCTGCTGTGGAAGCCCCAAACCCCAGCTTCTGCCTCCTCAGCTCATAGGGCTGCCACTTTCCACTTGAGCTCTGTCTCCTGCCATCCTGGGAAGAGGAGAGAACTGCCAGAGGAAACGCCTGATCAACATGGACCTCGCCCAGTGGGATTCCCCCCCCCCTTTTTTCAAGGGTCATATCTTCTCCAGTTTTTGTCTTCAGAACCAAACCATTTTGGTTGCCCTCGAGGACCTTTGAACAGGTTTTGTTATTGTCTTGTTTTAAGTCCAGAACTTATCAAAACTTCTGTTTTTGGCAGAAGGATTAGTCAGATACTATTTACTCAGCCGTTATCAGAAGTTGGAACTGATCTGAATGGCCAAAACTAGACACTAAAATACTGAGTTTAATGGGAAAGCTTGGCTCTCCTTTCCTCCTAGCATACTCTCCTGCATCTCTTTGCACCAGAAGGGGCTCAATATTTGCTAATGAAAATTTGCTGAAAACTGGAAATTCTCTTGAAGGAGCCATACTTTGAAGCATTATCAGTTGTTCATAATTTAGAATAGACAATCCTTTCCTGAAAGCAGATTTTGATATGGGTTAATGAGAAGGAACAAGAGGTTCTTGGGTATATCTGAATTCTGATTACAAGTGGTAGAAAACCTGACACAATTTTGGTGTAAGCAAAAGGAGAATTTATTGAAAAGCCTAGCTTAACACTCCATGGTAGGGCTGGCTCTAGGCATAGATGTTTTTAGGCCTCATATAGTATCATCAGAATGCAGGTTTTTCTTTTTTTTAATAAATTTATTTTATTTTATTTATTATTGGCTGTGTTGGGTCTTCGTTGCTGTGCGCGGGCTTTCTCTAGTTGTGGCGAGCGGGGGCTACTCTTCGTTGCGGTGCGCGGGCTTCTCATTGCGGTGGCTTCTCTTGTTGCAGAGCACGGGCTCTAGGCGCGTGGGCTTCAGTAGTTGTGGCACGCGGGCTCAGTAGTTGTGGCTCACAGGTTCTAGAGCGCAGACTCAGTAGTTGTGGTGCACAGGCTTAGCTGCTCTGCGGCATGTGGGATCTTCCCGGACCAGGGCTCGAACCCATGTCCCCTGCATTGGCAGGCAGATTCTTAACCACTGCGCCACCAGGGAAGCCCAGAATGGAGGGTTTTTGGTTTTGTTCCCAGCTTTCAGACCTGCCTGTTGCATTGATACAATTAATCTCAGCTTCCTGTGACTGCAAGAGGATGGCAGCAGCTTCAGCCCTGCATCCTCTCAAGTGTCCAGTCCAGAGGAGAAAGTGCAAGCCTATTTTCCTGAAATGCCCATGAAAATCTCACTGCCTCTCATAGGTTCTGCCTGGGTCATGGGCCCATCCGGAAGCAATCACGTGGCCATGAAACAGGATGAAATGATTGGCCTAAACATGCCTCATATGCTCCACTCCCCAGTCAGAGGGGTGTCAGTTTCACCAGACCCCCACAGACTGAGAGGGGGAAGGGGCAGTTCCCCCGACACATGCTGGGGCAGAAACAACAGAAGCCCACTAAGGTTGTTATTGGAGGAGACTGGAACCAAGGTACCTGGAAGGGGTTAAAAGGTTACAAAGTAGAGAAGCAGGGGGCCTAAAGGAAAAACCCTGCCTCTTTTTCCACTTAGCCCCTTGGCTTAGGGCCACTGGAGGCTGGTGCTATGCTGTGTCATTGCTTCATGGTGATTGTGCTTGGGGACCTGCCATGAGTAAAATCCATGAAATTTAAATACCACAGCGGTATCTTTAAAAGGTATCAGGTGGAGAATGGCTTTTAATGTGGAATCCAGGCCTCCAATGAGAGGCTTGTTCCACTTGCTAAATTTGGTTTGGGTTAAATGCCCACTGACCTCTTGTCCCTATAGCATTTCATCACTGTGATGAATGCTCGAGAACAAATCCTCCTCTCCCCCGCCCTTCCTAATGGTACACACTCTCTATACCGTTAGAGTTCTGAATTCTTTTCCCAGATAAATTGCCAGGCCCTCCTCTCCATCTCTTCCGTGAGTGAGGAAGCAATCCAAGGAAAAAAGACAACCGCGCCAAATGCAGCAGCACTTCCGAATGTTCACTTGGCTTGGCCAGTGCCTGACCAGCACCTGCCACAGCTCCAAACCATCCAGCAGCATTTGGCGGGGCGGGGCTGGGGAAGTGGAGGCTTCCTTTTCTCTCCCCCTCCAGGAAACCAGAGAAAACATAGCCGACCTCAGAGACCAGTGAAAAATACCTCTGGAGTCTCTCAATCCATTCAGTCCCCACTGACTGCTCCTAAGCACTTTCTAACTTGAACCTAATGGTTCTAAGATAGCCCAGTGAAAAGGGCTTAATTGCTTCCCTAAGCAATTAAGAGAACTCTACCCAATTTTTCAAAAACGTCTGTGCTTTTTAGGATCAGTTTTTTTTTTTTAAATTAATTAATTAATTATTTTTGGCTGTGTTGGGTCTTTGTTGCTGCACGCGGGCTTTCTCTGGTTGTGGCGAGCGGGGGCTGCTCTTTGTTGCAGTTGCGTGGGCTTCTCATTGCAGTGGCTTCTCTTGTTGCAGAGCACGGGCTCTAGGCATGCGGGCTTCAGTAGTTGTGGCTCGTGGGCTCAGTAATTGTGGCTCGCGGGCTCTAGAGCACAGGCTCAGTAGTTGTGGCACACCGGCCAAGTTGCTCTGAGGCATGTGGGATCTTCCCGGACCAGGGCTCGAACCCGTGTCCCCTGCATTGGCAGGTGGATTCTTAACCACTGCACCACCAGGGAAGTCCCACGATCTCACTTTTTTTTTGTTTTTTGTTTTTTACAATAAGCATGCCTCACTTTTGCCACAAAAAAATTAAAATAAGTACAGATATTCAAAGTTTCAGAATTTCCACAACGCTTTGCCCCCTTCAAAGCTCCTCTGTAACCAGTGGCTGACTTGAAAGTCGCTGCTCGCAGCATTTCAGGCTTTTTCTGTCACTGCAATTACATCTAATCATAAAAAGAGAAATATACTTCTGACGAATTTAAAAATGCAACATGGAAGATGCCTCTGGAAAAAATTCCTGTCAGCTCTTTTCATACCCGGGTGCCCTTGGTGATAAATTCCTAGTCTTTTCAGGAAATCAGTTCCTCCTTGCTTGCTTTATGAAACAACCCAGCTCACTCGCCTCAGTTTCACCTTCCTGATGAGCTTGTCTTCTGAAGCATAGAGATATTCCGGTAGTTTCTCCCTCTTTCCTGCCCTCCCACCGCCCACCCAGCTTCTTCACTTGCTCTGCATCCCACCGTGCCGAGGACACCTGCCGCTGACCTCATTCTCAGCTTTGTTTCCCCGATAAGTTTATTGGCCAGGTGCTGCAATCTTTGGTTTGCTGGGCAATTGCCTCCGTGCAGTTCCTGTGACCTACTTGGACTACGGAGCAGACTTCTTCATTATTCACGATGAGCTAGAGGTGCAGTTACCAGTAGGGTCCACCTCCGAAACTTGTTTAGCCAGTTTCCTTCTTTCACTGAGCTGTTCCAAGACCGGCACATGCAGATTGACAAAAACACCGAGAGTTTCTGTGTTCCCAGAAACAAATCCCACCAGAACAAACCTCCGTCTGTTGCTAAACTATGATTCTCATTTCCTCTCCCCACACTGTCTTCCCCCTCTGCCTCCACCTCCCTTTCCTACAAAGCTAAGGACCATCAAGTTTAAATGCAGTGTTGAGTTGTTGATGAAAACAGGGTGTTTTTTCTGAATGTCAAACAACATATGAACATAAAGCAGGCATAAAAATATCAGGAAAACAAGTGTGCACTGCTTCTGCCCGGGATGCAAGCGCACAAGTGGCTGAGCTTTAAAAGCTTCCATGCTCACAAGAAGTTCTGAAGCATTAAAATTGACGATGGGGATTAGGTTGTCTTTCAGAGCAACAGAATCTGTATAACTGAATCCTCCTGGATGCAACCATTTTCAGCCCAGGCATATTAAGTTGGCTGGCTCTGAGTCGGCTTTTGTACACACACGCACAGTATTTAACCACAAGTGCGGTGGGCCCCAAATTGAAACCATATTTTGTTAGCACCACGTGTTCCAGCCTTGACAGTATTTATCAAAGGGGAAGCTGCTGGATTTATTGAAAGAAATGAACTTAACCAGAGTCTGGCAGACCCAACCCCAATAGGGAGTTGTTATTTTTACCCCGCCTGGTGAGCAGTACTGTGGCTGTCAGCGCAACGCTGTGACTGGCTTCGGGCGCTGTTTGCTACTGGACCTCTCCAGGGCCTGCCTCCCAGCTGCCTGGGCCTCATGGGACGTCATTAGCTCCACAGCCGTTTGTTCTTCAAGCCCCTGTTTGTGTTCCTTTCTCTTCTGTGAGGTCCTTGCTCCTTGAACCAAAGGTCATTTCTTCCTCCTCTGATCTCTCCAGCATCAGCTGGGGCTGTGGTGGAAATGCAGAGTCCCAGGCTCCACCGCAGACCTCCTGCATCTGCATCTTAGCAAGAATCCCAGGAGACTCCGGAGCACACTGAAGTTTGAGAAACACTGCTCTACCCGCACTGACCTTCTCTACCAGCGGCTCTCAGTGGGAGCTGTTACCCCCTACAGGTGCTTTGGAAATGTATAGGGGGATTTGGGAGTTGTCACAATGGTGGGTGCTGGGCGGGAGAATGCTGGGCAGCCTGCAGTGTAGAGCACAGCTCCACGTAAGGAAGACTTGGTTCATACATCACATAACTTTCTAAAGTGCCTCCAGGCAGGCAGGTTGGTGAAAAACCCATTTTTAATTATCTGAACCAGGAACTGAATTCCTTTTCCCACACAGACACAAAGTATTGTTTGCACAGTTTTAATATACACTGAGTTTTCTAGGAATTCAACTTCCGCGAATTCAGGGAAGACTGTGCTTTGTTTTGTTCAGAATTTTACCTTCGTTCTTCATTTTGGAAACACATTATTGACAGGAATGCCGTTTACAGTATTTCAGTCTCCAGGACGATATATCTGCATCAGTATGCTTTGGTAGCTGTCCCAGTAACAGTGATTTTATATCTGACTACTTCATTGGTTTTTGGTGTAAATATGCCTGAGCATTTATATATTGAAATATGTTGTTTTATTACAAGTTGATTTTATTTCTTCCTATCAGAATTAAGGAATTCATTATACAGATTGAGTTAGTTATATTATTCATGGATTCTAGTTATATAACTCATGGATTCCATCTTAAGAAAATGAAGTCATTTTAAGCTATTAGAGAATGTTGGGGTCTGATAGGGTTGGTGTTACATTCTTCAGTTGGCCCTTATTACATACTATCTAATCAGCTTAGTTATATTTTTGAGACCATGCATAGTCCCACCTACGAGCTTATAAACATTCTTGGGGTAGGACTGTGTTTTATAAACTTGGTATTCTAGTTACCACTTAGTTCAGTGTAAGGCACCTATTGAGCATTAAGTAATTGGTCACATGACTACTTCAAGGACAGCCCCCCATCCTGCATTCCATCCCGCAAATGCTACTGAGTTCCTACCCTGCGCGGAGAACTGACAGCCTGGCTACAACGGTCACTAAGAGAAGGTTCGGCACATGGGCTGAGCATAAAGCTTAACACAAAGATTTCTGAAAGAAGTGGAGGTTAGAAGTGGTCCACTAGGGAAACAAAATGCTATGGGGTTATGGAGGAGAAAACAATCCCAACACGTGCATGTGCACATACACAAGTCTGGAGTGGCAAATTGCATAAGTTCCTTTATGTGTGTTTTTATTTAATGGGATCACCACCATCTTCTTTGCCCTGTTGAATTAGAAGCTTTTTGAGAGCCGGTCTCAAGTTCTCTAATTCCTTCGTATTACTGCCAAGCTTCAGTGTTGTGTCCGACAAAATCCCTTCTATTTCTTGGGACAAAGACCACAGACATACAGTCTTTTCAATCTCATGTGATAATGTGACATTTTTTGTGTAGCCTAGATTGGCCTGGTGGTCAGGGTCTGGATTTTAATCTGTTGATAATTTGGATAGGTCATTTCACCACCCTGGTGGTCAATTTCCTCATCAGAAAAGATGGACCAGATTGATGGTTCCCTAACTTGACTGTTCCTGAGGAGATTTTTAAAAATACAGAATTCACTGGGCTCTACTCCCAACATGTTGAAAAGACTTTGGAGGTGGAGTCCAAGTAGCTGTAGATTTTAAAGGCTATCAGGTAATTCCAATAGGTGGCCTGGTTTTCTTTCTTTCTTTTTTTTTTTTTTTTTGGCCACGCTGCGTGACATGCAGGATCTTAGTTCCCTGACCAGGGATCAAACCCATGCACCCTGCAGTGGAAGCACAGAGTCTTAACCACTGGACCACCAGGGAAGTCCCTGGCCAGTTTTTCTTTTCAAACTTTAATATGAATACAAATCACCTGAAAGATCTTAAGATGCAGATTTGATACATCAACTCAGGAGTGTAGCCTGGGAGTCTGCATCCTAACAAGCTCCCAGGTGACATTGATGCTGCTGATCGATGAATCTCACTCTAGTAGCCAAGAATAAAAGACTTAAGTCTTTTTCAGCTGAATACTCTCCATCTACGTCAATTACTAGTGAGTAATGTTATATAAGATACCATTAAAAATCATCCACATTTAGTGTAAGATGACCTAGCCAAGTTAAATTGTCATGGTAGAGTATGGAATTATTTCCCTCATTTATAAATTTTAAGTGATACTTTCAAATAATCTATGGAGGATTTTTTTTCCTCTTAAGTTAGCACCCCATAGTACAACATTGAAAGAGTTTTCAAAAATCCTTAAGACTAGAAAAAAATTTTCAGCCAATCAGCAGACTTCAAACTGACCTTTTTGTGGCACAGGGAGCTCAATGCCAGTGTGATCTGAACATCATAGAAGGCAGTATCTCTTCCTGAATCCTCCCATGGGCTGGCATATGCCTGAAATTCCTTTAGTAGAGGACAGAGACTCTCGCTCACTCCGTAATTAGTAATGAGGCTTAAAATACAAGTATCTCCGAGGAGGGTAAAGCACTGACTTTACATCTTAGCAGAATAAAGAAATGATGGGGGAGATTTTCACAGAAAGAGGTTTTCATAGGAAAGAGTTGGATTGGGGTATGCGGGCTGGAGCAGAGAGTGAAAAAGATGTTTCAGAAAGGGAAGCCAGGGGCTGAAGTACACTTAACCTTCTTCATAACTTTGTCCAAAGGAGGCTGACCTAATGGTTTTCAGAGAACTGCAACAAGCCAGGAGAGCCACCACGCTCTCTGGGGATGCAGCAGGGGGAAGGGAGGAGAGTGGGTCTCCTCCTGAGAAACAGACACACCCCCAATTCCTTTGCTCATTTCCTAGGTTTGTATGAGAGGCCCTTAGGTCTCTTTCTCCTACAGTCCTGCAAACGAGCGAAGGAGTGGGTCCCAGGGAGGAGAAGGGTCAGGATGAGGAACACCTGTGGGGCCTGAGCTGACCAAGGAGGCTGAGGGAGGGAGAGGGTCAGCAGGAGAACTGAGGTGGACACTAGAAGCGGGAGGTGGGTGTGACCCCGAAGACAAGCGGCCCCATAAAGCTAGGTTTGCTTCCAGCACTACACAGCTGCTCAAGCTCTTGGCAACGCAACCTCTTCCCAGTCTCCTGTAACTCACCTGGAGGTCACGACTGCCAGTTTGAGACACGTAAACAAGGTCGAGGAAGTTGATCTTTCTTCCAGCAATTAAGACACTCAGTCTCCGCCACAAACTCGTGATACTCAAGGGCGCCCACTCTCAAGGGAAGCAGCGAGGCAGCTGCAAGATCTATGAGTGTGGCTGCTGCCCAGGCTAGATTCGCCTCTGGGCATAGTGGCCGAGTATCTAAGATCTGGAACAATCTCTAAGAGCGGAGACAGACTGGGCACCTGACAGGACGTTAAAGCCGGGAAGAGCTTTTGCTCCTGCAAACCTCCCTCTCAAGGTGTATTCTTTTACCTCTTAATCACTTTTTTTCCCCGAAAAGGAAAGGAGCTGAAGAGAGGCATACAGATCACCTGGGCTGTTGAGGCCAAGAGGAAAGACATTCCAGATTCAAATGACATCTCTACGTCTATAAACCGCATGATTCACTGAGTATCAACTGACATGCAGACCCACAAGTGAACGCTCAACTCAACTAACGTGAGGGGAAAGAAATTGTCCAGTGAAGCCTGCAGGAGCACGGCCTGGCTGAGCAGGGCAGTCCAGGCCTGCCAAAAAGATGAGAGGAAGGTCTCTGGTCCCTGTTGACTCAGGGCAAATGGACAGGGTCTCTTCCCAGGGCCCCCAGGACACAGGCTGCCCACCACGACTTCAGAATGAAGTCCATTTGTGCTGAAGGAGAAGAGAGGAGTGTTACCTTCGCTTACGTTAGAAGTCACCTTAGAACCCTCCTACACTGTTGGTGCAAATGTAAATTGGTACAACCACTATGGAGAACAGTATGGAGGTTCCTTAAAAAACTAGAAATAGAACTACCATATGATCCAGCAATCCCACTCCTGGGCATATATCCAGAGAAAACCATAATTCGAAAAGATACATGCACCCCAATGTTCATTGCAGCACTATTTACAATAGCCAAGACGTGGAAGCAACCTTAAATGTCCATTGACAGAGGAATGGATAAAGAAGATGTGGTACAGATATACAATGGAATATTACTCAGCCATATAAAGAATGAAATAATGCCACTTGCAGCAACATGGATGGACATAGAGATTATCAAACTAAGTGAAGTAAATCAGACAGAGAAAGACAAATATCATATGATATCACTCATATGGGGAATCTAAGTTTAAAAATGATATAAATGAACTCATTTATAAAACAGAAACAGACTCACAGATTTCAAAAACAAACTTATGGTTACCAAAGGCAAACGTCGGGGGGAGGAATAAATTAGGAGCTTGGGATTAACATACACCCACTACTATATATAAAATAGATAACCAACAAGGACCTACTGTATAGCACAGGGAACTCTACTCAATATTCTGTGATAACCTATATGGGAAAAGAATCTGAAAAAGAATGAATACGTGTATAACTGAATTACGATGCTGTACACCTGAAACTAACACAACATTGTAAATCAACTATACTCCAATAAAATTTAAAAAAGAAGAAGAAGAAGGAGTCACCTTACCCAATGAGAGCAAGGTAGCCTAAGGATTTTGGTGCTTGGAGGGATTTTAGATCATTTAATTCACACTCATTTTATAGGTAGGGAAACAGAGGCCCAGCAAGGGAAAGAAGTTTGTACAAGTTCACTGGTAAATTCTTGGCAATGTTGAGTCTAGAATCCAGCTGACTCCCAGACCCACTCTCCTCCCTTCCCCTCTGCTGCCTCCCAGAGAGCCCAGTGGCCCTCCTGGCTTGTTGCAGTTTTCTGAAACCTCTGGAGTTATCAGAGCTCGCATTCCCCTACCCTTATTTCCTCAGCTCTCTAGGTGGTGCTGGATGAGGCTGCCCTCCAACCTGCCCCAGCTCCAAGCTTAAAGACCAGTGCGAAAGGGGTCCTTGGCAAAGGCCCATGATGGGCTTGAAGAGACAAAACTTAGGTTCATGAACTTATACCACCCCTTTCAGAACTCCATTTTCAAGTTTAGGGGGAGAAATGAAAGCTCTTACCAGACCCAACTGTTGAGCTGCATCACACAGGCCTGTAAGCCTTGTAGTTGCCCAGCCCAGAGACTGAAGAAAGAGCCCAGAGACAGCAACAGAGACGCCAGCAAAAGGTCCGAGAGCAACACCCCACTGTAGATAGCAGGCAGCACATGGCGGCAACCTCCGCTACTTAGCGGGAGAAAGAGGCTACCATTTAGAGGCGGAATTGACGTCAGGTTGGCTCATCAGTTACCAGGGAAACCAGCGGCTGGGGCAGGGGGCAAGCACATAGGCAGTTACTTATTAAGCCTTATAATTAAGACGATTGGATAGTCATGTGAGTGAAGCAGGGCGTGATGCAGCAGGGGACGTACAGAGAGCAAGAGAACAGCCATCTTGAATGACCTGACCATACACGAACTCATTCAGCACACGCTAAATCCAGTGTGGGCGTGAGCAGGTGCAAACGGGACTCTCAGGCCATGGTTGGTTCTGCATCTGGAAGTTAGGATCCCATAACCATAGAAAATATCAGTAGCCTGCTACGGTCGGACACAAGTGGGGCCTGCACATCTCCACCCCAACAAGCTTGCTGCCAAATTGGGTTGTTGCAATAAATGCGAGTCTCAGCTCACACCAAATCCCATCAAACGCAGGGAACTTTGTTAGATAGCAGACAAAATTAATCTAACAAATCTCATTTGTGGTTCAGAAGATATTTCTCTCTTTTCTTCCTGCACCCCTCCCACTCCCACAAAAAAATCAGCAGAAACACCTAGGCATGAAGGCTTGCTGTTCTCAGCCTTGTCCTTCAAGGGGTAACTCTCTGGCCCTCCTCAGGCACCCTCTCCACACAGGGCAATGAGTCACAGGGCCCAGGGAGTGTGTCTACCCAGAGCTCATACCTCACTTTCTAGACCACCCTTTGGTACCTGGGATCCCAGAGTTCCCTGCCCAAGGGTCCTGAAATCATCTCCAAAGCCTGCATAGGCCTCTCCTCGGGCTCTGAGTTCTGAGGATGGACTGGCCCATGGCTGTGCCTCACCGCTAGGCCTGAGGAAAGGCCGGGAGACAGCTCTTCACAGAGAGCTGGGGTGTGAGATAGAGCTGGGGGTGGGCAGAGAAGGGGCAGCCAGGGTGCAGCAGGTGGAACTCTGAGGTGTCTGAGGATGCTACATTCAGACTCGGCATTCCAGGTCCCTCTGAAGATGTATTTTTCAACGCAAAAGGATAGAACATATTTTATATTATAGTTTCTAGGCTAGATTTGCAGCTTTTAAATATTTGGACATATAGTATGCGGGTCTCCATCTGAACTCTTGCTCCCATCTGTAAACCTCTGTTGGAGGCATGTTTTTTGAAGCAAACACAAAGACTGGGCTCCTGTGGTTAGATGGTGGGGGGAGGGTGAGAGTCATCCTATCCCTGGAGACACCACACCAGTGGGCCCTAAGCTCAAGGCACAGTTATTGGGCTTGCTGATTTTTAACCCTTATTCACACAAGGCAATTAGTCCTATTATATACACATACCAAAAAATCTGGGGGTTCTACTAAATCAAGAATTACTTCTCTAAAAAAAAAAAAAAAGAATTAGTTTGAACACTTTTATGCAAATAAGGCAACTTAAATTGTTGAGAGACTAGAATTGATTTGCTTGCTTTACCCACTAATTAACCCACCCTGAAGAGTTAAAACAGATTAGGATTTACTTGTTCATGCACATATCACGTTACTCATGCCAGGGTATTTAAAAATGAATGACCACATATACAACACAACAGCCAGCCTCCGAGGGTCCCCCTTTGTTCCCCAGCTGGATAAGCCTAGGATGGTGCTGTGAGCGTAGCCCCTGGCGTGAGGAGTGGACCTGGCGCGGGGAGCCCAGGACCAAGGGGCTCCCTGGCTTCCCCTTGCCTCCCCTAGAAGGGGCCTGCCAGCCCCCAGAGATGATTTATATCACTGTATCAAGCAATAATTCTGCCACTCAACAAGCCACATACCCCAGGTCTATGTCCAGGTTTGGGATTATAAAATATTTACTCTACAATATGTAAGCAATCTCCCTTTTTTCCTGTGCCAGTGTGGCACGTTAAGCAACTTCCCTTTACCTGCACTTATTTTACAGGACCTAAGAATTTTCTATTTACATCCACTTAGGGGCTTATGAGCCGGCCTGGCCAGGACCTACTACATGCTGATTTTCCAACTCTCTGCTGTGGTTACTCTTCACATAAACTTGGGCTACTCTAACAATTGCTTTTCAACATTCTCAGGAGTTATAAGAAGGCAACGTTGAGCCCAAAACGCAGGATCAGAACAAAAAGCTGTGACATTAAAAATTCTCTCCAAAATTCCCTAGAAAGTCAGTTAGAACCCCAGGTAAATTAACTGGAAGAAAATCTTTATCATTTAACAGCAGACAGTAGCAGGTACAAACCTTAGTCTACAGATACGTAAATGTTTCTTTACTTTTCTATAACCCAACTTAATCTCCACTTTAGCCCTCATTTCATGAGAGGAGTCAAAACTTTATCAGTTTGAGGTTATATCTTTGTTCTAGGGCACAAAGGGCTGTGGGGGGGTGGTAAGGCCGGGCATCTAGTCTTCAGTCATCTGTCCACAAGGGCATCTGCTGAGACCATCATCACCTCATCTGACCTTGGCCATCGTCCATGCAAATGGCTGCTGAGCTGCCCCTCATCCTACCCAGTAAGCCCTTTCAAAGCCAGCCACTCTGCTCTGCCCCGCCCCTCTCAGCAGCATGGGGGTCATTCCCTTGCTCTCAATCCATGCTGTGGCATGGGGAACTTTGTGAGGCTGTTTCTACAGCCATGTCTGCCTAGACATGCCCCAAATCCATTTCTTTAGGGTCTTGCCACTTTCCTAGGGCTCTACCCTAGAAATAAGAAACGGGTCTCTCTCTCTCCAGTCTCACAACCTAATCGGTGGGTTCTATCATGGGGTTCCATTTCCATCCACCTGGGACACACAATCCTGCTTTCAAGCATCCCTTAATGACTATACAGTTCTTGCTTTCCCTCTGTGCCCCCACTTCCCCCAGAGTCCTCAGGGACTGGGGACAGGGACCTTCAAGTGGGGTATCGTGTCCTCTCTCAAATCTCTGGTATATGTCATAGTCCTTCCTTCACACACACGGGCTTAGACTTGAGAAACTCAAAAGCCAGCAAACAGGCCCTTATATCTGTTGAGCATCCTTCACTGAGGTGATGAACACAGACTAACCTTGCTCGAAGGAGCAAGATGAGAGGTGGGTGTGAGGGTGAAGAAAGATATTAGGAGAAGAAAGACTACTGGTATTTCAAAATCATACCCAAGCATAATACTAACAGACGATAGAATGATCTTTCTGAAATACAGATATGATTATCTAACTGCTCTGCTTCAAATCCTCCAGTGCTTCCACATTGCCCGCAAAGGCAGTCCAAGATCCTCGCCTTCAAAGAAGTGAAGGCTGGGCTTACTGAGCTATTCATCTGGGAGACCTACAATTTGCACGAGCAGACAAAGCAAATATTCACATGGCCTATCCAACCACTAAAGCATCAGGTCCTGGGACCAAAACTAACAATTTCCCAAACAGGTCCAAAACCTGGCTCTGACCTCTTCTTGGGCAAAAACTCTGACCTAATTTTAGAAGATCCTGTTGGATTTCTTAAATCAAATATCCTTATCCTTCATGTACTATGGCTGCTCTGAATCAACCAATAAGAACAAGAGCAACATTAAAAAATACCATAAGGGCAGTTTCAGTGCTCGTTTTCTCTCCTCCTTTCTCCCTGCCTGACCCTGGTTTCTCTTTTCCAAAACATGGCTGGAGCACCTCCTTCAAGAAGTCTTCCTCCCTGTCTTGACCTGATTCTAATCACACCATGGCTTGTGTGAGAGGCACAGATCCTGTCTGTTGCAGCTGTGTGTATCGTGTTGTTTTTTTCTGTCTTCTTCCTCTGATTAGCCTATAAACTCTCCTGGATGAGGTCTGCACCCCTACTTCTTTTGCAGCACCCCAAGCACTTAGTCTGCACACAGAGGGAACTTAATAATTTTTGCAGTTTGATATCTGGGTCCCTACCCCAGCTCCTGGGTAATCACTGTCAGCAAACAAATTAGTTATCAGTAAAACAGCCAAGGTTTCCAGAATGAATCATTTGTATTTCCACTGCTGGAAAAAACAACACATGCCACTCTCCTTGCAAAGAGGGATTTCAGTAGAGGAATGTGGTCATGACGCCACGGGCAGATCTCTCCTGAGAGTTTTGACACTTGTAACTCTTTGACCTGAAAAGATGAATCAACTTTTATTTTGAATCCTACGATCCCCTAGGTTCTTTTAACCTAAAGGCGTAAAAGTCAGAGAAGGTGAGCCGCGTCCTACTGGTAACAGCAACAAGTAAATAAACATATGGTCTTGGCTGAGCACCCACTAATAAAATTCCTGGGAGCCAAGCACCGCCTCACCCCCTGCAGCATTCAGGACAGGCTCAGAGATGGCTCAGAGGCTGCACCTGCCTTGGTTCATCGCAGGCACGGTCCCACCCACGTGCCAAGGCTGCTTCTCTCTTACAGGGGCTGATTCTCCTGCTGATGCCCAGAGCCTGCCTCTTCGGCCTGCCTCACAGCTCTAAGCCTGTCCAGAGGAGGAAGGTCCTGCCCTGGCCTCTCCTGGTCCCCTGCTCCCAGGTGGGCAGCTTCATGAGTCAGCCCAGCCCCAGGGGAGCTTTTGGAGGAAGGGTTCTTTCCCTCCACCTCCTGTCTCCACCTCCCTCTTCCCCTCTTCCTTCTTTTTTTTCTCCCTCCTCCCTTCCTAAGTCAAGTAGGGCTTGAGGGCACAGCGCCTGGTCCCGAATGGGGTTTTGTCCTCCCTGCAGCATCTTTCCTTCTTCCACCAGCAGTGTGGGAGAACCCAGACCCCCCCAGACACTCCACCCACCAGAAAAGGGAATCTCTTCCCTCTCCTGTCCAAGTCCCCTGCACAACAGGGCAGCTCCATTTCAGTTCCCAGCCAGGTTTCCAAGCTCCATCCCCACACGGGGCCTCCAGACCTGCTACCCTGTTTCTTCAGGGAACATAGTGGCCATTAGCTAGAGACAGGGCCGGCTCTGTGTTCTTCTGGACCACAGAAGGTGACCCTGAGAGCCCTCTCCTTCCACCACGGCACACAGGCAGGCCCTCTGTGCCAGGCACACTGCGAAACACTTGTTGGGCCCAGATAACCAATGCCCAAGGAGTGCAGTCTGCAGTGGAGCAGACGGGCGGGAACCGGCCGGGTCCAACCACCACCCATCGGGATGCAGCCGAGAGAAAGGGGCTCTGGGAGGAGAGGGGGCTGCACCCCCGCGTCAGGGAGGGGGTGGGCAGGACACCAGGAGTGGGCCAGACTTCAAGCGGCCAACCTACTGTGGAGTTTGAAGATCTCTGAGGAACCTCCAGCAGATTCTGCTGGCCTTTGCCCTGCCTCGGGTGCACGTGCAGCGTCTCAGCAAGGCGGCTGGACTATCCTCTTCTGCTATCCATTCCTGCTTCTATGGAGGTCCTGCCCGACACCTGTATGTTTACTCCCAAGCACCAAACCTCATGCACAACACACTTCAGTAGTTATAGACTCTTTAAATTGTTACTGCTGAAATTCTGTTCCCTTCCTTTACCGCCATCCCATTTCCTTCCACCCACTCCCAGTATTTTCCCAAGGAAATCATGAATCGAACATTTGAGTCACCCTCATTAGCCCTTTCTTCAAGTCTCAGGGCCTTGTGACCATCTGTGATCTCCTGTGAGGTCATTGTAAATCCAAACACTTGAACTGCCGTGGACCACGGTGATCGTGCCTTTCACTTTCTCCCCATCATCCTGGACAGGGGCAGGCCTGGCTGGTTTCAGGGCACACAAATTCTTTCCTGCCTCCACAGTCACAGCAGAGGTAAAGGCCCCATGGACAGTCCTCACTCCCCTCTGACCAGGAGGAGGTGGGCAGCAGGACTCAATACTTGGCAGGAGAGGAGACAAGACTGAATGTCTCCGGAAGCTATCAAGTCAGAGAAATGATGCTGACGAGCAGGCACTGGGCTCTGATCCCTGTGCTGGGTGAATTATGTTCCCTGAATCTTTACAATAATCCTGGGGGTTAAGTTCTATTACTATCCCCCCCACCCCCATGCAGACAAGTAAATTAAGACTCAGAATGGCTCCATAACTCACCCATGGTCACACAGGCCAAAGTGAAGAGAAAATGGCTTGATGCATCTCCCTTTGTCCCCAGGAACTGGACATGAAGGAGTTGGACCCAGCTGGCATAATAAAATGATGGAGACTTGCTGAATTGGCCCTAGAACTTCAAGAAAGAACACGGCTGACGAAGAGAGACAGGGCTTCCTGGGGAAGAGACAAGGAGGATTGTTAGAAACTTGTAAAAACTTGTCTGGTGTTGACTTATTGGCATGTTCTCATGCTGGGTTGGGAAGACCTGTAATTCCCTTCTCCTACTCCCAAATCTCCCGTAAAAGGCAGCCAGATGTACTCACACCACCTACCCACATTAATTAGCAGAGGTATGTGTTGCTTGGAGAACAAAATGGGGGAGCAATTGAGAGAAGCAATGGAGAGAGAGGATGGTGGCTTGGACTAGCCAGACAGCACTGGGCCACTTGAGGGCTTGTTCTGTGCAGGACCCAGAGGGAGAGGGAGGCCGTAGGAATGTACATGCCCTGGGAATCTTCAAACATGCTGGGAGGAAGCTAGATTCCGCACGTAATTGGGGATGCAGGCTTGAGCCGCTTGATGCGGATATTAAAGAAAAATGATTTCCAGAAAGTTGAAGGATTTGGAAACCTTTTGTTTTACCTCATGCAATTCTAAAAACCACCCGATGAGGTAAATAATTTACTTTCTCCTTTGTGCAGATAAGTAAACCCACGTCGTTTAGGAGGTGGAACTTGTCTGGAGCCAAAAGCTAGGGCCCTAACACAGGCCCTGCCCACCCGCTCTGCTCCAAGAGCTGCTCTCCCACAGAGAACTTCAACCTGCCTCAAGCTCCGTCCATCCCTCACAGGCCTTGGTCGGAAGCCCTTCTTCGTGAAGAATTCATATTCTACCTTACTCCCCGTGCCAGTGTAGCCTAAATCTCTTTCCTTGAGGACTGCAGTGCTAGAAGCCCTGACTCTAAAGTCAGGCAGCCTAACTGTGTGACCTTGACTTCACTGAGACTCAGTTTCTTTATCTGTAAAACAAATAATAATAACATCTATTTTGTAGGGCTGGTGTCAGGATTAAATAGGAAAAAGAAAAGAAAAGAAAAGAAAAGAAAAAAAAAGGAAGTACCTAGCATATAGTTAGCTTGCAATAAAAATTAATTGTATTACTATTACGGTTTTGCCTCAGCTAATGGACACACACTGTTTTCCTTAAGTTCTAGAAACATTAAAAAAAAAAACAAAAAACTTCAGATTAAGTTGTACTCTGCAACATATGGATATTAAAGTTATCACAAGAAAAGTATTTTGGAAGGACTAATAAATTCTGATTGGTTATTTTCCCTATTGTTATCATTTCAATGCAGATTTACATTAAGTAGTGTTCCCAAGAACTTTTATAACCTATTAATTAAATACTTTGATAACCTCAGGCAGAACTTAGAAAATCACCAACTGTAATTTAGCTAACTGCATATTTTGATACACTAATATTTCTTGGCATACTTTAAAACTAACAACATTTCTTTTACTTCTAATGATAAAAGTCAACCTGTTTATTGTAGAACATTTTAAAATAAAAAGTATAAAATAGGAAATAGAAATTGTACGCTCACCATCTATAGATACTCACTATTAACAAAGATTTATTGCTATCTTGTCTGCTTAAAAATTATACTTATCAAAATAAACCTGTTTTCACAGAATATTCAATAATGAGAATTTCCCATACCGTTATTCTTTTAAAACACAATATTTATACTTGTGTAATATTCCACAATAAATCTATAACATAATCTACATAACCATTTTCATGTAGTTGTATATTTAAATTGCTTCTAATTGTTCCCAATTTTAATGTGGACAGACATCTTTATATGTACAACTGTATGTGCTTCTCTGATTAGCTCTCATATTTCCTCAGGTCTCATAGCAACCTGTGGGCCAAACAGAATCAAGGCAAAATTTTGCCCAAATTACAGCAGTACAGCTTTTCTGCCTCCCTCCCTCCCTCCCTCCCTTCCCCACCCTTCCAGCATAAAGGAAGGAACTGGGCACTTGCTGTAAAGTCTCTATCAGTTTCTGTTGTTCCTACTTATCTCACTTGGTGTGGATAGTCATACATTGTGCTAAAGAAATATTAATATGTTTGATTACAGGGTGCTGCCCCAGAATCACCTAGAGATATTATATAACATTCGGGGGCTTCCTGGGTGGCGCAGTGGTTAAGAATCCACCTGCCAATGCAGGGGACATAGGTTCGAGCCCTGGTCCAGGAAGATCCCACATGCTGCAGACCAACTAAGCCCGTGCGCCACAACTACCGAGCCTGTGCTCTAGAGCCCGCGAGCCGCAACTACTGAAGCCTGCGCGCCTAGAGCCCGTGCTCCGCAACAAGAGAAGCCACCACAGTGAGAAGCCCGCGCACCTCAACGAAGAGTAGCCCCTGCTCTCAGCAACTAGAGAAAACCCGTGTGCAGCAGCAAAGACCCAATGTGCCAAAAATTAAATGAATAAATAAATTAAAAAAAAATATTTGGGATATGCACCATACGTCCTTACTAAAATCCAAAAATCTGACCCACAGGGTTTCCACAATAAAGTAATGATTCTCAATCTTGCTTCAATTGGAATAATCTGGTAAGCTTTTAAAACAAAAAACACTGATGCCCAGGCCCAGTCCTAAATATTCTGGTTCAATTATATCTCCCAGTTTTTGTAATATACTTTTTAAAAATTAATTAATCTATTTATTTATTTATTTTTGGCTACATTGGGTCTTCCTTGCTGCGCATGGGCTTTCTCTAGTTGCAGCGAGTGGGGGCTACTCTCCATTGCGGTGCGCAGGCTTCTCATTGCGGTGGCTTCTTTTGTTGCCAAGCACAGGTTCCAGGCACGCAGGCTTCAGTAGTTGTGGCACGTGGGCTCAGTTGTTGTGGCTCGTGGGCTCTAGAGCACAGATTCAGTAGTTGTGGCTCACAGGCTCTAGAGCGCAGGCTCAGTAGTTGTGATGCATGGGCTTAGTTGCTCTGCGGCATGTGGGATCTTCCCGGACCAGGGCTCGAACCCATGTCTCCTGCGTTAGCAGGCAGATTCTTAACCACTTGCGCCACCAGGAAAGTCCCAGCTTTTTATTTTGAAATAATTACAGATTCATAGGAAGTTGCAAAAATAGCTCAGAAAGCTCCTGTGTACCCTTAGTTTTCCTCAGTGGTAACATCTTGTATAAAACCAGGACATTGATATTGCTACAGTCCACAGATTTCATCAATTTTACATGTACTCGTGTGTGTGTGTGTGTGTGTGTGTGTGTGTGTGTGTGTGTAGTTCTGTGCAATGTTATCACCTGTGTAGATTCATGTAACAACCACCAGAATCAAGATATAGAACTGTTCCCTCTCCACAAAGATGCTTGTGCTACTCCACCTCCCTCCTTGCCCCATTCTTAACCTCTGGCCCCATTTATTTTTGAGTCCCGAGGAGATGTCTCACAGAGAAACCTCACATATGTTTCCCCACGCCAGCATGCTTGATACTGTCACTTCCTACAGGCCCTCTGGAGGAGGCCCAGTGCTGTCCCTTCTGCCATTGCTGTCCGCAAGTCCATGCCCTCCTGCTTCCAGGAATACCCAAAGCCTACAAACCTTAGATATGCCAAATGGGGCCATGATATGTGTCATTTACCCAGGATGATGTCTAAGAAATGGAAAGACTGCCCATTCTCCAGCTGTGTCACAGTTTGCCAGCAGGGTACCAGAGCAAGATTGCCTCTGCCAGAATGATACACCCTCTAACCCTTCTGACTGCCGTTCCCTTGTCTTTGGAGGTCGGCTCTAAGCCCCAGTGCTGGGCTGGGCAGGCACTGCCTTTCCTCCCTATGTCTCCACCTCTGTCCCCCAGGGGCCTCTGTTCAAAGCTCCTTCATCACAGTGTTCATATCCTCTAGGTAAATAGATGCCTGGGGGGGTTCACTGCACACAAGTTCATCAGTTACCACCAGGCTAAATTGCAGAATCACAAGTTTAGGCTTGGCTGGGAGTCCCACTCATCTCAGGATAAATTCAACAGCATTAAAAAGGGATGGATATAGCCAACTTAAGCTCAGGGACTATGTCCTCAGTTTAGCACATCCATAATCTCATTCAAAATATACAGGTTTTACTGAGTCTAGCTTTGGTCAAAAATGTTTGATTGTCTAAAGAAGATCCTCTCTCATTCCCCTCCCGTGTAACATAAGATGTGTTTGTGGTAATTAACCGTATACTCTAGTATTCAAGTCACAGAATAGCAACAGGGGAGTGTGACTTTGCTAGGACAGGAATTAACGTCACCCAAAGAGAGATACAAGGACTCTAGAACCTCTTTACAGGAGAGGGTAGCATGTTTTAGGTGGTCCAAGAATAACTGCACCATGTTAGGCAAAAACACAACGTTGCTATTGTCTTTATTTGGAAGCAAAACAGGAGTAGGAGAAGCGTATGTGAATGCCAAGTTGACAAGGCCTAGACTGTAGTGGCTTTGTACCATGTGAACTGAGCTGCAGTGAAACTACGTTTCCACGAATTCCCTTGTCTGTAGAGTTCCAGGTTTGCATTGGCCACAGGCGATGTTTTGCATCAGATTTGGAAGGTGGCAGTAAAGCAATAGCCATGTTCTCACTTCCTGGAGGTACCTGCAGAGCAGCGGCACCGCGGTCGCCTGTAAATATTGTCACTGATTGCTGGCTTGGCTTGTTAGCGTGAGGCAACACCCAGTCCACGGTTCCTCCAGCTCCTGCCAGATCTCCTCGGTCAGTTTCTCGGAGTCCTAGGCCAGGTACGAGTGCAGATCTGTCGCAAAGAGAGCCAGCTTCTCCTTCAGGTCACCTCGTAATGAAGGTTGGGGATGGTGAGAGACAGATGGAGGTCCCAGTGTGTCTTTGCTGTGTCTGTCTGTTCTTATCCACCCCCAGCTCCCTTCTCAACGGCCCATCTTGTTGACCCATAGCAACTTCAGCCTTAACCCTAGATGCAGGGCCAGAGGTACACACAGGCAGCTCCCTCAACTCATCCAAGTGCAAAGATAGGACCCCTGTCCCCGCTGTTCCACATTCCTCCAGCGCTTCTGCATCTTTGATCAACCCGTGACTGACACAGATTTCCGTATTGATTACCTCTCAGAGAAGCTCTAACTGACGGAACTTGGAATTTGTTGATTGAACAGAAGATCAAGTGTTAACTGTATACTGATAGGAGTGGTGGAAAATGAGCAAGAAATAAAAACGCCCTGTGGAGATGCATGAAAATATATATTCTCTACCCTGAACAACAAATCCTACGTAACACTGGGCCCTTCTACTCTGACACTCAAATATCCTGCCTGTTCCTCAAACGGGAAGCGTCTTTACGAATGCTTAATCATTCATTTACTGGACAAATTATGTATGGTTTACCTCGCAGGTATGTCTGCCCCACGTGCTATGCCCCACGTGCTATGCCCCACCTGGACTCAAGCACGCATTAGCTATGGTTCAACAAATTTGCTTAGGCATTTTCCTTCCTCCCACCCTAGCCTTGACCCCAGTCTTCTTTCACTTTCACTTTCTCTCTCAAACTTGAAGCTCTAGATTCTGAGGCCCTGACTCAGATTCCGGCCTTAGGAGGGGTCCCAAGATGTCACATTCATCTGTGTGCACCCTGGTACCTGGACCTCGGTCTGCCTATGGACCCTGGCACCTCCTGGGATCTTGACAGGTACCCATAGCCCAAACTCCTACCGAAGTCAGTTTCAACTTTGATGACCTCGATGGTGCTTCCCAGTGGGAGCCCACATGCAGGTCCCAACACCCTGGAAGTGGAATTAAGCCACATAAGAAATACAACGTAAGCATCTAAACAGTTTTGAGGAAAGCCCACTCCATTCCACCCAACCCAAGGTAATCAGGGAAGTCCTCCCGGATTAGGTGACCTTTGTAGGACTGGTACAAATTAAGCATAACCCCAGCTATATTTCACGGTCCAAGAGATGAGCTGGGCAGGTTGGAAGGGAAAAAATGCTTTGGCTAAAGGGGGAAGCCAGAGAATTGGAACATGAGGCCTTGTGTACATAAAAATCAGTTAAATGATTAAAATGGTGTAGAGAAAAAGGTAGGAAATACAGGCAAGTTCTAATTTTCGGTTCTAAAAAGAACCAAGGAAACTCTAACCACCAAAAATCAGCCTTTAGTTTGTTGATCACTTAAAACTTGTCTTTCACAAACTTCTTGCTGGGGTAACAAACACCTGAACAGTGAAAAAGAGGAAAAACCAGATGAACATAAACTGTTAGTTGGTTGCCCCCAGGTTAAGAGTGCACCATTCCATAAGGATGAGAGACAAGTCCCAGTTCCGAGGCTTTTGGCAGTTCAGGGAAGCACACACATCTCCTGGACGCCATGAGCGCCCTTTACAGGCTGCGCTGGTGAACACGGCCTAAGAATGCATTTTTGAACCTGATAAATCATATAAACAACTTCTCTAGTAAAACACATAGGGAAAAAAATGGCTGAAGATACTTGTTATAGATAAATATAGCACCACCTCTTTCTGACAGCTTATGGCAGTGGAGATTTCTCTCATAATAATTTTTAAAAAAAAACAAGTTGGAAGGACACCAGAGGGACACTCTTCCCTCTAAAAAAATTATTTTGACTACATTTCTGCAAGACAGGTGTGATCCTCAGAGGATTCTCCAGACAAGAAGATGGAACAAAGCTGGAATATTTTGAAACTTATCTAACAAATATTCCAGTCAATACATTTGGAATAAGTTCCACAGATCCTCACTATTTAAATAAACTCTGATTAGAAAGTTTCTCACCAGGGAATTCCCTGGTGGTCCAGTGGTTAGGACTCTGCGCTTCCACTGCAGGCGGCCTGGATTTAATCCCTGGTAGGGTAACTAGGATCCCATAAGCTTCACCTCACGGCCAAAAAAAAAAAAAAAAAAAAAGTTCCTCACCCATGGTAATAAAATAGTTCTTCTCAGATTCATCAGATTAGTTAGAGATGAACTATGTCTACAGTTACTATAGACACAACCAAAGGACTGTGATCTACCTCAGAATAGCCAAACCATGAAGCTGTGTGATCATAATATTGTGCCCCTGAATTGGAGCTAAGTAGTAGAAAGCCTTAGAAAAGGAGGGGACACAGGAATATTTTTCATGGATAACCTGTACAAAGCCAGAATCCACATGGTTCAGTCTCAGAGTGGTGTGGTGGCCAAAGAAATACAGTCCACTAGAGATTATCATATGAAGTGAAGAACACCAGACAGAGAAAGACAAACATCATATGACATTGTTTATACGTGGAATCTAAAAAAAAAAGAAAGAAAGAAAGAAAGAAAAAGAACTTATTCACACAACAGAAATAGACCCACAGACATAGAAAAGAAACTTATGGTTACCAAAGGGGAAAGGGGGGGAGAGATAAATTAGGAGTTTGGGATTAACATATACACACAACTATATATAAAATAGATAACCAACAAGGACCTGCTATAAAGCACTGGGAACTCTATTCAATATTTTGTAATAACCTATAAGGGAAAAGAATCTGAAAAAGAATATATATATATATATATTTATATATATATATACACCTGAAACCAACACAACAGTGTAAATCAACTATACTTCAATTAAAAAATAATTTTTTTTTTACATAAGAGAATGCAGAAAAAAAAAAAACCTCCATCTCAACACATTGGTTTGTTGGTAGTGATGACGTGGAACAGACACCTTCAGACATTGCTGATGGCTGTGTTTGTTAGCACAACTTTTTGGGGAAGCAATTTGCAATATCTATCAAGAGTCATTAGTATATTCATACTCTGAGCCTGTAATTCAACTTGTAGAAACTAAAGAAAAAATTAAAACATAGAAAATGCATTACAATGGTGTATATTATGGATTTATTAATACCATTAAAATTATAAACAAACAGAAATATGATTAATATATTTTAGTAATCTCCTGAATGAAAACTATCCATTCATTAAAATGTGTTCTTAAAAAAAAAAAGAAAGAAAGAAAGAAAGAAATACAGTCCAGCACAAAAAGGAATTTCAAAGACTTACATTCTTTAGTTGAGGTTCTTGGAAACCATGAAGGCCAATATGGCGCACAGCAACATTTACGAATTTTCCTTTCTTCTCTGCCCATCTCACTCATAGCTGCTGCATTTGTTCTAAAGAATCTTTTTCCACAATTTCCCCATTCCTTTTTCCAAACCCAGCCCCTGTCTTTCCTTTCTTTAGTTTCTCTCCTTTTCTATCTCTTGATTGTGTACGTTGATACAGCCCCTCTCCCAGCAATTAAAAAAGGAATAAAACCACTCCCTTTTCAGGGGGGGAAGGGGGGAGGAAATTGGGTAGGCCAGGACAGTATTATTTTTTGTTATCTGGGAAAGGGAGGAAGGCTGCAGACGTTCCCACATAACAATCTTTATCCCATTGAACACCCTCCCTGCCAGAGAGAGATAAGAGAACTTAATTTAGAGATCAGGATGGGGAACCCAATTCAGAGACAGAAATGAATCCAGGGCCACACACTCATAAGAAGCATATCTTTCAACCATCCTTGTTGGTTGATGTATTATTTCTTTATTGTAAGAGAATAAATATGTTAAAGAGCTCATGTTTTGAAAATCATGAAGAGGCAACAAAACTTGACTTAATAAATGTCACAAATAAATATAACAATAATAAATTATAAATGCTGATATGTATCCAATTATCTCTCTTACCTTTAATAGAGACGTAATGTTAGATAATTTGAAGGGGTGTGGGGTCAGATGACAAGGTTCTTCCTCACATAAAAGCTACACCCTAACTCCAGCATGGGAAAACATCATAGAATTCATCCCTCATAAATTCCAGGTATTATGCCAGCCCTTAGAGCCACACCAATATTCCAGTGTCTGTGAAGCCCATTTTACAATTTTTTAAAGCAAGATTTTAAGTAGAATCTTATTATGGTATACACACTCTGGGGCAGGATTTTACTTCCCTGACCCACATGGGGGCTGGGGTGGGGCGGGGCCCCTTGAGGAATGAGGGCTGCTGAGCTCAACTGCTCAGCTTGGCAGGAGCATCGAAACTGGCAGAGGAGAGAGGTCTGGTAGGGAACTGGGGGTTGGAGCTCCTGCAAATTCCTCGAAGCCAAAAAGGTGTGGAGAGAGAGAACAGCAGGAACCTAACAGCCTGAAGTGGCATTTCTGGTGTGCAGCCGGGCAGCTTTTTTCATCTGAGTTTTGGTAAAGTCCTCCCTTACATAGAACTGGTACATCCCTCTGTGAACTGCTTAAGCCAGGGCAAGATGTGAACAGCCTCTGGGAACAAACATGATGCCCCCCTCCAACCTACCCTCAAAACAACTCAGCCCAGCACTGTGCTTCAAATAAACTGATGAGCCCTGCGGCCCATAGTCAGTGACTTCACCCTCAAGCCAACAAGGACTTCACCCTGGCAAGAAAATGATGATGATACATAATGTAGAATTAGTCTGCTTGAGCTGTTATAACAAATTACCATAGACCAGGTATCTCAAGCAATAGAAACATTTATTTCTCACAGTTCTAGAGGCTAGAAGTTCAAGATCAAGGTGTCAGCATGATCAGGTTCTGATGAAAACCCTCCTCCTGTTTCACGGCCACCTTCTCCCTGTGTCCTCACATGGTGGAGAGAGAGAAAGCAGCAAGCTCTGATGTCTCTTTTTATATGGGCACTAACTGCATTCATGAGGGCTCCACCCTCATGACCTAAACACCCTCCAAAGCCCCCACCTCCTAATACTGTTACATTGGGGTTAGGATTTCAACATATGGATTTTGGGGGTCCACAAACATTTGGTCCGTCACACACACATGTGCACACACACACACAATTTACAGGCATAGGATTCTAAAATTACACAGCGTGAATTCTCTTAACAGTCACCAACATTCACTGATCATCTATCTAAGCAGAATTCTATATTAAGGTCAAGAGTTTTTTGGTTTTATTTTTAATTATAGGATACTGCACTTTGCTAAAGAGGCATCATGGATGGAATAAAGGCAGTCCCAATGATACTGCTATTTATTTACCTGAGGAAGCCACTTACCTGCTCAGAGCCTCAGTTTCCTCATCTGAAAATTTGGGGATGATAAAACCCACCTTATAGAATTTGCAAGAATACTAAATGAATGAATTAGTCTATGAAAAGCAACTGGCCAGAAGTAATAACAAGCGACAGAATTTAGAAAAAGGATTTGTTTGGCTCTAACAGATGTTCTCCAAAGGTGAAAAAATGAGGTTGGTGAGAAAGGCGGTGGCTGGTTGGTAACGAGGCTTTGAGAGCCGCCTGCCTGCCTGCCTGCCTGCCTGCCATGTTTGATTGTGAAATTTCGGGCTCTTAGAAGCTTCTATAAGGGGACAAGCAGTCACAATGCCGCACCTTGTAGCGCGGGTTGCAAGGATGCTTGTAAAACACTCAAAACCTATTAAAAATTCCCAGCAGATCTCTTCTCCCAGATCCTTCCCCACTCCCCACCAATGAGCCACTACACATCCAAGGGAAACAAAGAAGCAATTCTAAAGCACAAAGGAGCTGCCCAACTATTCCAGTAGTTTCCCCAGGGGGGGAAATGTGCGTCCTGACATGCTTGGCTGCAACTGATTGGGAACCAGACCGCGTTCACCGAGCAAGCTGAGAAAGATTTGCCTCTAGCTTTGGCACATTATGACATCATCTTTTGGCATTTTAAATATTCAATTGTTTACCTTGAAAAGCCTCTTGCATTCATTTCTTGTCTGGGTTGAATAAAATAGGCCTACTTCCAGCTTGTGTTAATTTAAACTCTTAAGGAAAGAAGCTTTATCTAACCCATTTGAGAAAAACAGTCCCTGGTCTGATGGGAAGAAAGCACTGGAACGGAAGACTGCAGAACTGGGTTCCCGGTCACTCCCTCGTGGTTACCAGAAACAATCCAGAAACACGTTCCAGCCTCCATTTCCTCACCTGTAAGATGGACTGAGACATCTTTAAGGTTCCTTTCAGCTCTGAGAGCTACATGACTTGGGGACAAATGAACCAAAGAGTGAAGGGCTTGACTGTCACCTGTGGCTTCTGCTCCTTGAAGGAGTGGGGATTAGCTGCCATTTAGACACAGGAATGCAGTGCTTTGATTATTTTGGTGTCTGTTTTCACAGGCATTGAAGCTGAACCCACTGCCAGCCGTGAGACCTGACCGGACCTCTCCTCTCCTTTGAAAGTAAGCAGGCCTGGCTGATACGTGACACCACAGAGGTGCGGCCCCCGACCAGCCCCGCTACGATTACACCCCATCTTGTTGCTTACTGGGTGTGTGGCCTTGGTAAACCACAAACCCACCTACATGCCTCCCTGGCGGGCCAGCTGAATGCCGCTGCTTCTTACCTAGCCCCTTAGGGATATGATTAGAAGAGTTACTTAAAATGTTAAGATGTTACATTCCTAAAGCCCTGGCTGTAACCCAGAGGGGCTCCAGGCAAGATGACTGTCCCAACCACTTCACTCCTAGATGAAACTGAAGTCACCTGGTGTCCTTGGGATGGCATGGCGTAGAGAATGGTGAGTGAAACTAAAGCTTTTTCAGCAGTTAACTGAGGTTCTCTGAACAGGTGGCAAAGGAAGAAAGCTCTGGCTTTATTTAAAAGGGCTATTAAAGTTCAGGGAGGAAAGGAAGTGTTGTTCTTCTTAATTTTTCACACTCTCCCTGACCCCAACTTCCATTCTACAAATAGCCCAGGGTACCAGTTTGCTGCCAGCAGAAGTATATGGATACCTCTGGAAAGCTATGAATGATTTACAAGCTGGGTCAATAATTAAGTTGCTAGGGAATGTGTACAAGACATAACGAACCTTAACTCCTTAAATTCCAGGAGAAATGCTCCTGGGGCTGGCAAGAGAATAATGGTTGGAAACAAAACAAAATCCACGCAGATTTGAAATGCTCTGAGGTAGTAAAATGTGTCAATCTGTTCCTTGGGACCCAAACCCACAACTTCTGTTCTATCTCTGCTCTGGGAGGCTAGGTGGGCTTGAGTGGGCCCTTTTCCTGGACCCGGCTGGAGCTCCCTCAAGGACCTCCCCAACGAAGATTTTAATCATGGCAGATCCAGGTCACTCCGAAGGGAAGATCACCCACACATTCATGTGGGGGAAGGGAGCCTGTTTTAGCGCAGCCTATTTGTGCCTGACCCATGGGAGGCACAGTCCCAGTTACCCATGCTAAGTAAGGGGTCAAGGATAACACCCCCGAAAGAGTCAGCAACAGGAGCCTGTGCATAGCGCAGAGAAGTTCAGAGAAGTCAGCCAGGTGTGGGGAGGCCTCTCAGGTGGGGCAGGGCTGGACCCAGGCCTCAGATGATGTGTGGCTGAGGGACAGGACACTTCAGGGACAGACAGTAGCTTCTTTCATACAGTCATTCCAGCCACAGGCCTACACTGAGTGCTGCCTTCCACGAGCCAGACACGGGGATGGGTGCTGGGGACACACGAGTGACAGAGAAGGATAGTGCCCGTTATGGGCAGAGCTGTGTTCCCCCAAATTCACATGTTGAAGCCATAACTGCCAGTACCTCAGAATGTGACTGTATTTGGAGACAGAGCCTTTAAAGAGGTGATTACATTAAAACGAGGCCATTGGGTAGGTCCTAAGCCAATCTGACTGGTGTCCTTATAAGAAGAGGAAACACGGATACACAAGGAGACGGCAGGGATGCAGGTGCACAGAGGGAAGACCGTGCGAGGACACAGTGAGGAGGCGCCATCTGCAAGCCAAGGAGAGAGGCCACAGGAGAAACCAAACTGGCAGACACCTTGGTCTTGGACTTCCAGCCTCCAGAAGTGTGAGAAAATACACAGCTGTGTAAGCCTACCAGTCTGTGGTACTTTGTCACGGCAGCCCTGACAGACTAACACGGTGCCCCCAGCCCTCACAGGGCTTGAGTCTCTTGAGAGAGATAGACAATAAACAAAAATTACACAAATTTAAATTACAAAAATTACAAAAATTAAATTACAAAAATTTAATGACCACTGTGCCAGGTACTAGGAAGGCGAGGACAAGACATTTGAAAGCACCCAAAGACCAAAATTGGGCAGAGGGAGTCCCGAAGCCCAGCCTCAAAGGGGTAGGGAGCACGGAGAGGAGCTGGACCTGAGCGGCCACAGTGAGCGCTGGCGAGACGGGCTGACGAGCCCGGGAAGTCCAGAGCGCAAAGCTCCTTGACGTGGACAGAAGGATTCATGCTCCATCTCCAAGGCGATGCGGAGCTATTTCAGGTTTCCAAGTGGAGAAACAGCTCAAGGAGAGCAAGACTTTGCAGAGATCTGTCTTTTGGCATATGCTGAGGGGCTGCAGGCCTCAAGGCAAGGCTGGGGCGGGGGGGAGGAGGGGGGCAGGGAGGAGGGCTGAACCAAGGTGGAGGAGAAGGTGGGGATGGAGGGGAGAGGCTGCCTGCGGAAAGCATTTTGAAGAAGTGACAGGACTTGGTGACTGACGGGAAACCCTTTTTTAATTATCTTGTCCCTGCAGTGGCCCGTTGGTGATGCTACTGATTCAGGAAGGCCCTCCATAGACCCATCTCCAGGGTCAGTGGTTGCTATGGCACCCAGCTTTGGGCTTAAAGACCAAATGGAGAGTTTACCTGACGCCTTCCTTCTCCATTCCCCAGGTTGTGCACTCCTGAGACCCAGGGAGCTTCTTTAATCTGCGCAATGGGTATCGTCAGGACAGTGGCCGGAAGGCATTTAATCATGGCTTTGAGACTCAGCAAGAAAGTAATACCTGGATAATGTCCATAATGCCATATTGCAGATTTCTTTCTGAGGGTGTCCAATTTCTTGCTGCATTTTCAGCTGTTCACAGCCAGAGTGGGGTGGCAGTGGAGGGGATGTGGGTAAAAAAAATTACTGAAATAATTCAGTAATTATAATAATCCCTCCCCCTGAAGGGATGTTCATGTCTGACTGACAGAAGCAGGCCAGCAGTTGCTTAGATCTGCTGGGAAAGAGATGAAAATGTGAAAAATACTGGGGCTAACGTTCCAGAGGGCCTGCTGGCAGTCAAAACCCATTGACTTGCAGAAACAGCCAGATGGAGAGAGCTGTAAGAAAGTGGATCCTGGGCTGTCAAGTGCTGGATGAAGCTTGTCACCAGTGTCAAGGAGAGGGGATGCCAAGCCATGTCAGGAAACCATGGTTCTACAAGCCAAACTTCACAACTGCAGACAGCTGCCAAGGCCAGAGCCCACCGCAAGGTGCAGACAGGAGAATGTCAGCCTCATCTGCCATCCGTCAGCAGCCAATGGTTAACTTAGAGATCAAATTAGAGGCACTGCTCTCTGCGAGACCCACATCTGAAGTACTAGGTAAAGGCTAATATAAGCACATGTGGATAAAACACAGGGCAAGAGAGTCCAGCAAAAAATCTTAGCATGACAACTGACTCTAGATGCATTCTCAGGATACTGGTGGGGGGCAGGGGGAGTATTTTTAAGGAGTAGACCATTTAATAAACTATTTGTGCATGGTTGGCAGCTTTCGTTATTTTACCATTACTTTTTAAAATCTCTTAGAACTATGTGGCTTCAAGATGCTCCATTTTGCCCTGGCCAGAAAAGCTGGTAAATGGTATTTGTAATTTGGGTCTGAAGACCAGCTGCACTGGGACTAGCCAGGAGCCCAGTACAATCAGAGAATCTCAGACCCCAGCCCAGACCTACGGAACCAGAATCTGCATTTGAACAAGATCCCTGAAAGCTTCGAGTTCCACTTACAGTGTTAAAAGCACTGCTTTAGAGCAAGTTAGGCAAAAAGAAGAGCTGAGACAGGTTGATAGCTAAGTGCTGGCTGGCTCTAAACACGGAGTAATGCTATAGCCAGCTCAGTGCCCACTTCCACTCACTGGGCAGGAGAGCTAGCAACAGCCCCTGGGGCCACAGCGAGATGGTGTAGATGGCAATGAAGAGGCAGAGGAAGAGGGCCCAGCTTTAGCTTCTTCCACTAAAAGGACAACACAGGTGCCTCTCCCACTACATACTATCATATGTTCTCAGGCTTTAACCACAGAAGGCCAAGGCCCCGAGGAATACAGTTCATTCAAAGGAAGCCTAAGCAATGTAAAAGAAAAGAGATTTGTTTTTCCAATTAACAAAGGGTAATGGACCTCTTCGAAAAATTATGCTTGGTGGTATAGGCCACATATGTAATTTTCCTGTTGTTTACTTTTCCAAAGAGGCTATACCAGGACTAGGCAAGGTAATTGCTTTCAGTCTGGTTGACCAGCAACCGTTTGTGGTACCTATGCTTCCCACCTGAAAGATCAGTGAGAAAGGGATTCCGTTCATCAGAGCTGTGCTTAAATCCTGGCTATTTTAGTTACCATGTGACCCTGGACAAGTCTTTTATTTCCTGATATGGAGATAGTAAACTGTAAAATACTGAGTGTTAATTACAATTATTACTCATCATGGAGTGGAAGCATGGCAGCACAGCTTAGCGTGGCCTAATAACAGCCACTATTATCCCTGTGTTACCGTCTAGGAGACCAAAGCTTTGAGAGGTATGGCCCAATGTCCTCCAGCTAGAAAGTGACAGAGCCCCGAACTGGTAGATGCCAGGACTGTCTCTCTCAAGAGCCCAGAGGATGGTTAAAACTGATTCCATAGTCTCCATGCACGGAAGGCGCAGTCTCTCTCCCAGCCCCTTCCACCCTGCCCCATAATTGATGCTCCCACACTTTAAGATGAAATTACAAGTGAACCAGATTTACAAAGAGTACTCATCGACAATTTATGTTAGGAGAGTAATCAATGCTCACATCATTTATCTTACTACGCTTCTGACTGCAAAAGTAATTATTGATATTTTAAATTGTGACCTGTCCGATCTTCGCTCTCCTTTGCTCCTGAATCATTTGATTTTTCACCCCGGAAAAATCTAACTCTTCAGGTCAACAAGAAAAATCTCAAAACAAGCTGGTAAAACAAACACCCTATTGACTCTCCTGCTGTAAAATAACTAGCCTTCTCCCTCTTGCTCCCCACCCCGTCTTCCCCTCCTCTTTTTTTTTTTTTTTCTTTTTTTTAGTGCAAATGAAACTGAGCTTTGAGCTCTCTCCCAGGCTGGAGAGTTAAGTATACCCTTAGCCTGAGTGAAACAGAGAAGGTTGAAACTGAAAGATTGAATAGACTTGAATTAAAACAACTTTCTCTCAAACAATAGCATTTAAGAGAATTTGGCAAAGGTTAGGCATGCCGAGAATGCTGTATTTCCTGGTATCATCTGATTAGTTTTTAAGATAATTAGTGGCGATGAGAGTATTACTTGAGCAACAAGCACATTCCTGGAGAGAAGCAGGAAGGGGAGAGCTGAGAATCCTGAGCAGTAGCCCCACTGGCTCACCAGCTTCTTTTCCATCTGTAAATTCTCTCCCTGGCTTCAGTGCCATGTGGGTGACCCTAGGGGCAAGACTTTGATGTGTGGGTTTGGTGGCATTCAAACTCCCAGCACTTTCCATGCATTACCCTTAGCTATGCATCCTACCACTTTTCTGGGGGAAATATTTGCTATCCCCATCGCAGGAAGAAGGAATTGCTGCACGCACACTGACAGTCCTCATAACAATCCAATGTGGCACCTACAATTATTATTCCCATTTTGCAGATGAAGCAACCGAGGTCTAGACAGATTTAGTAACTTTTCCAATACAGTTCAATAAATATTGAAGCTGGAATTAAACCCAACTTTCTCTGACTCCAGAGCCCGGGCTACAACAAGTAACGTTTCTGCCTTATCTCGCATCCTTGTTTTACGTCTACATTTCCACAACTGCAAGATAAAGAGAGAAACAAAAATGTCATGAATGTTCCCAATAACTACTAGGCTTTTTTTTTTTTTTTTTTTTTTTTTTTTTTTACCATCTGGCTGGCCAAGCAGCCAAGCAGGTGCCACCAGAATAGATATTCAACCAACTCTGGTTTCTATCTTTTCTCAGACATGAATTACTTCTGAGTAATGTTCATAGTTTTTCTTCTTTCTTTCTTCCTTTCTTCCTTCCTTCCTTCCTTCCTTTCTTTGTTTCTTTTCTCTCTCTTTCTTTCCTTCCTTCCCTTCCTTCCTTCCTTCCTTCCTTCCTTCCTTCCTTCCTTCCTTCCTTCCCTTCCTTCCTCCCTCCCTCCCTTCCTTCCTTTCTCCACCAACCAGGGATCAAACCCATGCCCCCTCAGTGGAAGCACAGGGTCTTAACCACTGGACCACCAGGGAAGTTTTTCATTTTTGAAAAATCTCTCCCAACATTGCCACATTTTAAGAGAAAAAATTGGCAGCTGCTAAGTATTTAGTGTGGGCTATGTTAACAAACAGACTGCCACTCAACTCCTCCCACACCTCATCAGTCATCATTAATCAGTCGCACTACTCTTCCCTAGTAAGGCTGAAAAGAGCTTCAGAGTCCTTCTCAACACAATGCTTTAGACAACTGTATACTAGCAATCAACTAGAGCTGGCCCACAGGGTGACACCTATTTCCGCTTCCTTGCCTAAGTATGTAGCTGTGTACTTTCCCATAGTTGTTAAACTACCCAAGTTTCAGATGTAAGGTTGTGCAGAAAAAGCAAAAGTCATCATAACACAAAAATATTCACTAAAGGAACTGACCACTCTTCTCTGTCAGACCTCCTCAGCCATCTGTCCCGTTTTTACACAAGCCAGTTCCCCTGAAGTAAGAATGCTATGCTCTTTGTTGACTGTTTTGCAAGTATATATTCAAAAATGCAAAGAGATGGCAAACGTTGGGAAATATAAACTTTTGTGAAGTGGGTAAAAGTGATATTGGCAGACTGCTCAAATCAGACACATGAAGCCATTAACAAATGAGAATCTGGAAAAACTATACCAGCTAATAATTGAAGAAGAGAAAATCCGAGGGTGAGGACAAGACAGGTGCTTCAAAAGAGATCATTTATGTATCAAAGGGTTGGGCTGAAGCTCCGGGGAAAAACTGATAAAGCCTTGGAATACATTTGCAAAAAAAAGTGATCTTGTTTATGCATGTACTGTGAAATCCAAACATAAAATGGAGGATTGTGCCATACCCCTGCACAAGTTTGTCAGAAAACAATTATGCTGAGAAAAAAATCAACACTCCACTATTTGAATTCTTAAGTATTTTTTGCAGGTAATTCTATGCAAAATGAATCAGACCTAGTCCCACCATTCATATTGTTTTGGAATTTAATATGGAGCTTGGAATTAGCTGGGGGAATTATGTGGTTGTTGTTTTGTTTAAAAAGAAAAAAACCCTTAGTCCAAACCTTTTTACAGATGAACTGACTAAAGGTCACAGAGAGAATCAGTGATTTGCTGAAGTCACACAGCAACCTAGAGCCTAGACATAGTGCCAGAGACCCTGAGGAGCCATCGATTTAACATTTTCTCAGTCACGTCTCTGACCTGAACCTAAATTCCTTAGTTCCCCAGAGGTGATAAAGAGAGTGGTGAGACTAGGTCTGATTCATTTTGTATAGAATTACCTGCAAATAAAACTTCATCAAGATTTCAAAGAAAGGCACATGTCCCATCTCCTGCCCCATCACATTTTTTACCTGTCATATCTCCCAAGAGATAAGGTGTTTCTGGATGGTTCCTCCCAAAATCGGGTAGGGCAAAGATGTAAAGCTCAAAGGGAACCTTCTAGGTGAGGGCTCCTGGGTAGTATGCTCAAGTGGTTAAGGCCATGGACATTGAGTCCGACAGTATAGAGTGTGGCTCCACAACGTACTAGCTGGGTGACCATGGGCAGGTGAACTAACCTCTCTGAGCCTCAGTTACCTCATCTGTAAAGTGGAGATAATAATAGCCACCTCACAGTGTGGTTATGAGGTTTAAGTCAGCAAATGCCTGCCAAGTACCCAGAGTAAGATTCAGTCAAAGATAGACTTCTTCCTATCCCCCTTCTCCTTCCTATCCCCTCCTATCCCAGTCTTGGTCCAGCCCTTTAGGAATGCCTCCTCCTCCCCTGTCCCAGGTACAAATGCATAGACAATGAAAATCACATCTTCCCTTTCTACCCTGTTCCCCAGACACCATGGCCCTCTCCCCAGAGGCAGGCAGGTCATCACCTTCCTGTGATTACTTCCTGAGATGGTCAAAGCACATACATACATGTATATGTCCCTGTGATTACCACACTAACAGCACAGCACTGTACACCTGCTCTCATCTGTCTCCCAAGTCATCTTGATAATGGCTTCCCATCACTATAGGTCTGTACCACAATCTACTCAACCAGGCCCCTGTTGAAAGACACCTGGGTTGTCCCTTCCATCTTTTGCAACTTACAAACAATGGTGAGATGACTATGTCTTTACAAATGTCCTCTCACATACATATCTATATCCTGCACAGTATTCCATCCTGGGAAGGCACATAATTTATTTAGTCAACTCACTATTGAAAATCATTTAGGTGATTGATTTTCAACTTTTTTTTTTTAAAGCTTATTTTTTAATAATTTATTTATTTATTTATTTATTTATTTTTGGCCGTGTTGGGTCTTCGTTTTTGTGCAAGGGCTTTCTCTAGTTGCGGCAGGCGGGGGCCACTCTTCATCGCGGTGTGCGGGCCTCTCACTGTCACGGCCTCTCTTGTTGCGGAGCACAGGCTCCAGACGCGCAGGCTCAGTAGTTGTGGCTCATGGGCCCAGTTGCTCCGCGGCATGTGGGATCTTCCCAGACCAGGGCTCGAACCCATGTCCCCTGCATTGGCAGGCAGATTCTCAACCACTGCGCCACCAGGGAAGCCCTGATTTTCAACTTTTGGTGTAACAAACAGT